>NC_053035.3:58939044-61839044 GCF_002575655.3 Aegilops tauschii subsp. strangulata
CTTAGGGTGATGCACGACTGGGCCGGCCCACTAGAGTTGAATCGCGTTGAAAGCAAAACCGCGCGACGCAAAAAAAAACCCGATAAGTAAAGCAACGTGACGAATCGAACTCAAGCATTCGACCAGCCAACTTCTTATACCTCACGAAGCTAGCCACTCGAGCTAACCACGTCGGCTTACAATTTTGTATAGCGCGAACTATTAAGAACAGAAAGTAGCGGCAGATTTGAAACATTTATGACTTTTGTTATATTTCTTTGAAATAACGAACAATTTTGAGATTCTCGTTCTTTCTGAAAACGCAAACAATTGAAAAAAATGTGAACAAAATTCGTAATTGCAAACATATTTTGAAAATAGGAAAAAATGGTGAACAAATTTTGAAATCCTTAACTTTTTTTTTAAATGCGAATAATTTTTTAAAATTCTGAACACTTTTCAAAAAAAGTGGGTTTTTTTAAATACCAATGTTTTTATGAAAAAAGTGAACAGAAAACGAAAAATAATTGAAAACGTGAACAATTTATGAATGTCGAACATTTTTTGAGGAGGTCAGTTTTTGAATTGTTCTGACAAAATGAACAATTTTTAAAATTATAAAATCATTATCAATAACGTGAACTTTTTTTAATTTGGGAACAAATTTTATAACCGTGAACAGTTTCTGAATTCGAGAACAAATTTTGTAATCGCGATCATAGTTTTTAAAATCCAAACAAAATTTCCAGAACCCAAACATTTTTAGAAAAAAAGTGTATTTTGGTTTATACTTTTTTTAAAAGAAACAAAAAAGAGAAGAAAAAAGGAAAAGGAAACCACAAAAGGGAAAAGACGAACATTTTTCACAAAGGGAACATTTTTTAAATCCAAGAACATTTTATTTAAAATGTGAACATTTTTTGAATTTATGAACAACTTTGCAAAACACGACCATTTTTTAAAAATATGAACGTTTCTTAAAAGTGGAAACATTTTTTTTTAAGTTTACAAACAATTTTTGAAACATGAACCTTTTTCGAAAAAATAAACTTGAAAAATAAAAAAGAAAAGAGAAAATAAAGTAGAAAACTAAAAAAAAAATTGTAAAAAAGAAAAACCAAAAGAAATAAAAAACCGGTTGGGAAACTCTAAAAGATTCCCAAAACCGGAAACGCGAACACTGTAAATGGGCCGGCCCAGTTCACCGTTCGATCGCGAGCTCTTTATGCGAAGCCTCGACAGCTTGACGCAGAGAGCGTCAAATAGGATATCCCCCCCTGCGGGCTGACTCCTCACGAGTGTGGAATACTGACACCTTTGGAAGTGTTAGAAAGGAAATAAAGAAAGCTAAGTCTGAACTGGAGAAGCTATGTAATGAACCCACTCGGGCATCTCCGAACCATATTGAGATGAAACTGAACGAACGACTAGTTGAGCTATACCACAGGGAGGAGGTTATGTGGAGATAAAGATCAAGGATATCTTGGTTGGCAGCGGGGGATAGAAATACGGATTTTTTTCATATGAGAGCAAACATGAGGCGGAAAAAGAACATGATTAAGGCGCTATATAATTCTATGGGGTTACGACTGGATGACCCGGTGGAGCTGAAGCAGATGGTAACAGATTTCTATCGTGATTTGTATTCCTCAGAGGGAGTGCAAGGGATCGATGATGTCCTCCACCATGTGCCACAAAAAGTCACCCACAAGATGAACACTGCCCTATGTGCCCCTTACACAGCTGACGAGGTTAAGCGTGCATTGTTTCAGATGTTCCCCATGAAGGCGTCGGGCCCAGATGGGTTTCCAGCACACTTTTACCAGCGCCATTGGGACATATGCAGAGAGGAAGTTACCAAAGTAGTCCTTCGGATATTAAAAGGTGAAGAAAGTGCAGATTGCATAAATGACACTACTCTGGTGTTAATACCTAAGGTACAAAATCCTTCTCTCCTAAGCCAATTCAGGCCTATCAGTCTTTGCAACGTGCTCTATAAGATTGCTTCAAAGATGGTAGCCAACAGATTAAAGTTGATCCTCTCGGAGATTATATCAGATGAACAGTCGGCCTTTGTCTCGGGGAGGCTATAAGAGGATAACATCATATGTGCTTATGAGTGTTTGCACTTTATGAAGAGGAATAAATCAAAATATAATAGTTTTTGTGCACTCAAGCTGAACATGATGGAGGCCTATGACAGGTTAGAGTGGTCGTATCTCAAGGCCATTATGGTGAGACTTGGTTTTGCATCTCAATGGATTGATACGGTAATGAGCATCATCACTTCTGTGTCTTTCTTAGTTTTGTTCAACGGTGAGAAGTTGGAGAAGTTTAAGCCAACAAGAGGTATTCGGCAGGGAGATCCTATTTGCCCTTACCTTTTCTTGATTGCAGCAGAGGGCCTTTCGTGCCTCTTAAAATATAATTCTCAATCATCAGCGCTTGCTGGCATTAAGGTGGCTCCCACTGCTCTGGCAGTAAACCACCTCTTGTTTGCGGATGATAGCCTGCTGCTTTCCAAGACTAGTACTCAGGGGGCGAATGAGGTTTCAAATCTACTAGAGACATATTGTTCAGCTTTGGGTTAATGAATTAACCATGAAAAATCTTCTATGTTCTTCAGCAAAGGGTGTCCTGAGAGCCTTAGAAATGAGGTGAAAAACATTCTTAATGTTCAAAATGAATCCCTTAGCGACAGGTATCTGGGAAAGCCTGCAGAGGTTGGGAAATCAAGGAATGGTACTTTCAAGTATTTGCGTGATAGAGTGTGGGAGAAGGTGAAAGGCTGGATGGAGAAGCTTTTTTTAGCTGCAGGGAAGGAAGTTCTTATTAAATTAGTGGCCCAATCTATTCCAGTGTTCTCTATGTCTTGCTTCAGACTACCCAGAGGCCTATGTGATAGTGTGACTTCAATTATACGACAGTTTTTGTGGGGAGGTAAAAGAGGGGAATGCAAACCCTGCTGGGTAGCATGGGACTTGATGACTAGACCAAAGAATATTGGGGGGGCTCGGATTCCGGTATATCGAGATCTTTAATCTTTCCCTACTGTCACGACAAGTCTAGAGAATTATGAACGAGCCATCATCTTTGAGTGCTAGAATCCTTAAAGATACATATTTTCCTAACTGCTCCATCTTGGAGGCAGAGCTAGGACCGCACCCCTCTCAGGTCTGGCGTGCCATCTTGGATGGAAAGACAATATCAAGCAAGGTGCGATTCGAAGGATTGGAGACGGGGCCTCAACGAGAATATGGTTCCATAATTGGATAACGAGGAACGGGGTGATGAAACCTCTTTCATCCTTAGTTGTCGACCCCCCACAGTTGGTCTCTGAACTAATTGGCTACTCCACGGCTTCTTGGCGGGAGGAACTAATCCGACAAGTTTTTATCCCTGTTGATGCAGAGGCAATTTTACAAATCCCACTTTGCTCGCGGCGGGTTAACAATTTCTGGGATTGGCACGAGGATCTTTAAGGTCTCCATTCCGTCCGATCGGCATATAGGATGGTGCTCAAAACAAAGATCAGCCGTAAGGCGTGGCTCGAAGATAGAATGGATCCCTCAAATTTTGTACCTGAGTCGAGTGGATGGCGATCACTCTGGAAGACTATGTGTTGGGGAACGCAGTAATTTCAAAAAAAAATATTACGATCACGCAAGATCTATGTGATGCATAGCAATGAGCGGGAGAGTGTTGTCCACGTACCCTCGTAGACCGTAAGCGGAAGCGATATGACAACGCGGTTGATGTAGTCGTATGTCTTCACGATCCGACAGATCCTAGCACCGAAAGTACGGCACCTCCGCGATCTGCACACGTTCGGCTCGGTGACGTCCCACGAACTCTTGATCCAGCCGAGTGTCGAGGGAGAGCTTCGTCAGCACGACAGCGTGATGACGCTGATGATGAAGCTACCGGTGCAGGGCTTCGCCTAAGCACTGCAACGATATGACCGAGGTGGATTATGGTGGAGGGGGGCACCACACACGGCTAAGACCATGTTTGTTGTTGTGTTCTAGGGTGCCCCCTGCCCCCGTATATAAAGAGAAAGGGGGTAGGCCAGCCGGCCCCTGGGCGCGCCAAGGAGAGGAGGAGTCCTCCTCCTAGTAGGAGTAGGACTCCCCCTTTCCTAGTCCAACTAGGAGGAGAAGGGGAAAGAGGGAAGGGAGAGGAAGAGGAGAAGGAAAGGGGGGCGCGCCCCCCTCCCTAGTCCAATTCGGACTCCCTATAGGGAGGGGGCGCAGCTGCCCCTTGTGGGCTGCCTCGCTGAGGGAGTCCTGGACTAAGGGGTCCTCGGGCGTCCGGTCTGTTATCCATGGGCCGGACTGATGGGTTGTGAGGATATGAAGGCCGAAGACTATACTCGTGTCCCGATTGGACTCTCCTTCTCATGGAAGGCAAGCTAGTCGACCGACTATGAAGATTCCCTCTTACGTAACCAACCCCATGTAACCCTAGATCTCTCCGGTGTCTATATAAACCGGAGAGCATAGTCCGGATACACTCATTACCATATATTCACATAGGCTAGACTTCTAGGCTTTAGCCATTACGATCTCGTGGTAGATCAACTCTTGTAATACTCATATTCATCAAGATCAATCAAGCAGGAAGTAGGGTATTTCCTCCATAGAGAGGGCCCGAACCTGGGTAAACATCGTGTCCCCCGTCTCCTGTTACCATCGATCCTAGACGCACAGTTCGGGACCCCCTACCCAAGATCCGCTGGTTTTGACACCGACATTGGTGCTTTCACTGAGAGTTCCACTGTGCCATCGCCAAGAGGATTGATGGCCCCTTCGATCGTCAGTATGACGTTCCCCAGGGAGAAACCTTTCTCCCCGGACAGACCTTTGTGTTCGGCGACTTCGTACTGCGGGCCAACTCGCTTGGCCATCTGGAGCAGGTCGATAGCCACGCCCCTGACCATCAGGTCAGATCTGGAAGCTTGAACTGCTTCGCGGATACCCGCGGAGACTTGATCTTCGATGGATTCGAGACTGCGGCAGTCGCTCCCCCTCTCTCCGATGATCATGACTTAAAGCGGTCATCGGATCACACCCAGGAGATGCATCATGTTGCTGCAACGGCCTCATAACTGAAGCAGATTGTACCCTCTGTGGCCACAAAGTCCACGGTGTTGGAGCCGCACACGGACTCGACATCCTGCAATACTTGCGTCAATAGAACACCAGACTCGTTTCCAGCTACACGTTCCAGATCAGGTGCGCCTGCGGACACCGAGCTGGATCGGTTATCGATTTCGAATTTGGCGCCGCAGACCTCTTCCAGCACTCACCTTTTGGTGACATGCTAAATTCTTTAAAGAACTTATCCTTGGAGGTGAATTCACGACCAAACTATGCTCGGTTTGAATTAGAGGCGGATGACGAGGAATCTTGCTTCCCACCCACCATCCACTTCATAGCCACCGTCGACGACTTAACCGACGTGCTTGACTATGGCTCCGAAGACAATGCCAACAAGGAGATAGGCCAAGAACCGCCATTTACTGGACGCTGGACGGCCACCTCTTCGTACGACGTGTACATGGTTGATACACCTAAAGGATCTGGCGATGACAAAGAAGAGCCAGACGCGGACAAGACACAGTCCAAACGCCGGCGCGCCAAACGCCGCTCTAAGTCTCGACGCTCAAAAGATGGCAACACTGGCACCGGAGAAAATAGCACTCCAGGCGACGCCGAAAACAACAAAGACCCTGCCGGAGCTACATCCGAACAGGAAGAAAACGACAACGGGCAAGATAACCCTGACGAACAGGCCATAGAAGATGACTCGGAGGACGATAGTTACTGTCCACTTTCCGAAGAGGAGACAAGCCTCGACAATGATGATTTCATCGTGCCTGAGGATCCCCGGGAGCAGGAGCGCTTTAAGCTTCAGCTCATAGCCATAGCAAGGAGCCTGAAAAAGAAACAGCAGCAGCTTCAAGCTAAACAAGATCTGCTCGTCGACAGATGGATTGATGTCCTGACAGCTGAAGAATACGGCCTCAAGCGCCCAGCCAAGAGCTACCCAAAACGTAGACTGCTACCTCAGTTCGATGAGGAAGCACCAGATCTCATACCCCCCCTCGCACAATGCGGACCGACCACCACGTGGTCGGGATAGAGCGGCGGACCAACCACCCTACGGCCGGGATAAAGCGGCAACTCAGGCCGAACAGTAGCCTGCCCCATCGCCTCGTAAAAATAGAGACGGAAGAGTTCGGGTCACACTTACGACCTCCGGCAGATCCTGGACGATAGAGCAGGACATACAAGATCGATCTACGGATCGTGAGGGCGTGCCTCGAGGCACGACGACGGCTACCTATCCGGGCATGATAAACCTAACCACGCCCGGGCCGAATACCGCAGACGGACTTCATCAGAGCTGCGCCGTGATGCGGCCCGCTATAGAGGCGCCGCACACCCTCTCTGCTTCACAGACGAGGTGCTGGATCACGAATTCCCCGAGGGGTTCAAGCCTGTCAACATTGAATCATACGACGGCACAACTGACCCTGCAGTATGGATCGAGGATTTTATTCTCCATATCCATATAGCTCGAGGAGATGACCTCCACGCCATCAAATACCTCCCATTAAAACTCAAAGGACCAGCTCTACACTGGTTAAATAGTCTGCCTGAGAATTCCATCGGCAGCTGGGAGGACTTGGAAGAGGCTTTCCTCGATAAATTCCAAGGAACTTATGTCCGGCCACCAGATGCTGATGACTTAAGCCACATAGTTCAACAACCTGGAGAATCAGCCAGAAAATTCTGGACTAGGTTCCTAACCAAAAAGAACCAGATTGTTGACTGTCCGGACGCCAATGCCTTAGCAGCCTTCAAACACAGCATCCGTGACGAATGGCTAGCACGCCACCTCGGCCAAGAGAAGCCGAAGTCTATGGCAGCCCTCACGGCACGCATGACCCACTTTTGCGCGGGTGAGGTTAGTTGGCTGGCTCGTAGTAATAACACAGCCAGCGGGACAGGCCCCTCTGAGGCCAAGAATAGCACTGGCAAGCTCCGGCGCAATAGACACAAACGCCGAAGCAATGACAACAACACCGATGACACCACAGTTCACGCCGGATTCACTGGCTCCAAGTCCGGCCAACGAAAGAAGCCCTACAAAAGAAACAATGAAGGACCTTCCAGCCTGGACCGCATACTCGACCGTCCGTGCCAGATACACGGCACCCCGGACAAGCAAGCCAATCATACCAATAGGGATTGTTGGGTTTTCAAGCAGGCCAGCAAGTTAAATGCCGAACACAAAGAAAAGGGATCGCAAAGTGAGGACGAGGATGAAGAGCCCCGGCAGCCGAACACTGGGGGGCAGAAGAAATTTCCCCCTCAAGTCAAAATGGTGAACATGATATACACTACACACATTTCCAAATGGAGCGTATGCGAGCGCTTAGGGACGTCTACGCGGTTGAGCCGGTCGCCCCAAAATTCAATCCATGGTCGTCGTTTCCGATCACCTTCGATCGTCGAGACCACCCAACTAGTATCCGCCACGGCGGTTCAGCCGCACTAGTCCTTGACCCAATTATTGACGGGTTTCACCTAACACAAGTCCTGATGGACGGTGGTAGCAGCCTCAACCTGCTCTATCAAGACACAGTGCGGAAAATGGGCATTGACCCATCACGAATCAAACCAACAAAGACTACCTTCAAAGGAGTCACACCAGGCGTAGAGGCCCGCTGTACAGGCTCAATCACGATGGAAGTGGTCTTCGGTTCTCCAGACAACTTCCGAAGCGAGGAGTAATCTTCGACATCGTCCCCTTCCGCAGCGGCTACCACGCACTGCTCGGACGAACAGCGTTTGCTAGATTCAACGCAGTGCCACACTATGCTTATCTCAAGCTCAAGATGCCCGGTCCACGCGGCATCATAATAGTCAATGGCAATACGCAACGCTCCCTCCGATTAGAGGAGCACACCGCCGTCCTAGCAGCAGAGGCACAGAGCGGCCTTCTCAAGCAGCACCATAATGCAGCTGCCGAGCCCCTGGACATCATCAAGAGGCTCCAGACTACACTGTAGCAGGACAGCACGGCTCGTTAAGAGCTCGATTAGCAATTCGGCCTCCGTCCCAGTCCCGACGAAGTACTGGTATTCGCACCACGCGTACATAACTACGCACTCAAAATCCCATGGACATCGACGGAGGCAGAAGCTAACCCGGGATCTACAGTTCGGCTAGACCGACCCCAGACATACATACTTTCACCTTTTCTTTTTATTTCAGGTTCCTTTTCCCACGGGCCTGCTGACCGGTCCCTTCGAAGGATCGGCATATAAAAGGAGGCATGCAGCATAGGTGCGTAGAGTAACCTCTATACGTCTTCTCGACGGTATTTATATTTATTTCCTAGGACCCGCACGCTGCGCCCTCTTGATTCCGGCATGTTAAATAACCCGGAGGCTTATCACACTATTTGTACAAGATACGCCTTGACGTATCCATCCAGTCATAATGAAAATGGTTTGCGGACCAATTTCTATGGTTTTAGCCTCTTACTTCATTTTATTTCGATCCGCTTATCGGCTGCATCATTATTCTTTGCTACGTCTCATATTCGCCAGGGGCTACTTATCGCCCCACAACACGGCAGCCAAGACCGAACACTTCTTTTATATATAAGTTTGGCACCCCGAATTTAGCATTATATGCATTGGCTCCGAATCATGTCTTTGGTCAATAGTTGGGTTGCCCGGCTCCTGTGCTTGCTACCCTACGTTTCGCTCTATCGGCTAGGGTAGTAAAGGGAGAACTACTGCGACTGTGCCCTGGCTTTGACCGGATGAGCAGCTCAGTAGAGAAAGCCGAAACCTGACTGTCATGATACGGCGAGAGCTGGTCAGCTGTTCGAGGGTTACAAAATCGTTGGAGATTTTTTCGGTGTCACGCGATGGATCGGCACTTCCCGATCAGATGCTGTCAGCACCCTGGCTTGGAACAGGGGCTGCGCACTTGCTTAATTATA
Organism: Aegilops tauschii subsp. strangulata; assembly: GCF_002575655.3. Classification (NCBI taxonomy): domain Eukaryota; kingdom Viridiplantae; phylum Streptophyta; class Magnoliopsida; order Poales; family Poaceae; genus Aegilops; species Aegilops tauschii. The sequence goes on from NC_053035.3 coordinate 58,948,048, forward strand.
AAACTCCTATGGCTAAGTGAGGGCGTTTAAGCCGTACAGTCTGATTGCCTTGTTCGTTGCGCTAAACAACTCCTCCAAAGGACCATATAATTGGATCAAGATTGTTTAGAATCCATCCCGAACACCTCCGTACTACCTACGTGAGGGCAGAAGCTGACGACTGGCCAACCCTCAGATTACAAATAACACGGCCGCACAGGAGGAAACAATTCAAAGCATAATAAAATTATTTTCCAAACACCGGCTTTGTTCCCATAATACAAGGCAAGGGCAACATGAATACATCTATTCAAATACAATGTCCTGCGAACATTGCGCCGCCACAAGTCGAGACCCCTCTACGACATCCGCGAAATATCGCTCGGGTGTGCGGTGCTCCTTGCCCTCCGGCGGCCCGCTGGCAACTTCAACAACGTTCATATTCGCCCACCACATCTTGCAGCGAGCGAAGGCCATACGGGCACCTTCAATACACGCGGAGTGCTTGATGACGTCCAGCCGCGGACACGCCTCCACCAGACGCCTCACGAGTCCAAAGTAGCTGCCGGGCATAGCTTCGGCTGGCCATAGCCGGATTGTCAAATCCTTCATGGCTAGTAAAGCCACCCTGTGCAGCTCCACCAGCTGCTTCAGCTAATCGGTGAAGGACACGGGATGCTCTGGCGTCGCGTACTGCGACCAGAATAGCTTCTCCCTAGAACCTCCTCCTTCGGCTCGGTAGAACTCTGCAGCGTCTGATACGCTGCGTGGTAGATACGCAAAAGCCCCTGGGGAACTCCGAACCCGGGTTAGTAAAAGGTATTGCTTCTCCGCATACTTGCTTTGCATCTTAAATGCCTTACCCGCCGTGATCTTCTTGGCCTCCTGGATCTCCTGGAAGGCAGCCTGGGCCTCATTCCATGCAGTCTCCGCGCTCTGACGAGCCTTGGTGAGTCCGGCATCTTGAGCCGACGCATCATTCTCCAAGTTCTCACATTTTTTCACCGCGTCTTGGAGCTCCTGCTGGATTTCTTTGACCCAGGCCTTCAGCTTCTTACGAGCGGCCTGCTGCTAGACAGCTTTCCCCTCGGCCTCGCCCAAGGCCTTCCTGAGGGCCCCGACCTCGGTCGCGTCTCCTGCACATATTATGACACTATAGTCAATATACATCGCCTACACTTTCCGAACATACAACAAGTCATTATTTACCTTGATTCTCCTGGAGCCGAACCCTAACCTCGCTGATCTCGTACTCGGTCTGCTCCAGCCTCTGCCTCAATTCAGAGACTTCGGTAGCATGCGAGGTTGCGACCAACAGCGACGCCTGCTTATGCATACATGCTATATTAGTCTCCTGCAATAGATCCTCTGTCTGGTTCTTCTCGCCTGACAGTGTCTCAGGGGCTACTGACTACAGGGTTTTTTTCTCTATGTCACTTACCTCGAAACCTGTCAACAGGCTGTTGCAGGCTTCGTTCAGTCCACTCTTGGCGGAGTGAACCTTCTCAATCACCACGCCGATAAGGACTCGGTGCTCGTCCATAACGGAGGCGCCTCGTAGCGCCTCCATCAGGTTATCCGACGCCCCTGGATGGACAGGGACCACCGGCGGAAGCGGCGCACCCCCTTCCTTCAAAGGGGGCTGCTTGCCCGACTCCGGAGCCATATGGGTCTCCGGAATCGTATTCGACGGAGGGCTGAACTGAATATGGCCCTCCTCGCTAGTCTTCATGGGGATGGGCCCCTCCATGTGTCCGGCAGTGGAGGCCTCGCCTTGTGGCGCCTCCCGGACAATTTCCTGGACTCCTCCCTTCGGAGCGGTCCTCTGGGACGACACTTTGGTGTCGTCCCCAGCCCCGGGGGAGTAAGCGGGTAGTGGCGACTGGCTCGCCATCTCCGATAGAGCCAACGAACCTCCAGACGAGGTTCGCTGGATTAGGTCGCGGGCCGGACTGCAACAGTACAGTTAACTACATCAAGATAATGGAAAGAAAGGGCAGGATGTGCACACGAGCGAGCCCTATCACTTACGATGCGGCCTGGGGCTTAGTGCGGGGGCGTCGTTCCGGACAGCTATCAACGTCCCACGCGGTGTTGACCACTGGAAAGCCCTTCCCCTTCTTGGGCGTCTCCGCCTCCAGATGCGCCGGAGCCGCCCTCTTCTTCTTCTTCTCCTCGGGAGGAGGGTTGTTCTCCTCCTCCTCGTCATTGTCCTCAGGGACAGAGGAATGGGCCTCATCATCTTCAGACGTCGCGTCCGAAGTGCCCTTGCGACGGGGGCCACTCTTGGCCCCCTTGGCCTTCTTCTTGGCCTTCTTCGCCGGTGCCTTGTATGACGCCGGCACAAGCATCTCCGCTAGGCGCGGGATGATCGGTTCTTCGGGCAGCGGAGCCGGACGCTGGATCCGCTTCGCCCTCTCCATCCAGTCCTGAAGGAGCCATAATAAAAGCTCAGACATCACCCTCGAAAGAATAAGGTTGGGGATACGACAGGAATAACGTACCTTGCTGGCGGGGTGTGAACAATCGTGACCACGGTCCGAATCCGTGGCCAGTGGTTTCTCGTTGCCCTTGAAGAGCGACTTCCACGCACCTTCGTGCATAGTCCCGAAGAGCCTCACCAGGGTCCGGTGCTTCTTCGGGTTGAACTCCCATAGCGGGCAGCTTCGGGGCTGGCACGGAAGGATCCGGTGAACCAACATCACCTAGATCACATCGACGGGCTTGACGCTCTTGGTTACCATGCTCTGAACACGCGTTTGCAGCATTGTCAGCTCGTCGAGGGAACACCAGTCCTAACTCTTCTCGACCCAGGAGGTGAGTCGCATAGGAGCACCGCAGCGGAATTCGGCAGCCGCGGCCCAGGTGGTGCCGCGTGGTTCTGTGGTGTAGAACCACTGCTTCTGCCACTCCTTCACTGTCTCCACAAAAATACCTTTCGACCAGGAGACGTTGGGCAGCTTGCTCACCATGGCTCCTCCGCACTCCGCGTGCTGGCCGTCCACCACCTTCGGGTTCATGTTGAAGACTTTGAGTTACAGCCCGAAGTGGGGTTGGATGCGGAGGAAGGCCTCGCACACGACGATGAACGCCGAGATTTTGAGGAAGGAATTCGGGGACAGATCACGGAAATCTACCCCGTAATAATACATCAGCCCGCGGACGAAAGGGCGGAGTGGAAACCCCGGCCCGCGGAAGAAATGAGGAAGGAATACTACCCTCTCGTTGGGCTCCGGCGTGGGGACGATTTGCCCCTCGGCCGGCAACCGGTGAGCGATCTCCTTCGCCAAATATCCGGCCGCTCGGAGCTCAGTAATGTCCTCTTCCTTGACGGAGGAGACCATCCACTTGCCCTGACCACCAGATCCGGACATGGTTGCTTAAGTGGAAAGGAGATGAGAACTTGGGCGCTGGAGCTCGAGATCGGAAAGGCGGAGACAGAGAGAAAGCGTGAGAAGAGGAAGAGGGAATCCTTATCCTCTTATAAAGGCAGCAAACATTAAACGCCTCCTCACTCGCCTTGAGATTCGCCTATTCCCAAGGGCTGTGCAAACAGCATGGTTGGGTTACCCATGCCCGCATTGATGAGAATCCCGCAATAAGGGGAGACGATCTCTGCTTCGACAAGACATGCCAATAGCAACCGCGTCTCGAAACATGGGATGGCAGAAGAAAAACGGTTCGAAATTATAACCGGACAGATGCGACGTCGTGTTGTAAAGAAGCTGTCGACAGATTAGATTCGTGCAAATATTATATTCTCTCTGCGGTTGTGTGTGGTGTATAACAGGTTCGGATACAATCATCGTGTCTGAAGACTATCTTGGAGTTCGGGAAAAAGGGGAACCCGCCTTGCAATGTCGAAGACAATCTGCGCGCCGGATTCCTCGTCATTGAAGCCAGGTTCAGGGGCTACTGAGGGAGTCCTGGACTAAGGGGTCCTCGGGCGTCCGGTCTGTTATCCATGGGCCGGACTGATGGGCTGTGAAGATATGAAGGCCGAAGACTATACTCGTGTCCGGATTGAACTCTCCTTGGCATGGAAGGCAAGCTAGGCGACCGACTATGAAGATTCCCTCTTACGTAACCAACTCCATGTAACCCTAGATCTCTCCGGTGTCTATATAAACCGGAGAGCATAGTCCGGATACAGGACATTCATTACCATATATTCACATAGGCTAGATTTCTAGGGTTTAGCCATTACGATCTCATGGTAGATCAAGTCTCGTAATACTCATATTCATCCAGATCAATCAAGCAGGAAGTAGGGTTTTACCTCCATAGAGAGGGCCCGAACCTGGGTAAACATCGTGTCCCCCGTCTCCTGTTACCATCGATCCTAGACGCACAGTTCGGGACCCCCTACCCAAGATCCGCTGGTTTTGACACCGACATTGGTGCTTTCATTGAGAGTTCCACTGTGCCATCGCCAAGAGGATTGGACTCTCCTTCTCATGGAAGGCAAGCTAGTCGACCGACTATGAAGATTCCCTCTTACGTAACCAACCCCATGTAACCCTATATCTCTCCGGTGTCTATATAAACCGGAGAGCATAGTCCGGATACACTCATTACCATATATTCACATAGGCTAGACTTCTAGGCTTTAGCCATTACGATCTCGTGGTAGATCAACTCTTGTAATACTCATATTCATCAAGATCAATCAAGCAGGAAGTAGGGTATTACCTCCATAGAGAGGGCCCGAACCTGGGTAAACATCGTGTCCCCCGTCTCCTGTTACCTTCGATCCTAGATGCACCGTTCGGGACCCCCTACCCGAGATCCGCCGGTTTTGACACCGACACTCCCCTCGTCCCTATGGCCCATGTAGGCCCAATCTTTCCCTAGGGGGGGGGGTCTGGTAACCCTCAGGCACTCCGGTTTTCTCCGAAATCATCCGGAACACTTCCGGTGTCCGCATATAGCCGTCCAATATATCAATCTTTATGTCTCGACCATTTCGAGACTCCTCATCATGTCCGTGATCACATTCGGGACTCTGAACTACCTTCGGTACATCAAAACACATAAACTCATAATACCGATCGTCACCGAACGTTAAGCGTGCGGACCCTACCGGTTCGAGAACTATGTAGACATGACCGAGACACGTCTCCGGTCAATAACGGAACCTGGATGTTCATATTGGCTAACACATATTCTACGGAGATCTTTATCGGTCAAACCGCATAACAACATACGTTGTTCCCTTTGTCATCGGTATGTTACTTGCCCGATATTCGATCGTCAGTATCTCAATACCTAGTTCAATCTCGTTACTGTCAAGTCTCCTTACTCGTTTCGTAATGCATCATCCCTCAACTAAATCATTAGTCACATTGCTTGCAAGGCTTATAGTGATGTGCATTACCGAGAGGGCCCAGAGATACCTCTCCGACAATCGGAGTGACAAATCCTAATCTCGATCTATGCCAACTCAGCAAACACCATCAGAGACACCTGTAGAGCATATTCATAATCACTCAGTTACGTTGTGACGTTTGATGGCACACAAAGTGTTCCTCCGGTATTCGGGAGTTGCATAATCTCATAGTCATAGGAACATGTATAAGTCATGAAGAAAGCAATAGCAACATACTAAACGATTAAGTGCTAAGCTAACGGAATGGGTCAAGTCAATCACATCATTCTCTAATGATGTGATCCCGTTAATCAAATGACAAGTCATGTCTATGGCTAGGAAACTTAACCATCTTTGATACGACGAGCCAGTCAAGTAGAGGCATACTAGTGACACTCTATTTGTCTACGTATTCACACATGTACTAAGTTCCGGTTAATACAATTCTAGCATGAATAATAAACATTTATCATGATATAAGGAAATATAAATAACAACTTTATTATTGCCTCTAGGGCATATTTCCTTCAGTCTCCCACTTGCACTAGAGTCAATAATCTAGATTACACAGTAATGATTCTAACACCCATGGAGTCTTGGTGCTGATCATGTTTTGCTCGTGAGAGAGGCTTAGTCAACGGGTATGCAACATTCAGATCCGTATGTATCTTGCAAATCTCTATGTCTCCCTCCTTGACTTGATCGCGGATGGAATTGAAGCGTCTCTTGATGTGCTTGGTTCTCTTGTGAAATCTGGATTCCTTTGCCAAGGCAATTGCACCAGTATTGTCAGAAAAGATTTTCATTGGACCCGATGCACTAGGTACGACACCTAGATCGGATATGAACTCCTTCATCCAGACTCCTTCATTTGCTGCTTCCGAAGCAGCTATGTACTCCGCTTCACACGTAGATCCCGCCATGACGCTTTGCTTAGAACTGCACCAACTGACGGCTCCACCGTTCAATATAATACATATCCGGTTTGTGACCTAGAGTCATCCGGATCAGTGTCAAAGCTTGCATCGACATAACCATTTACGACGAGCTCTTTTTCACCTCCATAAACGAGAAACATATCCTTAGTCCTTTTCAGGTATTTCGGGATGTTCTTGACCGTTGTCCAGTGATCCACTCCTGGATTACTTTGGTACCTCCCTGCTAAACTAATAGCAAGGCACACATCAGGTATGGTACACAGCATTGCATACATGATAGAACCTATGGCGAAGCATAGGGAATGACTTTCATTTTCTCTCTATCTTCTGCAGTGGTCGGGCATTGAGTCTGACTCAACTTCACACCTTGTAACACAGGCAAGAACCCTTTCTTTGCTTGATCCATTTTGAACTTCTTCAAAACTTTATCAAAGTATGTGCTCTGTGAAAGTCCAATTAAGAGTCTTCATCTATCTCTATAGATCTTAATGCCCAATATATAAGCAGCTTCACCGAGGTCTTTCATCGAAAAACTCTTATTCAAGTATCCTTTTATGCTATCCAGAAATTCAATATCATTTCCAATCAACAATATGTCATCCACATATAATATTAGAAATGCTACAGAGCTCCCACTCACTTTCCTGTAAATACAGGCTTCTCCAAAAGTCTGTATAAAACCATATGCTTTGATCACACTATCAAAACGTTTATTCCAACTCCGAGATGCTTGCACCAGTCCATAAATGGATTGCTAGAGCTTGCACACTTTGTTAGCATCCTTTGGATCGATAAAACCTTCAGGTTGCATCATATACAACTCTTCTTCCAGAAATCCATTTAGGAATGCAGTCTTACATCCATTTGCCAAATTTCATAATCATAAAATGCGGTAATTGCTAACATGATTCGGACGGACTTAAGCATCGCTACGGGTGAGAAGGTCTCATCGTAGTCAACTCCTTGAACTTGTCGAAAACCTTTTGCAACAAGTCGAGCTTTGTAGACAGTAATATTACCATCAATGTCAGTCTTCCTCTTGAAGATCCATTTATTCTCGATGGCTTGCCGATCATCGGGCAAGTCAACCAAAGTCACACTTTGTTCTCATACATGGATCCCATCTCAGATTTCATGGCCTCAAGCCCTTTCACGGAATCTGGGCTCATCATCGCTTCCCCATAGTTCGTAGGTTCGTCATGGTCAAGTAACATGACCTCCAGAACTGGATTATCGTACCACTCTGGTGCGGATCTTACTCTGGTTGACCTACGAGGTTCGGTAGTAACTTGATATGAAGTTACATGATCATCATCATTAGCTTCCTCACTAATTGGTGTAGGAGTCACAGGAACAGATTTCTGTGATGAACTACTTTCCAATAAGGGAGCAGGTACAGTTACCTCATCAAGTTCTACTTTCCTCCCACTCACTTCTTTCGAGAGAAACTCCTTCTCTAGAAAGGACCCATTATTAGCAATGAATGTCTTGCCTTCAGATCTGTGATAGAAGGTGTACCCAACAGTCTCCTTTGGGTATCCTATGAAGCCACATTTCTCCGATTTGGGTTCGAGCTTATCAGGTTAAAGCTTTCACATAATCATCGCAGCCCCAAACTTTAAGAAACGACAACTTAGGTTTCTTGCCAGACCACAGTTCATAAGGTGTCGTCTCAATGGATTTAGATGGTGCCCTATTTAACGTGAATGCAGCCGTCTCTAAAGCATAACCCCAAAACGATAGTGGTAAATCCGTAAGAGACATCATAGATCACACCATATCTAGTAAAGTACGATTACAACGTTCAGACACACCATTACGCTATGGTGTTCTGGGTGGCGTGAGTTGCGAAACTATTACGCATTGATTCAAATGAAGACCAAACTCGTAACTCAAATATTCTCCTCCACGATCAGATCATAGAAACTTTATTTTCTTGTTACGATGATTTTCCACTTCACTCTAAAATTCTTTGAACTTTTCAAATGTTTCAGACTTATGTTTCATCAAGTCGATATACCCATATCTGCTCAAATCATCTGGGAAGGTGAGAAAATAACGATACCCGCCGCGAGCCTCAATATTCATTGGACCAATACATCAGTATGTATGATTTCCAACAAGTCTGTTGCTCGCTCCATTGTTCCGGAGAACGGAGTTTTAGTCATCTTGCCCATGAGACATGGTTCGCAAGTACCAAATGATTCATAATCAAGTGATTCCCAAAGTCCATCAGAATGGAGTTTCTTCATGCGCTTTACACCAATATGACCCAAACGGCAGTGCCACAAATATGTTGCATTATCATTATCAACTCTACATCTTTTGGCTTCAGTATTATGAATATGTGTGTCACTACTATCAAGATTCAACAAAAATAGACCACTCTTCAAGGGTGCATGACCATAAAAGATATTACTCATATAAATAGAACAACCATTATTCTCTGATTTAAATGAATAACCGTCTCGCATCAAACAAGATCCAGATATAATGTTCATGCTTAACGCTGGCACCAAATAACAATTATTCAGGTCTAAAACTAATCCCGACGGTAGATGTAGAGGTAGCGCGCTGACGGCAATCACATCGACTTTGGAACCATTTCCCATGCGCATCGTCACCTCGTCCTTAGCCAATCTTCGCTTAATCCGTAGTCCCTGTTTCCAGTTGCAAATATTAGCAACAGAACCAATATCAAATACCCAGGCACTACTGCGAGCATTAGTAATGTACACATCAATAACATGTATATCACATATACCTTTGTTCACCTTGCCATCCTTCTTATCCGCCAAATACTTGGGGCAGTTCCGCTTCTAGTGACCAGTCCCTTTGCAGTAGAAGCACTCAGTCTCAGGCTTAGGTCCAGACTTGGGCTTCTTCACTTGAGCAGCAACTTGCTTGTTGTTCTTCTTGAAGTTCCCCTTCTTCCCTTTACCCTTTTTCTTGAAACTGGTGGTCTTGTTGACCATCAACACTTGATGCTCCTTCTAGATTTCTACCTCCTCAGCCTTTAGCATTGCGAAGAGCTCAGGAATTGTCTTATCCATCCCTTGCATGTTATAGTTCGTCACGAAGCTCTTGTAGCTTGGTGGCAGTGATTGAAGAATTCTGTCAATGCCACTATCATCAGGAAGATTAACTCCCAGTTGAATCAAGTGATTGTTCTACCCAGACATTTTGAGTATATGTTCACTGACAGAACTATTCTCCTCCATCTTGCACCTGTAGAACTTATTGGAGACTTCATATCTCTAAATCCGGGCATTTGCTTGAAATATTAACTTCAACTCCTGAAACATCTCATATGATCCATGACGTTCAAAACACGTTGAAGTCATGGTTCTAAGCCGTAAAGCCTGGCACACTGAACTATCGAGTAGTCATCAGCTTTTGTCTGCCAGACGTTCATAACATCTGGTGTTGCTCCTGCAGCAGGTTTGGCACCTAGCGGTGCTTCTAGGACGTAATTCTTCTGTGCGGCAATGAGGATAATCCTCAAGTTACGGACCCAGTCTGTGTAGTTGCTACCGTCATCTTTCAACTTAGATTTCTCTAGGAACGCATTAAAATTCAACGGAACAACAGCACGGGCCATCTATCTACAACAACATAGACATGCAAAATACTATCAGGTACTAAGTTCATGATAAATTAAAGTTCAATTAATCAAATTACTTAAGAACTTCCACTTAGATAAACATCCCTCTAATCATCTAAGTGATCACGTGATCCAAATCAACTAAACCATGTCCGATCATCACGTGAGATGGAGTAGTTTTCAATGGTGAACATCACTATGTTGATCATATCTACTATATGATTCACGCTCGACCTTTCGGTCTCAGTGTTCTGAGGTCATATCTGCATATGCTAGGCTCGTCAAGTTTAACCCGAGTATTCTGCATGTGCAAAACTGGCTTGCACCCATTGTATGTGAACGTAGAGCTTATCACACCCGATCATCACATGGTGTCTCGGCACGACGAACTGTAGCAACGGTGCATACTCAGGGAGAACACTTGCACCTTGAAATTTAGTGAGAGGTCATCTTATAATGCTACCGTCAATCAAAGCAAAATAAGATGCATAAAGGATAAACATCACATGCAATCAATATAAGTGATATGATATGATCATCATCATCTTGTGCCTTTGATCATCATCTCCAAAGCACCGTCATGATCACCATCGTCACCGGCGCGACACCTTGATCTCCATCGTAGCATCGTTGTCGTCTCGCCAACTATTGTTTCTACGACTATCGCTACCGCTTAGTCATAAAGTAAAAAACAATTACAGGGCGATTGCATTGCATACAATAAAGCGACAACCATATGGCGCCTGCCAGTTGCCGATAACTCCGTTACAAAACATGATCATCTCATACAATAAAATTTAGCATCATGTCTTGACCATATCACATCACAACATGCCCTGCAAAAACAAGTTAGACGTCCTCTACTTTGTTGTTGCAAGTTTTACGTGGCTGCTATGGTCTGAGCAAGAACCGTTCTTACCTACGCATCAAAACCACAACGATTTTTCGTCAAGTGTGTTGTTTTAACCTTCATCAAGGACCGGGCGTAGCCACACTTGATTCAACTAAAGTTGGAGAAACTGACACCCGCCAGCCACCTGTGTGCGAAGCACGTCGGTAGAACCAGTCTCGCGTAAGCATACGCGTAATGTCGGTCCGGGCCGCTTCATCCAACAATACCGCCGAATCAAAGTATGACATGCTGGTAAGCAGTATGACTATTATCGCCCACAACTCATTTGTGTTCTACTCCTGCATATAACATCTACGCATAAACCTGGCTCGGATGCCACTGTTGGGGAACACAGTAATTTCAAAAAAATTCCTACGATCACGCAAGATCTATGTGATGCATAGCAACGAGCGGGAGAGTGTTGTCCACGTACCCTCTTAGACCGTAAGCGGAAGCGTTATGACAACGCGGTTGATGTAGTCGTACGTCTTCATGATTCGACCGATCCTAGCACCGAAAGTACGGCACCTCCGCGATCTGCACACGTTCGGCTCGGTGACGTCCCACGAACTCTTGATCTAGCCGAGTGTAGAGGGAGAGCTTCGTCAGCACGATGGCGTGATGACGGTGATGATGAAGCTACCGGCGCAGGGCTTCGCCTAATCACTGCAACGATATGACCGACGTGGATTATGGTGGAGGGGGCACCGCACACGGCTAAGACAATGTCTGTTGTTGTGTTCTAGGGTGCCCCCCTACCCCCGTATATAAAGGAGCAAGGGGGAGGCCGGCCGGCCCCTTGGCTCGCCAAGGAGGGGAGGAGTCCTCCTCCTAGTAGGAGTATGACTCCCCCTTTCCTAGTCCAACTAGGAGGAGAAGGGGAAAGAGGGAAGGGAGAGGAAGAGGAGAAGGAAAGGGGGGCGCGCCCCCCTCCCTAGTCCAATTCGGACTCCCTATAGGGAGGGGCGCGGCTGCCCTTGTGGGCTGCCTCCCCTCTTCCCTATGGCCCATGTAGGCTCAATCTTTCCTCGGGGGGGGGGGGGGGGGGGTCCGGTAACCCTCCGGCACTCCGGTTTTCTCCGAAATCATCCGGAACACTTCCGGTGTCCGAATATAGTCGTCCAATATATCAATCTTTATTACTCGACCATTTTGAGACTCCTCGTCATGTCCGTGGTCACATCCGGGACTCCGAAACTACTTTCGGCACATCAAAACACATAAACTCATAATACCGATCGTCACCGAACGTTAAGCGTGCGGACCCTACGGGTTCGAGGACTATGTAGACATGACCGAGACACGTCTCCGATCAATAACCAATAGCAGAACCCGGATGTTCATATGTCAAACTGCATAACATACGTTGTTCCCTTTGTCGTCGGTATGTTACTTGCCCGAGATTCGATCGTTAGTATCTCAATACCTATTTCAATCTCGTTACCGGCAAGTCTCTTTACTCGTTCCGTAATGCATCATCCCTCAAATAACTCATTAGTCACATTGCTTGCAAGGCTTATAGTGATGTGCATTACCGAGAGGGCCCAGAGATACCTCTCCGAAAATCGGAGTGACAAATCCTAATCTCGATCTATGCCAACTCAACAAACACCATCGGAGACACCTGTAGAGCATCTTTATAATCACCCAGTTACATTGTGACGTTTGATAGCACACAAAGTGTTCCTACGGTATTCGGGAGTTGCATAATCTCATAGTCATAGGAACATGTATAAGTCATGAAGAAAGCAATATCAACATACTAAACGATCAAGTGCTAAGCTAATGGAATGGGTCAAGTCAATCACATCATTCTCTAATGATGTGATCCCGTTAATCAAATGACAACTCGTGTCTATGGCTAGGAAACTTAACCATCTTTGATACAACGAGCTAGTCAAGTGGAGGCATACTAGTGACACTCTGTTTGTCTATGTATTCACACATGTACTAAGTTTCCGGTTAATACAATTCTAGCATGAATAATAAACATTTATCATGATATAAGGAAATATAAATAACAACTTTATTTCTAGGGCATATTTCCTTCACTATGTGCCACCTAAACTGAGATTATTTGCATGGCGATTGGCCCTACATTCACTGCCCACGGGGGACGTTCTTCTTCTGTAATATGTCAACATCGTGCCTGTGTCCTGAAACCTCTTGAGCATGCGTTGGCTTTCCCTTGAAGAGGAAAGGGTGATGCAGCAAAGTAGCGTAAGTATTTCCCTCAGTTTTGAGAACCAAGGTATCAATCCAGTAGGAGACAACGCACAAGTCACCTAGTACCTGCACAAACAATCAAGAACCTTGCAACCAACGCGATAAAGGGGTTGTCAATCCCTTCACGGTCACTCACAAAGTGAGATCTAATTGAGATAGTAAAGTAAATATTTTTGGTATTTTTGTTGTATAGATTGGAAAGTAAAGATTGCAAAATAGTGAACGAGATGCGATGTAAATAAAATAGATGCAATATAATAGGAAAGAGACCCGGGGGCCATAGGTTTCACTAGTGGCTTCTCTCAAGATAGCATGTATTACGCTGGGTGAACAAATTATTGCCGAGCAATTGATAGAAAAGCGCATAGTTATGAAGATATCAAAGGCAATGATCATGAATATAGGCATCACGTCCGTGTCAAGTAGACCGAAACGATTCTGCATCTACTACTATTACTCCACACATCGACCGCTATCCAACATGCATCTAGAGTATTAAGTTCATAAGAATGGAGTAATGCATTAAGCAAGATGACATGATGTAGAGGGATAAATTCAAGCAATATGATATAAACCCCATCTTTTTATCCTTGATGGCAACAATACAATACGTGCCTTGCTGCCCCTATTGTCACTAGGAAAGGACACCGCAAGATTGAACCCAAAGCTAAGCACTTCTCCCATTGCAAGAAAGATCAATCTAGTAGGCCAAACCAAACTGATAATTCGAAGAGACTTGCAAAGATAACCAATCATACATAAAAGAATACAGAGAAGATTCAAATATTGTTCATAGATAAACTTGATCATAAACCCACAATTCATCGGTCTCAACAAACACACCGCAAAAGAAGATTACATCGAATAGATCTCCACAAGAGAGGGGGAGAACATTGTATTGAGATCCAAAAAGAGAGAAGAAGCCATCTACAAAAAAAGACACATCCGTGACATTTTGGGCCGAACGAATTTTTTTTCTGTCATACATATGACACTTCTATGACGATAATTGTGACAAAACCCGGTATCATCATAGATGTGGTGGGCTCCTACTTCTATGACAAAAAATCATGATAGAAAATGGGCTTTTCGTCCTGGGCGGGCTGGAGACACAGCTGCATGACATTCTTTGGCCGTCCATGACGGAAAAAACCGTGGTAGAAGCGAGGGGGAGGAAAATTTCGGGGAGTTCCCGGTTACGGTGCGAGGTCGGGGGCCGAGCGATGCGCGTTTCTCTCGTACACGTATGCGCGTACGTGTGAGGCGTTGGCTCTAACTGAACCCGAGCGAGGCGTTGGGCTCTAACTGAACCCGAGCGATTGCACTGCAGGCTACGCGTTACTGAACCCGAGCGATCGATCGATGGCTGTTAACTGAACCCGATCGAGCGATTCCTTCGCTACTGCTGCTAACTGAAGCTGATCGATTGGATGAACAGTGAGCGTTGGGGGGGGGTGGATGAACAGTGAGCGGTGGCGTTGCCTCTGGATGAACAGGACCCCGTGGTGTGGAGGGCTGGATGAACAGTAGACGGTGGAGGGGTGCCCGTGGAAGGTTGGTTGAACAAGACCCCGTGGTGTGGAGGGCTGGATGAACAATAGACGGTGGAGGGGTGCCCGTGGAGGGGTGGTTGAACAGTAGCCGGTGGAGTAGCGCGTGGTGGAGGCTGGATGAACAGGAGCCCGTGGAGGCTGGAGGAGGTCGACGGTGGAGATGAACAGTATCCCGTGGAGTCCCGTTTTGCGGTACGCCACACCCCTCCCGATGAACAGGACCCCCGTTTCGACCGTAGGAGGTCCGTTTCGTCCGTTTTGCGGTAAGCCACACCCCTCCCGATCAACAGGACCCCTGTTTCGACCGTAGGAGGTCCGTTTCATCCGTTTTGTGGTATGCCACACCCCTCCCGATCAACAGGACCCCCGTTTCAACCGTAGGAGGTCCGTTTCCTCTGTTTTGCAGTACGCCACACCCCTCCCGATCAACAGGACCCCGTTTCGGACGTAGGAGGTTTGTTTCCTCCGTTTAGCAGTACGCCAGGCCTCGTTTCCAACACCTGTTCCATCCAAGCTCTCCCGATGAACACGACCACGCATTTCGTTCCGACCCAGCCGGTTGGCTCCCACGCGTTCCGTTGCCTCCCGAAGAACACGGCGCATTCCGTTGCCTCCCCATGAACACGACGCATTCCGTTGCCTCCCCATGAACACGACGATGACGCTGTTTCTCCGTTCCGACCCAGCCATGTACACGAGCCCTGGCCGTACGTTTGCGCGAGTAGGCGTTCGAGACCCCGCCCGTATGTACACATACGTGGCCGTATTTTCTTTCTTGCACCCTGGCCGCTGTACATACGTGTACATGCTACGTGCGCGCCTCTACTACGACACGTGCGCGCCTCTACATCCACCAGTATATATGTACGTACACGTTCGCGACCAGAATGACAACGCTACGTACGCTTCGACCAGGTGGGTCCCGACTGTCAGGCACTTCCTTGCGTGCGAAGATGTAGCTAGTGGGTCCCAGCAGTCAGGGGGGAAACATTTTTTTCACGGAATACGGTGGCCCGTTCGATGGGTCCCCGCTGTCAGGTGGAGGAATAATTATTTTGCACGTAATAAGGAGGCACTTCCTTGCTGCGGCCGTGGACCCAGCTGTCAGCCTCTCCACGTACAGTCCACGTCCGATGTAAGCCGTTCCTTGACCACGTTGACCACGCCGCGCCGAGAGCACCAGGGCGGTGGACGACGGCGAGGCCTAGGAAGGGGATGACGCGGAGCCGGGGAAGACGCGGCAGTGGATGCCCACGTGCAGAGGAGTACGAGGGTTCACTAGTTCGCTGCGGTGTGAGGCTACCGTCGCCGCAGAATAACAGGGGGTGTGGGTGAGTAGAGGGATGGCCTGGCCAGCGGTGGGAGTAGTAGGGGGCGGTGAGGCCTCCGCCGCATCACAGCCAGCCACGGGAGGCAGGAGCACGAGGCACGACCGGCGCTGGTTTGGGCGGCTGGAGCAAGAAGACCAGAGGTTGAAGAAGCACTACGGCCGTTGGATGGACATCGTACGGTCACTGGAGCTAGAATCGTGCATATTGACTAAGTTGACAAAGCCCTCCGTCCCCATCAGCTTAGTAGGCCCACAAGTCAGCCTGCCACTATACTGGGTCCCAGCTAACAGGGGGAGTATTCATTTTTTTTGTGCGTAATAAGGAGGCACTTCCTTGCGTGCGAAGATATAGCTGGTGGGTCCGAGCTGTCGGCGGCCGTAATGTTTTTTTCGCGAAATACAGAGGCCCTTTCTGTGGGTCCCTGATGTCAGGTGGAGGAATCATTATTTTGCGTGTAATAAGGAGGCATTTCCTTGCGTGCGGCCGTGGACCCAGCTGTCGGCCTCTCCACGTACAGTCCACTTCAGATGCATGTCGGTCGTTGACCATGTTGACCAGGCCGCGCCGAGAGCACAGGGACGGTGGACGACGGAGAGGCCTAGGAAGGGAACGACACAGAGGCAGGGAAGACTCGGCAGTTGTTTCCCACGCGGAGGGGAGTACGACTGTACGAGGGTTTACTGGTTCGTCTGCCGTCGCCGGAGAATAATAGCAGGTGTGGGTGAGTAGAGGGATGGCTAGGCCAGCGATGGAAGTACGGTGGGGCGGTGAGGCCTGAGAAGAGCTGGCCGCGGGGAGGAGGGAGCAGGCAGTCCCGCCGGCGCTTGTTTGAGCGGCTGGAGCAGGAAGAGCAGAGATTGAAGAAGCACGACGGCCGTTGGATGGCCATCCAACAGTCACTGCTTGTGCGTCAACCTTTTTTTTTAGGAAAGCCTCAAACTGTGGAAAACATCATACAGCCCATCTGCCATTATTTCTAATAATTTACAGCCCATTTGCTAATTATTAAGGTTTTTTTGGAGCCCATATTCTTTTTGTTAGCATTACAGCCCATATTGTGGCCACGGTTAAAAAATTATACGAAATTTTGCATATTTCGGTGCGGTCCGAACTGTTTTGAATCCCGAAATTTCGACTCACATTCAAAATGATTTTAAAAATAAATGTATATCAATATAAAATCCAACAAATTCTCCACGCATAAAAATTAATGTAATTTAAAATCTCAAAATAAAAAAAAGATATTTGAAACTAATTGCCGGTTTGATGTGTTTTAAAAATGTACAACCCATTTCTCCTTACTGATGGGCCAGTTTCTCGGCCAGCCGAATGAAAGCTCTCCTCATCTTGAAAGATTTGCAGCCCAACAGGCCTGACAAAGTGACTTATTTGGCAAATCACAAAAAAACTGGGCTGTGGCCGTGGACCCAGCTGTGAGCCTCTCCACGTACAGTACTCTTCCGATGGAATGTCGTTGACCACGTTGACCACGCCGCGCCGAGAGCACCAAGGCGGTGGACGATGGCGAGGCCTAGGAAGGGGACGACGCGGAGCCGGGGAAGACGCGGCAGTGGATGCCCACGCGGAGAGGAGTACGAGGGTTCACTGGTTCGGCTGCGGTGTGAGGCTGCCGTCGCCGCAGGGCCTGGCTAGCGGTGGGAGTAGTAGGGGGCGATGAGGCCTCAACGGCAGCACAGCCGGCCACTGGAGGCAGGAGCAGGCGGTCTCCCCGGCGCTGGTTTGGGCGGCTGGTGCAAGAAGAGCATCAATTGAAGAAGCAGCAGGACCGTTCGATTCAAATCCAACGGTTACTGCTGCTAGAATCGTTTGTTGACTAAGTTGACAAGCCCTGCGTACGTGTCAACTTAGTAGGCCCACAGGTCAGCCTCCCAACCGGTGCGCCCCAGATGTCAGTGGGAGAAATCTTTTTTTTCACGTAATAAGGAGGCAGTTGATTGCGTGCGGCCAGGCCAGCGGAGGGAGTAGGGTGGGCCGGGGAAGCCTGCGCGGCATCACAGCGGGCACCAAGAGGAGGGAGCAGGCAGTCCCGCCAGTGCTAGTTTAGGCGGCTGGAGCAGGAAGATCAGAGATTGAAGAAGCACGTCGGCCGTTGGACGGACATCCAACAGTCACTGCTGCTAGAATCGTGTGTTCACTGACAAAGCCTTGCGTAAAAAAGTCAGCCTCGAAATCTGTGGCGTGTACAGCCCATTTGCTATTATTTTTATAATTTTTACTCATTTTCTAATTCATATGGAATTTATTGCAGCCCGTTTTCCATTTTTAGAATTGCTGGCCATTTTCTGGTCAGTACCAGGGTCAAAAATTTAACTAAATATGTGGGAAATTTTGAAAATTCACAAATTTTTGCTGGGGAACGAAATATTCTTAATCCAAAAATTAATAGCCATACTAAAACAAATTTCAAAATAAATTAGTACTATGTCATGTTAAATCCAAAGAAATACGTATAAGATATCAGTGAAGAACAAAAACAAAAAAAGAAACTTATATCCCATTTGCTATAAAATTTTTGGAATTTTCAACCCCTTTTGATATTACTTTTAACAGACATTGACCATACTCTTAAGCCAGGCCGGAATGCATCCCTCCTCGTCTTGAAAGATTTGCAGCCTAGTAATTCGGAGAAAACAAATAGGCCTAGCTTGGGTATTCTTCAAAAAGAAATACTGGGCTACCTATTTTCCCAAAGAACTGGTGCATGAGCATTTAGCTTTATTTATTTATTTACTTATTTACTTATTTATGTTTAGGGGACCATGAGCATGTACCTGGGTCGGATTCATGTGAGAGCCTTCCTTCCAGTTAATTATGGGCTTCTCTATTGGGCCTTCATCAGTGGGCTGCATGTTATCAACAAGTGGAAAATGTGTTCCGTACGAAAAATAGTATGCGCTACGTACGGTACGGGGCACTAAAGGATCGAACCGTGCAATGACTTCCAAAACATTGTGTTTGTCGTTCTAACAACACATTTATTCAACCAACAGACGAAATATACTACTGATTGTACATTGAAAACAGCAACAGCAGCAACCAGGGTTGGGGGTGCAACAGAAGCAGTAAGCAGGCCAAAAGAGTGAAGACGCAGCTCTCTCTTCCAAACCAAACATCAGCCATCATTACAAAAGGGCTACCAAAAAAGAACAAGTGTATGCATCAAACTAAATAAAGATCCTACTACACCAAGTGTACGCATCTAACTAACTGGCTCAGTTAGACGTTACTATTTATTAAGCTGTGGAGATTGGCTGACGGCTTGAACCAGATGGGTGCCTGACGGGGGAAACTCCAGCCAGCAGGTCAAAGTCTGATACTTGCGACCCTCTCTCCTACTTTGGGCTGCAGAGCGTGGCGGCACATATCAGGGTATGGTGCATGCAGAGACGCATGGGACGCTGTGTACACACATTTTTGCCTCATGAACGAAACCGCGCTGCCATCATGATCCTTGCCGTCGGTTATCTCCTGGTTAATCGGATAATTCAGTCTGACAAACAGAGAGCGTGTACCAAGGCTACTTACCAGCCTCCAGTCAAAAATTCCTGAAGGCCCAGAGAAGATGGGATCCTGCTCAAAGACCTTGCAGTGACTGTGATTGTATTCCGCGAAACAACACGTCCGGTACGTGCGAACGATCATCAATCTTTCGCCATCGTCTGATCGAGCCAGGAACCACCTGCAACTGCCATGCCACTTTTCTTTGAAAGGTTCTGGGATTAGGAAGGGTAGGGACACCAGGCGGCCTACAACATCATATCAAGTTGGAGTCAAATAAAAAAGGGCTCTTGATTTAGTCAATCTTAAGAACGGCATGTTATGAGCATGAATATTTTTTTAGCAAATGTTGACAGTAATATAAGCAAGCCATCATGATATCATAGGAAAGTAACATACTGCTATAACAGCCGTTTGTAGCGATGACTGGAGTTGGCCAGCAATACGTCCAGCCATAGAAGGAGTCCACGGCGTAAATGAAGCCCTTGTGTTCAATGGCATCAGAGAACCATGGAGGATGTATGATCCTGCGATGGACGTGCAGATTTATCCACTTACCGCAGTGACCTGTTAGATAGGCGAGACCGCGGTTGAAGAACGCAATTAGCCTAAAGTCTTTATAATTCGCAGATCTTGTGGGCACTTGGCAGATTACAACCTTGAGCAAATCAAACTTGGTATCATGTTGGCTACTGTAAGATTCCGAGTATTCTGGGCCGCGGTGGCAAAGCAGTGCAGTGTTAATCGAAGGAAGGGGGATCAATCGCCGGGTGTAGACCTCCACGAGCATCCAGCTGCCGCGACTGTCAACGAGCACCATCCAAGACGTGTTCATGCCGACCCAGTACATACCGTTAATGTAGTTGAGGCTGACGGGGATCGGATCACAGTCAAGGGGGTTGATGCTTGCCACCCTACGATCGTTATGCTGCGTGACATGCCGTTTCTGAAGATCAGGCGGCATCAGCAAGCAAGGAGCTGGCTTAAAAAGCTCCGGCCTGAGGGCTTTGAGTAAATGGTACAGCCCCGACGAGCACGCGGCGAGTGGCATGGTACTGAGATTGTCCACACGCGAAACAATGAGCTTGATTACCTCTGTGGGGAGCGAATTCCAGCCACTCTTTCGGTGGACGCTGCTCGGTTCTGCCATTGTTAGTGCTTGGGTTTCGGACGAGGGGGGAGGCGCCTTAGCGGGGATGGAAGATTGGACGAGATTATGTGCGGACAAAGATGGAGAAGCGAATATGTGCTGTGGGAAGTGGGCAGGTGATGATGACTACAGCACGCCGCTTGACTTACGAGACACCTACCAGCAGCGTAGTGTCATGTCGATGCCAGACAACTTGCTTGAGTGATCACAGTACTGGTACTCCCTACAGTGCTATGCCCTAACTTGCTTGAGTAGAGTAGTAGAGTAGGACTCTGCTCTACTACTAGCGCCGGAGGAGTAGTATATTCTAATCTATAATAGTTACAAACTTCAATGCGCGAGCGTGGAACGACTATGAACCGTGCTCAAAGACCGTGTATACGTGGTGTTTGGACATGGGTGACAACCTCAACGCCAATGGTGCTGCTCCTATTGCACCGTATGTGTTTATGTCCTTCCTGTTCGAAATCGTGGTACAATTCATGTTTCTACTCTGTATCCTACTACTATGCTAGTCCACATGATTAGTTTCATCTCTATTATAGCCGTCATGATTTATTTTGTGCTTATTCGGATTAAATCTCGTAGTAACTTGCTCATATATTCAACTGGCGCAACGTCCCCTACAGCCACTCCCGTTTCATGGACGGCCTAGTCGATGCCTCCAAGGAGCCCTTCGTCCACTGCTATGAGTGCCCGATGCCGCTTTGTGGCTCGCCATCGGACATGGTGCATCACCTCACGGATGCGTGCAGCGGTCACTGCTGGCCCTTGGCGGAGAACCTCAAGTACGAGACGTGCTACCCGTTCACCATGCCGGAGTCGCTGGAGGATCACCGCCGCCTGCTAGTCTCGGAGGACGGCAGCGTCTTCCTCTTGATCATGGGCACCGGCGAGGCCCGCGCAGGCCGCCGCCCCGTCTTTGTAATGTGCGTCAGGGGCGACGCCGCTGACGCTGACACTGACACGAGGCCGATGTACGGGTGCGTGGTCAGTGTTACTACCCCTCCGGGTCGCGTGGGCGGCGACACCGGCCTCATCAAACGGACTTGGACTCTGGGGAGCTGGGACTATCCCGCCAATGTGGACTTGGAAAACCCATGGCATCCTTTACCCGTCAACGCGGTGCACGGGGACTCCAAGGAGGTTCACCTGGATATACGCATTATCAAGTTAAATGTTGATCATTTGTCTTCGCTCAATGTAATCCGCTGTCTAAGCATGTGGAGACTTCCATGCAGGATCTTGCTCTATTGGAGTATTGCGCATGAATAAAAGTGTATCCGTTTATGGTTTAGTATAGAATCTTCTATGTATGAATTTTTACTACAATACTGGTGAAAGACTTACGATGAACCATTTCTCACATCTCCTCTGCCCGCTTGCAACTCATCCTGATTTAATCCCTCCGTCTAGGTGTATAAGGGCATGGTTAATATTACTTAATAGTATAGCCAACTGTTGACTATAAGAAAGTGCCATGTCATCTGTAGCCAACATGTATAACAATCGATACTCAAAAACTAATTCTTAAAGATCATTTCTTGCAAAGCACAATAAGTGTTATTTCTTCACAAGTTTTGGATGCAGGTTGAACAGTTGAACGCTTTTGTTTGCAAAAGATACCTTTTTATCTATTTCACCCGGATGTTTGTGAGCTCTAGAGATGAAATAATATCCGAAGAAACCTATCGATACCCGTTACACATGAGATGACCCCCACATCCTTTGTCAAAATAAACAACTCCCTGATCAATGCATTTCACTCTTCGGTGCAACGCACGGGCACCTTACTACTATAGATTAGTACGACCAAAAATTGAACTAACATTATATATAGTACGATAAATGCTGATGCCTGTCACCTAAAATTATATCATTCAAAACTATGTTCAAATACGAATCCAACGATATAGTTTTTGTTGACATGCACTAACATTTTGTCAGTTAAATCTTCAGTCAAATTCAATGGGGGACTAATAAACCACGACCGATGTAGTACAAGTGTAGAGGGCGGCGCTGCACGGGAGTCTCACCTCTCACCCCGCTCGTGGCGCAGCAGTAAAGCCATCATATCACAAAACCCAACCACTCCCAGTAATAAGTGGCCTGGTAAAATAAACGGACAAGCAACCATCACATCCCTCCGTCTTTTTTGCATTTCATCTCTCTGCATTTACTTTCTCCGGTTCATCTCGCACACTCGATCCCTAGCTACTACTCCTAGGGCCAGTTCTTTTGGCGGCTTCCCCAGCTTCTCCCACAAGACTAGTCACAGTGGAGAGTAACAATAAGGCGCCTCATTCATTTATTTGGGCTTCTAAACTACTACTCCGTCCTGGTTTATTCCTCGCCATTGTAATTTGTGCTAAATTTTGACCAAAGATTTAACTGTTTTATTCCTCACCATTGTAATCCCTCCATCTAGGTGTGCAAGTCATCTTACGAAAACCAAATAATCCCAAAACACTTAGGCGCGGTGCATTAACTTCTACTCCGTACCTCGTTTCTTGTTTCTTGACATATCAACCAATAAGAGATAAAGAGTGTGCATGCTTTTAATGACTTGAGATATCAAACACGACATGCAATGGTTAGTTCATTGCATGCAATACTATTAATTAGCAAATAAACATTAACGTTTCTCGTTTTCTCCTCCTCCTTGGTCACGGTGCACACTTACTCACCTAGACAGATGGAGTAGTGCATGTGACATGCACTAACATTTCATTAGTTAAATTTATGATCAAAATTTGACACAGATTACAATGGGGACCAATAAACCAGGACATAGGTAGTAGTTATGGGATTACTAATCTAGAAGCCTAAAAGAACTGGCCCCTGGTATTCCTACTAGTAGTAGTAGTACTCAAGTTGGAATTCCAATTGCACGGCACAACTTGTTAGGCAAAAAATTCGATACAGGGTCTAGGAAGCGGTTTGGGAATTTGCATGCCTTTCCAACCAGTGAGATGCTCCGTACAAAGTACGACAGAGAAATAACCACATAGAAGGAAGCTAAAAGTAAACAATCAAATGAGCATTTTTGCATTTGTTTTGCATTGAATCGTTTCACAAGCTTGACTAGTGCTGTTTTTCTACTTTTACAAAAACTGCATCGTAATGTTAAAACGTGCATTTGCACGTACATAAGTAATAGTAGTACTCCCTCCGTCTAGGTGTATAAGTCTTCCCTCCTTCTTGGTCACGGTGCACAACCAAAGATGACTTATTCACCTGGACGGAGGGAGTAGCACAGTCTGCAAGCATATATCGAGAGAGACGTGTAGTGCGATAGTATATAGTAAAGTTTCTGCTATATGCATGTACTTGCAAAATGCGTATGAATACACAAGGTTTCCAAACTTTCCCTTTTACATACTTAATTAAGGACGCTAAAAATTCCTGAACGTTCGGGATTTATCATTTGCGTCCCAAAACTAATGAGATCGCCTTACGAAACAAAAATTATACTCCTCCTAAAAGCCACGGCGCTCGCAGGAGCGCTTGTGGCACGCCACGAGTGCCCTGGTGCGCGGCCGTTTCCCAGCGCGCCGACACAATGCCTCTTCCTTAGCCTCGCAACTCGCGAGGTGCTGATTGGCGGCTTGCCGGCGGGCGAGCGCGATCTCACCGGTGTGGTGATCCAGCGCTAACAGGTACTCCTCCTCGCTGGAAGCGTGCACCCGGTCCACGTACCGCCAAGCGTAGATGAGGCGCTTGGGCCCGACTGCACTCAGGGCGTCGGCACGGGCGTCCTCCGCCACCCTCACGGCCCTCGCACGAGCCTTCTGCCAAAGAGCCAATTGCCTGACTCTCTCGGACGCGACATAGGCCTCCCAGGCAGCTTGTTCCACGGTGCGCTTCTCTTCCTCGGCCTTCTTCTCCGCCTCTATTTTGGCACGCTCTGCTGGAGGCAAAGCCTCCCACAAGGCGACATCCATTTCTTTCCAAAGCTCCTCAAGGCTGGGGGGCTCGGCGGGCGGCGCGGCGTTCTCCTCGTAGCGGGGAGCCGACGCGTCCTCCGGCGCGCGTGCTGGCGAGATTGGGAACGCCGACGCGACCACCTCGAACCGTCGCAGCGAGGAGCGGAACGCCGACGCATCCTCCTCGACTAGTGGCGGCGAGGAACGGAACGGCGACGCGTCGCGTAGCGGCGAGGAGCGAAACACCGACGCGTCCTCCTCGACTAGTGGCGGCGAGGAACGGAACGGGAACGCGTGACCATCCGCGCGGGGCAGCGAGGGGCTCCTAGGGCTTGGGAGGGGCGATGCCATGGTGGTCGACGTGAGAGGGAGGGGGAGGAGATAGCGATGAACGTGAACGTGAGGGGGAGGAGATAGCGATGTTGTGGGAGGCGCAGTATTTATAGCGAGCAATGGCACACCTACGTAAGATATGGACTGAGCTGCACTGACTTAACTGCAGGTCTAGTTGCGTCACTGCCATGTGGGCCAGACCACTATTGGGCCCATATGTCAGTGACCCAATGCACCTGCAGTTAAGTAACAACTATATGGGCATATTTGTTGGAGTAAATTACGGGGGAGCGAAGGGGTGGAAATATTGCTGGTCACAACGGATTGGACGAGCGTGGGGGGAGGAGAGTCATGCATGCAGATTTTTTTCACATGGGGTGGAGTGGTGGGACCGCCGGAGGGAGAAGGAGAGTTTGGCAGGCATATTGTTTCCACACATGGAGAGGAAAAGATTTGGAGACGAACGGGCTTCCTACAGGTATGGGGAACGGTGCATAATAAGTCATCTTGCATGCCGGGCTAGGTATAGTCTCAAGTCATTAAAAACATACACGCCCCACACATGTTCATATTTCAAGGTGCACTAAATTATTGCATGCGATGATTAAGGCTGGCCATAATGGTGGTATCTTAGCTGGTATCATGCACACGGGAATAGCAAACATGCTGATGTGTCAAAGAATTAAAGAAGAGAGGGGGGTTAGAGTAACTAGTGTTCATGCATGCATTGGTAAACACATTTTTTGTGAAGAACGACAGCACTAGTTGAGTACTTTTGCAGACTTCAAAAACTATTCCACCGCCTCTACTATCTTGCTAACAGTAGGTGAAATTTTTGAATCGAGCCCTTTAAACTAGAAGGGAGGTAGTGGTACTCTAAGGCTGGTCATAGTGGGGAGTAACTTAGACTAGTAACATGCATATGTTACTAGCTCTATAGTGCATAGTATCATAGATTAGTATCATAGGTGGTCTCATTTATTGCCATGCATGACACATAGTAGCATCACATTTATTATGTTACGGTATCTACCTATGTTACTATAACCATCTCTCTCTTCTTTAATTGCCTACCACATTAGCATGTTTGCGAGTCCCAAGTGCATGATACTACTTATGTTACCCCCACTATGGCCAGCCTAACAGCTAACCTTGTTGTGATGACAAGATAGGACATGGCACGCACCTGGACGGAGGAACTAGTCTGCATTGTGCATTTAAGTTTTGTCTGAAGTCAATGTACCTCTACTTTCACCAGACTTATAGAAAAATGTGTCAACATTCACAATGTCAAATCAATATTTTTACACTCATTATAAAACATAGTTCTTATACTCATTATAATCAGTATTGTAGATATTGATATTTTTAGTATAAATTTGGTCGTGGGATTTGATGCCTGTCAAAGCGTGGAGGAAGCGGAGCTTAGGGCTTGCATTGCCGGTCTCTACATAGGTATTTCTCTTCATAATCCTATAATTTTAGAGACTGATTGCGCTTTTGTGGTAGCGTCTCTTGCATCGGGGGACTATGACAGGTCTGCTATGCGTGACCTGAAGATGAAAGCGTTGAGCATCTCGAAGTTGATCAACAATCTTCAATTGTCAAAGATTAGCCATTCGGCCAATAAGGTGGCACACTTAATCGCTAAGTATAGCTTTGACAATAGATTAGATGGTATGCTTGTAAATAACGTACCGCCCTGTGTGGTGAATATTGTATCGAATGAGTGTACTGGTGTGGCTGGTTAATTAATATAAGGTGGTGTTCAAAAAAAGTATAAATTTGGTCAAACACTTTGCAAAAGGTTGACGGGAGTAGAAAGGACCAGAGGGAGTATCATGCATGCGGAGTAGGCAAAAAAAATTGCTCATTTATAGCCGGTCGAAGTCTCAAAGGGCGCGACCGCGCGAGGGAGGCGAAGGTCGTGGGAGGCGTGATGTTTGACGGAATTAAGTGAAGTTACATCCACGCGCCGGCATGGCGTGCGAACAGGCAGAAGCTATACCGTCAGGCCTACGATATGGGTCTAGTAGACATGACATCTAG
This sequence comes from Aegilops tauschii subsp. strangulata, assembly GCF_002575655.3. NCBI lineage: Eukaryota > Viridiplantae > Streptophyta > Magnoliopsida > Poales > Poaceae > Aegilops > Aegilops tauschii. The sequence continues at coordinate 58,974,916 of NC_053035.3, forward strand.
TGGGTCCCGCATAGTTCTCGAGAACTCTTAGGGGGCTTGCAGCCGTTTATCCACCGGGCAAGCCGGCAACCCCACATCGTTCGCACGCCCTACTCGTCCCCGTCTTCTACCTTACAACAGTTCGCTCCCAGTCGTCCCGTCCTTTCACATTAGTTCGCTCCCAGTTTTTTTTGCGGGGTACAACAGTTCAACTTCTCCTAACCCTCCTCCAAAATCCATGGCCTCCCAAATCTCCATGGTCGTCGCTGAGTACCAGGTTAGAGCCATCACCGGCGATCAGTTCATCGTCATCTACACATGGGATCCGAGACGGAGAAAGCATGGCTTGCTCGCTTCCTACGCATGTTCAACAGTTCAACGGATGAGTGGGTCGCTGGGCTAGATGTTGAGTACACCACAGTCCTGGGACGAGAGAAAGATCTAAAGGACGAAGAGAGGAAGAAGCCCGCCGTGATCCAGGTTTGCGTACATAACGTTTGCTTGGTCTACCACATATGCCATGCCGACGTTGAGTGCCAGGGTTTTAAGAACTTCCTCAAGGACCAAAGAGTGAAATTCTTTACTGTAGGCTTTAAGAACGACAGGGATGTCCTGCATCGGATAGGTCTCGTTATAGGCCAGCCCTTCGATCTCCAGAAGGCAAGCCTGGTGTCCTCCTCTCAACCTTCAATGCTGACCCTGGCAGCAGCCATGATTGATCCTTCATACACTAAACTGAAGAAACCTCATCACGAGTTTCATCATGCATGGGAGTCGAAGACATTAGATGAAGATCACATCTTGTACGCAGCAATGGATGCCTACCTTTGTTTAAATATCTACAAGGGTTGGATGAAGAAGCAGAGCCAAGTGTCCGGTTCAAGCAAAGAAGCGTCGGCGAAGAGGAAGAGGAAGAGGGACGAGGATGAAGTCGAGGACGTGGACTCGGACCCCGAGTAGGTGGCAGTGCCGTCGCTCATGCTGGTTCTACTGCAGTGTCAAGCGGACTAGTTGCTTAGTTTATTTTCAAGGGTGTGTTGTGCTGAGGCCCCAGCAGAACTATGTTTATGTTCTTTCTCGTTATTTGAACTCTTTAGTATGTACAGTAGTACTAGTACTATGTCTTACTACTGTTCTTCTTGCAGTTGGTACTACTGCTCGTATCTTCGTGTTCCTACTGTACTTAATACGTTCGTACTAGCAGTATAATTTGGGTCAGTCGATTTGTGAAAGAAGTTCGACGGAGCGAAGGAAGAAGACGGCAGAAGAGGTGGAAGAAGCCCTTCTAGCCATCCATGTTGCATCAAACGGCTCACATGAGTCGACTGACCCAAATTGCTCCTTTAGATTGCAGGATCCACGTGGCATTCAAGGTCTCAAAGGTAGATTCCGCATCCGCACCCGGTTTGCGGGCTTGATGCGCGCGCGACCGGCTTCTGCCGCGACAGCCACCATGCGCGCCTCCTCCGCGTGGGTGGAAATGACAATGACACGCTAGTTCCTCCTCGCCGGCGTGCTGGAGCACGCGCTCGTCCTCCTCTTCGTACGTTGCGTGCATAGACGCGGCTCCACCAGCTGCTCGCGTGCTTGGCAGCACGGCGGCATCGCGAGGAGGGACTGCAGACGACGTAAGCGGGCGAGCCTTCGGCTTCATGGCACAGGGATGGCGGCGACACGGCGGTGATGGGCGAGAAATTGTTGGTCGGAGCAGGCGGGCGCCGGCATGCGCAACGGCGGCGGCGGCATATTGATGAGTGTGCGTGTGGGAGCTTACTTTAGTTTTATATATAAGGTTGGTCAAACTTAAAAGAAAACCGTACTAGTACACGTAAACATTAGACTTAGGTAGCGCTTTTATTAGTTAGTACCACAGCCACGATACGGAATCCTGTGCAAGCGCGTGAACCGCGGCCGCGCGGTCGATCGAACGGTGCGTCACCGTGTCGCGCTCGAAGGACATCCACCGAACCTTTTTGTGTGTGTGAAAACAATCCTTGAATATTACTCAACTTTTTTTCCTGTGAAAGTTCTTGACACTGCAATATTTCCATATATTTGAATTTAGCTCCAGTTCATGTTTATTTGGATTTGGACGTTTTAGGTGCGCCCTAGTTTTTTTAATACTGATTTTGTGTGTGTGACTGAGAGAGAACGTGTGTATGTGTCCATATGTGTGTTGTGGCGGAAGGGCAATGTGGAGACGGTGTGCGTGTGATACAGACATAGAGAGGTGTGAATGTGCAAATGATCATGCATGAGTGAGACATAGACAGATGCTGATACGTTGTGTATACATGAGAGAAAGGTCTTCTAGTTTACTTGTGTGTGTGTGTGTGAGAGAGAGAGAGAGAGACAGAGAGAGGATCATCCGTAACACAACAACCATCTCTCTCGATTCGTCCGTCCCTCGCACGGTCGCATGCAACACATGCATCAACGCGCACATTTTGACACCCTCACCCGGCCCCACCCACCTCAAGGCCCGCACAATATCTTCGTGAATACCCATTTCTCTCCTTAGGTTTGTTTTCTCTCAATATCTGACACACACACACACAGAGAGAGAGACACACGCAGCACAACACACACACACACACACACTCCCCCGAGCACACAATTCATCCCCATCCAAGGTTATACGGCGACCACTCTTGCTTGTGCTTCTTTGCACCCCAACATGCACAACACCTCAATCTTCAAAGAGGGCATTGAGCAGATCAAAGACGGCGACCACACCGCGCTAGAGAATGCGGGGTCATTTGGAAGCAGGGTGATGTGACGACGGCTGACTGACTCCTCCCCCCACCCTCTCTCTCTCTCTCTTGCACAAAATTACCAATCCCTCTCTCCCCCGCACAAAATTGTCAATCCCTCAACCCACGAGATCCTTCCCCTCTCGTCCATGTTTTTCCAGCTCTCTCATCAAACATGTTGTCTCTTCTCCTTCCACGTATACAGAATCCAGATGCACAAGCATCTCATGTATATTACATGTATCCATCTTTCTCACAGACCTAACTTCTTCCTCTCTCTTTCTCTCTCTATCTCTCTCTCTCTGTCTCGTTAGGTTTGTCTCCTACTCTCTCGTCCACATACATACAATCTTTCCCGCCCTATCTGCTCCATCTTCAAAAGCTCTCTCTGCATGTTTCATTCACACATTGGGATATGTCAAAATGTTGCTTCTATAATGGCTGATGTAGAGTTATGGTTGTTTTTGTTGCATCCTACAAAGTAATAACTATGAAATGCATTTAGATTCTCATTTGACTGGGATTATGTGAGTTTGAGCATGTTGTGAAGTACTATAGACCTTGTATACATCTTGGGATTCGACAATGATTGTAACTATTGAATTGTATAGACCATTACATTCGAAGTCAATAGCCTAATATATTTATTTCACAATTTCAGCAAATGATTAGTTCACTACAAACTAAGAAAACAAATGTGTACTCCCTCTGTTTTTATTTAAGTCCGCGTATTAGCATTGGTCAAAGTCAAGTTTTGTAAACTCTCAGAAAGCTTATACAAAAAATATTAACATATACAATTACAAATAAATACCATTAGATTCATTATTGAATGTACTTTCACATCATACATATTTGTTATGGTAAATGTTTATATTTTTCTATAAACTTGGTCAAACTTTAGGAAGTTTGACTTCGATCAAACCTAATATGCAGAGTTTACTACTACTACTCGCTAGTTGCTTAGCCGAATCACTCAACACACCACACGGGGAGTCCAGTGTCACAAAATTTTGAGGTCGGCGGGAAAATCTCCCGCGACCCTGATTCGAGCAGTGGGAAGTTACCATCATAGCCTTTCGAACAGGCCTACGGATGACGCTTGGTAGGGGGCTGTTTTCGTAACTTCAGGTTCACCCTACCTAGCCAACCCCACCCCGGCACCCAGAGTAGTACACCTGAATACTCCCCATTTTCTATCCCCACCGCAAAATAGACTTCTCCACGGCACCGCAGCCTTCGTGCTCCTCCCCTTTACATCGGCGCACTCGTCCACCGCAGCGCATCTGCCTCATCAACGACCTCGTACGCCGCACTGGAGCCGGTCCACCGTCGTCGTCGTACACGGAGCCTCTTCCCCGGCATCGTCTTCCACGGTCTCGGATCTACTTCCCGGAAGCCGACGCCAAGCGCAGAAGTACCACCATCATGGACAATGAACTGACTCCCGTTGCCGACCATGACTCACAGAGGCCGCCGCGACCATCGTTCTCCTCCTCGATTGGTAATGTGTGTATTGAATCACTTAGCAGTACATGTGTCGTTCCAATTTTGTTCATACCTACCCTTCAAATTTCCTGGGTGCTATTGTTCCCGTAAAAGTAATTGGTTATAGCCTCCATTGTCCAACAGAATATCAGCTTGTAATTGTGTGTCGCTCCTGTATCGCGCTAGTAGAGAAGAGAGTAGAGATAACAGAGACGTCGGGAAAGGATCGCGCGCGCGCGGGAAAAAGCGGTCGGGCGTGCGCTAGTTTTGGCACGCGGCGTCCGGCGTGCTTTATAAAATCCAACGCCCTCCCACCGCTCTGTGCCTTGCCACCGCTCTCTCCCCGCTCTGTGCCTCGCCACCTCTCTCTCCCCGCTCTTTTTCGCCTCGCCGCCGCCGCACCACCATGCCGTCGCATTGCCGGGAAACTTGGGGATACCGCGGCGTCTGCGCGCGCCCCTCCGGCGGCTTCTCCACCGAGATCCGGTTCCGCGGGATGCGCCTCGGCCTCGGCAATTTCGACACCGCCAAAGAGGCCGCCCGCGCGTACGACGTGGCGGTGTGGCGCCTCCAGTGGCCTCATAGAACATTGAACTTCCCCAACGTGCCGGCGCAGGAGCTCGCGCTTTTGCCGCGGCTTAGGGCGATGTGGCGCCAACACTTCCCGCATGACATCATCAACGAGCGCAAGTTCTACGCGCAAAGGAGGGCGGAGAGGGATAAGAGGAGGGCAGAGCAAGCCGCCTACCGCGAGGACAAGCGTAGGCGAAAAGCAGACGCTCAATTCAACATGAGGCTAGGAGCAGCGTCGCCCTGGGAATCCGACGACGATCGGTATCTTCATGCCTATAGTCAGACGTCGGAGGAGGACATCACCGAGGAGGAGTCGTACGACGAGGAGTAGTTGAATTATCTTTTTTTTATCTATCTATGCTGAGAACTATCCTCTACTCTCTAGTATCTACTTCTCGATCTCAGCACTGTAAACGCTTTTTTAAAGCGCCGCGCTTTGCGATTATGTTGGAGATGCTCTAACATGGCAGACGAGTGCTTTAATGTTGCCCACAAGATGCACGAGTATTACTAGTAGTGTATTTTTCTTGCCATGTTGAGATTTTAAAACCACGAGTGCGAACATGCAGAGGAGCAATGAAGACCAAACACGGGATATTCGGGACATCTTCAAGGAGCGTGGCAAGTTAAAGAGGAGTTGCACCGAACCTGTAAAACGAGCTTTGGTAAGTAACACCCTTTCAATTACTTTCGTGTAGCCTCGTGTTCTTTGATGTGTATATGTTGTAGTTTCTGTTTCTCTTAAGCATGGTGTTCTTCGATGTGTAATAAGAAGAGTCTTAATCGTCCTAATGCTTTCGTTTTTAGCTTGATGTAGGAAGTGGGTGTTCTCACCTTGTAGTCTGTTTTTATTTTTTTTCCTTTTGAATTCACTTCTCCGAGTTCTGTTTATCTGGCTTCTACTAAATGGATCTAGGTTGCTCTGAGTATTGATCTAAAAAAGAAGTAACTTCGTGTCAGGATGCAGTTCCTGCGAGGAGGGAAGTATGGTCAACCTCGAGATCATGTTTCCAAAATGAGGCTGGATTACACACAAGGTGCCAGTTCCCTAATGATGCTGGATTAGACACAAGGGGCAAATTCCCAGATGATGCTGGATTACACACAAGCCAGGTGGAGTCGTCAGCTGTTCGTGTCCTCGTGGCATTAGTAAAGGCTAAAAGAAAGCGTGCAGCAGCCCTTGAGAATGTAGCTGAGTTCCTGAAGAAGCGAAAAGAGCAATCAGATGCTCTCTTCACCCAAGCCAAAGAAGAGATGGAAGAAGCTAGAAATAAGCTAGCAGAGGCAGAGCAGGCTAGGCGTCTCCTGCTATCTAAAACTGTTGTCAATACAAAATTTCCTTCATAATAGCTAGGTTCAAATGTTTATCCAGTCAGCATGCCTGTTGTGATGTCTGTGCATCTACCGATGTGGCACAAAATGTTTTTTTTTGGTCATGTAATAACAGCAATTACTTTCCAAAAAATAACAGACGAAGCATTGGACATGGTATAGTTCACGCGCAAGCCCGACATTCCAAGTTCAACTTCCACATCAAACTCATGTTCACAGATATCTGCACATTCATACATAATGTCCACAACCATGATTCACTTCAAAGCCAAAAAAATGTGAGGAGAGTTATAAATAAAGAAAATCCTCTACTAGTTCCTGCTACCAGTGCGAGCACAACAAGTCAAGACCATGCGTAAATTAATTATATTTTAGTCATTTTTTGTGTTCTAAAATGCCTGCCGGCTCGCGGAAGGACGTGTTGCCGGCACACGCGCAGATTCAATGAAGGCAGGCGGGGCAGTCTTAAGCTGGTTGCACGCGGCGAGGAGGCGTGCTCAGCCGGGCCTGCAGCGAGTGCGGCCCTCTTGGCCGGCGCGCCGGTTCAATGCTTGCGCTATGACAGGTCGCGTCCGTGTCAGAGCAATCACTCCCTCCAGTCCTTTTTTGTTTGGGTATAACAAAATCTCGTTTTCCATTCACATTTTACAAGTAAAATTCATGGACAAACTTTGACCCAAAGTACGATGGGGACTAGTAAACCAGAATGGAGGTAGTAGTTTTTTTTAATCAAAGAAGGGTTTCCCCTTCCGATTTTCATTACTGAAAACCAGCATCTAAATCTAAACCATAGTATTTGCCCTAGAACTACCAGGTTCAACATCTCGCAACATAAACCCATACAACCTCCATCGCAAAAAAAAACCATACAACCATACGCCAAGGAGGTACGTAGTACTATGAATTCCATTTTCGCTCCATACCAATCGTTCTAAAAACTACTTACTACTTATAACGCGCCATTGAAAATCGGAACTCTTAACCCCGCTAAAAAAACGATATTTTAAACGTGGCTACTCGATCTGTGGCAACTGGCGAGCCACCGCGCTCCAAGTCGTTCACCTGTGGTCCCGACCATCAACTCCTACGGATCAAATTATCACGCGAGCTGACTATTCCTACAAAGGTGCTCCACCACGTACCCGGTACCCGCGAATGCAGCAATCGTGCACCTAGGGTTTTAGGGTTTATTTGTTAACGTCGCCTTTACGTAACACTCATGTGTGCGAGACAGCGAGAGGCCGACTGTGTGCGTGCGCCTCTTCTCTTCTTATATGTACTCCACCGTTTGTCTGGTGTCCAAAAAATTATAATAACTACTAGCAATGTGCCAATGTGTTGCCACACGATCAAAGTAGATTAATACATATTCACCGATTTGATAGAAAAAAAGTCTAGTTTTGAAATACGTATATCACTAAAAATATGTTATGTTTCACTCAAAATATACTCCTTTGGCGGTTTTGATGAGATAAGGGAGGATTGTTGTTGGTTTCAAGATTCGAGAAGTGGTATATGTCTTTCTACTCTTACTAGCAAGATGCCCGTGCGTTGCACGGAACATCAAGATCTTGTGGGAGAAAAGGATGAACGATCTATATCTTGTGGGAGAAAAGGATGAACGAGGGAAGGCCTTATCTGCAAATGTGGTGAAGAGTGCGGGTAAATTGCCATATTTTCCTTCCTATCCGTCACATATAAATCGGACGACCTACATTGCAGGATGGCAGGCCCACCATCATCACCAACTCTATTTTTTATCCCTACTCTTATAAAAAGCATTGTCGGTGATGATCGTGTGCCTGCCATCCTGCAATATAGGCCGTCCGATCTATATCTGACGGATAGGAAGGAAACTATGGCAATTTTGCAAAAAGATACCCACACCCCTCTCCACATTTGCAAATAAGGCCTTCCCTCGTTCATCCTTTTCCCCCACAAGATAAACTACTCATACAAATGCATCTTGATGTTCCGTGCAACGCATGGGCATCTTGCTAGTTGTTGCAAAAAGCCCATGTGTGTGTGAGAGAGAGGGAGAGTGGAGGAGGACGGAGTGCATGTGTGACAAAGACACAAGGAGTGTGTGTGCGATAGGTATCAGCTTAAAATGAGGCGATAGTGTGTGTGTGCACGATCGAGAGGGCGTGTCTCAAGAAGGGAAGCAAAATCTACATAGATACAAGGAGCGGGAGAGAGACATGTATGCGATGGTGGAAGCACGACTGTGCGGGTGTATAAACCTATCTAGAGGCTAGCTAGTCGATAAATGTTTGTGAGAGAAATACGAGTTGGGGTGCGAAAGCGAGAGTTTTGTGTGTGAGAGAGAGAGACGGTAGTCGGGAAGGGGAGTGGAAGCAGGAGTTGTGTGTGTGTGTCTGTGAGAGAGAGAGGAGACGGTAGTCGGGGTTGTCTGATCGGTAAACAAATGAATAATGTCAGTCTGGGATGGAGACGAAAAGGAGACCGCAACAAATGTTGTGTCTACAGGAGAGAGAGAGAGAGTAATTTTAATGGTATGAGTCATATGTAGAGACATATAGGGTGTGTGAGAGAATCCCATAGAGAGAAAGACAAAGTGAAAGACGAGTGGAGACAGTGTGTGTGGCAGTGAAAAAGAAAGCTTAGGTACCGAGTGATACCAGAGAACAGTAGAGACGTGAGAGATAATGAAAACCGTGTAATGTATAATGATAGGGAGAGTGTGACACTTCTCAAGGGAGACGTCGAGAGACCATGTTTGCGAGGATAGGAGAAACATGAAATGAGCGTGCGGGTGAGCTGGAGAAAAGAGAGTGCTAGCTACCTGAAGGAGCATGCATGCGAGAGAGATGGACGTGAAAGGAGTGAACAAAAAAGGGATTCAAATATTTGAATTCGAGATGATGATACATGTAATCCATACTCGAACCAAAATTGATCTATTAAACATGCATACTCATATGAATTCATGCACATCTATGTTATTTAATATGTAGATATTACTGATCCATACATTTTAGTAGAACATAATTTGGTTAAAAAAATTCGAATTCAACCTTAAGATTTCGAGATCGTTGTATTTGTAAATCATATTATACATATAAAGGAGCAGAATTCTTTGTTGTGCTTTTGAAAGTATATATAAAAAAATGATGTATATAGAATGTAATTCCAATTGAAAATGGATCCCGCCCGAAAAAATAGAATACAAACGGGATTCGAATTGAGTTGCCACAGTAAACGTGCACTCTGCAAAATTTGAACGAAGCGGGGAAAGTCGCAGTAACCGCCCGAAACCAAAATCTGCGAGATGGAAATCACTACTGCCTATCCCTGCCACGCAAAGCCTATCTGCTGGATTTCTATAGGTTTCGATAGGGGTAGGTTTGTAATTTCACCCAAACGTGACGTAACGGCCTCTCACCCGGATTCATACACGGTGGGCGCCAAAACACAGTGTGTCCTCGGCCGAAATCGACTCCCTCCCCGATTCATATTCATACACAGTGGGTGCCAAAAACAAACTCTCGTCGGCAAATATTCGGTGTATGCGAGATTACCGTCCTATCCCCAACCGACTAATGTTGCTGTGATGTAGTAGAAATTTGAAACGGGGGCTAAGTTTGTAAATTTCCTCGCATTTGAGACAAGCACGCCCTGAATACATGGTTCACCCCTTCCTCTGTACCTCCCTTTTCCCCATTCGTACTCCGTGGGCGCCAAAACACCCTCTCCACCCCACCCTCCTCCGTCCGCCGCCGTCCGCCACCCCATCCACCGCCGTCCTCCTCCACCATGTCGGAGCTGATACCCCGACGCCGCCGTCCATTACAAGAGATCGACCTCTCTCATCCACGGCTTCGGACCGGGATCCTTGCATCCCGTCCTCTCGCTTCATCCCCGCAGTCGTCCACCTTGTCGGCGCCGCTCCTACGACCGTCTCGTTCACCGCGCCCCGCCGCCACCGTCTACCCTCCTAGATCTGCTTCCACGCTGCCGATAGCCATCGCTACCACAGCACCGTCAAATTCTCAGCAGATGTGTACACGGCGCCGCACCAGAGGCGATACTCTTTCGTATCTGCTCAACTTATTTATCGCAACAAGAAAATAGATCGCCACTGCTTTACTCTGATTTCTTGTCTTGGTTGCGAAGTTGCCTTTGTCCGGTTTGCACCTTCAGATCCGCCATGGCACGCTCAACACTATACTCCCAATGCTTATGGTTTTCCCCTTTTATATTCCACACTAGTTAAATCATAGTAGACTAAATTTCAAAATTGGGTCAGTCAATTTTTCAGAGCTCGCCGGAGTTCGCCGGTGCGATCGAAGGGGCTCGGGTGGTTGTGGGGCCTCGCCGAACAAATAAAACTCAACGCGGGTGGGGGTTGGGGCGGGGTGGCGTTGGGGGTGGCGAAGGAACAGATGCGGTGGGGGTCGGTGGTCCGGCGGTGGCCCGTGCGGTGTTCTGTATGGGAAGAATCAGAGACGAGGAAGAAGAAGGGTTAGGAGACGTAGGATCTTCATCCAACCGCCTGAAATGGTCGAGAGACAGCTGGGAGTTGCATTCTTAATGCGCTCTGGTTCATCATGTGTGGGCACTGCGCAACCAACATTTTATTATCCAAAATCTGCTTGCTCTTCTTTACCATGTTCCTCTTCCGTTCTTCTTTAATATGTACTCTCTCCGTTCCTAAATACAAGTCTTTGTATAGATTCCACCATGGACTACATATGGAGCAAAATGAGTGAATCTACACTCTAAAATGTATCTGGATACATCTGTATGTGATCCATAGTGGAAATCTCTACCAAGACTTATATTTTGGAACGGAGGGAGTATGATAGTAGTACAGTATGTTCCTTGTATTGAAGATGAGCAGGGACATTTGCAGTGTAGAGGTCTATACGGTCGGTTGTGATGGACACTTTGAGCCTCTTTGATTCGTAGGATCTTGTAAACATAGGAATAGGATTTGTAGTGGCCTGCCCACTTGAATCCTATAAGAATAGCAAGGAAATGCGGGGAGCTGTGTCGCCTTTGAGAGTTACACTGATATTAACAGTACCGCACCTTCACTTGAAGAGAGCTGGTATCCGAAGCCTTTCTAGCCGTACCGGCAATACTAGCACATATATTCCAGCAAGTTCGACTTTGCTGATTTTACTCTGATGCTTAAGGTTTTCCTGTTATATCTACACTATGATCTGTGTAGCTGCTTTGTGTCGCACTAGCAGCAGTCCACTCTTGAAGCTAAACACTGCAATGACTTCCAAAATTGGCACCAAGGCATTGAGTGCCATTCTGGATGCAATGAAACTCATACGCTCCCCACCTGTTGATTCTTGTTCAGAATATGATCCTAATGACTATTCTAACCTCGAGGAGTCAAAGGCAGATGGCCTGTCCTGTTCACCCATCAAGGTGCCTGTTCTAATTTGGCAATGTTTTATTGATTGCGGGTATCTTGCATATGTTGTCTTGCATTTCTTCTACTTTGTTGCACCACCATCTGCTTAGTTTACTCATCATATATGTCGAGATGCCATGCCCATCCATTATCAATACATATTCCATCTGTCATCATACCATGTTTTTCCACTCAAATGCTGTTCTTGTGCATCAGACATCAAAAAGGAAGAGGGTGATTGCCGAACCTGAAGGAGCACCAGCAAAGTCCTTGAAAAACGTGGTGGTGCCGGAGAAATCAGACAGCACCCCACTTATATTGGTTGTACAACAAGTGACACAAAACGTAGGACCGACTCCAGCAGACTGTACCCATACTTCACTGGCAACACCACTAGCCCCACCACACAGGACCTGCACTCCAGCAAAAGGTATACCGATTTCATTTGCCATAGCACCAGCTGTACCACAGAAAAATCTCACTCCAGCAGAAAGTACAGCAAGTCCACCGGCCGAAGACCTATCCCAACAGCAGAGACGGCCAATTCCTGCAGATTGGAACCCCATTCCATTTATTCCCAGTTTAAAAGACAATGCTTTCAATGTTGTTAGGGACTACGTGCATATATTCCCATCATGGGAAGATTATTGTGAAGACAAACACCATTTTCACATCTTCCTGTCCAACTTACGTGTAAGTGCTATTATTCATGGTTATTATTTTCCTATTTTCTGCTGATTGAACACATCAATGATTTACATTACATTGTTGTAATTAGGCGAGGGTCAATCTGGATAGTCATGACGAGCAAAGCTTGCTTGTGCTTTTCAAGGAAGCATTGCAGCAGTATCGGTGTTACCTGAGGAAATCACACTTTGATGGCAAGTCTATAAACGAATTTCCGGTGAAGTCTCCTGTGCTAAACCTTGTTATGCACTGGTCTCGTTCCCAGGATGAGGTACTGTCTATGAAATCACATGAAAATTTGAACTTCTACTTTTCCGCATGTGCCTTACAGATCTTTTTTGCAGGAAATCTGCTCGAAGAAGAATTCCGGTTTGACAAGAACGACAGGATATCGCAAATATGCTGCCCGCTGATTTGCTCTTGTTAGTACCTGTTGTCGTGTATCACTGTACTTGCATACATACCTGGTTCATTATGTGACAGCAGTATGCATGATAGCTTGCTTATCAATTGTTCGCTCCAAATTATCTGATCTGTATGAATGGTTACATTAGTGTAGGATATATCCAATGCCAATGTTTTTTTAGCTATGCATTGTTCTTGTAAGTACATGCTGTCCTTTATCAGTGTACTTATAATGACAGGTAGTTGTTCATGTACCATCACTCTGCAGCTTATTTTCCTTTGCCCTCCATTTTCTACACATCAGATCTATATTTACTCTTACCATAAGGTTGGTACTGAAGAAGTTTAGCTATGCATTGCTTTTGGCTGTACCTTTTGCCTGTATCGCTGCACTTACATTTATAGCTACTTGGTTATGTAGCATCACTCTTCATCTTCTCTTAAATATTCTCCATTTTTTCGTATATTATCACATCTATATTTACTCTTAACAAAATGTAGAATAAAGGCAATGCTTTTGAAGAAGATTCTGTGGTAAACTTCTTGAATTGCCCCCCCATCAGCATGGACAATGCCTTTATAGAGCCTGTCTTCACCAATAATGTAAGTTTGTCCATCTCAAGCCTTCAATCTTTGTTGTATATATTTGGTTAGGCATGACTGCAACAGCTGTTTATTTTTGGTGTTTGCATCAAATTGCTTGTTTAAAGTTTATTATGTAGTTCATAAACAAAAGTTTGTCCTTTCTCAATTTAAGTTTTCAGTTGTACAACCAAGTTCCTTCTTCATACCATGTAAATTAAACTATACAGAGCAAGTGATCTTCTTTTGCACTGCATGTATGCTTCTGTTCTTCATCCGTAATCCAGTGGTGTGGTGAACCTACCCACTACAGCACAATGTCATATTCTGCAATGTCTTAACTATGAATAATGTCATATCATTCTACTATTATTTAAACCGTCTCTTTATTTGCCAATCTGAAATGGTATAAATTGACAGCACACTAATCATTGATACTTATGAGTTCTTGATCTATAATCCAGTGGTGTCGTGAAGCTGCCAACTCCTTCACAATGTCATTTCCTGCCATGTCTTGACCTGAACAATACCATATTGTGTTAATGCAATTTTAAACTGTGTCACTTTATTTGTCAGTAAGAAATGTGATGAATTGTCAGCACTGATACTTTTATGTGCAAAACATGTCATCTGTCTGCTTGTTTATCTTTCAGAGTGAGGAAGATATAAGTGTTGAACAAGCGCAGTCTCATCATCTTGCTCAGCAGCTTGCGCTGCAGCTCCCCAGCAGGGCTAACCTTTCTTGAACTCTATTGAAGTGCTGTCGGTTTTGTATATTATTTTGTCGGCGTGTTTATTTGCACTGGTGGCGATCTTTGATGCCCAGTGTATGTAATCTTTTGTCTGCTTGTGCTTTATTATCATAGTGGCGAACTTTGATGCCCAGTGGATGTAATATGCCGTAATTTCTTTATTGTATAGTCTAGGTTTTTTCTTATTCACGATGCTGCAGTTATTTTACTGTATATATATCCTGTCTTCGCAGTAAACCGGCCAAACCGTAAAATTACGGTACATAATCGGGCCGTCATGCAATCACGATGTAGGTTGGGCCTGAAACGTGCCGAACAGCTCACGAGCCGGCAGCAGCCCGAAATGAACCCCGGCCCATGATTGTGCAAATCAAATCACGGGCTTTTAATAGGCCAAAATTGTCTCGGTCCTTGTTTGGCCCAATCAGATATCGGCTGCGATCAGGCCGGATGCAAACCGGGCCATAGTTAGGCCCAACTATATGACGGGCTTTTAACAGGCCGAAATTAATATAGGGCCGAAATGTTAAACGGGCCCTTAACAGGCCAAAACTAATATCAGGCCGAATTACTAAGTGGGCCTTTAGCAAGTGGGCCAAAAAGCATAGTGTCCAGTTGACGGGCCGAATCTGATATGGGCCATAATCGAGCCCAAAGCCTCTTAAAGGGCCGGACCTGATCTGGGCCGTAATTTGGCCCAGAACGTGGTAGGCTTTTAACGGGCCGGATCTCATATGGGCCACTATTAGGCCCGGAGCGTGGCAGGCCATTAATGGACCGGATCAAATATGGGCCGGCATTTGGCCCAAAATATGGCAGCTAGTTAATGGGCCGGCCTACTAGGGTCCTCAAAATCTTGTGGGCCTATAGCTGGGCCGGCCCATTAATGTCGGTGAAATCTCGTGGGCCTTTAGCTGGGCCGGCCCATTATGATCCGCAAGAATCTTGTGGGCCTTTACTTGGGCCGACCCATTATGGCACACAAAAATCTTGTGGGCCTTTACCTGGGCCGGCCCATTATGGCCCGCAAAATCTTGTGGGCCTTTAGCTGGGCCAGCCCATTATGGTCCACAAAATCTCGTGGGCCTTTAGCTGGGTCGGCCCATTATGGTCCGCAAAATCTTGTGGGCCTTCAGTTGGGCCGGCCCATTTAAACTTGATGGGCCGGTCCACGTGTCAACATATCATAGGCGCGTCTCGCCCATTGGATGAGTGACACGTGTGCCAACGCGGACCTGACACGTGTCTCCTCCAGCCAATGATGATTTTACACGTGGAAAATCCCCATTGTTCGGGGCTGTTAACGGGTTATCGGATCCAAAACCCGACCCGATAGCTTAACGACGTTCCGTTACGGTGGATGCCACGTGTCGGTCACCCTTGACGAAAGCACTTCTGTGACGCGCGATTTATCGTCATGGAAGTGGACACTTTCGTGATGATAATTTTGGTAATGTCATGGAACACTTCTACGACAGCACAAGTATGACTATCTTGATTCTGTCATAAATTTGTCATGGATGTACATGCATGACAAAAAACGCGACCTACTGTGACAAACACGTATCATCACGGAAGTGTATTTTTTTTGTAGTGGTAGGCCAAACTAAACCGATAATTCGAAGAAACTTGCAAAGATATCAAATCATGCATATAAGAATTCAGAGAAGAACCAAATAATATTCATAGATAAACTTGTTCATAAATCCACAATTCATCGGATCTCGGCAAACACACCGCAAAAGAGTACTACATCGAATAGATGTCCAAGAACATCGAGGAGAACTTTGTATTGAGAATCAAAGAGAGAGAAGAAGCCATCTAGCTAATAACTATGGACCCGAAGGTCTGTGGTAAACTACTCACGCTTCATCGGAAAGGCAATGGTGTTGATGTAGAAGCCCTCCGTGATCGATTCCCCCTCCGAAAGATCACCAGAAAAGGCCCCAAGATGGGATCTCACGGGTACAGAAGGTTGCGACGGCGGAAAAGTGGTTTCGTGGCTTCCCCTGATGTTTCTAGGGTATAAGAGTATATATAGGCAGAAGAAGTACGTCGGTGGAGCTACGAGGGGCCCACGAGGGTGGAGGCGCGCCTACCCCCCTGGGCGCGCCCTCCTGCCTCGTGGCCTCCTTGTGGAGTTCCAGACTTCAACTCCAAGTCTTCTGGTTTGCTTTCGGTCCAAGAAAGATCATCGCGAAGGTTTCATTCCGTTTGGACTCCGTTTGTTATTCCTTTTCTGCAAAACTCTAAAATAGGCAAAAAAACAGAAACTGGCACTAGGCCTCTGGTTAATAGGTTAGTCCCAAAAATAGTATAAAAGAGCATATTAAAGCCCATTAAACATCCAAAACAGATAATATAATAGCATGGAACAATCAATAATTATAGATACGTTGGAGATGTATCAAGCATCCCCAAGCTTAATTCCTGCTCGTCCTTGTGTAGGTAAATGATAAAAACAGAATTTTTGATGTGGAATGCTACCTAACGTAATTATTAATTTTCTTTGTTGTGGCATGAATGTCCAGATCCGAAAGATTCAAGACAAAAGTTTAATATTGACATAAAAATAGTAATACTTCAAGCATACTAACAAAGTAATCATGTCTTCTCAAAATAACATGGCCAAAGAAAGCTATCCCTACAAAATCATATAGTCTGGCTATGCTGTATCTTCATCACACAAAGTATTTAAATCATGCACAACCCCGATGACAAGCCAAGCAATTGTTTCATGCTTTTGATGTTCTCAAACTTTTTCAATCTTCACGCAATACATGAGCGTGAGCCATGGACATAGCAGTATAGGTGGAATAGAATGGTGGTTGTGGAGAAGACAAAAAGGAGAAGATAGTCTCACATCAACTAGGTGTATCAACGGGCTATGGAGATGCCCATCAATAGATATCAATGTGAGTGAGTAGGGATTGCCATGCAACGGATGCACTAGAGCTATAAGTGTATGAAAGCTCAACAAAAGAAACTAAGTGAGTGTGCATCCAACTCGCTTGCTCACGAAGACCTAGAGCAATTTGAGGAAGCTGGTCATTGGAATATACAAGCCAAGTTCTATAATGAAAAATTCCCACTAGTATATGAAAGTGATATCATAGGAGACTCTCTATCATGAAGATCATGGTGCTACTTTGAAGCACAAGTGTGGTAAAAGGGTAGTAGCATTGCCCCTTCTCTCTTTTTCTCTCATTTTTTTATTTGGGCATGTTCTCTTCTTCTTTTTATGGCCTCTTTTTTTTCTTTTCTCTTTTCTTTTTCGTCCGGAGTCTCATCCCGACTTGTGGGGGAATCATAGTCTCCATCATTCTTTCCTCACATTGGACAATGCTCTAATAATGAAGATCATCACACTTTTATTTACTTACAACTCAAGAATTACAACTCTATACTTAGAACAAAATATGACTCTATATGAATGCCTCCGGCGGTGTACCGGGATGTGCAATGAATCAAGAGTGACATGTATGAAAGAACTATGAAAGGTGGCTTTGCCACAAATACGATGTCAACTACATGATCATGCAAATCAATATGACAATGATGGAGTGTGTCATAATAAACGGAACGGTGGAAAGTTGCATGGCAATATATCTCGGAATGGCTATGGAAATGCCATAATAGGTAGGTATGGTGGCTGTTTTAAGGAAGGTATATGGTGGGTGTACGGTACAGGCAAAAGTTGTGCGGTACTAGAGAGGCTAGCAATGGTGGAAGGGTGAGAGTGCGTATAATCCACGGACTCAACATTAGTCATAAAGAACTCACATACTTATTGCAAAAATTTATTAGTTATCGAAACGAAGTACTACGCGCATGCTCCTAGGGGTATAGATTGGTAGGAAAAGACCATCACTCGTCCCCGACAGCCACTCATAAGGAAGACAATCAATAAATAAATCATGCTCCAACTTCATCACATAACGGTTCACCATACGTGCATGCTACGGGATTCACAAAATTTAACACAAGTATCTCTCAAATTCACAACTACTCTACTATCATGGCTCTAATATCACCATCTTCATATCTCAAAACAATCATCAAGCATCAAACTTCTCATCGTATTCAACACACTTTATATGAAAGTTTTTATTAATTATACCCATCTTGGATGCCTATCATATTAGGACTAGTTTTATAGCCAACGCAAATTACCATGCTGTTCTAAAAGACTCTCAAAATAATATAAGTGAAGCATGAGAGATCAATAATTTCTATAAAATAAAAGCACCACCTTGCTCTAAAAAGATATAAGTGAAGCACTAGAGCAAAAATTATCTACCTCAAAGGATATAAGTGAAGCACATAGAGTATTCTAATAAATTATGATTCATGCATGTCTCTCTCAAAAAGGTGTGTACAGAAAGGATGATTGTGGTAAACTAAAAATCAAAGACTCAAATCATACAAGACGCTCCAAGCAAAACACATATCATGTGGTGAATAAAAATATAGCCTCAAGTAAAGTTACCGATAGATGAAGACGAAAGAGGGGATGCCTTCCGGGGCATCCCCAAGCTTAGGATTTTGGTTGTCCTTGAATTTTACCTTGGGGTGCCTTGGGAATCCCCAATCTTAGGCTCTTGCCACTCCTTATTCCAAAATCCATCAAATCTTTACCCAAAAACTTGAAAACTTCACAACACAAAACTTCAACAGAAAATCTCATGAGCTCCGTTAGTATAAGAAAATAAACCACCACTTTAAGGTACTGTAATGAACTCATTATTTATTTATATTGGTGTTAAACCTACTGTATTCCAACTTCTCTATGGTTCATACCCCCCGATACTACTCATAGATTCATCAAAATAAGCAAACAACACGCGAAAAACAGAATCTGTCAAAAACAGAACAGTCTGTAGCAATCTGTATCATTCGAATACTTATGTAACTCCAAAAATTCTGAAATAAATTGGTTGACGTGAGGTATTTGTCTATAAATCATATGAAAAAATATTCAACCTAAAATCACTCTCCAATAAAAAATGGCAGCTAATCTCGTGGGCCCAAAAGTTTCTGTTTTTTACAGCAAGATCGCAAAGACTTCACCCAAGTCTTCCTAAAGGTTCTACTTGGCACAAACACTAATTAGAACATAAAAACACATCTAAACAGAGGCTAGATGAATTATTTTTTACTAAACAGGAGCAAAAAGCAAAGAACAAAAATAAAATTGGGTTGCCTCCCAACAAGCGTTATCGTTTAACGCCCCTAGCTAGGCATAAAACAAGAATAGATCTAGGTATTGTCATCTTTGGTATGCAATCCATAAGTGGCTCTCATAATAGATTCATAAGGCAATTTAATTTTATTCCCAAGAAAGTGTTCCATGCCTTCCCTTAACGGAAATTGGAATCTAATATTTCCTTCTTTCATGTCAATAATTGCACCAATCGTTCTAAGGAAAGGTCTACAAGAATAATAGGACCTGTAGGATTGCAATCTATATCAAGAACAATGAAATCTATGGGCACATAATTCCTATTTGCAAAATTAAGAACATCATTAATCCTTCCCATAGGTTTCTTAATGGTGGAATCCGCAAGATGCAAATTTAAAGAACAATCATCAAATTCACGGAAACCTAGCACATCACACAAGGTTTTTGGAATCATGGAAACACTAGCACCCAAATCACAAAAAGAATAGCATTCATAATATTTAATCTTAATTTTAATAGTAGGTTCCCACTCATCATAAAGTTTTCTAGGGATAGAAACTTCTGGTTCAAGCTTTTCTTCATAGGATTGCATTAAAGCATCAACGATATGTTTAGTAAAAGCTTTATTTTGATTATAAGCATTAGGAGAATTTAACACGGATTGCAACAAGGAAATACAATATATCAAAGAGCAATTATCATAATTAAATTCCTTGAAATCCAAAATAGTGGGTTCATTGCTATGTAAAGTTTTGACCTCTTCAATCCCACTTTTATTAATTTTTGCATCAAGATCTAAAAACTCCGAATCATTGGGACGCCTTTTGACTAAAGTTGACTCATCTCCAGTACCATCTTTATCAAGATTCATATTGGAAACAAAGATTTAATAGGAGTCACATCAATCACTTTTAGATCTTCATCATTATTATCATGAAAACTAGAAGAACACGCTTTCACAAAGCAATCTTTTTTAGCACGCATCCTGGCGGTTCTTTCTTTGCACTCATCAATGGAAATTTTCATGGATTTGAGAGACTCATTGATGTCATGCTTAGGTGGAATAGATCTAAGTTTCAAAGAATCAACATCAAGAGAAATTCTATCCACGTTCCTAGCCAGCTCATCAATCTTAAGCAATTTTTCTTCAACCAAAGCATTGAAATTCTTTTGCGAACTCATAAATTCTTTAACACTAGTCTCAAAATAAGAGGGCATCTTATTAAAATTTCCATAAGAATTGTTGTAGGAATTACCACAATTATTAGAGCAATTACTAGGAAATGGCCTAGAATTAAAGTGTCCTCTATACGCGTTGTTACCAAAATTGTTCCTACCAACAAAATTCACATCCATAGATTCATTATTATTCTCAATCAAAGTGGACAAAGGCATATCATTAGGATCAGAAGAAACACTTTTATTAGCAAACAATTTCATAAGTTAATCCATCTTTCCACTCAAAAGATTAATCTCTTCAATCGCATGAAATTTCTTACTACTGGATCTTTCGGTGTGTCATTGAGAATAATTAACCATAATATTGTCTAGGAGTTTAGTAGCTTCTCCTAAAGTGATTTCCATAAAATTGCCTCCCGCAGCCGAATCTAAAAGATTTCTAGAAGAAAAATTCAGTCCGGCATAAAAAATTTGTATAATCACCCACAAATTCAAACCATGTGTAGGGCAATTACGTATCATTAATTTCATCCTCCCCCAAGCTTGTGCAACATGATCATGATCAAGTTGCTTAAAATTCATAATATCGTTCCTAAGAGAAATGATCTTAGCGGGAGGAAAATACTTAGAGATAAAAGCATCTTTGCACTTATTCCATGAATCAATACTATTTTTAGGCAAAGAAGAGAACCAAGTTTTATCACGATCTCTAAGAGAAAACGGAAATAGCTTCAATTTAGCAATAACATTATCCATATATTTCTTCTTTTGCATATCACACAAATCAACAAAGTTGTTTAGATGGGTAGCGGCATCTTCACTAGGAAGGCCAGAAAATTGATCTTTCATAACAAGATTCAACAAAGCGGTATTAATTTCACAAGATTCAGCATCGGTAGTAGTAGCAACCGGAGTGCTAATAAAATCATTGTTGTTGGTATTGGAAAAGTCACACAATTTAGTATTATCTTGAGCCATCGTGACAAACGATCAATCCAACACACAAGCACACAAGAAGCAAGCGAAAAGAGACGAACGGAAGAGGGGCGAAGAAAAGGCAAAGGTTTTCGAAAATCGTTTTAGAAGTGGGGGAGAGGAAAACGAGAGGCGAATGGCAGATAATGTAATGTGAGGGAGAAGAGTTTATGATGGGTACTTGGTATGTCTTGACTTGGCGTAGATCTCCCTGGCAACGGCACCAGAAATCCTTCTTGCTACCTCTTGAGCATGCGTTGGTTTTCCCTTGAAGAGGAAAGGGTGATGCAGCAAAGTAGCGGAAGTATTTCCCTCAGTTTTGAGAACCAAGGTATCAATCCAGTAGGAGACAACGCACAAGTCACCTAGTACCTATACAAACAATCAAGAACCTTGCAACCAACGTGATAAAGGGGTTGTCAATCCCTTCACGGTCACTTGCAAAAGTGAGATCTAATAGAGATAGTAAAATAAAAATTTTGGTATTTTTGTTGTATAGATTGGAAAGTAAACATTGCAAAAGAGTAAACGAGATGCGATGTAAATAAAATAGATGCAATATTATAGGAAAGAGACCCAGGGGCCATAGGTTTCACTAGTGGCTTCTCTCAAGATAGCAAGTATTACGGTGGGTGAACAAATTACTGCCGAGCAATTGATAGAAAAGCGCATAGTTATGAAGATATCTAAGGCAATGATCATGAATATAGGCATCACGTCTGTGTCAAGTAGACCGAAACGATTCTGCATCTACTAATGTTACTCCACACATCGACCGCTATCCAGCATGCATCTAGAGTATTAAGTTAATAAGAAACGGAGTAACGCATTAAGCAAGATGACATGATGTAGAGGGATAAACTCAAGAAATATGATATAAACCCCATATTTTTATCCTCGATGGCAACAATACAATACGTTCCTTGCTGCCCCTACTGACACTGGGAAAGGACACCGCAAGATTGAACCCAAAGCTAAGCACTTCTCCCATTGCAAGAAAGATCAATCTAGTAGGCCAAACTAAACCGATAATTCGAAGAAACTTGCAAAGATATCAAATCATGCATATAAGAATTCAGAGAAGAACCAAATAATATTCATAGATAAGCTTGTTCATAAATCCACAATTCATCGGATCTCGGCAAACACACCGCAAAAGAGTATTACGTCGAATAGATCTCCAAGAACATCGAGGAGAACTTTGTATTGAGAATCAAAGAGAGAGAAGAAGCCATCTAGCTAATAACTATGGACCCGAAGGTCTGTGGTAAACTACTCACGCTTCATCGGAGAGGCAATGGTTTTGATGTAGAAGCCCTCCGTGATCGATTCCCCCTCTGGCAGATCGCCAAAAAAGGCCCCAAGATGGGATCTCACGGGTACAGAAGGTTGCGGTGGCGAAAAAGTGGTTTCGTGGCTCCCCCTGATGTTTCTAGGGTATAAGAGTATATATAGGCGGAAGAAGTACGTCGTGAAGGAAATATGCCCTAGAGTCAATAATAAAGTTATTATTTATTTCCTTATTTCATGATAAATGTTTATTATTCGTGCTAGAATTGTATTAACCAGAAACTTAGTACATGTGTGAATACATAGACAAACAGACTGTCCCTAGTATGCCTCTACTTGACTAGCTCGTTAATCAAAGATGGTTATGTTTCCTAGCCATAGACATGTGTTGTCATTTGATGAATGGGTCACATCGTTAGAGAATGATGTGATGGACATGACCCATCCATTAGCTTAGCACTATGATCGTTTAGTTTATTGCTATTGCTTTCTCCATGACTTATACATGTTCCTATGACTATGGGATTATGCAACTCCTGAATACCGGAGAAACACTTAGTGTGCTATCAAACGTCACAACGTAACTGGGTGATTATAAAGATGCTCTACATGTGTCTCCGATGGTGTTTGTTGAGTTGGCATAGATCAAGATTAGGATTTGTCACTCCGATTGTCAGAGAGGTATTCTTGGCCCCCTCAGTAATGCACATCACTATAAGCCTTGCAAGCAATGTGACTAATGAGTTAGTTGCGGGATGATGCATTACAGAACGAGTAAAGAGACTTTCCGGTAACGAGATTGAACTACGTATGATGATTCCGACGATCGAATCTCGGGCAGGTAACATACCGATGACAAAGGGAACAACGTATGTTGTTATGCGGTTTGACCGATAAAGATCTTCGTAGAATATGTAGGAGCCAATATGAGCATACAGGTTCCGCTATTGGTTATTGACCGGAGATGTGTCTCGGTCATGTCTACATAGTTCTCGAACCCGTAGGGTCCGCACGCTTAACGTTCGATGACGATTTGTATTATGAGTTATGTGATTTGATGTACCGAAGGTTGTTCGAAGTCCCATATGATATCACGGACATAACGAGGAGTCTCGAAATGGTCAAGAGGTAAAGATTCATATATAGGACGATGATATTTGGACATCTGTAGCGACCAGACCTCAAACAGTTTGTGATGCTGTGCACCAGTGTCATCCCTGGATCAGTAATGCTGACACGCACAGTACAAATGGAGGATTTATAACAGAGTAGCAATCACACACTTATTACAACGAATATATCAAAAGAGAATAAGTATGATAAATATGGCTTAAGGCCATCTAAAACGATAACAGCGGAAGGCTTGAAAGATAAGTGAGTCCATCAACTCCAACGGCATCACTGAGTATAAGACCACGACCTAAGGCACCTTACTCGTCGTCTGAAAAGTCTGCAACATGAAACGTTGCAGCCCGAAAACGGGTCAGCACATGGAATATGCTGGCAATGTAACACATAGAGAGAGTAATGAACAGAAAAATAATACTACATGCATATATGGCTGGTAGAAAGCTCTATGGTTACAGTTTTGCGAAAAGCCAATTTTTCCCTACTTCAAAGGAATAATTTTATTTAACTATCATGGTGGTTGTGAAACATTGAGAAGGTACCTCCAACTCAATCCCAATTAAGTATCATCATTAACCCAACAAAATTAATTAAAGTAACATGATGATGAGATTCATATGATAATCCAGGTACTAGATACTCAAGATGTCCATAACCGGGGACACGGCTAACCATGATTAGTTTATACACTCTGCAGAGGTTTGTGCACTTTTCCCCACAAGACTCGATCGCCTCCGCTTGATTCTCGCACTACATGATGTTTGAGAAACGGATGACCGAGACACAGTCTTTCAGAAGCGTTAACTCTCTACTCCGGGTAGACAGTACCACCTACATCCCCTACATCTGCTAGTCTACCTCTTCAAGAGCTCACACAACTTAATCAACTATGCTAGAGCCCATAATAGCTTGTGGCTGCACATGGAACTTTCTAGCATGAATAATCTCATGATCCCTTTGTGCCTGGGTGGCGGTCCATAGGATGATCACACGGGTACTCCGGGATATCCAAAACTACAGGCAGCACTGGGTTCTCCAGGTGCCTCAATCCACCCAGATGTGAGTTTTAGTTGCCACCTTAAATAAACCATTAATTAACAATCTCACATCTGTCATGAATATCTCTCAAACCCAATCCACGTCTACGAGCATAGCATAGCGATATAAGCAACGTAGAAGTAACTCCCAAGGATTTGATAATAAAGGGCAATAGGTACTACCTCAACTACTTCCCAATACCCACAATTTAATTAGATCCTAACCATGCAATGTTTGAGGATTGATCTAATGCAATAAAACTGGGTAGTGAAAAGTATGATCAAAGTGTTACTTGCCTTGCTGATGGTCCGTGAAACCTAGAGATTCGAAGTAGCAAGCGGCGCACTCCGGGTAATCTATCGCAAACAAACAAGCAAACAATAAGTACTCATCTAATGCACAAGTAAAACTCAAATAAAGATCTAACCAGAAAGTTCAACTTAAGAACTCCGGTTTGCAAAAAGATTCAACTCAAACGAAGCAACGAAGGTCAAACGGCAAAAGAAACAAGCTTTGTTTACTAATCTGGATCTAAGTCAAATTTTACAGTAGCAAAAACTTGTTTGAGTAGGTTAAACGGAAAGAGAATTTCGAGATGAAACTCTAGGCGCTTGAATCGCCTGATTCCGATAAACGAGCGAAAAGTTAAACGAAAACGAAGATCTGATCGGAAATCACGATCTGGAATAATCGCGGATAATCCGACGAAAAGAAAACTGACGAACAGCTAAACGAACGAACGTTCGTTAACAGCGACAATCCGACGAACACGTTCGTTAAAACGAACGGGTCGGTGAACGTTCACTAATTAATAAAACCAAAAAAATAAACCGATCTATAAAAAAACTAGGGTTTCGAAAAAAATAAACCGAATCGGTTTTTTTATATAAAAAAACCGGACTCGGCGGCGGCGGCTTCGGCTACCTCGGCGGGCAGCTCCGGCGGAGCTCCGGCGGGGCGGGCGAGGGGCGGCGAGGCTCGGGCGGCGACGGGGCGACGACGGGAGGCGGCGGGCGGCGACGCACGGGCTCCGGGGCGGCGGCGTCTTCAGCAGCGGCGCGGGCGCTCCTGGCGGCAGCGGCGGGTGCGGGTTGGGGCGGCGGGGTGAGGAGGGGTTTACTTATAGGAGGGGAAGGGGTGGCGTGGAGGAGGGGGCAAGGCAGCGGCGGGCGGCGTGCTCGAGCCGGACTCGGCGGCGGCGCGGTGGTCTCCAGGTGGGAGACGACGCGGGAACGGGCCGGCCTGGCTCGGCTGGGCCTCGGCCCAGTCGGGCGCGGGATTTTTTTTAATAAATATTCCGCCGAACTAAAAAAATAGTAGAAAAATAAATAAAAATCCAAAAATGCCAAAACAAATTTTTCCCGTCTAATTAAAATAATTAGAACGAGATGAACATTTTCTTGGCCCAAAAATGCAGTTTTGAAAACGTGCAATTTTTTTAATGCAATTAATATTGCAAATAAAATCCGAATAAAATCCAATATTTGATTTTAATATTTTTCCTCCAATATTTCAATTATTGTGGAGAAGTCATATTTTCTCCTCTCATTTATTTTAATATAAAATATTTTTCGGAGAGAAAAATAATTAAAACCAAAAATCCTCGTTTTATTATTTGATAAAAATCAAATATGAAAAAAGGGAAAATCCCCAACTCTCTCCGAGGGTCCTTGAGTTGCTTAGGATTTATCGAGGATTTGCCAAAATGCAATAAAATATGCTATGCAATGATGATCTAATGTATAACATTCCAAATTGAAAATTTGGGATGTTACAACATCGGAAGTGTTCCGGATGATATCGGGTCGCCGGAAGGGGTTCCGGGCACCCCCGGCAAAGTTATGGGCCTATTGGGCCAAGTGACAGACAGACCAGCCCCTAGTGGGCTGGTGCGACCCTCCTAGGGTAGTAGGAGGAAAGTAAGGGGAAGAAGGAAGGAAGGAGGAGGGTTCGGCCTCCACCCTTTCCTTCTCTTTCCTTCCCATATGCTGAAATAAGGAAGGGGGCGAATTGGGCTTGCACCCCAAGTAGGCCCTAAGGCTGCCTCTTCCCCCCTCCAACCTATATATATGTGGGGAGAGGGGGCACCTAGGACACACAAGTTATTCTTAGCCGTGTGCGGTGCCCCCCTCCACAGTTTTACACCTCGGTCATATCGTCGTAGTGCCTAGGCGAAGCCCTGCGCCGGTAACTTCATCATCACCGTCACCACGCCGTCGTGCTGACGAAACTCTCCCTCGGCCTCAACTGGATCAAGAGTTTGAGGGACGTCACCGAGCTGAACGTGTGCAGATCGCGAAGGTGATGTGCGTTCGGTACTTGGATCGGTTGGATCGCGAAGACATTCGACTACATCAACCGTGTTACTAAACGCTTCCGCTTTCGGTCTACGAGGGTACGTAGACAACACTCTCCCCTCTCGTTGCTATCCATCACCCAGATGGATCTTGCGTGTGCGTAGGGAAATTTTTGAAATTACTGCGTTCCCCAATAGTGGCATCCGAGCCAGGTCTATGCGTAGATGTTATATGCATGAGTAGAACACAAATGAGTTGTGGGCGATAATAGTCATACTGCTTACCAGCATGTCATACTTTGATTCGCCGGTATTGTTGGATGAAGCAGCCCGGACCGACATTACGCGTACGCTTACGCGAGACTGGTTCTACCGACGTGCTTCGCACACAGGTGGCTGGCGGGTGTCAGTATCTCCAACTTTAGTTGAATCGAGTGTGGCTACGCCCGGTCCTTGTTGAAGGTTAAAACAACACACTTGACGAAAAATCGTTGTGGTTTTTATGCGTAGGTAAGAACAGTTCTTTCTTGGCCCGTAGCAGCCACGTAAAACTTGCAACAATAAAGTAGAGGACGTCTAACTTATTTTTGCAGGGCATGTTGTGATGTGATATGGTCAAGACATGATGCTAAATTTTATTGTATGAGATGATCATGTTTTGTAACAGAGTTATCGACAACTGGAAGGAGCCATATGGTTGCCGCTTTATTGTATGAAATGCAATCGCCATGTAATTGCTTTAGTTTATCACTAAGCGGTAGCGATAGTCGTAGAAACAATAGTTGACGAGACGACAACGATGCTACGATGGAGATCAAGGTGTCACGCCGGTGACGATGGTGATCATGACGGTGCTTTGGAGATGGAGATCAAAGGCGCAAGATGATGATGGCCATATCATATCACTTATATTGATTGCATGTGATGTTTATCCTTTATGCATCTTATTTTTCTTAGTTCGGCGGTAGCATTATAAGATGATCTCTCACTAAATTTCAAGGTACAAGTGTTCTCCCTGAGTATGCACCGTTGCGAAAGTTCGTTGTGCCGAGACACCACGTGATGATCGGGTGTGATAAGCTCTACGTTCACATACAACGGGTGCAAGCCAGTTTTGCACACGCAGAATACTCGGGTTAAACTTGACGAGCCTAGCATATGCAGATATGGCCTCGGAACACTGAGACTGAAAGGTCGAGCGTGAATCATATAGTAGATATTATCAACATAGTGATGTTCACCATTGAAAACTACTCCATCTCACGTGATGATCGGACATGGTTTAGTTGATATGGATCACGTGATCACTTAGATGATTAGAGGGATGTCTATCTAAGTGGGAGTTCTTAAATAATATGATTAATTGAACTTTAATTTATCATGACCTTAGTCATGATAGTATTTGCATAACTATGTTGTAGATCAATTGCTCGCGATGTAGCTCCCCGTTTATTTTTGATATGTTCCTGGAGAAAAAGTGTGTTGAAAGATGTTAGTAGCAATGATGCGGATTGGATCCGTGATCTGAGGATTATCCTCATTGTTGCACAGAAAATTATGTCCTTGATGCACCGCTAGGTGACAGACCTATTGCAGGAGCAGATGCACATGTTATGAACGTTTGATAAAGCTTGGTATGATGACTACTTAATAGTTTAGTGCACCATGCTTTACGACTTAGAACCAGGACTTCAAAACGTTTTGAACGCCACGGAGCATATAAGATGCTCTAAGAGTTGAAATTGGTATTTCGTACTCATGCCCGTGTCAAGAGGTATGAGTCCTCTGACAGTACTTTGCCTACAAGATGGAGGAGAATAGCTCAACCAGTGAGCATGTGCTCAGATTGTCTGGGTACTACAATTGCTTGAATCAAGTGGGAGTTAATCTTCCATATAAGATAGTAATTGACAAAAGTTCTCTAGTCACTATCACCAAGTTACTAGAACTTCGTGATGAACTATAATATGCAAGGGATGAAGAAAACAATTCCCAAGATCTTCGCGATGCTAAAATCAGCAAAGGTAGAAATCAAGAAAAGCATCAAGTGTTGATGGTTGACAAGACCACTAGTTTCAAGAAAATGGCAAAGGGAAGAAGGGGAACTTCAAGAAGAATGGCAAGCAGGTTGCTGCTCAAGTGAAGAAGCCCAAGTCTGGATCTAAGCCTGAGACTAAGTGCTTCTACTGCAAAGGGACTAGTCACTGGAAGCGGAACTGCCCCAAGTATTTGGTGGATAAGAAGGATGGCAAAGTGAACAAAGGTATATTTGATATACATGTTATTGATGTGTAATTTACTAGTTTTTATAGCAACCCCTCAGTATTTGATACTAGTTCAGTTGCTAAGATTAGTAACTTGAAACGGGAGTTGCAGAATAAACAGGGACTAGTTAAAGGTGAAGTGACGATATGTGTTGGAAGTGGTTCCAAGATTGATATGATCATCATCGCACACTCCCTATACTTTCGTGATTAGTGTTGAACCTAAATAAATATTGTTTGGTGTTTGCGTTGAGCATGAATATGATTTGATCATGTTTATTGCAATACGGTTATTCATTTAAAGTCAGAGAATAATTATTGTTCTGCTTACATGAATAGAACCTTTGATGGTCATACACCCAATGCAAATAGTTTGTTGGATCTCGATTGTAGTGATACACATATTTATAATATTGAAGCCAAAGGATGCAAAGTTAATAATGATAGTGCAACTTATTTGTGACACTGCCGTTTAGGTCATATTGGTGTAAAGCACATGAAGAAACTCCATGCTGATGGGATTTTGGAATCACTTGATTATGAATCATTTTATGCTTGCAAACCATGTCTCATGGGCAAGATGACTAAAAACTCCGTTCTCCGAAATAATGGAGCGAGCTACTGACTTATTGGAAATAATACATATCGATGTATGCAGTCCGATGAGTGTTAAGGCTCGCGGCGGGTATCATTATTTTCTGACCTTCACAAATGATTTGAGCAGATATGGGTATATCTACTTACTGAAACACAAGTCAGAAACAGTTGAAAAGTTCAAAGAAGTTCAGAGTGAAGTGGAGAATCATCGTAACAAGAAAATAAAGTTTTCTGTGATTTGATCATGGAGACGAATATTTGAGTTACGAGTTTGGTCTTCAATTAAAACAATGTGGAATAGTTTCACAAACTCATGCCACCTGGAACACCACAGCATAATGGTGTGTCCGAACATCATAACCGTACTTTATTTGATATAGTGCAAATCTATGATGTCTCTTACCGATTTACCACTATCGTTTTGGGGTTATGCATTAGAGACAGCTACATTCACGTTAAATAGGGCACCGTCTAATCCGTTGAGACGACACCGTATGAACTATGGTTTGGCTAGAAACCTAAGCTGTCGTTTCTAAAAGTTTGGGGTTGCAATGCTTATGTGAAAAAGTTTCAGCCTGATAAGCTCAAACCCAAATAGGAGAAGTGCGTCTTCATAGGATACCCAAAAGAAACTGTTGGGTACACCTTCTATCAAAGATCCGAAGGCAAGATCTTTTTTGCTAAGAGTGGATGCTTTCTAGAGAAGGAGTTTCTCTAAGTGAATGGGAGGAAAGTAGAACTTGATGAGGTAATTGTACCTGCTCCCTTATTGGAAAGTAGTTCATCACAGAAATCAGTTCCAGAGATTCCTACACAAATTAGTGAGGAAGCTAATAATGATGATCATGAAACTTCTGATCAAGTTGCTACCGAACCTCGTAGCTCAACCAGAGTAAGATCCGCACCCGATTGGTACGGTAATCCTGTTCTGGAAGTCATGTTACTTGACCGTGACGAACCTACGAACTATGAGGAAGGGATGATGAGCCCAGATTACGCAAAATGGCTTAAGGCCATGAAATCTGAGATAGGATCCATGTATGAAAACAAAGTATGGACTTTGGTGGAATTGCCCGATGATCGGCAAGCCATTGAGAATAAATGGATATTCAAGAGGAAGACGAACGCTGATGGTAGTGTTACTATCTACAAAGCTCGACTTGTTGCGAAAGGTTTTCTACAAGTTCAACGTGTTGACTACAATGAGTTTTTCTCACTCGTAGTGATGCTTAAAGTTTGTCTGAATCATGTTAGCAATTGCCGCATTTTATGAAATCTGGCAAATGGATAAACAAAACTACATTCCTTAATGGATTTATTAAAGAAGAGTTGTATATGATGCGACCAGAAGGTTTTGTCAATCCTAAAGGTGCTAACAAAATATGCAAGCTCCAGCGATCCATCTATGGACTGGTGCAAGCATCTCGGAGTTGGAATATACGCTTTGATAAGTTGATCAAAGCATATAGTTTTATACAGACTTGCGGTGAAGCCTGTATTTACAAGAAAGTGAGTGGGAGCACTACAACCTTTGTGATAAGTATATGTGAATGATATATTGTCGATCGGAAATGATGTAGAATTTTCTGGAAAGCATAAAGGAATGTTTGAAAGGATTTTTTTCAAAGAAAGACCTCGATGAAGCTACTTACATATTGAGCATCAAGATCTATAGAGATAGATCAAGATGCTTGATAAGTTTTTTCAATGAGTACATACCTTGACAAGTTTTTGAAGTAGTTCAAAATGGAACAGTCAAAGAAAGAGTTCTTGCCTATGTTGCAAGGTGTGAAGTTGAGTAAGACTCAAAAGCCCGACCGAAGCAGAAGACAGAGAGAGAATGAAAGTCATTCCCTATGCCTCAGCCATAGGTTCTATAAAGTATGCCATGTTGTGTACCAGTCCTATTGTATACCCTGCCTTGAGTTTAGCAAGGGAGTACAATTTTGATCTAGGAGTAGATCACTGGTGTCAGGACCCCGATTCCAACTCACATCGATCTAGCCAGTAACACCTCATATCACTTTGTGGCCTCACGCACGGTACTCCCACGGGTGTCGCCTTACCATGGCCCGGGACCGTTTGCGCCTTTTGGCTCACGTATATGATAGTGTCGCTAGCATCCATATGACAGAGAACCCGGGCCGACATGACTAGTCATGAACCCAAAGTGGCACTAACTTACGGGGACAGGCATACATGAATCAACATCGAGCATGTCGGTCAGCAGCGTGCGAATCCGGGCTGTAGCACTGGGCTAACAGGACTCCGGTGAACCGGGCTGTAGCAGGCTAGACAGGACTCCGGATGTCACCACGTGACATTTCCCTGAAGGGACAGACACAGGAACGAAGTGAATCACATGCCGGCCAGTCAAGTGTTCCGGAGCAGTAGTGCTAGGCTAGCAGGACTCCGGTGAACCAGGCTGTAGCGGACTACTATGGCTCATGGAAGCACAAGACTACATTTCCCCATAAGAGAGGCTACCAAGGATAAACAACTAGGTTGTCGGATCCCACACATACCAAGCATTTCAATCATACACACAATATGCTCGATATGTGTAAATACAACATGGCATCACAACAAAACTCTACGACTCAAAGTATTTATTCAATGGCTCCGAGGAGCGAGATATTACAAACATGGGTCTCATGACCCAACATTCAGTGCATATAAGTCAAAGCACATGCGGAAGCTTAACATGTCTGAGTACACACATCTACAAATGAAAAAGGCTGAGAAGCCTGACTATCTACCAGATCCTGCCGAGGGCACAAGATCGTAGCTGAGGTATCAAGCTAAACGTCGAAGTCCACACTGAACTACTAGCGAGACTGACGTCTCTCTGCAGAACATAAAATAGGCAAACGTGAGTACAAATGTACCCAGCAAGACTTACATCAGAACTAGCTACATATGCATCAGTATCAACAAAGGGGGTGGTGGAGTTTGACTGCAGCAAGCCAGCTTTGACTCAGTGGCTATCCTGAACTACGACTGCAAGTAACTCTTTTGAGGTGGCACACACGAGTCCACATATTCATCATATCAATACACCACTATGGATCCGCTCCCGTCTCCCTACGAGAACGCCATTCATAGCACTCACGCTTATCTTGCGCATTTTAGGGTATCCACTTCAAGTTATCTGTGAACTGTTATAGGCAACCCAGAAGTCCTTTACCGCAGACACGGCTATTCGAATAGATCATTTATAACCCTGTAGGGGTGTACTTCTTCACACATGTTTCCACCACTTAGCGTCTGCACACGACATGTGCTCGGCAGACTTCAAGCGAAAGCCGACGTGGGTGTAGACCACGACCTGACTAACCACACAAGTCTCTAGTCCAGGTTTATCGCCTATTCGGGTTCCATCCGCGAGGAGATCCGGCCGGAGTTTCGCTCACAGCCCCAAACGATGTGTGCAGGGTTCTCGAGACACCAAATGGGCGCCCGGTACACCGAGCCACGGTGTATCTACCGCATCATAGCCCACCCCTAGGGTCAGCGCTACGCACAGCCTCCAACACATATCCTACAAACACCAGAAACTAGTTGCAACTCCTGGACAGAGGACAAGGGCGGTTAATAAGTCGAGCGGGGTCATATTTCAGGGCCCAACGTGTGGTAGTAGCTGTTTCATGGATCACAAACACAGAACTCGGTTCCTGAGGACAGTTTCAGTGAGACAACCCACCATGTAGTCCTACATGGCCTCTCACCGCTACCTTTACCAAATTGTGTTCACACACAGTAGGACATGTTCATCACCATTCCAATTCATCCCCGATGAATCAGACCTGACTCAACTCTAAGCAGTAGCAGGCATGACAAACAAGCATGAATGAGTAGGCACATCAGGGCTCAAACAACTCCTACTCATGCTAGTGGGTTTCATCTATTTACTGTGGCAATGACAGGTCATGCAAAGGAAAGGGGTTTAACTACCGCAGCATGTAACAGTTGAATCGTTGTTGTCCTAATGCAGTAAAATAGAGCAGGATCAAGAGAGTGGGATTGTATCGGAATAAACAAGGGGGTTTTGCTTGCCTGGCACTTCTGAAGATAGAATTGAGTCTTCATCAGTGTCAATGATCACAACGTCGGAACAACGTCTACCGAGGGGGGAACAACACCGGCAACAGAGAGGAAACACCATCAATGCAATGCAACAATATGATGCATGAATGTGACATGGCAATATGTTGTTATTTGAGCTAATGCAGCTAGCAACGATTTAAATGGAGTTGGTTCGAACACTAGATTCAATTTTGAACTCCACATGAGGCATTCCAAATACCATTAATTCAAATTGTCATCTACAGTGGCTGCAAGTTGTTCAAACATGCATTAGAGTGCCATATACAGATTCTTCATATTTTTTTGATCATTTTTCATATATAATTTATTTCATTCTGAGCTACGGTTGATTTTATATGATTTTTAGAAGTTTTGGGTATTTTCTGAAAATAATAAATCATTTCTGATTTATTTCAAAATTCCAGAAAATAATTACTGCGTCAGCCTAACGTCATGATGAAGTCAGCAAGTCAATAGGGCTGGTCCGGGTCAAATCTGACCAGTGGGGTCCACTGTTCAGTGAGTCAGGGCTGGTTAGGGTCGCAGACAGGTGGGCCTGGTCAACGGCCACGTCAGCAAGGTCAACCCTGACATGTGGGTCCCGTTGGGTTATAGTTAAACTAAGCAGAAATAAAGCTGGGGTTAATTAGGGCGTGGGGCCCAGCTGTCATTGTCATAGGGTTAGACTAATAACATAATTAGTACTAATCTAATCCGCCACGTCAGCTTGCCGGAGTTTGGCTGGCGGCGACCTCAAACCGCGGCGGCGTTCGCTCGGGATTGAGCTACGGGCGACCATTTGCCTCGCCGTTCGCGTCTAATGGCAGCGGTGAGTGCGGCGCATCGAGCAGGGCGGACGCCAGAGGCTGGTATGGCCGGAGTAGGCGGCGGCGAGGAGCTAGGCGGCGGCCGGAGTTCGGTGATGGCATGGACGACCACTACGGGGCACGGGAAGGATAGCTAGGGGTGTTTTAGTCCCCTGAGATCATCCTGAGCACGATTACATGCTCAAGTTCAAGCTACGGCGCTTGTAGCCGCGATGGCGCCATGGCCGGCGGCACGGGGCTCTCGGCTCCGGTGGCTAGGCTGGTTAGGGAAAGAGATTCACTGCGGGGAGAAGGGGGAAATGCTCGGGAGCTCACAGAGGGGTAGAAGATGGTCTCGGAAGGCTCGGGGAGGCGCTGAGGACGACGAATCGGACGGCGGCATCCAGTGGCCGTGGATGGGGAAGAAAGGTCGGGGACGGTGCTTCGGTGCCCTTCCAGTCGCGTGGATCGGTGAGGAGGACGTAGATGAGGCGGCGGAGCTCTTGGATACGTCGGGGAGGCGAGAGGGAGGCTCTGGCTACGGCAACTATGAGCGGCGGCGACAGCAGCATTCGGCCGTGGCGGTGCAGAGGTGAGGAAGAGAGAGAGGACGAAAGAGAGGGAGGGTTCGATCCGGACGGCACCGCGGAGAGGGCTCGCGGTGTTGCGCTAGCGGGGAGGCAGGCAAGCAGGTGGAGGCGTGGCGCACTCGGGCGCGAGCGCGCTTTGTCCTGCCTCTGCCTACTAGCAGAGGAGGAAGATGACTAGCAGGAGGGCCAGGTGGGCTGGGCCAGCAGGTACAGAAGTGGGCCGCCAAGTTAGTTCCCTCTTTTCCCATTTCTGTTTCTGTTTTTCTATTTTGCATGTGTGTTTTGAATTTGGTTTTGAAACCAATTCAATTTTGATGCTTCTGAAAAATATTGTGGGAGCTAGATGGACTATTCTAGAGACCCACAAAATGTTTTAGAATTATTGGAGCTAAAAATATTATTATAGGAATTTATAACTCCAATGCAAATACTTATTGGATTAATTCAGAGACCATAAATGCCATAGAAAAATGTGAATCATCACTGGTTAAGGTTTTCACCCTTTTCCATAAATAATGAACATTTTTGGAGCGCAATCTAGGTTCATTGAAAATATTTTGAGTTGAACCTATTTGAATTGATTTAGTGCCAGGGCTTGGTTATCCCCAATTCAAATTTCCTTTGAATTTAAACATGATGCATGGATGCAATGCCACTACTTACAAGCATTATTCTAGGGCTGTGACAACTCACCCCCACTAAACAAGAATCTCGTCCCGAGATTCAAGCGTAGGGTAAGATGACAGAGGGGACACATAGCTAACACGATCTTCATGATCCAATTTCCCTTCTCGAAGATGTTGATTCATTGATCCAAATTGATCTTCATGTCTTTGCTTTCAAGATCTTCATCCAACATGATAACGACAGAATGAAACTCTATAGAATTCGATCTCCTCGAAGTTCGAGCACTCAAGATCAACTCAGGGGGTGAGACGAAAGAACGTCTCTTGAGCTGAGACACAAGACACACATCAGGGGTGAAAAGAAACAGATGGTGATGGCTCAATTTGGTAGACAACAATTCCACGCTTGAGTAAGATGGTGCATGGTTTCAACATAGCGATGAAATAATTGCCAAGATTCCATAACGGGGCACCTTAGGAAAGGCGACTCATAGAATTATTCTTTGAAGTGGCAAAAAGAATTACTTTTGATACGGAGATCATTGAAATTCTCTATACCAGCTTGAGGCAATCACAATCGATCATTTGAAGGAGTTCCAAAGAATGACATAGTCGGACTTGGTTGGATGATGTGGACTACCTTGTTGAAGACAACGTAATGGATGATTCTTGCTTATCATCGGAATTGGATGGGACCCATGGTAAGCCCACTTTTGAAGGTAATCCTGAGCAGTGATTACCGAGAAGGCGTACCATAGTAAAATGGTACAATGGTGGGTGTAGGCTGGGAATAAAATGCAAATGCTGGGAATGTTCCAACCATCATATCTGCTTGAGATTCAGATCCGATTGGTGATGGGATGCTTCAGACTCAGCATGTCTGAAAGGAAAGGTTGCAACACAAATCAACGAGATGACATTGCGAGATTCTCGGGAATGAACTACGATAGTAAGCTCAAAGAACATGGGTTGGTTTTGCCACATACATGTGAACACACTGTCCCAGACAAGCATGACCACGTAGTAGTCTTATAATAAAACACTACCAAGTTCAGGTGGGGAACCATCATCGAGGATATTGGAATCTTGTGCATGAACTAGTATTCACACAGCAACTCCTTTTCCTCGAACAAATCAATCAGTGGCTTGGTGTGCTAGGAACACATATGGAGTGGAGGCGGCCAACCTATCAAACCATAGAGCACTTCGCACGTGCATGACTAACTTGGGATGATTCCAGAGGAGGCAGAAATAAACTTTCTCGAATTCATGGCGGCAACTTGCATCGAATGCACATGAATTAGAGGAAGTCACTACTTTCATCCAGACAGATACTTCGTGAACGGGGCATGAAGAAAATGCTTACACAAGTTTCCAACACTAGCTGGATGTTCGACACGAATCATGGAGGAGACAAAATGCTGCTGATGGGCTCAGCAGCAACTCATCGGAATTTCCATATCAATGGACTTCCACCATTATGTGAACAATGTGATAGTATTGGTCAGACCAGAAGATGTAATGGTGTATGCTCGAGGGATCAACCACGAGTAAGACAACATTACGAACATCGTTGGTTCTGATTTGATTTGACGATAGCCCACACTCAAATCAAAGTTTAGGCAAGACGATAGGTTCAACAACTGATCTCGAGGACCAATCGATGAAGAAATCATCCTTCTACAACAAACACACAAACACAAGATATCCCTTTGGAAATGAACTAAGTTAGACAAGCTTTTATCTTCCAACTCTCCAAGTTGTTGTCTAGCTTGACCAACTAGCTCAGGGGTATCCAGCATAGATACTTGGAGAATGGGTGGTTTAGAAGAAAGCCAACATGAGCACAAGCTCAACATAACAGTCAGGGAACAACCCGGTAATACCTCCGAGAAGACATCGGAATATCACGAACCACCGATATGTTATTAAGATCAAGAACAATCTTACTTTCGAGGGCAAGATGATATAACTAAATAGGAAAGGGATTGATACAATCCTAACTCTTGATCGAAGAGTGCACCAGAAATAAGGACAAGGTAGCACGATCAATCCTAGTATAGTGATTCGATAACCAACACGCTAAGAATGATATTAATGTCCATTAACTACCAAGCAACACGGTTGCTAGGAGTATTGATTTCACACATCATGGTTCACTTGTCGGCATTCCGGTTGTGACAACACGGGACCGAGGAATGAAAAATGATGGCAAGAAGTATCACTACGTCAAAAATTCATGAGAGATGGTGCAAGTCTCATGACAATCCTGACATAAAGGGGGTAATACTCCGAGGTAGAACAGAACAAAAGCTGGATTGGCATTTTGATCTGCGAAATACAACTATTTTGACCCAACCCTGAATATGGATGAGGTACTGGAGTTTGTTTCTCCTAGTCATTCCGAAATAGAATGGCTTGACGGACCACAAGAGTAATAGGCATCGATAAACACGATTGCCAACTACTCCTTACTATCAATTGATAGACGAGGGCCAGAAAACAACTAAAGAGAGACAACTCAAAGA
The DNA here is from genome assembly GCF_002575655.3 of Aegilops tauschii subsp. strangulata. Lineage (NCBI taxonomy): Eukaryota > Viridiplantae > Streptophyta > Magnoliopsida > Poales > Poaceae > Aegilops > Aegilops tauschii. The sequence continues at coordinate 59,013,444 of NC_053035.3, forward strand.
ACATCTGACTTTCTAAGTTGTGGATGCATAGATTAGTATGTCGAGCAAAGCTCAACATTTCTTCTGGATAACCCATGCAGAAAGGTAGAACTGGCAGATTCACAATGTAGAACGAAGAACTCATCAAGAGCACTCTTATTGTGATCTTTTGGTTCAAAGGAACTCCTGCCAAGGATGGTTCATGGTATTTGGAAGAATGATATACCAAGGACCTCGAAGACTATCACAAAGGTTACTAATATCCTAAAGGTACGAGCAACACTATCAACACGAGGTAAGTAGAGTGAATCTTGGGTCAAGAACCCAGGAGTAGAATACCTACTACTAAATGGCATCACGGAATGATTTCGAGAATGGTGGCCAGAATCATCACACTGGGGATACAAAGCATTGCTAGATTACTGAGTGGTTCTCTAAGACGCCTAGGGTCATAATAATGGCTCCAACATATATGTCGAGGCAACAGAGTACCTCAACTCACCGATTAGTGTGGTTGAACTGGCCCAAAGGAACATCGGGAACGGAAAGAAGGGATTTGCAAATGCATCAGACTATTTAGAAGCCTGTGATGAATCAGACAGTATAACAGCTGTAAATGCTCAAAAATATTTGAGACATCATGCAAAATGGTGGCATAACCACTTAGCATTGCAATATCAAGGTTCCGAGATCAACTGTCAACACACGGAAGTAGTAGGAACTGAAATGAGGCTTGTAACCATCAATCCTATAAGTCTACGGATTAGTAACACGTGATCCTGATAGAAAGATGAGAAGCCTAGTTCTTAAACCCCGTAGAAAAGAAGAGGATGACTCAGATCAGAAGGGCATAAGGTAAAGGAGTAAAAAGAGCCTTACGTTCCCTTCCACAATCAATTCCCTTATATAACTAAAGCATTTCTAGACTCAACTTCGACCAGTTTGGCTTGGTAATCCTACAGGCAGTCAGGCCCTGATACCAAAGCTGTCAGGACCCCGATTCCAAGTCACATCGATCTAGCCGGTAACACCTCATATCACTTTGCGGCCTCACGCACGGTACTCCCACGGGTGTCGCCTTACCATGGCCCGGGACCGTTTGCGCCTTTTGGCTCACGTATATGATAGTGTCGCTAGCATCCATATGACAGAGAACCCGGGCCAACATGACTAGTCGTGAACCCAAAGTGGCACTAACTTACGGGGACAGGCATACATGAATCAACATCGAGCATGTCGGTCAGCAGCGTGCGAATAAGGGCTGTAGCACTGGGCTAAGAGGACTCCGGTGAACCGGGCTGTAGCAGGCTAGGCAGGACTTCGGATGTCACGGCGTGACATTTCCCCTAAGGGACAGACACAGGAACGAAGTGAATCACATGTCGGCCAGTCAAGTGTTCCGGAGCAGTAGTGCTGGGCTAGCAGGACTACGCTGAACCGGGCTGTAGCTGACTACTATGGGTCATGGAAGCACAAGACTACATTTCCCCATAAGAGAGGCTACCAAGGATAAACAACTAGGTTGTCAGATCCCACACATACCAAGCATTTCAATCATACACACAATATGCTCGATATGTGTAAATACAACATGGCATCACAACAAAACTCTACGACTCAAAGTATTTATTCAACGGCTCCGAGGAGCGAGATATTACAAACATGGGTCTCATGACCCAACATTCAGAGCATATAAGTCAAAGCACATGCGGAAGCTTAACATGTCTGAGTACACACATCTACAAATGAAAAAGGCTGAGAAGCCTGACTATCTACCAGATCTTGCCGAGGGCACAAGATCGTAGCTGAGGTATCAAGCTAAACGTCGAAGTCCACACGGAACTACTAGCGAGACTGACGTCTCTCTGCAGAACATAAAATAGGCAAACGTGAGTACAAATGTACCCAGCAAGACTTACATCAGAACTAGCTACATATGCATCAGTATCAACAAAGGGGGTGGTGGAGTTTGACTGCAGCAAGCCAGCTTTGACTCAGTGGCTATCCTGAACTACGACTGCAAGTAACTCTTTTGAGGTGGCACACACGAGTCCACATATTCATCATATCAATACACCACTATGGATCCGCTCCCGTCTCCCTACGAGAACGCCATTCATAGCACTCACGCTTATCTTGCGCATTTTAGGGTATCCACTTCAAGTTATCTGTGAACTGTTATAGGCAACCCAGAAGTCCTTTACCGTGGACACGGCTATTCGAATAGATCATTTATAACCCTGTAGGGGTGTACTTCTTCACACATGTTTCCACCACGTAGCGTCTGCACACGACATGTGCTCGGCAGACTTCAAGCGAAAGCCGACGTGGGTGTAGACCACGACCTGACTAACCACACAAGTCTCTAGTCCAGGTTTATCGCCTATTCGGGTTCCATCCGCGAGGAGATCCGGCCGGAGTTTCTCTCACAGCCCCAAACGCTGTGTGCAGGGTTCCCAAGACACCAAACGGGCGCCCGGTACACCGGGCCACGGTGTATCTACCGCATCATAGCCCACCCCTAGGGTCAGCGCTACGCACGGCCTCCAACACATATCCTACAAACACCAGAAACTAGTTGCAACTCCTGGACAGAGGACAAGGGCGGTTAATAAGTCGAGCTGGGTCATATTTCAGGGCCCAACGTGTGGTAGTAGTTGTTTCATGGATCACAAACACAGAAATCGGTTCCTGAGGACGGTTTCAGTGAGACAACCCACCATGTACTCCTACATGGCCTCTAACCGCTACCTTTACCAAATCGTGTTCACACACTTAGCTCACACACAGTAGGACATGTTCATCACCATTCCAATTCATCCCCGATGAATCAGACCTGACTCAACTCTAAGCAGTAGCAGGCATGACAAACAAGCATGAATGAGTAGGCACCTCAGGGCTCAAACAACTCCTACTCATGCTAGTGGGTTTCATCTATTTACTGTGGCAATGACACGTCATGCAAAGGAAAGGGGTTTAACTACCGCAGCATGTAACAGTTGAATCGTTGTTGTCCTAATGCAGTAAAATAGAGCATGAGCGAGAGAGTGGGATTGTATCAGAATGAACAAGGGGGTTTTGCTTGCCTGGCACTTCTGAAGATAGAATTGAGTCTTCATCAGTGTCAACGATCACAACGTCGGACCAACGTCTACCGAGGGGGGAACAACACCGGCAACAGAGAGGAAACACCATCAATGCAATGCAACAATATGATGCATGAATGTGACATGGTAATATGTTGTTATTTGAGCTAATGCAGCTAGCAATGATTTAAATGGAGTTGGTTCGAACACTAGATTCAAATTTGAACTCCACATGAGGCATTCCAAATACCATTAATTCAAATTGTCATATACAGTGGTTGTAAGTTGTTCAAACTTGCATGATAATGCCATAAAAAGATTCTTCATATTTTTCTGATCATTTTTCATATATAATTTATTTCATTCTGAGCTACGGTTGATTTCATATAATTTTTAGAAGTTTTGGGTATTTTCTAAAAATAATAAATCATTTCTGATTTATTTCAGAATTCCAGAAAATAATTACTGCGTCAGCCTGACGTCATAATGAAGTTAGCAGGTCAACAGGGTTGGTCTTGGTCAAATCTCACCAGTGGGGCCCACTGGTCAGTGAGTCAGGGCTGGTTAGGGTCGCAGACAGGTGGGCCTGGTCAACGGCCACGTCAGCAGGGTCAACCCTGACATGTGGGTCCAGTTGGGTTATAGTTAAACTAAGCAGAAATAAAGCTGGGGTCAATTAGGGCGTGGGGCCTAGCTGTTATTGTCATAGGGTTAGACTAATAACATAATTAGTACTAATCTAATCCGCCACGTCAGCTTGCCGGAGTTTGGCCGGCGGCGACCTCAAACCGCGGCGGCGTTCGCTCAGGATTGAGCTACGGGCGACCATTTGCCTCGCCATTTGCGTCTAATGGCAGCGGTGAGTGTGGCGCATCCAGCAGGGCGGACGCCGAAGGCTGGTATGGCCGCAATAGGCGGCGGCGAGGAACTAGGCGGCGGCCGGAGTTCGGTGATGGCATGGGACCACTACGGGGCACGGGAAGGATAGCTAGGGGGTGTTTTAGTCCCCTGAGATCATCCCGAGCACGATTACATGCTCAGGTTCAAGCTACGGCGCCTGTAGCCGCGACGGCGCCATGGCGGGCGGCACGGGGCTCTCGGCTCTGGTGGCTAGGCTGGTTAGGGAAAGAGATTCACTGCGGGGAGGAGGGGGAAATGCTCGGGAGCTTACAGAGGGGTAGAAGACGGTCTCGGAAGGCTCGGGGAGGCGCTGAGGACGACGAATCAGACGGCGGCATCCGGCGGCCGTGGACGGGGAAGAAAGGTCGGGGACGGTGCTTCGGTGCCCTTCCGTTCACGTGGATCGGTGAGGAGGACGTAGACGAGGCGGCAGAGCTCTTGGATACGTCGGGGAGGCGAGAGGGAGGCTGTGGCTACGGCAACTATGAGCGGCGGCGACAGCAGCGTTCGGCCGTGGCGGTGCAGAGGCGAGGAAGAGAGAGAGAGGACGAAAGAGAGGGAGGGTTCGATCCGGACGGCACCGCGGAGAGGGCTCGCGGTGTTGCGCTGGCGGGGAGGCAGGCAAGCAGGTGGAGGCGTGGTGCGCTCGGGCGCGAGCGCGCTTTGTCCTGCCTCTGCCTACTGGCAGAGGAGGAAGATGACTGGCAGGAGGGACAGGTGGGCTGGGCCAGCAGGTACAGCAGTGGGCCGCCAGGTTAGTTCCCTCTTTTCCCATTTCTGTTTCTGTTTTTCTATTTTGCATGTGTGTTTTGAATTTGGTTTTGAAACCAATTCAATTTTGTTGCTTCTGAAAAATATTGTGGGAGCTAGATGGACTATTCTGGAGACCCACAAAATGTTTCATAATTATTGGAGCTAAAAATATCATTATAGGAATTTATAACTCCAATGCAAATACTTATTGGATTAATTCAGAGACCATAAATGCCATAGAAAAATGTGAATCATCACTGGTTAAGGTTTTCACCCTTTTCCATAAATAATGAACATTTTTGGAGGCCAATCTAGGTTCATTGAAAATATTTTGAGTTGAACCTATTTGAATTGATTTAGTGCCAAGGCTTGGTTATCCCCAATTCAAATTTCCTTTGAATTTAAACATGATGCATGGATGCAATGCCACTACTTACAAGCATTATTCTAGGGCTGTGACAACTGGACAGCGGTCAAAATTATCCTTAGAGGTCTAAGGAAATATTTCTCGGATATGGAGGTGATAAAGAGTTCGTCGTAAAGAGTTACGTCGATGCAAGTTTTGACACCGATCTGGATGACTCTAAGTCACAATCCGGATACATATTGAAAGTGGTAGCAATTAGCTAAAGTAGCTCCGTGGAGAGCATTGTAGACATAGAAATTTGCAAAATACATACGGATCTGAATTTGGCAGACCCGTTGACTAAACTTCTCTCACAAGCAAAACATGATCACACCTTAGTACTCTTTGGGTATTAATCACATGGCGATGTGGACTAGATTACTGACTCTAGTAAATAGTTTGAGTGTTGGTCACATGGCGATGTGAACTATGGGTGTTAATCACATGGTGATGTGAACTATTGGTGTTAAATCACATAGCGATGTGAACTAGATTATTGACTCTTGTACAAGTGGGAGACTGAAGATAATATGCCCTAGAGGCAATAATAAAGTTATTATTTATTTCCTTATTTCATGATAAATGCTTATTATTCATGCTAGAATTGTATTAACCGGAAACTTAGTACATGTGTGAATACATAGACAAACAGAGTGTCCCTAGTATGCCTCTACTTGACTAGCTCGTTAATCAAAGATGGTTAAGTTTCCTAGCCATAGACATGTGTTGTCATTTGATGAACGAGATGACATCATTAGAGAATGATGTGATGGACAAGACCCATCTGTTGGCTTAGCACTATGATCGTTTAGTTGATTGCTATTTCTTTCTTCATGACTTATACATGTTCCTATGACTATGAGATTATGCAACTCCCGAATACCGGAGGATCACTTAGTGTGCTATCAAACGTCACAACGTAACTGGGTGATTATAAAGATGCTGTACAGGTGTCTCCGATGGTGTTTGTTGAGTTGGCATAGATCAAGATTAGGATTTGTCACTCCGATTGTCGAAGAGGTATCTCTGGGCCCTCTCGGTAATGCACATCACTATAAGCCTTGCAAGCAATGTGACTAATGAGTTAGTTGCAGGATGATGCATTATGGAACGAGTAAAGAGACTTACCGGTAACGAGATTGAACTAGGTATGATGATACCGACGATCGAATCTCGGGCAAGTAACGTACCGATGACAAAGGGAACAACGTATGTTGTTATGCGGTTTGACCGATAAAGATCTTCGTAGAATATGTAGCAGCCAATATGAGCATCTAGGTTACGCTATTGGTTATTGACTGAAGATGTGTCTCCGTCATGTCTACATAGTTCTCGAACCCGTAGGGTCCGCATGCTTAACGTTCGATGACGATTTATATTATGAGTTATGTGATTTGATGTACCGAAGGTTGTTCGGAGTCCCGGATGAGATCACAGACATAACGAGGAGTCTCGAAATGGTCGTGAGGTAAAGATTCATATATAAGACGATGATATTTGGACACCGGAAGTGTTCCGGGTGTTATCGGGTCACCGGAAGGGGTTCCGAGCACCCCCCGGCAAAGTTATGGGCCTATTGGGCCATGTGAGAGATAGACCAACCCTAGTGGGCTGGTGCGCCCCTCCTAGGTTGAATAGGAGTAGGAGGAAAGGAAGGGGAAGAAGGAAGGAAGGAGGAGGGTTCGGCCTCCACCCTTTCCTTCTCTTCCCGCTTCTCTTTCCTTCCCATACGCTGAAATAAGGAAGGGGGCGAATTGGGCTTGCACCCCAAGTAGGATTCGGCCTACTTGGGGGCTCCCTAAGGCTGCCTCTTCCCCCCTCCAACCTATATATATGTGGGGAGAGGGGCACCTAAGACACACAAGTTATTCTTAGCCGTGTGCGGTGCCCCCTCCACAGTTTTACACCTCGGTCATATCGTCGTAGTGCTTAGGCGAAGCCCTGCGCCGGTAACTTCATCATCACCATCACCACGCCGCCGTGCTGACGAAACTCTCCCTCGGCCTCAACTGGATCAAGAGTTCGAGGGACGTCACCGAGCTGAACGTGTGCAGATCGCGGAGGTGCCGTGCGTTCGGTACTTGGATCGGTTGGATCGCGAAGACGTTCGACTACATCAACCGCGTTACTAAACGCTTCCGCTTTCGGTCTATGAGGGTACGTAGACAACACTCTCCCCTCTCGTTGCTATGCATCACCTAGATGGATCATGCATGTGCGTAGGAGGGTGGGGGCGCGCCTACCCCCCTGGGCGCGCCCTCCTGCCTCGTGGCCTCCTCGTGGAGTTCCAGACTTCAACTCCAAATCTTCTGGTTTGGTTTCGGTCCAAGAAAGATCACCGCGAAGGTTTCATTCCGTTTGGACTCCGTTTGGTATTCCTTTTCTGCAAAACTCTAAAATAGGCAAAAAAAAACAGAAACTGGCACTGGGCCTCCGGTTAATAGGTTAGTCCCAAAAATAATATAAAAGAGCATATTAAAGCCCATTAAACATGCACAACAGATAATATAATAGCATGGAACAATCAAAAATTATAGATACGTTGGAGACGTATCATGTCCCCTGAATGGGGCGCTGGACAACTGGCACCATCCTCTCGGTGTGTTTGGGCGTTAACGAGGAACTGGTCGAGCACATGATCATGACCACGCAGACAGATGCAAAGCTATGGTTGTTCGCTATGAGCGACTCTCTTCCACCGGAGCAATTCCTTCTGATGATGGTAAATCTTTGGGCCATCTGGAGTGCACGACGGAAGGCAATACATGAAGATGTTTATCAGACTCCTTTTGGAACTGACAGGTTCATCAAGTCCTATCTGCAGGAGCTTGAGTTGATCAAGACGAAGAGGGATAAACCACTTATGAAACCTACTGCAAGGACGCGGGCATGAATCTGTCCACCCCATGAGCACATGAAAATCAATGTGGATGCAGCGGTCTCCAGGGATGGGAGATTCAGAGCTGCTGGAGCTTTATGCAGAGATGAAGCAGAAGGGTTTTTGGGAGCATCGGCACTTGTTGTCAGCACCGACCCCCAGATTCTGGACACCATAGCAATTAGAGAGGCTCTTGCTCTTGCGGAGGATCTTTATATAAACAAAATATCCATTGCGTCAGATTGCAAGGTGGCCATTGGTGCGATCAAGGAAGGGAGTTCCGCTGCTTTTGGAGCCAACAATTTTTCTTCGTGTATCTTTAGTCATGAGTAGAGGCCCATAATCTCGCAAAGTACGCTTTATCCTTAGGGTTTGGCCGTCATGTTTGGTTAGGCCAGACTGGTGATCTTGTATTCGTCCCTACCAACATTGTGACGCAGTAATAAAGCTTTGTGAGATTCTAAAAAAACATATGTAAGTTAGACGTGTCTCAAAAAAAAATGTACGTAAGTTAGATTGGGCTATGGGCTTTAAGAATTAATGCCCTTTTCTATTACTCCGATGGCTTGTTCGGTCCACTTATTCATAACTTTTGTGCTGTATAGTATTCTTTTTTTGAGGGAATGCTGTATAGTACCTAGTGTATATAGATACCCTTAAAAGAAAAACTAGTGTATATAGGGAGCTCCTATAGGCCGCTCGCTGCGGCAAAGTGCCGGCGCTTCGCACTGGAGCAGCTAGAGTGGGCCGGCCCATTTACAGTGGCACGTGACGGCACGTTCCCGAGATGAAAAAATCGCAAAAAAGAAAATCACGCTAGCGATTCTGTAACTCGAACACCCGACTTCGCACCAATTGGTCTGCCGAGCAAACCACTGCGACGAAGACCACCTCATGTTCAACTAGCAGCCCGAAAGTTAAAGAAGTATACGACAGAGACTAATGTTAAACATTAATTCGCAAAAAATCCTAAAAACTACAGTCCATTTATTGGGTCGAATCGATGACCTCCTACAACTGAATTTTTCGAAATTATGAATATTTTCTTCAAAATGAAAACATTTTTCGAATTTTCATACAAATTTTGTAAAACAGGAACATTTTGATGATATGAACAAATTTGAAAAAGGGGAACATTTCTTGAATTTGTGAACAAAAAATAAAAATGTTTACTTTTTAAAACTTCCAGAACATTTTTTGAATTTGTGGGCAAAATTGGAAAAGCATGAACTATTATTGAATTTGTGAACAAATTAGGAAAGCTGGAATATTTTCTTCAATTCCCAAACATTTTTTGAATCTTGAGAACAAATTTTGAAATAGTGAACTTTTTTGCAAAATCCTGAACAAATTTGGAAGCGCGAACAATTTTTTAAAGTACGAACATTTTTTAATTTTGAGAACATATTTTAAAACGGAGAACAATTTTGAAAAATCCCAAACAAATTTGGAAGCGCGAACATTTTTTTAATATGTGAGCAAAAAATTAAAATCCGGTACATTTTCTGAATTTCGAAAGTTTTGTACTTTTTTGTGTAACGAGAACAAATTTGAATTTTGAGAACTTTTTTGGAAACACGAACAAAAATTAATTTTTTTCGATTTTTTTTTACAAAAGAGAAGAAAAGGAAAAGAAATAAAAAAGAAAATCGTCAACATTTTGTAAAACTGCGAACAAGTTCTGAGAAAGAAAAATAAACTTGAAAAAGAAAAAGAAACAAAAAATGAAAAATGAAAAATGAAAAAAACAGAAACGAGAAATGAGAAATGAAGAAACAATAGAAAGCCGAAAAAGAACCAGAAAAAAACGATACAGGAAAAAACCCGGTTCAGAGAACCTTCTAGAAGGTTCCCAAAACCGGTTGGACGCATTATGTATAAGTGGGCCGGCCCAGGTTTGTCGCTCGCTGCGCTGCCCTGTGCGGTAGCCCGACATTTTGCCGCAGCGAGCGGCGAATAGGGATTTCCGTGTATATAGACGCACAGGGTCGGGCCCCATCAAGCTGGGCTATAGGGCGTCGCACTTCTTGCCCCTACCCCAGGGCCAGCCCTGTAACCCTGTTTGTATCGTGAGATGCGCTTAACTAATTATAGCAGAGAAAATACTGCAAGCTAGTGTGGAATTTGTTCGATTCAAACTACGCACTCTGATTACTCAATGCCGTAAAGTAAAGAAGAACAATAAGAGATGGAAGAAGTGTTGCTGCATGACAGCATGAGTAAATCGTGCATGCTTCCCCGCCAACACAAAAAGAGCTTGATGTAATGATGTACAGTGTTGAGGATGTTTATGAAACCGGCGTCCACTTCCTTTTTAAAGAAAAGTCTGATATTATTATGTTGGGTACACAAAAATAAGGGTCGGCGATAATAAAATCAGAAACTGCACAGTCAAAAGTTTCCAAAAAAAACTTATTATTACAAAACTACTTAGAGAAATAGTATTATTAGATGTTGCATGAAAAACATTTAATTTTGTTTCAGTTTTTACTAATATAAGGGCATTGCTCCACTAAAAAAATATAAGGGCAGTGCTATTGAATTTTCATGAAGCAACCAAATATGTCGCTGGATTAATCAGTTGATAAGTATTGTTTCCCTTTTCTATTACTAACTATAAATACCATTCGGCATGAATGGTGAACTATATCTAGAAAACAATGAAAAACTAAAGCATCATGCCGAATGGGTCCTTAAATATGTAATATCGGTCAAAGTTGCATCTTCAGCACGTATTGGGTCCTTAACTAAAGCATCATGTATATTGGAGCGTAAAATTTCCAGTTACCTCCGCGTCCGCGCCCACGACAACATCAGATGCCCGCTCAACAAGTTCCTCATCTTCGTCAAGGAGGTTGTCGCGGAACTGGATTCGGTCCTGCTGCTTACCTCGGTGTGGGTGCTGGTATACGGGCTTCCAAAGGGAAGTAGGCTCGCCCCTAGAGGGGGAAAGCTTGAGCACATTCTCAAGGTGATCTCGGAGCCGGTGGGCAAGCTCTTATCTATTGATCTCGCCTCCCTGGAGGGAGACGGTCCGGCCCATATCGAGGTTATGTGTCCGATGCCGGCCGATGTGGACGGGTTATCCTTGATCTTCTACTTTGGAAAGAAGGGCATGCATCTCACCTACGAGGTCGATCTGGAGGAGCTCGAGAGCGGTCGGGGGTGATTCCGCCACCCCCGCCGTCGGCTCTCATCGACGACCGGCACGACGGGGGCGAGGAGGGCTCCGATGGGTCCTTGTTTGAGGATGATGACGTCCCTTCGGCGACAGGACTCCTGCCGGCAGAGCCCGGCTCTCGTTGGGCGGGCGGGGTCGGGACCCCCCAGGGACGCCACTCTCGCATTCACTGGAGGCGAACTGGCGTCGCTGCCACCTTTGGTGGTGAGGCCCACTTCACCCGCACCTTCGTCGGCCCTAGATCAGGAGGACGATACTGCTAGAGTGGGGATGGATGTGTGTCTGTCGTCCTCCCCTCGCTCACCCGGGTTGGTGTGCTACTCTCGCTCGCCTAGAACCCCACCCTCGCCAGTTGTGGGGTCCCCAACACTGGTCCCTGCTACGCCACCGCCATCTCGCTTGGGGTTGGGCACGGCCGGCACCGACTCTCCCATGCCCGGCTCCAGGACCTGCCCGGCATCATCCCCGCCTGTGGCGTCTCAACAAAGTGCGCGCCTGTCCCTCTCTCGGACTCTTCTGGACGGTCACGTCCTGACGGTCTCAGAGAAGGCTGCCATGAGGGCAGTGGCACGCGATCTCATCCCAGGTACGATAGCCCCCACCCCTATTAATTCTGGCTCTTGTTCTCGGTTTGTGATTCTTGGTTCGGTTCCGCTTGCACATCTCGGCGACGTTGCTTCAGACTGTGACATTGTCTTTAGGGGCGAGAAAGGCCCTCGACTTGAGCAAATCTCGGTCATTTGCATCAAGGAGAGGTTGGATGGGGCACTTGCAGAGGCCCGAGCTCGAGCAGAGCTAGGGGCTACGGGGACCTCGGCCGCCATCACTAGCTCTAGGCATAGAGAGCCCAGAGCGGTGGCGGGTCCAACATGCACGTCCGCGGGGTCTGGTAACCTCAGAAGCCCTTCAGCTGGAAGGGCCCTGAGGGGAAGACCGCCAACACGACTTAACCCCACCGAGCCGCTGACTATGGTGCGCAGTGCTAGTGTTGGCCTCCCTCCTAGGGAGGCCTCGGCTGGCGGCGCCTCCGGTCTCTCGGATAAGCTGTTACCCCGTCCCGCAACAGGCGGGCGGGCTAATTTGGCCCCACCCGAGGGGCCTAGTAACAAACCGATGGTTCCTTTATGAAGCTCCTATGCTGGAACGTAAGGGGCTTCGGACACCTCGGTCGGAGGCGGCAACTGATTGATTACCTCAGGCAGGAGGAGGTAGATATAGTTGGTCTGCAAGAAACGATTAGCCAGGCTTTACCATCCAAGAGCTTCAGGGACTCTTGCGGCACCCGTTTACCTGGCAATGGTTTCCGGTGACAGGGCTCTCGTGGGGCATCATGTTGGGGGTTCGGGAGGACTTGTTCTTGGTTGAGGATATGGACCGAGGGGAATTCTTCCTGAGCATGTCCATCACTGACCGGCGATTGAACCTCAGCTGGGAGGTGATCATCGTTTATGGCCCGGCTAACCACGGGCGGTCAGCGGACTTCTTGGCTGAGTTTCAAGATAAGGTCGCTCGCTGCACTACACCGCCGTTAGTGGTGGCCGAAGACTTTAACCTGATTCGGACTGAGGCTGACAAGAGCACCTCTAACATGGACCGGCGGGGCATGGCCATGTTCAACGACTGCACTGCGAATATGGCCCTACGGGAGATAGCCCGCGTAGGGGCTATATTCACATGGAAAAACAAGTAGGCGGATCCCATCCGGAGCGTGTTGGATTGGGTCCTGGTGTCCGTACAGTGGGAGGTCATGTTCCTGCTCTGCTTGCTTCGAGCGGTCATGCCGATTGGGTCTGACCATGCTCCCTTGATATTCTCCTCTAGGGAAGGGGAGCCACCACGGGCGAGACGCTTCCATTTTGAACCATCCTGGTTATTGCAGCCAGGGTTCTTTGAAATGGTGCGGGACCGATGTGCTAAAACCACGACTTCCCCACCAAGGTCTTTTTGTGCCATGGACATATGGCATCATTGCATCAAGGTCTCCCGCCAGTTCATGTGTGGGTGTGATACGTCTCCAACATATCTATAATTTTTTATTGCTCCATGCTATTATATATTCTGTTTTGGATGTTTAATGGGCTTACTTATACACTTTTATATTATTTTTGGAACTAACCTATTAACCCAAGGCCGAGTGCAAATTGTTGTTGTTTTTGCCTATTTCAGTGTTTCGCAGAAAAGGATATCAAACGGAGTCCAAACGGAATGAAACCTTCGGGAGCGTGATTTTTGGAACAAACGTGATCTAGAGGACTTGGAGTGGACGTCAAGAAACGAACGAGGAGGCCATGAGGCAGGGGGCACGCCTACCCCCTGGGCGCGCCCTCCACCCTCGTGGATCCACCGACCTACTTCTTCCTCCTATGTATACCTACGTACCCCGAAACCATCGAAGAGCACCACGAAAACCTATTTCCACCGCCGCAACCTTCTGTACCCGTGAGATCCCATCTTGGGGCCTTTTCCGGCGCTCTGCCGGAGGGGGAAACGATTACGGAGGGCTTCTACATCAATACCATAGCCTCTCCGATGATGTGTGAGTAGTTTACCACAGACCTTCGGGTCCACAGTTATTAGCTAGATGGCTTCTTCTCTCTCTTTGGATCTCAATACAAAGTTCTCCTCGGTCTTCTTGGAGATCTATTTGATGTAACTCTTTCTGCGGTGTGTTTGTCGAGATCCGATGAATTGTGGGTTTATGATCAAGATTATCTATGAACAATATTTGAATCTTCTCTGAATTCTTTTATGTATGATTGGTTATCTTTGCAAGTCTCTTTGAATTATCAGTTTGGTTTGGCCTACTAGATTGATCTTTCTTGCAATGGGAGAAGTGCTTAGCTTTGGGTTCAATCATGCGGTGCTCGATCCCAGTGACAGTAGGGGAAACGACACGTATTGTATTGTTGCCATCGAGGATAAAAAGATGGGGTTTATATCATATTGCTTGAGTTTATCCCTCTACATCATGTCATCTTGCCTAATGTGTTACTCTGTTCTTATGAACTTAATACTCTAGATGCATGCTGGATAGTGGTCGATGTGTGGAGTAATAGTAGTAGATGCAGGCAGGAGTCGGTCTACTTGTTGCGGACGTGATGCCTATATACATGATCATGCCTAGATATTCTCATAATTATGCACTTTTCTATCAATTGCTCGACAGTAATTTGTTCACCCACCGTAATACTTATGCTATCTTGAGAGAAGCCACTAGTGAAACCTATGGCCCCTGGGTCTATTTTCCGTCATATTAATCTCCCGTCAACTAGCTATTTTCGGCGCCGTTTATTTTGCTTTCTTTACTTATAATATTTATCATAAAAATACCAAAAATATTATCTTATCATCTCTATCAGATCTCACTTTTGCAAGTGGCTGTGAAGAGATTGACAACCCCTTTATCACTGGTTGCAAGGTTCTTATTTGTTTGTGTAGGTACGAGGGACTTGCGTGTGGCCTCCTACTGGATCGATACCTTGGTTCTCAAAAACTGAGGGAAATACTTACGCTACTTTGCTGCATCACCCTTTCCTCTTCAAGGGAAAACCAACGCATGCTCAAGAGGTAGCAAGAAGGATTTCTGGCGCCGTTGCCGGGGAGTCTACGCACAAGTCAAGACATACCAAGTACCCATCACAAACTCTTATCCCTCGCATTACATTATTTGCCATTTGCCTCTCGTTTTCCTCTCGCCCAGTTCACCCTTGCCGTTTTATTCGCCCTCTCTTTCCGTTCGCCTCTTTCCCGTTGTTTTTCTTGTGCCATGGCCGAAATCAAAAAGGGCTAAGGGCTCTCTCCAAGGTTTTAATACTTTGGATAGTCCCTCTGTCCTCTCTAAGCTCATAAATAATGATACTATGGAAAGACCTACCGGGGTTATCAGTGAAGGTTCGAATAATTTCGATGAAGATGATCCCGGAATTTTTCGTTATTTACTTGATGAGTCTTTAAAAGATGCTTGGGATAGGCTTTTAAGGATCCGAGCTAGCTATGTGCCCCAATATCAAATTGAGATATACCTAAAAAGCTTTTATGTTGGGTTGGCCGCTACGTTCAAGCAAATTTTAGATTCTATTTTTTAAGAGGGTTTTCTTGAAGGGGATCCCATAGATACCTATGAAAATATGAAAACTATATTTGGGCACCCTATGAGTGAGAAAGTTGAATCCACCTCTCTTTTGTGCTTTTACCAAAACAAAATTATCAAAGAGATGAAAGCTAGCTTAGATGCAAATTTCCATAGCGTGCTTAATCTTTCTTCCACCATTAATGGCCACGTGCTTTCTCAAAATAGAAAGATAAATGCTATAGATAATAAATTTTCTCTTTTCTTTCCCAACACCAAAGATGGCAAGACCTAGATCTATCCTTGACTTTATGCCTAGTTAGGGGCGTTAAACGATAGCACTTGTTGGGAGGCAACCCAATTTTATTTTAGTTTCTTGCTTTTTGGTTCTGTTTAGGAATAAATAATCCATCTAGCTTCTGGTTAGATGTGTTTTTGTGTTTTAATTAGTGTTTGTGCCAAGTAGAACCTTTGGGAAGACTTGGGTGAAGTCTTTTTGATCTTGCTGTAAAAAATAGAAACTTTAGCGCTCACGAGATTAGTTACAACTTTTTACTGGAGAGTGCTATTTAGTTGATTCCTTTTTCAGATGATTATTAGAAAAATTCCTAACGTCCAGAAATTTATTTTAGAATTTTTGAAGTTTCAGAAGTTTGCGTTAGATACAGATTACTACAGACTGTTCTATTTTTGACAGATTCTGTTTTTCGTGTTTTGTTGGCTTATTTTGATGAATCTATGGCTAGTACTGGAGTTTATAAACCATAGAGAAGTTGGAATACAGTAGGTTTAACACCAATATAAATAAAGAATGAGTTCATTACAGTACCTTGAAGTGGTGTTTTGTTTTCTTTCGCTAACGGAGCTCATGAGATTTTCTGTTAAGTTTTGTGTTGTGAAGTTTTCAAGTTTTGGGTAAAGATTTGATGGATTATGGAACAAGGAGTGGCAAGATGAAAGCACAAGTGCTCCCTGGTTATTTTGGTAATTAATGTCAACATATCTCTTGTTGGACTAATGTTTCTACCTAGTATATTTCAGATAAGTTCAACAATGGAGTGGCATGGACTAGAGGATGTGGAACCCCTTCAAAGTGCTAAAGACAAAGGATTGGCTCAAGCTCAAAGCTCAGGACTCTACATTTTCTATTTTAGTGATCCAAGATCACATTGAGTCCATAGGAAAGCCAATTATTAAGAGGGGATGAGGTGTTGCTTAATGGCTTGCTTGCTCAAAGTGCTTACTGATATGCTCCAAAGCCCTCAACTACTTTCTCACATCCACATATGTCCCAAACCAAAAGTCCAACTCGGCCCCACCGGTTCTTTCTATCCGGAGCCACCGAGTTCTCTTGACATAGCCACTGCCAGAAACCCTAATCAAATCGGTCTCACCGATAGGGATCTCGGTCTCACCGAGATGGGATTGCAAACTCTCTGTTGCCTATTGCAATAATTTCGGTCTCACCGAAATTTGCAATCGGTCGCACCGAGATTGCAATGCAAACTCTCTGTCACCCCTTCATAACGTTTCGGTCTAACGGAGATGAGCGAATTTGTCCCACCAAGTTTGCCTGACCAACTCTCTGTTAGTCTATTACCAAAATCGGTCTCACCGAGTTTGTGTAATCGGTCTCACCGAGATTACGTTATACCCTAACCCTAACGAAATCGGTCCCACCGAGTTGATCCATTCGGTCCCACCGAAATGCCTAACAATCATATTATGAACCAAATCGGTCTGACTGAGTTCTTTGAATCGGTCCCACCGAGTTTGGTGATTTGTGTGTAACGGTTAGATTTTGTGTGGAGGCTATATATACCCCTCCACCCACTCTTCATTCGTGGAGAGAGCTGATAACCCACAAGTATAGGGGATCGCAACAGTTTTCGAGGGTAGAGTATTCAACCCAAATTTATTGATTCGACACAAGGGGAGCCAAAGAATATTCTCAAGTATTAGCAGTTGAGTTGTCAATTCAACCACACCTGGATAACTTAGTATCTGCAGCAAAGTATTTAGTAGCAAAGTAATATGATAGTAGTGGTAACGGTAACAAAAGTAACGGTAGCAAAAGTAATATTTTTGGTGTTTTGTAGTGATTGTAACAGTAGCAACGGAAAAGTAAATAAGCGAAGAACAATATGTGAAAAGCTCGTAGGCATTGGATCGGTGATGGAGAATTATGCCGGATGCGGTTCATCATGTAACAATCATAACATAGGGTGACATAGAACTAGCTCCAATTCATCAATGTAATGTAGGAATGTATTCCGAATATAGTCATACGTGCTTATGGAAAAGAACTTGCATGCCATCTTTTGTCCTACCCTCCCATGGCAACGGGGTCCTAGCGGAAACTAAGGGATATTAAGGCCTCCTTTTAATAGAGTACCGGAACAAAGCATTAGCACATAGTGAATCCATGAACTCCTCAAACTATGGTCATCACCGGGAGTGGTCCCGATTATTGTCACTTCGGGGTTGCCGGATCATAACACATAGTAGGTGACTATAGACTTGCAAGATAGGATCAAGAACTCACGTATATTCATGAAAACATAATAGGTTCAGATCTGAAATCATGGCACTCGGGCCCTAGTGACAAGCATTAAGCATAGCAAAGTCATAGCAACATCAATCTCATAACATAGTGGATACTAGGGATCAAACCCTGACAAAACTAACTCGATTACATGATAGATCTCATCCAGCCCATCACCGTCCAGCAAGCCTACGATGGAATTACTCACGCACAGCGGTGAGCATCATGAAATTGGTGATGGAGGATGGTTGATGATGACGACGGCAACGGATTCCCCTCTCCGGAGCCCCGAACGGACTCCAGATCAGCCCTCCCGAGAGGTTTTAGGGCTTGGCGGCGGCTCCGTATCGTAAAACGCGATGAATCCTTCTCTCCTATTTTTTTCTCCCCGAAAGCAAATATATAGAGTTGGAGTTGAGGTCGGAGGAGCTCCAGGGGGCCCATGAGGTAGGGGGCGCGCCCTAGGGGGGAGGGCATGCCCCCCACCCTCGTGGCTAGGGTGTGGGCCCCCTAGTCTTCATCTTTTGCAAGGATTTTTTTATTATTTCCAAATAGACGTTCCGTGGAGTTTCAGGTCATTCCGAGAACTTTTGTTTCTGCACATAAATAACACCACGGAAAGTCTACTGAAAACAGCGTCAGTCCGGGTTAGTTCCATTCAAATCATGCAAGTTAGAGTCCAAAACAAGGGCAAAAGTGTTTGGAAAAGTAGATACGACGGAGACGTATCAAGAGCCATCAGAACATGCCTACACTTCCAACACATATTTTCTGAGAGAGAACCACCTACACTTGTGTTGAGGTCAAGATATTCCATTCCAACCACATAAATCTTGATCTCTAGCCTTCCCCAAGTTGCTTTCCACTCAAATCTTCTTTCCACCAAATCCAAATCCTGTGAGAGAGAGTTGAGTGTTGGGGAGACTATCATTTGAAGCACAAGAGCAAGGAGTTCATCATCAACACACCATTTGTTACTTCTTGGAGAGTGGTGTCTCCTAGATTGGCTAGGTGTCACTTGGGAGCCTCCGACAAGATTGTGGAGTTGAACCAATGAGTTTGTAAGGGCAAGGAGATCGCCTAATTCGTGAAGATCTACCCTAGTGAGGCAAGTCCTTCATGGGCGACGTCCATGGTGGAATAGACAAGGTTGCTTCTTCATGGACCCTTTGTGGGTGGAGCCCTCCGTGGACTCGCGCAACCGTTACCCTTCGTGGGTTGAAGTCTCCATCAACGTGGATGTACGATAGCACCACCTATCGGAACCACTGATAAAAAATCTTCGTGTCTCCAAATTGCGTTTGCACACTCCAATCCCATCCCTTTACATTCTTGCAACTTGCATGCTTTACTTTCTGCTGCTCATATACTCTTTGTCATGCTTGCTTGATATGTATTGTGAATGCTTAAACTTGTGCTAAATCTCCACATAAACCTAAAGAAATAAAAACTGCAACTTTTCTTGATTAGAGTCTATTCACCCCCCCCCCTCTAGACACCTCTTCTCGATCCTTTCACAAGAGCCTAAGCTTGGGGATGCCCAAGGCACCCCAAGGTAAAATCTAAGGACAACCCAAAAGCCTAAGCTTGGGGATGCCCCGGAAGGCATCCCCTCTTTTGTCTTCGTCCATCGGTAACTTTACTTGGAGATATATTTTTATTCACCACATGATATGTGTTTTGCTTGGAGCGTCTTGTATGATTTGAGTCTTTGCTTTTTAGTTCACCACAATCATCCTTGCTGTACACACCTTTTGAGAGAAACACACATTATTCGGAATTTATTAGAATACTCTATGTGCTTCACTTATATCTTTTGAGCTAAAATTTTTTGCTCTAGTGCTTCACTTATATCTTTTAGAGCATGGCGGTGGTTTTATTTTATAGAAATTATTGATCTCTCATGCTTCACTTATATTATTTTGAGAGTCCCTTAGAACAGCATGGTAATTTGCTTTGGTTATAAAATTAGTCCTAATATGATAGGCATCCAAGATAAAAACTTTAAAGTGCATTGAATACTAAGAGAAGTTTGATACTTGATAGTTGTTTTGAGATATAAAGGTGGTAATATTAAAGTTGTGCTAGTTGAGTAGTTGTGAATTTGCGAAATACTTGTGTTGAAGTTTGCAAGTCCCGTTTCATGCACGTATGGTAAACGTTGTGTGACAAATTTGAAACATGAGGTGTTCTTTGATTGTCATCCTTATGAGTGGCGGTCGGGGACGAGCGATGGTCTTTTCCTACCAATCTATCCCCCTAGGAGCATGCGCGTAGTGCTTGGTTTTTGATGACTTGTAGATTTTTGCAATAAGTATGTGAGTTCTTTTTGACTAATGTTGAGTCCATGGATTATACGCACTCTCAACCTTCCATCATTGCTAGCCTCTTCAGTACCGTGCATTGTCCTTTCTCACCTTGAGAGTTGGTGCAAACTTCGCCGGTGCATCCAAACCCCGTGATACGATACGCTCTATCACACATAAACCTCCTTATATCTTCCTCAAAACAGCCACCATACCTACCTATTATGTCATTTCCATAGCCATTCCGAGATATATTTCCATGCAACTTTCCATCGTTCCGTTTATTATGACACGCTTCATCATTGACATATTGCCTTGCATGATCATGTAGTTGACATCGTATTTGTGGCAAAGCCACCATGCATATTATTTCATACATGTCACTCTTGATTCATTGCCCATCCCGGTACACCGCCGGAGGCATTCATATAGAGTCATATTTTGTTCTAAGTGTCGAGTTGTAATCATTGAGTTGTAAATAAATAGAAGTGTGATGATCATCATTAATAGAGCATTGTCCCAAAAAAAGGAAAGGCCCAAAAAAGAAAAAAAAAAGGAAAAAAAGAGAAGAGAAATAAAAAGGGACAATGCTACTATCCTTTTTCTACACTTGTGCTTCAAAGTAGCACCATGATCTTTATGATAGAGAGTCTCTTGTGTTGTCACTTTCATATACTAGTGGGAATTTTCCATTATAGAACTTGGCTTGTATATTCCAACGATGGGCTTCCTCAAATGCCCTAGGTCTTCATGAGCAAGCAAGTTGGATGCACACCCACTTAGTTTCTTTTGAGCTTTCATACATTTATAGCTCTAGTGCATCCGTTGCATGGCAATCCCTACTCCTTGCATTGACATCAATTGATGGGCATCTCCCTAGCCCGTTGATTAGCCGTGTCAATGTGAGACTATCTCCTTTTTTGTCTTCTCCACACAACCCCCATCATCATATTCTATTCCACCCATAGTGCTATATCCATGGCTCACGCTCATGTATTGCGTGAAAGTTGAAAAAGTTTGAGATTACTAAAGTACGAAACAATTGCTTGGCTTGTCATCGGGGTTGTGCAAGATGAGAGCGTCTTGTGTGACGAAAATGAAGCATGGCCAAACTATAGTATGCTTGAAGTATTATTATTTTTATGTCAACATTAAACTTTAATCTTGAATCTTTCGGATCTGAACATTCATGCCACAATAAAGAAAATTACATTGAAGAATATGCTAAGTAGCATTCCACATCAAAAATTCTGTTTTTATCATTTAACTACTCGAGGACGAGCAGGAATTAAGCTTGGGGATGCTTGATACGTCTCCAACGTATCTATAATTTTTTATTGCTCCATGCTATTATATATTCTGTTTTGGATGTTTAATTGGCTTATTTATACACTTTTATATTATTTTTGGGACAACCTATTAACCCAAGGCCCAGTGCAAATTGTTGTTTTTTTGCCAATTTCAGTGTTTCGCAGAAAAGGAATATCAAGCGGAGTCCAAACGGAATGAAACCTTTGGGAGCATGATTTTTGGAACAAACGTGATCCAGCGGACTTGGAGTGGAAGTCAAGAAACGAACGAGGAGGCCACGAGGCAGGGGGGCGCGCCCTCCACCCTCGTGGGCCCCTCGTGGCTCCACCGACCTACTTCTTCCTCCTATATATACCTATGTACCCTGAAACCATCGAGGAGCACCACGAAAACCTATTTCCATCGCCGCAACCTTCTGTACTCGTGAGATCCCATATTGGGGCCTTTTTCGGCGCTCTGCCGGAGGGAGAATCGATCACGGAGGGCTTCTACATCAACACCATAGCCTCTCCGATGATGTGTGAGTAGTTTACCACAGACCTTCGGGTCCATAGTTATTAGCTGGATGGCTTCTTCTCTCTCTTTGGATCTCAATACAAAGTTCTCCTCGGTCTTCTTGGAGATCTATTTGATGTAACTCTTTTTGCGGTGTGTTTGTCGAGATCCGATGAATTGTGGGTTTATGATCAAGATTATCTATGAACAATATTTGAATCTTCTCTGAATTCTTTTATGTATGATTGGTTATCTTTGCAAGTCTCTTTGAATTATCAGTTTGGTTTGGCCTACTAGATTGATCTTTCTTGCAATGGGAGAAGTGCTTAGCTTTGGGTTCAATCATGCGGTGCTCGATCCCAGTGACAGTAGGGGAAACGACACGTATTGTATTGTTGCCATCGAGGATAAAAAGATGGGGTTTATATCATATTGCTTGAGTTTATCCCTCTACATCATGTCATCTTGCCTAATGCGTTACTCTGTTTTTATGAACTTAATACTCTAGATGCATGCTGGATAGTGGTCGATGTGTGGAGTAATAGTAGTAGATGCAGGTAGGAGTCGGTCTACTTGTTGCGGACGTGATGCCTATATACATGATCATGCCTAGATATTCTCATAATTATGCACTTTTCTATCAATTGCTCGACAGTAATTTGTTCACCCACCATAATACTTATGCTATCTTGAGAGAAGCCACTAGTGAAACCTATGGCCCCCGGGTCTATTTTCCGTCATATTAATCTCCCGTCAACTAGCTATTTCTGTCGCCGTTTATTTTGCTTTCTTTACTTATAATCTTTATGATAAAAATACCAAAAATATTATCTTATCATCTCTATCAGATCTCACTTTTGCAAGTGGCCGTGAAGGGATTGACAACCCCTTTATCGCGTTGGTTGCAAGGTTCTTATTTGTTTGTGTAGGTACGAGGGACTTGCGTGTGGCCTCCTACTGGATTGATACCTTGTTTCTCAAAAACTGAGGGAAATACTTACGCTACTTTGCTGCATCACCCTTTCCTCTTCAAGGGAAAAACCAACGCATACTCAAGAGGTAGCAGGGTGGGGAGCCAACCTTGGTGCGGATCTTAGGGCTTGGAAAGGGGAACTGTTGGACCAGATTAAGGCCCTGGATGAGGAGGCCGATTCGACCGGCCTCTCGGCTGATGACTTGCTCCGGTGGTATGCCCTTGAATCCTCATTGATGGAGATATTCAAGTGTGAAGAGCTATTCTAGCAATGACACGGGGGCCAGAAGTGGTTGCTTGAGGGTGATGCCAATACTGCTTACTTCCAAGCGATCGCCAATGGGCGCCGTAGGAAGTGCTCCATCTTGTGTCTCTTGGAGGGGGACACCCTCCTGGAACATCTGGAAGAGATTAGATCCCATATTTACTCCTTCTTTAAGGAGCTACTCACGGCGGAACTCCGGGGTGGGGTGTCCCTGGCGGAGGACTTCTGGCTGGCGACGGAAAGAGTCTCTGATAGCGAGAATGCAGAGCTTACCATCTCATTCTCCCCGGAAGAGGTGGGCAGGGCCATCGCCTCTATGAAGGCGGGGTCGGCCCCGGGGCCGGATGGCTTGCCGGTGGTCTTATTCCAGAAGTTCTGAACCGGTGATCATGCCAATGTTCCATGAGTTCTACATTGGAACGACATGTCCCGGATTAATTATGGGGTCATCACCCTTATCCCCAAAACAGTTGGGGCTACAGATATCCGCCAGTTTCGACCTATCATGGTGATTAATGTGCTTGAGTGCATTTTCTCAAAAGTGTGCGCGACCCATCTAGCCCCTGTTGCAGAGCGCTTGGATCACCCCCTACAGACGGCTTTTCTGAAAGGGCGGCAGATCCATGATGGGATCCTGGCCCTTCATGAGATTGTTCATGAGGTCCGGACGCGTGGTCATAAGGGTTTCTTCCTCGAGTTGGACTTCCATAAGGCCTATGATCGTCTGGATTGGTCCTTCTTGAGGTTGGTACTTCAGCGTCGGTGCTTTTGATGACAGATGATGCTCTTGGATCATGTAGTTGGTCCGATCTGGTAGGACTGCGATCAATATCAATGGCGAGGTCGGGCCTTTCTTCATGTCCTCTGCGGGAGTGAAGCAAGGTGACCCGATATCTCCTCTCCTCTTTAACATCGATGTTCACGCTTTGGTGGGCATCCTGGACAAAGCTAGGACGGTAGGCCACATATCAGGGGTTGTTGGCCATCTGATCCCGGAGGGTGGGGTCACCCACCTCCAATATGCGGACGACACCGTGATTATGGTGGAAGGGTCGACCCTTGACATAGTGAATCTTAAGTTCCTGCTCCTGTGCTTTGAGGCTATGTCGGGACTTAAGATCAATTTTGATAAGAGCGAGGTCGTCATTGCGGATAACTTGAATTGCGGACTGGCATCATTTCCCATTACCTATTTGGAAATACCGATGGCCGACTCAAAGATTCTAATGAGTGTCTTAGATCTATTGGTACAATGGGTGGCGAGGCGGGCTGAGCCCTGGCATGGACGGTTTACGTCCAAGGGGAGTAAATCGATCCTTAGTTTTGCTAACCTGGTGAGTCTCCCCATGTTCTTGGTGGGGTTGTATATCCTACCGGAAGGTGTTCATGGATCCTTCGATAAGGAGCTCACGGGGTTCTTTTGGCAGGCCGCAGACGGCCGCCAGAAGTATCACATGGTCAAGTGGGCAAATATCTGCAGGCCCAAGGACCAGGGTGGGCTGGGCATTATGGCGTCCCATCGCATGAACGTTGCACTTATGCTACGATGGGTGTGGCGGATCATGCGCGGCGAGGGAGGACTGTGGCTACAGCTGATTCAAGCAAAATATCTGAGAGGTGAACCTCTCCTGGCGTGCTCACGACCGGGAGGTTCCCGGTTTTGGCGGTCCAACCAAAAGATAAAGGAGGATAGCCGCCTTGAGATTTCCTTCACTATAGGTAATGGGGACGGGACCCAATGGTTAGACCCATGGATGGGTACCGAGACCCTCAGGGTGGGCTTCCCTACCCTTTTCTCTAGATTCACGGACCTGTCTATCCTAGTTTCCGAGGCATCACGTTCGGGACAGTGGGATATCCGGTCCTGCCGGATGTTTGGGCAGGCAGAGCATGTTGAGTGGACTAGACTGTTGGCAGCCCTGCCGCCAGTGTTGCCGGACTATCCGGACACTGTATCGTGGCGGCTCTAAGGTTCGGATGAGTTTTTTGTCAAATCCGCATACAAGGCTCTAGGCCGCCTCCCCGTTATCTCTTGGCCATCTAACTTGTGGAAGGCCCCCATGCCCTTGAAGATAAAGATCTTCGGTTGGCAGCTTCTTAGAAATCGCCTCCCTTCGGGGACCGAGGTGCTCAAGCGACAGGGCCCGGGTGATGGACTTTGCCCTTTATGCAGGGTCCCTGAGACTATGACCCACATCATATTCTCATGCACGGCAGCTCGGGTCCTTTGGCAGTTCATCCGTGAGGCACTAAGGCCCGACTGGGAGGCCCTGGATCTCGTGGACTTCCTCCATGCCAGGACAACACTGCCGCATATTCTGGCTGATCTTTGCGGCCATGTCATGGACTCTTTGGACGACAAGAAATAAAATGGTGATTGAGAAGGTGTTCCCGAGGCAGGCATTTGACTCTTTGTTCAAACTCCTTGCTTTTCTGCAGCAATGGCACCGACTTACTAGGCAGCACGACCGCGAGCGTCTAGACACCATGTTGGATGCCCTCGTGGATTCGGCATGTCGGCTTTCGTCATCTTAGCTTTGCTCGTCGACCGCCACTAGGTGGCCTTGTTTTTCCTTTCTCTTATGTTTCTCCTTGGGCATTATTGTGTTGTTGCCCCACTACTAGGAAAAGGGCTATAGATGATATGGACACTAATGGCGCACCAGACATGTGGTGCGCCACTACTATATACTAATGGCGCACCATGTGTTGGTGCGTCATTAGTGTCCAAATACTAATGACGCACCACATCCACAGTGCGCCACTAGTAATAATTTTTTTTATTTTTTTTTCAAAACTAGTAATGGCCCACCAGGGGATAGTGCGCCATTACTAGTTAAACTAGTAATGGCGCACCACATCCACGGTGCGCCACTAGTATTTTTTTTTTCAAATCCCCTGGTGCGCCATTACTAGTTAAACTAGTAATGGCGCACCACATCCACGGTGCGCCACTAGTATTTTTTTTTTCAAATTCCCTGGTCACCACATCCACGGTGCGCCACTAGTAATTTTTTTTCAATTTTTTTTCAAAACTAGTAATGGCGCACCACTCCCACGGTGCGCCATTACTAACTTGACCCAAAAATTCCATCGAATGCACCCCCCCGGACCGCCTTTTCAGTTTTAAAAAAATAAAAGAAAATGATGGAAATATCAAAAAAATAAAAGAAAATAAGTTTCCCATGTGATATGTGGTCTAGTTGTTGGGAAAATTTACAAATATGAATTTCGACTTTATTTGCAAAATCTCTCTGGAATTTGTAAAATGGACATAACTTTTGCATATGAACTCGGATTAAAAAGTTTTTTATATGAAAAATCATCTACTCGAAAAGTTACATCCGAATTTAACGGGGGGAACCCCGTTAAACATTTTCAAAATCCTCAAAAACCTAACCGAAAAAAAGTTACGGGGCTTTCAAGATCTAGAGGCAAAAAAATTCAAACTTACTAGTGGCGCACCTCGTTTGCTAGGTGCGCCACTAGTAACAGAAAAAAAATTGGTTTTGAATTTTTTTTGGAATTCTTTTTCAAAAAAATGATACGTAATATGACCGGAAAGTTTGAAATATTTTTCAAAATTTTATCATACTCATAAACATGAACAAAGTCCTAGACATCAACAAGGTTTAATAGGATTGATATGGTAGATATATCAACAAGTGCCTGTTAAGTGAGGTGGTGCCGGGGTTGGGTAGAACTGTGAAGTTAAATGTGCTCGGGCTGGAGTAGTGTGAGGATGGGTGACCTTCTGGGAAGTTTGACCACTTAGTGCGATTTGACTTGAGATAAGCATATTGACCCGAGATTAAGAAAAAAAATTTGAAAAAAAAATTTTGAATTTTTTTTTGTTACTAATGGCGCACTTTTATGTGGTGCGCCATTAAAAATTTGAAAAAAAATTCTGAAAAAAATTTTGAATTTTTTTTGTTACTAATGGCGCACTTCTATGTGGTGCGCCATTACTAAGTCAGATAGTAATGGCGCACCGTGGGCTATACTAATGGCACACTGCCTGGTGCGCCATTAGTAGATACTAATGGCGCACCTGTGGTGCGCCATTAGTAAAAAATTCTAATGCGTGGTGCTAGTGGCGCACCTGTAGTGCGCCATTAGTAGGCAAAACAGGTGCGCCACTAGCAGGCCTTTTTCTAGTAGTGCCCCAGTCGTCGCCTTTATGGCTTATCTGGATGTTGGTTGTATGGATCTTTGCTTTATTTATAAAACGGGGCGAAAGCCTATTTCAAGAATTTCCGGTTACCGCACTTGAAAAATATATGTAATACCTTAATTACGAAACATCATTCTCACAATCAACCAAATAATGGTGACTTAAGTTCACAAATATATTAACCAATTGGCATAACACCCATAGTTGACAATGTCAAATGTACAAAAGCATCATATCGCTCATGAATCATGATCCAAGTAAGCTAGTCTACTAGCCAGCGAGGCATAACCACTCAGTTTGATGCAAAACAACTGGATACTCATTTTTAGCCTCAGCTGAAAATAAAAATCAAGTTCGCATCGATCAGCTGGTAAACAATACGTACACACAATAAACAAATCAATCAAGCTGACAATTAGGCCAAATCGAATCACGCAGCTTGATCCTTAATTTGAGCAAAGCACAGGAGCATGGGACACTTGGACGGCTAAGACATGTGCACGCCTAATGTATTCCCGCCTACCTAGCTTACTATGTTATCACCTAATTAACTAATATCCCCGATAAGATGACTTGACAGAGTCCTGGCTAGTAAACTAGCGCATCTTTACCTACTAATTAACTTAGTGTGTACGAATTGTCAAATCAATGGGTCTTCCAATTAATCAACATCATGTCGTGGATATCTGGACACGTATATACCTAGGAGAGTGATATTTTGCAAGTATAGGTACGCAAGATTCCATTCAGTTCTGTCCCAAGGTTAGGCTACCTTGCACACCCCCCGCGGATCTTTTTTACTTCCGATCTATTCATGTTTAATCATGAAACATGGGAGTACAATGAGCATCAGAAAATAATAAAAAGTACATCCAGATCCGTAGATCACCCAGTGACGACTACAAGTACTGAAGCGAGCAAAACTAAAAAGAATCTTGTAGAATTAGTGCCAAAAAAATTAAGCAGCCAGATTACACCCCGTGCGTTGCGTCGGAAACATGCGGGAATTGGTTGCAACATATTATTTTGATGAAATTTGTTTAATTTGAATTTGAATATGAAACTAAAGATTCAAAATACATATGATTTTTGTATTTGATTGTTATATAGTGATAAAATATTTATTAAGTAGTATTTCTCATGCATGTTAAGAGAAATAAAATTAGCTGGGTTGATAAAGTGAGATGTGTGCATGTTGAAGGAATTAGTATAGGTAGCATTTTCATGCATGCATACTAAGAGAAATAAAAGTAGTGGAGTTGATGATGTGACATGTGTGATGATGTGGCATGTGTGCATGTTGAGATAAATAGAAGTAGTGAAGATCAACTATTTAAGTATATAAGATTTAAGATTTATGTCATAGATTATGATAAAACTTTTAGTCCTAATATTAAAATTACTATTATTTGCCTTGTATTTCTTGTTGTATCCATGGAGGACATGTATACATCAGTGCATGAGACGACCTCTGGCGATGGAGATAAACATATTCTATATTATATGGGAGTCTTTAAGCAACAATATACATGTGAATAAAACA
Source organism: Aegilops tauschii subsp. strangulata (assembly GCF_002575655.3). Classification (NCBI taxonomy): domain Eukaryota; kingdom Viridiplantae; phylum Streptophyta; class Magnoliopsida; order Poales; family Poaceae; genus Aegilops; species Aegilops tauschii. Next base: position 59,042,308 of record NC_053035.3, read on the forward strand.
ATGACATAATGCACTAATAGTGAGAGGTAGCCACAATATGTCGTATGCACCATTAGTGAACACATAACAATCCATAACGAGCATGTTTCCACACAAAGTACATAATAGTTTGAACATACGCTTTTCCTGAGGTGAGGTCGCGAGGTAGGACTAAGACTGTTTTACTAATTTGTTTGTAACTTTTTTAGGGTTGATCACTTCGTGTGTGTAGAAATATACATGGTCCTACATGTCATATCTAAAAACGGGTCCCTGATGGGTATCGGGTCTGAGGAATCATATACCGTCCCTATCTCTGTTTTACCCTACGGGGAATAAATAAATTCAGTAAATATCCCCATGGGAAAGTTTTTGTCTGTCCCCACCCACTAATAGATGAAACCCCCCATTAGTTTGGCAGGTATGGGACCCCATTGCCGTTGTTGTCCCTACATGTAAGGCGTTAAGCAAGATACACCTACACGGTACATCCGTTTGAGCTCAAAGTTGCACAATTTTGGATTAGTGCCTTCTAAGTCTGATACATCTTTATTATTCATTTAAATAAGTGGGCGCGGCCATATTTTTGTCATGTATGTTGATGATATATAGCATGTTTGGTTTGTAGCGAGGCGGCCACGCTTAACCTTAGTCATGCCACAATACCTTACCGTTGTGTTTGATCCATTGCTCCAGTTATGCCTAGCCACACATTTTTAGCTATATGGTCTAATTGTGATAGGCTTTGTTTTTTTCTTTTGCCAAATCTTTTCACACTTATAGTGGTTATTTTGTTCGCCACACTTCCCCGTGCAAGCCATGGTTTTCCATAGTTAGTGATGAGCCAAACATGCTCATAAATTTTACAAGTTCATGCAACTAAGTAATGTCAGCACTCTTATAGGATTTAAGTTCCAATGTTGCTTAATGATCTAGCTACGAGATTTACCTTTCCTTTTGGGAATAGAAGTTAAGAGAATTATCTAATGCGCTCCCTCCTTCCCCATCCTAGTCCACAAAGATTTTCACTCCGGGTATCAGGTCCAACCAATTGAGGCTAAAGCATCAACACGAAGAAAATGCCTTCAATAAAGAGACGAAACAAGTTCTTGTCGCCAGGTCCAACTAGTGCAGGCTAGAATGTAGGTTTTCACACCCTGGATATCAAATTGTGTTCTAGTCACCATCTTGATGGTAGATCTTCTAACAATTGTTCCACTTAGTACTATGAGTGAATCAACCATGGTGTCCTCCAGAGATGTCCGCCAAGGCCATCACTGAATCCTCCTTTGCCGAACCGACTCGACAAAGATCATCACCAATCAGACTGAATCAATATTCCTATACCTCCTACAGTATGCCTCCACTTATCAGCATGGGGAGATGGCAACACAATGAATGACCACTAGAATCCGCTAATCCAGCTTCTCTCGCGGGAACCGTTTGCATGCTCGCAACAATGGTTTGTGATATTGTAGCGTCGACACATAAAGACTAGATACAAAAATAGTGAGCCACCGCTCGCACGTCCAAAGGAGGAAAAGCTCCACCACCACCAGTGGTAGCAAGGGGAGAGCAACCTCCAAGGAGCATGGGATCTGACTATATCGACATACCATCATGAACGATCCGAGATCAGACCGTGGACATCACTATTGCGGCATACTCATGCAACATCGAAGTGCAACCGTCCTGGCAACACGATCGTCTGTCGTACACCAGCCAAATGAGCGACGCCCCACCAGTTGTTTGTGTGCCACACATGATGGGCCTCATGCATCATTGGGTTGGTGTACTACACACCATGGGGCTAAAGCTCAACACAGATCCAAAAAAACAGCAAAACCGGTATATAGATTGCGGCCCAATAAGATGACAACCCGATGTCGCCACTCCACCGTGATCGGGATGAAGGCCTTCATAGATATTTTTAGTGATCCACTGCCACCCTAGTAAGGCTGGAGGCAGTGACAGCGGGGTAGACCAGAAGAGATGACCGCACTGATGGAGAGGCCCTCGCCTCCGCATGGGAGAAGGGATAGGGTACAAGGGCTGGTATCGGGAGGGAGGTGGCGGATATTGATGGTGCACGACGACTAGGGTTCTCACGAGGGTGAAGACGTATTTTTTTCATAACCGACAAAAACCTAAACAATGTCTAGCTAGCCTAGTACTAAAGCACCACAGCACATACAAGACGTGGGAAGGCCAACACCCCACAACACAACCGGGCAGGCACTTGAGCACCTTCGCCGCTACCAAATTACACACCGAAAAACCGTCGCATTATCCAGGCTGCCACGAGCATATTGGCGACACTCAACGGCACCGAAGAGGAACGGTATGTCCGATAGAGCGAATTTATGCCGCTCCGGTTCACCTAGGTTGGTCAACATAACGGTAGTTGGGTTAACTTGCAACCTCGTGCACGACTGTACGTACTCCCTCCGTCTGTAAATACTTGTCACGAAAATGAATGTATCTAGACGTGTTTTTAGTTCTAGATACATCCATTTCAATCCATTCCCGCGACGAGTAATTTGGGATGGAGGGAGTAACAATTAAGAGTACCGCCAAAGGTACTCCTGACCTTCATACATTGTACCTGAGGAGGTAGCGTGTGCTGCAAAAGGAGGATCAAGGAGGCAGTGACCCACGAAGGGGACAGTAGTGACCCCGCGTGCTAAATGTGGCTATTTGGTAGGTAAGCGATATGGAAAGGCCGCGAGAAAGAGCTCCACGCCATGTGCCCATGTGTTCCACCCCACATTCGGCCCCAGCTCCCTTGCCCGATCCACATATGCTGACGATAACGATGGGCGCGGAATTGGCGTACATGCATGCACGATCGGGCTTCGTGGGGCAGCCGATCCATCTGTGATCTGTCCTTTTGTGCCGCCACTGTATTTTGAAAACGGCCATTTGGACAAGTCGCTCTCGCTTTACCCTGCGTCTACCCAGAAAAGAGCAACAAACAAACACACGCTGCGCAGGGTCACGCGGGCCCATGTACCAGTGTCACCGTGTGATCGTCGTCGTCGATCGCCTGAGTGTGTGGCCGACCGGCCGGGGCCGCCATGGCATAGGCAATAGGCATCGTGCACTCACCGTTAACCAGCCGGAATGGTGCTTGATGATGGCCGGGAAAAGATCGATTGCCATCACTAGCGACGATTCCGTTGCCGTCAAACGCATGCTCATTGTATAATCTTGCATGGCCCCATGCACTGATGCACACACACACGCTCGTGAATTCGTGATCGAAGATATGCAGCTAGCCACACCCAACACTACGTGACTGCGTGCCAACTTTTTTTATTTCTTTTGGCGGAAAGTCATCTAGGTACCACGACAAAAAGCACGCCTTAAAAATTTTGATTTGACGCGTCGGAGGGCGGCCGATGACAACGCCTGCACTCTCGGGGTGACCGGTTGCATAGGCTGGATGATAATGGGAGAGAGATCTGCTAGAGGAGTAGAGAGAGTAAAGACCATTGGTTTTAAGAAATTAGGGCGTCTACACTGCTGAAATCTCGAACCGAACACCGTATCTGTCCGCGGACGGGTGGGCCGGGACCAGCTCACGGACAACGATGCGGAGTCCGGCAATCCATAACTGACCTTATATGTTTCAAATCAAATTTGAATAAACTAGACAAATTATATCAAATAATACAGATTTCATTACAGTTCGGACATAATTTATGTAAAATGGCTGAGATATTCTGACCGTTTAACTAAGAACTAGAAGAAAAAAAAACAACCTAGGAGGCTAACTTGTAGCGGACGACGACCTCATACGCTTGGCCAACCTACCCGACCGCACCGTCATCGTCGTCCGTGTCATCGTCGTCCCTCCAGCGCCGGAAGGGAGTGGACCCCCCGCGGAAGCCTTGTTCGGTCGATGTCTGGCGCTCGCGGAGTAGCCGGCCCGCTACCTCCTGTGTGGTGCGGAGGGCCGCCGCGGCCAATAACGACGACGCCCGCGGTGCTCTTGGCTGGCTTGAATGCGGTGCGGGAAGCGGCACGTCCGTTGGAAAGAAATCTCGGGAGAGGATTTTGGGTGGGATAAGGTTGCCTGACGCGTGCGCAGCAGTGGTTTGAATGCCCACAAAGCCCCCCCCCCCCCCTCCCGCCCCCTACTTTGCTTCCAGTTTGTGGAAAAAAGGATACCCAAACCGGCCCGCGGACGGATACAAGACCGCATTGGATGACAAAATACGTCCGGACCGTATAGTCTGGACGGATGCGGGCACTAGTAGAAAAGGGTCAAATGTGAAGCACATTAGTGCCGGTTTGATTTTAAGCCGGCACTAATGTGTCCATTAGTGCCGGTTCCAACGGCTAGGCGGGCGGAGATCATTAGTACCGGTTCGTGAGCAACCTTTAGTACCGGTTCATGTCACGAACCGGTACTAATGAGGCTGCGTCAGGCTGTGGTCAGGCTGGGGCCCCACGGACACCTTTAGTACCGGTTCGTGCCATGAACCGGTACTATAGTTTCTTAGTAAGCTGTTTTTAGTCCCACCTCGCGAAGAGAGAGGCACTAGGAGCGGTTTATAAGTCCTGAGTACAGAGACGATGAAGGAGAGGCGCAATGCTCATCTGCACGTTGCTTAGCTTTAAGCCTTGAGGAATAGTGTAGACTGCACGGAGCTATGTGTAGTGCAGTTTGCACTATTCCGAAAGGCTTGAAGCTAATTAACGAGCATTGTGCCTCTTTTTTATCTTTAATAACTTATTACAACTCCGGACTTCTTGTGTTACGGCAAAAACTGGACGCATTTCATGTACAAACTGGACAATCTCCTTCGAAGTATCAGGGTTTCTGACGAGAACTCATCTGTTACATGGGCACTTCATTTTTTTAAACTTATTACAACTCCAGACTTTTTTGCGTTCCGTACGCACCATTCAAAGCGACGTCATCAATTTTCAAAACTTTCTGAGATCATTTGCTATTTTTTAGTCATTTACCGATTTGTTTAGAAAGTTAAATGACCGTGAAATTGAAAATCACTACAAAATGAACTCTGAAAATGTCAAAACTTGGCATGGTATCATCATTTCACCCACATAGCATGTGCAAAAGAGTAAAGAGGGTTACGGCAAAAACTGGACGCACTTCGTGTACAAACTGGACAATCTCTTTCGAAGTATCAGGGTTTCGGACGAGAACTCATCTGTTACATGGGCACTTTATTTTTTTAAACTTATTACAACTCCAGACTTTTTTGCGTTCCGTACGCACCATTCAAAGCGACGTCATCAATTTTCAACACTTTCTGACATCATTTGCTATTTTTCAGTCATTTACCGATTTGTTTAGAGAGCTAAATGACCGTGAAATTGAAAATCACTACAAAATGAACTCTGAAAATGTCGAAACTTGGCATGGTATCATCATTTCACCCACATAGCATGTGCAAAAGAGTAGAGAGGGTTACGGCAAAAACTGGACGCACTTTGTGTATAAACTGGACAATCTCTTTCGAAGTATCAGGGTTTCTGACGAGAACTCGTCTGTTACATGGGCACTTCATTTTTTTAAACTTATTACAACTCCAGACTTTTTTGCGTTCCGTACACACCATTTAAAGCGATGTCATCAATTTTCAAAACTTTCTGACATCATTTGCTATTTTTTAGTCATTTACCGATTTGTTTAGAGAGCTAAATGACCGTGAAATTGAAAATCACTACAAAATGAACTCTGAAAATGTCGAAACTTGGCATGGTATCATCATTTCACCAACATAGCATGTGCAAAAGAGTAGAGAGGGTTACGGCAAAAACTGGATGCACTTCGTGTACAAACTGGACAATCTCTTTCGAAGTATCAGGGTTTCTGACGAGAACTCATCTGTTACATGGGCACTTCATTTTTTTTAACTTATTACAACTCCAGACTTTTTGCGTTCCGTACACACCATTCAAAGCAACGTCATCAATTTTCAAAACTTTCTGACATCATTTGCTATTTTTCAGTCATTTACCGATTTGTTTAGAGAGCTAAATGACTGTGAAATTGAAAATCACTACAAAATGAACTCTGAAAATGTCGAAACTTGGGATGGTATCATCATTTCACCCACATAGCATGTGCAAAAGAGTAGAGAGGGTTACGGCAAAAACTGGACGCACTTCGTGTACAAACTGGACAATCTCTTTCGGAGTATCAGGGTTTCGGACGAGAACTCATCTGTTACACTGGCACTTCATTTTTTAAAACTTATTACAACTGCAGACTTTTTTGCGTTCCGTACGCACCATTCAAAGCGACGTCATCAATTTTCAACACTTTCTGACATCATTTGCTATTTTTCAGTCATTTATCGATTTGTTTAGAGAGCTAAATGACCGTGAAATTGAAAATCACTACAAAATAAACTCTGAAAATGCCGAAACTTGGCATGGTATCATCATTTCACCCACATAGGATGTGCAAAAAACAAAACAGAAAATAAATAAAATAGAAAAGACAAAAAATATATAAAAAATTACTCAAAAATAAATAGCAGAAAAGAAAAAAACTATATAATTTTTTTTATATTCACAAAGAAACTAAATACAGCAAAAAACTACTCAGAAATAAATAGAAGAAAATTATATAAAAAATTGTTGGGGCGCTGCCCAGTGGGCCTGCCAGACCTAGGGTTTTCAAATACAGTCCCAGAAGGGCCAGCAGGCTCACAGGGCAGCGCGCCGAAGTTAGGCCCAGAAGCCTGCTATAGAGAGGAGTTCGAGACAGCAGCCGCGCCGGGGCTTTTAAACTGGTGCGGGCGCCCCTCGGCTAGCAAGGTGGGACTAAACTTGCCCGCACCGCTCCTGCGCCAGCGCACCCCTTTAGTACCGGGTCGTAGCTCCAACCGGTACTAAAGGGGGCCTTTAGTACCGGTTGGAGCTATGAACCGGTACTAAAGGGGCAGTTTCCCGCCCCTTGGCCTAGCAAAAATTGGCCTTTAGTACCGGTTGGTGGCTCCAACCGGTACTAAAGGCCCCTCCTATATATATGGCACTTACGAAAAATTCAGTTTCATCGACCACCACTTCTTCTCCAACTACTTCGCGCGACATCGCCGCCACCGCCGCCGCGCCGTCACCCATCGTGCGCCGCCCTCGCCGCCCCCGCCGCCCGTCGTCGCCGTCACCGCCGTCGCCCCCGCCGCCCGTCGTCGCCGTCGCCGCCGCCCCGTACTACGTCGCCGTCTTGATCGCGCCGTCCCCGTCGCATCGCCGTCTCGCGCCGCCGCCCGTACGCCGCCGCCCCCCGCTCGTACACACACACATACACACACACACAGAGACACACACACACGTATTGTTTTTACTTATTTTCTGTTGTTTAGATTAATGTTAGATAAATTACGTAGATAAGAATGTTAGAATGTTAATGTTAGATGAATTATATGGAAAAGATGTTAAATATTAATGTCAATTTTAGATGAATTAGCTAGATATTAATTAGGTATATATATGAGATTTGAACTAGTTGAATTAATATAACTAGTTTATTTTTAGTATGAAAATTAATAGAACAAGTTTATTTTTAGTAAGAAAATTTAGGTATATGAGATTATTTGAACTAGTTGAATTAATATAACTAGTTTATTTTTAGTAAATGCTTAGTTGAACTAGTTGAATTAGTAGAACTAGTTTATTTTTAGTAAGAATATTTAGGTATATGAGATTTGATGATCTAATTAAAATATTATTATATATATAGCTACTTTATATATTTTAGTAAGAAAATTAATAGAACTAGTATATTTTTAGTAAATTCTTAGTTGAATAAGTTGAATTAATAGAACTAGTTTATTTTTAGTAAGAAAATTTAGATATCTGAGATTTGATGATCTAATTAAAATATTACTATATATAGCTACTTTATATATATTTTTAGTAAGAAAATTAATAGAACTAGTTTATTTTTAGTAAATTCTTAGTTGAATTAATAGAACTAGTTTATTTTTAGTAAGAAAATTTAGATATCTGAGATTTGATGATCTAACTAAAATATTACTATATAGAACTAGCTACTTTATTTTAGTAAGAAAATTAATAGAACAAGTTTATTTTTATTAAATGCTTAGTTGAATTAGTTGAATTAATAGAACTAGTTGAACTAATATAAGTAGTTGAATTAGTTGAATTAATAGAACTAGTAAGTGTTTAATGTTTCACCTATATGAACATAGGAAATGTCGTCTGACGACGAAAAAGATTTCATTAAGTGCGAATTCTGTGAAGATCAGCGCGGCCTGTGCGACAGAAATTTCTTTGTTGATGATAGGCGCTTCAGCATCAAGCTGGATGAGACCTTCGAAGTGGATACAGTAAGTCACAACGACAAGTCTTTTTTCGTAATTAAGCATGACTTATATATGCTTCATTTGCTTCAACTTATAATTTTAAATTTTCACTACCTACTAGCGCATCCCCTGCCATGCAAGAATTTTTGTCTTGGATAAGATAGGTTTCAGTGCTATGAAAACTATGGAGGTAAAGAGAGTTTACCTGAAGACCGAGCATGGTTATACTTTCAACGTCAAATTATACAATGCAGACACGTACACCTATTTTGAATGCAAAACTTGGCAAGCACTATGCAAGGCTTATGCATTTGAGCCTGATATGGTTATCACCTTTGATATTCGTCCGGAAGATGATATTGAAGGTAATAGAGACATCTGAGTCGATGTGCAGACGCCTCCAGTTCTACCATTATGTGAGTTTCTCAACCATATTTATGTCTTTGATATTGTTTATTCAAAAATAGTTGACAACTAATTTCTATTGACAGCTTATTTCCATTCAAGCAAACATGTCCGGCGCTTGGTAGACAGGACCTACTACTGTCCCGGAGCTGAACTAACCTGCGAGGAGATAAGTCATTATGTTTCATGGCTTGAGGATCTTGATGCTGTTAAGAGAAATCATTTTTCTGAATTTGAAAATCTTAGTACTCAAAACATGCGACCAATAGTGATCGTATTGAACTACGGTCACATGTATTTAGGAAAGATGGTAAGATTTTTACTATTAGTCCTCAGTGCATCTTTTGCATACATTATTTTTCAAGCTAAACTTTCATTGCTAAGTATATTAATTACTATACGATGTTCTTCAACAGGGACTCCCGATGACAGTTGTGCCTCAGTGGATCGAGACTAAAGGTCGCATGTCAATTGTTAGCTTACGGCCAAGATATCCTAAAGTGCACATGAGTGCATTCAGGATTTCTGAAAGCGATGAATGCTTAATAGTGAAAGATTGGAGCAAAATTGTTAACGATCGCAGAGAAGTACTAGGGGGCAGCAATCAGAAGCGCAACCCACGATTAGGAGACGGGTTCATCTGCATGCTCCAATATGATGAATCAGGAGAGCTATACATGTTCTATGCTATTTTACCTGAGAGAGAGAGCAGGAGTGATTTAGCTAGTTATCATGCTCTTAGTACTTGTTGTCCTCTCATGCGTGTCCGTGTTCTTCGTCCTGAACTTAATCTCAAAGAGTGATTTGCTTCTGTGGTGTTATGAACGCTTATAATATCATGACCATGTTGAACTCGATGATATCTTTGCTAGCTAGTATATACTGTTGTTGGTGATGATATGATGCAAGAGTTTTTATATTTATATGATGATGATGATGACGATGAGTTATTATATCATTTATGAAAGAAACCGCATATTAGTTTCAACTGGATGGATCCTAGCTAAGTGATCAAGTATATGCCATATCCATATTACTTGATCACTAGTGATCAAGTAATATGGATATGGCATATACTTGATCACTTAGCTAGGATCCACATGCATCCAGTCGAAACTAATCTGCGGTACTTTCACCTAATGATTTAACAACTCATTATAATGTAAAACAATCACTAAATTAAATTGAAAACACAAAACTAAAGGAAAAATTAAAATTAAAACCAAAACACATCCAAACATTTAGTACCGGTTGGTGTTACTAACCGGTACTAATGTCCTACACGCACCCGGGTCTGGCTCGTGCCACGTGGTGGCACGTTAGCGCCGGTTCGTGCCGAACCGGTACTAAAAGGGGGGGGGCCTTTAGTCTCTACTCTTTAGTGCCGGTTGCAGAACCGGCACTAAAGGCCCTTACGAACCGGCGCTAAAGCCCGGTTCTGCACTAGTGGGGTGGTTTAAGGGTCCATATTGGAGATGCCCTATGGCAAGTTATATTTTTCACGAGCTTCAAGGTACGACTTTGAGTATACATTTTTTTTACTTAGAAAATGCTTGCAAGATTAGTAGAGAAATATTTGACACAGATTATTTTTGCAATCTGTGTTGATCTAGAGTCCTATGATTTTTATTTCTGCATTGATCTTTCATTCATAGGATTGAATCATATAAAATTTTTCTCTAAGGAACCATTTGTACTACATTTCATAAGAAATCTAGCATTCACTTAAATATCTAAGAAAAAATATTTTGTTTTCTCTATGACGCAATCAAATAAATTCAAGTTTTATAGGATCCAAGTCAACATGACATTCCAATTGTTTGTTCTTTCTACTAAGGCGTTTTTAATTAGGAAAACGCTTGCGTTCAGCCCGCGGATTGCACACAAACGATCCGCCCGCTGCTGTGCGTTACGCGTGTCTTCTTTGCATGTCTTTTTTCTGCAACATCATGCATGTTGCATATTGCATCCCACAACAACATACATGTTGCAAAAACAATGGAGATGAAAAAAACTACAAATATTTTCTGCAGCATCATCTGTGTTATAATTTTTTTTCCACAACAATACCCATATTGCAAAATTAATATAAAAAAATTTCACAACATCACATATATTGCAAAAGGTTTCTGCAACATAAGTTTTGTTGCAAAGTATTCTGCAACATCATCCTTGTTGCAAAAATCTCAAACCGAACACCGTATCTGTCCGAACACTGCTGAAATCTCAAACCGAACACCGTATCCGTCCGTGGATGAGTGGGGACTAGTTCGACAACCCTTGGCCGCATTGCCCAACCGCACCGCCATCGTCCCTACAGCGGCGAAAGGGTGTGCCCAATCGCAGTGGCGGAGCGACCAAAAAAATGTTTGGGCGGGCTGGATATACAAACACTGCTACCAAATTAAAAATAATACATTTGTTATGGGGTAAGCTTCATTTATTGCTCCAACCCTGGGCGGGCCATGGCCCTTTGAGCCTTGCAAGGCGGCTTGGTGTTTCTATGCAACATTTCACGGCCTTTTTGGTTCAAAGGATTTTTTGTAGAATTTTCGAAGGATTAGAGTCCTATGACTTCTATTTCTGCACTGATCTTTCATTCATAGGATTGAATCATATACAATTTTTCTCCAAGGAACCATTTGCACTACATTTCGTAAGAAATCTAGAATTCACTACCTAAAGATCTAAGAAAAAATATTTTGTTTTTTCTGTGATGCAATCAAATAAATTCAAATCTTATAGGATCCAAATCAACTGTTTGTTCTTTCTATTCAGGCATTTTTTACAGTCTCATCCAGCATGCAAGAGATGACATGTGAGGCTAGAGCCACGTGTCAGTGATACGCTGGATTATTTTTATTACCTGTCACACCTGTACTTGTTTTTGGTGGCGAGCTGCTTTTAATATCGTCGCCAACCAACGAGACACCGGATACATAGCAAGAACCTTGCGAGCACACACAGCATATACGCAGAGAGATGTGCACCAGCTAGCTAGCACTCGCAGACGCGCCAAACCATAATCAGTTCACTCTAGCTAGCTACCTGTACATAGAAGGCGAATACATCCGTGGCGTGGAGCGAGGCGGCCCATGACGACGTACAGGGTGTGCTGCTTCCTCCGGCGCTTCCGGCCGGCGTCCAACGAGCCGTCGGAGGCCATCGGGGACGTGTTCGAGGCGTACGCCGGCGCCGACGGCGGCGGCAGCGCGCTCGGGGAGGAGGCGCTCAGGAGGTTCCTCCGGGAGGTGCAGGGGGAGGCCGGCGACGACGACGTCGAGGCGGCGGCGAGGGAGGTCCTGGCCTTCGCGGCGGAGCACCGGCTGCTCAAGAAGGGCGGCGGGCTCACCGTCGAGGGCTTCCACCGGTGGCTCTGCAGCGACGCCAACGCCGCCCTCCATCCTCGCCGTGGGGTAATCAAAACAGTTATCTTCATCCCATCCGCCCGTATACTAATCAAAACTGTTGTCTTCTTCCTTAAAAAATGTCAGAAGGAACTTTTCCAAGACAACAGCTTCTACGATTTTCCATGGTTTGAATTGCACAAAGATCCTGAAATATTTTTCTACTAGTAAATACATAAACTTGGTTCTCAGCAGTGCAATAGAATGTTCTAACCATACTGATTAATAGTGGGCTGATTAATTTACTTCTCTTTCTAAAATCATTTCTGCTGATTGATTGATTCTTGGTCAGATATGGCTAGGACAGTAACAAAGTCGAGTACTAGAAAATATTTTATAAGCAAATAGGGTGGTTTCTGCAAACGTGATTTAGCTCCTCCATTTATGTCAACACGGAACAGTCATAAATGGAGTCACGAGTACTGTTGGTAAACAGGTTAGGCACATGTGCAATGTCCCTGATGTATGGATCATGCAGCAGTGTTGCGCTTGTGCTGTGTCCCCCATGCTAGAGAGTGGCACCAAAATTAGGATCTTTCCACGTACTAGCTCGCAAGGATTTATGTCTTTTGTTTCAGCTTCTATCGGTTATTTGGCAGAGAGACCTGGCTAGAACATTTAGCAATCATCACCATAAGATGATGAAGTCGTTTAATACCCATGATAATTGTCTTTTTGCGGGAAAATTATGCGATTGATTGATTGATTGAAGGGGGTCTCCTGTGTAAACTTGACAGAGAATCTGTCAAATCTTAGTTATTGGGTAGGTGTGGTATTGCAAGAACTGCGTGACTACATTTCTAATTCTCGAAACTACACGCGGTTTTGCGCAACTTTAAATTTCATGGTATGCATGTAACTCTATCAATTCAGAAATAAAACTACTTTATAGTCGAATAAGGATCAGCAGATGAGTTCTTAAGCTTATCTGCTTCTGTTGGACCTGTATGAGAGAGATAAGGTTCCGCTTATGTACAATCAAACACTTCACACTTTGGAGCAGTTTTGACCTGCTGCCAGTGCGCAAAGCTATCAAATTGGATCACTTCCAACGTTTCCACAAGCATTTACATGTATTATAGCTTCATACTTTTTCTAAAAAGCATTGCTAAAACGATCATGAGAGGTTAAACAACTAAAAGACACTAGGTACAGGTACTTAGTGAACTAAGTCACCTGCCCCCACTCTTTGATTAGTGTTATTGGCTGCCTAACTCACCATGTGTCTAGTGGTTATTTGTTTATCAAAAAGTACCCTGATGAAATGGGATGTTGATCACATTATTAGAGCGCCTTAAACAAGTACTTCTATTTCCTTGTAGAAAAACAAGTAAATATAAAAAGCATCAAAATAAGAATTCAGTCAACGCCGCAGCATGAATGGTTCGATAGACATGCTTGGATACCAAGCTCGTCATTTGTGTAGAATTTTATGGGTCTCACATGGTCTGGTCTTGAAGTATGGGTGGGTTTGTTATTGGACATACATGATCTAGCTGCAACTGCTCTTGGAACAGAGTGATAAAGAACGAAGAAAATATATTATATCATTATTGTTCAGTTAGCTACAGGCCAAAATAGCATTCCTCTATCAACTTGAATACGTACTAGAGAAAAGCATGACTCTTCAACTTTGTTGAATTTGGTATACAATTTTCCCTTTTTTTCTTTTTTTTGCGGGGGTAAAAGAGTTTTATTCCATATGCATAGGGTTACAACAGCACTAACTCCTCAATTTCCCTTTTATATGGACCAAAAATATGAATACACACGTAACGCTTTCATTAAACCACCTACATTATTAGGTAGCCAACATTTCCTCCCAGACTTCGTTCACGCGATATTTGTCCAACCAAACTATTTCCTCCGTTTTAAAATGGATGACTCCTAAAGGTGAGCTGAAACAAAGGTTAGTACAAAGTTGAGTCATCTATTTTGGAACGGAGGGAGTACTATATACTGAACCATGGCCGGTGAGCTGAAACAAAGGTCTGCCTAAAAATGCTGGAAATGGCTTATTTCAGTACTCCTATTATTCTTTCTTTTTTACGGAATGAACTAATTGTCCAATAGCGATGTTTGGGTGTCCCACTTATATGTGTAGATCGTTCGCTAAATTATTGGCTTGGTTAACATTAACTTCCTCCCAAACACTCTTCGCTCGGCCGCTGATTTATTTAAGTCCCGGGGAGAATTAATTTGTTGGAAAAATATCATGACTTGTTCAGTATAGTGCAGAAAACAAATCATAAACCATACTATGAATTAAGTATTTAGGTGGCCCATATAGAATGTTTGGACGGTTGTGTGCGTGGATCCTTCGATCGGCCCGACTCTGACCTGTCCGATGTGGACGTATGATTGCGTATTATTGGACGTATTTGGTAGCTGCAACCGTACTTTCCCCTTGGCCGTATGTACGTATATATCTCACAGCTGGTACCGGGGAGCTATCTCACAGTTGGATTATTATTTACCAAATTTGGTGCGTGCGTGCAGGTTCACCATGACATGGGGCTGCCGCTGTCGCACTACTTCATCTACACGGGCCACAACTCGTACCTGACCGGGAACCAGCTGAGCAGCGGGTGCAGCGAGGCGCCCATCGCCAAGGCGCTTCGCGACGGCGTCAGGGTCATCGAGCTCGACCTCTGGCCCAATGCCGCCAAGGACGACGTCGAGGTCCTCCACGGCAGGTACCAGTTGCACGCATGAACTTTTTATTTTCACTTGCACTTGTCGGTAAAAAATCGGCTACCGGACGACACTCGGGCTCGACATACACACCTGAAAAATTTGATGGGTCATTCAATCGTTCGCAATCCGAAGGAAAACGAAACTAGAACAACCACACGATTAGACGTAGATCGATGATGAGGCTAAAGACAACGTCTCCTTCATCTAGAGAGAGCGTGACTAAAGACGACGGAATGTCTTTTGGCACGTTGGAATAATTTTGGTGTTCTGAATGACACCACCAGGGCCCAGCTTAAGCCTAATGGTGTGAACCTCTAAAAAGGTGAAAATGAAGTTTCTCTTTCTTGAAAACAATTGACAATGAAGTGTTTTATTTGTTGAGAACAAGTGAAAACGATTTTTTTATAGAGAACATTGCTGTACTTTATTGATCAACAACGACGTTCTGGGATTTATATTACAGGGTCATGTTGAAATGGCCTGAGATCAATGTTGACGTAGGCCCAAGTTACCATAGAATCGATCCAATTGCAGGCCCAAGCTACGGAATGTTTTGGGGGATTCACCGTCGACGAGATCGGAGATAGAGTGCACGGTCACTATGAACGGCCGGTGACGCAGCAACGGCGACCGACGGCGGTGGCCGTTGTGGCAAACCTTTGACCAGCGACGTGACGTGGATTTGTGTTTTGCAGGACATGGACGTCGCCGGTGGACCTGATGAAATGCCTGGAGACCGTCAAGGAGCACGCCTTCGTCTCCTCCCCATACCCCGTTATCCTCACCCTCGAAGATCACCTCACTCCGCATCTTCAAGCCAAAGTAGCAAAGGTATGTTCCCCGGATTCCCCAATACCATACTGGCCTTTTCCTCATCTGCACTCTTCAACTCCGAAATTCAAGGGGGGATTTGATTTAAAAAATACCAAATCTTAGTTTGGTCTTCTTTTCATTTTTGCGCGGAATCTTAGTTTGGTCTTCGATAAAATGCCATGCCTTATCAAAGGCCAGATTGACGTCAGATTTATGGGAGTTATATTTTGGACCTGAATATCCAGCCAACGTCAGATTTTTAGGCAAGACAGATCGAACATTTTTTCATGGCAAGTTATGTTTGTCGAAGATAGAAGTTTAGTTCGGGAGCATGGCAAATCTGCCTCCGTTCCTCTTTTTTTTTGACAGCAAATTGTCGTGCTTGCAAACTAAACTTGTCATCCTCACGCGATCACGCCGATATAAGTTGGCATGAAAAACGTTCGATTTACCATGCCTAAAAATCTAACGTCAGATTTTAGCATATCCATATATTTTTGATAGAAAAAGGTTTGAAACAGTATTTGAAGAGAATTGAATTTCCATGCAATTTTTGGAGGATCGGATGATGACCATGCATGTTTGATCATGTCGCAGATGGTCAAGGAGACATTCGGGGACTTGCTCCACCTCTCGGAGTCCGAGGCAATGCCCGTATTCCCTTCCCCCGAGGACCTCAGGGGCAAGATCATCATATCAACCAAACCGCCAAAAGAGTACCTTGAAACCAAGAGTAGCAAGGAGGAGGCCCAAAATGGTAGCGCAGAGGAGGAGAGTGTGTGGGGGGACGAGATCCCCGACAACAAGGCTCAGGTGGCTACTGCTCGCCAGGTATTGTCTTTTACTTGCATGGTCTCCAGTATGCTGTACATGCCCTTTATTATTTTTCTACATGTGGAAAATATGAAATATATAAGTACTCATTAATCAAGATTCAAGATTTGACAAAACATATAACTAAATTATTAATCAATATTCAAGATTTTACCTTCTAGTTGCAATCTTGTGACAAAATTTACCCAGTTCGGTTTCCTCTTGCCACATTTTACCTTTAGTTGCGACTTTGTGATCACTATTGCCCTATTTCATTAATTTTTGCTGTTAAGGAGTATTAGTATTTGTCTAGGAGTCCTATTAGGCTATGTTTCCTTTCCTTGTACCCCAAGTCATGTGTAATATATATATGCCCCATGGGCTATGTAATAGAGATAAGTTGTTTTCCTAACATTTGCAAACTAACAAGACAGATGCATGTGTCGGGAAGACGTGACAACTGACTAGACAGACAACTCAAGTTACTCAACTCATATTCGTTAGGGGTGCATCCGATATGATGCAGGAGAGAAATAATTGGTACAATGCCACACCTGTTTGGTAGAATTAACACAATTTCATGGAATTCGATGGAAGCTGAGGCAATTTGATATAATTAGGCAATTCTATAACAGAGGCGAGCCCAAGCTATCTGTGCAGTCAGCTTTCTCATTGTCGTAACAAGTGGATCTAGTTTTTCTGTTTGGTGGAAATAATAAAATTAGGTAAAATCTACGACAAGATAAAAATGTAGTAAGACTTTTCTTTAATAGCATAAAAGCTCTCAGAAAGTCACAACTCAGGGGTAAAAAGTGGAATTACTTAAATTCATTGATCTAAAAATTATTGAAAGCCTAAAATACAGTGATGAAATGATCGCAAATTTTGCACTAGAACAGCCTAAATATATTCAGGTCTATGATGTAACAGCTGTGAATCCGATGTGCAGGTTTCAGAGAAGGACACAGAGCGGTATGTGGAAGAGGATGAAGAGATGGAGAAGAAGGTACAACAGGGGGTTAACGGGGAGTATAAAAGTCTCATCTCAATCAGCCTCACCCGGAGAAAGCACGACATGGATCAGGATCTCAAGGTTGATCCCGAGAAAGTGTCTCGGATGAGCTTGGGGGAGGCGGCATACGAGAAGGCCACCATTACTCATGGATCTGAAATTATAAAGTGAGATGAATTTAAGTGTCTTTTCTTCTGACATTTTGTTTCTTCAGCGCTCGCTGAATAAAATTTAAGTTAATACGGTGGATTAATGAATCTTTGGTAAATTTCTTTCAGGTTTACACAGAGGAACTTGCTACGGATTTTCCCAAAGACAACGCGCATTACTTCGTCCAATTACAATCCGCTGATGGGCTGGAGATATGGAGCTCAGATGGTTGCAGCAAACATGCAGGTAGCATCTATCATTTTCTTCACGCTTCTGCAGTATATTTATCTTATTTGTCCACAAAACTAAGGTTACCGAAACTAAGCGTTTCCCAATTTGACTTTGAAATTTTCTGGCTTTCCGCAGGGCCATGGAAGGAAACTATGGCTGACTCAAGGGATGTTCCGGGCAAATGGCGGTTGTGGTTATGTGAAAAAGCCTGATTTTCTTATGAACACGGATAAAATGTTTGACCCTAGATCCAAACTACCAGTGAAGACAAGGCTCAAGGTGAAGTGAAGCTTTCTTTTTTCCTTTATGACGAACCAAACGAACAAAAATTACCACACACCGTGCTAAGTTTCTGCCGGTATGCAATATTTTCTTTTTGCCGGATTTGCTACAGTAACTTCAGTATGTAACTTGTTTTCTTCTCGATGCCGTTACCATCTGAAGGTGACTGTCTACATGGGAGACGGATGGCGATTCGACTTCCGTAAGACGCATTTCGACAAGTGCTCGCCACCAGACTTCTACGCAAGGGTCAGTCCTTTCGTCATGCTTCCAACAATTAATCAGTGAGATGAAATGTGATATAGTTACTTACTCAAAACTGTATGTCTGAAAAATAAGTGCAGGTGGGTATAGCAGGAGTGGTTGCAGACACAATGATGAAGGAGACCAAGGTGATCATGGACAACTGGATACCGACGTGGGACCACGAGTTCGAGTTCCCGCTGTCCGTGCCGGAGCTCGCCCTGCTGCGCGTCGAGGTGCACGAGTCAGACAACCACCAGAAGGACGACTTCGCCGGCCAGACCTGCCTGCCGGTCTGGGAGCTCCGGTCCGGGATACGCTCCGTCAGGCTCTACGCCCGCGATGGCGAGGTGCTGCGCTCGGTAAAGCTGCTAATGCGCTTCGAGTTTTCGTAAAGGATCGAGCTCGCGGGCGTTTCCCTGTTGATCCTGGCGATGTTGGTGGTGTGTGTAAAAAGTTTGGAAATTTTTGTTCGTTGGTGCCCCTGTCATTGTGCGCGTGCTTGTGCTGTATATGATGTGATTAGAACTCAATGTGCGACTATTGTTTGTCATTGAGTGTTTGTTGAGTGAGCTAATGAAAGATCAAAGATTGTTCAGCTAGTATACCCAGGACAGTACTCAAGCCAACACAAAGGCTGAATTCACTACTGCAAGCTCTCTGACTCTCTGCTGCATATCGACATAACTTCTGAAACCCCTAGATTAGTTTACAAGCAAAGATTATCTTATGCTCATGAGTTGCAGAAAAAATGAGGAGACTGATATTCTGCAAACGAAGTCAAACGAAGTATTCTAGAAAAAAGATATTCTGCATACGTTCTTTATTTCTAGAAATATGTTAATGGAGTTGATATGAAACGACTTTGTGATTTGCAAGATTAAGGGCGAATGTTCCTGAATGAGAACCTGTTTAAGATCCTTGGATCTTTGACATTGCATTCTTTTACTTAATGATTATGAATTATTTTATAGTATGTTTTTTTCCTAGAAGGCTTTTAATGAGGCATTTTTTTTAGAATAACAAGGAGGTGCTCTCGTGTTCCATTAACTCATAATGAAACCATACATCGATTCAGGCAAGTTTCAAGCATGAACAAATCCAAAGGCAAAGTAAAACTAGGACAGAATCATCCAGTTTTTTACTGTTCTTAGTATATTCCCTATCGCCTGATTCACAGACATTCAAATGGCGTTATTAAAAAGCACGAGATTCCTAAATTTCCATATACACCGCATAGTTGCTGGACATGCCGTTGTCAGCGTAAGTTGTTCATAGGAGGCTTGATTTTATTTTGCTAGTGTATGTTACTTTTTGTTAAACTTTTTTTTTTCAAAATCTTACATCAAGATAAAGTCTTATTTTATTTTATTAGCTATAAAGTCTTATTCATAGTGTAAGTTGATTCATGTTAGAGCAACTCTAGCAGACCCCGCATCCGCTTCTGACCCGCAAAATAACCGCCAAAATACGGGTATGGGCCGAAAAGCCTGCCCGATTAGACCCCGCATCCCGCCCCGGCCCGTAAAAATTTTTGGGGGGCGTGGCAAATTCCCGACCCAACCCGGGAAAACGCGGGTTTCCCCCTCGTGGCTGCGGTGCCCTGCATCACAGAGAAGCAGTTGGCGGAAGGGACATTTCAGCCCTGCGCTCTTTTCCCTCTCCTTCCGCCGCCGCCCGCCCGCCGCCGGCGATTCCGGCCATATCTGCGGGCGGAATCGCTCCGCGGGGCCGCCCCACACCCTCCCGCGCCGAGCCGCTGCACCGCCCCTCCGGATCCGGCGAGAAGAGCCGCCCCCCGTCGCCGCCGCCGCTAGGGATCGACCACCGTCGAGCGCACCCCCCTCGTCACCGCCCGGGATCACCCGCCACCGGTTAGTCCCTTTTTTGTGATTTTTGCGAGCTGTGTAGTAGATTGACACGCCGGTGTGCGTGTAGATGGAGTTGACCCCGTGCGAGAAGTTCTTGCTATCCGATTCATCCGATTCGGACGACTCGGATGTGGAGACCATGCTTGCGACCTTTCGGCAGCAAACATTAGTCATGGCGCTTGCCGTGAAGGAGCATGAAGACGAGTACTGGAAGAGGAGGCGAGGATCTACTGTCAGGCGTCTGTGCATTCCTCGGAATCGCCATCTTGGGAACGAGATGTTGATGCAAGATTATTTTGCGGAGAATCCTACATATCCTGCACACCTCTTCCGCTGAAGGTACCGAATGTGCCGATCCCTCTTTGTGAAACTTGTTGAAGCTTGCGAGGCAAATTGCCGGTATTTACTCAAAGAAGGAATGCCGCGGGCTTAAAAGGATTTAGTGCATATCGAAAAATCTCCGCAGCTATGCGGGTGATTGCATATGGCGTTCCGGCTGACTATGCCGATGAGTATCTTCGCATTGGTGAAGATAGCACAATTGAGTATGTGCGTAGATTTGCGAAAGTGATCGTCTGTGTCTTTGGTCCTGAGTATCTTCGGGCACCCAATGAAGATGACACAAAGAAATTGATGGCAGCTAATGAGAGGAGAGGTTGGCCTGGCATACTAGGTAGCATTGATTGTATGCATTGAAATTGGAAAAATTACGCCAAGGCTTGGCAAGGAATGTATTGTGGCAAGTCTCGTGATGCAGCAATTGTGCTAGAGGCCGTAGCATCCGAGGATTTATGGATTTGGCATTGCTTTTTTGGTATGCCGGGCACTCTCAATGATATCAATGTGTTGCAACGCTCTCATTTGTTTGCTAGGCTTGCTAGTGGTGATGCTCCTTCTTGCAACTACACTATCAATGGGCATGAATACACAAAGGGGTACTATCTTGCAGATGGTATATACCCTCCTTGGTGCACATTTGTCAAGAGCATCAAAGAACCCAAAACAAAAAAACAATGTGAATTTGCAAGGGTGCAAGAGGCAGCCCGAAAAGACATTGAAAGAGCATTCGGTGTTTCACAATCTAGGTTTGCCATTGTCCGTGGTCCTGCTCGTTTTTGGGATAAGAAAACCTTGAAGAACATCATGACATGTTGTGTTATCCTGCACAATATGATTCTTGAAGATGAGAGAGGAATGAACTTAGAATTCTTTTACGACAATGTGGGTAGCCGTGTCAAACCAGCTAGAGACCCAAACCGCATTAGAGCTTTTCTTCAGACATACAAGTAGATTGAAAATGCAGACACGCATTTTCAACTTCAGGAAGATCTCATTGAGCACCATTGGCAAAGGGCTGGACAGTGACTTAATTTTGTATTCATGACAAGTTTTGTATTGCATTATTTAAGTTTGCTACGGTGGTTTGAATAATTATTTGTAATGCGGATGATTATTGTTTTATGTTTGATTTGAATAATTCAGTTTGTTTTCGATTGTTGAATTATGTTGGATTTGATATTTGCGGGCTGATGATATGTGGGATGCAGCGGCGCAAAGAGCAGAACCCGCATAGCCGACCCGTAAAAAAGCATATTCCGCGAATATACTTTTTTACGGATCCGTTTGGGGGGTCTGCATCTGTGCCAGCCCGCGCCGGCCCGCAAAAGCTGTTTTACGCGAACTACAAACGCGTTTTGCGGACCGGCGGGATGCGGGGTCTGCTAGAGTTGCTCTTACTTGTGTATGTTTTATAAAGCAGGAAGAATAATCAATCATGTATCCTAGAAGGAGGTATGATTCCCGTGCTGAAAAGAGTTCGGATATGATATATTATATAAATATTATATGAAATAACACAATTTAAAGTTATATAATTAAGTAAAAATTCGCTTTACTTACATTGATTCTTTTAGCAAATTTAGAGCCCTATTTTGATTTTCGTCCCGGGCCCCAAAATTTTTGAAGACGGCCCTGGTTTTATACTGTAGTACCTCCAATACTACTGATGTATTTTGTTGTTTCATAAAAAAGGTCTTCCTAAATCAAACTAAGGCTAAGTTTTATGTCATTGATTTTACATGAAGATTCATGCAGGTATTTTTTTTCCTTTTCTTTCTTAATATTTAATTTGAGTCACTTATGCGTGCAATAATTAGGGCACATCTAGATATGTCCTAGATAACACCTTCCAAAAATTCATTTTTTTTTTGTTTACTACTCCTATCTTTTATCTAATTTAGTGTTCATTCTGGAGTAGATGAGCTCAGGCTCAAGACTTCAAGAGCAATAACCAGAAATATGCACTTATCTTCTTTTCATAATTATGTACTATTTTTTAGAGAAATAATTATGGCCAGTACTAGGCGTCATCCGGATGATGTCCCGGGGAAATAAGCCGCCTTGCCCATCGTTGATTTCCGCTAATACAGTACGATCTGGGCCGATGGATTCCTTGACGACTGGACCACGGCACGGCTTAAATCCCAACATGCACATGTCTCCCGCAGCTGCAGCCACCAACGTGATATCCCCGCACCCGTCAAAAGAAAAAAAAACAACGCCCTGCACGAGCATACTCTAACGAGAGCATCAGCATTGTGTCCCACGATGATGCTCCATATATCAGCAAGCCATATGGCCGGTCACATTACAGCAAAATGGCCGGCGAGCTTGCCATATATCAGCCACGGCAATAGCGCCGATGAGCTCTTGGGTTGAAGCAACGCCCCTCGTGCGACCATCCTTTCAAGCATCATTGATACTCCGTTGCTGCACCGGCGATGCTCTGGCGACTCGGCTATGCTCCATTGCAGTGCCGGTGATGCTCCGGCGGTTCAGCCATGCTCTGTTGCAGTACCGTCAATGTTTCAGCGGCCCGACAATGCTCCAACGGCTCAGCCATGTTCCGTTGCAGTGCCGGCAATGTTTCGGCGGCCCGACGATATGCTCCATCATAGCGCCAGTGATGCTCCTTCGCAGCGCCGTCGATGTTTCGGCGGTCCGATGATTGCTTCATCGCGACACCGAGGATGTTTCCGGCGGGCCGGTGATGCTCCATCGCAGCACCGACGCGCTCCATTGTATCAACGACGATGTTTCGGTGGCCCCGACGATGCTCATCGTAGCACCGGTGATCCTCCGATGACCCCGACGATACTCCGGCGGCCCAGCGATGCTCCATCGCAGCACCGATGTAGCAACAACGATGTTCCCGCGGCCCCGATGATGCTCATCGTAGCACCGGTGATCCTTAGATGACCCGACGATACTCCGGCAGCCCCGTGATGCTATTGTAGCAATGGCCATGTTCCCGCGGCCCCGACAACGCTCCATAACAGCACCGGCGATACTCCACAAAGCTCCATTGTAGCAAAGACGATGTTCCGACGGCCCGATGATGCTCATCATAGCACCCAGCAATGCTCCATAATAGCACCAGTAATGCTCCGCGAAGCTTCATTGCATCAACAACGATGTTTCGGCGGCTCTGATGATGCTCGATCGAAGCAAAGGTGATGCCCCGACGGTCGACGATGCTCCGTAGCAGTATGGGTGATGCTCCACAAAGCTCCATTGCAACACGGGTGATGTTTTCGACGGTCCGACAATGCTCCATCGTAGAACCGGTGATGCTCCGGCGGTCCGACAATGCTCCATCATAGCAACTGCAATGTGGGACATGTTGCGACGGCTGGAACCTCTTGATATTGCGACCGCAACATGGGTGATGTTGTGCAGCAACAAGTGTAACTTGAGACAAGTTGTGATTGCAACATGGAACCTGTTGCGATGGACGCAACATTGGCGATGTTGTGCCACGATGGCTGCAATTTGGGAAAGGCTATGATTGCAACGAGGGACATGTTGCGATGGCTGCAACATTGCGATGTTGTGTGGCGATGAGTGTTTGCAATGCCGGCCTAGCAGAACCTCCTGAGTGCAACATAGGTCATGTTGCAAATGGCGAGTGCAACATGAGTCATGATGCAAATGGTGGCCCCAGCTAAATGGCCAACGCATCCAAATCAGACGACTGTAGCGCGCGTCTTCCAATAGTAGTTCTGGAGGCATCCGCGTGTCAGTCGGACAACGAAATAGCGCGCGCCAGAAAAGCTAGTGGCGAGTCAACTTGTAGCATTGCATGTCCAGTTTGCAGCAGCACCGATCGACCACCCAACGCCACGCGTCTGTTTTACAACCGGTTAGTCTTATACGTAGAGTGTATGCAGTAGCGTTACCCATCCTTCTAGCGTCCGCGTTACTGACTTTTTTATGTAGCAAATATATATTTTGATCGTTGGAAAATATCAATTAAAAATATATTACAGTTATGTAAGCTTTTTCACACAAAAATAAAACAGGCCAGCCAAACACTTATATCACACGAAGAAACACTTTACAGCACGGACTATAATTGCATCAGACACTATGTTGGCCTTGATTGCATTGTGAACTTTTCATTTGCGGGAGTAATGGACAACAGAATGGTCAGTGCTAATCTATGTAGAGCTCGCTTCTTCAGACGGTTAATGCATGCAGCATGTAGAGTCATGCGGTCAACTCAGTAAAGGAAAATGGCTGACGCCCATGGCAGTGAAGTGCAGATGAGAGAAAGTAGCAGCAGTAGCGGTGTAGGCGCATGCGGGTGCAGGAGTTAAACAGTAGGCAGTAGCAGCAGATTCTCTCGAAAGGAAAAAACAATAGCAGCAACGGTCTCACATGGGCACGCAGTCGTGGGACACAATGAAATTATTTGGCAAAGTCACAGGAACATAACGAAATTATTTGGGTCTGTTTGTTTCAAGTACTGAAGTTATCTCTCGAATTAAACACCAAATCGAACTAATTAAGAAGGGTCCTTAATTTATTCTGCCAAAAAAAAGAGTGAAGGGTCCTTAATTTCAGCGGAAGAAGGCGAAGGCTTGGTAGCGGCGGTAGAGCGCGCCGAGCCGGCCGGCGTCCCGGTAGAGGCTGAAGAGGGGTACCTTGTGGCCGCTGTCGAGGTCGTACCGCAGCAGGCGCTTGCCCTTGTCCACCACGATGAACTCGTCGCTCGCACCGGCGAAGTCCACCGGCGTCTCGTGGTTGTGCAGCGACAGGAAGTACCACACCGATATGTCCTCCACCAACGCCTCGTGCACGCGCCGCCACGACGACGGCACGCCCTCCATCATCACCCACACGCCGTGCACGCCCTCCAGGCCGTCGTGCGGGAGCATCGAGTCGCCCCTCTCGTCGCGGATGTCGAACGCGCACAGCCGGAGCCGCGCGCCCGCCGTGCCCAGCGCCCGCCCCACCCGGCACCTGGACTGCTCCGCCTCCGGCGGCTCGCGTAGCACCGAGGCGCGGCCGCGGGCGGCGTCGTAGCGGACGATGCGGCCCTTGCGCCGGCTGAGCCAGTAGAAGCAGGTGCCGACGTGGACGCCGGGGGATGCGGCGCCGAGGCAGCGCGTCACGCCTTCCGAGCGGAGCTCCCGCACGTTCCACGTGCCGGTCGTGGACGAGAAGGTCTCCACGAGCCCGCGGCGGAGCCTGCGCCGGAGGAGAAGGACCACCGTGAAGATCGTGTTGCCGGTGGACGCGTCGACGTGGTACTCGAGTCCGCGGTTGGCGTCACTGTCCGGTGCGATTGTTGATGGCGGGAGCGCCAGCCAGCGGTTCGCGCCTGGGTCGCACACATAGAACCGGCTCTGGCTGCGGGCCAGCAGGAGTCGGCCATGGGATGCGACGATGGAGATGTCGAGCATGGGGACGGTCTTCTCAAAGAAGACGACGTAGTCCTCCACCTGCACTTGTGACGCCGGCGGCGACTGATCGGGATGCTCCAAGCGCACAGTGTCCGGCTCGGCGACATCTATCACCGTGGCGGTAGGGACGACGACCGCAGCCTGCTGTTCAGCGGCGTCGTCCTCAGAGTCAGAGCCGTCGAACAAGCTGCCGACCACCGGCTGTTCTGCTTCAGCAGCGACGTCCTCGGACTCGGACTCAGACTCGGACACATAAGGAACGTCGTCTTCGTCGTCGGCGCCGGTGGAGTAGAGAAGGCGGAAAACTGATTTTTCGGCGCCCTTGTCGAGGAGGGCGGGCGTCGGATCTGGCCGTGGAACTCGGACGATTTGCCGTTGCAGAGGCAGGCGATCCATGTACCTACCGGGGACGGGGAATCTGACGGGGAAGCCGTCGCCAGGGTTGGTGGCGACGAGAGTGAGGTGTGAGTATCCTGTCTTGCCGCGTGGCTGGACGATGAAGGCGGACGGGCCGTCGTCGAGGAGCGGCAGCGGCCGCGGGGAGAGGTGGCGGCAGAGGAACGTGGGCTGGCAGAGCACCGCGCGCCACCGCCGGCAGACAGCGGCGAGACGGTACGCTTCTTTGGTGGGGAGCCGGTGCAGGATCTCGGAGACGATGCCGTCGTCCAGGTGCGGCGCGGCTTGCATGGCGGCGGCGGCGGCGGCGCTGGAGAGCGAGCCCGGCGTGATGGCGAACGCCATATGCACGTGGACTCGGAATCTAACTTGTAATTGGGCCGGGCGTTACGTGCGTCTGCGTATATATGTAGTATACGCAGCCGACCTCGTATGATCGTTATGGGGCGTTGTGTTTTAATTTCAACGGCCGATGGATCTCGCGAGCGTGCGTGCGTGCGGGTTAAGTCAAACTCCAGACCCACAGAAGAGTCAACAACTCTTTTGTTTTGGGAAACTTAGGCCTAGGGCATCTCCAACGCCACGCTCAAACCACCGGCATACATCCAAACCACCACGTTATCCAGATAGCAAAAGTCATTTAATACGGTTCGGACGTACTTTCTTCCGCGAACCGAAAACAAATTTGGGGGCTTTACGGATATTCGGACACCACCCACGCCCGCTTTTGACCATCCGCACCCACCCAAGCCCCCTCCCCCCTTGCCCGTGCGCGTTCCCGTCCGGCGCCAGGTGCCCGCATTCATGCCGCTGTAGAGCGCCCCGCTCCATATTAAAGACAACTCAGGGTGAACACGACCTCTCACTGACTCCGCCATTGAAGCGGCACATCAGTCGAGCGCGCCGCCAGCGACGCGTCTCCCGTGTTCGCGCTCGTTCAATGCCGGAGACGTGGTACTGGACGGGACGGGACGGATATCTTCATGTCCGTTGAATGTCCCATCCATCTGTATGCCGCCATCAAGCAGGCTCGCCGCCCGAGAAACCCACTCTAGCGCGGCGCATTGACGCACCAGACCGGAATCCTCTATTTAAAGATGGCCACACTTGGCTAACTCCACGCCACAACACAAACCGCTCCCCATCCTTCCCCACTGCATCCACCATGACTGCAGGCGACGAAACTCTGCGGGAGAGCCTTTCCACTTAGGTGAAACACGAGGTGGCCGCCCTTGCCGCCGCCCAACAGAGCCGTTGTGCCAGGCGGATCGAGGTCGGCTTGCCGACCAGCTCGCCCGAGGTCTCCAATAACGAGGACGACACCACGATGGAGACGTGCTCCAACGACACCGCCCCGCCTCCCACGCCTCGTGTGCATGGACGGCTTTTTTTCGGTGGATGTTCGAGCGGCTAGGAATACCTAGCCGTTGCCCCCTCGGCCCACAGACCTAAGTGGCGTGGCTGGCCCAGTTTGTTTGCTGGAAAAAAAGGGGGTGTTACGCGAGGTGTTAGATGGGCCGACGGCCCATTCCGGCTTGTTGCATTAACGGACGGGAGCAAAAACGCTATTGCACATGTGTATTTTCTCTTTAGCCCCTGTAGTCCTTCGTATTTTTACGCAACTTTATTCCTGCTGAGTTATTTTGCGTATAAAGTCCTGGGCATGTCAGTTAGCTAAAAAGGCATTTTCAGCCATAAAAGAGACTCGGGAATTTGATTTTAGGGCCAATTTTCAGGTCTACGATGCTCTTAACATGCTACGTTAATGTACATGCTTTACCCAAAAAGGCTTCCGCCCCGCTTTATATATAAAGCAAAGATCAACACCACCAAGTACAGACGCACGCCACCACAACATACGCACACACCCAAGGCAGGATATATAGGCGCTGAGCGCGGCAACACCACCCCTAACACTAACGTGAAGAGACCGAAACCACATACGACGAACCGTGGGCTCCCAGACGGCGCCTTCAGGAAGGATACGACACCGGAGCGCCGCCACCGCCCGATCCGAGGATCAGAGTTTCCCCTCGAGCCGCACGAAGGGTAGTGAGAGCCGCAACGACGCCTTCAAGAAGGGAACTTTCGCCGCCGCCGGTCCATCCGAAGAAAGAACAGTTTTCATCCCGGACAACACTCACCACCACCGATCGCCACACCCCGGCTACCACGCCGCCCACACGGCCATGGCCACCGGGCAGCACCCAGCCACGGGCTCGGCCCAAGAGCACCGCGCAACCACCACCCCCAGGGCCGCCGCCCCGGCATCCAAGACCTAGACACCACCACACCCGAGATCCGCCACTACCCCAACCAAAGAGACGAGCGGAAAGATCTAGCCTTTCCCACTCCTGGACATCTCCCAGTGCCGAGACCCAATAGGCCGGCCAAAACGGGCCTCCATCGACTCATCCTGCCGCACCGGGCGGGAGACGAGCTCGGTCCTGCGGCACCATGTGTGAGACGAGGTCGGTCCTGCTGCACCGTGCGCGAGACGAGCTCGGTCCTACGACACCGTGCGCGAGACGAGGTCGGTCCCGCCGCGCCGGGCGCGAGACGAGCGATGGACCGCAACTGGGAGAAGGCCAGCCCTTCGACAGAAGTAGAGCCCGGACGACGAGGAGATGACGCAAAGGTCGACACGGTCCGACCGCAGACGAGCCGACGCCGGAGAAAACCAGTCGTCACCGCGGGCAGAGCCGCCGAACCACCGTGTAGCCGCCGCGCCGCCGGACGGCCGCCGCTAGACCATACAACACCGCGGCCGCCCACGGCCGGAGCAACAACCAAGACGGGCCACTGCCCCACCCCGCGCCACCCGCCGGAATCCAGCCATGAGACTAGGCCGGGCACGCGACCACCCGAAGCCTCTGCTCCGCCGCCGCCATCCGCCTCCAGAGAACCAACCAGAGCTGGAGAAGACCGACGGAGGTCCTCCCGAGCCGCCCGCAGCCCACCGACGCCCAGATCTGATCCAGGACGCGGCCACGGGCACGCAGCAGCCAGGACGCCGCTGAGCCGCGACACGACGCCGACCGGAGCCACCGCCACAGCGCCGCCAGGCCCCACGCGCGCCTGACGCCTCCGACGGGTGGGCCACCCCGCGTCGCCCAGATCCGAGCGGAGGAGGAAGAAGCCCCCGCCGCCAGCCACCGCAGGGGCTTTGCCCGGGCGGATCCGGCCGGCGGCAGCGGGGGGGGGGGGGGGGGGTTAGAGGCGGGGGACGGCGGCGCCACCCGAGCCGCCCGCGGGGGTGAGAGGGGGAGGAGTCTTTCGCCAAAAATCACGCCATGTACATGCTTTTACTGTTTTAGATTAATTGTTGCCTACTTTTAATCGCTATGTAATGCATATTTAAGCATGTTATAAATATCAGAACCTCATTTTGATGAATAAAATGTATCATTTTTGCTTTTACATCATGGATTATCTGATGCAACCATGTATTTCTATTAGTCATTCTGCTAATTAGTTATTACTGATAAATAACAATGCCTTTCTTACACAGCTGATTCGCCAATGATGACCAGTCAGTGGCAGGAACCACTTGCTTTGGCGCTAATGACTGCCCAACTATCTATGTTCGACCATTAGCTACCAAGCCGTTTCAATGGTCTTCGGTTCGACCATTTTGTCTTCTGTAGGAAATGCCTTGCTCGAAAATTATGTAGCACCAAAACTGTTGGATGCCCTCTCAAACCTTTTGATTACTTAGTATGAAAATAGTGTACATAAGGCATTCTGTGCTGGCTCCGTGGTTTGCTAATTGCTTTCCTTGCTCAATATTGATCTCACGGCAACTGTAGCTATTATGCCCCCCTGCCCTCGGTACTGAACTTGATGTAAACTTGGTCCAATTTTGTTATCTTATAAACATGATAAGCTTGCCCCAGAATTATAATATACCTGACACACACTTAGTCACAAAAGTGTTATCTTATAAACATGATAAGCTTGCCCCAGAAGTAAATCATTTCCATTGGGAAAAGGCACTACCATGTCTCTATGTTTTTTCATAAGTTCAAAAAAGTTTGACCAGAGTGGGATTTGACACTAATGTGAGCGGTTCGATCCTTGTATGAAGCAGAAGTAAATCATTTCCATTGGGAAAAGGTACTACCATGTCTCTATGTTTTTTCATAAAAAGTTCAAAAATGTTTGACCAGAGTGGGATTTGAACCCACGCCCTTTCGGACCAGAGCCTTAATCTGGCGCCTTAGACCAACTCGGCCATCTAATCATTTTTGTATAATTTCCTCGTTTTCTCTTTACAATACGGCACATGATCCCAGTTAACTTCCATCAGACCGCCACAACTGACATCAACGGCTTAAGGGAACCATAACCGTTAAGTAGAGAGGAAAACTAGCATCTGCTATACTAAAGAGTTGCTCTGTATACAGTGTGGGAGGAGAAATTTGCATGCATCTCAAAAGTGCTCCAAGTTAACCAGGGCAGTCCAATGGCCAAGCTTGTGGGATGCGGGTTTGCAATTGCTAGTAGGACATTCAGGGAGAAAATCAGCACGGCGGGATGATCAGCAACAAGCTTGGGGAGTGGTGTCAAGATGTGTTTGAACGGCTAGTGGATCGATGTATAGCTTTTATGCTTCCTGAACACCAACACCACCTACACGACTGAACTATATCCCCTTCCCCACTGCACGTCAGATATCTTCAGATAGCGAAGAAATCCAAAACATACAATCCATACAGGTGGGTGAGATATGTGACGCAGGCCAACTCGTACGTACGAAGCTGGCCTGTGATGACATTGCTTGTACAATTCTTCTGAAGGCCCTTCCCACCTGTTCATTGTGCAATTATCTTGGACAGAGTGACATGTATTGTATGGGGATCCCAACATCACTGTGCTCCTGTAGCTTAACTTTCTTTTAGTGTTAACTTTTCCTTATGTAATATGCAGAAAATACATGATGCGGACGTACAAAGCTACCATGTGCTCAACATTGCCACTCATCAGCATGTAATCATGTTGACAAACATTACGGACGTACAAAGCTACCATGTGCTCAACATTGCCACTCAGCATGTTTCCAGAAAAGGAACATCATATGAACACTGAATACAAACGAGTAATGACTGTACATCCTTGGAGTAATGAACGAACAATCGCTTCTGCCATCACTCCTGCAAGAGCCACATCTAAGGCGTTTTGTTCTGGGGCTATAGCAGAGTGAGGATGACGATGCGCTTCAACTGATCATGACATTATGCTAAAGTGCGTATACACGAGATCAACGACATCAGCCAACGTCCTCAAATGCTTTGTGCTTCTCAAAATCGAAGATACCAGAGTTTTGACTCATGGTGCTAAATCTTTGCATATGTGTCGGTGCGTGCCCTCAGAGCCTCGGTGCGCCTACTCTTTCCCATTTCTTCTACCAACCAGTCGATACCCAGTTTGATCCCCGTCCTGCCATAAAAAGGTGATTAAAAAAGAGAGGTCTGCACAACTTTCTTCATGTCTACCTTCCAAGTGGCTAGTTCAATGTATCCTTGACTATCATATACTCCCTCCGTCCAAAAATAAGTGACTCAACTTTGTACTATTTTGGGACGGAGGGGGTATTAAAAAAAGGGCACCCGGTGGATGTAGGTCCCGCTTGCGCAGGGTCCGGGGAAGGGTCCGACCACTTTGGGTCTATTGTACGCAACCTTTCCCTGCATTTCTGTAAGAGGCTGTTTACACTTTGGGTCACAACTCACAGGGCAGCAGCTTTACCACTGTGCCAAGGCTCCCCTTCACTATCATATATTCATAGAAGAAAAATATATGAAGCGATGTACATTTACATAAGAATGAGTTAAGCAATGTGGTTGCTAGCCTAAACTGAATCATCGAAACTCCATTTTGATAAGAAATTAGTAGAAATATGCATAATAATGGATAATCCTTCAGTATGAAGCAAATAAGTTTGGGAACTGAAGGGATTGCTCTACTTACCCATCATATGCAGATCCCGCAACAAACATATATGGCCTCTCATCAAACTCTTTAAGGTGAAGATGTCTGTCCAATTCTTCTTCTGTGACAGATGCTGGTAAATCCTGTTGAGAGGAGCATCCAAACATGAAAAATATAAGAGGCACGAGGAAAATGGCTAAAGCAACATATCAAGATGAAATGAACTTGCAGGGGACTAAATGAATAATATGGACAGTTATTTTTTTCTGCAGCGTGTCTCTCATCTTCAAAATGTTACGAATACCACCGAGTGCTATAATGCGTCAATTCTTGAACAACTTCAATTATGCGGGTTAAAGCATGTTTCACCTGTTACATGCTCTGAGCTCTACATATGATGCATATTCATGGCCTAGGGAGCATGGAAACTGATACCCTCTGACACTTAAACAGCTGTGGATTGGTTTACAACTACTGTGTATTGTATGCACATGAAAAATAATTTTTCCAGAAGTGCCAATTTTCATCCAAGTAATTGCAGTTTTCAGTTCAGAGTGAATGCATTGAGTTTTGTAAGGTAATTTAAGTATGGTGTATATTACTCAACCTGTTTGTTGGCGAATACGAGTAGTGGTGCCTCTTGCAGATCCTCGTGACGAAGCACTTTCTCTGCAACAAAAATGTTTGAGTCAACATTCACCCCAGTAATGATCCTAACTTTTCCAGTCCTTGACAGACTTTACTAGAACATACAGTTAACAGCACAAGTTACACGAATGTTTTCTGACGAAAGAAATGGAAGCAACTTACCAAGAGCAGATTTGGCATCTTCAAATGTTGATGCGGAGGCAGAGTCGATAACATATACTATAGCATGAGCCTCATCATAATATTTCTCCCATATTGTTCTTAGGCCAGGCTGTCAAAAACATGTAGTTAGCATTAGAATTTGCAATGTCTAGAAAAAGAATGCTATCTATATTGTAGTCTTTGTGAAATTATGGAATGAAGTTTATTTTTGCCTGTTAGCTTTCACAAAGTGAAGGCCATATAACTACAGTTTAGTATGCTTCCTTAAGCAAAACTTAAACCACATAATGGGAAAGGTCTAACTTGTCAATCATCAGTATTACCAAAGCTTATGTTCTTAAAAGGCTGAAAGTACGTCAGACAGCAGGAGCAGTAACAGAGAAACTTCCGCAAAAAATATTAGGTACATTGTCACGAACGTAGACCAGGATCTCTGTAGTATCAAAGTATAAGGTCTTACTTAAGATAAGCATTTGCTTCAGTTTTGCCATAAACGTGAAAAAACTTATAAACATGATGGTTACATGCCTTCCGTATAAGCATCAACTCTAATGTTCTACTCCCTCCGTTCCTAAATATTTGTCTTTTTAAAGATTTCAAATGGACTATCCCATATGGATGTATATAGACATATTTTAGAGTGTACATTCACTCATTTTGCTCCGTATGTAGTCACTTGTTGAAATCTCTAGAAAGACAAATATTTAGGAACGGAGGGAGTAATAATTTGCATGTCCAGAGGAAACTTTTACGTTTGAGGGTTCTAAATAAGGGATGAAAACTGGCCTACACTTCTAGTCCAGGTACTTTGGTTGCAAAATGAAGCGTATTCTATCTCCAGGTATTAAAGTAAGATCATGAAAAAAATAAAGTACAAATGCATTTGATCTGAACGTCAATTAGTTCCTTTTATCCTTACACGGGAATGGGGTCTTTATTGCTCGGTTAAAGGTTTAGAAATCAGTGAAACACAATCCATTAACCAGTGCGACCCGGTTCTAGCAAAATTAGATACAACATGTGCAGCTCTACCATGGTTACGATTAATTTTCTTGAGCAAGAATCTTTGATTTCCAGATTTCATCATTTTGATCTCCATTAATGAAAATGGAGATCGGAGAAATGAGCAAATCTGAACCTATCTTTGATGAAATGAAAATAGTCCTGGATGATGAATGGAGAAATTTCATCGAAGAGCTTGTCAACCAGAAATTTTGGCCAATAGCACAAGAAACCATACCTGACCTCCCAGATCCCAGAAAACAAGTTTTACATTTGCATCTTCAATACGTCCAATATTAAGCCCCACAGTTGGACCAATACGATCATGTGGAAGACCTTCTCCTTTCAAATAGATTGACTTCAACTTTTCTAGCAAGGTCTACATAGTCATTATTAGAAGCACATCAAGTTTTGATACGGATACAAATAAACTCAATCTTCAACACATAAGGGAGATAGTTGACTCAATACTTCATACATGTAAACATAAGTTTGAGATGAATTACCGTCTTCCCAGCCTTATCGACTCCAAGGATGAGCACACGGAACTCTGTCTTGCTGAACACATGGTTCCATAGACCATGTAACAAGGAGAACATTGCTGGTATTCCCCTCTTCTCAATCAGCTACCAGCTTACAGTGCAGATGATCCCTGAAACTGAAAAGTCAACCTCATGTTACAAACATATGCCTTGAGGGATGATCGAACATATGAAACTGAATCAACTAAACACTGGACAATGAGCAGGTTCCGGCTTGCAAAGTTTCACCGGCTCCAGCAAAGTATCACCAAACGCGATTCCCTGCCCGCCGCACTTGCAAAGCATGATATTCGCAAACTACACATTTCCAAACAGCGGATCAATCCAGACCATCTACCAACACCATCTTGGGTATCAAACTGAATAAACGGCACCAATTCGGCCCAAGCGGAACCGATTGGACGCGGCTTCACCGATAGAGATCTCCCACCGATCCTACTACGTCCTTCCCCTCCCAGATCCCAATTCCGTCAAGGAGCGGGATCGGACTCAAAATTCCCGTGAATCCGAGCCACTGTCTCTGCAATTTACTAAGGCGTGTAGAAACCACCACGAAGAAGGCAGAGAAGCCGCGGCGGGATGGGCAGGATCTCTTCGAGCGAGCAAATTCTCCCTGTGAGATCTGAGAGAAGAGAGCAGGTGAGACGGAGGGGGAGGATCGCACCTTGCCGGCCGCCGCGCGGATCTGTGGGGAGACTGGGCGCGCTCGCGGTCACGCTCGCCGTCGTCGCCGCGTCGTTGGTCCTGGCTGCTGAGTTTTTCCTTTTTTTTTCGAGACAAGGTCCTGGCTGCGAAGTGCACTGCGCTCCGAGTTGCGGAGAGCCCGGAGACGGAGAGGAAGCAGAAGAAGACGTGGGCCGGGGTTACAGGTCTCATGACTCCGCATTTGTTGGGCCGGCTGGGTTCCTTCGTTGAGCCTAAGGTCTGCAGCCCACGTGACTATGGGGAGGATGCTAACGCTCCACTGCTGTGAGAACACCCGCTCAAAAAAAAAAAAAAAAACTGTTATGTGAGAACAAGTCGCATTCTCGGCTCTATCCCTCAAAAAAAAAAGTCGCATTATCGGCTCTAGAGGTCAGTCAACAAAAAACTGCCGGCGAAGAAAGAGGCGCGCCGCGTGTCGTGCTCGTCCTAGAACCACGTGTTCCACATATCGGAGTCGGGGGCGTACCCTGGGGCGTAGTACAGGTCGTCCGGCAGGAGGCGGCGGCGGCGCTGGATCTCCTCGCGGCGCGCATGACCGCTCGTCGGGACCGGCGGGATCGGCACCCGGTCGGTGGAGAGATGCCAGTTATTGGGGAGGTGCACGTCGCTCCACGGGAGCGGCGTCCTCGTCTCCCAATAACGTCGGCATACATCCGCGTTGATGTACTGCCGGTCGCGCTCACCGCCGGACGTAGGGCCGATGGTGAATGGGGTAGGCGCGGGGGCCTGACGCGGTGGTGATGTGGGCTCCTCTTTCACGGAGTCGCGGCGGCGGACCGAGGAAGAGCCAGCCTCGCGGTCGTGCTTCCCCTTGCGGCCGGTGTTCCAGAACCCCATGGCTGCGAGGCGGACGGCCGGCGAGATCGAGGATGGGGAGAGGGAGAGCTAGAGTTTGGGGCGTGTCGGGTTTCGAGGAGGCAGCACGGGCTGGAGTGGGGAGTGTGGACGACGACAACTAGTCCACGACTTCCCATTTAAGAAGGACGGCGACCGTTCGCCTGGGCGGATGACAGGTGGGACCGATCGCCCGTGCGCATTAATGTTGGCCGGTGGGAGGTAGGTGGCCGCCTGCCATGCGGCCCCGAAGCGGACGAGCGACGCGTCCATTTGTTGTCCGCCACGACCCAAACCCGGCACATGTTTGCACTCGAAATGGGTCGGCCCGGACACAAAACGGACCAGATGGGTTCAGGCCGTCGCGCGCTGGGCCGTGTGGTCTACCCGTTTTGCCCCAAATGGACGGGGCCGGACGGGTTGGGGTCGCGCTCTGGAGTTGGCCTAATCTCGTTGTTGGTATGTTGCATGTCTAGCTGGGCCTGGCCCGACGGATGCAAAAAGGACCCCCGGCCAGGCTGAGCAGAAACGCAAGTTTCAGCCGTTCCCACTGTAGGGCGATTTTTTTTGTTTTCTACTACGTTTTTCAACATTTCGTTCATGTCTATGAGTTACCAAACCTACAGGGTCACAAGCTGAAGGCAATCATGATCTGTCGAGTGTTAGTAGGACGGGAGTCATGAGAATATATTTGTGGAATTATTTCATGAATATTCGGAATAGTTTCGAGAGGATTCGGAAGCGTTTCGGGGTCACCAGAAGGGTTTCGGAGAGTGTCGAGTAATACCGGGTATTATCGATAAATATATATATATAGGTGGCAAATGTTTCTAGAGATGCTAAATTATATATATAATGGTCTAAAAATATTTAGAACACTTTTATATTTAATTTAATACAAACGGGCCTTAAAAGGCCAACCGGAGAAGGCAACTTGGGCCACAAGGGCCCAAATGGGGAGGTGCCCCTTCCCTAAAGGAAGGAGGCCGAATTGGGGTGGAGGGTGAGTCGGACTCCTCCCTTCCCTGGCCGGCGCACCAAGGGGGGTTCCTTTCCCTTGGTGGCAGCCCTCCCTCTCCCTCTAACCTATGTATAGTGGAGGTATTGGCCCTTTTCAATATACAAGTTTTGGAGTCTCTTATAGTTCATCTAGTTATAGTTCTAGTTCATCCTAGTTGACTAATCAAAGCTAGCTCTAGTTTCTCGAATCCTCGTAATTGGAAGCCCAATGTGGTTCTAATCTGCTCCCTCTAATTCTCCGACGACGATTAGCTCTGGACGGCGAAGCGTTGCCGGATCGTGAAGGTTGCACGCTTGCAACCAAGTAGAGAGGTCGTGCTTTCGGTCTTCAGTTTGAGGGACTGTTCGTGGGCGGTTCGCGGGATCGTTCATCGACGGGTCGAAAGACTCCAAGTACGATCTACATCGTCACAGTTCTTATTCTGCTGTAACTCGGTGACGGTAACGATCGTGATCACAACTTGTTATATACATCTTCATATTGATCTTGGGTGTGTGTAGGTGCAATTTGTTTTTGATTTTCTACTACGTTTCACAACACTTCCCATCCTATGGATCTGGTTGATTAACACGCATCTATGTGAGCTATTGGTCTAGTAGTTTTCTTCATTAGCATGGATGTTCTCCTCCTACGTTTTTTGGGTGAGCTCTTGGGCTGGTAACATTTTTTATTATCATGAATCTGTCCCCGAGATCTTGCTAACTTGTGCATATATTTTGTTCTGTTTTGGGCATGCAAATGATGTCAATATTATCAGTGTCCATGCCTTTATTAATATATAAATTTGTGACGAATTTATATAGATGGATGATGATGTCTGCTAGGACTACGTCGGTATTTCCCCAAAGAGGAAGGGATGATGCAGCACAGTGACGGTAGGTATTTTCCTCGATGATGAAACCAAGGTTACCGAACCAGTAAGAGAACCAAACAACACAACGTAAACAGCCCCTGCACATAAATAACAACCACTCGCAACCCGATGTGTTAAAGGGGTTGTCAATCCCTTTCGGGTAACGGCACCAGAGATGGCTCGTGGACAGGAAAAAGTTGTAATAGATTGATAGATCGAACGCCAAATAAAATAAATAATAATAAAACACAGCGAGGTATTTTTGTGTTTTTGGTTTAATAGATCTGAAAATAAATGCAAAGGAAAAGTAGATCGTAAAGGCAAATATATGAGAAAGAGACCCGGGGCCGTAGGTTTCACTAGTGGCTTCTCTCGAGAAAAATAGCAAACGGTGGGTGAACAAATTACTGTTGGGCAATTGATAGAACTTCAAATAATCATGACGATATCGAGGCAATGATCACTATATAGGCATCACGTCACGATTAGTAGACCGACTCCTGCTTGCATCTACTACTATTACTCCACACATCGACCGCTATCCAGCATGCATCTAGTGTATTAAGTTCATGGAGAAACATAGTAATGCAATAAGAACGATGACATGATGTAGACAAGATCTATCTATGTAGAGATAGACCCCATCGTTTTATCCTTAGTAGCAACGATACATACGTGTCGGTTCCCTTCTGTCACTGGGATCAAGCACCGTAAGATCGAACCCACTACAAAGCACCTTTTCCCATTACAAGATAAATAGATCAAGTTGGCCAAAAAAACCCGAATATCGGTGAAGAAATACGAGGCTGTAAGAGATCATGCATAAAAGAGATCAAAGAAACTCAAATACTTTCAAGGATATAAAAAGATATAACTGATCATAAACTCAAAGTTAATCAGATCCCAACAAACACACCGCAAAAGAGTTACATCATATGGATCTCCAAGAGACCATTGTATTGAGAATTCAGCGAGAGAGAGGAAGCCATCTAGCTACTAACTACGGACCCGAAGGTCTACAAAGAACTACTCACGAATCATCGGAGAGGCACCAATGGAGGTGGTGAGCCCCATCCGTGATGGTGTCTAGATTGGATCTGGTGGTTCTGGACTCTGCGGCGGCTGGATCAATATTTCATCGACTCCCCTAGGGTTTGGGGAATATTGGGGTATTTATAGAGCAAAGAGGCGGTCCGGGGGGACCCGAGGTGGGCACAACCCACCAGGGCGCGCCTGGGCCTCCTGGCGCGCCCTGGTGGGTTGTGCACTCCTCGGAGCACCCGCCGGGCGTAGTTAGGGCCCATTATGTGTCTTCTGGTCCATAAAAATTCTCCGTGAAGTTTCGTTGCATTTGGACTCCGTTTGATATTGATTTCCTGCGATGTAAAAAACATGCAGAAAACAGCAACTGGCACTTGGCACTATGTCAATAGGTTAGTACCAAAAAATGATATATAAATGACTATAAAAT
The DNA here is from genome assembly GCF_002575655.3 of Aegilops tauschii subsp. strangulata. NCBI lineage: Eukaryota > Viridiplantae > Streptophyta > Magnoliopsida > Poales > Poaceae > Aegilops > Aegilops tauschii. The sequence continues at coordinate 59,081,835 of NC_053035.3, forward strand.
GATTATAAAACATCCAAGATTGATAATATAACAGCATGTAACAATAAAAAATAATAGATACGTTGGAGATATACCAGCATCCCCAAGCTTAACTCCTACTCGGTAAGTGATAAAAACAGAATTTTTGATGTGGAATGCTGCCTAACATGTCATATCATATTCTTTTCTTTATAGCATGGAAATTTGGACTTTTATGTGATTCAAAGCAATATTCTAGTTTTGACATGATAATTTAAATACTCAAGCATATCAACAAGTAACCATGTCTTTCAAAATATCAACGCTAAAATAAGTTATCCCTAGCCCATCATGCTCAACCATTGATCCATTCATGAAACACACTCGCATATTAGCTACACCCAATAATCAAGTACGATCATATTGCCTCCTTGTTGATGCTTTTATAAGAGAAGATGGGGACTCAAATTCAAAAAAAAAATTTGCATAAAGTAAAAGAAAGGCCCTCCACAGAGGGAAGTAGGGATTTGTAGAGGTGCCAGAGCTCAAAGCAAAAAACTTAGAGATAAAAACATTTTGGGAGATGCATCCATCCCACCAACGAAAATGACTTAGAGTTCCCAACACTTTCCATGCTAGATATATCGTAGGCGGTTCCCAAACAGAAAATAAAGTTTATTCATTTTCCACCATACTTTCACTTTCCATGGCTAGCCGTATCCGCGGTTGCCCTCCATACAAACACTTTCCAAGGAATTTATTATTTGACAACATAAAGTAAATTCATTTTCCATTTCGGGACTGGGCATCCCTAAAACCTTTGCCTTACTCTCGTGCAATGAGAAGTGAATAAACACTCATCGTGAGAATAACACATCCAGCATGAAAAATATTAGCCACCCCTCACTGCTCCGCGAGCGAAACGAACCCACAAAAGAGAAGTTTATTTTGAAAATTAGAGATGTCACATGCAAATTTGCATAGAACGGCAAAGAATACTGCATATAGGTAGATATAGTGGACTCATGTGGCAAAACTGGTTTAAAGGATTTTGGCTGCACAAGTAGAGATCAAACTTAGTACAAAATGAGGGCTAGCAAAAGATTGAGAAGCGACCAACCAAGAAACGAATAATCTCATAAGCAAGAATTAAGCATAATTAACACTGAATAATGCACCATAAGTAGGATATAATTTCATTGCATGACTATTGACTTTCGTGCTTGCATAGGGAATCACAAACCTTAAAACCAATATTCTTACTAAAGCATAATTACTCATCAACACAACTCACATATCACATCATCATATCTCAAAACTATTACTAAGAATCAAGTTTATTTTGTCCAATGATCTTCATGAAAGTTTTTATTATATCCTTCTTGGATATCTATCACTTTGGGACTAATTTTCATGTGTTGCTTTTCATAAGCTCAAACAAATATAAGTGAAGATCAGAGCATAACTTTTTTCTTTCTCTCAAAATAATTTAAGTGAAGCAAGAGAGAATTTCTTGAAAATTTTACTAACTCTCAAATAAATCTAAGTGAAGCAAGAGAGCATTTGTTCAAAAATACTCAAGCACACGTGCTCAAAAAGATATAAGTGAAGCATTAGAGCAAGTCCATGGCTCATAAAAAATTTAAGTGAAGCATAGAGAGCAATTCTAACAAGTCATGGCATAATTTTGGCTCTCTCAAATAGGTGTGTCCAACTGAAGGAAATATGCCCTAGAGGCAATAATAAAGTTATTATTTATTTCCTTATATTATGATAAATGTTTATTATTCATGCTAGAATTGTATTAACCGGAAACATAATACATGTGTGAATACATAGACAAACAGAGTGTCACTAGTATGCCTCTACTTGACTAGCTCGTTGATCAAAGATGGTTATGTTTCCTAGCCATAGACATGAGTTGTCATTTGATTAACGGGATCACATCATTAGGAGAATGATGTGATTGACTTGACCCATTCCGTTAGCTTAGCACTCGATCGTTTAGTGTGTTGCTATTGCTTTCTTCATGACTTATACATGTTCCTATGACTATGAGATTATGCAACTCCCGTTTACCGGAGGAACACTTTGTGTGCTACCAAACGTCACAACGTAACTGGGTGATTATAAAGGTGCTCTACAGGTGTCTCCGAAGGTACTTGTTGGGTTGGCGTATTTCGAGATTGGGATTTGTCACTCCGATTGTCGGAGAGGTATCTCTGGGCCCTCTCGGTAATGCACATCACTTAAGCCTTGCAAGCATTGCAACTAATGAGTTTGTTGCGAGATGATGTATTACGGAACGAGTAAAGAGACTTGCCGGTAACGAGATTGAACTAGGTATTAAGATACCGACGATCGAATCTCGGGCAAGTAACATACCGATGACAAAGGGAACAACGTATGTTGTTATGCGGTTTGACCGATAAAGATCTTCGTAGAATATGTGGGAGCCAATATGGGCATCCAGGTCCCGCTATTGGTTATTGACCGGAGACGTGTCTCGGTCATGTCTACATAGTTCTCGAACCCGTAGGGTCCGCACGCTTAACGTTACGATGACAGTTTTATTATGAGTTTATGAGTTTTGATGTACCGAAGGAGTTCGGAGTCCCGGATGAGATCGGGGACATGACGAGGAGTCTCGAAATGGTCGAGACGTAAAGATTGATATATTGGACGACTGTATTTGGACATCGGAAAGGTTCCGAGTGATTCGGGTATTTTTCGGAGTACCGGAGAGTTACGGGAATTCGTATTGGGCCTTAATGGGCCATACGGGAAAGGAGAGAAAGGCCCCAAAGGGTGGTCGCACCCCTCCCCATGGACTAGTCCGAATTGGACTAGGGAGGGGGGGCGCCCCCTTCCTTCCTTCTCCTTCTCCCTTCCCTTCTCCTACTCCAACAAGGAAAGGAGGAGTCCTACTCCCGATGGGAGTAGGACTCCCCCCTTGGCGCGCCCTCCTCCTAGGCCGGCCGCCTCCCCCCTTGCTCCTTTATATACGGGGGCAGGGGGGCACCCCATATACACAACAATTGATCTATTGATCTCTTAGCCGTGTGCGGTGCCCCCCTCCACCATATTACACCTCGATAATATCGTAGCGGTGCTTAGGCGAAGCCCTGCGTCGGTAGAACATCATCATCGTCACCACGCCGTCGTGCTGACGAAACTCTCCCTCAACACTCGGCTGGATCGGAGTTCGAGGGACATCATCGAGCTGAACGTGTGCTGAACTCGGAGGTGCCATGCGTTCGGTACTTGATCGGTCGGATCGTGAAGACGTACGACTACATCAACCGCGTTGTGTTAACGCTTCCGCTTTCGGTCTACGAGGGTACGTGGACAACACTCTTCCCTCTCGTTGCTATGCATCACCATGATCTTGCGTGTTCGTAGGAATTTTTTTGAAATTACTACGTTACCCAATAGTGGCATCCGAGCCTGGTTTTATGCGTTGATGTTATATGCACGAGTAGAACACAAGTGAGTTGTGGGCGATATAAGTCATACTGCTTACCAGCATGTCATACTTTGGTTCGGCGGTATTGTGAGATGAAGCGGCCCGGACCGACATTACGCGTACGCTTACGCGAGACTGGTTTCACCGTTGCGAGCACTCGATGCTTAAAGGTGACTGGCGGGTATCTGTCTCTCTCACTTTAGTTGAACCGAGTGTGGCTACGCCCGGTCCTTGCGAAGGTTAAAACAGCACCAACTTGACAAACTATCGTTGTGGTTTTGATGCGTAGGTAAGAACGGTTCTTGCTAAGCCCGTAGCAACCACGTAAAACTTGCAACAACAAAGTAGAGGACGTCTAACTTGTTTTTGCAGGGCATGTTGTGATGTGATATGGTCAAGACATGATGCTATATTTTATTGTATGAGATGATCATGTTTTGTAACCGAGTTATCGGCAACTAGCAGGAGCCATATGGTTGTCGCTTTATTGTATGAAATGCAATCGCCATGTAATTGTTTTACTTTATCACTAAGCGGTAGCGATAGTCGTAAAAGCAATAGTTGGCGAGACGACAACGATGCTACGATGGAGATCAAGGTGTCGCGCCGGTGACGATGGTGATCATGACGGTGCTTCGGAGATGGAGATCACAAGCAGAAGATGATGATGGCCATATCATATCACTTATATTGATTGCATGTGATGTTTATCTTTTATGCATCTTATCTTGCTTTGATTGACGGTATGTCACGCCCAAGATGCGACCCTATCCTAAAGGAACACGAAGGTCCCACCAAGGATAGAAGCGCATCTTGAAGACGCTTTTGCAAGGTGGATATCATTACATCAACATTACATAATATTTGGGGATACATACAAGGCATACAAATGGCGCAAGAATACATCAATACCACATACAAGAGGTCAACATCCGACTACGGATGGAACATAGACAGAAACTCAAATGACAACCACCCTGCTAGCCCAGGCTGCCGACCTGGAACCTATCCCCTGATCGAAGAAGAAGCAGAAGAAGAACTCCAAAACAAGTAACATCGCTCTCGCGTCATGATCATCGCAAAACCTGTACCTGCAACTGGTGGTGTAGTAAACTGTGAGCCACGAGGACTCAGCAATCCCATTACCATGGGTATCAAGACTAGCAAAGCATAAAGGGGAAGGAATGGATAAGATGGTGAGGTTGCAGCAGCGACTAAGCATGTATGGTGGCTAACTTACACAAAGAAGAGCGAGAAGAGAAGCAAAGGAACGGTCGTGAAACTAGCAATGATCAAGAAGTGATCCTGTACTCCTACTTACGTCAAACATAACCCAGAAACCGTGTTCACTTCCCGGACTCCGCCGAGAAGAGACCATCACGGCTACACACGTGGTTGATGCGTTTTAATTAAGGTCAAGTGTCAAGTTTTCTACAACTGGATATTAACAAATTCCCATCTGCCACATAACCGCGGGCACGGCTTTCGAAAGATAATACCCTGCAGGGGTGTCCCAACTTAGCCCATGATAAGCTCTCACGGTCAACGAAGGATATTCCTTCTCCCGGGAAGACCCGATCAGTCTCGGAATCCCGGTTACAAGACATTTCGACAATGGTAAAACAAAACCAGCAAAACCGCCCGATGCGCCGACATCCTGATGGGAGCTGCACATATCTCGTTCTCAGGGCAACACCGGATGAGACATCCTACGAGTAAAACCAGACCTCGAGTTTCCACGAGGGGGCCCCGCAGTCTACTCAGTTCGGACCAACACTTAGAGAAGCACTGGCCCGGGGGGGTTAAAATAAGATGACCCTCGAGAGAGCGACTCCCTAGGGAAAAGAAATAGGCTGAGCAAATGGTAAAACCAAGGTTGGGCCTTGCCGGAAGAGTTTTATTCAAGGCGAACTGTCCAGGGGGTCCCATAAATCACCCGACCGTGTAAGGAACGCAAAATCCGGGAACATAACACCGGTATCTCAGTAACTAGGGCGGCAAGAGTGGAACAAAACACCAGGCATAAGGCCGAGCCTTCCACCCTTTACCAAATATATAGATGCATTAATAATATAAGAGATATTGTGATATCCCAACATAAACATAATCCAACATGGAGCAATCTTTATCTTCACCTGCAGCTAGCAACACTATAAGAGGGGCTGAGCAAAGCGGTAACATAGCCAAACAACGGTTTGCTAGGAAGGGTGACAAAGGTTAGAGGTTCATGGCAATTCGGGAGGCTTGAGGAGCAAGAGAATAGGTAGCGCAGCAAAGCGATAGAACGAAGCAACTAGCATAGCAATGATAGTAATGAGATCCAAGGTGACGGTCATCTTGCCTGAAATCCCGCAAGGAAGAAGAATGAGACCACGAAGAAGATGAAGCCACGAAGACGAACGAATCCTCACGATCGCAACGACACGGGAACTATCGAGAAGAAACACACAACAAGGTAAACAAACCACGCATGAACAAGACATGAAGCTCAAACAAGAATGATGCATGACGAGGCTATATGAATCTACTCATGACAAGAGAGGATGCATACAAGAACAACACATCAAGGCAAGTTTAAACGAGGCCGGAAACAACATATAACAATTCCGGTAAGTCCTCATATGAAATTTCGAAATTGGTCCAGAACTGAATAAGCATTAAGTTGAAGTTGTTAAACAGCAAGTTAAAGAGCACCATGATGATCTACACGAAAATCTAGTCAAGTTACATATAAAGTTCATTAGATTCGGAGCTACGGCTTAGAAGATATGAGCAAAACAAGTTAAACATGGCATTGATGCAAAATGCATACAAACATCAAGCAAACACCTCAAAACAAGGATGCAACATGATAATATGAGACTACATGCAAAACTAAGCAAGTTTCATATAGAGCATGCTCAAAACGAAGCAACGGTGCAACACATACACTCCAAACAATACATGGCAACAATCTGACCAAAACAGCAACTAGGCATATGGCAAACATCAAAACAATATGCTACAGCAACCCAACATGAAAACAAAAGGCATGGACATGATGTACAGGTAAAGCACAACAAAACATGAACACTGAGCTATCTCCAGAAATCACTAGAACATGCTCAAAAGGACATGGCAAGATTGCAAAATAATGACAGTTCACAGACTTGGTGAAATTACTGGACATGGCAGAAATAACATCAGGTTGCAATGTTCAGAGCACGAAACCAACATGCTACAGGAACTTAGCATGGCAAAACAAGGCATGGAATGAATCTACTCAAAGCATATAACAAAAGTCCCTTACTGACAATAAGTCAAAAAGGACCAGAAGATATGATGGAAAGCATGTAAACATAGCAAGTTTCGTTATCAGGTTTCAGACTTAGCAGAAAACAGAGCATGGCAGAAATAATAATATGTAGGCCTCTTTGGGAGCTTGATGCACTCATTACAAGGCAATGCATGACAAACCAAGCACACCTACAGCAATATGGCATGTTTATGAAGCTAACCATGGCAAGAGCAAAAGCATAGCATGTATGGATCAACTACAATAAGCTTGGCAAGATTGCATCTCATGTTAAGAATCTGCCAGAAATATTTTATAGCAAAAGTAGATCAAGATTTAGTCATGCTATGGCACTCCATAATTGCAAACAAGGGCAGGAATGGATCAATTACAACTATAAATACAAAACATCCTTACTGAACATCTCCAAAATATGCATGGATATCTCTGTAGCATCAAGTTTACATGGCAACAAAATTACAGCAGACAAGGACTTAGAGAAATCACCAAGTCCCTGAAATCAGAAATATTACGGGACCTACTTTGCATGCTTGTGCTAGTCACCACAGAGATCACAAAAACTACATGGCATACACCACTGGAAAGATGGCATGGCATACTTCAAAACACATGTAGAGCTCATGCTCAAAAGATGCACAGATAAAATGATACAAAAATGACAAATCTCCAAGTTCTGTTAAGAACCAGAGAATAACAGCAACTAGCCCTCTTCCAACAAAGATTTGGGCATCAAGATGACCTCTAATGAACATGGTGCAATTGAACAAAATGAAGAGCATCACGAGACGAACAATTTGACATATTACACGCGCGAATCGTAGCTACATGCAAGAAGTTACACACAGTTGAACAGAGCAATATAATATCACAGAGAAAAGACAGGAAAAATCGGGGCCGAGGGGGAAAGTCAACCTTGGCACGGGAAACGAGGCTCGCCGGCGCGGGCTCGCCGGAGATGTCGGGGAAGGGGCAGGGCTCGCCGGAGATGGCGGATCCGGACCGGACCTCGCCGGATCCGGCCGGATCCCGGCGCGGGGAGGCGGAGGAGGGCGGCCATGGCGGCGGAGACGCGGGCCGTCGCGGGCGGTGGCGGAGGTGGCCCCGGCGGGCGCTGTGGCGGCGGAGGCGCGCTCCGGCGGCGCGGCTCGCGGGCGGCGGCGCGAGGAGGCGGCAGGGAGGCGGGCGCGCGGGCGGAGCCGGGCCGGGGAGGGCCGAGCGCGGGCCGCAGGCGGCGGGGAGGAGAGAGAGAGTGGCGGGGCTGACGTGGCGCGACGCCATTGGCCGAGAGCGGCGGCGCAGTGCGTCCGGCGACGGAGGCGGACATGTCCGGCGCGGAGAGGGGAAGATTTTAGGGTTTGGACCGCGGGATTTCGGGGAAGAGGCATATTTATAGGTAGAGGGAGCTAGGAGAGTCCAAACGAGGTGCGGTTTCGCCCACGCGATCGTGATCGAACGACCGAGAGCATGGCGGAGACTTAGAGGGGTTTTGGGACTGTTAGAAGGGGGGTTTTTGCTGGATACTCAAATGGACTTCGCGGATGCCCGGTTAACCGTTGGAGTACCAAACGACCTCCAAATGGAACGAAACTTGACCGGTGGTCTACCGGTAGTATACCAAGGCCACTTGACAAGCCTCGGTCCATTCCGAGAAAGTTTGACACCCGCACACGAGAAGAGACAAAAGGGGACGCCGGGTGACAACGGAGTGCCGGATTGCAAAACGGACAACGGGGAAAATGCTCGGATGCATGAGACGAACACGTATGCAAATGCAATGCACATGATGACATGATATGAAATGCAGATGATGACATGGCAAAATGCAACACGCAAGCAAATGACATGGCAACGACAGCGAATAACTGGCAGACACCTGGCGCATCGGATCCGGGGCGTCACACGGTAGCATTATAAGATGATCTCTCACTAAAATTTCAAGATAAAAGTGTTCTCCCTGAGCATGCACCATTGCGAAAGTTCTTCATGCTGAGACACCACGTGATGATCGGGTGTGATAGGCTCTACGTTCAAATACAACGGGTGCAAAACAGTTGCACACGCGGAATACTCAGGTTAAACTTGACGAGCCTAGCATATGCAGATATGGCCTCGGAACACGGAGACCGAAAGGTCGAGCGTGAATCATATAGTAGATATGATCAACATAGTGATGTTCACCGTTGAAACTACTCCATCTCACGTGATGATCGGACATGGTTTAGTTGATATGGATCACGTGATCACTTAGAGGATTAGAGGGATGTCTATCTAAGTGGGAGTTCTTAAGTAATATGATTAATTGAACTTAAATTTATCATGAACTTAGTCCTGATAGTATTTTTGCAAATTATGTTGTAGATCAATAGCTCGCGTTGTTGCTTCCCTGTGTTTATTTTTGATATGTTCCTAGAGAAAATTATGTTGAAAGATGTTAGTAGCAAAGATGCGGATTGGATCCGTGATCTGAGGATTATCCTCATTGCTGCATAGAAGAATTATGTCCTTGATGCACCGCTAGGTGACAGACCTATTGCAGGAGCAGATGTAGACGTTATGAACGTTTGGCTAGCTCAATATGATGACTACTTGATAGTTTATTGCACCATGCTTAACGGCTTAGAATCGGGACTCCAAAGACGTTTTGAACGTCATGGACCATATGAGATGTTCCAGGAGTTGAAGTTAATATTTCAAGCAAATACCCGAGTTGAGAGATATGAAGTCTCCAACAAGTTCTATAGCTAAAAGATGGAGGAGAATAGCTCAAGCAGTGAGCATGTGCTCAGATTGTCTGGGTACTACAATCGCTTGAATCAAGTGGGAGTTAATCTTCCAGATAAAATAGTGATTGACAGAATTCTCTAGTCACCATCACCAAGTTAGTAGAACTTCGTGATGATCTCTAGTATGTAAGGGATGACGAAAGTAATTCCCGAGCTCTTCGCGATGCTGAAATCGACGAAGGTAGAAATCAAGAAAGAGCATCAAGTGTTGATGGTTGACGAGACCACTAGTTTCAAGAAAAGGGCAAAGGGAAGAAGGGGAACTTCAAGAAGAACGGCAAGCAAGTTGCTGCTCAAGTGAAGAAGCCTAAGTCTGGTCCTAAGCCTGAGACTAAGTGCTTCTACTGCAAAGGGACTGGTCACTGGAAGCGGAACTACCCCAAGTATTTGGTGGATAAGAAGGATGGCAAAGTGAACAAAGGTATATTGGATATACATGTTATTGATGTGTACTTTACTAGTGTTTATAGCAACCCCTCGGCATTTGATACTGGTTCAGTTGCTAAGAGTAGTAACTCGAAACGGGAGTTGCAGAATAAACAGAGACTAGTAAAAGGCGAGGTGACGATGTGTGTTGGAAGTAGTTCCAAGATTGATATGATCATCATCGCACACTCCCTATACTTTTGGGATTAGTGTTGAAACTAAATAAGTGTTATTTGGTGTTTGCGTTGAGCATGAATATGATTTGATCATGTTTGTTGCAATACGGTTATTCATTTAAATTAGAGAATAATTGTTGTTCTGTTTACATGAATAAAACCTTCTATGGTCATACACCCAATAAAATGGTTTGTTGGATCTCGATCGTAGTGATACACATATTCATAATAATGAAGCCAAAAGATGCAAAGTTAATAATGATAGTGCAACTTATTTGTGGCACTGCCGTTTAGGTCATATTGGTGTAAAGCGCATGAAGAAACTCCATACTGATGGGATTTTGGAATCACTTGATTATGAATCACTTGATGCTTGCGAACCGTGCCTCATGGGCAAGATGACTAAAACGCCGTTCTCCGGAACTATGGAGAGAGCAAAAGATTTGTTGGAAATCATACATACAGATGTATGTGGTCCGATGAATATTGAGGCTCGTAGCAGGTATCATTATTTTCTGACCTTCACAGATGATTTGAGCAGATATGGGTATATCTACTTAATGAAACAGAAGTCTGAAACATTTGAAAAGTTCATATAATTTCAGAGTGAAGTGGAAAATCATCGTAACAAGAAAATAAAGTTTCTACGATCTGATCGTGGAGAAGAGTATTTGAGTTACGAGTTTGGCCTTCAGTTAAAACAATGTGAAATAGTTTCACTACTCACGCCACCTGGAACACCACAGTGTAATGGTGTGTCCGAACATCGTAACCGTACTTTATTAGATATGGTGCGATATATGATGTCTCTTACCGATCTATCACTATCGTTTTGGGGTTATGCATTAGAGACAGCTGCATTCACGTTCAATAGGGTACCATCTAAATCCGTTGAGACGACATCTTATGAACTGTGGTTTGGCAAGAAACCAAAGTTGTCATTTCTTAAAGTTTGGGGTTGCGATGCTTATGTGAAAAAGTTTCATCCTGATAAGCTCAAACCCAAATCGGAGAAATGTGTCTTCGTAGGATACCCAAAGGAGACAGTTGGGTACACCTTCTATCACAGATCCTAAGGCAAGACATTCGTTGCTAAGAATGGATCCTTTCTAGAGAAGGAGTTTCTCTCGAAAGAAGTGAGTGGGAGGAAAGTAGAACTTGATGAGGTAATTGTACCTGCTCCCTTATTGGAAAGTAGTTCATCGCAGAAACCAGTTTCTGTGACGCCTATACCAATTAGTGAGGAAGTTAATGATGATGATCATGGAACTTCAGATCAAGTTATTACTGAACCTCGTAGGTCAACTAGAGTAAGATCCGCACCAGAGTGGTACGGTAATCCTGTTCTGGAGGTTATGTTACTAGACCATGACGAACCTACGAACTATGAAGAAGCGATGGTGAGCCCAGATTCCGCAAAATGGCTTGAGGCCATGAAATCTGAGATGAGATCCATGTATGAGAACGAAGTATGGACTTTGATTGACTTGCCCAATGATCGGCGAGCCATTGAGATTAAATGGATCTTCAAGAGGAAGACGGACGCTGATAGTAGTGTTACTATCTACAAAGCTAGAATTGTCGCAAAAGGTTTTCGACAAGTTTATGGTGTTGACTACGATGAGAGTTTCTCACTCATATCTATGCTTAAGTCTGTCCGAATCATGTTAGCAATTGCTGCATTTTATGAAATCTGGCAAATGGATAAACAAAACTGCATTCCTTAATGGATTTATTAAAGAAGAGTTGTATATGATGCAACCAGAAGGTTTTGTCAATCCTAAAGGTGCTAACAAAATATGCAAGCTCCAGCGATCCATCTATGGACTGGTGCAAGTATCTCGGAGTTGGAATATACGCTTTGATAAGTTGATCAAAGGATATAGTTTTATACAGACTTGCGGTGAAGCCTGTATTTACAAGAAAGTGAGTGGGAGCACTACAACATTTCTGATAAGTATATGTGAATGACATATTGTTGATCGGAAATAATGTAGAATTATTCTGCAAAGCATAAAGGAGTGTTTGAAAGGATTTTTTCAAAGAAAGACCTCGGTGAAGCTGCTTACATATTGAGCATCAAGATCTATAGAGATAAGATCAAGACGCTTGATAAGTTTTTTCAATGAGTACATACCTTAACAAGATTTTGAAGTAGTTCAAAATGGAACAGTCAAAGAAAGAGTTTCTTGCCTGTGTTACAAGGTGTGAAATTGAGTAAGACTCAAAGCCCGACCACGACAGAAGATAGAAAAAGAATGAAAGTCATTCCCTATGCCTCGGCCATAGGATTCTATAAAGTATGCCATGCTGTGTAGCAGATCTATTGTATACCCTACACTGATTTTGGCAAGGGAGTACAATAGTGATCTAGGAGTAGATCACTGGACAGCGGTCAAAATTATCCTAACTGGAATAAGGATATGTTTCTCGATTATGGAAGTGACAAAAGGTTCGTCGTAAAGGGTTACGTCGATGCATGTTTTGACACTAATCTAGATGACTCTAAGTCTCGGTCTAGATACATATTGAAAGTGGGAGCAATTAGCTAGAGTAGCTCCATGCAGAGCATTGTAGACATAGAAATTTGCAAAATACTTACGGATCTTAATGTGACAGACCCGTTGACTAAAATTATCTCACAAGCAAAACATGATCACACCTTAGTACTCTTTGGGTGTTAATCACATAGCGATGTGAACTAGATTACTGACTCTAGTAAACCCTTTGGGTGTTGGTCACATGACGATGTGAACTATGGGTGTTAATCACATGGTGATGTGAACTATTGATGTTAAATCACATGGCGATGTGAACTAGATTATTGACTCTAGTGCAAGTGGGAGACTGAAGGAAATATGCCCTAGAGGCAATAATAAAGTTATTATTTATTTCCTTATATCATGATAAATGTTTATTATTCATGCTAGAATTGTATTAACCGGAAACATAATACATGTGTGAATACATAGACAAACAGAGTGTCACTAGTATGCCTCTACTTGACTAGCTCGTTGATCAAAGATGGTTATGTTTCCTAGCCATAGACATGAGTTGTCATTTGATTAACGGGATCACATCATTAGGAGAATGATGTGATTGACTTGACCCATTCCGTTAGCTTAGCACTCGATCGTTTAGTGTGTTGCTATTGCTTTCTTCATGACTTATACATGTTCCTATGACTATGAGATTATGCAACTCCCGTTTACCGGAGGGACACTTTGTGTGCTACCAAACGTGACAACGTAACTGGGTGATTATAAAGGTGCTCTACAGGTGTCTCCGAAGGTACTTGTTGGGTTGGCGTATTTCGAGATTGGGATTTGTCACTCCGATTGTCGGAGAGGTATCTCTGGGCCCTCTCGGTAATGCACGTCACTTAAGCCTTGCAAGCATTGCAACTAATGAGTTTGTTGCGAGATGATGTATTACGAAACGAGTAAAGAGACTTGCCGGTAACGAGATTGAACTAGGTATTAAGATACCGACGATCGAATCTCGGGCAAGTAACATACCGATGACAAAGGGAACAACGTATGTTGTTATGTGGTTTGACCGATAAAGATCTTCGTAGAATATGTGGGAGCCAATATGGGCATCCAGGTCCCGCTATTGGTTATTGACCGGAGACGTGTCTCGGTCATGTCTACATAGTTCTCGAACCCGTAGGGTCCGCACGCTTAACGTTACGATGACAGTTTTATTATGAGTTTATGAGTTTTGATGTACCGAAGGAGTTCGGAGTCCCGGATGAGATCGGGGACATGACGAGGAGTCTCGAAATGGTCGAGACGTAAAGATTGATATATTGGACGACTGTATTTGGACATCGGAAAGGTTCCGAGTGATTCGGGTATTTTTCGGAGTACCGGAGAGTTACGGGAATTCGTATTGGGCCTTAATGGGCCATACGGGAAAGGAGAGAAAGGCCCCAAAGGGTGGCCGCACCCCTCCCCATGGACTAGTCCGAATTGGACTAGGGAGGGGGGCGCCCCCTTCCTTCCTTCTCCTTCTCCCTTCCCTTCTCCTACTCCAACAAGGAAAGGAGGAGTCCTACTCCCGGTGGGAGTAGGACTCCCCCCTTGGCGCGCCCTCCTCCTAGGCCGGCCGCCTCCCCCCTTGCTCCTTTATATACGGGGGCAGGGGGCACCCCATATACACAACAATTGATCTATTGATCTCTTAGCTGTGTGCGGTGCCCCCTCCACCATATTACACCTCAATAATATCGTAGCGGTGCTTAGGCGAAGCCCTGCGTCGGTAGAACATCATCATCGTCACCACGCCGTCGTGCTGACGAAACTCTCCCTCAACACTCGGCTGGATCGGAGTTCGAGGGACGTCATCGAGCTGAATGTGTGCTGAACTCGGAGGTGCCGTGCATTCAGTACTTGATCGGTCGGATCGTGAAGACGTACGACTACATCAACCGCGTTGTGTTAACGCTTCCTCTTTCGGTCTGTGAGGGTACGTGGACAACACTCTCCCCTCTCGTTGCTATGCATCACCATGATCTTGCGTGTTCGTAGGAATTTTTTTGAAATTACTACGTTACCCAACACCAACAAGGGATCAAGACTTAAAACACAAAATAAAACAAGCAAAGACTCGTATGTGACAAATAAAAATATAGCTTTGAGTAAAATACCGATGGTCGTTAGAAGAAAGAGGGGATGCCACTCGGGGGCATCCCCAAGCTTAGTTGTTTGCTCATTTTTTGATAATAGCTTGGGATGCCGGGGCATCCCCAAGCTTAGACTCTTCTATCCTTTATTCCTTCATCCATCGTAAGATAACCCAAAACTTGAAAACTTTAATCACACAAAACTCAACAAAACCTTTGTGAGATCCGTTAGTATAAGAAAGCAAACCACTACTATAAGTAATGTATCAAACCAATTCATATTTTGTTTTTGCATTATATCTACTGTATTCCAACTTTTCTATAGCAAAAACTCATCAAAGAAAACCATAGAGCCATCAAAATAAGCACACAACGCAAAGAAAACAGAATATGTCAAAAACAGAATAGTGTGTAGCAATCTGACTATTTTGAGAACTTCTATAACTCCAAAATTCTGATAAATTAGGAACACCAGGGTAATTTGTATATTAATCTTCGGCAAAAATAATTGGCATTTTATCATGCTCTGGTGATTTTTAACAATTGTTTTTGTGAGCGCATAAGTTTCTGTTTTTCAGCAAGATCAAACAACTATTGATACGTCTCCAACGTATCTATAATTTTTTATTGCTCCATGCTATATTATATTCTGTTTTGGATGTTTAATGGGCTTTATTATACACTTTTATATTATTTTTGGGACTAACCTATTAACCGGAGGCCCAGCCCGAATTGCTGTTTTTTTTGCCTATTTCAGTGTTTCGAAGGAAAAGGATATCAAACGGAGTCCAAACGGAATGAAACCTTCGGGAACGCGATTTTCGGAACAAACGTGATCCAGAGGACTTGGAGTGGATGTCAAGCAACCAACGAGGAAGCCACGAGGTAGGGGCGCACCCTCCACCCTCGTGGGCCCCTCGTGGCTCCACCGACCTACTTCTTCCTCCTATATATACCTACGTACCCCAAAACCATCAGAGGCAAAGCCAAAACCCTATTTCCACCGCTGCAACCTTCTGTACTCGTGAGATCCCATCTTGGGGCCTTTTCCGGCGCTCCGCCGGAGGGGTTCTACATCAACACCATAGCCTCTCCGATGATGTGTGAGTAGTTTACCTCTGACCTTCGGGTCCATAGTTATTAGCTAGATGACTTATTCTTTCTTTTTGGATCTCAATACAAAGTTCTCCTCAATTCTCTTGGAGATCTATTTGATGTAACTCTTCTTTTGCGGTGTGTTTGTCGAGATCCGATGAATTGTGGGTTTATGATCAAGATTATCTATGAACAATATTTGAATCTCCTCTGAATTCTTTTATGTATGATTGGTTATCTTTGCAAGTCTCTTCGAATTATCAGTTTGGTTTGGCCTACTAGATTGATCTTTCTTGCAATGGGAGAAGTGCTTAGCTTTGGGTTCAATCTTGCGGTGCTCGATCCCAGTGACAGTAGGGGAAATGACACGTATTGTATTGTTGCCATCGAGGATAAAAAGATGGGGTTTATATCATATTGCATGAGTTTATCCCTTTACATCATGTCATCTTGCTTAAAGCGTTACTCCGTTCTTATGAACTTAATTCTCTAGATGCATGCTGCATAGGGGTCGATGTGTGGAGTAATAGTAGTAGATGCAGGCAGGAGGCGGTCTACGTGTCACGGACGTGATGCCTATAAACATGATCATGCCTAGATATTCTCATAACTATGCTCAATTCTATCAATTGCTTGACCGTAATTCGTTTACCCACCGTAATACTTATGCTATCTTGAGAGAAGCCACTAGTGAAACCTATGGCCCCTGGGTCTATTTTCCATCATATTAATCTACCGTCAACAAGCTATTTCTTTCGCCGTTTATTTTGCTCTCTTTACTTTTAGTCTTTATCATAAAAATACCAAAAATATTATCTTATCATCTCTATCAGATCTCACTTTTGCAAGTGGCCATGAAGGGATTGACAACCCCTTTATCGTGTTGGTTGCAAGGTTCTTATTTGTTTGTGTAGGTGCGTGGGACTTGAGCGTGGCCTCCTACTGGATTGATACCTTGGTTCTCAAAAACTGAGGGAAATACTTACGCTACTTTACTGCATCACCCTTTCCTCTTCAAGGGAAAACCAACGCAGTGCTCAAGAGGTAGCAAGAAGGGTTTCTGGCGCCGTTGCCGGGGAGTTTACGCACAAGTCAAGACATACCAAGTACCCATCACAAACTCTTATCCCTCGCATTACATTATTTGCCATTTGCCTCTCGTTTTCCTCTCCCCCACTTCACCTTTGCCTTTTCTTCGCCCTCCTTCTGTTCGATCTTGTGTTATCATGTGCCTTCTGTTTGCTTGCATCTTCGCTTGCTAAAAGTTTATGGATCCTCATCCCCTTGCTAATCTTTTTAAGAGATCCAATTATGATGAACCAATTTCTAGTGATTTGAGTGCACTAGATTATCTTTATGAGGTTTTGCTTGAAATTCGTGAATCTGAAAATTGCGATGAAGTAATTTATGAAGTGATTCACGATAGCTCCTTGAATAAAAAGCATGATTGCAATAATTTTACTATAAATTCTCTTGATGTCAATTGTGCTAATAATATGCAAAACCCTAAGCTTGGGGATGCTAGTTTTGCTATGAATACTATTTGTTGCAATGATCATGATTGGGGTGATTCTTCTTTTGATCTTGAAAATTTATTTAAGCCCCATGATGAATATGAGATTGATAATAGTGTTTGCAATATTATTGAAAGTGGGTTTGGAAGATTTTCAACTTTAGATCCCACATATTTGGAGAATGTTCAATCTTATGAAATTTTTGATAAAAGTGGGTTTGGAGAGGTCATGACTTTAGTTAATGTTAATCCCACTATTTTGGAAGAGTGTCAACTTCGCATGCATGTGGATCGTGTTGAGAATATGTTATGTGATAGCTATTTTGTTGAATTTGCTTATGATCCTACATGTAATTATTATGAGAGAGGAAAATATGGTTGTAGAAATTTTCATGTTACTAAATTACCTCTCGTTATGTTGAGATTGCTATTGTTTCTTTCCACTTCCTTGCATATGCTAGTTTTTGCTTGCCTTGATAATTTGTTTGCTTATAAAATGCCTATGCATAGGAAGTATGTTAGACTTAGATGTGTTTGTCACGTGTTTTACGATGCTCTTTTTGCGCTTTAATTCTTATCTTTTATGTGAGCATCATTGAAATCTCAATGCCTAGCTAAAAGGGCTTTAAAGAAAAGCGCTTGTTGGGAGACAACCCAATATTTATCCTTGCCGTTTAGTAATAAATATTTGATCTAGCCTCTGGTTAGATTTGTTTTAATTTTTTAATTAGTGTTTGTGCCAAGTGAAACCTATAGGATCTTCTTGGATGATAGTTATTTGATCTTGCTGAAAATTCAGAAACTTTCTGTTCACGAAAGCAATTGTTAAAAATCACGAGAACGTGATAAAATACTGATTCCAATTGCAGAAGATCAATAAACAAATTATCTAGGTCTTCCTATTTTGGTAGATTTTTCTAAGTTCCAGAAGTTTGTGTTAGTTACAGATTACTACAGACTGTTCTGTTTTTGACAGATTCTGTTTTTCGTGTGTTGTTTGCTTATTTTGATGAGTCTATGGTTAGTAAAATAGTTTATAAACCATATAGAAGTTGGAATACAGTAGGTTTAACACCAATATAAATAAATAATTATTTCAATACAGTACCTTGAAGTGGTGTTTTGTTTTCTTTCGCTAACGGAGCTCACGAGATTTTCTGTTAAGTTTTGTGTTGTGAAGTTTTCAAGTTTTGGGTAAGGATTTGATGGATTATGGAACAAGGAGTGGCAAGAGCCTAAGCTTGGGGATGCCCACGGCACCCCAAGGTAAATCTAAGGACACTAAAAAGCTAAAGCTTGGGGATGCCCCGGAAGGCATCCCCTCCTTCGTCTTCGTCCATCGGTAACTTTACTTGGAGCTATATTTTTATTCACCACATGATATGTGTTTTGCTTGGAGCGTCTTGTATGATTTGAGTCTTTGCTTTTTAGTTTATCACAATCATCCTTGCTTTACACACCTTTTGAGAGAGACACACATGATTCAGAATTTATTAGAATACTCTATGTGCTTCACTTATATCTTTCGAGCTATATAGTTTTTGCTCTAGTGCTTCACTTATATCTTTTAGAGCACGGTGGTGGTTTTGTTTTATAGAAACTATTGTTCTCTCATGCTTCACTTATATCATTTTTGAGAGTCCTACAAAACAGCATGGTAATTTGCTTAAATTGTGAAATTAGTCCTAATATGATAGGCATCCAAGATTAGTAAAAACTTTCTTATAAGTGCGTTGAATCCTAAGAAAAGTTTGATGCTTGATGATTGTTTTGAGATATGGAGGTAGTAATATTAAAGTTGTGCTAGTTGAGTAGTTGTGAATTTGAGAAATACTTGTTCTAAAGTTTGTGATTCCCGTAGCATGCACGTATGGTGAACCGTTATGTGATGAAGTCAGAGCATGATTTATTTATTGATTGTCTTCCTTATGAGTGGCGGTCGGGGACGAGCGATGGTCTTTTCCTACCAATCTATCCCCCTAGGAGCATGCGCGTAGTACTTTGTTTCGATAACTAATAGATTTTTGCAATAAGTATGTGAGTTCTTTATGACTAATGTTGAGTCCATGGATTATACGCACTCTCATCCTTCCACCATTGCTAGTCTCTCTAATACCGCGCACCTTTCACCGGCATCATATACCCACCATATACCTTCCTCAAAACAGCCACCATACCTACCTATTATGGCATTTCCATAGCCATTCCGAGATATATTGCCATGCAACTTACCACCGTTCCTTATATTATGACACGCTTCGTCATTGTCATATTGCTTTGCATGATCATGTAGTTGACATCGTATTTGTGGCAAAGCCACCATTCATAATTTTCATACATGTCACTCTTGATTCGTTGCATAACCCGGTACTCCGCCGGAGGCATTCACATAGAGTCATACTTTGTTCTAAGTATTGAGTTGTAATTCTTGAGTTGTAAGAAAATAAAAGTGTGATGATCATCATTATTAGAGCATTGTCCCAAGTGAGGAAAGGATGATGGAGACTATGATTCGCCCACAAGTCGGGATGAGACTCCAGACGAAAAAAGAGGCCAAAGAAAAAAAAGAGAAAAGGCCCAAATAAAAAAAATGAGAGAAAAAGAGAGAAGGGACAATGTTACTATCCTTTTCCACACTTGTGCTTCAAATTAGCACCATGATCTTCATGATAGAGAGTCTCCTATGTTGTCACTTTCATATACTGGTGGGAATTTTACATTATAGAACTTGGCTTGTATATTCCAATGATGGGCTTCCTCAAAATGCCCTAGGTCTTCGTGAGCAAGCGAGTTGGATGCATACCCACTTATTTTATTTAGTTGAGCTTTCATACACTTATAGCTCTAGTGCATCAGTTGCATGGCAATCCCTACTCACTCACATCAATATCTATTGATGGGCATCTCCATAGCCTGTGGATATGCCTAGTTGATGTGATACTATCTTCTCCTTTTTGTCTTCTCCACAACCACCATTCTATTCCACATATAGTGCTATGTCCATGGCTCACGCTCATGTATTGCGTGAAGATTGAAAAAGTTTCAGAACATCAAAAGTATGAAACAATTGCTTGGCTTGTCATCGGGGTTGTGCATGATTAAATACTTTGTGTGATGAAGATAGAGCATAGCCAGACTATATGATTTTGTAGGGATAACTTTCTTTGGCCATGTTATTTTGAGAAGACATAATTGCTTAGTTAGTATGCTTGAAGTATTATTACTTTTATATCAATATTAAACTTTTATCTTGAGTCTTTTGGATCTGAATATTCATACCACAAATAAGAGAATTACATTGAAAATTATGCTAAGTAGCATTCCACATCAAAAATTCCGTTTTTATCATTTACCTACTCGAGGACGAGCAGGAATTAAGCTTGGGGATGCTTGATACGTCTCCAACGTATCTATAATTTTTGATTGCTCCATGCTATATTATATTCTGTTTTGGATGTTTAATGGGCTTTATTATACACTTATATATTATTTTTGGGACTAACCTATTAACCAGAGGCCCAGCCCGAATTGCTGTTTTTTTGCCTATTTCAGTGTTTCGAAGGAAAAGGATATCAAACGGAGTCCAAACGGAATGAAACCTTCGGGAACGTGATTTTCGGAACGAACATGATCCAGAGGACTTGGAGTGGACGTCAAGCAACCAACGAGGAAGCCACGAGGCAGGGGGGCGCGCCTACCCACCCTGGGCGGACCCTCCACCCTCGCGGGCCCCTCGTGGCTCCACCGACCTACTTCTTCCTCCTATATATACCTACGTACCCCAAAACCATCAGAGGCAGAGCCAAAACCCTATTTCCACCGCCGCAACCTTCTGTACCCGTGAGATCCCATCTTGGGGCCTTTTCCGGCGCTCTGCCGGAGGGGGCATTGATCATGGAGGGCTTCTACATCAACACCATAGCCTCTCCGATGATGTGTGAGTAGTTTACCTCTGACCTTCGGGTCCATAGCTATTAGCTAGATGGCTTCTTCTCTCTTTTTGGATCTCAATACAAAGTTCTCCTCGATTCTCTTGGAGATCTATTTGATGCAACTCTTCTTTTGCGGTGTGTTTGTCGAGATCCGATGAATTGTGGGTTTATGATCAAGATTATCTATGAACAATATTTGAATCTCCTCTGAATTCTTTTATGTATGATTGGTTATCTTTGCAAGTCTCTTCGAATTATCAGTTTGGTTTGGCCTACTAGATTGATCTTTCTTGCAATGGGAGAAGTGCTTAGCTTTGGGTTCAATCTTGCGGTGCTCGATCCCAGTGACAGTAGGGGAAACGACACGTATTGTACTGTTGTCATCGAGGATAAAAAGATGGGGTTTATATCATATTGCATGAGTTTATCCCTCTACATCATGTCATCTTGCTTAAAGCGTTACTCCATTCTTATGAACTTAATACTCTAGATGCATGCTGGATAGCGGTCGATGTGTGGAGTAATAGTAGTAGATGCAGGCAGGAGTCGGTCTACTTGTCACGGACGTGAAGCCTATATACATGATCATACCTAGATATTCTCATAACTATGCTCAATTCTATCAATTGCTCGACAGTAATTCGTTTACCCACCGTAGTACTTATGCTATCTTGAGAGAAGCCACTAGTGAAACCTATGGCCCCTGGGTCTATTTTCCATCATATTAATCTACCGTCAACAAGCTATTTCTTTCGCCATTTATTTTGCTTTCTTTACTTTTAGTCTTTATCATAAAAATACCAAAAATATTATCTTATCATCTCTATCAGATCTCACTTTTGCAAGTGGCCGTGAAGGGATTGACAACCCCTTTATCGCGTTGGTTGCAAGGTTCTTATTTGTTTGTGTAGGTGCGTGGGACTTGAGTGTGGCCTCCTACTGGATTGATACCTTGGTTCTCAAAAACCGAGGGAAATACTTACGCTACTTTACTGCATCACCCTTTCCTCTTCAAGGGAAAACCAACGCAATGCTCAAGAGGTAGCAACTATCACCCAAGAAGATCCTAAAGGCTTTACTTGGCACAAACACTAATTAAAACACAAAAAACACAATCATGACAGTAGCATAATTTTGCAAACACACAAGAACATAAAGCAAAAAAGCAGAATAAAATTTATTCATTGGGTTGTCTCCCAACAAGCGCTATAGTTTCACGCCCTTAGCTAGGCATAAAGCAAGGATCTAAGTTTTGTCATCTTTGGTTCGAGATCCATAAGATGCCCTCATGATTGATTCATATGGTGGCCTAATTCTTGTTCTAGGAAAATGTTTCATACCTTTCCTCAAAGGAAACTGGAACTTGATATTGCCTTCTTTCGTATCAATCACGACACCGATAATGCGTAAAAATGGTCTACCAAGAATAATTGGACAAGACGGATTGCAATCAATATCAAGAACTATAAAAATCTATGGGCACATAATTCCTATTTGCAAGAATAATAACATCATTAATTCTTCCCATAGGCTTTTTAATAGTAGAATCCGCCAAGTGTAATTTCAATGAACATGATTCAATATTGGTAAGACCAAGCACATCACATAAAGATTTCGGAATTGTAGAAACACTAGCACCCAAGTCACACAAAGCAAAACCCTCATAATTGTTAATCTTGACTTTGATAGTAGGTTCCCATTCATCATGCAATTTTCTAGGAATTGATACTTCTAATTCCAATTTTTCTTCAAAAGCTTTCATCATAGCATCAACAATATGTTTAGTAAAAGCTTTATTTTGTTCATAGGCATGGGGTGAATTTAACATGGATTCAACAAAGAAATACAATCAATCAAAGAGCAACTATCATAATTAAAGTCTTTGTAATCCAAAAGAGTGGGCACATCACTAGTTAAAGTATTGACCTCTCCAAACCCACTTTTATCAATTTTCACAACAAGATTTTCACCCTCCGAAATATCGGGACGGCTTCTAGCTAACGTTGAATCTTCTCCAGTCCCTTTTTCATCAATCTTAACTTTACTAAGCAAGGAATCAATAGAAGAAACACCAATCATTTTAAGATCTTCATCACTTTTATGAAAGTAATCACTAGAAAACGCTTTTTCTAAAAATTCTCTTTTAGCTCTAAGCATAGCGGTTCTTTTCTTACTTTCATCCATAGAAACATAAAGAGCTTTAATTGATTCATCAACCTTAGGCGCAAAAATTTTCATCTTGAGATTTTCCACATCATGAGAAATTCTATCAACACTTCTAGACAAATCATCAATCTTTTTTAACTTTTCTTCTATGGTAGTGTTGAAAACTTTTTGCCTGTTGATAAATTCTTTAATATTATTCTCAAGATCAGAGGTGTTCCTATTATTATTATAAGATTTGTTTCCATAGGAATTACCATAATTATTAGAGGAATTACTAGGAAAAGGCCTAGGATTAAAATTACCTCTATAAGCATTGTTATTGAAATTATTTCGAGATAAAATTCACATCCATGGCATCACTATTTTGCTCAATCAAAGTAGACAAAGGGATATCATTAAAATCAATAGGAGCACTTTTACTAGCAACCAGTTGAAAAAATATGCCCTAGAGGCAATAATAAAGTTGTTATTTATATTTCCTTATATCATGATAAATGTTTATTATTCGTGCTAGAATTGTATTAAGCGGAAACATATTACATGTGTGAATACACAGACAAACAGAGTGTCACTAGTATGCCTCTACTTGACTAGCTCGTTGATCAAAGATGGTTATGTTTCCTAGCCATAGACATGAGTTGTCATTTGATTAACGGGATCACATCATTAGGAGAATGATGTGATTGACTTGACCCATTCCGTTAGCTTAGCACTCGATCGTTTAGTGTGTTGCTATTGCTTTCTTCATGACTTATACATGTTCCTATGACTATGAGATTATGCAACTCCCGTTTACCGGAGGGACACTTTGTGTGCTACCAAACGTGACAACGTAACTGGGTGATTATAAAGGTGCTCTACAGGTGTCTCCGAAGGTACTTGTTGGGTTGGCGTATTTCGAGATTGGGATTTGTCACTCCGATTGTCGGAGAGGTATCTCTGGGCCCTCTCGGTAATGCACATCACTTAAGCCTTGCAAGCATTGCAACTAATGAGTTTGTTGCAAGATGATGTATTACGGAACGAGTAAAGAGACTTGCCGGTAACGAGATTGAACTAGGTATTAAGATACCGACGATCGAATCTCGGGCAAGTAACATACCGATGACAAAGGGAACAACGTATGTTGTTATGCGGTTTGACCGATAAAGATCTTCGTAGAATATGTAGGAACCAATATGAGCATCCAGGTTCCGCTGTTGGTTATTGACCGGAGATGTGTCTCGGTCATGTCTACATAGTTCTCAAACCCGTAGGGTCCGCACGCTTAACGTTTGATGACGATTTGTATTATGTGTTATGTGATTTGATGTACCGAAGTTTGTTCAAAGTCCCGGATGAGATCACGGACATGACGAGGAGTCTCAAAATGATTGAGAGGTAAAGATTCATATATTGGAAGGTTGCATTCGGACATCGGAATGGTTCCAAGTGATTCCGGCATTTTTCCGGAGTACCGTGAGGTTACCGGAACCCCCCTGGGAAAGCTATGGGCCATAGGAGGGAGGCTAACCAGCCCACAAGGGGCTGGTGCGCCCCCCACAAGGGAGGAGGCTGAATTGGACTTGGGAAGGGGGTGCCAGCCCCCTTTCCTTCTCCTACTCCCTCTCCTCCTCCTTTTTCCCCTCCGGTAGAAGGAAAAAAGGGTGGGGCCGAATACTACTAGGACTGGAGTCCTAGTAGGGCTCCCCTCTCCTTGGCGCTCCCCTTGTTGGCCGGTATCCTCCTCCCCTCCTTTATATACGGGGGCAGAAGGGCACCCCAAAGGGACAACAGACAATCTCTTAGCCATGTGCGGTGCCCCCCCTCCACAGATCAACAGCTCGGTCATATCGTCGTAGTGCTTAGGCGAAGCCCTGCGCCGGTAACTTCATCATCACCGTCACCACGCCGTCGTGCTGACGAAACTCTCCCTTGGCTTCAATTGGATCAAGAGTTCGAGGGACGTCACCGAGCTGAATGTGTGCAGATCGCGGAGGTGCCATGCGTTCGGTACTTGGATCGGTTGGATCACGAAGACGTTCGACTACGTCAACCGTGTTACTAAACGCTTCCACTTTCGGTCTACGAGGGTACGTAGACACACTATTGATGTCTACTACGCAACCTTCTTCTTGTAGACATTGTTGGGCTTCCAAGTGCAGAGGTTTGTAGGGCAGTAGCAAATTTCCCTCAAGTGGATGACCTAAGGTTTATCAATCCGTGGGAGGCGTTGGATGAAGATGGTCTCTCTCAAACAACCCTGTAACCAAATAACAAAGAGTCTCTTGTGTCCCCAACACACCCAATACAATGGTAAATTGTATAGGTGCACTAGTTCGGCGAAGAGATGGTGATACAAGTGCAATATGGATGGTAGATATAGGTTTTTGTAATCTGAAAATATAAAAACAGCAAGGTAGCAAGTGGTAAAAGTGAGCGTAAACGGTATTGCAATGCGTTGAAACAAGGCCTAAGGTTCATACTTTCACTAGTGCAAGTTCTCTCAATAATAATAACATAACTGGATCATATAACTATCCCTCAACATGCAACAAAGAGTTACTCCAAAGTCACTAATAGCAGAGAACAAACGAAGAGATTATGGTAGGGTACGAAACCACCTCAAAGTTATTCTTTCGGATCGATCTATTCAAGAGTTCGTACTAGAATAACACCTTAAGACACATATCAACCAAAACCCTAATGTCACCTAGATACTCCAATGTCACCTCAAGTATCCGTGGGCATGATTATACGATATGCATCACACAATCTCATATTCATCTATTCAACCAACACAAAGTACTTCAAAGAGTGCCCCAAAGTTTCTACCGGAGAGTCAAGACGAAAACGTGAGCCAACCCCTATGCATAGGTTCATGGGCGGAACCCGCAAGTTGATCACCAAAACATACATCAAGTGAATCACGTGAATATCCCATTGTCACCACAGATAAGCACGGCAAGACATACATCAAGTGTTCTCAAATCCTTAAAGACTCAATCCGATAAGATAACTTCAAAGGGAAAACTCAATCCATTACAAGAGAGTAGAGGGGGAGAAACATCATAAGATCCAACTATAATAGCAAAGCTCGCGATACATCAAGATCGTATCACCTCAAGAACACGAGAGAGAGAGAGATCAAACATATAGCTACTAGTACATACCATCAGCCCCGAGGGTGAACTACTCCCTCCTCGTCATGGAGATCGCCGGGATGATGAATATGGCCACCGGTGAGGGTTCCCCCCTCCGGCAGGGTGCCAGAACAGGGTCCTGATTGGTTTTTGGTGGCTACAGAGGCTTGCGGCGGCGGAACTCCCGATCTATTCTGCTCCCCGATGGTTTTAGGGTATATTGATATATATAGGAGGAAGAAGTATGTCAGGGGAGCCACGAGGGGCCCACGAGAGTGGAGGGTGCGCCCCCTGCCTCATGCCCTCCTCGTTGATTCCCTGACGTGTACTCCAAGTCCCCCGGATTGCTTCCGTTCCAAAAATAACTCTCCCGAAGGTTTCATTCCGTTTGGACTCCGTTTGATATTCCTTTTCTGCGAAACACTGAAACAAGGGAAAAAACAGAAACTCGCACTTGGCTCTGGGTTAATAGGTTAGTCCCAAATATATTATAAAAGTGTTTAATAAAGCCCATAAACATCCAAAACAGATAATATAATAGCATGGAACAATCAAAAATTATAGATACGTTGGAGACGTATCAGCATCCCCAAGCTTAATTCCTGTTCGTCCTCGAGTAGGTAAATGATAAAAAACAGAATTTTTGATGTGGAATGCTACCTAACATATTTATCAATGTAATCTTCTTTATGGCGGCAAGAATATTCAGATCCATAAGATTCAAAACAAAAGTTTAATATTGACATGAAAACAATAATACTTCAAGCATACTAACAAAGCAATCATGTCTTCTCAAAATAACATGGCCAAAGAAAGTTATCCCTACAAAATCATATAGTCTGGCTATGCTCTATCTTCATCACATAAAATATTTAAATCATGCACAACCTCGATGACAAGCCAAGCAATTGTTTCATACTTTTGATGTTGTCAAACCTTTTCAATCTTCACGCAATACATGAGTGTGAGCCATGGACATAGCACTATAGGTGGAATAGAATGATGGTTGTGGAGAAGACAAAAAGGAGAAGATAGTCTCACAGCAACTAGGCGTATCAACGGGCTATGGAGATGCCCATCAATAGATATCAATGCGAGTGAGTAGGGATTGCCATGCAACGGATGCACTAGAGCTATAAGTGTATGAAAGCTCAAAAAGAAACTAAGTGGGTGTGCATCCAACTCGCTTGCTCACGAAGTCCTAGGGCATTTTGAGGAAGCCCATCACTGGAATATACAAGCCAAGTTCTATAATGTAAAATTCCCACTAGCATATGAAAGTGACAACATAGGAGATTCTCTATCATGAAGATCACGGTGCTACTTTGAAGCACAAGTGTGGTAAAAGGATAGTAGCATTGTCCCTTCTCTCTTTTTCTCTCATTTTTAATTTTTTTTTTAATTTTTTTGTTTGGGCCTTTTTCTCCTTTTTTATGGCCTCTTTTTTTTTCCTTTTTTTTTATTTAGTCCTGAGCCTCATCCCGACTTATGGGGGAATCATAGTCTCCATCATCCTTTCCTCACTTGGAACAATGCTCTAATAATGATGATCATCACACTTTTATTTACTTACAACTCAAGAATTACAACTCGATTCTTAGAATAAAATATGACTCTATATGAATGCCTCCGGCGGTGTACCGGGATGTGCAATGACTCATGAGTGACATGTATGAAAGAATTATGAACGGTGGCTTTCCCACAAATACAATGTCAACTACATGATCATGCAAAGCAATATGACAATGATGAAGCATGTCATAATAAACGGAACGGTGGAAAGTTGCATGGCAATATATCTCGGAATGGCTATGGAAATGCCATGATAGGTAGGTATGGTGGATGTTTTGAGGAAGATATATGGTGGGTGTATGATACCGACGAAAGGTGCGCGGTATTAGAGAGGCTAGCAATGGTGGAAGGGTGAGAGTGCGTATAATCCATGGACTCAACATTAGTCATAAAGAACTCACATACTTATTGCAAAAATCTATTTAGTTATCGAAACGAAGTACTACGCGCATGCTCCTAGGGGGATAGATTGGTAGGAAAAGACCATCGCTCGTCCCCGGCCGCCACTCATAAGGAAGACAATCAATAAATAAATCATGCTCTGACTTCATCACATAACGGTTCACCATACGTGCATGCTACGGGAATCACAAACTTTAGAACAAGTATTTCTCAAATTCACAACTACTCACTAGCATGACTCTAATATCACCATCTTCATATCTCAAAACAATCATAAGGAATCAAACTTCTCATAGTATTCAATGCACTTTATATGAAAGTTTTTATTATATCCCTCTTGGATGCCCATCATATTAGGACTAAATTCATAACCAAAGCAAATTACCATGCTGTTTAGGACTCTCAAAATAATATAAGGGAAGCATGAGAGTTCATATATTTCTTCAAAATAAATCCACCGCCGTGCTCTAAAAGATATAAGTGAAGCACTAGAGCAAACAACAAACTACTCCGAAAGATATAAGTGAAGATCAATGAGTAGTCGAATAATTATGCAACTATGTGAAGACTCTCTAACATTTAAGAATTCAGATCTTGGAATTTTATTCAAGCAGCAATAAAAACAAAAGAAAATAAAATAACGCTCCAAGCAAAACACATATCATGTGGTGAATAAAAATATAGCTCCAAGTAAAGTTACCGATGAACGAAGACGAAAGAGAGGATGCCTTCCGGGGCATCCCCAAGCTTAGGCTCTTGGTTATCCTTGAATATTACCTTGGGGTGCCTTGGGCATCCCCAAGCTTAGGCTCTTGCTACTCCTTATTCCATAGTCCATCGAATCTTTACCCAAAACTTGAAAATTTCACAACACAAAACTTAACAGAAAACTCGTAAGCTCCGTTAGTATAAGAAAATAAATCACCACTTAGGTACTGTTTTGAACTCATTCTAAATTCATATTGGTGTAATATCTACTGTATTCCAACTTCTCTATGGTTCATACCCCCCCGATACTACTCATAGATTCATCAAAATAAGCAAACAACACATAGAAAACAGAATCTATCAAAAACAGAACAGTCTGTAGTAATCTGTATCAAACGTATACTTCTGGAACTCCAAAAATTCTAAAATAAATTGGTGGACCTGAGGAATTTGTCTAGTAATCATCTTCAAAAGAATCAACTAAATAGCACTCTCCAGTAAAAAGTTTTAGCTAATCTCGTGAGCGCTAAAGTTTCTGTTTTTTACAGCAAGATCATAAAGACTTCACCCAAGTCTTCCCAAAGGTTCTAGTTGGCACAAACACTAATTAAAACATATAACCACATCTAACCAGAGGCTAGATAGATTATTTATTCCTAAACAGAACCAAAAAGCAAGAAACTAAAATAAAATTGGGTTGCCTCCCAACAAGCGCTAACGTTTAACGCCCCTAGCTAGGCATGATGATTTCAATGATGCTCACATAAGACATAAGAATTGAAACATAAAGAGAGCATCATGAAGAATATGACTAGCACATTTAAGTCTAACCCACTTACTATGCATAGGGATTTTGTGATCAAACAATTTATGGGAACAATAATCAACTAGCATAGGAAGGCAAAACAAGCATAACTTCAAAACTTTAAGCACATAGAGAGGAAACTTGATATTATTGCAATTCCTACAAGCATATATTCCTCCCTCATAATAATATCAGTAGCATCATGAATGAATTCAACAATATAACTATCACTTAAAGCAATCTTTTCATAATCTACAAGCATAGAAAATTTACTAGTCTCCACATAAGCAACATTTTTCTTATTCGGAATAGTGGGAGTATCATAGGAGACTTGAATACTATAAATTGTTTCCACATTAAAAGAGTAATATTAAGAAAAAGGGTAATCATAATCATGACAAGTTTTATAAATATAATCATCACTACTTTGTATAGCATAAGTTTCATCACAATAATCATCATAAGTAGCAACTTTGTTCTCATCATAATCGATTCAAACCTCTTGCAAGATATTGGACTCATCACTAAATAAAGTCATGAACTCTACAAATCCACTTTCATAATTATCATAATAAGATTCAACATCCTCCAAAATAGTGGGATCATTACTTCCTAAAGTTGACACTCTTCCAAACCCACTTTCATCAATATAATCACCATAAGTAGGAGGCATGCTATCGTCATTATAAATTTGCATATCAAAACTTGGGAGGCTAATAACATCATCTTCATTAAACATAGCATCCCCAAGCTTGGGACAAACATTAATTTCAGCAAATATATTCTCAAATATGTCATCCTCATCAAACATAGCTTCCCCAAGCTTGGACCTTTTCATATCATAAGCATAATCATTCTCATCATTAATAGTATGGATAGCACCAATAGTATAGCAATTATCATCATCACAATGAGTAGTAGGAGCAACATCATTTGGGAGGGATACCTTTTTACCTTTGCTGCTCCGTTTTTTCTTTTTCTTCTTCACATCATGTGCGGGTTTATCCCTCTTTTTGAGCTCCTTATTGATGAGATTGGTTGAATAGAAAGCTCATCCTCGTTACCTGATTCATCATAAGAAATAATAGGAGGATATTGGGAAGTCTCTTCCCTTTCATTAGTATTCTCTTCATCTTCTATTTGTTTTCTTTTCTTTATGTAATTGGCAATATAAGGATTTTCAATGCAATTCACCACACAATACATATAAATTTCTTCTAGATCAATATCGAGGGATTTCTCGAGGTTATATTCTGGAATAATCTTAGTTTGACGTTTCATTTCTTCATAACCCAAAAGCAAACTAAGTTCACTATAATGTGCAAGGGAAATCAAGTCATCACAATTTTTGGACACGATTCGATCATGAAACAATTTGCATTTGATATTAAAATGACCATGTTCATTGCAAAGTTCACAAGTATGGCTAAGAAATTTTAAATTTTCAGCTCTAACATTTAGCATTTCTTGTAACCATTTAGTTTCTAAATGCTTATGCCTCTTGCAATATCTATCTTCCCTATTTGGTGTGTACTTGCAAACCCAATGCACTCCACAAAAATTGACATGTTTATAGGAGACATTTTCATCATAACTAGTGCAATCATCATTAGTACTATGGATATTCAAGGAGTTCATACTAACAACATTGCAATCATGATCATCATTCAAAGGTTTAGTGCCAAACATTTTAATGCATTCTTCTTCTAACACTTTGGCACAATTTTCCTTCCCATCATACTCACAAAAGATATTAAAAAGATGAAGCGTATAAGGTAAACTCAATTCCATTTTTTTGTAGTTTTCTTTTATAAGCTAAACTAGTGATAAAGCAAGAAACTAGAAAATACGATTGCAAGATCTAAAGATATACCTTCAAGCACTAACCTCCCCGGCAACGGCGCCAGAAAAGAGCTTAGTTGACGGGGTGTGAGTGCCGCTTACCTAGCCTTCCCGGCAACGGTGCCAGAAAAGAGCTTGATGTCTACTACGCAACCTTCTTCTTGTAGACGTTGTTGGGCCTCCAGGTGCAGAGGTTTGCAGGACAGTAGCAAATTTCCCTCAAGTGGATGACCTAAGGTTTATCAATCCGTGGGAGGCGTAGGATGAAGATGGTCTCTCTCAAACAACCCTGCAACCAAATAACAAAGAGTCTCTTGTGTCCCCAACACACCCAATACAATGGTAAATTGTATAGGTGCACTAGTTCGGCGAAGAGATGGTGATACAAGTGCAATATGGATGGTAGATATAGGTTTTTGTAATATGAAAATATAAAAACAACAAGGTAGCAAGTGGTAAAAGTGAGCGTAAACGGTATTGCAATGCGTTGAAACAAGGCCTAAGGTTCATACTTTCACTAGTGCAAGTTCTCTCAATAATAATAGCATAACTGGATCATATAACTATCCCTCAACATGCAACAAAGAGTCACTCCAAAGTCACTAATAGCGGAGAACAAACGAAGAGATTATGGTAGGGTACGAAACCACCTCAAAGTTATTCTTTCGGATCGATCTATTCAAGAGTTCGTACTAGAATAACACCTTAAGACACATATCAACCAAAACCCTAATGTCACCTAGATACTCCAATGTCACCTCAAGTATCCGTGGGCATGATTATACACTACAAAAAATACACTTCCGTGATGATACGTGTTTGTCACAGTAGGTCGCGTTTTTTGTCATGCATGTACATCCATGATGATTTTATGACAAAAATCAAGATAGTCATACCTGTGCTGTCGTAGAAGTGTTCCATGACATTACCAAAATTATCATCACGGAAGTGTCCACTTCCATGACGATAAATCGCGCGTCACAGAAGTGCTTTCGTCAAGGGTGACCGACACGTGGCATCCACCGTAACGGAACGCCGTTAAGCTATCGGGTCGGGTTTTGGATCCGATAACCCGTTAACAGCCCCGACCAATGGGAAATTTCCACGTGTAAAATTCTTATTGGCCGGACGAAACACGTGTCAGCTCGTCAGTGGGTCAGATAGGTGCCTATGATATGTCGACACGTGCCACGGCCCACCACTGGCCCATTTAGCTTACAAAGCCGGCCCGTTTGACTTGGTCAAAAGTTAACGGGCTGGCCCATGAAAAGCCTGTTAACGGTCTCTTCGCAAATAGCCCATTTTACGGCCCGTTAACTCACGGCCCGTTAGGCCCTAAAGGAAATCGGCCCAACAACGTCATGTGGGCCGTCGAATATAACACCAGCCCATTTCACTTTCGGCCCATGTATGGCCTACGACGTCTTTCGGCCCATATGAGGCCTTCGTATCTTTCGGCCCTTTACAGGCCCATGGTGACTCTAGCCCATAATGAACAGTAATTTTCTTTATACCCGTTAACGGCCCGTGATTTACATGGGCCGTTTCCAGCCCGTGTTAGCTTTCGACCTATTGACGGCCCATACGTTCTTGGGCTCCTTTTCGGCCCTCGATTACTTCCGGCCCGTTACTGGCCTGTTCCCCTAATGGGCCAAATTCGGCCCATGGCAAGAGTTGACCCGTTACTGGCCTATTCCCCTAATGGGCCAAATTCGGCCCATGGCAAGAGTCGGCCTGTTTCTGGGCTGTTAACCCGTTGCGCCGTTTCCAGCCCGTCCTATATTCTGGCCCATTAACGACCCGTTATGCCTGTGACAGAATTAAGCCTTTGCTGTCCTACAGCCTGTTAACGGCCTGGGCCGATACCAATTACGCCCGATTACGGCCCATGTAGACCCATTTATCCGACGGCCCGAGGCCCACCGATTACAGGCCCATTTATCGACGGCCCGTAGGAGACCCATGGATCCTACGGCCCGTATATGGCCCATGGTAGTTGCGGCCACTAGCAAACCAGGGAAAAAGAAGACTAGGAAATAAATAAGGCCGAAACTAACGCTAGGCTATTAAGGCGATTGCACAGATTACATCCACTCGGCATCAAAGATTGCCACCAGTGCAAATATAGGGAACACCCTACACTATACAAAAATGGCTTGCTGTTTTCTTCAGCCGGTGGCTGCACGTTAAGAATAAATTTTGTATCGCACCAAAACAAATTACAACTATATAACAAAAGGAAGGTTGGCATAAAACTTAACAGTCTAGCAGATAAATGCACCACCAGAAGTTCAGAAGCTCAGTTCATTTGACCTGACTGTTACGTTTTCATGCTGTATTGTCCGATGGAGCACCATAACCCTCGCCTTCATTTCCCCTAGGCTCCTGAACAACATAGCAAATGTCTGATAGTCTGGTTTCAAAACCATGCATATCTTGACGACATTGAGCAATGTTTCTCCTTGTTTCACAAAGGGTCTCTGTTAGGGAATGGACTTGTGTCTGGAGCGCAGATACAACATTGCTTTGAGCTTGCATATCTTGATCATGAGGCAGTTTGGGTGATATTGCCTTAACAACCAACCCAGTATTATGCAGGAACGTGCTTTTGGCACTTAGTGGACAAGTACTGACCCACTGCAGCAAGAGCTGACATTGCGGTTATAGTTGCCTCGCCACCTTCAGAAGGTGGCGGTTCCACCATTTTTTCCATAGCTTGCTGAAAAGTTGAGGTTTTACATTAGTAGTACCAGAACAAAAGATATTAAGGAGGCAGCAAAACCAAACAAAATAGCTTTGGTCTATATATAGAACTTATTCTGGTGAACCCATGTAAAATATTAGTTGTATTTTATTGCAAAGTACATAATAAAACCAGGTTCCAAACATATGACCATGTAGCATCGCTAATGTATTGTCTATTTCTTCACATTGTATTGAGGGCTAAGGATAAAGAGACGAAGTTTATAATACGGTAAGCATAGTATGACATCATTCATATCACATAACAACTGAGAACAGACAAACAGGCAATTGTAACGTTGTGTGGGAAAGTCCAGCACAGAACTAGATTACGGGTCAAGATCAAAGGAACATCACTCCTCTCTTTTAAACCTTGTAAGGTGCAATGATACGCTAAGACAATTGTGTATAAAATTGAAAAGAGTAATAGACATTGGCTGCAAACCATGCAGTTCAAGGCACAAGTCAGAGTAAGTAGTAGTTAAAAGGCATGAGGATTAAGGACTTACAACAACGGCTTTGACTGGTGTAGTCATGCCCTTCTTCTTGCTGGTGTGACAGTCCTTGAAGATTTCCACAGCATTTGGTTCAGGTACTTTTTGGTCCTTGCGGGCTTTCCTCTGCATTTCGAACAAGTCAATATAGATCTGATAATATGGTACAGCGAAAAGAGTGAAACAACAGCTAATTACAAGAGCCTCGCAGTGTGCAATATAGCTACGAGATCCTGTCGTCTGTTGGAATTTCACTTTCGTACGGTTGGCCTTGTTCTTTGAACAGTTCACCTACAAGAAGATAGATTTGTGTGGCACATGCGTAAATAGGACTTCAACATGTGATCTGATGACATATATATAATGTACCTGATACTTCGGATCAGACCAGTGTTTAACAAGGCCCCTCCAGTCTTCATCCGATATATTTTCCACTGGAGATGTTTGGGAAAGTTCACTGTTAGCCTTGCCTTCAAAGTGAGTTTTCCTCAAGTTATACCGATACTGTCGCAGAGCAGACTTGAAAACATGGGTGCAAGCTTGTCTAGTTGCATCATCTTGGCTATCCAATTTGAACCTCATCTGTTGAAAATTATGGGAGTCTCATTATCAGCAACCTAGAAAGTATGGGACAGAGCACGACGATATTACTATTTTCCATACATAACCATACTTACAGATAAATGGTCGAGGAAGGTGTTGAACTGGGTTTCGTCTTTGTCATTCCTGTACTGAATTCATGTTGGGAGGATACGTACATGACACCTAACGGCAACCGCTGCCTCTGATACTAACTTGGCTGACTCTGTAGCATCACGTGGCCTTTTTAAACCTGCC
The DNA here is from genome assembly GCF_002575655.3 of Aegilops tauschii subsp. strangulata. Taxonomy (NCBI): domain Eukaryota; kingdom Viridiplantae; phylum Streptophyta; class Magnoliopsida; order Poales; family Poaceae; genus Aegilops; species Aegilops tauschii. The sequence continues at coordinate 59,117,796 of NC_053035.3, forward strand.
TCAAAACGGATCTCCATTCTTCCTCCTCTAGATTTAGTTAACCTATCGAGCATTATCCCTGATGTTTGTTTCCTCTTGCGCCTAGGTGCTAGTCCAACAACGAACATAGGAAGTGTTAGTGTACATCAAACTGTGAGACTACATATAAAGAAGCATGCAACTGTAACTTGACTCTAGCAACTACCTTCTTGCTGTTGAAGCTCACAAGGTTCATCTGATATTGCCAACTCGTCTTGTGTCAAGAGTGCTTGGGAAGTAGTGTCAGGTGGCAAGGGAGCTTGGGAACGTGCTGCTAGCTCAGTTGACGCACGAGTAAGTCGTGCAGCTGGTAGTACTGTGGTAGGTGTTGCAAGAACTAGGGCTGTCTCTGCTTGTTTGGTGGCAGCTATTTGTTTTTGTTTGGCTTTTTTTGCAACTCGTGTAGCATGGGATGCCGTGTTTGTAGAATTTTCCGCTGGACTTTGACCTTCTATTGCACCATCAGAATCTGCAGGTTTCATCCGCTTCTCATTCCCTGCCATTCTGTGTTTCTTCCTCTTTCTCTGTGCCATGTTAAGTCAAGCCGACAAGAAAAACGAATAACAATTTAGTTCTTCAGAAAAAATTGATGCGTGATGCAGACGAACTGAACTTTGATGTTAGACAACCACATGATAGGAGGATGTAATATGTATGAAAAACAGGACGGAAGAGATAACCAGAACTATGATGTGTAAACTAAGAAGAAGACATTTCACCAAATTAGAAGCAATGCAATGGAAGGTAGACACCATATGAAAGATGCTACAAATATCGCTCTGCCAAGTTAACAGTGTCTCATCATAAATGGCGTTTAAACAAATGTGAAACAGTACAAGAAATAAATCATATGCAAGATGCAAACAACATCACACTACCATGTTAGAGGTCTCTCGTCATTAGTGCCATTGCATATTCACAGCATTGCATATTCACAGCTTATGATGTGTAAACTAAGGAGAAGGCATTTCAACAAATTAGAAGCAATGAAAGCTAGACACCATATGAAAGATGCAACGAATATCACTCTACCAAGTTAAAACTGTCTCGTCATAAGTGCCATTTCAACAAATTAGTAGTACAAGCTAGAAAAGAATGTGAGATGTAACCTATATCACACTCCGAAGTCAAACGTGTCTTATGATAAGTGATTGTTGCAGGTTACACAACAGTAGTAATTTGATGTAAGAACATGGTGTGATAGACAGATATTGTATGTTCTAGAAACAGGAACACGTGTCTTATTCAAGTATAATGTGTAAAGTAAGCAGATGGAATTCAACAAAATTAGAAGCAATACAAGCTAGACATCACACATAACATGCAACCACATATAACAGTGCCAAGTTAGAGGGAGCACCGGTGATGCTGCACTAGGGGAGACGTGTTCATCATAAACACAGTTTTGTTGAGTGTCTATGCATGTGTTGTCTTGGAAATAATCTTGGGGGTGTGGAGGAGTAGAAACTATAGAGGCCCTCCATTCGGAAGGAGCACCTTTATCCGCTGCCTTGCTAACTTCCTTCTGCTTTATTGATTTTGAATTGTCAAGTAAAACCGACAAGAAAAAGCAATAAAATTCTCTCTTCAGAACTCATTCATGCATGATACTGACAATCACTACTTTGATGTAAGGCAAACACATGATACCAGGATGGAATATGTACGAAAAACAGGACGGCATGGCATGTTCACAACTGTTTGTGTAAACTAAGCAGAAACCATTCCAGCAAATAAGAAGCAATGCAAGCTAGACACCACATGAAAGATGCAACCAATATGACTCTGCCAAGTTAAAAGCGTCCCATCATAAATGGAATTTCAACAAATTAGAAGCAGCGCATGCTATAAATCATATGAAAGATGCAACTAATATCACACTGCATATACTAAAGGTGTCTCGTCATGTTGATTGATGCGGGATACAAAAAAACAATAGTTTTATGTAAGGACATGCTTAATAGACAGATGTACTATGTACTAAATATAGGAAGGCATGTCACATTAACAGGTATAATGTATAAGCTAAGCAGACTAGCACATGCAGTTTAACCAGATTGGAAGAATTACAATCTAGACACCATATGCAACATGCAACCACATATCACGCTGCCAAGTTAGAGCAAGCACCTGTGATGCTGGTGTAGGGGAAATGCTGTAATCAACTACAGAGCTACGTTCACTATCTTCATCTAGCATTTTTGTTTCTTGAGAATCATGTCGGGAGGCTGACGCTGCATTCTTTAAATGAGGAGTAGTCCCCTTGCCTGCCTGCCTCGTCATAAGTGATTGATGAGGGATACACAAGAACATTAGTTTGATGTAAGAACATGGTTAATACACAGATGTACTAGTATGTACCAAAAACAGAAAGGCATGTCATATTCAAAGGTATAATGTGTAAGCTAAGCAGATGCAATTTAACCAAATTGGAAGCAATACAAGCTAGACATCCGGCTGGAGTGGTGAGCATGATCATCTAGGACCTGAGAGCCTGGTGGGAGGCGGGCTGCTTCGCCACCATCGCAGCTTTTTAGTTGGCTTCCAGGTGATGCCTATCTTTGCTGGGCTTGTCACTGGCTCGGCCAGTGCCCTGACTAGCTATTTGTCTTCTGGTGCTCACGGGATGGTGGTTCATGTAAAAAAATATCTTTCCTTATCTTACCGACTTCAGCCTTTCGAATACAAGCTAGACACCATATGGAACATGCAACCACATATGACACCGCGAAGTTAAAGCAAGCACCTGGGATGGTGGTTCATTGCGAGCGAGGTCATCAACTCCAGAGCTACGTTTACCGTCTCCATCTGCTGACACTGCACCCTTTATAGCGCTGTAACGTGTCTTGCCTACCCGCACACGAAGCTGGAGCGACTTCTCTCTTTTCTTTTTGGCTTCTCTCATGGCAGCAGAGTCTGAAATACCCTTGCATAAAAACACAATAGTGAGAGTAAGGGTGAAGTGTGTGCAGAACTAGTGCACTGTAAAAGTAGCAGATAGCAGGTGGCTAAAAAATAAATGACAGGAGACATATGATAGCTCTACAACATTGCATGGCAAACAAAATTAGATTCTACTCGGTATGATTTTGTAATATATGAGCACAGGAAATGCAGGTACTCCTCCAGCACACCACCACATGTGGTCATATCTAAGATAACAGTCGACTGAAAATAAATAGGTCAGTTGATTTTTTTAATGAACCGTCCGATCTATAAGGAACGGGCAGATGGCCTTCGTCTACCTCCCGCCAGTCACTGTTGACGATCTTTCTCGAACCGCCAGCGACCACCGGCCCAGACCCCTGCCTCCGCCGCCCCGCCCTCCCATCGACCTCACACCACTGCCGTGCTTGGCAGCGCCCCCAGGCCATCCCTTTAATCCCAGCCGACCTCCAGATCGGGCGCCAGTAGCTCTAGGCCGCACACGCCCCTAAGATAAACACCAAGGCGCTGCTTCCCCGACGTAATAGGCATACTAGCGCCTGTTATGTCGGGGAATGCTTCCGTTAATTGGGAATCAACTGGCCAGAAATTGAAATTCAGGGGGGCGACAGACCTCTAGCTAAGGTGAAATAGTATATGAGGAGAAACCTTGTGCATCGCGAGTACTAGGAACATCTAATATCAAGAAGAAGCGGTCAACTAGTGTCTTCTGTGGGATGAATACCGTGCAAGTAGAGACGTAAGATTTGCACGAATAAGGGAAGAGGAGTGCCTTTTTCGGTTACCGGTGTGGTCACCTCCACATGTCACGCCGATCTTCTTCTTTTTACCGGGGAAACCGATGTTCTGGAGGGTGCAGGCTTGGACGAACCCATGGCCAAATTGTTGACTGTGTTGCCGTGGCCGTATGTCAGCGGAGGGGAAGCAGATCCGAGGCAGCGAAGGACGGCATAGCAGGAACAGCTCCGGTGCGGTGGAGGGTGGCGAAGTTGGAGCGGCAGCGGTGAGGCGCAGGACGGCGTGTTTGAACTGGCTCGGGTACGGACGGCTCGGCCTCGGCTTCAACTACTAGCCGTGGAGGGCATTGCGGTTGAGGTTGAGGTGGACGACGACGTCGGGGTATCGGCTCCGGCGTGATGGAGGAGGGCGGCGGTTGATGGGTGGGATGGGGTGGCGGACGGAGGACGCCAAGGTTTCGCGGCTGGTGGAGAGGCAGTTTTGGCGCACACGGAGTACGAATGGGGAATCAGACGGGTGGGGGGGAACCATGTTTCGGTCTGGGACGCGCTTGTTTTTGGCTTTTTTGAACAGAAGATGGGACGCGCTTGTTTGAAATTTGGGGAAAGTACAAACTTTGCCCCCTCTTAAATTTCGGACCTACTGTGGGTCGGGGGTAGGATGGTAATCCCAGGTGTCCCAAATAGTTGGCGGGAGCGATTTCGGCCGCGCGCATGTGTGCTTAGGCGGCCATTGTGTATGAATGTTTTTCGGATGCGGTTGCGTGGCGTCTAGATGAAGCTACAAACGTACCCCGGTTTAGACCTTTGGACGTCGGGCCGGTAGGTTTCACGGGTCGGAGTTATTAGAAAAGTAATTTCCTTGTACTACCAAACATTGGTCTCACACGGTTTCGGGCGAGTAGAGGCTCTTTTGGCACTTCGTTCGAAATTTTGAAACACAAGCATTCACGTTTAGAGTACTCTTGAACTATGAGGATTGACCTAAATAGACAACGTTATATTTGACCTTGTATGTTTGAAAACCTCATTAAATTATCCGCTTCTTTTTGAAATTTTGACACTTGAAAAATCCTATAACTACGATTATTTTGGAATGGAGGAGCTAAATTTGAATCTATTTTGTACACGACTACATATGCTATTATGTACAAAATCAGAGCAAAGATTGGTGCCCCCATAAGTTAGGTATGGTTTACAAATGCCATGATATCAAATTCAAATAATTGAATGGACTTCATGTTGAATTCGATTTTTTTAAACCACCTTAAGTTGAATTCAAATGTATGCTAGTTCATAGGTAGCTATTTATAATGTCCATTGTGTAACTTTCGTATGTATAATGTGCTTTACACACACAACATGAACTATACTCACGTTTATATTTGATTGCTAAAGCGATGCATTGTCTGGAGTTCAAAATACTAACTATGTGGATCAATTGTGTCGAATAATAACATAGACATGCTCAAATTCGATAGAATCTAGATGTCTGATGGATTAATGACCGCTCCTTACGCGAATTGCAAATATCATGATCCCATCCTAATATTTGGATACAATTTATATCTTTAATCAATGTGTAGAGCAGTCTTTTACGTGTAGTTTCACTCTCCATCGGTGGTCTCTCACACATGCTCACACACTCTCTCCCGAGGTGTCTTTCTCGCACACATGCTCTAGATATAACCCTCCCTCCCTCTCGTAACCATTTACAACTGTTTTCACTAACCTTTATCACAAGCACTCTTCCTCTCGCAAACATACACACGCACAATCCTCATCGACCCTTTCTATATACATGGACCTGCCTACGTGTCTCATGTACGCACATTATCTTTACGCCCGTCTCTCACGCATTGTGTCACACCTCTCTTCCTAATCGACGAGTATGATTCTAGCAGAGCATTCTGTAGGATGCCCCTTAAAGTTAGGTTGGATGAATAGTAATATCAGAGATAAAGGGGTTACCTTAGTCCGAGAACCTAGGGTTACAAATCCTAGCCGGCTTTGTTAGTGGACATAGAGTCCTTCACAATTCTGCTATCTTTGTCTTGTACGACTAGTCATCCATGGGTCTTCCTAAATGCGTCACGGGCCGACCAATGTGGCGCAGGTCGGAACCGAACGAAGGGCCTCACCTCGACCCACCGGACCTCACGCGGTGACACACCCTCTGCCCCCACGTCTCATTATCTTCTCACACCCACACATACCAACACAAACACCACACACACAGAAAATTTCTCCCAGTGCCTCTATTCCCTCCCCCCTTGCATATACACACTCAAGGGAATGGAATCTCTTGTCGTGACGTCATATTTGTCTCTCTCTCTAGACCACTCTCATTTCTCGTGCTATCTCTCCCACGCCCCCCGTCGGCCCCTCTATCCATGCCTCTCTCGAATACGTAATACACACACATACCTCTCTAGGCCTCGCCAAATGCATCAACCACACATTCACACATGTTACATCACGTACCCCATTGATCTAAAAAGCCCTCTCTTCACGTTTATTTCGCATACAACATCCCTTTTGAATAAAGTGTGGCCAAAAAATTATTTTAGAGTTTCTACATATATACAACATTACAAAGTTATATGGAGGAGTACGAACGCTAATTTGCATTGCATGGTGCCCACAATGATATTTATTCCGCACTGTGAATTTGTATATTTTTATACTATATACAAAGTTAGTCATAATAAAGAGAAACGAAGAGCATATCTCTCTCCATCGCATACCCTCCCTGTACGCCCCTTTCACGTATGCACACAAAACTATCTCCAGGTCCTCTAAAAGTAAGCCCCCAGAAAATTCACGCATGTTTCATCTTTCTCTCGCGATATATGTAATGACGATCATTGTATTTGAAGCGAAAGCACGATACATACATTGGACTTCAGAATCCACTCATTACGGTCACCATTTACGTTTAGTGGTTATTATACAGTCACGGGCTCACCGTACAACTCTGTATTTGCTCATGACATGACTAGTTGACCAGTTAAACGCTCCACGTGGCACCTCTAGTGTTGCATCACATTATCTCACTACCATCGTGCCCACCTGTCGACTTGTATCTACTCTACATCTACACTCTTATAAAATACATAAAATACACTCCTATAAAAAACAGAGTTGGTGATGATGGTGTGCCTGCCATCCTACAATATAGGCCGTCCGATTTATATCTGACGGATAGGAAAGAAACCATGGCAATTTTGCAAAAAGGTACACACACACCTCTCCACATTTGCAAATAAGGCCTTCCCTCGTTTATCCTTTTCTCTCACAAGATAAACAAGTCATACAAATGCATCTTGATGTTACATGCAACGCACGGGCATCTTGCTAGTAAGAATGAAAACAAATGACAACAAAATATTTGGACGGTGGTTCGAAGTCATGACCGCGGGCACAGCGGACAAGGTGGCCTTGTATTGGTATGCTGAGTCGTGTGTTTTAACACACAGGAGCTGGTGTGGTGATTATACACACACGCACGCATGCACACGAACTGCATCCACGCAACACTCACACAAACACATGCACCCACGCACGCACGCAACACTCACACGTACACACGCAGCCACACACGTACGCAACACTCACACGCACGCATGCAACACTCACACGCACACACGCACGCATGCATGCACACACCAGTACACCACACGACCAACACACACTCTCACGCTCAAGTGCTCAACCTACACGTGCATGCGCACACATCAGGCCCTGACAGACACATACGCAACCAGGTGATTCCCGCGCACGGGTTGGAGCCTTGTCGCGCCTGCGTAAATTTGTGTTTCCTTTTGCCTATGCGAACTGACAGGTGGGACCCACAAGGAACGTGGTCAATTTAACTAGTCAACATGGCGCCACGCAGACTATTTGGCCGGTCAACAGAGTGCAATCCGATGCTGAACTGTGAGAAAGTGACCGTATAATCACCGCAAAACGTATATAGTGACTGTAATCAGGTTATTCTGAAGTTCGGTGACCGTATTACGCTTTTCTCTCTGTAGGCCCTCCAAAACTACATCTCTACACGTTCTCGCATGTTACATCTAACAACTATGCAATACAGCACTACTACTACACTCTAACACAATAAATCATATGTGTTTTTAGTTTTACTAGATATCATATTGTTACTTATAATTATTCAGTTTGCATACATTAAAATTGCCTTCGAAATGTATGGCCAGTATCATCTACCGCGCGGAAAAAATCCCGCCCTTTCCTGTTTAATCGGGTTTGTATCGATGGATCGTGCGAAACAGCAAAACTATAGTACTATACAATACTACAAGTGACAGTTCACTGGGCCGTCGTGTTGTCTACTCCTCCGTCATAAGAGTGGAGCGCTCGCTTTCATAAATCTTCTAGTTCCTTTTGCCGACATGTGGGACATCAAGCTACCGGGTCCACGTGGCATACCGGAATACAGTGCAGAGCAGCCGAGGTGAAGCACCCCAGTCATGGCGCCGGCGTAGTAATGAGCAATGAGGCATCAAATCACAAGCTGCACCTTTCCCGCAGTTAAGTTGGAGGGACAAAGCAACCATCATTTCACTCGTTGCCGAATCCACTTCTCCCTCATCTTCTTGAACTTAACCACGTGTTGCTTCTGCCGTTGTTCTGCCTCATGTGGGACGCGGACCGGCTTGCTAAAGCACTGACACGTGGGACCGCATGTTAGCAAACCGCCAGGACAACGTCCTCCGAAAATAAGAAGCCTAATCCTAGACTTACAAAGGGCTACGTAGCTGCTACGTATACTTTCCATCTAATCTATATATGCCCCCTGATTTTCAGGTGGGGTGGGCCTAATCCTCTCCTTTAATCCAATCAAATAGTCCCACATCACATCAGTTCGTAACTTTACGTAAACCATTACGTGGATGTAGCATTGCTCAAATAAGAAACCTCCCCCGCCATCCGCGCGGCAAAATCACCTCCTTTTTACCAATCTTGATTCTATAATTTTTTAGATCAATATAATTGAGATTTGTATAGATAGCACACAGGAGCAAAACCAAGTGGTACGGTTAAGGGCATCCACAATGTGTAGCCAAATGTGAAAATAGCTTTTGGCATCGTGGGAACCATTGTGGACGGTGTTGCCAAAGCCAAAAAGATGGAACCGAAGCTCCTTGATTGATTGATTGAAGGAATAGAAAAATGCAACGTCTCTCCTCTTTCTCCCATGCTTGGACGCATGTAGCACAGTATAGAGCACAGAGTCTACTCCCCTGTCCCTTCTATCACAAATCAAAAAGCAGTGAGGCGTCAAATCACAAAAGCACGGACGAAGCAACCATCATTTCACTCTTCGCTGACTCCGCTTCTCCATCGTCTTCTTCGAGAAACCATCTCACCGCACTAGTACTCCTAGTAGTACTAGTAAAGGACTTCCTGGATGCAAATAAGGCGGTTGTCTTGGCTTGCAGGCGGCACTTGCGAACGACTTACCGTGGTCTCCCTCAATGGTGTTCTCCGTCGAACGCACTTCGCCAAACCACCAAAAAAAGATATCGTCGACATCACCGCAATGGGGAAGGAAGTCAAATATTACTACCTCCATTTTTTTTGTACACAAGGCCAGTATATCAAAATTACAATTTGCAAAGGGCCACTAACACTAATCGAGGCAAAATTGGTGGGGTTAGCAACCAAGGACATTAATATCCCCTGCATGCATGCGGAAGTGAGAAGGTTGGTTTGCATGGCGCTGCATTAATCAAGCGATGAGGAGTGAGATGGTTAGCTCTTTGGTCTTTGGAGAAAAAAATACGCATTAATTGACACGTGAAACGAGGATTTGTATCGATTAAATCCCGCGAAGGAAAACCCCGCCTTTCTTTTTTAACACTAGTACTCCTAGTACGTACGTACTTATCCTGTCTGGGTCTGGGCCTTGCATTGCCAAACTTCGCCACACATTTTTGCCAAGCTTGCCTAAAGTTTTCAAAATGAGAAGGAGGTACACTTACGCATGGCTGTCGCGGTCGCACCGCACCCTCACACGGTCGCTCCTGCATGCCGCGGTCGCACCGCACCCTCACACAGTCGCTCCTGCATGCCGCAAACCCAACCAAGGGAACGCACCCTCACTGACAGGTGCTGTCGCATGTGAACAAACCAAACTCAGCCATCCTATCGCTGACACATAATTTTCGTTCATAGAGTATGTTTATCCAACCGCATGTTGGGGAGTATCCGTACGGCCCGTGCGGTGGTCTGTTGGGGAAGAAGAAGAGGTGAGGAAGAAGGAAAGAAGGGTTAGGAGATGTAGGATATTCATCCAACCGCCTGAAATGGTAGACTGACCCAAGTCAGGCGACTTTCATAACAAATATATGTTTTTACACAGCAAAAGATCCATAAAAACAACAACATAAAGAAAAACTATCACTGCTCGCGGAAAGAGACGGCCTCGTCGTCTTTGGCTGCCGGCGCGAACCAGCCGGCGCTGCACCGTGGTTGTCCTCGGCCTCCAGCTACTCGTTCAAGCGGAGCGTGTGGGCGTTCTGCACGGATGAGAGCACAGCCCGGTTCAAGTCGAGGACGTTCGGTTCCGCCTGCAGGAGGGCCTCGATGGCAGCGGCATCCGCGCGCTCCGCCGCCTGGTTCAAGTCCAGGACGTCCGGTTCCGCCTGCAGGAGGGCGTCGATGAGAGCGGCATCCGCGCGCTCTGCGTCGAGTCGAGCCTCTGCCGCCCGGTTCAAGTCCAGGACGTCCGGTTCCGCCTGCAGGAGGGCCTCGATGGCAGCGGCATCCGCGCGCTCCGCCTCAAGTTGAGCCTCCGCTGCCCGGTTCACATCCACGACATCCGCTTCCGCCTGCAGGAGAGCCTCGATGGCAGCGGCATGCGCGTGCTCCGCGTCGAGTTGAGCCTCTGCCTCCCGGTCCTCCTTTAGTATCGCCATGTTGAACCGTTGGTCCGCCTGCACCATGGGGGACTCGGACGCCGGCACGAAGTCGACGTCCATCGTCTCATACCCATCGGGGGCCTTCTGCGTCGCGACCTCTGCCATGAACATTGGATCGGCTTCCTCCTCCTCGTAGCTTGGCTCCAGAGAACTCGGGGATTGGCCCGCCGCAAAGCGAGCTTGGGAACAGAGGTCTGTGGCACCGACCGTCGCCGCGATTTCTGCGCGGCGCTCCGGCGTCAGCATCTTGTAGTAAGTGATCTTGCGGCGCACCATGGCTTTCCGGCGAACTAGGGGACGCTTGATGTGGGCTAGGGAATCGAAAGGTGGGGGAATGGGCTGGAGATTTGGTGTGGTTTTAGGGCAGTGGCTGGCGTAGGCCGAGCAGCGAAGGTTCTGGTGTGAATAGTGGTTCCGATGACGACCGGTCAATCGGTTTTGACTGTACATCGCTCTTGTCACGTTCGCGTTGCAGCCCGGCACGCTGGACCCTCCATGTCGCTCACCGAATGGAACGCGCTTTGTCTTGCATTTTTGCTCGCTTGTGGGACCGCAGTTGAGAGCAAACCGACGTCCCTCCCCCTCCCCCACCCGCGTCATTTATTATACCACCACTCCCTCCGTTTTATGCGGAGTAAATAAAAACAAAGGGAGTATACTACGGATGAGGATCCCCTGACATGGCTGAACCCATTGAGTAACTGACATGCGGGGCCTAGCAAGCATGGGGTCCGCCAGTAAGTGACTGAAAGGGAGGGTAAGGCAGGGATACCTACGTCAGAGGATCCACTTCCACTATACTACTTTGACCAAATGTTAGAGTAATAATATATGACATGCAACTTACACAAATGTTAGAGTAATAATATATGACATGCAACTTACACAAAGCATACAGGGTCTAATGCGTTTTTCGAGGCTAACTTTGACCAAATGTTAGAGTAATAATATATGACATGCAACTTACACAAAGCATACGGTCAAATTCGTATGTGAAAGGAGTTTCACATTATACATCTCATGTACTATTAATCTTGTCAATAGTCAAATTGGAAACCATCTCGAGTACAAATCTAGGAGTACGTACGAATCTAACAATATTGATTGGGCGTTGTTGAATGTTGATACCTTTTTGATCAAAGTAGAGATACTTTGACTACACATAAAACTTATATGTAAACTAGAAAGGATAGGGGGAGTATATTGTACGTTCAAAAACGAAACGAACATTGAATACCCTTTATATATGATTTGCGGATGCTATGATCACCGGTTCAAAATTTTGAATCCGCCTTAGGTATCACGTGCCCCCACTCGTTCCCTCTCGATTTCATCTCGGGGTCCGGAGATCTATTGAAAGAGGACTAGGGTGGGTACATGCGAATGATACTCGGCGGAATGTTCAAATGAGGCATGCGGGAGGATGGACTCGACTGGAGGGCGACATGATCGATGGAGAAGAGGGTTAGAGAGGAATGAGAAATAAGCAAACGCCACATGATTATACTTGAATGGTTCAAATAAACAATAAGTTGTCTTGCTTGGCCTACATAGTGAAAGGCCTAATGCGCAACGCGGAGCACTCACGCTCGAATATGGCCGGGAAAACAGGGAAACCAACATGTGGGGCACACCCGTCGGGACGACATAGCGCAGACTAGTCCAATGGAGGAGCTGGCCCACGACCTCCTCGCCACCGACAACCGTTCATGTGGGTCGTTGGGGCCAACAACGGGGCGCAGCTCCAGCACCGCCTCTGGACACGACGACCGCAGTGAGCGACACGCTCATATCGTCGCTAGACACGGTCGGTTTCAGTGTGCCGAGGGTGCCGTTAGTGCTGTGGCACGACCAACGGTATGTTCGGTTTGTGCCCAAGGTTGCCCCATCAAAGCATTGGGTAGCCAAAATTTTGGTTGAGGTATTGGTTGCCCATGATTTGGCCGACATTGGCAAGAAAAATGAACTAGAGTTGGCTAGAGTTCATTGGCATGCCAAAGAAATGGCAACCATCCAAACAAAGACCAATCTTTGGGCCATGACCAAAATTTTGGTTGAGGTATTGGTTGCCCATGATTTGGCCGACATTGGCAAGAAAAATGAACTAGAGTTGGCTAGAGTTCATTGGCATGCCAAAAAAATGGCAACCATCCAAACAAAGACCAATCTTGTGGGTCATGACCAAAATTTTGGTAAGGCGCACTTTGGCCACAATCCAAACACACCCCAACACCCGGCTCGTCGAGGATGCACGGGGCGCCGCAACGCGTCCGCGGAGTGGTGTAGCGCGGCCAACTGCATCCTCTGGACCTGAGACCATGCCGGGTCGTCTTGCTTTTTCAATGACATGCGGGGATCGCATGTGAGCAAAGGGCATCTCCAATGTTGCCACGACCGCAGCTGACTACCCTGGCACACCAAAATCCTCGTCCCTCGCGCCGTCGCGCGGTGCGTTCCTAGCCGGCGCCAGCTGCCCGCATTCATGCCGTCCATTCGTATGTTGTCGTTAAGAGGCTCGGTGCCCGAGGAACCAACTCCGGCGACTTAATGACGCACCCGGACGCTTGGCCTCGCCGGAATGCGCTACTTAAAGCGGCAACGCCCAGCTAACCTCCACACCATAGCGCATCGTCCTCCTACCTGGCACCACATCCGCCATGACCGCAAGTGCGAACGCTCTGCGGGAGAGCTTGTCTTTGGGGTTGAAGCTCGAGGTCGCCGCCCTCGCTCAAGTCGCCTCTTTCGACGCAATAGCGGCGTAGCCGGACGCGGACGCGACCGCACAAGCGGTGGCCATGCTGGCGGCCGACGACGGGAGCACCGTCAGCCATGCGTCCTACTTGCCGCCGTCCAACGTCCGGCACCGCCGAGGTCGGGGACTCCTCCGAGGATGAGTAGGGCATGGGAGACGGCAGGGCATGGTGTGCCAAACTGGCCGGTCTGTATCCCGTGTTCCACTCTTCCTCGCCGGAGACCGCACCTTCACTTCACGGGTCTTGAACCCCGCCCCCGTACATAGAGATCGCAGATGGAGGACGTCGGTCGCCGCTGTAGAATAGGTTTAGGGTCGGGTTTCTTTTATTTTTCTGTCCTATAAAAGTTTGAAATGTAATGAAAATCTGCTGTGTTTGCATTAATCTTGGCCGGTGTGTATGAACTTTCACAATAATATACATATTGTAGGAGTACTAGCAAGATGTCCGTGCGTTGCACGGAAGATCAAGATCTTGTGGGAGAAAAGGATGAACGAGGGAAAGCCTTATCTGCAAATGTGGAGAGGAATGCGGGTAAATTGTCATAGTTTCCTTCCTATCCGTTAGATATAGATCGGACGGCCTATATTGTAGGATGACAGGCACACCATCATCACCAACTCTGCTTTTTATTGAACCGAGACAAATCTAACATGCGAAGTAAAATAAACACATAGGGTCTATACATACACAAATTATCTTAGGCACTCCAATAGTACGTCCACTACACATTCACACATTTCACATCTTTCTACATCTACGGGAACCTACGAAAGGGTTAACGTAAATTGCCTCTCTCTCTCTCCTCCCCTGATTTTCATGGTGGTGGGCCCCTCCCTCCCCCAATCTACAATCAACAGCTCACACGTTTCACATTACGTTAATTACGTAACTGGGATTACGTAGGTGTGGCATTACTCGTCCTAAAAAACCCAACTAAGCCAACCTCCCAGCATATCGCGCGGGAAAAGACCCGGCCGCGCCGTTTTAGTCGGGATTACCGGATTACTAGTAGTAGTATCGATGGATCGCGCGAAGCAACAATTTTTTTTTGAGGGGCGAAGCACCTAGTTTAAAAGGAAAAAAGGCGGTACACTCACAGCACTCCTGTCGCGGTCGCATTGCACCCCACACACGTTCGGTCCTGCACACGGCTCACACAAACGGAACGCGCTTCGGCTTGCCTCTTCGCTGACACGTGGGACTACACTTGGAGAAACCAACCATGCGCCAAACTCCCCCCGCCCACCGCGCGAAAATCCTCCCCCCCCACACCCAAAAATTCCCCCCAAATCCAATTCAACCGCCCTTCGGGCAACTAGCCAATAATATTCCCCAAACCCCCTCCCCCTGTCCCCCTCCACTCCATTCGCTCCGCCAAAGCCGCCCTCCCTGGCGCGCCGATACGTCGGCGCCGCGGTTCGGCGATCCTCTCGCTCCCACAGTACGCTCTCGTAGACTGCCGTCCTCTAGCCGCGCCGCCACCTGTGGCTACACTCTTGTGGAGGCGCACGGCGGTCAGCGCCGCCACCGCTGGCGACGTTCGTGTGGACGCACGGTGGTCAGCTTCTCCCACGGTACGCGCATTCTAGACTGAGGCCCCATTCATGTCGGTGTAGCGCTGAATGTTAGCTGATAGACACTGTTAATCTCACTATTTGCCGAAGTAGTTTACTGTCAATATGCTCTGCTTAAGAAGCTTCCTTGACCTGTTCTGCACTCAATCTGCTTAGCTGAGATGGCATGCCAAGGCCGATTAGTTGCTAAAATATCCTGCCATATATTTATTGTGACGTAGATTGCCATGGTCTAGTAGCCAATCTGTTAGGTGAAATAGCTCTACACCGTTTTATACTCGATCTTTGTTGCTGCGATGGCCTTCGATAGTTCGATGGCTGTGTGCTCGGCCTCATTGACTGCTGAAACAGCCTGCCATAATTTGTCACTCAAATCTATTTGCTGAATTAGGTTTACATATATTTCGTTACTTAGATCTGCTCGTCCAAATATCTTGCCATAGCTTTAGACATCGACCTAGGTATTTTTTTCTGGACTTCATAAAAAAGCATATATGTTTTTCCTGTAATATCTAGTAGAAGAACTAATTTGTATGTCTAACAGATGGACATGACTTGGATAACTTCTGCTCGAAGATTCTCCGCTGCATATGTCGAGGGGGTTGAAAACTTCGTGAACTTTATGAGAGCTGAGTACGATGGTCTGAAATCAGATGTGCTCTGCCCGTGTAGCAGTTGTATGAATTTAGTTACAAGACCCCAGTCAACTATGCAAAATCATCTACACTTGTATGGGATGTCGGTCACATATACTAGGTGGGTTCATCATGGTGAAGCTGTGAACGTCAATGTTATTGATTACGTGGAAGCAGCAGATCACCATCTTGATCTGCCTGATGCTCAGGTGGAAGAGGAGGAGGAGGTGGTGGTGGCGGAGCTAGTGAGTTTGACCAACATTGAAACAATGCTACGAAATGCTCGTGCATTCCGTGAACTTTCACCTGCAGAAGAAAAACGGTGGGCCCGCATGTTGGAACAATGCAACGTTGTTGTCACCCCAGGAAATAAGCTGTCAGTATTCTCAGCTATGGTCACCTTTCTTCAGGTGAAGACATCTGAGCGGATGACCAACAAATCATTCGATGCGATGTTGGCTGCTTTCCGTGAATCTTTCCCAGATGCTTCTGAGCTGCCACACACCTACAGTAAAATGAAGAATTTCCTTCGTGCAGTTGGAATTGGATATGATATGATCCATGTTTGTAAGAATAACTGTGTTCTGTTCCGGAAGGATTATGCCAACTTAAGTGAATGCCCGAAATGCAAATCATCAAGATGGAAAGATGGCGATGCTGTGAAGAGGATTCCTCATAATGTTCTGAGACATTTTCCAATTATACCAAGATTGCAGAGGTTGTTTCATGATGCTGAAACAAGAGAGGATGTACTGTGGCATTCTAGGAACCAGGAGTACAGAGATCAGAATGTAATGAGCCATCCATCTCATGGTAGTGAGTGGAAAAGCTTCAATGATAAACACAAAGAGTTTGCTGCTGACCCGAGACACATTAGACTTGGCTTAGCTTCAGATGGATTTAACCCATTTGGCCACCAGAGCGCCACATATAGCATGTGGCCAGTGCTTGTTATCCCTTACAACATGCCTCCAAATGTCTGCACCAAAGAATCAAACTACATGATGGCCTTGCTCATCCCATGTCCAAAAAGTCCTGGAAAGGATTTTGATTTGTTCGTGGAGCCTCTTGTGGAGGAACTTCAACAGCTATGGAAGGGTGTTCTCACTCGAGACCTATATAGCAGCCCACTAGCTGATTTCTTTCTCTGTGCTGTTATAATTTGGTGCATCCATGATTATCCGGCTTTGGGCACTATGTCAGGGCGAACGACACATGGTTACAATGCATGTGTTCGCTGTGACAGGAATCCGCTGTCATACGCAATACTTAGCAAGATCTGTTACATTGGACACCATCGTTTCCTTGCCAAGGACAAGCCGCGTCCTAGAAAATACCGAAGACATGTGTTCAATGCAAAACTTGAAAACCGTGATGCGCCAAAGAGGCTCACCGCCGATGAGTTGCAAGTGGAATTAGAGAAGGTCAGGCATATTACACCAGGAAACTATCCTGGTAATGGTAGCGGGAAAAGGAAGCGTGGCAGGGTAGAAGAGAGATTATTGTTTACCCGCAGGTCCACTTTGTGGGACTTGGAGTATTGGAAAGATTTGGATCTGCGGCATAATCTTGATGTGATGCACATCGAGAAAAATATATGTGACAACATTATCGGCACACTTCTTAATATTGAAGGCAAGACGAAAGATACCTTAAAATCTAGGATTGATTTGACACACCTGGGTATCAGAAAGGATTTGCAGGTGCAAGATGAAGGTAAACCACGGGATATGGCACCAGCTGTGTACGTCTTGGACAAGGTAAAAAGAAAAGAATTCTGCGAGGTCCTGTCACGTGTGAGATTCCCACATGGATTTGCTTCCAACCCTGAAAGGAGAGTCAGTGCAGATGGAAACAAGGTACAAGGGTTGAAAACTCATGACTGCCACGTCCTACTTCAAAGGGTTTTACCTGTTATCCTTAGAGGATTGGGCCGCCCTGACTTATACAGAGCAGTTGCAGAGTTGGGACAATTCTTCAGGGAACTCTGCAGTAGGAATATCAGGATAGATGCTTTGGAGCGTCTTAGAGACAAGATACCAACTATCCTATGCGACCTTGAGAAGATATATCCTCCAGCCTTCTTTGATGTGATGGTGCATTTGGCTGTTCATCTACCTGATGAGGCACTACTTAGAGGTCCAGTACAGTATGGCTGGATTTACCCTATTGAAAGGCGGCTAGGCACTTTCAAGGGCTATGTTAGGAACAGAGCTAGACCCGAGGGTTCCATTGCAGAGGCCTACATTGCTACAGAAGCGTTGACATTCTGCTCAAAATACATTGAAACAGCTGATCAGCTTAGCAAAGAGGTGGGTGAAGACAATCCCGGGGTCAATGTTTTCGATTATTCTGTTCGAGTTAGAGGGAAGAGTCGACAAGAGGACAAACCTAAAGATTTAGACAAAATGGTTTGGTATGTGTTGAATAACTGTCATGAGATACTACCTTATATCAAGTAAGTGCAGTACTGCAGCTTATACATCGTAATCTACTAAACTTGCAACACGTTCTTATATATTTAGATGTTTGACGCGATCACTATGTTGTGCAGCATCTACAAAGAGGAGTTATTGCCGCAAAATCCAAGAAACATTGACAAACTGGTTATGGCAGGATTTGCGAAATGGTTCAAGAACCATGTAAGCTTTTGAAGTGCACTGTCAGTTTTTTAATATATTGAGTACATAAGATGATCAGCTTGTCTATTTTCTAACCATAGGTTAAGAAGATGCGGGAGGATGGGCAGGCAGTTGATGATGCCCTTTACTCACTAGCAATGGGTCCTTATACTCGGGTAAGACATTATGAATCTTGCGTTGTTGGAGATGTGCGCTACAACACCCTTGCACGAGACGAAGGCAGGAAGACACAAAACAGTGCCATCATGAGCACGAATACGTATGACAAAGAGACAACTGAAATGTATGCTAACATAACAGACATTGTTCAGTTGCAGTATATCTCCAGTTTCGAGGATCATTGGTGTGTGGTTCTGTTGTGCTGTCATTGGTATAACTTGTTTTCCAGGATCGCAAAACCCAGATCTGATGATTATTTCAAATCCATCAATGTCAAGGCGGCGTACCAGACCAACAAGCCATTTATTTTGGCGAATCAAGCAACACAGATATTTTTCTTGGAAGACACATTTGCACGTAGCGATGACTGGAGAGTATTGCAAAGGTTTGAGCAGAGGAATTCGTTTAATGAAGTTGCACAACAAGATGATGCTTACACTTCTCCTGATGTACAAGATAACACAAATGTTCCTAATATATTTGAGAACCATCACGTCAATGACGCCGGCGAAAAGATTGCCTGTCGTGCTGTGGACATACAAGAGTTGATCAAGAAGAAGCCAATGTTCGAGGACGTTGAGGACGAAGAAGAAGATGACACCGTGGGGAATTACGATTCAGACTGATACACATGGCGAAGATGTTGACGCTGCTGCTGCAGATGATGATTACATTGCTTTTGTCGTATTTGCCTGTCAGAAGACTTTTTTTTATCTACTATGTGAAATTGTGTTTGCTATGACAACTGAAACCTGATGAACATGTTGTTTAGTATTTTGCTGTGAGAACATCACTTGTTATGTATGCTGATTTGTGTTTGGTGATTGTATGACAACTAAAACATGATGACATTGTTGTTTAGTTGTACTCATATTTGGCTGTGAAACTTGGATTTGATGACATAGTTTGCTGTTGGACTTCAATTTGCTTGACGTCTTCGAATGAGAACAAAGCTGACCCGACAGGGCCTCTGCTATTTATTTATTTATATGAGCAAAAGGGGATACCCCCTGATTTCTGTTAATAGAAATCATTAGATGTTCACAACACTACGCCCAGCCTGCTACACAGGTTTCATTCATTACTAGTTTCACCAAAGTGCTCATGTCGTAGCCACCGAATACATCACGAGTGCTACATACACTGCAAATATAGAGACAACCATCCTACAGAGCACATCGATTTTGCCCATTATCTTCACAAGATCTTTCATCTCCTCATTGTTGTCAAGGCCGTTCAGCAGCTGTTGCTTGGCCATGATCAGAGGAACTGCATCTTTAACCTTCTGCTCTGCATCTTCCTCTTCTGCCGTTCCTTCAGTTACTTGTCCAACACCCCAACCTGCTGGTATTGGGATTCCTCGGCTAACCAAATAATCAGCGTAGTTGCATTCCCCCACATCAGCAACTTCCCAGAAATACAAATCACACGAATCTTCCCTTTTTTGCACGAATCAAATTGGAAGATCATCAACCAAACTATTAAAAAAATCAGCAACTGAAAGCAGCAGAACAACACTTAAACATATTATTACCCCATGATTCGGGCATTTGTAGAAGACTCAGCCAGGGTTGCGGATTGTGGTTGAGACGCGATGAATGACTCTGCGTGATTTGCAGCAGTGGCACCACACCAACGGCAGCGGGATGCGATGAGCAATCGGCTGTGGTGCGCGTGCCGGCGGGGGTGTGATAAGACCCACAGGCGATGGTACGGGTGGCGACTTGGCGCATATCTGGTTGTTGCCTGCTGAAGAGCAGGTGGATGAGCAGCCAGCGGACATGGTTGCTGCGGCCAGAGCTTCTGATGCTAGGCAGAGTAAGTAGATAAGAGGAGAAGCGAACGTTGGATATGTCAGTTTCATTACTTGCAGAGTAGCATAGCCTAGGTTTGGATTCGAACCAGCTACAGGAGGGACCTCCTTGTTTTTCGAAAAAAAATATTTCTCCACCTGACAGCTGGGACTCACCGGCTGTATCTTCGCACAGAAGGAAGTGCCTCCTTGTTTTGCGAAAAACGTTATTCATCCCGTTGACAGCTGGGACCCGTCAGATTTGGTGACTGACTTGTGGGCCTACTAAGCGGACGTGTACGCACGGCTTTGTCAACTTAATCAACAAATGATTCTAGCAGCTGGAGCGTTGGATGTTAATCCAACAGCCGTGCTCCTTCTTCAACCTTTGTTCTTGCTCCTGTCTCCCGTGGGCGGCACCGCGGCTGTGCTGCCGCGCACCCGAAACAGTGAGGTTTCCCACTCCTCTCCATCTGCGACTCCACTGCCCCGTCTTCCCCATCTCCGGGTCGTTCCAGTCTGGGTGCGCTCGGCACGGTGTGGTCAACGTGGTCAACAACCGAGAGTCATCGGAAGATGACTGTATGTGAGAGGCTGACAGTGGGGACGCACCACGCCCATGGACGCATGCATGCAACGGAACGCGGCGAGGTCAACGTGGTCAAGGAACGTCTTCCATCGGAAGTATACCGTACGTGGAGAGTCTCAGCTGGGTTCACGGCCGCAGCAAGTAACTGCCTCCTTATTATGCGGAAAATAATGATTCCTCCAACTGACAGCAGGGACCCACTAGACGGGCCACCGTATTTTGCGAAAAAAACTATTGCCCCCTGACTGCTGGGACCCACCTGACGGGCCACCGTATTTTACGAAAAAAACGTTCCCCCCGCTGTCAGCTCGGACTCACCGGAAGTGCCTCCTTATTACGCACGAAAAAATGAATACTCCCCGGCTAGCTGGGACCCACCTTGGTGGGAGGCTGACTTGTGGGCCTACTAAGTCGACAGGGACAAAAGGCTTTGTCAACTTAGTCAATATGAATGATTCTAGCTCCAGTGATCGTACGATGTCCATCCAACGGCCGTAGTGCTTCTTTAACCTCTGGTCTTCTTGCTCCAGCCGCCCAAAGTAGCGCCGGTCGTGCCGCGTGCTCCTGCCTCCCGTGGCCGGCTATGCTGGCGCGGAGGCCTCACCGCCCCCTACTATTCCCACCGCCGGCGAGGCCCTGCGGCGACGGCAGCCTCACACCGCAGCCGAACCAGTGAACCCTCGTACTCCTCTCCGCGCGGGCTTCCACTGCCGTGTATTCCCCGGCTCCGCGTCGTCCCCTTCCTAGGCCTCGCCGTCGTCCACTGCCGTGGTGCTGTCCGCGCGGCGTGGTCAACGTGGTCAAGGAACGACTTCCATCGGAAGAGTACTGTACGTGGAGAGGCTGACAGCTGGGTCCACGGCCACAGCCCAGTTTTTTTGTGATTTGCCAAGTAAGTCGCTTTGTCAGGCCTGTTGGGCTGCAAATCTTTCAAGACGAGGAGAGCTTTCATTCGACTGGCCGAGAAAATGGCCCATCAGTAATGAGAAATGGGCTGTACATTTTTAAAACACATCAAGCCGACAATTAGTTTCAAATATCTTTCTTTTTTCATTTCGAGATTTTAAATTACATTAATTTTTATGCGGGGAGAATTTGTTGGATTTTATATTGATATACATTTATTTTTAAAATCAATTTGAATGTGAGTAAAAATTTTGGGATTAAAAACAGTTTAGACCGCACCGAAATATGCAAAATTTCGTATAATTTTTTAACCGTGGCCACAATATGGGCTGTAATGCTAACAAAAAGAATATGGGCTCAAAAAAACCTTAATAATTAGCAAATGGGCTGTAAATTATTAGAAATAATGGCAGATGGGTTGTATGCTGTTTTCCACAGATTTGAGGCTTTCCTAAAAAAAGGATGACGCACAAGCAGTGACTGTTGGATGGCCATCCAACGGCCGTCGTGCTTCTTCAATCTCTGCTCTTCCTGCTCCAGCCGCTCAAACAAGCGCCGGCGGGACTGCCTGCTCCCTCCTCCCCGCGGCCGGCTCTGCTGCCGCGCAGGCCTCACCGCCCCATCGTACTCCCATCGCTGGCCTAGCCATCCCTCTACTCACCCGCACCTGCTGTTATTCTCCGGCGACGGCAGACGAACCAGTAAACCCTCGTACAGTCGTACTCCCCTCCGCGTGGGAAACAACTGCCGAGTCTTCCCTGCCTCCGTGTCGTTCCCTTCCTAGGCCTCGTCGTCGTCCACCGCCCTGGTGCTCTCAGCGCAGCCTGGTCAACGTGGTCAACGACCGGCATGCATCTGAAATGGACTGTACGTGGAGAGGCCGACAGCTGGGTCCACGGCCGCACGCAAGGAAATGCCTCCTTATTACGCGCAAAATAATGATTCCTCCACCTGACATCAGGGACCCACCGAAAGGGCCTCTGTATTTCACGAAAAAACGTTACCGCCGCTGACAGCTCGGACCCACCAGCTATATCTTCGCACGCAAGGAAGTGCCTCCTTATTACGCATAAAAAAATGAATACTCCCCCTGTTAGCTGGGACCCAGTATATTGGCAGGCTGACTTGTGGGCCTACTAAGTTGACGGGGACGGAGGGCTTTGTCAACTTAGTCAATATGCACGATTCTAGCTCCAGTGACCGTACGATGTCCATCTAACGGCCGTAGTGCTTCTTCAACCTCTGGTCTTCTTGCTCCAGCCGCCCAAACCAGCGCCGGTCGTGCCTCGTGCTCCTGCCTCCCGTGGCCGGCTGCGATGCAGCGGAGGCCTCACCGCCCCCTACTACTCCCACCGCTGGCCAGGCCATCCCTCTACTCACCCACACCCCCTGTTATTCTGCGGCGACGGCAGCCTCACACCGCAGCGAACCAGTGAACCCTCGTACTCCTCTACGCATGGGCATCCACTACCGCGTCTTCCCCGGCTCCGCGTCGTCCCCTTCCTAGGCCTCACCGTCGTCCACCGCCCTGGTGCTCTCGGCGCGGCGTGGTCAACGTGGTAAAGGAACAGCTTCCATCGGACGTGGACTGTACGTGGAGAGGCTGACAGCTGGGTCCACGACCGCAGCAAGGAAGTGCCTCCTTATTACGTGCAAAATAATTATTCCTCCACCTGACAGCGGGGACCCACCGGACGGGCCACCGTATTTTGCGAAAAAACGTTTGCCCCTGACTGCTGGGACCCACCAGCTACATCTTCGCACGCAAGGAAGTGCGTTCGGGCAAAAAAAACGATTCGCTCCCCTGACTGCTGGGACCCACCAGCTACATCCTCGCAGGCAAGGAAGTGCCTGACAGTCGGGACCCACCTGGTCGAAGCGTACGTAGCGTTGTCATTCTGGTCGCGAACGTGTACGTACATATATACTGGTGGATGTAGAGGCGCGCACGTGTCCTAGTAGAGGCGCGTACGTTTCGTAGTAGAGGCGCGCACATAGCATGTACACGTACGTACATCGGCCAGGGTGCAAGAAAGAAAATACGGCCACGTATGTGTACATACGGGCGGGGTCTCGAACGCCTACTCGCGCATACGTACGGCCAGGGCTCGTGTACATGGCTGGGTCGGAACGGAGAAACATCTTCGTCGTCGTGTTCATGGGGAGGCAACGAAATGCGTCGTGTTCATGGGGAGGCAACGGAATGCATTGTGTTCATGGGGAGGGGTGTGGCGTACCGCAAAACGGAGGAAACGGACCTCCTACGGTCGAAACGGGGGTCCTGTTGATCGGGAGGAGTGTGGCATACCGCAAAACGGAGGAAACGGACCTCCTACGGTCGAAACAGGGGTCCTATTGATCGGGAGGGGTATG
Organism: Aegilops tauschii subsp. strangulata; assembly: GCF_002575655.3. NCBI lineage: Eukaryota > Viridiplantae > Streptophyta > Magnoliopsida > Poales > Poaceae > Aegilops > Aegilops tauschii. The sequence goes on from NC_053035.3 coordinate 59,141,870, forward strand.
GCGTACCGCAAAACGGAGGAAACGGACGTCCTACGGTCGGAACGGGGGTCCTGTTGATCGGGAGGGGTGTGGCGTACCGCAAAACGGACGAAACGGACCTCCTACGGTCGAAACGGGGGTCCTGTTGATCGGGAGGGGTGTCGCGTACCGCAAAACGGACGAAACGGACCTCCTACGGTCGAAACGAGGGTCCTGTTCATCGGGAGGGGTGTGGCGTACCGCAAAAGGGGACTCCACGGGATACTGTTCATCTCCACCGTCGACCTCCTCCAGCCTCCACGGGCTACCGTCGACCTCCTCCAGCCTCCACGGGCTCCTGTTCATCCAGCCTCCACCGCGCTACTCCACCGGCTACTGTTCAACCACCCCTCCACGGGCACCCCTCCACCGTCTACTGTTCATCCAACCCTCCATACCACGGGGTCCTGTTCAACCACCCCTCCACGGGCACCCCTCCATCGTCTACTATTGATCCAGCCCTCCACCACACCACGGGGTCCTGTTCATCCAGAGGCAACGCCACCGCTCACTGTTCATCCAACCCCCCCCCCCCCGCAACGCTCACTGTTCATCCCAGAGGCAGCATCGATCGACTTCAGTTAGCAGCAGTAGCGAAGGAATCACTCGACCGGGTTCAGTTAACAGCCATCGATCGATCGCTCGGGTTCAGTAACGCGTAGCCTGTAGTGCAATCGCTCGGGTTCAGTTAGAGCCCAACGCCTCGCTCGGGTTCAGTTAGAGCCAACGCCTCGCACACACGCGCGTACGTGTACGAGAGAAACGCGCATCGCTCGGCCCCGACCTCCCACCGTAACCGGGAACTCCCCAAAATTTTCCTCGCCCTCGCTTCTACCACGGTTTTTCCCGTCATGGACGGCCCAAAGAATGTCATGCAGCTGCGTCTCCGGCCCGCCTAGGACGAAAAGCCCATTTTCTGTCATGATTTTTTGTCATAGAAGTAGGAGCCCACCACATCTATGATGATACCGAGTTTTGTCACAATTATCGTCATAGAAGTGTCATATGTATGACAGAAAAAAATTTCGTTCGGCCCAAAATGTCACGGATGTGTCTTTTTTTTGTAGTGATATGATATGCATCACACAATCTCATATTCATCTATTCAACCAACACAAAGTACTTCAAAGAGTGCCCCAAAGTTTCTACCGGAGAGTCAAGAAAAAAACGTGAGCCAACCCCTATGCATAGGTTCATGGGCGGAACCCGCAAGTTGATCACCAAAACATACATCAAGTGAATCACGTGAATATCCCATTGTCACCACAGATAAGCACGGCAAGACATACATCAAGTGTTCTCAAATCCTTAAAGACTCAATCCAATAAGATAACTTCAAAGGGAAAACTCAATCCATTACAAGAGAGTAGAGGGGGATAAACATCATAAGATCCAACTATAATAGCAAAGCTCACGATACATCAAGATCGTATCACCTCAAGAACACGAGAGAGAGAGAGAGAGATCAAACACATAGCTACTGGTACATACCCTCAGCCCCGAGGGTGAACTACTCCCTCCTCGTCATGGAGATCGCCGGGATGATGAAGATGGCCACCGGTGAGGGTTCCCCCCTCCGGCAGGGTGCCGGAACAGGGCCCCGATTGGTTTTTGGTGGCTACAGAGGCTTGCGGCGGCGGAACTCCCGATCTATTTTGCTCCCCGATGGTTTTAGGGTATATTGATATATATAGGAGGAAGAAATATGTCAGGGGAGCCATGAGGGGCCCACGAGGGTGGAGGGCGCGCCCAGGGGGGTGGGCGCGCCCCCTGCCTCCTGCCCTCCTCGTTGATTCCCTGACGTGTACTCCAAGTCCCCCGGATTGCTTCTGTTCCAGAAATAACTCTCCTGAAGGTTTCATTCCGTTTGGACTCCGTTTGATATTCCTTTTCTGCGAAACACTGAAACAAGGGAAAAAAACAGAAACTGGCACTGGGCTCTGGGTTAATAGGTTAGTCCCAAAAATAATATAAAAGTGTTTAATAAAGCCCATAAACATCCAAAACAAATAATATAATAGCATGGAACAATAAAAAATTATAGACACGTTGGAGACGTATCAACTCTCCCCGCTCGTTGCTATTCTTCTCCTAGATAGATCTTGCGTGATCGTACGCAATTTTTTTGAAATACTACGTTCCCCAACAGCGGCATCCAAGCCAGGTCTATGCGCAGATGTTATACGCACGAGTAGAACACAAAGAGTTGTGGGCGATAATAGTCATACTGCTTACCAGCATGTCATACTTTGATTCAGTGGTATTGTTGGATGAAGTGGCCCAGACCGACATTACATGACCGCGTTCATGAGACTGGTTCTACCGCCGTGCTTCGCACACAGGTGGCTAGTGGGTTTCTGTTTCTCCAACTTTAGTTGAATCGAGTGTGACTACGCCCGGTCCTTGTTGAAGGTTAAAACAACACACTTGGCGAAAAATCGTTGTGGTTTTGATGCGTAGGTAAGAACGGTTCTTGGTAGAAGCCCGTAGCATCCACGTAAAACTTGCAACAACAAAGTAGAGGACGTCTAACTTGTTTTTGCTGGGCTTGCTGTGATGTGATATGGTCAAGACGTGATGATATATAATTTGTTGTATGAGATCATCATGTTTTGTAATAGTTATCGGCAACTGGCAGGGGCCATATGGTTGTCGCTTTATTGTATGAAATGCAATCGCCATGTAATTGCTTTACTTTATCACTAAGCGGTAACGATAGTCGTAGAAGCAATAGTTGGCGAGACGATAACGATGCTTCGATGGAGATCAAGGTGTCAAGTCGGTGACGATGGTGATCATGACGGTGCTTTGGAGATGGAGATCAAAGGCACAAGATAATGATGGTCATATCATATCACTTATTTTGATTGCATGTGATGTTTATCTTTTATGCATCTTATTTTGCTTAGTATGACGGTAGCATTATAAGATGATCTCTCACTAAAATTTCAAGGTATAAGTGTTCACCCTGAGTATGCACCGTTGCGACAGTTCTTCGTGCTGAGACACCACGTGATGATCGGGTGTGATAAGCTCTACGTTCACATACAACGGGTGCAAGCCAGTTTTGCACACGCAGAATACTCGGGTTAAACTTGATGAGCCTAACATACGCAGATATGGCCTCAGAACACTGAGATCGAAAGGTCGAGCGTGAATCATATAGTAGATATGATCAACATAGTGATGTTCACCATTGAAAACTACTCCATCTCACGTGATGATCGGACATGGTTTAGTTGATATGGATCACGTGAGCATTTAGATGACTAGAGGGATGTCTATCTAAGTGGGAGTTCTTAAGTAATATGATTAAATTGAACTTTAATTTATCATGAACTTAGTCCTGATAGTATTTGCATAACTATGTTGTAGATCAATAGCTCATGATGTAGCTTCCCGTTTATTTTTGATATGTTCCTAGAGAAAAATAAGTTGAAAGATGATAGTAGCAATGATGCGGACTTGGTCCGTGATCAGAGGATTATCCTCATTGCTGCACAGAAGAATTATGTTCTTGATGCGCCGCTAGGTGACAGACCTATTGCAGGAGCAGATACAGACGTTATGAACATTTGACAAAGCTCGGTATGATGACTACTTAATAGTTTAGTGCACCATGCTTTACGGCTTAGAACCGGGATTTCAAAAATGTTTTGAACACCATGGAGCATATAAGATGTTCCAAGAGCTGGAATTGGTATTTCAGACTCATGCCAGAGTCGAGAGGTATGAGACCTCTGACAACGTACTTAGCCTACAAGATGGAGGAGAATATCTCAGCCTAGTGAGCGTGTGCTCAGAATGTCTGAGTACTACAATCGCTTGAATCAAGTGGGAGTTAATCTTCCAGATAAGATAGTGATTGACAGAGTTCTCTAGTCACTATCACCAAGTTACTAGAACTCTGTGATGAACTATAATATGCAAGAGATAACGAAAACGATTCCCAAGCTCTTCGCGATGCTGAAATCGGCGAAGGTAGAAATCAAGAAAAAGCATCAAGTGTTGATGGTTGACAAGACCGCTAGTTTCAATTAAAATGGCAAGGAAAAGAAAGTGAACTTAAAGAAAGAATGGCAAGCAAGTTGCCACTCCCATGAAGAAGCCCAAACCTAGACCCAAGCCTGAAACTGAGTGCTTCTACTGCAAAGGAAATGGTCACTGGAAGTGGAACTGCCCTAGATACTTGGCGGATAAGAAGGATGGCAAAGTGAACAAAGGTATATTGGATATACATGTTATTGATGTGTACTATACTAGTGTTTATAGCAACCCCTCGGCATTTGATACTGGTTCAGTTGCTAAGAGTAGTAACTCGAAACAGGAGTTGCAAAATAAACAGAGACTAGTTAAGGGCGAGGTGATGATGTGTGTTGGAAGTGTTTCCAAGGTTGATAAGATCACCATCGCACACTCCCTTTACCTTCGGGATTAGTGTTGAACCTCAAATAAATGTTATTTGGTGTTTGCGTTGAGCATGAATATGATTGGATCATGTTTATTGCAATATGGTTATTCATTTAAGTCAAAGAATAATTGTTGTTCTATTTACATGAATAAAACCTTCTATGGTCATACACTCAATATATGGTTTATTGATTCTCGATCGAAGTGATACACATATTCATAAATATTGAAGCCAAAAGATGCAAAGTTAATAATGATAGTGCAACTTATTTGTGGCACTGTCATTTAGGTCGTATTGGTGTAAAGCGCATGAAGAAACTCCATACTGATGGGCATTTGGAATCACTTGATTATGAATCACTTGATGCTTGTGAACCATGCCTCATGGGCAAGATGACTAAGACTCCGTTCTCCGAAACAATGGAGCAAGCAACTGACTTATTGGAAATAATACATACTGATGTATGCAGTCCGATGAGTGTTGAGGCTCGCGGCGGGTATCGTTATTTTCTGACCTTCACAGATAATTTGAGCAGATATGGGTATATCTACTTATTGAAACATAAGTATGAAACATTTGAAAAGTTCAAAGAATTTCAGAGTGAAGTGGAAAATCATCGTAACAAGAAAATAAAGTTTCTACGATCTTATCGTGGAGGTGAATATTTGAGTTATGAGTTTGGTATTCATTTGAAACAATGTGGAATAGTTTCGCAACTCACGCCACCTGGAACACCACAGCGAAATGGTGTGTCCGAATGTCTTAACCGTACTTTATTAGATATGGTGCGATCTATGATGTCTCTTACCGATTTACCACTATCGTTTTGGGGTTATGCATTAGAGACAACTGCATTCATGTTAAATAGGGCACCATCTAAATCCGTTGAGACGACACCATATGAACTGTGGTTTGGCAAGAAACCTAAATTGTCGTTTCTTGAAGTTTGGGGCGGCGATGCTTATGTGAAAAAGTTTCAACCTGATAAGCTCGAACCCAAATCGGAGAAATGTGTCTTCATAGGATACCCAAAGGAAACTGTTGGGTACACCTTCTATCACAGATCCGAAGGCAAGATATTCGTTGCTAAAATTCGATACTTTCTAGAGAAGGAGTTTCTCTCAAAATAAGTGAGTGGCAGGAAGTAGAACTTGAAGAGGTAATTGTACCTTCTCCCGAATTGGAAAGTAGTTCATCACAGAAATCAGTTCCAGTGATTCCTACACCAATTAGTGAGGAAGCTAATGATGATAATCATGAAACTTCAGATCAAGTGACTACCGAACCTCGTAGGTCAACCAGAGTATGGTCCGCACCAGAGTGGTATGGTAATCATGTTCTGGAAGTCATGTTACTAGACCATGACAAACCTACGAACTATGAAGAAGCGATGATGAGCCCAGATTCCGCGAAATGGCTTGAGGCCATCAAATCTGAGATAGGATCCATATATGAGAACAAAGTGTGGACTTTGGTGGACTTGCCCGATGATCGGCAAGACATTAAGAATAAATAGATCTACAAGAGGAAGACAGACGCTGATAGTAGTGATACTATCTACAAAGCTCGAATTGTCGAAAAAGGTTTTCGACAAGTTCAAGGTGTTGACTACGATGAGATTTTCTCACTTGTATCGATGCTTAAAAGTCTGTCCGAATCATGTTAGCAATTGCCACATTTTATGAAATTTGGCGAATGGATGTCAAACCTGCATTCCTTAATGGATTTCTTTAAAAAGAGCTGTATATGATGCAACCAGAAGGTTTTGTTGATCCTAAAGGTGCTAACAAAGTGTGCGAAGCTCCAGCGATCCATCTATGGACTGGTGCAAGCATCTCGGAGTTGGAATATACGCTTTGATGAGTTGATCAAAGCATATAGTTTTATACAGACTTGCGGTGAAGCATGTATTTACAAGAAAGTGAGTGGGAGCACTACAACCTTTCTGATAAGTATATGTGAATGACATATTGTCGATCGGAAATGATGTAGAATTTTCTAGAAAGCATAAAGGAGTGTTTGAAAGGTGTTTATCAAAGAAAGACCTCGGTGAAGCTGCTTACATATTGAGCATCGAGATCTATAGAGATAGATCAAGACGCTTGATAAGTTTTTTCAATGAGTACATACCTTGACAAGTTTTTGAAGTAGTTCAAAATGGAACAGTCAAAGAAAGAGTTCTTGCCTGTGTTGTAAGGTGTAAAGTTGAGTAAGACTCAAAGCCCGACCACGGCAGAAGATAGAGAGAGAGAATGAAAGTCATTCCCTATGCCTCAGCTACAGGTTCTATAAAGTATGCCATGCTATGTACCAAACCTATTGTATACCATGCCCTGAGTTTGGCAAGGAAGTAAAATTTTGATCTAGGAGTAGATCACTGGACAGCGGTCAAAATTATCCTTAGAGGACTAAGGAAATATTTCTCGGTTATGGAGGTGATAAAGAGTTCCTCGTAAATAGTTACGTCGATGCAAGCTTTGACACCGATGTGGATGACTCTAAGTCACAATCCGGATACATATTAAAAGTGGGAGCAATTAGCTAAAGTAGCTCCGTGCAGAGCATTGTAGACATAGAAATTTGCAAAATACATACGGATCTGAATTCGGCAGACCCGTTGACTAAACTTCTCTCACAAGCAAAACATGATAACACCTTAGTACTCTTTAGGTGTTAATCACATGGTGATGTGAACTAGATTATTGACTCTAGTAAACCCTTTGGGTATTGTTCACATGGCGATGTGAACTATAGAGTGTTAAATCACATGACGATGTGAACTATTGGTGTTAAATCACATGGCGATACGAACTAGATTATTGACTCTAGTGGAAGTGGGACATTGAAGGAAATATGCTCTAGAGGCAATAATAAAGTTGATATTTATATTTCCTTATATCATGATAAATGTTTATTATTCATGCTAGAATTGTATTAACCGGAAACTTGATACATGTGTGAATACATAGACAAAACAGAGTGTCTCTAGTATGCCTCTACTTGGCTAGCTCATTAATCAAAGATGGTTAAGTTTCCTAGCCATAGACATGTGTTGTCATTTGATGAACAGGATCACATCATTAGAGAATGATGTGATGGAAAAGACCCATCCGTTAGCTTAGCATAATGATCGTTTAGTTTTATTGCTATTGCTTTCTTCATGGCTTATACATGTTCCTCTGACTATGAGATTATGCAACTCCCGATTACCGGAGGAACACCTTGTGTGCTATCAAACATCACAACTTAACTGGGTGATTATAGATATGCTCTACAGGTGTCTCCGATGGTGTTTGTTGAGTTGGCATTGATCGAGATTAGGATTTGTCACTCCGAGTATCGCAGAGGTATCTCTGGGCCCTCTCAGTAATGATCATCACTATAAGCCTTGCAAGCAATGTGACTAATGATTTAGTTGCGGGATGATACATTACAGAATGAGTAAAGAGACTTGCCGGTAACGAGATTGAACTAGGTATGATGATACCGACGATCGAATCTCGGCCAAGTAACATGCCGATGACAAAGGGAACAACGTATGTTGTTATGCGGTTTGACCGATAAAGATCTTCGTAGAATAAGTAGGAACCAATATGAGCATCCAGGTTCCGCTATTGGTTATTGACCGGACATGTGTCTCGGTCATGTCTACTAAGTTCTCGAACCCGTAGGGTCGGCACGCTTAACGTTCGATGACGATTTGTAATATGAGTTATGTGATTTCATGTACCGAAGTTTGTTCAGAGTCCCGGATGAGATCACGGACATGACGAGGAGTCTCGAAATGGTCGAGAGGTAAAGATTCATATATTGGAAGGTTGCATTCGGACATCGAAATGGTTACGAGTGATTCGGGCATTTTCCCGGAGTACCGAGAGGTTACCGGAACCCCCCGGGGAAAGATATGGGCCTTATGGGCCATAGGAGGGAGGCTAACCAGCCCACAAGGGGCTGGTGCGCCCCCCACAAGGGAGGAGGCTGAATTGGACTAGGGAAGGGGGCGCCACCCCCTTTCCTTGACCTACTCCCTCTCCTTTCCCTTTTTCCCCTCCGGTAGAAGGAAAAAAGGGTGGGGCCGAATCCTACTAGGACTGGAGTCCTAGCTAGTAGGACTCACCTCTCCCTAGTGCGCCCCTTGTTGGATGGCCCCCCTCCTCCCCTCCTTTATATACGGGGGCAGGGGGCACCCCAAAGGGACAACAGACAATCTCTTAGCCGTGTGTGGTGCCCCCCTCCACAGTTAAACACCTCAGTCATATCATCGTAGTGCTTAGGCGAAGCCCTGCACCGGTAACTTCATCATCACCACGCCATCATGGTGACGAAACTCTCCCTCGGCCTCAACTGGATCAAGAGTTCAAGGGACGTCACCGAGCTGAACATGTGCAGATCGTGGAGGTGCTGTGTGTTCGGTACTTGGATAGATTGGATCGCGAAGACGTTCGACTACATCAACCGCGTTACTAAACGCTTCCGCTTTCGGTCTAGGAGGGTATGTAGACGCACTCTCCCCGCTCGTTTCTATGCTTCTCGTAGATAGATCTTGCGTGATCGTAGGCAAATTTTATGAAATACTACGTTCCCCAACACCAATTTCATAAGAGCATCAACTTTTTCCCTCAAAGAAGAAATTTCTTCAACCGAATTAACTTTTTTACTAGTAGGAGCCCTTTCGGTATGCCATTGTGAATAATTTTCCATGATATTATCAAGCAATTTGGTGGCTTCACCCAAAGTAATTTCCATAAAATTACCACACGCGGAAGAATCTAAAAGATTGCGAGAAACAAAATTCAACCCCGCATAAAATTTTTGTATGATCATCCAAAGATTTAACCCATGAGTTGGGCAGTTCCTTAGCATCATTTTCATCCTTTCCCAAGATTTTGCAACATGCTCATGTTCAAATTGCTTGAAATTCATGATCTGGGTTCTAACGGAAATAATTTTTGCGGGCGGAAAATACTTAGTGATAAAAGCATCTATGCACTTATTCCAAGAATCGATACTATTGCGAGGCAAAGAAGAGAACAAATTTTTGAAGAATCATGCAAGGAAAACGGAAATAATTTCATCTTCACCACAGCATTGTCCACATCTTTTTTCTTTTGCATATCGCATAATTCCATGAAGGTATTAAGATGGGACGCGGCATCCTCATTAGGAGTACAGGAAATTGATCTTTCATAACAATATTCAGCAAATCAGTATTAATATCACAAGACCCCGCACTAGTGGCGGGAGGAGCAATCGGAGTGCCAATAAAATCATTGTTGTTGGTATTTGAGAAATCACATAACTTGGTGTTCTCTTGAGTCATGATGACTACACAACAAGATTGCACTGAAAAACTGATCTGGCAAGAAAACGGCGAACGGAAAAAGAGGGGTGAATAAAACGGCAAAAAATTTTGAAGTGGGGGAGAGGAAAATGAGAGGCAAATGGCAAATAATGTAATTTGCGAGGAGATGAGATTTGTGATTAGGAACCTGGTATATGTTGAAGATCCTCCCCGGCAACTGCGCCGGGCTGCTAGGACTACGTCGGTATTTCCCCAAAGAGGAAGGGATGATGCAGCACAACGACGGTAGGTATTTCCCTCAGTGATGAAACCAAGGTTATCGAACCAGTAGGAGAACCAAGAAACACAACGTAAACAGCCCCTCCACACAAATAACAACCACTCGCAACCCGATGTGTTAAAGGGGTTGTCAATCCTTTTCGGATAACGGCGCCAGAGATGGCTCGTGGACGGGAAAAAGTTGTAATAGATTGATAGATCGAACGCCAAATAAAATAAATAATAATAAAATGCAGTGAGGTATTTTTGTGTTTTTAGTTTAATAGATCTGAAAATAAATGCAAAGGAAAAGTAGATCGCAAAGGCAAATATATGAGAAAGAGACCCGGGGGCCGTAGGTTTCACTAGTGGCTTCTCTTGAGAAAAATAACAAACGGTGGGTAAACAAATTACTGTTGGGCAACTCATAGAACTTCAAATAATCAAGACGATATCCAGGCAATGATCATTATATAGGCATCACGTCCAAGATTAGTAGACCGACTCCTGCCTACATCTACTACTATTACTCCACACATCGACCGCTATCCAGCATGCATCTAGTGTATTAAGTTCATGGAGAAACGTAGTAATGCAATAAGAACGATGACATGATGTAGACAAGATCTATCTATGTAGAGATAGACCCCATCGTTTTATCCTTAGTAGCAACGATAGATACGTGTCGGTTCCCCTTCCGTCGCTGGGATGAAGCACCGTAAGATCGAACCCACTGCAAAGCACCTCTTCCCATTGCAAGATAAATAGATCAAGTTGGCCAAACAAAACTCAAATACCAGAGAAGAAATACGAGGCTATAAGAGATCATGCATAAAACAGATGAAAGGAACTCAAATACTTTCATGGATATGAAAAGATATAGCTGATCATAAACTCAAAGTTCATCAGATCCCAACAAACACACCGCAAAATAGTTACATCATAGGGATCTACAAGAGACCATTGTATTGAGAATTTAGCGAGAGAGAGGAAGCCATCTAGCTACTAACTACGGACCCGAAGGTCTACAAAGAACTACTCACGCATCATCGGAGAGGCACCAATGGAGGTGGTGAGCCCCATCTGTGATGGTGTCTAGATTGGATCTGGTGGTTCTGGACTCTGCGGCGGCTAGATCAATATTTCGTCGACTCCCCTAGGGTTTTGGGAATATTGGGGGTATTTATAGAGCAAAGAGGCGGTCCGGGGGGCACCCGAGGGGGCACAACCCACCAGTACGCGCCTGGGCCTCCTGGCTCGCCCTGGTGGGTTGTGCTCTCCTCGGAGTAGCCCCCAGGCGCAGCCAGGGCCCGTTATGTGTCTTCTGGTCCATAAAAATTCTCCGTGAAGTCTCGTTGCCTTTGGACTCCGTCTAATATTGATTTCCTGCGATGTAAAAAGCATGCAGAAAACAGCAACTGACACTTGGCACTATGTCAATAGGTTAGTACCAAAAATGATATAAAATGACTATAAAATGATTATAAAACATCCAAGATTGATAATATAACAGCATGGAACAATAAAAAATTATAGATACATTGGAGACATATCAGATGACAGTAGCAAGACCTGAGAAATGCTGATAGTGCAAGCTATTGGTTTGGTTGCTGATACGTCTCCAACGTATCTATAATTTTTGATTGCTCCATGCTATATTATTTACTGTTTTGGACAATATTGGGCTTTATTATCCACTTTTATATTATTTTTGGGACTAACCTATTAACCGGAGGCCCAACCCAGAATTGCTTTTTTTTCCTATTTCAGAGTTTCGCAGAAAAATAATATCAAACGGAGTCCAAACGGAATGAAACCTTCGGGAATGTGATTTTTTGGAACGAACAAGATCCAGGAGACTTGGACCCTACGTAAGAGAAGCTTCCAGGAGGCCACGAGGTAGGGGCGCGCCCACCCCCCAGGGTGCGCCCTCCACCCTCGTGGGCCCCATGTTGCTCCACCGACGTACTTGTTCCTCCTATATATACATACGTAGCCCCAAACGATCAGAGACGGAGCCAAAAACCTAATTCCACCACCGCAACCTTCTGTACCCACGAGATCCCATCTTGGGGCCTGTTCCGGAGCTCCGCCAGAGGGGGCATCCATCACGGAGGGCTTCTGCATCAACACCATAGCCTCTCCGATGAAGTGTGAGTAGTTTACCTCAGACCTTCGGGTCCATAGTTAGTAGCTAGATGGCTTCTTCTCTCTTTTTGGATCTCAATACAATGTTCTCCCCCTCTCTCGTGGAGATTTATTCGATGTAATCTTCTTTTTGCGGTGTGTTTGTTGAGACCGATGAATTGTGGGTTTAGGGTCAAGTTTATCTATGAACAATATTTGAATCTTCTCTGAATTCTTTTATGTATGATTGATTATCTTTGCAAGTCTCTTCGAATTATCAGTTTGGTTTGGCCTACTAGATTTATCTTTCTCGCAATGGGAGAAGTGCTTAGCTTTGGGTTCAATCTTGCGGTGTCCTTTCCCAGTGACAGTAGGGGCAGCAAGGCACGTATTGTATTGTTGCCATCGAGGATAAAAGATGGGGTTTTCATCATATTGCTTGAGTTAATTCCTCTACATCATGGCATCTTGCTTAATGTGTTACTCCGTTCTTTATGAACTTAATACTCTAGATGCATGCTGGATAGCGGTCGATGTGTGGAGTAATAGTAGTAGATGCAGAATCGTTTCGGTCTACTTGACACGGACGTGATGCCTATATTCATGATCATTGCCTTAGATATCGTCATAACTTTGCGTTTTCTGTCAATTGCTCGGCAGTAATTTGTTCACCCACCGTAATAATTTCTATCTTGAGAGAAGCCTCTAGTGAAACCTATGGCCCTCGGGTCTATTTTCCATCATATAAGTTTCCGATCTATAATTCTAGTTTCCTATTTACTTTCTTTGCAATCTTTTACTTTCCGTTCCATACACCAAAAATACCAAAAAGTTTATCCATCTCAATCAGATCTCACGTTGCAAATAACTGTGAAGGGATTGACAACCCCTTTATTGCGTTGGGTACAAGGTTGGTGTTTGTTTGTGCAGGCATTCGGTGGCTGATACGTCTCCAATGTATCTACTTTTCCAAACACTTTTGCCCTTGTTTTGGACTCTAACTTGCATGATTTGAATGGAACTAACCCGGAGTGACGCTGTTTTCAGCAGAATTGCCATGGTGTTATTTTTGTGCAGAAATAAAAGTTCTCGGAATGACCTGAAAATCCACGGAGACACGTTTTGGAAATAATAAAAATACTAGCGAAAGAATCAGCATCAGGGGGCCCACACCCTGTCCACGAGGGGGCAGGGTGCGCCCACCCCCCGGGTCGCGCCCCCTGCCTCGTGGCCCCCTGGGACTCCACCGACCTCAACTCCAACTCCATATATTCACGTTCGGGGAGAAAAAAATCAGAGAGAAGGATTCATTGGGTTTTACGATACGGAGCCACCGCCAAGCCCTAATCTCTCTCGGGAGGGCTGATCTGGAGTCCGTTTGAGGCTCAGGGGAGGGGAATATGTCACTATCGTCATCATCAACCATCCTCCATCACCAGATTCATGATGCTCACCGCCGTCCGTGAGTAATCCCATCGTAGGCTTGCTGGACGGTGATGGGTTGGATGAGATTTACCATGTAATCGAGTTAGTTTTGTTAGGGTTTGATCCCTAGTATCCATTATGTTCTGAGATTGATGCTGTTATGACTTTGCTATGCTTAATGCTTGTCACTAGAGCCCGAGTGCCATGAATTCAGATCTTAACCTATTATGTTTTCATGAATTTATGCGAGTTCTTGATCCTACCTTGCAAGTCAATAGTCACCTGCTATGTGTTATGATACGGCAACCCCGAAGTGACAATAATCGGGACCATCGTAGTTTGAGGAGTTCATGTATTCACTAAATGTTAATGCTTTGGTCCGGTACTCTATTAAAAGGAGGCCTTAATATCCCTTAGTTTCCAATAGGACCCCTACTGCCACGGGAGGGTAGGACAAAAGATGTCATGCAAGTTCTTTTCCATAAGCACGTATGACTATATTCGGAATACATGCCTACATTACATTGATGAACTGGAGCTAGTTCTGTGTCACCCTATGTTATAACTGTTGCATGAGGAATCGCATCCGACATAATTATCCATCATTGATCCATTGCGTACGAGCTTTTCACATATTGATCTTAGCTTAGTTACTTTTCGTTGCCACTATTACGATTACTACAAAAACTGCTATTGTTACTTTGCCACCGTTACCGTTCGTTCCATCTACATTGCTACTAAATACTTTGCTGCAGATATTAAGTCATTTAGGTGTGGTTGAATTGACAACTCAGCTGCTAATACTTGAGAATATTCTTTGGCTCCCCTTGTGTCGAATCAATAAATTTGGGTTTAATACTCTACCATCAGAAACTGTTGCGATCCCCTAGCCTTGTGGGTTATCAAGACTATTTTCTGGCGCCGTTGCCGGGGAGCATAGCTCTATTCTTTGAGTCACTTGGGATCTATATCTATTGATCACTATGAGGAACTTGAAAGATGAAAAAACCAAGATTTATCCCTCAACTACGAGGGGAGGTAAGGAACTGTCATCTAGCTCTACACTTGATTCTCCTTCTGTTTTGAGTAAACTTGCGACACCTACTCCTGCTATTAATTCTGATATGTCGCATGTTATTGATGATGCCACTTCTGCTATGCATGATGCTTATGATGAAACTACTTCTATGCTTGATAATACTGTGACATTAGGTGTATTTCTTGATGAATAACTTGCTAGGGTTGGAGAGAATGAAATTATTGAAACAGATAATATTGATGAAAGTGATGATGAAGATTCTCCCCCTAGATATGAATTGCGTGATGTGTCTGAGGGTTATGTTTTGGATGAAGAAACTGCTAGAGACCATTTTGCTTGCAAAGATAGATATGATCTTAAGAAACTGTTAGTTAAGCTGAAAGAAAAGTCTTTGAATGCTAGAATGAAATATGACCCTGCTTTTGCTACTTCACCTATCTGCATTTCTAATAAGGATTATGATTTCTTTGTCGATCCTGAGTTAATTACTTTGGTTGAATCTGATCCTTTTTATGGCTATGAATCTGAAACTGTTGTGGCACATCTTACTAAATTAAATGATATAGCCACCCTATTCACTCATGAGGAAAAAATTCGTTACTACTATATCCTTAAGTTATTTCCGTTCTCATTAAAGGGTGATGCTAAAACATGGTTTAATTCTCTTGCTCCTCATTGTGTGCGTAGTCCCAAGGATATGATTTATTACTTCTCTGCTAAATATTTCCCCGCTCATAAGAAACAAGCTGCCTTAAGGGAAATATATAATTTTGTGCAAATTGAAGAAGAAAGTCTCCCACAAGCTTGGGGGAGGCTCCTCTGTTTACCTAATGTTTTGCCTGATCATCCTCTCAAGAAAAATGAAATACTTGATATCTTTTATAATGGACTAACCGATGCTTCCAGAGACCACCTGGATAGTTGTGCTGGTTGTGCTTTCAGGGAAAGAACTGTTGAGCAAGCTGAATTGCTATTGAAGAATATATTGAGTAATGATAATGATTGGACACTTCGTGAACCAACTCCTAAGACAACTCCCAAGAAAAGGGGTATTCTATTTCTCAGTCCTGAAGATATGCAAGAGGCAAAGAAATCTATGAAAGAAAAGGGTATTACAGCTGAAGATGTTAAGAATTTACCACCTATTGAAGAAATACATGGTCTTGATAACCCGACACAGGTAGTAAAGGTAAATTCTCTCTATAGATTTGATGAAGGTGATATTCCTCGTAATAAGTCTGCTAGTCAATGCTTGGATGAGTTTGATAACTTTATTGTTAAACAAGAAAACTTCAATGCCTATGTTGGTAGACAATTGAAATGTAATGCTTATATGATTGAACACTTGAGCGATTATATGTCTAGAGTTAAAGATGACCTTAATCTTATTAGTAAACATGCTTCTATGGTTACCACTCAGGTAGAAAAAGTGCTTAAAGCACAAGATGATTTGCTCAATGAATTAAATAATAAGAAAAATGATAATGTTGTTAGAGTTATGGCTAGAGGGGGTAAAATGACTCAGGTGTTGGGGAACGTAGTAATTTCAAAATTTTCCTACGCACACGCAAGATCATGGTGATGCATAGCAACGAGAGGGGAGAGTGTGTCCACGTACCCTCGTAGACCGAAAGCGGAAGCGTTATGACAACGCGGTTGATGTAGTCCTACGTCTTCATGATCCGACCGATCCAAGTACCGAACGCACGGCACCTCCGAGTTCAGCACACGTTCAGCTCGATGACGTCCCACGAACTCCGATCCAGTAGAGCTTTGCGGGAGAGTTCCGTCAGCACGACGGCGTGATGACGATGTTGATGATGCAACCGACGCAGGGCTTCGCCTAAGCACCGCTACGATATTACCGAGGTGGAATATGGTGGAGGGGGGCACCGCACACGGCTAAGAGATCAATGATCAATTGTTGTGTCTCCAAGGGGTGCCCCCCTCCCCGTATATAAAGGAGTAGAGGAGGAGGAGGCGGCCGGCCAGGAGGAGGGCGCGCCAAGGGGAGTCCTACTCCCACCGGGAGTAGGATTCCCCCTTCCAAGTTGGAGTAGGAGAGGGAAAGGAAGGGAAGGAGGGAGGAAGGAAAGGGGGCGGCCCCCTTCCCAATTCGGATTGGGCTTGGGGGCGCGCCCCCTCCTTTGCTCCTCTCCTCTCTTTTCCACTAAGGCCCAATAAGGCCCATATACCTCCCGGGGGGTTCCGGTAACCTCCCGGTGCTCTGGTATATTCCTGATCTCACTCGGAACCATTCCGATGTCCAAATATAGTCGTCCAATATATCGATCTTTATGTCTCGACCATTTCGTGACTCCTCGTCATGTCTGTGATCATATCCGGGACTCCGAACTACCTTCGTTACATCAAAACACATAAACTCATAATACCGATCGTCACCGAACGTTAAGCGTGCGGACCCTACGGGTTCGAGAACTATGTAGACATGACCGAGACACGTCTCCGGTCAATAACCAAGAGCGGAACCTGGATGCTCATATTGGTTCCTACATATTCTACGAAGATCTTTATCGGTCAAACCGCATAACAATATACGTTGTTCCCTTTGTCATCGGTATGTTACTTGCCCGAGATTCGATCGTCGGTATCTCAATACCTAGCTCAATCTCGTTACGGAACGAGTTATTGACAAGTCTCTTTACTCGTTCCGTAACGCATCATCCCATAACTAACTCATTAGTCACATTGCTTGCAAGGCTTATAGTGATGTGCATTACCGAGAGGGCCCAGAAGTACCTCTCCGAAAATTGGAGTGACAAATCCTAATCTCAATCTATGCCAACTCAACAAGTACCATCGGAGACACCTGTAGAGCACCTTTATAATCACCCAGTTACATTGTGACGTTTGGTAGCACACAAAGTGTTCCTCCGGTAATCGGGAGTTGCATAATCTCATAGTCATAGGAACATGTATAAGTCATGAAGAAAGCAATAGCAGTAAACTAAAACAATCAAGTGCTAAGCTAACGGAATGGGTCAAATCAATCACATCATTCTCCTAATGATGTGATCCCGTTTATCAAATCACAACTCATGTCTATGGCTAGGAAACTTAACCATCTTTGATTAACGAGCTAGTCAAGTAGAGGCATACTAGTGACACTATGTTTGTCTATGTATTCACACATGTATTATGTTTCCGATTAATACAATTCTAGCATGAATAATAAACATTTATCATGATATGAGGAAATAAATAATAACTTTATTATTGCCTCTAGGGCATATTTCCTTCAGTATCCCACTTGCACTAGAGTCAATAATCTAGATTACACAGTAATGATTCTAACACCCATGGAGTCTTGGTGCTGATCATGTTTTGCTCGTGGAAGAGGCTTAGTCAACGAATCTGCAACATTCAGATCCATCTGTATCTTGCAAATCTCTATGTCTCCTACCTGGACTTGATCCCGGATGGAATTGAAGCGTCTCTTGGTGTGCTTGGTTCTCTTGTGAAATCCGGATTCCTTTGCCAAGGAAATTGCACCAGTATTGTCACAAAAGGTTTTCATTGGACCCGATGCTCTAGGTATGACACCTAGATCGGATATGAACTCCTTCATCCAGACTCCTTCATTCGCTGCTTCCGAAGCAGCTATGTACTCCGCTTCACACGCAGATCCCGCCACGACGCTTTGTTTAGAACCGCACCAACTAACAGCTCCACCGTTCAATATAAACACGTATCCGGTTTGCGATTTAGAAACGTCCGGATCAGTGTCAAAGCATGCATCGACGTAACCATTTATGACGAGCTCTTTGTCACCTCCATAAACGAGAAACATATCCTTAGTCCTTTTCGGGTATTTCAGGATGTTCTTGACCGCCGTCCAGTGATCCACTCCTAGATTACTTTGGTACCTCCCTGCTAAACTAATGGTAAGGCACACATCAGGTCTGGTACACAGCATTGCATACATGATAGGACCTATGGCCGAAGCATAGGGAACATCTTTCATTTTCTCTCTATCTTCTGCAGTGGTCGGGCATTGAGTCTGACTCAACTTCACACCTTGTAACACAGGCAAGAACCCTTTCTTTGCTTGATCCATTTTGAACTTCTTCAAAACTTTGTCAAGGTATGTGCTTTGTGAAAGTCCAATTAAGCGTCTTGATCTATCTCTATAGATCTTGATGCCCAATATATAAGCAGCTTCACCGAGGTCTTTCATTGAAAAACTCTTATTCAAGTATCCTTTTATGCTATCCAGAAATTCTATATCATTTCCAATCTACAATATGTCATCCACATATAATATTAGAAATGCTACAGAGCTCCCACTCACTTTCTTGTAAATACAGGCTTCTCCAAAAGTCTGTATAAAACCATATGCTTTGATCACACTATCAAAACGTTTATTCCAACTCTGAGAGGCTTGCACCAGTCCATAAATGGATCGCTGGAGCTTGCACACTTTGTTAGCTCCCTTTGGATCGACAAAACCTTCTGGTTGCATCATATACAACTCTTCTTCCAGAAATCCATTCAGGAATGCAGCTTTGACTTCCATTTGCCAAGTTTCATAATCATAAAATGTGGCAATTGCTAACATGATTCGGATAGACTTAAGCATCGCTACGGGTGAGAAAGTCTCATCGTAGTCAACCCCTTGAACTTGTCAAAAACCTTTCGCAACAAGTCGAGCTTTGTAGACAGTAACATTACCGTCAGCGTCAGTCTTCTTCTTGAAGATCCATTTATTCTCTATGGCTTGCCGATCATCGGGCAAGTCAACCAAAGTCCACACTTTCTTCTCATACATGGATCCCATCTCAGATTTCATGGCCCCAAGCCATTTTGCGGAATCCGGGCTCACCATCGCTTCTTCATAGTTCGTAGGTTCGCCTTGGTCAAGTAACATTACCTCCAGAATAGGATTACCGTACCACTCTGGCGTGGATCTTACTCTGGTTGACCTACGAGGTTCGGTAGTAACTTGATCTGAAGTTTCATGATCAATATCATTAGCTTCCTCACTGATTGGTGTAGGTGTCACAGGAATCGGTTTCTATGATGAACCACTTTCTAATAAGGGAGCAGGTACAGTTACCTCATCAAGTTCTACTTTCCTCCCACTCACTTCTTTCGAGAGAAACTCCTTCTGTAGAAAGGATCCATTTTTAGCAACAAATGTCTTGCCTTCGGATCTGTGATAGAAGGTGTACCCAACAGTTTCCTTTGGGTATCCTATGAAGACACATTTCTCCGATTTGGGTTCGAGCTTATCAGGTTGAAGCTTTTTCACATAAGCATCTTAACCCCAAACTTTAAGAAACGACAACTTTGGTTTCTTGCCAAACCACAGTTCATAAGGCGTCGTCTCAACGGATTTAGATGGTGCCCTATTTAACGTGAATGCAGTCGTCTCTAAAACATAACCCCAAAATGATAGCGGTAAATCAGTAAGAGACATCATAGATCGCACCATATGTAGTAAAGTACGATTACGACGTTCGGACACACCATTTCGCTGTGGTGTTCTGGGTGGCGTGAGTTGCGAAACTATTCCGCATTGTTTCAAATGTAGACCAAACTCGTAACTCAAATATTCTCCTCCACGATCAGATCGTAGAAACTTTATTTTCTTGTTACGATGATTTTCCACTTCACTTTGAAATTCTTTGAACTTTTCAAATGTTTCACACTTATGTTTCATTAAGTAGATATACCCATATCTGCTCAAATCATTTGTGAAGGTGAGAAAATAACGATACCCGCCGTGAGCCTCAATATTCATTGGACCACACACATCAGTATGTATGATCTCCAACAAATCTGTTGCTCGCTCCATTGTTCTGAAGAACGGCGTTTTAGTCATCTTGCCCATGAGGCATGGTTCGCAAGTACCAAGTGATTCATAATCAAGTGATTCCAAAAGTCCATCAGTATGGAGTTTCTTCATGCGCTTTACACCAATATGACCTAAACGACAGTGCCACAAATAAGTTGCACTATCATTATCAACTCTGCATCTTTTGGCTTCAATATTATGAATATGTGTATCACTACTATCGAGTTTTAATAAAAATAGACCACTCTTCAAGGGTACATGACCATAAAAGATATTACTCACATAAATAGAACAACCATTATTCTCCGATTTAAATGAATAACCGGCTTGCATCAAACAATATCCAGATATAATGTTCAGGCTTAACGCTGGCACCAAATAACAATTATTCAGGTCTAAAACTAATCCCGAAGGTAGATGTAGAGGTAGCGTGCCGACCGCGATCACATCGACTTTGGAACCATTTCCCACGCGCATCGTCACCTCGTCCTTAGCCAATCTTCGCTTAATCCGTAGTCCTTGTTTCGAGTTGCAAATATTAGCAACAGAACTAGTATCAAATACCTAGGTGCTACTACGAGCATTAGTAAGGTACACATCAATAACATGTATATCACATATACCTTTGTTCACCTTGCCATCCTTCTTATCCGCCAAATACTTGGGGCAGTTCCGCTTCCAGTGACCAGTCTGTTTGCAGTACAAGCACTCAGTCTCAGGCTTAGGTCCAGACTTGGGTTTCTTCTCCTGAGCAGCAACTTGTTTGCCGTTCTTCTTGAAGTTTCCCTTCTTCTTCCCTTTACCCTTTTTCTTGAAACTGGTGGTCTTGTTGACCATCAACACTTGATGCTCCTTCTTGATTTCTACCTCCGCAGTCTTTAGCATTGCGAAGAGGTCGGGAATTGTCTTATCCATCCCTTGCATATTATAGTTCATCACAAAGCTCTTATAGCTTGGTGGCAGTGATTGAAGAATTCTGTCAATGACACTATCATCCAGAAGATTAACTCCCAGTTGAATCAAGTGATTATTATACCCAGACATTTTGAGTATATGTTCACTGACAGAACTATTCTCCTCCATCTTGCACCTATAGAACTTATTGGAGACTTCATATCTCTCAATCCCGGCATTTACTTGAAATATTAACTTCAACTCCTGGAACATCTCATATGCTCCATGACGTTCAAAACATCGTTGAAGTCCCGGTTCTAAGCCGTAAAGCATGGCACCCTAAACTATCGAGTAGTCATCAGCTTTGCTCTGCCAGACGTTCTTAACATCATCAGTTGCATTTGTAGCAGGCCTGGCACCCAGCGGTGCTTCCAGGACGTAATTCTTCTGTGCAGCAATGAGGATAATCCTCAAGTTACGGACCCAGTCCGTGTAATTGCTACCATCATCTTTCAACTTTGCTTTCTCAAGGAGCGCATTAAAAATTCAATGGAACAACAGCACGGGCCATCTATCTACAACAACATAGACAAGCAAAATACTATCAGGTACTAAGTTCATGATAAATTTAAGTTCAATTAATCATATTACTTAAGAACTCCCACTTAGATAGACATCCCTCGAATCATCTAAGTGATCACGTGATCCATCTCAACTAAACCATGTCCGATCATCACGTGAGATGGAGTAGTTTTCAATGGTGAACATCACTATGTTGATCATATCTACTATATGTTCACGCTCGACCTTTCGGTCTCAGTGTTCCGAGCCCATATCTGCATATGCTAGGCTCGTCAAGTTTAACCCGAGTATTCTGCGTGTGCAAAACTGGCTTACACCCGTTGTATTTGAACGTAGAGCTTATCACGCCCGATCATCACGTGGTGTCTCGGCACGACGAACTTTCGCAATGGTGCATACTCAGGGAGAACACTTATACCTTGAAATTTAGTGAGAGATCGTCTTATAATGCTACCATCAATCAAAGCAGAATAAGATGCATAAAGGATAAACATCACATGCAATCAATATAAGTGATATGATATGGCCATCATCATCTTGTGCCTTTGATCTCCATCTCCAAAGCACCGTCATGATCACCATCGTCACCGGCACGACACCTTGATCTCCATCGTAGCATCGTTGTCGTCTCGCCAACTATTGCTTCTACGACTATCGCTACCGCTTAGCGATAAAGTAAAGCAATTACAGGGTGATTGCATTGCATACAATAAAGTGACAACCATATGGCTCCTGCCAGTTGCCGATAACTCGGTTACAAAACATGATCATCTCATACAATAAATATAGCATCATGCCTTGACCATATCACATCACAACATGCCCTGCAAAAACAAGTTAGACATCCTCTACTTTGTTGTTGCAAGTTTTACGTGGCTGCTACGGGCTGAGCAAGAACCGTTCTTACCTACGCATCAAAACCACAACGATAGTTCGTCAAGTTAGTGCTGTTTTAACCTTCTCAAGGACCGGGCGTAGTCACACTCGGTTCAACTAAAGTTGGAGAAACTGACACCCGCCAGCCACCTATGTGCAAAGCACGTCGGTAAAACCAGTCTCGTGTAAGCGTACGCGTAATGTCGGCCCGGGCCGCTTCATCCAACAATACCGCCGAACCAAAGTATGACATGCTGGTAAGCAGTATGACTTGTATCGCCCACTACTCACTTGTGTTCTACTCGTGCATATAACATCTACGCATAAACCTGGCTCGGATGCCACTGTTGGGGAACGTAGTAATTTAAAAATTTTCCTACGCACACGCAAGATCATGGTGATGCATAGCAACGAGAGGGGAGAGTGTGTCCACGTACCCTCGTAGACCGAAAGCGGAAGCGTTATGACAACGCGGTTGATGTAGTCCTACGTCTTCATGATCCGACCGATCCAAGTACCGAACGCACGGCACCTCCGAGTTCAGCACACGTTCAGCTCGATGACGTCCCATGAACTCCGATCCAGCAGAGCTTTGCGGGAGAGTTCCGTCAGCACGACAGCGTGATGACGGCGTTGATGATGCAACCGACGCAGGGCTTCGCCTAAGCACCGCTACGATATTACCGAGGTGGAATATGGTGGAGGGGAGCACCGCACACGGCTAAGAGATCAATGATCAATTGTTGTGTCTCCAAGGGGTGCCCCCCTCCCCGTATATAAAGGAGTAGAGGAGGAGGAGGGCGCGCCAAGGGGAGTCCTACTCCCACCGGGAGTAGGATTCCCCCCTTCCAAGTTGGAGTAGGAGAGGGAAAGGAAGGGAAGGAGGGAGGAAGGAAAGGGGGGCGGCCCCCTTCCCAATTCGGATTGGGCTTGGGGCGCGCGCCCCCTCCTTTGCTCCTCTCCTCTCTTTTCCACTAAGGCCCAATAAGGCCCATATACCTCCCGGGGGGTTCCGGTAACCTCCCGGTGCTCCGGTATATTCCCGATCTCACTCAGAACCATTCCGATGTCCAAATATAGTCGTCCAATATATCGATCTTTATGTCTCGACCATTTTGAGACTCCTCGTCATGTCCGTGATCATATCCGGAACTCCGAACTACCTTCGGTACATCAAAACACATAAACTCATAATACTGATCATCACCGAACGTTAAGCGTGCGGACCCTACGGGTTCGAGAACTATGTAGACATGACCGGGACACATCTCCGGTCAATAACAAATAGCGGAACCTGGATGGTCATATTGGTTCCTACATATTCTACAAAGATCTTTATCGGTCAAACCGCATAACAACATACATTGTTCCCTTTGTCATCGGTATGTTACTTGCCCGAGATTCGATCGTCGGTATCTCAATACCTAGCTCAATCTCATTACTGGCAAGTCTCTTTACTCGTTCGTAATGCATCATCCCATAACTAACTCATTAGTCACATTGCTTGCAAGGCTTATAGTGATTTGCATTACCAAGAGGGCCAAGAGATACCTCTCCGACAATCGGAGTGACAAATCCTAATCTCGATATATGCCAACTCAACAAGTACCATCGGAGACACGTGTAGAGCACCTTTATAATCACCCAGTTATGTTGTGACGTTTGGTAGCACACAAAGTGTTCCTCTGGTAATAAGGAGTTGCATAATCTCATAGTCATAGGAACATGTATAAGTCATGAAGAAAGCAATAGCAGTAAACTAAAATGATCAAGTGCTAAGCTAACAGAATGGGTCAAGTCAATCACATCATTCTCCTAATGATGTGATCCCGTTTATCAAATGACAACTCATGTCTATGGCTAGGAAACTTAACCATCTTTGATTAACGAGCTAGTCAAGTAGAGGCATACTAGTGACACTATGTTTGTCTATGTATTCACACATGTATTATGTTTCCGGTTAATATAATTCTAGCACGAATAATAAACATTTATCATTAGGAAATAAATAATAACTTTATTATTGCCTCTAGGGCATATTTCCTTCATCAGGAACCTTTGTATCCTGAGGGCCACCCTAAGAGAGTTGAGGTAGATTCTCAAAGAACTAATGTTGATGCACCTAGTCCTTCTAAGAAGAAGAAAAAGAAAAATGATAGGACTTTGCATGCTTCTAGTGAACCTGTTGTTGACACACCTAAGAATCCCAATGATATTTCTATTTCTGATGCTGAAACACAATCTGGTAATGAACATGAACCTAGTGATAATGTTAATGATGATGTTCATGTTGATGCTCAACCTAGCAATAACAATGATGTAGAGATTGGACCTTCTGTTGATCTTGATAACCCACAATCAAAGAATCAACGTGATGATAAGAGAGACTTCATTGCTAGGAAGCACGGTAAAGAAAGAGAACCATGGGTTCAGAAACCCATGCCTTTTCCTCCTAAACCATTCAAGAAAAAGGATGCTGAGGATTTTGAGCACTTTGCTGAAATGATTAGACCTATCTTTTTGCGTATGCGTTTGACTGATATGCTTAAAATGAATCCTTATGCTAAGTACATGAAAGATATTGTTACAAATAAAAGAAAGATACCGGAAGCGAAAATTTCCACCATGCTTGCCAATTATAATTTTAAGGGTGGAATACCAAAGAAACTTGGAGATCCAGGAGTACCAACTATACCATGCTCCATTAAAAGAAACTATGTTAAAATAGCTTTATGTGATCTTGGAGCCGGTGTTAGTGTTATGCCTCTCTCTTTATATAGTAGACTTGATTTGAATAAGTTGACACCTACTGAAATATCTTTGCAAATGGCCGATAAATCAACTGCTATACCTGTCGGTATTTTTTAGGATGTGCGTGTTGTGGTTGCAAACATTACTATTTTAACGGACATTGTCATTCTTGATATTCCCAAGGACGATAGTATGTCGATTATCCTTGGTAGACCCTTTTTGAATACTGCAGGGGTTGTTATTGATTGCAACAAAGGCAATGTCACTTTTCATGTTAATGGTAATGAGCATACGGTACACTTTCCGAGAAAACAACCTCAAGTCCACAGTATAAATTCTATTGGAAAAATTTCAACGCTTATTATTGGAGGTTTTGAATTCCCTCTTCCTACTGTCAAGAAGAAATATGGCATTCTTATTATTGGGGACATACACATCCCCGTTGAGGTAACCTAGTGTTATTCGAAAATTCTCCGGTTTCATGTTATTCGGAAAGAGTTTGTTAACAAGACTTGATCAACCTTGTTAGTGGATTCCTTTTGATGAGCATGAGATGGATGAAGTTAGAAAACACAATTCTCTGTACCCTCTTTATACTTTCTGTTATTTAGATTAAATAAAGCAAAAATAGTATTTTCTGTCTGTTTTCTGAATTATCCTTGCAATCAAAATACCCTGAAAATAAAAGTTCTCCAAACGTCCTGAAAATGAAATATGATTTTTCATAGAATATTTAAGAATATCTGGCACTGAGAACACACCAGGGGAGGCCACCATTTGGCCACGAGGGCACAGGGCACGCCCACCCCCCTGGGGCACGCCCCCTGCCTCGTGGACCCCATGCGGACCCCCTCCACTTATTCCAGCACCCACTCACTTCGTCTTCCTCCAGAAAAAATCTTCCCATAGCTCAAACCCGTGTTCTAGCTCATCTTGCTGCCATTTTCGATCTCCTTGCTCAAAGCTCTGTTCACAAAACTGTTTTGGGGGATTGATCTTCGGTATGTGACTCCTCCAATGGTCCAATTAGTTTTTGTTCTAGTGCTTGATTTATTGCAAATTTTTGCTGCTTAGGTGACCCTGTTCTTGAGCTTGCATGTCAAATTTATATGGTCCAAAGTAGTTTTAATGCATGATATAGCTTCTTGGCACTTGTGGGAGTAGTTGATATCAATCTTGTTTAGTTTTGTTCATTTTTATTTTTGAGTCACTAAAAATTTCAGAAATTTTTCAAAGAAATAAAAATGTTTAGGAAAATGTCCCAAGGTGGTTCCTCAAGGAAGCAAGGACCAAGGCTCGCGATATGTGAACCGGACGATGAACCACCGAGGGAAGCTCAAGTGCGGCCTTGTGAATGGCCGTCAGAGGAGTTTATGGTCCAGGCACACATCAAGAACGAATTTGACGCGTATGTCCATAATGCTGATCTTGAGGACTTCGTGTCAGATAAGTGCCTACAGTACCGCTAACTAACTGATTCCTTTGTGAGGAGGTTTAAATTTACGTCATCGCGCAATTCTCACACTATTCTATTTGATCTTTATGATAAATCATATACCATGGACCTAGAAGATTTTAATACTGCTTGTAAACTCCCGCAATGGGGCAATGTTAGTGAACCATGCAAATCTGAATATAAAGACTTTCTTGCTAGTATCACTGTGGGGGAATCTAGAGAAATCACACAAGCTACCATAAGGAGCATTCATTTCCCTTCCATACATTATTTTGCTCTCTTTATAGGTAGATGCATTAACGGTAAAGATGAGGCTTGTCACATGTGCGTTCCAGATCTTAGTGTCCTCAAGAGTGCAGTGTTAGGAGATAAACAATATAACTTGGGGGCCATTGTTGCACGAAGGCTGCATCTTAACGGTACAAGCCGAGATTTGTTTGGTGGAATTTATGCAACTCATGTAGCCAATTATCTTGATGTACCCATACATGAAAATGATATGGAGTTGCCTCCTGCTTATCTACATTATAATGCTATGGACCGCCATCAGTTGTTGAGAGGAATGAACAGTTCCTCCAGTACCGACTAATCTTTGACAGACGGCGCACTGTCCATATTGCCCTCCCTGCTCCTACTTTCTTTAACTTCTAGGCAAAAAGGAGATATGTTATAACCAGGGAGGAGGCGAACGAGTATGAGAGGAGTACGGAAGCAGCTCGCCTCCGAGCTGCAGCTCTTGAGGCAGTAGCTGCTGCATCTCAGTACAACCCCAACTATGAC
Organism: Aegilops tauschii subsp. strangulata; assembly: GCF_002575655.3. Classification (NCBI taxonomy): domain Eukaryota; kingdom Viridiplantae; phylum Streptophyta; class Magnoliopsida; order Poales; family Poaceae; genus Aegilops; species Aegilops tauschii. The sequence continues at coordinate 59,169,607 of NC_053035.3, forward strand.
TTTGGATATCCGCCAGGACAGCCGTGGGCATAGACCAACTTAGGCCAAAAGCCTAAGCTTGGGGGAGTACGTATTTCTCACCGATATTACATTCATGTTCACACACTCATTCTAGTTGTCAGTGCTCATACTTTTTCATTGTACTATCCATGCTAGTTTATTTTCTTTTCTAAGCCTTCTTCTTGTGTGTTTGAAAAACCTTAAGAAAAACCAAAAAAATAGTTGTAGCTTTTAGCTAGTTTACTTTCCATGCCAGTAGTAGTAGTAACTAAAAGAAAACAGAAAAAGATTTCTCATTCTTCTTTTGCTTGTTGGGAGCCTTCCCGTGTAAATAGTTTTATTTCTTTTCTTTTCTTTGGGGGTCGAGAGGAGAAGATCTTAATGAAAATGTTGAGTGGCTCTCATATGCATTATTGTTGATTTAACCAAGAGCCCATATTACCTTGTCTTCTATTTTGTATTAAATGCTTGCAGATTCCAGCTTAGTCCAATGCACGTGCACTATTATTATTATCCACACCGTTCGGTCGTGCAAGTGAAAGGCAATAATGATGATATATGATGGACTGATTGAGATGAGAGAAGCTGGTATGAACTCGACCTATCTTGTTTTTGTAAATATGATTAGTTCATCATTCCTGATTCAGCCTATTATGGATGAAACATGTTTGCAATGACAATTAGAGATTATAGTTGCTCATGCCATGCTTAATTAGCTAGGAGTTTATAATGGTTTACCTTGCATGCCAACATGCTATTAAAATGGTTGTGATGTGGTATGATAGGGTGGTATCCTCCTTTGAACGATTCGAGTGGCTTGACTTGGCACATGTTCACGCATGTAGTTGAAACAAAATCAACATAGCCTCCACGATATTTATGTTCATGGTGATTTATATCCTACTCATGCTTGCACTCATTGTTGATTAATCTTAATGCATGTTCATGACTGTTGTCGCTCCCTAGTTGGTCGCTTCCCAGTCTCTTTCTAGCCTTCACTTGTACTATGCGGGAATACTGCTTGTGCATCCACTTCCATAAACCCCAAAGTCATTCCATATGAATCCACCATACCTTCCTATATGCGGTATTTACCTGCCGTTCCAAGTAAATTTGTATGTGCCAAACTCTAAACCTTCAAATGAAATTCAGTTTTGTATGCTCGAATAGCTCATGTATCAACTAGGGCTGTCTATATCTTCCATGCTAGGTGGGTTATTCTCACGATGAGTGGACTCCACTCATCACTCACGAGAAAATGGTCGGTAACCGGGATGCCCAGTCCCATGCTCAAATCAAAATAATTGCAAACAAAACTCCCCCAGGATTGATGTTAGTTGGAGGCACCCGTTGTTTCGGGCAAGCCATGGATTGATGCTTGTTGGTGGCGAGGGAGTATAAACTTTACCATTCTGTTTGGGAACCGCCTATAATGTGTGTAGCATGGAAGATATCGAGATCTCTTGGTTCTTATGTTGACAATGAAAGTATGCCACTCAAAATATTATTTATCTCTGTTTCAAAACTCGAGCTCTGGCACCTCTGCAAATCCCTGCTTCCCTCTGGGAAGGGCCTATCTATTTACTTTTATGTTGAGTCATCATCCTCTTATTAAAAAGCACCAGTTGGAGAGCACCGCTGTCATTTGCATGCATTACTATTAATTTACATTAAGTATGACTGTGACTGAATCTCTTTTACCATGAATTACAATGTCTAGTCAGTCCTTGATCTTCAAAGGTGCTCTGCATTTATGTTTTGCGGACTCAGAAAGGGCTAGCGAGATACCATCTTGTTATACATGTTATGATTGTTTTGAGAAAGTGTTGTCATCCGAGATTTATTATTATTGCTCGCTAGTTGATTATGCCATTGATATGAGTAAACGTGAAACCTAAATGTTATTGTGAATATGGTTAGTTCATAACCTTTGCAGAAAACTTGAATGCTGGCTTTACATATTTGCAACAACAAGATCAAACGGAGTTTGTAAAAGTTTTTCTTTATCACTTTCAGTTTGTCAACTGAATTGCTTGAGGACAAGCAAAGGTTTAAGCTTGGGGGAGTTGATACGTCTCCAACGTATCTACTTTTCCAAACACTTTTGCCCTTGTTTTGGACTCTCACTTGCATGATTTGAATGGAACTAACCCGGACTGACGTTGTTTTCAGCAGAATTGCCATGGTGTTATTTTTGTGCAGAAATAAAAGTTCTTGGAATGACCTGAAAATCCACGGAGACACGTTTTGGAAATAATAAAAAATACTAGCGAAAGAGTCAGCATCAGGGGGCCCACACCCTGTCCACGAGGGTGCAGGGCGTGCCCACCCCCTAGGGCGCGCCCCTGCCTCGTGGGCCCCCTGGGACTCCACCGACCTCAAGTCCAACTCCATATATTCACGTTCGGGGAGAAAAATAAGAGAGAAGGATTCATCGCGTTTACAATACGGAGCCGCCGCCAAGCCCTGATCTCTCTCAGGAGGGTTGATATGGAGTCCGTTCGGGACCCTGGGGAGGGGAATCCGTCGCCGTCGTCATCATCAACCATCCTCCATCACCAATTTCATGATGCTCACCGCCGTGCGTGAGTAATCCCATCATAGGCTTGCTGGACGGTGATGGGTTGGATGAGATTTACCATGTAATCAAATTAGTTTTGTTAGGGTTTGATCCCTAGTATCCATTATGTTCTGAGATTGATGTTGCTATGACTATGTTATGCTTAATGCTTGTCACTAGGGCCCGAGTGCCATGAATTCAGATATGAACCTATTATGTTTTCATGAATATATGCGAGTTCTTGATCCTATCTTGCAAGTCAAAAGTCACCTACTATGTGTTATGATCCAAAAACCCCGAAGTGACAATAATCGGGACCACTCCCGGTGATGATCGTAGTTTCAGGAGTTCATGTATTCACTAAGTGTTAATGCTTTGGTCTGGTACTCTATTAAAAGGAGGCCTTAATATCCCTTAGTTTCCAATAGGACCTCGCTGCCACGGGAGGGTAGGACAAAAGATGTCATGCAAGTTCTTTTCCATAAGCACATATGACTATATTCGGAACACATGCCTACATTACATTGATGAACTCGAGCTAGTTCTGTGTCACCCTATGTTATAACTATTGCATGTGGAATCGCATCCGACATAATTATCCATCATTGATCCATTGCCTATGAGCTTTTCACATATTGATCTTTGCTTAGTTACTTTTCCGTTGCCACTGTTACGATTACTACAAAAACTGCTATTGTTACTTTCCCACTGTTACCGTTACTTCCATACTACTTTGCTATTAAATACTTTGTTGCAGATATTAAGTCTTTCATGTGTGGTTGAATTGACAACTCAGCTGCTAATACTTGAGAATATTCTTTGGCTCCCCTTGTGTCAAATCAATAAATTTGGGTTGAATACTCTACCCTCGAAAACTGTTGCGATCCCCTATACTTGTGGGTTATCAGTGGCTTGCGCGTCGTCTCCTATTGGATTGATACCTTGGTTCTCAAAACTGAGGGAAATACTTACGCTACTGTGCTGCATCACCCTTTCCTCTTCAAGGGAAAAACCAACGCAAGCTCAAGAGGTAGCACTTCTTCCTCTATGTGATGCTCCCACTAACCTTATACAACTTTATCACTTTATTGCGAGTGACTCTTTCTGTCTCATCCAATATTCTGAACGGTCTCTCCCCATAGTTTAAATCCTTAGCCGGTTCTATTTCTGCCATATCAGTCCTTTTCTTGGGTGGCGAAATACACCTTCTTAGCTGTGAGACATGGAACACATCGTGCACTTCTGACAATTCTGGTCGCAATTCCAACTGATAAGCAAATGTGCCAACTCTGGTCATAACTGGGAACGGACCAATATATCTGGGTGCCAGTTTTCCTCGGGTCTGAAATCTCTTGACTCCTTTCATGGGTGTGACTCGGAGGTACACATGCTCTTCGGGTTCAAAACTGATCTGACGGTCCTTTGCATCATAATAACTCTTCTGTCGGGACTTAGCCAACTGCAGTCTATCTCGGATTTCCATGACTTGCTTTTCAGCCTCCATCATTAAATCAGTTCCAAAAATGCGGCTATCTTCGGTTTGAGATCATTTTAGCGGAGTGCGGCATTTACGGTCATACAGAGCTTCATAGGTGACATCTTCAGGCTGGTCTGGAAACTATTGTTGTAGGAGAACACAGCATACGACAGACGATCTTCCCACATAGGTCCTTGGGCCAGAGCACATGCTTAGAGCATATCTTCAAGTATCTGATTTACTCGCTCAGTCTGCCCGTCTGTCTCAGGATGATAAGTTGTGCTGTATTTTAGGGCAGTCCCCAAGGCTTGATGGAGACATGACCAGAATGCTGAGGTAAAGAGAGAACCTCGGTCTGAAGTGATTGTTCTTGGTACTGCATGCAAACTGACGATTCTGGACACATATAACTGTGCGAGTTGATCGGCCCGGTAGGTGGTTCGGATGGGAATGAACTGAGCTACCTTAGTCAGGGTGTCCATCACGACCCATACTGCATCATTGCCTCGATGAGTCGATGGGAATGAACTGAGCGATCTCTTCTTGGAGTTCGGGAGGCAAGGACTCCATCAGTAAGGGTGGGCATAAAAACTGACCAACCGAATACCAGACCGATACGGAAACCGAATAAACCGAATTTTCGGTTTTTTGTGCTGACATAATTAAATTTGGTTTTTATGTTTAATAACCGAATTTAAATCGGTCAGTTCGGTATTAAACCGATAACTGAACAAAAAAACCAAAGTGCAACGAGTTCCTGACTCTTGTACGAGGCTCCCTCCGTACGCTCCCGCGCGTAGCGCCAAACGCTGGGGGCCGCGTGCGCGTCTCCAGGCTACAACCACACATCGTACGAAGGCCCATGCATCCTCTTTGTCCCACGTTCTGACTAGTGCTTCTACTTTTCTTGACCTGGGCCTACCACTAACTGCAAGGCCCAACGCAAAAACTAGTACTTATGGGCGGCCGGGTGGAGTGTGCAGCATTTGTTTAGTCCCACGTCGCTTGCGAACACTCAAGGGGGCAAGGCGTTGGGTAATATAAGACCGTGAGGTGCTTACTCCTCAGACTAGAAGCGCTTGCTGCTGCGTAGTAAGCACTGTTCGGTAATAAACCGAAAACTGAACCGAAGTATTGGTTAATTGAAAAATCGGTTAGCAATTTTGGCTTGCTATTTTTGGTTTCTAGTTTTCAAAACTGAATTTAAAAATAAACCAAATGGTATGAACCGAATTTTCGGTTTCTACCGAATGCCCACCCCTATCCATCAGGGTGTTCAAACTGGCAGGCTTGCGGCTGAGAGCAACGGCAACAACATTGGCCTTACCGGGGTGGTAATTGATTCCAAGATCATAATCCTTGACCAACTCGAGCCATCTTCGTTGTCTAAGGTTTGAGTCCAGTTGAGTGAATATATATTTGAGACTCTTGTGGTGGGTAAATATCTGACACCTTTTCCAATGAGGTAGTGTCTCCAAATTTTCAAAGCATGCACAACTGCGGCCAACTCCAAATCATGCGTTGGATAGTTCCCTTCGTGAGGTCGTAGCTGTCGAGATGCGTAGGCTACAACCTTGCCATCTTGCATGGTTACACATCCAATACCTCTCTTGGATGCGTCACAGTATACATCAAAGCTGTGGTAGATGTCTGGAAGGGTAAACACAGGTGTTGCTGTCAGTCTGGTCTTTAGCTCATTGAAGCTCTTCTCACATTCCTCAGTCCATTCAAACTTCTTATCTTTCTTGAGGAGCTCTGTCATTGGCTTGGCAATCTTAGAGAAACTTTCGATGAAACGACGGTAGTATCCGGCTAATCCAAGGAAACTCCGGATCTCAGATACTGTCATGGGTGCCGTCCAATCAGGCACGTCTTTCACCTTACTCGGATCCACGACTATCCCTTCTACTGAAAGCACATGCCCTAAAAATCCAACTTGCTTGAGCCAAAACATTTGTTGAATTTCGCATATAGCTGATGGTCACGGAGCCTTTGCAAAACTGCTCTAAGGTGTTCCTTGTGCTCTTCTTCACCTTTCGAGTATATGAGGATGTCATCGACGAAGACCACCACAAACTTATCCAACAAATCCATGAATACCTTATTCATCATATGCATGAAGAAAGTAGGGGCATTGGTGAGGCCGAAGGACATAACTGTATATTCATAAAGACCGTATCGAGTAGTGAACGCGGTCTTAGGAATATCTTCTTTCTTGATTTTTAGCTGGTGATATCCGGTCCTCAAATCAATCTTGGAGAATCATTTTGCCCCACTGAGTTGATCAAACAAATCATCAATCCTTGGTAGTGGATATTTGTTCTTGATAGTGACATCATTCAGCTGACGGTAATCCACACACATCCGGAGACTGCCGTCTTTCATGTCCACAAATATTGCGGGTGATCCCCATGGTGAAGAGCTCGGACGGATGTATCCTTTCTGAAGCATCTCATCAAGTTGTTTCTTTAATTCCACCAATTCCGACGAAGGCATCCGATAATACTTCTTGTATAATGGTGCGGTCCCGGGTACAAGATCGATTGCAAACTCAAGCTCCCTGTCTGGCGGCATTCTGGGTAATTCCTCAAGGAATACATCTGGAAACTCACTGACCACAAGAATTAAGTCGAATTCTTCAGCTACAGTAGTGAAGACCATTTCTTTCTTGGGTATGCTCCTACGGGCATAGAAATTTGTGGTTCGACCTTCCTGGCTTGTCAAAGTGACTTCTCTGGTCGCACAGTTGAAGCATACTTGATATTGGGTCAACCAGTTCATTCCCAAAACAATATCCAACTTGGCAGACTCGATGACTATCAAGGAAGTTGGAAATTTGACTCCCTTGATATCAATTTCCAAATTATGACAGACCAGACTGCTTCTGAGCACGGATCCCGGGGATTGTACCAACATACTTTTTCCCAAAGTCGAGCAAGGAAACTTGTTCTGGGCAACAAAACTCTGCGATATAAAAGAGTGGGAAGCCCCCAGAGTCAAATAAAATTATTGCAGGTATCCTATTAACAAAAATCATACAAATGATGACTTCCGGGTCCTCTTGGGCTTCGTCTGTGGAGAGGTGGTGAACTTGACCTTGGATGGTCCTCTGGACAGAGTAGGGCCCCATGTGATTGACTTGCGGCCTGAATGGGTGATACGTCTCCAACGTATCTACTTTTCCTAATGCTTTTCCTCTTGTTTTGGACTCTAATTTGCATGATTTGAATGGAACTAACCCCGGACTGATGTTGTTTTCAGCAAAACTACCATGGTGTTGTTTTTGTGCAGAAATAAAAGTTCTTGAAATGGAATAAAACTTTGCGTGGAATTTTTATATAATAAATAAGAATTTCTGGAGCCAAGACCAACCGGAGAGGGCCCCCTGGGTGGGCACAACCCACCAGGGTGCGCCCCCTCTCCTGGCGTGCCCAGGTTGGTTGTCCCCACCAGGTGGCCCCGCAGACCCTGAAACCGAAGCTATAAAATCCTATTATTCCAGAAAAAAATCAGGGAGAAAGAATTATCACGATCCACGAGACGGAGCCGTCGTCACCTCCTGTTCTTCGTCAGGAGGCCAGATCTGGTGTCAGTTTGGGGTTCCGGAGAGGGGGGTCTTCGTTCTTCGTCATCACCAACCCTTCTCCATCGCCAATTCCATGATGCTCCCCATCGGGAGTGAGTCATTCCTTCGTAGGCTTGCTGGTCAGTGAGGAGTTGGATGAGATTCGTCATGTAATCGAGTTAGTTTTGTTAGGGCTTGATCCATAGTATCCACTATGTTCTCAGATTGATGTTGCTATGACTTTGCTATGCTTAATGCTTGTCAATTTGGGCCCGGATGCCATGAACTCAGATCTGAACCGTTTATGTTATCACAACTATATCCATGTTTTAGATCCGATCTTACAAGTTATAGTCACCTACTACGTGTTATGATCCGGCAACCCTGGAGTGAAAATAGTCGGGACCACTCCCGGTGATGACCGTAGTTTGAGGAGTTCATGTATTCACTATGTGTTAATGCTTTGTTCCGATTCTCTATTAAAAGGAGGCCTTAATTAATATCCCTTAGTTTCCAATATGGACCCCGCTGCCACGGGAGGGTAGGACAAAAGATGTCATGCAAGTTCTTTCCATAAGCACGTATGACTATTTATGGAATACATGCCTACATTATATTGATGAACTGGAGCTAGTGCCATATCGCCCTAGGTTATAAATGTCTCATCATGAATATCATCCAACAAGTCACCGTCCAATGCCTACGAATTTATCCTATATTGTTTCTGCTAAGTTACTACTGCTATCATCACTTTTACACTTGCTACAAAATCACTGCTATCACTGTTACCGTTACTGTTGCTACTGTCACTACTATCAAAACTATCATATTACCTTACAACTGATTACTTGCTACAGATAATTAATCTCCATGTGTGGTTGAAGTGACAACTCAGCTGCTAATACCTTCAAATATTCTTTGGCTCCCCTTGTGTCGAATCTATAAATTTGGGTTGAATACTCTACCCTTGAAAACTGTTGCGACCCCCTATACTTGTGGGTTATCAAGACCTTTTTCTGGCCCCGTTGCCGGGGAGCATAGCTATATTTGTTGAGTCACTTGGGAATATTATCAATTTATCACTATGAAGAATCTGAAGGATCCTAAGACTAAGATTTATCCCTCGAAGACAAAGGGAGGTAAGGAACTGCCATCCAGTTCTGCTTTAGATTCACCTTCTGTTATGAGTAAACTTGCAACACCACCATATGTATCAATTCTAATATGTTGCAAGTTATTGATGATGCTACTTCTGTTATCACTACAAAAAAAGACACATCCGTGACATTTCGGGCCGAACAAAAAAAATTCTGTCATACATATGACACTTCTATGACGATAATTGTGACAAAACCCGGTATCATCATAGATGTGGTGGGCTCCTACTTCTATGACAGAAAATGGGCTTTTCGTCCTGGGCGGGCCGGAGACGCAGCTGCATGACATTCTTTGGACCGTCCATGACGGAAAAAACTGTGGTAGAAGCGAGGGCGAGGAAAATTTCGGGGAGTTCCCGGTTACGGTGGGAGGTCGGGGGCCGAGCGATGCGCGTTTCTCTCGTACACGTACGCGCGTGTGTGCGAGGCGTTGGCTCTAACTGAACCCGAGCGAGGCATTGGGCTCTAACTGAACCCGAGCGATTGCACTGCAGGCTACGCGTTACTGAACCCGAGCGATCGATGGATGGCTGTTAACTGAACCCGACCAAGCGATTCATTCGCTACTGCTGCTAACTGAAGCCGATCGATGCTGCCTCTGGGATGAACAGTGAGCGTTGCCGGGTGGGGTGGATGAACAGTGAGCGGTGGCGTTGCCTCTGGATGAACAGGACCCCGTGGTGTGGAGGGCTGGATGAACAGTAGACCGTGGAGGGTGCCCGTGGAGGGGTGGTTGAACAGGACCCCATGGTGTGGAGGGCTGGATGAACAGTAGACGGTGGAGGGGTGCCCGTGGAGGGGTGGTTGAACAGTAGTCGGTGGAGTAGCGCGCGGTGGAGGCTGGATGAACAGGAGCCCGTGGAGGCTGGAGGAGGTCGACGGTGGAGATGAACAGTATCCCGTGGAGTCCCGTTTTGCGGTACTCCACACCCCTCCCGATGAACAGGACCCCGTTTCGACCGTAGGAGGTCCGTTTCATCCGTTTTGCGGTACGCCACACCCCTCCCGATCAACAGGACCCCTGTTTCGACCGTAGGAGGTTCGTTTCGTCCATTTTGCGGTACGCCACACCCCTCCCGATCAACAGGACCCCCGTTTCAACCGTAGGAGGTCTGTTTCGTCCGTTTTGCGGTACGCCACACCCCTCCCGATGAACAGGATCCCGTTTCGAACGTGGCCGGTCGAACAAAAGGCCGTTTCCTCCATTCTGTGGTACGCCAGGCCTCGTTTCCATCGCCTGTTCCATCCAAGCCCTCCCGATGAACACGACAGCATTCCGTTCCGACCCAGCCAGTTGGCTCCCACGCGTTCTGTTGCCTCCCGATGAACACGACGCATTCCGTTGCCTCCCCATGAACACGACGCATTCCGTTGCCTCCCCATCAACACGACGACGACGTTGTTCCTCCGTTCTGACCCAGCCATGTCAACGAGCCCTTGCCGTACGTATGCGCGAGTAGGCGCTCGAGACCCCGCCCATATGTACACGTACGTGGCCGTATTTTCTTTCTTGCACCCTGGCCGCTGTACATACATGTACATGCTACGTGCGCACCTCTACTACGACACATGCGCGCCTCTACATCCACCAGTATATATGTACGTACACGTTCGCGACCAGAATGACAACGCAACGTACGCTTCGACCAAGTGGGTCCCAACTGTCAGGCACTTCCTTGCGTGCGAAGATGTAGCTGGTGGGTCCCAGCAGTCAGGGGGCGAATCGTTTTGTTTTTTTGCCCGAACGCACTTCCTTGCATGCGAAGGTGTAGCTGGTGGGTCCCAGCAGTTGGGGGGGGACGTTTTTTTTCACGAAATACGGTGGCCCGTCCGGTGGGTCCCCGCTGTCAGGTGGAGGAATAATTATTTTGCGCGTAATAAGAAGGCACTTCCTTACTGCGGCCGTGGACCCAGCTGTCAGCGTCTCCACGCACAGTACTCTTCCGATGGAAGTCGGTCATTGACCACATTGACCACGCCGCGCTGAGAGCACCACTGCGGTGGACGATGGCGAGGCCTAGGAAGGGGACGACACGGAGGCAGGGAAGACTCGGCAGTTGTTTCCCACGCGGAGGGGAGTACAACTGTACGAGGGTTTACTGGTTCGTCTGCCGTCGCCGGAGAATAACAGCAGGTGTGGGTGAGTAGAGGGATGGCTAGGCCAGCGATGGGAGTACGGTGGGGCGGTGAGGCTTGCGCGGCAGCACAGCCGGCCGCGGGGAGGAGGGAGCAGGCAGTCCCGCCGGCGCTTGTTTGAGCGGCTGGAGCAGGAAGAGCAGAGATTGAAGAAGCACGACGGCCGTTGGATGGACATCCAACAGTCAGTGCTTGTGTGTCAACCTTTTTTTAGGAAAGCCTCAAATCTGTGGAAAACAGCATATAGCCCATCTGCCATTATTTCTAATAATTTAGAGCCCATTTGCTAATTCTTAAGGTTTTTTGGAGCCCATATTCTTTTTGTTAGCATTACAGCCCATATTGTGGCCACGGTTAAAAAATTATATGAAATTTTGCATATTTCGATGCGGTCCGAACTGTTTTTAATCCCGAAATTTCAACTCACATTCAAACTGATTTTAAAAATAAATGTATATCAATATAAAATCCAACAAATTCTCCACGCATAAAAATTAATGTAATTTAAAATCTTGAAATGAAAAAAAAAAGATATTTGAAACTAATTGCCGGTTTGATGTATTTTAAAAATGTACAGCCCATTTCTCATTACTGACGGGCCATTTTCTCGGCCAGCCGAATGAAAGCTCTCCTCGTCTTGAAAGATTTGCGGCCCAACAGGCCTGACAAAGCGACTTACTTGGAAAATCACAAAAAAACTGGGCTGTGGCCGTGGACCCAGCTGTCAGCCTCTCCACGTACAGTACTCTTCCGATGGAAGTCGTTCCTTGACCACGTTGACCACGCCGCGCGGAGAGCACCACGGCGGTGGACGACGGCGAGGCCTAGGAAGGGGACGACGCGGAGCCGAGGAAGACGCGGCAGTGGAAGCCCGCGCGGAGAGGAGTACGAGGGTTCACTGGTTCGGCTGCGGTGTGAGGCTGCCGTCGCCGCAGGGCCTGGCCAGCGGTGGGAATAGTAGGGGGCGGTGAGGCCTCTGCGGTAGCACAGCCAGCCACGGGAGGCAGGAGCATGCGGCACGACCGGTGCTGCTTTGGGCGGCTGGAGCAAGAAGACCAGAGGTTGAAGAAGCACTACGGCCGTTGGATGGACATCGTACGGTCACTGGAGCTAGAATCGTTCATATTGACTAAGTTGACAAAGCCCTTCGTCCCCGTCAACTTAGTAGGCCCACAAGTCAGCCTCCCACCAAGGTGGGTCCCAGCTAGCCGTGGGAGTATTCATTTTTTTTGTGCGTAATAAGGAGGCACTTCCGGTGGGTCCGAGCTGACAGCGGGGGGAACGTTTTTTTGCGAAATACGGTGGCCCGTCCGGTGGGTCCCAGCAGACAGGCGGAAACGATTTTTTCGCAAAATACTGGTGGCCCGTCCGATGGGTCCCCGCTGTCAGGTGGAGGAATAATTATTTTCCGCGTAATAAGGAGGCACTTCCTTGCGGCTGTCGTGGACCCAGCTGTCAGCCTCTCCACATACAGTACTCTTCCGATGGAAGTCAGTCGTTGACCACATTGACCACGCCGTGCCGAGAGCACCACGGCGGTGGACGACGGTGAGGCCTAGGAAGGGGACGACGCGGAGCCGAGCAAGACCTGGCAGTGGATGCCCACGTGGAGAGGAGTACGAGCGTTCACTGGTTCGGCTGCGGTATGAGGCTGTCGTCGCCGCGGAATAACAGGGGGTGTGGGTGAGTGGAGGGATGGCCTGGCCAGTGGTGGGAGTAGTATGGGTGTGACACCCAAAATTTTTATTTGGCTTTTTCAAACTTTTATTGGATTTGAGGGAGGTTATTTAATTTTTTTTTCTAAAGAACTCTCCCTCTCAAAAACTTTCTTTTATGACAAGTGTTTTGTTTGGATTCACCCAAGACTTGATTTTTGGTCTTGGAAGTTTTTCCCATCTTATGTGGACTCAAAACCAAATGCTTTTCATTTGGGAAATTTTCTTTTGAAAAATCTTTTAAATAGCCCTATGGCATTTGGAGTGATCTTTTCCCCTTTCAAAAATTCCCTCTTGCCATGACATGAGTGGAAATCCCCTCCCAAAGCCATCTCCCATCTTTGTGTCAAGATATACTTCAAATCCAGCAAGTTGAACCTCCCCATGTTCTTCCTTCCATTTAATTCTTATCAAAAATATTTTCTGCCTTCTACTTTAGCTCTTGGAGATTTACAAAGGAGCTACCATTTCTACTTTGAGTTTGGCCTCCAAACAAATTTCCCTGGCTAGTCCTTAGAGCCCTCAACCAAGATTCATGAAGATCCACTGGTCTCCAATTCAAATATTTCAAATTGGGCTTGCTGCAAGTTTGGACCATATTTGCCAAATTTGGTGAAATTCAATTGTTTTCTCCTCCTAAAAATCTGAGAAAATTCAGGCAGCCTCTGGATGCATTGAGAGGTCACCTCACCAAGCCCCAGCTCCAGAAAAAAATTCTTCATGCCAAATCATTTCGTCGAACACATGAAGGGCACTGTTACTGTCAATGTTCACAAGTTCAGTAAACAGTTTCAGTGAGCACTGTCGTTTTCTTCAGAACCTGTTCTCGATCTCGCCAGTGGCCGCGGTGGCGCCGTGCGCCCTGTGCTTCCTTCTTATCCCTGCGCCGCACGATCGCCTGGAGGTTTACGGCCGTCGGCGATGAGCAGGAGGAGGTGCGCCACCCCGTGAGCGACGGCAGCAACGGCCTTTGCGGCTGCCAGAGAGAGGCGCAGCGTGGACGGCGCCGTCCAGCGCCGCCCAAGCCACCAGAGGCCACCGCGTGGCCATCCACTCACCCGTGCTCGCTGCAGTCAGTCGTCGTGAACTGGTAGGCGCGGAGCGCGCTCTCTGCCGCCGCCGTGCCCGTACGGCCGCCCCGTCGAGGATCGGCGCATTACGCCAAGCCCGACCGAGGTTTAGCAGGGGAACGGCACCAGTGATCCTCCCTGATGGTGCCTAGCCTCCTAAATCCCCTGCCCAACCTTTGCCTCTCCGTAATCGCTCGCCGGAGCTATCCCGTTCACGGCCACCCCCTCGGATCGCCTATAAAAGGAGGTCCCGAGCTTGAACTCGAACCCTCACCACCTCTACACCCCACCAATACCACGCCAAGCCACTGGAACAGCCCCGAGGAAGCCTTCTTCCCCAACTCCGGCCGCCTCGACCCACCACGGGATCCAGCTCGATTCACCCCCGTGCGTGCACCCCTACCCCTCAGCTCTTGCCAGTAACCTCCTAATGCTTCCACTCTTCTGACCCGCGCATCAATTTGGAGTTTGCAGCACCCACCGGAGTACTCCACCATCGCCCGAACCACCGTCCGCCGGAGAAAGTGTCGCCGTCGACGTGGTGCTCTCCGACGGCCAAGTCCACCACCCACCGACGCGGAAGATCACCCTGAACCTATTGGTACCCTCCGATCTCTCTGTCTCGCCGTGGTTCAACGCTGGTGACCACCGCAGCCTTCGGGCGCCGGCGAGCGTCGTTGGAGTTTTAAACCTGACGGGTGGGACCCCCCCGTCAGCCTCTCTTCTTTCCCCCCTCGAACCGTTTTCTGTTAGCGCCTTCGGGCAAAATGTGTTTTCTCTTTGGGCTGGCGCATTTCATTCCGAACCGTTTTCTGTTTTCTCAAACAAGTCCCTGGATCTCTTCTGTTTCATCACAGATCAGTCCTTGGACTAAAACCCTTATATCTTTTTAATAAAAGATGATTTTTGATTGATTCTTTTTCTGTCAGTCTTGTATTTTTGTCTAGTTTTTTATAGTATTTATTTGGAAAAAATTTGGAACAATTTTTATGCACGCGATGATTTTTCACGTTAGTGTACGGTTTCGTTATACCGTAGGTTCCGGAGGAGGTGACGGAGCCGCGAACTTCGCCGAGCTAGACTCCGACTTCTCCGAACCAGGCAAGCATGTTTGAACCTTTGATATGATAGGTGTTTTGCATGTTTGCTTGAATGGTTTATGCATGGCATATGAGCATCGGTGAGTAATACGTTGCATGCAAGGCAACTAAACCGCGTGTTTCAAAGTTACTGTGATCTTTGATGAGAGATGACCTGATCATGTGGTGACATGAAAGGTAGTAAGACGGTATTGTTGTAGCATGCCAGTCTTACGTCTTCCGATAAACTCCGACGTTAACGTGGACTGAGTCACGTTACCGTTCTTCCCCTTTCGTGCTGCCACATGTCTTCTGCAAAGAATACGGTTTAGTAAGTTGTTAACCTCTTTCCTTGTACACACCAAATAGAGGGGCCGGGATGAGGGTTCCATGGCCCTGGATTAAAGCCAGTCATCCGGTCAGGGGGCATGGGTGTTTCCGGTTGGGACCGAGAGGGGGGCACCCCTTAGAGCGCGCGTATATAAATTTGATCCCATGCTACGCGAGGTTGTAGCCTCCCCGTCTCAAAGTTTTCCTTGAACGTTGCCGAGGGTGATTCCTGGCATCGGAATGTTGAATGGGTGTGTACTGGTTAGATGTGTTTCTCCTAAAACATCGTAAACGGAACTAGTCCCTTGTGACTACTGAAATCCGTTGGCTGTGGTTAAGAGTACAAACTCTGCAGAGTCAAATCCTTCCGAGTCATCGTGTCCATGGTCAAGGACCATGGCCAGTATATCCATATCTATGTCAGTCCTCGTGGTAAATCCCCGGTAAACAAGCTTGAGTGGTATGCCTGTTTGAATTGTTATTCCTGTGGATGGACTAACCTTTTACTTATCTCGTATCTGAATATTCCCTTGCAATGATTTAAATTCATGAGCTACTGAAATATTAAGTTATGAGATATAAGCCCTTTATGTGATGTCGCTTAGACGTCCGACTGTGGCACTCTTGTCTTTTACTTTCAATATAAGCCCTTTATGTGATGTCGCTTAGACGTCCGACTGTGGCACTCTTGTCATTTACTTTCAATATGAGCCCTTTATGTGATGTCGCTCAGACGTCCGACTGTGGCACGCCCGTTATTTACTTTCGACATAAGCCCTTTATGTGATGTCGCTCAGACGTCCGACTGTGGCACGCACTGTTATTTATTTTTCCATTATAAGCCCTTTATGTGGTGTCGCCTTGACGCCCGACTGCAGCATTGTTATTTTCTTCTGTATCCTTTCGAGGAGTCATTCAGACACTCGATTGGCCTTCAGTATTACATTGGGATTTCGGGAGGACTACCGCCCGACTTCCTTTTTTTCCCATGCATGGCTACCTCATTGTCTGAGTGCGCTTTATTAATCTGTTCATATGCATCATGTTTACATTTGTTATATCTTATGTCCGAACTGTCTTGCGAGTACTTTCGTAGTACTCACCTGGCTTGTTGATTTGGCCAGATGTTGACGAAGGCGATCTCATGGATGAAGAGTTTGATAGTGAGTCCGATGCCTAGAGGAATCCCAGTCAGTCCCGTGCGATCCTGGATATTGGTCACACTACAGGAAACAGCTATTTTGCCGTCTGCCACGGCGGACGGCAAAGGCTCGAACGGCGGACGGCAAAGACCTTTGCCGTCAGCCGTGGACGGCAAAAGGCTCCGGCAAAGAAGGCTACGGTAAACAGCTGCTTTGCCGTCTGCTTCCTGCCGGCTGATGGCAAAGGCCCTTTGCCGTCTGCCGCGGACGGCAAAGAGAGCAGACGGCAATAATTGCGCTGTCAGTCCGTTAAGTGGCTATCGGCAGGCCTTTGCCGTCCGCCGCTGACGGCAAACTTTCTAGTGCCTTTGCCGTCCGCTTCCGCCTCGCCCGCCGCATCGGCCACCCCCGCTTCCGCCTCGGCCGCCGCGTCGCGTCGCGTCGGCCGCCCCCGCTGAGGCGCTGCCGCCTGCCCCTCCTGCCCGCTGCCGCCTTGCCTGCCCCGCGTGCCCCGACGCCTCCTGCCCCCCGCTTCCCGCTGCCGCGCTGCCGGCTGCCGCCTCGCCTGCCCCGCGTGCCCCGATGCCTCGCGGTCAACGCCGCCATCTCGTCTTCCGCACGCCGCCCTCTCGTCTTCCGCGCGCCGCCGTCTCGTCTTCCGCGTGGCCATCTCGTCTTCCCCCCGCCACCCTCTCGTCTTCCGCGCGGCCGTCTCGTCTTCCGCCCGCCGCCCTCTCGTCTTCCGTGGCCCAGCGCCTCCGTGCCGCATTCAATCCGCCCGGCGCTATAAAACCCGCCCTGCGCGGCGAGTTTGGTCACAGCGGCCACCTTCTCCACCGCCCCGCCCCCCTCCTCTCCCTCTTCACACCGGCGTTCTCTTCGCGGGATGGCGTCCAGCGACTCGGACTCCGACGGCGCGGCACCGGGCGGCCACTGGCCGTCGAGCCTCACGTTGGGGCAGACGGAGGACCTCGCTCGGTTCGGCCTCTACGTGCCGCCGGCGGCGAAGCTGCCGCGGCCGTGGAGGATCTCCGCGGACGGATTCCCGACGCAGGGCGCACCGGCGACGCCAGCAGAGCTTCGCGTGCACCCCGGGGGACGCTACAACCAGAAGGGCCGCCGCCATTTTTGGAAGGGCAAGCGGTTCGACGACGTCATCGGCGCCTTCAAGCGCGCCGCGCGAGGGCTCCCTGTCGGCAATCTCTCCCGTGGAGCCGGGCCCTCCCAGCCGCGCAGGGCACCCGCTCCCACCCCCGCCCCAGCAGCCCCGGCCGAGGTTGTGATCCCGCCGGAGCAGGCGGCGCTCCAGCAGGACGGCGACCCGGAGGACACGCCCGGGCTCCTCGCGATCCTGGCGCAGTCAGCGGAGGAGGCCGCCGTGGCGGCGGCGCTGGAGGCCCAGGAGGAGGCGGCGCTGCAGGCGGCGATGGCGGCGCAGCAAGCGGCGCTGGAGGCCCAGGAGGAGGCAGCGCTGCAGGCGGCGATGGCGGCGCATCAGGCGGCGATGGCGCCGCCGGAGTGGCCGCAGGTGCCGCCGGAGTGGCAGCAGGCGCCGGCGGCGGAGGAGGAAGAGGATTCGGACGACGTCCCGGTGGACTGGGACGACGTCGCGAACCGCTCCAGCAGCGACAATGACGGCGGCAACGGCCCGGCCGTGATTGACCTAGATAGCGACGCCGAGTAGTTTTTTTACTATTTATTATGTACGAACTACTTTATGTACGAACTTTTTTTAGTGTGTTGTTTGCGGCCCTAAAACTAAACTAAAACTAAACCTAAAACTTAAAAAAAAGAAAAAAAAAGGAAAAAAGGGGTAGAGCTCACCTGAGGCAGGGCCGGTGGAGGAGGTCGCCGGTGGAGGAGGGGGGCGGGGCGGTGGAGGAGGTGGCCGGTGGGGGGCCGGGGCGACGGGGCCCCGGGGCGGTGGAGGAGGGCGATGGGGCGGCGGGGCGGCGGGGCCCCGGGGCAATGGGGCCGGGGCGCCGGGCAGCGGCGAGTGCTGGGGGAGGCGGCGCGCGGCGGGCGGCGGCGGTGGGGTGGGATGTGGGGTGGGATGTGTGGTGGGATGTAGTGCGCGTCGGCGAGGAGAGAGAGGGAGAGAACAGAGAGTAACGGGCGGGGGGGTACGGGCCGTTAGGTAGTCTCCTCTTTGCCGTCCGCCACTATTTGCCGTCCGCCCTTTTGCCTCTTTGCCGTCCGCTGGCAGACGGCAAAGAGGTGGGGCGTTAAGTTTCCCCCAAACGGGCGGGGGGTGGGGGCCACCTCTCTCTTTGCCGTCCGCCAGCTGACGGCAAAGAATCTTTGCCGTCCGCTGGCGGACGGCAAAGAGCCCGCAGATGGCAAAGAGCTTCTTTGCCGTCTGCCACTTCTTTGTCGTCCGCTTTTTGGTAGCTGATGGCAAAGAGCTTCTTTGCCGTCAGCTAGCAGACGGCAAAGAGCTGGCAGATGGCAAATTAGCTGATTCCAGTAGTGTCACTTGTATTATATACGCTTCCGCCACCCACAATAAGAATCCTCGAGCCTCACTCCGACGCTCGATGAGCTGTAAGGTTTAGGAGTCATGTCACCCACTTCACTGTGATATACCCACCACTGCTTTTATTGTGAGCCAGTAGTTTTGCCACCCTATCCGCCTTTATGTGTAATATCGGCGTGTTTGTAATAAATTGTTGAGCAGTCTCCGCTCAACCTTGTATTATATTTAGTACTCCTGGTTTTTCTTCTGTGATTAAGATATTGTCTACCAGTGAGAAGGATTCTTCTCTACTGGTCCGTAAAAGGGATCGGTTTCTCAATAAATATTTTTATTGGAAAACCAGTCGTGACAATGGGGGCGGTGAGGCCTCCACGGTAGCACAGCCGGCCACGGGAGGCAGGAGCAGGCGGCACAACCGGCGCTGCTTTGGGCGGCTGGAGCAAGAAGACCAGAGGTTGAAGAAGCACTATGGCCGTTGGATGGACATCATACGGTCACTGGAGTATTGACTAAGTTGACAAAGCCCCCCGTCCCCGTCAACTTAGTAGGCCCACAAGTTAGCCCAACAATATGGTGGGTCCCAGCTAGCAGGGGGTATTCCTTTTTTTGGGCGTAATAAGGAGGCACTTCCTTGCGTGCGAAGATATAGCTGGTGGGTCCGACCTGTCAGCGGGGGGGGAACGTTTTTTCGCGAAATACAGAGGCCCTTCCTGTGGGTCCTAGCTGTCTGGTGGAGGAATCATTATTTTGCGTGTAATAAGGAGGCATTTCCTTGCGTGCGGCCGTGGACCCAGCTGTCAGTCTCTCCACGTACAGTCCACTTCCGATGGATGTCATTCATTGACCACGTTGACCAGGCTGCGCCGAGAGCACCAGGGTGGTGGACGACGGCGAGGCCTAGGAAGGGAACGACACGGAGCCAGGGAATACTCGGCAGTTGTTTCCCACGCGAAGGAGTACGAGGGTTTACTGGTTCGTCTGCCGTCGCCGGAGAATAACAGCATGTGTGGGTGAGTAGAGGGATGGCTAGGCCAGCGATGGGAGTACGGTGGGGCTGTGAGGCCTGCGCGGCAGCATAGCTGGCCGCGGGAGGAGGGAGCAGGCAGTCCCACCGGCGCTTGTTTGAGCGGCTGGAGCATGAAGAGCAGAGATTGAAGAAGCACGACAGCCGTTGGATGGACATCCAACAGTCACTGCTCTCGTGTGTTGACTAAGTTGACAGGGCGTTGCGTGTGCGTCAACCTTTTTTTGATGAAAGCATACGCGTGAACCTGTAGTAGGCGCACAAGTCAGCCTCAAATCTGTGGAAAACAGCATACAGCCCATCTGCCATTATTTCTAATAATGTACAGCCCATTTGCTAATTCTTAAGAATTTTTTTGGAGCCCATCTTCTTTTTGTTAGCATTACACCCCATATTGTGGCCACGGTTAAAAAGTATACAAAATTTTGCATATTTCAGTGCGGTCAACTGTTTTTAATCCAGAAATATCGATTCACATTCCAACTATTTTGAAAAATAATTTATATAAATATAAAATCCAAATAATTGTCCACGCATAAAAATCAATGGAATTTAAGATCTTGTAATGAAAAAAAATTGAAACTAATTCCCGGTTTGATGTGTTTTAAAAATGTACAGCCCATTTCTGGGCAAACCAAATGAAACTCTCCTCGTCTTGAAAGATTTGCAGCCCAGCAGGGCCGATAAAGCAAGTAGGCCTTGTTTGGGTATTTCTTTAAAAAAAATAGAACTTGGCTAGCCATTTTCAGCAAGAAAAAAACACAACTGGGCTCATGATGTGGTAAACATAAATAAAACCCTGGCTAGACGGGCCACAGCCCCCGCACAGCCCTGTCGTTACCCTGATCCGTCGCTAAAACTAGTATAAATAACAACTGCTTGTTCCTAAAAAAACAGCGCGACTTGCTGGGTCCCTGGTGTCAGCCGCTCGTAGTGTAGTTCTCTCGTTTATTGACTACATTGACAATGGCGTGAGCCCCAGATGTACAACCATTAGGAGGAACCATATTTTTGGGCTTGTACTATAGAGGCACTTGCTTGCGTACTGCCATGACGCTGGTGGGTCCCTACTGTCATCCTCTCCACGTACAGTCATCTCCTTGTTCCTCTCGGTTGTTGACGACGTTGACAACGCAAGAGGGCAGCGCACCGCGCACGGCGAGCGAACCAAGGCCGCAAGGCGGAGGACGACGGCGAGGCCTCGGACAGAACGAACAGGAGCCGTTGAAGATGCGCCGGTCCAGTCGCAGGCGGAGGGGAGTACGAGGGTTGACTGGTTCGGGCGCGGGTGTGTGTTGGGGCTGACGTCGCCGGAGAATAACAGGACGTGTGGGGGAATAGAGGGAGGGACTGGCCAACGTTGGAGGGTACGTACGGTAGGGCGGCGAAGGCGTAGCCAGCCATGGGAGGCGGGAGCAGGCGGAGCCGACGGGGTGGTTTGGTTTGGGCGGCTCGAGGAAGAAGAAGACAAGAGATAGAAGATACACGATAGATGTTGGATGTCAATCCAACGGCTGATAGGCAGAATCGTTTGTTGACTGGATAGTAAGTCGACACCACCTTGGATAGGCTATTTCCTCGCGAGTCCCAAATGTCAGAATCCAAATCTGTCATGGTCATGCAGCCTTTCCTATGAAAATTTACAGCCCATTTGATGTGCTAGTTCGAAATAAGTTTGTGGGTGCTGGTGGGGGCTAATCACTTGGCTTCTGTAATGCACAGTGAGCTCAAGCAGCCGGCGAGCGTGATGTTATTTCCCTTGGTTGGGATTTGTTACAATATTTCACTCTAAATTAAACGAATGGCAAGCCATTTGCCTTGTTTCAAAGAAAATATGACAGTCACAGCCGAGTTGAAAAGGGCAGGAACATCTAACTCCAGCTTACAAACTGTACAAAAGCACGAGGGTTAATTGTTCATCAGGTTTACAAAAAAACCAGATTGAAAAGGGCAACAACATCTAACTCTAGCACTGTTTTTGGCAGTCACAGTCAAATGGATCGGTCAGGTCCATAGAATGAACATCCTGGGTCGTAAAATTTACTGGATTATGACCACAATATGTTGTAAATAGAAGCCCGGCACGTTCAGAAGCTCTTTTGCCCACCTGAAACTCCTTTTTTGCTCTTCGACATACCCATCCGTCAAAACCATGCTGCTGATAAACTTAAGGCTGATGGACAATAGTAACCTCGCATTCAGCAGGAAGAATGTGACAAATCTTGTGTTTGCACGGTTGGCTACATATCGTTCTAGCATTATTGTCTTCAATCGAATCTCATGAGAAGTGAGAAAATCCCGATGCTTACGAATCCACCGATTGGTTATAACTTTCTTACCCCGTCCTGTTGCCTAAATAGACATGAAGATCGAAAACAGTTAAGGTCTAAAAGAAGAGTGTCGAAAGAGCAACAGTTGAACGGTTAATTCTAGTACACTATATGCGGGCTTCCAATGTGCGTGAAATTATCACCTTTATATACAACTTCTCCAGACATGGAAAGCATTGCAGCAAGCCAATAATCTTGTTCAGATCAAAACTATTCATTTGGATATATAAGATCTTGACAGAATCCAGCACCATTGATAGGCCATCCATGGAGAAACTCTTCATTGAGCATAGAACATAATATTAGTACAAAATGTGTACTCCAAGATGATATATAAATTATGCGCAGAAATTTAAAATGCAACTTATGGTTACAAGTGTAGATGATAATATAAAGTACATGAAGAACTGTGGAGCCAAACACCATATTGAAATGAGCACAGAGATCATGTATTACACCCAAGGTCTCTAGTTTAGGCGCAGAGAGGACGGTTATTTGCAACGGTGAATAACTAGAATCAAGGATCAACCTTTGAAGTGAAGGGGCATCTTGGATGATGAGCTGCCTTCCGTCAAAAGACATTCCAATTCTTACAAGGTTAGGCGACTTTATTTGGAGACAACTGATTCTAACTGTGAAAACAAGCACCAAGCACTCCAGCGCAGGGCAACTGGAGTGGATGATGCTGTGCAATGAGGCCTCCGATATACGAACCCGCACAAGTGAAAGTTTCTTGAGAAATGGGAGTCAAAGGTTTAGTACCAGATTGTCTGGTAGGTAGCACAGCGCAAAGGTGGCGGTGTGGAGAGAGGACGAAAACCGCGAGATGGACATCGGTGCTGAGGGCACAAGTTCATGTCGTTCGGTATGTGCTATGTGATTTCCAGGGGAATAGTAGAACTCAAGCAGCTGTAGTTCGTGAATTCAGGGGATTTCAGCCAGGCGTCCACCATGCAGGGCATGGTATGCTTGCTCAGGTAGCATGACGGGATGCAGAGGCTTTGAACGGAGCCCTGGTGGGAGGAGATGATGGCTCTGGGGATTTCAAAATCATTGAAGAGAGATAGCTGACGACAGTCGAGATTAAGGGGCACGGCGCGCCATAGAGGGCACCACCAAATTGAGAGGACTTGGGTGCGGCAGCAATCCTTGGTGGGGAGAAGCGAGATGATCTCCCCAAGGACGGCGTCCGGGAGATCGCTGATGCGGTCCACCCGAGATTCTACGGGTTCCTGGGATCCGGTGGGGGCGGGGTCGCCGCTTCTCCCCGCGCTGCTGGGTGCGGGATCTACAACAGGCGTCGCCGCTGGCGGGAGCCTCATCTTCTTGGCGCTGGGGTCAGCCGACTCCATTTTCCTCGAGGGCGTCGCGTCGCGCTCATGGATTTGAGCAGAGTAACGAATGACGAGCCTAGTTGTAGTGCAAGCGAAGAAGAAGGGGAGCTGGGGGTTTTCTGTAGGAGTGAGGAAGAAGGGGAGCTGGGGTTTTCTGTAGGAGTGAGGTGAGGAATTTTGGGGTACGAGTGGAGCGAGCTGACGTGAGGTGGGTGGGAGCGAGGAGGAAGAAGAGCACCCAGGTATTTTTTGGGGGCGGTGTGCTGGGTGTGGGTAGCGCCTCTCATTCAGTAAATATATGGGCTTTGGAATTGATTTTACTATTTACTAGTGTGGATGGGCTGTTTTGTCTTGGGCCCAGAGAAACAATTACTACTAGTACAGTGGGGACACTCTACAGCTACCCAGAAAAACAATTACTCCTAGTACAGTGGAGACACTCTACCGCTTCTAGCTCCTCCTAGGTCATTGAAACGTCTCCCTCTACTGAATGCCGTTATACTTTTGTTCACCGACATGCGGGCCATGCAGTGCGGGGGCCCAAATGCCATCCACCAAATTAGAAGGCAGTATGCAGGCGGAGAGTCACCCCGGTCGTAGCGCGGCAGTAACGAGCCATCGTATCACAAAACCCCACCTCCCCGCAGTCTAAGTTTGACGGACGAAGCAACCATCATTTCACTCTTCGTTGAATCCCCTTCTCCCTCACCGTCTTCAAGAAAGGAAACACTCGCATCTGCCACTGTTCTTCTCTCCGAACGAACGGAAGGTAAGCGGATCCGTGATGTTGGTATATTTTCGTTTAGAGAAAAAAAGAACTTTTGCAAAGCAGTAACCGATCCTCACTCTCTTTTTTGTTTCATTGTCATTGCGATTGTGTTTTCCTTTCAGTGGTCTCCTAGTATTCGTCAGTTTCATGATGGACCAAGGAGAACCAGGCAAAGATCTGCCGATATTGGAGCAGACGCGGGAGGCTGATCCCCACGAGACAGAGAGCTCCAAGAAGATGGAGGCAACCACCGAGCCGACCCCAGATACGCTCACGGCCACTACTGAGATGGTCAACGCCCCGTTTGAGGTTACAGCCCCCGTGGCACTGCAGGAGCAGTTTTCCCCCTTCGAGGATGTGCCCCCCCCCCCCCCCCCCGCTGAGCTGCCCAAGGTGATTTCCTTCTTTGCCGATCTCGATTGTGGTTTTTCATCTAAGTATGTGGTGATTTTTTTTAGAAAAGGAAGTATGTGGTGATTAATAATGCAAAATTTTATTAGCTTCGATGCCATGCTATACATAGTGGTTTAAATAACTTGTGTTTCTTATACTGAAAAGTAATTCAGAATTTGTTTCTGTTTCAATTAGAGCCCTGATGCAGACAAGGATTGTGTGGTTGTACATGTCACTCGCTATGAGGCGGACGACCTGAATATACGCACTGGGAAAACAGAGTTCTTAGGCTGTTGGATCCTGGAAGCCATTTGCGGTTATACCAATGAAGAGTTGTATTCCAGCCTCACTGTTGTTAGGCGTGTTGTCCAAGGTGTACTGAAGCACAAGAAGTTCAAAGCTACTCCTTCGTTTGTGAGGCATACTGTTCTTGTCAAGCTTACGCAGGAAGATGACGTGGCATGCCTCCACAAACAAGTTTATCAGTGGCAAGGCCACAAGGTTGTCTTCATGAAGGTTCATAGGATTGAGCTGCTGCGGGACGTCCTCGATGATGTTCATGGCAAGGTCCATCTTGTGTCCAGCCCAAATTAGATCGAGGCATGAAATAGTTGCCCCAGCTAGTGTTTAATAGTAGTTTGGATTGTGTCTAATTATCCGAACCTTGCCTGTTATCGACCCCTCTGGGGCTAGTACTCTGTTTGAATCCATCTATGGGAACTGCTGCTACTTTTGTGTGCCCGTGAATCATGTGAGAACCATCGTAATTGTTGCCGAAACAGATGCGTCCTCACTAGTTTTTTCATGAATATGGCATGGTAAGACATAAGTTGTCACGGTTTATCATATGAGAAGTGTGTGTTTTGATGAAATAGAGCACTCGTTCGAGAACCGTGCGCCGACGTATACATAAGTACTTGTAAACACTGTTGGTGCTACCCCACTTGTAAGCAGTTGTGCAAAACACGGCACATTGGCTCAGCTCGCTTCAACACTAGGCTATCGACCAGCTAACAATCAACAATCTGCTGTCTGACATATAAGCAACTATGTATCTTGTTACAGTGGTTCATGCAGTAAATTGAGGCCACAATGTAATAAATTCCAAACGTTCACACGCTAGTCCAGCGCTCATGTGGAACACTCACATTAAACTCGTCTTCATAAAAAACTTGAAAAGCATAAGTTAAGCAATTTTATACATCTCAATGATTTATAGAACATAACAAACATATACTAGTTCACAGCAAAAGACAAAGTTGTGAGAAGGTTTACAAATCAGGAAAAAACAAGCAAGGCTTCTCTGAGCAAAGGGCCTCCCGGCAGGCTTAAATTTCCTGGAGTTCACTCTGGTTTTTTCTTGTTGCCACCATCCAGGGTTAGGTTCTCTCATTCCAGAATAACCAATTATAATTGTGGTCTCAGCTGGAATGCTGAAATGAACCATGCAGTGTACTGACCAGCTGAAATGCTTGTGCATTCCACTAAATTTAAGCACCGCTATTTGCAGAAATAAGCAGACCACAATGCCTCTTGTCCGCGCACCTGTCCAAAAAACCGCCGTGCAGCCGTGCCAGCTAGTCCTCAGTCCATGGATGAACTGGTAGAAAGTGCATTCCGGACTAGGATGCAGTTGTTTTCGCTCGTCCCTGCACTGCAATCAGGAAGTAAAACATACGAATCAGCTTCTTTTAGATTGCGTTGGTCATTCTACCTTAGTTACTACCAATGTAGGGATACCTTGAAAACGGGAGGTTAGACGGCAGCAATGAGGGATAGCATCTAATTTTGTGCAGTTGTACTAAAACTGAGGTGTGTGCTTTTGATTGCGCGGATAGAAACGATACGGAGACAGACATCCCGAAACGATATGGAGACAGACATCCCTGTTTGCGCAAATACGAAATACGGTTATTTAAACAGTGACAGATATTACTACTTTCCCCTGTTTCCTCTTAGAACCAGGTCCTAGATTCATGCTACAGCTTTCCCACTTTCTTCCCTGTTTGAACCAACGCTTTGAGTCGACTGTATGAACTAGCTTTACTTCTAATAATAGTAGAAGTCTAGGTGGCTTTGGAACAGCGGACGGATGTAGAAAAGGATCCACACGAAGGGAGCTGGGGCAGTAGAGCAAGGCAGGTTTCGAAGGAATATATACCTGAGGGTCGTCGGCATGTGGCAAAGACGGCGTCGGGAGGCCGCATCTTGGCCACAATACCGCAGTGAGGATGAAGAGGTCGGAGGCCCTCCCGAGCCGGCGCTCTCTCGGAGAGAACGGCACGGCCGCCGGTCGGGACGCGCGGGTAGCCGTTGGTCTCCTCCCTCGCCGCTGACGACAGCGTGAACAATGCACCTACACCCCTGCCCCGGTCGAGGTTGTCCGGCCGGATTTGTGACCAGCCGTGAGCTGAGAGAGAGTGTGGCCACCTATGTGTTGCTTAGATCTGGAGAGCATGAGAGAGTGAACGAGAGGAACCCTAGTAAAGCAAGCACTAAGGCTCCTGCTTTTATATATAGTGGAGTGATTTTGTTGTACCAGCTTCAAAAAAATGTGCTCCTACGTGTACCCGCGAGTGGGTGTGAGAGAACTAGTGCGTGCGTGCACCGCTTCTCTGTTGGAAATATGCCCTAGAGGCAATAATAAATGGTTATTATTATATTTCTTTGTTCATGGTAATTGTCTATTATTCATGCTATAATTGTATTGTCCAGAAATCGTAATACATGTGTGAATACATAGACCACAAAGTGTCCCTAGTAAGCCTCTAGTCGACTAGCTCGTTGATCAACAGATAGTCATGGTTTCCTGACTATGGACATTGGATGTCATTGATAACGGGATCACATCATTAGGAGAATGATGTGATGGACAAGACCCAATCCTAAGCATAGCATAAAAGATCGTGTAGTTTCGTTTGCTAGAGCTTTTCCAATGTCAAGTATCTTTTCCTTAGACCATGAGATCGTGCAACTCCCGGATACCGTAGGAGTGCTTTGGGTGTGCCAAACGTCACAACGTAACTGGGTGACTATAAAGGTGCACTACGGGTATCTCCGAAAGTGTCTGTTGGGTTGGCACGGATCGAGACTGGGATTTGTCACTCCGTGTGACGGAGAGGTATCTCTGGGCCCACTCGGTAATGCATCACCATTATGAGCTCAATGTGACTAAGGCGTTAGTCACGGGATCATGCATTGCGGTATGAGTAAAGAGACTTGACGGTAACGAGATTGAACAAGGTATTGGGATACCGACGATCGAATCTCGGGCAAGTAACATACCGATTGACAAAGGGAATTGTATACGGGATTGATTGAATCCTCGACACCGTGGTTCATCCGATGAGATCATCGTGGAACATGTGGGAGCCAACATGGGTATCCAGATCCCGCTGTTGGTTATTGACCGGAGAGGCGTCTCGGTCAGGTCTGCATGCTTCCCGAACCCGTAGGGTCTACACACTTAAGGTCCGGTGACGCTAGGGTTGTAGAGATATATGTATGCGGAAACCCGAAAGTTGTTCGGAGTCCCGGATGAGATCCCGGACGTCACGAGAGGTTCCGGGATGGTCCGGAGGTGAAGAATTATATATAGGAAGTCCAGTTTCGGCCACCGGGAAAGTTTCGGGGGTTACCGGTATTGTACCGGGACCACCGGAAGGGTCCCGGGGGTCCACCGGGTGGGGCCACCTGTCCCGGAGGGCCCCGTGGGCTGAAAGTGGAAGGGAACCAGCCCCTAGTGGGCTGGGGCGCCCCCCTTGGGCCTTCCCCCCTGCGCCTAGGGTTGGGAACCCTAGGGGGAGTTCCCCCTTGCCTTGGGGGGCAAGGCACCCCTTCCCCCCACTTGGCCGCCCCCCCCCCTTGGATCTGATCTCCAGGGCCGGCGCCCCCCCAGGGGGCCTATATAAAGGGGGGGAGGGAGGGCAGCACACAACAACCTTGGGCGCCTCCCTCCTCCCCTGCAACACCTCTCTCTCTCTCGTAGAAGCTCGGCGTAGCCCTGCGGAGACCCGCTACATCCACCACCACGCCGTCGTGCTGCTGGATCTCCATCAACCTCTCCTTCCCCCTTGCTGGATCAAGAAGGAGGAGACGTCGCTGCATCGTACGTGTGTTGAACGCCGAGGTGCCGTCCGTTCGGCACTTGGTCATCGGTGATTTGGATCACGGCGAGTACGACTCCGTCATCCACGTTCATTGGAACGCTTCCGCTCGCGATCTACAAGGGTATGTAGATGCACTCCTTTCCCTTCGTTGCTAGTAGACTCCATAGATGCATCTTGGTGAGCGTAGGAAAATTTTAAATTATGCTACGATTCCCTACAGTGGTATCAGAGCCAGGCCTATGCGTAGTTACTATGCACGAGTAGAACACAAAGCAGTTGTGGGCGTTGAGTTTGCCAATTCTTCTTGCCGCTACTAGTCGTTTCTTGTTTCGGCGGCATTGTAGGATGAAGCGGCCCGGACCGACCTTACACGTACGCTTACGTGAGACTGGTTCCACCGACTGACATGCACAAGTTGCATAAGGTGGCTAGCGGGTGTCTGTCTCTCCTACTTTAGTCGGAACGGATTCGATGAAAAGGGTCCTTATGAAGGGTAAATAGAAATTGGCAAATCACGTTGTGGTCATACGTAGGTAAGAAACGTTCTTGCTAGAAACCTACAAACCACGTAAAAACTTGCAACAACAATTAGAGGACGTCTAACTTGTTTTTGCAGCAAGTGCTATGTGATGTGATATGGCCAGAAGATGTGATGAATGATATATGTGATGTATGAGATTGATCATATTCTTGTAATAGGAATCACGACTTGCATGTCGATGAGTATGACAACCGGCAGGAGCCATAGGAGTTGTCTTTATTATTTTGTATGACCTGCGTGTCATTAAATAAACGCCATGTAAATTACTTTACTTTATTGCTAAACGCGTTAGCCATAGAAGTAGAAGTAATCGTTGGCGTGACGACTTCATGAAGACACAATGATGGAGATCATGATGATGGAGATCATGGTGTCATGCCGGTGAAAAAGATGATCATGGTGCCCCGAAGATGGAGATCAAAGGAGCATGATGATATTGGCCATATCATGTCACTATTTGATTGCATGTGATGTTTATCATGTTTTTGCATCTTATTTGCTTAGAACGACGGTAGCAAGTAGGATGATCCCTTATAATAATTTCAAGAAAGTGTTCACCCTAACTGTGCACCGTTGCGATGGTTCGTTGTTTCGAAGCACCACGTGATGATCGGGTGTGATAGATTCTAACGTTCGAATACAACGGGTGTTGACGAGCCTAGCATGTACAGACATGGCCTCGGAACACACGCAATACACTTAGGTTCACTTGACGAGCCTAGCATGTACAGACATGGGCTCGGAACACGGAGGACCGAAAGGTCGAGCATGAGTCGTATAGAAGATACGATCAACATGGAGATGTTCACCGATCTTGACTAGTCCGTCTCACGTGATGATCGGACACGGCCTAGTCGAATTCGGATCATGTTTCACTTAGATGACTAGAGGGATGTCTATCTGAGTGGGAGTTCATTAAATAGTTTGATTATATGAACTTAATTATCATGAACTTAGTCTAAATCTTTACACTATGTATTGTAGATCAAATGGCCCACGTTGTCCTCAATTTCAACGCGTTCCTAGAGAAAACCAAGCTGAAAGATGATGGCAGCAACTATACGGACTGGGTCCGGAACCTGAGGATCATCCTCATAGCAGCCAAGAAAGATTATGTCTTAGAAGCACCGCTAGGTGAAGCACCAATCCCTGAGAACCAAGACGTTATGAACGCTTGGCAGCAGCATGCTGATGATTACTCCCTCGTTCAGTGCGGCATGCTTTACAGCTTAGAATCGGGTCTCCAAAAGCGTTTTGAGAAACATGGAGCATATGAGATGTTCGAGGAGCTGAAACTGGTTTTTCAAGCTCATGCCCGGGTCGAGAGATATGATGTCTCCGACAAGTTCTTCAGCTGTAAAATGGAGGAGAACAGTTCTGTTAGTGAGCACATACTCAGAATGTCTGGGTTGCACAACCGCTTGTCTCAGCTGGGAGTTAATCTCCCGGATGATGCGGTCATTGACAGAATCCTCCAGTCGCTTCCACCAAGCTACAAGAGCTTTGTGATGAACTACAATATGCAGGGGATGGAAAAGACCATTCCCGAGGTATATTCAATGCTGAAATCAGCTGAGGTAGAGATCAGAAAAGAACATCAAGTGTTGATGGTGAATAAAACCACTAAGTTCAAGAAGGGCAAGGGTAAGAAGAACTTCAAGAAGGACGGCAAGGGAGTTGCCGCGCCCGGTAAGCCAGTTACCGGGAAGAAGTCAAAGAATGGACCCAAGCCCGAGACTGAGTGCTTTTATTGCAAGGGAAGTGGTCACTGGAAGCGAAACTGCCCCAAATATTTAGCGGACAAGAAGAAGGCCGGCAACACCCAAGGTATATGTGATATACAAGTAATTGATGTGTACCTTACCAGTACTCGTAGTAGCTCCTGGGTATTTGATACCGGTGCGGTTGCTCATATTTGTAACTCAAAGCAGGAACTACGGAATAAACGGAGACTGGCAAAGGACGAGGTGATGATGCGCGTCGGGAATGGTTCCAAGGTCGATGTGATCGCCGTTGGCACGCTACCTCTGCATCTACCCACGGGATTAGTTTTAAACCTCAATAATTGTTATTTAGTGCCAGCTTTGAGCATGAACATTGTATCTGGATCTCGTTTAATTCGAGATGGCTACTCATTTAAATCTGAGAATAATGGTTGTTCTATTTATTTGAGAGATATGTTTTATGGTCATGCCCCGCTGGTCAATGGTTTATTTTTGATGAATCTCGAACGTGATGTTACACATGTTCATAGTGTGAATACCAAAAGATGTAAAGTTGATAACGATAGTCCCACATACTTGTGGCACTACCGCCTTGGTCACATTGGTGTCAAGCGCATGAAGAAGCTCCATGCAGATGGACTTTTGGAGTCTCTTGATTACGAATCATTTGACACGTGCGAACCATGTCTCATGGGTAAGATGACCAAGACTCCGTTCTCCGGAACAATGGAGCGAGCAACCAACTTATTGGAAATCATACATACCGATGTGTGCGGTCCAATGAGTGTTGAGGCTCGCGGAGGATATCGTTATGTTCTCACTCTCACTGATGATTTAAGTAGGTATGGGTATGTCTACCTAATGAAACACAAGTCTGAAACCTTTGAAAAGTTCAAGGAATTTCAGAGTGAGGTTGAGAATCAACGTGACAGGAAAATAAAATTCTTACGATCAGATCGTGGTGGAGAATATTTAAGTCACGAATTTGGTACACACTTAAGGAGATGTGGAATAGTTTCACAACTCACGCCGCCTGGAACACCTCAAAGAAATGGTGTGTCCGAACGTCGTAATCGCACTCTATTGGATATGGTGCGATCTATGATGTCTCTTACCGATTTACCGCTCTCATTTTGGGGTTATGCTTTAGAGACTGCCGCATTCACTTTAAATAGGGCACCGTCTAAATCCGTTGAGACGACACCGTATGAATTATGGTTTGGGAAGAAACCTAAGCTGTCGTTTCTAAAAGTTTGGGGATGCGATGCTTATGTCAAGAAACTTCAACCTGAAAAGCTCGAACCCAAATCGGAAAAATGCGTCTTCATAGGATACCCTAAGGAAACTATTGGGTATACCTTCTACCTCAGATCCGAAGGCAAGATCTTTGTTGCCAAGAACGGGTCCTTTCTAGAGAAGGAGTTTCTCTCGAAAGAATTGAGTGGGAGGAAAGTGGAACTTGATGAGGTGATAGTCACCCCTTCCGAACCGAAAAGTAGCGCAGCGCGAGAAAATGTTCCTGTGGTGCCTACACCGACTGGGGAGGAAGTTAATGATGATGATCATGAAACTTCAAATCAAGTTACTGAACTTCGTAGGTCCACAAGGACACGTTCCGCACCAGAGTGGTACGGCAACCCTGTCCTGGAAATCATGTTGTTAGACAACGGTGAACCTTCGAACTATGAAGAAGCGATGGCGGGCCCGGATTCTGACAAATGGCTAGAAGCCGTGAAATCCGAGATAGAATCCATGTATGAAAACAAAGTATGGACTTTGACTGACTTGCCCGATGAAAGGCGAGCCATAGAAAACAAATGGATCTTTAAGAAGAAGACGGACGCAGATGGTAATGTGACCATCTACAAAGCTCGACTTGTCGCTAAGGGTTATCGACAAGTTCAAGGGGTTGACTACGATGAGACTTTCTCACCCGTAGCGAAGCTGAAGTCCGTCCGAATCATGTTAGCAATTGCCGCATACTATGATTATGAGATATGGCAGATGGACGTCAAAACGGCATTCCTTAATGGCTTCCTTAAGGAAGAGTTGTATATGATGCAGCCGGAAGGTTTTGTCGATCCTAAGAATGCTAACAAAGTGTGCAAGCTCCAGCGCTCAATCTATGGGCTGGTGCAAGCATCTCGGAGTTGGAACATTCGCTTTGATGAGATGATCAAAGCGTTTGGGTTTACACAGACTTATGGAGAAGCCTGTGTTTACAAGAAAGTGAGTGGGAGCTCTGTAGCATTTCTCATATTATATGTGGATGACATACTATTGATGGGAAATGATATAGAATTCTTGGAAAGTATAAAGGCCTATTTGAATAAGTGTTTTTCAATGAAGGACCTTGGAGAAGCTGCTTATATATTAGGCATCAAGATCTATAGAGATAGATCAAGACGCCTCATTGGTCTTTCACAGAGTACATACCTTGACAAGATATTGAAGAAGTTCAGTATGGATCAGTCCAAGAAGGGGTTCTTGCCTGTATTGCAAGGTGTGCAATTGAGCATGCCTCAATGCCCGACCACGGCAGAAGATATAGAAGAGATGAGTGTCATCCCCTATGCCTCGGCCATAGGGTCTATTATGTATGCCATGCTGTGTACCAGACCTGATGTAAACCTTGCCGTAAGTTTGGTAGGAAGGTACCAAAGTAATCCCGGCAAGGAACACTGGACAGCGGTCAAGAATATCCTGAAGTACCTGAAGAGGACTAAGGATATGTTTCTCGTTTATGGAGGTGACGAAGAGCTCGTCGTAAAGGGTTACGTCGACGCTAGCTTCGACACAGATCTGGATGACTCGAAGTCACAGACCGGATACATGTATATTTTGAATAGAGGAGCAGTAAGCTGGTGCAGTTGCAAGCAAAGCGTCGTGGCGGGATCTACATGTGAAGCGGAGTACATGGCAGCCTCAGAGGCAGCACAGGAAGCAGTCTGGATGAAGGAGTTCATTACCGACCTAGGGGTGATTCCCAATGCGTCGGGCCCAATGACTCTCTTCTGTGACAACACTGGAACTATTGCCCTTGCGAAGGAGCCCAGGTTTCACAGGAGGACCAGGCATATCAAGCGTCGCTTCAACTCCATTCGTGAAAGTGTTCAAAATGGAGACATAGATATTTGTAAAGTACACACGGACCTGAATGTAGCAGATCCGTTGACTAAACCTCTCCCTAGGGCAAAACATGATCAACACCAGGACGC
Source organism: Aegilops tauschii subsp. strangulata (assembly GCF_002575655.3). Taxonomy (NCBI): domain Eukaryota; kingdom Viridiplantae; phylum Streptophyta; class Magnoliopsida; order Poales; family Poaceae; genus Aegilops; species Aegilops tauschii. The sequence continues at coordinate 59,203,756 of NC_053035.3, forward strand.
AATGGGTGTTCGATTCATCACAATGTAACTAGATTATTGATTCTAGTGCAAGTGGGAGACTGTTGGAAATATGCCCTAGAGGCAATAATAAATGGTTATTATTATATTTCTTTGTTCATGGTAATTGTCTATTATTCATGCTATAATTGTATTGTCCGGAAATCGTAATACATGTGTGAATACATAGACCACAAAGTGTCCCTAGTAAGCCTCTAGTCGACTAGCTCGTTGATCAACGGATAGTCATGGTTTCCTGACTATGGACATTGGATGTCATTGATAACGGGATCACATCATTAGGAGAATGATGTGATGGACAAGACCCAATCCTAAGCATAGCATAAAAGATCGTGTAGTTTCGTTTGCTAGAGCTTTTCCAATGTCAAGTATCTTTTCCTTAGACCATGAGATCGTGCAACTCCCGGATACCGTAGGAGTGATTTGGGTGTGCCAAACGTCACAACGTAACTGGGTGACTATAAAGGTGCACTACGGGTATCTCCGAAAGTGTCTGTTGGGTTGGCACGGATCGAGACTGGGATTTGTCACTCCGTGTGACGGAGAGGTATCTCTGGGCCCACTCGGTAATGCATCATCATTATGAGCTCAATGTGACTAAGGCGTTAGTCACGGGATCATGCATTGCGGTACGAGTAAAGAGACTTGCCGGTAACGAGATTGAACAAGGTATTGGGATACCGACGATCGAATCTCGGGCAAGTAACATACCGATTGACAAAGGGAATTGTATACGGGATTGATTGAATCCTCGACACCGTGGTTCATCCGATGAGATCATCGTGGAACATGTGGGAGCCAACATGGGTATCCAGATCCCGCTGTTGGTTATTGACCGGAGAGGCGTCTCGGTCATGTCTGCATGCTTCCCGAACCCGTAGGGTCTACACACTTAAGGTCCGGTGACGCTAGGGTTGTAGAGATATATGTATGCGGAAACCCGAAAGTTGTTCGGAGTCCCGGATGAGATCCCGGACGTCACGAGAGGTTCCGGGATGGTCCGGAGGTGAAGAATTATATATAGGAAGTCCAGTTTCGGCCACCGGGAAAGTTTCGGGGGTTACCGGTATTGTACCGGGACCACCGGAAGGGTCCCGGGGGTCCACCGGGTGGGGACACCTGTCCCGGAGGGCCCCGTGGGCTGAAAGTGGAAGGGAACCAGCCCCTAGTGGGCTGGGGTGCCCCCCTTGGGCCTTCCCCCTGCGCCTAGGGTTGGGAACCCTAGGGGGGAGTTCCCCCTTGCCTTGGGGGGCAAGGCACCCCTTCCCCCCACTTGGCCGCCCCCCCCCCCCCCCTTGGATCTGATCTCCAGGGCCGGCGCCCCCCCAGGGGGCCTATATAAAGGGGGGAGGGAGGGCAGCACACAACAGCCTTGGGCGCCTCCCTCCTCCCCTGCAACACCTCTCTCTCTCTCGTAGAAGCTCGGCGTAGCCCTGCGGAGACCCGCTACATCCACCACCACGCCGTCGTGCTGCTGGATCTCCATCAACCTCTCCTTCCCCCTTGCTGGATCAAGAAGGAGGAGACGTCGCTGCACCGTACGTGTGTTGAACGCGGAGGTGCCGTCCGTTCGGCACTCGGTCATCGGTGATTTGGATCACGGGGAGTACGACTCCGTCATCCACGTTCATTGGAACGCTTCCGCTCGCGATCTACAAGGGTATGTAGATGCACTCCTTTCCCTTCGTTGCTAGTAGACTCCATAGATGCATCTTGGTGAGCGTAGGAAAATTTTAAATTATGCTACGATTCCCTACATTCTCTTCGTGAGAGTACAATATACTATGCCCAAAGAACGTTCGCCGCAAGAGTAATAGTATAAGTGTGTGACGTGTGAGCTAAAATAAAATGTGCGCGCCTTCTTTTGTTTTTTAGAAGTTCTGAGGGTAGGGTGTGAAGAGCACATATGTGCATGACATCTACCTACAGATAGACGGAGGGTGCGACATGCGAGTCTGCGAGAGGACTCGGGAGAGTCGTGACTCGTGAGGGTGCGTGTGCGTGAGAGAGAGGGGGCACGTACCAATGCAATGCATGTGTCCGTAAATCATTATCCGACAAACGTTCGCCACAAGCCTTTTCCTGACGAACGCCGTAAGAACCGTTAGATCGGCATTCGACAGTGTCAGTTTTGCCATGTCATTTAACAGAACAGCCACTCCTCCTACACACAAATCCTCCACGTGAGTGTTAGCAACTGCCGTATGCTCCCTCCGTTCCAAAATGCAGTGCATATAGCTTTATTGAAAATTCGAACCTCGCAAACTTTTACCGAGTTTTCGTGTACCAAATTGCACATGTAGAATACCATGTATATATCATTTCATTCATCTTCGAGAGGTAACTATAAAGATGGGTGAGGAGTCTACAAAGAAAGACCATCGTATCACCCGCAGCAATTTCAAGCATCCTTTAGTGTCGAGGAATATCATAGGAACTCTATATGATATGATTTTATAGGATTTTTTCCTTTAGAGCCAATTGGTTCATAGGAATAGATTCATATACTCCACATTTCAAAGGAAATAAACATGATATTATTTCTATAGCTTTAGAGCCACTTGGTTCATATGAATGGATTCCTATACTCCCTTAATTTCAAAGGAAAATAAACATTAGCGTATATTCAATAGAAAAGTTCCTATCATATGAACCAAATTACATCTCTTTTCTAATCCCTCCTCATAGGAATTGAGATACATGTCATCTCTAGATTCAATAGAAAAGTTCCTATGATGTGAACCAAATGACATCTCTTTTCCAATCCCTACTCATAGGAATTGAGATGCTCCATGTCATCTCTTTCCCTACAACTTCCATGTATACATCTTCTATTCCTAAATAGATAGTACAACCCACTAGTAGCTTTTTTCCAAAACATGCAACTATGGCACAAGAACTATATAGTGTGCCAATAACTTTGAAAGATGGTCGCTGGATGAAGCTAACCCGACAGTGCAGAGATAGGCAAATCCGAGCACTACTGGCCGTTGGATAAAATCAACATTCCACCAGATCTGCCACATGTACAATTTAGAAGACTCCATGGTTGAACTTAAGCATAATGCACAAACCTCAAAACACAAGCACTTCTCCTTTGTTCTAGAATCTTCTGTATCATAATTGATTATTATTTTCTAAATGAATTGCCATTATTTGTTTTTTACTTTATGATTTACAATGCACAACCCCATGAATCTTAACATTTTTATAAAACTAATTGGTTTTGAATGAGATGAACTATAAGAACTAAACGAACATCTACATCATGCATATATGACTCAAAGCTTTACATGCTATAGTGTGCATTTATTCGTAATTAGGTTTGGAAATCTCATGCGTTCAATACATGTGTACCTTACTAGTTTTGAGTAGAGTAGAAAATTTCACGCGGCCCCGGGTATATCAAAATGCAGGGCCCATGCATCATTGCCTTTCGGTCGAACCTACGTCCACAATTTTTTGTACGTACTATATCTCCACTGGTCCCCGAACCCAAAATGCTGCCTCGTTCCCGTAAAACCAAGCGGCCCACACATATTTAAGGCGTCGACTCGAACCCGTTTACTACGACGTGGCCCCGCACGTCGTAGTACTCCTACAAACCCTACCGCCGCACTCATCATCGGTTTTCTTCAAGAGGACGAGGGAGAAGCCGATTTGTAGTGGAGGCGCTTTCAAAAAAAAGGATCTGTAGTGGAGACCCCTACCCTAGGGTGCCCTAGGTAGCTGCCGCACGTCATTGTATTCTCTTTTCTTTATGCTCTTGTGCCCTAGAGTGAAATGATGGTTGCTTCGTCCGTCCAGCTTAATGCGGGAAGGTGGGGCTTTGTGATTTGACCCCTCATCACTCATTTTCTACTACTGCGGCGCTACGACCGGGGTGCCTCCAATTCCAACCGCTGCTCCGAACTGTAATTTGGTGCATCGCACGTGGAACAAGATGGTGGATGAGCCACATGTCGGCCAAAGGGGTCCTGTTAAGTGTGTCGCCATTTCATGTGCGGACTGACCCTGCTTGAGTTGCTACGCCAACACGACAGGAGCAGCCTACCACTTGGTTTTGCTCCTTGGTGAATCCCGACTATATTGATCTAAAAAGATACATGCTGAACTACCCTCTGCGTCTCGGTTTTTTTATTTTTAGGCGTCTCGGTTTATAGGGCCTGCACGTAGTTCTAGGTCATCCATTTGACTAACTAAATATGAGTTACTATGTCACAAAAAGTATATCATTGGATTCTTAAGCGGATGTAGTTGTATTTAAAAGTCGAGGGCGGGGCTTTTCCTACGCGATAGGCGGGGCAGTTCCGCCTAGTCGGTTCGATAGAGATGCGAGAAGACGAGGGAGTAGGCTGCTGCAAACGTACGACTGTGTGATTTGACAGCGAGTTACTGCTGGACAGGTGGGGCCCCATGATTTGACTTGCCATTATCATTTTAACTGCGGCGCTACGACCGGCGTGAGTCTCCTGATTCCTGACCACCTCCATACAGGTGCCTCTTCCAATGCTCCACCATGTAGTAGAGGCTGGCTCTTGCATGAGAGCCCACTTCTCCACTTTTTCCTTGCCTCTGTTTCCTCCACATATGCAAAAATGCCATGTAAAGCGCACTATTGTACTTACTTTTACTTGCTCCTACAGGTGCTTAAGCTTGCCACATAGGCATAAAGTCTGATGTGGCAAGTTAATCAAGAAGAGAGAGACTAGTTTGGTGGCCCAAGGAAGAAACGGTGCTAAGCGCGTGTACCTAGGTGAAAAGACAATTTTGAGTCTATAGCTAATTAAATGAAGCAAACTTAGCAACACCATTTCATTGGAAGAGGTCACTCCTTGGCAAATGCAATAAATACTAGTACTCCCTGTGTCCCATAATATAAGAACGTTTTTGGCACTACACTAGTGTCAAAAACGTTCTTATATTATGGGACGGAGGGAGTACGAAGAAAGAGATAGAGAGGAGTAAAAAAATACACTTATAGCCAACCTTATAGCCAACCTTGTTGTAGTATGAGTGACTAAGTGATGACTATGTATGACATGCCAATATCAGATAGCCTAACGCGCCGTGTTAAATCTCCAAGGGCGCGACCGCGCGAGCGACGCGACGGTCGTGGTAGGCGCGACCATGATACGGGCTGCTGGCAGCCCTTGGATCTGAGATCAAACGGTCGCATGCTAAGTTGCTGAAAATTTGCAGAATAACCCTCCAGGATAGGATATTCACCCATAGGTCTAGAATCACGCCATGCAACCATTCGATCTCAGATCCAAGGGCTCTCGGAAGCCCGTATCATGGGAGAATGGAAAGCCACTACCCTGCCGTTCGCACGCTGCCAGTTCGCTCCTACTCGTCCCCGCATGTCCTTCAATACTACGGCGGTTCGCTCCTAGTAGTCCCGTCCATTCACATTACGGCAGTTCCACTAATCCTAACCCTCCTCCCAAATCCATGGCGTCCCAAATCTCCATGATCAGCGGTGAGTACAAGGTTAGAACCATCACCGGTGATGATTTCGACGTCATCTACACCCGTTCTTCCGCGACGGTGAAAGGATGCCTTTCTCGCTTCAGACGCATGTTCGAAAACTCAGATGATGAGTGGGTCGTTGGGCTAGATGTTGAGTACACCACAGTCCTGGGATGAGAGAAGGATCTAAAGGACGAAGAGAGGAAGAAGCCCGCCGTGATCCAGGTTTGCGTACATAACGTTTGCTTGGTCTACCACATATGCCATGCCGACGTTGAGTGCCAGGATTTTAAGAACTTCCTCAAGGACAAAACAGTGAAATTTGTTACTGTAGACTTTAAGAATGACAAAGAAGTCCTGGGTCGGATAGGCCTCGTTGTAGGCAACCCCTTCGACCTCCAAAAGAATCGGCTGGTGCCCTCTCGTCGGCCTTCAATGCTGACCCTGGCAGGAGCCATGGTTCATCCTTCGTACCGTAAACTAGAGAAACCTCATTACACATTTAATCGTCATGCATTGCAGCGGAATGTACTAGATATAGACCACATCCACTACGCTGCAATGGATGGCTACCTTTGTTTCAATATCTACAAGGGTTGGATGAAGAGCAACAGCCAAGTGTGCGGTTCAAGCAAAGAAGTATCGGCCAAGAGGAAGAGGGACAAGGACGAAGTCGAGGACGTGGACGAGGACTCCGAGTAAGGTGGCAGTGTCGTTGCTCATGGTGGTTCTAAACTTCTAATGCAGTGTCTACCGGATTAATTGCATAGTTTAATTTCAGGTGTGCTTAGTTTAATTTGAGGGGTGTGTTGTGCTGAGCCCCCAGCAGGACTATGTTATGTTTCTTCTCGTTACTTTAACTCTTCAGTATGTACATACTACTAGTATTTCTTTAATAGAATTTAGCACCCCAATTAAGCACGTACTAGCTTTTTTAATAGTACTATATGCATAATTTGGCGACGAGCGCTCTCTATATGTACCACCTTTTTTTAATTTCAATTTTTGCTCCATGGCGCAATCCATCGATAGTACTACTGTACAAAAGTATACATTTTTTAAAAGGCTAGAGTACTGTTCATCACATATATAGCCAGTTAAATTCTCAACCTAGAACGACGTGCATGTCATGTAGTAAACCGATACGGAGGAAGTATAGTAAAAATGAGGTGATTTTACCGAGCGATCGGCGGGGAAGCATGGCCTGTCATGCGGTCCCACGTGTCATGATGTACCAAGGCGATGCGCGTGTCCCTCTTGAGGCAGAAGCAATACTACGTGGTTTGAGATGATGGCGAACCGAAGTGTGAAATAATGGTTGCTTCGTCCGTCTAGGAAGGTGTGGCATTGTGATTTGACGTCTCATTGCTCATTACTACTACTGGGCCGGTACGAGTGGGGTGCGTCCCCCCTGCTGTTCTACACTGTTATTTGGTGCTTGACACGTCGACCCGGTTGCTATATGTCCCACATGTCGGCGACAGGAAGTACAGAATTCATGAAAGGGAGCGTCGACGGAAGAGTATACTACAGAATTCATGAAAGGGAGCGACTTAGTTTTGGAAAAATCTGTTTTTACGGAGTACGTACCCACTAGGGTTTATAGGGCTCATCTAAAAACATTCTTTTTCCGTTTGATAAGTCTCAATTCTACTATACTAGTAGTAGTACCATTACATGTTGGATTTCGAGGTGCGTTAGATCACCCGACGCAAGCAGTGTCAACAGGAAACTAACCAATGCATGTACAAGTTCATGGAAATTTAGTGGTCATTCATGCATTCGTTCTAATTAATGCCTCGGTAACATAACTTCTTGAGAAAAACGGGCGTACTAATTACTTGTGCAAACTACGAAATTAATTCGACCACTCACCGTCTACCTTGGTTGGAGAGATTTTGAAATTGAGCCATAAACTGGAAAGGAGGGAGTAGTAACTTTTGTCTCGATTACTATTTGTGGCCTTGTATAGATGCGAAATGTATTTTTTTATAGTGGCCTTGTATAAGTAAATGGAGGGAGTACTAACCAAAGTACATAGTAGGGACGAGGAGTAAACGAAGGGAGTAGTAAAATTTTCTCCTCGTGCTACGAGCCACCGCGCGCGTGGGCGAGGGAGCGGGCGTAAAGGCATACAGTAGTAGTACTACTACTACTACTCGTAAGCAAGCTTCACCTCATCCTGCGAGCCACCGCGCCCGTGGGCGAGGGAGACGGCGTACTAAGCAAGCTTCTCCTCGTTCTACGAGTTGACGGGACACATCAAAAGTACTCCAGTGTATAGAACCTTGCCTCTAAGGTAGGCCCCACATGGTTTGCCTCTTTTTTTAATTAACATAATGCGTCAAGTCGCAATTTGTTTGTTCACCCGGGGTAGATGATCCTCCCTCCACCAAGTGGACAACCAGTACACGTGCCAAATTACCACGTGGGCTGCCTTTTTCATATAGAAATGATCTCCACCGTGTACCCGCGCGGGTGTGGTTGGGAAAGAGACGGGAGTACGTGCGCCGTGCGTGCACCTCTTCTCTTTGTGCACGTCCCCTACCTACGTGGGTGTGTGTGAGAGAGATACAAACCTAGACATAATGCGCCGTCCATCCCCATGCCTCCGCCCAGTCCGACCACCAGTCACCACCATGCCCCACTCCTCCTCACCTTATCTCTCATCTTTCTCCCTCCATTTTTATATACAAGGGGCCACTATCAAAATTACAATTTGCAGATATACAAGGCCACTAACACTAATCGATGCAATATTAATGGTGTTTGCCTCGTGGTACTAGCAAAGGAGGACATTAATTATCCCTTGCATGCATGCGGGAGTTTGTAAAAAATGCATCTTGATGTTCTGTGCAATGCACGGGCATCTTGCTAGTCCATGAAAACAACACATGGCAAAATTCCATGGCGAACGAGGGATTTGAATCTGTTGGGAGGGGCTGTTTGGATCTTGCCCGGGGTAGCCAAAATATTGGCGACCCTTTTGTCCACCGGTGCCTTTGCCACCGATGAACGAGGAATGGCTCGGGTGCTCATGCTGTCATGCATCCTCCAGCGCGCACGTTGGAGACGAGCTCGCATGAGCTGTGTTTTTTTGTCCCACAACGCCGCCCGAGCCGCCCGCAGACCGACCGGCAACCCGCAATTTACGCCATCCAACCGTAGCCGCACACATTATGGCAGCAACTCAACCAACTGGACGAAATTCACGCAAACACGTAGACAAACTGATATTTCATATAAACAACGACGGAAATCATATAAAATACCGGATTTTCATACAAACATGACGGATTTCATTACATTCAAATGAACTACGCGCTGCTAGTTCTGGATAGCACAGGTATATAATACCTGGCCTAAATGGTCGCCCGCCGATCGATTTGTGTTCCTCATGTCGGGCAGCACGATCACCGGACTGTTGGGAGCCCCGAAGGTATATGCTTCAGCGCAAAGGACGGCTCGCTTCCTCACTGCCCAACTGATATCATTGGCTAGTGCCGAAGATGATGGTGGCTGGCACCGGTTCGAGTTCATCACTGGCCACTACTTCGCCATGGCCGGCACCGGCTCGAGTTCATCCTAACATTCCCCTCTTCCGTGGAGCCCATGTGGGGTCGATGAAGGTCCTCGCAACAAAAGGATCCGGCAAGACACCTGTTGTGTACGCCGGCGTCGCCTCCGCGGTGGCCTTCATGGGTCCCAAGCGGCGGCGGCCTCCTGTGTTCTACTTCTCCTCGATGATGGCGGCGGACGCGGAGGCGCTGGCAACCGACTCGTCGCTCTCCGCGCACCCGGCTTCTGTCGCTGCTTGCATGGTGCGGCCACCGGCATGGGAGTCTCGGCCACAAAAACGGGAGACGCGGTACGAGGCGGCGGCGTGGACGGCAGCAACGACGCCCGTGCGTTGCTCCTCGTCGAGCTGGCCTGGAGCGGCGAGTTGCTGAACCGCGCGCTGGCTTGGGGCGGCAACTGGCTCCATCGGGCGAGGGGAGGGAGGTGGATCAGCGAGCTGCATAGCTCGTATCCGGCGGGCTACCCAGCCGGCTTGGATGCGGAATAACTACTCTTCGTAAGCCATTGTAAGAGTGGACAAAATGGTGGAGGAGATAGGGGAGCGGCGGAGGTGTGCGATTCTTGGCCGGCGTTTGGCCTCGTTTAAATAGGAGATTAAATAGACGGCGGACGGGAGGAGCTCGGCCGGCGTTGCATTTAACGCCGGCCCGGTCATGAACGGACGTGTGTCCAGAGTGGGTTTCTCAGCTTCCACACGGGCGGGTTTCATGGAGGCGTTTGAATGCGGCACGGAGGCGTGTTCAGCCGGGCGTGCCGCGAGTGGCGCCCTCGACTCTGACCTAGGACACCGCACCGTTCTTCCACTGACGTGTGGGCTCTTTGGGTGCATGGCCTGCATGTCAGTGACCCAACGCAGGCAGCGCACAGCAGATGAACCTTTGGTGGGCCAGGGCGGTAAGAAGCGGGCATTTCATAAATCGTTGATTGTTCATTGAGTGTGACGTCATCTTTTTCATGTAGATAAGCCTACTATGTTGATAGCTCATTCGATACGTTGTGATTCATAAAGACCACTGCAAACATCAATGTTCTGCTTATCACAGATAAGATTGATTAATACCCGTAACAATCCATGTCCTTAACAAAGGGTGCATGCACGTATAGGTTGAGCGTGTGTCTTGCGTCGTGTGCTGTGTGCTGTGTGCATGCAGGCGTGCGAGTGTTGCATGCGTGCAAGGGTACGTTTCAGTGTTGCATGCATGGGTGCGTACGTGCGTGTGTTCGTGAGTGCATGTGTACGTGTCAGTGTTGCACGCCAGCATGCGTGCGTGTGTATGTGTCAGTGTTGCACGCCTACATGCGTGCGTGTCTTGCGTGCGTGCATGTGTACGTGCGGGGTGAGGCTACACGTCTGTTGACTGACTTTTTCATCTCTGGTCATTAGATTTTCCAGCCGTTGGATACGAAATCAAGGGCCTCCAGTTTATCATCAAACTCCACCCCCTTGAGCCGCCAGCCACCACCGGCCGAACTGCCAGCCCCCGCCGCCCGCGGCCGGCCCGCCCTCCCCGAAACCACTCCCCACCGCCGGTCCGCCGCCGCACCGGCCATCCCTCTAGCTCCCCCCTGCCGAGCTTTTTCTCCGGGGATCCCCACCCCACCGCCCAATGAACGCCCCCCCAACCGCCGGTGACTGCCAACCAGAGGTCTCACGACTTCGAATACCCACCGACCACTAATTAATTACCATTTCTGAATGTGGACCATTTGACTGGTCAATTGATCGTGTTATCAACAAATTACGGAGCTGTATGGTGAGCCAGTGACCGTATGATCACCCTAAAATGTACTCCTATTTTATTAACACAGTACAGACTCAAACTACCATTTCTTTCTTTCATATACGGGCTGAAAGGTGGGCCCCACGGTTACGCGCCCCGATGGTGCAACACTAGTTGCACCGCGTGGAACGTTTGACTGGTCAATCGATTGTGTCATCAACAAAATACGGAGTTGTACGAGTGAGCCGGTGACCGTATAATCATGATATGTATTTGTTTAACACGGTACAGACGCAAGGGCTCATATATACGCACAAGCACTCACCGCTATAAGCGCACACACGCGAACCCTACCCCTATGAGCACCTTCGAGAGAGTGGGCCAGCATATATGATCTTGAGATTTTACGAAGTCACCATAGGTGCCTCGTAGTCGAGTGGAACGTCTCCTCCCACTGAACGTACATCGCCGGAAAATACTGAAATTAACACAAGATAAATGCGAGCGCCGGGACTTTAACCTTGGTGGGCTCGAGAAACCACTGTCCTCTAACCATCCAACCACATGTTGGTTAGCACGACAAAATGTATGTGGTGACCGTGATGAGCTTATTCTGAAGTCCAGTGACCATATCGTGCTTTCGCTTCAAATACAATGACCGTAAGTGTCGTCAACAAAATACGGAGCACGCATCAAATGCAAAGTCCGTCAGTGTCATCAACAAAATATGGAGACGTATCGTGAGCTAGATACCCTTGTAATATTGTATATGCTTATTTTCTTAGTGGCCGATTGCGTGTGTGGTGTGCTGGGCACATCATTTCTAGTTGTGGTGGGTCAACATGAAGACTCATGGGTCGGTTCCATCCTGCGCCACATATAGGTTGGACCGAGACGTGTTATACAAAGACCCATGTGGAGGACTCGGCGTACAACACGAAGCTACCAGAGTCGCGGAGGACTCTATCCCCACTGGTGATAAGCCGACTATATATGATTTGTAACCCTAGGCCCTTAGTATGTTATACAAGCTTGGGGGCTAGTTCCTCGATAGTATACACACACGCACAATGCCTGGTATTCACGTGTACTTTGTACACACCCCTATCACTAATATATAGTACCAGGAGTAGGCTCTTTCTTCAACTGCAAGGGTCCGATCCGAACTAGGGTAAAACTTTGCCTCGTATTACCATCCAGCCTAACAACCAGGGATATCCTACCGAATGATATGATGAAATCATATCTGCCAACTACTAAGAGAGAGGTGTGTCGGGGGGCAATGTGTGCGAGAGAGGCCTAAAGATAATGTGCGTGCGGGAGACACGTAGGCACATATATGTGCGTATAGAGGGCTAGTAGAGACCGGGCATGTGTATATATGCATGTGAGAGAAATAGTGTTTTCCAACTGAGATTAGTGAAAAGAGTGGTACATAGTAGTCAGAAAGAGAGAGAGAAATAGAGAGAGCATGTGCGTGAGACACCCTGACACCCTGAGACAGATTGTGAGCATGTGTGAAAGAGAAATGCCGATGCATATAAAGTGTGTGCACTTATGCATTAGATAGAGAGATATATAACACGTTTGTGAGAACGGGGCGAGGCATAATGCATCTACGTGTAAAAGGCGGTCCTACGCATTAAATTAAAATATAAATGGCATTATTATTTTTGGATGAGATCATGAATTTTGCAAATTGCGTATGGACGAAAATCGGTCTATCAGACACCCATACTCTATTGAATTCTAGCATGTGCATGTGTTTATTTCATATTATCGATCCATAGAGTGAGAGCGGTTTGAAATACAGGCAATGGATGCTTTTGCAATTCATATATAAACATTAATTAGTGCACTCCATGTTGTTAGTGTGAAGCACTTTATACATTTGTCACTTGCATGGATACATTCCAAATTGCTAGCTACGAAATAGAATACATGTTGAATTCAACATAAAGGGGGTTTCAAAGATTCGAATTCATAGGAAGTGCATTCATCTATTTGAACCCGAGATAATGGCATTTGTAAATTAGATGTAAAAGGGGGCATCAATCTTTGTTGTGAGTTTGAACATGCTATATATATTCATACGCATATCTAACTTTTTTTTGCAACCAAGGAGATTATATCTAGAACCATGCATGAACTGAGGTAAGTTGCATATTTTTTAATATATACTCATGTACAATGTATATTCAAATGTACCCCCTCCATTCCAAAATAATCGTAGCTTTAGGATTTTCAAGAGTAAAGATTTGTGAAGTTTGACAAATCCTGAAAGTTCAATTCAAGAGAACCGAAAACGTTAATGCTTCTGCTCCCAAATATTGAACGAAGCGCCAAATAGGCCTCTGGTCACCCGAAACCGCGCGAGACTAATGTTTTGGTGGTAGGAAATTACTGTCCTGGCTCTGGCCCGTGTAGCATATCGGCCCGATGTCCAAAGGTCTAAACCGGGGTAGGTTTGTAACTTCACCAAGACGCCAGTCTCAACCGCCTCCGAGAAGCATTCATACGCCGTGGGCGCCTACCCATGCGCTCGGCCGAAATCTATCCCGCCCGTATTTGGGACACCTGACATGACTGTCCTACCCCCAACCCGCAATATGTCCGAAATTTTAGATGGGGGCAAAGTTTGTAACTTTCCCCAAATTTCAAACAAGCGCGTCTCAAACCGAAACATTGTTCCCCCTTAGTTCCCCGCCTCCCTCCCTTTCCCCATTCATACTCCGTGGGCGCGAAAACGCCCTCTCCACCAGCCGCGAAACCCCAGCCTCCTCCGTCCTCCACCCCATAGCGGCCAATCCACCGCCGCCCTCCTCCATCACGCTGGAGCCGGTACCCCGACATCATCGTCCAACGCAACCGCAACCGCAACACCCTCAAGGACTTAGCAGCTGAAGCCGAGGCAGAGCTGCCTCCACGATGCCGACGCCGACGTGCGCCGTACCAGAACCACTCCGACCACGCCGGCCTGCGCCTCACTGCTGCGGCTCCACTGTCGCAACCGTCCACCGCACCGGAGCTGTTCCCGCTACGCAATCGTTCGCCGCCTCGGATCTGCTTCCCCGCCGCCGACAGACGGCCACCGCACCACACTCAACAACTTGGCCATGGGTTCGTCCAAGGCTGCACCGTCCTCCACAACTTCTGGTTTCCGGCGAACAACAAGAAGATCGTCGGAAAAACAGAAGGAGGACACAGCACTGCCAGCAGAAAGAGGTACTCCTCTTCCCTTATTCATGCAAATCTTACGTCTCCGCTCACACCGTATTCATCCCACGAAAGAAACTAGTTGAGCGCTTCTTACTGCATCTTCTTCGTGATACTAAATGCACAAGGTTTCCTCCCTTTTACTATTTCACCTTTGCTAGAGGTCAGTAGCCCACCTGGATTTCAATTCAGGGTCAGTCGAACCGCAATTAAAAGAAGCAGCACCCGCTTAGGCGCGCGGAGCACCTAGTCCGCCTGTTCCCTGGGGAAGTGGTGCATCGGTGTCTATCATAGGGGTGTGGGGCGCAGGAGCTGCTTGCGCCCGATCTGGAGGTCGGCGGGGCTTGAATGGATGGCCGGGGGGCGGTGCCAAGCACGGCGGTGCGGTGAGGTCGAGGGGAGGGCGCAGGGAGGGGAGAAATACTGGGCCGGTGGTCGCTGGCGTTTCGAGGAAGATCGTCAACACTGACTGGCTGGAGGTAGATGAAGGCGATCTGCCCGTTCTTTGTACATCGGACGGTGCAGAAAAAATGGACTGACCTATTTGCTTTCAGTCGACTATTATTTTCATAGAATCCTGTAGTAATTTAGTGTGCCATGCATGTTGTAGAGCTATCATATGTCTCCCGTCATTTATTTCTCACCGACCTGCTATCTGCTACCTTTACACTGTACTAATTGTGCACACACTTCACCCATACTCACACTATTGTTTTTTTATGCATGGGTATTTCAGAGTCTGATGCAGTGTTGATGAATGCAGAAAAGAAAAGACAGAAGTCGCTCCAGTGTAATTCGAAGATAAGCACTAAGCGTTTCAGCGCTCTAATGGGTGCAGTGTCAGCAGTTGGAGACAGTAAACATAGCTCTGCAGTTGATGATCTCAATTGCCACACACAACCATCCCAGGTGCTTGCTTTAACTTCGTGCTATCAAATGTGGTTGCATGTTGCATATGGTGTCTAGCTTGTATTGCTTCCAATTTGGTTAAATTGCATCTGCTTACTTTACACATTATACCTTTGATAATGACATGCCTTCCTGTTTTTGATACATACTACATATGTCTATTAACCATGTTCGTACATCAAACTAATGCTCTTTTGTATCCCTCGTCAATCACTTATGATGAGACAGTCACCCGAGTGGGTTACTGTGAGACGCCCTACTCGTTTAAAGAGTGCAGTGTCATCCTCCCCACATGATTCTCAAGAAACAGCAAGGCTAAATGAAGATAGTCAACGTAGCTCTCTAGTTGATCACCGCAATTCCCCCACACCACCATCACAGGTGCTTGCTCTTACTTGGCAGTGTGATATATGGTTGCATGTTGCATATGGTGTCTACCTTGTAATGCTTCTAATTAGGGTAAATTGCATCTGCTTAGTTAACACATTATACCTGTGAATATGACATGCCTTCCTATTTTTGGTACATACTACGTCTTTCTATTAACCATGTTCTTACATCAAACTACTTTTCTTGTGTATCCCTCATCAATGCTCCTAATTTGTTAAATTGCATCTCCTTAGCTTACACATTATACATGTGAATATGACACGCCTTCCTGTTTTTGGTACATACTACATCTTCCTATCACACCATGTTCTTACATCAAACTAATGTTCTTGTGTATCCTGCGTCTATCGCTTATGATGAGACAGTCACGCGCGTGGGTTAATATGAGACGCAATACTCTTATAAAGAATGCAATTTCATCCTCTCCACATGATTCTCAAGAAACAGCAAGCCTAAATGAAGATATTGAACGTAGCTCTGTACCTGAAGACCGCACTTTCCCTACACCACCATCACAGGTGCTTGCTCTAACTTCGCAGTGTGATATGTGGTTGCATGTTGCATATGGTGTCTAGCTTGTAATGCTTCTAATTAGGGTAAATTACATCTGCTTAGTTTACACACTATACCTGTGAATATGACATGCCTTCCTATTTTTGGTACACACTACATCTATGTGTTAACCTTGTTCTTACATGAAACTACCTCTCTTCTGTATCCTGCATCAATCACTTATGATGAGTCACCTTTATTCGTTGCATATTGCATATTATTTCTAGCCTGTTGCCATGTATTGCTTCTAATTTGGTCAAATACATTTGTTAGGGAACCCTTTTAATTTGGCAGAGTGATATTGGTTCCATCTTTCATATGGTTCCTAGCTTGCATCGATTCTAACAAGTTCAAGCACCTTGTGCTTAGTTTACACTTTATACATCATACATGTCAATATGTCACGCCGTCCTGTTTTTCATACATATTCCATCCTCCTATCATGCGGCTGCCTTACATGAAAGTAGTGTTCGTCAGTATCATGCATCAATGAGTTCTGAAGAGCAAATTTTATTCCTTTTTCTTGTGGGTTTGACTTGACAAGGCAAAATCAAGAAAGAGGAAGGAAAAGAGTACGGAAGGCGATGATGGTGGTCCTCTGCAGCAACGTAAACGGAGCATCTGTACCGATTCTCCTTTTACTGATAGTGCATTACAAGGTCCAAGTCTCCGCTCCCCTACTCCACCATCCAAGGTGCTTGCTCTAACTTGGCAGTGTGATATCTGGTTGCATGTTGCATATGGTGTCTAGCTCGTATTACTCCTAATTAGTGTAAACTGCATCTGCTTAGCTTACACATGATACATGTGAATATGACACGCTTTCCTGTTTTTGGTACATACTATATCTGTCTATCACACCATGTTCTTACATGAAACTACTCTTCTTGTGTATCCTGCATCAGTCACTTATGATGGGACACCTTTAAGTTGGCAGTGTGATATTGGTTTGCGTCTTGAATATGATTTCTAGCATGTATTGCTTCTAGTTTGATGAACGCCACCTATGACGAGACAGTTTTAACTTGGCAGAGTGATATTGTTTGCACCTTCCATATGGTGTCTTGCAGTGTTTCTAATTTGTTGAAGTGCCTTCTGCTTAGTTACCACATCATAGGTGTGAATATGTCAAGCCATCCATTTTTTCGTACATATTCCATCCTCGTATCATGACTTTGCCTTTCATCAGAGTAGTGTTCGTCAGTATCATGCATGAATGAGTTCTGAAGAGCGAATGATATTCCTTTTTCTTGTCGGTATGACCTCACAATGCAAAATCAATAAAGATGAAGGAAATTGGCAAGGCATTGGATGATGGTGGTCCTTCCGAGCAATTGAAACGGAGGTTCTCTACAGATTCTACTCCGCCATCCTCCCAACAAGATTCGCAAGACAACGCAAGGCTAGACAGTCAACGTAGCTGTGTAGATGATGAGCACATCTCCCCTACTCCACCATCACACGTGCTTGCTCTAACTTGGCACTATTATATGTGGTTGCATGTTGCGTATGATGTCTAGCTTGTATTGCTTCTAACTTTGTTGAATTGTATCTGCTTACTTTACACATAATGCCTGTGAATATGACATGTGTTCCTGTTTCTACATCAGACTACTATTCTTGCATATCCCGCATTAGTCACTTATGATAAGGCACCTTTAAGTCGACACTATGATATTGGTTGTGTCTTGCATATGATTTCTAGCATGTACTGTATCTAATTTGTTGAAACGCCATACAGTTTGAATTTGGCAGAGTGATATTGGTTGCATCTTTCATATGGTGTCTAGCTTGCAGTGCTTCTAATTTGTTGAAATGCCTTCTGCTTAGTTACCACATCATAGGTGTGAATATGTCACACCATCCTATTTTTCATACATATTCCATCCTCGCATCATGTGTTTGCCTTTCATCTGAGTAGTGTTCGTCAGTATCATGCATGAATGAGTTCTGAAGAGCGAATTTTATTCCTTTTTCTTATCGGTTTGACTTCACAATGCAAAATCATTACAGCTGAAGGAAATTAGTCCGGCAGTGGATGGTGGTGGTCCTTCTGAGCAACTCAAACAGGGGGTCTCTACAGATTCTACTCCGCCATCCTCCCAACAAGATTCGCAAGACAACACAAGGCTGGACAGTCAACGTAGTTGTGTAGATGATGAGCACATCTCCCCTACTCCACCATCACAGGTGCTTGCTCTAACTTGACACTATTATATGTGGTTGCATGTTGCGTATGATGTCTAGCTTGTATTGCTTCTAACTTGAATTGCATCTGCTTACTTTACACATAATGCCTGTGAATATGACATGTGTTCCTGTTTCTAGAACATACGTGTACATGATGAGCACATCTCCCCTACTCCACCATCACATGTGCTTGCTCTTACTTGGAACTGTTATACGTGGTTGCGTTTTCCGTATGATGTCTAGTTTGTATTGCTTCTGATTATGTTGAATTGCATCTGCGTAGCTTACAACTTATACCTGCAACGATCACTTACCCATAAGACACATTTAACTTGGGACTGTGATGTAGGTTGCATCTTGCATTGTCTTCTAGCTTGTACTGCTTCTAATTTCTTGAAATGGCACTTACGACGAGACACTTTTTACCTGATAGAGTGATATTGGTTGCATGTTCATATGGTGCCTAGCTTTCATTTCTTCTAATTTTGTTGAAATGCCTTCCGCTTAGTGTTTTTTCATACATATTCCATCCTCCTATCATACGTGTGAATATGAAACGCTGTCTTTTTTGTATATATTCCATCCTCCTATCCTGCGCTTGCCTTACATCAAAGTAGTGTTCGTCTATATCATGCATCAACCAGTTATGCAGAGCTAATTTTATTCATCTTCTTGTGGTTTTGACTTCATAAGGCAATATCAGAAAATAGGAAGGAAAATAGTAAGTTAGGGGATGTTGGTGGTCCTCCGCACCGACGCAAACAGAGACTCTCTAGATTTGCCACTGCTACTGCTAATGAAGTTGAAGTCCCAAGTCTACATGATGAGTTCATCTCCCGTACTCCACCATCGCAGGTGCTTGCTCTAAGTTGACAGTGTGATAATTGGTTTCATGTTGCATATGTTGTCTAGCCTGTATTTCCTCTATTTTGATTAAATTGCACCTGCTGAGTTTATATGTTATACATGTGCATATGACATGGCTTTCTGTGTCTAGAATACACTTCATCTATCTATCATACCATGTTCTTACATCAAAGTACTGCTGTTGTGTATCCCGCATCAGTCACTCATGATTGGACGCTTTTAACATGGCAGTTTGATAGTGGTTGCATCTTGCATTGATTTCTACGTTGTACTGCTTCTAATTTTTCGAATTGCCACTTATGACAAGACACTTTTAACTTGGCAGAGTAATATTGGTTGCATCTTTCATATGGTGTCTAGCTTGCATTACTTCTATTTTCTTGAAAATCCTTCTGCTTAGTTTGCACATCGTAGTTGTGAATATGTCATGCCGTCCTGTTTTTCTTACATATTCCATCCTCATATGGTTGTCTTACATAAAAGTATTGCTTGTCTGTATCATGCATCAATGAGTTCTGAAGAGTGATTTTATTCTTTTGTGTTGTGGGTACAGCTTGACATGGCAAAGTCAAAAAAGAGCAAGGAAAATAATATAGTAGGGAGTGCTGTTACTCGTCGGGTGAAACGGAAAAGGTTCTGCCGTCGAGATTCTGCTGGTACTTATAGTGCAGTAGAAGGTCCAAGTCCACCGGCTAAATCTACAAACACAGTATCACCTGCTCCACCAGATGCAGCATCCGCTTCAACTGTACCAGCATCTCAACCAGTTACTCGTTCGTTTGCTCCGGAACTGGCCAGTTCCCAAGCTGCCTTCACACCTAACACTACTTCCGAAGCACTGCTGACACAACAGGACTTGGCAAGATCAGATGAACCTCATGAGCATCAACACCAAGACGGTACTTGACCGAGTCAAGTTGCAGTTGCATGCTCCTTTATATGTACTCTCACAGTTTGATGTACACTAACACTTTCCATATTCGTTGTTGAACTAGCACCACGGCACAAGGGGAAACAGACATCAGGGATAATGCTTGACAGATTAACAAAATCTAAAGGAGGAAGAATGGAGATCCATTTTGAGGTAGGTTTAAAAAGGCCACGTGATGCTACAGAGTCAGCCAAGTTAGTATCAGAGGCAGCCGTTGCTGTTAGGTGTCATGCACGTATCCTCCCAACGTGGATCCAGTACAGGAATGAGAAAGACAATACCCAGTTTAACACCTTCCTTGACCATTTATCCGTAAGTAATGTTATTCATCGCAATTAGTAATATTGTCTTGCTCTGTCCCATACTTTCTAGCTTCCTCCTAATAAGACTCACATTCTTTTTTCAACATATGAGGTTCAAGTTGGATCCGAAAGATGATGCAACTAAACAAGCATGCACTCATGTTTTTCAGTCTGCTCTGCGACAGTATCAGTACCACCTTAGAAAATCTCACTTTGAAGGCAAGGCTAACAATGAAATCGCCCAAACATCTCCAGTGGAATATATTACAGATGAAGACTGGACAGCCCTCATTAAACACTGGTCTGATCCAAAGTATCAGGTAGGCTATATGTATTTGATCAGACCACATATTGAACTTGTATTTATGTATGTGCCTTACAAGTGTATCTTCTTCTAGGCTAACTGTTTGAAGAACAAAACAGACCGTCCTGAAGTGAAATTCCAACAGACAACAGGATCTCGTAGCTATATTGCACACTGCGAGGCTCTTGTAAATAGCTGCTACTTCCTTCTTCTTTTTTGTGCCATATTATCGTATCTATATTGACTTGTTCCAAATACATAGGAAAGCCCGTGCGGACCAAAAAGAACCTGAACCGAATGCAACGCAAATCTTCAAGGATTGCCACACCAGCAAGATGAAGGGCATGAGCACACCAATTCAAGCTGTTGTTATAAGTCCTTACTCCTCCTGCCTTGAACTGATTGGTATTGTGATGTGTTCATTTAACTACTTGGTTTGCAGCCAATGTCAGTTACTCTGTTCACTTTTATTCACAGTTGTCTTAACGTATCATTTCACCTTACATGGTTTAAAAGAGATGAAGGATATTCTTTTGGTCTTGATCTGTAATCTAGTTGTTATGTTCACGTGCGCACACAATGATAAAATAGCCTATTTGTTTTATATCTATTTGCCCATGATATGAATGATGTCATACTATGTTCATCCTACTTTAAACCATGTCTCTTTATCCTTAGATGTCAACGAATGTGAGGAAATAGACAATACAGTAGGCATGCTACATGGACATATGTTCCGAAAGTGATTTTATTATGTAGTTGGCACTACAATACATGCTAATGTATTACAGTAGTTCACCAAAATAAGTTATGTATAAACGTTTAACCTACTTTGTTTGTTTTTGTCTCATTAGTAACTTATCTGGTACACTAATCTACAAGTTCAAACTTTCAGGAAGCTATGGAACAAATGATTGAACAGCCACAACCACCTGAAGGTGACGAGGCTACTACAGGCACAATGTCACCTCTTGCTGCAGTGCGTCAGTATCTCTCCACTAACAGTGCAAAAAGCACCTTCCTGCGTAATTCTGGGTTGGTTGTCAAGGTAACCTCGTCCAAATCGCCTACTGAACAAAATCTTCCTGCTAGACAGAGTGATATATCTGTGCTCCAAACACAAGTCCAATCCCTAATGGACGTTGTTTCGGAAACAAGAATAGTGGTTGAGAAATGTCGTCAAGATATGAATGGTTTTGAAACCAGACTATCAGACATTCGCTTCGTTGTTCAAGAGCAATGGCGGAAAAAAAGGTGGAGATCGTGCTGCTCCATCAGATTCTACAGCCTGAAACATTAGCACTCAGGTCAAATGATCTGTGCTTCTATACATCTGATGGTGCTTTTATCTGGAAGGACTGTAAACTTTATGCCAACAGGCCTTTTGTTGTATGGTTGGAATTTATTTTGTTGTGATACAACATTTATGATGCTGCCTCAGGCTGCAGTAATTACGACGCTATTTTTGTATAGTGTAGGTTTATCTTAGTAATGTATTCGGCCGAAAGCTTCGTAGGAGCCCAACATGCCAAAATTCGTCGGGCCCATTCCAATTGGGCTAAAAACGATTACGGGCCGAAATTGGCATGTAGCCTACTAAAAATATCTGGGCCTAAATCAGCATAAGCTTTCATATTTTTCTGGTAGGCCTGTGCCCATAGTGGGCCTTTAACAGACCTAAACATAATTTGGGCCCTCAGTAAAAATAGGCCATTTATAGGTGTAAATATCTCGAGCCCATAAAAAACATGGGCCTTTAATAGACCGAAAGTGAGATTGGGCCCTGATTGTGCCAAATAACCCACTGGACTTAGCAGGCCGAAATGGTGGCCCATTTACGATGCGGATCTTTGACAGGCCGAAATTCGGACGGGCCGTAAATGCGCCGACCTAATACACGGGCCTTTAACAGGCCGGAACTTCGGTCGGGCTAGATTATCGTCATTTTTATATGGGTCGTTAATGGGCCCGATATGACGTTGGGCCACATATGGCCCATGGTTTACGTCCGGCGTTAACAGGCCAAAAATGACAACAGGCCGAAAGTGGCCCAAAGCTATAGTGGGCCTCTAACAGGCCGAATGTCAGACATGGCCGAATATGACCCAAATCCTTCACGGTCATTTATGGGCCGAAAGTTTTGATGGCCTGTAAATGGGCCCAAATGAAGCCGGACCTTTAACAGGCCGGAAATACACCGGGCCGTAATTCGGCCCAATTACTTAGCGGACTGTTAACGGGCCAGAAGTGACCATGGGTCGCGTTGATGACAAGTTTAGGACAGGCCGTTGACGGGCCGATTTGACAGAGAATGTTGGGCCTTTAGCTGGGCCGGCCCATTATGATCTGCAGAATCTTGTGGGCCTTTAGCTGGGCCGGCCCATTGTGGTCCGCAAAATCTTGTGGGCCTTTAGCTGGGCCGGCCCATTATGGTCTGCAAAATCGTGTGGGCCTTTAGCTGGGTCGGCCCATTATGGTCCGCTAAATTTTGTGGGCCTTTAGCTGGGCCGGCCCATTATGGTCCGCTAAATCTTATGGGCCTTCGGTTGGGCCGGCCCATTTAAACTTTGTGGGCCACTTTTGGGCCGGTCCACGTGTCAACATATCATAGGCCCATCTCGACCGTTGGATGAGTGACACCTGTGCCAACGCGGAGCTGACGCGTGGATCCGTCAGCCAATGAGAATTTTACACGTGGAAAATCGCCATTGGTCGTGGCTGTTAACGAGTTATCGGATCCAAAATCCGACCCGATAGCTTAACAGCGTTCCGTTACGGTGGATGCCACGTGTCGGTCACCCTTGACGAAAGCACTTATGTGACGTGCGATTTATCGTCATGGAAGTGGACACTTCCGTGATGATAATTTTGGCAATGTCATGGAACACTTCTACGACAGCACAGGTATGACTATCTTGATTCTGTCATAAATTTGTCATGGATGTACATGCATGACAGAAAACGCGACCTACTGTGACAAACACGTATCATCACGGAAGTGTATTTTTTTGTAGTGTATGGATAATGCTTATGATGATGCTAGTACCTTGCTTGATTATGATGATGTGCCACTTGGTGAATTTCTTGATGAACAAATTGCTAGAGTAATACAACATGATGTTGTTGAATCTGGTGATGAGCTTGAAACTGAAATTCTTGAAACACCTGCTAGAACTAGCCTTCCTAGATATGAATTGCCTAAGGTACCGGAAGGTTATGTTATGAATGAGGAAACAACTAGAGATATTCTTGCTTGTAGGGATAGAGATGATCTAGAGAAATTATTATGCAACTATAAAGAAAAATCTCTGAATGCTAGAATGAAGTATGATCCTAAGTTTACTACATCACCTATCTTTATTGCTGATAAGGATTATGAATTCTCTGTCGACCCACAGTTAATTACTTTGGTTGAATCTGATCCTTTCCATGGTTATGAATCTGAAACTGTTGTGGCACATCTTACTAAGTTGAATGACATAGCCACCCTTTTTACTCATGATGAGAAAACTCGCTATTACTTTATTCTCAAATTATTTCCTTTCTCATTAAAGGGTGATGCTAAAGCTTGGTACAATACTCTTACTCCTGGTTGTGTGCGTAGTCCCCAGGATATGAT
The DNA here is from genome assembly GCF_002575655.3 of Aegilops tauschii subsp. strangulata. Lineage (NCBI taxonomy): Eukaryota > Viridiplantae > Streptophyta > Magnoliopsida > Poales > Poaceae > Aegilops > Aegilops tauschii. Next base: position 59,227,826 of record NC_053035.3, read on the forward strand.
TTATTATTTCTCTGAAAAATATGTTCCTGCTCATAAGAAACAAGCTGCCTTACAGGAAATATTTAACTTTGTGCAAACTAAAGAAGAGAGCCTCCCACAAGCTTGGGGGAGGCTTTGCCAATTACTTAATGCTTTGCCTGATCATCCTCTTAAGAAAAATGAAATACTTGATATCTTATATAATGGACTAACCGGTGCTTCTAGGGACTTCCTAGATAGTTGTGCTGGTTGTGTTTTCAGGGAACGAACTATTGGGCAAGCTGAAGAATTATTGAATAACATATTGAAAAATTATGATGATTGGACTATTCCTGAACCACCGGCTAAACCCACTCCGAAGAAGAGGGGTATATTATATCTCAGTCCTGAAGATATGCAAGACGCAAAGAAATCTATGAAGGAAAAAGGTATTAAAGCTGAGGATGTTAAAATTTTACTTCCTATTGAAGAAATACTGGCTTAATACACCACCACCACCTAAGGTGGTATAGGTAAATTGTCTAATGAAGTTCAATGATAATGATATTCCTCACAATATGCACCCTAGCCAATGCCTTTATGAGTTTGAAAACTACATTAGAAAACAAGATCACTTCAATGCAAATGTTATGAAATAATTGAAATACAATTCTGATATGATTGCTCACTTGAGTGACTTGTTATTTAGAATCTCAAATGATGTTAGAGGTGTTGGAAAACATGCTTCTATGGTTCAAACCCAGTTAGAACAAGTTGCTAAATCTCAAAGGGAATTGCTTGATGAAATGAATAATAATATACATGACTTTGCTGTTAGTGTTGCAACTAGAGGAGGTAAAATGACTCAGGAACCTCTTTATCCTGAGGGACACCCAAAAAGAATTGAATAAGACTCACAAAGAAATAACACTAGTGCACCTAGTCCTTATAAAAAGAAAAGGAAAAAGAAAAATGATAGGACTTTGCATGCTTCTAGTGAACCTGAAGTAGAAAAACCCCCTGATAATGATAATGAAACTTCTATCTCTGATGCTGAAACTCAATTTGGTAATGAACAACCACCTAGTGATAATGAAAAAGATAATGCTGATGTTCATGAAGATGCTCAACCAAATAATGAAAAAGAACCACATAATGATGTTGAGATAGAACCACCTGTTGATCTTGATAACCCATAACCTAAGAATAAAAGAGACTTTGTGGCTAGAAAAACGGTAAAGAAAGAGAACCGTGGGTTCAAAAACCTATGCCTTTTCCACCCAAGTCAACCAAAAAGAAAGATGATGAAGAATTTCAACGCTTTGCTGAAATGCTGAGGCCAGTCTTTTTGCGTACTCGCTTAACTGATATCTTGAAAATGCATCCTTATGCAAAGTATATGAAAGAAATCATCACTAATAAGAGAAAAATACCGAAAGCTGAAATCTCCACTATGCTTGCTAATTATACTTTCAAAGATGGAGTACCTAAAAAACTTGGAGATCCAGGAATACCAACTATACCTCGCTCTATCAAGAAGAATTATGTGAAAACTGCTTTGTGTGATTTAGGAGCTGGTGTTAGTGTTATGCCTTTCTCTTTATATAAAAGACTTGACTTGAATAAACTCACACCTACTGAAATATCTTTGCAAAAGGCTGACAAATCAACTGTCATACCTATCAGTATTTGTGAGGATGTGCCCGTTGTTGTCGCTAATGTTACTATTTTGACTGACTTTGTTATACTTGAGATGCCCGAGTTTGACAACATGTCGATTATCCTTGGTAGACCCTTCTTGAATACTGCAGGGGCTGTTATTGATTGCAATAAAAGCAAGGTCACTTTTCATATTAATGGTAATGAGCATATAGTGCACTTTCCGAAGAAACAATTCCAAGTGAATGGTATTAATGTTATCAAAAAATCTCTGACGATCACTATTGGAAGTTTTCAAATACCTCTACCTACTCTCAAAAAGAAATATGAAATGCTTATTGTTGGGGACATTCATATCCCCATTGATTTAACTTACTGGTTTACGAAAGTTCTTCTGTTTCATGCTAATCGAAAGTGGTTGTTAGTAAGACCTGATCAACCTTATTAATGAATCATTTTTAGCGGTATCAAGTTGATGAATTTAGTAAGCACTACCTTATGTCCTTACCTTTTGTTTTCTGTTATATTAGTTAAATAAAATAAAATGCCATGTTTTGTCTATTTTCTGAATTTCCCGTGCAATAAAAAAAGACCCAAAAATAAAAGCTCTCAGAATGCTGTGAAAATTTAATATGATTTTTTTCTTAATATTTCTGAATTTCTGGTGCAAATAATATCATAGGGAGGTGCACCAGGTGGGCACAACCCACCTGGGCGCGCCAGGACCCCTAGGCGCGCCCTGGTGGGTTGTGGTCCCCACGTGGGCCCCCTCACTTATCTCTTCATCCCACATCATCACTTACCTCCAGAAAAAAATCTCCATTTCTCTCTCTCCCGTGTTCTTGCTCTCAAACCCACGGATTTCAATCTCTTTGCTCGAAGCTCCGTTTCCGAAACTGTTTTGGGAGATTGTTGCTTGGTATGTGACTCCACCATTTGTCCAATTAGTTTTTGTTTTAGTGGTTTATATTTTGAATAATTAGCTACTCTTGGTGCTGTTGTAGATGAGCTTGCATGTTGAATTCTTAGAGTTCTAAGTTGTTTGAATGCTTGCTATGGCCTCTATGTATCCCTATGAGTAGTTGCTATCAATTTTGTGAAGTTTTGTTGAGAAAAATTTGTGGACTAAAAATTTCAGAATTTGTGTTCATAGGAAAAAGATGAACATCTTTAGGAAGTTTGCCTCCAAGAAGAACTCCAAGGGTGTTATTGGGGAGTCATCTGACAGTGTTCTCCATCCTCGGAGGTTGGCGGAGGTGCGGCCGTGCGAATTGCCGCACACCCAGTTCATGGAAGAGGCTGGAATCCTTCAGGAGTTCACACAATATGCTGCTAATGCCAGCCTCACCGACTTCATCGCAGATGAGTGTGACCAGCATCAAATCCTCACAAACATCTTTGTTCAAAGTTTTACTTTCTTTCCTAGGAATAATCCTCCTGAAGTGAGCTTTGATTTATATGCTGAAAACCATCAGATACCACTTACTGAATTTTGCAACATATGCATGATCTCGTCTAATGGGAGCTTAGTTGAGCCTAGGCCGCCTGAGTTTGAGGCCTTTTATCACACTTTGACAGTGAGAGATGAGAGAGGGGTGTCAGCTACCACTGCCGCTAGCTTGCATTTTCCAGCTGTTCATTACTTTGCACTTTTCATTACAAAATGCTTGCTTGCTAGGGAGAAGGTGGGTGCACTTAGTTCACCAGAACTTGCTGTTTTACGTCGTGCATTAGAAGGCGACAACACTCATAGCTTGGGAGCTATTGTGGCTCGTCTTCTCCATATCAATAAATCCCAGGGTAAAATACATGGTGGGATTTTTGCTACTCGTTTGTCGGCTCACTTTAATGTTGAGATACGCCATACGCCATCATGATTACCCTCTGACCAAGGTTTACCTAGACCGCGTAGCCATGGAACACCATCATTTTCTTACACGAGATTATCCTAACATCCCTATTCCTTATAACCCGCTTTTTAGCGTTAAAACTCGTGATATTATTCCATTGCCTACTCCTGCTTTGTTTGATTCTGTTGCCAAGGGCGGATATAGGATTTTGCCTGCGGATATCATCGCCTACCGGAATGCTCAGGCTGCTGTAGAGGCAGAGGAGGAGCCTCAGCAGTGGGATGAGTGGATGCCCGCTCCTCAGTACCCCAACTACTATCCAGGCTACTGATTGATTACCAAGTTAGGCCAAAATCCTAAGCTTGGGGGAGTACGTGTTCTCACCGACATTACATTCATGTCCACTTATTTTCATTTGTCGGTGTTCACACTTTTTTATTGTATCATCCATGCTTAAATTTATTTTCTTGCTTTCTTCTTGTGTGTTTGAAAAACTTTAGAAAAAACAAAAAAAATTAGTTGTAGTAGTTTACTTTCTATGCATGCTTAGTAGTAGCACCAATAAAGAAAACCCAAAAAGATTTCCTTGTTCTTCTTTTGCTTGTTGGGAGCTTTCCCGTGTAAATAGTTTTTCTCGTTTTTGCTTTTTCCTTTTATTTGCTTGTTCAAGATAACCAAAAACTCCAAAAATATTTCAATGTGTTTCTCTGAATCTCTTTTCTTTTTATTCGAGTCTTACCGAGGAGAAGACCACGATGAAAATGTTGAGTGGCTCTCATATGAGTAAATGTTAATCTAATAAAGAGCCCATTTTACCTTGTCTTCTCCTGTTGAATAAAATGTTTGCACATTCCAGCTTAGTCCACGGCACTCTTGCACTATTGTTATTTTCATATCGTTCAGTCATTCAAGTGAAAGGCAATAATGACGATATTCGATGAACTGGACTTGTTCTGTTTGTGTAAATATGTTTAACCTAGTATCCATGATTCAGCCCATTATGATTAAAAATGTTTGCAATGAAAATTAGAGATTATAGTTTCTCATTCCATGCATAAGTAGCTAGGAGTGGATAATGATTTATCTTGGATATCAACATAGCGTTAAAATGATTGTGATGTAGTATGATGATATGGTATCCTCCTCTGAATGTTCGAGTGGCTTGACTTGGCACATGTTCATGCATGTAGTTGAATCAAAACCAACATAGCCTCTATGATATTTATGTTCATGGTGTTCATATCCTACTCATGCTAGTGTCCAATGTTACTTATGCATAATGCATGTTTATGATCGTTGTTGCTCTCTAGCTGGCCGCTTCTCAATCTATTTGCTAGCCTTCGCCTGTACTAAGTGGGAATTATACTTGTACATCAAAAACCTTGAACCCAAAGTTATTCCAGATGAGTCCACCATACCTACCTATATGCGGTATTGCCGTGCCGTCCTAAGTAAATTTGCATGTGCCACCTCTAAAAACTTCAAATAAATATCCTTTTTTTGTGTGCCTGGATCGTTCATGGAACGATAGGAGGTGGTCGGTATCTTCCATGCTAAGCGGGTTATTCTCAGGTCGAGTGTTTATTCACTCGCCATCGCATGAGAAAAGGGCGGTAATAGGGATTCCCAGTCCTGAACTCAAAAATGTAAATAATTAAACAAAACTCCCCTGGGACTGTTGTTGGTATGGACGGCACCCATTGTTTTGGACAAGCCGTGGAGTGTGATTGATGGTGGAGGGGGAGTAAACCTTTACTTTTATCGCTTGGGAACCGCAACTAGCGTGTTTAGCATGGAAGATATTGATAACTGATGGTCGTGAAGTAAATGAGAAGGGTGCATGTCTCAAAATATCATTTACCTCTATTTTAAAACTTGAGCTCTGGCACCTCTGTAAATCACTACTTCCCTCTGCGAAGGGACTTTCTATTTACTTTTATGCCGTGTCATCACCTTCTAAAATAAGCGCCAGAATCTGAGAGCATAGTTGTCATGACTTATGCATTGTGTGTAGCTAATGTTGGGTGCATCATGACTGGATCTTTTCTACCATGAATTACAATGTTTAGTCGCTGCTTGAACTTTGGAGGTGCTCTATATTTATGTTTTGCGGTCTCAGAAAGGGCTAGCGAGATACCATTATTATCATATTATATCATGGTTGTTTTGACAACATGTTGTTGTTTGAGATATCTTATTATTGCTCGCTAGCTGATTATGTCATTGATATGAGTTAATATAATCTTTAAGAGTTATTGTCGGCATGGTTAGTTATAATGTTGGCTGAAAACCTGGGTGTTGTTTAAACTTATTTATGCAAACAAGAGCAAAAGAGTTCGTAAAAGTTTTTATTTTTTACTTTTAGTTTATCAACTGAATTGCTTGAGGACAAGCAAAGGTTTAAGCTTGGGGGAGTTGATACGTCTCCAACGTATCTACTTTTCTTAACGCTTTTCCTCTTGTCTTAGACTCTAATTTGCATGATTTGAAGGAAACTAACCCCGGACTGACGCTGTTTTCAGCAGAACTACCATGGTGTTGTTTTTGTGCAGAAATAAAAGTTCTCGGAATGGAACAAAACTTTGCGAGGAATTTTTATATAATAAATAAGAATTTTTGGAGCCAAGACCTACCAGAGAGGGGCTCCTGGGTGGGCACAACCCACCAGGGCGCGCCCCCCTCTCCTGGCGCGCCCAGGTGGGTTGTCCCCGCCTGGTGGCCCCGCAGACCCTGAAACCGACGCTATAAAATCCTATTTTCCAGAAAAAATCAGGGAGAAAGAATTATTGTGATCCACGAGACGGAGCCGCCGTCACCTCCTATTCTTCATCGGGAGGCCAGATCTAGAGTCCGTTTGGGGCTCCAGAGAGGGGGACCTTCGTTCTTCGTCATCACCAACCCTTCTTCATCGCCAATTCCATGATGCTCCCCACTGGGAGTGAGTAATTCCTTCGTAGGCTTGTTGGTCGGTGAGGAGTTGGATGAGATTCATCATCTAATCGAGTTAGTTTTGTTAGGGCTTGATCCCTAGTATCCACTATGCTCTAAGATTGATGTTGCTATGACTTTGCTATGCCTAATGCTTGTCACTTTGGGCTCGGGTGCCATGAACTCATATCTGAACCGTTTATGTTATCACACCTATATCCATGTTTTAGATCCGATCTTGCAAGTTATAGTCACCTACTATGTGTTATGATCCGGCAACCCTGAAGTGACAATAGTCGGGACCACTCTCGGTGATGACCGTAGTTTGAGGAGTTCATGTATTAATGCTTTGTTCTAGTTCTCTATTAAAAGGAGGCCTTAATATCCCTTAGTTTCCAATATGGACCCCGCTGCCACGAGAGGGTAGGACAAAAGATGTCATGCAAGTTCTTTCCATAAGCATGTATGACTATTTACGGAATACATGCCTACATTATATTGATGAACTGGAGCTAGTGCCGTATCGCCCTAGGTTATAACTGTCTCATGATGAATATCATCCAACAAGTCACCGATCCAATGCCTATGAATTTATCTTATATTGTTTCTGCTAAGTTACTACTGCTATCATCACTTTTACACTTGCTACAAAATCACTGCTATCACTGTTACCATTACTGTTGCTGCTGCCACTACTATCAAAACTATCATATTGCCTTGCTACTAATTACTTGCTGCAGATAATTAATCTCCAGGTGTAGTTGAATTGACAACTCAGCTGCTAATACCTTCAAATATTCTTTGGCTCCCCTTGTGTCGAATCTATAAATTTGGGTTGAATACTCTACCCTCGAAAACTGTTGCGACCCCCTATACTTATGGGTTATCAATGGGGTGGTTGGCTTGCCGTTGTTGGGGAACTATTTGGCATAATGTCCGGTTTGCCCACAATTGAAGCAGGAATTGTTGCGATGACATTCTTCGTGCACCGGGCTGGTCACGACATTTTTGACTTGAGTAGTGGTCTTGTTAACATTTTGCAGCCAATTGGGTTTGTACTCAACTTGAGTCTGCTGCCAAGTACGAGCCTTCTGCACTGGTTGTCCATCCTTCTTAGGCTCGAATTTACGCTTGTGATCATTATTAGCGGGCCTGTTGTCGTGCACGAGCTTGTGTTCCCTTTCTGCGATGAGGGCTTTGTTTGCCAGAGTTTGGAAATCCGGGAAATCAAACTTACTGAGGGTGCATCTGAGGTGTTGGTTCAGTCCTCCAAGAAATTGGTCGACCTTCCTTTCTTCGGTGGCCACATCATAGAGAGAATAACGGGCCAAATGGTTGAACTTATGTAAATACTCGCTTACTGACAGGCTTCCTTGAGTGAGAGCGAGGAATTCGCACTGCTTGACCTTCATAATATCGGCGGGAATATGGTACTTGCGGAAATGGTCCTTGAATTTAGTCCAAGTAATTTCTTCGTCTGCAGGCCACATAGCCATAGCATTATCCCACCATATAGTGGCGGCTCCTTTAAGATAATGCGTAGCGAACGGAACCTTGTCAGCTTCTTCAGTGCGAGCAATCTCAAGCTTTTTCTCAATAGTTCTTAACCAATCATCGGCTTCCAAAGGATCGATAACTTGACTGAAACTGGGAGGCTTGGTCCTCTAAAAATCTGACAGCTTGGAGTGATGACCATTCTGATTTCCATTCTGCCCAATCATAGCTTGCACACTTTTCAACAGCTCAATCAGATCGTTGTTCCTTCTTTCTTCAAACATACGCATGATTTTCTCAGTGGATGGCGGATGTGGAGGTGAAGGCGGTGGTGGAGGATATGGCTCGGGGTAATGTCCCGCCTGTCTTGTTGAGCGACGAACAGGGACATCCTCACAAGCGTGGTTGTTGCTACCTCCCCGCATCATCCTATTGTTTGTTTTCCCAATATAAAGCAACCAAGATTAGAAATATCCAAAAATGGGAAGAAAAGCCAGCGACAAACCCAGAAGAAAACAACAAAGAAAATCAAGGCGAATAATAAAAAGGTTCCAACATAATTATACATAGACTCATACATGAAAATAAACATCATGAAGGGTTCGACTACTCTCATACATGAAACTAAGCATCATGACATGTACGACTACATCCGTACATCAACCTCATGGCGACTGCAGGTACTCTAACGATCTAGTGCTCGGATGGTGTTGCGGGCTCCTCTCCTGAGCCAAACTCAGATCCTGAGCTGATAGTGGAAACCTCCGGGTTAAAAGTGACACGACGGCGCTGCCTCGAGGACTCTCCCTCAGGGGCAGGTGCGAGGTGAGACTGGAGCATAGGGGCTGCAGGAGTAGTGACAAGGGAAGCCCACGCACCAGGGGCACTACGAGGAGTCACTGTCAAAGGGTTTGGGGTACCCTGAGTGGTCACCAGAGTAACAGAAGTAGCAGAGGCTAGAGGAACGAATGGAGTAAATCCGACAGTAGGTGGAGGGTTCCTATTTCGAGCAGTGGCAAGGGCTATCCGGGCTCGGGTTAACTCTCGGGCCAACTCATAGATCAAGAGATAACTGGCAGTGATATAGAGACAAAGGTGGCTTGAAGGACGATCGCACGCCGGATCAATAAAAGGAAAGTGGATACGCCCGTTCTCGTGCAGAGACGGGTAGAAATAGAAACCTAGATGGGCCTGCATGCGAACCTCGTTGTGTCGCAAGTCTACAAGACCTCGAGTGCAGCAAACTGGATGGCATGAGACGGCGTGGAAGCGAAACCACCCTTAGAGGAATGGGTGTAAGCGCCGGAAGGGGAACTGTGGTGTAAAGTGACCTCCGCGTAATACTCGTACAATGAGCCGGCTAGATGCTCCCGGTACACCTGATACACTGGATCAGCACTAATACGTCCATTTTGCATCAAGCTTTTATATCGATATTTATTGCATTATGGGCTATTACTTCACATTATGTCACAATACTTATGCCTTTTCTCTCTTATTTTACAAGTTTTACATGAAGAGGGAGAACGCCGGCAGCTGGAATTCTGGGCTGGAAAAGGAGCAAATATTAGAGACCTATTCTGCACAACTCCAAAAGTCCTGAAACTCCACGAAAGTCAGTTTTGGAATAAATTAAAAAAATTGGGCGAAGAAAGCACCAGAGGGGGCCACCCACTGTCCACGAGGGTGGAGGGCGCGCCCTACCCCCCTGGGCGCGCCCCTGCCTCGTGGGCCACCTGGAAGCCCCCCGATGCCCATCTTCTGGTATAAGGTGTCTTTTTCCCTAAAAAAATAAAAAGGAAGCTTTCTGGATGAAGCGCCACCATCTCGAGGCGGAACCTTGGCGGAACCAATCTAGAGCTCTGGCGGAGCTGTTCTGCCGGGGAAACATCCTTCCGGGAGGGGGAAATCGTCATCACCATTGATCCTCTCATCGGGAGGGGGTCAATCTCCATCAACATCTTCACCAGCACCATCTCCTCTCAAACCCTAGTTCATCTCTTGTATCCGATCTTTGTCTCAAAACCTCAGATTGGTACCTGTGGGTTGCTAGTAATGTTGATTACTCCTTGTAGTTGATGCTACTTGGTTTATTCGGTGGAAGATCATATGTTCAGATCATTTGTGCATATTAATACCCCTCTTGTTATGAACATGAATATGATTTGTGAGTAGTTACGTTTGTTCCTGATGACATGGGAGAAGTCTTGTTATAAGTAGTCATGTGAATTTGGTATTCGTTCGATATTTTGATGAGATGTATGTTGTCTTTCCTCTAGTGGTGTTATGTGAACGTCAACTACATGACACTTCACCATTATTTGGGCCTAGGGGAAGGCATTGGGAAGTAATAAGTAGATGATGGGTTGCTATAGTGACAGAAGCTTAAACCCTAGTGTCACAGCCCCAGATCAGCCCTTGCTTGATTTTTCTTGCATCCATGCATCATGTCTAAATTTCTTTCAAATTTGAATTGGGGAATTGGAGAGCCTCAGAAATCATTTCTAAAAATGATCAACATTAAAAATTGCTTCAAATGTTTCCAAGGAAATGTTCCTTTTCTGCTTTGAAAAAAATATTGGCAAGAATAAAATTCAAACCAATATTTTTGGAGGTTCAAAAGTATTTATCTTGGGCCTTTGAGTTAAATCCTATAGTATTTGAATTGGATTATATTCATAATAATTAGTTTACTAATCCAATAATTCTGAAAATTGGTGAGTGGCTCTTAATATATTATACATAGCCACATGATTATTTTCAGAAGCTAAAAAAATAGTTTAGTGCCTGAACTAAATCAGAACACAAAAAACAAAATAGAAAACAGAACAGAAATTATGGAAAGACAGAAACCTCACCTGGGCCTTACCTGGCAGAAGAGGCCCAGCCCACCAGGGGCTGAGTGGTCTTCTTCCTCCTGCCAGGAGGACAGACAGGTGCGTGGCGAGCGCGCCGACGACGCCTTGCCACCTCCTGCTTCAGCCGCACGACCCCGACCCCTCCAGATGTGCCACGGAGACGCCCAGCGCTCCCTCTCGCTTTCCCCTCCTCTCCCTGGACCTCACTCCCCTCTCTGCTCTCTCTCTCTCTCTTTCTCACGACCGAGCGGAGCTCGTCGCCGCCGACACCGTCCACCGCGGCCACCAGCCCTCCCCCGCCCAACGGTTGTGCTCTAGTGCTCCGCCTCGACGCCTGCATCGTCCTCGCCGAGCCATGCAACCCGGGGCGCATCGAATCGCCGCCATCGACGTCGTCCACCCCGGCCGTCCGAGATCGCCGGCAACGCTCCATCGCCGTTCGTCTTCTCGCGAGCCCGCGGAGCACGCCCGTCGACCCGCCGTGAGCTCCCCTCTACTTCCTCTCCTTCCTCGTGCTCGATTTCGCACTCCAGCCCCGCATCGGAACGCGCCCGTAGCTCCGGCCCCCGCCGTCGTCGTGGTTGTCGTCGCCACGGACCACCCCATGGCCAGGCACGTCCACTATCTGAAGCGCCTCATCGCGCTGGTTCCGTAGAGCCTAAGAGCGCGAGCTCTCGTGGCCGGAATCGCCCGTCCGGCGAGCCGCCGCCGCGCTATGAGGTCACCGGCGACTAACCCCGACGGCCGCTGACGTGGACCCGTCATTAGCACTAATGATGGGGCGAACGAACCCCCTAGCTCACTGACATATGGGCCCCACGCACAAATTAACCCAGTTTATTCCTGCTCAGATTTAACTTAATCACGGTGGCCCCACGTGTCAGCTTTGACTTTGGTCAAGTCAACATTGACCGGTCCCACCTGTCATCCAGCCAAACCAGCCTGGGACACTGACGTATGGGTCCCACGGGTCAGGTTTGACCCGGACCAGCCCCTGTTGACTTGCTGACATCACAGTGACGCAATGCTGACGCAGTATTACATTTTCTGGATTTATTTTTATTCAGAAAATTCCAGAAAATAGTATAAACTTCTAAAAATCATATAAAATCAACCGTAGCTCAGAATGAAATAATTTATATATGAAAAATTATCAGAAAAATGCAATCTATCCATCTGTATCATTTTCATGCATGTCAAACTAAGTTATACCTGCTGTATAGGTGAAAACATGATAATGACATTATAAATGCTAAATATGGAGTTTGCATATGAACCCTTAGTTCATATGGACCTCATTTAAACTGTTGCTAGATGCATTAGTGTAAATCATAACATTCTTGACATGTCATGACCATGCATCATATTGTCGCATTGCATTGATTGTGTCCTTCTCTGTTTGCCGGTAACCGTCCCCTCTCAGTAGCCGATGCTCCGATGACGTGATCGATGACACCGATGAAGAACTATAATATCTTCAGAAGTGCCAGGCAAGCAAAACCCCCTTGTTCAATCCGATACAATCCCATTCTCTCGCTCCTGCTCTCTTCTACTGCATTAGGACAATCGATTCAACTGTTACATGATGCGGTAGCTGAACCCCTTATCCTCTGCATGACCTGTCATTGCCACAGTAAATAGATGAAACCCACTAGCATGAGTAGGAGTTGTTTGAGCCCTGATGTGCCTACTCATTTATGATTGTTTGTCATGCCTGCTAAGCTTAGAGTTGTGTCAGGTCTGATTCATCGGGGATGAATTGGAGTTGTGTGAACATGTCCTACTGTGTGTGAGCTAAGTGTGTGAACACGATTTGGTAAAGGTAGCGGTGAGAGGCCATGTAGGAGTACATGGTGGGTTGTCTCATTGAAGCCGTCCTCAGGAACTGAGTTCTGTGTTTGTGATCCATGATACAGTTACTACCACGCATTGGGCCCGAAACCAATGGACCCTCTCGGCTTCTTAATCACCCTTGTCCTCTGTCCAGGAGTTGCAAGTAGTTTCTGGTGTTTGTAGTATGCTGGAGGCCGTGGACAGCGCTGACCAAGGGGTGGGCTGTGATGCGGTAGGCACGTGGCACGGTGTACCGGGCGCCCGTTTGGTGTCTCGGGAACCCTGCACACATCGTTCGGGGCCGTATGTGGAAACCTCGGCCGGACTCCCTGCGGATGGAACCTGAATAGGCGATAAACCTGGACTAGAGACTTGAGTGTTTAGGTAGGCTATGGCCGACTCCCTCGCCAGGCTTCCGCTTGAAGGTTGCCGAGGTACACGACGTGTACATGGTGGTAAGTGGCGGGAGCGTGTGTGACGAAGTACACCCCTGCAGGGTTAACATCATCTATTCGAATAGCCGTGTCCGCGGTAAAGGACTTCTGGGTTGCCTATAACAGTTCATAGACAAGTGAAAGTGGATACTCTAAAATGCGCAAGATAAGCGTGAGTGCTATGGATGGCGTTCTCGTAGCGAGATGGGAGCGGGTCCATAGTGGAGTATTGATATGGTGAATATGTGGACTCGTGTGCGCCACCTCAAAAGAGTTACTTGCAATTGTAGCTTAGGATAGCCACCGAGTCAAAGCTGGCTTGCTGCAGTTAAACTCCGCCACCCCTTTTGTTGGTACCGATGCATATGTAGATAGTTCTGATGTAAGTCTTGCTGGGTACATTTGTACTCACGTTTGCTTATTTTATGTTTTGCAGAGAGACGTCAGTCTCGCTAGTAGTCCCGTGTGGACTTCGACGTTTAGCTTGATACCTCAGCTACGATCTTGTGCCCTCGGCAGGATCTAGTAGATAGTCAGGCTTCTCAGCCTTTTTCATTTATAGTTGTCTGTACTCAGACATGTTAAGCTTCCGCTTGTGTTTGGCTTGTATGCTCTGAATGTTGGGTCATAAGACCCATGTTTGTAATATCTGGCTCTTCGGAGCCTAATGAATAAATACTCTGAGTCGTAGAGTCTTGTTGTGATGCCATGTTGTATTTGCACATATCGAGCATATTGCGTGTATGATTGAAATGCTTGGTATGTGTGGGATCCGACAACCTAAGTTGTTTATCCTTGGTAGCCTCTCTTATGGGGAAATGTAGTCTTGTGCTTCCATGAGCCATAGTAGTCCGCTACAGCCCGGTTCACCGGAGTCCTGCTAGCCCAGCACTACTGCTCCAGACCACTTGACTGGCCGGCATGTGATTCACTTCGTTCCTGTGTCTGTCCCTTCGGGGAAATGTCACGCGGTGACATCCGGAGTCCTGCCTAGCCTGCTACAGCCCGGGTTCCCGGAGTCCTGTTAGCCCAGTGCTACAGCCCGGATTCACACGCTGCTGACCGACATGCTCGATGTTGATTCATGTATGCCTGTCCCCGTAAGTTAGTGCCACTTTGGGTTCACGACTAGTCATATCGGCCCGGGTTCTCTGTCATATGGATGCTAGCGACATTATCATATACGTGAGCCAAAAGGCGCAAACGGTCCCGGGCCATGGTAAGGCGACACCCGTGGGAATACCGTGCGTGAGGCCGCAAAGTGATATGAGGTGTTACAGGCTAGATCGGTGTGATTTGGAATCAGGGTCCCGACAGCGTTGGTATCAGAGCCTGACTGCCTGTAGGATTACCAAGCCAAACTGGTCGAAGTTGTGTCTAGAAATGCTTTAGTTATATAAGGGAAATGATTGTGGGAGGGAACGTAAGGCTCTTTTTACTCCTTTACCTTATGCCCTTCTGATCTGAGTCACCCTCTTCTCTTCTACGGGGATTAAGAACTAGGCTTCTCATCTTTCTATCAGGATCACGTGTTACTAATCCGTAGACTCGTAGGATTGTTGGTCTCAAGCCTCAGTTCAGTTTCTACCACTACAGTGTGTTGTTAGTTGGACTTGGAACCTTGATATTGTGCTTCTAAGTGGTTATGCCACCATTTTTGCAGGATGTCTCAAATCCTTTGAGCATTTACAGCCGTTATGCTGTCCGAGTCATCCCAGGCTTCTAAATAATCTGATGCATTTGCAAATCCCTTCTTTCCGTTCTCGATGTTCCTTTGGGCCAGATTAACCACACTAATCGTTGAGTTGAGGTACTCTGTTGCCTTGACATATATGTTGGAGTTATTATTATGACCCTAGGTGTCTTAGAGGACCACTTAGTAATCTAGCAATGCTTGCATCCCCAGTGTGATGATTCCGGCCATTATTCTCGAAAGCATCCCGTGATGCCATTTAGTTAGTAGGCATTCTATTCCTGGGTTTAAACCCGAGATTCACTCCACTCACCTCCTGTTGATAGTATTTGCTAGCTCCCTTAAGATATTAGTAACCTTTGCGATAGTCCTCGAGGTCCGTGGTATATCGTTCTTCCAAATACCATGAACCATTCTTGGCAGGAGTTCGTTTGAACCAAAAGATCACAACCAGGGCGCTCTTGAGGAGTACTCCATTCATATTGTGACTCTGCCAGTCCTTCCTCCTCTGCATGGGTTATCTGGAAGAAATATGTTGAATTTGTTCGACATACTAATCCATGCATAAACAACTTAGAAAAAACATATGTTCCTTTGGGTTGTCCCCCTTTAGTTATTTTCTAGCCCTCGTCTATCAATTGATAGTCAGGAGTAATTGTGCATTTGTGTTATCAATGCCTATTATTCTTGTGGTCCGTCAAGCCATTCTATTCCAGAATGACTAGGAGAAACAAACTCCAGTACCTCGTCCATCTCTGGGATTGGGTCAAAGTAGTTGTATTCCACAGATCAAATGCCAACCGGTTTACCTTGCATTGCCATCCCAGAGATCAAGTCTTCTAGCAACACACAACAACTTGGTACAGAAAACAACCGCTTTATTGATGCTAGCGGAAACATAGGTTCTATATTACATCAAGTAGCGAGGCCAAGCAACACAAATTGTGCGGCTGAACAATATGTACATTATTTAATAAACATGAAGGGGCCTCGATCATGATAACTACGCGGCAGCGGAACGACGACGAAGTGGAAATCCATAGCACAGGGACACCGATGTGGACATGATCTAGACAGGGGAAACTCTCCGATCCGATAAGACTTTCCTAAAAGCTGGCACGACACGCCAGGTCAGTACATTGAATGTACTTGCAAGCTCACAACAAGCATAAGCATAATGGCAAACAATGTCATGACAATTAATCAGGTTAAATGCAATGCCAACATACTATTGATGCAGTGAAAACAACTTGTGCACCGAGTCCCGCGGACTCTCTTACTAGACGGGTTAACTCGTAACCAGAACGGTGATCATACCCGGATCACAAACGAAACCTACACTTTGGTTCCCACAACGATTATTCTCATGATCTCACAAATCATCACATAAACAGTGCCAAGCATAAGAATTTAGTGTGCAAGATTACTTAATCATGTTGATCCATGGTGTGACTTACTTACGAGCTATGTCCATAACCGAGGACGCGGCTATCGATAGATTTAATAAACACTCTGCAGAGGTTAGCACATTGTACCCACACCACGGAATCCATGGCCTCGCACTCCCATTCGGGTGGACCAACGGCATTCCGACAGAACCCTCCCATTGCCATGACACTCTCCCGGCCACTCCGACCAACTCCCCGCTGGGCTAAGTCATGGATGGCCCCGTGCCTACCAAAGGCATCAACGGCCACCGTCGTGGTAAAACTTAAACTGTCCCTAATGGGGACATGGTACCATAACAACAAACGGGCACACAAGATTATGTCTGCTTACCGGGCCAGGGTACCGCACGCCCATAACCTTCCCTCGTTGGAGGTATCGACCAGAGGCATGACAACGGGCTGAATAACGGCCTCCCCATAAAGGCAAATGTGGTTGCACTGGGAAAACTCGATTCAGTGGCACCATGACTCGATCAACATTATATTCAAGTTGGATTAACATCAGGTTTTTAACTTGAAATAAAAATACTCGAGTCACAATATGCCATGAACATGCAACTATTCGATATGCATCACATACCACTTAAAGAAAACAGATCAACATTATCAAAGTTTTCTACTTGCACTACTCATCATTAAGCTTTACTGATTTTACTTCACTTGTTTTAACACTCATGATTTTGGTTATACCAAAACATAAAAATCAATTTATCACATAAAGAAAATACTACCAACCATACCCAAGAGCATAACCACACAATCAAAATTCCTTCTACTGCCTTAAACTAGTTCATGCATTCAAACAGTACTGTAAACTAAGCATTTCAACCATGACAAAGTAACTAACATAAACAATATTCATTTTGAATAATTAAATGCATGAAATAACTCATATTTAAGTTGGAAAAATCATAGATATTGAAACAACACCATACAAATGTTGGTGTAGCTTGCCTTAGTGCAGAGGAGGTTCACACTCCTCCTGGTTATCTTCAAGACAAGCTTCTCTCTCTGAAAATAATTAAAAACAGCAAAAGAAAATATCAAGAATCATTCTGTAAATCACCAGAAATTCTAGACAGTAGAGAAAAATCTCCATTTTGATGTGCTGCTAGAAAATTCCAAGACAAACACAATGCAAAAATAATCAAATCATTTGGACTTATGGTTTAAGAGTTAGAGCCGGTCAAAGTTTCTGGTCAAAGTTTGATTTAAATTTTGAATTAAAAGAAAATCAAAGGGGGGTGACGTCGATGGCGTATTCCTGGAATACGCCTCCACTCGTACCGCTTCGGGCGCGAGTGGTGAGGCTGACAACGGGCCCCACATGTCAGGTCAGGGGGAGAGAGAGAAAACAGAGACGGGTGGTGCTTCGTCGGTGCTTTCTCCGGCGAGGAGAGCTCGACGGCCAGATCGAGAGGGATTGGTGGATAGAGCAGACGCTCACGCACCTGCCTGTACCCGTGGCATGGCTAGAGGTGGACGGTTGAGGTCGGAAAGGGCTTCTCCAGCGGCTGCAGAAGACGGAGCTCGCCGAAGTTGAAGAAGTCGGCGACGTGGGGCTGCACCAGGGGCTCCTACAGGTTCGGACGGCACCAGAGGGCCACTAGTGAGTCGCCTGAGGAGTTGATTGAGCTCGCGGGGCATTGGAGTGAGGAGGAGGAGCAGAGTGGATCGCCGGCGAGCTCGGGTCAGGGACGGCAGCCAGAGGCCTGCCCGGCCGGGTTACGGCTTTGCTACGGGTTTGTGGAGGTTGGACGATGAGCTTGGAGTGCTCGGGGAAGCTGGAGAGGGTCAGAATATATAGGCGGAGGGGGTGGGGTTCGCGGCTCTGCCGGAGGAGTCTGGAAGCGGCGCAAGGCGACGAGGAGCGCCAGCGGGGAGGGGGCAAGGCTTCAGAGCTCACGCGGGCACTGTGAAGCTCGAAGACGAGCACAGGAGGCGGTTGGGGAAGAAGACAGGGGCACGGGCGCACTGTGGCTTTAGTCGCGACGTGCACGTGCTCGCTGCGGCTGCTTCGGCGTCGGCGAGTGGCAGGGAGGGGTCAAGTGTGATGAGACAAAGATGGTGGCGCGGTGCGGCAGTCGTCGGCGAGCGCTGGAACGAGCACGCACCGAACAGAGGGTCGGCGCAGCATAGAGCGCGTCGAACGCGTTGCCAGGGTCGCGTCCTCACGCGGTCACCACGCGGACTATGCCAAAACGGTGCCCAGAGGTTGCCAAACCATGTCTAGTGTATTGTCCGTCCAATGTTTAGTCTAGGGGAAGAGATGGCACACTGCTAGGCCGACCAGACAAGACTAGAGCTACTCAGCAGGTTTCTGGACAGAAATTTGGGCACCAAGTTTGAATGGCTTCTAGAAGGAGATTAGGGCTAATCTTTTGGAGTTAAGGTTTTCTTAGGAGGGTAATGAGGCTCAAGAAAAATCAGCCTCATTAGATCAAAGGAAAAGTACACTTGCTGTGCAAAGTGCATTTTGAGGCCAGAACAGAGATGATTTTCTGTAGCAAAAATATGCCAAAAACTTATGCAATATTTTTGCTCAAGGAGGTGTGCCAAGGTCCAAAGAATATTTGGGAATTTTCTCAGATTTTTGGGTGCAAGAAAAATGAGGGTTGCTTTGGAGCATATGTTTCTGAATTGAATTTCAGAGAGGAAAATGAATATTTTTCTTTTATGAAAAGTATTCCTTGGGTCATTTTGAGATTTTTCAGAGAAATAATGATGATATAGAGAGGGATGGGTCACTTGGGTGAAAATCAAGGACATCCCCAAGTGTTTAAGTCCATTTGAATTGATTCAAAAACTCCAAATTCAAATCAGAAGCAAAGAAGTCCGGAAAAAAGAGAGAAGGCAAAAACCAGGCTGTCACAAGAAGGATCCCCATCATAGGATCATCAAGACCTGCTTCCTCATAGGATTGGGATGAACTAGTTACCTCTTGTATCTTCTTGTGTTGGATTTGGACCTTTGTATCTCTCTTTGTGTGATTGGATCTAGCACATGTGTGATTGGATCAAGTCAATTTGAGTGTTCCTCTTGTTTCCCCCCTTTGTGTTCTTCTTGTTCATGGGGATTTCCCCTCCAATTCGTGAAAGATCTCCACCTAGGGTTCGACCCTACAACATATGGCCACGATAACTACAAGGGCTAGAATTAGACTGGCTCCAACACAGTATCACCAACGTGATTCCCTGCCCGCCACACTTGCAAAGCATGACATCACAAACTACACACTTCCAAACAGTGGATTAATCCAGACCATCTACCGACAACATCTTGGATTCTCAATCAAACTAAATAAACGGCACCAATTTGGCCCAAGTGGAACTGATTGGACACAGCTTCACCGATAGAGATCTCCCACCAATACTACTACGTCCTTCCCCTCCCAGGTCCTAATTCCATCTAGGAGCTGGATCGAACTCAAAAATCTTGTAAATCCGAGCCACTCCGCGAAATTGCGCCACCATTCTATACCCCCGTAGGCATACAGTCGGAACAAACCAATGCGCGTCAAATCGAGGGTGGCTAAAACCAAAAAAATCAAGGAGAAGAGAGTAAAACATGCAAATCCGGTGCAAAAGAGAAGATCCAGGGCGCTCACCGAAGAAGAAGGAGGCTGCGCGCGATGATCGAATCGCTTCGACCCCTCGCCGAGGTCGCCGTCGGTCGGTCGATCGTTGGCCTCGCTCGTCCCCGGCATGAAGACAAGACGCCAATGTACCACGCGATTCATAGGTCCTTTTTCAACTATGCCCCCTGAAAATATGGGGACAAATGGAAGAGGAACGGGAGGAGGAGAGTGCTACCTCTACAGCGGTGAGGATGCACACCGACAACTTGCTCAAAGGCGTCGGGATAGCGAGATCCGTGTCGCGGGAGAGAGGAGCCGAGTAAGGAGAGCGGCACAAATGAGGGTGTGAATCAACGGGAGGGAAACCCTAGTCCTCTTGCTCGTGTGGGTGCACACGCGGGTGCTGGCTCGCGGAAACAACTGAAACTTGTGTTTCCGCTCAACCTGGCTGGGAGGTCCTTTTTGCATCCGCTGGGCCAGGCCCAACTAGACATGCAACATACCCAACAATGAGATAATTGCATGATGGGTGTGAGCCAGGTGCAATACAAAAAACCAAACATGCCCTTAAGTTTGCGATGACTTGATCTTGACAGGCCTCCGGATCCGAGAATGCAACTTGTTCTCAAAGCACAGTTATTTTAGGGGGTGTCCTCATGGTAGTGGAGCGTTAACATCCTCCCCAAAGTCACGTGGGCTGTAGACAAAGAGTGCCTTAGGCCCTACGGATGAACTCGGCCGACCCAAGCTCCACCTCATATGCTCCTAGCTTAGGCAAGGTGGGACCAAAAAGGCGATGCCTGGTGCACCCGGGCAATTATTGCTACCGGTGCACCAATCCCTCGTTGCACATTCAAAAATATCCAAAAAATACGGATTTTTTTGCATTGAAACAACATCAATGTATGTTGTCACAAAAATTCAAATCAAAATTCAAACATTGCTCAAGATACAAAAATGAAAAATTAAAACTTAATAGTACAAACACAAGTTGGGCTTCAGCTTTGGCCCATTGGCACATTGATGTCAAATTTATAATTTTTTTATCTCAAGCAATTTTTCGAATTTTCATTTGAATTTTTGTGACAACACACATTCATGTTGTGCAATACACTAAGTTTTTTTTTCCGAATTGAACAATTTTTAATGTACAACAGTGTCCGATGCACCGGTAGCATCAATTGGCCCCCTGCACCAGATACGTTCCCGGACTAAACAAGCAGCAACACCTAACCAGCACTGTTGCACGCAAGGTGGCATCAACCAGCAATACATGTGTTGTTCTACATTCCAGCCTTTAGAGCATCATATGCTCATTTAACACTTCCTTCTTCCACGTTCTATTCAGGGGATCAATCAGCTCGGACACCATAACTAGTCCCGGTTTAAACTGTGTTATAGGTCTCATCATGGCCTCCCTTGGGATCTCAAAACTAGTGAGAGGAAACGTGGGCCGGCCCACTTACATGACATGGTAGTGGGTGGGCGGTGCATGACCTCTTATGCTAGTCTTATATCCTGCTTAATATGAGATGCACGGCATTACCTATTTGGCGCTTCACGCGTCCGTTTTAATTGTTTTTTCAAACGGGTGTACACATGCCGTCTCGTTGCGATGGCCCATCTTGACTTTTTTTTTCATTTTTCTAGTAAACTGCAAAAAAAGGCGTAGCGACCTCATCCTCAAGTATAAACAGCGTGAACCACTCGGACATTCACGCTGATGACTTCTCTCTTCCTTTTCTCCCTTTTATTGTTTTTCAGTTCGCAACATGCTCGTGGTTTTCTGGACTGGATTTAGTTTGATTATTTATTTTTACTTTTTTCAGTTTTTAATTATTTTCCTTTTTCTTTAAGTTTTTATTAATTTTTTGTTTTCTCAAGATTCTTGAACCTTCTCAAATTCAATGAACTTTTTTTTCAAAATCAATGAACCTTTTAAAAATTTGATGACTATTTCTTCAAAATCGATGAACTTTGTTCCCAATTCGATGAATTTTTTTCCAAAATCTATGAACTTTTAAAGTTTTAATGAACTTTTTATCAAAACAAATGAACATTTTTCAAACTTTCTGATCTTTTCAAACTTTGTGAACTTTTTTCAAAGTCGATGAACTTTTTTTCAAAATTGATGATATTTCTTAAAAATTGACGCCTAATCGGCGCTCATAAGCGCTGGTCTACTACGTGCGCCTCTGTCTGGGCCGGCCCAAAAAAAATATGTTTTTTGAACCTTATATATACTGTTAGCATCGGTTTTAGGAACCTTCCGTCCTGTTTCAAAATGTTCCGTCCGGTTTAAATTTTTATATTTTTTCTATTTATTGGTTTATTCGTTGCCTTTTGGTATATTTTATTGTATGTTTTTTCATTTTCTTATTTCCTCTCGGTTATCTTTTTTTATTTTCCCAATTTCGAAAACACATGCTGAATATTTTTCTAACACCTGTGCGACATTTTCCAGATAAATATTGAACATTTTACAAATATATGTTAAATATTTTCCAAATTCTTGTTAAACATGTTTAAAATACAAGGCGAACATTATTAACACATGCTGATTTTTTTAAAATATCATGATCATGTGTTTAACCCCGTGAACATCTTTCGAAAGCCAGGAACAATTTTTTGACTGGTATCTATTTTTTCTGAAAAAGTATGTGATGAATTTTTGAAACTATTATGAACATTTACTAAATGTTATGAAGATTTTCTTGTAATGGTATGAACTTTTTTACAAACTATGAGGGATTGTTTTATCATTTTCATGAGTTTTTAAATTACATTAACATAGTTTTGAGATATATGATTTTTTACAAAAATATCATGATCATTTATTTGAACTGTATGGAGTTTTGTTTCTGGACCATGCAAATAAATTCTTACATGCCACAATCATTTTTAAATGTGTGATAATCATTTATTAAACTAAAATATAGTAATTTGTTATTGTGTATATATACTTTTCATGAGTATATAATAAGAATATAAATAAGTTAAGAAAACAGAAAATAAAAATAAAAAACTACAAGCGAAAGACAAGCCCAGTGGGTTGGCCCGTATAAGATCAACAGGAGGCGAGCGCTCCAGTAAGCGATGTATAGACACGCCCAACACCTTAAAGCAACCACGGTGTATGCTTTTTTGCTACCCCTAAGCTAGCGCGCGCGCTCTCTCTCTCTCTCTCTCTCTCTCTCTCAGGTAGTCTCTATACATTATACCATCTGCCTTTAACAAAAAAGAAAGGTACCTCTAAGGTCTAAACAATCCATTAAGTCGCTCTTGTCAGCCTTAGGAAGAAATAGGAAAACACCCCTCTGTAAAGAAATTTAAGAGGTTTAAATCACTAAAGTGGTGATCTACATTATCTTATATTTCTTTATGAAAAGAGTACAAAAGAAGAATGGTTGGTTGGAAAAAATTCGGTGCTACTCGACAATTTTGGCTAAGGCCCGCCTTAAAGGCTTATTAGAATCGCTATACATTATGGGTTTCTCATCTAACATAAGACAAATCATGTGGGGCGCTAGAGCTTTTTTCATTCGATCCTAAATGAATTAATGGAAAAAAGGAACAGAGGTCTTAAAGCCGAGCTTGCGCCTTAAGCGCCAAATAGCAATATTCCTCATGCACTAGATATTTTTGGGCAAAAGGTGAATTTATTGGCTAAAAAAGAAGTATTAGGTTGATACAAATCCAAAAAAAACACACCGCTCTCTGCATAGTTAGAACTTAGAATGCACATAGCTGACGTCAACATAGAAAAAACACAACGACAAATAGTAAAGTCATTTAAAACTAGCTATCGTAGTCAAGGGAAAAAGAAAACACAAAGTGATCAGATCCATGATCAGCAATTTACGGATAACAGGTTTTTCAACAACAATGTCTTCAAGAACGTAGTGATACTCAAGCGTTGTATTCACTGGAGCCAACCAACAAAGCGAGAATCTAGATTTTCACCATCAAGAATCAATCCAAGGCCTTCAACAAGCTAACTGTCTAAAAATACTTCACCACTGCTAGACATAACCAGCTCGTGCCACATCTAGGCTTTCACCTTAGAGCTCGCGACAGGGGTCTCGAGTAACACCACCATTGAAGTCACTTAAGTGTTGTCGCTGCCATTTTTTCACGACCCCAGATGCCCCTACCCCTCCATATTTTCCTCCTCCCATCTGCCCCGCCGCCACTTTCCACTCCCGCTCGCCACCACTAGTAGCCACGTCCCCACGCCGCCGGGGAAGGAGCTACCAATTTCTAACGCCGGAGCGCCAGCCGCAGATCCGGGCAAGGCGAGAAGCCTGGATCGTCGTAGGGCTACCTCCGGATGTAGTGGATCCGGAGGTGGAGGACGCGGGTCCGCAGGCGGAACAGCAGGCCATCCTTAATTCCCTCCGCTCGAAGTCAGATGCGGAGGCCAGACATCGTCGTCGGCAGGAGATGGAGGCGGAGCATGCCGCACAGGAGGAGATGCTCGCCTACATGGATGAGGACGAGGAGGAGGACGAGCGGGAGCCCTCGTACGCGCCCGGCACTGACGTTGTGGACATCTCCAACGACGAAGATTAGTTAAGTTAGTACGTAGTAAGTAGTACATATGATTTCTTTTGCATGATTGTATGGATTTAGGAGTTGAAATATGAGAGACTCAAATGCAGTGTAGCAAATTTAAGGCATGACCGGTCAGCGTCGGTCTGCGGACGTTTGAGGGGTCGGATTTGCCAAGTCCGGCCGTTAGATGCTCTAACCGCCTTATAATAAATAAGGATATAAATACCCTAATCTTCAATTAATTAATGAAATAACTGTTCAATCATCTGCTTTCTTTTGTAAACACGTTATCAAGGCCCTAACCTAGAGCGATTAGGTCCTCCACGTTATCAGCTCGAAAGAGGCGGCTTGTGCACCTCTCGGTCATGTTGGTCGACATGCACCATGGGCTTGGACCGCATGATCGCACATTGAGAGAGCAGATAAATAGTTCCGTTCACTCTGTGCATTCGGTTTATTCGATTTGCATGGTTCGGTTTATATGATTTTTCTGTTTGTACGGTATTAATACTTCGATAAATATGGTATAAAATTAAAATACGGTTCGGTTTTGGTATATACCAAATTATTTCGGTATGGTCCCGATATATACCATAATAACCAAAGTTGACGCGAATTTGAAAATGAGTAATAATAGTTTGCAAAGTTATAACTTAAAACACATACTATTTTACACAAATAGTATATAACTATATTATATAAGTATATATGCATGCATTTTTTTTTTGACCAATCAAACAATAGGAAAGGCTCCTACTGCATTTTTGTATTAGAATCCCTTTTGGGACAGTGTCGCATATTTACATGAGTATAGGCAGGGAGGGAACACACCCCTGTTGATGGTTATGCATGCATTGATTCATCGGTTGATGGTTATGTACGTGCTTAGCATTTTAAAAAAAGAAAAATGACTATGTTACAAGAAAAGATTACGTGCTTAGTAGTGAATTTGACTCATGCACAAGAAAAGTGACAACTTGTATAGTTGTTCATCTCAAGAAATATAAAATTATTTTTTACTTTGGCTTATTCGGTTAACGGTTCGGTTTTTCGGTATATACCATAAAAATCAAAGTCCAAATCGGTATGAAAAGTTCATACTATACCGAAACCAGAAACCATAAAAAGGGTAAAATTAATTAGGTTCGGTTTTTTGGTTCAGTTTTCAAATGCACTGAGTGATGTTCCATACAAAGTTTGCAATCTCTGCAAACGAGAGGTGGAGAGTGTTTCACAGGTAGAGAAGCCAAAGATGAAAACCAAATCCACTGTGTACGCGGAGGCGACGACTGCTGTAATTAATAAAGACCTCGGTAGAACCGACGGGGAGGCCAGCGAGATGACCGGACTGGACCAGGCGGCAGCAGCAGCAGCCACTGGTTGTGTCAGCAGTAGAACCAGGCTCGCTGTTCAGACCTACGCTGCTAGTGCCCAGTGCCCGCAGCCTTGGGCGACTTGACCCCATCAATCCAATCCAATCCAATCCCACCCGTCTCGCTCGCCGCGGCACGGCAGGAAGCTGCTCGGAAGGGGCAGAAGACGCCGGCCGGTCCCGGGCCCCGAGGCCCCGGCGCCGGCCCGCCAGGGCCCAGGCCGTTTCTCCGTCCCACACGACGACAGAGCAAAGGCGATTGCCGTTCGCTGTCGCGTAGTTGTACCTGTAGGAGTACGTTACGTACTCCCCGTCCGTTTCAAACGCCGAGCCCGCCGGCAGCGCGTCTGCCCTCTTGCTTTTCTTGCTTCCTGCCCGTTCCCCGTTCGCCCGTTTCACACCTGCCCCCAACTTTTCCATCCTTGTCCGGACGTAGTACGTGCGCTTTTTTTGCCTCCTCAAAGCTCCCAATTAACCTCGCTTATTATTAATTCGGTTATGTCCTCTTTCAAAGTTAAGTAGCGTTTTCAAATTTCGAATTTGTAGGTTTTATTAGCGCCCGAATCACTCAGTCGGGGAGCTTGTATCTCTTGTCATCACAAGCTCCAAAATCCATTGCTCGGCCTATGCGATCATGCTCACAAACACATTTTAGAAACAAAGTGGAGCAAGGTTCCAATTGCTCCACATTCTTCTTCAACGAAAGATTTCACTGAGCGTGCAACCAACAAAGAAGGGAACGCATCCACCGCACATGCTCAGCCTGGCTTTCGTTTCGAAAATTCAGGAAACAATACGGCCTACTAGCTCACTCATGGCAGACCCCTAGTACTCCGTATGAGACAGCAGCAGCTGGGAGCTACTACGGCCTAGTATGGCGGTGAAACTGTGGAGCGGTAGCGATTTTTTCACCACCTGCAACTGCAACCTTTCCCGTTACACAAAAGTGGTAAAAATGCAGCGAGTAAAATGCAGGAGTAAAACAGTGGAGTAATGAATGCCGAGCATTTATGCCACTGAGCCCATGGTAGCTTCCATTAACCCTTCCCTCCACCCGCAATTCGAAACAGGAACCGACATTCCCCCTCTCCCCCTCTCTCCCTCTACATCCGACTCCATGCCTAGCACCGGCGAGCTGTGACTGCCTCCCTCACTCAAGCTCGCATGGCCAAGCTCGCGCAGTCCTCCTTCGCTCTCGACCTCCTGCGCCGCCTCCTCTGCGCGCACACCGCCGGCAATGCGGCGGGCGGGGGCAACACCAACACCGTCCATGCCGACGTCGCTGCTCTACGGCGCGGCGACGGCGCCGCGGCGTCCAAGGAGGAGGAGGGGGCGATGGCCAGGAGCCCCTGCATTGTGGCCAGGCTGATGGGCCTCGACGCGATGCCGACGCCGCCGCGCGACCAGCAGCAGACGCTGCGCCGGAGCCGCTCCGCCAGCTCCGCGGAGGGCTGGTCCTCGCCCACGCCGTGCTGCTTCGGTGACGCGCCGCGGCGCAGGGTGGTCAGGACCACGTCGGCGTCGTTCCGGGACCGGCCCACGTACCTGAGGCGGGAGAACGACGAGTTCCTGCTCCTCAGCTTCAGCCCGGACGACGACGGCGGCGACGACCGCGACGCGGCAGGGTGGCCCAGAAGCGACGACGACGACGCGGAGATGGCCGGGAGCAGGCGCGGCAAGAGGACGGTGGACGGCGACGGGGCCAAGAAACAGAGGCGGAGGCGAAGAAGGCTCCCGCGGCGGCGGCGCGGCGACGAGGACGCGGAGTCAAAGCCTGGCCGGAGCAGGAGGCCGGCCGCGGCGGCGGAGGAATGCGGCCTGGAGAACTCGAGCCCGGTGTCGGTGCTGGAGGCGCGAGAAGCGCAGGAGGAGTCGTCGACGGCCACCACCGCTTCGTCATCTTCAGTGGAAGAATTGGAGCATGCAGAGCCGTGCTCACCTAGCTCAGGTTTGTCGTCGTCTCCTCCTGCCCATTAATGCTTCTTCAGTTGCTTACTTCACAGCACAAGCTGAGCGGGATCAGTGCAAATTTAAATTAGAGTGGCATTCACCTTCAGAAATAAATAAAAATCACCTTCAGAGGGAAAAAAAAGAGAGAGACATCAGTTAAAATTAGAGTGGAATAATTGAAAAGAAAAATTAGAGTGGCATTCGCCTTCAGAAAGAGAAAAAGAGAAATCACCTTCGGAGGGGAAAAAGAGAGAGAGATCAGTTAAAATTGGAGTGGGATTCATTTTCAGAAGGAAAAAAAAACCTAACTTCAGAAGAAAAAAAATCAGCTGTAATCAAATAGTACGGCAGTGGCGGACCTTGAAAGAAAACACAAGGTGTGCACACTTTTAAAAAACTGAGGTTTATTTCAATTAGCTTGCATGGGCCTTAAAAATCTGCTAATTTTTACATGGTGAAAATATGTTTTCTAAAAATCTGGGTGTGCCATGGCACACCTGGCACACCCCCTGGGTACGCACTATGAAAGTTCAGGCGATTGCACTGCTAATTTCATGAGAACAACAGCTCATTTCCCCGCCTGTTTGCAACAAAGGGACCAACAACAAGTGATTACTTCTCAGAGTTTATATACAAACAATAAATCGATTTCCTGGAAAAGCATTTCTTTCAAATTTTGGGCATCAACAGTTTCAACAGCGACAAGTTTGTGGTCCTTGTATATAATGCTTGGTTATGTAAGTCAGCAAGTGTACAGTACCTGGTGTTCAAAAGTCGTGGGCTAGTGTTCTGAGCTTCTGTAACTTGGTCTTCTTGTGCCCTAATCACTTGTCGCTGTCAACTCTGCAAACTGCACAAGCTCTGGTGCAGATTGAAACACATCGCTGGGACAGTTAGATGCACACAAATCTGCAGAAAAAGATAAGGAGAGTTGAATTTGCAAGTATCATGTGCCCCATCTGAATTATTAGCACAGTAACTAGAAAAAGGCCATAGTTTAACAGTGACAGGCCATTTCCTCACTTATTTACTGATCACTTATTTTCTTGTGCCCTGATCACTTGTCCCTGTCAACTCTGTAAACTGCACTAGCTCTGGTGCAGATTGTAACACATCACTGGGGGGCAGTTAGATGCACATAAACCTTCAGCAAAAGGAAAAGAAAGTTGAATTTGCAATTACCGTTACCCGTCTGAATTATTAGCACAGTGACTAGCAAAAGGCCATAGTTTAATAGTGACAGGCTAAAAGTTGAAACTAAAAGTCACCAGCTAAATGTTGTAGTTTCTGAGAATTTATGTGCTACTAGTAGAAGATAGCGAAAAAAATTATCCCTAAAGTCGAAACTAAAAGAAAATGACCAGGAAAGATATTCCTTCTTCAGTTTGCTGCATCAACAGTTGCAACAGGGACAAATTTCATGGTCCTTCTTCAGTAACCTATTCCAGTGTCTTAACCAGATTTAGTCCAAGCTTCTGTGACCTCGTCTTCTTGGGCCTTAATCATTCTGTCCCTGTCCATCTGCTAACTGCACAAGATCTGGAACCAGCTCTCTGATTGCAACGCATCACTCAGGCCTCCAGATTCACATACTGTAGCTAGTAACCACTTGGACTTGGTCATCAAAATCATTTCGACACACCGTGGAAAGAGAAGAAAAAAGGCGATAATCGAGTGGTCGTCGATCAATTTGTGTCTGAAAACACTACTATTGAGTTTTCTGTTTTATGCACCAACGAGTTCACCCAACCCTGCCGTGTACTGCTTACTAGTACATGTTAATCAGTTTGCTTGTTCATGTACTGATGAGGCATCATTGTCTCTGCATGTACCAGATGGAGGCGAAACCCGGCTGGCGCCGAGGCAGCAGCTGCAGAGATCAAGGAGGAAGCTACTGCAAGCCAACTCCGACAATCTCGGTGACGACCCGCGTCCTGCAGCAGCTAGCTCCTCCTCTTGTGTCTCGAAATGTTCAGACAGGAATAGGAGGGACAGGAGAGTGGTGAACAACAAGGCAGAGGCGATCGCCCCGGATGCGACCGGCATCTGGCGAATCATCTGCAGGATGGTTGAGCAAGATATATGTGGCATCAAGTGGCAAGCTAGAGGTGGTGGCGACATTGCAGCGGCGATGGGGTCAGAGATCCTTGATCAGCTCATATGGGAGCAAACAGCTGAGCTGATGCAGCTAACTGTGGTCTGAATAACTGTACATGGCTACCCAACGTGCTGCAAAAATCTTCAGAATACTGAACAAGATGAAGCTGTCGGCCGCTCCGGATGCGAAAACTCTCTTGTTACAGAAGCTGCTGTTGCTGCTGATGACGATGCCAACAGCATGAAGTGAATATCCAAGCATTACTGTGGAGATATATATAGATATGTTCAGTGAATCTTGAGGCTGAAGGTCTGAAGAACCTGAACTCTGTTCCTCTCCAAGTCTCCAAACAACCATGCTATGAAACTGTACATGTTTTTCCTCCCTATGTCAGCCCCATGTACTAGCCCCTGAATGAATAACCTAACAATATATTAGTACGAGTTAGTTGACATAATCTCTGTACTAAACCTTGTCCTGTGGTGCCCAATTTCTCATCACTCACTGCACTAAACCAAGTCCTGATCAGGTAACATAACTTAACAATTTCTTGATCCTGCGAGATTTATCGGAGACTCCGTGGATCGGAACAGATCAAGGTTCAACGAACAGCATCCTGATAAGAAGATGCCGGGGAAACTTTCAGGGAGGTGGGACGCTCTGAATTTTCCTCCGCCGCCACAAGAACCCAAAACCCAGAAAACGATTTCCCGGAAAGTTTCCGCGGAGATGAGGTCAATGATGTGGCCACCCCTATAAGAAAAGAAAGGTCATCACCACGTCGACGTCGGCGACAATGGCGATGCCCCGGTGATCAGGCCGGTGAGCAGGAGAGGTCCAGTTTTCTGTCTAATTCTAACCGAGGGGGAGGGAGGAAAGGTGCTCTACCATTTCTTAATCAGGGTTTTTTATGAGATAACTATTCCTGGGGCTGGTTTGGATGTGACGATCTGAAACCTATCTGGAGCGGGATTTGTCGCCGTTCGTCGAACCGATTAAAACTAGGGTTATGGTTGCTTTCAGAGGGAGGTTTGAATGTCTCACATGGAAAAGGAGACCGAATTGCAGCCACCAGTCAGCCGTAATCAAACCTCCTTGTGACGCAAACATGTTTTTAGTTTACTACTACTAGATTGTTTTATATCGTTTGGGCATGTTGCCCAAGCAACCGGATTAGTCTTGCAGACAATGGTTTGACTGCATCCATGTTGAGCCCTTAAGCAAGCATGATCTGAAGAAATCTTACAGGCTACATGGATGCTTAAATTATGCAGGTTGGCTCAATCATTAAGTAGTTGGTAAACAGCGTGTTGCCCATCTGGTTACATTGTAAATTGCAGCCTCAAATGGGTGAAGGAAATAAACTAGCTAGGACGCATTCGTGTAAAATGGCAGATACGAAGCAAGAAAACATAATATACAGAAGTCGAGTAGAATACAGGCAAGTACACAAGAATATGAAATAAAACAACTACTACCTCTGTTCACTTTTATAAGACGTTTTAGACATTCAGACACTGTTCAAAATAGTACAAAGCAAGCTGTCTAAAACGTACAAAGCAAGCTGTCTAAAACGTCTTATAAAAACAAACGGAGGGAGTACTAATAAACTCCTGATACAAATCGGTGTGGAAAAAAACAGTAGCGAGAATATTATTCAGCGAGACAAATGAAGCTATATGAAGATAAATTTTGTCATTCAGTGATTGCCCTCTCACCTTTCATTTCATATGTTCCAAACCTCAAAGCGTATCCATTTTGCAAGAACATCTACTTTCGGACCCCCTACTCTAACACCCCACCACCCCCCTCCCCTTATTCGATTGGGCGGACAGCCTGGACGCTGCCCGGACCAATAAACCACACTCAATAGGACCCCTCAGACCTGGCCCAACCTATGAGGAAAAGCAAGTATAAGGAGGTCCGCACACGCCCGGACATGGCCGCCACGTCGTACCCGCCCATGCTGGCCCACCCCGACCCCACATAAACCTCACCCCCATTCCCACATGGACAAAACCCTAGCCTAAACTCTCGGCCGCTCTACTCCACTTCCACACTCCGCTAACCTCGCCTGGTGAGGTGAGATGGCGAGCAGTGGTGCCCGACACCTCTAGCCATCCTCCTCCAAGACGACTTTGGGTGCCGAGCCTGCTGCTCCCTGAGTAGGAGGCGCAGGCCACTCGCCAAGCAAGGCAGAGGGCGGCACAAGCCAGATCTAACTAGGCCGGTTGCCCGTCCACTCGGAAAACCACCTCCTCCATGTCTCATTCGCCGGCCCTTGACCTCGACGGAGACGAACGACTGCCAGCACCGTCGTCGTCGCCGCAAAAATGCCAAGGCATTGCGGCTAGCCATCGAGGAGTCCGAGCGGGCAGAAGGCGTTCAGCGAGCCGAAAGCTCACTACCTCGCCAAGGAGTAGGCACGCGCTGCTCGGTGCCTGGCCAGCCTCCCCTCCTCATCCTCATCCTTCTTCGCCGGCGGTGGCACCACAACCGACGAGAACAATGCCTTTCTGGCCGTAGATGCCTACACCGAGGAGTACTACCGCCGCTCCGGAGAGCCCAAGGGGAAGGGACCGGCAAGGAAGTGGTGAAGTTCGGCGCTTCATCATCTATCTTTTATTCATCGTAGTCATTCGATGAACTAGTTAGGTCCGATCTTTTGTGAACTTGCTATGCTAGCCCGGTTGTAATTATGAATTTAACTACGTATTGTTTTGATTTGATCACGTTGCATTGGGGTTGCATGCATTTGGGGATTTGGATATGAGGGGGTTGCATGGGGTTGCATGCATTTGGGGATTTGGATATGAGGGGGTCGACTGAGGACGCGGAGAAATGATGGGTAACTAGGTGCTGTTCGCGGACATATAGGGGACCAAATTTGGCAAGTCGGGTTGTGGATGCTCTAACTTGGATAGGGAATAAGCAGATATCCATACAATAAATTATCTAAAATGATCTCAATTTAACAGGAATATTATAGTACAACTGCAATGTCAAAATAAGCAAGCACACTGATAGAAAAATGCTATAGGATGGACAAATAAATATAAGCCGCAACAACAGAGAGATGCTGCTGGAGATTACGTTGTTAATAGCCCAGACATCTGGATGCGCATTTGTAGAGTTAGGATAGTCCAAAATCTGCCCCAACTGCAAGAACAATGCTTGAGCATGGCCAGGAATTGAATACTCAAATACAGCTGCAAATAATTGGGCACACAACAGCTGCACCCGCATACAAAAATAAACAAGAGACAGCATGGACATCAACACTTGTTTCATCACCTATATTCTAACAAACAGGAGAACAAAAAACAAACAAGGAAAAGGGATGCCCCGGGTCCAATGTTCTAGAAGAAAATGCTCTTGTCAAAGGAAAAGATCAACATTGGCAACATTAGGATAATGAGCAGATAATCAAAGCTTATCCTGGTGACGCTTATGCCCAGATTTTTGGGCCTAATTCCTGTGTTCTGTGCCTAACCCACAGCCAGAATAACAATAATTACCTACTCTGTGTGCTTGCTTTGGGTGCATGGCACTTGCCTTTCTGATGATAGTATAATATTGTCAGCACTGATAATATAATTGGTGCATGACGCCTCCATCCCCACTAAACTAACCTGTGATTGCTCTGCAGTTCACATCCTATGACCCACCAGCCACTTCAGGAGAAGCCATATCAAATTGTGCCAGTGGTTCTATGATCCACTCTTTTGGAGAATGGAATGGACATGGAATCAAATAAAGGGGAGATGTGATCATGGAGGAACCAAGAACATATACTATATGCTGGTGAACACTTCCATTGATATGTACTTTGGCATGAGAAGAGTACAATATTCCACAAGTTTGATAAATCAAGAGACAAGGAAGCACACAAAACAAATCTTGCTGGTCTCAAAGTATGTATAAATATCAAGTAAATAAACTCTTGATGGAATTCTTGTATACAGCTATTTATAATAAACCGAAGGGAAGGGGGAAAAGAAGTAAAATATTGGCTGTTCTTTCTTCATCAACCTAAGGCTCCCTTTGGGCATCCATGCTGATTGCTGATGAGCAGCAATATTATTTTTGTGAACAGCATATATGTACGTACTAAAGAACCGTCTCATATGAATCAAATTAAGCAAATAAAAAGGGGTGAAAAAATTGAAGGAAAGAACTTTGGTCAGCTAGATGCTATGAGCCAGTGATCGATCGATCGTCGCCGGGGTGGGATCAGGCCACCATCTGCTCCTGCTCCAGCCACTGCGGAAAATGGTCGCCTGTGTGGCCATCCTTGACAAGAGAGTTCACCCATGAGACGTCGGGTTCGGCCGGGGTGGCCGGGGCGGCCGCCGGCATGGCGGACTGCCCGCGGAACCCGAAGGACGCCGACTTGCGGAACTTGTGCAGCTCGTCTCCCTGGACGCCCCAGTCCAGCTTGCCGCCGGGTGAGCCCCAGTCGAGGTTGCCGCCGCCGCTGGGGGAGCCCCAGTCGGTGAGCATGGATGGCTCGCCGATCGTGGTGGCCGGCGACATGAGGGAGCGTGCGGCCGGGGCGCGCGCGCCGCGGTCGATGAAGCTCTGGCTACGCTTGGCGAACGCGGAGGCGCGGGAGGTCATGATGGCCTTGGCCATGGAGTGGTCGAGGCCGAACGAGTTGTTCGCGCCCACCATCGGCGAGGTCGGCATGTGCAGCTGCGTGTCCGGCATGGAGCTGTACGGCGACATGTCGCCCGCCTGCTTCAGCGACAGCGCGTGGAGCTGGGAGAGCATGGCCGGGTCAATGGAGCCGAGCAGGTCGGTGTAGTCCGGCATGTTTCTTGCGGGTGACCCGGCGGCGTGCGGCGAGCCGAGGCCGCTGTTGGGCGCGCCCCAGCTCGCCCTCGGCGAGTGCGCGCTGTTGGACACCTTGTCGAACAGCTTCTGCTGGTACTGGTCCAGCGCGAGCATCTCCAGGTCGAAGTCGAGCTCCCGCGCCGTCTTGAGCCGGCTGACCGGCGACGACGGCCACCCCGCGGGGTTGAGCATCCCCATGTCCATCCCGTTGGGGGGCGAGGAGCGCGGGGACACGGGCTGCATCATGCCCACGGAGACGGCGGAGGGGTTGACGGAGCGGAGCTCGTCGCGCCTGTGGGCGAAGAAGCAGATGCGTCGCGCGCAGCCGACCTCGTCCTTGCAGAGGCGCGTCCGGTACTGCGCCGGGTGGAGCCAGCACTCGAAGACGCCGTGCGCGTACTCGCAGCCGTCGCCCTTGCGGCACGACCCGCCCTTGCGGAACTCCGGGCAGGGCACGCAGCTGTAGGAGTAGCGGCGCGGGTCGCGGCGGCGCGCGTTCTCGCCGGGGTGCACGAAGGGGCACTCGGTCCAGTCGTGGGAGTAGGCGCGGGAGCAGGGCTTCACCTTGAAGCTGTACATGCGGAACTCGTCGGTGCTGAAGAGCCCGCTCTTGAGGTCCGGCAGCGTCAGGTCCGGCGGGTACTCCTTCCTGGGCTCCTGCGCGGCGACCATCGCCGCAGGCGGCGAGGCGGACTTCTTGGGCGACGAGGAGGGCGACACGGCGGGGGACTTGAGCAGCAGGCGGAGAGGCTTCTCGGCCACGCCGGCGGCGCGCGGGAGCAGGTCCCCGGCGCGGAGCCCG
Organism: Aegilops tauschii subsp. strangulata; assembly: GCF_002575655.3. Lineage (NCBI taxonomy): Eukaryota > Viridiplantae > Streptophyta > Magnoliopsida > Poales > Poaceae > Aegilops > Aegilops tauschii. The sequence continues at coordinate 59,263,170 of NC_053035.3, forward strand.
GACACGGAGAGCGCCTCCGTGGAGGCCCCCGCGGCGAGCAGCAGGTGCGTGGCCGCGACGGCGTTGGCCGCGCCGCCGGCCGCAGCCATATGCAGCGCGGTGGCGCCGTCCGTGCCGGACGCGCGGCAGGCCTCGCCCGGCGCGACGGACAGCGCGTGCGCCAGCACGGCCGTGCTGCCGTAGAGCGCAGCGACCATGGCCGGCGTCCGGCTCTCCGCGGCCAGCCGGCCAAGGCCGACAGCCGACGGCCCATACCACGATCCCGCGGCATCAAGGCACGCCTTCTCCTCCTCCACGACCCGCCTGAACTCCACCACGTCGTCCGCCGCCGCCAGCTCCAGGAGGAGCGAGGCCACGGCCGCCGGATCCTTGGGCGCCGCCGCCACCGGCGGCGGGGTCGACGGCTTGCGCGGGCCGGAGCACATGACGGAAGAAGGCCTGTCCGCTGCTAACAAAGATTCAAAAGAGACTCTGCGTTCTCGTTAAGAGGGCCGGGGAGAGACGATTCTTTCTTGGTTCTTCTTCTTCCAGTACGTTCTTGATTGATGGGGACAAGAGGAGGGGAAAGAAGCGAGGGGGGCTCCGAGTGGGTGAGGTGGGTAGTGTGGAAGGGAGGAGGAGGGGTATATGTAGAGAGGGAGAGGCGCGAGGTGGGGGAGGGGGGAATAATGGAGGTGGAGGGAGGGGGTGGAGAAAAGGAAGTGGTGGTGGGATTGATGAAAGAGATAAGGGAGGTAGGAGACGAGACGAAGAAGCTGTGATGGTCTCTCTCTCTCGCCTTTCTCTCTCTAGCTCGGTGGCTTTCGCTCTCGTGTGCGTATTGCCCCCATTGTTTAACAGAAAAATGCCTTCTTTCCCTCCTCCGCTTTCCAATTGTTTTTTTGTGTCGCTGCGGTAGCCGGGTCAAAAGGAGGGCGAGCCAACGCGCACAAGTCGTAGCTTCCCTCTCATTTCGCCTCTAATAATTTGTTTTCTGTGTTTTTTTGTGGAAGAGAGGAGTGGAGCTGCAGGTACAACGCATTGTTGCCACGGATTTGGGTGCATGTGTTTCTTCTCTTTGTGTTTTTCTTTCTTTTGTGTGTGTAGAAATGTTGGAAATGTTTCGTGTGGTTATCTTGAGAGAGGTGGTATTTTCTCCCTTGGTTACCCGGTGGCGGATCCAGGATAAAGGCGTATGTGATATTGTGGTTGGAATCCGTCGACCTACGACTATGGTGGCGGTCGATTCGGGATAGAGAGCAGTGAACCCGATTCCATCGTATTGAGGCTGTGGTTGCGTGCTGTCGCATACATGTTGCCATGAGGTGGAGATTGTGCGCCCGATGGTTGCTTCATCTTTGCGTGGACGAATCACTAGCGACAACCCAGAGAGAATGTGATATTGGATTCGTGGTAAGATCGATATGGATTGAGAGGTTGAGAGGGATAGAGAGAGAGAAGAGATTGTATAAGAAAAATGGTTATCGTGGTATTTTCTCGCTTAAGTAACTGGTGGTGGATTGGGGATAAATGCATATGTGATACTGTGGTTGGACGATCCGACATCTAACTATGGTGGGGTCAATTCATAGAGAAAATAGTGAACCGGATTCCATCCGTCTAAGGTTGGGGTTGTGTGTTGTCGGACCTCGGTGAAGATGGATCACTAATGACAACACCCTGTAAAAAAGATGATATCAGATTCAAGGGAAGATCGATATCGACCAAGGAAGAGACAAACGAGTACAACAAATTGTTACCATGTATTTGGGCAGACATGTTGCGTAGGCAATGATTTAGCATGTGTTTGTCCAAAGGGAGAGAGGAGGTATTTTTTTCTCCATTAATCACTCAGTGGCGGATTTAGGAAAAAGTCGTATGTGATATTGTGGTTGGAATTGCTTGATCTATGACTATGGTGGTGGTCGATTCAGAGGGAAAATAGTGAAAACTGGTTCTATCCGAGTGAGGTCGTGGTTGCGTGTTGCCGTATAGAAGTTGCCATGAGGTGGGGATCGTGTGATTGATCATTGCTTGGTCTTCGCGCGAACGAATCACTTGGGACAACATGGAGAGAATGTGATATCAGATCCATGGTAAGATATATACCGATAGAGAGATAGGGGTGTGTTTTGTACAAGAAAAGTGGTTATCATAGTTTTTTCCCGCTTAATTATCTGGTGGATCGAGGATAAATGCGTATGTGACATCGTGGTTCAAGTTGATCAACATCCAACCATGGTGGGAGTCAATTCAGAGAGAAAATAGTAGACCTGATTCCAAACGTCTACGGTTGTGCATTGTTGTGTGTTGTCGAACCTCGCTGAAGATGAATCACTAACAACGCCTTTGTAGAAAATATGATATTAGATTCAAGGAAAGATCGATAGTGACCAAGGAATAGAGAAACGAGTACCCATTATGCATGTTTATTTTACTTTAAGATATTGGTACGAAGTGGGACGGCAACGCTGGATAGGTTAGTTTCATGCAATATATTGTGGTCTCAACGGTATGAAGATATTTAGGTGGACAAGTGGACAAGTTCAATACAAAACAAGTCCATTTGGAGATTTAAATTTGTGTGTGCCTGAATAAATTGAAACATAAAGGGTAGCCTCGTTTTTCACATTCAATAGGTTTGATGCTTTTTTTCATGTATCTCACCCCCTCCCCCCTCTTACAACACGTCTGCATGCAACACTCTTGCATGTGTTCATGTGGCCTTTTGCGTCATATAACATTCATTATGCCATGATTTTTCATCTGAGACACATGTTCTCGTTATGTTACATTTGAAAGAGGTCGCTAGGGCTATGTCTAACCTACGAAGTTATTTTTAAACATTACAAACCCCACAACATAACCTAACTTAACTAGCATCTGGTATGTTATCTTGGAAGCCCAACTTTACAACTCGTTTGATTGAAGGCAATTCAATGCACACAATGTGAATTTAGACGGTGCACGATATACAACCATCTTTGGTTGTGGATATAAGAATTTTGTGAGGGGAATAGGCCATGACCATTATTTTAGTAGCAAAACATGGAGGGGTCAAAATTGAACCAAAATTGCTTGGGAGACAACATCTTGACGTATGCTATCATCCCTTAGCCGGTAATCATCGATTCCCAATAACCAATCATGTGAATAAACCATCCCATTCAACCCCCACGCGCAATTCACATCGTAGACCAAAGGGATTGATACTAAAATTACACATCACATGCCTAATCTCACTATGATTCCCTCATCAAAGCTCACATTCATCTACCTAATAGTTGCCAAAACGTGATGCTAGAGATTGTTACACCCTTATCTAGAGAAATTTGAAATCACCATCATCTCTAGTTCTATCTCGTGACTACGTCGAAAAATGGAGAAAAGAAATAGTAGCCAACATACAACCTCCTGTTCTATCAAAGTGACCATGGAGAATAACAAGAAGAGTAGAAGGAAAAGAAATTCATACCGAAAAATGATTGATGACGATATACTCACATATTCTCTGTCCAGAATTCTACGCCCCATCAAAGGTCGTTAACGTATATGCTCTGAGCTCTCACAATGTCACCTATCAATCGAAAATCATATCATAATAAACATTTAGGAGTACACATCAAACATATAAGGTATAACAATATAATCTGAACAACTCAACCAGAAAGCGCCATTGTTTTCACTAAACCTCAGTCGACAACCACACCATCAACTCTCTTTCATACCTGGGGTCCCCGGCCGTGTGCACCAGCTCGTGTGGCCGTAGCACCACCAGATCACACACGCGGCTGCAACTGGCAGATGTGCCCCACGGCCGGCAGATGGAGGCAGCAAGCAGATTGGATCTCCCACTCTCTCTCTCAACCCTGCCGTGTGAGCCCCACGGAAAACCGAAAGGCAACGAGGTTCACGCGTCCTGTACGTGCTCCCGTGCACTGCGTCGCGAGCCGATGGGAGGCGAGGCGAGGCGACGTCGCTTCCTCCGCGGGCGCGCGCAGCGGCTCAACGAACGCCGTTAGTAACAAACGGTGACGTGTCCTCCAGGACTCATTCAAACCGCCTCGCGCGGTGTGGGCCAGCGCGTCGGATGTCGACCGCGGGCGTCACCCTCCCCGCTGCCGGAAAAGATCGGGCGGGGCCGCGCCACGTGGCGCGCGCGCGCTCGTTCCTTTGACTTCCGGTTTGGAGGCCGCCAGAGGACGCAGACGCGGCTCCCGCGCTCCGTCCCGCTGACAGGACGGGCCTGGGAATTCTATGGGCCAGAGACCTGGTGGATGTGCGTACGCGTGGGCCCTTTCCGAGTCAGTCTTCCACCGCGCCGTCAGCGCCCGCTTTCCGGTTCGGTTAGCTGAACGGGTTTGGCTCGCCAGCGCCAGCGCGACGACCAGGTCCACGCCTGCCCGCCTTCCCTTTTCAGCACGGAACGGCGCTGCTCCACTGGCGTTAGATTATGCAGGCGTTCATGCTGCTGCGATTTGTTTACTGGCTTATCCGATGCTGATCTCCACCGGTCGGGCTTGAACAGTCATCTCATGGGATGCCCTGGCTGGCTGTTCGTTCCGAGCCAACTGGCCTAAAATAATTTTCTATAAGGGTCTTACACACTTTTAATAATGTTTTCTTGTTGTATATACGTGTGGTGATCGGGGGAATGAGATCTGCAAATATCACGTGGATCGATTCATTCTAATGGGCCTTGGGCCGGCTTGGGGAAGGCTCACAGGTAGCGGTGTTGCGAGACCGCTTGTCAGAGGAGATGCTCGCGGGGCTGGAGCGGGAAAAAATGCATGCATGCGGCGTGACCGGAGCTAGATCGACTGGCACTTCGTAATCTTTAAATAAGAATTATGTAAACGAGCACCCACCATCGGTACATCCATCATTAGTCTTTGTATGCACCACTTGTTCCAGTTACCATGTCTATCAAAATCTTTTTTTATGTATAGCATGCGTGCACATGGGACAACTCATAACACAATACCACAATTAATTATGTTGATTAAGCTTTGCGTGAAAATTGCCAAGAGAAAAAATTCCAAGGTAGAGAACAAATTAATTAATCATTTTTAGTTCTTGGGCAAGGAATTGATCACAACAGTTAACTAATGAATCTCCGGTCCTTCTGTCTCACACTACATTTGTCTTGCATTTTTTTTCGAGAATACGCCAATAGCGTACCATAATTTTATAGAAGGAAGAAAGTGATTTACAAGAGGCTAGCAAAGGATGCGTACATCCTTGCAAGCTGACTCCACATAACACGCTAGGCTACTCTCTCACAAAACACTCTAACCCTCCGACTCCTATGCCAGCTCTCTTGAGGTCCTGCACTTTGGCAATAATTTGACACCACAGCTGTCTAGGCGTTATGACCTGCTGCGTCTTGTTGAAGACACGCGTGTTTCGCTGCTTCCATAGAGCCCACACCATGATCAGGACCAGAGTATCAAATCCACGGCGCTCCGCAAGGTGAAAACGACTTCTTGCCCACGTCTGGCATCGAGACCTCCATGTTGCAATCCGTGATACCGTAGGACCAGACCTCCCTCGCGAAGACGCACTGGACGAGGATGTGCTCTGCGTTGTCTTCTCCTTGAAGACAGGTGTAGCAAGGCGATGGTTGAGCCTGCAGGCCGTGCCTGGCTCGGCGATCCGAAGTCCAAATGCGATGTTGGCCGGCCAGCCACATAAAGATCTTGCATCTAAGGGGGCTCAACTCCTCCAAATGCATGTCGCGAAAGAGGATTTCTCCATCCCGAAGCAAAGTCTCTGGTAGACCGAACGCGCGGTGTAGACGCCTGATGCATCAGTCAGCCAAGTGAATTGGTCATCAGCCTGGGAGTCCCCCTTCATTTGTCTTGCATTAACTGTAGACAATTAGTACACCTTCATGGGTGAATGCCACCTGAAATAGTGAAAGTTAAAATAAAACTACAAAACTTGAAAACCAAATAATGCATACATTTCTTGTCAATTTTGTAAAGATTGTCTATGTTAAAATATAATTATTTCTTATGTTATGAATAACTGATGCGGGCCAAAAATCAAATCATCACACCTATTGTTTAGGTCATTTCTATTTGGTAGGGTATCATCGATTTTTTTTCTTCCGTTTGCAACGCACGGGCATGTTTCCTAGTTATACTAAAAAAAACACCCTAGCTTTGCCGCTGTTCTTCTTATTTAGTTTTGCGTTTCATGCAATTCTGGCTTTCGAAGTATTCCTTGCATGCATCTGGTTTCTTTTTTCTTTTCTTTTGATGTGATCCGTTTGTTTTCCATCCGAACTTTTTGGCGGAATGTTTACCTTGGCGCACTGGCACTCCAAGCACAGCTGTCGAGCGTCGGTAATTCTGTTACGCGAATCTTACTGTGCGTGAGAATGAGAACCATTCGCGTAGAAGATGAGGATCCAGGATCCTGGAATATATGCACGTGGACGAGTGGTGATTATTCCCCGGTGTGTCGTCACTGACGCGAGTCCAAGCGTGGATCGATCCTCTTGTCCCAAAAGTAAAACCGAGTTGCGTGAAGCAATTTAAGCACGGGAGAGGTCAAGCAGCAGGGTTGCATGCAGCCTGGGAGCAGTGCGGGAATGATGAAGAATTGGACTGCAAATCTCCTCCTTATCCAGTCACTTACCGGTGCAGCAGAGACAAGGTACTAGTAGAGATGGCCGAAAATGTCCACAAGTGCAGTGAAAAAATGCTGTTTTGCCCAGCTGCGCTGTGCAGGGGGTTTCCCAACCGCAACAACAATAATAGGCAGGGGAATTTAAAGCGGCCTCCGACGCACGGCAAGACGCGCCCGTCGCGATCGCCGGCCCTGCTTTTGCGCGCTGCATCTGCACGCACCGGGCCTCCTCTCCACTTGGATGGATGGATCATGGATGGATAGCTAGCACGTACTCCATCAAAGTCAGCGTTCCTAATAAATTGTCTCGCAGCTTGACTGAATGACAGAGGCGCTCGCTCGATCTTCCTTGTTTCCTCCCAATAATGGCACTTCTCCTGGGTGAATGAATGCACGAGACGGTTCGGTGGCAGTTTCAGGCCAAGATACAGAGAATTGCACGGTGCAGCGTAGACGTACAGGAAGTTTACTGTCGAGAGGAGAGGTAGATCCGGGTCGTTTGTTTCAGATCCACCAGTTCCCGCTCATGGCAGAAGGTGTGGTGTGCGGCGGTTCCATTTCCGCCGCAGAGCCGCGGAAGCTTCGAGTCCAAACGCATGCGTGTATGGTCAGCAGTGTGCGCCAGTGGATGGGGTCGATCGATCGATATAGGCTAGTCCACGGTCACGAGCCACTGTTGATTGATGCCTCGCCGTTCTCAAGCTGCAGCAGTACCAAGTACCAACCAACAGTACTAGCACGTAGGAGTACGCTCGTAGGTTGAAAGGCTGGACGAGAGGACGAGCCCTACGTGAGCTGTGAGCGGCAAGCAACAAGCGGGTCGGGTCGTGCGTATCAGCATTTTTTTTTTCTATTGAGCGTATAAGCATTCAGCAAGACATCTTTTGCTTTGCCATCAAGCCTCCGGCTGAGGCTGCGATGGATCATGTCAGATTACTCAATGTTGTTCGGCTATTATTTATCTTTCCCTATACAAAACTAATATCTTTATCGAAAAGTGCCGGGTCATGCTTCCGCTCCCGTTCCCCTCCCCGCCTCCCCCGCACCACCGCGCCTCCGCCTCACCGCCACTCCGGCGTACCCTCAACTCCTCTCCGCCATCTCTAGCAGCTGCCACGCCTCCGCAGCGGTGGAACGCCTGGGGGCCTGCCCCGCAGGTGCATCTCCCGCTTCGGGTTCCAGATCTGCTTGAAGCAGGGCTCGGGGTCGCGCTCCGGATCTCACCGGAGAGGGCTGGGGGATCCACTCCTCTCGGTCCGCTCCTGAGATCCACCGATGGCGAATCGAGGAGATGAAGGAATAGAGGCCTCAGATCAGGAGATCGAAAGGCTGTTGGGAGAGATGCAGAGGCTGCAGAGGGCAGCAACAAGAGCAGCCAGGGATGCGGCGATCTCTGCGGGCTACGTTCGAGATGCACGGCTCCACCTGGCCCTGAGGGCGATGTCGACGATGGACCAAGGAGAGAGGGACAGGCTGTTTGCCCAAGGTCAACCACTCACCGCTGATCTCATTCTGGATTGGGTAATGGAGGAAGCAGCATCAACCTCCCGGGCACAGAGGAGGAAGTGGAGGCTGTTCCGGGCTCTCCAGGCAGATCAGCGATGACTAAATTTCAAAGTCAGGGGGAGTCGCGGATCGGAAAAGTGAGCCTAAAATTGCAGATTCTGGAGGTTTCGTTCTCACTCCGGTGGTCGGGGCAGGTTTGAAGACTACCAGGTCCCCTTTGTTGATCCGCAACGACGACGAGCAAGCCTTCCAACCTTACCATCACCCCCGCCGGACCCAGTTCACTGGCGGTGGAGGAGGGGCGCGGAGGGGAAAAGGGAAAGGAAATTTGAATTCCAGACGCTGTCTGGGAAACGCATTCCCCCCTTCCGCCTCCTCCAAGCCGCTAGCGGAAAGCAGCAACGAGATAGATGTCGCTTTCTTCTGCCAGCTGTGTGGGGGGGGGGGGGGGGGGTGGCTGATTATAGGGTTCCCACCCCGCCGCCAATCGCCTCACCCGCAGAAGACACCACCCAGGAAAACGAGAGGAGAGCCATGGCCGATCAAGGGAGAGGGAGGGGGAAATCCAAGAACAAAGGTGGAAGGGGGGACAACAATCAACGACCCCCTGGTTGGGGGCCAGATCAGAATCCCCCCACCCCCAATTCCAATTCCGCTTCGGCTACCCAGCTCCGCCATGGGGCTTCCCGAATCAAATCCCTGGAAGCTACCCTCCGCCACCAGGGCCATGGCAAGGGCCTCCTCCTCCATGGGCTGCGCAGTAGCAAGGCTTCGGGTTTGGGGGGATGGGAGGCCTCCCCCATCCGGGCCGGGCGGTCAAGGTCAGCAGGCTTTTCACCAAAGGGCAACCAAACCAGGCCGGTCAGCAGAAGCAACAATCAAAGAAAGGGCAGGGCAGGCAGGTTCCAAAAAGATCAACCAAAACTCCGCTCGATGTTGCTGCTGATCTGAAAGCCTACTCTGCTGATATCTGTCTCAACTGTGGAGATCCTGGCCACCCAACTGTGGACTGTGCTAAACCAAAATCCTGCCAGATCTGCAAGATGATCACTCATGTTGCTGAAGTTTGCCCAGTCAGGAAGCAGCCTCACCAATCAGCAAGATACATAGGAAGTGCAGCACCTGGGCTTGGCTTTTATCATGTGGAACTACCTGATGTCAATGCTCAGAGGATTGGGTCTTTGCAAAACATAGGGATTGTCTTTGTGGAAGAGGGCAGCATCACCAAGGAAGAACTAGCAGCAGAATTTACCATCATCTATAAGACTAGCTGGCCATGGCGGATTAGGTCTTTGGATGAATGGTCCTTCCTTGTTAAATTCTCCCCTGAGATCCCTGTTGCACAAGTGGCTGGTTACCCTTGCTTCGGGCTCTCAAAGGAAGGTGTGACTGTTAATGTGGAGGAATGGAATGGAAAGGTAGACTTGCAAGCTGAAGGTCAACAAGTTTGGTCAGACTCTTGAAAATAAACCCCAAGTGGTGTGAATGGGATGTTCTGGATCAGATTGCCTCAGTTTTTGGGCTTCTAATTGATGTAGACTGGGAGCACATGTTCAAAACCTTCTATGAGTCAATCAGGATCACAGTTGTGTGTAAAGACAGCAGTAGGATCCCCCGGAAAGGCTCTTCTTCCTAGATGGGGAATTCTATATGATAGGGATAGAAGTAGAATCAAACAATGATCATGAAGACTCAGTGATGAACAACCAAGCTCCTACCAGTGACATTACAAAAGATGCTACTAGGACTGACAAGGGCCAAAGCTCAAAGAACTCTGACAATGGTTCTGATCGAGGATCTAGGTCTAGTTCTTAATCTCTAACCTCCAATGGGAGGGGAGCTGGGACTCAAGTTGGGACACAGTGTAGGGTTCCAGGGTTAGAAATGGAGGTTGAAATGCTTGCTTCCCCAACTAGGCTGATGGATAGTTTTCCTCCCCCTCTGCAAGAAGCAAGGAGAGAACTTATTAATCTCATCTCCAAACCTAGTATATACAAACCCAAGCAGGTTAAAATTAGGATCATCACAGTTTATGGTTCCCCCTATGAAGAGGGTAAAGATGATTTCCTTTCTGAATTGCACTCCCTCTTTATAGAGGATCACCCTCCTACCCTCCCGGGGGGAGATTTTAACTTAGTTAGATACCAAGCAGACAAAAGTAATGGTAAAGTAGATCCTAAATGGTGTGATAAATTCAATGCCTGGATAGATATTTGGAGCTTGATGGAAATTAAAATGTCTAGTAGGAAATTTACTTGGGCCAACAACCAGATAGACCTCATCATGCCTACCATTGATAGGCTGTTCTGCAACACTGAATTATACACCATCTTCCCCCTATCATCCTCCAAAGCCCTCCCTAGGATTGGGAGTGATCACACCCCAATCATATGGGACTCTGGAGTGGGGGTGACCCCTAGAACCAGCCCCTTCAGGTTTGAAAAATGGTGGTTGATAAGGGAAGATTTTAAAAACCTAGTAGAAAAAACCTGGAATGAACCTGTTAAAGGTTCCTCTGCCATAGAGATTTGGCAGAACAAGGTTGGGAGATTTAGGAAGGTTTCTAGGGGCTGGAGCAAAAATGTTGAAGCTGAGCTCAGGAGAGTTAAAAAGAGCTCATGGATGAATTTGATGTTTTAGACATCAAAGCTGAAACATCTGAGCTTTCTGAGATAGATCAACAGAGGCTCAAATTCCTCACCCTAGAAATCTCTAAACTTTGGCTAAAAGAAGAGACCAAAGCTAAGCAAAGGTCTAGGGACATAGATATTTCTGAAGGGGACAGGAATACAACTTACTTCTGCTACCTCTTGAGCACTGCGTTGGTTTTCCCTTGAAGAGGAAAGGGTGATGCAGCAAAGTAGCGTAAGTATTTCCCTCAGTTTTTGAGAACCAAGGTATCAATCCAGTAGGAGGCTACGCGCGAGTCCCTCGCACCTACACAAAACAAATAAATCCTCGCAACCAACGCGATAAGGGGTTGTCAATCCCTACACGGTCACTTACGAGAGTGAGATCTGATAGATATGATAGGATAACATTTTTGGTATTTTTATGATAAAGATGCAAAGTAAAATAAAAGCAAAGTAAAAAAGCAATGGAAATAACTGAGTATTGGAATATTAATATGATGAAGATAGACCCGGGGGCCATAGGTTTCACTAGTGGCTTCTCTCAAGAACATAAGTATTTTACGGTGGGTGAACAAATTACTGTTGAGCAATTGACAGAATTGAGCATAGTTATGAGAATATCTAGGTATGATCATGTATATAGGCATCACATCCGAGACAAGTAGACCGACTCATGCCTGCATCTACTACTATTACTCCACTCATCGACCGCTATCCAGCATGCATCTAGAGTATTAAGTTCATAAAAACAGAGTAACGCCTTAAGCAAGATGACATGATGTAGAGGGATAAATTCATGCAATATGATAAAAACCCCATATTGTTATCCTCGATGGCAACAATACAATACGTGCCTTGCTGCCCCTACTGTCACTGGGAAAGGACACCGCAAGATTGAACCCAAAGCTAAGCACTTCTCCCATTGCAAGAAAGATCAATCTAGTAGGCCAAACCAAACTGATAATTCGAAGAGACTTGCAAAGATAACCAATCATACATAAAAGAATTCAGAGAGGATTCAAATATTGTTCATAGATAAACTTGATCATAAACCCACAATTCATCGGTCTCAACAAACACACCGCAAAAAGAAGATTACATCGAATAGATCTCCACGAGAGAGGGGGAGAACATTGTATTGAGATCCAAAAAGAGAGAAGAAGCCATCTAGTTACTAACTATGGACCCGAAGGTATGAGGTAAACTACTCACACTTCATCGGAGAGGCTATGGTGTTGATGTAGAAGCCCTCCATGATGGATGCCCCCTCCGGCGGAGCTCCGGAATAGGCCCCAAGATGGGATCTCGTGGGTACAGAAGGTTGCGGCGGTGGAATTAGGTTTTTGGCTCCGTCTCTAATCGTTTGGGGGTACGAAGGTATATATAGGAGGAAGAAGCACGTCGGTGGAGCAACGTGGGTCCCACAAGGGTGGAGGGCGCGCCCTGGGGGGGGGGGGGGGTAGGCGCGCCCCCTACCTCGTGGCCTCCTCCTTTATTTCTTGACGTAGGGTCCAAGTCTCCTGGATCTTGTTCGTTCTGAAAATCACGTTCCCGAAGGTTTCATTCCGTTTGGACTCCGTTTGATATTCCTTTTCTGCGAAACTCTGAAATAGGCAAAAAAACAGCAATTCTGGGCTGGGCCTCCGGTTAATAGGTTAGTCCCAAAAATAATATAAAAGTGAATAATAAAGCCCAACAATGTCCAAAACAGTAGATAATATAGCATGGAGCAATCAAAAATTATAGATACGTTGGAGACGTATCAAGCATCCCCAAACTTAATTCCTGCTCGTCCTTGAGTAGGTAAATGATTAAAACAGAATTTTTGATGCGGAGTGCTACTTGGCATAATTTCAATGTAATTCTTCTTAATTGTGGTATGAATATTCAGATCCGAAAGATTCAAGACAAAAGTTTAATATTGACATAAAAATAATAATACTTCAAGCATACTAACAAAGCAATTATGTCTTCTCAAAATAACATGGCCAAAGAAAGTTATCCCTACAAAATCATATAGTCTGGCTATGCTCTATCTTCACCACACAAAGTATTTAAATCATGCACAACCCCGATGACAAGCCAATCAATTGTTTCATACTTTTGACATTCTCAAACCTTTTCAATCTTCACGCAATACATGAGCGTGAGCCATGGACATAGCACTATATGTGGAATAGAATGGTGGTTGTGGAGAAGACAAAAAAGGGAGAAGATAGTCTCACATCAACTAGGCATATCAACGGGCTATGGAGATGCCCATCAATAGATATCAATGTGAGTGAGTAGGGATTGCCATGCAACGGATGCACCAGAGCTATAAGTATATGAAAGCTCAACAAAAGAAACTAAGTGGGTGTGCATCCAACTCGCTTGCTCACGAAGACCTAGGGCATTTTGAGGAAGCCCATCATTGGAATATACAAGCCAAGTTCCATAATGAAAAATTCCCACTAGTATATGAACGTGACAAAATGAGAGACTCTCTATCATGAAGATCATGGTGCTACTTTGAAGCACAAGTGTGGTAAAAGGATAGTAACATTGTCCCTTCTCTCTTTTTCTCTCATTTTTTATTTTATTTTATTTGGGCCTTTCCCCCTTTTTTATGGCCTCTTTTTTTCGTCCGGAGTCTCATCCCGACTTGTGGGGGAATCATAGTCTCCATCATCCTTTTCCTCACTTGGGACAATGCTCTAAAAATGAAGATCGTCACACTTTTATTTTCTTACAACTCAACAATTACAACTCGATACTTAGAACAAAATATGACTCTATATGAATGCCTCCGGCGGTGTACCGGGATATGCAATGAATCAAGAGTGACATGTATGAAAGAATTATGAATGGTGGCTTTGCCACAAATATGATGCCAACTACATGATCATGCAAAGCAATATGACAATGATGGAGTGTCTCATAATAAACGGAACGGTGGAAAGTTGCATTGCAATATATCTCGGAATGGCTATGGAAATGCCATGATAGGTAGGTATGGTGGCTGTTTTGAGGAAGGTTTATGGTGGGTGAATGATACCGGCGAAAAGTGTGCGGTATTAGAGAGGCTAGCAATGGTGGAAGGAAGAAAAGTGCGTATAATCCATGGACTCAACATTAGTCATAAAGAACTCATATACTTATTGCAAAAATCTACAAGTTATCAAAGCAAAGTATTACGCGCATGCTCCTAGGGGGATAGATTGGTAGGAAAAGACCATCGTTCGCCCCCGACCGCCACTCATAAGAAAGACAATCAATAAATAAATTATGCTCCGACTTCATCACATAACGGTTCACCATACGTGCATGCTACGGGAATCACAAACTTTAACACAAGTATCTCTCAAATTCACAACTACTCAACTAGCATGACTCTAATATCACCATCATCATATCTCAAAACAATTATCAAGCATCAAACTTCTCTTAGTATTCAACACACTCATAAGAAAGTTTTTACTAATCTTTAATACCAAGCATATTAGGATTATTTAAGCAAATTACCATGCTATTTAAGACTCTCAAAATAATCTAAGTGAAGCATGAGAGATAAATAGTTTCTATAAAACAAATCCACCACCGTGCTCTAAAAGATATAAGTGAAGCACTAGAGCAAAACTATATAACTCAAAAGATATAAGCGAAGCACATAGAGTATTCTAATAATTTCCGAATCATGTATGGCTCTCTCAAAAGGTGTGTAAAGCAAGGATAATTGTGGTAAACTAAGAAGCAAAGACTCAAATCATACAAGACGCTCCAAGCAAAACACATATCATGTGGTGAATAAAAATATAGCTCCAAGTAAAGTTACCGATGGAAGTAGACGAAAGAGGGGATGCCTTCCGGGGCATCCCCAAGCTTTGGCTTTTTGGTGTCCTTAGATTATCTTGGGGGTGCCATGGGCATCCCCAAGCTTAGGCTCTTGCCACTCCTTGTTCCATAATCCATCTAATCTTTCACCCAAAACTTGAAAACTTCACAACACAAAACTCAACAGAAAATCTCGTGAGCTCCGTTAGCGAAAGAAAACAAAAGACCACTTCAAGGTACTGTAATGAACTCATTCTTTATTTATATTGGTGTTAAACCTACTGTATTCCAACTTCTCTATGGTTTATAAACTATTTTACTAGCCATAGATTCATCAAAATAAGCAAACAACACACGAAAAACAGAATCTGTCAAAAACAGAACAGTCTGTAGTAATCTGTAGCTAACGCAAACTTCTGGAAGTCCAAAAAATCAGCCAAAATAGGACGACCTATACAATTTGTTTATTGATCAGCAGCAATTGGAATCAATATTTTATAACGTTCTGGTGATTTTTAACAATTGTTTTCGTGAACAGAAAGTTTCTGGAAATTACAGCAAGATCAAATAACTATCATCCAAGAAGATCCTATAGGTTTAACTTGGCACAAACACTAATTAAAACATAAAAACACATCTAACCAGAGGCTAGAACAAATATTTATTCCTAAACAGAAGCAAAAAGCAAAAAAAAAAAACTAAAAATAAAATTGGGTCGCCTCCCAACAAGCGCTATCGTTAAACGCCCCTAGCTAGGCTTTGATAATTCTAACGATGCTCACATGAAAGATAAGAATTGAAGCGCAAAGAGAGCATCATGAAACACATGACAAACACATCTAAGTCTAACATGCTTCCTGTGCATAGGCATCTTATAGGCAAACAAATTATCATAGCAAGCAAAAAATAGCATATGCAAGGAAGCGGAAAGAAACAATAGCAATCTCAACATAACGAGAGGTAATTTAGTAGCATGAAAATTTATACAACCATATTTTCCTCTCTCATAATAATTACATGTAGGATCATAAGCAATTTCAACAATATATCTATCACAAAACATATTCTTAACACGATCCACATGTATGCAAAGTTGACACTCTTCCAAAATAGTGGGATAAACATAAAATAAAGTCACGACCTCTCCAAACCCACTTTTATTAAAAATACCATAAGATTGAACATTCTCCAAATATGTTGGATCTAAAGTTAACACTCTTCCAAACCCACTTTCAATATTATTGCAAACACTATTATCAATCTCATATTCATCACGGGGATTAAATAAATTTTCAAGATCATAAGAAGAATCACCTCAATCATGATCATTGCAACAAGTAGTAGACATAGCAAAAATAGCATCCCCAAGCTTAGGGTTTTGCATTTATTAGCACAATTGACATCAAGAGAATTTATAGTAACATCATTGCAATCATGCTTTTCATCGAAGGAACTACCAAGTATGGGTGCAATAGCAACGATCTCATGTTTAACATAAGGAACTATAGCAAATTCATCGTCATAAATATTGGCATCATGGCCACAAAAATAGCAAGCATCATGTTTATCAAGGGATATTTCAATCAAATCATCGGAATCATCATTATCTATAGATTCATGCATATCATTATTTTCTTCCAAAGCAACGGTCATTCTCTCAATAAATTCTTTGACATAGACATTATGAGCATAATTTTCATAGCAATATTTAAGTATGTCAAAATTTTCTGATTCAGAAAGAGTAATATCATACTTTTCAATCAAAGAAGCAACTTCATAAGCACCCTTAAAAGCAACAAATTCTTCAATTTTTCGATATCATAGTAACTATAAACACCCTTTGCATAAGAAGATAAGATTTCATTTTCATTAAACTCACATAAGTAAGGAAGGTGTTTTTTAGGTTCTTAGAGCAACAAGTAAAATTATAAATTTCACAAAGATTCCAAGCATAGCACATCAATTTGTTTATTTGATTCCATAAGAGTCTCCCTTTTTCAGACAAACGGTGACGCACAAAATGAGCATGCTCATCTAAAGATTTCCCATCAACTAGGCTAGTTGGGGTTTCAGCACGAGCGCATAAGGATCGAAGATGATCCAAGTAGAACACTTTAAGTGGATCCATATCAATAGATTTTTAGCAAGCAAAGATGCAAGCAAATAGAAGGCACATGGAAACACAAACAATAAGACATACGGGAAGAAGGCGAAGAAAAGGCGAATAAAACGGCAAGGGTGAAGTGGGGGAGAGGAAAACGAGAGGCAAATGGCAAATAATGTAATGCGGGAGATAATGGTTTGTGATGGGTACTTGGTATGTTGACTTTTGCGTAGACCTCCTCGGCAACGGCGCCAGAAATCCTTCTTGCTACCTCTTGAGCACTGCGTTGGTTTTCCCTTGAAGAGGAAAGGGTGATGCAGCAAAGTAGCGTAAGTATTTCCCTCAGTTTTTGAGAACCAAGGTATCAATCCAGTAGGAGGCTACGCGCGAGTCCCTCGCACCTACACAAAACAAATAAATCCTTGCAACCAACGCGATAAGGGGTTGTCAATCCCTACACGGTCACTTACGAGAGTGAGATCTGATAGATATGATAGGATAATATTTTTGGTATTTTTATGATAAAGATGCAAAGTAAAAAGCAACGGAAATAACTGAGTATTGGAAGATTAATATGATGAAGATAGACCCGGGGGCCATAGGTTTCACTAGTGGCTTCTCTCAAGAGCATAAGTATTTTACGGTGGGTGAACAAATTACTGTTGAGCAATTGACAGAATTGAGCATAGTTATGAGAATATCTAGGTATGATCATGTATATAGGCATCACATCCGAGACAAGTAGACCGACTCATGCCTGCATCTACTACTATTACTCCACTCATCGACCGCTATCCAGCATGCATCTAGAGTATTAAGTTCATAAAAACAGAGTAACGCCTTAAGCAAGATGACATGATGTAGAGGGATAAATTCATGCAATATGATAAAAACCCCATCTTGTTATCCTCGATGGCAACAATACAATACATGCCTTGCTGCCCCTACTGTCACTGGGAAAGGACACCGCAAGATTGAACCCAAAGCTAAGCACTTCTCCCATTGCAAGAAAGATCAATCTAGTAGGCCAAACCAAACTGATAATTTGAAGAGACTTGCAAAGATAACCAATCATACATAAAAGAATTCAGAGAAGATTCAAATATTGTTCATAGATAAACTTGATCATAAACCCACAATTCATCGGTCTCAACAAACACACCGCAAAAAGAAGATTACATCGAATAGATCCCCACGAGAGAGGGGGAGAACATTGTATTGAGATCCAAAAAGAGAGAAGAAGCCATCTAGCTACTAACTATGGACCCGAAGGTATGAGGTAAACTACTCACACTTCATCGGAGAGGCTATGGTGTTGATGTAGAAGCCCTCCGTGATGGATGCCCCCTCCGGCGAAGCTCCGGAACAGGCCCCAAGATGGGATCTCGTGGGTACAGAAGGTTGCGGCGGTGGAATTAGGTTTTTGGCTCCGTCTCTGATCGTTTGGGGGTACGTAGGTATATATAGGAGGAAGAAGTACGTCGGTGGAGCAACATGGGGCCCACGAGGGTGGAGGGCGCGCCCTGGGGGGTGGCCGCGCCCCCCTACCTCGTGGCCTCCTGGAAGCTTCTCTTATGTAGGGTCCAAGTCTCCTGGATCTTGTTCGTTCCAAAAATCATGAACTTAGTCTAAAATCTTTACAATATGTCTTGTAGATCAAATGGCCCACGCTAATGTTGCCCTCAACTTCAACGCGTTCCTAGAGAAAACCAAGCTGAAAGATGATGGCAGCAACTATACGGACTGGGTCCGGAACCTGAGGATCATCCTCATAGCTGCCAAGAAAGATTATGTCCTAGAAGCACCGCTAGGTGAAGCACCCATCCCAGAGAACCAAGACGTGATTACTCCCTCGTTCAGTGCGGCATGCTTTACAGCTTAGAATCGGGGCTCCAAAAGCGTTTTGAGCAACACGGAGCATATGAGATGTTCGAAGAGCTGAAAATGGTTTTCCAAGCTCATGCCCGGGTTGAGAGATATGAAGTCTCCGACAAGTTCTTCAGTTGTAAGATGGAGGAAAATAGTTCTGTCAGTGAGCACATACTCAAAATTTCTGGGTTACACAACCGCTTGACTCAGCTGGGAGTTAATCTCCCGGATGACGCGGTCATTGACAGAATCCTTCAGTTGCTTCCACCGAGCTACAAGAGCTTTGTGATGAACTTCAATACGCAGGGTATGGAAAAGACCATTCCTGAGGTATATTCAATGCTGAAATCAGCGGAGGTAGAGATCAAAAAGGAACATCAAGTGTTGATGGTGAATAAAACCACTAAGTTCAAGAAAGGCAAGGGGAAGAAGAACTTCAAGAAGGACGGCAAGGGAGTTGCCGCGTCCGGTAAGCCAGTTGCCGGGAAGAAGCCAAAGAATGGACCCAAGCCTGAGACTGAGTGCTTTTATTGCAAGGGAAGTGGTCACTGGAAGCGGAACTGCCCCAAGTACTTAGCGCACAAGAAGGCCGGCAACACCAAAGGTATATGTGATATACATGTTATTGATGTGTACCTTACCAGCACTCGTAGTAGCTCCTGGGTATTTGATACCGGTGCGGTTGCTCATATTTGTAACTCAAAGCAGGAGCTGCGGAATAAACGGAGACTGCAAAGGACGAGGTGACGATGCGCGTCGGGAATGGTTCCAAGGTCGATGTGATCGCCGTCGGCACGCTACCTCTACATTTACCTACGGGATTAGTTTTAAACCTCAATAATTGTTATTTAGTGCCAGCTTTGAGCATGAACATTGTATCAGGATCTCGTTTAATTCGAGATGGCTACTCATTTAAATCCGAGAATAATGGTTGTTCTATTTATATGAGAGATATGTTTTATGGTCATGCCCCGCTGGTTAATGGTTTATTCTTAATGAATCTCGAACGTAGTGTTACACATATTCATAGTGTGAATACCAAAAGATGTAAGGTTGATAATGATAGTCCCACATACTTGTGGCACTGCCGTCTTGGTCACATTGGTGTCAAACGCATGAAGAAGCTCCATGCAGATGGCCTTTTGGAGTCTCTTGATTATGAATCATTTGACACGTGCGAACCATGCCTCATGGGTAAGATGACCAAGACTCCGTTCTCCGGAACAATGGAGCGAGCAACCAACTTATTGGAAATCATAAATACTGATGTGTGCGGTCCAATGAGTGTTGAGGCTCGCGGTGGCTATCGTTATGTTCTCACTCTCACTGATGACTTGAGTAGATATGGGTATGTCTACCTAATGAAACACAAGTCTGAGACCTTTGAAAAGTTCAAGGAATTTCAGAGTGAGGTTGAGAATCAACGTGACAGGAAAATAAAGTTCTTACGATCAGATCGTGGAGGGGAATATTTGAGTCATGAATTTGGCACACACTTAAGGAAATGTGGAATAGTTTCACAACTCACGCCGCCTGGAACACCTCAGCGAAATGGTGTGTCCGAACATCGTAATCGCACTCTATTGGATATGGTGCGATCTATGATGTCTCTTACCGATCTACCGCTCTCATTTTGGGGCTATGCTTTAGAGACTGCCGCATTCACTTTAAATAGGGCTCCGTCAAAATCCGTTGAGACGACACCGTATGAATTATGGTTTGGGAAGAAACCTAAGCTGTCATTTCTAAAAGTTTGGGGATGCGATGCTTATGTCAAGAAACTTCAACCTGAAAAGCTCGAACCCAAGTCGGAAAAATGCGTCTTCATAGGATACCCTAAGGAAACCATTGGGTATACCTTCTACCTCAGATCCGAAGGCAAGATCTTTGTTTCCAAGAACGGGTCCTTTCTGGAGAAAGAGTTTCTCTCGAAAGAAGTAAGTGGGAGGAAAGTGGAACTTGATGAAGTACTACCTCTTGAACCGGAAAGTAGCGCAGGTCAGGAAGATGTTCCTGTGGTGCCTGCACTGACTAGAGAGGAAGCTAATGATGATGATCAAGGTACTTCGGATCAAGTTACTACTGAACTTAGTAGGTCCACAAGGACACGTTCCGCGCCAGAGTGGTATGGCAACCCTGTCCTGGAAATCATGTTGTTAGACAACGGTGAACCTTCGAACTATGAAGAAGCAATGGCGGGCCCAGATTCCGACAAATGGCTAGAAGCCATGAAATCCGAGATAGGATCCATGTATGAAAATGAAGTATGGACTTTGACTGACTTGCCCGATGATCGGCGAGCCATAGAAAATAAATGGATCTTTAAGAAGAAGACGGACGCGGATGGTAATGTGACCATCTATAAGGCTCGACTTGTCGCTAAGGGTTATCGACAAGTTCAAGGGGTTGACTACGATGAGACTTTCCCACCCGTAGCGAAGCTGAAGTCCGTCCGAATCATGTTAGCAATTGCCACATTCTATGATTATGAGATATGGCAAATGGACGTCAAAACGGCATTCCTTAACGGCCTTCTTAAGGAAGAATTGTATATGATGCAGCCGGAAGGTTTTGTCGATCCTAAGAATGCTAACAAGGTATGCAAGCTCCAGCGCTCCATCTATGGGCTGGTGCAAGCATCTCGGAGTTGGAACATTCGCTTTGATGAAATGATCAAAGCGTTTGGGTTTACACAGACTTATGGAGAAGCCTGTGTTTACAAGAAAGTGAGTGGGAGCTCTGTAGCATTTCTCATATTATATGTGGATGACATATTATTGATGGGAAATGATATAGAATTCTTGGAAAGCATAAAGGCCTACTTGAACAAATGTTTTTCAATGAAGGACCTTGGAGAAGCTGCTTATATATTAGGCATCAAGATCTATAGAGATAGATCAAGACGCCTCATTGGTCTTTCACAAAGTACGTACCTTGACAAGATATTGAAGAAGTTCAATATGGATCAGTCCAAGAAGGGGTTCTTTCCTGTATTGCAAGGTGTGCAATTGAGCACGGCTCAATGCCCGACCACGGCAGAAGATAGAGAAAAGATAAGTGTCGTCCCCTATGCCTCGGCCATAGGGTCTATTATGTATGCCATGCTGTGTACCAGACGTGATGTAAACCTTGCCGTAAGTTTGGTAGGAAGGTACCAAAGTAATCCCGGCATGGAACACTGGACGGCGGTCAAGAACATCCTGAAGTACCTGAAAAGGACTAAGGATATGTTTCTCATTTATGGAGGTGACGAAGAGCTCGTCGTAAAGGGTTACGTCGATGCTAGCTTCGACACAGATCTAGATGACTCTAAGTCACAAACCGGATACGTGTATATTTTGAATGGTGGGGCAGTAAGCTGGTGCAGTTGCAAGCAAAGCGTTGTGGCGGGATCTACATGTGAAGCGGAATAAATGGCGGCCTTAGAGGCAGCACAAGAAGCAATCTGTGTGAAGGAGTTCATTACCGACCTAGGAGTTATTCCCAATGCGTCGGGCCCGATGACTCTCTTCTGTGACAACACTGGAGCTATTGCCCTTGCCAAGGAGCCCAGGTTTCACAGGAAGACCAGGCATATCAAGCGTCGCTTCAACTCCATTCGTGAAAGTGTTCAAAATGGAGACATAGATATTTGTAAAGTACATACGGACCTGAATGTAGCAGATCCGTTGACTAAACCTCTCCCTAGAGCAAAACATGATCAACACCAGAACTCTATGGGTGTTCGATTCATCACAATGTAACTAGATTATTGACTCTAGTGCAAGTGGGAGACTGTTGGAAATATGCCCTAGAGGCAATAATAAAATGGTTATTATTATTTTTCCTTG
The DNA here is from genome assembly GCF_002575655.3 of Aegilops tauschii subsp. strangulata. Lineage (NCBI taxonomy): Eukaryota > Viridiplantae > Streptophyta > Magnoliopsida > Poales > Poaceae > Aegilops > Aegilops tauschii. The sequence continues at coordinate 59,285,540 of NC_053035.3, forward strand.
TTCATGATAATTGTCTATTGTTCATGCTATAATTGTGTTATCCGGAAATCGTAATACATGTGTGAATACATAGACCACAACATGTCCCTAGTGAGCCTCTAGTTGACTAGCTCGTTGATCAACAGATAGTCATGGTTTCCTGACTATGGACATTGGATGTCATTGATAACGGGATCACATCATTAGGAGAATGATGTGATGGACAAGACCCAATCCTAAGCATAGCACAAAGATCGTGTAGTTCTGCTAGAGCTTTTCCAAATGCCAAGTATCATTTCCTTAGACCATGAGATTGTGCAACTCCCGGATACCATAGGAGTGCTTTGGGTGTGCCAAACGTCACAACGTAACTGGGTGGCTATAAAGGTGCACTACGGGTATCTCCGAAAGTGTCTGTTGGGTTGGCATGAATCAAGACTGGGATTTGTCACTCCGTATGACGGAGAGGTATCTCTGGGCCCACTCGGTAATGCATCATCATAATGAGCTCAATGTGACCAAGTGTTTGGTCACAGGATCATGCATTACGGTACGAGTAAAGTGACTTGCCGGTAACGAGATTGAACAAGGTATTGGGATACCGACGATCGAATCTCGGGCAAGTAACGTACCGATTGACAAAGGGAATTGTATACGGGATTGATTGAATCCTCGACATCGTGGTTCATCCGATGAGATCATCGTGGAACATGTGGGAGCCAACATGGGTATCCAGATCCCGCTGTTGGTTATTGACCAGAGAGTCGTCTCGGTTATGTCTGCATGTCTCCCGAACCCGTAGGGTCTACACACTTAAGGTTCGGTGACGCTAGGGTTGTAGAGATACTAGTATGCGGTAACCCGAAAGTTGTTCGGAGTCCCGGATGAGATCTCGGACGTCACGAGGAGTTCCGGAATGGTCCGGAGGTGAAGAATTATATATAGGAAGTCCAGTTTCGGCCATCAGGAAAGTTTCGGGGGTCACCGGTATTGTACCGGGACCACCGGAAGGGTCCCGGGGGTCCACTGGGTGGGGCCACCTATCCCGGAGGGCCCCATGGGCTGAAGTGGGGAAGGGAACCAGCCCCTGTTGGGCTGGTGCGCCCCCCTTGGGCCTCCCCTGCGCCTAGGGTTGGAAACCCTAGGGGTGGGGGGCGCCCCACTTGACTTGGGGGGCAAGTCCCCCCCCCTTGGCCGCCGCCCCCCCTTGAGATGGGATCTCAGGGGGCCGGCGCCCCCCTGGACCCCTATATAAAGAGGGGGGAGGGAGGGCAGCAGCACCCAAGCCCTGACGCCTCCCTCTCCCTCCCGTGACACATCTCCCTCCTCCCGCAGCGCTTGGCGAAGCTCTGTTGGAATCCCGCTGCTTCCACCACCACGCCGTCGTGCTGCTGGATCTCCATCAACCTCTCCTCCCCCCTTGCTGTATCAAGAAGGAGGAGACGTCACTGATCCGTACGTGTGTTGAACGCGGAGGTGCCGTCCGTTCGGCGCTCGGTCATCGGTGATTTGGATCACGACGAGTACGACTCCATCAACCCCGTTCACTTGAACGCTTCCGCTCGCGATCTACAAGGGTATGTAGATGCACTCTTTTCCTCTCGTTGCTAGAAGACTCCATAGATTGATCTTGGTGATGCGTAGAAAATTTTAAATTTCTGCAACGATCCCCAACACAGGAGGGAAGATATCCAACCTTTAATTGATAAAATCCTTAAAAGGATTGCTGGATGGAGGGGCAATCTTCTTTCATATAGAGGGAGGCTGATCCTGATCCAGTCTTGCCTAGCTAGCATCCCTATTTACCTCCTTTCCTTCTTTAAATTCCCCAAATGGGCTCTGGACCTTATCAACACTCAAATGGCTCACTGCCTTTGGAGTGATTTTGAAGGAAACAGAAAACTTCACTTAGCCAATTGGGGGATGATCTACATGAAAAAGGAGTATGGGGGGCTAGGTATCCCAAACCTGAAAGAGGTCAATATGTGCCTTCTTGGATCTTGGTTCAAGAGGTACATCCAGGGGGATGGGAAACTTTGGAAAAAGTAATTGATGGTAAGTATAACACCAGCTCACCAAACATCTTTACGAGCTCCTCCACCAATACTTCCATCTTTTGGAAAGGGGTCACTTGTGTGATCAAAAGCATCAAGTTTGGGTACAGGTTATGGGAAGATACTTGGATAGGCACAGCTCCCCTTGCTGTGCAATTTTGGGATCTTTACCTCATTTGTGAGGAGAAAAATGTTACTATTCAATCCATTTGGGATGGGGATACTCTCAAATTTACTTTTAGAAGATCCTTTTCCCCACCTATGATGGAGAAATGGTACGAGCTTTTAGAAGTAGCCAAAAGTATTACCTTCTCTGATGACACAGATGCCCTGGTCTGGCAACTAGAAAACAATGGTGTTTATTCAACTAGTTCTCTTTACTCTGTCATTAACTTCAGAGGGGTGCAACCAATCTTCATTCCCGTGGTTTGGAAACTGGCTGTTCCCCCCAGAATCCACATGTTTCTGTGGCTTCTGGGCTACAATAAGCTTATGACTAAAGATAACTTACTTAAAAGACATATTGATAAAGGCAAAGAATGCCTCTTCTGCGCATGTGATGAAAGCATCACTCACCTATTCTTTGATTGTGTGGTAGCCTCTGCTATCTGGAACACCGTGCAAAGTTTCTTTAAGAAACCAGACACCCTTGCTTATGAGTCTGTAGCGAAACTGTGGGTTTCTAATAAGAAACATTTAGTTTTAAACATGATTAATGCTGCAGTTCTTTGGTGCATCTAGAAATATAGAAACGGCATGATTTTTGATTTTCTTTCCTGGACTGATATCAAACAGATAGGGTGGAGGATCCTGAAGACACCAAGATCATGGATGATTCTTCTGCCGGCTCAACAAAAGGGGGCGCTGGAGGCCTTCTTAACTCACCTGCTGCTTTTCCTCAAGCAACCCCCGAGGATAAAAAGTGGGCAACCTCACTAGACGCGCAAGCTTTCCTAGGAGGTCTCAGTCTATCTGACTGTGAAGAACTAGCGTCTCCCACCAACGGGAAGAAAACAGAGAAGCACAACCTTCTCAGCCCGATTTCAGTCATGGAGGAAGGGATGCGGTCTCCATCCCCAGGGGTAGCACCGATGAAAAGGATCAAGAAGACAACGTCTCCGGGCCCTTTGGGCACTAAGTTGCAAATCGTGATGTAATAGTCTCTAGGTTATGTTCATCGCGCCCTTGAACTATGCTTCCTGTTGCCTGCGAGCAACTTTTCTTTTGAGTAGTTTGTTTTATACTCCCCCTAGTTTATTTCGGGCCTACTGATACATGCTTGGTGTGGCTGTTTTCAGAGTAATGGAACTGGGGGAGGTTCACCTCCCCTGATCTTCTAAAAAAGTGCCGTTTATCTTCGTGCGTATCATTTCACGACAAATTATTGAATACGTTGCAAATTGAATCTACTCTATCTTTGGCCGCTACATCAAACTCTTCCTTTCAGGCTTCGTCGGTGAGCCCGTAGATTCGCCTCCCCTCTGTTTGCCGCTCTGGCGGCCAATGACAGGGAGGGGAAACCCCGTGCCCCCGATTAGGATTCAAGGTTAGAGGTTTTTTGTCCTCACATCTACGGCGTTTGGGCAGATGACGATGCTTCTTCTCAAGTTTGTCCTCCCGGCTTCAATCCTTCTTGAGTTCATCCGTCCGAACACAGTTGATGGAGCTCCGGCGTAGGGTTTCCTACCGTCTTCTTGGGGCGATGAGGATAGGGTTTCTCGTCATTTCGCGAGATTTGATGTATGATACTTCAGATCTATTCAAAAATTCAATGGCGACGACTGCGAGTTCAGGGCACTGGTCTTAGGAGCACATGCACGAAGACTTCTCGACTGTAATCGATAAGGTCAAGCCGGCTATAGTAGGGGAGCGGGGACAATAGTGTGTCGATGGCTCGTTCTAGTGGCAGTAGTAGTCAGAGCTGGTATCGAAATTTTGATGTAATTTTTATTGTGCTTCCAGTGAACTTTGATAATATATCAAGACCCTTTTTGCTAAAATGAATTTGCAAATTGAAAAAAAACTAAACACGGAACCTTTTTAGAAAAGAGGGAAAGACCCGACATGTGCATCGTGTGATGCAGGAATGTGGACCACACCTCTTCTTCAAATGCCGCTACACTTTGAGGCTTTGGAATTTGGTCATCCAGAAATTCAACCTCGACAACATGGACACGTCCTCTTGGCACCAGTTCGACTCCGTTGAGGTGTGGTGTGCGAGTGCAAGCGCCACACGCATCACCAACCGGAAGGCCAAGGCATCGATCACCATGCTTGTGTCATGGGCAATTTGGAACAACCGAAACACAAGGGTGTTCCGACACAAAAGCGATCCTCCACCGATTGTGCTCAATGCCATCGTCGCTGAGGTAAACCTTTGGATCACCGTCGGGACAAAAAAGTTTGGGTCTTTTCTATTGCGAGAGAAGTTCTCATGTCACGGTTTTGGATGGTAATGTAAAAAACTCTATTCCCTCCTTATTTAATATATGCGGCAAATCTTTTGCCTGTTCCAAGAAAACAAGCGGGCCGGCCGAGCATAACAGCATTTGGCAAGACATCTTTTGCTTTACCATCAAGATTGCGTTTGAGGCTGTGATAGCTCAGGTCAGATTGTTGAGTATTCTTCAACTATTATTTATCTTTCCCTACAGAACTGATATTTGCATCTGAAAGTGCCATTTAGCTTTGTGCGTATCATTTCGCGACAACTTATCGAATAAGTTGCAAACTGAACCTCCTCTATCCTTGGAGGCTATATCAAACTCTTCCTTCCAGACTTCGCCGGTGAGCCCATGGATTCTTCTCCCCTCTGTTTGCTGCTCTGGCGGCCGATGACATGGAGGGGAATCCCGGTGCCCTCACATGTGCGGCGTTTGGGCAGATGACAACGCTTCTTCTCAAGTTTGTCCTCCCGGCTCCGATCCTCCTTGAGTTCATCCATCCGTACACAGTTGGCGGAGCTCCAGCGTAGGGTTTCCTACCGTCTTCTTGGGGCGGCGAGGATAGGGTTTCTCGTCGTTTCACGAGATTTGATGTCGGATACTTCAGATCTATTCAAAAGTTCAATGGTGATGTCTTAGGAGCACATGCACGAAGACTCCTCAACTGTCATCGACTAGTAGAATGCCCGTGCGTTGCTACGGGCTCTTTGTATATAACAATAATTCAACATCAGTTGTGTATGATATATACTTTACCCTCGTACTAATTATGCTTATACATTACTGCCCCGGCCCCGTCCGCCTCCGCCCCGCACCGGACCCATCCGCCTCCGCCCCGCTTTGGCCTCCGTCCGCCTCCGCCCCACGGCGCACGCCGCCGCCCGCTCCCCGCTCGGCCGCCGCCCGACTCGCTTCGGCCGCCGCTGCCACCCGATGGCGCCGAAGAAGATGCCGAAGGGCAAGTCGAGTTTCTTCGGCATGAGGGCCAAGCCCCCCGGGAACTTTGGAGTGGAGTTCTCCGACGCCGGGCGGCGTTGGTGGCTCGACACATATCCCACCGCCGACTAGGCCGCGCGTGACTACGACGTGGCGGTGTGGCGTGCCGGACGGCTGAAGATGGACCTCAACTTCCCGACAATCGAGACCCAGGTGGTGGCGGAGTGGCTCGTGCCGCAGGGCATCCGTATGGAGGAGATGCCGGCAAAGAAGAAGAGACCGGCGGTTTTCGTCCCTCCCGGTGAGAGCGACGAGGCGGCAATGGCTTGGTTTGCGTGGGAGCATCCCGAGTACGTCCAGGCCGAGAAGGAGTTCTACTGGAACCGTGATGCCGAGGAGAAGAAGAAGGAGGAGGAGGAGGACGAGGTTAAGAAGGAGGACGAGGCCGACCTCTCGACGGTGATCCCCATCCTCGTCATCATCGGAGGAGGATGAGGAGTTCAGGGGGCTCTCGGATGACTCCGAAGAGTCATACTGGATGCCCTCGGACGACGAGTAGTTCTGCTAGTTTAAATTTATGTCATCTATGTTTGAACTATGCTTGAATTTGATGTTTGAACTATGTTGGGATGAAGTAGTAGTTGGTCGTTATCAGAATTTTACATCTTCATTTTGGACCATATGTTGGAGTTGCTCTTTTACATCTCCCTTTTGGACCATCCGTTGGAGTTAAGCCTTTTTCGGAGATGTGAAAAGCACTTTTTGGTGATGTAAATTTTTACATCACCTGTTTGGATCACCAAAATATACATCATCTATTGGAGATGCTCTAAGCACTATATTTGCCGCCACAACAAAAGGAATTTCATGGAAATTGTTTTGGGTGATTTGCTCTATCCTTAAAAGTTTTCAGGGGTCATGAAAAATATTTTGTGGAGCGCTACAACACACTCCACACATATGGTGGCGTAATTTTTTTATTTTCTGATAAGAAAATGTATAATTTTTTATCTATTTGTGTGAAGCATTGTAAGCAGGATAGTTAGGTTTGTGTGGATGTCATGATACGAACCGGAATATCTGCAAGTTTAAAATATTTCATGGCAATAATCTATGTACTCTCTTTATAATTTATTTTGCACTATCATAAACCAAGTCATTACAAACACTACTTGCCTTGGTCCATCAAGTATTCTCTTAGCCCATTGAATAACCTTAGCAAGAACATTTTTACACAGAACGAAGTGCTACTATTTGTACATCAAATACATCAAAACTTAACCGGCCTGTAGATTTTTCCTACATTGAAACCAATTAACTCTTCTATGAGGTAGTTATTTCACCACATGCAAATTGCTTCTGATTACCATCATCCCCTTATAGCAGCACCCCTCATAAGCACTCCTACTTCCTTTGAAGTTGAATCTTCATCAAATGTTAATGTCTCATTTTCTTCCTTGACGTCTTATACTATTTATTTTCATGGATATAGGGTGCTTTGCTTCCACTGTGGTGATATTCTGCTATATCATTTGTAAAAACATGTCTACTTTGTACACCCTCCGTCCGAAAATACTTGTCATCAAAATGGATAAAAAAAGATGTATTTAGAACTAAAATACATCTAGATACATCCCTTTTAATCCATTTTGATGACAAGTATTTTCGGACGGAGGGAGTAGTATCCAATGTATCATACACTTGTGTCTTCTCGCCGTATAGTCTCAACTGCAGATAAGGCTTCAAAAACAACGGTCACGTGCAAGATCTGGGCTATTTACTTAAGTGACATTGATGGTAGCTATATGCAGGTTTTCTTCAGTCAACAGCTCCGACTGGCGTACCCGCTGATAATTCTACCTTGGTTGTAGGCAAGTAGGCTGGTATATTCATGTATTATCAGGAACTCCTCTTCACATCTGAATTTTGGCGGAACAACAATTCTACTGAGACCCTGGCATTAAAAGCAGTGCGGCAAAGACCGGCAAACAAATTTTATCAGATAATAGAATTTTAGAATCATTGAGGGACATAATACCACTCTGCTATCAAATGGAGCATAATTGCATCACAAAATATTTGAGCTAGCATGTCTTGTTTTCCCAATCAAATATATGCATTTCTTTTCTCAAAGCTAGTCTTTGCTGTAATAATAACTTTATACTTTTTCTTTGTAGTTTGAATACGGTTAGCTCTTCTGCTGCTTTACAGATTATGATAGTTCTATTCTATCCATGTAGCTATGGGATACTGCTAGACTGAAAAGGTCAAGAGTCTCGGTGTTGCATAACAGCAGAGTATGATTAATTATCAGTCTCACCTACAAATCTAGCTTGTGTAGGATACAATAATTCTGACACCGAGAGACCAAAAAGTGGTGCCTGAATAATACTATGAAAAGGATGGCCTAAATAAAATTTTGCTCATAAGATTGCATGCGTAGCAGATTGCTGACAGGAAATAAATTGTACTAAAAGGATGAACAAATCCGACTTTATGGGAAGAGAGTGCAACAGTCATGAAGAGTGGAGTATATTATACCTTATATGTGCTGCCAAAGGTAACGCCTCCAAGAGGAATTATCAAACTGATACTCAAGGTTGTATTATTGACGTGAAGTACCAATACATGGGAGCGATGAACATGGCGATAGTGGTCGATGACTGCACAAAGGCGACCGCCATTCAAATGAATAACACACCTGTTACAGAGACCCCACATCGCCATCTAGAGGAGAATCATTTGGAGGAAACATGGAGTGGAGGGCCGGAGGGGAGGGAGAGGGCCGGCCGTCGCCCGTTGCCAGCCGCCCTCGTTGCCGCACACGGAGGCCTGCCTTCTCACCGGATCGGGTCGGAGCAGCGTCCCGAGGGAGAAGATGCACACGGTGTCCGCCCCCTCGATCTACCTCTCCCGGCCCGGCCCATTCTCGACGAGATGTGGCCGTGATGGATCTGGCCGCCGCCCTGTTGACTTCCTCGACTCGATCTGGGGCCTCCCCGCTTTAAGAAAAGAAGGTGAGTGGAGGGCGGCGCTGGTGGGGAAGAGGGTGGCTTTGGGTGGGGAGAGGGAACAGGGCGGCTATGTACGCGTGTTCGAGGTGGCCTCATTCGCCTGATGGGATTCTTTGTTATGATTTAATTTTCTTAAAATCGGTTATTTGTTTATTAATTAGTATGAGCGATTTTTCTTAAAATCAATTATTTGTTTTCTAATTAATGTGATTGAGCGATTTAAGGTAAGGTTAATTAATTTAGATTTGATCTTTAGAGATTGATTGTGATTGATTCTACATTACTAAATAATTTGCGTCAGCATGAAAAATTCTGATTTGTTCAGATTTCTTTCATTGTGTGCGAGGGTGACGCGAAAATAAACTAGTGAAGTGGGGAGAGGGGATGAAAAAAAACCTAAAAAAACCAGCAAAAGTGGGACGTGGGACGAAAAAAAACCCGGAACGGAGACTACCAACTGCTCCATTAGGAGTAGAGATAAGGTCAAGCCGGCTCCAGTAGAGGAGCGGCGCGCATCGATGGCTCGTTCTGGTCGCAGTAGTGGTTGTTCGCTGGTATCGAAATTTCGATGTAACTTTTATTATGCTTCCACTGAACTTTGATAATATATCTGGACCCCTTTTGCTAAAAAAAGATGCAAATTGGAAAAAATAACTAAGCACAAAACTTCTTTAAGAAAGAGGGAAAGACCCGACATGCATCAGCATGTAACCATATAATTTAACTTTGAATAATGTCAAACAAATAGGCGTATAAAGAAGAAACATAACAAATTTGAGGCCATCCACATGGGACATGACATGTCTCGCTACAACATTCTAAATCATACCACCAAACCTGCAATGACATATTAGCAGACAAATGAGGCAACATTCCAAGACAAACTTAAGCACGATACATATGGCAAAACGCATACTAGTAATGGACTAGAGAATAATTTGGAAACATACACGCGGCAAAATTAATGGCAAATAGGAGACTGAAGACTAGTTTATTAATATATCTATGACAGAATTATTGGCAGATGGGAGACTAGAAAATATTTGGTATAAGTATGGCGTCAAAAAGCAGCTGGTCCACATAAACAAAGAGGGGAATTATGTGAAATGTGCCTAATGGAACACATGGCGGATGAATAGAACTATGGTGCCTAATCTTTCGTTGTTTTCTACAAATAATTTGAAGTCCTTTCTTCTAATTGCATAATTGATAGTACTCAATGATTGCCAATTGTGGTGAGCTAGCTAGTGGCCCCTACGCATAAACATTATAACATCTCAAATGGCTCTTAAGAGTTGAACTCGGTCATTTGATTGAATTCCACATCCAGTTCTTATAAATTTGAATTTAACTATAGAATGTTCCAATTCTAATAATTATGTGTTGGATTCGCATGGAATTTGGGATTATTCACTGTATGAATTTTGATGCTTAAAAAAATGAACTGTGTTCATCTATAATTTTCTTAACACCGGCATCACACTCGAAATCGAAGAAGTCACTATAGGAGTCGAACGTCCCCACCCACTGAACGAACATCGCCGAAAAGTCTGAAATAAATTCAGGAAAATGCGAGCACCACTATCAAGTCTAGGACTTAAACCCTGGTGGATTGGTTCCACCACAAAGAACCTAACCATGTGAGCTAGGCTCAATTCGCCACATTTTTTTTATAATACATTGCATGTAGTACTAAGCTCATTATGGCCTTAATTTTTTTTTGTGAAACCCATCAGGCGTAAAATAAATCCAACTGTCAAGTTCTTGGTAAATGACAAATATATAGACTACTTTGCTCTAGGAAAACAAACAGGAGAACCTAAAAGCCCCAAAATGACCTAAAAATATTACACACAAAGCAGCTGGTCCTCACATAGAGAGAGGCCGAGTTGTTGGATTAGGACCAGATGGAACTCATGCCGGGCGAACAACCTACTATTCTTTTGGTACGTTTTTCCACAAATAATTTGGAGTCCTTTGCTTTAATCTGCATCAATGGAAAATACTCAATTATTGGCAATTGTGGTCAGCTAGCTAGCGGTAGCGGCCCTACGCATAAATGAGAGCCGACCTACACTGCGTGATTATGGGCGTCTTCTGTGCAAAAACATGAGCGAAATCCAATGACCCTACCAAAGTTAGCATGGGCTTCCTTCGACAATCATTAAGCTTTGCCATTTTTGGTGCCTCCTGTACGGCTTCATTTCCTATCAAACAACATATATAGTAGAAGCTTAATATAGTATACTACTGTATTATTTTGGGCTATGATGTAGTTGGAAGCAAGCACTCAAACAAATAGTTAGATGATAAAGAGATGATCAAGACAGCCTTCTCTCATTATCAACGTGGCACAAGCAAACAAATGGTAAAAGAAAGTCAAAAACATCCTTCCATCTCCATTAGTGTTTTCTACTAGTGTTTAAAATTGATTGAACGATGCATTGCGTTTTCTCGACACACACACACACACAAAAAACGTTGAAACAATGCTTTCAGCTAACTTGCTTCCCAAAAGCCACCGTAGTAATACTAATCATAGTTTAGGTTACTAAAATATGTATGATGGGCCACAAAAGCCTTGATGGACCAGTTTATCTGCTACCACAAGTAGCACTATATCGTTAGTAGACAAAGAGGAAAACTCCATACATCACAAAGCCACAAACTGATGAATACCAATCAGCTGAAAATACTGATGATGCTAATCATGTTGTTCGTCTCATGCATGCATGGATTCGTTGGATTCATTATGATTTTGGTGCAGGAAAAAGCAATAAGTTTGTGCTAGCTTAGCTAGAGGGGAACAAGGCAAGACATACCTAACCCAACTTGGATTTGAGGTTGAGGCGAAACCGGCGCCCGTGTTGTGTTGTGCGGCTCGATCACCTTTTGTTTTCTGGTCGCATGAGCCAACCCCACTTTGGCTAGATGGTGTGCCCATAGTGGTAGTGGATTCGGCCATCGTGGTTCTGTTGGTTGTGGCTCTCCATTCGCCTTAATAATTGTATTTCCACCTTTTAAACATATGCGTAGTTAAGTATTTTGTTATGATCACATTATACATACATGGTTGTTTGGCATTAAGGTGATCTATGATGATCTATTTTTGACCGATTTTTGGCTATTTTTCTTGTTTTCCTATAGCATTGGTGTCTATTTTTCCACAAGTTGTAAAATAAATTCAGCACAACACGGTTCGACAACAACAAACAGAGCCTAATAACATCCCCTCACAAAGAATTGCACAAGGGTAGCCGAGTAGGTAGGCACAATAGCACGAGGAGTCTCTCTGGATCTGCTTGCTAGCTCCATGGCTGTTGTGCACATCCGACTTTGGTCAAAACTCTTAACTACTTAAATGCTTTTTGCCGAGCAAGGTTTGGTAAACAAAAACTTACAAAGATATGCTTTGTGCTTGATCGAGAAAGTAACTCTTATGTATGTATATGCTCGTATCTATTTTGAGAATTGCTTAATTATTATCGATCGTGGTTCTGGGATGGGGTACTTTTCCATCCCAATTCTACAAGGATGTTCTAGTGATGACAATGGTTGAACAGTGCGGAGCATCGATTAGAGCGACGGTGCCACAAACTGTTGACGGTGGCCGTCAAAATGAGGTATTGCCGGTGGGTAGGTTGTTGATGAGCACTGGTTGATGGAGGGCGGAGTCGATCAGGAGGTAGGGTGGTGAAGGCATTTGACAAAGACGTCAATGGGAAGGGGTAGAGTGTGTCAGAGAAATGGTGAAGATGGTAGAGGTGATGGCGTAGCGAGATGAAAAGAAGAGCAGAAAGTTGCGGATTTGCAAAGACGGTGTGGGAGTGGGAGAAATGTTTGTGAGAGGGTACCAATGCCGGAATGTGTGTGTTGGGAGGGTGGGAGGTTAAATTGTAAGTTGCACAAATATCTTGAGAATATAACTATTGTTGAATAATCTGGTATTAGGAACCTAAAATAATAAAATGCAACATTTCATAAATTTAACTTTTTGAAAAAAGAATGAAACTAATGGAAAACCATAAAACCATAAAATATTGAAAATTCTACTACAAAGTATGATTTTTTGAGAATTTACCGCGTTCCTTGGTTTCTCCTGGGTATGTCTTTACGCTACATATTTTATAAGTTCAAATAATCTTTTGCTATTTTTATTTCTCTTATTTCTAAATTTTAGCATGGTTGTCACGTGTGTGAAAATACCTCCATGCAACCACGAAAACCTCCATGAGTGGTGATGAAATATAGACAGTTTTGACGTTTAAGTAACCAAGAATTGGTGTCCTATACTTGAATGGAAGGTGAAAAGTAGACCTTTCCCCTAATACGTAGCCTAGAAAAGCTTACCTTCTGTCGGCCGATCGCGCGCGCCCGTCCGCCAGCTCCGTGGTCGTTCGATCTATGTTTTATCAGATGGTCGAGAGCACTCTTGCGTCCGCTGGATGCGCGTCTGTTTCCTGCAACTCACCTCTTGTTTCAAGACAACCATTCCTGCAACTGGATAAGAGAACGGGGTTTCATCCCGCCGCATTGTGGGCTCGTGTGGCTGGGAGTGTGAGCGGCTAGATTTGGGAGGGCGGCGGACGCAGCGGCGCAAGGCGTTGGGCGACTGGGGCTTATCCAACACGTGGTGGCATCGACGACTGGCCCGGGATCGGCGGTGGCCGGCGACGACTCAAGCAGGTACGAATCAGAGATCCCTTTCCCCATTTTCTGGCCGATGTGGCTATGGTGGTACTCCCTGCTATTTCTCCACCGCGCCTTCCGGCAGCTACGCGACGTTTTTTGCGGCGGCGCTTCCCATTGCGGTGATGATTCGACGGCGTCATATGAGAGAGGAAGTTTTGATTCAGAGAGAAGGGTGAGCAGTAGAGTGTGTTGCAGGATTACTGAATTTTTGCACATGGGTAGCCATAGTGTTGCGGAAACTTCAATTGAGCTACTGCACGCCGACGGCGGGCTGATTTTGGGGTGGGTTGGCGGCGGCGGTGCGCGGGGCGCAACTCTGTCATAGTCGGGGACAAGAGTGTGTTGTTTGTGCAACATAGCATTTGTTGCGGGAAGTAACGAGTGAGCATGCGGTCTTGTTTCTGTAACAGAGCGTTTGTTGCGGAAAGCGAGTGGGCATGCGGTCTTGTTTCTGCAACAGAGCGTTTGTTGCGGGAAGTAATGAGGGGGCATGCGGTCTTGTTTCTGCAACAGAGTGTTTGTTGCGGGAAGTAACGAGTGGGCATGTAGGACGCGGACACTACATCGAACAGCTTTGAACTCGGGCATTCGACGGCCATCGAGGCGACGGATAATATCTAAACATCGGCCGGTGGACGCGTAGCAGACACCTCCATATCATCATAAAAAACACTCGGAATTGCTCAAGAGATCAATACCGGCGGTTTTAACCCTTGAGAAACCAAGATTAGTAACATATATTGAAATCAAAGGGCAAATATATTTATTCCTCCCATTAGTCTAGTGACTAAAAAATAATACTATAAGGGCAATGCCACACGTAGGTCGGCACCTCGCGAGCCATTGGATTCAAAATGAGATGGCCGTCATATTCAGCTGGCAACTTTGCAACAAGGATGGTTTTGTGCTCGGACGTTTGCAACCGAGTTCATGTTGCGGAACTTTTGTAACAGAGGTATAGTTGAAAAAAATGTTGCAACAGAGCTAATGTTGCAGATTTTTTTTCCGTCTTCACCTTTATAGATGTTATGGAATAAAGTTTTGCAACATCAATGACGTTGCAGAAATCTTTCTTGCAACACCGCCGTCGGTAATTCACCGTGAGCTCCCGTCAAACGATGGTGAGGAGGAGCGGCACCGCCTGTCCCCGCCATCGCACCACCGCCGGCGAGCACCTGACCTCTGACCAGGTGACCTCGCCACCATCATCCTCTCCGGCGAGGTGGGCGCACCACGCGCGGGTGATGGTCGTGGTGGAAGCGTGTGGCAACGGCTGCCACCGCACCCGACCCCGGGTGCAACCTCAGCCATCCTTCTCTCCGCCAAGGCGGGTGGTTGCCGGCGCCGGCGTTGAAACGTCGGGTGACACGCGTCTCTCGTTCAACGATGCGGGGATCTGGATGTCACAGCCTCGCCTTCATCTTCGTCGACCAGTTGTTGGTGGTAAGATTGCCACAACACGCGAGTTGCAAATCTAGTGGTGGTGGCCCACGGGACACGTGGCGTGTAGGGAAGGCGGCAGACGCAGCAGTTGTGATCCGTTGGGTGATTAGAAGCGATTCCAATAGTATAAATGCTGAAATTTGGAGTGGGCTTTAGGCCCATCTAGCAATTTCTTAAAATCTCTAAGGGCCCATGTGGGTTTATTGGCACTAGGTGGAGGTGGGAAGTTTAGTCCCACCCCGGAAGTGGAAGAGGATTTGGACCTCTTTATAAGGGATATTCTTTCACATGCTATTGGAGCTTGAGAATAGAAGAGGCCCTCGCGCACTCCTCCTCCGCCGCCCGCCTCGTCGCGCCGCGCCGCGCCGCGGGTTGCGGGATTGAGCCGAGCCGAGCTCACACCTACGCGCTTATTTTTGCCAGTCACTAACGGAGAATTCTCTGACAGCTGGGCCACGATTTGAGACGTCGGATCGTGGGCTGTCACGGACTCGGACGTGGGTAAGTGTGCGGTGTCTCCTAACCCTAGCTGCCACGAACAGATCTCATCTGCTCACGCGCACACTGATACGTCTCCAACGTATCTATAATTTATGAAGTATTCATACTATTATATTATCCATCTTAGATGTTTTATATGCTATTTTATATGATTTTTGGGACTAACCTATTAACCTAGAGCCCAGTGCCAGTTTCTGTTTTCCCCTTGTTTTTGAGTTTTACAGAAAAGGAATATCAAACGGAGTCCAATTGACGTGCCAATTTTTGTTGATTTTTTATGGACCAAAAGAAGCCCCTGGAGCAAAAGCGTTGGGCCAGAAGAGTCCCGGGCTGTCCACGAGGGTGGGGGGCGTGCCCACCCTCCCTGGGCGTGGGCCCCTGCCTCGTGGACGACTCGGAGACCCCCCGACGTGAAACCAACGCCAAAAATTCCTATAAATACAGAAACCCCTAGAAATTAACCTAGGTCGGAAGTTCCGCCGCCGCAATCCTCTGTAGCCATGAGAAATCTATCTAGGCCCTCTCTGGCACCCTGCCGGAGAGGGCCATCATCACCGGAGGCCATGGAGGAGGATCCCGGAGGGGCCATCATCGCCATGAAGGCCAAGGACCAGAGGGAGAACCTCTCCCCATCTGGGGGGAGGCCATGGAGGAGGAAGCACAAGGGGGAGAACCTCTCCTCCTCTCTCTTGGTGGCACCGGAGTGCCATCGGGAGGGGAATCATCGCCGCGGTGATCGTCTTCATCAACATCACCATCATCATCACCATCATCATCACCATCATCATCTATTTTACGCGGTCCACTCTCCCGCAACCCGCTGTAATCCCTACTTGAACATGGTGTTTTATGCCACATATTATGATCCAATGATGTGTTGCCATCTTATGATGTTTTGAGTAGATATCCTTTGTCTTTGGGTTGATTGATGATCTAGATTGGTACGAGTTGTATGTGTTTATTTTGGTGTTGTCCTATTGTGCCCTCCGTGTCGCGCAAGCGTGAGGGATTCCCGCTATAGGGTGTTGCAATACGTTTATGATTCGCTTATAGTGGGTTGCTTGAGTGACAGAAGTATAAACCCGAGTAAGGGGGTTGTTGCGTATGGGATAAACGGGACTTGATGCTTTAATGCTATGGTTGGGTTTTACCTTAATGATCTTTAGTAGTTGCGGATGCTTGCTAGAGTTCCAATCATAAGTGCATATGATCCAAGAAGAGAAAGTATGTTAGCTTATGCCTCTCCCTCATATGAAATTGCAATGACGACTACCGGTCTTGTTAACAATTGCCTAGGACAATTCCGCACACCGATCCATCATTATTCCACACTCGCTATTTATAATATTTAGTAATATATTCTAACTTTATGATAACAACACCTACTTTTATATTTTAGCACTCCGATACCTTGCAAAGTTATCCTCTTCATACCCACAACGTAGTTTTATTTCTCGTTGCTCCAGTTCGGTGTATGTAGAGTCGTATCAGTGGCAGATAGGGCTTGAGAGAATATTGATCTTACCTTTAGCTCCTTGTGGGTTCGACACTCCATACTTATCACTTCCACTTTTGGAAATTGCTACGATGATTCCTTGCACTTGTGGATTATCAAGCTCTTTTCTGGCGCCGTTGCCGGGGAGCAATAGCATGGGGTTGATATTCTCGTGTGTGCTTGTTTGCTTTCTTCACTAAGTAGATTTTGTTTTTCCTTTTTGTTTCTGTTTATTTGTGGGTGAAACATACAATTTTTTTAAAGAACGAAAATACAAAAAAAATTATTACTTGCCTCTCATGCCTAAAAAGTTTTTCAAAAAGAGAAGTGATTGGAAAGTTATGCATTGAAGAAGTGAGGGTCGACCTTGAGCACTTGTGTTCATGCTCACGGAAACAATGTAGAATTTCATGGAAGTTTCTCTGTAAATAATTATCCCCTTGTGTATATCCATTGTATTATAAAAATAATGTGCCAAGCTTTGGTTTTAGGATGATTAGATTGCTTGTTTACTATGTGCAGAACAAAAACAGAAACTTTGGCTGTAGTGCGTGATTTTACATTTTTTACTGGAAGGTCAAATGGGTCTGAAACTTTTTGAACATTACTTATGTACAAATTTTTAAAATTTTCAAATTTATTTCATAATTTTAGGAGTTACAGAAGTTCACTAAACTTCCATATTACTACAGACTGTCCTGTTTTTGACAGATTCTGTTTTTCGCGTGTTGTTTGCTTATTTTGATGAATCTATGGCTAGTAATGGAGTTTATGAACCATAGAGAAGTTGGAATACAGTAGGTTTAACACCAATATAAATAAAGAATGAGTTCATTACAGTACCTTAAAGTGGTAGTTTGCTTTATTACACTAACAGATCTCACAAAGTTTTTGTTAAAGTTTTGTGTTGATGAAGTGTTCGAAGATCGAGGAGCTATCAATATGAGAAAAATAAAGAGAGGCAAGAGTTCAAGCTTGGGGATGCCCAAGGCACCCCAAGTAAATATTTCAAAGGATACTCAAGCATCTAAGCTTGGGGATGCCCCGGTTGGCATCCCATCTTTCTTCTTCAACAAATATCGGTATACGTCGGTTTTTGTTTTGTTCACATGATTTGTGTCCTTTGTGTTTTTCTTTTGCTTCAAGAACCATGCTAGTGTGAGATGTCCCTTCATCAATTTATAGAATACTTCATGTGCTTCACTTATATCTTTAAGTATGACCTTATAGAATTGCTCTTTGTGCTTCACTTAAATCTTTTGATTATGGTTTTATAGAATGCTACGTGTGCTTCACTTATACATTTTAAGCTTGGGTATTGGTTAGCCTATATTAATTGTAGAATGCTCCATGAACTTCACTTATATCTTTTGGAGTACGAATAATAATATCATTTAAAGTGGGTTTGTAAGAGTGTCAACTTTGGGAATTAGTGTTCCCACTATTCCGAATGAGAAGAATTTTGCTTATGTGGAGAGTAGAAAAATTTCTATGCTTGTAGATCATGAAAAGAATGCCTTATGTAATGGTTATATTGTTGAATTCATTCATGATGCTACTGAAAATTATTATGAGGGAGGAATATATGCTAATAGGAGTTGCAATAATACCAAGTTTCCTCTCTATGTGCTTAAAGTTTTGAAGTTATACTTGTTTTTCCTTCCTTTGCTAGTTGATTCTTGTTCCTATAAATTATGTGCTCACAAAATCCCTAGGCATAGGAAGTGGGTTAGATTTAAATGTGCTAGTCATATTCTTCATGATGCTCTCTTTATGTTTCAATTCTTTTCTTTTATGCGAGCATCATTGAAATCATCATGCCTAGCTAAAAGGCATTAAAGAAAAGCGCTTGTTGGGAGACAACCCAATATTTACCCTTACTGTTTTTGTGTGTCAACATGATTAATCTAATGTATTAATCATGTTTTATAGCTTTTGTTTCAATAAAGTGCCAAGTAAGACCTTTGGGAAGACTTGGGTGAAAGTTAATATGATCTTGCTGTAAAAAACAGAAACTTTGCGCTCACGAGATTAGCTGTCATTTTTTACAGAAGAGTGCTTTTGAGTTGATTCCTTTCGAATAAGATTAATAGACAAATTACTCAAGTCCACCAATTTATTTCATAATTTTTGGAGTAGCAGAAGTATGGTTTCTGTTCAGATCATTACAGACTGTTCTGTTTCTGACAGATTCTGTTTTCATTGCATAGTTTGCTTGTTTTCTAGTTTCTATGGCTTATATTTCTCAATATAAATTGTAGAAATGATATGGTACAATAGGCATTGCGCGAGAACAACTATGAACCTTGTATTTGACAGTACCAAAGTGAATGATTTACTCTTTATCATACTAACCTATCTCACGAAGTTCCGTTAAGTTTTGTGTGATTGAAGTTTTCAAGATTTGGGTGAGATATCGATATGAGGAGAATAAGGAGTGGAAAGACCCTAAGATTGGGGATGCCCAAGGCACCCCAAGGTAATATTCAAGTAAGACTCAAACGCCTAAGCTTGGGGATGCCCCGGAAGGCATCCCCTCTTTCATCTTCAAAACTATCGGTATACCTTACTCGGAGCTATATTTTTATTCGTCACATGATATGTGTTTTGCTTGGAGCGTGTTTTCAATTTTACGTGATGTTTGAATAAAATCATTGGATCTGAAATATTGATTGAAAAAGAATCCTCCCATGGCTAGTTAATTATTTGACTACTCAGTGTTCTTCACTCATATCTTTTGGAGTAGTTTGTCATTTACTCATGTGCTTCACGTATATCCTATGAGTAAATGGTTGAATGAATTGAATGTCATAAATATGAATTTATATATGTTTCATATGCTTATAACATGAGGAGTAATGACTTCACACATACTAAGTATAGGTAGTAAACTTATTGAAAGTTAGCAAACGTAGAATTGGTCACTTGAACAATTCATGAAAGAATATTGAAGGAAGAGGGATTTCACATATAAATATACTATCTTGGACATATTTTGTAATTGTGAGCACTCATTAAAATATGACATGATAAAAGGTTGATGTTGGACAAGGAAGACAACTTAATGGGTTATGTTTTCTTATATCCGAAATAAGAGTATATTGTCATGGATCATCCAACATGCTGAGCTTGCCCTTTCCCTCTCATGCTAGCCAAATTCTTTGCACCAAGTAGAGATACTACTTGTGCTTCCAAACATCCCTTAAAACGAGTTTTGCCATGAGAGTCCACCATACCTACCTATGGATTGAGTAAGATCCTTCAAGTAAGTTGTCATCGGTGCATGCAATAAAAATTGCTCTCTAAATATGTATGATCTATTAGTGCGAAGAAAATAAGCTTTATACA
This sequence comes from Aegilops tauschii subsp. strangulata, assembly GCF_002575655.3. NCBI lineage: Eukaryota > Viridiplantae > Streptophyta > Magnoliopsida > Poales > Poaceae > Aegilops > Aegilops tauschii. Next base: position 59,305,446 of record NC_053035.3, read on the forward strand.
AACTTGTGATAGGGAAGTAATAAAAGCGACGGACTGCATAATAAAGGTCTCTATCACAAGAGGCAATATAAAGTGACGTTCTTTTGCATTAAGATTTTGTGCATCCAACCTTAAAAGCACATGACAACCTCTGCTTCCCTCTGCGAAGGGCCTATCTTTTACTTTGTCTTCTACCTTATGCAAGAGTCATGGTGATCTTCACCTTTTTCTTTTTATTTTATCCTTTGGCAAGCATATTGTGTTGGAAAGATCCTGATATATATATATATCCAATTGGATGTAAATTATCAACAACTATTATTGTTGACATTACCCTTGAGGTAAAAGGTTGGGAGGCAAATCTATAAGCCCCTATCTTTCCCTGTGTCCGATTAAAACTTTGAACCCATAAATATCACGTGAGTGTTAGCAATTGCGAAAGATTAAATGATAGTTGAGTAGGTGGAGTTTGCTAAATCAAAGCTCTGACATAGACCCTTCCTGAAAATAAGATGAATTGCAATTGTTTGATGACTAAGAGCACTGTTTGTTAGTTTTCAAGAAAGTTTATGATCTATACTTTAACATGTGAATAGCTTGTTACTTGATCATGAAAAGTTTTATGAGATGAGCTACTGTTATGACATATAATGATGCTAGAAAAGGTGATTCAAATTATCATTGATCAAACTTGTGCACCTGCTAGCATTCACACTTCATAAATTATTTCTTTTATCATTTACCTACTCGAGGACGAGCAGGAATTAAGCTTGGGGATGCTGATACGTCTCCAATGTATCTATAATTTATGAAGTATTCATGCTATTATATTATCCATCTTAGATGTTTTATATGCATTTATATGCTATTTTATATGATTTTTGGGACTAACCTATTAACCTAGAGCCCAGTGCTAGCTTCTGTTTTTTCCTTGTTTTTGAGTTTTACAGAAAAGGAATATCAAACGGAGTCCAATTGACATGCCAATTTTTGTTGATTTTTATGGACCAAAAGAAGCCCCTGGAGCAAAAGAGTTGGGCCAGAAGAGTCCCGGGCTGTCCACGAGGGTGGGGGCGCGCCCACCCCCCCTGGGCGTGGGCCCCTGCCTCGTGGACGACTCGGAGACCACCCTGACGTGAAACCAACGCCAAAAATTCCTATAAATACAGAAACCCCCAGAAATTAACCTAGATCGGAAGTTCCGCCGCCGCAAGCCTCTGTAGCCACGAGAAATCAATCTAGGCCCTCTCTGGCACCCTGCCGGAGAGGGCCACCATCACCGGAGGCCATGGAGGAGGATCCCGGAGGGGCCATCATCGCCATGAAGGCCAAGGACCAGAGGGAGAACCTCTCCCCATCTAGGGGGGAGGCCATGGAGGAGGAAGCACAATGGGGAGAACCTCTCCTCCTCTCTCTTGGTGGCACCGGAGTGCCATCGGGAGGGGAATCATCGCCGCGGTGATCGTCTTCATCAACATCACCATCATCATCACCATCCTCATCTATTTTACGCGGTCCACTCTCCCGCACCCCGCTGTAATCCCTACATGAACAAGGTGCTTTATGCCACATATTATGATCCAATGATGTGTTGCCATCTTATGATGTTTTGAGTAGATATCCTTTGTCTTTGGGTTGATTGATGATCTAGATTGGTACAAGTTGTATGTTTTATTTTGGTGTTGTCCTATTGTGCCCTCCGTGTCACGCAAGCGTGAGGGATTCCCGCTATAGGGTGTTGCAATACGTTTATGATTCGCTTATAGTGGGTTGCTTGAGTGACAGAAGCATAAACTCGAGTAAGGGGGTTGTTGCGTATGGGATAAAGGGGACTTGATGCTTTAATGCTATGGTTGGGTTTTACCTTAATGATCTTTAGTAGTTGCGGATGCTTGCTAGAGTTCCAATCATAAGTGCATATGATCCAAGAAGAGAAAGTATGTTAGCTTATGCCTCTCCCTCATATGAAATTGCAATGACGACTACCTGTCTTGTTAACAATTGCCTAGGACAATTCCGCACACCGATCCATCATTATTCCACACTCGCTATTTATAATATTTAGTAATATATTCTAAATTTATGATAACAGCACCTACTTTTATATTTTAGCTCTCCGATACCTTGCAAAGTTATCCTCTTCATACCCACAACGTAGTTTTATTTCTCGTTGCTAGTTGGAAGCAAACGTTCGGTGTACGTAGAGTCGTATCAGTGGCAGATAGAGCTTGAGAGAATATTGATCTTACCTTTAGCTCCTTGTGGGTTCGACACTCCATACTTATCACTTTCACCTTTGGAAATTGCTACGATGATTCCTTGCACTTGTGGATTATCACACACCCACCGTCGTTCCCTTGCTGCTGCTGCCGCCGGTGACTCCATCCCGTCCGCCCGCGTACATGGTCGACGGGAGAGCAGGTCTCCGAAACCACGCCCTTCTGGTTCCTGTACGGGTGAGGGGCGAATAGGTTTTTGGGCAGCGACTACGCGACTGCTCGCTTCCGATCCGCTACTTCCTCTACGTCCGCGTCGCCCTCATCATCACCATGTCCACCGACGCCGAACGTGCCGCCGCCGAGAAAGCTGAAGCCGACAAGAAGGCCGCCGAGGACGCCGCTGCTGACACCAACGCCGCGGCCTCTACATGGCCTACTGGAGGGTATAACTCGTTTATCCTGCTCCTACTGTTTTCTGTTTTAGCCATGCTAGCATTATACGTAGATCTTTCTGCAATTAACGTAGTATGTGCTTGCTTGACTGAATATCAGTATGCGTTTATTTGTGTCAATGCCATGCTAGTGATTTATTCGTGGATTAATTTAATCAAGAAATTGCCTATTTACTCAGCAATCCAAAAACCTATTATGTGTAGGAATTTTTCGGCAAGTGGCTTTGCCGCTGCACTGAAACTGGATAAGTTTACCGGTACGTACTTTAAGCGGTGGCAGACTAAGACCACGTTATGGCTCACGGCTATGAACGTGTTCTGGGTCACCGGTGTCTCTGATACGTCTCCGTCGTATCTATAATTTTTGATTGTTCCATGCCAATATTATACAACTTTCATATACTTCTGGCAACTTTTTATATTATTTTGGGACTAACATATTGATCTAGTGCCAGTTCCTGTTTGTTGCATGTTTTATGTTTCGCAGAAAACCCATATCAAACGGAGTCCAAACGGGATAAAAACGGACGGAGAATATTTTTGGAATATTTGTGAAATATGGGAAGAAGAATCAACGCGAGACGGTGCCCGAGGGGGCCACGAGGCAGGGGGCGCGCCTGCCCCCCTGGGCGCGCACCTGACCCTCGTGGGCCCCCCGTAAGGCGGTTGCTGCTATTCTTTTGCCGCAAGAAAGCTAATTTTCGGAGAAATATCTTGGCGAAGGTTTCAATCCAATCGGAGTTAGGGATCTTGATACGTCCATTTTGTATCATGCTTTTATATCGATATTTACTGCATTATGGGCTGTTATTACACATTATGTCACAATACTTATGCCTATTCTCTCTTATTTTACAAGGTTTACATGAAGAGGGAGAATGCCGGCAATTGGAATTTTGGGATGGAAAATGAGCAAATATTAGAGACCTATTCCGCACAACTCCAAAAGTCCTGAAACTCCACGAAAATCATTTTGGGAAATAATAAAAAATATTGAGCGAAAGAAATACCAGAGGGGGCCCACACCCTGGCCATGAGGGTGGGGGGCGCGCCCCCCTGCCTCGTGGGCCCCCTGGCAGGCCTCCGGTGTCCATCTTCTGCTATATGAAGTCTTTTACCCTGGAAAAAAATCATAAGCAAGCTTTCGGGACGAGACTCCGCCGCCACGAGGCGGAACCTTGGCGGAACCAATCTAGGGCTCCGGCGGAGCTGTTCTGCCGGGGAAACTTCCCTCCGGGAGGGGGAAATCATCGCCATCGTCATCACCAGCGATCCTCTCGCCGGGAGGGGGTCAATCTCCATCAACATGTTCACCAGCACCATCTCCTCTCAAACCCTAGTTCATCTCTTGTATCCAATCTTTGTCTCATAGCCTAAGATTGGTACCTGTAGGTTGCTAGTAGTGTTGATTACTCCTTGTGGTTGATGCTAGTTGGTTTATTTGGTGGAAGATCATATGTTCAGATCCATTATGCATATTAATACCCCTCTGATTATGAACATGAATATGCTTTGTGAGTAGTTACGTTTGTTCCTGAGGACATGGGAGAAGTCTTGCTATAAGTAGTCATGTGAATTTGGTATTCGTTCGATATTTTGATGAGATGTATGTTGTCTCTCCTCTAGTGGTGTCATGTGAACGTCGACTACATAACACTTCACCATTGTTTGGGCCTAGAGGAAGGCATTGGGAAGTAATAAGTAGATGATGGGTTGCCAGAGTGACAGAAGCTTAAACCCTAGTTTATGCGTTGCTTCGTAAGGGGCTGATTTGGATCCATATGTTTCATGCTATGGTTAGGTTTACCTTAATACTTCTTTTGTAGTTGCGGATGCTTGCAATAGGAGTTAATCATAAGTGGGATGCTTGTCCAAGTAAGGACAGCACCCAAGCACCGGTCCACCCACATATCAAATTATCAAAGTACCGAACACGAATCATATGAACGTGATGAAAACTAGCTTGACGATAATTCCCATGCGTCCTCGGGAACGTTTTTCTCTATATAAGAGTTTGTCCAGGCTTGTCCTTTGCTACAAAAAGGATTGGGCCATCTTGCTGCACTTTATTTACACTTGTTACTTATTACCCGTTACAATTTATCTTATCACAAAACTATCTGTTACCTATAATTTCAGTGCTTGCAGAGAATACCTTACTGAAAACCGCTTGTCATTTCCTTCTGCTCCTCGTTGGGTTTGACACTCTTACTTATCGAAAAGGCTACGATAGATCCCCTACACTTGTGGGTCATCAAGACTCTTTTCTGGCGCCGTTGCCGGGGAGTGAAGCGTTTTTGGTAGGTGGAATTTGGTAAGGAAAAATTTATATAGTGTGCTGAAATTTACTGTCACTTGTTACTATGGAAAGTAATCCTTTGAGGGGCTTGTTCGGGGTATCTTCACCCCGACCAGTAGAGCAAATATTTGCTCCTCATCCTACTGAACCTACTGAAAATTTCTACTTTGAAATTCCTTCGGGTATGATAGAGAAACTGCTAGCTAATCCTTTTGCAGGAGATGGAACATTGCATCCCGATTTACACTTAATCTATGTGGATGAAGTTTGTGGATTATTTAAGCTTGCAGGTATGCCCAATGATGTTATCAAGAAAAAGTTCTTCCCTTTATCTTTGAAGGGAGATGCATTGACATGGTATAGGCTATGTGATGATATGGGATCATGGGACTATAAGGGATTGAAATTGGAATTTCATCAGAAGTTTTATCCTATGCATCTTGTACATCGTGATCGTAATTATATATATAATTTTTGGCCTCGCGAAGGAGAAAGCATCTCTCTAGCTTGGGGGAGGCTTAAGTCAATGTTATATTCATGCCTCAATCATGAGCTCTCAAGAGAAATGATTATTCAAAATTTTTATGCTCAGCTTTCTCACAATAATCGCTCCATGCTCGATACTTCTTGTACTAGCTCTTTTATGATGAAGACTATTGAATTCAAATTGGATTTATTGGAAAGAATTAAACGCAACTCTGAAGATTGGGACCTCGACGAAGGTAAGGAGTCAGGTATAACACCTAAGTTTGATTGTGTTAAATCTTTTACGGATACCGATGCTTTTCGTGAATTTAGCACTAAATATGGACTTGACTCTGAGATAGTAGCTTCTTTCTGTGAATCATTTGCTACTCATGTTGATCTCCCTAAGGAGAAGTGGTTTAAATATAATCCTCCCGTTGAAGTAAAAGTAGTTGCACCTATTAAAGTTGAAGAACAGACTATCACTTATAATGATCCTCTTGATCCTACTGCTTATGTTGAGAAACCACCTTTCCATGTTAGATTAAAGGATCATGCTAAAGCTTCAACTGTGGTCAACAAAAGTAATATTAGGACACATGAACCTCCTGAGCAAGTTAAAGTTGAACCTAATATTGCTATGGTTAAAGATCCCTTGGCTGATAATATCGATGGGCATGTTATTTATTTCTGTGATGAAGCTGCTAGAATTGTTAAACCTAGTACTAAAGATAAACATAGACCTGTTGTTGGCATGCCTGTTGTTTCTGTTAAAATAGGAGATCATTGTTATCATGGCTTATGTGATATGTGTGCTAGTGCAAGTGCAATACCTATTTCCTTATACAAAGAAATTATGCATGATATTGCACCTGCTGAGATAGAAGATATCGATGTTACCATTAAGCTTGACAATAGTGATACTATTTCACCGACTGGGATTGTTAGAGATGTTGAAGTCTTGTGTGGGAAGGTTAAATATCCTGCTGATTTTCTTATTCTTGGTTCCCCACAAGATAGCTTTTGTCCCATTATATTTGGTAGACCCTTCTTGAACACTGTTAATGCTAGGATAGACTGCAAGAAGGATGTTGTTACTATTGGTTTGGGTGATATGTCTCATGAGTTTAATTTTTCTAAATTTCGTAGACAACCCCGTGATGAGGAATTGCCTAGTAAAGATGAAATTATTGGTCTTGCTTCTATTGTTGTACCCCCTAATGATCCTTTAGAACAATATTTGCTAGACCATGAAAATGATATGTTTATGAATGAAAGGAGGGAGATAGATGAAGTATTCTTTAAACAGGGACCTATTCTGAAACACAACTTGCCTGTTGAAATCCTAGGGGATCCTCCTCAACCCAAGGGTGATCCCGTGTTTGAGCTTAAACCATTACCTGATACTCTTAAATATGCTTATCTTGATGAAAAGAAGATATATCCTGTTATTATTAGTGCTAACCTTTCAAAGCATGAAGAAGAGAAATTATTGAAAACTCTGAAGAAGCACCGTGCTGCTATTGGATATACTCTCGATGATCTTAAGGGCATTAGTCCCACTCTATGCCAACACAAAATAAATTTGGAGAAAGATGCCAAACCAGTTATTGATCACCAACAACGACTAAATCCTAAGATGAAAGAAGTGGTAAGAAAGGAAATATTAAAGCTCCTTGAGGCAGGTATTATTTATCCCGTTGTTGATAGTCAGTGGGTAAGTCCTGTCCATTGTGTCCATAAGAAGGGAGGTATTACTGTCGTTCCTAATGATAAAGATGAATTGATCCTGCAAAGAATTATTACAGGTTATAGGATGGTAATTGATTTCCGCAAATTAAATAAGGCTACTAAAAAAGATCATTACCCCTTACCTTTTATTGATAAAATGCTAGAAATATTATCCAAACATACACGTTTTTGCTTTCTAGATGGTTACTCTGGTTTCTCTCAAATACCTGTGTCAGCTGATGATCAAGCAAAGACCACTTTTACTTGCCCTTTCGGTACTTTTGCTTATAGACGTATGCCTTTTGGTTTATGTATTGCACCTGCTACCTTTCAAAGATGCATGATGGCTATATTCTCTGACTTTTGTGAAAAGATATGTGAGGTTTTCATGGATGATTTCTCCGTTTATGGATCCTCTTTTGATGATTGCTTGAGCAACCTTGATCGAGTTCTGCAGAGATGTGAAGAAACTAATCTTGTCTTGAATTGGGAGAAGTGCCACTTTATGGTTAATGAAGGCATTGTCTTGGGGCATATAATTTCTGAAAGAGGTATTGAAGTTGATAAAGCTAAAGTTGATGCTATTGAAAAGATGCCGTGTCCTAAGGACATCAAAGGTATAAGAAGTTTCCTTGGTCATGCCAGTTTTTATAGGAGGTTTATTAAGGACTTCTCAAAAATTTCTCGACCTCTGACTAATCTCTTACAAAAAGATATACCTTTTGTCTTTGATGATGATTGTGTAGAAGCATTTGAAATACTTAAGAAAGCATTGATTTTTGCACCTATTGTTCAGCCACCTGATTGGAATTTACCCTTTGAAATCATGTGTGATGCTAGTGATTATGCTGTAGGTGTTGTTCTAGGGCAAAGAGTTGATAAGAAATTAAATGTCTTTCAATATGCTAGTAAAATTCTAGACAATGCCCAGAGAAATTATGCCACTACTGAAAAAGAATTATTAGCAGTTGTACTTGCTTGTGATAAGTTCAGACCTTATATTGTTGATTCTAAAGTAACTATTCACACTGATCATGCTGCTATTAAATATCTTATGGAAAAGAAAGATGCTAAACCTAGACTTATTATATGGGTTCTCTTGCTACAAGAATTTGATTTGCATATTATTGATAGAAAGGGAGCTGAGAACCCTGTTGCAGACAACTTGTCTAGGTTAGAAAATGTTCTTGATGACCCACTACCTATTGATGGTAGCTTTCCTGATGAACAACTAAATGTCATAAATGTTTCTCGTACTGCTCCATGGTATGCCGATTATGCTAATTACATTGTTGCTAAATTTATACCACCTAGTTTCACAAACCAGCAAAAGAAAAAGTTTTTCTATGATTTAAGACATTACTTCTGGGATGACCCACATCTTTATAAAGAAGGAGTATATGGTGTTATTAGACGTTGTGTACCTGAGCATGAACAGGAATTGATCCTACGCAAGTGTCACTCCGAAGCTTATGGAGGGCACCACGCTGGATATAGAACTGCACATAAGGTATTGCAATCTGGTTTTTATTGGCCTACTCTCTTCAAAGATGCCAGTAAGTTTGTCTTATCTTGTGATGAATGTCAAAGAATCGGTAATATTAGTAGACGTCAAGAAATGCCTATGAATTATTCGCTTGTTATTGAACCATTTGATGTTTGGGGCTTTGATTATATGGGACCGTTTCCTTCCTCTAATGGGTATACACATATCTTAGTTGTTGTTGATTACGTTACTAAGTGGGTAGAAGCTATTCCAACTAGTAGTGCTGATCATAACACCTCTATTAAGATGCTTAAAGAAGTTATTTTTCCGAGGTTTGGAGTCCCTAGATATTTAATGACTGATGGTGGTTCACATTTCATTCATGGTGCTTTTCATAAAATGCTTGCTAAGTATGACGTTAATCATAGAATTGCATCTCCTTATCACCCACAGTCTAGCGGTCAAGTGGAATTGAGTAATAGAGAACTCAAATTAATTTTGCAAAAGGTTGTTAATAGATCTAGAAAGAATTGGTCCAAGAAACTTGATGATGCATTATGGGCCTATAAAACTGCATATAAAATCCTATGGGTATGTCTCCGTATAAAATGGTTTATGGAAAAGCATGTCACTTACCCCTCGAACTAGAACATAAGGCATATTGGGCTATTAAAGAGCTCAATTATGATTTTAAACTTGCCGGTGAGAAGAGGTTATTTGACATTAGCTCACTTGATGAATGGAGAACCCAAGCCTATGAGAATGCCAAATTATTTAAAGAAAAAGTTAAAAGATGGCATGACAAAAGGATACAAAAGCGTGAGTTTAATGTAGGTGATTATGTGTTGCTATTCAACTCTCGTTTAAGATTTTTTGCAGGAAAACTTCTCTCTAAATGGGAAGGTCCTTACGTTATCAAGGAGGTCTATCATTCCGGTGCCATAAAAATCAGCAACTTCGAAGGCACAAATCCGAAGGTGGTGAACGGTCAAAGAATCAAACATTATATCTCAGGTAATCCCATAAATGTTGAAACTAATATTATTGAAACCGTAACCTCAGAGGAATACATAAGGGACACTTTCCAGAACGTTTCAGACTCCGAAAAGGAATAGGTATGTGGTACGGTAAGTAAACCGACTCCAAAACAGTTCTAATGGCAATTTTTCTCCGTTTTGGAATATTTAGAAAAATACGAAAATAAGAAGCAGTCCGGGAAGGCAACGAGGCTTCCACGAGGGTGGGAGGCGCGCCCTACCCCTCTGGGCGCGCCCCCCTGCCTCGTGGGCACCTCGTGCGCTCTCCGAACCCCGTTTTCTTGCACGATACGTATTTTGGTCGGTAAAAATTCATTATATAATCTCCCGAAGGTTTTGACTCCTGTATCACGCAAATATCCCCTGTTCTTGTTTCGAGCTGTTTCTGCCGCAGATTAGAGCAAGATGTCATCTCAGGATTCTGACGGAGAAAGCTATGTCTCACACCTCACTGCTGACCCCAAGACCTATGGAGATCTATCTCCTTGTGGCCGAACTACGGATGAGGAGGAGGATGCTCATTTGATGAAGATCAAAGATTCAAGTTCGGAGGAAGAAGATGTCCCTCTACCTCAACCTTGGGATATGCACGTGAAGTTTAAGAAGTCTAGTCTCCCTAAGAGGGCTAAACTGTCTAACAACCAATCTATTCCTTCTCGTTTTCGGCAGAAAAGCAAAGGAGATTTATGCGACAAGATCTTGAAGCTGGAATCGGAGGTCGATGATTTAAAGGAGGAAATTGCTCTTCTCAATTACAACATGAAGAAGCTGAAAGCACAATTGTCATCATCACCACCATTTTCCTCGCCTCCGAAGAAAGAGACATAATCACATGGGTATGGGCACTCCCCTTGGCAACTGCCAAGCTTGGGGGAGGTGCCCCGGTATCGTATCACCATCACACTCCTATCTTTACCGTTTTTCTTAGTTCGATCCTTTTGGTATTATCTCGATCTAGTAGAATAAACTTTTAGTATGATCTAGTTGTGAGTTTTGCTTTATGATCCTTCCATGTAATTGAGTCCGTGAGCTATATATAATAAAGATTAGTGTTGAATCAAGGGCTTGATTATCTTGCTATGATCTTGAGTGAATAAAATAAAAAGAAAGAATAAAAAGAAATAAAGAGATCATATTGATCTTATGAAGAGTAATGACTTCACATAGAGAGAGTATGATGATTAAAAGTTGTTGAGAGTTGACAAACATAGTTTTGGTCATCGTTGCAATTAATAGGAAGTAATAAAGAAAGAGAGGTCTCACATATAAATATACTATCTTGGACATCTTTTATGATTGTGAGCACTCATTAAAATATGACATGCTAAAGAGTTGATGTTGGACAAGGAAGACAACGTAATGGGTTATGTTTTCTTATATCTGAGATAAAGTATATTGTCATGGACCATCCAACATGTTGAGCTTGCATTTCTCCCTCATGCTAGCCAATTCTTTGCACCAAGCAGAGATACTACTTGTGCTTCCAAATACCCTTAAAACCAGTTTTGCCATGAGAGTCCACCATATCTACCTATGGATTGAGTAAGATCCTTCAAGTAAGTTGTCATCGGTGCAAGCAATAAAAATTGCTCTCTAAATATGTATGACTTATTAGTGTGGGAGAAAATAAGTTTTATACGATCTTGTGATGTGGAAGAAATAAAAGCGGCGGACTGCATAATAAAGGTCCATATCACAAGTGGCAATATAAAGTGACGTTCTTTCGCATTAAGATTTTGTGCATCCAACCCTGAAAGCGCATGACAACCTCTGCTTCCCTCTGCGAAGGGCCTATCTTTTACTTTTACCTTATACTTTATGCAAGAGTCATGGTGATCTTCACCTTTCCTTTTTACATTTTATCCTTTGGTAAGCACATTGTGTTGGAAAGATCCTGATATATATATCCAATTGGATGTAAGTTAGCATGGACTATTATTGTTGACATTACCCTTGAGGTAAAAGGTTGGGAGGCGAAACTATAAGCCCCTATCTTTCTTTGTGTCCGATTAAAACTCCATAACCATAAGTATTGCGTGAGTGTTAGCAATTGTGAAAGACTAAATGATAGTTGAGTATGTGGACTTGCTGAAAAGCTCTTACATAGACTCTTTCCGATGTTATGATAAATTGCAATTGCTTCAATGACTGAGATTGTAGTTTGTTGGTTTTCAATGAAGTTTCTGATTCATACTTGACGTTGTGGATAGATTATTACTTGAGCATAAGAAATCATATGACAATATTTATATATGTTGCTGTTATGAGAATGACCATGATGCCCTCATGTCCATATTTTATTTTATCGACACCTCTATCTCTAAACAATTGGACATATTTATCGTTATCGACTTCCGCTTGAGGACAAGCGAGGTCTAAGCTTGGGGGAGTTGATACGTCTATTTTTCGTCATGCTTTTATATCGATATTTATTGCATTATGGGCTGTTATTGTTAGGTAACGTAGTAATTCCAAAAATTTCCTACGCACGATCCGACCGATCAAGTACCGAACGCACGGCACCTCCGAGTTCAGCACACGTTCAGCCCGATGACGTCCCTCGAACTCCGATCCAGCCGAGTGTTGAGGGAGAGTTTCGTCAGCACGACGACGTGGTGATGATGATGATGTTCTACCGACGCGGGGCTTCGCCTAAGCACCGCTACAGTATTATCGATGTGGACTATGGTGGAGGGGGGCACCGCACACGGCTAAAAGATCAAACGATCAATTGTTGTGTCTATGGGGTGCCCCCTGCCCCCGTATATAAAGGAGCAAGGGAGGAGGAGGCCGGCCCTAGGAGGGGCGCGCCAAAGGAGTAGGATTCCTACTCCTAGTAGGAGTAGGTTTCCTCCTTTCCTAGTCCAACTAGGAGAAGGGGGAAAGGAGGGGAGGGGAGAAGGAAGGGAGAGGGGGGCGCGCCCCAAACCCCTTGTCCAATTCAGACTGGGCTTGGGAGGGGCGCGCGCCACCTCCTGGTTGCTGCCTCTCCTTCCAACTAAGGCCCATTAAGGCTCAATACTCTTCCACGTATTCCCGTAACTCCCCAGTACTCCGAAAAATAGCCGAATCACTCGAAACCTTTCCGATGTCCGAATATAGTCGTCCAATATATAGATCTTTACGTCTCGACCATTTCGAGACTCCTCGTCATGTCCCTGATCTCATCCGGGACTCCGAACTACCTTCGGTACATCAAATCACATAAACTCATAATGCAATCGTCACCGAAACTTTAAGCGTGCGGACCCTACGGGTTCGAGAACTATGTAGACATGACCGAGACACGTTTCCGGTCAATAACCAATAGCGGAACCTGGATGCTCATATTGGCTCCCACATATTCTACGAAGATCTTTATCGGTCAGACTGCATAACAACATACGTGTTCCCTTTGTCATCGGTATGTTACTTGCCCGAGATTCGATCGTCAGTATCTCAATACCTAGTTCAATGTCGTTACCGGCAAGTCTCTTTACTCGTTCTGTAATACATCATCCCGCAACTAACTCATTAGTTGCAATGCTTGCAAGGCTTAAGTGATGTGCATTACCGAGAGGGCCCAGAGATACCTCTCCGACAATCAGAGTGACAAATCCTAATCTCGAAATACGCCAACCCAACAAGTACCTTCGGAGACACCTGTAGAGCACCTTTATAATCACCCAGTTACGTTGTGACGTTTGGTAGCACACAAAGTGTTCCTCCGGTAAACGGGAGTTGCATAATCTCATAGTCATAGGAACATGTATAAGTCATGAAGAAAGCAATAGCAACATACTAAACGATCAAGTGCTAAGCTAACGGAATGGGTCAAGTCAATCACATCATTCTCCTAATGATGTGATCCCGTTAATCAAATGACAACTCATGTCTATGGTTAGGAAACTTAACCATCTTTGATTAACGAGCTAGTCAAGTAGAGGCATACTAGTGACACTATGTTTGTCTATGTATTCACACATGTATTATGTTTCCGGTTAATACAATTCTAGCATGAATAATAAACATTTATCATGAAATAAGGAAATAAATAATAACTTTATTATTGCCTCTAGGGCATATTTTCTTCAGTCTCCCACTTGCACTAGAGTCAATAATCTAGTTCACATCGCCATGTGATTTAACACCAATAGTTCGCATCACCATGTGATTAACACCCATAGTTCATATCGCCATGTGACCAACACCCAAAGGGTTTACTAGAGTCAATAATCTAGTTCACATCGCTATGTGATTAACACCCAAAGAGTACTAAGGTGTGATCATGTTTTGCTTGTGAGAGAAGTTTAGTCTACGGGCCTGCCACATTCAGATCCGTATGTATTTTGCAAATTTCTATGTCAACAATGCTCTGCACGGAGCTACTCTAGCTAATTTCTCCCACTTTCAATATGTATCCAGATTGAGACTTAGAGTCATCTGGATCAGTGTCAAAACTTGCATCGACGTGACCCTTTACGATGAACCCTTTGTCAACTCCATAATCGAGAAACATATCCTTATTCCACTAAGGATAATTTTGACCGCTGTCCAGTGATCTACTCCTAGATCACTATTGTACTCCCTTGCCAAACTCAGTGTAGGGTATACAATAGGTCTGGTACACAACATGGCATACTTTATAGAACCTATGGCTGAGGCATAGGGAATGACTTTCACTCTCTCTCTATCTTCTGTCTTGGTCGGGCTTTGAGTCTTACTCAACTTCACACCTTGTAACACAGGCAAGAACTCTTTCTTTGACTGTTCCATTTTGAACTACTTCAAAATCTTGTCAAGGTATGTACTCATTGAAAAAACTTATCAAGCGTCTTGATCTATCTCTATAGATGCTCAATATGTAAGCAGCTTTACCGAGGTATTTCTTTGAAAAAACTCCTTTCAAATACTCCTTTATGCTTTCCAGAAAATTCTACATTATTTCTGATCAACAATATGTCATTCACATATATTTATCATAAATACTGTAGTGCTCCCACTCACTTTCTTGTAAATACAGGCTTCTCCAAAAGTCTATATAAAACCATATGCTTTGATCAACTCATCAAAACGTATATTCCAACTCCGAGATGCTTGCACCAGTCCATAGATGGATCGCTGGAGCTTGCACATTTTGTTAGCACCTTTAGGATCGACAAACCTTCTGGTTGCATCATATACAACGCTTCTTTAAGAAATCCATTAAGGAATCCAGTTTTGACATCCATTTGCCAGATTTCATAAAATGCGGCAACTGCTAACGTGATTCGGACAGACTTTTAAGCATCGATACGAGTGAAAAAATCTCATCGTAGTCAACACCTTGAACTTGTCGAAAACATTTTGCGACAATTCGAGCTTTGTAGATAGTAACACTACTATCAGCGTCTGTCTTCCTCTTGAAGATCCATTTATTCTCATTGACTCACCGATCATTGGGCAAGTCAATCAAAGTCCATACTTTGTTCTTATACATGGATTCCATCTCAGATTTCATGGCCTCAAACCATTTCGCGGAATCTGGGCTCATCATCGCTTCCTCATAGTTCGTAGGTTCGTCATGGTCAAGTAACATGACCTCCAGAACAGGATTACCGTACCACTCTGGTGCAGATCTCACTCTGGTTGACCTACGAGGTTTGGTAGTAACTTGATCTAAAGTTACATGATCATCATCATTAGCTTCCTCACTAATTGGTGTAGGAGTCACAGGAACAGATTTCTGTGATGAACTACTTTCCAATAAGGGAGCAGGTACAGTTACCTCATCAAGTTCTACTTTCCTCCCACTCACTTCTTTCGAGAGAAACTCCTTCTCTAGAAAGGATCCATTCTTAGCAACGAATACTTTGCCTTTGGATCTGTGATTAGAAGTTGTAGCCAACAGTTTCCTTTGGGTATCCTATGAAGTCGCATTTCTCCGATCTGGGTTCGAGCTTATCCGGATGAAACTTTTTCACATAAGCATCGCAACCCCAAACTTTAAGAAACGACAGCTTAAGTTTCTTGCTAAACCACAGTTCATAAGGCGTCGTCTCAACGGATTTAGATGGTGCCCTATTTAATGTGAATGTAGCTGTCTCTAATGCATATCCCCAAAACAATAGTGGTAAATCGGTAAGAAACATCATAGATCGCACCATATCTAGTAAAGTATGGTTACGACGTTCGGACACACCATTACACTATGGTGTTCCAGGTGGCGTGAGTAGTGAAACTATTTCACATTGTTTTAACTGAAGGCCAAACTCGTAACTCAAATATTTTACCTCTGCGATCATATCGTAGAAACTTTTATTTTTGTTACGATGATTCTCCACTTCACTCTGAAATTATTTGAACTTTTCAAATGTTTCAGACTTGTGTTTCATCAAGTAGATATACCCATATCTGCTCAAATTATCTGTGAAGGTTATAAAATAATGATACCCGCCGTGAGCCTCAACATTCATCGGACCACATACATCAGTATGTATGATTTCCAAAAAATCTGTTGCTCGCTCCATTGTTCCGGAGAACGGAGTCTTAGTCATCTTGCCCATGAGGCATGGTTCGCAAGCATCAAGTGATTCCAAAAATCCATTAGCATGGAGTTTCTTCATGCGCTTTACACCAATATGGCCTAAACGACAGTGCCACAAATAAGTTGCACTATCATTATTAACTTTGCATCTTTTGGCTTCAATATTATGAAAATGTGTATCACCACGATCGAGATCCAACAAACCATTTTCATTGGGTGTATGACCATAGAAGGTTTTATTCATGCAAACAGAACAACAATTATTCTCTAGCTTACATGAATAACTGTATTGCAATAAACATGATCAAATCATATTCATACTCAACACAAACACCAAATAACACTTATTTAGGTTCAACACTAATCCCGAATGTATAGGGAGTGTGCGATGATGATCATATCAATCTTGGAACTACTTCCAACACACATCGTCACCTCGCCCTTAACTAGTTTCTGTTCATTCTGCAACTCCCGTTTCGAGTTACTAATCTTAGCAACTGAACTAGTATCAAATACTGAGGGGTTGCTATAAACACTAGTAAAGTACACATCAATAACATGTATATCAAATATACCTTTGTTCACTTTGATATCCTTCTTATCCTCCAAATACTTGGGGTAGTTCCGCTTCCAGTGACCAGTCCCTTTGTAGTAGAAGCACTTAGTTTCAGGCTTAGGTCCAGACTTGGGCTTCTTCACTTGAGCAGCAACTTGCTTGCCGTTCTTCTTGAAGTTCCCCTTCTTCCCTTTGCCCTTTTTCTTGAAACTAGTGGTCTTGTCAACCATCAACACTTGATGCTTTTCTTGATTTCTACCCTCGTCGATTTCAGCATCACGAAGAGCTTGGGAATTGTTTCCGTTATCCCTTGCATATTATAGTTCATCACGAAGTTCTTGTAACTTGGTGATAGTGACTAGAGAACTCTGTCAATCACTATCTTATCTGGAAGATTAACTCCCACTTGATTCAAGTGATTGTAGTACTCAGACATTCTGAGCACATGCTCACTAGCTGAGCAATTGTCCTCCATCTTGTAGGCAAAGTACTTGTCAAAGGTCTCATACCTTTCGACATGGGCATGATCTGAAATACTAATTTCAACTCTTGGAACATCTCATATGCTCCGTGGCTTTCAAAACGTATTTGAAGCCCCGATTCTAAGCCATAAAACATGGTGCACTAAACTATCAAGTAGTCATCATATCGAGCTTGCCAAACGTTCATAACGTCTGCATCTGCTCCTGCAATCGGTCTGTCACCTAGCGGTGCATTAAGGACATAATTCTTCTATGCAGCAATGAGGATAATCATCAGATCACGGATCCAATCCGCATCATTGCTACTAACATCTTTCAATTTATTTTTCTCTAAGAACATATCAAAAATAAAACAGGGGAGCTAAACGCGAGCTATTGATCTACAACATAGATATGCTAATACTAGCAGGACTAAGTTCATGATAAATTAAAGTTCAATTAATCATATTACTTAAGAACTCCCACTTAGATAGACATCTCTCTAATCATCTAAGTGATCACGTGATCCAAATCAACTAAACCATAACCGATCATCGCGTGAAATGGAGTAGTTTTCAATGGTGAACATCCCTATATTGATCATATCTACTATATGATTCACGCTCGACCTTTCGGTCTCAGTGTTCCGAGGCCATATCTGCATATGCTAGGCTCGTCAAGTTTAACCCGAGTATTCTGCGTGTGCAAAACTGGCTTACACCCGTTGTAGATGAACGTAGAGCTTATCACACCCGATCATCACGTGGTGTCTCAGCACGACGAACTTTGGCAACGGTGCATACTCAGGGAGAACACTTTTATCTTGAAATTTAGTGAGAGATCATCTTATAATGCTACCATCAATCAAAGCAAAATAAGATGCATAAAGGATAAATATCACATGCAATCAATATAAGTGATATGATATGGCCATCATCATCTTGTGCTTGTGATCTCCATCTCCGAAGCACCGTCATGACCACCATCGTCACCGGCGCGACACCTTGATCTCCATTGTAGCATCGTTGTCGTCTCGCCAACTATTGCTTCTACGACTATCGCTACCACTTAGTGATAAAGTAAAGCAATTACAGGGCGATTGCATTGCATACAATAAAGCGACAACCATATGGCTCCTGCCAGTTGCTGATAACTCGGTTACAAAACATGATCATCTCATACAATAAAATTTAGCATCATGTCTTGACCATATCACATCACAACATGCCCTGCAAAAACAAGTTAGACATCCTCTACTTTGTTGTTGCAAGTTTTACGTGGCTGCTACGGGCTGAGCAAGAATCGTTCTTACCTACGCTTCAAAACCACAACGATAGTTTGTCAAGTTGGTGCTGTTTTAACCTTCGCAAGCACCGGGCATAGCCACACTTAGTTCAACTAAAGTTGGAGAAACTGACACCCGCTAGTCACCTGTGTGCATAGCACGGCGGTAAAACCAGTCTCGCGTAAGCGTAAGCGTAATGTCGGTCCGGGCCGCTTCATCCAACAATACCGCCGAACCAAAGTGTGACATGCTGGTAAGCAGTATGACTTATATCGCCCACACCTCACTTGTGTTCTACTCGTGTATATTACATCAATGCATAAAACCTAGCTCTGATACCACTGTTGGGTAACGTAGTAATTTCAAAATTTTCCCGCGCACACGCAAGATCATGGTGATGGATAGCAACGAGAGGGGAGAGTGTTGTCCACGTACCCTCGTAGACCGAAAGCAGAAGCGTTAGCACAACGCAGTTGATGTAGTCGTACGTCTTCACGATCCGACCGATCAAGTACCGAACGCACGGCACCTCCGAGTTCAGCACACGTTCAGCCCGATGACGTCCCTTGAACTCCGATCTAGCCGAGTGTTGAGGGAGAGTTTCGTCAGCACGACGGCGTGGTGACGATGATGATGTTCTACCGACGCAGGGCTTCGCCTAAGCACCGCTATAGTATTATCGAGGTGGACTATGGTGGAGGGGGGCACCGCACACGGCTAAAAGATCAAACGATCAATTGTTGTGTCTATGGGGTGCCCCCTGCCCCCGTATATAAAGGAGCAAGGGAGGAGGAGGCTGGCCCTAGGAGGGGCGCGCCAAAGGAGTAGGATTCCTACTCCTAGTAGGAGTAGGTTTCCTCCTTTCCTAGTCCAACTAGGAGAAGGGGGGAAAGGAAGGGAGGGGAGAAGGAAGGGAGAGGGGGGTCGCGCCCCAAACCCCTTGTCCAATTCGGACTGGGCTTGGGAGGGGCGCGCGCCACCTCCTGGCTGCTGCCTCTCCTTCCCACTAAGGCCCATTAAGGCCCAATACTCTTCCCCGTATTCCCGTAACTCCCCGGTACTCCGAAAAATAGCCGAATCACTCGAAACCTTTACGATGTCCGAATATAGTCGTCCAATATATCGATCTTTATGTCTCGACCATTTCGAGACTCCTCGTCATGTCCCTGATCTCATCCGAGACTCCAAACTACCTTCGGTACATCAAATCACATAAACTCATAATACAATCGTCACCGAAACTTTAAGCGTGCGGACCCTACGGGTTCGAGAACTATGTAGACATGACCGAGACACGTTTCCGGTCAATAACCAATAGCGGAACCTGGATGCTCATATTGGCTCCCACATATTCTACAAAGATCTTTATCGGTCAGACCGCATAACAACATACGTTGTTCCCTTTGTCATCGGTATGTTACTTGCCCGAGATTCGATCGTCAGTATCTCAATACCTAGTTCAATCTCGTTACCGGCAAGTCTCTTTACTCGTTCTGTAATACGTCATCCCGCAACTAACTCATTAGTTGCAATGCTTGCAAGGCTTAAGTGATGTGCATTACCGAGAGGGCCCAGAGATACCTCTCCGACAATCGGAGTGACAAATCCTAATCTCGAAATACGCCAACCCAACAAGTACCTTCGGAGACACCTGTAGAGCACCTTTATAATCACCCAGTTACGTTGTGATGTTTGGTAGCACACAAAGTGTTCCTCCGGTAAATGGGAGTTGCATAATCTCATAGTCATAGGAACATGTATAAGTCATGAAGAAAGCAATAGCAACATACTAAACGATCAAGTGCTAAGCTAACGGAATGGGTCAAGTCAATCACATCATTCTCCTAATGATGTGATCCCGTTAATCAAATGACAACTCATGTCTATGGTTAGGAAACTTAACCATCTTTGATTAACGAGCTAGTCAAGTAGAGGCATACTAGTGACACTATGTTGGTTTGTGCGGTGCAGAACAGAAACTTTGGCTGTAGTGCGTGATTTTACATTTTTTTACTGGAACGTCAAATGGTTCTGAAACTTTTTGCACTATCTTTCTATACAATTTTTTTTATTTTTCCTAATTTTGGCAGAATTTTTTGAGTACCAGAAGTATGGTGAATGTTCAGATTATTACAGACTGTCCTGTTTAAAACAGATTCTGTTTTTGATGCATAGGTTGCTTGTTTTGATGAAACTATCGATTTATATCAGTGGATTAAGCCATGGAAAATTTATATTACAGTAGCTACAATGTACAAACAAAATATGAATTGGTTTGCAACAGTACTTAGAGTAGTGATTTGCTTTATTATACTAACGGATCTTACCGAGTTTTCTGTTGAGTTTTGTGTAGATGAAGTGTTCGAAGATCGAGGAGGTCTCGATATTAGGAGAAATAGGAGAGGCAAGAGCTCAAGCTTGGGGATGCCCAAGGCACCCCAAGTAAATACTCAAGGAGACTCAAGCGTCTAAGCTTGGGGATGCCCCGGAAGGCATCCCATCTTTCTTCAACAAGTATCGGTATGTTTTCGGATTCGTTTCGTTCATGCGATATGTGCAAATCTTGGAGCGTCTTTTGCTTTAGTTTTCACTTTTTATTTTATGCACCATGCTGGTATGAGATAGTCCTTGGTTGTTTTATAGAATGCTCATTGCACTTCACTTATATCTTTTGAGTATGGCTTTATAGAATGCTTCATGTGCTTCACTTATATCATTTGAAGTTTGGATTGCCTGTTTCTCTTCACATAGAAAACTGCCATTTGTAGAATGCTCTTTTGCTTCACTTATACTTGTTAGAGCATGGGCATATCTTTTGTAGAAAGAATTAAACTCTCTTGCTTCACTTATATCTATTTAGAGAGATGACAGGAATTGGTCATTCACATGGTTAGTCATAAAATCCTACATAAAACTTGTAGATCACTGAATATGATATGTTTGATTCCTTGCAATAGTTTTGCGATATAATGATGATGATATTAGAGTCATGCTAGTGGGTAGTTGTGGATTGTAGAAATACTTGTGTTGAGGGTTGTGATTCCCGAAGCATGCACGTATGGTGAACCGTTATGTAACGAAGTCGGAGCATGATTTATTTTTTGATTGTCATCCTTTGTGTGGAGGTCGGGATCGCGCGATGGTTAACTCCTACCAACCCTTCCCCGAGGGGCATGCGTCTAATACTTGGTTTCGATAGCTTCTAAATTTTTGCAATAAGTATGTGAGTTCTTTATGACTAATGATGAGTCCATGGATTATACGCACTTTCGCCCTTCCATCATTGCTAGCCTCTTCGGTACCGTGCATTGCCCTTGGTGCAAACTTCGCCGGTGCATCCAAACCCCGTGATACGATACACTCTATCGCACATAAGCCTCCTTATATATTCCTCAAAACAGCCACCATACCTACCTATTATGGCATTTCCATAGCCATTCCGAGATATATTGCCATGCAACTTCCATCATCATCATATACATGATCGTATTGCTTTGCATGATCGTAAGATAGCTAGCATGATATTTTCATGGCTTGTCTATTTTTTGATGTCATTGCTACGCTAGATCATTGCACATCCCGGTACACCGCCGGAGGCATTCATATAGAGTCATGTCTTTGTTCTAGTATCGAGTTGTAAGTAAATAAAAGTGTGATGATCATCATTATTAGAACTTTGTCCCATGTGAGGTTATCAAAATAAAAGAGGCCAAAGAAGCCCAAATAAAAAGAAGAGGCCAAAGAAGCCCACCAAAAAAATAAAAAAAATGAGAGAAAAAGAGAGAAGGGGCAATGTTACTATCCTTTTACCACACTTGTGCTTTAGAGTAGCACCATGTTCTTCATATAGAGAGTCTCTTGAGTTATCACTTTCATATACTAGTGGGAATTTTCATTATAGAACTTGGCCTGTATATTCCGATGATGGGCTTCCTCAAATGCCCGAGGTCTTCATGAGCAAGCAAGTTGGATGCACACCCACTTAGTTTCCAGTTTGAGCTTTCATACACTTATAGCTCTTCGTGCATCCGTTGCATGGCAATCCCTACTCCTCACATTGACATCAATTGATGGGCATCTCCATAGCCCATTGATTAGCCGCGTCGGTGTGGGACTTTCTTTCTTTTTGTCTTCTCCAGAAAACCTCCACCATCATATTCTATTCCACCTATAGTGCTATTTCCATGGCTCACGCTCATGTATTGCGTGAAAGTTGAAAAAGGTTGAGAATACTAAAGTATGAAACAATTGCTTGGCTGCAACCGGGGTTGTGCATGATTTGAATACTTTCTGTGGTGAAGATGGAGCATAGCCAGACCATATGATTTTGTAGGGATAACTTTCTTTGGCCATGTTATTTTGAAAAGACATGATTGCTTTATCAGTATGCTTGAAGTATTATTGTCTTAATGTCAAATGATAGACTATTGCTTTGAATCACTCGTGTCTTAATATTCATGCCATGATTATATTACATGATCAAGATTATGCTAGGTAGCATTCCACATCAAAAATTATCATTTTTATCATTTACCTACTCGAGGACGAGCAGGAATTAAGCTTGGGGATGCTGATACGTCTCCGTCGTATCTATAAATTTTTATTATTCCATGCCAATATTATACAACTTTCATATACTTTTGGCAACTTTTTATATTATTTTGGGACTAACATATTGATCTAGTGCCCAGTGCCAGTTCCTGTTTGTTGCATGTTTTATGTTTTGCAGAAAACCCATATCAAACGGAGTCCAAACGGGATAAAAACGGACGGAGAATATTTTTGGAATATTTGTGAAATATGGGAAGAAGAATCAACGCGAGACGGTGCCCGAGGGGGCCACGAGGCAGGGGGCGCGTCTACCCCCTGGGTGCGCCCCTGACCTTCGTGGGCCCCCCGTAAGGCGGTTGCTGCTATCCTTTTGCCGCAAGAAAGCTAATTTTCAGAGAAAAAACTTGGCGAAGGTTTCGATCCAATTGGAGTTAAGGATCTCCGGTTATAAACGAAACAGTGAAAGGGCAGAATCCAGAACGCAGAAACAGAGAGAGACAGAGAGACTGATCCAATCTCGGAGGGTCTCTCGCCCCTCCCATGCCATGGAGACCAAGGACCAGAGATGAAACCCTTCTCCCATCTAGGGAGGAGGTCAAGGAAGAATAAGAAGGAGGGGGGCTCTCTCCCCCTCGCTTCCGGTGGCGCCGGAGTGCCACCGGGGCCATCATCATCATCGCAATCTTCACCAACAACTTCACCGCCATCATCACCAACTCTTCCCCCCTCTATGCAGCGGTGTAACCCCTCTTTTACCCGCTGTAATCTCTACTTAAACATGGTGCTCAACGTTATATATTATTTCCCAATGATGTATGGCTATCCTATGATGTTTGAGTAGATCCGTTTTGTCCTATGGGTTAATTGATGATCATGATTGGTTTGAGTTGCATGTTTTATTATTGGTGCTGTCCTATGGTGCTCTCCGTGTCGCGCAAGCATGAGGGATTCCCGCTGTAGGGTTTGCAATATGTTCATGATTTGCTTATGGTGGGTGGCGTGAGTGACAGAAGCATATACCCGAGTAAGTAGGTTGTTTGCGTATGGGAATAAAGAGGACTTGATACTTTAATGCTATGGTTGGGTTTTACCTTAATGATCTTTAGTAGTTGCGGATGCTTGCTAGAGTTCCAATCATAAGTGCATATGATCCAAGTAGAGAAAGTATGTTAGCTTATGCCTCTCCCTCAAATAAAATTGCAATAGTGATTACCGGTCTAGTTATCGATTGCCTAGGGACAAATAACTTTCTCATGACAAAAAGCTCTTTACTAAAACTAATTTAGTTGTGTCTTTATGTAAACAGCCCCTACTTTTTATTTACTCGCTCTTTATTAGCTTGCAAACCTATCCAAAAACACCTACAAAGTACTTCTAGTTTCATACTTGTTTCCGGTAAAGCGAATGTCAAGTGTGCGTAGAGTTGTATCGGTGGTCGATATAACTTGAGGGAATATTTGTTCTACCTTTAGCTCCTCGTTGGGTTCGACACTCTTACTTATCGAAAGAGGCTACAATTGACCCCCTAAACTTGTGGGTTATTAGTCTCCACGGGAACGATTGCTCCTGAACAGGAGAAGGCGTTCAAGGAGGACACCGTTGTGTTTCTCGGAGCAGTTCTTAGCGTGATCAGAGATAAACTGGTCGATGCATATTTACATGTGTATGTCGCCAAGGACTTGTGGGAGGTGCTCGAATCTAAGTTCGGGCCGCCGATGCCGGGAGCGAGATGTATATTATAGAGCAGTTCCATGATTACAAGATGGTTGAAAACCGTCCTGTATTTGAGCAGGCTCATGAGATAATATGCATTGTTAAGGATCTTGAGCTTCTTAAGTGCGAGTTACCGGCCAAGTTTGTCGCGGGCTGCATAATCGCTAAGCTCCCGAATTCCTGGAGGAACTTTGCCACCACTCTGAAACATCAGAGGCGTGAATTCTCTGTGGAGGATGTCATTGGCCATGTGAGTGTTGAGCAGAATTCAAGGGCACATGACTCGCACGGAAAAGGGGCTAAAGGAACTTCTGTTGCCAACATGGTTAACCAGAGGAACCATAACTCCCACAAGCCCAAGAGAAAGAACGGTGTCCAAGACAATACCGACTTTAAGAAGAAGGGTAAGAAGACCTTCAAGAAGAACAAGAAGGATGAGGGTTGCTTTACTTGTGGTTCGGTTGAACATTGGGACAACAAGTGCCCAAACAAGTACAAGAAGCCAGGACAGGACTCCAAGTCTGTCAACATGATTGTGGGCAACAATGAGAATGGTGCATCTGGGTACGGTAATTTATTTACTGTTTTTTCAGTGTTTCAGCCCAACGATTGGTGGGTGGACACAGGTGCAGGTGTTCATGTGTGTGCTGACATTTCATTGTTCACTTCTTACCAAGTCACAGGTCACGGGTCCGTATTGATGGGGAATGGCGCGAGTGCTTCTGTTCATGGTGTTGGCACGGTCGATCTGAAGTTTACTTCGGGAAGAATCGTGCAGCTGAAGAACGTGCAGCATGTCCCCGCCATCAAGAAGAACCTCGTTAGTGGCTCCCTTCTATGTAGAGAAGGGTTTAAGTTGGTTTTCGAGTCTAATAAATTAGTTGTTACGAAATATGGACTCTTTGTTGGAAAAGGTTATGAGAGCGGAGGGATGTTCCGCCTTCCCCTCGTAGATTTTTGTAATAAAGTCGTGAACCATATTCATTCGAATGTTAATGAATCTGAAGTTTGGCATTCACGTCTTTGTCACATTAGTTTCGGTGTTATGGCGCAGCTAGCTAAGTTGGATTTAATCCCAAGTTTCACTTTGGCCAAAGGTTCTAAGTGCCTTTCATGTGTGCAAGCTAAGCAACCTCGCAAGCCTCACAAGGCTGCGGAGGAGAGACACTTGGCACCATTAGAACTCATACATTCGGATCTTTGTGAGATGAATGATGTGTTGACTAAAGGTGGAAAGAAATACTTCATGACATTGATAGATGATTCCACTAGATATTGCTATGTGTATCTGTTAAATACTAAAGATGAGGCTCTACACTACTTTAAAATCTATAAGGCAGAAGTTGAGAATCAACTTCAAAAGAAAATTAAACGAGTCCGATCAGATCGTGGTGGAGAGTACTTCTCGAGTGAGTTTGATTCCTTTTGTGCGGAACACGGCCTTATTCATGAGAGGACGCCTCCCTATTCACCCGAGTCAAACGGGGTTGCCGAGCAGAAAAACCATACTCTAATTGATTTGGTTAACGCCATATTAGATACATCGGGTTTATCCAAGGCATGGTGGGGGAGGCTATATTGACAACATGTCATGTCCTGAATAAGGTTCCGACAAAGGATAATCAGATAACTCCCTATGAGAAATGGGCGAAGAGAAGGACAACACTCTCGTACTTGCGTACTTGGGGCTGTTTGGCGAAAGTCAATGTGCCGATCCCCAAAAAGCGTAAGCTTTGACCAAAAACAGTGGACTGCGTTAATTTGGGCTACATTAAGAACATCGTTGGCTATAGATTTCTACTAGTGAAATCTGAGGTACCTGACCAGAAGGTCGGTACAATTATGGAGTCTAAGGATGCTACATTCTTTGAGGATATTTTTCCTATGAGAGATATGCAAAGTACTTCTAGACAGGAATCTGAAGAGACTCCTGAGCCTGCCATTCCTATGGATTATTATGAACAAACACATGATGAAAATCCTGAAGAGGATAACGAGGAAACCCTTGGTAGGGGCAAGAGACAAAGGACTGCAAAGACCTTTGGTGATGATTTCTTCGTGTACCTCGTGGATAATACTCCCACTTCTATTTCAGAAGCGTATGCCTCAGAAGCTGACTACTGGAAGGATGCGGTCCGTAGCGAGATGGATTCCATCATGGCTAACGGGACATGGGAGATCACTGACCGCCCCTATGGTTGCAAACCATTGGGATGTAAGTGGGTGTTCAAGAAGAAGCTTAGGCCCGATGGTACGATTGAAAAGTACAAGGCTAGGCTTGTGGCCAAGGGCTATGACCAGAAAGAAGAGGAAGATTTCTTCGATACTTATTCACCCGTGGCTAGACTGACCACCATTCGAGTATTACTCTCGTTGGCGGCCTCGCATGGTCTTCTCGTCCATCAGATGGGTGTTAAGACGGCTTTTTTGAATGGAGAGCTAAACGAGGAAATCTACATGCAACAGCCAGATGGCTTTGTGATAGATGGTCAGGAAAGAAAGGTGTGTAGGTTGCTGAAATCTTTATATGGCCTGAAGCAAGCACCTAAGCAATGACATGATAAGTTTAATACAACTCTGACATCTGTTGGCTTCATTGTTAATGAAGCTGACAAATGTGTATACTATCGCCATGGTGGGGGCGAAGGAGTTATATTGTGCTTGTATGTTGATGACATACTGATATTCGGAACAAACCTCAAAGTCATTGAGGAGGTCAAGTCATTTCTATCTCAGAACTTTGAGATGAAGGACCTTGGTGTGGCTGATGTTATATTGAACATCAAGCTACTGAGAGATAATGAGGGTGTGATTACACTTCTGCAATCCCACTATGTTGAGAAGGTGTTGAGTCGTTTTGGATATTCAGACTGCACACCATCTCAAACACCATATGATCCAAGCGTGTTGATTCGAAAGTCTCAAGGCATGGCTAAAGATCAATTGAGATACTCTCAAATCATTGGTTCACTGATGTACCTAGCAAGCGCAACGAGGCCTGACATCGCGTTTGCTGTGAGCAAACTGAACCGGTTTGTTTCCAAACCGGGTGATGTACATTGGCATGCTGTTGAGAGAGTTATGCGCTATCTGAAAGGTACTATGAACTATGGACTTCACTATACCGGATACCCGTCGGTACTTGAAGGGTATAGTGATGCGAATTGGATCTCTGATATTGATGAGATGAAGGCCACAACTGGGTATATGTTTACTCTTGGAGGTGGCGCTATTTCCTGAAAGTCTTGCAAGCAAACGATCTTAACGAGATCGACAATGGAAGTAGAATGAAGAGCATTAGACACATCTGGTGTTGAAGCAGGATGGCTTCGAGATCTTTTGATGGACTTGCCATTGGTTGATAAACCGGTTCCGGCTATCCTTATGAACTGTGACAATCAGACTGTCATCACCAAGGTGAAGAGTTCAAAGGACAACATGAAATCCAACAAACACATAAGAATGAGATTAAAAGCTGTCAGAAAATTAAGAAACTCCGGAATGATAGCGTTGGAGTATGTCCATACGGCTAAGAATCTGGCAGATCCCTTTACAAAAGGGCTATCACGTGTTGTGATATATAGTGCATCGAGGGAGATGGGTATGAGACCCACATGAGTTGCCATGGTAGTAACCCAACCTATGTGATCGGAGATCCCGTGAATTAGGACCTGGGAAAACAAGGCAGTGGTGAACTGAGGAGAGTAACTATACTAACCCACTCTGTTGAAGATGCAATACTCTCAATACTGTATGGTAGGACGACTACTGTCTTAATGTGTTCCAAAGCTTAAGGAAGCAAGATGCTATCCTACAGAGCGATCTTTGGAGGAACACATCTATGTGAGCCCGACTGCTGGTCACAGTCTATGAGATTGAGGTGATCTCTAGTAAGCTCATGAATAGGCCAGGAGTGTGACTTATATGCTCCACCCGAGGGGTCAGCCTTCGGCAGCTTAGTACTAGTAAGACATGTGGTGAAACTTCTTTACGCCAAACTGACAATTCAAGGCATAGTCCATTGTTCAGTTGTGAAGGAGTGTAGCTACTTGCTCTAGGTGAAGTTCAACCTTAACAGGTCTTCACTGAAACACTGGTATATCGAAACAGCAATTGGAACAGAGGACACAATGGGCCCTCGAGATCTGGTGGGGGATTGCTGAAATTTAGAGTGAATTTCTGAAAATCTCTAAGGGCCCATGTGGGTTTATTGGCACTAGGTGGAGGTGGGAAGTTTAGTCCCATCCCGGAAGTGGAAGAGGAGTTGGACCTCTTTATAAGGGATATTCTTTCACATGTTATTGGAGCTTGAGAATAGAAGAGGCCCTCGCGCACTCCTCCTCCGCCGCCCGCCTCGCCACGACGCGACGCGGGTTACGGGATTGAGCCGAGCCGAGCTCACACCTACGCGCTTATTTTTGCCAGTCACTAACGGAGAGTTCTGTGACAGCTGGGCCACGATTTGAGACGTCGGATCGTGGACTGTCACGGACTCGCACGTGGGTCAAGCCCACGTCTCTCCACGCGGCTGCGCCTATATAAGTGTGCGATGTCTCCTAACCCTAGCTGCCACGAACAGATCTCATCTGCTCACGCGCACACCCACCGTCGTTCCCTTGCTGCTGCTGCCGTCGGTGACTCCATCCCGTCCGCCCGCGTACACGGTCGACGGGAGAGCAGGTCTCCGAAACCACGCCCTTCTGGTTCCTGTACGGGTGAGGGGCGAATAGGTTTTTGGGCAGCGACTACGCGACTGCTCGCTTCCGATCCGCTACTTCCTCTACGTCCGCGAAACTGAAGCCGACAAGAAGGCCGCCGAGGACGCCGCTGCTGCCACCAACGCCGTGGCCTCTGCATGGCCTACTGGAGGGTATAACTCGTTTATCCCGCTCCTACTGTTTTCTGTTTTAGCCATGTTAGCATTATACGTAAATCTTTCTGCAATTAGCGTAGTATGTGCTTGCTTGACTGAATATCAGTATGCATTTATTTGTGTCAATGCCATGCTAGTGATTTACTCGTGGATTAATTTAATCAAGAAATTGCCTATTTACTCAAAATAAACACTTCATTTATAGTCCCACGGTGCTAGTTTCGTCACAGAGCAAGAATCAACGTGCGTAGCTAATAGGATAGAGCAATCAAACCACTGGCGAGCATAAACGAAGCCGGTGGATGGCCTTCCATGCTCTCCGAACTCCAATCGAATCTAACGTACGGCGGGCACGAACCACCTTTATTTCCAAAGCACACATAAATTCCTCAAAAGAAAATTCTCCTTGGCCTTCCACGCTCTCTGAACTCCAATCGGATCGAACGTACATACTGTACCACCTTTATTTCCACACAAGCATACATAAATTTCTCGAGGAATTTCTGCACTTGGCCACGAGAGCGACGTGCACTCGCTAGGCGGCAAGCGCGTGCGGCCAAGC
Organism: Aegilops tauschii subsp. strangulata; assembly: GCF_002575655.3. NCBI lineage: Eukaryota > Viridiplantae > Streptophyta > Magnoliopsida > Poales > Poaceae > Aegilops > Aegilops tauschii. Next base: position 59,335,620 of record NC_053035.3, read on the forward strand.
CACCACCGGCCGGCGTCCGCCTGGCTAGCGATGGACGTCGGCATCGGCGAACGGGCGCACGTACGCGTGTGACTTGACGACGGCGACGGTAATGGCCAGGCCACGATTATTTGCGGTGCGGATGTCACCACCGGCCGGCCGGCGAGTGGACCGTCTCGTCGACGACTGACTGACCGGTCGATCTTTACCATACAGCTATAGATGCCCTTGTCTCTCCGGTGGCATCTGCTGTCCTGCCTGGGCTCACTGGGCTCCTTTACCGCCACAAAAAAAAAAGTTACTACCGGCTAATTATTTTTTTGCTTGTTCTTGTTTGATTATATGTGGTCGATCAAGGAGTGATCTATCTTTTGAAGCAATCTCTTCCTTTTTGGGAGAGCCATGTCACAGAAATCCTGTGTGCTTTCTCTGACAGCGGCACTTAACTCTATCTCGTTCCACTTAAGACATGGATGCGCCTGATGACATGGCCAAAATGATCTACAACAAGCTTCCTTCTCTTCCGAACCGTGCAAACCTATTTCCAGAGCCAGAGTGGTCCGGATTCAGAAGCAAAGTGCGTCATGTTATTATGGACAAAGGGCTTGCCTTGCCTACCTATTTGTGATCGAAATGTTATGGACGGTAGCGGATGGACGCACGCACGGTCGGATGCCGGTTTTTCTTCTGCTTGCTTGAAAGCAAGAAACGGAATTTATCTTTTGCATTTTCGGATTTCCCTGTACATATACATGCAAAAAAACTCTGAGGATTTGGGATGGCTGCAAGTGGTTATAATTCCGTAGCCACTCTCTTATCAGATATTCTAGAAGAGCGTGGCTCATTCCAAAAGCGTCCCTTTCTGAACATAAATGAAAATGGCACTGTGCTGCATGTTATTACCCTCAAGTCAAATTTCTGCAACAGGTGCGCACTATTTCTGATGAGATTTGGCCCCATCAAATCCGTGGACTTCGTTCACGGGATCACAAGGCCCCCGTGTAAAATAAAAATAAAAATTGTACGTTTGGATGGAAAGCTTTCGGTGATGCTAAATTGTTTTTTAGCTATCTCCGGTCGGCCGGTGCTGATTAATCAAAGTGGAAAAAAAAGACTGCATTGTTGGGCGTCAGAGAGACAGAGACCGGTGCTTCTGTGGAAGCAGGAAACAGACTGGATCCTGCATGCATGAACTGAACCGGGAATCCAACCTCGTGATCCTGCTGCCTGCCTTTTCATCCTGTATGCTGTTGTCGTTCGATGGCAACAACTGCTAGCAAACTTCGCTTGATGGATGATGGTGGTAATAGTGGGGGTTAGCCCACCACGCCACCGGTACCAGCACTGTTCTTTGCTCCTCTGGTGAACGCTGGTTCCCAAATTCAACAAGTCCCTGCAGGAAAAAGTTCAATTATGGAATTAACTACTCCAGTTTTGAAGTACTATGTATGTTATCTCTACGTTTGTTTGGTTTTGAAAACATGGGTATCGACTTTTGGGTGTGCTGAGAAAGTAGAATTTTTTTCGGCTACATAAATTCTCTCTCTCTCTCCTCTATTGAGAAACAGTAAAACGGGGCTAGCTAGAAGCCTCCACAGCGATTTGACTGTCTCAGCCGTCGGATTTTCGGACCTATGATCCAGATCATCTAGCTGCGTCCGAGGTCGTCCGCACGCTCGACGCACCGTCTCGCGGGCTGCTGCTCCGCAGAACGAGCTTGAGTGTCTCTCCTTAATGGGCCGTCCAAGGCCCAGGTCATCCATTCGCACGCTAATAGGCCAGGCCGTCCGGGTTCCAGCGCTATCCCCCGAACCGAACAGCTCCTTCCTACGCGATGCGCGGCCGTTTCGTCCTCGGCGATTCGCTGCCTCGTCCGCGATGCGCCGCCGCCGTCGGCAAATTCCTGCTGCGCATCTGACTCCCCGTCGGTGTCGTCCACCCGCCTGTACTCTTCCCCCGAAGCCCCTTCATTACTGTTTTTTTTAAAATTTCAGTCTTGCACCGCTCCTACATGGCAGCGCGGCGCCCGCCCCCGTCGCCGGCGTCCATCGCCGGCTGTCCTTCTCCTGCATCACGTCATCTCTTCCTTCCTGCCTTCCGCGTCATCTCTCGGCCATGGCTGTTGCTTAGTTTCATTCTCGCCGACCATCCATCTTCCTCCCACTAAATCTCCTCCATGTCTTCATAGTTCATATCTACAGACTTAACTTGCTATTCGTCCTTGTAGGTTTGGCAGCAACTGGTCCCTGCATTGGTTGCCTCTCCTGGTACGCAGGCATGGACTCGATCTCCAAAACGTAAACGGTCAGCTATCTCTCTCTATATGTGTGTGTGGTTCAGTTTTAACTTTTAAGCCACCATATTAGATGTGGTTCAAATTCCATGATCATTACATATTTGAGTGATTCGCACCAGGTTAATCTTGCATCGATTGCAAGCTGCTGCTGGTTTTAGATTTTTCTTGTGGAGAAGCAGTTCTTGCTTGATCCCTCGAAATGATTTAGTAGGGATTTGGCTTCCAGGTAAGTCTAGATTAATCCTTGAACATTTTAGTTTGATGTGCAAGTCAAAGATATTTAATTAGGTTGGCTGGTTGAAATAATAATCATTCTTCATCTACGTTGTTCACTGCATGTTGTTTTCAAATTTCTTCATTTATGATTTTATTATCTTTCAGGATTGGTAGACTAGAACCAAAGATTCCTCCATATGATGGTACTACACAATGTAAAGTTGCAGAATCTAGATTGCTTACAGTTATATATATATGCACTCGACTGTAGTTGCAAGCCAGGACATTTACTGAACGTACTGATGATCATTTGTTTAGGCACGAAAAGACATCCCCTTCTCTTGTGTTGCAAGGGATTTGCAACTACCCAAACGGTGCAGCGATGAAATTGAACTGTTTTTTTAAACAATCTTATAATCACCACTACACTTTCTCACCAAAACAGAAACCCATCTTTTGAATTTTTTCTCTTTGATGTAGATATGTTTATATGTGAACATCAAGAGTTTCGAATTTTCTGCAATATACTCAGAGTATATTATTCATTTGCATTTTAATTGCAGGAGCTCTGCCAAACACTATCACTAATTAAGAGAAAGTTTAGAAGAAGAACTTGGACACAACAAGCCCATACAGTATCAAACCAAAAAACTAACTACTCTACAAATAAAAAGCTAGCTACTTAACCGTCTCTTGACTTAAAACACTATGCTTATTTTATTTATCGTTCATCTTATTTCATTCTTTATTTTGGCAAATCATAGGTTGAGATTCAGAGCATAGTCCACAGGGCCTTCCAAGAATGAAGTGTAATGCCAAGAATGTCATGTAATAATCATGTTTTATGCCCTACCAAAAAGTTTCATCATGCCACTGTAGACTGTACTAAGTCGACAACTTTGTTCGAGCACTATGAGGAGCTGAAGATTATGTTTTAAATACAGTTCATCTTTACATAATGGGGTTTCCAAAATTAACTTACCTTTGTTTGATGCTTTTCCCAACTAAGAGTGAAGACATACGTTTTTTCCCTTACTGCACCTCTACCGCACGATTATCTCTTTGTTTACTACATGCTTGAGAGCTTGACTCTTCCAACACATTATGTAGCCTTACAATTGTTCTTTTATATTTACATTTTGTTTTGTGAGAAAAGAACTTCAGAGATGAAGTGCCCGAAAGAAGTTGGTCATGGATACAAGAGTATATAACAGAGTGGTGATAACATTGTGGTTGGTGATCGTGACCACCGGTCAGTTTTGAATATATAAGATAGAAACCTTTGTACCATTTTTTAAAAAGAAAACATGTGCCTGATGTTCTTGCTGCTAATTTTCCATAGTCCCTTCAGGCAATATTCTTCCCACTAATTATATTTTATATGCCAATGAATAAGTGAACCATAATTTATGTATCTATGTTATGTTTCTTTGTGCTTCATCTTTTGATTGTTAATATTGAAAAGTAAAAGCAGAATCAACACTATGATTTTGCTGCTGTGGTATGTGTAGTGATATATATCAAATAATCCTTCCATCAAGTGGAGGAGCTTAGTGTAGACCATGGACTAGGGCCATTTTGTCGTGGTTCTTGCAGCTGCCAATGGGTGATCTTCTTAGTACTCCCTCCGTCCCAAAATACTTGTCGGAGAAATGGATAAAAATAGATGTATCTACAACTAAAATACATCTAGATACATCTATCTGTCCGACAAGTATTTCCGGACGGAGGGAGTAGATAATAACTTTACTTTGTGCATCTTCTTCAGAGCTTTATGTTGTGTTGGTACATGATAGTTGAATGTCAAACCTGTAGGTTTGAGATGTTTGACAAAGCACTAAGTAGGGAGAAGAAGAACAATAGTGGTTGCAAGATGGATGTCGGCATTCATGGTACAATATCGATAAGTACAACGATTAATGTTTCAACCTTGGGTGGCGGTGCAGATATCTACTTCTGAGGTTTAAAAGGAAAAATGCAAAGGATTCAGGCTATACACTAAAAACAGAATCAGAGTTTAAAGAGGAGAGTTAGGATTTGAGGATATCACAGCTCAAGAAGAACAAGCAATGTCATGTTGAGGTTTACTATGATTTGAACGTCCGGCCACCTATGATTTCTCTATTGTGATACCATGTCAAGAAAAGGTGGAAAACACGTATCAATTGATTCTTAGGATGGTGGGAAATTGTCAAGTACTATTATTTTGAGAAAACCATAAAATCTCTATGCAATCTTTTAGCTTTTATGTGAAATGAAGCATGTAACTTGTACCTGAAATGTGCCAGAACCATGCTACGAGTTTGTGCAGTTGTTTTCAGGGTTATGTTATTATGCAAAATTTCAACGTGCTTGGTAGCTGCATCGTCAAATAAAAAGGATGATACTGAAATTTTCAATATCACACTGAAATTTATTTGACCCAACAAGATAAAATATTGTATGTTCATGTTTGCATACTCTGTACTCATGAATGTGAAAACACCAACATCAGTGGACCACTTTTAGCTTGAACTATTCAAATTTTAAACATCTATATTGCTTATTTCTCAAGATGGACGGGTGCGGCAACGCGCGCCTTTATGTTCTAGTTTAACATGGGTTTGGTTAGCCAAAATTTGGGTCGCCCATCTACGAGAGGAGTTGGCCCTCTTCCATATTCCCCCAATACACACCACTATCTAAAAAATCCCTCGTGTTGCCGCCCGTCACCACGGCCGCCTGCTGTCATGCCACCGTTGAGAGAGAGAGAGATTTCTCATTGACAAGTTGCGGGCCTATGTTAGATTTGATATTAGAAAAATGATCATCGGCAATCTGCAAAATCATTCATCCCCATAACTAGAAAAATAACGCATATTTTCCTTTCCCTCATGCCTTTGTGCCTAGGGTAAAGTTCTCCTACCCTCAAAGCTTCATCGCCTACCGTGGTTCACCCCCACCCTTTGCCTGCTACTCCGATGGCTGGTGGAGGAGAGGGGAACCCTGATGCCTCGGTTCCGGCTAGTTGTTTAGGCAAGGGTTTTCTAGTCCTCGCAGGGGCGGCGCTCGGACGAATGGTGATACTTCATCTTTGAGTTGGTCTTCCGGGCTTCGTTCCTTTTCGAATTCGTCCGCTAGGATAAAGTCGAAGGAGCTCTGGTGTAGAATCCGCCCGTCTCCCTGGGACAATGAGGTTAGGGTTTCTCGTTGTAGGTGCGCAACGGTGAGATCAGATGCCAACACCTCAAATCGATTCGAGGGTTCAATGGCGATAACTACGGCTCGAGGGCATTGGTCCTTACGGACACACGCATGAAGACTTTCCGGGTGTCATCCACAAGGACAGGCCAGCTCCGGTATAGGAGCAAGGACAACGACACACCGTGACTCGTTCTGGCGGCGGTAGTGATCGTCCGATGATCTTTTCGAAAAAAATAACTTTCTAACTATGCGCGGCTATGTATGGCTTACAACGATCCCAAGCGTAGTGTCGCCTGCAGCGCTCCCTAAATTGGTCGACCCAAGAAACATAGCTGAGTAGGATGTTGTTTCGCTCGCTCGTTTGTTTTTCTTTTTTCTCCTTTTCTATATAATTTTATATATATTCTGAAATATCCTAACATATACATATTTATATATAAATTGTTTATGAACGCTAAAATATGTCCACGGAAATTTTCAAATGTTAATAGCATTAAAAAAATGTACATAACAAATGTTCACATGTTTCAAAAGAAATCTTCGTTACATTATTTTTTTATTCTGTGTTAAAAAAATATTCACCCAACTTTCAATTTTTTAACGGCATTAAAAATGTACATAAAAATTGTTCACCCATTTCGTTAAAATTTTCATGTAATGAAAAATATTTCGCAACAATCAGGAAAATATAAATGGCACTTTAAAAACGTTCACGTGTTTCATTTTTTGGTGATATTTAAAATAATATTTATACAATGTACAAGTAATTTTTCACCTAGTTAAATAAATTATCTTGTATCATATAAAAATGTTTCAGCATTTCTTTGAAAAATGTTTAACACACATTTAAAAAAAACATGTACTTGAAAAAATGTATATCATGTATTTAAAAATGGTCTATCATGTATAAAAAAATGTGCACGTGTATAAATAAATATACAATGTGTACTAAAAAAATAGTCATGTGTTGAAAAAATAATTTAAAAACCCATAGAAAACCAATGAAGAAACATATAAACAGGAGAAAAGCCGGTGAAAGAAACACATAAAGCACAACAGAAACAAATAGGAAAAAACCCGCATGAAAAGCGATCAAAACCATCAAACAACAAACAGGGAAAAAATCATGCAAAAAACTGAGCAAAACCTTCACAAAAAACAACAGGAAAAAACATGTGTATAAACTGGTTAAAAACTTGGTAGAAAGTGCTCCCCCCAGGACTAGTAGCAGCCCATTTCCTTTGCTTTTAGCCCATCCTAGGGTAAGACGGTACTTCTCCATCCGGCCTTACCACACATAAACCCTAAATCCCCATTCCCCAATCCCCCATTGCATGAGTGCGCTACCAATGCGTGCAGCCATGCCCTTAGCCACAATGGCGCCCGCTACTACCATGTAGTAGTGGTCGTCCGATGGTCCAGGGCCTCAATGCAAAATTATTTATGTTAGGGATGCTTTGTACTCCAGGTGAATTTTTATATTAGAGTTATGTCTACTCGCATTAAACCCGCAAAAATGTTATTAGTAAGCCATCATAGATAATTATTGGGAAAGTTTTTTCTTCTAGAAGCTGAAGATGCTCTTAGGATCGCTTCCATACCCTTAAGTAGTATAAATTTTGCGGATGATTTCATTTTTAGTTTATGTATAGGCTAGTGTGTGGTTCAGCAAACAGAACATGGTAGGCATCCGGTCCGGCCTGTCCTATGCTGAGCTAGGCATCCGACCCGACCTGACTCATCATAGGGGAACCAACACGAAGGGTCAGCTCTTTTTCCCGAACCGAAACCCACATAGTCCAAACAGTTTCCTCTATCTCTATTGGATACAAAAATCTGAATTTATTTTGAAAAAATGGGTTTCTACTAGTGTACCTAGGCGCAACTATGTACCTTTTACAACGATCCCAAGCGCAGTGTTGCGTGCAGTGCTCCCTGAATGGGCCGGCCCAAGAAACATAGCTAAGTGGGATGTTGCTTCGTTTGCTCGTTTGTTTCAAATTTTGTTATTTTATAATTTTATTTATATTCTAAATATCATAAAATATAAATATAAATATTTATATTTAAAATGTTATCCAGTGCTAAAAAATGTTCACAAACATTTTAACATGTTAGTGGTATTAATAAATTGTACATAAAAATGGTTACACGTTTCAGAAAAATGTTTGTGAGATTAAAAAATGTTTATTCAGTGTTAAAAACATATTGATGCAACTTAAATTTTCTTAACGACTTTAAAATATTGTACATATGAAAAAGATGTTTATACAGTGTAAAAAATATTTCACTTAACTAAAAAATGTTGCGTAAAATTGAAGAAAATATAAGTGGCCTTTTTTTCAATATTTCAATTTTTTGTTGACATTTAATAATAATATGTAAACTATGTGAAAAGAATGTTCACCTAGTTACATAAACTATCTGTTATCATTTGAACATTTACTTAAAATTTTTAACACATATTTTAAAAAGTTAAAAAACATGTATCTAAAAAAGTGTACATCAGGCATTTGAAAGATGTTCAATGTGTGTAAAAAATGTCTTGTGTATAAAAAGTATACAATGTGCACTGAAAAAAAATAGACACGTGTTTATTTTTTTTTAAACCCATAGAAACCAATGAAGAAACACATAAAACAGGAGAAAAGACGGTCAAAGAGATACATAAACCACTACAGTAACAAACAGGAAAAAATCCACGCGAAAAATGTCCAAAACCATCAAAAAACAAACAGGGGAAAATCATGAAAAAACCCGGTCAAAACCATCACAGAAACAAACAGGAAAAAAACATGTGAAGAAACTGGTCAAAAACTTCCTGAAAAACTGCTCCCCCAGGACTAGCAGCGGCCCATTTCTTTGCATTTAGCCCAGCCCATGGTAACACAGTACTTCTCTATCCGGCCTTACCGCACATAAACCCTAAATCCTAAATCCCCAGTCCCCAATTCCCCATCGCGCGAGCGCGCGTGCCGCCACTACCATCGACGGCTAGCCACCACCGCACGTCGCCGCCACGACCGTCGTCACTGACCTGCAAAGGAAGCGGAGGCCGCCGCCGAGAGGCAAAACCTACAGCCCGAACCCTAGCGAGCTCCATCCATGGCGGACGCCCCCGCGCAACCCGCACCGGCCGCCGCGGCCGCCGCCGGGAACCCCCACAAGCGCAAGAACAAGGGGAAGGGCAACCCCAACAAGAAGAACAAGAAGCTGAAGGGCCCCGACGACGCCACCCGCCGCCGCCACAAGCCGAGCGCCAAGTTCCTCAAGCTGCTCGAGAAGCGCGCCCGCGACTACAACTCCGACGACGACGACGACGCCCCCCAAGTCCGACCACGAAGGTCACAGCCACGGCCGCCGCCGAAGCAACGTGATGCTGCTCCCGATGGCGACGATGACCTCAAAGAGGCCCCCTCGTCCGAGGAGGAGGCCTCCAGCTCCGGCGGGGAGTCCGACGGAGAAAAGGCCGTCACCATGTTCCAGGAAGGCTGCAGGGCTTTCCAGGCCGCCTTCACCAAGATCATGGAGAAGAAGCTCGCCGACAACCCACTGGTTGGTTACACTCCCCTAATTCTCAACGTTTTTACATTTCTGTCATGATGATGCATAACATAAAAGGGGGGCTAACACTTTTTCTTCTTGTTACCAGGGTCCAATTCTGTCAGCGGACAAGAAATTGGTCGCCGCCAAGTTGGCCGAGGAGGCGGACGAGCACAAGTCCAAGGGAGAGGCCCGCAAGGAGAAGCGCCTTGTATGCTACACCTCAATTCACTTGCTTGCTAATTCACCATGCACTTAAAATGCATTTGTGTTCAGGGCATGACCTCTTGTTTTGTGGCAAATGTAGGCTGCGCAGAAGGGTCATAAAATACCTGAGAATGCTATTGACAACAAAGAAAAGATGCTTATCAAGGTTGCAACCCAAGGAGGTAATGCTCTGTTTTCTACTGTATCATTTTGCTTGCGTCTAATATCAAACTTCTCCAAACTCACCCCTTGCTCTCCAACATCTTTTCATGTACTCTATTGATGATGCAGTTGTCAGGTTGTTCAATGAGGTAAGCACACTTGTCTTTTCTTAACTGCTGGACATATATGTTGCTCTGTTTGTTGTGAATATAATTATTCATTCTAGGGAGCTTCCATGGATTCTTATCTTAATGCAGATTTTTGGTTCTAATATTTTTGGGCATTCAGCAAAATATGCTATGCAATGCCAGTTATTTCCTAAGACTTGGATGGGGCTCCATGATACCTTTCCCATCTCTTTCTAATGAACAACATATGGCAACTATCATACATATCACACTCGGTTCAGTTGCCTGGATATATTCGAGAAAGAGATTTGCTTAGTTCAAGCTGCAATTAGTTCCACACTTAGTTACTTACCTACTATGGGCTTATTTGATTCAAGCGAATTTCATTAGGGTTTTGGAGGATTTGAATCCTTATGAATTCTTCTGGTGTATGTTACTTGATTAACTTTATTGGAATCCTTAAGAATTGAAACCTATTGGAACATTTAGGTTCTTTCCTAATATTCTCTTGCACTCTATTTTGTACATACTTTGGAAAAGAATCGTGTTACCTAACTAGTAAGTCTTAAAATTTGTTTCTTTTTCAGGTGAGCAAGCGACAGACTAGGAAAGGTTTGAATCCATCAAGTAAAGATGTCAAATGTATGACCTTTTCCTTTTCAATGCTATTGACTTCCTCCAATATTTTAAGATTCATTTGACACCTTCGCCTACTTTTTTAGACTTCTAATTTATCGATGGCCAAACTTTGTATTATCGCTGTTTATTAGTTATCTGGAAAAGAAAAACATTAGTGGGCATGGGACAACCCAAATAATTTGTTGACAGGATGATCAAACATGTTTCTTGTTAGACAGAGCAGTAGTCTGAAATACAATTTGCTGTATGAAATGCCAGTTAGTTACCACTATTACAATCTGTTTATCTTTATCCATTTTTGTTGCTGTTTGAAACAGATCAGCCTTACGCAAAACATGTTAACTGCCTACTCTTTCCTTTCTGCTTTCAATCTGTATCCAAGGATGAAATATCAGCATGCACCCATGACCCCGTGTCATCACAATATGACATATAAATTGGCACTGCGGGTGTTGTTATTTCTGAAGTCTTCTAAGAGTAGTAGTTGTTTAATCAAGCTTGAAAAGAATTATGTTAAATCTTCTTTTCAAACATCTCAATTGCACAGTGAAACTTATGAAAAACAATGAAATTTGGCGACCTGGACTCATAGTTTATCAAGCCTTTAGCTAATTAGGTGCAGTCTGGAGCTTCAAAGCTCAGGTTGATGTTAGTTAGAGGTCTGAATGACCAAGTGTTGGGGGAGGAATATAACTGCTTACATTTTAGAGGGTTTGAATTTGACGATTTGATGTTTGACTGTAAGAACAGTAGATGTACATTTGTTTGATAATTTGCAGACAAACTTGAAAATCAGTTAGAACTGAAAACAGCTGGAGATGTCGCATGCTATAGTTCTTTTGATGCTAGCACACCATCATATTGACCCATGATTGTGCACATTATGCCTATCTTCTGCGTTCAGTTTTGATGCTCACAACCATTTCTATACTGATATACAAATGGGCTGATTGGTTTCCTGTTTGTCCTAGCAGCTTTGGCAAAACACTCTGTACCATCTAGCGAAGGACAACAAGGCCAGGGATCTTCCAAGTTCTCAAAGGTATGTATACCTAATTCTTTCTTCACTAAGTGATTGTTTGGATAACTAGTATTTGGAACAAGTATTAGCAAAACCAGTTTTAAGAGGATTTTTAGGAAAACCAGTTTTAGGCTGTTGTTTTGGTGAAGCTGATTTATAGGATACTTCGTTTGGACTTAAAAACTTCAAATATCGGGGAGAGTATTAAATAGATTTCCCCCTTAACTCTCTCTCCCTCAACGGACACACATGTGATCGTCAACTGCTTGCAACAGCTTTGGCCGAGCATGATGTTGATGATGCTATTGAAGAAATACTGCATTATGTTTCTGATTGTGAGGCCGCTGCGATAAGCAGCTGCTTCCTGCTGACACCATTATCTCGCTGAGATCGAAGTCACAGCTTTGCCCGAGCAAGATGTCCTCTCCATCCTCCGCAGTGACCTGAGAGCAGCACCATGAAAACTGTAGGAAGTAGCATTAGCGTTGCTGTTGGTCAGCAACATCCAGCGAGGGACTCCCTGGAGCTATTGTCACGTCGTCCGGCTGCTCTGTGGTAGGAAGATTCGATCTCCTCAACCTGTAGCTTGCCTGTATGAATCCTCCACCGGCAGCCAAAACAGCAGATTCACATGGAAACTGTAGTTACTGGACGAGGACCATGGGAGTGGGCCGGCTGTGGCGGATGGTGGAAGTGGCGCTGGTGGCCATGGGCGAGGATTGACAGTGGCATAGCCTCGTAAGGCTGAAGCATCGCCAGTGACAATGGGCGAGGGCCGGCAGTGGTGTAGGGCCGAAGCGATGACGGCGACCATGGGTGAGGGCCGGCAATGTTGTTGGGCGGGGCAAGGGCCAGCAGTGGCGTGGGGCGGAAGCGATGGCGGCGACCATGGGTGAGGGCCGGCAATGTCGTCGGGCGGAAGTGTCGGCGACCTTGGCCGAGGGCCGAGAGTGGCGGAGGGGGGAAGCGTCGACGGCGACCATGAGTAATCATTGCAAGACGATGACTGGCAAGGGGCAGCACAAACCTTCATGGTGGCGGCATTAATGTCACGGCAAGAAACTATCCTGAACTGGCTTTTGTTGGTTCATGAGAGAATGTGTTTTTGTAAAAATGATTATTAGTCGATTTTCCATCAACGTAAAATTATGAGTTTAGGCGAAACAATTTCTAGTAATCCGCGGATTGACTAAGATATGCAAACAGAGTTTGTGCTAACCTCTGTGGGTTAAATGCTGTCAACAGAAGTCTCTTCAACGCAGCAACATAAGTCAAAATATGCTGCTAGGAGCAGGTTATCTTATCCCAGCAGCATTTCAGGATAGTCAGGTAGAGCTCTCTTAGTAAGGAAGTGAATGTATGTAGACAGGTAGTAGTAAATTCAGGTTTTGCTTGTACTAGCAGCCATAGTCGGTTTAAACTTCAGGAACCGACCCTCCCTTGTACTATAAATACAGCCCAAGTGCTGGCAATAGAAATCAGTTCTCCGCTCACCAATCAAGAGTCTCTCCCGTGCTAGTCCACAATTGTTTTGCTTGCCCTCTCATAGTGTCCCCTGAGTACTCGCAGTTCGGTCTAACAACCTCGGGGTGAAATCAGTTTTATTTAAACGGATTCTGTCAAAACAATCTCTAAAAGTCTGTCCCTTCAGTTTAGGGGCTATGTACTAGGTATTAATGCTGCATTGTCCGATTAAATTTATGGACAATGGAAGTCATCGTTGCTAGTGTATCTAGCAGTCACACTAAACTTCAAACAAGACTTGATTTTGAAACTAGTTATTTGGTGTACAAATTAAATGAAACTGTGCATGGTTGGAACATGTAAGCTGATACCTGGAAACAATTGCCACAGTGCAACTTGACATGAAACATTAAAGTAAAGCCCGTTGCGGACCCCTTCTCTTTTGCGTATGAATGCGACTGTGATGGCATAGTGGAGTTTGAGCACTATGTCTAATTTATTGAGGCTAGCACTTTTGCGTATGAATGCGACTGTGATGGCATAGTGGAGTTTGAACACTATATCTAATTTATTGAGGCTAGCACTTTTGAAAAATGAGGATTGCTATGAGCCATAAGACAGTAAAAGCTGCAGGATATACGAGTAGTTGGGGGATAAATACCAGTATACCTACCATAATCATCAGGTGAACAGGGGATCCTAATAACAGTAGTAAAAAAAAGCTGGATCATTGGTTTATCCAATTAAGCTGCTAGTTCACTGGTTGGAGTAATTAACTAGCTGAACTGCAGGTTTCTAAGTATTTTGCAACATATTTTTAATACAGTGTTGCATATATAACTCAACTTGTGGATTTCTGTGCATGTAACTCATAATTGATCTGCTTATTAGAATATTGGCAAAGGTGAAGATGAGCCAGGGTGGGCCCCTCTACGTGACACATACATGCTTGGTTCCAAATTGAAGGACTGGGATAAAGCGCAGGTAAAAATCTTCTGGATATAGCATTATTTGTGTAGTACAACAACACATGCACCTGTATAATTAACTAATGTCTTGTTTACTGGGCAGGATTCTGATGTGGCTAAACCGAGTGAGGTCCCTTTGGACAACTTTTCTGATGATGAATAGGAAACAAAATCTATTTGCATGGTTGGCTGAGGGGCTACATTTTGAATGGGGGAATGGAGGGTGGTTGATGCTTTTGGATGCATCCAAGAGCGCAAGATTTTGGAGAGGGGAAGAATGGCGTCTCTGATGTGGTTTTCGGTTACTAGGTTTCATTGCATGCATCCAGGAGCGCAAGATTTCTACATGCAAACCTTGTAGGTTTAGTTTCTCTTCATCCTTGTATCACAACAAAATTCTTGCAGAATTGTTGTCACAGCTTAATGAGTATAATTGTTTTGCCCAGAATTCTTTCTAGTGCATTAAGACAAACCTGATATTTTTATGCTGCAATGATTTGTTGTTGAAAATCGGAAATCCTACTAGTTTGTCCGAAGAGGTTGTTCTGGCATACCGACAAATTGTAACTGGAATAGCTGTATGAAATTTGATTCCAAAATGTAACTGGAATAGGTTTTTCAGGACTAACAAACATGGGGACCAGCTAGCTACTGCATGCGTTGCTAAGGCCAAACTTTAAGATGCACATATACACAAACGACTAACTATGGCGCCCATCCTGATTATCTGCGGGAAAATGCACCTGGAGTCCAGGAAGCGCTTAATTTTTCTTTGGATTTGAGCTTCTATCACCCATCATGATCGTCCATCAGAGAATGTACCAGGAAGCAGCGGCAGCCAATCTGCTCGCGCATGTTGTGATTCTTGCGATTCATTGAAAATTCATGGTGCCTATGGGTATCAAATTCACATCTCCGGTAGGGAGGTACAAAACAAATAGCCCACAAAATAGGAAAACTGTAACACAAACAAGAATGAGCTATTTATCCTGTGCATAGAAAAGCATCAGCCTATATAAAAGACTTGGGCGGTTGACATTGGCATAAAGTTATTCGTCCTCCGGTTGGTCAATGGCCAAGAATCTCTTGTGTCTTCCTCCTTGGGTAGTTCAGCTCAAACTTCATCAATCATTAACTTTATTAGCCTTGTGGTAGGTCAAATGCTGTAAGAACTTTACCAACCATTCATACAAGAGGTGATTTATCTCGAAAACATGTTTCTTTTGTTTTACCAACCAGTCAACCATATCTGTTCACTGGATAATAAAACATGTTTCTTTGTAGACAGAACAGTAGTCTGAAATACAATTTGTTGTATGAAATGCTAGTTAGTCACTAGTATTACCATCTGGTTATCTTTATCCATTTTTGCTGCTATTTGAGAGCCTTGTGCAAATCATGTTAACTGCCTCTTCTTGCCTTTCTACTTCCAATCTGTATCCAAGAATGAAATATCTGCATGCACCCATGACCCCATGTCATGACAATATGACATAAATTGGTGACGCGGGTGTTGTTATTTTGAAAGTCTTGTAAGAGTAGTAGTTGTTTTAATCAAGCTTGAAAAGAATTATGTGCAACCTTCGTTTCAAACATCTCAATTGCAGAGTGGAACTTGTGAACAATGAAATTTGGTGACCTGGACTCTAGTTTATCAAGCCTTTAGCTAATTAGGGTGCAGTCCGGAGCTTCAAAGCTCTGGTTGATGTTAGTTAGAGTTGCAATGGACATGATACATGTCTGCTTTCTACTCTATAAATACCACACCATTTAATGGGCAACTGAATGACCAAGTGTTGGGAGAGGCATATACTCCCTCCGTTCCAAAATAGATGACTCAACTTTGAAAATAGATGACTCAACTTTGTACTAAAGTTAGTATAAAGTTGAGTCATCTATTTTGGAACGGAGGGAGTAACTGCTTACATTTTAGATGGTTTGAATATGACAGCTTGATGTTTCACTGAATCATTGGTTTGACTATAAGAACAGTAGATGTACATTTGTTTGATAATTTGCAGACAAACTTGAAAATCAATTAGAACTGAAAACAGCTGGAGATGTCACATGCTATAGTTCTTTTGATGCTAGCACACCATCATGCCTATGTTTTGTGTTCAGTTTTGATGCTCACAACCATTTCTATACTGATATCCAAATGGGTTGATTGGTTTCCTGTTTGTCCTAGCAGCTTTGGCAAAACACTCTGTACCATCTAACGAAGGAGGAAGGACAATAAGGCCAGGGATCTTCGAAGTTCTCAAAGGTAGTTATACCTAATTCTTTCTCCACTAAAAGTCCATCCCCTTCAGTTTAGGGGCTTATGGTACTAGGTATTAATGTTGTGCTGTCCGATTAAGTTTGTGGACAATGGAAGTCATCATCGCTAGTGTTATCAAGCAGTCACACTAAACTTCAAGCAAGACTCGATTTTGAAACTAGTTATTCGGTGTACAAAGTAAATGAAACATTAAAGCAAAGCCCGTTGCGCACCCCTTCTCTTTTGCGTATGAATGTGACCGTGGTGGCATAGTGGAGTTTGAACACTATGTCTAATTTATTGAGGCTAGCACTTTTGAAAAACGAGGATTGCCATGAGCTACAAGACAGTAAAAGCTGCAGGATATACGAGTAGTTGGGGGATAAATACTAGGATACCTACCATAATCATCGTGTGAACAGGGGATCCTAAGGCTGGTCACAATGGGCAAGAACATAAGCTAGTAACTTACACACTTCCCTAGACTATGTTACTACCTCCATAGTGGGTAGGAACATCTATGTAGTGTCATGCAACGATGTATTTATTAGGTTATAGACTCATTGTTTCTTGAAGTGTGTGATGTTCCGGTAACTTAGCTAGTTACCACAATCACCTCTCTCTTCATTAAATATGTGCCACATAAGCAAAGTTGTATTGGAGTGTGTGATGTTACTCCTAAGTTCCTCCCCATTGTGACCAGCCTAACAGTAGTAAAAAAGTTGGATCATTGGTTTATCCAATTAAGCTGCTTCACTGGTTGGAGTAATTAATTAGCTGAACTGCAGGTTTCTGCAACATATTTTAATACAGTATTGCATATATAACTGAACTTTACTTGGATTTCTGTGCATGTAACTCATAATTGTTCTGCTTTCTAGAATATTGGAGAAAGTGAAGATGAGCCAGGTTGGGCCCCTCTACGTGACGCATACATGCTTGGTTCCAAATTGAAGGACTCGGATAAAGCACAGGTAAAAATCCTATGGATATAGCATTATTTGTGTGAGTACAACGACACACGCACCTGTATATTTAACTAATGTTTTGTTTACTGGGCAGGATTCTGATGTGGCTAAACCGAGTGAGGTCCCTTTGGACAACTTTTTTGATGATGAATAGGAAACAAAATCTATTGTACGGTTGGCTGTGAGGGGCTACATTCTGAAGGGGGGAATGGCAGGCTGTTGGTGCGTTTGGACGCATCCAAGAGCGTAATATTTTGGAGAGGGGAAGAATGGCGTCTCTGATGTGATTTTCGTTTACTAGGTTTCATTGCATGCATCCAAGAGCCCAAGATTTCTACATGCAAACCTTGTAGTTCTAGTTTCTCTTCATCCTTTGTATCACAACAAATTCTTGCAAAACTGTGGTCGCAACTTAACGAATACAATTGTTTTGCCCAGAATTCTTTGTAGTGCATCAAGACAAACCTGATATTTTGGTGCTGCATCGATTTCTTGTTGAAAATCCTGCTAGTTTGTACGAAGAGGTTTATCTGACATACAGAGAATTTTAACTAGAATAGCTGTATGAAATTTGATTTCACAATGTATAACTCAGGATTAACAAACATGGGGACCAGCTAGCCACTGCATGATTCGCTAAGACCAAACTTTAAGCTGCACATATACACAAATGACTAACTATGGCGCCCATCCTGATTGCCTATATTAAAATGCACCAGTAGTCGAGGAAGCAGTGGCAGCCACTCTTAACACTTAGTTTCCTTTTGATTTGAGAACCTCTATCACCCATCATAAATTGTACCAGGAAGCAGCGACTGCAGCCGATATCGTGCATGTTGTAATTCTAGCGATTTATTGAAACTTCCTAATGCCTTCTATGCCTATGGATATCAAATTCACATCTCCAGTAAGCAGGCACACAACAAATAACCCACAAAAATAGGAAAATCGTAACACAAATAAGAATGAGCTATGTATCATCCGCATAGAAAAGCCTGACCCTATATAAAAGGCTTGGGCAGTTGACATTGACATGAAGTTATTCGTCCTCTGGTGGGTCAATGTCTAAGAGTCTCTTTGTTGTGACTTTTTCCTTGGGTAGCTCACCGGAAACTTTATCGATCATTAATTTTAGTCTAGTATCAAGTCACTCGTTTCATATTGCTTACTATGGTGTGTACATCGAGGAAGGCAAAGTACCGATTTGCAAGGTTAGTTTTCTCCTTTATTTCTCCTCAACCTATCTCTATTGGATGGACTTACACCCCTACATATTTAATTTCTTCACCTATAAAAAAACTAGCAAGATCCACTCCATTGGTAATTCCACCAATAAGACCCTATCAAAATACCCCGTTAGTTCGGCTGGGTAGGTCAAGATGCTATAAGAACTTTACCAACCATTCATACTGTTGGGGAACGTAGTAATTTCAAAAAAATTCCTACGCATACGCAAGATCATGGTGATGCATAGCAACGAGAGGGGAAAGTGTTGTCCACGTACCCTCGTAGACTGAAAGCGGAAGCGTTAGCACAACGCGGTTGATGTAGTCGTACGTCTTCACGATCCGACCGATCAAGTACCGAACGCACGACACCTCCGAGTTCAGCACACATTCAGCCCGATGACGTCCCTCAAACTCCGATCCAGGCGAGTGTTGAGGGAGAGTTTCGTCAGCACGACAGCGTGGTGACGATGATGATGTTCTACCGACGCAGGGCTTCGCCTAAGCACCGCTACAGTATTATCGAGGTGGACTATGGTGGAGGGGGGCACCGCACACGGCTAAAAGATCAAGCGATCAATTGTTGTGTCTTTGGGGTGCCCCCTGCCCCCGTATATAAAGGAGCAAGGGGCGAGGGAGGTGCGGCCGGCCAAGGAGGAGGCGCGCCAGGAGGATTCCTACTCCCACCGGGAGTAGGACTCCCTCCCTTCCTTGTTGGACTAGGAGAGGAGAGGGAAGGAGAGAGAGGGAAAGGAAAGGGGGGGGGGCGCCGCCCCCCTCCTTGTCCAATTCGGACTTGGGGGGGGGGAGGGGCGCGCGGCTGCCCCTTGGCCGCTTCTCCTCTTCCACCAATTGGGCCCATGAGGCCCAATAGCCTCGGGGGGGGGGGGTCCGGTAACCCCCCCGGTACTCCGGTATATATCAGATAACCCCCGGAACCATTCCGGTGTCCGAATATAGTCATCCAATATATCAATCTTCATGTCTCGACCATTTAGAGACTCCTCGTCATGTCCGTGATCACATCCGGGACTCCGAACAACCTTCGGTACATCAAAACATATAAACTCATAATATAACTGTCATCGAAACGTTAAGCGTGCGGACCCTACGGGTTCGATAACTATGTAGACATGATCGAGACACGTCTCCGGTCAATAACCAATAGCGGAATCTGGATGCTCATATTGGCTCCCACATATTCTATGAAGATCTTTATCGGTTAGACCGCATAACAACATACGTTGTTCCCTTTGTCATCGGTATGTTACTTGCCCGAGATTCGATCGTCGGTATTTCAATACCTAGTTCAATCTCGTTACCGGCAAGTCTCTTTACTCGTTCTGTAATACATCATCCCACAACTAACTCATTAGTTGCAATGCTTGCAAGGCTTAAGTGATGTGCATTACCGAGAGGGCCCAGAGATACCTCTCCGACAATCGGAGTGACAAATCCTAATCTCGAAATACGCCAACCCAACAAGTACCTTCGGAGACACCTGCAGAGCACCTTTATAATCACTCAGTTACGTTGTGACGTTTGGTAGCACACAAAGTGTTCCTCCGGTAAACGGGAGTTGCATAATCTCATAGTCATAGGAACATGTATAAGTCATGAAGAAAGCAGTAGCAACATACTAAACGATCGAGTGCTAAGCTAACGTAATGGGTCAAGTCAATCACATCATTCTCCTAATGATGTGATCCCGTTAATCAAATGACAACTCATGTCTATGGCTAGGAAACATAACCATCTTTGATCAACGAGCTAGTCAAGTAGAGGCATACTAGTGACACTCTGTTTGTCTATGTATTCACACAAGTATTATGTTTCCGGTTAATACAATTCTAGCATGAATAATAAACATTCATCATGATATAAGGAAATAAATAATAACTTTATTATTGCCTCTAGGGCATATTTCCTTCAGTCTCCCACTTGCACTAGAGTACCTAATCTAGATTACACAGTAATGATCCTAACACCCATGGAGCCTTGGTGCTGATCATGTTTTGCTCATGGAAGAGGCTTAGTCAACGGGTCTGCAACATTCAGATCCGTATGTATCTTGCAAATTTCTATGTCTCCCACCTGGACTAAATCCCGGATGGAATTGAAGCATCTCTTGATGTGCTTGGTTCTCTTGTGAAATCTGGATTCCTTCGCCAAGGCAATTGCACCAGTATTGTCACAAAAGATTTTCATTGGACCCGATGCACTAGGTATGACACCTAGATAGGATATGAACTCCTTCATCCAGACTCCTTCATTTGCTGCTTCCGAAGCAGCTATGTACTCCGCTTCACATGTAGATCTCGCCACGACGCTTTGTTTAGAGCTGCACCAACTGACAGCTCCACCGTTCAATGTAAACACGTATCCGGTTTGCGATTTAGAATCGTCCGGATCAGTGTCAAAGCTTGCATCAACGTAACCATTTACGATGAGCTCTTTGTCACCTCCATAAACGAGAAACATATCCTTATTCCTTTTCAGGTATTTCAGGATGTTCTTGACCGCTGTCCAGTGATCCACTCCTGGATTACTTTGGTACCTCCCTGCTAAACTTATAGCAAGGCACACATCAGGTCTGGTACACAACATTGCATACATGATAGAGCCTATGGCTGAAGCATAGGGAACATCTTTCATCTTCTCTCTATCTTCTGCAGTGGTCGGGCATTGAGTCTTACTCAACTTCACACCTTGTAACACAGGCAAGAACCCTTTCTTTGCTTGATCCATTTTGAACTTCTTCAAAACTTTGTCAAGGTATGTGCTTTGTGAAAGTCCAATTAAGCGTCTTGATCTATCTCTATAGATCTTGATGCCCAATATATACGCAGCTTCACCGAGGTCTTTCATTGAAAAACTCTTATTCAAGTATCCCTTTATGCTATTCAGAAATTCTATATCATTTCCAATCAGCAATATGTCATCCACATATAATAATAGAAATGCTACAGAGCTCCCACTCACTTGTAAATACAGGCTTCTCCAAAAGTCTGTACAAAACCAAATGCTTTGATCACACTATCAAAGCGTTTATTCCAACTCCGAGAGGCTTGCACCAGTCCATAAATAGATCGCTGGAGCTTGCACACTTTGTTAGCTCCCTTTGGATCGACAAAACCTTCCGGTTGCATCATATACAACTCTTCTTCCAGAAATCCATTCAGGAATGTAGTTTTGACATCCATTTGCCAAATTTCATAATCATAAAATGCAGCAATTGCTAACATGATTCGGACAGACTTAAGCATCGCTACGGGTGAGAAGGTCTCATCGTAGTCAATCCCTTGAACTTGTCGAAAACCATTTGCAACAAGTCGAGCTTTATAGACAGTAACATTACCGTCAGCGTCAGTCTTCTTCTTGAAGATCCATTTATTCTCAATTGCTTGCCGATCATCGGGCAAGTCAACCAAAGTGCACACTTTGTTCTCATACATGGATCCCATCTCAGATTTCATGGCCTCAAGCCATTTCGCGGAATCTGGGCTCACCATCGCTTCTTCATAGTTCGTAGGTTCGTCATGGTCTAGTAGCATAACCTCCAGAACAGGATTACCGTACCACTCTGGTGCGGATCTTACTCTGGTTGACCTACGAGGTTCAGTAACAACTTGATCTGAAGTTCCATGATCATCATCATTAACTTCCTCACTAATTGGTGTAGGCGTCGCAGAAACTAGTTTCTGCGATGAACTACTTTCCAATAAGGGAGCAGGTACAATTACCTCATCAAGTTCTACTTTCCTCCCACTCACTTCTTTCGAGAGAAACTCCTTCTCCAGAAAGATTCCGAATTTAGCAACAAAAGTCTTGCCTTCGGATCTGTGATAGAAGGTGTACCAACAGTCTCCTTTGGGTATCCTATGAAGACACATTTTTCCGATTTGGGTTCAAGCTTACCAGGTTGAAGCTTTTTCACATAAGCATCGAAGCCCCAAACTTTAAGAAACGACAACTTTGGTTTCTTGCCAAACCACAGTTCATAAGGCGTCGTCTCAACGGATTTTGATGGTGCCCTATTTAACGTGAATGCGGCCGTCTCTAAAGCATAACCCCAAAACGATAGCGGTAAATCAGTAAGAGACATCATAGATCGTACCATATCTAGTAGAGTACGATTACGACGTTCGGACACACCATTACGCTGTGGTGTTCCGGGTGGCGTGAGTTGCGAAACTATTCCGCATTGTTTCAAATGAAGACCAAACTCATAACTCAAATATTCTCCTCCACGATCAGATCGTAGAAACTTTATTTTCTTGTTACGATGATTTTCAACTTCACTCTGAAATTCTTTGAACTTTTCAAATGTTTCAGACTTATGTTTCATTAAGTAGATATACCCATATCTGCTTAAATCATCTGTGAAGGTGAGAAAATAACGATATCCGCCACGAGCCTCAACATTCATCGGACCACATACATCTGTATGTATGATTTCCAACAAATCTGTTGCTCTCTCCATAGTTCCGGAGAACGGCATTTTAGTCATCTTGCCCATGAGGCACGGTTCGCAAGTACCAAGTGATTCATAATCAAGTGGTTCCAAAAGTCCATCAGTATGGAGTTTCTTCATGCGCTTTACACCGATATGACCTAAACGGCAGTGCCACAAATAAGTTGCACTATCATTATCAACTCTGCATCTTTTGGCTTCAATATTATGAATATGTGTATCACTACTATCGAGATTTAACAAAAATAGACCACTCTTCAAGGGTGCATGACCATAAAAGATATTATTCATATAAATAGAACAACCATTATTCTCTGATTTAAATGAATAACCGTCTCGCATCAAACAAGATCCAGATATAATGTTCATGCTTAACGTTGGCACCAAATAACAATTATTTAGGTCTAAAACTAATCCCGAAGGTAGATGTAGAGGTAGCGTGCCGACCGCGATCACATCGACTTTGGAACCATTGCCCACGCGCATTGTCACCTCGTCCTTAGCCAATCTTCGCTTAATCCGTAGCCCCTGTTTCGAGTTGCAAATATTAGCAACATAACCAGTATCAAATACCCAGGTGCTACCGCGAGCATTAGTAAGGTACACATCAATAACATGTATATCACATATACCTTTGTTCACCTTGCCATCCTTCTTATCCGCCAAATGCTTGGGGCAGTTCCGCTTCCAGTGACCAGTCTGCTTGCAGTAGAAGCACTCAGTCTCAGGCTTAGGTCCAGACTTGGGTTTCTTCTCCTGAACAACAACTTGCTTGCTGTTCTTCTTGAAGTTCCCCTTCTTCTTCCTTTTGCCCTTTTTCTTGAAACTGGTGGTCTTATTGACCATCAACACTTGATACTCCTTTTTGATTTCTACCTCCGCAGCCTTTAGCATTGCGAAGAGCTCGGGAATCGTCTTATCCATCCCTTGCATGTTATAGTTCATCACGAAGCTCTTGTAGCTTGGTGGCAGTGATTGGAGAATTCTGTCAATGACGCTATCATCCGGAAGGTTAACTCCCAGTTGAATCAAGTGATTATTATACCCAGATATTTTGAGTATATGCTCACTGACAGAACTATTCTCCTCCATCTTGCAGCTGTAGAACTTATTGGAGACTTCATATCTCTCAATCCGGGCATTTGCTTGAAATATTAACTTCAACTTCTGGAACATCTCATATGCTCCATGACATTCAAAACGTCGTTGAAGTCCCGGTTCTAAGCCGTAAAGCATGGCACACTGAACTATCGAGTAGTCATCAGCTTTGCTTTGCCAGACGTTCTTAACGTCGTCAGTTGCATCTGCAGCAGGCCTGGCACCCAGCGGTGCTTCCAGGACGTAATTCTTCTGTGCAGCAATGAGGATAATCCTCAAGTTACGGACCCAGTCCATGTAATTGCTACCATCATCTTTCAACTTTGCTTTCTCAAGGAACGCATTAAAATTCAACGGAACAACAGCACGGGCCATCTATCTACAATCAACATAGACAAGCAAGATACTATCAGGTACTAAGTTCATGATAAATTTAAGTTCAATTAATCATATTACTTAAGAACTCCCACTTAGATAGACATCCCTCTAATCCTCTAAGTAACCACGTGTTCCATATCAACTAAACCATGTCCGATCATCACGTGAGATGGAGTAGTTTCAACGGTGAACATCACTATGTTGATCATATCTACTATATGATTCACGCTCGACCTTTCGGTCTCCGTGTTCTGAGGCCATATCTGTTATATGCTAGGCTCGTCAAGCTTAACCTGAGTATTCCGCGTGTGCAACTGTTTTGCACCCGTTGTATTTGAACGTAGAGCCTATCACACCCGATCATCACGTGGTGTCTCAGCACGAAGAACTTCGCAACGGTGCATACTCAGGGAGAACACTTATACTTTGATAATTTAGTGAGGGATCATCTTATAATGCTACCGTCAATCAAAGCAAGATAAGATGCATAAAAGATAAACATCACATGCAATCAATATAAATGATATGATATGGCCATCATCATTTGTCCTTGTGATCTTCATCTCCGAAGCACCGTCATGATCACCATCGTCACCGGCGCGACACCTTGATCTTCATCGTAGCATCGTTGTCATCTCGCCAACTTATGCTTCTACGACTATCGCTACCGCTTAGTGATAAAGTAAAGCTTTACAGGGCGTTTGCATTGCATACAAGAAAGCGACAACCATATGGCTCCTGCCAGTTGCCGATAACTCGGTTACAAAATATGATCATCTCATACAATAAAATATAGCATCATGCCTTGACCATATCACATCACAATATGCCCTGCAAAAACAAGTTAGACGTCCTCTACTTTGTTGTTGCAAGTTTTACGTGGCTGCTACGGGATGAGCAAGAACCGTTCTTACCTACGCATCAAAACCACAACGATAGTTTGTCAAGTTGGTGCTGTTTTAATCTTCGCAAGGACCGGGCGTAGCCACACTCAGTTCAACTAAAGTTGGAGAAACTGACACCCGCCAGCCACCTGTGTGCAAAGCACGTCGGTAGAACCAGTCTCGCGTAAGCGTACGCGTAATGTCGGTCCGGGCCGCTTCATCCAACAATACCGCCGAACCAAAGTATGACATGCTGGTAAGCAGTATGACTTATATCGCCCACAACTCACTTGTGTTCTACTCGTG
Source organism: Aegilops tauschii subsp. strangulata (assembly GCF_002575655.3). Taxonomy (NCBI): domain Eukaryota; kingdom Viridiplantae; phylum Streptophyta; class Magnoliopsida; order Poales; family Poaceae; genus Aegilops; species Aegilops tauschii. The sequence goes on from NC_053035.3 coordinate 59,361,020, forward strand.
CATATAACATCAACGCATAAAACCAGGCTCGGATGCCACTGTTGGGGAACATAGTAATTTCAAAAAATTTCCTACGCACACGCAAGATCATGGTGATGCATAGCAACGAGAGGGGAGAGTGTTGTCCACGTACCCTCGTAGACCGAAAGCGGAAGCGTTAGCACAACGCGGTTGATGTAGTCGTACGTCTTCACGATCCGACCGATCAAGTACCGAACGCACGACACCTCCGAGTTCAGCACACGTTCAGCCCGATGACGTCCCTCGAACTCCGATCCAGTCGAGTGTTGAGGGAGAGTTTCGTTAGCACGACGGCGTGGTGACGATGATGATGTTCTACCGATGCAGGGCTTCGCCTAAGCACCGCTACAGTATTATCGAGGTGGACTATGGTGGAGGGGGGCACCGCACACGGCTAAAAGATCAAGCGATCAATTGTTGTGTCTTTGGGGTGCCCCCTGCCCCCGTATATAAAGGAGCAAGGGGTGAGGTGCGGCTGGCCAGGGAGGAGGCGCGCCAGGAGGAGTCCTACTCCCACCGGGAGTAGGACTCCCTCCCTTGTTGGACTAGGAGAGGAGAGGGAAGGAGAGAGGGGGAAAGGAAAGGGGGGGGGGCGCCGCCCCCCTCCTTGTCCAATTCGGACTGGGGGGGGAGGGGCGCGCGGCTGCCGCTTGGCCGCCTCTCCTCTTCCACCAATTGGGTCCATGAGGCCCAATAGCCTCGGGGGGGGGGGGGGGTTCCGGTAACCCCCCGGTACTCCGGTATATATCCGATAACCCCCGGAACCATTCCGGTGTCCGAATATAGTCATCCAATATATCAATCTTCATGTCTCGACCATTTCGAGACTCCTCGTCATGTCCGTGATCACATCCGGGACTCCGAACAACCTTCGGTACATCAAAACATATAAACTCATAATATAACTGTCATCGAAACGTTAAGCGTGCGGACCCTACGGGTTCGAGAACTATGTAGACATGACTGAGACACGTCTCCGGCCAATAACCAATAGCGGCACTTGGATGCTCATATTGGCTCCCACATATTCTACGAAGATCTTTATCGGTCAGACCGCATAACAACATACGTTGTTCCCTTTGTCATCGGTATGTTACTTGCCCGAGATTCGATCATCGGTATTTCAATACCTAGTTCAATCTCGTTACCGGCAAGTCTCTTTACTCGTTCCATAATACATCATCCCACAACTAACTCATTAGTTGCAATGCTTGCAAGGCTTAAGTGATGTGCATTACCGAGAGGGCCCAGAGATACCTCTCCGACAATCGGAGTGACAAATCCTAATCTCAAAATACGCCAACCCAACAAGTACCTTCGGAGACACCTGTAGAGCACCTTTATAATCACCCAGTTATGTTGTGATGTTTGGTAGCACACAAAGTGTTCCTCCGGTAAGCGGGAGTTGCATAATCTCATAGTCATAGGAACATGTATAAGTCATGAAGAAAGCAGTAGCAACATACTAAACGATCGAGTGCTAAGCTAACGTAATGGGTCAAGTCAATCACATCATTCTCCTAATGATGTGATCCCGTTAATCAAATGACAACTCATGTCTATGGCTAGGAAACATAACCATCTTTGATCAACGAGCTAGTCAAGTAGAGGCATACTAGTGGCACTCTGTTTGTCTATGTATTCACACAAGTATTATGTTTCCGGTTAATACAATTCTAGCATGAATAATAAACATTTATCATGATATAAGGAAATAAATAATAACTTTATTATTGCCTCTAGGGCATATTTCCTTCACATACAAGCGGTGAATTATCTTGAAAAGTAATTTTAGAATACACAGTATTTTGGGGTTTATACATATACAACATACAAGCCAACACTTGCAACACCGCAAAAAACAACCTTTCAACATAAACACACACTTTGTAACATACGTCCATGATCATCCCAACATGTTGTCCATGTGTTTGCAGCAAAACACATGAGCTTCCAACATGTCAATTTTTTTTTGCAACTTAAAGAAAAATCAAACTCAATCTAACTTTCATTTGGAGCACTGACCTCAATGTCTGTCTCGGGCTCATAGGAGCCTGTTCGGAGCCGGATTGAGCAAATCCCCAAACCATCTTCCTCCAAGGTCGATGATGACATTGAGCCCCTCCACCCACCACCACCTTAAGAGAGGAGACAAACTAGGGCATAGAGAAGCAGAGATCCATGAGTGTTGAGGTAGAGTCGTAGCAATGGCTACCGGCTGTGCGGCCCGACTTTAGTGGCTCCCAGGTGGTGCATGAGGTTGCTTTTATTCGAACAAAGGAAGAGAGGAAGAGAGAGAGAGAGAGAGTGAGGGAGGGAGAGAGAGAGGGGCGGGAGGGGGAGAGAGGGAGGGAAGGAGAGGGAGAGGGAGGGAGGGATGGAGAGAGAAGCATGCACATAGTCATGGGGACACATGGTTGGCCCACATGGTGGTCGACGCTGACTATGTTGGAAATATTCCCTAAAGACAATAATAAAAGTTATTATTTAGTTTCATGTGGGTAACTAATGTTTATTTTCTATGATACAACTGGTATGGTTCTCGAATCTGCAATAATCACAAGGCTCAGAGAAAAACTCATATGCACGTGTGGAATAATAAACAGTAAATAGATTCCTAGCTCACCTCTAAGACTACCTCAAGTGTTGCATGATGATTCTATTTTTTTGATCATGGGCATAAATTAAGTGTTTGACCATTGATTGTTGATTGTTGACTTTTCAAGAACTTTGTGGAATTTAAAAAATCCATGTATTCAAAAAATGTTTACGAGGTTAAAAAATGTTCACGGATTTTTTAAAAAACTTTGTGTATTTGAAAAAAAATCCTAAAAAAATGTTTGCAAATTGATTTTTTTTGCGCGTCCGCCGGGTGATCCGTATGAAACATCCGCCACCCCGACGGCCCTTCAATGTACGCGCCCGCAGCCGTCCGATCTACTTTTGGCGCGCGGCTCGGTCTCCTCCCTCGACCCTTTAATTCCTGAAACAACAGTCGAGTTGCAGAAACAAGTGTCTCGCGAGCCATTCGATGCGTGATGCGAGCCGTTCAATCCTCCTCTCTAATTTCCTGCAACGATGCTCTTATTGCAAGATCTAGTCTTCTCTGATTTCCTGCAACAAAAGCTTGTTGCGAAACCTCATCTTCTACAATTTTCTGCAACAAGACCCATATTGCAAAACCTCTTCTTCTTTAGTTTTCTACAACAAGACCCTTAGAAAAATTGCAAACAATATCTCCCGCCGCGCCTAATTTTCTGCAACAACATTTTTCACGCGTCTAATTTCTGCACATCTTCCACTCGTCTAAATTTCTGCAACAAGATCCTTGTTGCAAAAATTGCAACATCTTCCGTTGCGTCTAATTTTCTGCAACAAGATCCTTATTGCAAAAATTAAAACAACATCTCCGCCGCATCTAATTTTCCGCAACAGGACCCTGTTGCAAAATTTGCAATAGCATCCCCGTCTGCTCGCGTACTTGCGCAGTCTGCCACCATTCCTGTAACAACACCGTTTTTGCAGAGATAAGATGGCGCTCCCCGTCACACGTGGCGTATTTTGTGGGTCCATCAATCCGGTCGGCAGGGATGCGTTGTTGCCGCTAGGTGGCCGGCGGGTATTGGAGCTCCGGTGGCTGTGCGCGGCCGTGCCATGGCCGACGGCGGAGTGAACTGGGCGGGCTGCATCTAGGAGGGCGAAGGTCGGATTGGGTGTGGGAGGGCGAGGTGGACGGAGCTGTAGCAGCGTGTGGTGGTGGTGGTGGCGTGCCTCCGCGCTGGCCTAGCCATGGCTGCGGCTGGACCAGCATGCGGACGATGAGGAAAGGAGAAGACGGGTGGGGATAAGATGCGTGAGATTTTTCTGGAAACATGGCGATGTGTTGTGTGGGCCCTAGAACACGTGTCAACTGCTGCAGGTGGCGGACTTCTTCCCAGAAATCAGCCGGTAGATCATCAGCGTTTCCGATCTTTTTTAGGCGGCTGCTACAAATCAGCCGATTGATTTTAGGCAAATTTATACCGTCCCAAGAACCGTCCGATTCAATCGCACCCAGCCACAGGATCCGGCAGCTCCCATGCCAGCACCACACAGCGCTAGCCCACGACAGCACCGCGCATCACCGACGGCGCCCCGCGGCGCTCCATTGCAGCCTCGGCGGCGCTTCGATGCAACCCCGGCGAAGCTTCAATGCCTCCGGCGGTGCTTCAATGCAGCTCCGGTGATGATTCATTACAGCTCCAGCGGTGATTCATTGCAACCCGACGGAGCTTTCGACGACGCCTCGGCGTTTCATTGCAGCTCCGCAGACCTGGCGATGCTCCATTGTAGCAAAGTGGCCTGGCGAGCTCCATGGCAGCACCGGCGGCGGCGGATGCTGCAACGCAGATGCGGCGACGATGGCGGATGCAACAATGCAACAGCGACAAGTCGACTACACACGGCCGCACCGACGGATGCTTTCGATGCAAAGACAGCAACAACAACAGGCGGCGCCGACAGGTGGTGCGACGGGGACGGGGGATGCAGCGAGGTAACATTGACGGCGCCGATGGATGCTTCGATGCAGCGCACAGAAACGACAGCACACGGCCAGGGAGGGATTCAGTAGAGTAGAGTTGCATCATGGGATTGACGGGCATGAGGGCCTTGGCGGGATTGCAGCCAGGTAGCATCATTGGATTGACGGCTAGCCATGGCGGCCAACAACGACAGTAACAACAGCTTACATCAAATGGCAAGCTGCAGCTATGGCGGGATTGCACCAGAATGGTGGCAGATGCGCCAGAGTAGCATCATGCGTCGGCGGCGGTCCCTCCCGGTTCCCAGCTGTGGTGGTTGGTGATGCTCGCCATGGGATTGCTGGCCTCTCCCCTGTCAGTGGTGAACAAGGAAGACATGGGAAAAGAGAGAAAACGAGTGGAGAAGACGGGTTGCAAGGAGATAAGGCTGGGATGGAGCGGTGGGTGGCCTGGGACACGTGTTGCACGCAGGAGTCGGTTTAAAGGAGGGGAAAATCATCCGGACGAAACAAAACGTTTTCCTTTTTTTTATGAATTTGAAAAAGTCACATGATTTTTTTTAAAATAAAACCGAACAAACCCATCCTGGAAAAACCGCCCGAAAGAAAAAAAACGATAGGAGAAGGTTCCAAAACCGATGAGAAGGAAAACTACATGGGCCAGGACTGCTGCAAGTCTTTAGGCCACGCCTAGGGTTTCACCAGAGAGGAAAGGGGATCTCATAGCATCAGTTATGCACCGCCGCCTGCCTTGCGCCGAGCTCCCGCACTCGCGCCGTCGCCGTCGCCGTCGGAGGCCACGAATGAGGATCGAGTGGTAGTTGCGAAGAGGTTCCCATTCGAAGCAGCAGGAGCTCCTTTCCGGCAATCGAAGCAATCAAGCGCCTCCCTTTTTAAATCGTATATAATCCGGAATCAAAGCAGTCCTTCCTGGGCTACAATCAGAAAGAGGCCCGCTTTCGAATTTGGTCTCCGGAATCTCCATTCAACTCGTGAGGACACCACGGCACCCGCCAATATCCGGAGGAGACGAATTCACGGCAACTCGTGAGCCTTCAGCTGCGAAATTCAGGGTGACCAACTCTTCTCGGGCCTCGGCTGATCTACGCGGGAGCCATGGGGGTGAGTTCGTTGCCCTCTTTTTCCTTAGCGGATCTTTTGTTTTCAGAGGGAACCCTTTATATAGATCCAATCAAAGTTGAAAAATTTGCGCTTCTACATCAAAATTGCATCTTTGATAGTTGCAAATTTTGGGTTGCAAAAGAATATGTGAAGTCTGAGTGTCTTGCTCTTGCACCATTGAAATTACATGCTTGCAACTGTCTAGAAATTGCATATCTGAGAACATCAAATTTGCTTATCTGTGACTAGTGTGGAATCAACTCTTATTTGTCTTCATGCCAAATGCAGAGAGGCAAGAAAGTTGATGCGCTCAGCGCATTGCCTGATGACGTTCTGGTCAACATTCTTGACCGACTCATTGTCCGTGAGGCTGCAAGAACCGGCATCCTCTCCAGACGGTGGACTCAACTCTGCGCCAAGCTGTCTCGGCTTATAATAAGTGCCCAGCACTTCCTGCCCATGGGTGTTTCATGCACCGACATCTCTGATGATGAATTGGTTCGCATCAATGAAGCCGGTGGTTCAGGCGATTGAGAGCATATTGGCATGCAGAAATCCTGGAGAACACACCATCCGCCTTCTGTCGACCACGTTCTACTTGAGAGGTGATGTCCCCATATCCATTGGGCAAGCTGTTGGTCATGCCATGGCGGCACACTTGGTCGAGGATGTCAAATTCAGTGTTATGACAGGGACGTATGACATCGTTGACATGGTTGAGGATGATCTGGTCACCTCTGCGAGAAATTTCATGCTGTTCTTTGATGCCTGTCCAAGTGCGTTTGGTGGTCTCACTGCCCTCGACCTCGAGAATTTGAGATTTGGTGAATCAGACATAGCCAATGTCCTCATCACTTGCAAGCGGTTGAAGCGTTTGCGTTTGTACAATTGCGACTCTGGTGATTGCAGCACACTGCCAGTTGAACATTCTCATCTCAGTGAGCTTAGTATTGTCCACTGTAGTCTTGAACGAGTTATGCTGAACTAGCTCCCTCAACTCACAAGGATGGTCTTTGAAGGCTGGATGCAATTCCAAGATCCACTGTTCATTGGTCATGCCCCATTGCTGGAGGCTGTAAGCCTCACAAATCTCAGCCTTAGTTACCACAAGATGGTGAAGTTAAGTGAGTTTCTTAGCGGTAGCTCTATACGAGATCTGAAGTTCGATTTAGTTCCGAAAAGGTAAGTCGTGATTGTTGCTTTGCGAGCTGTGTGCCTTCACTTCTTCTCTGCCCATCTCATCATGTGCTTGTTCGTTGCAGATTTGGGTGCAGCCAGAATGTTTGACGCAATGTTTGGCATCTGTTTTCCGCCAACTAAGGTTTTTGAATATAGTTGATCTTCCTCAAGGGTATGATCTCACCTGGACAATGTATTTTCTTGAAGCTGCGCCCTTACTGAAGGAGCTATACATAACGGTATGTGTTTACCTAAAGATATATATTTTTTGCCACATGGGCTTAAGGTTTTGCAAGATTGCCTCACCAGATACCAAAGGTGGCTGCTCTATTGACAATTTATTTCCGTCTTTGCCCTTTTTGCTGCCATTCAGGTATGGGATCATGAGTGTAAAATGGAAATGGACGAGGAGAAGAGGAAAGAAGAATCATATAGTGAGAACAAGGGTGTAGAGTGGGACTCAGCCGCGGCAGATTTCCAACACCACAGTTTGGTCACACTCGTCATGTTTGGCTTTGAATCTGAAGATTGCTTTGTGAGTTATGTCAGACGTGTTCTCGCGGCGGCGGTCAATCTAGAGGATGTGTTCCTGTATTGTGGGTTGGAGTGTGACGATTGCCCGCACAAGAAGCCTGGCAGGTACCCCTGGACTAAAAGGCAGAGGATCTCACTGAAGAAGAGAATGACCGCTGGGATTGAGTCGTTTGCCATATTTCACTATGCTACTAACATGAGGACTGATCATGTAAAAAGAAGGGAGTACCCAAAGTGCTCACTGCTGGAGGCAAAAAATGATTTTCTCTGAGGTAGAAAGGTGTTGATTTGACAGTGAAGTGTGTTACAAGTGTTGTCACTTTTGGTTGATAGTTCGTTTTAGTTTTTATTGTGACCGCATGAACCGTATTATTAAGTTGTTAACTCAAGAACTGTTATTATTTGCTTGCACTATGCATCCAAGAACATCAGCACACAGCCATTAATTAGTGATGTGTATTTCTGGAGCCTTGAGAATAGTTTTTGTTTAATCAAGCTTGAAAAGGATTATATGAAATCTTGTTTTCAAATATCTCAACGGCAGAGTTCAACTCGTGAGCACTGAAATTTGGTGACCCAGAAGCCTTAACCTAATCATTAGGTGCTGTCTGGAGCTTCAAAGTTCAGGTTGAGATTGCTTAGTGTTTTAATGGAGCAGGATACAATTCTGCTATCTACCCTATGAAAACCATACCATCTCATGGTCCACTGAATGAACAAGTGTTGGGAAAGGCATAGAACTGCTAGCATCTTAGAAGGTTTGAATTGGCAACCTGATGTTTTAGTGTAAGAATAGTACGCATACATTTGTTTGATAGTTTGCACAGAATCTTGAAAATCAAGCAGAACTGAAAACCCTGGAGATGTCACAAACTATCGTATCGAGTTATCGACCTATGATTGTGCACATCATGCTTATTTTCTACCTTCAGTTTTAATGTACGCAACCATTTCTATACTGATTTCCAAATGGGCTGATTACTTTCATGTTCACCCTAGCAGCTTTGACAAAACACTCTACCATCTAAGCAAGGACAGCAAAGGCCAGTCATCTTCCAATTTATCAAAGGAGTAAATGAATAATTTGCATAGCCAAAACATGTAAAATAATATAGCTTGAAAAGATTACCACAGTGCAGGTTGGCATGAAACATTAAAGCAAGCCCGTTATGCACTCCTGCTCTCTTGCATATGCTGAAGTACAGTACAGTTTGATTTCTTTTTTTGCGAAACTAATAATAATTCGAGAATACGGAGTTAGCAATTTTGAAAAAAATAAGAGACTTTGACATGGGCCCTAAGAGACAAGAGAGCTGCAGGATATATCCAATAGTTATTAAGAGATAAATACCAGTATACCGACCAGAACCACCGGATGAACAAGGGATCCTAATAGTAGTCATAAAAGGTGGATCATTGATTAAGCCAATTACACTTCTAGTTCACTGGTTGGTGCAGTTAACAAGCTGAACTGCTGGTTTCTAAGTATTTTGCGACATATTTTTTTATGAAATGTTGCATATATAACTGAAATTGAACTCGTGGATTTCTGTGCATGTAATTTCTCATAATTGATCTGCTTATTAGAAATTTAGAATATTGGCAAAGGTGAAGATGAGCCAGGGCGGGCACCTCTATGTGACACATGCTTGGTTCCGAATCGAAAGACTGGGATATATGGTTGGCTGAGGGGCTATGGTTTTAATGGAGTGTGATTGATGCTTCTTGGTAGTAGGAGAAGAATGGTGTCTCTGATGTGGTTTTCTGCTAGTACTCCGTGCTAGTAGATTTCAAGAGCGCAAGATTTCTTAACGCGAAGCCTGTAGCTTTCATCTAAGAAAAACTTGTAGCTTTAGTTTCTCTTCATCCTTCGTATTACGACAAGCTCTTGTAAACCTGTTGTCACAGCTTATGGAGTATATTATTTTTTGCCAGAATTCTTTGTAGTTCATTAAGCCAAACCTGGTATCTGCTGCAATGATGTGTTGTAAAAGAGCCCAGTTTCGTTTCCCCGGAGAGATGTTTTTTTGGCATAAAGCAATCTTCCATAGAGCCACTGGCTATGGGCAAACTCCAATGAATTAGAAGAGGCTAGCTGCGCTTTGCTATAATTGTAACTGGATTCGCTATATGAATTTGATTTCAAAATGTATAACAAACTCAGAACTAACGAACATGCCCAATAGCTCATGCTGATTACTCATTCTTCGCGGCGTGTGTGGGGGGACAGAAGCAACGACGGAGCTGCGCAATGATGGAGCTTCGGCGAGAGGACCAGGTTTTGCAACTTGCAAGCAGTGCAGTGTCACCGTGTCCTCGATCTTATTATTTGGCTACCAGACAAAATTTGCTGGACAAGTCATAGGAGGATCTATAGTAGGGACAATGTGACTGATGGCTAATCGTGTTGCATAAAAATCACTAGGAACCAACTATATTTTGCAACAGGTAGTCGCTTGCCCACCAGATCTCTCCACTCTCGTAGCATCATTAGGTCTTAGTGGACCAGTTTAGCAAGTGTCCACAATTAGCATTATCCGCTTACGACATACCCCGAAGATGCACGCACCTGGCACAAAATGAAGATGCTAATCTTTTGCCCATGTATCCCATTCATTACATTCTAGCCAAGTGACCGAGATCACACATTAGAGCGTGGCGTATAGGCTAATCGGAGCAGAATTGCTTGGTGGTGAGAGAAGGGACGAGGCAAAGTGAAAATAATTGCGTCGGCAGAGTAGGAGGGAGAGGTACATCGATGATATTTTTCTTCATGTGCATGCTGTAGTTCTGGTGATTCATTGGAAATTCCTGGTGCCTTCTATGCCTATGGATATCAAACTCATATCGAGACAAAGCAAATAGCACACCAATTAGGGTTGAAATATTGTAAGACACATGAGTAAAATGAGGAATGTGCTTTTTATCATTTGCTTGCAAAAGCCTTGCCCCTTGTAGAAGACATGGGCGGTGGAACAGTGACATAAAGCCATTGGTCCTTTGGTAGGTCAATATCTAAGAATCTCGTGACTTTGTCCTTTGGTAGGTCAGAAGTATGAGACTTTGCTTTATTAATCGTTCGTTCATACAAGCGATGAATTTTCTTAGCCTTTCCTTTTGAAAAGAAAGATTTTTCTTGATTAGTATGATTTTTCTTCGAGTACTATAAAGTTCATGAAAATAAAGCCCATCGGCTAATGTTTCATCCTCACGAGAAAAACTGAGGTAAGTAGAACAACATCATGTAGGTCTGGTCATATGTGATTGTGGACTATACATTTTGTAGAACTATATTATTTATGTATATAATCACAGATTCACAGTTGCAGAAATCGCAAGAGTTTAGGTTACTCATACTTTTTAACTACAAGAAAAATGATTACCCCATATATACTTGGACATTAATAGTAACACACTCAGGGGTGAAATTCCTTAACCAACTACTAGTATCGATGAAGACCGGACGTATTACAATACATGGTTATCACTTAGTTACTCCCTACCACGTTTTGAACTCCGGTGGGTGGAGTCACATGATATATATCCACGTAAACTCCTACCAATATGTGTCTCCATTCACCTTTTTTTTATTCCGAAGTATGCTTCTGGCATTGACATGGAAATAAAATATATTTGTAAATCACATAAGGTTTTGGCAGAAAGCACCCATGTTTGTGTAACGCGAGCATAAGAAAAGCTGGCTCTAAGTTGTACTAAATGTTATTACTAGTATCTTATTGTATGCACACCCTTGATTATCCCCACAACCTCTAGGCTCCGACGAGTTCTCTGGTGAGAAAATGCCTCTTTTCGTCGCCGATTCAGTCCACTTGATGAGGTACTAGTATGATCCGGTAAGGTTCATATGACCCCATGAGCAATGACCATGAATTTCTTATTCAATTACCGCTAGAAGAGCCTCGAAAAAAGCCCACTAGAAGAGGAAACGACAAGGATACTCTTCGCAAGAAAGATTAGCCTTTTGTGTTTCTCTTTCAACCTTGAGTTGTTTCAAGAACTAGAGTGTTCCAGATTCAGAAGTGAAGTACGTAAACTTGGCTTGCCTGGCTATATTTTTTTATTGAAATACTAGGACAGCTGGATGAATCCTAATAGTGGTCATAAAAGCTGGATTATCGAACGGGCCAACTAAGTTACTGGTTCATTGTTCGGTGTGGTTAACTAGCTCAAGTTCCAGTCTACATGAAAAACCTCTCAAGTGTTAACCATAATCACCATGCTTTTGTGTGTACCTGTACCATGGGGCTATTTTTGTATCGATTGATATGAGGAAAAAATTCTTTCTAAATTTCCTATAGGCTAGCTATACAAAAAAAAAAAAATCTAGCGAGAGTAATTATTGGCAAGCAGAAGCAAGACCTGATGAGCTTCACTGCTCCTCCGAGTCCAACACTGGCCCTGTGGTTCCTACAGATCACACACGAGCATGTTGTATCCGACTATCGAATGGTTGGAGTAGGATTGCTTGATGGTCACTGAAGGACGAGGCAGATGGAGACTAGATGAGGCTGCGGAGCAGGTGGATATCCCAAAGTAGCTATATGAATCCGGGAGTGCAAGTTGTAATTAATTCCGGCAATCCATCAGCAATTCCCGGTGTCTTCTATGCCTATATAGATATTATATTCAAATCCCTAACGCACAAAGGCACAACAAATAATACTTGAGATGTGATTGGGAAGTTTTAAGATTGAGGAGTAGAGGAATGCGATGCATAGGAACGTGATACTAGTCCTTGCTCCTTATAGACGACTCGGTATCCAGTGATATAAGTCATCAGTCCTTCGTTTGGTCAATAGTGAAGAACTCTTTTGTTATGAAATTTGTCGTTGGGTAGGTCAGAGGCAATAGAGCTTGTATGTGGAAGAAACAAGCGATGGACTTGTATGTGGAGATCTCTTCATACCCTTCATAATGAAGAGTAGGATGGTCTTTTTGTAAAGTACGTCGCGCGTGCCGGCGCAATACATGCATGTGTACGTACCACCCTGGGCCGGCTCATTCTACACTTTTTTCCTCTTCTGTAAATCCTTCAAAAAATGAGTGCCTGACAAGATACAAACCCAACATTTACATGCTTAGTTCAACCGCGGTAACCAACTGGACTACTTTCTTGTTGTGTCTAGTTACCTTTTTTTCTTTAAATATAATATTAACCAACACGAGCCCTTTTTTTGTCCACCTTTTGTTCTTTTTTATTTTTCACTTTTTTTTCATTTCATTTTCTTTTTTATAATTCATGAACTATTTTTGAATCATGAAATTTTTTCTTAACTTTTCAAACTCATGAACATTTTCTTAAATTGATGAACTTTGTTCTCAAATCCGTGAACTTTTTTTTCAAATCCAGAACTATTTTCAACTTCTAACTTTATCACAGCGTATTGAGTATAATTTTTTGCTGGAATTCTTTGTAGTGCATTAAGCCAAACCTGATTTCTGCTGCAATGATGTGTAGTTTTTTTTAAGAGTCAATGATGTGTACTGTTATGGGCAAACTCCAATGAATTAAAAGAAGCGACTTGTACTTTGCTATAGTTGTAACTGCATTAGCTATATGAATTACAAGTAATTTGATCACCCGCATACTTGGACATTATACTCGCACACTTAGGGGAGGACTTCTTTAATCAACTACTAGTATTGATCAATTCTAACTGAAAACAGCTGGAGATGTCACATGCTATGGTTCTTTTGATGGAGTACACCATCATATATATTCATATTGGCCCATGGTCGTGCAAATCATGCCTATTTTCTGCATTCAGTTTTGATGTTCACAACCATTTCTATACCGACATCCAAATGAGTTGATTGGTTTCCTGTTCGTCTTAGTATATTTGGCAAAACACTTTGTACCATCTAACCAAGCACAACAAGCCAGAAATCTTCCAATTTCTCAAAGGTAGTTATACCTAATTCTTTCTTCGGTAAAGTGTGGCCCTTCAGTTTATGGGCTTATGGTACTAAGTACTAATGGTGTGTCTTCCGATTCAATTTAGTGGACTATGGAAGTCATTGTTGCTAGTGTATCAAGCACTCGCACTAAGCTTCAAATAAGAATATATTTTTAAATAAATTATTTGGTTTATAGAGTATAGTGGAGTTTTACCACAGTGTAATTTAATTGACATGAAACATAAAGCAAAGCCCGCAGTGCACCCCGCTCTTTTCCATATGAAACCAACCATCCCGGTATAGTGGAGTTTGAGCACACTATGTCTTCTTTGTTGAAGCTAATAATTTTGAAAAATGAGGATTTATCATGAGCCATAAGGCGATAAAAGCTGTAGGATATATCAAATAGTTAGGGGATAAATATCAGCTGAACAATGGATGCTAACATCAATCACAAAAGGTGGATCATTGATTAAGCCAACTAAGCTGCAGTTCCTTGGTTGGTGTAGTTAATTAGCTGAACTACCTGGTTCCTAAGTACTGTCTCCATCCCAAAATAAGTGTCGCAGATTTAGTACAAAGTTAGTACAGAGGAGTATTTTGCAACATATTTTTGAACAATGTTGCAAAATTTTAATTCGTGTATTTATGTGCATGTAATATCTCATAATTGATCGGCTTACCAAAATATTGGCAAGGACGAAGATTAGCCAGGGTGGGCCCCTCTATGTGGCACGTACATGCTTGGTTCCAAATTGAAGGACTAGGATATATCACACGTAAAAACTCGCGGGATTTTGCATTACTTGTGTGAGTGCAAAATGTTTTGTTTACTAGGAAGGATACTAATGTGGCTAAACCGAGTGAGGTCCCTTTGGACAACCTCAATGATGATGAATAGGAAACATAATATATTGTGCGAGTTGACTGAGTGGGCTACATTTGAAGTTGTACATGGAGTGTGGTTGTTGCTTCTTGGAGGCAGGAGAAGAATTGCGTCGTCTCTGATGTGGTTTTCGGTTAGCAGATTTCATTGCATGCATCCAATGCAGTATTCCAAGGCTGTAATTTTGTTTCTCCTTTGTTGTGTGCATACTTTGTACCATAGCAAAATTCTCGCAACATGCTATCAACAGTTTATTGAGTATAATTTTGTTGCCTAGAATTCTCTATAGTGCATTAAGCCAAACCTGGTATCTTGATGCTGCCATGAATTGTTGTTAAAAGGACTACCCAATAGGTGTTTTTGGCATACAAGCAATCTTCCGAAGAGCCACAAACTCCCATGAATTAAAAGAAGCGAACTATGTTTTTTGCTATAATTGCAACTGTAATAGCTATATGAAATTTGATTTCAAAATGTATAACAAACTAAGAACCAACAAACATGCACAACTGCCCATGTTTATTTTGGAATGTTGATAGTTACACTATCACATTCATTGATAAAAAAAGGCTGATGAAAAACAAACAAACATGCGCAACTGCCCATGCTGATTGCTCACTAGAGAGCATATCAGGAAGTAGCGTGAGCTGGTGCGCTAGTTTTTTGAATATTTGCTGTAGAGCAACAACCCACCTGGTGCGCTAGCTTCGCGGGGCGTGTGGGGGCAGAAGCAATGATGGAGCCGTGCCAGCGAGGCGCGACAACCAGGTTTTGCAACTTAATAACGCAATGGTATGTACCACAAATGGCATTACGGTCCTTGATCTTATTATTTAGCTAGTAGCCAAAATTGGTTGAATAAGTCACACGATGTATAGCAGGGACAATGTTAATTTTAGGCTAATCATTCTGCATAAGCACAAACATGAATCTGACAACTGTGGTTTGCTAGATGTAGTTCTAAGCCCATCATGTCTCTCCTTGCATCATTAGGTTTTAATGGACCAGTTTAGCAAGCGTCCACAATTAGTATTATCCACCTACAACATACCCGAAGATGCACATACCCGTCACAAAATGAAGATACTAATCATTCGGCCGTGTATCTCAATTCATTCCATGCAAGCCAAGTGAGGCTTCTCCACCAAGCTGGTTTCTCGAGATCACATTAGAGTGTGGGGTATAGGCTAGTTACGCCAGAATTGCTTGATAGGGAGCGAAGGGACGAGGCAAAGGGAAAATAGGTGGGTCGTAGAAGTAGGAGGGAGCGGCATGACGTTGATGGTATCATACCTGTGCATGTTGTAGTTCGGGCGATTCTTTGGAAATTCCTGGTGCCTTCTATGCCTATGGATATCAAATTCAAATCTCTAATCAGTAGAGACAAAGCAAATACCAAACCAACTAGGGTTGAAATATTATAAGACACTCGAGTAAAATGAGGAATGAGCTATTTATCATTTGCTTGTAGAAGTCTTTGCCCTATAAAAGACTTTGGCTTATAAAAGACATGGGCAGTGTGGACCAGTGACATTAATCCATTTATCCTCTGGTACGTCAATATTTAAGAATCTTGCGACTTTATCTTTTGGTATGTCAGAGGTAACTTTATTAAACGTTCGTTCATACCGATGCTAGTTTTTTAGCCATTCCTTTTGAAAATAATATTTTCTTGATTAGTATGATGCGTCTAGCCAACAAATAATTTACTATTACAAAGTTCATGAAATACATCTAGAACTAAAATACGTCTAGATACATCCATTTCTCCGACAAGTATTTCCGAACCGAGGGAGTACTAGTATTGACGGAGACCGGACGTATTACATGGATCTCACTTAGTTAATAAAATTAATACCTACCACGTTTTGATCTCCGGTGGGTGCAGTCAAATGATTTATATCCATGTAACTCCTACCAAGATATGTTTCAAGTTTTCACCTTTTTTTTGCATTTGAAGAATGCTTATAGCATTGATAGGGAAATAAAATATATTTGTACATCAGACCAAGTTTTTACAGAAACGCCCATTTTGTGTAATGTGATCATAAGAAAAGGTGCTCTAAGTCGTACTACTAAATGTTATCTAATTGTATGCACACCCTTGACTATGCCCCGATGAGTTCTCCGATGAGAGGATGCCCATTTTTTCGCCGATTCACTCAGGCCTCCTTTGGTTCATAGGGTAGGAAAATTATAGGAATAGAAAAGTCATAGGAAATGAGATGACATACATCTCAAATTCTATGAGTAGGAATAGGAAAGGAGATGTCCTTTGTTTCACATCATAGGAATTTTTTCCATTGAGTCTAGGCTGATGTTTATTTTCCTATGAAATGTGGAGGATAGGAAGATTTCCTCCATAGGAATAGGATTCCATTCCTACAAACCAAAGAGCTATATAGGAATTTTTCCTATAAAAATCCTACCCTATGAAATTCCTACAAAATTCCTCCAAACCAAAGGAGGCCTCAGTTGATGAGGTACAGTCTGATCAAGGAAGGTTCACATGACCTCACGAGTAATGACCATGAATTTCTTTCCCGCAAGAAAAATGACCATGGATATCTTATTCAATTACCACTAGAAGAGCCTCGCAAAAAAAACCCGCTAGAAGAGGAAAAGATAAGGACACTCTTCGCAAGAAAGAATAGGCCTTTTTTGTTTCTCTTTCCTACTTGAGTTGTTCCAAGAACAAGAGTGTTCTAGATTCAGAAGCAAAGTACCAAAGATCAGCTTGCCTGGCTATATTTGTGATTGAATGAGCCAACTAAGTTACTAATTCATTGTTTCAGTTAGTTAACCAGCTGGCGTTCCAGTTTACATGAAAAATCTCTCAAGTGTTAACCAGAATCACCATGCTGTCGTGCGTACCATGGTGCTATTTATGTATCGATTCCTACGAGGGAAAACAAATTCTTTCTCAATTTCTTATAGGCTAGCTGTGAAAGACAAATCTAGCGAGAGTAATTATTGGTGGCTAGAAGTAAGACCTGATCACTGCTCCTCTAAGTTCAACACCGACCCCAAGGTTCCTACAGATCACACACGAGCATGTTGTATTGGAGTATCGAATGGTTCGACATGATTTCTTGATGTCACTGTAGAATGAGGTAGATGGAGGCGCTGAGAATAGAATAGCTTAAGAGAATAGTAATATGAATCCGGGAGTACAAGTTGTAATTAATCCCGGCAGCCCATCAGTAATTCCCCGTGTCTTCTATGCCTATGGATATTCTATTCAAATCCCTAATGCGCAGAGACACAACAAATAACACTTGAAATATGATTGGGAAGATTTAAGATTGAGGAGTAAGATGAGGAATGCACTATTTATCCATTTCTTAACCTACTCCTTATAGACAACTTGAATGGTATGCAGTGATCTAAGTCATCAGTCCTTCACTAGGTCAATAGCGAAGAATTATTTTGTATGAAATTTGTCCTTTGGTAGGCCAGAGGCAATAGAAATTATCTGCTGTCTAGACAAATGATGGGCTTTATATGTCGCCGAGACAAATGAGGCACCTAGCCATTTGGTACCTCAGATATTTGGGGCCTGGTGCAAATTTTGAAATTAGGCCCCAGGTATATAGTAGTACTAGCATAGTGCCTCTGCGTTGCTACAAAGACATAAAAAAGATGAGAAGTTATGACTGGCTTAGGAGATCGTCAAAGGATGATGATGTCTTGGGGTTGTGTTGCATGGTTCACGATTAAAAAGAGAGCAAAAATGTAACATAAGATCATGTTATAGTCGCTAAAAATCATACGCGACAACAATACGTACTTTGAAAGATTTATAGTGAGATAACATTTTGAATTTTGAAACATAGGAGAATGGGCATGAGTAAGTTGAATGCACAAGATAGTGAAATTGCAATTTGTTTGCTCTCATCTACTATGATATGAGCTGGAAGAATTGGTTGGGCAGAGAAATTAAAATCAAGACCATGATTTTGACTTGGGGTCCCATACTTGCATTTATGCTTTGTATTTTTGTAAGAGTTATTCTCACATTAGGCTAGCGGTATTTTTTTTTGCGAATGGTGTATTTGTTTGTTTGAGATAGACCTCACACCAAGTAAAAGTAACATTTGTTTATTGAAGGTTGTTAGTCCCACATATGAGTAGAAGTGCATCTGTTTATTGTATGGTCCCACATGTGAACTCACCACCAACTCTAATATTTATTAGTAGGAAAGATAAGAGTGATCAAATCACAAAATACTGCATTAATCATATTGATTTTTTCTTCTATAAATTACATATTGCTAAAACCATGTTAAACCTCTCTTGAAAACTTCTCTGATGATAAATAGGAAACATAATATATTGCATGAGTTGGCGAAGTGTGCTACATTTTAAAGGGGGATTGGAGGGTGGTCGTTGCTTCTTGGAGGCAGGAGAAGAATTGCATCTCTAATGTGCTTTTCTACAAGAATGCTATTGCAAAGGCTTTAGTTTTGTTTCTCCTTCGTTGTATGCATACTTTGTACCACAACAAAATTGTTGCGATATGTTGTCACTGCTTATTGAATATAAATTTCTTGCCCAGAGTTCTCTGTAGTGCATTTAGCTGAACCTGATATCTTGATGCTGCAATTAACTATTGTAAAAAATTTCATCGAAGATGTGTTTTTGGCGTACAAGCAATCTTCCGAAGAGCCATCGGTTGTGTAAAACTCCGTGGAATTAAAAAAAGCGAGCGGTGTTTTTGCTATAATTGTAACTGTAATAACTCTAAGAAATTTGATTTCAAAATGTATAACAAACACAGAACTAACAAACATGCCCAATCGCCCAAGTTGATTGCTCAGGAAGCAGCGCAACTTAGCTTTGCGGCGTGTGTGGGGACAAAACGATGATGGATCTGCGCGGTCACGACAAATAACGCAATGGAACAGACTACAAATTTGGAAATTTGTGTCTGAGCCGAGGCTCAACTGCACCATATGAATAGTAAATTTGAAACAATTAGTAAAAACATTCAAAAAATAATCTGATTTTTTTGTCATGCAAGATGCTTGGGTGCATGAAAACTTTCATGGTGCTTGGACATTTGAGGAGCTCATGGGAAAAAATATCTGGTCTACAGAGTGCACTTCTTCGAAGTTTCTTTGAGAAGCCAATTTTTTTTCAAGAGCTCCTCACATGTCCAAAGGGAAAATAGTTGGGTCAGCAGAGGAGGGAGAGACACGACGATGATGCTATTCTACCACTGCATGTTATAGTTCTGGTGATTCATTGGAAATTTCTAGTGCCTTCTATGCCTATGGATATCAAACACAAATCTCTGATGAGTTGAGATGAAGGAGATAACACAATAATTAGGATTGAAATATTGTAAGACACAGAAGTAAAATGTGAAGGAAATATGCCCTAGAGGCAATAATAAAGTATTATTTATTTCCTTATATCATGATAAATGTTTATTATTCATGCTAGAATTGTATTAACCGGAAACATAATACATGTGTGAATACATAGACAAACAGTATGTCACTAGTATGCCCCTACTTGACTAACTCGTTAATCAAAGATGGTTATGTTTCCTAGCCATAGACATGAGTTGTCATTTGATTAACGGGATCACCTCATTAGGAGAATGACGTGATTGACTTGACCCATTCCGTTAGCTTAGCACCCGATCGTTTAGTATATTGCTATTGCTTTCTTCATGACTTATACATGTTCCTATGACTATGAGATTATGCAACTCCCGTTTACCGGAGGAACACTTTGTGTGCTACCAAATGTCACAACGTAAATGGGTGATTATAAAGGTGCTCTACAGGTGTCTCCAAAGGTACTTGTTGGGTTGGCGTATTTCGAGATTAGGATTTGTCACTCCGATTGTCGGAGAGGTATCTCTGGGCCCACTCAGTAATACACATCACTATAAGCCTTGCAAGCATTGTGACTAATGAGTTAGTTGCGGGATGATGTATTACGGAACGAGTAAAGAGACTTGCCGGTAATGAGATTGAACTAGGTATCGAGATACCGATGATCGAATCTCGGGCAAGTAACATACCGATGACAAAGGGAACAACGTATGTTGTTATGCGGTCTGACCGATAAAGATCTTCGTAGAATATGTGGGAGCCAATATGAGCATCCAGGTTCCGCTATTGGTTATTGACCGGAGAGGTGTCTCGGTCATGTCTACATAGTTCTCGAACCCGTAGGGTCCGCACGCTTAACGTTACGATGACAGTTTTATTATGAGTTTATATATGTTGATGTACCGAAGGAGTTCGGAGTCCCGGATGAGATCGGGGACATGACGAGGAGTCTCGAAATGGCCGAGACGTAAAGATCGATATATTGGACGACTATATTCGGACTTCGGAAAGGTTCCGAGTGATTCGGGTATTTTTTGGAGTACCGGAGAGTTACGGGAATTCGTATTGGGCCTTAATGGGCCATACGGGAAAGAAGAGAAAGACCCCAAAGGTGGCCGCACCCCTCCCCATGGGCTAGTCCGAATTGGACTAGGGAGGGGGGGCGCCCCCTTCCTTCTTTCTCCTTCCCCCTTCCCTTCTCCTACTCCCACAAGGAAAGGAGGAGTCCTACTCCCGGTGGGAGTAGGACTCCCCCCTTTGGCGCGCCTCTCCCCTTGGCCGGCTGCCTGCCCCTTGCTCCTTTATATACGGGGGCAGGGGGCACCCCATACACAGAACAATTGATCTATTGATCTCTTAGCCGTGTGCTGTGCCCCCCTCCATCATATTACACCTCTATAATACCGTTGCGGAGCTTAGGCGAAGCCCTGCGTCGGTGGAACATCATCATTGTCACCACGCCGTCGTGCTGACGAAACTCTCCCTCAACACTCGGCTGGATCGGAGTTCGAGGGACGTCATCGAGCTGAACGTGTGTAGAACTCGGAGGTGCCGTGCGTTCGGTACTTGATCGGTCGAATCGTGAAGACGTACGACTACATCAACCGCGTTGTGATAACGCTTCCGCTGTCGGTCTACGAGGGTACGTGGACAACACTCTCCCCTCTCGTTGCTATGCATCACCATGATCTTGCGTGTGCGTAGGATTTTTTTTGAAATTACTACGTTCCCCAACAGTGGCATCAGAGCCTGGTTTTATGCGTTGATGCTATGCACGAGTAGAACACAAGTGAGTTGTGGGCGATATAAGTCATACTGCTTACCAGCATGTCATACTTTGGTTCAGCGGTATTGTGAGATGAAGCGGCCCGGACCGACATTACGCGTACGCTTACGCGAGACTGGTTTCACCGTTGGGAGCACTCGTTGCTTAAAGGTGACTGGCGGGTGTCTGTCTCTCTCACTTTAGTTGAACCGAGTGTGGCTACGCCCGGTCCCTGCGAGGGTTAAAACAGCACCAACTTGACAAACTATCATTGTGGTTTTGATGCGTAGGTAAGAACGGTTCTTGCTAAACCCGTAGCAGCCACGTAAAACTTGCAACAACAAAGTAGAGGACGTCTAACTTGTTTTTGCAGGGCATGTTGTGATGTGATATGGTCAAGACATGATGTGATATAATTTGTTGTATGAGATGATCATGTTTTGTAACCGAGTTATCGGCAACTGGCAGGAGCCATATGGTTGTCACTTTATTGTATGAGATGCAATCACCATGTAATAGTTTTACTTTATCACTAAGCGGTAGCGATAGTCGTAAAAGCAATTAGTTGGCGAGACGACAACGATACTACGATGGAGATCAAGGTGTCGCGCCGGTGACGATGGTGATCATGACGGTGCTTCGGAGATGGAGATCACGAGCACGGTGCTTCGGAGATGGAGATCACAAGCACAAGATGATGATGGCCATATCATATCACTTATATTGATTGCATGTGATGTTAATCCTTTATGCATCTTATCTTGCTTTGATTGACGGTAGCATTATAAGATGATCTCTCACTAAAATTTCAAGATAAAGTGTTCTCCCTGAGTATGCACCGTTGCGAAAGTTCTTCGTGCTGAGACACCACGTGTTAATCAGGTGTGATAGGCTCTACGTTCAAATACAACGGGTGCAAAACAGTTGCACACGCGGAATACTCAGGTTAAACTTGACGAGCCTAGCATATACAGATATGGCCTCGGAACACAGAGACCGAAAGGTCGAGCGTGAATCATATAGTAGATATAATCAACATAGTGATGTTCACCATTGAAACTACTCCATCTCACGTGTTAATCGGACATGGTTTAGTTGATTTGGATCACGTAATCACTTAGATGATTAGAGGGATATCTATCTAAGTGGGAGTTCTTAAGTAATATGATTAATTGAACTTAAATTTATCATGAACTTAGTCCTGATAGTATTTTGCAAATTATGTTGTAGATCAATAGCTCGCGTTGTTGCTTCCCTGTGTTTATTTTTGATATGTTCCTAGAGAAAAATTATGTTGAAAAATGTTAGTAGCAAAGATGCGGATTGGATCCGTGATCTGAGGATTATCCTCATTGCTGCACAGAAAAATTATGTCCTTGATGCACCGCTAGGTGACAGACCTATTGCAGGAGCAGATGCAGACGTTATGAACGTTTGGCTAGCTCAATATGATGACTACTTGATAGTTTAGTGCACCATGCTTAAACGGCTTAGAATCGGGACTTCAAGGACGTTTTGAACGTCATGGACCATATGAGATGTTCCAGGAATTGAAGTTAATATTTCAAGCAAATACCCGAGTTGAGAGATATGAAGTCTCCAACAAGTTCTATAACTAAAAGATGGAGGAGAATCGCTCAACTAGTGAGCATGTGCTCAGATTGTCTGGGTACTACAATCGCTTGAATCAAGTGGGAGTTAATCTTCCAGATAAAATAGTGATTGACAGAATTCTCTAGTCACCATCACCAAGTTAGTAGAACTTCGTGATGAACTATAGTATGCAAGGGATGACGAAAGTAATTCTCGAGCTCTTCGTGATGCTGAAATCGACGAGGGTAGAAATCAAGAAAAACATCAAGTGTTGATGGTTGACGAGACCACTAGTTTCAAGAAAAGGGCAAAGGGAAGAAGGGGAACTTCAAGAAGAACGGCAAGCAAGTTGCTACTCAAGTGAAGAAGCCCAAGTCTGTACCTAAGCCTGAGACTAAGTGCTTCTACTGCAAAGGGACTGGTCACTGGAAGCGGAACTACCCCAAGTATTTGGTGGATAAGAAGGATGGCAAAGTGAACAAAGATATATTGGATATACATGTTATTGATGTGTACTTTACTAGTGTTTATAGCAACCCCTCGGTATTTGATACTGGTTCAGTTGCTAAGAGTAGTAACTCGAAACGGGAGTTGCAGAATAAATAGAGACTAGTAAAAGGCGAGGTGACGATGTGTGTTGGAAATAGTTCCAAGATTGATATGATCATCATCACACACTCCCTGTACTTTCGGGATTAGTGTTGAAACTAAATAAGTGTTATTTGGTGTTTGCGTTGAGCATGAATATGATTTGATCATGTTTTTTTGCAATACGGTTATTCATTTAAGTTAGAGAACAATTGTTGTTCTGTTTACATGAATAAAAACCTTCTATGGTCATACACACCAACGAAAATGGTTTGGTGGATCTCGATCGTAGTGATACACATAATCATAATATTGAAGCCAAAAGATGCAAAGTTAATAATGATAGTGCAACTTATTTGTGGCACTGCCGTTTAGGTCATATTGGTGTAAAGCGCATGAAGAAACAACATACTGATGGGATTTTGGAATCACTTGATGCTTGCGATCCGTGCCTCATGGGCAAGATGACTAAAACGCCGTTCTCCGGAACTATGGAGAGAGCAACAGATTTGTTGGAAATCATACATACAGATGTATGTGGCCCGATGAATATTGAGGCTCGTAGCAGGTATCATTATTTTCTGACCTTCACAAATGATTTGAGCAGATATGGGTATATCTACTTAATGAAACAGAAGTCTGAAACATTTGAAAAGTTCATATAATTTCAGAGTGAAGTAGAAAATCATCGTAACAAGAAAATAAAGTTTCTATGATCTGATCGCGGAGACAAATATTTGAGTTGCGAGTTTGGTCTTTAATTAAAACAATGTGGAATAGTTTCACAAATTCGTGCCACTTGGAACACCACAGCATAATGGTGTGTCCGAACGTCATAACCGTACTTTATTGGATATAGTGCAATATATGATGTCTCTTACCAATTTACCACTATCGTTTTGGGGTTATGCATTAGAGACAGCTACATTCACGTTAAATAGGGCACCATCAAAATCCGTTGAGACGACGCCTTATGAACTGTGGTTTGGCAAGAAACCAAAGTTGTCGTTTCTTAAAGTTTGGGGTTGCGATGCTTATGTGAAAAAGTTTCATCCTGATAAGCTCAAACCCAAATCGGAGAAATGTGTCTTCATAGGATACCCAAAGGAGACAGTTGGGTACACCTTCTATCACAGATCCGAAGGCAAGACATTCGTTGCTTAGTATGGATCCTTTCTAGAGAAGGAGTTTCTCTCGAAAGAAGTGAGTGGGAGGAAAGTAGAACTTGATGAGGTAACTGTACCTGCTCCCTTATTGGAAAGTAGTTCATCACAGAAATCTGTTCCTGTGACTCCTGCACCAATTAGTGAGGAAGTTAATGATGATGATCATGGAACTTCAGATCAAGTTATTACTGAACCTCGTAGGTCAACCAGAGTAAGATCCGCACCAGAGTGGTACGGTAATCCTGTTCTGGAGGTTATGTTACTAGACCATGACGAACCTACGAACTATGAGGAAGCGCTGATGAGCCCAGATTCCGCGAAATGGCTTGAGGCCATGAAATCTGAGATAAGATCCATATATGAGAACAAAGTGTGGACTTTGATTGACTTGCCCAATGATCGGCGAGCCATTGAGATTAAATGGATCTTCAAGAGGAAGACGGACGCTGATAGTAGTGTCACTATCTACAAAGCTCGAATTGTCGCAAAAAGGTTTTCGACAAGTTCAAGATGTTGACTACGATGAGAGTTTCTCACTCGTATCTATGCTTAAGTCTGTCCGAATCATGTTAGCAATTGCTGCATTTTATGAAATCTGGCAAATGGATAAACAAAACTGCATTCCTTAATGGATTTATTAAAGAAGAGTTGTATATGATGCAACCAGAAGGTTTTGTCAATCCTAAAGGTGCTAACAAAATATGCAAGCTCCAGCGATCCATCTATGGACTGGTGCAAGCATCTCGGAGTTGGAATATACACTTTGATAAGTTGATCAAAGGATATAGTGTTATACAGACTTGCGGTGAAGCCTGTATTTACAAGAAAGTGAGTGGGAGCACTACAACATTTCTGATAAGTATATGTGAATGACATATTGTTGATCGGAAATAATGTAGAATTATTCTGCAAAGCATAAAGGAGTGTTTGAAAGGAGTTTTTCAAAGAAAGACCTCGGTGAAACTGCTTACATATTGAGCATCAAGATCTATAGAGATAGATCAAGACGCTTGATAAAGTTTTTTCAATGAGTACATACCTTAACAAGATTTTGAAGTAGTTCAAAATAGAACAGTCAAAGAAAGAGTTCTTGCCTGTGTTACAAGGTGTGAAATTGAGTAAGACTCAAAGCCCGACCACGGCAGAAGATAAAAAGAAAATGAAAGTCATTCCCTATGCCTTGGCCATAGGTTCTATAAAGTATGCCATGCTGTGTACTAGATCTATTGTATACCCTACACTGATTTTGGCAAGGGAGTGCAATAGTGATCTAGGAGTAGATCACTGGACAGCGGTCAAAATTATCCTTAGTGGAATAAGGATATGTTTCTCGATTATGGAAGTGACAAAAGGTTCGTCGTAAAGGGTTACGTCGATGCAAGTTTTGACACTAAATCTAGATGACTCTAAGTCTCGGTCTAGATACATATTGAAAGTGGGAGCAATTAGCTAGAGTAGCTTCGTGCAGAGCATTGTAGATATAGAAATTTGCAAAATACTTACGGATCTGAATGTGACAGACCCGTTGACTAAAATTATCTCACAATCAAAACATGATCACACCTTAGTACTCTTTGGGTGTTAATCACATAGTGATGTGAACTAGATTATTGACTCTAGTAAACCCTTTGAGTGTTGGTCACATAGAGATGTGAACTATGGGTGTTAATCACATGGTGATGTGAATTATTGATGTTAAATCACATGGCGATGTGAACTAGATTATTGACTCTAGTGCGAGTGGGAGACTGAAGGAAATATGCCCTAGAGGCAATAATAAAGTATTATTTATTTCCTTATATCATGATAAATGTTTATTATTCATGCTAGAATTGTATTAGCCGGAAACATAATACATGTGTGAATACATAGACAAACAGTATGTCACTAGTATGCCTCTACTTGACTAGCTCATTAATCAAAGATGGTTATGTTTCCTAGCCATAGACATGAGTTGTCATTTGATTAATGGGATCACCTCATTAGGAGAATGACGTGATTGACTTGACCCATTCCGTTAGCTTAGCACCCGATCGTTTAGTATGTTGCTATTGCTTTCTTCATGACTTATACATGTTTCTATGACTATGAGATTATGCAACTCCCGTTTACCGGAGGAACACTTTGTGTGCTACCAAACGTCACAACGTAAATGGGTGATTATAAAGGTGCTCTACAGGTGTCTCCAAAGGTACTTGTTGGGTTGGCGTATTTCGAGATTAGGATTTGTCACTCCGATTGTCGGAGAGGTATCTCTGGGCCCACTCAGTAATACACATCACTATAAGCCTTGCAAGCATTGTGACTAATGAGTTAGTTGCGGGATGATGTATTACGGAACGAGTAAAGAGACTTGCCGGTAACGAGATTGAACTAGGTATCGAGATACCGACGATCGAATCTCGGGCAAGTAACATACCGATGACAAAGAGAACAACGTATGTTGTTATGCGGTCTGACCGATAAAGATCTTCGTAGAATATGTGGGAGCCAATATGAGCATCCAGGTTCCGCTATTGGTTATTGACCGGAGAGGTGTCTCGGTCATGTCTACATAGTTCTCGAACCCGTAGGGTCCGCACGCTTAACGTTACGATGATAGTTTTATTATGAGTTTATGTATGTTGATGTACCGAAGGAGTTCGGAGTCCCGGATGAGATCGGGGACATGACGAGGAGTCTCGAAATGGCCGAGACGTAAAGATCGATATATTGGACGACTATATTCGGACTTCGGAAAGGTTTCGAGTGATTCGGATATTTTTCGGAGTACCGGAGAGTTACGGGAATTCGTATTGGGCCTTAATGGGCCATACGGGAAAGGAGAGAAAGACCCCAAAGGGTGGCCGCACCCCTCCCCATGGGCTAGTCCGAATTGGACTAGGGAGGGGGGGGGGGGGCGCCCCCTTCCTTCTTTCTCCTTCCCCCTTCCCTTCTCCTACTCCCACAAGGAAAGGAGGAGTCCTACTCCCGGTGGGAGTAGGACTCCCCCCTTTGGCGCGCCTCTCCCCTTGGCCGGCTGCCTGCCCCTTGCTCCTTTATATACGGGGGCAGGGGGGCACCCCATACACACAACAATTGATCTATTGATCTCTTAGCCGTGTGCGGTGCCCCCCTCCACCATATTACACCTCGATAATACCGTTGCGGAGCTTAGGCGAAGCCCTGCGTCGGTGGAACATCATCATCGTCACCACGCCGTCGTGCTGACGAAACTCTCCCTCAACACTCGGCTGGATCGGAGTTCGAGGGACGTCATCGAGCTGAACGTGTGTAGAACTCGGAGGTGCCGTGCGTTCGGTACTTGATCGGTCGGATCGTGAAGACGTACGACTACATCAACCGCGTTGTGATAACGCTTCCGCTGTCGGTCTACGAGGGTACGTGGACAACACTCTCCCCTCTCGTTGCTATGCATCACCATGATCTTGCGTGTCCGTAGGAATTTTTTTGAAATTACTACATTCCCCAACAAAATGAGGAATGCGCCTTTTATTATTTGCTTGCAACAGCCTTGCCCCTTATAAGAGACTTGGCTTACAAAAGACATGGGCGTGGGACAATGACATAAAGCCATCGGTCCTCTGGTACGTCAATATCTAAGAACCTCGCGAGTTTGTCCATTGACAGGTCAGAAGTATGAGAGTTTGCTTAATTAATCATTTGTTTATACAAACAATGAATTTTCTTAGGCAACAAATAATTTACCACTACAAAATTCATGAAAATAAAGGCCATCAGCTAATGTTTCATCCTCACCAGAAAAAGCAAACTAAGTAGAACAACATCATCTAGGTCTGCTCATATGTGATTGTGGACTACATTCATACATTTTGGAGAAGTGTTTATTAATGTATATAATTACAGTCACAGAAATCCGAAGATTTTAGGCTACTCATACTTTTTAATTACATGAAATTTGATCACCCCCATATATACTTGGACATTATACTAGGCCCATTATACTAACACGCTCGGGGGAGGACTTCTTTAACCAACTACAATTATTGATGGAGACCTGACATATTACATGGATCTCACTTAGTTAATTCCTACCACATTTTGATCTCGGTGGGTGAAGTCAAGTGATTTATATCCATGTAACTCCTACCAAGATACCCGCAAAAAAAACTCCTACCAAGATGTGTTTCAAGTTGTCACCTTTTTTTCTCCTTTTTTTGCATTTGAAGGTGCTTCTAGCACTGATAGGGAAATAAAATATTTTTCCACATCAGACCAAGTGTTTTGTAGAAAGCACCCATGTTTGTGTAATGTGAGCACAGGAAAAGGTGGCTCTAAGTCGTACTAAATATTATCTTATTGTATGAACACCCGTGACTATCCCTACAAACCTCCAGGCTCCAACGAGTTCTCCGATGAGAGGATGCCCATTTTCGTCACCAATTCACTCACTTGATGAGGTACAGTCGGATCTAGTAAGGTTCATATGACTTTATGAGTAATGACCATGAATTTCTTTACCACAAAAAAAGGACCATGAATTTCTTATTCAATTACAGCTAGAAGAGGCTCAATTTTTTTTGCTAGAAGAGGAAAAGACAAGGGTACTCTTCGCAAGAAAGACTAGGCTTTTGTGTTTCTCTTTCCTACCTGAGTTGTTCCAAGAACCAGAGTGTTCTAGATTCAGAAGCAAAGTACGAAGATAAGCTTGCCTGGCTATATTTGCGATTGAATGAGCCAACTAAGTTACTAGTTCATTATTTCGGTTAGTTAACTAGCTGACGTTCCAATTTACATGAAAACTCTCTCAAGTGTTAACCAGAATCACCATGCTGTTGTGCGCACCATGGTGCTATTTATGTATCGATTCCTACGAGAGAAAAAAATCTTTCTCAATTTCTTATTGGCTAGCTGTGAAAGACAAATATAGCGAGAGTAATCATTGGTGAGCAGAAGCAAGACCTGATGAGCTTCACTGCTCCTCCAAGTCCAACACTGACCCCAAGGTTCTTACAGATCACACACAAGAATGTTGTATCGGAGTATCGAATGGTTGGAGTAGGATTGCTTGATGGTCACTGAAGGACGAGGCAGATGGAAACTAGCTGAGGCTGTAGAGCAAAAGACAACCTCAGAATAGCGATATGAATCCTGGAGTGCAAGTTGTAATTAATTCCGGTAACGCATCAGTAATTCCCGGTGTCTTCTATGCCTAAAGATATTATATTCAAATCGCTAATGCGCAGAGACACAACAAAAAGCACTTGAAATGTGATTGGAAAGTATTACCATTGAGGAGTAATATGAGCAATGTAAAGCGCTATTTATCTATCCCTTCCTTACATTTCCTTGCTCCTTATAGACGACTTGAATGGTATGCAGTGATATAAGTCATCAGTCCTTTGCTAGGTGAATAGTGGAGAATTATTTTGTTATGAAACTTGTCCTTGGGTAGGTCAGAGGTGTAGGAATTGATAGGAGGAAGCGTATCACCCTCGTTGGAGGGCCGCGTGTATTTATAGATTGATGGGGCTTATCCCATAGGCGCATACATCTGTTTGAATTACATTCTTGGAGAACAAGAGAGGTAGAGATAGAATCTATTAAACTACCTACAGAAGATAGAAACATAACAGAAAGATACATGCGTAACGCCTAGAGATATAGCTGCGAATATTATCTTCAACACGCCCGCATAATCACAACTTGGCTAAGTTGAGATTACGCTTGAATTCTTCAAAGCTCCGTGTAGGCAAAGCCTTTGTGAAGCCATCTGCAACTTGATCTTTTGAATGAATAAACCGAATGTCCAACTTCTTGTTAGCAACACGCTCTCTAACAAAGTGGAAATCTATCTCAATGTGTTTGGTTCTGGCATGAAAATTGCAGAAAGGTATGTGGCTCCCAAATTATCACACCAAAGACAAGGAACTTGCACCTGTGGCACTCCAAGTTCCTTTAGCATGGACTGTACCCAAATGATTTATGCAGTAGCATTAGCTAGAGCTTTATACTCAGCCTCTGTACTAGACCGAGAGACTGTGACTTGTTTCTTAGCACACCATGATATTAGATTTGGACCAAAAAATATTGCAAAGCCACCTGTTGACCTTCTGTCATCTGGGTCTCCAGCCCAATCAGCATCAGTGAAAGCACTGACAAGAGTAGACTGAGATTTACTGAATGTTAAACCAACACTTACTGTATTCTTCACATACCTCAGAATACGCTTTGCAGCAGACCAATGTAAGGTGGTAGGTGCATGTAGAAACTGACAAACTTTGTTCACATCAAAAGAGATATCAGGTCTAGTAAGGGTTAAATACTGAAGTGCACCAATCATACTCCTGTATTGAGTGCCATCTTCCTGACTTAGAAGTTCTCCTTCATGCAAAGATAGTTTTTCTAAACTAGATAACGGAGTTGGAGAGGGTTTGCAATTCTGCATGCCAACTCTTTTCAAAAGATCAGTTGCGTATTTTTCTTGAGAGAGGACTATACCATCATCAGTTTTCTTGACTTCAATCCCCAAGAAGAAACTCAGATCTCCCAAGTCCTTGAGAGCAAACTCTGAGCCCAAGTCCTTCAGAAGTGCTGTCACTGCTTCACTAGACGAGCTGGTGACAATAATATCATCAACATATATGAGCATGAACATTGTGATATTAGACCTATTGTAAATAAACAATGAGGTATCTGACTTGGATGGAACAAAAACCAATATTTTGCAATTTTGCACTCAATCGTGAGTACCACGCTCTCGGGGCCTGCTTCAGACCATACAGAGCTTTATCAAGCTTGCACACATGGAAAGGTGCATGCTTGTTTTGAAACCCAGGTGGTTGTTTCATGTAAACCTCCTCTTCCAGAATACCATGTAAAAACGCATTCTGTACATCCAATTGCCTTAAGCACCAATTCCTGGAGACAACAATAGACAACACAAGACTGATAGTAGCAGCCTTGACAACAGGACTAAACGTGTCCTCATAATCTATCCCGTAACTCTGTTTGAAACCTTTAGCTACTAACCTAGCCTTATATCGGTCAATAGTGCCATCAGCCTTTCTTTTAACTTTGTATACCCATTTGCAATCTATCAAATTTTTACCTTGACTCGGTGGAACCAAGTGCCAAGTCTCATTCTTCCTGAAGGCCTTGTATTCTTCTTCCATGGATTTTCTCCACTTAGCATCATTCAGCGCCTCTTCAACAGAATGTGGTACATCAGTAGAACATGTCAGCCCGAATTTAAGAATACTTTTGTAATTGACATGATTAATTTTTCCTGTTTGTAGACGTGTACCAACACGTGTAGAACGCGCTACAGGAGTTGGCGCTGCAGAAGATCCGCCCGATCCGCCTGGGTGTGCAGGGCTGGCAGAGGTGGATCCGGAGGGCGATCCACCGTTGGGTGCACCAGGCGCGCCAGGTGAATCCGCGTTGGCCCGGTCGCTGTCGTGAGCCCGACCGCTATCGGGGGCCCGGTCGCTGTCGGTGGCCCGCCGGACCACGCCGCGCGTGGCGGGCGATGATTGACCCGAACGTGGGTCCACGCGCATTGGGCGACGCGTTCGTGGCCCGCCTCGTGGGGGAGGCGCTGTTGCTGCGACGCGCGCGTGACTCCGAGGTGGCCTGCTGCTGCAGGCGATCCTCCTAGGATCTGGAGCCTGCTGATCCCGACGTAGTTGCAGGCGCAGGTGAATCTCCCTCGTGTCCAGTGCCCATGTCCAGTTCTGCTGCATGAAATATTGGCTGTTGTACAACCTCGTTTTCAGCAGTTTTTGCACCGTTTTCTGCACCACAAATTCCTGTATCATCTGCATCACTAGGAGACTGTGTTGTATGGTTATGAGGGTTAGTCATGTGATCATCAAAAATATCATTTCCCCCTTGATCTAAGCTGGAAAGAGAACTAGGAAGAAGAAGGATTTCTTTTTGTAGGAGAGCTCCGGCATTGGGATGGAGATCTTGAAACGGAAAAACGGTCTCATCAAACACCACATCCCTGGATATGTAAACTCTTCCAGTTTGCACATCTAAGCACTTGACCCCTTTATGTTGTGGACTATAACCAATGAACACACATTGTTTTTAGCGAAAGGAAAGTTTTTTGGTGTTGTAGGGTCGAAGATTGGGCCAACATGCACACCCAAAAACTCGGAGGGAGGCATAGTTTGGTTTGGTTTGCAAAAGCCATTCTGTAGGTGTTTGGTAGTTGATGACACGGCTTGGAAGAATATTAATGAGATGTGTGGCAGTGAGGAAGGCTTCATTCCAGAATTTTAATGGCATGGAAGCATTTGCAAGTAGAGAAAGGCCAACTTCAACAATATGGCGATGCTTGCGTTCAACGGAGCCATTTTGTTGGTGTGCGTGTGGACAAGAAACATGATGGGAAATTCCCAATTTTTGGAAGAAAGAGTTTAGTTTCTCGTACTCGCCACCCCAGTCCGATTGGACTGCGATAATTTTGCTATCAAACTTTCGTTCAACAAGTGCTTGGAAATTTTGGAAAACTTGAAACACATCAGACTTATGTTTAATAAGATAGATCCATGTATACTTGCTATAATCATCAATGAAGCTTACATAGTATTTGTGTCGACCAACAGAAGTGGGTGCTTGCCCCCATACATCAGAAAAAATGAGTTCTAATGGTTTGGAAGAAACACTAGTTGACACGGGATATGGGAGTTGATGACTTTTTGCTTTTTGACATGAATCACACACTGTTTCACTACTAGGCTCACCAACAAACGGGAGTTTATTTTTCCTAAGCACTCGTTGAACAATAGCAAAAGAAGGATGTCCTAATCGATCGTGCCACCTTGCCGAAGATAATTGGGTGACACCAAAAGCTTGTTTATTTGAGCTCCTAAAGCGAGGGATCAATGGATAGAGCCCTCCAACGCATCTAGCTCTGTAGAGCATCTTCCTCGTTGCCAGATCCTTAATCAAAAAGATGAAGGGGTAAAACTCAAGTAATACATGATTGTCTAGAGCAATGCGATGTACAGAAAGAAGGTTTTTTTGAGCATTAGGAGCATGAAGGATATTTTTAAGATGAATAGGACGGCTAGGGGTTTTGATAATTGATTGACCAACATGATTTATTCTCATACCTGATCCATCTGGACCATGGATTTGGTCGTGGCCGCGATACTTCTCACGGGTCGTCAACTTTTCCAACTCTCCTGTGAGGTGGTTAGTTGCGCCGCTGTCGACGTACCAGTTAGTGTCAACACCATACTGAGCCGCAGCATCAACTTTTTGTTCTTGAGCGTCATCATCGAAGCGGTACCAGCAGTCCCTTGCGCTGTGACCGATCTTGCCACAGATCTGGCACTGGATAGGATCATTGTTGGCCTTGTTGCTGCTGGACGAGCCACCACCTGGACGAGCACCCTTGTTGTTGTTGTAGAAGGGGCGCCCGCCGGTGGTCTGCTTCTTCTTGTAGCCACCGCCGCCACCTCCTTGCTTCTGTTCTCCCCCCTGCCATAGCCACGAGGGGGAGCTCCGCCACGACGGGCAGAGTTTGCAGAAGATTTGAAGCCCACATCATGGCCTCCTGTGAGCAGCTCGATTCGCTGATCAAAGTTGCACACTTGGGAATAGAGTGCATCGACGGTGACCGGCTCGGTGCGGGCGTCTAGGGCCGAGACCAGAGGGTTGTAGTCGAGGTCCAGCCCCGCCAGCAGGAAAGAGACGAGTTCATCCTCATCCAGTGGCTTCCCCGCGGCAGCAAGCTCGCCGGCGTATCCACGCATCCGGGAGAAGTACACCGGTGCAGATTGGTTGCCCTTTTTGGCATTGGACAGGGAGATCCGAAGATTATTAATACGTGAGCGTGATTGAGAAGCAAACATATTACCCAATGATGTCCAGAGTGCTCGTGCCGTCCTGATGGAAACGACCGAGACCAGCACCTCCTTTGACAGGTTGTTCATGAGGTGCCCAAGGACCTGCTGGTCCTGACGCATCCAGGCTTCATACGCCGGGTTGATGACGACTTGGTCCTTGCCCTCCTTGTCCTTCATGGTGAGCATCTTCTCTGGTTCGGCAATGGTGCCATCCAGATAGCCGTAAAGGCCCGCCCCGAGGAAGTGCGGCAGGATCTGCGCCTTCCACAGGAGATAGTTCTCGCGGGTAAGCTTCTCTGTGACCTGGGATCCAAGGCCAGAGAGAGTTGGGGTGGAGGAGGAGGACGACATGGTTTTTCTGTGGAGAGATTGATCTAGGCTTCTGTGGTTTAGGACGAGAAGGAAGAGGATGCTCTGATTACCATGTAGAAATTGATAGGAGGAAGCGTATCACCCTCGTTGGAGGGCCGCGTGTATTTATAGATTGATGGGGCTTATCCCATAGGCACATACATCTGTTTGAATTACATTCTTGGAGAACAACAGAGGTAGAGATAGAATCTATTCAACTACATACAGAAGATAGAAACATAACAGAAAGATACATGCGTAACGCCTAGAGATATAGCTGCGAATATTATCTTCAACAAGAGGCAATAGAGTTTATATGTCGTCGAGACAAACGATGGGCTTTATATGTCGTCGAGACAAATGATGCACCTAGAAATGGCAAAAACAACATTCCAAAGTTCTTGAAAAATAAAATCCAATGGCTAATTTTTCGTTCTCACGAGAAAAAGCGAGCTAACTAGAACCATTGTCGTCTAGGTATGCTCATATGTGGCCGCGGGGTCAATTTATTCTGATACATTTTGGAGAACCGTACTTTATTCATTTACATAATCATAGTTGTAGAAATCTCAAGATTCTAGATTAACTATGTTTTGCTTGGACATTATACTACTCTCGGACGAGAGCGTTTAACCGCTTGTACTGGCTGGGGCTAGACACATTAAGAGGATCTCACTTGATTTCCTGCAAACTCACTATAGTATAAACATGAGTGTGATGGTTTGACCTCTGGTGGGTGATGTCGAGTGCTTCTAGCTACTTGTCATTTTTTATACTAAGAGGAAATCACAATCACACACATACGCACGTCTGCCTTTGAAACATGCTTCTAGCATTGATAGGGCCGAACATATATTCATAAATCACACCAAGTTTTTACTGAAAATACACGTGTGTATAATAAATGTGGGCATAAGAAAAGAAAAAAGGTGGCTCTTAGTCGTACCAAATCCTCTCTCATTGTATGGATGCCCATGACTGTCTCTACAACCTCACGTCTTCGTCGCTCCACTCGATGAGTTACAGAGCAGGCGCAAACTATTTTTGCTCATCACAGAGTTTCTTGTATAGAAGTTATAGTGAAAAACAGGTATCATGGAGTCTGAGAGACGGAGGTCGATGCTTATGTGAAAGCAGGAAACCGTGCCCTGCATCTGCGTGCATGGTTGCAAGTTCATGATCCTGTGCCTACCTCGAGCCTTTTCCATCATGCTGTTGTCGATGGCAACAACTGCTGATACTCCGAATGGTAAATGTGAATAATCGTGGAGTTCAGCCCACCAAACAAATAAGCCGAACACGACGTGTGCCAATGCTGTTCTTTGTGTTAGAGTAGTCATTATGGTATACGACTTCTAGTTCAAGTCAGTTTTGTACCCCTACCCCAAGTCAGTTTGTACCCTCTTATATACTTTTGTATGCCGCACCAAATCATCAATAAGCAACAGTTTTATTCAGCTTTCATGGTATCAGATACCGGTCTCAGGGTTTAGGGTATGGCTCCGCCAACGCCACAGCCGCCGCCGCCGCCCGGCTACTTCGAGCGCCGGGCCGCACTCATCGCCAAGGCTGCCAACGCCGCGGCCGCTTCTCTCTCGGCCCTCACCATAGCTCCACAAAACTACCCTGCACCCATCCTCGCCGCACCAATATCTCTTGCTGACACAATCTCCGACGTCAGCCCCTACATCCCCATAGGTTCTTGATCTCGCCGCCCACAACTACTACCATTGGAGACATCTCTTCGATCTCCACCTCGGCTGCTGCAACCTGCGCTCGCATGTCGCCGCCAACTGTCTTCCCCGCCCCGACGATCCGCAATGGTTGAAAGACGATCTCGCGATCGTTCAGTGGTTCTACACCCGCATCACCACCGAGATCTTCAACATGCTCAATCACGACGGCGCCACCGCTGCCAACATCTGGCACTCCCTCCGTCAGCTCTTCCAAAGCAACACCGACGCTCGGAAAAACGCTCTCCACACCGAGCTTCGCAATATGGTGCAAGGAGACGCCCCGGTGAACCTGTTCTGCTAGCGCGTTAAGACCATTGGTGATGAGCTCCGCGAACTCGGCGATACAGTTAGCGACTCACAGCTAATCAATATCGTCGTCGTCGGCCTCAGCGACGACTTTGACAAGCAAGCCTCGTTCATACCGATGGTACGGCCCCTCCTACCTTCGCTGAAGTTCGTTCCTTGCTACAACTCACGGCGGAAACACAAGCTCGCAAGGACTCTCGCCCCAAGGTCTTTCATGCTGCGGCTTGTCCTCCTCTGTCGTCTACACCAGCGCCGCCTTCCAGGCCGGCTCCTGCCGCCGGGCTGTCCGCATTGTCATCTGTTCAACCGCCCCCAGGCTGCCGTCCTAGTCCGAACTACCACGGCAAAAACCCTATCTACAGGCCGCCGTCGACTCGTTCGGTTCCGCCTACGACATCACCAGCACCGAGTCCTGCACCACCCACCAGTGCTCCATCCGCGGTTGCATGGCGGCCTCCTCATGATCCTTGGACGGGGCTTGTTCAAGCATGGCCCATGCCCTGGTCCGCTCCGTCCACCCTCGGTGCTCCGCCGGCATACTCAGGTGCCTGGCAACCCGGCCTTCGGCCGCCTACTGGTGCTCCCGGGGTTCTCAACCCCCGACAGCCGGCCAATGCCTATCACGCCGCCCCGACGTATGCTCCTTATGATCATTACACCACCGACGGCGGCGCCTACTACACACCTCAGCCGGCCCTGCTCCCGACGCCACCCCCACCACAGCCGGCCAATGCCTACTACACTCCCCAGCCGGCCCTACTGCCTTCACCATCGTATCCGCCGGCACTGCTTCCGACGGCACCCTCACCTGCGACGCCAAGCTGGGATCAAGCTGCCTTTCTCTAGGCCATGAATAACTTTGCTGCACAAGGAAACTCAGGTACGGATTGGATCTTTGATTCAGGGGCCTCTAGTCATATGTCTGCATCTAGTAATTGGTTATCTTCTTGCACTAAATCTCCTTTCCCTTCCATTATCCTTGGAGATGGATCATCTATTCCTATATATTGTGTTGGTCAGGCTCAACTTCCCTCTTCCACCAAACCTCTTTTACTTCGCGATGTTCTAGTTGCACCCGCCCTCATTAAAAATCTTATCTCTGTTCGCCAATTTACTTGTGACAATCTAGTTTCGGCTGAATTTGACCCTTTTGGTTTATCTGTGAAGGATTACCTGACCAAGGTCGAGATCGCTCGCTTCAATAGCTCCGGTGATCTTTATTCTCTTAATGGAGTTCCTGCCGCCACCCCTCCAACATCCATGCTAGCCTCCGTCGATCTCTGGCATCGTCGCTTGGGCCATCCCAACCCCGCCGTCTTAGCTTCTATGCTTAGTGAATTTACCATACCATGTAATAGGGACTCTCATAATTCTGTGTTTTGCGAGTCTTGTCAATTAGGCAAACATGTGCGTCTTCCCTTTAGTTCCTCTAGTTCTTGTAGCACTTATCCCTTTGAATTAATACATTGTGATTTATGGACCTCTCCCATTGCAAGTGTTTCGGGTTTTAAATACTACCTTGTTATCCTAGATGATTTCACCCACTTTGTCTGGACTTTTCCTCTACGCAACAAATCCGAGGTCCATTCTCTTTTCCTTAATTTTCAACGCTATGTGTCTGTTCACTTCTTCCTCCCACTTCGCTTTATCCAATGT
Source organism: Aegilops tauschii subsp. strangulata (assembly GCF_002575655.3). Lineage (NCBI taxonomy): Eukaryota > Viridiplantae > Streptophyta > Magnoliopsida > Poales > Poaceae > Aegilops > Aegilops tauschii. The sequence goes on from NC_053035.3 coordinate 59,399,536, forward strand.
GACAATGGTCGCGAGTTTGATAACATTAAAAATCGTACTTTCTTCTTACAACATGGCATCCTGCTTAGGTTCTCATGTCCCTACACATCCCCTCAAAATGGTAAAGCAGAACGCTCTCTTCGCACCCTCAATGATATAGTTCGCACTCTCCTCATTCAATCATCTATGCCTCCCAAGTTTTGGGCTGAAGCCCTACACATGGCCACCTTCCTTCTAAATATTCGACCTTCTAAAACTAAACCCAACACTACTCCCTATTATTCCCTCTTTCTTTCCCACCCCGACTACTCCGCGGTTCGTGTTTTCGGCTGTCTCTGTTTTCCCAATGCCTACGCCACTTCTGCAAATAAATTGTCACCACGCTCTATCCCATGTGCTTTTCTCGGCTTCTCTGACGAGCACAAAGGCTATCGCTGTCTCGACCTTCACACCGGACACGTTCATGTCTCTCGTCATGTCACGTTTGCTGAGCACATTTTTCCTTTCTCACAACGCACTACTACACCATCCAACACCCCTAGCTCCGCAAACACCCCCTCTCCCCGTCCTTTCCAACTATATACTCCCCTACCTGCTGAACACAACTTATCACCACCACCATTAACACCCACCATAGCCAATCCCAACCATACACTCACCCCACCCGAGACGTCCCCAACACCCCCGGCCCCTGCTCCCTCCCCAACACCCCCGGCCCCTACTCCCACTCCACCACCCAGCCCTGCTCCCACTCCACCACTCAGCCCTACTCCTTCGTCCGACTCTTCCGCTGCGCCGGACTCACCAGTACCGACCTTACCCCCTCGTGCTATTCCTATAGCAGCCTCGATTAATGATCATCGCATGCGTACTAGGGCCAAATCAGGATTTCATCAACCCCAAGACCGCCTAAACCTTCATACCTCCGTATCTCTCACTTCTCTTCCAAAGAATTACAAAACTGCTCTACTTGATCCCAATTGGGCCGCTGCCATGCAAGAAGAATATAATGCTTTACTTCAAAACAACACCTGGCAACTTGTTCCTCGTCCTCCCAATACAAATATTGTTTCTGGCAAATGGATTTTTCGCCAAAAGTTCCACTCTGATGGGAGCCTCTCACGATATAAAGCCAGGTGGGTTTGTTGTGGCTTTTCTCAGCAACAAGGAATTGATTACGAAGAAACCTTCTCTCCTGTTGTTAAACCTAGCACCATTCGCACCGTTCTTAGTGTTGCCGTCTCCTCTTCATGGCCCATTCACCAACTTGATGTTAAAAATGCTTTCCTCCATGGTTCCCTTCAAGAAACTGTCTACTGCCAGCAACCTCTGGGTTTTGAAAATCCATCCTTTCCAACTCATGTATGTCTTCTTCAGAAATCTCTCTACGGTCTTAAACAGGCCCCACGAGCTTGGTTTCAACGCTTCTCCTCCTTCATTCAAACAATAGGCTTCACTCCATCTCTCTCCGACACCTCTCTTTTTGTGTATCATCAAACTTCTGACACTGCCTATTTACTTCTCTATGTAGATGATATCATTCTTACCGCCTCCTCTCAAAAGTTCTTAGATCATATTGTCTCTCTTCTTAGATCTGAATTTTCTATGACTGACCTAGGACTCCTTCATCATTTCTTAGGCATTGCTGTTGTTCGAGATTCCTCCAGCCTTTTTCTTTCCCAACGCCAGTATATTCTTGATCTTCTTAATCGTGCTGGTATGCTTGACTGTCAATCATCTCGCACTCCTGTCGATACTAGTTTTAAACTTTCGGCTACCGGTGAACCCTTTTCCGATCCTACTCTCTATCGTAGCCTAACAGGTGCTCTCCAATATCTCACCACTACTCGTCCTGAAATCTCTTTTGCTGTTCAACAAACATGTCTCTATATGCATGATCCCCGGGTTCCTCACTATAATCATGTTAAACGCATTCTTCGGTATTTAAAAGGAACTATCAATCATGGTCTCCACCTCAATAATTCTTATCCAAACTCGCTTACCGCATACTCTGATGCAGACTGGACTGGTTGTCCTGACACTCGAAGGTCCACTTCCGTTTTTTGTGTTTTTCTTGGTAACAATTTGATTTCTTGGTCTTCGAAAAGACAGGTTACAGTCTCACGTTCGTCGGCCGAGGCTGAGTATCGCGCTGTGGCACATGCCGTTGCAGATACAATCTGGATTCGGCAGTTACTCACCGAGCTACACATGCCTATTGAGCAGGCCACTATTGTCTCCTGTGACAACATATCAGCAGTCTACATGACCAACAATCCAGTTCAACACCGACGCACAAAGCATATTGAGATTGATATTCATTTTGTTCGTGAAAAGGTTGCTCTTGGTCAGGTTCGGGTGCTTCATGTTCCCTCTACGGCTCAGTTTGCTGACATTTTCACCAAGGCACTGCCTACTAAGCCGTTTCAAGATATCTGTTTCAGTCTCAACGTCGTCGAGCCTGCCGTTGATACTGCGGGCGGATGTTAGAGTAGTCATTATGGTATACGACTTCTAGTCCAAGTCAGTTTTGTACCCCTACCCCAAGTCGATTTGTACCCTCTTATATACTCTTGTATGCCGCACCAAATCATCAATAAGCAACAGTTTTATTCAGCTTTCACTTTGCCTTCTCCCGGGGATGCCAATCTCTTAAACTCAACAACTAACCGCGAAATGTTTTGCTGAACCTTGGACAGTTAAACCTCGGTTCAGCTATACCAACATGTCTCACCATCGTGTAAGCAGTAAGCAGTACTGTACATTATGCCAGCTGTCACTCTCTCCTTCCTCCATCTCCTCTAGAAAACTATAACCAACATAAACTCAAAAGGTTTGCAGCGAGTATATGAGCGTTCTGCCGATCAGTTCAGTATATTTGGAGGCTCGTCCAGAAGAAAAAGATTAAGGACCTTAGCCGCTCCTCCTCCTCCTCCTCCCAACCCTAGCCGCTCCTCCTCCTCTTCCCTTCCTCGCCGTCGCCTGAGGCAGCCACCGGGCAAGCCTGGGGCGCCAAGGATGGTGGCGGCGGGACCTCGGTTGCCCTGCTTCTGCGTGGGTAACCCCGGATCTGGAGCGACGGCTCCATTGGCAAGGCACGGCGGGCTAGCAGTCGTGCGGGCGGTGGATCTGGTGTCCCGGCCGCGCGGGCGGCGGGATCCGGTGGTCGTTGGCGGCCGCCGGCGGCTTCTGCGGCGGACGGTGCGCACGATCTAGCGCCTCCCCTCCTCCCCTGTTCGGCGTGCGGGCCAACCTGGTCGGGCCGCGCTTCCTCTTGGTCGCTGGTTCTATACAGGAGGCGCTGCTGGTGGCGGGGATCTAGTTCGGGCGAAATCCCTGGCCGGCCATGACCGGCCGCGCCGACGGCGACGCCTGAGGGCGCCGTTCCCCTCCTTGGAGGCGTCGGTATGGACTGATCTCACCTTCCCCTAGGTCTCCCGGGCGAAAGCCCTAACTTTGTTGGGCGGCGGCGGCGGTCACGACGCCGTTCCCTTTTTGAAGGCGCCGCTTTGGAAACCTTGGGGTTGGGTGGCGCTTGTGGGTGGTGGGCGACGGTGGTGGTGCGGCCCTATCCTAGCATGGATTTGCATCCGTTGCTTGGAGATGGACTCGCGTAGGCGGAGGTCGTCGTCTGGCGTCGTGGTGGCGTCAATGGCGGAGGACCTGCCAAGGCTCGCGTAGGTGGAGGTCGTCGTTTGGCGTCGTGCTGGCGTCGATGGCGGAGGACCTGCCAAGGTGTCACCTCAATATGCTCTGAAGCTGGACCAGTGGAAGATGGCGGCGACGACACATGTGAGTGCGTCGGACCGGTTTGAGCCCCGGACCCGGCAGATGGCTCGGGCGGGGCCTCCGGCTTTAGATGTTAAGTTTAGGTGAGAGGTCTGGGTATGTGGCCCAGCTTGCACCCCTTCATCATTTGGATAGGAGTGCCAAGATGGCGGATTTCAGGCATATTGTTGTTCTACTTTGTAAGGTCCTCGAGAATAATCAATAAAATGGCCCCAGATGCAGAGGCCGGGGGTCATCCTCATTTTCTAAAAAAATATAAAAAAAAGTTTTGTTTATATTCGTTTTTGCAGCTTAGCTAAACCTAGTTTCAGAAAGTTCTTTGCACATCTTGACATTTTGTCCCAGAAATGTTCACCACCATTTACACGAACCAATGTTTGGTGGTATACTAACAGCAGTACTAAGATGAGATGCAAAAAAGAAAAGCATGGATGTTTTCTGAGCACAGAGTAATTCGGTGATTATTACTCTGTTCTTCTCTTGGAGGATAAAAAAACTTTGTTGTCCTGATCTTTTTGATATTACTGCCGGAGCAACAAGAGGTGATCACGCCTTGTGTGTGTAGGTGTTGAAGATGAGAGTTTACTTGGTTCTTGTATTGGTTCGATAATTTTGGTTCTCACTGAGGAAATACTTATCTCTATTGAACTGCTTCTCCCATGCTCTTCGGGAGAAATCCCAACACAGTTTACAAGTAGCAGGGACATTATGAAGCAAGGTATATAAGGAGAATTTGGTAATGGAAAGATGAAAGATATATGGAATGATAATTGGATTCCCAAAGAGTAATCTTTGAGGCCAATCATCTCGCTCATTAACAACCCACCATTGAAGGTACCAGACCTTCTCCTACCAGCATCGGACGCATGGAATAGGGAGTACATTTGATTGATCTTTTTGCCTATTGATGCTAATGAAATTGTCAAGATCCCAGTATGTACAAGAAACATCACAGATTTTTAGGTGTGGTACCCAGATAGGATGGGATGCTTCACGGTAAGATCGGCTTACAAGTTCTTGATCAAAACTAAAGTGCAGCGGCTTGAAGGCTGTGGCTCATCTAGCACGAGAGGGAGGAAAAGGCATGGTCGTCTCTGTGTTACATCGTGATACTTTCCAAAGTGAACGTTTTCCTATGGCGGCTAGCCCGACATTCACTCCCAATGACCGACATCTTACATAACAGAAACATGTCGCCTACCAATGCATGTCCACTGTGCGTAGGCGGGGACTCATGGGAACATGCACGAGTGAGTTGTACTATGGCACGGTGCACGTGGGCCTTGTCAGACGAGGAATTAGTGGAGAGAATGTCTGACAACACTGAACCTAGCGCAAAGAGTTGGATATTTGATATGTGAGATTGCTCAAGTCATGAAAAGTTTACAAGGCTTGCTGTAACCATGTGGTCTATTTGGTATGATCGAAGGAAAGCGAGTCACGAATCCATCTTCCAAAGTCCGCAACACACAAATACATTCATCAATTCATATTTGCTGGACTTGGGTTTGCTTTCAACGGAAGCTGGGCATCGCCTTTCAGTTTGCTAGGTCACGAACAACTCGGAACATTGGCAACCACAGAGAGGACATGCTAAAATCAATTTGTACGGCATTGTGGCAAGTGCCATCCAGAAAGGAGTTGCGGCAGCATTATTTAGGGATGCCGACGGGGTGTACTAAGAAGCTTCGATGATAGTTCTTAGCAGCATTATTGATCCTACAACCCTTGAAGCCCTAGCCTGTCGGGAGGCGGTGTCACTTGATGAGGACTTGGGCGTGGAGAAACTTTGGGTCGCATCAGATTCACAAGGTCTGGTGAAGGATATCGTGCAACGCTCCGGGGGAAGACATGGAGCAATCTTACATGAAATAACGGAGTGCGGAGAGGCTTTAGAGTCTTGTAATTTTATTTTTGAATGTAGGAACTTTATTTTTGAATCTCACAATCTCGCCAAGTTTGCATATAACTTAGATATGAGTTGTCATGTTTGGTTGGGGAACCCTTATGACCCAAACCTTGTACCTATGAACATTTTCATGCATTAATAAAGTTGGCCAAGAATTCTAAAAAAAGAGTTCTAGGTGCTCCCATTTTTTTAATCTTTTCCCCATGTATCCCCCATTGGTTCCATCCTAGCCAACCGACCTACATGTCCTGCCTGTTGGTTCATCAAGATCACATTTGAGTGTGGCGTATAGGCTAGTCGGTGTAGAATTGTTTGGTGGTGAGCGAAGTGGGCGAGGCAATGGAAAATAGTTGGATCGGCAGAGCATGAGGGAGAGGCACTATAATGATGCTATTCTACCCATGCATACTGTAGTTCTGACGGTTCATTGGCAATTCCCGGTGCCTTCTATGCCTATGGATATCAAACTCAAATCTCTAATGAGTAGAGACAAAGAAAATAACACACTAATTGGGATTGAAAGATTTGTAAGACACATGAGTAAAGTGAGGAATGCACTATTTATCATTTTCTTACAGAAACTTTGCCCCTTATAAGACTTGACTTATAGAAGACATGGGAGGTGGAATAATGACATAAAGCCATTAATCCTCCGGCAGGTCAATATCTAAGAATCGCGTGACTTTGTCCTTTGGTAGGTCAGGAGTATGAGAGTTTGCTTTATTAGTAGTTCGTTCATACAAGCGATGAATTTTCTTAACCTTTCCTTTTGAGAAGACTCAACACACACACACACACACACGCATACACCATGTAGTCTCTATATTCACCAAGGAAGTGACTCTCGACAAAGCTACTATGTCTTCTCCTTGGTGTATGCGTGTGTGTGTGTGTGTGTGTGTGTGTGTGTGTGTGTGTGTGTGTGTGTGTGTGTGTGTGTGTGTGTGTGTGTGTGTGTGTGTTGAGTCTTCTCAGCGTTTGTGTTCTTGAGAGAAGAGAGAAACCTCAAGTGAGTTGTGAGGTAGAAGAAGAAGCGGTGCTGCGAGAGGTGGCGTCAACACCGCTTTATCTATCAAAGTGTTGGCTACAAATTTCGTAAAAGCGTCAACCCCTAACAAACTATTTGGAGGAACGATCTTATGTAGAAAAGGTCTAACCAGGGTTATGCAAAAATGAATGTGGATGCATGGGTCCAATCCGAAACGCTTTCAGGCGCCACAGGAGTTGTTGCTCGTGATGATAATGGTAACTTTATTGTGACAGCGACCTGACAATCAGGATTCTGCTGAGATGAGTGCTATCAGAAACGGGATTACATTGACGACAAACTTTGGGTGCAATAAAGTGATTATCTAATTAGATGGTTCAGTTGCGGTGGAGGCGGTGAACCAGCGGGAGGATTATTAATTATCTACGCTGGCTGCACCACGGGCACCGTCTATGTCGTCTTCCTTAGGGAGGCGGAACAGGCGGCCGCCATGTCTGCCAGTCCTATTGAGACTGCCTCCCGCCGTGTTGACATCCTCCCCCACAATGCTGGAGACAACGCTTTCACCTTCTCCTTCCGCCACATAGTCAGCCTTTCCCTTGAGAAAATGCCTCTAGAGCTGTGGGATCGCAAGGGGGTCTCGACCAGTGTAGCTGGCTTTGCGAGCCTCCTTGGTGTTAACCACCTCTGCCTCCACGGGAATGACTTCTCGTGTATCCTAGTGCTGGTCAAGGTTGAAGCCCTGCAGCACATCCCGCACCACTTAGCTTTCCATCGCGTGGATGGAGCCGGCATCTATGCTGACGTCCTTATCAATGAGATATGGGACGTGGCGCGCACGCTGGGCTCTCCCTCCTCGCCGCCTCTCCCACCAAGCTCTTTCCCACCACCGGAGGATGACTACACCCTGCCCCGCGGCTGCCGTCGGGGTCATGCCAACCCGCGGGCCACGCGTGCTACGAACGAAAGCATGACTGACCGTGCTTTCCAATACCCACACTTTGCCACTTTTGGTGACTCCATTGCCATGCTCAAGGTTTCCGCCAAACCCAAGCTCCGCAAGCACACCACTTTTGCTATCCCCACCATCCAGGAGGTTGCTCACGAAGACGAGGACCGCCTCTGCCTCAAGCCCGTTCTGCTTGCTGCAGAAGTAAGGCGGCCGCATGCTTTAGCAGACTTTGATGCGGATACCCTAACATATACCTTCTCTGTTCGGCTGAGCAATTGCCGCACGACATCAGGGGTAGTCATGGTTGGGCAGTCCACTGCTGACCACGGGCACTTCCCTTGTTTTGATCTCAACCTCGAGCGCACTGAACACCACAGTTGCCACTCCATCCTCTTCAAGCTTTGGCCTAAAACCCTCTCAGGAGACTTCTGCTCTCGCACACTGCCTTTGCTGCCTTCCATCGAGTGTAAGCACCCACCAAAAGCTTTCGTCCCAAACTCCCTGGTGCCGGATGTTGGGCCGTCTCTTTCCCTCGCCCCGGAACAATCCTACCCTAAGCTTAACCTGCCGCTGGCCCAGATCAGGGTCCAGGCCCACCAGGTCCTCATTTCCCGGCCCATCTGCACGCGGCCCATCACGCCGATTCCGGGGCCCTTTATTGGGCTGCTACCAACCGCTTTCCTATCCCCTGTTGCCTGCACTGATATGGAGCATGGGGCTTGCGCCATCCTGCCTCCGCAAGTGGCCTCTAGATTCTGTCATTGCCGCACGCCGCCACCCGAGCCCGCCGCCGCGGATAAGCGCTCCTCCCCAGCCACCATACAGTTCCTCGACCCGCCTGTGATCTCCATTTTCGACGATCCCACCGCACCGGCAGTGGAGCCTGAGGAGGCCGACCAGGAAATCGCCATCTCGGCCCCAGCTGACGGCTCGGCCCCTGCTGAGGGCTCGATGGCGGCCACGCCTGAGGCCGCGCCTGCTCCAGCTGCCTCCCCTCGCCGCAGCTCGCGCATCCAGAAGCTCTATGATGGGGCGAGGGTGGGCTCTGTGGAGCGTGCCTCCAAACGGAAGGCCTCCTCCAGTCCCTCTGACAGTGGGGCTACCCGTCGCCGTCCTCCAAATCAGAGGAGGCACAAGAATCAGCGGGCGGCGGACCTCATCGAACTGCCGCTCCAAGGCACCCCAAGGCCACTTACCAGAGGCAAGGCCAGGCTGCTAGCGAGATGCTGTGATCTGAATGCGGATCTGGTCCTGTCTGACGCATCCCACTCGGACGACGCGGGTGGAGCTTCTGCTACCTCTGAGTCCAGCAGGTCCGCACATGATTAGACGCCTATGCAGCGCTGTTCGATTGAAGGATTGTCATGCCAGCATGCTAGTTCTATCTTCTGCTTTCTGTAGCATCTTTGTGTTCGCCCCGCATCATCATGTATGGCCTACAGAGGCCCTGTATCTGCATTGTACTGCATGTTTCCCTTTATGCCACTCTTTTCTCTTAGTTCATGTAAGCTCTAATGAGCACCCCAACTTCTATGCCAATGCAATGAGATGCTTTCCGTTCAAATATGCGCATTACTAGTTGGAATGTTAGAGGACTTGGTGATTCTGACAAATGCTCCCTAGTCAAGGACGCTCTCTTGGCTAGTAGATCGAGTGTGGTTTGCTTGTAGGAGTCCAAGCTGCAGGCAGTGGACAGGAGGAAGGCTGCTACCTTCCTCCCTCACAACTTGAAGAATTTTGCTTACATGCCTGCCTCAGGTTCCTCAAGAGGGATTATTGTGGCCTGGAATGATGACCTACAGGGTGTGGAAGTGGACAAAAACAGGTTTTGTGTTACTATGCAGTTCCAGTCAAGTAGTAACAACGACAGCTTTGCACTCTCTGCTATATATGCCCCCTGTGAAGATGGCGATAGGCCGCAGTTCTTCGAAGCCATGTTTGAGATGGCTGCGGCAGTTAGTGGACCCTAGATGCTGGTAGGGGACTTCAACATGTACAGGTTTGAGCATGAAAAATCCAAGGGTAGAAGAAACTGGACACTCATGGACACCTTCAACTCCTGGATCCGAGAGCATGCGCTCGATGATATCGAGATCACCAATCGCACGTTTACATGGTTTAACAAAAGGGTGCAGCCAACACTTGTAAAGCTAGACAGAGTTCTTGTCAATGCTGAGTGGAACTTGGGCTTTGCGGACACTACATCGACCACCCTACCAGCAGTAACATCAGATCACATTCTCATTGGGGTGGACATGTGCAGAGAGGCTCCCAAGTGCTCGTTTTTCAGGTTCGAGAACCATTGGCTACTGATGCCGGAAGCACGAGAGTTGATCAATGAGAGCTGGCAAAGGGGCAGCCGGGTCTTTGCTTCAATGGCAACTCTTCTAAACTTCAAGCTGAGAAGGGTCCGGGCTACTGTGAGGAAATGGGACAGGGCCAAAAAACCGCTGCAGCTAACAATGGATAATTGTAAGCATGTGGTTTAGTTTTTGGACACAGTAGAGGAACGGCGCCATCTATCAAGGCTGGAGATCTCTTTAAGGAAGCATGCGAACGCAAAAGCACAACAGCTCATCCTCTGGCAAACAATGGCATGGAGGCGCCGCGCAAAGATTCAAGGTTGCACACTCGGGGACGAGAACACACGTTTTTTTCATACTGCGGCTAACCAACACCACAAAAAGAATAAAGTGAGGCTCTTGATACAGGACGGGGTCCAGTTTTTTGGGGAGAATGACAAGCTACGGATTGCCACGGAGTACTACAGGGCTTTGCTGGGACAGCCATCCCCCTCCTTGCCAACAGTTGACCTATCTCAGCTATATGGCAGTGCTGACCTTGGGGCGCTGGAAGAACCGTTCACATGGGCGGAGATTGCTACAACCATCAAGAAGAGTCCGAACAATAGAAGCCCGGGACTTGATGGCTTTACAAATGAATTCTACATGTGCTTCAAAGAGGTTTTGAAGGAGGATCTGATGCGTTTCTTTCAGGAATTTTATGAACTGGGCAGCAACTTTCACGGCATCAATGTAGCAAACATTGTGCGCATACCTAAGAAAGAAGCACCAACGGATATCAGAGATTTCCGCCCCATCTCCTTGGTACACAGCTTGCCCAAGCTGATAACCAAAGTGCTTGTTGCACGACTGCAATGCCTCATCCCAGCTATGATTCATCCGCTGCAGTCGGGTTTTTTACCTGGGCGATGCATTATTAAGAATTTTATGTTAGCAGCTGAATTGGTACAGCAAGTAGCCAAGAGAAAGAAACCTATGATCGTACTGAAACTTGATTTTCGGAAGGCCTTCGACAGTGTGAGTTGGGATGCACTGCTCCAAATCTTTCAGGCAAGGGGTTTTGGGAGCCGTTGGAACCACTGGATTTCTAACATTTTCACATCAAGCTCCTCTCAAGTCCTTCTTAATGGTCAGATTGGGGAGAAGATACAATCCAAATGTGGCCTCAGGCAGGGGATGCACTGTCACCTTATCTTTTCATACTAGTTGCTGATGTTCTACAAAGGTGTTGTGATAGAGAGCATCAAGCTGGCCTACTCAAACATCCGCTCGGAGGGGAGGGACCGTTCCCCGTCCTACAGTACGCGGACGACACTCTCCTACTGATACAAGGGGATACACAGCAAGTTGGCATCATCAAGAGGATTCTTGAATATTTTTCAAGCTTCACCGGCCTCTCAATTAATTTCCAGAAGAGTTCCTTCGTCCCTATTTGCGTCGACCCGGCAGTTTGTCAACAGATTGCTCAAATTCTACAGTGTCAACCGTCTGCCTTCCTGTGCACCTATCTTGGACTGCCCCTCTCAACGCACAAGATCACACATGGGCTGCTAATGCCTGTTATTCACAAAGTGGACAAATGCCTCTCAGGTTGGCTGGCCACTTTCCTTTCTTGGGGAGGACGGCTAACTTTGATTAATGCTGTCCTGGCAGCGATTCCAAGCTACTTCATGAGCTGCTTCATCTGGTCGAAGCAATCCTTACAGCAGCTAGAGCAGATTATGACGGGTTTTCTGTGGCAAGGAAAGAACCATGCACAAGGTGGGCAGTGCCTGGTGGCATGGGATTATGTTACCCTGCCGCAGCAGAATGGAGGGTTGGGCGTCCGTGACCTTGATGCACATAATTTGGCAATGATAAGCAAGGTCATGACAAGGATCCTGCAGCCCACCGATGTCCCATGTTACCAGTGGTTTGCATCAACATATTGTCATAAAGAGATGCCACTTACGGTGCACAGTACGGGCACTGCCATCTGGCGCTACATCAAATCTTCTATTCAGTTTGTCATACAGTCCACAAGGTGTGAGCTTGGAGATGGCACCACTATATCCTTCTGGTATGATCTTTGGATAGAGAATGGCCGGCTATCCCACTCCTTTCCAACCCTTTTCACCTTTGCCAGATGCAAGTCTTGCACAGTTGCCTCACAGTACGTCTCTGGACACTGGGCGATACAACTACACCCTAATTTGTCTTACACAGCGCTGCGGGAGCTCGAGAGGCTAACTCAGTTACTAAGCTGCATCCCACCAACAACTGCTAGAGCAGACATCAGGAGGCCGCTAGCGTTTGATAACAAGATTTCTACGGCTTTTTTTACAAGATGCTTACATTTAGGGGCAGGGACTGCCCGTTGGCTCGTTAAATTTGGAACCGAATCATACCCAAACGACACCGCGTCTTCTTATGGCTGGCCCTCAAGGATAGGCACAACACCCGGAATAATATGATAAGGAAGCACTGGACGAGGCTAGTAACGCACAACGGATGTGATTTATGCCCAGCAGCCGAGACTATGCATCATATACTGCTTAGATGCAAACTTGCACAAACTGTTTGGGCAAAGGCCGGCCTCCTGGATTTGGCCGTCTCATGTGAGTCTACAGCAGATTTCTTGGCCTCTGACATAGCAAAGGAGGCACATGGCGCGGTATGGCATGTCTTCTTTGCAGCAGCTGCTGTTGCGCTTTGGCATGCTCGGAATGAGCAAGTTTTCCACAACAAGTGTTGGATAGCTCGGAGGGTTCTTATTGAGGTGGCCGACCTGATCAAGTTATGGACACTGCGAGCACCCGAGGGAAATGTCAGAGATCGTTTATCTTCTTGGGCTGATGTAATGGTGCGCGAATAGCTGCCAAGCTCTCCTTGTTCCTAGCTTTCTTCCTGCTTTACTTCTTTCCTTCCTTCCTAGCTTTCCTTGTTCTAAATCCCAGGCTTGGCGTTGGCCTGCTGCACGCTCTGTGCGGCGCTCACAACGCCTTCATGTAAAAAGACCATTGGTCACTCAGGCTACGGCCTGTTTTGAATGCATAAGGTAGAACATGATCTACCTTTTCTTTCAAAAAAAATTATCTTGGCTCGGAAATGCTTCTTTTATACACTGTTTTCGGGAAGCAAATGAGGTAGTAGACTGCTTAGCAGAAAGCTGTTTTAGTTCTAGATCCTCTTCCCTTGGGATTCTACTGCCCCTGACTTTATTTCTTATTTCCTTGTAAACGACATGGCAATTATTTGAGGAATAAAGTCTTATTACTGTAAAAAAACTATTATATATGCTGACTATAAGATTGATTATAGATGACATGGCAACAACGCATAGCCCACGACTGGCTCTATTGTTATCCTTGCTCCAATTATCTTTCTCTAGACAAAAGTATCATTTTTGAAACAAAAATAAATTTGTAAACTACACCTGAAGTGAAATTTGCACAGCAGGTGCACACTATTTCTGATGAGATTTGCCACAACAAAACCATGAAATGTAATTGTTTATTTTGCCGGTGCTGAAATAAATATATATAGTGTGCAGGGTGCATAACAAGTTATTCTTCATGGTGCAGAACAAAAATATATATACTATTCATCACCCAGGGTGCAGAACAAGTTATTCTTCACCCGACGTAATCTTACGATCGCTTTATAAATAAATTACGTTTGAAATACAAACAGTTACATTCATATTGATTCACTACCAAAAATTTGTATCAGAAAACAAAAAAATGTTTTAAGACCAGAAATATCGCATTTTATGTATATTTTACACTATGTTTTTACGTTCGTAATTTTACGTAACATAAAATATTTTTTACAGCGAGTATATATTTTCTTACGTTGTCTTTTTACGTATGAAATAAAATAAAATTTATGAAACTTAAAAATACGATGCATTGACGTCAAAATAAAAAGGGGTGAAGAATAACTATTCCTCACCGAGGGTGACGAATAGCGCGACCCCAAAAATATATATAAGGTATAGTAAAAAACAAGTAGCTAGGTGGAGCTACCCCCCTCCCCTCCGGTCTGCTGGTGTTGATCTGTTGCTTTGTTTGGACTGTCAGGTTTTAAATAGCTGGTAGCGGATTGGGGTCCGCGTAGCGGATAGCGGACGATATTGTGGACGCTATGTCCACGTAGCGGATTTCTAAAAAACTAAATTATTGTATTTTTTTTAGATTATTAACAAAAAATAATGACATTTAATTTGAGCAATAGCTGATGCTATTGCGGTAGCGCTATCGCGGACGCTATTATTTGAAACTACAAGTCTGAGAGACAGAGATCGATGTTTGTGTGGAAGCAGGAAACTGGGTCCTGCATCTGCGTGCCTCTTTGCAAGTTAATGATCCTGCCTGCCTAGCTAGCCTTACATTGAGCCTTTTCCATCATGCTGTTGTCGATGGTAAATGAGAATACAAAAAAAAATAAAAAATTGGTGGAGTTCAGTCCACCAAACAAATAAGCCGAACACAACTTGTGTCAATACTGTTTGTTTGCCTTCTCCGGGCGATGGCAATCTCTTAAACTCAACAACTGCGAAATGTTTTGCTGAACCTTGAACAGTTAAACCTCGGTTCAGCACTTCAGCTGGACCAACATATCTCACCGTCATGTAAGCAGTATATTATGCTAGTTGGCGCTCCCTCCTTCCTCCATATCCTCTAATATATGAGCGTTCTGCCCATCAGTTCTGTTTATATTCGTTTTTGCAGCTTGTTAAACCTAGTTCAGAAAGTTCTTGGCACATCAAAAAAAAAAATCTTGACATTTTGTCCCAGAAATGTTCACCACCATTTACACGAACCAATGTTTGGTGCTATATAGTCTATATCTATACCCCCTACTAATAAAGCAAGGTGATATTCTTGATTTCGTCCTGCATAAATAATTGTATATTTAAAATACATACACGAGGTGGTATTAATTCGGAACCACCATCGAACAATTTTCGTCCGCTTCGTGTGTATGTGCGTTGTTGTGCGTCCTGGCCCGCCAACCAAACGACTGGGCTATTTAGGAGCGAAAAATAAAGTGCACAAAGGGGAATCGAACTCAATACATCCTCGCGCTCAACTGCGATAACCAACACAGCCAACATAGTCTGACGCTTAATAGTCCCACCTTACCTTTGTAAACATAGTTTGACCGGTTTATATACTTGCCAGATCAGGAATCAACAAGCCGGCAGTGACACAGGGGCGAGCTAGAGGCAAATATCTGGATGGAATTTAACTCCCGGGAATTATGGACTCCTATGAAGGAAATCGATAGGATTGCGTGAGGGTTTTTGCATGGGTAAAAGAGAAAGTTGCATCGATAAATTATTAGTTCCAAGAATATGGAAGGAAATGAACTCCTGGTATTATAGGGCTGCCATGCAAGGAAAAGGAGACTAATTAGTTGTCAGAACCGGGAACGAAATTAACTTCATACAATGAGGACGTTTGCACCATTTTCTAAGTGCATAAAGAGTGCAAGGAATATTTATCCCGTTGCAACAGGGCGTGTGGCGAACCGAGACAAGGAGGAAAATAGGTGAAGGCATTAGGCATGTAATAATGTCTCCTGTTGTAACAACGCATGGGCATTTGTGCTAGTAGTACTAATATGAGATGCAAAACAAAAGAAAGCACGGATGTTTTCTGATCACAGAGTAATTTGGTGATTATTACTCTGTTCTTCTCTTGGAGGATAAAATACTCTGCTGTCTTGATCTTTTTGATATTACTACTGTCAGAGCAACAAGAGGAGTCTATTCTGAATTTCTGATATGCGAGTTACGCTTCCGTGGCGGCTTTTCTGCTCTTCTTCCTCTTGACCTTGCGCCGGATCTTACCGTCGACGGCATCCCCCCGCTGCAGCTGCGACGACGACGCCATGGATTCTGCTTCTGCAGCGGCGGCTTCGTCCTCGGCGGTGGGCTGCATCCCCCGCATGACCACCGCCGGGAACACCCAGTTGGACACGAAGTAGAAGAGCAGCATGACGGCACTGCGCGCCCGAACACCACCACCAAAGTCAGAAAACACAGCGACAAAGCCAGAGCGCCAACCGCGTACGCGGCACAGAGTTACAATCGCACTCGCCTGATCGGGATGAGCGAGGAGACGTCGCCGGTATCGGCGGGCGAGCCGGGCACCAGCTTGGGCGCGAGGATCTCGCTCAGCTCCGGCGGCAGCGCGCGGAGCCGCCGCGGAAGCTTTGCTCCGGGACGCTGCGGGGTTGCGGCCGCTGTACCACGGCGGGTGCCATTCCAAGCCGGAGCGGCGGCGGAGGCCAGGCGCCGGGAGCCTATCGTCAGAGTGGCCGCCTCCATGGAGACGGCACGTTGCGATATCTTGGAGTTGGAGAGGTTTAAGCTCAGGTAGCTCCTTGGTGTTGGGTGAGGCGAGGTCCCGATGCCTTCCGTTTTGGATAACGAACTCTGTCCGTAT
Source organism: Aegilops tauschii subsp. strangulata (assembly GCF_002575655.3). Taxonomy (NCBI): domain Eukaryota; kingdom Viridiplantae; phylum Streptophyta; class Magnoliopsida; order Poales; family Poaceae; genus Aegilops; species Aegilops tauschii. The sequence continues at coordinate 59,415,890 of NC_053035.3, forward strand.
CGTTTCTCCGGCATTTGGGTGGCTACTCTCCTTTTTCTTAAGCGGTCGGCTGTCCTTGCTTAGTTTTGTGTTTTGTTTTGACTTTAGATGATCTAAATTTGTATATTTTTTACGAGACCTTTAAAACATCCTTTTGCAAGAGAACTTTTGATTTATTCATCTTTAATTATGGCAGTATAATAAATACCAGAAATAATAAAAATTGAATTCAGATTCATAGACCACCTAAGCGAGCAGAAGACGCGTCGCCGTCATCGTCCCTCCCTCGCCGGAGTTGGGCAAAACTTATTGTAGTAGACAGCGGGGAAGTCGTCGTGCTAAGAGCAACTCCAACGCGCCGACCCATTTCGTCCGCACGCGTCCGTTTGGGTCGACGCGGAAAGAAAAGTCGGCCCAACGCGCCGACCCAAACGGACACGCGTCCGCTTTTCATCCGCCTGCCGACCCATTCCCGGCCCAATTTTGAGCCTCATTTGCGTCGGCACGGACACGAAGCGGATGCGCGGGACGCGCGCCTACTCCTCCCTCTTGGCCCGCTAGTCGGTGGCACATTGGCCATCCTCTCTCACACCATATCGACAACAAACCATCGCCCGCCTCCGCCCCATCGCCGCCGCCGCCCATTTCCGGTGCCTCTGCCAGCAGCCGGTGCCGACACACCTCCCCGAACACCGCCACCTCCCACGTCGCCGCCACCACCGCCTCGCCACCGGGGCACCGAAGCTTCCCACTCCCACCCCCCGACGCCGCCGCAGGAAGCCGGCTCCCCGCCCCGGCCAGCTCCTTCGCCCGACAACGCCCGCTGTCCTGACGCCGGCACGCTCGTCGGACGCCACCAGGCCAGCCACCTGGTCCAAGGGAGGCGCGCATCTCTTCGTCGGCCAACTTCTTCGTCGACGCTTGCAAGCGTTCGACAGTTTGCCGAGGTACAAAATGGACTCCGCCGACGAGTTCTTTTTTCACAGTTTCCTTTGCGACTCCGACGATTCCTCGTCCGATGATGAGGAGGAGATCTTGGCTGCTGTGTTGGTCCATCACCACCTTAATAGGCAACGGCCGTTGTCTCGTGGCTCGATCCCGGGGCACCTTCCGGCGTTGAATCGCAACCGAGAGAGCGGCTATTTCCTTCTTTGGAAGGATTACTTTGACACAACCAACCCGCTGTTCAAACATCAGAAATTCGGCGGCGTTTCCGTATGGGTAGGCATCTTTTCAACCGTATTAGAGAGGGGGTTGTTGGATACGATAATTATTTTGAGTGCAAAGAGGATGCCATTGGATAGATGCTTCTCATCTTATCAGAAATGCACCGGAGCCATCCGGATGCTTGCATACGGAGTGCCTGGTGATCTCATTGATGAGTACGTCCGTATGAGCGAGTCTACATGCCTACACTCCATGTACAAGTTCTGCAAGGCTGTGATTGTTGTTTTTGGCCCTGAGTACTTGAGTGAGCCGACTGCTCAAGATACAGCCCGCTTGTTGGCAATGAATGCAAGCAAGGGCTTCCCAGGGATGCTTGGCAGCATAGACTGCATGTACTGGGAGTGGAAGAATTGCCCTTCTACATGGCAAGGGCAGTATAAGGGCCATGTCAGGGCTTGCACTGTCATACTTGAGGCCGTGGCCTCACAAGATCTTTGGATATGGCACTCTTTCTTCGGCATGGCTAGATTGCACAATGATATCAACGTGCTTCAACGCTCGCCGGTCTTTGCAAGGCTTGCCGAAGGCAATAGCCCGCTAGTGAATGTTACCATCAACGGTCACAACTACGACAAAGGATACTACCTATGTGGCGGTATCCATCCTTAGTGGATCACTATTGTGAAGACAATCCCCAACCCCGTCAGAGAGAAGATGAAAAGATTTTCCCAAGAGCAAGAGAGTGCTAGGAGGACGTCGAGCATGCCTTTGGTGTTCTGCAATCTCGATGGGGCATCATTCGGTATCCTGCTAGGACTTGGAGCAGCAAGAAGTTGTCGGAGGTGATGATTGCTTGTGTGGTCATGCACAATATGATCGTAGAGGATGAGCGCCTGGAACATATCTACGATCAAGGGTTTCAGTTTCAGGGTGAGAATGTTGTGCCTGAGCATGGATGAGCGGCAACGTTTGCACAGTTAACCCAATTTTATCATGAAATACGTGATTGGAAACTCAAATGCGGCTGCAAAATGATTTGGTTGAGCATATGTGGGCTCATGTTGGCAACCCATAAATGTATATTATTTCAAATGTATTTGAGACAATTTAATTTTTATTCGGGTTGTAAAACTATGCTAAATTTACTTGGTTGTGAAACTATGCTTTATTTGGTTGTGAGAAACTATGCTATTTTTATTTGCTTGTGAAACTATGCAAAATGTGTGCATATTTGTTGAAAAACGGTGGCCAGCCGGCCACGCCGGCAAATATGGTTCGGCGCGTTGGGCGCATTGCCGACCCAAATCAAAAAGAGGGCGGACGCCGAGCGGACGACCGACCCAAATGGACAAAAAGCGGACAAAATCACCATCCGATTGGGTCGACGCGTTGGAGTTGCTCTAAGGTCCCATAGGACCAACGTACCAGAACAGCAACCGCCGCCGATGAAGAGACGAGTAGATCAGAAGGATCCAATTTGAAGACACACGAACGTAAACGAACGAAGACCAGATCTAAGTAGATCCACCATAGACAACCATCGGCCGAATCCCGCGAGATCCGCCGGAGATACACCTCCCCACGCCATCTAGCAATGCTAGATGCACCACCAGGACGGTGCTAGGCGGGAAGAAACTTATTTCATCTTCAAGGAGCCGTCGTCGTCTCACATTTTTGAGCAGGGCACAAATCCTAATAAAACCTAAACAAACATCTAAAATTAGAGCCCTCCCGTCGGCAAGGGTCGGGATCCAGCATGCCTCCATGGCCCTAGGGCCACCGAGATGAGGCAGACCGACAGTGGCGCCGGCGAGGCAAAGGAACCCTGGACTTTTTTGGAGATGCGGTGGCGCCTGGGTGTCGAGGTGCACATACTCCGTCGTTTTCTTTTTATTCCAAGTATTACGTTTTAAAAAAGCGAAACTTTGCAAAGATTGATCAAATTTTATATAAAGAATATCGGTTTTCTAAAGCATGTCTATATGTACCCTAAGTATTACATATCTAAGTCAATGTCATTAATTTTAGGTGGAGATTCGTGTGGGTAATTTTTGTTTTTTCATTTTTATGTTTTATTTAGTCATTTAAATATACAATAACTAAGGCACATCTAGATGTACCCTAAACAGACCCAAAGATATCATCATCTGCACTATCAAATAGTTAAAATATAAAAATGCATTTCATCATGGATTGAATGGTACTAATTTTATATTGTTTACATTAATAAATTTTTGTGTGAACTTGATCAAACTCTCGAGAGTTTGACTTCAGACAAACCTAATACGCGTGGTAAAAAGAAACGAAGAGAGTATTATTGAGGACCCAAATAGCACCATTGCTCTCTTAATTCCGGCATTGAATGCATTTTAGTTTCCTTTTGTTTTTAGTTTTGTTTTTGTTCTCTTTAGTTAGTAGTTTAGAGCATCTACAACCAGAACCTGGATATCCTCCCCGAACACCAGGCAGGCCTGTCTAGACACTGTCTGGTCACCTTTTTGTAACCCAACCAGACACCTCAAACGAACCTATACGTCTGGGCTTTCCGGCACCCTCCATACACAGTCCATATGTGGGGTGGATATGGAATGCGCGAACGCGTCCGACACATGGGATTCGACCCATACTAGCTCACCTGACCCATAAATATGCATTCTTATGTAATCCCGGACCAAATCCTAGCCTCTTCACTCCATTGCACTCCACTCCATTTCTAGTCCGCGCTGCTCCGCCCCAAGCTCCTCTCTGGCGATCTCCAGTCTTCTCTGGCATGGCGGCAACAGATCCAAGTCCAGCAACTCCGGATCCGTCGACTAGGACCTCACCCCATGCGGGGATGAAGAGGAGTTAGCCATCTGGATGGCTCTCCACTGGTCCCAGTAGGAAATCACAACTCTGTAATCAAAGTCGCTCCGGTGGGAATCCATTGCGTCCGTGCAAGTGACGTCTGGATTCGGCTACGCCGGTGGTTCAAGGCACCTGACCACAGTAGAGCCCTCCGCGCAATGCTTCAACCGGACGTACCACCGCAGCCAACCAGACAGCCCGGGCAGTACAACCACTATGGTGGAGCCTCTTTCGAGATCAACACCGCCAGACGGCACGCCCATGACCAGGGATGTGTCGAGTCACATGTCATGGACCGGCATGCCCGCCGTGCGAGGAAGAGGGCAAGGGTGGACGTAGAGGATGAGTCGTACACTGCTCGACCGTGGAGGCCCTCTGTGCCCGCATACTTGTGACACCCAAATTTTTTGACCTTGTTTTATTTATTAAAAAATTTGCCAGGAAATAAAACTTTTCCATTTGTCAAGATTTACCCTTTTATTATTTTGGATTTTTGCCCCTAATGGAAAACTTTCCAAAAGTTTTATTGGACTTATATGCCCTTTTTATAAAAACAATTCCATATCAGTGGATTTATCTGCATAATTAATTTCCAGGAGCTTTAATGCCTTTAAAATGATCTTTCATAATTTTGGAGCCCCTTTTTGCACTGCAAACTTTGGATAAATGCCTTCAAAAATTTCACAAAAATTTGGGGATGTCATGTGATGTTTCCACATCACTTTTATGCAAAAAATACCTTTTGGCCATTGGAGATTTTGAGCTCTACACCAACTTTTCCAATCTGGTCCAGTAGGCACTTTTGCACTACAACCCATTTAAATATTTCTTTAAAAATTCTTCCAAGTGTTTGGAGATGTCAGTGGATGCATACAATTCAACTCTATGCAAAAACCCAGTGATGTTCTTTGAAAATTTTGAGTGGATCAACCTCTTTTGCATTCTGGTCCAATTTGGTGATTTGTACTGCAACCTTATTTTTCCTTGCTCTAGTAACCCTGAGCTTTTTCCTACTTGTAGCCCTCCCTTCAAAACGCTTAAGTCCAGGAGAGTGGACTCATTATAGGTTTTTAAGTGCATGCTTTAAACCCTTTTTCTTTCTGTCCAAAACTGGAGTTTTGCAAAGCTTGCACTAACAAGTTTCTGGTTTTGCCCAAGTGATCTTACCACCATCTCCTGCATCTAAAGAGACCCTGATCTGGAGATTTTGGCCACTCCAAGAGTTTCCTAAGTGCACTTGGCTTTCTGTCGAACACCTGGTATGCACAGTCTGTTTTTGGCATGAGTTCCTTGTTTGCACTGTGAACTTGCTCCAATGACCCAGGAACCATGTCCACTGAGCGGCTTGCTACCCCTACCTCCATCCTGTGCAGTGCCAGCTCCACCCTCGCGCTCTAGACCGCACTGGCATTTCGTCGAGCAGGTGCCGTGCGTGCTCTGGGCGCGCCCAGAGCGCACGTTTTGCACGCGCGCGCACTGAGCCAACACGCCGCGCTGCCGCACTCGACGCAACCCGTCCCTGGCCCCTTCTGCATCGCTGAACCGCGCACTAGCCCGCTCCCTGCTCCACGGCATCTCTGGCGCCCTACAGCGCCGCTGGCAGCGCCCTTGGCGGCACGCCGGCGTCGGCAGCGGCCTCTGCCATGTCCGGCACCGCCCAAACCACACCAGCGCGCCAGCTGCCCCTGTGAATAGCTCGTGCTTATCCTCATGCTCGTCGCCACGCGTTCGTTGCCGCCACGGCGCCCTGCAGCTACAGAAACGGCTGTCGCCGGCGATCTTATCTGCAGCCACCGCGGTCCAACCTCTAGCGCCTATATAAAGGGTCCCCGAGCTCGTTCAAGGTTTCAGGCGACATCAGACCCTCCCCGTGAAGCTTCCCACGCAGTGGATCGACCCGTAGTGGCCATCTTCCTCAACTCCGGCCAGTTCGGCCGCCGCCAAGCTCCGGTGCGATTCGTCGCAACCAGCCGCTCTTTCGCCCAACCAGCGCCGCCAGTAGTTTCCCCTAGTCCTTGCGGAGCTTCCCAGCTACCCAACTTCGGTCGGAGACCACCGGAGCACAAAAGCACTTCGCCACCGTAGCCCCCTCCGCCGCGGAGCTCGCCGCCGGCGACTCCTCCCACCTCCGACGACCCAGCGACCACCAAAGGGACCGCCTAGGTCTGGCCGTTCCATCCCCGCTCTTGGATGCCCGTGAGGCGCTGCCGTTCGTCGACGGCGATTGCCGGAGCCCCGCTCCCGTCGGGTAGAAGAGAGGAGTAGGAGGGAAGAACGGTTAAACCTGACCAGTGGGCCCTCTGGACCCACTGTCAGTGACCAGCGCGTCCGCCCTCTCTGGTTAAGTGGTGGCGCAAAACCCCGCGTACGTTTCCTCTGCTGCGAAAGCGTATTCCCCTCGAAGCGTTTCCCTTTTTCTGATTTTAATAAAACAGAGTTTTGACCAGACTTTGATCAGCTATAACTTTTAAGATAAAACTCCAAATAAGTTGATTCTTTTTCCTACCACTCTCAAATTTCATCTAGTTTATTTTAAGATTTATTTCAAAAATATTTGAGACAACTTTTTGTACTGTGTTTGAAATATTTGTTATTTGGATATTTTGCAAAATAGGATTTTGGAGAGAAGGGAAAGCTTCCAAAAAGTGCATCCCTTGCATACTCTTGAAGGCAAGCATTTCTGAACTCTGGCATAATATTTTTGGGTGGTGTTTTGATACGGTTTCGACACCACTTTGACGTGGAGTGTATGCTATTATATGTGACGGTAAGATCATTCGCATGAGTGCTTTTTTTGGAGATATCTTGTGGTCAGCAATGATACGCTAGTGTTTTGGACCATCCTCGTGAGCCCCTCATGCATACCGGAAGGTAGCCGGGAAAGTCGTGGTCTTGGGTAGACACGAGCTTGTCCCTAGTCCCTCGTCGAGACGAGTATGTCCGGTATGGCCTGGTGAGGCTTGATGAGTGGTGATTTATTCCACTAATGGTAATATTGTTGGAGGATGCTTGGACCACCTGAGTCGGTCGTAATTCGAGTCTTGATCAGTAGCTTCCCTATTTGTTGGTACCACCACTTGTCCCTGTCGCAGACGGGGTATGGTTCAGTAAGTTGTCAACCCCTTACCAAAGCACACACCGTACAGAGAGGCCATAGTGGAAGATACCGGAGGCCTCCGGTAGGCAGGCCACTTGGTCCGGGGGCATGGGTGTTTTCCGGTTGGGACCGACAGGGGGGCACCCCCTTAGAGCGCGCGAATAGAAATTGATCCCATGCTACGTCGAGGTTGTAGCCTCCCCACTTAGAGTTTTGCTTGGCAGGTGTCGTGGGTGATTCCAGACATCGGTGAGTTAAGCTGGTGTGTGCAGGTCAGGCGTGTTTTCAATAGAAAGGCCGTAGGCGGAATTAGTCCTGATGGGCTAAGTAAATCCGTTACTCGTGGGAAAATAGTACACCCTCTGCAGAGGAAATATCCTGTTGGTTAGCCATATTCTTGAGTAAGGACCACAGTCTGAGTTAAATCTAGTAACGGTATTCGGATGGAGAACGAATCAGCTAGAACTCAGTGACGGTTTTCGGATGGAGACACGGCTAACTGGATCATAGTAACGGTATTCGGATGGAGAACGAATCAGCTAGAACTCAGTGACGGTCTTCGGATGGAGAAACGGCTAGACTAAATTTTTGTTTATGACCTGTGACATCTGAGGATCATGTTGTAATTTTATTATTATTATGGACTAACCATTTACATTATGTATGTTTGATGGTTCTACCTCCTGGATATTCACTGTTTATTTATTCCTTTATAAGCCCTTTATGTGATGTCGCTCAGACGTCCGACTGTGGCACGCACTGCCTTTCTTTTTCTGTTATAAGCCCTTTATGTGGTGTCGCCCCGACGCCCGACTGCGGTATTATTATTCTTGCAGTTTCCTCTCGAGGAGTCGTTCAGACCCTCGTTTGGCACTAGTATTATTATTCTTGCAGTTTCCTCTCGAGGAGTCGTTCAGACCCTCGTTTGGCACCAGTATTATTATTCTTGCAGTTTCCTCTCGAGGAGTCGTTCAGACCCTCGTTTGGCACCAGTATTATTATTCTTGCAGTTTCCTCTCGAGGAGTCATTCAGACCCTCGTTTGGCACCAATATTATTATTCTTGCAGTTTCCTCTCGAGGAGTCATTCAGACCCTCGTTTGGCACCCAGTATCTTACCTTGGATTATATTTTTTCACCACATATGTGCATCATGGTTTTTCGTATATTTCGTGACAGACGTGTGATCCCATAATAATCCGGAACGTGTTTGATATATTATACCCGTGTTCTTAATGTTTGCGAGTACATTCAAACGTACTCACTGGCTTGTCCCTGGCTATTGTCTTGGCCAGATTCCTTTCTGGAGATAAGCATCGCGGTGGCAGCCTCGGAGCCTACGTATTGACGATAGCAACCTTGCGAAGATAGGAGTTATCCTGGTCAGCTGTTCTTGTGGGAAATGGAGTCCCATAGACGCAGATGTATCCAACCGCTTCCGCCCTCAACCACTAGAAACCAAATGTTGTACTCCTAGGCCACAATGGTCTTGTACTACATATTTTTGTACCTTGCTTGGAATTCTTGTATCAAGTTGGTGCCTCATCAGCTAACGGTAACCCTGGGGCTGGTGAGCACAAAGGCCGTTTTTCTGGGAAATTATTATCCCAAAAATCCGGTCGTGACAGACTTGGTATCAGAGCCAGGCTGACCATTGGCTAACCCTATCTTAGCCAGGTCAATAAACCTAGGTTAACCAGACCACCAGACCTTAGCCTAACCCCGTTCAAGCTTCCCGCGTAAGATAGCCCCACAGTGACCCGACGCCTTTCGGCGGACGGTGCCCAACCTATCAGCCTAGCCCGTTGATCACGCGCTAGTGACCGACACCCAACCCGTCTCTATCGCAAGCGTGCGGAGGAAGACTCCGTCCCCTTTTCCTATAAAAAGGGCACGCTAGTCACAGCACAGCACAACCTCTTTCCCCAAACCAAGCCACGATGCCTGGTCCCATTGTTCACAATGAGACCACAGCGACCAACCTGGGAGGTTTTGTGACCGTGCTCGCAAACCTCACCCGCTGTGCCTACGCGTTAGAAGAGCCTCCTGAGTATGTTGTGTACCAGGGACCCATGTACCGTGAGAGCCGTCAGTACTGGGCCACTGTGCACATCTACGGTAGGGGTCTGTCGCCAGAACGCCCCTACAGGTTCACTGGCAGGACAACTTCCTTTGAGCCGCAAGCCATCCAACTGGCAGCCCGAGAAGCTATAGTTCAACTCCGGCACTTGTCGCCCAGAGTTAACTGTCGCTCGTTCTACTACTACCCCAGTCGTGACGGGTATGGTGGGCCGCCCCAGGTTGCCAACGGAGACCACGAGACAGATCCTGCGCTGTTGCATCTGGTGCGCTATGTAAGCACACTAGAGCAACTGTTCGATCAGGTCACCCTTGATCTGATCGCAGCTCGTGGAGAACTGGTTCGCCGAGCCCCGGCAAGGAGAGAAGCGGAGCCCGACACCGACAACCCAGTCGTGCTGTTCGGACACCCGATCGATCCCTTGAGGTCTGCGCCAGCCATCAACCAGAGTGCTTTGGTGACCCCAGAAGCGCTTCGTCGTCTTTTGGGAACCCATTCCAACGGGATTGTGGCCAACCACCCCTGCGATGGTCATCACCACTTCCCCGACCCTGCAGTCTCTCAGCCTCAACCAGCAAATCCCGACGGTGAGAACCGTGGAGAAGCATCGGCGTCCGCAAGGCCAGCCCACTTAGACATTAACGTAGTAGACTAAGTCGCTCGAGTTGTATCGAACCTTAGTTTTCCTACGCTTTGTAATGGTGTGGTCTTGTATCGCTTTTATTGCATGCTGTCTGCTTGAACGCTCCTATTTTTGGAGTAGTAACTATGCATGTGTACGTTAGCGTACAGTTGCATTTTTTTAAATTTCGGGCGCAGCTACCAAGACCAACCCCGACGGCACCCACAGTAATGCGTCACATTTACGTGATATGTATATCTGTGGCTTTGACCCGAGAACAGGATCGACAGCCAGTTACCCTTCACTCCGGTAGATAACCCAGCCCCGGTGCTATATAAAGGCCACTTCGTGACCTTGCCAAGTATCCCTCACCTTTGTGCGCAGCTCTCACAGCCATTCCTTTGCCATGCCGACCCCCAGTATCTATCTGAGAACCCCGGACGCAACCCCGGGCAGTTTTGTCAAATTATTGTGGGACTTTACCCGCAGTACTATGAGTGCCACCCGTCCACCCCAGTACGAGTTGCTCAAATCGAGGATCACACCTTCCACCTCGAAATATTGGGCAGTGGTGCACATCCCTCCCGCCTACCCAAACCAAGATCCCACGGAAGTCTCCTTCGTGGGGAAATCCATGCCGACTCCGCATATGGCCATAGAAGCTGCTGCGTACGAGGCGCTCACTCGTCTTCGATTCGCGGTACCCTATGCCAGCGAGCGAGGATACTATTATTTTCCGAGTCGTGCAGCACCCGGAGAAGTTGCATCTTTTCCCGGTGGACGAATTGAGAGAGATCCAGTACTGGCCAACCTTGCCCAGTACGTTATCGCTCAGGAGCGTTTAACTCAGCGGGTAATGGGTTATCTCCAGAGCCTCGCTGATTTAAATCCTCGGATCGCTATTGGCAGACCACTGAGGCCTGACCAGGAGAGGCGCATTCATCGACTGGTCAACCCGCTTCCCCCGATAGAAGAGGAGTGTGCCCCAGTACCAGAGGCGTTTTCTCAGGACCCTGTCTTTTTGCCTTTTTCCTTGTAAACGCCTCCGCCGTATTTATTATCCCAGTATTTTTTTATTTATGTGTTGTATCGTGTTCGTAAATTTTGTGCGACGGATCCGATTTTTCTTTAGTTTCGGTTATGTGAGCAGTTTTACTGCTGTTAGTTTTGTTTTATTTATTTTTGTCCCTCGCAGCATGTTTTTGAGGAGATTTCTTTCCCCGAGTCGCTGCCACGTATATATTTTCACGACATAGATCTTTATTCGCGCAGCATCGTAACAGCAGACTCACGATAACAACCACTCGACCTCGGGCACTATTGAAAATCCTTGAGCACATTGTCGCGCCGAACTAACCACACTCGAGGACACCACGGTCTCAGTGAGAGAGATTCGTGAGTGACCATTCGGGCACGAGTTGCCCCAGCACGCCGACAGCTGTTAGCGCTCAGTGCCGCGCCTAATCCACGTGATCGCCGCCGCCGCGAAGAGCTAACACTCGAGCGGCAGCATCTCGACGATCATCCAGGATCATCACGCACAGGAGCACGGAGAACCCCAACAGCACCGCCAAACCTCCACACACCAGGACCACATACCAGTCCGGCATCGCCTCCGCCATTAGAGCCTCGTCTCGAGCTCCTGCAAACAGCAGTGGAGGAGAAGGAAGGAGGAGTAGGAGCGAGGCCAGGTGTGAGGGAGAAGAGAGGAGCACCGCGGTCGTTTTATAGCTCGAGATCGATGTACGGTGGGCGAGGTCCACCAGCACCGCTCGTCGCGCGATCGCCGGTGTTCGGAGGCGAGTCCGCGAGCAGTGCCGACAGCGCACTGGCCCGCGAGGTGAGTGCACGCTGCCCCGGCAGCTAGCACGCCGCGCACTACCACGGTACGGCCTCGATGCCCTACGAGCTAGGCATCGCCGGTGGAGGAAGCGCGGGAGAGCGCACGAGAGAGAAGAGAGAGCCAGAGGTAGGAGAAGAGGCCGACAGTGGGCCCTGGGTCCACCTGTCAGCCAGAGAGAGCACTGTGCTCTCGGGTGCGACCAGCGTATTTTAGTAATTCAGAATTTATTCTAAATTACTGTATCTGCGTAGAAATATCTCGTTTTCCCTAACCGTGGATTTTTCCACACTACGCCAGCGTATCACACTGTGGTTTTACACCACTTATTGCCCTATCACTGTAGCCGCTTTGTTTTTGTGCAGTTGAATATTTTCTTGTGATGAAAACAGTTTTTGTTCAAAACAGCTTTTAACAAATCTCGAGGACGAGATTTTTCTTAAGGGGGGTAGTGTTGTGACACCCAAATTTTTTGACCTTGTTTTATTTATTAAAATTTTTGCCAGGAAATAAAACTTTTCCATTTGTCAAGATTTACCCTTTTATTATTTTGGATTTTTGCCCCTAATGGAAAACTTTCCAAAAGTTTTATTGGACTTATATGCCCTTTTTATAAAAACAATTGCATATCAGTGGATTTATCTGCATAATTAATTTCCAGGAGCTTTAATGCCTTTAAAATGATCTTTCATAATTTTGGAGCCCCTTTTTGCACTGCAAACTTTGGATAAATGCCTTCAAAATTTTCACCAAAATTTGGGGATGTCATGTGATGTTTCCACATCACTTTTATGCAAAAAATACCTTTTGGCCATTGGAGATTTTGAGCTCTACACCAACTTCTCCAATCTGGTCCAGTAGGCACTTTTGCACTACAACCCATTTAAATATTTCTTTAAAAATTCTTCCAAGTGTTTGGAGATGTCAGTGGATGCATACAATTCAACTCTATGCAAAAACCCAGTGATGTTCTTTGAAAAATTTGAGTGGATCAACCTCTTTTGCATTCTGGTCCAATTTGGTGATTTGTACTGCAACCTTATTTTTCCTTGCTCTAGTAACCCTGAGCTTTTTCCTACTTGTAGCCCTCCCTTCAAAACGCTTAAGTCCAGGAGAGTGGACTCATTAGAGGTTTTTAAGTGCATGCTTTAAACCCTTTTTCTTTCTATCCAAAACTGGAGTTTTGCAAAGCTTGCACTAACAAGTTTCTGGTTTTGCCCAAGTGATCTTACCACCATCTCCTGCATCTAAAGAGACCCTGATCTGGAGATTTTGGCCACTCCAAGAGTTTCCTAAGTGCACTTGGCTTTCTGTCGAACACCTGGTATGCACAGTCTGTTTTGGCATGAGTTCCTTGTTTGCACTATGAACTTGCTCCAATGACCCAGCAACCATGTCCACTGAGCGGGTTGCTACCCCTACCTCCATCCTGTGCAGTGCCAGCTCCACCCTCGCGCTCTAGACCGCACTGGCATTTCGTCGAGCAGGTGCCGTGCGTGCTCTGGGCGCGCCCAGAGCGCACGTTTTGCACGCGCGCGCACTGAGCCGACACGCCGCACTGCCGCACTCGACGCGACCCGTCCCTGGCCCCTTCTGCATCGCTGAACCGCGCACTAGCCCGCTCCCTGCTCCACGGCATCTCTGGTGCCCTACAGCGCCGCTGGCAGCGCCCTTGGCGGCACGTCGGCGTCGGCAGCGGCCTCTGCCATGTCCGGCACCGCCCAAACCACACCAGCGCGCCAGCTGCCCCTGTGAATAGCTCGTGCTTATCCTCATGCTCGTCGCCACGCGTTCGTCACCGCCACGGCGCCCTGCAGCTACAGAAACGGCTGTCGCCGGCGATCTTATCTGCAGCCGCCGCGGTCCAACCTCTAGCGCCTATATAAAGGGTCCCCGAGCTCGTTCAAGGTTTCAGGCGACATCAGACCCTCCCCGTGAAGCTTCCCACGCAGTGGATCGACCCGTAGTGGCCATCTTCCTCAACTCCGGCCAGTTCGGCCGCCGCCAAGCTCCGGTGCGATTCGTCGCAACCAGCCGCTCTTTCGCCCAACCCGCGCCGCCAGTAGTTTCCCCTAGTCCTTGCGGAGCTGTCCAGCTACCCAACTTCGGTCGGAGACCACCGGAGCACAAAAGCACTTCGCCACCGTAGCCCCCTCCGCCACGGAGCTCGCCGCCGGCGACTCCTCCCACCTCTGACGACCCAGCGACCACCAAAGGGACCGCCTAGGCCTGGCCGTTCCATCCCCGCTCTTGGATGCCCGTGAGGCGCTGCCGTTCGTCGACGGCGATTGCCGGAGCCCCGCTCCCGTCGGGTAGAAGAGAGGAGTAGGAGGGAAGAACGGTTAAACCTGACCAGTGGGCCCTCTGGACCCACTGTCAGTGACCAGCGCGTCCGCCCTCTCTGGTTAAGTGGTGGCGCAAAACCCCGCGTACGTTTCCTCTGCTGCGAAAGCGTATTCCCCTCGAAGCGTTTCCCTTTTTCTGATTTTAATAAAACAGAGTTTTGACCAGACTTTGACCAGCTATAACTTTTAAGATAAAACTCCAAATAAGTTGATTCTTTTTCCTACCACTCTCAAATTTCATCTAGTTTATTTTAAGATTTATTTCAAAAATATTTGAGACAACTTTTTGTACTGTGTTTGAAATATTTGTTATTTGGATATTTTGCAAAATAGGATTTTGGAGAGAAGGGAAAGCTTCCAAAAAGTGCATCCCTTGCATACTCTTGAAGGCAAGCATTTCTGAACTCTGGCATAATATTTTTGGGTGGTGTTTTGATACGGTTTCGACACCACTTTGACGTGGAGTGTATGCTATTATATGTGACGGTAAGATCATTCGCATGAGTGCTTTTTTTGGAGATATCTTGTGGTCAGCAATGATACGCTAGTGTTTTGGACCATCCTCGTGAGCCCCTCATGCATACCGGAAGGTAGCTGGGAAAGTCGTGGTCTTGGGTAGACACGAGCTTGTCCCTAGTCCCTCGTCGAGACGAGTATGTCCGGTATGGCCTGGTGAGGCTTGATGAGTGGTGATTTATTCCACTAATGGTAATATTGTTGGAGGATGCTTGGACCACCTGAGTCGGTCGTAATTCGAGTCTTGATCAGTAGCTTCCCTATTTGTTGGTACCACCACTTGTCCCTGTCGCAGACGGGGTATGGTTCAGTAAGTTGTCAACCCCTTACCAAAGCACACACCGTACAGAGAGGCCATAGTGGAAGATACCGGAGGCCTCCGGTAGGCAGGCCACTTGGTCCGGGGGCATGGGTGTTTTCCGGTTGGGACCGACAGGGGGGCACCCCCTTAGAGCGCGCGAATAGAAATTGATCCCATGCTACGTCGAGGTTGTAGCCTCCCCACTTAGAGTTTTGCTTGGCAGGTGTCGTGGGTGATTCCAGACATCGGTGAGTTAAGCTGGTGTGTGCAGGTCAGGCGTGTTTTCAATAGAAAGGCCGTAGGCGGAATTAGTCCTGATGGGCTAAGTAAATCCGTTACTCGTGGGAAAATAGTACACCCTCTGCAGAGGAAATATCCTGTTGGTTAGCCATATTCTTGAGTAAGGACCACAGTCTGAGTTAAATCTAGTAACGGTATTCGGATGGAGAACGAATCAGCTAGAACTCAGTGACGGTTTTCGGATGGAGACACGGCTAACTGGATCATAGTAACGGTATTCGGATGGAGAACGAATCAGCTAGAACTCAGTGACGGTCTTCGGATGGAGAAACGGCTAGACTAAATTTTTGTTTATGACCTGTGACATCTGAGGATCATGTTGTAATTTTATTATTATTATGGACTAACCATTTACATTATGTATGTTTGATGGTTCTACCTCCTGGATATTCACTGTTTATTTATTCCTTTATAAGCCCTTTATGTGATGTCGCTCAGACGTCCGACTGTGGCACGCACTGCCTTTCTTTTTCTGTTATAAGCCCTTTATGTGGTGTCGCCCCGACGCCCGACTGCGGTATTATTATTCTTGCAGTTTCCTCTCGAGGAGTCGTTCAGACCCTCGTTTGGCACCAGTATTATTATTCTTGCAGTTTCCTCTCGAGGAGTCGTTCAGACCCTCGTTTGGCACCAGTATTATTATTCTTGCAGTTTCCTCTCGAGGAGTCATTCAGACCCTCGTTTGGCACCAGTATTATTATTCTTGCAGTTTCCTCTCGAGGAGTCATTCAGACCCTCGTTTGGCACCAGTATTACTATTCTTGCAGTTTCCTCTCGAGGAGTCATTCAGACCCTTGTTTGGCACCCAGTATCTTACCTTGGATTATATTTTTTCACCACATGTGTGCATCATGGTTTTTCGTATATTTCGTGACAGACGTGTGATCCCATAATAATCCGGAACGTGTTTGATATATTATACCCGTGTTCTTAATGTTTGCGAGTACATTCAAACGTACTCACTGGCTTGTCCCTGGCTATTGTCTTGGCCAGATTCCTTGCTGGAGATAAGCATCGCGGTGGCAGCCTCGGAGCCTACGTATTGACGATAGCAACCTTGCGAAGATAGGAGTTATCCTGGTCAGCTGTTCTTGTGGGAAATGGAGTCCCATAGACGCAGATGTATCCAACCGCTTCCGCCCTCAACCACTAGAAACCAAATGTTGTACTCCTAGGCCACAATGGTCTTGTACTACATATTTTTGTACCTTGCTTGGAATTCTTGTATCAAGTTGGTGCCTCATCAGCTAACGGTAACCCTGGGGATGGTGAGCACAAAGGCCGTTTTTCTGGGAAATTATTATCCCAAAAATCCGGTCGTGACAATACTCGCGAAGCGGCAATCCCGGATGGTGTATCCCTCGCAAAGGAGTGAACCCGGGCAGTTCGTGCCATTGATGTATCCCCCCACACACGAGGAGGAGGAGGCCTGACAGATCAGACAGCTTTGGCGGTGAGCATATCTGGATCGATCCATATTGCGTCTACGACTGCTACTTCCGAACGTAGACGTCAAGGGCAAGGGCAGCTGTGTGTGAACTTTCTACATAGCTCTAGTTTTTAGAACATGCCATGGTAGTCCCATGGCATCTATGAACTATCCCTATGTTATGTGTGCCAGCTAGATGAACTACGTGTGTCTATTTTACGTTGCATGAGAGTATGGATTTAAGGATTTGCTATGAGTGAGGCGGTTGTGGACGCAAACATTTGAGGGTGACCGGTCATAGACCGTCGGACACATCTAGGCTTATCCGTGGATGCTTAGTGGGGACGGATTTGCCCATCCCCATTGTTAATCCACTTAGCACATTCCCTTTTTAGTTAGGTGGCTTGTTATAGATAACAAGTAGAATAGGGTAAGCTATTATCAAGCCTAGAATTAGGTGACAAGCTACTAGATACAAATTTAGGGGTGAATAGGCACTACAAAAAAAAAGACACATCCGTGACATTTTGGGCCGAACGAAATTTTTTTCTGTCATACTTATGACACTTCTATGATGATAATTGTGATAAAACCCGGTATCATCATAGATGTGGTGGGGTCCTACTTCTATGACAAAAAATCATGACAGAAAATGGGCTTTTCGTCCTGGGCAGGCCGGCGACGCAGCTGCATGACATTCTTTGGGCCGTCCATGACGGAAAAAACCGTGGTAGAAGCGAGGGCGAGGAAAATATCGGGGTGTACCCGGTTACGGTGGGTGGTCGGGGCCGAGCGATGCGCGTTTCTCTCGTACACGCACGCGCGTGGGTGCGAGGGTTGGGCTCTAACTGAACCCGAGCGAGGCGTTGGGCTCTAACTGAACCCGAGCGATTGCACTGCAGGCTACACGTTACTGAACCCGAGCGATCGATCGATGGCTGTTAACTGAACCCGATCGAGCGATTCCTTCGCTACTGCTGCTAACTGAAGCCGATCGATACTGCCTCTGGATGAACAGTGAGCGTTGCTAGGGGGGGGGGGGGTTTGGGATGAACAGTTTCCGGTGGGGGTGGATGAACAGGACCCCGTGGTGTTGCCTCTGGATGAACAGGACCCCGATCCATCAAGCCGGTTGGGGCTGGATGAACAGGACCCCGTGGAGGGCAGGATGAACAGGACCACCCCGTGGAGGGCTGGATGAACAGTAGACGGTGGAGGGCTGGATGAACAGTAGCTCGTGGAGGGGTGGTTGAACAGGAGCCCGTGGAGAGGGCTGGTTGAACAGTAGCCGGTGGAGTAGCGCGCGGTGGAGGCTGGATAAACAGGAGCCCGTGGATGAACAGTCGCAGGTGGAGGCTGGAGGAGGTCGACGGTGGATGAACAGTAGCCCGTGGAGGCTGGAGGGGGTCGACGGTGGAGATGAATAGTATCCCGTGGAGTCCCGTTTTGCGGTACGCCACACCTTTCCCGATGAACATGACCCCCGTTTCGACCGTAGCGCTCCAACACAAGTCCGTTTCCTCCGCTTTGCGGTATGCCAGACCCCTCCCGATGAACAGGATCCCGTTTCGAACGTGGCCGGTCGGACACAAGGCCGTTTCCTCCGTTCTGCGGTATGCCAGGCCTCGTTTCCATCGGCTGTTCCGTCCAAGCCATCCCGATGAACACGACGACACATTCCGTTCCGACCCAGCCGGTTGGCTCCCCATGAACACGATGACGACACTGTTTCTCTGTTCCGACCCAGACATGTACACGAGCCCTGGCCGTACGTATGCGCGAGTAGGCGTTCGAGACCCTGCCCGTATGTATGTACGTGGCCGTATTTTCTTTCTTGCACACTGGCCGCTGTACTTACGTGTACATTTTTTGAGGGACTGTACGTACATGTACATGCTACGTGCGTGCCTCTACTACGACACGTGCACGCCTCTACATCGACCAGTATGTACGTACACGTTCGCGACCAGAATGACAACGCTACGTACGCTTCGACCAGGTGGGTCTCGACTGTCAGGCACTTCCTTGCGTGTGAAGATGTAGCTGGTTGGTCCCAGCAGTCAGGGGGCGAATCATTTTTTTTTGCCCGGGCGCACTTCCTTGCGTGTGAAGATGTAGCTGGTGGGTCCCAGCAGTCAAGGGGAAACTTTTTTTCGCGAAATACGGTGGCCCGTCCGGTGGGTCCCCGCTGTCAGGCTGAGGAATAATTATTTTGCGCGTAATAAGGAGGCACTTCCTTGCTGCGGCCGTGGACCCAGCTGTCAGCCTCTCCACGTATAGTACTCTTCCGATGGAAGTCATTCCTTGACCACGTTGACCACGCCGCGTCGAGAGCACCAGGGCGGTGGACGACGGCGAGGCCTAGGAAGGGGACGACGCGGAGCCGGGGAAGACGCGACAGTGGAAGCCCGCGCGGAGAGGAGTACGAGGGTTCACTGGTTCGGCTGCGGTGTGAGGCTGCCGTCGCCGCAGGGCCTGGCCAGTGGTGGGAATAGTAGGGGGCGGTGAGGCCTCTGCGGCAACACAGCCGACCACGGGAGGCAGGAGCATGCAGCACGACCGGCGCTGCTTTGGGCGGCCGGAGCAAGAAGACCAGAGGTTGAAGAAGAACTACGGCCGTTGGATGGACATCGTACGGTCACTGGAGCTAGAATCGTTCATATTGACTAAGTTGACAAAGCACTCCGTCCCCGTCAACTTAGTAGGCCCACAAGTCAGCCACCCACCAAGGTGGGTCCCAACTAGCAGGGGGAGTATTCATTTTTTTGTGCGTAATAAGGAGGCACTTCCGGTGGGTCCGAGCTGACAGCGGGGGGACGTTTTTTTCGCGAAATACGGTGACCCGTCCGGTGGGTCCCAGCAGTCAGGGGGGAAACGTTTTTTTCGCAAAATACGGTGGCCCGTCCGGTGGGTCCCTGTTGTTAGGTGGAGGAATCATTATTTTCCGCGTAATAAGGAGGCACTTCCTTGCTGCGGCTGTGGACCCAGCTGTCAGCCTCTCCACGTACAGTACACTTCCGATGGAAGTCGTTCCTTGACCACGTTGACCACGCCGCGTTCCGTTTCATGCACGCGTCCATGGGCATGGTGCGTCCCCACTGTCAGCCTCTCACGTACAGTCATCTTCTGATGACTCTCGGTTGTTGACCACGTTGACCACACCGTGCCGAGCGCACCAAAGGCCGGTGGACGACGGCGAGGCCCCAGACTGGAACGACTCAGAGATGGGGAAGATGGGGTAGTGGAGTCGCAGATGGAGAGGAGTGGGAAACTTGACTTGTTCGGGTGCGCGGCAGCACAGCCGCGGTGCCGCCCACGGGAGACAGGAGGAAGAACAGAGGTTGAAGAAGGAGCACGGCTGTTGGATTAACATCGAACGGTCCAGCTGCTAGAATCATTTGTTGATTAAGTTGACAAAGCCCTGCGTACATGTCCGCTTAGTAGGCCCACAAGTCAGCCACCAAATCTGACGGGTCCCAGCTGTCAACGGGAGGAATAATTTTTTTCGCATAACAAGGAGGTACTTCCTTCCGTGCGAAGATATAGCCGGTGGGTCCCAGCTGTCAGGTGGAGGAAACATTTTTTCAGCTTAATAAGGAGGAACTTTCCTTGCGTGCGACCATGGACCTCGTGGGTCCCAGCCGTCAGGCTCTTCACGTACAGTCCTCTTCTGATGACTCTCGTTTGTTGACCATGCCGCACCGAGCGCAGCGAGGCGGTGGATGACGGCGAGGCCCTGGACGGGAACGACTCGGAGATGGGAAGACGCGGCAGTGGAGTTGCAGATGGAGTGGAGGAGAAGGGTTATAACTGGTTCTGGTGCGGCGTGGGGCTGCAGTCGGTGGAGAATAACAGGAGGTGTGGAGGGGTGGAGGGATAGCCTGGCCGGCGGTGGGGTAGCGCTTCACAGCGATGCGTGCTAAGCAGAGCCGCTAGCCGCCGGAGGCTGGACCAGGCGGTCCCTGCGACGCTGGAGGAAGAAGACGAGAGATTGAAGGTGCATGTCGACCAAGTTGACAACGCCCTGCGTAGGCTTCGACCTATTGGCCCACATGTCAGCCTGCAAAAATGTGGCATATATTTAACCCATGTTTTCTAGAATGTATAATCAATTTGCTGGGTTGGGTGAACAAATAATTTCGCGTCAATGCGGCCCATTTATATTATCTAAGAAATCCCAGCCCATTTGCACTTCCTTCAAATATACGAATTAGCTGGGCTCGTTATATATATAATGTTATGTTAGAAGGAGCAATTAATATCAAAAATAAACCAGAGGCGCACATTTTTTATATACATAATTAACAAATTAGCGAGTTATTGCTCAAAATAAAAATGAGCGTGTTATTATTACATTGGTCCTTAAAATCTTCGCAAGCTTTTGTACGCAATCACCATGATTTTTCTTGCCCGTGAGTCAAAAACAACCAGGATTTTCCTTGCGAACTTCTGTTAAACATTTACTTTTGTAAGTTAATAACACGTGGGATGTTTTTAATAATGTATATATAAGTCTTTATAAAATATACGATAATAGTAATAATATAAATATATATAATGTGGTTAAAAAAATACATTGGGCCGCCGATCTTTAAGAAAAAGCCCATAGGCCGGTATGGACATCAAAAAATAAGTTGAAACCACTGTCACCGTATGTCGTGGGCTACACATGTTAAAATACAAAACCTAGGCTTCGCTGATACTTGTTCGCACTCTGGAAAAAAATGATACCAGATCCCCGAGCGAACTGGATTATAGAGGGGGCCGGCGGCACGACTGAAGAAGCACATCAGGAGCGATTTTTTTTCTTTAGTGGATGGCTCTCGATGGCGTTTTTTCACTTGCCTCTGCACCATACAACTAGTATTTTTAGCCTCCCAGTTCGTGGTGGACCAGCAGCCCATTTGCTGGGCGGGCCAACCTACAGAAACCAGCACTCGAATTTTCATCAAGCCCCAAAAAGAAAAAAAGTCCATTTTACTACCCTGAATAAAGTGGATGGTTCACTTAACCCCCTGATCTTTTTTTCGGCTTCTTCTACCCCCCAAACAAACCAAAACCGGACAAATCACCCCCCTGGCTGGTTTGTCTCCACCCGTTGCTGATGTAGCACTAGTCAACGGCGGTTTTGACCTGGGTGGGGCCCCCTTGTCAGGTCTCTCTCTCTCTCTCTCTCTCTCTCTCTCTCTCTCTCTCTCTCTCTCTCTCTCTCTCTCTCTCTCTCTCTCTCTCTCGGGTCGCCGCACCCCGCTCGAGCTCGCCTCACTTCTTCGCGGCGTCGACTCCGCCCCCATCCGCCCCGTCGCCGCTCCGGCCGCGCGCCTGCGTCGCCCCGCCTCCTCCTCTGCCAAACCCCGCTCGCCCTCGCCTCGCCTCGCTCCTCTACGGCGTTGGCTCCGCCGCCATCCGTGTGACGCCCCCGATTCAATCATACACGCAAACGTGTACGATCAAGATCAGGGACTCACGGGAAGATATCACAACACAACTCTACAAATAAAATAAGCCATACAAGCATCATAATACAAGCCAGGGGCCTCGAGGGCTCGAATACAAGTGCTCGATCATAGACGAGTCACCGGAAGCAACAATATTTGAGTACAGACATAAGTTAAACAAGTTTGCCTTAAGAAGGCTAGCACAAACTGGGATACAGATCGAAAGAGGCGCAGGCCTCCTGCCTGGGATCCTCCTAAACTACTCATGGTCGTCGTCAGCGGCCTCCACGTAATAGTAGGCACCTCTGGTGTAGTAGGAGTCGTCGTCGACGGTGGCGTCTGGCTCCTGGGCTCCAGCATCTGGTTGCGACAACCGAGAGGAAAGGAAAGGGGGAAAAGAGGGAGAAAAGCAACCGTGAGTACTCATCCAAAGTACTCGCAAGCAAGGATCTACACTACATATGCATGGGTATTTGTGTAAAGGGGCAAAATCGGTGGACTGAACTTCAGAATGCCAGAATAAGAGAGGGATAGCTAGTCCTGTCGAAGACTACGCTTCTGGCAGCCTCCATCTTGCAGCATGTAGAAGAGAGTAGATGGTAAGTTCACCAAGTATCATCGCGTAGCATAATCCTACCCGGCGATCCCCTCCTCGTCGCCCTGTTAGAGAGCGACCACCGGGTTATATCTGGCACTTGGAAGGGTGTGTTTTATTAAGTATCCGGTTCTAGTTGTCATAAGGTCAAGGTACAACTCCAAGTCGTCCTGTTACCGAAGATCACAGCTATTCGAATAGATAAACTTCCCTGCAGGGGTGCACCACATAACCCAACACGCTCGATCCCATTTGGCCGGACACACTTTCCTGGGTCATGCTCTGCCTCGGAAGATCAACACGTCGCAGCCCCACCTAGGCACAACAGAGAGGTCAGCACGCCGGTCTAAATCCTATGGCGCAGGGGTCTGGGCCCATCGCCCATTGCACACCTGCACGTTGCTAATGCGGCCGGAAGCAGACCTAGCCTAGCAGGTGTTCCATGTTGGGAATCGTAGCATAATTTTAAAATTTTCCTACGTTCACCAAGATGCATCTATGGAGTCTACTAGCAACGAGGGGAAAGGAGTGCATCTACATACCCTTGTAGATCGCGAGCGGAAGCGTTCCAATGAACGTGGATGACGGAGTCGTACTCGCCGTGATCCAAATCACCGATGACCGAGTGCCGAACGGACGGCACCTCCACGTTCAACACACGTACGGTGCAGCGACGTCTCCTCCTTCTTGATCCAGCAAGGGGGAAGGAGAGGTTGATGGAGATCCAACAGCACGACGACGTGGTGGTGGATGTAGCGGGTCTCCGGCAGGGCTTCGCCGAGCTTCTGCGAGAGAGAGAGAGGTGTTGCAGGGGAGGAGGGAGGCACCCAAGGCTGTGTGTTGCTGCCCTCCCTCCCCCCCTTTATATAGGCCCCCTTGGGAGGGGGGCTGGCCAAAACCCATCTAGGGTTGGGGGCGGCGGCCAAGGAGTGGAAAGGGGTGCCTTGCCCCCCAAGGCAAGGGGGAAGCTCCCCCCTAGGGTTCCCAACCCTAGGCGCATGGGGGGAGGCCCAAGGGGGGCGCCCCAGCCCACTAAGGGCTGGTTCCCTTCCACTTTCAGCCCACGGGGCCCTCCGGGATAGGTGGCCCCACCCGGTGGACCCCCGGGACCCTTCCGGTGGTCCCGGTACAATACCGGTAACCCCCAAAACTTTCCCGGTGGCCGAAACTTGACTTCCTATATATAATTCTTCACCTCCAGACCATTCCGGAACCTCTCGTGACGTCCGGGATCTCATCCGGGACTCTGAACAACTTTCGGGTTTCCGCATACATATATCTCTACAACCCTAGCGTCACCGAACCTTAAGTGTGTAGACCCTACGGGTTCGGGAGACATGCAGACATGACCGAGACGCCTCTCCGGTCAATAACCAACAGCGGGATCTGGATACCCATGTTGGCTCCCACATGTTCCACGATGATCTCATCGGATGAACCACGGTGTCGAGGATTCAATCAATCCCGTATACAATTCCCTTTGTCAATCGGTATGTTACTTGCCCGAGATTCGATCGTCGGTATCCCAATACTTTGTTCAATCTCGTTACCGGCAAGTCTCTTTACTCGTACCGCAATGCATGATCCCGTGACTAACGCCTTAGTCACATTGAGCTCATTATGATGATGCATTACCGAGTGGGCCCAGAGATACCTCTCCGTCACACGGAGTGACAAATCCCAGTCTCGATCCGTGCCAACCCAACAGACACTTTCGGAGATACCCGTAGTGCACCTTTATAGTCACCCAGTTACGTTGTGACGTTTGGCACACCCAAAGCACTCCTACGGTATCCGGGAGTTGCACGATCTCATGGTCTAAGGAAAAGATACTTGACATTGGAAAAACTCTAGCAAACGAAAGTACACGATCTTTTATGCTATGCTTAGGATTGGGTCTTGTCCATCACATCATTCTCCTAATGATGTGATCCCGTTATCAACGACATCCAATGTCCATAGTCAGGAAACCATGACTATCTGTTGATCAACGAGCTAGTCAACTAGAGGCTTACTAGGGACAGGTTGTGGTCTATGTATTCACACATGTATTATGATTTCCGGACAATACAATTATAGCATGAATAATAGACTATTATCATGAACAAAGAAATATAATAATAACCATTTATTATTGCCTCTAGGGCATATTTCCAACATTCCAGTCCAATCCGGCGCGCGCCGCTCAGTCGCTGACGTCAAGAAGGCTTCGGCTGATACCACGACGTCGAGTGCCCATAACTGCTCCCGCGTAGTTGGTTAGTGCGTATAGGCCAAATGACCAGACTCAGATCAAATACCAAGAACTCATTAAGCGTGTTAAGTATCCGCGAACGCCGACCAGGGCCAGGCCCACCTCTCTCCTAAGTGGTCTCAACCTGCCCTGTCGCTCCGCCACAAAGTAACAGTCGGGGGGGCGTCGGGAACCCAGGCCCACCTCTACCGGGATGGAGCCACCTGCCCCTTCAGCCCCCAATTCCGAACAGTATCATAAGTAATGTAACAATATAAAGTATGTAGCGTATGCCCGTGATCACCTCCCGAAGTGATCACGACCCAGTAGTATAGCATGGCAGACGGACAAGAGTGTAGGGCCACTGATGGAACAATAGCATCCTATACTAAGTAGTAGGATAGCAGGTAAGGGTAACAACTGTAGCAACAATGACAGGCTATGCAGCAGAATAGGATTAACCAAAAGCAGTAACATGCTACACTCTTCTAATGCAAGCAGTATAGAGAAGAATAGGCGATATCTGGTGATCAAAGGGGGGGGGGGCTTGCCTGGTTGCTCAGACAAGAAGGAGGGGTCGTCGGTGACGTAGTCGACCACAGGGGCATCAACATCGTCGAGGTCTACCGAAGAGAAGAGGGGCAAGAAACAGTAAATACATAGCAAGCAAGTGCATAAAAGGACAACAGGCAGAGCTAGACGTGTTCTAACGCGGTATGAGGTGATACCGGTGAAGGGGGGAAACATCCGGGAAAGTATCCCCGGTGTTTCGCGTTTTCGGACAGATGAACCGGAGGTGAAATGTTGCAGGTGCACTATGCTAGGGACGCATGGCAGAAGAATAGGCTGCGTATCTGGATTTGTCTCGTCGTTCTGAGCAACTTTCATGTACAAAGTTTTTCCATCCGAGCTACGATTTATTTTATATTTATTTAAAAAGGATTTAATCAATTACTAGAATTAACAAAATTAATTAAATTCTAAACGCATTTATGATGTTAGCATGACATCAGCGGTCAGCATTGACCTTTGACCAGTCAAGCTGACGGGTGGGTCCCATTTGTCATTGATTGAGACTAACTAATCAGGATTAACTAGATTAGTTAAATGATTAGGTTAATTAATCACAATTAATTAAGTTAATTAACTTAGTTAACTAATTAATCAATTCATTAATTAAAGTATATTCTTTATTCTTTATTCTTTTTTATCTCTTTCTTAAAAAAAAACTGTTCTGGGCGGGCCCACTTGTCATTGGCACGGTGGCCTTAGCGGGCGTGTGGGTTACGGGTGCTGGCGCCCAGCCCGATTGGGCTTACTCCCAGATCGAAGGGGGGAAGCCGCCGGCCACGGGCACGGCGAGGCCGGCCGCCTGAGGCGGCAGTGGCGAGGCCAGGCAGCGCGTGGGCGCGGTGGGGTGACCAGGGGCACGCGAGAGGAGGTGAGGTGGCGCAGCCGGTCGCGTACGGCGCCAGAGCGTGGGGCGGTACGGGCGCGGCCGCAGAGTTCAGAGGCACGATGGCCGGGGCGAACGCGAGCTCGGGCAAGTTGGGGGCGGCGTGTACAGCTAGCGAACGGCGTCGAGAGAGAGAGAGAGGAGGAAGCGGGGGCTCACGTTGAGCCTGCAGCGAACAGCGTCGAGAGAGAGAGAGGAGGAAGCGGGGGCTCACGTTGAGCCTGTAGAGGTGCAAAGCGGGCTCGGGGGAGGCTCGACGGCGATGAAATTGGCGACGGCGCACGGGTGGCCGAAGGTTGAAGAAGACGTCGACGAGCTCGATGCAGAGGCGCTCCTGCTCAGGCGACTCATCAGGGAGGAAGAGGAGGTCAAAGCGGTCCTGTGCCGGCGGTCGAGGGCGACGGGGTCGAGCGGCGGGCGTCGGCATGGATCGAGCCCAATCCCGATCCATATCGGGAGGAGGCAGAGGGAGTCCGGCGGGGAGGTGTAACACCCCAACAATTTGACCTTGTTTTATTAATTAAAATTTTGCCAGGAAATTGAATTTTTATTTTTCTGGATTTCTCCTTTGATTTCAGAACCCCTATTCGCTTTAATATTGTGGGTTTTTACCTCAAGTGGAAACTTTCCAAAAGTATTATTGGAATTGTATGCCCTCTTTATAAAAACAATTCTTTATCAGTGGATTTATTTGCATAATTGTTTTTCATGAGCTTTATTCTTTTAAAATGACCTTTCATAAATTTGGAGCCCCTTTTGCACTGCAACCTTTTGATAAATGCATTTAAAAATTTCACCAAAATTTGGGGATGTCATGTGAGGTTTCCACATCACTTTTATGCAAAAATATCCTTTGGTCATTGGAGATTTTGAGCTCTACATCAATTTTTCAAATCTGGTCCAGTAGGTATTTTTGCACTACAACCTATTTAAATTTTCTTCTAAAAATTCTTCCAAGTGTTTGGAGATGTCAGTAGATGCTCATAATGCAACTTCATGCAAAAACCCAGTGATGTTCTATGAAAATTTTGAGTGAATCAACCTCCTTTTCATTCTGGTCCAGTTTGGTGATTTGTACTGCAACCCTATTTTATTTTGCTCTAGTGCCCATGAGCTTTTTCCTACTTATAGTTCTCCCTACCAAACCCTTAAGTCCAGGAGATTGGACTCATTGGAGTATTTTTAGTGCATGCAATGATAGCCTTTAGTTTCTGCCCAAAACTGATTTGCTCAAAAACTTGCACTAACAAATTTCTGTTTTTGCCAAACTAACCTTGCCACCTTCTTTAGCTCCTAAAGAGACTAGGATCTAGAGATTTTGGCCACCCCAAGGGTTGCCTAGATGCCCATGGCATTCTGTCGAACACCCTGTGTGCAGGAACAGTTTTGGCATGTTTTCTAGTTTGCATTGTGGACTTGAGCCCCTGACCCATCCAGCATGTCCACTAACCTCCTAGCTATCCCTAACCCTGGCCTGTTAACTACCAGCATCACCCAAGCTCTCTAGCACGCGCTGGCTTTTCGTCGAACACCTGGTGTGCGTGCTCTGGGCGCGGCCAGAGCGCGTGTTTTGCACGTGCGTGCGCTCGGGTCGCCGTGTCGCACCCTGGCCCTTGCTCGCCTGCAGAGCCACGCCCTGCCCTCGCCCACTCACCAGAACCCTCCAAGCCTCCCGGGCGCCCTACAGCGCCGCCGTCAGGGCTCCCTTGGCGGCACGCCGGCGTCGGCAGCGGGCTCTGCCGTGGACGGCGCCGCCCAAACCACCCGCGCGCGCCAGCTGCCCCCTGGGAACAGCCCGAGCCTATCCACAAGCCGTCGGCACGCACTCGTCGCCGCCACGTAGTCCTGCAGCTACAGAACAGCGGTCGCCGGCGATCCTATCCACGGCCGTCGCGGGAGCCAGCCTCGTTGCGCTATAAAAGGAGGCCCCGAGCCCCTCCGAGCACTCAAGCAACCTCAGGCCTTCCCCCTAGTACTCCCCTAGCCGCGGATTGACCGGAAGAAGCTTTCTTCCCCGCCTCCGGCCAGTTCGGTCGCCGCCGCAATCCAGTACAGTACGTCGCAGCCAGGCCCTCCCCCGTCCATCCAGCACCACCACCCGTCTCCCCATGGTCTTGCGGAGCTGCCCAGTGCCTCAGACTCGACCAAGGACCACCGTAGCTCGAAAACCCCAAACCACCCGAAGCCCCCTCCGCCGCGGAGCTCGCCGCCGATGACTCCTTCCACCACCGTCGACCCAGCGACCACCGGGAGGACCGCCCCGGTCTGGCGGGTCCATCCCTGCCCTTGGGTGCCCTTAAAGAGCTGCCGTTCGTCGACGGCGATCACCGGAGTCCCGCATCGTTCGGGCAGAGAGAAAGGAGGGAGAGGGGGACTAGTCAAACCTGACCAGTGGGCCCCCTGGACCCACTGTCAGTGACCCACGCGCCCGTCCACTCTGGTTAAGTGATAGCGCAAAATCCCGAGTACGTCTCCTCTGCTACGAAAGCGTATTTTCCCCCGAAACGTTTTCTTTTTCTGATTTTATTTAAACAGAACTTTGACTAATCTTTGACTGGCTATATCTTTTAAAATAAAACTCCAAATGAGTTGATTCTTTTTCCTACCTGTTTCAAATTTCATCTAGTTTATTTTGAGATTTATTTCAAAAAATTTTGGGACAACTTTTTGTACTGTTTTTGAAATATGTGTTATTTGAATATTTCTCAAAATAGGATTTTGGAGAAAAAGGCAACCTTCAAATAGTGCACCCCCACATGCATACACTTGAAGGCAAGCATTCTGAACCCTGGCATAATATTTTTGGATGTTGTTGATACGGTTACAACATCACCTTGACTTGGAGCATACGCTATTTTATGAGACGATAAAAATCATACGCATGAGTGCATAGTGGAGATTTCTTTGCTGTTATAAATGGATATGCTGGTGATAGTGATCATCCTCATAAGCTTCTCATACATACCGGAAGGAAGTCGGGAAAGTCGCGGTCTTGGGTAGACGCGAGCTTGTCTCTAGTTACTCGTTGAGACGATTATGTCCGGTATGGCATGGTGAGGCTTGATGAGTGGTGAGCTTACTTGTTAGCGGAAATATTTTTGTTATGATAATCGTGCAGAGAATACTTGAACCTCCTGAGTCGGCCATAGATCGAGTCTTGTTCCAGTAACCCCCATACTTGCTTCGTACTACCACTTGTCCCTGCCATAGGCAGGGTACGGTTCAGTAAGTTGTCAACCCCTTGTTAGCACACACCGTACAGAGAGGCCGTGATGAGGGTCCCATGGCCATGGATTAAAGCCAGTCATCCGGTCCGGGGGCATGGGTGTTTCGGTTGTAGCCAAAGGGGTAGCTCCCCTAGTTTGCGCGCGGTATAAATTTTGTGATCCCATGCTACGTTGAGGTTGTAGCCTCCCCACTTAGAGTTTCGCTTGACAGGTGTCGTGGGTGATTCCAGACACCGGTAAGTTAAGCTGGTGTGTGCAGGTCAGGCGTGTTTTCAATTAAAAGACCGTAGACGGAATTAGTCCCGATGGACTAAAGAAATCCGTTACCCGTGGGTAAAGAGTACACCCTCTGCAGAGATTATACATCTATTCGAATAGCCGTGTCCATGGTTAAGGACTACAGTCTGGGATGGGTCAAGTGTCGGTCTTAGGAGGAAAAACTGTTAAACCAGAACTTGGATCATGACTTGTGACTTGTGACGATTATGATTACTATTATTATGGACTAACCATTTACATTATTTGAATTATTGAGTATCCCTGGGACGGTTCTACCTCCTGGATACCCACTGCAACTATTCTATTACAAGCCCTTTATGTGGTGTCGCATAACGCCCGACTGTGGCATGCCTGCTATTTTCTTTATATTATAAGCCCTTTATGCGGTGTCGCTCAGACGCCCGACTGCGGCATGCTTGTTATGTAATTATCCTTTATAAGCCCTTTTTGCGGTGTCGTTCAGACGCCCGACTGCGGCATGCTTATTATTTGATTATCCTTTATAAGCCCTTTATGCGGTGTCGCTCAGACGCCGGACTGCGGCATGCTTGTTGTTTAATTATTCTTTATAAGCCCTTTATGTGGTGTCGCTCGGACGCCCGACTGCGGCGTTGTTAATTTATTTGCACCCTTTTCGAGGAGTCATTTCAGACACTCGATCAATACACTCTATTTTCTATATTGCATATTCATATTTTACCCGCATGCGTACATCATGGATTTCATATATTTCGTGACAGACGTTATGATCATAAAATATTTCGGAGCATGTTTTGATATATTATACCCGTGTTCCTGATGTTTGCGAGTACATTCAAAAGTACTCACTGGCTTGTCCCTGGCTATTGTCTTGGCCAGATTTCTCGCATGGAGATAAGCATTGCGATGACACCCCCGGAGCCTACGCAGTGATGATAGCAGCCGCGCGAAGATAGGAGTTATCCTGGTCAGCTGTTCTTGTGGGAAATAGAGGCCCATAGACGCAGATGAACCACAAACCGCTTCCGCCATCAACCACTAGAAACCAAGTGTTGTACTCATAGGCCACAATGGTCTTGTACTTCATATTTTGTACTTTGCTTGGAATTCTTGTATCAAGTTGGTGCCTCATCAGCTAACAGTAATCCTGGGGCTGGTGAGCACAAGGGCCATTTTCTAGAGAATTAATATCCCGAAAATCCGGTCCTGACAGACTTGGTATCAGAGCCAGGCTGACCATTGGCTAACCCTATCTTAGCCAGGTCAATAAGCCTAGGTTAACCAACCCACCAGACCTTAACCCAACCCCGGCCAAGCTTCTCGTGTAACATAGCCACACAGTGACCCCGACGCTTTTGGCAGTCGGTGCCCAACCCATCAGCTTAGCCTGTCGATCACGCGCCAGTGACCGACACCTAACTTGTCTCATTCGCAAGCGTGCGAAGGAAGACTCCGTCCCCCCTTTTTTTCTATAAAAGGGCACGCTAGCCTCAACCCAGCACAACACAGCCTCTTTCCCAAACCAAGTCAGGATGCCTGGCCCCATTGTTCACAATGAGACCACAGCAACCAACCTTGGAGGTTTTGTGACCGTGCTCGCAAACCTCACCCGCCGTGCCTATGCATTAGAAGAGCCCCCAGAATATGTTGTGTACCAAGAACTCATGAGCGGTGAGAGCCATCAGTTCTGGGCCACTGTACACATTTATGGTAGGGGTCTATCGCCAGAACGCCCCTACAGGTTCACTGGAAGGACCACTCCCTTTGAGCCACAAGCCATCCAACTGGCAGCTCGAGAAGCTATAGTTCAACTCGGGCACTTGTCGCCCAGAGTTAACTGTCGCTCGTTCTACTACTACCCCAGTCGTAATGGGTATGGTAGGCCGCCCCAGGTTGCCAACGGAGATCACGAGACGGATCCTGCACTATTGCATCTGGTGCGCTATGTAAGTGCACTAGAGGAACTGTTCGATCAAATCACCCTTGATCTGATCGCAGCTCGTGGAGAACTGTTTCGCCGAGCCCCGGCGAGAGGAGAAGTGGAGCCCGACGCCGACAACCCAGTCGTGCTGTTCGGACACCCGATCGAGCCCTTGAGGTCTACCCCAGCCATCGGCCAAAACGCTTTGGCGTCCCCAAAAGTGCTTCGTCGCCTTTTGGGAACACACTCCAACGGGGTTGTGGCCAACAACCCCCGCGATGGTCATCATCGCTACCCCGACCCTGCAGCCCCTCAACCTCATCCGGCTAATCCCGACGGTGAAACCCGTGGAGAAGCTTCGACGTCCACTAGGCAAGCCCGCTTAGATATTAACGGAGTAGACTAAGTCACTCGAGTAGTAACGAGCCTTATTATTTCTACGCCTTGTAATTGTGTGATCCTGTATCACCATTATTAAAGGATGTCTGCTCGTGCGCCCCAGTACCAGAGACGTTTTCTCAGGACCCTGTCCTTTTGCCGTTTTCATTATAAATGTCATAGCTATGTTTAATTGTGTGTTGCAGGTTATGTTTGTACCCTAAATTCGTGCTATGAGCAAACTCTTGGTTTCAACTAATGGGAGTATTATTTTTAAAACAACCCTTAGCAAATCTCGAGGACGAGATTTTTCTTAAGGGGGGTAGTGTTGTAACACCCCAAAAATTTGACCTTGTTTTATTAATTAAAATTTTGCCAGGAAATTAAATTTTTATTTTTCTGGATTTCTCCTTTGATTTCAGAACCCCTCTTCGCTTTAATATTGTGGGTTTTTACCTCAAGTGGAAACTTTCCAAAAGTATTATTGGACTTGTATGCCCTCTTTATAAAAACAATTCTTTATTAGTGGATTTATTTGCATAATTGTTTTTCATGAGCTTTATTCTTTTAAAATGATCTTTCATAAATTTGGAGCCCCTTTTGCACTGCAACCTTTTGATAAATGCATTTAAATTT
Organism: Aegilops tauschii subsp. strangulata; assembly: GCF_002575655.3. Classification (NCBI taxonomy): domain Eukaryota; kingdom Viridiplantae; phylum Streptophyta; class Magnoliopsida; order Poales; family Poaceae; genus Aegilops; species Aegilops tauschii. Next base: position 59,448,554 of record NC_053035.3, read on the forward strand.
TCACAAAAATTTGGGGATGTCATGTGAGGTTTCCACATCACTTTTATGCAAAAATATCCTTTGGTCATTGGAGATTTTGAGCTCTACATCAATTTTTCAAATCTGGTCCAGTAGGTATTTTTGCACTACAACCTATTTAAATTTTCTTCTAAAAATTCTTCCAAGTGTTTGGAGATGTCAGTAGATGCTCATAATGCAACTTCATGCAAAAACCCAGTGATGTTCTATGAAAATTTTGAGTGAATCAACCTCCTTTTCATTCTGGTCCAGTTTGGTGATTTGTACTGCAACCCTATTTTATTTTGCTCTAGTGCCCATGAGATTTTTCCTACTTATAGTTCTCCCTACCAAACCCTTAAGTCCAGGAGATTGGACTCATTGGAGTATTTTTAGTGCATGCAATGATAGCCTTTAGTTTCTGCCCAAAACTGATTTGCTCAAAAACTTGCACTAACAAATTTCTGTTTTTGCCAAACTAACCTTGCCACCTTCTTTAGCTCCTAAAGAGACTAGGATCTGAAGATTTTGGCCACCCCAAGGGTTGCCTAGATGCCCATGGCATTCTGTCGAACACCCTGTGTGCAGGAACAGTTTTGGCATGTTTTCTAGTTTGCATTGTGGACTTGAGCCCCTGACCCATCCAGCATGTCCACTAACCTCCTAGCTATCCCTAACCCTAGCCTGTTAACTACCAGCATCACCCAAGCTCTCTAGCACGCGCTGGCTTTTCGTCAAACACCTGGTGTGCGTGCTCTGGGCGCGGCCAGGGCGCGCGTTTTGCACGTGCGTGCGCTCGGGTCGCCGCGTCGCACCCCTGGCCCTTGCTCGCCTGCAGAGCCACACCCTGCCCTCGCCCACTCACCAGAACCCTCCAAGCCTCCCTGGCGCCCTACAGCGCCGCCGTCAGGGCTCCCTTGGCGGCACGCCGGCGTCGGCAGCGGGCTCTGCCGTGGACGGCGCCGCCCAAACCACCCGCGCGCGCCAGCTGCCCCCTGGGAACAGCCCGAGCCTATCCACAAGCCGTCGGCACGCACTCGTCGCCGCCACGTAGTCCTGCAGCTACAGAACAGCGGTCGCCGGCGATCCTATCCACGGCCGTCGCGGGAGCCAGCCTCGTTGCGCTATAAAAGGAGGCCCCGAGCCCCTCCGAGCACTCAAGCAACCTCAGGCCTTCCCCCTAGTACTCCCCTAGCCGCGGATTGACCGGAAGAAGCTTTCTTCCCCGCCTCCGGCCAGTTCGGTCGCCACCGCGATCCAGTACAGTACGTCGCAGCCAGGCCCTCCCCCGTCCATCCAGCACCACCACCCGTCTCCTCATGGTCTTGCGGAGCTGCCCAGCGCCTCAGACTCGACCAAGGACCACCGTAGCTCGAAAACCCCAAACCACCCGAAGCCCCCTCCGCCAAGGAGCTCGCCGCCGGCGACTCCTTCCACCACCGTCGACCCAGCGACCACCGGGAGGACCGCCCCGGTCTGGCGGGTCCATCCCTGCCCTCGGGTGCCCTCGAAGAGCTGCCGTTCGTCGACGGCGATCACCGGAGTCCCGCACCGTTCGGGCAGAGAGAAAGGAGGGAGAGGGGGACTAGTCAAACCTGACCAGTGGGCCCCCTGGACCCACTGTCAGTGACCCACGCGCCCGTCCACTCTGGTTAAGTGATAGCGCAAAATCCCGAGTACGTCTCCTCTGCTACGAAAGCGTATTTTCCCCCGAAGCGTTTTCTTTTTCTGATTTTATTAAAACAGAACTTTGACTAATCTTTGACTGGCTATATCTTTTAAAATAAAACTCCAAATGAGTTGATTCTTTTTCCTACCTCTTTCAAATTTCATCTAGTTTATTTTGAGATTTATTTCAAAAAATTTTGGGACAACTTTTTGTACTGTTTTTGAAATATGTGTTATTTGAATATTTCTCAAAATAGGATTTTGGAGAAAAAGGCAACCTTCAAATAGTGCACCCCCACATGCATACACTTGAAGGCAAGCATTCTGAACCCTGGCATAATATTTTTGGATGTTGTTGATACGGTTACAACATCACCTTGACTTGGAGCATACGCTATTTTATGTGACGATAAAAATCATACGCATGAGTGCATAGTGGAGATTTCTTTGCTGTTATAAATGGATATGCTGGTGATAGTGATCATCCTCATAAGCTTCTCATGCATACCGGAAGGAAGTCAGGAAAGTCGCGGTCTTGGGTAGACGCGAGCTTGTCCCTAGTTCCTCGTTGAGACGAGTATGTCTGGTATGGCATGGTGAGGCTTGATGAGTGGTGAGCTTACCTGTTAGCGGAAATATTTTTGTTATGATAATCGTGCAGAGAATACTTGAACCTCCTGAGTCGGCCGTAGATCGAGTCTTGTTCCAGTAACCCCCATACTTGCTTCGTACTACCACTTGTCCCTGCCATAGGTAGGGTACGGTTCAGTAAGTTGCCAACCCCTTGCTAGCACACACCGTACAGAGAGGCCATGATGAGGGTCCCATGGCCATGGATTAAAGCCAGTCATCCGGTCCGGGGGCATGGGTGTTTCGGTTGTAGCCGAAGGGGTAGCTCCCCTAGTTTGCGCGCGGTATAAATTTTGTGATCCCATGCTACGTCGAGGTTGTAGCCTCTCCACTTAGAGTTTCGCTTGACAGGTGTCGTGGGTGATTCCAGACACCGGTAAGTTAAGCTGGTGTGTGCAGGTCAGGCGTGTTTTCAATTAAAAGACCGTAGACGGAATTAGTCCCAATGGACTAAAGAAATCCGTTACCCGTGGGTAAAGAGTACACCCTCTGCAGAGATTATACATCTATTCGAATAGCCGTGTCCATGGTTAAGGACTACAGTCTGGGATGGGTCAAGTGTCGGTCTTCGGAGGAAAAACTGTTAAACCAGAACTTGGATCATGACTTGTGACTTGTGACGATTATGATTACTATTATTATGGACTAACCATTTACATTATTTGAATTATTGAGTATCCCTGGGACGGTTCTACCTCCTGGATACCCACTGCAACTATTCTATTACAAGCCCTTTATGTGGTGTCGCATAGACGCCCGACTGTGGCATGCCTGCTATTTTCTTTATATTATAAGCCCTTTATGCGGTGTCGCTCAGACGCCTGACTGCGGCATGCTTGTTATGTAATTATCCTTTATAAGCCCTTTTTGCGTTGTCGTTCAGACGCCCGACTGCGGCATGCTTATTATTTGATTATCCTTTATAAGCCCTTTATGCGGTGTCGCTCAGACGCCCGACTGGGCATGCTTGTTGTTTAGTTATTCTTTATAAGCCCTTTATGTGGTGTCGCTCAGATGCCCGACTGCGGCGTTGTTAATTTATTTGCACCCTTTTCGAGGAGTCATTTCAGACACTCGATCACTACACTCTATTTTCTATATTGCATATTCATATTTTACCCGCATGCGTACATCATGGATTTCATATATTTCGTGACAGATGTTATGATCATAGAATATTTCGGAGCATGTTTTGATATATTATACCCATGTTCCTGATGTTTGCGAGTACATTCAAAAGTACTCACTGGCTTGTCCCTGGCTATTGTCTTGGCCAGATTTCTCGCATGGAGATAAGCATTGCGATGACACCCCTGGAGCCTACGCAGTGATGATAGCAGCCGCGCGAAGATAGGAGTTATCCTGGTCAGCTGTTCTTGTGGGAAATGGAGTCCCATAGACGCAGATGAACCACAAACCGCTTCCGCCATCAACCACTAGAAACCAAGTGTTGTACTCATAGGCCACAATGGTCTTGTACTTCATATTTTGTACTTTGCTTGGAATTCTTGTATCAAGTTGGTGCCTCATCAGCTAACAGTAATCCTGGGGCTGGTGAGCACAAGGGCCATTTTCTGGAGAATTAATATCCCGAAAATCCGGTCCTGACAGGAGGGGACAAGGAAGCGATCCGGCGGGGTGACGGCGAACGGCGGCGAGCGCTGGCACCAGGGATCGGCTCGGGTGCCGATCCAGAGCCAGCGAGGGGGAGCTCCGGCGAGGTGGTCCGAGGAGGCGCTCGGGAAGACCGGCGGCGTGGCGTCGGGGGACGCCAGGGCGCGATCCAGATCGTGGCTGGGAGGGGGAGAAGTAGTGGGGAGAGTGGGGGATCGGGGTGGTTGGAACCTAGGGTTCCTGTCGGTGGGGGGTTAAGGGGAGTGCGGATTGGGCCGGTTGGGGCCAGTTGGCCTGGCCGGCTGGGCCGTTTGGCCCAGTTGGCCGGGGGGGTATGTGATTTTGTTTTGCCCTTTGCTTTTTATGTATTTTCTGTTTTTATTTTACTTTAGTTTTACAAACTATAAACCTAGCCCCTAAATTAGTACTAATACTAATAACACTGCCACAATTAATTTGGCACCCTAAACAATTATTTTATATTTGTTTAGTATTTAAAAGGCATTTAAATATTAGTCTTACTATTTTTTTAATTAATTTAGTGCAGTTAAGTATTTTATAAAAAGATGTTTTCTCCACCATAATTACCTATGCAATATCTGGTTCACTCTGAACATTTTAGTTTTACTACTTGAAAAGTTTTACTGTTTGCTTGATTTTGAATTTGAATTTGAATCGGTTTCGAACTGACGCGGGATCATCAACAGTAATCAAAGTGACGTGGCATCATTAGCAGAGGGTTGTTGTAGCTTAATTACCCGGGCGTCACAATTCTCCTCCACTACAAGAAATCTCGTCCCGAGATTTAGGAGCGGGAGTAAGGGGGGAGGGATTTTGTTACGAAAGTCTAACTGGTTTTCTTGGTGTTGGTTTCTCTTCTCGATGAGGTCGACCCATTATATTGACGTCTTCATTTGTCTGTTTCAGGCCATCTTGATGAAGTCAGCATCCTATCTTCGGGAACTCCCTCGTACTTACGAAAGAATAAGGGGGTATTCTGGGAGAATGGACCACTACAAGGTTGACTATGTGGTAGATAACATCAGGGAAGGTGGCGAAAAGTAACTCTCGAATTGAAACTTAAGAAAATATCGAGAGCAATATAAAGAGGTATCATGGGAAGTTTCGAGCGAGCAGGCAATCGCTCGATGCCTGTTATAGGGCGTGAAAGGGGTTCAAAGCAACGAAAATAATTACTGTGTCCGATGCCAGAATTGATGATCTCTCGGAAGGTGGCTCGTGAATTACATATGAGGCCAAGTGTGAGGAACAACCTTGAGAACAGGGGGTTTGTATAGGAGAGTCAGGTTTCGATCCTGAGAACTGTGGGTTATGGGCCCACCATGTGGATTAACAGTAGGAAGGGTGGTGACGTCTTGTACGACCATGTAAGCATGGCATGTAAGAGGATAGTCTGTCGGTTATGTCGGCAACAACATCGATACCAAGGGCGAGGGAAGAAGAGAACCATTTTCCTGCTCGTTGAACGAGGCGGACCAATAGGCAAAGTTCTCGTCCATCGGTGGTTACCGGAATGCTATCAACAAATGCAACAGGGTCTTACTGACACGGTTGTACACCAAGGTGTTTACATAAGCAGAAGAATATTACTGCTTAGATCATATGGATCACAAGGAAGGTTAAACAAATCAATGGAAAGGAAAATGTGATCATCAGATCAAACAGAACAATGGGAAGGAAAATGTGTTTGACACATGTACCAGGGGTATACCTTTCCCAAGGACAAGCAGAGCATGATATCCGTGACAGGATATATTGTAGAAAACCCTTTAGGTAAGGGGGAGAGAGAAATTTCATAACATTACCCATACAACGGTGTTCGGATAATTAAGTAAGAAACATTTAGCATTGGGTTTCAAATGTTCTTGTTGAAAATCGGAGTACCACAGACATGCTTCGAGATAGCATTGATATGGTCTTCAAGCAAAAGTCAGACTTTGGATACACAAAGGATCCATCAGGATAAACTTATTAAACAAGGCATTGAATTTCCTAATGGAAAAACGGTTAACCTTGTTAAAAAGGAAACTATAACAATAGGCCCTTCGGCCAGGTGTGCTAGGCATGACATCACCTTACTGGGTCATATAAAGACCAATGTTATAACTCTTGGAAATATGTTCCAACCATCATATCTGACCGAGATTCAGATCTGATTGGTGTCAGGATACCTCAGGGTCAGGATGCCTGAGAACAGAAAGGTGCGACACAAATTGTCGAGATGACATTGTAAGATTCTCGGGGAAATGAACTATGGAAGCGAGTTCCGAAACAAGAGTTCATCATTAAACCAAGGAGAGGATGAGGAGGTAGCTGATGAACTCAGCGACGACTCATTGACATTAACAAAAGATGGATCTCCACAATTATGTGAACAAGGAGATAACAATTGTCAGATCAAATGATATAATGATGTATGTTCGAGAAAAACATCCACAATTAAACATTGGTTGATAGGTGCACCCGAAATATGGGATGGGTTGCATGATAAATGTTAGAACGGCGACTTAATGAAACATAATCAATCGACCATTCATTTCAAAGCAATAGGGTTGCTAGAAGTTTTGAAGTCGCACTTCATAGTTCAATTATCGGTTTGCCGGTTAGAAACAACACGTTGACCAAGGAATGAACGGATATGGCAAGAAGTATCACCTGTATCAAGATCTCTTAAGAGGTGGTGAAATTCTCACGACTTTCTTGACATAAAAGATGGTAATACTTCCATGGTAAAGAAGAACAAATGCTGGGTAGCAAGGATCTCAAGGTATAACACAAAACATGAACAAGTTTGTGTTGAGAGGGAAATAAAGAATGCTGTCGATGTTAACACAAATCATCAAGGGGGCAAGCATGGAATTTCTCATCAGGAACTCAATGTACGTCTCGGAAGAAGTTAAAATGTTGACGATGATCACGACACATTTATCGAGAGGTTTCACGAAGATGTAATTGATCGGCGACGACATCACACCAAGGGAATGGTGAAGCAAAAGGTTACTGGAACCATGGGTACGACACAAACTCGAAATCAAGTTTGCAATTCAAGGCGAAATGATATGAAGAGGGAGATTGATGTAAGATTAGCTCATCGTCGAAAATTGTGCTTCAGAAAGAAGGACCAGATAGCACAGTTAAAAAGGTGCACGATAATGACATAGCCGAGCAGGCTAGGAATGACTTGAAGGATTATTAAACTCGTAAGCAACAAAAATTACTTAGAGTTATTGAATCGGAGTGCAGAATCGATTCATTTATTGGTGTTCTCGAGTGACTAATAACTCAGAATCTGGGGGAATCTGAAATCGGTGAGAAGCAATACTAGATGAAGACTCACAGGAAGCAACACAGTTCTCGAGATACCAGAGGGTAATACTCAAGGAAGATCAAAATAAAGGTTTTGGAGATGTATCGATCAACAAAAGACAAGTGCTTTAACTTGTCTGAGAAATGGAATCAAGGAGAAAATATGGTCGGAACCATGATTGCAAAGGATTAATACACAGATACCAGACGATACCTTATTAAGGAAATAGTTATTATTACAAGAAGCTTCTATGATAGGATCCACATCGTGTCCATGGGCATGAACACAAAGTTCAAGGTCGACTCCCACTTCTCCAATGCATAACCTTTCATTCACTTCTCATTTTTCGAAGAAGTTGTAATGTTTAAATTTTATCTAGCAAAACTCCAGAAGAGTATGACTCATGAAAACTTTCGGGTTCACACGGTTTTAGAGAAGGTATAGGTTCAACCCATCGGGGCATGTTAGAACATATACCATGAGCTTTATGATCAATTAACACATGCTTGAAGCAGAGCATGGTTGACAAAAGCATAGGGTATAACTTGCCAAAGGCAGAAGACACAATTTACCTAAGGCATTATGTATTAGGGGAGAAACTCTCAAGGTTATTGGATATGAAGGACAGTGTCGGATAATAACCAAGCAATTGGTCTCGCAGAACACTAGGAATCTGATGTGAGTATCGGTACTCAATCAGAAGGAAAAGGAATGCAAAGGCATCAGATTATAGAATCAACTGACTACTTCAAAGCTCAAATGCAAATGAATTATGATTTCCAAATCAAGGGATCAGAAGCAAACGCTCTGATTAAGAATGGATAGGTTGAATAGACTTAGGGGTTCATTCGACGACAACTTGATTGGTCGAGGACCAGCTCATGTTCAAAATGACGTCTGAGCCGGAAGGAAGAATTCTAGGATCTGATTGAGGATTGCGAGCATTCACAACATATCGAATCAAGTGAATCGAAATGATAGTGACAGAGGATGTCAATGGAGATTACTAGAAGTATGGAATTAACCATAATGCAGGAAGGCAAGGAAATCAAGAGCAATGGGCTGCTGAGGATTTTCAGAAGATCGAATGGTATTTCGAGGACTTATGTGAAACACATGAACGACTGGGGATGAGCGGATACTCGTTAAGAGCAAGGAATTATCCGTAGGGGTATTCAGGTGACAAAGAACTTCAAGGCAGTAGGCACAAAGTATTCTCGGAACAATAGAAAGAATTTCGGTGTATCTTGTAATAACAAGATCAATTGGGGATGAATGTATGAATGAAAAATGTAGGTAGTTATTCATAAGGATACATCGGTGGTAGGGAATTGTAAAAGCGATGGCACATAGTCTCAAGAGAACATCGTAGGGTGTCTTCGGAATCTTCTGGTGAAACAAGCGATCGTTCGGACCGAGGGGCTCTCCGGGAGAAAGTATTTACGAGAACCTAGAGTTGGAGTTAGTAAAATTGTTTAACCCGAATAGAAGAGATGTCAGAGTCCCAGAGTATAGGTCGAGGAATAAAAGATCCTACTACCACCCAATGGCGACATGGGCCCGTAAGCCACACAGCCATGTTAGTAAAAGTTTTGCAATGTCTAGACTCGACTTCGGCCAAGGAGTGTGGAAGGAGGATTCCTATAGGCAGTCGGCTCTGATACCAACTTGTGACGCCCCCGATTCAATCGTACACTAATCATACACGCAAACGTGTACGATCAAGATCAGGGACTGACGGGAAGATATCACAACACAACTCTACAAATAAAATAAGTCATACAAGCATCATAATACAAGCCAGGGGCCTCGAGGGCTCAAATACAAGTGCTCGATCATAGACGAGTCAGCGGAAGCAACAATATCTGAGTACAGACATAAGTTAAACAAGTTTGCCTTAAGAAGGCTAGCACAAACTGGGATACAGATCGAAAGAGGCGCATGCTTCCTGCCTGGGATCCTCCTAAACTACTCCTGGTCGTCGTCAGCGGCCTCCACGTAATAGTAGGCACCTCTGGTGTAGTAGGAGTCGTCGTCAACGGTGGCGTCTGGCTCCTGGGCTCCAGCATCTGGTTGCGACAACCGAGAGGAAAGGAAAGGGGGAAAAGAGGGAGAAAAGCAACCGTGAGTACTCATCCAAAGTACTCGCAAGCAAGGATCTACACTACATATGCATGGGTATTTGTGTAAAGGGGCAAAATCGGTGGACTGAACTGCAGAATGCCAGAATAAGAGAGGGATAGCTAGTCCTGTCGAAGACTACACTTTTGGCAGCCTCCATCTTGCAGCATGTAGAAGAGAGTAGATGGTAAGTTCACCAAGTATCATCGCGTAGCATAATCCTACCCGGCGATCCCCTCCTCGTCGCCCTGTTAGAGAGCGATCACCGGGTTATATCTGGCACTTGGAAGGGTGTGTTTTATTAAGTATCCGGTTCTAGTTGTCATAAGGTCAAGGTACAACTCCAAGTCATCCTGTTACCGAAGATCACGGCTATTCGAATAGATAAACTTCCCTGCAGGGGTGCACCACATAACCCAACACGCTCGATCCCATTTGGCCGGACACACTTTCCTGGGTCATGCCCGGCCTCGGAAGATCAACACGTCGCAGCCCCACCTAGGCACAACAGAGAGGTTAGCACGCCGGTCTTTATCCTATGGCGCAGGGGTCTGGGCCCATCACCCATTGCACACGTGCACGTTGTGAACGCGGCCGGAAGCAGACCTAGCCTAGCAGGCGTTCCAGTCCAATCCGGCGCGCGCCGCTCAGTCACTGACGTCAAGAAGGCTTCGGCTGATACCACGACGTCGAGTGCCCATAACTGCTCCCATGTAGTTGGTTAGTGCGTATAGGCCAAATGACCAGACTCAGATCAAATACCAAGAACTCGTTAAGCGTGTTAAGTATCCGCGAACGCCGACCAGGGCCAGGCCCACCTCTCTCCTAGGTGGTCTCAACCTGCCCTGTCGCTCCGCCACAAAGTAACAGTCGGGGGCCGTCGGGAACCCAGGCCCACCTCTACCGGGATGGAGCCACCTGCCCCTTCATCCCCCATCTCTGAACAATATCATAAGTAATGCAACAATATAAAGTATGTAGCGTATGCCCGTGATCACCTCCCGAAGTGATCACGACCCAGTAGTATAGCATGGCAGACGGGCAAGAGTGTAGGGCCACTGATGGAACAATAGCATCCTATACTAAGCAGTAGGATAGCAGGTAAGGGTAACAACTGTAGCAACAATGACAGGCTATGCAGCAGAATAGGATTAACCGAAAGCAGTAACATGCTACACTCTTCTAATGCAAGCAGTATAGAGAAGAATAGGCGATATCTGGTGATCAAAGGGGGGGCTTGTCTGGTTGCTCAGACAAGAAGGAGGGGTCGTCGGTGACGTAGTCGACCACAGGGGCATCAACATCGTCGGGGTCTACCGAAGAGAAGAGGGGCAAGAAACAGTAAATACATAGCAAGCAAGTGCATAACAGGACAACAGGCAGAGCTAGACGTTTTCTAACGCGGTATGAGGTGATACCAGTGAAGGGGGGAAACATCCGGGAAAGTATCCCCGGTGTTTCGCGTTTTCGGACAAATGAACCGGAGGTGAAATGTTGCAGGTTCACTATGCTAGGGACGCGTGGCGGACGAACGGGCTGCATATCTGGATTTGTCTCGTCGTTCTGAGCAACTTTCATGTACAAAGTTTTTCCATCCGAGCTACGATTTATTTTATATTAATTTAAAAAGGATTTAATCAATTACTAGAATTAACAGAATTAATTAAATTCTAAACGCATTTACGACGTCAGCATGACATCAGCGGTCAGCATTGACCTTTGACCAGTCAAGCTGACGGGTGGGTCCCGTTTGTCATTGATTGAGACTAACTAATCAGGATTAACTAGATTAGTTAAATGATTAGGTTAATTAATCACAATTAATTAAGTTAATCAACTTAGTTAACTGATTAATTAATTCATTAATTAAATTATTATTATTATTATTTATTCTTTTTTATCTCTTTCTAAAAAAACTGTTCTGGGCGGGCCCACTTGTCATTGGCACAGTGGCCTTAGCGGGCGTGTGGGTTACGGGTGCTGGCGCCCAGCCCGATTGGGCTTACTCCCGGATCGAAGGGGGAAGCCGCCGGCCACGGGCACGGCGAGGCCGGCCGCCTGAGGTGGCAGTGGCGAGGCCAGGCGAGGCGAGGCAGCGTGTGGGCGCGGTGGGGTGACCAGGGGGCACGTGAGAGGAGGTGAGGTGGCGCAACCGGTCAAGTACGGCGCCGGAGCGTGGGGCGGTACGGGCGCGGCCGCGGAGTGCAGAGGCACGATGGCCGGGGCGAATGCGAGCCCGGGCAAGTTGGGGGCGGCGTGTACAGCTAGCGAACGGCGTCGAGAAAGAGAGAGAGAGAGGAGGAAGCGGGGGCTCACGTTGAGCCTGTAGCGAACGGCGTCGAGAGAGAGAGAGAGGAGGAAGCGGGGGCTCACGTTGAGCCTGTAGAGGTGCAAAGCGGGCTCGGGGGAGGCTCGACGGCGACGAAATCGGCGACGACGCGCGGGTTGCCGAAGGTTGAAGAAGACGTCGACAAGCTCGATGCAGAGGCGCTCCTGCTCAGGCGACTCGTCGGGGAGGAAGAGGAGGTCGAAGCGGACCTGTGCCGGCGGTCGAGGGTGACGGGGTCGAGCGGCGGGCGTCGGCATGGATCGAGCCCAATCCCGATCCATATCGGGAGGAGGCAGAGGGAGTCCGGTGGGGAGGGGACAAGGAAGCGATCCGGCGGGGTGACGGCGAACGGCGGCGAGCGCCGGCACCAGGGATCGGCTCGGGTGCCGATCCAGAGCCAGCGAGGGGGAGCTCCGGCGAGGTGGTCCGAGGAGGCGCTCGGGAAGACAGGCGGCGTGGCATCGGGGGACGCCAGGGCGCGATCCAGATCGTGGCTGGGAGAGGGAGAAGTAGTGGGGAGAGTGGGGGATCGGGGTGGTTGGAACCTAGGGTTCCTGTCGGTGGGGGGTTAAGGGGAGTGCGGGTTGGGCCGGTTGGGGCCAGTTGGGCTGGCCGGCTGGGCCGTTTGGCCCAGTTGGCCGGGGGGGTATGTGATTTTGTTTTGCCCTTTGCTCTTTATTTATTTTCTGTTATTTATTTTACTTTAGTTTTACAAACTATAAACCTAGCCCCTAAATTAGTACTAATACTAATAACACTGCCACAATTAATTTGGCACCCTAAACAATTATTTTATATTTGTTTAGTATTTAAAAGGCATTTAAATATTAGTCTTACTATTGTTTTAATTAATTTAGTGCAGTTAAGTATTTTATAAAAAGATGTTTTCTCCACCATAATTACCTATGCAATATCTGGTTCACTCTGAAAATTTTAGTTTTACTACTTGAAAAGTTTTACTGTTTGCTTGATTTTGAATTTGAATTTGAATCGGTTTCGAACTGACGCGGGATCATCAACAGTAATCGAAGTGACGTGGCATCATTAGCAGAGGGTTGTTGTAGCTTAATTACCCGGGCGTCACAATCCGCCCCGTCGCCGCTCCGGCCACGCGCCTGCACCGCCCCGCCTCCTCCCCGAGCTTGCACCGCTGTCCCCGTCCGCGCCCCGTGCCGCTCCTCGCCTATCTGCACTGGCCGCACCCACGTCACTGCGCCTAGCCGCGCCCGGCCTCCCTCGCTCGGTGCGCTGTCTCTGCCCGCCCCGGCGCCGGTCCGGCCGCCTGCCGGCTCCGCGCGCACTAGCTGCCGCCGCTGTGGCCGGCTGCTACTGCAGTAGCGGGCCGCCCCTTTTTTCTTCTATTTCTTTGATTTTTTTTAAAACTGATGAGTGGGACCCACCTGCAGGTCAAATACCACCTTTGACCATGTCCACGTCACCATCCGGTCTGGGTAAACCACTTAGGGTGTTTTTTTGTCCGGTATGAGATTGTTTAGGGGGGTAAAGGAATCGAAAAATAGATCAGGGGGTAATGTGAACCACCCACTTTGTTCAGGGTAGTAAAATGGACTTTTCCCCCAAAAACAACGCAGTACTATGTTTGTTTTGAGGCCGAAAACATTACGGCAGGGGTTGAGCAGGGAGGGGGCAAGACAGAGCAAAAAGATTAAAAAGAGCTGATGCGCCGTTGCTACCCTAACAAAGCAGGAGCAATTCTTCTCGGGCAGAAGGTGTGCCGTTGACACCGACACGTCACATACCCCACAGTAGGCATACTAACAAGTTCACACATAAGCACAACATAAAAGGTAAACATTCGTATCAAACTCAGGTTCACAAGACACATTCATATTCATAGCCAACATTCACTATCAACAACTCAAAAGATTCATATATACACAAGTTCAGCATTTGTCTATGGATCCAAATGATTGATAGATCACACAACAATATTCATAGATAATTCACAAAAAGATTCAGATATACACATGTTCAGTATGTTTATGCATCCAAATGATTGAGATCACAACCAATATGATCCATGGACGAACTTTAATTACCTAGGGTACAGATTGGTAAATGGTGTTCAGTCGGAGGTACTTCTTGCTAAAATTAATGCTTGTACGAGTAACCTTTTGAGTACATAAGAGGCAACATAGACAATCTGAACTTTGCTTGTAGGTTTATCCTCAAATAGTGGCCTTGTGCCGAGGGAGGTTTGAGCAACTTGGCCACTACTTTCATCCAACTAGTTTACTGGCTCATCTTGGTCCTGTAGCTCGCCAAAATTCTACATTGCAGACTGGTAAATGGTGTTCAGTCGGAGGTACTTCTTGCTAAAATTAATGCTTGTACGAGTAAACTTTCGAGTACATAAGAGGCAGCACAGACAATCTGAACTTTGCTTGTAGGTTTATCCTCAAATAGTGGCCTCGTGCCGAGGGAGGTTTGAGCAACTTAGCCACTACTTTCATCCAACTAGTTTACTGGCTCATCTTGGTCCTGTAGCTCGCCAAAATTCTACATTGCAGATTGGTAAATGGTGTTCAGTCGGAGGTACTTCTTGCTAAAATTAATGCTTGTACGAGTAAACTTTCGGGTACATAAGACGCAGCACAGACAATCTGAACTTTTCTTGTAGGTTTATCCTCAAATAGTGGCCTCGTGCCGAGGGAGGTTTGAGCAACTTGGCCACTACTTTCATCCAACTAGTTTACTGGCTCATCTTGGTCCTGTAGCTCGCCAAAATTCTACATTGCAGACGAGAAAGGAGGCGGTTGAGAAAATGAACCACCCGATGTGCAGACTAATTAAGTGCCAGATGAATATACGCGTCAACCAACTTGTCTGGAATCTTTAGACTCCATGCCATACAGTTCGCTACCATATCTGCCGATAACCAAAAGGCACAAGTTGGGACCAAAGACTGGACTATGTTTTTCTAGGCTATGCGCCAAGCAATATTTTTAGCGTTCACTCTCCTAATACTTGGAGTTTGATAACTGGTTGATGCCGGTTGATACTCGAATGAATATAGGCACTTCTTGTCAACATCGATGCTTGTCTGAGTGAACTTTGGAGTACATAGCAGCAACATAAGTATCTGTCCATCTGATCTTTTTGTGCAGTTCTACTGAAATCACCCAATGCAATGATTTGCCTGCGAGTTCAGGCTCCAAGTTACTCCTTTATAAAATTGGCGAACAGTAGCACAATACCAAATTACCAATACATGGAAAGCACAATAATCAGGATAAAGACCAGTACCAACCTGTGTGAGGTAGCATATCAATTACTTTTTCCTTTGACTGGAAGCCGAGATAAGCGAAGCGACTGGCAGCAAAGGAAGAAAGCAGGCCCAGATTAGCGACTGACAGGAAAGGACGGAAGTTGTCGAGGCAATGAAGCACCCAAAGTTTTTGTGCAGTTCCACCAAAATCGAGCATCCCTGTTGGCACATATATTGAGAGAGTGAGATTACTGTAATAGTGGGACTAGTTGATGAAACATACACTAACAAATAGAAGTAGTCTTGCTTAAAGAGAGGTATTAGTTTATTTAATCAGTGCCAATTAGCTCAACACTCAAAGCATTGCCATGTATCATAGGTTGCAAAACTTTAACGTGCAAAGATAAAGGAGTTTCTCATGACAGTAGCACGATACAAATAGAGATGACAGCAAACTAATATGGATGAAGGCCTTAGGCCCGTACTAACCTGAGGAAAAAAGCTTATTCATGTAGTCCCATAAGAGATGATTAAGCACTCACTGGAATCACTCAATAGTATATATTTTTGTGCACTTCAAATGTATGGTTGAAATCACTCTTGTTTACCAGTGCTGAGATTATATTAAAAGATTATCAAGAACTTCCAGCAGAATTAAAGCACATGCTGGGATACAGTTCATTGTATTGTCTTGTGTAGTTCCACTAAAATGTATGATTGGCACAACATGATCCCTGTTTGCACAAGTAGGAAAAAGGTGAAACCTTCATTAGCTTAGTGAGAAAGGATAGAAAGACATTAGCATATTACTCTAACAGTAGCATCAAATTCATGATGGACAATACGCAAAACATTGCCTCATTGAACCAATGGCAATAAATTGACATGCAAAACAATAGCACTATTATGTCATGACACTAATAATATTCCCTCCCTGCTCCACCACATGATTCACCTCCATAGACAAACATACACACGTACATGATTCAACATAGGGTGCTACTAAAGATTTGTTTAACTCCAATAGGAAAATTAGGCAGCAATAAATTAGTGGCACTTAAGTACTCCTAATTAATTAAGTGAGACAGCAGAAGTGGAAGGGCTCCCTGGAGGATCATCTCACATGTAAGGTAGTCGTTGCCGGAGCCCTTGAATGGCCTCGACTGAGGCCTCTGGCTTCAGCAAGATCGCCTTGGCACTGTTTATTCTTCTTCTTCTTCCTCTTCATGCTTTGTTTCTCATTCTCCTCACCAGTTGGTGAAACCAAGTACATGATTGGCCTTCTATTTCAGAATTGGTTTTGTCACTGAGGGATTACAAGTGTACTAGTAAAAAATAGCATTATTTTCTCATGGCAGTCACAAAATAGAGATGAACACATGCATTAAATAACATTCTTACCTAAAGGAAGGTTATGGTGCCAATATGGATGATGAGGATTGGAACACAAATCTCCCTTTGTGCAGTTCCACCGAAATGAACCAACTGTTCCATTCTGACATTCCAGTTAAACAACACAAAAGTCACTTCTTTTAAGAAGAGTTTTGTGCAGTGCACCAAAAGGTCACAACAGCAACCAGGTGAAATGGATATCCCTGTTTACACAAAAAGCTACAGGAAACAGTCAGAGTCTCAAACAATTATAGGCAAAAACATTTGGATAAACTTGTCATGGCTTATAACAGTGGCATGGCTTTTTTTTACCAGGGGCATTAGATTAAGAACAACTAAATATTTGGTATAAGGGCATGGGATAGTGGGTGCACCAGCAGTCCAACACCATGTACCTAAACAGGGGCATAAAGTGGTGATTCATAGTTTGTTGCCCCGAGAAACAAACATCGAAGAAACATATCTGGGTTGGTCCCATTTTTTTCACTCTAGCCACCTACTCCTATGTGTGGATAGCAAATCTAGTCCTGGTCATACCACTGTGTTCAGCGTTACCCCTATATTTCCCTTTTCGACCAAGAGACAGGTTGGATGACCAGTCTGTACTACTTTCACCCCTTTCCTTCCTGTTTGTACCAAGTCCGATGTACTACATACTAAATTCCCCCACCCCCACTTTATTTCTTGTTTGAACCAAGTACAAGATTCAACTCCATGAAGTAGCTTTACCTCTAACAATAGAAAAAAGGTGACATTGGACCATCCGATCGAGAGGGGCTGAGAGGTAGAAAATGATGCACATGCAGCGACATAGCGAGCTGGGGAAGTAGAGCTAAGGCGGTTTCGAAGGAAGATATACCTGAAGGTCGTCGGGATGTGGATAGGTGGGCGGTGGGAGGCCGGATCTGCCCACACTAGGGCAACGACGAAGGGATCAGAGGACCTCCCGCGCCGGCGCTCGGCCAGAGATAACGATGCGGCCGACAGTGGGTCTCATCCCTCGCTGTCGACGACGGCCTAAACGCTGCCCCTCATCCCCTTCACCGGCAGAGGGGGATACGTCCGGATCGTAACCAACGGTGAGGATAGAAAGACAGTGTTTTTTGAAGGGAGAAAGACAGTGTTACCACCCCTATCTTGTTTAGATCTGGAGAGGATGAGAGTGTGTGAATAGAGCAACCCTAGCAAGCAAGCGCGGAGGCTCCGACCTATATATACGTAGTGGGGTAGTTTTCCTTTTTCACTCCATCAAAACAATTGTTTAAAATTGTGTACTACGTGCCAGGTCGCACTTTGTATCGTTCAAGTCTGGTACAAGTCCCTCCATTAAATGAACAACCACCCCCTCGTAAAAATTGTGAACAAGCCCATGGCTAAAATTATCGGAAACGTGGGTTGCCCCAACATGCATTATTATTTATATTTTCTACTCCCTCCGTTCATAAATATAAGTCTTTTTTATTAGCCACACCTAAGACAAGAATTTTTTTATTAGCAGTGAACCCCACATGTCATAGACACAAAAAGTTTGGCAAGATTCCCTTAGGCAAGCCAAAGTGTGTCTAACAATTTGAGCAACTCAAGTTAGGCAAGTGTGGGAAAAATAATGTGGCAACATAAGACAAACATAGTCACAATCCAAACAGCCCCGTAATTTTTTGTGACATGCATGAAAACTTGGTTATTTAAATTTATAGTCAAAATTTGGCAAGGTGCATCAAATCAGCACATGCAAGTATCAAAAGGGAAGTCACGACATGCATGCATGTGTTGTACTCCCTCCATTTCCAAATATAAGTCTTTTTTAGAGATTGCAACAAGTGACCACATACGAAGCGAAATATGTCTACATACATCCGTATGTAGTAGTCCATTTGAAATGTGTAAAAAGACTTATATCGAGTGCAGTGCTTTGATGTGTCGCGTCAGCTCGTACAAGACCGAGAAGTTTGATTACTACAACGCCCTCTCCCTTGCGGACTGAGCTCCGGTGCCTTAACTACACCTGCCTTTGGCTGCATGACAGGTGGGCCAGCCACCTGTTGGGCCCACCTGTCATAGACGCAAAGGCAGGAGCAGTAAGTCAATGAAGCTGTGTCCCTCCCTCACGCATGAGCGTGGTGGCTGGCAGGACTAGTAGGAGCTTTCGCTACACGCTCCTTGATGGCGGCGAACTTGCGGATGGAGTTGACCATCATGTCGTCCATGCGAGAGGCGAAGCCGGCGTCGGCGATGGCTACGACACCAGCGGTCGCCAGCACCGTCTGGAAACGCTGCGCGGTGCGGGGCCGCAGGCCGGCGCCTTGGATGATTTGGCACAGCCGACTGCCGCTCGCGACCATCGCCTCCATAGGTGCTTCTGGCTTCTGGTCCCTTGGTCTTGGATTGGAGTGAGCAGCGTTGCGCAGAAACTAAGGAGTAGATGGATTGGAGTGGTGGGGTGCCTTTATATGAGAACCAAACTCTATTGCATTCACATCGTGCTAGCTCTATTCTGCTTCTCCAATTAATTCCCTCTGCATGTAGAGTAATTTGAGGATGCATCATTGACCGTTCAACGTCTCGGGAACCGCTACCCTCTCCCTCCTTGGCATTCAAGCACCTATGGAGGCGACTGCCGCTCGCGTCTATCGCCTATCAGGAGACGTTCCCGTCGATGATGAGGTGCCTATGGTGACTTCGTAAATTTCAAGATGATAGTACTAGTATACTCAATATTGTGCACCGCAACCAAGGCCGAGAGGAAAACGAGAGAACTACATATTTATTTACGGTGTAGATTCACTCATTTTGCTCCATATGTACTCCGTCTCGGTGTAGTCTAGTCACTTGTTGAAATCTCTAGAAAGGCAAATACTCCTTTCTAGTTTACAGGGCTATACTAGCAAGTACTACAATAGTGGGCTCACATAGCAATTTTGTCTCATGCAAGAGCCTGGCTATATGCGTGCTCCAAGGTTCGCAACTGCCACGTTCGGGTTGCACTTGGATCTTCGCCTCTTCGAGAAGACGAACAATGATGTTACTACTACTGCTTCTACAGTATCGAATCCACTGCTGCATGTCCGTCCACCACGAGCGGGAGGGATAGCTTGTTGTAGTACTATAAGCAAAAGCCTGTCCTCGTCTAGGAGCCACCGCGCGCATGGGCGAGGGAGAAGGCGTGTAGTAGTAAAATCAAGCTTCTCCTCGTTGTACGAGTTGACGCGACACATCATAGCACAGGCCCCACATGGTTGCCTCTAAACTTGGCTGAAAGACCCGCAGCGTACAATACTCCATTTGTTGCAACCTCTAACATTTACCCCACCACAAATTAAAAAATATATTCCTGTCTTGACTAGATGAGCGTGCAAAGTAGAATCACCAGGATGACAGGTAGGGCCAGAAGATTATTTTAATCAAAAAAAATATAGCATGGAGCCGACCCCAACGATTTTAAGCTTACATGCATGGTACACGCTATCCTAGACTACTCTACGCATGAAACTGCCACACGAGCGTCCGGGCTGCGCTTGGCTCTTCGCCTCTTCGGGAGTACTACTGCAGTGGAGGAGTACTACAGTATGCTTCTGGCCATCTGACACCGATTGAACTGCTGCATGTCCACCGTGTACGGGAGGGAGAGCGTGTAGCGAACGAAAGCTTCTCCTAGTTCTGCCAGCCACCACGCTCATGGGCGAGGGAGGGACGCAACTTCATTGACTTACTGCTCCTGCCTTTGTGTCCATGACAGGTGGGCCCAACAGGTCGGTGGCCCACCTGTCATGCAGCCAAAGGCAGGTGCGGTTAAGGCGAGAGGGCATTGTAGTAATCAAACTTCTCGGTCTTGTATGAGTTGACGCGACACATCAAAGCACTACACTCGATATATTTCAATAATTTGCGTTTACTGATGCATTAATTACAAAGCATGCATGCATGTCGTGACTCTCCTTTTCATACTTGCATGTGTTGATTTAATGCACCTTGAAGTAGTATGAATATGTGACGGTAAAGCTTTGTAATGCCCCGGCCCTAATAAAGCGAGAGATGGTTGTGCACGAGGAGGGCGATATCATGCAGACGGAACAGGACCCGACGATGGAGCTCTCTATGGTCTCGATGGACCTCACCTTGCTCCACTGCCCCTTGTGCCTCCGCCCCTTGAAGCCTCCAGTGTATGAGGTTCGAATACACCTCGTCCGTTCGGCTGATCGAGCAAGGTGCAGGTTTCTTGATTGATGTGTTGTTCGATTGATTTGTGCAGTGCAAGGGAGGGCACCTGGCTTGCGCAGACTGCCGCGTCGAGCGCCCCGGGAACCAGCGGTAGTGCCAGAAGTGCGAGCGCGGCGGTGGCTTCAATGTGTGGAACACGGCGGTGGACGCCGTCCTCTCCTCGGTGAGGGTGGAGTGCCCACACGAAGGCTGTGGGCTCTACGTCACTTACCACAAGCTCGCCGATCACCAGAGCATGTGTCCGCTCGCGCCCTACAACTGCCCCGTGCCCGTCTGCGGCTACAAAGGCCCACCGCCGGTGCTCTCCCACCACATCAGCACCGTGCATCTCATGCCCGTGCACAGGATCCAGTACGGCAAGGCGCTCCAGCTGCAAGTGCCACTATCGGAGCCATGGCTCTTGCTGTTCGCGGAGGAGGACGGCCGCGCGTTTTTCTTGGTCGGCGGCGTGCTCGACATCGGCGCGCCTATCGCCGTGTCAGTCGGCTGCATCAGAGCGGGGGCGTCCCCACTGCCGCACTACGTGGCCAAGCTGTGGGCGAACGGCCCACCGGGGGAGCCCAAAGGCAGGACCGACGCCGTCAAGGTGGAAATGGAGGTGACAAGCAGCAGGGATCCCGGCGACATCGCCGTGCAGGAGCTGACCTTCTTCATAGTTCCGCCCAAGCTGCTGGCCGGGGCTAAGCTGGTGTCCCTCCACATTCAGATTGACAAGCTCACGTCCTAAATGATTCTACAGTGCCTTCTGTTTATCTTAGTAATATGCTAATATAGGGGTTAGCTCGGTCTACTTTAGCTTAAGAGATGGTGGGTTTTGGTGGCGATGCAGCAATTACCTCGACATCAGATTAGCAGTGAAAGTAATTTCGAACAGTCGAATGTATATTTTGTGTCTGTTGGATATAAAGATCCTTTGGGTAAGAAGTAACAACTTATATGCTATTTTTTTCGAAAAGGAACAACGATACTAGCATAAGTTTTGTTGACATGCACTAATATTTTCGAAACGGACGTCGGGCTATAGCTAGAAGGGCGGTTGGGACGCGGCATCGGCCCATACCGCGGTGACCCCCAATTGGGACGCACCGACTGTGGATTTTCTCCCTCGCCGATGTCGACCGCGTCTATGCAGAACATTGTTCCCTTCCCCCAGCTGCGGGATCAGGCCGGATATGTGACCAGCGGTGTGGCCATCGTCATTCTATGCTTGTGAAGAGAGCAACCCAAGCAAGCAGGCTTGTAGCTTAGGCTCCTGCTAGTGTATATATAGTGGTTTTCTTTTTCTCTTCATATCAACCATTTTATATTGCGTACGTGTCATTGAAGAGTGAAATGATGGTTGCTTCTTCCGACTAACTTACTGTGTGATTTGACTGCTCCTTTAGTGGCCCCTACACGTACTCCCCCTACGTGTATGCAACAGTCACATGTACACATGGACGCAAGAACGTGCGCGACACCCTAATGCATGCATGTTCGAGCACACGACGGAACACACACGGTCACGCTCAAGTGCTCAACCTACACGTGCATGCACACACATACTCAGCCAGGGTGAGCTAGTGACCGTATAAACACCGGAAAATGTATATATTGAGCGCAATGAGCGTATTATGAAGTCCATTGACCGTATTTTTACAAATATACAGTGACAGACAGTGTATTTATCTCGTTTGAAATTAAGCCATATTAACCGAAGAGGAGGCAGTATGGACTAGCATTACTTTGTTGTGTCCCGTCAACTTGCCGAACGAGGAGAAGCTTGCAGGACGGGAGAAGCTTGCGCGCGGTGGCTCGCAGGACAAGGAGAAACTTTTGACTAATGCAAGCTCTCCTTCGCTCAGGCGGTGGACGTGCAACAGTTAATTTGGTGTCGGATTGCCAGAAGCATACACTATACTAGTACTATTATTAATGCACTTCCCGAAGAGGCGAACATCAGAGCGCAAAGTTTACTAGTACTAGTACTACTACTATAGTCTATAGAGGTATGTACTATACTAGTACTAGGAACCGGATGGAGGAACGTCTCCACTCTTATTATATTTTTAAAATGTGATAAAGCAATCTTCAACACATTTGGTTCTCTTCGAGGGTTCTCGCATGTGATAATGGAAGTTGATTGCATGGAACACTCGCCACAATTCTCGCTTAATCCTGGCTCATATCCTGTTACAAATATGAGCGCTCGGTAATATTTCCTCTTATTTTGTTATTCAGCATGTAAACAGGTCAGCAAACCTTGCGGCGCATCTTTGTGCGAACCGTGCTTGTTGCACTTTGAATGTGGCCGAGAGCTGGCTTGATGAAACACCTCGCTTCCTACTTCTTTTTTTGCGGGGTACCTCGCTTCCTAGTGACCAGTGTCTTGGCTGATCGTCCTAAGAATTCTTATATATGAATAAAGCTCTCTCATTTACCTGCAAAAAAGATTAAGCCATATTAACCGAAAAGGAGGGAGTATGGACTAGCACTACTTGTTGGTGTGTCCCGTCAACTCGCAGAACGAGGAGAAACTTGCAGGACAAGGTGAATCTCACTTACTCCTTTTGACTAATGCAACGTACCCTCGCCCAGGCGGTGGACATGCATCAGTTCATTCAGTGTCAGATTGCCAGGGGCATACACTGTAGTACCGAACATGCGGAGTACCATCATTGTTCGACTTCACGAAGAGGCGAAGAGCCAAGCGCAAGGTTTAGTAGTATGAGTAGTACTACTACTAGAACCGCATGGTGGGGCCTCTGTACTCTTATTTTTTTAATCTATGATAAAGTACACATTTATTCCGGAGAAGGGCGGAAAACAGCAGCCCAACATGTAATGATGATATCGATCAACCATGCTCGAATATATCTTGGCCTCCGTGCGAGCCCGTCTGTGTGTTCTCGCTCCTCGTCTCTCTCAAGGAACGACGGGTTGGCCATTTTGCCGTCAATTGAGATCGGTTTGCTCACACTCTGGTCCCACATGTCAGTGATATGCCAAGAGGAGGTGCGTTGACCGACTGGCCATACGCGTACTTGGTTTTGCACCTTCATACTACTCCTCCCTCCGTCATAGTTTACAGGGCGTGCTTCATTATGATGCATTTCTCTCAATGCATTTCCACCACCAGAGAGACTTTAGACGCATTTGGTTTAATGCTCAATTAATTAGGGCGTGGTAACTGCAATTTTCTCTCGATGTAGTACTACTGAGTGGAGTAAGTGCATGCATGTGTGTACCCGGGGTGGAAGCACTGCATGCTTGTGTGTACGCATTATTTCCTCTAGTAGTAATAGACGCCGTGCTATAACTACCAATGCTATTTTTCAGACCGATCGCTAGTCGCCTTGGTCCCAGAGATTTTCTCTTTTTCTGAAGCGCGCTCTATAAACAGTGACGGATGGAGTAGTATGAGCGGATTCAAAGAAGAGCGTATTGATGGTTGCTTCTTCCGAGCAACTTACAGTGGGAAAGGTGGGGCTTATGATTTGACTGCTCATTACTCACTATTAATGCGGCGCAACGACCGGTCTGAGTCTCCCATACGGCTGTGCACTACCCCCTCGGTTCTTAAATATACTCTGGAGTATTTGTCTTTCTAGAGATTTCAACGAGTGACTACTCAAATATTTGTCTTTTTAGAGATTCAAATGGACTACTACATACGGATGTATATAGACATATTTTAGAGTGTAGATTCACTCATTTTGCTCTGTATGTAGTCACTTGTTGAAATCTCTAGAAAGACAAATATTTAGGAACGGAGGGAGTACACATATGAAGCAAAATGAGTGAATATACACTCTAAAATATGCCCATTTGAAATTTGTAAAAAGACAAATATTGTTGATGACAGTTGCCACGACAAAAAAGAAGCATATTCCTTGTCCTAAGGGAAGATAACAACACGGTTGTGTTTGTCTAAAACGGTGTGAGGACGAGATTGCAATATGGAAAGTACGCCGGACGAGCTATGTTTTGTGCAAAGAACTATGGAAGATCCACATGCCGCGACGTGGGAAGACGGGCAGTGGAGCAAGGCCGGAGGGGATACCTGGAGGTCGTCGGGATGTAACTAGGTGAGAGGCGGCGGGTGGAATCTGCCCATACTACGGCAGCGAGCAGGTGGCGTAGGCCCTACCGCGCCGGAGCTTGGTCAGAGAGAAAGAAGTGTACCGCAGATCGGGACGTGCCGCCTCAGCGCCGTCGAACGGAGAAACGATGCACGTCCTCCCTTTCCGCCGGCGGACGGGATGCGGCCGGATCAGTGACCAACGGTGAGAGAGAGAGAGAGAGGCCACCACAACCTTGTGTGAGATACTCTGAAGAGAGACAAACCAAGCAGAGAGGCTCCATTGTATATAGTGGAGCGGACTACCTTTTTCTCCATAAAAATCGTTTTATATTCTGTGTACGTGCCATTGAGCGATATAACTTTATTTAAAAATAACGCGCCAACGCATCAAGTCGAACTTTGTTTCGTGCACGCGTGGTACACGACCTCCGTAGGTAAACAACCGCTACACGCATTCAAATTAGCACGTGGGCTGCCATTTCGTACAGAAATGAGCTCCACCGTGTACCCGCGCGGGTGTGGCTGGGCATGAAGCGTGAGTACGTGCACTTTGCACCTATTCTCTTCTTGTATACGTACACCACCTACGTGGGGTTGTGTGAGAGAGATACAAACGTAGAGAGATATAGTGTGTGGGTTTGTGAGAGTTTTTTTGGGGGGGGGGGGTCAATCAAAAAATGTAACATATGCAATGTGTGTGAAATAGAGTCCTGGATATATCATATATATAGAGGGGGCGATCCACGAGAAGAGAGTGGAGGTATCATCGACTTGAGGTGTCCATAGAATCGAAGAGAGGGATGATGTGTGTGTGTGTGCGCGCGCGCGCGGTCGATAAAGAGTGCCATCAAATTTGTGTGTGCCCATGTCAAAGATATAGAGTGGCTGGCCTACTAGAACGAGAGAGGGGACAGGTGCAGTTTGTCTCTGTGGCATGGATACCTACCTATAGCGCTCAACTATCGGTGTGTGGTGGGGGGAGGGAGGCCTAATTAACTATAGAGGTACAATGGCTGGTATATGTGTGGAGGAGGAGAGAGGCCTACCTCATGTATTAAGGGAGATCGATCTACCTCATGTATTAAGGGAGACCGATCGGCATCCATGCATATGTGTAGGAGAGGAATAAGGTTGGGAGAGAGACAGAGCTAGAGTGTTGGAGGGGGTGGTAGTGGAGTTGCTTCTAACAAATGGTGGGATAGGCTTGCTAGACAACCGAAGGGCACGCCTGCAATATCAATAAGAGAGGGGATGGCTGCCTGTCTGTGCACGTGCGTGTGAGAGGCGGGTTAGGAGGCATGCACGAATGATGAGGGGGGACGCTATGGCTGTGGTAAGCAGACATAACTACATAGGAAGATCAATCGTCCTTTGTCAGAGAAAGGAGAGACATAACTTGTGTGGTACGTCGATCGATGGGGGGGAATAGTTAAAGTCGACCTAGGTATATGTTGGGAGATCAATCGGTATACATGCATGTGTGTGTTAGAAGCAAATGAGGCATGGGGAGAAGGATAGAGAGAGAGAGAGGGATGCATCTAGGAGGTGGTGCGAGAGTCATACTATATCGAGGGGGAAGGAGTGTGCGAGTACGAGATCGATGAAAAGAGTGGTGGGAGTGAGGCATGGACGGTGATAAGAGAAGAGGGGAAGCTTGTGTTTGTGCTAGGCACACCTGGCTAGAGAGGCATATCGATCGATGTGTGCCGTAAAGAAGGAGCTGCGGGGGCCTACACACACCGTGGGTGAATGACCTAAAGTGAAAAGACGAATTTGTGCGATGGAGCTAGAGAATGCCGAGGGAGGGTGAGAGGGATGCGGGCGTGTGCATGCACGAGGGAAAGTTAGCTCTAGCTAGCTACAAAGATAAGAGGATTGTGTGGGTGTAAAAGATGAATAGAGATCATACTTCATTATAAAAAGCGAATTCGGGTATTTGAAGAATTTATCATAGTGTTTTAAACCGACGCATGTGTGAATATATATAATGGTGATACACATGGTGTGGTTATGAACATGTTATACTACATATAATATATTTTATCTCTACTCTTATAAAAAACGGAGTTGTTGATGATGGTGTGCCTGCCATCCTGCAATATAGGCCGTCCGATTTATATCTGACGGATAGGAAGGAAACTATGGCAATTTTGAAAAAAGATACCCACACCCCTCTCCATATTTGCAAATTAGGCCTCCGCTTGATCATGTTGATGTTCTGTGGAACGCATGTGCATCTTGCTAGTACTACGTATAATATATAGAACATTGATCATAATTTTGGCTAATGTGTGGCTTTTGCAACTCAGGTCTAAATACTTGTCATAATGTAGGGGGCGGGGCACTATACTATGTGTTATAAACACGGTGTACACGTATGGAACATGGTTTAGATTATGAATATATTGTTAGTACATCAAATGTACTATTATTTGGAATCAACATCAAGTGTATTCAAAAAATAGAATTCGAGTTCATGTAGTACACATAGTTCATATCTATCTCTATAGTAATCATGTGGTGTGTTATTAAGGTAATACACGAATGATGGTTGAAGTTGGCAACAATCATGATTGTAGATTCTTTTGAAATAGAGAAACGAATTCAAATTCAGTTCGAATTGCAGCGGTAGTATAGACATTTGGAATGCACTAAAATGTTGGTATGAGTAGGTTACATGCATTATACAGCAAGCGAAAAAATTTAATTGGACAAAACATGGATTCATACTCCCTCCTTCCGTCTATATAGGGCGTAATGCGTTTTTTAAGACCGCATTTGACTATTAACAAGATTAATAGTACATGACATGCACAATGTGAAAATTATATCATTGAAAGAATCTTTCACAGACGAATTTAACGGTGTGCTTTGTGTAAGTTGCATGTCATATATTATTGCTCTAATATTTGGTCAGAGTAAGCATCGAAAAACGCATTAGGCCCTTTATAGATGGAAGGAGGGAGTAGCTTTGAATAGCATTTTTATAGTAAAACGGGGTAAGACTCTCTCTTTGTGTGGTGTGAATAGTTTTATTTTTTTCATTTTCTTTTTGGTTGAGGGAAGTGCGAATTGATTTGGTATGTACAAGTACAATATTACACGTTAGGCTTGTACCTAAAATTCAACCCACGCCTTGTTATATCCCGAAAATTCAGATATCGTGCTCCCAAAACTGGCGCCTTCACAACCCGCGCCTTGCTATCCCGAAATTACAACGCGCGCGAAAGCTCCCTCCAGCTGCCAAATCCCGACACGCGAAATCCCCCTTCTAACCCTGAGCCAAAAGGGCCGGTAGTTCAAATCGGTGAGGGGGTACTTTTGTAACACACCCTACATTTTGGACAAGCGCGTCCCTAAGTCATGGTTCACCCCCTCCCATCGCCTCCTTTTTGCCATTCGAAATCCCAGGCCGCCATAACCTCTCCGCTCCAGCCGCGAAACCCCACCCTCCTCCGTCCGCCACCTCACCGCTGCCCAGCCGGAGCCTCTTCCCCGACGACGCCGTCCACCGCAATAGCTCAACGTCCCTCGTCCACCTCCCCGGATGAGGATCCGTCGTCCATCTCGTCGTCCCGCCGGTTCAGCTGCCCCGTCCTCCACCTCCAAGGAGCTGCTCCGACGATCGCCTCGTCTATCGCGGCTGCTCCATCCCCACAGTGCCGCCTTAACCTGCTCCACCGGAACTACATCATCCTCACCGACTCCTCGGACGAAGCCGAGGCCTACTCGGCACCACCAAAGAGGTTGTACACTCATCGCATCGAACCTTCCCCTTAGCTCGACCTCCCGACGCCGACGGTGCTCCATCTCGCACCCCCATGGAGCGGCTACCTTGAAGCCGGCGCCACGGGCGACATCTCCACGGCGGCTCTCCCCGAGTGCGAAGCCCCTTCGGCGGCGGCATCCATACCAGCCGGGTCTGCTACTGCTGCTCCGGCTCTCGCTCGCTCGCGCTGCTGCTGCTCCGGCTCTCGGTCGATCGCCTAGCTGCTGCTGCTCCGGCTCTCGCTCGCTCGCTCACGCTGCTGCTGCTGCTCCCCCCTTGCTCGTGCTGCTGCTCTGCTCCAATTTAGCTACACTACAGTCGACTGAATCGACTTTTGGGTCAGTCGATTTTCAGGGGGTGGGTGGGGGGCTCGCCGGAGTTAAGGAAGAACCACCCGCACCGGGGACGGGGGCTCGCCGGAGAGGTACCCCACTATCTATCTTAGGGTTCAGGGTGGGGGCGGGGGCCTATAGGGCTGGCCGGGGCGGCGACGGACCGGCGGTGGGGAGTTGTTTCGGGGCGGCGAGGCGGCGCTGGGGCCGGCGGTTCGGCTGGTGGTGGCTGGCGGCTCAGGGGGTGCGGGTTGAAGATGAACTGCAGGCCCTCCCTAAACTACATGTCAAGTGCCTCTCTGCTACCATTGCGTTCAGTTTTGACAGTAACATTCAGATTCCACAGTAAATTTCAGTTTCGACAGTTAAGTTCAGAGTCAACAGTTTTTACCTCATCTGTTGTAGTCAGGTGGTTTTTGGTGATGTAAATTTTACATCTATTTTACATCATCTATTGGAGATGCTATTAGAATCCCACTTGAGATTGACGATGTCCGTCTTGTGCTGCTTCAGCCTTGACGTCTTACGGCTCACCGGGGCTGCTCCATCACAACAGAGCAGTGCCCTGGACGCCGTCTACAGATTCCTCAGATCTTCCTCCACACCTCCGACAGCCACCTCTGCCTCAACTGCTTCATCGACCAACCCAATGCTGCTGAGGTCGACACGGCTATGGCAAAGAGGTTGTGCACTTGTTGCATCACTTATTACTATACATTCATGTCGATCCATTAGGGCTATTTTGGTTCAACGGAAAAACATAGCAATAGGGAATTTTCCAATGGCACTCTACTATTCAATTATTCATGCATTTTGTTGAAAGGAATGAAGCAAAACATCCACCTGGACCTACTTTTCAAAATCCTATGCATGAAAACAAGACCAAGTACATTAGTGGCAGAATAACATTCTAACTGTACACGCTTTCATATGGTTTCACTTTATTTTGGCCATGTTTCTTTGCATTCCTCTGCTCTTCCAATTCCTGTAAACTAAACACTCAAGTTGACAGAAATCCTGTGTTTACAAATGCTCTGTTTACCATGTGCATTCCTATCCTTTTCCGGTGTTTTTCCTATCCCTGCGTTTTTAGAATCATGCAAGCCAAATGAGCCCTTACAGAATTACTTTAGTTACAGGTAGGTGTCGAAGGGAACTTTGTGTGGTTTGTCCTGCTCCTGCCGCGACGTCATCCACCTCAACTGAGCTGCTCCATCGAAAGAAGCATCCACCAAACCAGACATCATGACTCCTGACCGTCTTTCACCGCCTCAGATCTCCTTCCCTGCCGCCGGCACCCACCGCAACGGCATCACCATCATCAACTCAGCAGATGAACCTGAGGAGTACACGGGTCCACAAGAGAGGTCGCACTATTTTGTTTCTACTTATGTTATGCATTGCTTAAAATTACGTGCTACTTTAGCGTCCTGTTCACCTCTTGGACTCCAAGTCAGGTCCAAATTAATGTTCAAACGTGAGTTCTAAATTAGTTGTGGGGCACATATCGAGGAAGCAATGAATAGTATCTCTGTCCAATATCTGGTTCACCTAGGGTATGCCTATGTTGTTCATCTTGGGTGGGAAACAAATAGTAAAGCAATCATCATCTGTCTTTTTATTAAATTAAAGCAATCATCAGCCTGCTAAATCATTATTTTTGTATCCATCCACTGGTTGTTACCATCACTCTAAATTTATGCATGCTCTCCTTACATAATCTCACCATATTTTCTTTGTATGCATGTCAGATATTGTACACAGTCATGCTGAACATGTAGAGAAAAAGAGAAGAGTTTTGCGCGGCAATACAATGTCATGCAGACATCGCTCCATGGTGGGTTCAATGGCAAACCCTCGCCACCCCTCTCCAGATTGTAATCCAGAGGAAGATATCTGTTCTGAGGCGGATTCAGACGCCGCTGACCACTCCTATTTACCCCCAAGGTGTTTGCTCTACCTTGGCATGATTATGTTAGTCATATCATGCATATGTTGCCTTGCAGTGCCTACTTTTCACATCATATATGTCATCTGCTTAGTTTAGACATGTTCTGTAATGCCACCTGTTTAGTTTCTATATCATATATGGGAATTATGCAGTCTCATGTCTTTTAACCAGCCATAATATACGTGAAATTTGCAATGCCATCCTGTTTAACCAGGCATCATATATTTGAATGATATCTTGCCCATCCTTTTCTTCATTACATTTCCATTTGTCGACAATGTTTGTACATTAAACTAGTCTTCCTGTGAATCAGCCATTTGAGTGGGAGATTGAAAAATCTGGAGTGAAAACAAGGCCTTCAGAGCAGACAGTGCTACCTGTCGAAGCAGATCTCTTGTTGGGTCCCGATAGCTCCTCAGAGATGGATTCAGAGACAGATGACCAGTCCTATTCCCCCACCGAGGTGTATGCTCTAACTTGGCACGGTTATACTGCTCATATCATGCATATGGTGTCTTGCATTGCATAGTTTAGACATCATATACACAATATTCAACCCCATGTTCTTAGTTCAGACATCATATCTAATGCCCTCTGTTTAGCATATAAATCACATATGTGAATTAAATGATGCGATCCTGATTACTTAGATAACATGTAGGTGAATTATGTCATGCGATCCTGTTTAGTTATTCATCATATCTTTGAATTATGTTAAGCTATGCTATCTAGTTTATATAGACATCATATATGTGAAATTATGTCATGCTATCCGTTTTAGTTAAACAATATACATGTCAACTATTTCATGCCCTCTTTTTTCCACACTATCTATTGCATCTGTCTCTCATACAATGTCTGTACATTCAACTATGTTTCCTATTTATCAGCCATTTGAATTGGAGTGGGTGATGCCAGCATCTAGCGGACTAAAAACACGGTCTTCAAATAAAACAGTGCTACCTCTTGGTGAAGATAGCACCCCGGTTGTACATGCACGAGAACCAGCCCTACCACACATAACCCAAACTCTCGCAGATTGTACCCCTACTATGATGGACAGAGAACCAGCTTCACCCAATCTAACCCCAACCCCAGCAGATAGTAACCTAGTTCCTGTTGACACAGCACCATCTCCACCACAGAGCTCCCAAACAATAGTAGTTAGTAAGGCAGCTCTAGTGCCCAAAGGGCCAGTACTACCACGGCGAACCCCAACTCCACCAGTTAGTACGCCTATTCCTGTGGAGGAAGCACAACCAGCTAGTCGTAGTTTAGCATCTATCGCATTTGATGTTGTTAAATCGTATGTGCGTATCTTCCCATCTTGGAAATATTATACTGAAGATGAAGGAAAATGCCAGTTGCAGGTGTTTGTCCAGGAGTTATGTGTAAGTAATGTTATTCATGGCAATTACTTTGCTTTGTCCCATACATCCTAGCTCCATGATGGTTATAATACAGCAAATTTTCCCATTTTTCTCTATAGAGAAGGACCGATTTGGAAACTCAGGATGAGGTAAGCTGTGCTAATACCTCTGCTATCTTCAAGAATGCTTGGTCGCAGTATCGGAATTACCTGAAGAAAACGTACTTCACCAGCAAAGAAACTCATCAAATTCCCTTACGTTCTCCTGAGACACATTTACTGGACGATGACTGGGAACGCCTTGTTCTGTACTGGTCCCGAACCAAGAATGTGGTAAGGTCTATGAGCTCATTTTCTATTTTAAGTACTATATTCTTGCATCTTACTATACTCTGTTCATGTAGAACAAGTGCCTAAACATGAAGAACAACTGTTCTAATTTAAGATTCCATTGCTATCATAGTTCAAAAAAGCGCTAGGCGTTAATTGTGCGTTTTGCCACCGCCTTGTGCTTTACTGACCAAAGCGCATGCTTATGCGCAGTTATGCACAGATTAAGTGTAGTTATGCGCAATGTGTTTCGCCAAGGCCTAGATCCTAGGCGCGCCTTTTTTAACTATGATTGCTATCGTGCATACTGCTTTGTTCTTGTATCACTGTATTTACTCATACAAACTTATTTTTAAATTGAAGGATCCAATCGAAACTCCAATGGCACAGCAGGTATGTTCACGCATGTTTCTTTAACAGGCTTGCTCTTATCAATAGCTCTGTTGATTTCAATTTCAATTGTGTATACAATTGACTTCTCATATCATGCACATTACTAGCATCACAACAGAGCCAATAGTGTTTTTGTACATGTAGACCCGTGGTACCCATCTGAAATCTTGTTGTGCCGTGTAGTTTCCCACGCTTTGTATTCTTTCACTGCTGCTTTGTCTTGAACTGATATGATTTGAACCGTGTCTCTATTTTGATTTGGCAAGACAATGCAGTGACCATAGGACATAGATATATGTTTGTTTGATGCTTTTATTATGTACTAGTACTTGGCAATAGAAGACTTGGTAGTTTAATCCTGTCCACCTTACTAATGAACTGGTTCACCAAAATGAGTTTCACATACTAGTACATGCTAAACCTGTTATGTGTCTGCTTGTTTCTTCTTTTAGAATGCTGACAGAATATTGGGGAAGAGTGCCTTATTAAGCAATGGTAAAGTAAGTAATGCAGATAAGGTTCAGGATAGTGACACATCCTTGTTGGTCTCCAACAAAGCTAATAAAACAGCTAAGTAAGACTATCTTGAAGACAGTGAGACAACCCCAAAGTCCTGTCTTGGTTTAGTGTTCGAGTTACTGGCCACTACCGCTTGCACAAGATATTCAAACTCACTGTCTGAATCAGTTCGGTTTCTTGAGTCTCAACTACAAGCTGAAAGACATCGATCAGCTGTGCTGCGACAAGAAGCAGAAGGACCGCGGAAGTCCCTGCAGCATTCATATGCATACTTTCTAGTGCAACAGCAAGCGTTCGAGGATTTTAGCGCCAAACAGGACAAAGCTAATAAGCTTGCTAAGCTTATTGCCAGCATGGTGGATACCACGTTTCTTGAGCTCTTCTGAAGTTGTTTCAGTTATGCTCTTGTTTTGCTGCCGCATTTATTTGCACTGGTGGCCAATTTTGACGGCCAGTGTATGTAATATGTTGCTTTGTTCCCTATATTTGCACTGGTGGTGAACTTTGATGCCCGGTGGATGTAATATGTGTAATAGCGGTAATAGGCTAGCGTTAATTGCTTGCTTATTTATTTCCTTATTGTCTTGTTTAGTTGTTTGCTTGTAGTCACTGCAATTCTTTTTCTGTGTTTTTCTAGTGGCCACAATAACCTATTTTTGGAAACTAGGCCAAAATAATCATGGCAACACACGGACTGTTGTAACCATGGGCCTCCTGCGGGCCGTATGATCCATGGGCCTTCAACAGGCCGTAGGATCCATTGGCCTTCTATACGGGCCGTAGGATCCATGGGCCTTCTACGGGCCGTACAATCCATCTGCCTTTTACGGGCCGTAGGATCCATGGGCCTTCTACGGGGCGTATCATCATTTCGCCAATCATGGGCCATACTATGCATGGACAATAACGGGCCGTTAATAGCCCGTATTTGATGACTCTATGAAAACAGCCCAACATGTTTTTTTCGGCATGAAAATGGCCCAACGTATTAACGGGCCACAAATGGGCCGACTGTAACCATGGGCTGAATTTGGCCCACAAGCAGAAAATGACAGTAACGGGCCGTAAGTAACCGAATGCTGGAAATGGGCCCAAGAATAAATGGGCCATGAGAAGGCCGAAAGATAACATGGGATGGAAACGGCCCAACGGAATAATGGGCCGTTAATGGGTATAAAGTGATACACTATTCATTACGGGCCAGTTTTACCACAGGCCGTTAAGGGGCCGAGGGTTACTAAGGGACTCATATGGGCCGAAAGAAGTCATGGGCCATACATGGGCCGAAAGAAGTCATGGGCCATATATGGGCCGAAAGAAGTCATGTTCAGAAGAAGCTGAAGGCTGCCTATACGCTGATAGAACAATTGTATACCGGCGCTCAACGAATTATCTGCACCGCTTCTCACAATAAGCCGCCCCCGACGTTAATCAAAGATTCCTTAGACAGGCTATCTATGTTGCCTGCCCGGGTAGAAGAGCTGAAGAGGTCTGCTGCAAGGGCTGGCGCTCTGACCGCGCTAACCCGGGCAAAAGCATGGGTGCCTGATCTTGACCCGGCGGACGTGGCTAAAGGCTACCCAAGCTTGAAAGAAGACGGATCAGAATTTTGCACTGAAGATCTCCGTGCCATAAACCGGGAAGTACATCCACTGGCTTGTCAACTTGCTGAAGAAGCTGATCTTTCACATTATCAGGCGAGTTATGATATCAATAACAAGCGGGTTGCTGCACCAGCTCCTGAGGCTCAAAACCTAATCCCTCCAATCCGTAAGCACACTTATGCCCGTGATATTGAACCGTCCACCCTTATAAGTGACGAAGCTGTGTTCCAAGCTTTAACTGGGATCGACTGGGCAACTGTTGACTTCCAGCCGCTGGGTAGGGACGAAGAAGATGAACCGGTGCAAGATGATCCGCAGCTGTCAGGTCAAGCTGATAAGAAATCATAATCCGGGGGCCAGATTAGTTTTTCTTTTCCTGTAATGCTTATTGAGACAATTACTCCTTTGGGCACTGAAAACACCTTGTAATAGGCGAGTTAAAACACTTGGTCTGTTATGCCTTCGTGCATATTTATCTGCAACTGATGCGTGTTAATCCGCCATGCTTAAGATATGATGTTCATAATCCATAGCTATTTATTCAAGCTGTTCCTGCAAATAAGAAGCTTAAAGCGCCCTAGCGGTTTACCACCGGGCGGGTCATGATACCCAACTATATATAGGACCAAGGTTTATAACCAAGGTTGCAAAAGATAACCAAATATAGAAATATATGATACCTGTGATCTTTAGGCATAGTGTTGGCTGACCAACCTTGTAATGAGGGTAATAGCCCTAATCCGGAGTAAAAATATCTCCTATTATAAAATGCCGGTTGACAATAAAACCGTTCCGGGTTGTGATAAACACCGGTTTATTCCATACTGGTGACTATGAGTCAAAACCAGACCGGGCTAATAGTCTCCGGATTATAACTTGATCATGTACTAACAACTTGTAGTTGACAGCCTAACCGGGTTGATAAACACCAGTTTGCAAACATCACAAATCTTAGCAAAAGAAAAAGAAACTTAGCAAAAGGCAAATAAAACCGTTGTAGTCGAGGCTTTTCACGGGCTGCCAGGCCCCAAATTTGATCAAGAGGTGTTGCTATGGTTCGGGTTCAACCAAGCTCCCAAGTGATTCTGTGGCATTACGCCGATCAAGAGGTGTTGCTATGGTTCGGGTTCGACCAAGCCCCCAAGTGATGCTGTGGCATTACGCCGATCAAGAGGCATGGCTATGGTTCGGGTTCGACCTAGCCCCCAAGTGATGCTGTGGCATTACGCCGATCAAGAGGCGTGGCTATGGTTCGGATACGACCAAGCCCCCAAGTGATGTTGTGGCATTACGCCGATCAAGAGGCGTGGCTATGGTTCGGATACGACCAAGCCCCCAAGTGATGCTATGGCATTGCGCCGATCAAGAGGTGTAGCTATGGTTCGGATACGACCAAGCCCCCAAGTGATCTAATATGAAGCTTTGAGAAGCCAAATCAAGGGGTAAACCGGACGCCACTTTGCAAGCTCCATGTAACCACACATGATGGAAGGAAAACAACAGATACCCCGCCTTAGCTGAGGTTCCGGTTTATTGTATTGATCATAATGTATACATTGTCATAATATGTACATAAGTAGAGCCTATAGCTCAAGTATAGTAAGGCTGAAGATGAGCAATATTCCATGGCCGGTTGGTCTCCTCCTCCGATTTATGTGAGTCTTTGCGCTGTCGAACATCGATTAGGTAGTACGACCCATTGTGTAGATTCTTGCTGACCACAAAGGGTCCTTCCCAAGGGGGGGATAGCTTGTGCATATCCGTCTGATCCTGGATGAGCCGAAGCACCAAATCTCCTTCTTGAAAGGTTCTGGTTCTAACCCGGCGACTGTGATAACGACGCAGATCTTGCTGATAAATCGCCGAACGGGCTGCTGCTATGTCACGTTCTTCATCTAACAGGTAAAGAGCTTCCTGCCGTGCCTTCTTGTTGTCCGCTTCAACATATGCCGTTACACGAGGCGAGTCATGACGGATGGCACTAGGAAGAACTACTTCCGCTCCATAAATCATGAAGAATGGTGTGTATCCTGTCGATCTGTTGGGCGTGGTATTGATGCTCCATAACACAGAAGGTAGCTCCTCAACCCAACAACCCGGCGTCCGTTGCAAAGGAACCATAAGCCGGGGTTTGATGCCTCTCAAGATTTCTTGATTGGCCCTCTCCGCTTGACCATTGGACTGGGGGTGAGCCACTGATGACACGTCAAGCCGGATGTGCTCACGTTGACAGAACTCCTTCATGGCACCCTTTGACAGATTGGTACCATTGTCTGTTATAATGCTATGTGGAAAGCCAAACCGGAAGATCACCTTTTTGATGAATTGAACCGCCGTGGCCGCGTCACACTTACTAACTGGCTCTGCCTCCACCCACTTCGTGAACTTATCAACCGCCACCAAAAGGTGGGTCTTTTTATCCTTGGACCTCTTGAAAGGCCCAACCATATCCAGCCCCCAAGTTGCAAATGGCCAGGTGATTGGAATCATCCTCAATTCTTGAGCCGGTACATGAGCGTGCCTTGAGAATTTCTGACAACCATCACATCTTTTGACCAAGTCCTCGGCATCAGCATGAGCTGTCAACCAATAGAAACCGTGACGAAACGCCTTGGCCACCAACGATTTTGAACCGGCGTGGTGACCACAACCCCCTTCGTGGATCTCACGCAAAATTTCACGGCCTTCCTCAGGAGACACACATCGTTGAAACGCCCCTGTCACACTGCAATGATGTAACTCTCCATTGATAACAGTCATGGACTTGGACCGCCGAGTTATCTGCCTGGCCAAAGTTTCATCTTCTGGTAACTCGCCTCGGTTTATATACACCAAATATGGAACCGTCCAATCCGGGATAACATGAGGAGCCGCCACCAATTGGGCCTCCGGATCAGGAACAACCAAATCCTCTTCACCAGGGAGCTTGACGGACGGATTGTGCAAAACATCCAAGAAGACATTAGGTGGAACCGGTTTACGTTGGGAACCCAGGCAGCTTAAAGCGTCCGCCGCTTCATTCCTTCGCCCGTCCACATGATCAACCTGATAACCTTTAAAGTGACCTGCAACAATATCCACCTCACGATGATATGCTGCCATGAGTGGGTCCTTGGAATCCAAAGTGCTGGACACTTGTTGAGCCACCAGATCCGAGTCACCGAAGCACTTAACTCGGCTTAAGTTCATCTCCTTATCCATCCGAAGACCATGGAGTAAAGCCTCATATTCAGCTGCATTTTTAGTGCACGGGAACATTAAACGGAGAACATAACAAAACTTATCACCTCGTGGGGAAGTTAATATGACTCCAGCCCCCGAGCCCTCCAATTGCCTGGACCCATCAAAATGAATAGTCCAATAAGTATGATCCGGCTTCTCTTCTGGCGCTTGTAACTTTGTCCAATCATTGATGAAATCCACAAGTGCCTGAGATTTGATCGCCGTTTGGGGCATGTATTTCAACCCGTGAGGCCCGAGCTCAATAGCCCACTTAGCAATCCGGCCGGTTGCTTCCCTATTCTGGATTATATCTCCCAAAGGAGCAGAGCTGACCACCGTGATGGGATGACCTTGGAAATACTGCTTCAATTTCCGGCTTGCCATGAAAACCCCATACACCAATTTTTGCCAATGTGGGTACCTCTGTTTGGACTCAATAAGTACCTCACTGATTTAGTAAACCGGCTGCTGAACCGGATAATCCTTTCTTGCCTCTTTGCGCTCTACCACAATAGCCACACTAACAGCCCGAGCGTTAGCTGCCACATATAGCAGCAACGGTTCTTTATCAACCGGAGCAGCGAGAATCGGCGGATTAGCTAGCTGCCGCTTTAAGTCCTGAAATGCTTCATTAGCGGCGTCACTCCAGACGAAGTTATCCGTTTTCTTCAGCATCTGATACAAAGGGATGGCCTTCTCGCCAAGGCGACTGACAAACCGGCTCAACGCGGCAATCCGGCCTGCCAGGCGTTGAACATCATTGATACACTTCGGTTTAGTCAAAGAGGTGATGGCTTTGATCTTTTCCGGATTAGCTTCAATGCCCCTGTTAGACACCAAAAAGCCCAAGAGTTTGCCTCCAGGTACACCAAAGACACACTTGGCTGGATTAAGTATCATTTTATAAACCCGCAGGTTATCAAAGGTTTCCTTCAAGTCATCAATCAATGTTTCCTTCTTCCTTGATTTTACCACAATATCATCCACATAGGCGTGAACATTGCGGCCGATCTGTTTATGCAGACAATTCTGCACACACCTTTCATAAGTCGCCTGGGCACTCTTGAGCCCAAAGGGCATGGACACATAGCAGAAGGCTCCAAAGGGAGTTATGAAGGCTGTCTTCTCCTGGTCCTTAACTGCCATTTTGATCTGATGATAACCAGTGTATGCATCCAAAAAGCTTAAACGCTCGCAACCCGCCGTAGCATCAATAATTTGATCAATACGGGGAATGGCAAAAGGATCTACTGGACAAGCTTTGTTGAGATCTGTGTAGTCCACACACATACGCCAAGTGCCATTCTTCTTGAGGACCAGCACCGGATTAGCCAACCACTGAGGATGGAATACTTCAACGATAAATCCAGCCGCCAAGAGTCTGGCTACTTCTTCTCCAATAGCTTTGCGCCTTTCTTCATTGAACAGGCAGAGAAACTGTAGGAGATATGCCCTAGAGGCAACAACAAATGTTATTGATTATCTCCCTGTTCATAATTATGTTTATGTTCCATGCTATAACTGCTTTGGTTCCCGAGCCCGTATATCCATAAAGGCTCTGGGGAGAACCCATATGCACGTGTGGAATAATAAACGGTAAAATGTATTCCTAGTCGTGCCTCTAAGACTAGCTCAAGTGTTGCATGATGATTATGTTTTCCCAATCATGGGCATGTCTATGCCAAGCAACTTTGAGGGCATAATGTCAGGAAGGACATTTGTGTTGAATCGACCCGAATTGATGTTATGCTATGAGATACATTCGTTACAAGTTAATGGTTTATAACACAGAGATAGTTAATGTTTGCATAATTCCTTAGACCATGAGAGTATCGAGTTTCTTCATGCTTGCTTCATGAACTTTGGGGTTTGTTAAACGTCATCCGTAACTGGATGGCTATTACAGCGGCTTACGGGTTCATGGGAAAGTATGTTAAGTAACTTGATAGCTCGAGATTGGGATTTGCTCCTCCGACGATGGAGAGATATACTCGGGCCCTCTCGGTGTTACGGTGTCGATCATCGTCTGGCCAGACACTTTGTGATTTGATCACAGGGATGCCGGAACACGAAACGAGAAAAGAGAACAAAACCGGTAACGAGGTAACTTGCATAGTGGACAAAGTGTTGGCCCACGGGGATGCAATAAATCTCACCTCAGGTGTTTGTGATATATCGTGAAGCAACAGGAATAGCACACGGCAACTGGAGGTTCACTCGAATATTTATTCGTGTGGGTATAGGGGTCAATATGGGTGTCCACGGCTCCGATGTTGATCATTGATCGGAAGGGGTTCCGGGTCATGTCTATACGATCGAACCTATAGGGTCACAGACTTAAGGGTCATCTATCTGCTGAACACTAGACAGGGACTGAGAGAAAATCACCGAAAAAGTTTCGGACACCGGAAAGTTTCGGACACCGGAAAAGTTCTGCAGAGAGAGGTCACCGGATGAGTTCCGGTGAAACGGAAAGGTTGTTTCAGGGGATACCATAAAGTCAAATAGGTTTTGTCACATGCCTGATAATTCTTGGAGGATGCCAGAATCATTCTAGAAGCTTTCTGGAATTTTCCGGGATAATAACCGGATATGCTCCGGAGCTGCCGGAACCACTTCAGATGTTTTTCGCAGATGAAATTCACTAATCTAAAATTGTTTCAGAATGAATCCAAAATCATTTTAGTGGGTACTGGAATTATTCTAAGACGCACAGAAATATTTTCGGATTTAGTGGACGCGAAAAATTGTCTTCATGAATAGTGAAAACGCATTCTTGTTTGCTTTTCGCGGATGAAAATTGCTAAACCAAAATTGTTTCGGAACGCGTTGAAAATTATTTTAGTGGGTACTGGAAATTTTCTGAGCCCACATAAATATTTTCAGTTCGAACGGACGCTGAAAAATGTCGTCATGAATAGTGAAAGTGCTTTTTGCTTGGCTTCTTGGAGAAGCCACCTTGAGGGCCTTTTTGGTATTTCCCCCCTTGGCTTCTTGGAGAAGGCACCCTTGGGCTTGGCCTATAAATAGGGGTGGAGGGGGCTGCCTAAAGAGTCATCCCTTGCTCTCATACACATGCCATGCATTATCTGGCTTCTTCTCTCCCTCCCACGAAAAGAGTTTCATAGATCCGTAAGGCTGTCTGGGTTCCGGCAGGAACTAGTTCTGGACGGCGAAGCCCTGCCGGATAGATGACACCGTATGTGTGCAACTCTGTAGAGGGATCGTAGTTTCGGTCTTAGTTCGTGAGTGCCTCCCGAAGGGCTGTCCGTGTGACCGTCCGAGTTTCAAAGGTCCTCCCGAAGGGCTGTCCGAGTGACCGTTCGAGTTTCGAAGGTCCTCCCGAAGGGCTGTCCGCGACACCGTCCGGGGGGCTGTTCGACCGCCTCCCGGAGGGTTGTCTGAGGAGCAGATGAGGGCATACATCCTCGCGGTTGGGAGGTTGTAAATCCTAGCTGCGGGGATCTGCACCGCCGATCGTCATCGACTCTACTTCCCGCTGCGCTACGAGTCGGTAACGAAAAAGATCAAACCATGTATGCAGTCTCCATAGTGGTCCTGGGCTGGTGCGTAGGTCGGAAATTTTTTGTTTTCTGCTGCGTTACCCTTCAGTGGCATCATGAGCCGTGCTATGCGTAGATGCAGGTTGCGATCTAGAATACATAGAGATGTATGGGTATTAAATAATATAATTAGGTAGTAGATGAGATCTATTGCTGAAAATTATTTATGCGGGTGACAGATGAAATCTGTTACCCGATGTTCTTGTTGCTTCCCTAGAATTTGCGTTTGCTCAATCTCGAGACAACATGGTGGAATTTGACAAAGTTCTGACAATCCGTGATCCTGATTGATCATGGAAGTGCTATCAGTTCTTTGGGTTCTGCCGTAGTCAAAAGAAAGATGAAATTCGTAGACGACAGGGCAATGCAGATATGATCTGCACGGGGGTCATGCGTATGACGAAGTTTAGTATGGGGTTCGAGATTTTATTGTCTCGTGCTTCATACACCCTGCAAAGTTAATCTAGCGACATGAACTATCATACTTGATGATGAACGTTGGTCGCTGCGGTTTAAGTCAAAACCTTAGAAGCCACGTAAAATAAATTTTGCATAAACCGATTAGAGGCGTCTAACTTGGTTTTGCAGGATGTGCATGCGATGTGGTATAGCAGTGCTCATACTAATTCGATTATGTATGAGATGACTATATGATGTAATTTGATTGACATGACTTGCGTGTCATGATTCGGCATGATGGCTGGAGCCATATGATTGCACTTTAATGACCTGCGTGTCAACCTTAAGTAATGCACTAATTTTATACGCTATGGAGATAGCAATATTATCTGGTGCATCGACAAGGTGGTGGCAATCTTCGCGAAGGTGAACACCAACACGAATGCCGAAGACGAAGAAATGAAATACTTCTCCGTCAGAAAGGGCTATACCATATCATGCTATTATGAATTGCCTGAGATGTTTATCCCTTATGATGCACCCTTCTTGATTGCGCGCTAGTCGCTTTTTATTAGGGTGATCTCTCACAAAAATACCAAGTAGTTAGTGTTCTCCCAAGTGTAGCACCATCACGGCACCTATCTTTTCGGGGTGCGCCGTGTCACACGGGTACGAACGATTAGAGAAGTGTGAGGCGGGTGAGTTGAGACCTCGCAGCGAGATCACTTGGTTGTCTTGACGTTCAGGCATGACCGTCATGAGCTCGGAACACAAGCATCGAAAGATGAACAAGAGTCACATAGAGATGTGATTGGCAAGTTGGCCTACCGGTTGAGATTTTTCGTCATCAGTGGTGTTACACCAATGGCGAACATTTGAAATGTGGGTCTTGTATCACTCACAATCAATTTTGAGAGATATTGATTTGAGTGGGAGCGCACTGTTGAATTAACATGTTTAATTCTCAATGCAATTAATTTTGAACACTGTCTAAGTGTGGTTTGCGTAATAGTTGTAGAATAATGGCTCGCATTTCCACCTTCCCTATTAAAAATTGAATAACTGTTAAATATCTGGTTAAAACTTTACGATTGGTAACGTAATATGAGGATTGTCCTCAAAAGTGCCGAGAAGGACTTTGTCCTATCGCATGCTTTCCGTATCCTCCCGCTAATGCTATGGATCATGTGACTCTCGTCCTTCGATCCAAAAGCTAGAATTCTGTTACGGTCAAGTGGAATATGTTTGCTTCCATGAAACCCAAACTTCGAAAGTTGGGATAGTTATATGATATTCATGGAACTGAAAATTATTTTCAGATACAAACAAAGCAATGTTTGTTTGCAAGTATTAGTAAAAGTGTTTACTATGCATTTGACTGTTGGGAAAGGGATCCAGAAGAACGCCTGTCATATAATGAAAGGTGAATAAAAGAACAACTTAAAGAGAAAGGAAGTGTCCAAAGGGTGTTAGTATGACTTACACGCCTAGGAAGTCCGGGGCTAATGCCACTCTTAAGTTGGGTGCTTCTTCTGAGAGTAGGAGAAATACTAAAAGTTAAACTGTTAGAAGTATAAAGGCAAAAGGAAAGAAGACTGGAATATCCAGCTCATGTATGAATGTCATACAAGTTTTTGATGTATAGAAGGCTGGTCAAAGATATAGTAATTGCGAATTATGGTTAAACATGTTAATCACTAATTCTTGGGTATTGTGAGTTCATCACAAAAATGCCCGCTCGATTGCATTCTGTTGCAACTCGATGTAAGAACTACTATGGCCTGAAAGACTAGCTAGAAATGAGGTTAAGGTATACACAGGGAACATAGTAAATGTTACTATACCTTCCATCGGTGTATTGCCGTCTGT
The DNA here is from genome assembly GCF_002575655.3 of Aegilops tauschii subsp. strangulata. Lineage (NCBI taxonomy): Eukaryota > Viridiplantae > Streptophyta > Magnoliopsida > Poales > Poaceae > Aegilops > Aegilops tauschii. The sequence goes on from NC_053035.3 coordinate 59,492,463, forward strand.
ATTTATTTTCATAATTCATTTAGAGTTTTACAAACTCTATCCCATTGCATAAGGTATCTTGCAAGAAGGTTGTTCATAAGAGAACCTTTTATGTACGATGTTATGAATAACACAAGGGTCATACTTTCATTATGAATGAGATGTATGTTATGAATATTGATAATAATACAATACCTCTGGGTTTACTTTCATAATTCATTTTAGAGTTTCATACACTCTAGCCCATTGCACAATGTTTGTTGCAAAAGAGTTGTTCATAAAAACAACAATTGTTGTTAAGTATTATGAATAACATAAGGGCCATACTTCCATCATCGATGGGACGTATGTTATGAATATTGATGGTAATATGATACATCCATAACACTAACGCTAAATGTCGCAAGACTAAAAGAATACCACACAAGTGTGGCACTACATTTGGTCACATTGGAGAAACCCGCATGGAAAATTCCATTATGATGGATTTTGAAGTCTTTTTGATTTTGAATCATCTAGCACTTGTAACTTTCCTCCAAAAAGTGAAGTGACTAAAATACCGTTCACAGGCCATAAGGAACGAACAACAAACTTATTAGTGATCATACATTTGATTTGTGTAGTCCGATAAGTGTTGTTAGTGGTGGATTTATTTATCTTCAAAAATGACTCAAGTAGATATATGGATATTTACTTGATGAGACGTAAGTCTGGATCTTTTGAAATCATTCGAAAGGTTCTCAAAATGAAGTAGAAGTTATTGTAACAAGAAAATTATGTTTCTGCAATTTGATTGCACAAAGGAATATTTGAGTTACATGTTTAGCGAATGTCTGATGAGTTGTGAAAGGGGTTTCATAACTTGCACCTCCCGGAACACCACTGCATGTGGAAAGTCTGTGGAGATGTAATCAAACCATTTATGACATGGTAAGGTCAAAGATGACATAAATAAATTTGCCATTATCCCTTTTAAAGTGATGCTTTAGAGACTGCGGCTTTTACACTGAAAAGAGCTACATCGGGTCTGTTGAAATGAAGCCATGGTATGGTACACCCAACCATGTTATATCTTTTCTTAACATTTGGAATATGGGGCTTGTGTAAAAGGTTACAAACCTATTCCAAATCAGACAAGTGCTACTTTGTAGGTTATACCAAAATGTTGGGTATTCCTCCCTCACTATACCGAGGCAAATAGTTTTGCCGCGAAACAGTGTGCTTTTAAAGAGAATGGTTCTTTCAAAAAGGTGAGTGGGAGAATAGTGCAACTCGACGAGATAAACAGTATCTACGTCATTAGATCAAAGGAAAGAGACCTTGGAAGTAATTCCAGAGTTTCCTACTGCGACTGATACGGAAGTCTCTACAATAAAATGTATGAACTTCGGTCGAACTTGCAGCTGAACCACGTAGGCAAGGCTCGTGCAAACCTCTCAGGTGCGCAAAAGAGATATTGTTGTTAGACAACATTATACCTACGATACATAAGGAAGCGTTGATGGGCCCTGACTCCAGAATTGGCTAAATGCCAATACAACCCGAGTTAGTTTCCATATAAGTGATTCAAGATTAAAACCTTGATACACCTTTCGGAAGACTTAGAGTCTAACGAATATTTATGGAACTTAAAACTGATACGGATAAAAATGTTTTATCCATAAAGCTCGACTTGTTGAAATAACAAGCTCAAGAGTTGACTACGATGAGGTTGTTTTCATTGTAGCGATGCTTAAAGTCGGTTCGGGTTGAACTAGCAATTAATACATATTTCAATCATGAGATATGAAACATGGATGACAATAGGATTTCCATCTGATGGAAATGAAACCAAGGACTTGCATGTGTTACAGTCCAAGGCATTTTGTCTATCCAGAGGATGCTAGTAAGGGTGCAAACTTCAGAGTTCCAGCTATGGACAGAAGAGAGCAAAATGGAGTTGGAATCTTCGTGCTTTGATAAAATGGTCAAAGTGGTTTGACTTCATCAATGGGTAACGAAGATGCTTGTAATTCAAGAAAGTAAGTGGGAGTGTAATAATATTTCTAAAAACCTTATGTGCTTGGCACATTGGTAATTGGAAATAAATTTCTTGACACGAATTAGGACTTCATTTGAAAATAGTTTTTCGATGAAGTGCTTAGGCTAAATAGGCTCAATATTAGGCATGATGATCTATGGAGATAGATTTACCTAATGGGGCTAAGCAATGAATACATATTGACAAGATGCTAAAACCTTTTAGCATTTAAAACGCCAAGGAGTGATTCTTGCCGAAGTCACATGGAAAGAGTTTTTGCGAGACTCGGTGTCCCAAAACACTGATGAGTAAAATACATGATGGAGATTCCACACACTCTTGTGTTTGGATTAATCATGTATTTCATGGTATGTAAAACAACCAGATATGTCCGATACTCCCAAGGTGTTGCGGGTATGGATACCAAAGTGATCAAATTATTGATCATGGGACAACAGTGAAAGATGTCACAGAGTACTAGAGTAAGTACTGATGACATGGTTTTCTCGCAAGCAAAGATCATGAAGAGTTTGTTGTAAAATGTTACATCGATACAGTCTTCATCTTTTCTCCATGCGATTTTCGATTTAAATTAAGGGTTTTGTGTAACACACAATGTGGTGGCACAGTTAGTTGGAATTTGTTCAAACTAGTTACTGTGACGAATTCTATAACAAGGGCTAAGTATGTTGACGCTTTAGAAGCGACAAAGAAGATGTTGAATCATATAGTTCATACATGAACTTAGTATGGTTCTAAGATGGCTTTTGACAATGGGACACTACTGTAGATAGTTGCTCCATAACTCAGTCTGAGGAATCCAGGTTCGACCTGTGATTCACATACATACAAAGCCAAGTCCACACAAAATATGAATTTTGTGAAAATGTGAAAACGCGAGGACATGCAAAGATACACACGGAGCTGAAGTCGTCAGATTCGTTGGACATCAGGCTATACCACAAGCGAAGCATATTTACACCGGTGTGCCACAGGTGTGAAGTGCATTAGCATAAGCTAGATTATTGTCTCTAGTGCAAGTGTGAGTCTGTAGGAGATATGCCCTAGAGGCAATAATAAATGTTATTGATTATCTCCCTGTTCATAATTATGTTTATGTTCCATGCTATAACTGCTTTGGTTCCCGAGCCCGTATATCCATAAAGGCTCTGGGGAGAACCCATATGCACGTGTGGAATAATAAACGGTAAAATGTCTTCCTAGTCGTGCCTCTAAGACTAGCTCAAGTGTTGCATGATGATTATGTTTTCCCAATCATGGGCATGTCTATGCCAAGCAACTTTGAGGGCACAATGTCAGGAAGGACATTTGTGTTGAATCGACCCGAATTGATGTTATGCTATGAGATACATTCGTCACAAGTTAATGGTTTATAACACAGAGATAGTTAATGTTTGCATAATTCCTTAGACCATGAGAGTATTGAGTTTCTTCATGCTTGCTTCATGAACTTTGGGGTTTGTTAAACGTCATCCGTAACTGGATGGCTATTACAGCGGCTTACGGGTTCATGGGAAAGTATGTTAAGTAACTTGATAGCTCGAGATTGGGATTTGCTCCTCCGACGATGGAGAGATATACTCGGTCCCTCTCGGTGTTACGGTGTCGATCATCGTCTGGCCAGACACTTTGTGATTTGATCACAGGGATGCCGGAACACGAAACGAGAAAAGAGAACAAAACTGGTAACGAGGTAACTTGCATAGTGGACAAAGTGTTGGCCCACGGGGATGCAATAAATCTCACCTCAGGTGTTTGTGATATATCGTGAAGCAACAGGAATAGCACACGACAACTGGAGGTTCACTCGAATATTTATTCGTGTGGGTATAGGGGTCAATATGGGTGTCCACGGCTCCGATGTTGATCATTGATTGGAAGGGGTTCCGGGTCATGTCTATACTTCACCGAACCTATAGGGTCACACGCTTAAGGGTCATCTATCTGCTGAATACTAGACAGGGACTGAGAGAAAATCACCGAAAAAGTTTCGGACAGCGGAAAAGTTCCGCAGAGAGAGGTCACCGGATGAGTTCCGGTGAAACTGAAAGGTTGTTTCAGGGGATACCATAAAGTCAAATTGGTTTCGGCACATGCCTGATAATTCTTGGAGGATGCCAAAATCATTCTAGAAGCTTTCTGGAATTTTTCGGGATAATAACCGGATATGCTCCGGAGCTGCCGGAACCACTTCAGATGTTTTTCGCAGATGAAATTCACTAATCTGAAATTGTTTCAGAACGAATCCAAAATCATTTTAGTGGGTACTGGAATTATTCTAAGACCCACGGAAATATTTTCGGATTTAGTGGACGCGAAAAATTGTCTTCATGAATAGTGAAAACGCATTCTTGTTTGCTTTTCGCGGATGAAAATCACTAAACCGAAATTGTTTCGGAACACGTTGAAAATTATTTTAGTGGGTACTGGAAATTTTCTGAGCCCACATAAATATTTTCAGTTCGAACGGAGGCTGAAAAATGTCGTCATGAATAGTGAAAGTGCTTTTTTGCTTGGCTTCTTGGAGAAGCCACCCTGAGGGCCTTTTTGGTATTTCCCCCCTTGGCTTCTTGGAGAAGCCACCCTTGGGCTTGGCCTATAAATAGGTGTGGAGGGGGCTGCCTAAAGAGTCATCCCTTGCTCTCATACACATGCCATGCATTATCTGGCTTCTTCTCTCCCTCCCACGAAAAGAGTTTCGTAGAGCCGTAAGGCTGTCTGGGTTCCGGCAGAAACTAGTTCTGGACGGCGAAGCCCTGCCGGATAGATGACACCGTATGTGTGCAACTCTGTAGAGAGATCGTAGTTTTGGTCTTAGTTCGTGAGTGCCTCCCGAAGGGCTGTCCGTGTGACCGTCCAAGTTTTGAAGGTCCTCCCGAAGGGCTGTCCGAGTGACCGTTCGAGTTTCGAAGGTCCTCCCGAAGGGCTGTCCGCGACACCGTCCGGGGGGCTGTTCGACCACCTCCCGGAGGGTTGTCTGAGGAGCAGATGAGGGTATACATCCTCGCGGTTGGGAGGTTGTAAATCCTAGCTGCGGGGATCTGCACCGCCGATCGTCATCGACTCTACTTCCCACTGCGCTACGAGTCGGTAACGAAAAAGATCAAACCATGTGTGCAGTCTCCATAGTGGTCCTGGGCTGGTGCGTAGGTCGGAAATTTTTTGTTTTCTGCTGTATTCCCCTTCAGAAACTGCTTGACCGGTTTATACTTAGGATCAACATTGAGAGTGTGCTCAGCGAGTTCTCTTGGTACACCTGGCATGTCAGAAGGCTTCCTGCAAAGATGTCCCGATTCTCACGGATGAACTCGATGAGCATGCCCTCCTATTTCAGATCTAAGTTAGTGCTGACGCTGAATTGCTTGGACGAATCGCCAGGTACGAAGTCAACAAGCTTAGTGTCATCAGCCGATTTAAACTTCAGGGCCGGATCATGCTCTGTGGTTGGTTTCTTCAACGAGGTCATATCTGCCGGATCAACATTGTCCTTGTAAAACTTCAACTCTTCTGTTGCTTAAACCGACTCAGCATAAGCCGCATCACCTTCTTCACACTCTAGAGCAATCTTGCGGCTCCCATGCACGGTTATAGTTCCTTTGTGACTCGGCATCTTGAGCTGCAGATAGACATAACAAGGCCGTGCCATAAACTTAGCATAAGCTGGCCGTCCAAATAGGGCATGATACGGGCTGCTGATTTTCACCACCTCAAAAGGTCAAGGTTTCTGATCTTGCATCATGCTCATCTCCAAAAGCCACCTCCAGAGCTATCTTACCAACAGGATATGCCGACTTACCAGGCACCACACCATGAAACACCGTATTTGACGGTTTAAGATTTTTATCTGTTAGCCCCATGCGACGGAAAGTTTCATAATAAAGGATATTGATGCTACTCCCTCCATCCATGAGTACCTTAGTGAACTTATAACCTCCCACCTGAGGTGCCACCACCAGAGCCAGATGACCCGGATTGTCAACCGGGGTGGATGATCTTCTCTACTCCACACAATCGGTTGCTCGGACGAGCGCAAATAACGGGGCACGGCCGGTTCAACGGCATTCACCGCCATATTATGAAGCTTCTGATCGCGCTTGTCTAGGCTAGTGGTGAAGACATGATACTGTCCGCTATTCAACTACTTTGGGTTGCTCTGGTAACCCGACTGCTGCTGCTGCTGATTGCCCTGATGATTATAACCACTTTGATTACCCTGATTACCTTGATTGTTATGTCCACCTTGATTGCCATGGAATCCTGAACCGGAATTTCCTCCGCCATAACCCGGCCCGTGAGAGCCAGAGCCTGAACCGCCTCCTGATCCATGATCATACCGGAAAGAGTTGGAATTTTTGAACTCTTGCATGATGTAACAATCTTTCCAGAGGTGTGTGGATGGTTCCTCCTTCGTCCCATGCTTTGGACAGGGCTGGTTCCACAGATACGACAAACGGTCTGAATTTGGGATTTGGCATTCCATTGCGCCGGGGCGGCTTACCCTTACGCCGCTGGCCCTTGTCGTGTGTACTAGTGTTAGCCACAAAGTCTAAACCGTGGTCCGCTTTACGCTTGCCGCCGTTTCCATGACCCGCCGGGTTGGGGTGCTGCCCCTTGGTGTTGCCGCTCTTCTTTCCCTTCCCTGTCTTATCATCATCAGACTCAGGATCCTTGGTACTATCAGAGTCGGCATACTTCACTAGTGCAGCCATGAGGGTTCCCATATCATTACAATGACGTTTGAGCCGTCCCAATTTCAACTTCAGGGGTTCAAACCGGCAATTGCCTTCCAATGTTAAAACTGCGGTGTCAGCGTTGATGCGGTCCGATGAGTGCAAAATCTCTGAAACCTGGCGCACCCAATGGGTTGTTGACTCTCCTTCCTCCTGGACACAGGCAGCTAAGTCCACAATTGACATGGGCTGCTTGCATGAAGCCAAGTGCGTGCCGTTCCTTCTAGCATCATGGTGAAGTACTTCGCACATGCCGCATCATCCACGTCCAGCATCTCCAAGGCCATCTCATAGCTTTCGACCCATGTTTCAGGGGATAAATCGGCGGTGTAATTCGGCACCTTGCGCGGGCCCTTGAAATCTTTGGGCAGGCGCACATTGCGCAACGCTGGGACAAGACATGGTACTCCCAAGGAACTAGAGGTAACTCCTGGTTCCACCGATGTGGTTGGACGAACCGGAGTAAGCTGACGGGCTTCATGCCGCGCCGCTAACTCGGCCTCTCTGCGTGCCCGAGCTCGGTCCACCACCTCTTGAGCATCACCAGCACCACCCGTCGGGTTATTGCCACGGGGCGGATCACGGTTCCGCGCATTGCTTGACACTGCCGGTTCATCCATACGTCTGTTGTAGCTCCGGCTTGGACGGGGAGTGGAATGAATCCGATCGCGACTGTACGAATAAGGCTCCTGTTGAACCAAAGATGTCTGAAGGAGCTCCTTAACCCGGCGCGTCTCGACCGCCGCCGGAGAATCGCCTTCGATCGGGATGGCCGCCAGCCGTGAAGCGGCAGCGACAATGTTGTCCATCGGGTTAGAGTAATGACCCGGCAGCGTGGGGACATGTGGTCTTACATCGTTGTTCTGACGAGGCGGATCCGGCGAACGTGGCTGAACTGGCGCCCCCGCTCTAGGTGCCTCCGCCCGGTTTACCACCGGCGGATTACTGGTTCCCGCTCCTGGGGTGTTAAAGAGATCTCTAGCGTCATAAACCGGCGGCAGGCGAGATCGGTGCCTCCTCTTCAGGACTTCGTTTGACGCACTCTCGTCCAGCATGATCCGGTAAGCTTGTGCATCCAAAGCGGCCCGCTCCGCGGCTATCCTGGTATCCTCAGCTGCTAAGTCCGCTTTGGCCTGGGTGATCTGATCTTTCACTTTCGCGATTTCTGCATTGTGCACATCTTGATCCGCCGGGTTAACCTCCGCCATCAGTGTTGCCAATGCGTCAAACAAATTAGATAGAACCTGAGCTGGCGATCGCACAGGGCCTCCTGCCCCGGCCGCTGCTGCCGCTGCCGATCCGGAAATCATTGCCGCTGCGGTCGAAGAGTTGAGCACCTGTTGCGTACCAGCCATGAAGATCGCAACCCGGTTTGGCAGATCAGAGGGGTCCGGAATACTGTCGCCATCGGAACAGCCCCCAATCCGGCCATCTTGTAACTGATATAACGACTCGGTCTCTCCGGTCGATGACTCGTCGCCGGAATAAACGATAGTCTCACCACCGGATTCCGATCTATCCGCAGATTCCCGTCCATGGATAACTCCCACGAAGGCACGCTTCATGACAGGCTTGACCCGGGTAGATCTCACACGCTGAGCCATTTCGACGAGGTCGGTGGAGATGTCCGGCTCAGGGCCTGGTTCGCCGATCTTGCCAATGAAAACGTGTATGCCACCAAAGGGGACCGGTACCCATACTCGATTGAGCCGGCCTCGGGGCCCCAGCCTGCATCATCGATGTAGAGCTTGCCGCGACGACTCTTGGTCATCGGGCCCACAGCATAACCCTTGAGTCCTTCGAAGTTGCCCTCCAAGAACTTGAAACCGTTGTGCGATAGCCCCACGGTGGGTGCCAACTGTCGTGGTTTTGTCACGGCAGATGTCCTAGAGAAAGGACTTAGTCGTGGAGCCATCGCTACGGGTTAGCTTAAAGGGGTTAAAGCGGACAAGGGACGCAAGAGAGTTTATACTAGTTCGGCCCCTTACGATGAAGGTAAAAGCCTACGTCTAGTTGTGATGGAATTGATGGGGTTTCGATGACCAGGGAGCGAATACGCTTTGCCTGAGTCTCGAGTTGTTGTTTGTTGTTCTTGAACCGCCGCCGGGTCGTCCCCTTATATACATGGGTTGACGCCCGTCGGTTTACAGACTCCGAGGCCGGCTCATAATCGTGTCCGGCTCGGTCTCTGCTACTTCTATCTTACAACACAAGTTTACATATCAATGCCCGTTTGTGTCTACAGGCCTTAAACCGGCTTTGGGCCCTGGGCCTTTATGAAGCGTCACCGTCTGTCTTCATGGGCTTCAGATACAGATGAACTACTTATGAGGTTAACCCGGCCTCTCCTGGCCGGTTTACGCCCAGTGGTAATATCCCCAATTGGCTGGAATTATATTGGACGACCCAGATGACGCTACTGGGCCTAATTCGGATAGGCCGTAAACGGGCCCCTAGGATAGCGGGCTGTAAATGGGCTATATGCGAACATGCCGTTTACAGGCTTGCCGTGGGCCGGCCCGCCACCTTTTGACCAAGTCAAACGGGCCGGCCTTTTCACAGGAATGGGCCTCTGTTGGGCCGTGCCACGTGTCGACGTATCATAGGCGCTTTGGGTCCAATGAGTGGATGACATCTGTCGCAACGGTGAGCCGACACGTGTTTACTCCAACCAATGATGATTTTACACGTGGAAAATCCCCATTGGTCGGGGCTGTTAACGGGTTATCGGATCCAAACCGGACCCGATAGCTTAACGGCGTTCCGTTACGGTGGATGCCATGTGTCGGTCACCCTTGACGAAAGCACTTCTGTGACGCGGGATTTATCGTCATGGAAGTGGACACTTCCGTGATGATAATTTTGGTAATGTCACGGAACACTTCTACGACATCATAGGTATGACTATCTTGATTCTGTCATAAAATTGTCATGGATGTACATGCATGACAGAAAACGTGATCTACTGTGACAAACACGTATCATCACGGAAGTGTTTTTTTTGTAGTGAGGGGTGTCTTGGGGTGAGATACGTCACCCTTGCCCGAAGCTTTTCCTCCTTAATCTTGTTAAATGTGCTCTGAATTCTGGCCATGTTTATACCAACACCATGTCGTACTAGATCGAGGGAAGATAATACCAAGTTGTAATATCAAAATAATATAAAATAAACACGTGATGGATTCCATCCTAGACACATACATTGGTTGTGAGGCTGCACCACCACCCTCATCCCTAGAGGATTACTCACAAATGGCAATATCACATAAGACAGACATTGAAAATGTTTCCCTCTTACAACCTCATAAATTGTGATGGAAACGGTGCATTACAAATTCAACCTATGGTGAATGGTTTTGGTGGTGAAGAAGACCACTATGGCTGTTGTTGAAGGAGTGGATGGATCTTGACTTGCTTTCGAACGGTTATGCACCATCTAATTCTATGTATCTCCTTTTGTCTCCTCTCCCTTTAAAGAGTTGCATGCCTTTTGGTTCAGTGGGTCTCAGGCAAATGGATGTGCTCGCTGGAATAAAGATCGAAATTGCATGCACAACTAAATCGAGCGTAACAAGGATAACAAAGATAAGAAAAACCACGTAACATGTTGTATAGATTTTTTTTTGACTGGGACCATGTTGTATAGATTAGTAAACAATCAAAGCTTTCCTAGATTTGGTGTTGTTGGAACCTGCCTATGTGGGAAGAGTGGAGGAGCAGCCTGTTGATGGAGAAAATCCTGGGATCGGGAGTTGCAGTTACAGGTGGTTAGGATCGCAAGTTTTCATTCTCAGCGCTGGCTCATCGCGATGACTGACGAGAGAGTGCAAATGAGTGATGTTTCATATGCTTCAGCAATTGGTTCCGTCATATTTGCCATGTACAAGATTAGATATTTCTTCTACGCGAAGTGTTAGTAGCAGGTATCAAAGTGACCCAGGAATGGCTCACTGGGTAGTAGTTAATAATATTCTAAAGTACCTCAGAAGGACTAACAATATGCTCCTTGTCCATGGAGGTGATGAAGAACTCATTGTAAGTGGTTACACTGATGCTAGCTTCAAGACCGATATAGATGATTGTAAATCTCAATCGGGCTACGTTTTCACACTCAATGGTGGTGCAGTGTGCTAGAAGAGTTCTAAGCAGAACACTGTTGCGAATACTATGATGGAAGCAGAATATATTGCAACTTGAGAAGCTTTGAAGAGGTAGTTTGGATCAAGAAGTTTCTTCAAAAACTAGGTGTGGTTCCAAGCGCACTGAACCCCATGGAGCTCTGTTGTGACAATAGTGGCGTCGTAGCTCAGACAAAGGAGCCTAGGTCCCACCAGAAGTCCAAACTTATTGAACACAAGTATCACATTATCTGAGATCATGTAGAGAAGAGTTTTGTGAAAGCACCCAAGATTCACACGGATCTGAATGTGTCAGACCCGATGATGAAGCCTCTAACACGAACAACACCAGATTGTCATTGTTGTAACTATTGAAAATATGCCCTAGAGCCAATAATAAAAAATATTATTTATTTCTAAGTTTATGACTAATGTTTATATTCTATGCTATAATTTTTATGGTTCTCTAGCCTGTGAAAACCAAGAGGCTCAGAGGAAAACTCATATGCACATGCAGAGTTATAATAGTAAATAAGATTCCTAGTCTTGCCTCTAGGACTTGCTTCCTACTTCTTGAGCTTGCGTTGGTTTTTCCCTTGAAGAGGAAAGGGTGATGCAGCAAAGTAGAGATAAGTATTTCCCTCAGTTAAGAACCGAGGTATCAATCCAGTAGGAGGAACACACAAGTCCCCAATAATTGCACCTGCACAAACAAACAAATATTTGCACCCAACGCGATAAAGGGGTTGTCAATCTCTTCACGGTTACTTGCAAGGATGAGATCTGATAGTGATAGATATAAAAGATAAGTAAAAGTGTGAAATGAAATAAAAGTAAATAAATTGCAGTAAGGTATTTTTGCGTTTTTGATTTTATAGACTTAAAAGTAACACGATAAAAGATAGACCCGGGAGCCATAGTTTTCACTAGAGGCTTCTCTCTTTGAAAGAAAGTATACGGTGGGTAAACAAATTACTGTGGAGCAATTGATCGAGAAGCGCATAGTTATGACGATATCCAAGCAATGATCATGTATATAGGCATCACATCTGAGACAAGTAGATTGACTCCTGCCTGCATCTACTACTATTGCTCCACACATCGTCCGCTATCCAACATGCATCTAGTGTACTAAGTTAACAAGAACGGGGTAACGCTTTAAGCAAGATGACATGATGTAGAGGGATAGATCCAATCAATATGAACAAATCCCATCTTTTTATCCTTAATGGCAACAATATAAATACCTGTCATGTCCCTTTCCATCACTGGGATTGAGCACCGCAAGATTGAACCCATTACAAAGCACCTCTCCTATTGCCAGAAAAATCAATCTAGTTGGCCAAACCAAATCAATAGATCGGAGAGAAATACAAAGCTATATAAATCATGCATAAAAGAGTTCAGAGAAGATGATACGTATCCATCGTATCTACTTTTCCAAACTCTTTTGCCCTTGTTTTGGACTCTAACTTGCATGGTTTGAATGGAACTAACTCGAACTGATGTTGTTTTCAGCAGAATTGCCATGGTGTTATTTTTGTGCAGAAATAAAAGTTCTCGGAATGACCTGAAACTTCACGGAGATGATTTTTGGAATTAATAAAAAATATTGGCAAAAGAATCAACCGAAGGGGGCCCACACCCTGGCCACAAGGGTGGGGGCGCACCCACCCCCTGGACCTCCACCGACCTCAACTCCAACTCCATATATTCATGTTCGGGGAGAAAAAATCAGAGAGACGGATTCATCGCGTTTTACAATACGGAGCCGCCGCCAAGCCATGTTCTTCCTCGGGAGGGTAGATCTAGAGTCCATTCGGGGCTCCGGAGAGGGGAATCCCTCGCCATCGTCATCATCAACCATCCTCCATCACCAATTTCATGACGCTCACCGCTGTGCGTGAGTAATGCCATCGTAGGCTTGCTGGACGATGATGCGTTGGATGAGATTTACCATGTAATTGAGTTAGTTTTGTTAGGGTTTGATCCCTAGTATCCGCTATGTTCTAAGATTGATATTGCTATGACTTTGCTATGCTTAATGCTTGTCACTAGGGCCCGAGTGCCATGATTTCAGATCTGAACCTATTATGTTTTCATGAATATATTTGTGTTCTTGATCCTATCTTTCAAGTTATAGTCACCTACTACGTGTTATGATCCGGCAACCCCAGAGTGACAATAGTCGGGACACTTCCCTGTGATGACCGTAGTTTGAGGAGTTCATGTATTCACTAAGTCCTAATGCTTTGGTCCGGTTCTCTATTAAAAGGAGGCCTTAATATCCCTTAGTTTCCAATAGGACCCCGCTGCCACGGGAGGGTAGGACAAAAGATGTCATGCAAGTTCTTTTCCATAAGCATGTATGACTATATTCGGAATAGATGCCTACATTATATTGATGGGAAAACTTTGTTTTTGCCACTCTAGCTTTTGACCACTTTGCTTATGCCACTCTAGAATTTGACATTTCACTTTTGCCACTCTTAGTTTTTGACAATATATCACAATTGCCATTCCGTGGCAAAAGCAATAATATTAGAGTGGCATTTGTGATACATTGTCAAAATTTAAGAGTGGCAAAAGTGAAGTGAAAAGTTGTTGCTTTTGCCATGGAATGGCATTTGTGATGTATTGTCAAAAACTAAGAGTGGCAAAAGTGATATGTCAAATTCTAGAGTGGCATAAGCAAAGTAGGCAAAAGCTAAAGTGGCAAAAACAAAGTTTTCCCTATATTGATGTATTGGAGCTAGTTCTGTGTTACCCTATGTTATAACTGTTGCATGATGAATACCATCTGACATAATTATCCATCATTGATCCATTGCCTACGAGCTCGTTTCATATTGATCTTTGCTAAGTTACTTTTCCGTTGCCACTGTTACGATTGCTACAAAACTGCTACCGTTACTTTTGCCACCGTTACTGTTACTTCCATACTACTTTTGCTACTAAATATTTTGCTGCAGATATTAAGTCTTTCAGGTGTGGTTGAATTTACAACTCAGCTGCTAATACTTGAGAATATTCTTTGGCTCCCCTTGTGTCGAATCAATAAATTTGGGTTGAATACTCTACCCTCGAAAACTGTTGCGATCCCCTATACTTGTGGGTTATCAGAAGACTCAAATAATATTCATAGATAATCTGATCATAACCCCACAATTCATCGGATCTCAACAAACACACCGTAAAATAAGATTACATCCACTACAAAAAAATACATGTCCAGGACATTTTGGGCCAAACGAATTTTTTTGTCATGCTTATGACACTTCTATGACGATAATTGTCACAAAACCCGGTATCATCATAGATGTGGTGGACTCCTACTTCTATGACAAAAAATCATCATGGAAAATGGGCTTCTCGTCCTGGGCGGGCCGGAGACGCAACTGCATGTCATTCTTTGGGTCGTCCATGACGAAAAAAATCGTGGTAAAAGCGAGGGAGAGGAAATATCACGGAGTTCCCGGTTACGGTGGGTGGTCGGGGTCGAGCGATGCACTGTGGTTTGCGCGTTTCTCTCATGTACGCGCATGTGTGCGAGGCTATGGCTAACTAAACCCGGAGCGATCGCATGTTACTGAACCTGAGCGATCGATCCCTTGGCTGTTAACCGAACCCGAGCGATTCACTCGCTGCTGACTGAACCCGAGCAATTCCTTCGCTGCTGCTGCTAACTGAACCCGAGCAATTGATCACTGCTGCTGCTTACTGAAGCCGATCGAGCCCCCGTGCGAGACATAGCCTGCCGGTGTTGGGTTGCCTCTCGATGAACAGTGACCGTTGCTACAATGTGCGCGGTACGTAGAATGAGTCGAGACGTGGTGAGTCGAGACGGTTGGTTGGCTGTGGATGAACAGTTCCCAATGGGGGTTGGATGAACAGGACCCCGTGGTAGTAGGCCGTTGCTGCTGGATGAACAGTACCCTGAGGAGGCCGCCGCACCCTAGCCGGTTGGGGTGGATGAACAGGACCCCGTGGAGTCTCTATGAACAGCAGCCGGTGGAGGATTGATGAACAGTAGCCCATGGAGGGTGGAGGATGTCGATGGTGGATGAACAACAGCCCGTCGAGGCTGGAGCGAGGTAGTAGACGGTCGATGAACAGGACCCAGTTTCGACCGTAGGCACTCCAACACAAGTCCGTTTCCTCCGTTTTGCAGTACGCCACAGCCCTCCCGATCAACAGGACCCTCTTTTGACCGTAGGCACTCAAACACAAGTCCGTTTTCTCCGTTTTGCGGTATGCCAGACCCCTCCCAATGAATAGGATCCCATTTCGACCGTGGCCGGTCGAACAGAAGGTCGTTTCCTCCATTCTACGGTACGCCAGACCCCATTTCGGCTGTTCAATCCAAGCCGGTTGGCTCCTGTTGAATAGGATGCATTCCGACCCATTCGGTTGCTTCCCGATGAACAGGACGTTGTTTCTCCGTTCCGAACCAGCCGGTTCGCTGCCTGATGAACATGACGCCGTTGCTGCCGTCCGTTTCCTCTCCATGTACACAAGCCCTTGACATCCATATATATGCGCGAGTACGCGCTCGAGACCCTGCCTACGTGGTCGTATTTTTTAACCTGTGGTTGTATGTACGTGTACATGACTTAGATGGGATTGTGTGAACTACTATGTCGAGTGCTCTACAATGACACGTGCCGCTACATACTCGGCCACGGTTCATACTTGCAGAGACCGATCGACCAGTATGTCTGTACACGTTCGCGACCAGACAAACAATGCTACGTACGCTTTGACCGGGTGGGTCCCAGCGGTTAGGGAGGATAAGGACGCACTTCCTTGCGTGAGAAGATATAGCTGGTCGGTCCCAGCTGTGAGGGGAGGAATCGTTTTTTATTTTGCGAGTAATAAGGAGGAACTTCCTTGTGTTCGAAGATGTAGCTGGTGGGTCCAGCTGTCACCCTCACCGCCTAAAGTCCTCTTCCGATGGTTGTCCTTTGTTGACCATGTTGACCACACCGCGCCGAGAGCACCAAGGCGGTGGACGACGGCGAGGCCTAGGAAGGGAACGATGCGGAGCCGGGGAATACGCGGCAGTGGATGCCCACGTGAAGGGGAGTACGTGGGTTGACTGCTTTGGCTGAGGTGTGAGGCTGCCGTCGCCGGAGAATAACAGGAGGTGTGGGTGAGTATAGAGGGATGGCATGGCCAGCGGTGCCAGCACAGCCAGACACGGGAGGCAGGAGCAGGCAGCACGGTCGGCGCTGGTTTGGGCAGCTGGAGCAAGAAGACCAGAGGTTGAAGAAGCACGAAGGCTGTTGGATGGACATCGTACGGTCACTTCAGCTAGAATCGTTTATATTGAGTAAGTTGACAAAGCCCTTGGTACGCGTCAACTTAGTAGGCCCACAAGCTAGCCTCCAAAATGGTGCGCCCCAGATGGCAATGGAATCATTTTTTGGGTGACTGAAGCAAGAATATCCGAGATTGAAGAAGAAGCACGACATCCGTTGGATGGACATCCAACATCCACTGCTGCTAGAACCGTGTGTTGACTATAAGTTGACAAAGCCTTGCATACGCGTCAACTTAGTTTTTTTAGGGGACGCGTCAACTTAGTAGGCCCATAAGTGTGTGGCAGAGAACATATAGCCCATTTGCGATTTGTAAGAATGTACAACCCATTTTTGAATTCTTATGGCATTTACTACAGCCCATTTGCAGTTTGCTAAAAGTACAGCCCATTTTCTAGCTAGGACAACGATTAATAATTTCAACCAACCGCTCAAAACAGAATTCAATAAAATTTCCCACTTTTTGATGGGATCCGAAATATTTTTATCCCGAAATTTCTAGTCAGATTAAATATAATTTCAAAATAAATGTGTATTACGAAAAAATCCAACGAAATATTGCGCGCGCAACAAGTAATGAAATTAAAAATTTCGAATTCCAAAAATAATATTTTTTAAAAACTAATTACGTTTTTGGTGCATTTTTTTATAGTTACTGCCCAGTTTTTATAATTACATCCCATTTATTATTTCTTAAAGCCCATTTTCTTGTTAAGCCTAATGCATCCCTCCTAGGAAAGATTTGCAGCCCAGCGGGGCGGAGAATAACAAGTTGACCCGGATATTGTGTACAACTGTCGGCCCAGTTGCATCGCTGATGTTCAAAAATAAGGCCTGTGTAGTCAGTACAACCTTACATGGTTACTCAGCCCACTTTCAGCGACGCCGGAAAGGCCGAAACAAGGCTTCTGTACAACTTTTTGAAGCCACTGAACTCAATTAATAACTTAAGAAAAAAGTTAGAGTACAGTGGAACCTAATTAAAAGCTGTCACGGGCGAAGAAATAATTCAACGGGTCCCACTTGTGTGTGTGCGTGTGTGTGTGTGAGAGAGAGAGAGACCCATCGGTCGATGCTCGTAAAATACATCTTTCAGCCATATGCATTGCTGATGCTCAGTAAAAACTTATATAGTTGACACAATCATATAGAACATAATAGCACACTGAACTTGCATACAAAAATTTCACGCGGGCGGCTAATATGTCTTCAACGTATCTATAATTATTGATTGTTCCATGCTGTTTTATTATCAATTTTGGATGTTTTATAATCATTTTATATCATTTTTTGGTACTAACCTATTGACATAGTGCCACGTGCCAGTTGTTGTTTTTTCATGTTTTTTACATCGCAGAAAATCAATACCGAACGGAGTCCAAATGCCACGAAACTGCACGATGATTTTTTATGGGCCAGAAGAAAGGCAATGGGCCCTGGTTGCACCTGGGGGGTGCCCCGAGGGGGGCGCAGCCCACCAGGGCGCGGCAGGAGGCCCAGCCGCGCCCTGGTGGGTCGTGCCCACCTCGGGGCCCCCCGGACTGCCTTTTGCTCTATAAATACCACAATATTCCAGAAACCCTAAAGGCATCGACGAATATTCATCCAGCCGCCGCAGAATCCAGAACCACCAGATCCAATCTAGACACCGTCTCGGATGGGGTTCACCACCTCCATTGGTGCCTCTCCGATGATGCGTGAGTAGTTCCTTGTAGACCTTCGGGTCCGTAGTTAGTAGCTAGATGGCTTTCTCTCTGTCGCTGAATTCTCAATACAAGGGTCTCTTGGAGATCCATATGATGTAACTCTTTTGCGATGTGTTTGTTGGGATCTGATGAACTTCGAGTTTATGATCAGTCATATCTTTTTATATCCATGAAAGTTATTAGAGTTTCTTTGATCTCTTATAGCCTCGTATTTCTTCTCCGATATTTGGGTTTTGTTTGGCCAACTTGATCTATTAATCTTGCAATGGGAAGAGGTGCCCGGTAGTGGGTTCGATCTTACAGTGCTTGATCCCAGTGACAAAAGGGGAACCGACACGTATGTATCGTTGCTACTAAGGATAAAAAGACGAGATCTATATCTACCACCATATAAATAAATGGATCTTGTCTACATCATCTCATCGTTCTTATTGCATTACTCCATTTTTCCATGAACTTAATACACTAGATGCATGCTGGATAGCAGTCAATGTGTGGAGTAATAGTAGTAGATATAGACAGGAGTCGGTCTACTAATCTTGGATGTGATGCCTATGTAATAATCATTGCCTGGATATCGTCATAATTATTTGAAGTTCTATCAATTTCCCAACAGTAATCTGTTTACCCACCGTTTGCTATTTTTCTCGAGAGAAGCCACTGGTGAAATCTACGGCCCCCGGGTCTTCTTTTTCATATATTTGCCTTGCGATCTACTTTTCCTTTGCATTTTTATTCAGATCTATTAAACCAAAAAATACAAAAATACATTGCTGCATTTTATCTTTATTTATTTTATTTTGCGTTCGATCTATAAATCTACTACAATTTACCTCACGTCCGTGTGCCTATCTTGAGGCGCCGTACCCCGGAAGGGATTGACAACCCCTTTAACACGTCGGGTTGCGAGGTGTTGTTATTTGTGTGCAGGTGCTGTTTACGTTGTGTTGCTTTGTTCTCCTACTAGTTCGATACCTTGGTTTCATAACTAAGGGAAATACCTACCATCGCTATGCTACATCATCCCTCCCTCTCCAGGGAAATACCGACGTAGTTCCAGCTACCATCAAGGAGAATTTCTGGTGCCGTTGCCGGGGAGGATCTTCAACATAACCAGGTTGCTAATCACAAATCTCATCTCCTTGCAATTTACATTATTTGCCATTTGCCTCTCGTTTTCCTCTCCCCCCACTTCACAAAAATTTGCCGTTTTATTCGCCCCTCTTTTTTCGTTCGTCGTTTTCTTGCTGGATCTGTTTTTGAGTGCAATCTTGTTGTGTGGTCATCATCACTCAAGAGAACACCAAATTATGTGATTTCTCAAATACCAACAATAATTATTTTATTGGCACTCCGCTTGCTCCTCCCGCCACTAGTGTGGAGACTTGTGATATTAATACTACTTTGCTGAATCTTGTTATGAAAGACCAATTTTCCGGTACTCCTAATGAGGATGCCGCGTCCCATCTTAATACCTTCGTGGAATTATGCGATATACAAAAGAAAAAAGATGTGGACAATGATGTGGTCAAGATGAAATTATTCCCGTTCTCTTTGCGTGATTCTGCAAAAAATTGGTTCTCTTCTTTGCCTTGCAATAGTATCGATTCTTGGAACAAGTGCAAAGATGCTTTTATCACTAAGTATTTTCCTCCCGCAAAAATTATTTCCCTTAGAACCCAGATCATGAATTTCAAGCAACTTGAACATGAGCATGTTCCGCAATCTTGGGAAAGGATGAAAATGATGCTAAGGAATTGCCCAACTCATGGGTTAAATCTAAGGAACAAGCGGGGTTGAATTTTGTTTCTCGTGATCTTTTAGATTCCGCAGCGGGTGGTACTTTTATGGAAATTACTTTGGCTGAAGCCACCAAATTGCTTGATAATATCATGGCAAATTATTCACAATGGCATACGGAAAGAGCTCCTACTAGTAAAAAAGTTAATTCGGTTGAAGAAATTTCTTCTTTGAGTGATAAAGTTGACGCTCTTATGAAATTGGTTGCTATTAAAAGTGCTCCTATTGATCTTAATGATATGCCTTTGTCTACTTTGATTGAGCAAAATAGCGATGCCATTGATGTGAATTTTATCTCTAGAAATAATTTCAACAACAATGCTTATAGAGGAAATTATAATCCTAGGCCTTTTCCTAGTAATTCCTCTAACAATTATGGTAATTCCTATTGAAATCAATATTATAATAATAATAGGAACACCTCTGATCTTGAGAATAATATTAAATAATTTATCAATACATAAAAAGTTTTCAACACTTCCATAGAAGAAAAGTTGAATAAGATTGATGATTTGTCTAGAAGTGTTGATAGAATTGCGCATGATGTAGAAAATCTCAAGATGAATTATTTTGTGCCAAAGTAGATGAATCAATTAAAGCTCTTTATGTTTCTATGGATGAAAGTAAGAAAAGAACTGCTATGCTTAGAGCAAAAAGAGAATTTTTAGAGAAAGTTTATTCTAGTGATTATTCTTGCAAAAATGATGAAGATCTTAAAATGATTGGTGTTTCTTCTATTGATTCCTTGTTTAGTAAAGATAAGATTGATGAAAAAGGGACTGTAGAAGAGTCAACTTTAGGTAGAAGGCGTCCCAATATTTTGAAGGGTGAAAATCTTGTTGATAAAAGTGGGTTTGAAGAGATCAAAACTTTAGCTAGTGATGTGCCCACTCTTTTGGATTACAAAGAATTTAATTATGATAGTTTATCTTTTATTGATTTTATTTCTTTGTTGCAATCCATGATAAATTCACCCCATGCTTATGAACAAAACAAAGCTTTTACTAAACATATTGTTGATGCTATGATGAAAGCTTTGGAAGAAAAGTTGGAATTAGAAGTTTCAATTCCTAGAAAATTGCATGATGAGTGGGAACCTACTATCAAAGTCAAGATTAAAAATTATGAGTGTTTTTCTTTGTGTGACTTGGGTGCTAGTGTTTCCACAATTCCGAAATCTTTATGTTATGTGCTTGGTCTTACCAATCTTGAAGAATGTTCTTTGAATTTGCACTTGGCGGATTCTACTATTAAAAAGCCTATGGGAAGAATTAATGATGTTCTTATTCTTGCAAATAGGAATTATGTGCCCATAGATTTTTGTTCTTGATATTGATTGCAATCCGTCTTGTCCAATTATTCTTGGTAGACCGTTTTTACGCACTATCGGTGCCGTGATTGATATGAAAGAAGGAGATATTAAGTTCCAATTTCCTTTAAGGAAAGGTATGGAACACTTTCCTAGAACAAGAATTAAGCCACCTTATGAATCAATCATGAGGGAATCTTATGGATCTAGCACCAAAGATGATAAAACTTAGATCCTTTCTTTATGCCTAGCTAAGGGCGTAAAACTATAGCGATTGTGGGGAGGCAACCCAATGAATAAAATTTATTTTTGCTTTTTGCTTTCTGTTCTTGTGTGTTTACACAATTATGCTACTGTTATTATTGTGTTTTTTGTGTTTTAATTAGTGTTTGTGCCAAGTAAAGCCTTTAGGATCTTCTTGTGTGATAGTTGTTTAATCTTGCTGAAAAAGACAGAAACCTTGCGCTCACGAAAATAATTTTCATAAATCGCAGAAAAGAGCTTTTGCCCTGATTCGTTTTCCAGAAGATTAATATACAAATTACCCTGGTCTTCCTAATTTGGTAGAATTTTTGGAGTTCCAAAAGTATTCGAACAAATCAGATTACTACAAACTGTTCTGTTTTGACAGATTCTGTTTTCTTTGTGTTGTGTGCTCATTTTGATGGCTCTATGGTTTTCTTTGATGAGTTTTTGCCATAGAAAAGTTGGAATACAATAGATATAATACAAAAACAAAATATGAATTGGTTTGACACATCACTTATATTAGTGATTTATTTTTCTTACACTAACGGATCTCACGAAGGTTTTGTTGATTTTTGTGTGATTGAAGTTTTCAAGTTTTGGGTTATCTTACGATGGATGAAGGAAGGATATAAGAGCCTAAGCTTGGGCATTCCCCGGCATCCCAAGCTATTATCCAAGAATGAGCAACCAACTAAGCTTGGGGATGCCCCCGAGTGGCATCCCCGCTTTCTTCCAACAACTATCGGTATTTTACTCGAGGCTATATTTTTATTCGTCACATGATATGTGTTTTGCTTGGAGCGTCTTGTATGATATGTGTCTTTGCTTGTTTTATTTTTTGTTTTAAGTCATTAATCCTTGCTGGACACACCTATTTGAGAGAGCCAAAATTATATCATGACTTGTTAGAATTGCTCTCTATGCTTCACTTAAATCTTTTATGAGCTAGGACTTGCTCTAGTGCTTCACTTATATCTTTTTGAGCACGATGTGCTTTGTTATTTTTGAATAAATGTTCTCTTGCTTCACTTAGATTTGTTTGAGAGTTAGTAAAATTTTGAAGAAATTCTCTCTTGCTTCACTTAAATTATTTTGAGAGAAAGAAAATTTGTTATGCTCATGATCTTCACTTATATTAGTTTGAGCTTATGAAAAGCAACACATAAAAGTTAGTCCCAAAGTGATAGATATCCAAGAAGGATAAAGAAAAAGAAAATGTCATGAAGATCATTGGACAAAATAAACTTGATTCTTAGTAATAGTTTTGAGATATGATGATGTGATATGTGAGTTATGTTGATGAGTAATTGTTCTTTAGTAAAAATATTGGTGTTAAGGTTTGTGTTTCCCTATGCATGCACGAAAGTCAATAATCATGCAATGAAAATTATATCCTACTTGTGGTGCATTATTCGGTGTTAATTATGCTTAATGCTTGCTTATGAGATTATTCGTTTCTTGGTTGGTCGCTTCTCAATCTTTTTGCTAGCCTTCATTTTGCACTAAGTATGACCTCTACTTGTGCATCCAAAATCCTTTAAACCAGGTTTGCCACATGATTCCACTATATCTACCTATATGCGGTACTTTTTCTGTTCTAAGCAAATTTGCATGTGCCATCTCTAATTTTCAAAATAAACTTCTCTTTTGTGTGTTTGTTTCGCTCACGGAATGGTAACGGGTGGCTAATATTTTCCATGATAGATGTGTTATTCTCAAGATGAGTGTTCATTCACTTGTCACTGCACGAGAGTAAGGCAAAGGTTTTAGGGATGCCCAATCCCGAAATGCAAAAAAATATTTACTTTCTGTTGTCAAATAATAAATTCCTTGGAAAGTGTTGGTATGTAGGGCACCCGTGGATACGGTTAGCCATGGAAAGTGAAAGTAATGGTGGAAAAACGAATAAACTTTATTTTCTGTTTGGGACCGCCTATGGCATATCTAGCATGGAAAGTGTTGGGAACTCTAAGTCGTTTTCGTTGGTGGGATGGATACACCTCCCAAAATGTTTTTATCTCTATTTTTTCGCTTTGAGCACTGGCGCCTCTACAAATCCCTACTTCCCTCTGCAAAGGGCCTTTCTTTTACTTTATGCAATTTTTATTTTTGAAATTTGAGTCTCCATCTTCTCTTACAAAAGCACCAACTAAGAGGCAATATGATCGTGCTCAAGTATTGGGTGTAGTTAATATTCAATTGTGTTTCATGAATGGATCAATGTTTGAGCATCATGGGCTAGGGATAACTTGTTTTAGCATTGATATTTTGAAAAACATGGTTGCTTGTTGATATGCTTGAGTATCTAAATTATTATGTCAAAACTAGACTATTGCTTTGAATCACATAAAAGTCCAAATGTCCATGCTATAAAGAAAAGAATATGATATGACTTGATGAACAACACTCCACATCAAAAATTCTGTGTTTATCACTTACCTACTCGAGGACGAGTAGGAGTTAAGCTTGGGGATGCTGATACGTCTCCAACGTATCTATAATTTTTTTTGTTCCATGCTGTTTTATTATCAATCTTGGATATTTTATAATCATTTTGTAGTCATTTTATATCATTTTTTTGGTACTAACCTATTGACATAGTTTCATGTGCAAGTTGCTGTTTTTTTTCATGTTTTTTACATCACAGAAAATCAATATCAAACGGAGTCCAAATGCCACGAAACTCCATGATGATTTTTTATGGGCTAGAAGAATGGCAATTGGCCCTGGTTGCCCCTGGGGGGTGCCCCTAGGGGGGCACAACCCACCAGGGCGCGCCAGGAGGCCCAGGCACGCCCTAGTGGGTTGTGCCCACCTCGGGTGCCCCCGGACCGCCTCTTTGCTCTATAAATACCACAATATTCCAGAAACCCTAAAGGCATCAACGAAATATTCATCCAACCGCCGCAGAGTCCAGAACCACCATATCCAATCTAGACACCATCTCGGATGGGGTTCTCCACCTCCATTGGTGCCTCTCCGATGATGCGTGAGTAGTTCCTTGTAGACCTTCGGGTCCATAGTTAGTAGCTAGATGGCTTTCTCTCTATCGCTGAATTCTCAATACAATGGTCTCTTGGAGATCCATATGACGTAACTCTTTTGCGGTGTGTTTGTTGGGATCTGATGAACTTCGAGTATATGATCAGTCATATCTTTTTATATCCATGAAAGTTATTTGAGTTTCTTTGGTCTCTTATATGCATGATTTCTTATAGCCTCGTATTTCTTCTCTGATATTTGGGTTTTGTTTGGCCAACTTGATCTATTTATCTTGCAATGGGAAGAGGTGCCCGGTAGTGGGTTCGATCTTACGGTGCTTGATCCCAGTGACAGAAGGGGAACCGACACGTATGTATTGTTGCTACTAATGATAAAAAGATGAGATCTATATCTACCGCCATATAGATAAACGGATCTTGTCTACATCATGTCATCGTTCTTATTGCATTACTCTATTTTTCCATGAACTTAATACACTAGATGCATGCCGGATAGCAGTCGATGTGTGGAGTAATAGTAGTAGATGCAGGCAGGAGTCGGTCTACTAATCTTGGACGTGATGCCTATGTAATGATCATTGCCTGGATATTGTCATAACTATTTGAAGTTCTATCAATTGCCCAACAGTAATTTGTTTACCCACCATGTGCTATTTTTCTCGAGAGAAGCCACTAGTGAAATCTACGGCCCCCGGGTCTTCTTTTTCATATATTTGCCTTGCGATCTGCTTTTCCTTTGCATTTTTATTCAGATCTATTAAACAAAAAATACAAAAATACCTTGCTGCATTTTATATTTATTTATTTTATTTGGCGTTCGATCTATCAATCTACTACAATTGACCTCACGTCTGTTTGCCTATCTTGAGGCGCCGTACCCCGGAAGGGATTGACCACCCCTTTAACACGTCGGGTTGCGAGGTATTGTTATTTGTGTGCAGGTGCTGTTTACGTTGTGTTGCTTGGTTCTCCTACTGGTTCGATACCTTGGTTTCATAACTAAGGGAAATACCTACCGTCGCTGTGCTACATCTTCCCTCCCTCTCTAGGGAAATGCCGACGTAGTTCCAGCTACCATTAGCGGCACAATCAGGGTGGAAGCAGTGGATCGCTACGGATAGGGCTATGTTGAAACCAATGAACTCGTACATAACGGTTCATCGTCTTTATTAATGACGGGGAAATAACTTGAATCATGTGCAAAGAAAACAGATAGACAACACAATAAGTTCTGCTAGCACATTAAGTTGACGTACAACCCTTTCTAAAAAAAGTTCAGGTACAAAAATAGAACAGGTCATAATCAAATGTACTGGCACATCAGTGATTCATACCCATAGCTCAGATTTAACTAGTATCTGACAAGATTCAGTTGTTACCTCAAATTAGAGCACATCTAGGCAGCCAGCCCTGCCTCCTGTCCCAAAGAAGCAGTGGCCTCCGCCGCGTGATGGAGTAGGCCCTGTGTCATCCATCGTTTCGAGCAACACGGGGAAAGTCTGACATTGACTCCTATAATGGACATCGTCGACGGACCCTGGCACCAGCGGCGGCGGCAGGACTTCGATTGATGGATTGACCACTTCTTCAACATGCGCGAACACTCGATATAGGTACATCCCTAACGTGGTCCGTGACGGCATTGGTGGCGACGAATAATACAACCCTGGTTCCTGCACCGATATCTCAACACCAATCACCTTCGGTATGGTGGCCGGCTTCTTCATCCATGCCATCATCGTCAGAGCCCAGCTGTCTGGAGGAACAAACATACTTACGAGCTCACCTCCAAGGTCATTGATAAGCTCATTCATGGACTCGCTGTTCCAAGCACATCGAGGCATGCCATGGAAGGTAAGCTTTGTTAAAAACTCAAGCTCAGAGGGCACCGAGCCCCATCCTGTGTGCCACCAATCAAGGCTCACTAGTGCGCCATCGCAGAACAAACGCCGGGAAGATTCGAACACACGACTGCAGTCGAAAGTTGTCCGGAACCTGACAAAGAAATCAGCCGGTGGCCGACAGACTTCAACGAGCAAGTCACTTATTTGGATGCCATGCGCAATGCCAAGAGCTTTGACAAGGTCATCCGGCGAGACGAGAGGCCGGTCGCCATTGATGGTTACCATCAGCACTTTGCCAGCAAACTCGTCGTCAAGCACCGCCAAGCCACTGTTGAGCGACAGCACGCAGCGCCCGAAGGCAGGACGGACCTCAGGATCTCCGGCTCGGAGATCCGCGTTGACCGGCGACATGATAGTGCGCTTGAGTAAAGGGAGTACGGGAGGGGGATTTGGGGGAACTGGAGTAGGAATCGAGATTCCAGAGGTGGGGGAGGGGCGGAAGATTGGGGATGAAAAGGTAGCATGAATTTCGAAGACGCGCCAATATGCTCTCGGCGCGCAAGCGCACAAAAACACCGGTGGCGCCCACATGTCGGCCTAAGAGTCCCTGTTCTTTCATTTTTTGAGAGCCCGCTCTTTTTTTAGGATCTTTTGAGAGCCCGGCCTAAATGTCATAATTGACCTGTTTGGCATTGCGTTACTACACAGCCCATATTCAACGACACCTCACTGGCCCAAACAAGTGTACATCATCGAAAAGACACTGAGCTCAAATTATAACTCGAAAAAAGGATATATACTCTGAACACTGGAGAATGGTGATGCCCTCATTTAGCCCACCAGCAGTTCGAGACAATAAGCAGTTCGAAACAACGATATATACAACATTCAAACACTGACTAGTGACTACTACTGACATAAACAACAAGACATGATAGTTCATAAGAAGTCTTGCTACACCACCAAAACACACCCATCTGCAGCGCTCAGACTCTCCTGATCCAGACGAGAATGACATTCTAAATAGAGGCAACTATTACATAGTAAGAGTGACATAGACGAGGATGACCAAATGACAAGGAATATGCATAACAAAAGAGAGAACTATCCATCCAAAACAAGTAGCAAAGACAACAAGTCATTCGAAGAGGGATGATCCAACAACATCATAATTTGCAGCCCTGCTTCAGCGACCAGTGGTCCAGAGACACCAGTACTCCACCCTTTCGACGCAACAGCCCAATTACCTATCAACCTGAAGGCGTGAAGCACATCACTACCTGTCGGGCTTGAGACATCCAAGGATCAAAGTTAATCCAGATGCATTTGTCATTCTCACCTTCTTTTGGCTGCAAGCTGTATCGTTGACAATCAGGGAAGTTTGCTCCTGAAGTCCTAGGGTTCGCCATGTAGACATAGTTTTCCATAGCAAACAGAGCCTCTCTACCATCAAGGTGCTTGCCAACGGTGATCTCCTGGTTAATCGGATAATTGAGTCCGAGAAACAAAGAGTGTGAACCAAGGCTGTTTACCCGCCTCCAACTATAAAAACCTGAAGGCCGCAACAAGTTGGTATCCTGCTCATAGACGTAACAGCCACTGTCCGGATACTCACGTATTTCACGGTGCTTGTATACAGTGGGGTTTTTGCAATATAACTTTTCCGGCTCTGTTGACACCAGATTTTGGCATTGGTAAAAACATAATTAAGAAGGCCTCAAATGGAAAAGTTCTCAAAGCGAGAAAGTTTCGTATCATCGAAGAAAAAACTTTCATATTTGGGTCATAGCCATCCGATCTCATCTCTAAGGCCGAAGTTGTGTTCGAAGTACTGAAATTTTGTATCCAGAACACTTTTCGGCTGATTACACCCCAAGACGGCCCCATATGGAAAATTGATATACATGAATTGTCTTCGTCTCGTCGAAACAGTCGGTTTTGATATAAAGATCTTCCCAATCCAAGGTCGTATGCAAAAGTTAGAGCCCGCACAGCGCGACCCTCCAGTGGGCAAAATATGACGCCCGGAACCACACACACGTGTGGGTATGTCTGATGAGCTGCGTGAATATTTAGCTGTTTTGCACGAGCGATTTGGCCCTGAACATGGCCTCAAATTGAAAAACGTTCAACTTGAAAGTTGTTCGTCTCGTCGAAACGATTAAATATGCTTTTGGGCACATTTTCATCGGAGATCGTTTACCACTACAAAAAAGACTCGCAAGGTGCAGCCAGTTTTAGACCGAACAGTTTTGTAAAGTTCGGATAAAACCAATCCGAATTTGACTAGGGTATTGGACGTGAATCCAAACCTTTTCCTTGCACGGGAAGTCCAGCCGCCTCTTATATATCTAAGGGGTGATGGCCGATTGAACAACACACAATCGAACAAATCATTTACCACTTTTTACCTTTTATCTTTTCTCCTTAACCCTAGTTCTTCATCTTCTCGTTCTTCGCTCGTTCTTCCTTTGCAGGGCGGCAATCCACGAGGCCCTAGGGGCGACTAGGTCGACTTAGGGCAGCCCATAGCTGCTGCGCGCCCTGACGGGGTCCCTCCCGGGCGTGTGGGGTTTCGGGTCTTCAAAAGCACCCGCCGGATTGCTTGCATACCGCGCTTCCGGACGGGTCTCCTTCGACGTGAGCTGCGGTGTATCACCCCCGGCGTCGAGGGTACACGGTGATCTGTTCGTGTGCAAACACACTTTTGGCGACTCCGCTGGGGACGAAGCTTTGAACGGTCTCCAGCCCGTTCTTGCTACGAAGAGATCGTCATCAAGTTGCTGCAATCTACAAAGGTAATATGAATACCCAATTCCCCTTTGTAGATGCAAATAATCCGTATGTTGTTGCTGGATCACCTAATGAGCATAATGTATCGGCTAGCCCTAGTTTTATCAATCATGCATCTAATTATGCACAAGGGCCGATGCAAAACAATCTTCATGCTTCGAATTCTTATGATTTTAGCAACATACAACATGATGGGTTTGGTTAATCAATTTGAAACACCTCATGTTAAAATTTCCAATAGCATACAAGAAAGTGTTTCACGTTTTTATTCATCGGCAACTAATTTGCAATATGTGAATCCAACCTTGCCGATGGATGGGAGAATTGGCCATCCTACTACTAGCTATTCGGCCGGTTACTCTCAACCATCATATGCTACACCTGTATGTTCATGGTCATAGCCGAATATGTGAAAAAATTCAGCACCGTATGCAACTGTAGATGTTCATAATTCGGCCCCGCATGTTCATGGTCATAGCCGAATATGTGAAAATTTTATAGGAACACATGTGCCGTCATCAAATATTGTAGCATATAATGCATACTCTACGCAATTCAATAATTTCGGCAACACTCACGAATCATTGCCGAAAGAATCTGAAAGTATTGCGGAGCAATTTCTTCCAGAAGCGGTTGTGGCTGCATTAAAAAAGAGCTTGGCACAAAACAAGAGAATTAGTGCTCTTTGCCTTGAACAATATGAAAAGGGGTTGTTTCCTGATTATGCTGCAATAAAGGCTAGAGTTTTGCAGGAAGATGAAACTTCGTCAATTGATAGTATTGGTGAGAGAGCATATGGTTATAAAGTAGTGCATACACCTCCACCTAGTACCGCAGCATATTATACACCCCCTACACAATTGCAAAATTTAGGCAACACTAACACTTCATTGCCGAAAGATCCTAAAAGCATTGGGGGGCAAACTAATCTAGAGCGGGCTGAAATTGAGAGGGGAGTTAAAGCTTTGCGCGATA
Source organism: Aegilops tauschii subsp. strangulata (assembly GCF_002575655.3). NCBI lineage: Eukaryota > Viridiplantae > Streptophyta > Magnoliopsida > Poales > Poaceae > Aegilops > Aegilops tauschii. The sequence goes on from NC_053035.3 coordinate 59,522,330, forward strand.
GGGTGCAAATACTTCGCCAAGAGAGAATTGATAGGGAATTAGTTCAAAGAAAAGAAGCCTTGCCAATTGATATAACCGGTGAAAAGAATGATGATTCAGAAACTAAAAGTGCTTCAGTTGAAAAAGCCAAATCAAGTGGTATATATTCCGAATCCATCAAATCCAAAGAGGCAAACATTGTTGAGAAAGGGCATGGAAAGTGTAGCAAGACAGCCATACTTGATTTTTCTGAAGTTAATGGAACCTACTTCCTGTCCTATGAGTTTCGTGCCATAGAAATTGACGAGCTTCAAGAACAAGAACAAGAACAAGAACAAGTAGCCGAAGAAAGTTTGGTGGACAAAGATCTTCAAACAAATGATGCACGGAATCAAGAAAAAGATGATGACAAGGTGTTGGGGAGCTATCCGAAGGCGGAGCAAGATATTCTTCAAGTCACACCACCATCATGCTCTCCCAACATATTTGAAGAGGTATGTCTAGCAATTAATTTACCTGTTTTCAGATTTGGTCATGACTTAGTTGTTGATGCATATATTAGAAAAATCTTCATAAGAAATATTGAGAGACCAATGAAGAAGGGTAATTTATTTGTTAGCAATCAGATTGTCACAAAGCATAGCGGTCAACACATTGCACCATTCAGAAAGACTGATAGCGAAAAATTATTGCAGCCAAGGCTTTCCCCATTGCTTTATCTAAAGCTCATATCTAATTGGGTAGCTTTGCTTATTTTTTACTTGGCTTACACTTGGTCTCAATTGAGACATGTATGTTCTAACTATTTTTATTTCAGAAATTTAAAGCCATGGTTAAAATCTTCTGAGCAAACCGATGCCAGTATAGTTTCTTATACAAAGACATCGGAGATAAAGTGCAAAACACAATGCATAGCTGAATGGGGTGATGCAAAATCTGAACCATTCGTTTTCTTAACTCCAAAGCCGTTCTCACAACAAGATCGGCTAGAGAATAAGAACTTTACCTTCAATTCAATGTGTGATCAAATATTTGATTTGTTGCTGAAAAATAATTACATAAGAATTCTTGATCACCATGTCAAGCCATCAATTCAAGGACGAATGTATTGTAGGTTGCATCATTCGTTCAAACATAATTTTGAGGATTGCAATATGTTTCGTCAAATAGTTAAATCGACCATTGATAAAGGACGATTGAAATTTGTTGAGACACCAAGAGATGACCAGTCTATTCCGATTGGTCTCGATGGTAGAAAGTTTTTGCATCGGCTGCTTCAAGCCGATCCATTTAAAGAGAAGGTAAAAACTGCAGGTGATGGGATCAAGCTTTCAAGTAAAGAAGTTGTTGAAGGGCATAATGAACATAATCTTGAGGGCGAGAATTCCATCGAAGCTACAATGGAGACACCAAGGACTGGGGGGGCAGCAAGCAAATCCAATGATCAATGAAAGCAAACCAAAAGAAGACAAAGGCCGAAATAAGTGCAAGTGTAAGAGATCAAAAATCACCTTCGCTGAACTATTGGATAAATATCAAAAGAAGAGTGAAGAGAAGGATGCTTATCGGCCAAATCATGCCAAGAAACCAAGATCACCCCAAGGCACAAATATGAGGATCGGTATTGGCAAAGTGAGAATTTTAATGCAACATATTTATATCCTTATTTTGGGTCGCCAATGCCAATGCCGTGGATGTCTCCCTATGCTCATATAGATCCATATCCATCATGGGACAGGTATGATACAAGGGCACATTCTGCATCTTATTTTAGACCATCTCACCAATATTATGCAGCTCCGAGAAGATCAACATGTGAACAAGCACATGTTAAAGACTGTTTCAATCATAAGGAATCGGTCCAGACCTCAAGGAAGAAGAAAGAGGTGGTCAAGCAAGTTTACCGTGTTAAAAGAGACGGTCATAAGACTGCAACTTCAGATTTGATCTCAAATGAGAAAGAGCCAATTAAAGTGTTGACATTGGCTACTAAAAGCAATGAGACAAAGCAACCAATTATTGGGAGTCAAAGTGCAAAATCTGAAGAAAAGAAGTTCAGAGTGCACAAGGCCAAAAAGGAATTGCCATTGGTCAAAACAGTATCACAGCTGAGATGCCCGCTCGGCTTATCGTATTGGCAAAAGAAGGAATTACAAAATCTTAGTGCACAAGAGCTGAGAAAGAAAAACATGGCATGGGTTCCCAAGAGGATCAATCAAAAACAAAAATGATGTGCATGCTTCTATTGCAACAAGTGTTACAAAAGTGAATAAAGAGAAGGATGGAAGCCAAAAACAATTAATCCGAAAGTTTGCATTGCCCCATCAAAATCTTCAGTTAGCACATCATCCATATTCTTCAACCATGCCATTGATGCCTTTGCCATGGAATTCATCATCAGGCATGCTCAATTTCCCTCCATGGATTTATTTTGATCCATGGAAGCGACATAATTTTCTGCATCATGAGAGGGTATCACCAAATCTTTATACATTTTATTAAGCTACATTTTTTTTGTTACTAATCCAAAGGGCCAAAATACTTCATTTGTCATTGCATTTGTTTATTTCGGCTATATGTGCTTTGAATGAAGTTTACATGGTAAAGGACGATATTTACTTATCGTCCTAAGAGTATGTCAATGCATGGCCGGTGTAGTATTCCAACATCGTCCTTAGTTCGATTGGAGAGTGAGACAAGGTACGTGCTCATGGAAATTTATATTTATGCCTATATTATGATTGAATGGAGTTGAGACATCATGACCAATGTCACTGAATATATGCTGCATAGGCCTCATAGTTGTAGAATTGGCTAGTGAGCTTATACTTTGTTTGGATATGATTTGGCTTAAGCATCTTTGAGATCTATACGAGGCCAAATCTTAGCTGATTTTATTACTGAACATCGGATTAATGACATGCATAATGTTGATATCAGCCTTGTCTTTTTTGTACTATGGAGATTATATATTGATGGTTAAATTTCTTGCAATGGCCAAGGTGTTAGTGTTGTTTATATATCTCCTCATGGTGCTGTTTTTGAAGCCTCATGCCGTTTAGAGTATTTCTGCACAAATAATCAAGCCAAATATGAAGCATTGTTATTCGGTTTAGAGATGTTGTTTGCCATAGGTGTTGCACATATTGAGGCTTTTGGTGATTCGTTATTAGTAGTGCAACTAATATCCAAAGTCTTTCAATGTTTTGACAAATCACTTCATGTTTATCTTGATAAATGTCTAGATATAATTTCTACTTCGGATTATTTTAGCATTGCTCATATATCTAGACATGATAATTGGAGAGAGTTGGCATAGTAAGCATCCGGCTACCACGTCGGTCATGGTGTATTGCACATCTATCAATAGCCGATGCTTATTGTTGCCAACATAGGTAAGGCCGAATTGGAGCTCAGCACCTGGCCACTAATGGAACTTTTATGCAGCCGAAGTAAGGATTGGAGGAGTTCATTCTTGATTATCTGCAAAATCCTAGAGAAAGGGTGAACAATATGGTTCGGAGAATGGTTTTGATCTATGGAACCTTATCACCGGATTGTTATGGAAGTTGAGAAGTTTTCACCCAAGTTTGCATCAAGAGATTCAAACAAGCAATAGCCGATATATACTTATCGTTCTAAGAACATGCAAAATGGCCGATGGAGTGTTGAAATCGTCCTTAGAATAAGCTATGTGAAAATTATTCTTTGGCACACAAGCTTTGCCGAAAAACAGGGGGGCATGTGTTAACACCAGATTTTGGCATTGGCAAAAACATAATTAAGAAGCCTCAAAAGGAAAAGTTCTCAAAGTGAGAAAGTTTCGTATCATCGAAAGGAGAAATTTTGATATTTGGGTCATAGACATCCGATCTCATCTCTAAGGCTGCAGTTGTATTCGAAGTACTGAGATTTTGTATCCAGAACACTTTTCGGCTGATTACACCCCAAGATGGCCCCATATGGAAAACTGATATACATGAATTGTCTTTCGTACCGCGCTTCCGCCGGGCTGTGTGCAAAATGATCTATTTTGATATAAAGATCTTCCCAATCCGAGGTCGTGTGCAAAAGTGAGAGCCTGCACAGCGTGACCCTCCAGTGGGCAAAATATGACGCCCGGAACTAGACACACGTGTGGGTATGTGTGATGAGCTGCGTGAATATTTAGCTGTTTTGCACGAGCGATTTGGCCCTGAAGATGGCCTCAGATTGAAAAACTTCCAACGTGAAAGTTGTTCATCTCGTCGAACGATTAAATATGCTTTTGGGTGCATTTTCATCGGAGGTAGTTTACCACTACAAAAAAGACCTGCAAGGTGCAGCCAGTTTTAGACCGAACAGTTTTGGAAAGTTCGGATAAAACCAATCCGAATTTGACTAGGGTTTTGGACGTGAATCCAAATCTTTTCCTTGCACGGGAAGTCCAGCCGCCTCTTATATACCTAAGGGGTGACGGCCGATTGAACAACACACAATCGAATAAATCTATCTACATCTTTTACCTTTACTTTTCCTTCTCCCTTGTTCTTCTTCTTCCTCGTTCTTCGTTCGTTCTTCTTGTTGCAGGGCGGCGAACCTCGAGGCCCTAGGGGCGGTCAGGACGACCTAGGGCAGCCCATAGCTGCCGCGCACCCTGACGGTGTCCCTCCCGGGTGTGTGGGGTTTCAGGTCTACAAAAGCGCCCGCCGGATTGTCTTTCGTACCGCGCTTCCGCCGGGTCTCCTTCGACGTGAGCTGCGGTGCATCACCCCCGGCGTCGAGGGTACACGGTGACGTGTTCATGTGCGAACAGGATCATGTGTCCGAATGATCATCAGTCTTTTGTCGTCGTCTGATCGAGCGAGGAACCAGTTGTGCTTCCCTGTTTTTGGCAAAGGTGGTGTGATTACAAAGGGCAGTAACTGTAGGGACACTGCATCATATTGAAAAGAACAGGCATTGTTAATGTAAGATCAGCATTGTTTAGAGTATGAGTAGGATAATGCAAGAAATAGCATTGATATGTCCCTGTTGGAACTGGGAGGAAATAAAGGGAAATGTATACTGGGTTCGAAAATATAGAAGTGTCATGCATAGTTATATTCATGTTATCTCGCAATCGATTCTTCACATGAAACTACCATGTCATGCATGTTATGTAATCATGTTCTGTCCTCACAAACAAATTCTTCAAGGAAACTAACAGACCATGCATTGTTATATACTCATGTTCTGCGGGAAAAATTTTGTGAGGATATTATTCTAGCCATTGATTGCTGAAGGGCGAATATAGGTATGTACACATGGTAAGCATTACAGGATTTCACTACTTCCAAATATAGAGTTCTCCATATGCACATTTACTTCCCTCATGTATGGTTAGATGAAACCAACAGTGTGACGCATGTTTCTACATCATGAAAATGAGGAAACTAACATGGCCATTCACTACTAGGAAAAGGCATATAGATAATATGGACATTAATGGCGCACCACACATGTGGCGCGCCACTACTATATAGCAGTGGCGCACCATGTGTTGGTGCGCCATTAGTGTCCAAATACTAATGGCGCACCACATCCACAGTGCGCCACTGCTAACAATTTTTTTTTCAAAACTAGTAATGGCGCACCAGGGGATAGTGCGCCATTACTAGTTTTAACTAGTAATGGCGCACCACACCCTCGGTGCGCCACTACTAACAAATTTTTTTCAAAACTAGTAATGGCGCACCAGGGGATAGTTAAACTAGTAATGGTGCGCCATCCCCTGGTGCGCCATTACTAGTTTAACTAGTAATGGCGCACCACACCCTCGGTGCGCCACTACTATTTTTTTCAAAACTAGTAATGGCGCACCATGGGTGTGGTGCGCCATTACTAGTTTTAACTAGTAATGGCGCACCATTTGCTAGGTGCGCCACTAGTAACAGAAAAAAAATAGTTTTTAATTTTTTTTGGAAAAAATGTTCAAAATATGATACGTTATATGAACGAAAGTTTGAAATGTTTTTTAAAAATTTCATCACACTCATGAACATGAACAAAGTCCTAGACATCAACAAGGTTTGATAGGATTGATATACTAGATATATCAACAAGTGTGTGTTAAGTGAGCTGGTGTTGGGGTTGGATAGAACTCTGAAGTTAAGCGTGCTTGGGCTGGAGTAGTGTGAGGATGGGTGACCTTTCGGGATGTTTGACCACGGAGTGCGATTTGACTTGAGATTAAGCCATAGTGACCCGAGATTAAGGAAAAACAAAAAAATAAATTTGAAAAAACATTTGAAAAAAAATAATTCTGAAAAAAATTTGAAAAAAATTGTTAGTAATGGCGCACTTCTATGTGGTGCGCCATTAGTATCTGGTATACTAATGGCGCACCGTGTGATATACTAATGGCGCACTCCCTGGTGCGCCATTAGTATCAGGTATACTAATGGCGCACCAAGGGTGCGCCATTAGAATTAATTACTAGTGGCGTGATACTAGTGGCGCACCTGTAGTGCGCCATTAATGGCCAAAACAGGTGCACCACTAGCAGGCCTTTTCCTAGTAATGATTGATACGCACTCATATTTAGTAGTATATAGATTACTACAAAATAAGGAGAATATTCATATCTTCCTAACCGTTTGATTATTCAGGGGTACAAATTGGCTGTAATGACATGGTCACAATCGCATGAATTAAATCATTCCAAATATAGTTGATTTACGGCGTCTCTAATACATTGCCATAGTTCTACTCAAATTCTGCTCAAACAGGGATATGCCAATCATCACAAAAAGTTCAAACAATGTCAAGGTGTCATCATTATCATCAGATGGAAACAACTTACACGCGCCGTCCCAATCGCATGAATTAAATCATTCCAAATATAGTTGATTTACGGCGTCTCTAATACATTGCCATAGTTCTACTCAAATTCTGCTCAAACAGGGATATGCCAATCATCACAAAAAGTTCAAACAATGTCATGGTGTCATCATTAACATCAGATGGAAACAACTTACACGCGCCGTCCCAGCAATACGTGGTGCCATCTTCTTTGTCGATCGCGTAGATGATGCCAATGTGTTCAATAGCATCACAAAAGTGTGTATCAGCTTTGACGATCCACTGCGAGGTGAGGTGTCTCCGGCTAAAGAAGGCACCAGCGGAAGATAGGCGAGTCCGCGGTCGAACAAGGCAATTAGCTTGAAGTCTGCATAATTCGCATCTCATGTGGGCACTTGGCAGATTACAATCTTCTGCAAAACAAGGTGGGTCCAGCTGACTTCGTAATCTAGATGACTTGGACTGCGACGGTAAAACCCTATATAATCCAACGTAGGAAGGATAATCTCATGGGAGGTGTGGAAGTTCACGAGCACCAACTTTTTTCTGGTCTTGTGTGACGGCAACCACCCAGTGGGAGCTCATGTCGACCCAGTACATACCTGCCAGGAAGTTTCGGGCGATGGTGATTGGATCGAAGTCGAGGGAAATGATGTATGGCGACCCACTACATACCTGCAAAGAAGTTTCGGCTAATGGAGGTCGAATTGAAGTCGAGGGGCATCATGTACGCCTTTGTATCATGCAGAGCAAATCTCGCAAGACCAGATAGCAGCAAGCAGGGTGTCTTGAAAAGCTTAGGCCTTGCTTCGACGATGGACGTGTGCATGTCCCTCGAGCATGCAGCCAACCCCAGGGCGCTCAACATATCCATACACGAACAACAGAGGTCGAGGATGTCACTGGGGAAATTGCTCCAATCGCAGCTCATATGGATGTTACACGATTGGCGTTCGGCCATGGTGGAGTTTGGAAGGTGGGGTTTTTGGGGGCTTGATTTACGGGGGAGAAGGCTCTCGGTGCTGGAGCGGCTAGCTCGGGTATAGTGGTACTGGGGGAGGCAAGCGAGGCGAGGGTACGCGGGGGCACAGTGAGATGATGAAGTGTGACCTTAGGATCTCCGACGAGACAGAGATGGAGATGGAGTGGTGCTAGGGGAGAGGGAGACAAGGTGAGGCATGCTATACAACGGCGGTGATAGTGACTGCATAGTGCACAAGGTGAGGCTGACTTTGGTAACCCGAACACGCCGCCTGGACTGGTGTCACCTCGGGCGCAGGGTCTTGTGATGACCCACAAGTATAGGGGATCTATCGTAGTCCTTTCGATAAGTAAGAGTGTCGAACCCAGCGAGGAGCAGGAGGAAATGACAAGCGGTTTTCAGTAAGGTATTCTCTGCAAGCACTGAAATTGTCGGTAACAAATAGTTTTGTGATAAGGTAATCTGTATCGGGTAACAAGTAAAAAAAGTAAACAAGGTGCAGCAAGGTGGCCCAATCCTTTTTGTAGAAAAGTACAAGCCTGGACAAACTCTTATATAAAGGAAAACACTCCCAAGGACTCATGGGAATTATCGTCAAGCTAGTTTTCATCACGCTCATATGATTCACGTTCGTTACTTTGATAATTTGATATGTGGGTGGACCGGTGCTTGGGTACTGCCCTTCCTTGGACAAGCATCCCACTTATGATTAAACCCTCTCTCAAACGTCTGCAACTACGAAAGAAGAATTAAGGTGAACCTAACCATAGCATGAAACATATGGATCCAAATCAGCCCCTTACGAAGCAACGCATAAACTAGGGTTTAAGCTTCTATCACTCTAGCAACCCATCATCTACTTATTACTTCCCAATGCCTTCCCCTAGGCCCAAATAATGGTGAAGTGTCATGTAGTCGACATTCACATAACACCACTAGAGGAAAGACAACATACATCTCATCAAAATATCGAACGAATGCCAAATTCACATGACTACTTATAGCAAGACTTCTCCCATGTCCTCGGGAACAAACGTAACTACTCACAAATCATATTTATGTTCATAATCAGAGGGGTATTAATATTCATAAAGGATCTGAACATATGATCTTCCACCAAATAAACCAACTAGCATCAACTACAAGGAGTAATCAACACTACTAGCAACCCACAGGTACCAATCTGAGGTTTTGAGACAAAGATCGGATACAAGAGATGAACTAGGGTTTGAGATGAGATGGTGCTGGTGGAGATGTTGATGGAGATTGACCCCCTCCCGATGAGAGGATCGATGGTGATGACGATGGTGACGATTTCCCCCTCCCAGAGGGATGTTTCCCTGGCAGAATAGCTCCGCCGGAGCCCTAGATTGGTTCCGCCAAGGTTCCGCCTCGAGACGGCGGCACTTTGTCCCGAAAGCTTCCTTCTGATTTTTTCCAGGGAGAAAGACTTCATATAGCCAAAGATGGGCACCGGAGGCCTGCTAGGGGGGCCACGAGGCAGGGGGGTAGGGCGCCCCCCCACCCTCGTGGATGGTGAGTGGCCCCCCTTTGGTTCTTTCTTCGCCCAATATTTTTTATTCCCAAATGTGCCTCCGTGAAGTTTCAGGACTTTTGGAGTTATGCAGAATAGGTCTCTAATATTTGCTCCTTTTCCAGCCCAGAATTCCAGCTGTCGGCATTCTCCCTCTTCGTGTAAACCTTGTAAAATAAGAGAGAATAGGCATAAGTATTGTGACATAATGTGTAATAACAGCCCAAAATGCAATAAATATCGATATAAAAGCATGATGCAAAATGGACGTATCAACTCCCCCAAGCTTAGACCTCGCTTGTCCTCAAGCGGAAGCCGATATAGAAAAATATGTCCACATGTTTAGAGATAGAGGTGTCGATAAAATAAAATACGGACATGAGGGCATCATGATCATTCTTATAACAGCAACATATATATATATTGTCATATGATTTCTTTATGCTAAAGTAATAATATATTCACAATGTCAAGTATGAATTAGAAACTTCATTGAAGACTAACAAACTATAATCTCAGTCATTGAAGCAATTGCAATTTATCATAACATCGGAAAGAGTCAATATAAGAGCTTTTCAGCAAGTCCACATACTCAACTATCATTTAGTCTTTCACAATTGCTAACACTCACGCAATACTTATGGGTATGGAGTTTTAATCGGACACAGAGAAAGATAGGGGCTTATAGTTTTGCCTCCCAACCTTTTACCTCAAGGGTAATGTCAACAATAATAGTTCATGATAACTTACATCCAATTGGATATATATATCAGGATCTTTCCAACACAATGTGCTTGCCAAAGGATAAAATGTAAAAAGGAAAGGTCAAGATCACCGCGACTCTTGCATAAGACATAAAGCAAAAATAAAAGATAGGCCCTTCGCAGAGGGAAGCTGAGGTTGTCATGTGCTTTTATGGTTGGATGCACAAAATCTTAATGCGAAAGAACGTCACTTTATATTGCCACTTGTGATAGGGACCTTTATTATGTAGTCCGTCGCTTTTATTGCTTCCATATCACAAGATCGTATAAAGCTTATTTTCTCCACACTAATAAATCATACATATTTAGAGAGAAATTTTTATTGCATGCAACAATGAGAACTTACTTGAAGGATCTTACTCAATCCATAGGTAGGTATGATGGACACTCATGGAAAAATTGGGTTTAAGGATATTCGGAAGCACAAGTAGTATCTCTACTTGGTGCAAAGGATTTGGCTAGCATGAGGGGGAAAGGCAAGCTCAACATGTTGGATGATCCATGACAATATACTTTATTTTGGATATAAGAAAACATAACCCATTACGTTGTCTTCCTTGTCCAACATCAACTTTTTAGCATGTCATATTTTAATGAGTGCTCACAATCATAAAATATGTCCAAGATAGTATATTTATATGTGAAAACCTCTCTTTCTTCATTACTTCCTATTAATTGCAACGATGACCAAAACTATGTTTGTCAACTCTCAACAACTTTTATTCATCATACTCTTTATATGTGAAGTCATTACTCTCCATAAGATCAATATGATCTCTTTAATTCTTTTTATTCTTTCTTTTATTCCCTCAAGATCATAGCAAGATAGCAAAGCCCTTGACTTGAAACTAATCTTTATTATAAATAGCTCACAGACTCGATTACATAGAAGGATCATAAAGCAAAACTCAAAACTAGATCATACAAAAACTTTATTCTACTAGATCAAGATATTACCAAAAGGATCGAACTAAAAAACGGTAAAGATAGGAGTGTGATGGTGATACGATATCGGGGCACCTCCCCCAAGCTTGGCAGTTGCCAAGGGGAGTGCCCATACCCATGTATTTATGTCCCTTTCTTCGGAGGTGGTGATGATTGAGTTGTTGATGATAACATTGTGCCTTTAGCTTCTTCATATTGTAATTGAGAAGAGAAATTTCCTCCTTTAAATCATCGACCTCCGATTCCAGCTTCAAGATCTAGTCACATAAATCTCCTTTGCTTTTCTGCTGAAAACGAGAAGGAATAGATCGATTGTTAGATAGTTTAGCCCTCTTAGGGGGACTAGACTTCTTAAACTTCACGTGCATATCCCCAGGTTGAGGTAGAGGGACATCCTCCTCCTCCCCCGAACTTGAATCATTGATCCTCATCAAATGAGCATCCTCCTTATCATGCGTAGTTCGACCACAAGGACATAGATCCCCATAGGTCTTTGGGTCAGCAATGAGATGTGAGACATAGCTCTCTCCATCGGAGTCCTGAGATGACATCTTGCTCCAAATCTGCTACAAAAACAACTCAAAACAAACACAGAGGATATTTGCGTGGTATGGGTGTCAAAACCTTCGGGAGATTATATAATGAATTTTTACCGACCAAAAGAAGTATCGTGCAAGAAGATGGAGTCCAGAGAGCTGTAGCGACCAGACCTCAAATGGTCTGTGCTGCTGTGCACCAGTGTCATCCCTGGATCAGTAATGCTGACACGCACAGTACAAATGGAGGATTTATAACAGAGTAGCAATCACACACTTATTACATCGAATATCTCCAAAGAGATTAAGTATGATAAACATGGCTTAAGGCCATCTAATAACGATAACAGCGGAAGACTTGGAAGATAAGTGAGTCCATCAAATCCAGCGGCATCACTGAGTATAAGACCACGACCTAAGGCACCTTACTCGTCGTCTGAAAAGTCTGCAACATGAAACGTTGCAGCTCGAAAACGGGTCAGCACATAGAATATGCTGGCAATGTAACACATAGAGAGTAATGAGCAATAATAATGCTATACTACATGCATATATGGCTGGTGGAAAGCTCTATGGGTAAATTTTATGCGAAAAGCCAATTTTATCCTACTGCAAAGGAATAAATTTTATTTAACTATCATGGTGGTTGTTAAACATTGAGAAGGTACCTCCAACTCAATCCCAATTAAGTGTCATCATTAACCCAACAAAAAATTAAAAGTAACATGGTGATGAGATTCAAATGATAATCCAGGTACTAGATACTCAAGTTGTCCATAACCGGGGACACGGCTAACCATGATTAGTTTGTACACTCTGCAGAGGTTTGCGCACTTTTCCCCACAAGACTCGATCGCCTCCGTTTTATTTCTCGCACTGCATGGTGTTTGAGAAACGGATGACCGAGACACAGTCTTTCAGAAACAATCACTCTTTACTCTGGATGGACCGGTACACCTACTTTCCCCTACATCTGCTAGCCCACCTCTTCAAGAGATCTTGTAACCTACTCAACTATGCTAGAGCCCATAATAGCTTGTGGCTGCACACGGAAGTTTCTAGCATGAACAATCTTATGATCCCTTTGAGCCTGGGTGGCGGACCTTATAAAATCAGACAACACTAGGTTCTCCAGGTGCCTCAATCCACCCAGATGTGAGTTTTAGTTGCCACCTTACGTTGAACCATTAATAAACATCTCACATCTGTCATGAATATCTCTCAAACCCAAATCCACGTCTACGAGCATAGCATGGCAGTAATAATAGCAACGTAGAAGTAACTCCCAAGGGTTTGAATAGAAAACAGGTAATAGGTACTACCTCAACTACTTCCCAATTCCCACAATTTAATTAGATCCTAATCATGCAATTGTTTGAGGAATAGATCTAATGCAATAAAACTGGGTATGGAAAGTATGATCAAAGTGTTACTTGCCATGCTGATGATCCGCAAAACCTAGCGATTCGAAGTAACAAGCGGCACACTCCGGGTACTCTATCGCAAACAAACAAGCATGCAATCAGTATTCATCTAATGCACAGGTAAAACTCGAATGAAAGATCCAACCAGAAAGTTCAACTTAAGAACTCCGGTTTGCAAAAAGAATCAACTCGAAAGAAGCAACGAAAGTCAAACGGCGGAAGAAACAAGCTTCGTTTACTAATCTGGATCTAGGTCAAATTTTACTGTAGCAAAAACTTGTTTGAGTAGGTTAAACGGAAAGAGAATTTTGAGACGAAACTCTAGGCACTTGAATCGCCTGATTCCGATAAACGAGCGAGAAGTTAAACAGAAACGAAGATTCGATCAGAAATCGAATCTGAGATAATCGCAGAAAAATCCGACGAAAAAGAAAAACGGACGAACGGTTAAGAAACGGACGTTTGTTAACAGAGAAAAAAACCGACGAACGCATTCGTCAAAACGAACGGTTCGGTGAACGCTCGTAAAATAATAAAACCGAAAAAAAACCGATCTAGGGTTTCTTTTTAAAACAAAAACCGGTGACGAACGAGGCGAGGCAGTACCTCGTCGGGGTAGAGATCCGGCGGGGCTCCGGCGGGGGCGCGGGGTGCGGCGGGGGTGCGGGGCTCGGGGGGTGCGAGGGGCGGCGAGGGGGCGGCTCCGGCGACGAACGGCGGCGGCGGTGGGCTCGGCTCCGGCAGCGGCGGACGAGGCGGGTGCGGGCGGCGGCGGGCGAGGTGAGAGGAGAGGGGGGTGCGAGGTATATAAAGGGGGGAGAGCTCGGCTTGGAGGAGGGGGCGGCCGGGGAGGCGTGCGGCGGCGGGACTCGGCGCGGCGGCGCTCCCGTGCTGGGGAAGGAGAGGGCGACGGGGTGGGCCGGCGCTCGGCTGGGCTTCGGCCCGGTCGGGCGTCGCGCAGTTTTTTTTAAATACGTTCCGTGGAAAATAATTCATAGAAAAATAAATAAAAGTCAGAAAAATATAAAATAAATTTTCCCCGTCTAGTTAAAAAATCTAGAATAGGGTGAACATTTTTTAACACAAAATAAATATTTTGAAAACATGCAATATTTTTAATGCAATAAAAATTGTAAATAAAATCCAAATAAATTCCAATAAATGATTTTAACATTTTTCCTCCAGTATTTCAATTATTTTGGAGAAGTCATATTTTCTCCTCTCGTTTATTTTTAAAATGAAATATTTTTCCGGAGAGAAAATAATTAAAACCAGAATCCTCGTCTTATAATTTGATGAAAATCAAATATGAAAATTTGAGAAAATCCCCAACTCTCTCCGAGGGTCCTTGAGTTGCTTAGGATTTATCGAGGATTTGTCAAAATGCAATAAAACATGATATGCAATGATGATCTATGTATAACATACCAAATTGAAAATTTGGGATGTTACAAACCTACCCCCCTTAAGATGAATCTCGCCCTTGAGATTCGGGTTGGCTAGAAAACAGGTGGGAGTGGTCCTTCCGTAGATCTTCCTCTCGCTCCCAGGTGGCTTCATCTTCCGTGTGGTGACTCCACTGGACTTTGCAAAACTTGATAACCTTGCTGCGGGTAACTCGGCTGGCATACTCAAGAATCTTAACTGGTTTCTCCTCATAGGTCAAATCACTTTCCAGCTGAATCGCTTCCAGTGGCACAGTATCTCTCAGCGGTATCTCAGCCATCTCTGCGTGGCACTTCTTCAACTGAGAAACATGAAATACATCATGTACTCCAGACAATCCTTCGGGCAATTCCAGCTTGTAAGCAACCTCTCCCATACGTTCCAACACTCTGTATGGTCCGATAAAACGGGGCGCTAACTTTCCCTTAACTCCAAAGCGCTTCACTCCTCGAAGTGGTGATACTCGAAGATACACTCTGTCTCCGACTTCGTGAACTGTCTCCTTTCGTTTAGAATCAGCATAACTCTTCTGCCTGGACTGGGCTACCTTGAGCCTATCGCGAATCAACCTCACTTTCTGTTCAGACTCCTTAATCAAATCTGGTCCAAACAGCTGACGGTCTCCAACTTCGTCGCATAACAACGGTGTTCTACACCTCCTTCCGTACAAGGCTTCAAAAGGGGCCATCTTAAAACTGGTTTGATAACTGTTGTTATAAGAAAACTCCGCATATGGCAAATTGTCGTTCCAACTAGAGCCATAATCTAGTGCGCATGCTCTCAACATGTCCTCCAAAATCTGGTTGACTCTCTCGGTCTGTCCATCTGTCTGCAGGTGAAAAGCTGTACTAAATTCCAGCCTGGTTCCCAATGTTTCATGTAACTGCTTCCAAAACTTCGAGGTAAATTGGGTTCCTCTGTCTGATACAATGGTCCTCGGAACTCCATCCAAACATACGATCCTGGTCATGTATATCTTTGCCAACTTAGCACTGGTGTAAGTGGTCTTCACTGGAATAAAATGAGCCACTTTCGTCAAACGGTCGACTACAACCCATATTGAGTCATAGCCTGAACGAGTCCTGGGTAATCCTGTGATAAAATCCATGCCTATTTTATCCCACTTCCATTCGGGTATCGGCAATGGTTGTAGCAATCCTGCTGGCTTCTGATGCTCTGCCTTCACTCTCTGACACACATCACAAACTGCTACATATTCTGCAATGTCCTTCTTCATTCCGGTCCACCAGAAAGTATTCTTCAAATCCAAATACATCTTGGTATTCCCTGGGTGAATCGAGTATGGTGAATCATGGGCTTCTTGCAAAATCAACTTCCTGGTCTCCGGATCATTTGGCACATAAACGCGGTCCTCAAACCATAAGGTATCGTGCTCATCCTCACGAAATCCCTTGGCTTTTCCTTTGCTCATCTTCTCCTTTATATCTTCAATCTCCTTGTCTGTCTTCTGGGCTTCTCTAATCCTTTCCATCAAGGTAGACTGAATCTCCAATGTCGCTAAATAGCCTCTTGGGACTATCTCCAAACATAGCTCGCGAAGGTCCTCGGCTAACTCCTGAGGTAACTCTCCTGTCATGAGGGTGTTGACATGACTCTTGCGGCTCAACGCGTCTGCTACTACGTTAGCCTTTCCAGGGTGATAATGCAATCTCATATCATAATCTTTAATGAGCTCCAACCATCTCCTTTGTTTGAGATTTAACTCCTTCTGCGTGAAAATATACTTCAAACTCTTGTGATCCGTGTACACCTCACAATGGTTTCCGATGAGAAAATGTCTCCATGTCTTCAATGCATGCACCACGGCTGCTAATTCCAAATCGTGCGTAGCATAATTCTTCTCATGGGGTTTAAGTTGTCGTGAAGCATATGACACAACTCTTCCTTCCTGCATAAGCACTGCTCCAAGTCCTCGACGAGAAGCGTCGCAATAAACTTCATAATCCTTGCGTTGATCTGGCAGAATCAACACTGGTGAGGTAACCAATCGTTTCTTCAACTCCTGGAAACTAGCTTCACATTCCTCGGTCCAATTGAATTTGGTGTCCTTCTTCAATAGCTCAGTCATGGGCTTAGCAATCCTCGAGAAATTCTCGATGAATCTCCGGTAGTATCCTGCAAGTCCAAGAAAACTCCGGATTTCTCCAACTGTCGTGGGTGATTCCCAACTTGTCACTGTGTCAACCTTGGCAGGGTCTACTGCTATTCCTTCTCCAGAAATAACATGTCCAAGGAATCCAACTTCCTTCAGCCAAAATTCACACTTGCTGAACTTGGCATATAACTGATGTTCTCTGAGCTTCTCAAGTACCAATCGCAAATGCTCCTCATGCTCTTCCTCGTTCTTGGAAAAGATTAAAATATCATCAATGAACACCACGACGAACTTATCCAAAAACTCCATAAACACTTTGTTCATCAGGTTCATGAAATAGGCAGGTGCGTTAGTCAGACCAAATGACATAACGGTATACTCATACAATCCATATCTGGTGGTAAACGCCGTCTTAGGTATATCCTGCTCTCGAATCTTTAACTGATGGTATCCTGATCGTAGATCGATCTTGGAGAATACTTTAGCTCCTTGTAGGCGGTCAAACAAATCATTGATCATCGGCAGTGGATACTTGTTTTTGATGGTCACTTCATTCAATCCTCGGTAATCAACAACCATCCTTAACGATCCATCTTTCTTCTCCACTAGAAGTACTGGTGATCCCCAAGGTGACGAACTTGGGCGAATATAGCCTTTATCCAGTAACTCCTTAATCTGCTTCTTAATTTCCTCCAAATCTTTTGCGGGCATCCTGTACGGTCTCTTAGATATTGGCCCTGTGCCTGGCAAAAGTTCAATCAAGAACTCAATGTCTCTATCTGGTGGCATGCCTGGCAACTCTTCTGGAAATACATCCGGATAATCCTTCGCCACTGGTACTTCCTCCTTGGCGTAGGTTACGAAACTCACGCTTCTTCATAGCCATAGCTCCTGCAGAAACATGAGCTGTACGGAAAGCTTGCTGAAACTGGTCCCATGTGATAGTGTCAATGGGGTGCGTGGCTGTACAATTCTCCCACCATGATGCTGCGGGTCCATCAAGCTGATGTGCGGCAAAACGCACTCTTTCCGCATCTGTGCATCCTGCAGTGGTCAACTCCCTTCCAACTTTGCGGAGCCAATCATCTGCAACAATCGGCTCGGTGCTACTGGAAAACACCGGCGGGTTTAGCCTTAAGAAACGGGCTAAGTGATCAACAGGTGGTGGTGGCGGTGGGTTGTTGTTGTTGTTGTTGTTGCCTTGGTTCTGCACTAACACTTGCATCAGGGCATTCTGTTGCTGAATCAACTGGGTGATCTCTGGCGGGAAAACAAATCCGGTGTTGCGTCTCGGAGGCATCTGATAGGTTTAGAAAAGATGAGAGTTAAGAATAGAATGAGGTCTAGAGAGAAAACACTACCCATATGCTCATGAGACAAATACAATCAACATCACACAATCAATTCAAACAAGGCAAAACAATCGATCTAACTAGCGTTACAAAGTGCTTGAACTATACTATTAAATGGGGGAAAACTACTACTGATATGGTGGTCTACTAGAAATTCTGATCCGTCGAAGACTCCATGATGTCCGCTCCAGCCTCATCAACAAAATCGTCTTCACTTGGTTCCGAGTCAGTGTCGTCGATGATGATGTAGTTATCCAGACAAGTGCATTCGTCGTCTTCTGCTTTTGGCACTGGATTTCCCATGAATACTCCAATCTTCTTCTCCAGGTCATCATTCTTCCCTACTAGTGCGATGATTTCCTCCATAAAATCCTCGCGTGTAGCCTTGAGTTCTTCTTGGAGCTCTTTGATCTTCGTTAATGCCTTCTTCAGTTCTTCCTTGTCCGTGCACATCTGGTTCTCCTGGCGACGAATATGTTGATTTTGCTCCTGGATGAAAGCTGCAATAGATCCATCCTTCTTGGTTCTGATCATCCACAAATTTGGTAAATTGTATCCTTAAGCTCCTGGTGGTAGACTTCTCCAATGCATCCCATGGCGATGTGTGCGGCCATGCTCTTCCCTAAACTCCAGGTTGGTGCTTCGAAAACCAATCTTATGGGTTCAGTAACTAGCACAAACGTCCTTCCTGGAATGTGTACTTGAATCTTCCAGCTCTCCTCTTCGGGTAATGTGGCGTTGTAGGTTCCGGTGATGCTTGGTATTCCTATGTTCAAGTACTTAGTGACTTCCTTCAAGTGTCGACCAAACGGCGTGTCTTCATCTGGTTGCATGAACTTGCTCCTTGCATCCGCCATTCCTAAAAGAGTAGAAAAAGGAGAGGGGTCAGAAATGAGAAGAGAGAAGCTTTCTAGGGCTTAAGCTTAGTGGTCGTGTCCTACAGTCAGCGTGTGCTCTGATACCAACTTTGTAGCGACCAGACCTCAAATGGTCTGTGCTGCTGTGCACCAGTGTCATCCCTGGATCAGTAATGCTGACACGCACAGTACAAATGGAGGATTTATAACAGAGTAGCAATCACACACTTATTACATCGAATATCTCCAAAGAGATTAAGTATGATAAACATGGCTTAAGGCCATCTAATAACGATAACAGCGGAAGACTTGGAAGATAAGTGAGTCCATCAACTCCAACGGCATCACTGAGTATAAGACCACGACCTAAGGCACCTTACTCGTCGTCTGAAAAGTCTGCAACATGAAACGTTGCAGCCCGAAAACGGGTCAGCACATAGAATATGCTGGCAATGTAACACATAGAGAGTAATGAGCAATAATAATGCTATACTACATGCATATATGGCTGGTGGAAAGCTCTATGGGTAAATTTTATGCGAAAAGCCAATTTTATCCTACTGCAAAGGAATAAATTTTATTTAACTATCATGGTGGTTGTTAAACATTGAGAAGGTACCTCCAACTCAATCGCAATTAAGTGTCATCATTAACCCAACAAAATTAATTAAAAGTAACATGGTGATGAGATTCAAATGATAATCCAGGTACTAGATACTCAAGTTGTCCATAACCGGGGACACGGCTAACCATGATTAGTTTGTACACTCTGCAGAGGTTTGCGCACTTTTCCCCACAAGACTCGATCGCCTCCGTTTTATTTCTCGCACTGCATGGTGTTTGAGAAACGGATGACCGAGACACAGTCTTTCAGAAACAATCACTCTTTACTCTGGATGGACCGGTACACCTACTTTGCCCTACATCTGCTAGCCCACCTCTTCAAGAGATCTTGTAACCTACTCAACTATGCTAGAGCCCATAATAGCTTGTGGCTGCACACGGAAGTTTCTAGCATGAACAATCTTATGATCCCTTTGAGCCTGGGTGGCGGACCTTATAAAATCAGACAACACTGGGTTCTCCAGGTGCCTCAATCCACCCAGATGTGAGTTTTAGTTGCCACCTTAAGTTGAACCATTAATAAACATCTCACATCTGTCATGAATATCTCTCAAACCCAAATCCACGTCTACGAGCATAGCATGGCAGTAATAATAGCAACGTAGAAGTAACTCCCAAGGGTTTGAATAGAAAACAGGTAATAGGTACTACCTCAACTACTTCCCAATTCCCACAATTTAATTAGATCCTAATCATGCAATTGTTCGAGGAATAGATCTAATGCAATAAAACTGGGTATGGAAAGTATGATCAAAGTCTTACTTGCCTTGCTGATGATCCGCAAAACCTAGCGATTCGAAGTAACAAGCGGCACACTCCGGGTACTCTATCGCAAACAAACAAGCATACAATCAGTAATCATCTAATGCACAGGTAAAACTCGAATTAAAGATCCAACCAGAAAGTTTAACTTAAGAACTCCGGTTTGCAAAAAGAATCAACTCGAAAGAAGCAACGAAAGTCAAACGGCGAAAGAAACAAGCTTCGTTTACTAATCTGGATCTAGGTCAAATTTTACTATAGCAAAAACTTGTTTGAGTAGGTTAAACGGAAAGAGAATTTCGAGACGAAACTCTAGGCGCTTGAATCGCCTGATTCCGATAAACGAGCGAGAAGTTAAACAGAAACGAAGATTCGATCAGAAATCGAATCTGAGATAATCGCAGAAAAATCCGACAAAAAAGAAAAACGGACAAACGGTTAAGAAACGGACGTTCGTTAACAGAGAAAAAAACCGACGAACGCATTCGTCGAAACGAACGGTTCGGTGAACGCTCGTAAAATAATAAAACCGAAAAAACCGATCTAGGGTTTTTTTAAACGAACGGTTTTTTTTAAACAAAAACCGGCGACGAACGAGGCGAGGCAGTACCTCGTCGGGGCAGAGATCCGGCGGGGCTCCGGCAGGGGCGCGGAGTGCGGCGGGGGTGCGGGGCTCGGGGGGGTGCGAGGGGCGGCGAGGGGGCGGCTCCGGCGACGAACGGCGGCGGCGGCGGGCTCGGCTCCGGCGGCGGCGGACGAGGCGGGTGCGGGCGGCGGCGGGCGAGGTGAGAGGAGAGGGGGGGTGCGAGGTATATAAAGGGGGGAGAGCTCGGCTTGGAGGAGGGGGCGGCCGGGGAGGCGTGCGGCGGCGGGACTCGGCGCGGCGGCGCTCCCGTGCTGGGGAAGGAGAGGGCGACGGGGTGGGCCGGCGCTCGGCTGGGCTTCGGCCCGGTCGGGCGCGCCCTCCACCCTCGTGGATGTCTCGTGTCCCTTTTGGACTACTTCTTATTTTCCTATTTTCTTAAATATTCCAAAACGGAGAAAAATTGCCATTAGAACTGTTTTGGACTCGGTTTACTTACCGTACCACATAACTATTCCTTTTTGGAGTCTGAAATGTTCTGGATAGTGTCCCTTATATATTCCTTCGGGGTTACGGTCTCAATAACATTAGTTTCAACATTTATGGGATTACCTGAGATATAATGCTTGATTCTTTTACCGTTCACCACGTTTGGATTTGTGCCTTCGAAGTTGTTGATTTTTTTGGCACCGGAACGATAGACCTCCTTGGTAACGTAAGGACCTTCCCATTTAGAGAGGAGTTTTCCTGCAAAAAATCTTAAACGAGAGTTGTATAACAAAACATAATCACCTACATTAAACTCACGCTTTTGTATCCTTTTGTCATGCCATCTTTTAACTTTTTCTTTAAACAGTTTGGCATTCTCATAAGCTTGGGTTCTCCACTCATCAAGTGAGCTAATGTCAAATAGTCTCTTCTCACTAGCAAGTTTGAAAACATAATTGAGCTCTTTAATGGCCCAATATGCCTTATGTTCTAGTTCGAGAGGTAAGTGACATGCTTTTCCATAAACCATTTTATACGGAGACATACCCATAGGATTTTTATATGCAGTTCTATAGGCCCATAATGCATCATCAAGTTTCTTGGACCAATTCTTTCTAGATCTATTTACAGTCTTTTGCAAAATTAATTTAATCTCTCTATTACTCAATTCTACTTGACCACTAGACTATGGGTGGTATGGAGATGCAATTCTATGATTAACGTCATACTTAGCAAGCATTTTACGGAAAGCACCATGAATAAAATGTGAACCACCATCAGTCATTAAATATCTAGGGACTCCAAACCTCGGAAAAATAACTTCTTTAAGCATATTAATAGAGGTGTTATGATCAGCACTACTAGTTGTAATAGCTTCTACCCACTTAGTAACGTAATCAACAACAACTAAAATATATGTATACCCATTAGAGGAAGGAAACGATCCCATATAATCAAAGCCCCAAACATCAAATGGTTCAATAACAAGTGAATAGTTCATAGGCATTTCTTGACGCCTACTAATATTACCAATTCTTTGACATTCATCACAAGATAAGACAAACTTACGGTCATCTTTGAAGAGAGTAGGCCAATAAAAACCGGATTGCAATACCATATGTGCAGTTCTATCTCTAGCGTGGTGTCCTCCATAAGCCTCGGAGTGACACTTGAGTAGGATCTGTTCCTGTTCATGCTCAGGTACACAACGTCTAATAACACCATCTACTCCTTCTTTATAAAGGTGTGGATCATCCCAGAAGTAATGTCTTAAATCATAGAAGAACTTTTTCTTTTGCTGGTATGTGAAACTAGGTGGTATAAATTTAGCAACAATGTAATTAGCATAATCAGCATACTAAGGAGCAGTACGAGAAGCATTTATGACAGCTAATTGTTCATCAGGAAAGCTATCATCAATAGTGTGACGCCCTCGATTCAATCGTACACTAATCATACACGCAAATGTGTATGATCAAGATCAAGGACTCACGGGAAGATATCACAACACAACTCTAGACACAAATTAAAATAATACAAGCTTTATATTACAAGCCAGGGGCCTCGAGGGCTCGAATACATAAGCTCGAATACACAAGAGTCAGCGGAAGCAACAATATCTGAGTACAGACATGAGTTAGACAAGTTTGCCTTAAGAAGGCTAGCACAAAAGCAACAACGATCGAAAAGGCAAGGCCTCCTGCCTGGGAGCCTCCTAACTACTCCTAGTCATCTGCGGCCTCCACGTAGTAGTAAGCATCGGCGGTGGCATCTGGCTCCTGGGCTCCGACATCTGGTTGCATCAACCGGAAAGAAGAAGAAAGGGGGAAAAGGGGAAGCAAAGCAACCGTGAGTACTCATCCAAAGTACTCAGCAAGCAAGGATCTACACTACATATGCAACATTATCAAAGAGAGGCTGTATATGTGGACTGGGTTGCGGAAATGCCAGAATAAGGGGGGAGAGCCTAGTCCTATTGAAGACTAGCATCTTCAACATCTTCCGCGGTCTTGCAGCATTAGAAGAGTACAGATCAACATAATGTAAAGTAGTAGTAGTGTTAACAACCTCAGCCAGAGATCTTTTCTCGACTCCCTGCAAGAAAGCAATCCCAGAGCCATACTATCCAATGCTCATCACAATCCAATTCCCATCACAAGTATCCAGTTCTAGTTGTATCGATCGGGATACAACTCCAAGTGTCCGCTACCGTAGGACAGGCTATCGATAGATGTTTTCTTCCCTGCAGGGGTGCACCAACTTACCCACCACGCTCGATTAACTCCGGCCGGACACACTTTCCTGGGTCATGCCCGGCCTCGGCCAAACAATACGCCGCAAGCCGACCTAGGCTTAATAGAGAGGTCAGCACGCCGGACTAATCCTATGCCCCAGGGGTCATGGGCCATCTCCCCGGGAACTCCTGCACGTTGCGAACACAGCCGGTGAGCAGACCTAGATACCTCCTTAAAAAGGCAGGTGCTTACCAGTCCAACCCGGCGCGCGCCGCTCAGTCGCTGGCGTCTATTAAGCTTCGGCTAATGTATACGACGCAGAACACCCATACTATGCCCACGTGATGGTTAGTGCTATCAGGCCAGAGGCCCCTCGGATCAAATATTCAAATCATAGTGGATTAGGAACGCGCGGTAACAAGCAGAGACTCACAGAAGATGTGACCCCGTCGCCCCGTCTTGAGGACTTGCGGCAAGGGCTAGGAATGCCCGGCCACGCCTCGTAATTATCTCGCGGACACCCTCCAGGTCAACCCGTCTCCACATCACTCGTGGGTACCCCTCAAGGTCGACCCACCTTTCCAAATAACAGTGGTAAAGTCCAAGTATCTGTGTGTCCAAACATCAAGGGGAAAACCCGAGGAATCACCCCCGGTGAATTCCACTCGATGTAATCATCAAGGTGAACGTAAGAGGATCCACCCCCGAGGTTCACACTTGAGGGGTTGCACGACAGAGTCGTATCGGAAGTGGTTAAGGCGGAATCACCCCCGATGACCATGACCGAATAGCTACACTACGGGGTTAACATAAAAAGTGATGTAGAGGTCTCACCCTCGGCACTCGATAGTAACCCAGTAGTGCCGAGCAACTAAGGGGAAAGTGATGTGCGGTGCCGGGGCCTGGTCTTCGATCCCGTTGATCGGGTCTTCAATGATGAAGCAGGGGCAACAAGGACAAGGTGGGGGTCACTGATGGATCACTAACCAACCTATACTAAGAAGTTTAGGATAAGCAGGTAGGTAACAATGAGCAGGTTACAAAAGCAGGCTATGCATCAGAATAGGAGCAAACAATAATAGTAGAAAAATCTAATGCAAGCATGAGAGAATGGAATGGGCGATATCGGGATGATCAAAGGGGGGGCTTGCCTGGAAGCTCTGCTGAAAAGGAAGAAGTGTCGTCGTCGACGTAGTCGATCACAGGGGCGGCATCGGCAGCCGTCACGGGGTCTACCGAAGAGAAGAGGGGGAGAAATAGTAAATACATAGTAAGCAAGTGCATAACAGGACAACAGGTAGAGCTAGACGTGTTCTAACGTGGTGCTACACGATACCGGTGAAGGGGAAGTCAACCGGGAATGTTTTCCCGGTTTCGGACATGTGTCAGACAGATGACCGGAGGGGGAAAGATCCATGTTCAGATAGTTAGAGGCATGTGACAGATGAATGGACCGCGTATTCGGATTCGTTGGATTTTTTTGAGCAACTTTCATGTAGAAAACATTTTCATCCGAGTTGCGGTTTATTTCCTATGAATTTACAAAGATTAAATGATTTTCTAATCTCCTGATTTCAATTTAATTCAAGAATATTAATAGACAGAAAATGCTAGGTGCACCCGGTGCATGCACCCAGAGTGGCTGACAGGTGGTGTCAGTCATCTGCCCAGTCAGGAGTTGACTAGTCCACAGTTGACTGGTCAAAGGGGGCCTGGGACCCCCATGTCATTGGCAGAGGCAACTAACAGTGTTTATATAAATTATTTAACCTAATTAGACAGAGAGGGCCCACATGTCATAAGAACACTTGTATTTTTAACAGATTGATTTAAAGGGGGAGTTAGTAGATGGGACCCATGTGTCATACACTAATTAGGAGTGGTTAGCACTAATGGGGATTAGTTCCTAAACTAAACGAGGCCGGACCCCAAGTACAGAGGCACAGGCGCCGGCGCTCGGCGACTGCGGCCATGAGCAGCAGGCCGGGGCGCTGGGGAGGTGCGAGCAGCGAGGGGAGCGGGGGCAGGGAGGAGGAGCGGCGGCTGGCAGTAGGAGGTGGCGGGCGCACACGCGGATGGAGAGGCGCGCGCGAGCGAGGCCACGAGGCTGCGAGCGGGGCGCGGTCGGGTGATGCCCGGGGCATGGCCAGGGCGTAGCTGGCACGTCGGCGAGCACGAGAAGGCTCGCGGGGACGGGGAGGGAGCGGGGTGAGCGGGCGCGCGTAGGGTGGCGCTGGAGGGCGCGGGTGGCGCTCCACCACACGAGAAGGGGCGCAGCTGGGGAGGGTGCACGCAGGCGAGGCAGGCACGCACGGCCAAGACAGCGGGCGCGTAGGAGCTCGGGCTCTGACGGCCATGGCGAGCTACGGGAGATGGAAAACGACGACCGAACAAAAGGGAAACTGGGTGGGAGGAAGCGCAGCTCACCATGGAGCTCGGTGACGCGCTCGAGGAGGTCGAGGATGGCTCGACGGCAACACAATCGGCGGCTTGGCACCACGGCCGTGAGCGGAGAAGATGCCTTGATGGCGGCGATGTGATGCTTCCCCGCTTGAGCTGCTGCTTGTACTCGACGAAGATGAGACGGCGGAGCTCCTGGATGTCTTCACGTGGCTCGGGGAGGTCCCAGAGCACGACTACGAGGCGGCACCGGCGATGGAGCTTCGGGCGACGGCTCGATCTGCAACGAGAGAGCGAGGGAGGGGGTTACTGGAGGGCTAGGGTTTGCTAGGGGGGGTCGAGGGGGCCTTATCCACATGGGGAGACGGCGGGATGGCCGGCGCGCTCGTCCACGAGGTCTCTGGTGAACAGAGGAAGAAGGAGGCAGGGGGAAAGTTGGCCTGGGGTGGATTCGGCCTGTTACTGTGGACTTGTGGCCCAAGTGCACAGTGGGGCCTTTTCCTTTTCCCCCCTTTTTCTAATTTCAAATTTTATTTTATTTTTTTGCAATTTCTTTTAGTACCAAATGATTTTTGTTTTGAACAAAACTTGGCACATAAATCTAACACAATACCTTGAGATGGAACAAAAAGTTGGGGTCAAAAAGGATTTGTCTAATCAATTTTAGAAATTGAAAAGCCCAATTTAAATGTTGCTGGACCACCAAATGAATTCCCACGGGCATTTTGGGAATTTAGAAGAGGTTGGTTTCAACATGACAATGATCAGGTAAATTTATAGGATAAGGTGAGCATTTTAGTTTTACTGCTCGAAGAAATAATTTATTCGACTTATTTTAAATTTGAAAAAGGCTTTGATTTTTTGACAAGTGGCAAGCTGCATAGTAATCACGATGACATGGCCACCATTAGGGGCAGATTACTGTATTATGATTCTCGGGGCGTTACAAATAGGTAGTGGGTCATCAAGAATATTCTCTAACCTAGATAAGTTGTCTGCAACGGGGTTCTCATCTCCCTTTCTATCAATAATATGCAAGTCAAATTCTTGTAGCAAGAGAACCCATCTAATAAGTCTTGATTTAGCATCTTTCTTTTCCATAAGATATTTAATAGCAGCATGATCAATGTGAACAGTTACTTTAGAATCAACAATATAAGGTCTGAACTTATCACAAGCAAATACAACTGCTAAAAATTCCTTTTCAGTAGTAGCATAATTTCTCTGGGCACTGTCTAGAGTTTTACTAGCATATTGGATAACATTTAATTTCTTATCAACTCTTTGTCCTAGAACAGCACCTACAGCATAATCACTAGCATCGCACATAATTTCAAAGGGTAAATTCCAATTAGGTGGCTGAACAATAGGTGCAGAAATCAAGGCTTTCTTAAGTATTTCAAATGCTTCAACACAATCATCATCAAAGACAAAAGGAACATCTTTTTGTAAGAGATTAGTCAGAGGCCTAGAAATTTTAGAGAAATCCTTAATGAACCTCCTATAAAAACCGGCATGACCAAGGAAACTTCTTATACCTTTAATGTCTTTAGGACACGGCATCTTTTCAATAGCATCAACTTTAGCTTTATCAACTTCAATACCTCTTTCAGAAATTTTATGCCCCAAGACAATACCTTCATTAACCATAAAGTGGCACTTCTCCCAATTCAAGACAAGATTAGTTTCTTCAAATCTCTGCAAAACTCGATCAAGGTTCCTTAAGCAATCATCAAAAGAAGTTCCATATATAGAAAAATCATCCATGAAAACCTCAACAATCTTTTCACAAAATTTAGAGAATATAGCAGTCATACATCTTTGGAAGGTAGCATGTGCATTGCATAAACCAAAAGGCATACATCTATAAGCAAAGGTACTGAAAGGGCAAGTAAAAGTGGTATTTTCTGATCCTCTTTGACACAGGTATTTGAGAGAAACCAGAATAACCATCTAGAAAGCAAAAATGTGTATGTTTGGATAATCTCTCTAGCATTTGATCAATAAAAGGTAAAGAGTAACGATCCTTTTTAGTGGCTTTATTTAGTTTATGGAAATCAATTACCATTCTATAACCTGTAACAATTCTTTGTGGGATCAATTCATGTTTATCATTAGGAACAACAGTAATACCTCCCTTCTTAGGGACACAATGGACAGGGCTTACCCACTGACTATCAGCAACGGGATAAATTATACCTGCCTCTAGAAGCTTCAGTATTTCTTTTCTTACCACTTCTTTCATCTTAGGATTTAACCGTCATTGGTGATCAACAACCGGTTTAGCATCTTTCTCCAATTTTATTTTGTGCTGGCATAGGGTGGGACTAATGCCCTTAAGATCATCAAGAGTATATCCAATAGCAGCACAGTGCTTCTTCAGAGTTTTCAATAATTTCTCTTCTTCCTGCTCTGAAAGGTTAGCACTAATAATGACAGGATATATCTTCTTTTCATCTAGATAAGCATATTTAAGAGTATCAGGCAATGGTTTAAGATCAAACACGGGATCACCCTTGGGTGGAGGAGGATCCCCTAGAATTGTTGGAAATATGCCCTAGAGGCAATAATAAAATGGTTATTATTGTATTTCCTTGTTCATGATAATTGTCTATTGTTCATGCTATAATTGTATTAACTGGAAACCGTAATACATGTGTGAATACATAGACCAGAACATGTCCCTATTAAGCCTCTAGTTGACTAGCTCTTTGATCAATAGACGGTTATGGTTTCCTGACCATGGACATTTGATGTCATTGATAACGGGATCACGTCATTAGGAGAATGATGTGATGGACAAGACCCAATCCTAAGCATAGCACAAGATCGTGTAGTTCGTTTGCTAAGATATTTTCTAATGTCAAGTATCATTTCCTTAGACCATGAGATTGTGCAACTCCCGGATACCGTAGGAATGCTTTGGGTGTACCAAACGTCACAACGTAATTGGGTGGCTATAAAGGTGCACTACAGGTATCTCCGAAAGTGTCTGTTGGGTTGGCACGAATCGAGACTGGGATTTGTCACTCCGTATGACGGAGAGGTATCTCTGGGCCCACTCGGTAATGCATCATCATAATGAGCTCAATGTGACTAAGGAGTTAGCCACGGGATCATGCGTTACGGAATGAGTAAAGAGACTTGCTGGTAACAAGATTGAACGCGGTATTGGGATACCGACAATCGAATCTCGGGCAAGCAACATGCCGATAGACAAAGGGAATTGTATACGGGATTGATTGAATCCCCGACATCGTGGTTCATCCGATGAGATCATCGTGGAACATGTGGGAGCCAATATGGGTATCCAGATCCCGCTATTGGTTATTGGCCGGAGAGGTGTCTCGGTCATGTCTGCATGGTTCCCGAACCCGTAGGGTCTACACACTTAAGGTTCGGTGACGCTAGAGTTGTTATGGGAAATAGTATATGGTTACCGAAGGTTGTTCGGAGTCCCGGATAGGATCCCGGACGTCACGAGGAGTTCCGGAATGGTCCGGAGGTAAAGATTTATATATGGGAAGTCATCATACGGTCACCGGAAGTGTTCGGGGGTATGCCGGTATTGTACCGGGGCCACCGTAGGGGTTCCGGGGGTCCACCGGGAGGGTCCCACCTGCCCCGGAGGGCTTTATGGGCTGTAAGTGGAAGGGAACCAGCCCCTAAGTGGGCTGGGCACCAACCTCCCTCTAGGGCCCATGCGCCTAGGGTTGGGGGAAACCCTGGAGGGGGCGCCCCCTTGACTTGGGGGGCAAGCCACCCTCCCTGGCCGCCGCCCCTCCCACCAGATGGGATCTAAAGGGGCCGGGCCCCCTCCCTTGCCCCTATATATAGTGGAGGGGTGGGAGGGCAGCCGCACACCTGGCCTGGCGCAGCCCTCTCCTCCTCCAACTCCTCCTCCTCCTCCGTAGTGCTTAGCGAAGCTCTGCCGGAGAACCACGAGCTCCATTGCCACCACGCCGTCATGCTGCTGGAGTTCTCCCTCAACTTCTCCTCTCCCCTTGCTGGATCAAGAAGGAGGAGACGTCCCCGGGCTGTACGTGTGTTGAACGCGGAGGCGCCGTCCGTTCGGCGCTAGATCGGATCTTCCGCGATTTGAATCGCCGCGAGTACGACTCCATCAACCGCGTTCTTGTAACGCTTCCGCTTAGCGATCTTCAAGGGTATGAAGATGCACTCCCTCTCTCTTGTTGCTAGCATCTCCTAGATTGATTTTGGTGACACGTAGGAAAATTTTGAACTATTGCTATGTTCCCCAACAGTGGCATCATGAGCTAGGTCTATGCGTAGATTCTATGCACGAGTAGAACACAAAGTAGTTGTGGGCGATGATTTGTTCAATTTGCTTACCGTTACTAGTCTTATCTTGATTCGGCGGCATTGTGGGATGAAGCGGCCTGGACCGACCTTACACGTACTCTTACGTAAGACAGGTTCCACCGACTGACATGCACTTGATGCATAAGGTGGCTAGCGGGTGTCTGTCTCTCCCACTTTAGTTGGATCAGATTCGATGAAAAGGGTCCTTATGAAGGGTAAATAGCAATTGGCATATCACCGTTGTGGCTTTTGCGTAGGTAAGAAACGTTCTTGCTAGAAACCCATAGCAGCCACGTAAAACATGCAACAACAATTAGAGGACGTCTAACTTGTTTTTGCAGGGTATGCTATGTGATGTGGTATGGCCAAAAGGATATGATGAATTATATATGTGATGTATGAGATTGATCATGTTCTTGTAATAGGAATCACGACTTGCATGTCGATGAGTATGACAACCGGCAGGAGCCATAGGAGTTGTCTTAATTTATTGTATGACCTGCGTGTCAATGAAAACGCCATGTAATTACTTTACTTTATTGCTAACCGTTAGCCATAGTAGTAGAAGTAATAGTTGGCGAGACAACTTCATGAAGACACGATGATGGAGATCATGATGATGGAGATCATGGTGTCATGCCGGTGACGAAGGTGATCATGCCGTGCCTCGAAGATGGAGATCAAAGGCGCAAGATGATATTGGCCATATCATGTCACTTTATGATTTGCATGTGATGTTTGTCATGTTTACATCTTATTTGCCTAGAACGACAGTAGCATAAATAAGATGATCCCTCACTAAAATTTCATGAGACGTGTTCTCCCTAACTGTGCACCGTTGCGAAGGTTCGTTGTTTCGAAGAACCACGTGATGATCGGGTGTGATAGATTCTAACGTTCGCATACAACGGGTGTAAGCCAGATTTACACATGCGAAACACTTAGGTTGACTTGACGAGCCTAGCATGTACAGACATGGCCTCGGAACACAAGAGACCGAAAGTGAGTGGCCCCCTCTGGTTCTTTCTTCGCCCAATATTTTTTTATATTCCCGAACATGCCTCCGTGAAGTTTCAGGACTTTTGGAGTTGTGCAGGATAGATCTCTAATATTTGCTCCTTTTCCAGCCCAGAATTCCAGCTGCCGGCATTCTCCCTCTTCGTGTAAACCTTGTAAAATAAGAGAGAATAGGCATAAGTATTGTGACATAATGTGTAATAACATACCATAATGCGATAAATATCGATATAAAAGCATGATGCAAAATAGACGTATCATCTTGTCACTTCACTGTGAGGACCAGATGAATAATATTTTGACCATCAAGTGTACCACAGTTCTACTACTACTACTAGTAGGAGTAGTAGGAACATGAGTAGTACTGTATAGGGGAAACAGGTCTCCCGTGCTAGGTCCCACCTGTCAGGAGGGGTGCAGAAATAAAAAGCAATCATAAAATGTCTCACCACGGTGATTCGAAAGAGTGACCTCGACTAGCCAGTGGCACATGTAGTGCTAGAAGGATGGGCACGTACATGGACAGGTACCACTCCTCAATCTACCCGCGTAGCCTTTTCGTGTAGTCTACCTAGCCGTCTAATCAACTACCTGCAGGCCACTTTTCCCATTTACTTCTCCATCGGGAACCGATTTTCCTCGGCTTCTTCACCTCTCCTTCATCTTCATTTGCATCCAAACCACACTACATTCACATTGTTTTAACCTCTTCACATACTCCTAGAGTAATTCCGAAGCCCCTTTAAATAATCATCTTCTTTAGTTAGACTAGCCATCTAATCCTAATTCTCCAAACCATAGCCCTCCGGTCTAGCGGTTCCAAATGGCGAAAGAGATCGAGATGCAGGTTTTTAGCGTCCAACATGTCCTCGTCGAAGGCTCGTTAAGCATAGTTGCCACCGTCACCGACCACCCAAGGGTTGTTCGGAAGTGGATCAACAATATCCAACTCCCTCCAAAAGGTGGAGATGAAGATCATCGGTCTCGACGCAGAGTACACGGAGCATGCCACTGGGAAGATCCAACGCGCCGCCGTCCTTCAGCTGTGCCTCAAAGATGATGTTTTTGTGTACCTGTCGGAGTAATGGGCCACGGGTAGGCTAACCCGAGTCCCTGAGCCTTTTGAGACAACGGGGCTGGCTGCGCCCCTCAAGGTGTCAAGACGAGGTGCCGCCTTCTGGTAGCCGGCTGGAGGAATAGCCGGCTGCCCGTAGACGGTCGAGTTCCAGAAGCCGGCATCAAGACAAGCCGACTCCTAGTGGGCGGTTTCCAGAGAAGTCGGCCCCTAGCAGTCGGCCCGTGGCACCCACGAAGCCTGCGCCTTCATCAAGAAAGACAAGACAGGGAGTGGCTACAGTGTAGCCCATCCCTCCCAAATCCAGGGATGGGCGTGGCCACAGTGCACCGTACAGGCAGAGATCTCCACCCAGCGCGGCACTGTTGCCACTCCACCCCTAACATCACCGCAAGCAGGCGGAGCCCTGCTCCCACGACGGCCTGTCGGTACGGCCCAAGGACGATGGGCCCCACCGATTAGCGAGAGCCCGGAAGACGGCTAGAGCCCCACCAGTCGGATCCGAGGGAGGTCGGTCCCCAGCAGTCGGCCCGCCCCTTCTCGGGACCCACGCGCCATTAACCAGACGAGACACAGAGTGGCTACAGTAATCGCCCGCCAAGCGGCGGGGCTGTAGCCATGCTCCCCTGACCGAGCCTGCGTCATTAGCATCGTGGCTACAGTGATCAGCAGCCGACAAGACCCGTGAGCGGCGGGGGCGGCCTGTCGGCTCCGTACCAGACCAGTCGGCGGGGCCCACCAGGTGGCGGGCCCCAGCAGCCGGCGAAGAAGCCGGCAACCAAAGAGACTGACAGCCGGGTCCTACACCCGGCCGGATTACTATTGTACCCCTAGGGAGTAGGCCTATATAAACCCCCAGGGCACCCATGCAAAGGGTTCCCAACCTGTTAGAACTAGACCGACCCATAGAGAAAGGAGAGAGCTAGCCTTGCTTTCTTCCACCTCTAGCAAACAGCTCAAGGAGCACCATTGTACTCACTAGTGCCTTAGTGATCATGCGGAGACCCCGCAGAGCAGGACTAGGGGTGTTATCTCCTAGGAGAGCCCCGAACCTGGGTAAAGTGCGCCGGCGTTCGTGTCTACGCCTCATCCCGCTTCCAGGCACCGGCGACGTTCTACTCGCTCCCACCATGATAAGCCATCCATTGGCATATGTCGCACCCTACCCCCGACATTTGGCGCCCACCGTGGGGCCAGGTGCACCGTCATCCGGAGACCTGTTCTGGACGGGAACCCTTTTCCTCCCTGGCGAGCGCAGCAAGCCCGGCACGCCAGACAGAGTCTGCGCTGACGCGCTGCATGGCGCGGAGGTCGCCTGCGCGGCGAGCTGCCTCGCCGATCTTATTGGCGAGGTTCGCCTCTCCGACGAGCCCGCGTCTGATGCGGGCACCGAAGGCCCTGAGAGCCGCCTCGCGAGCCTCCTCGATCAGCTCCACTTCACCAGCGAGCCTACTGTGGACTTGGAATCTGTAGGCTCCACCGACCCGATGCTTGTCGATTCCGACATTGCGTCGCTTGACGCGTTCCCCGCCAACGTGGTGGTCTACGACGAGCCGCTTCCTCACGCGGAGAGCGGCGGAAGCGCCATCACGGAGGTGCTTGTCATCGGCCACAGCGAGCACTCCGGCGGGGGTGCTCATGACCCGCTCGATGCGGCACTGCAAGACCTGACGGCGCCCATTCCAGAAGACGCCGACGCCGAGATGCTGGAGGCATGCCGCGCCCAGCTAGTCAAGAGTGCCAAGAAGCTGGCCAACATGAGACGCCTATCGGAGGCCTACCCGCGCGAGATGGACCGCGCTGTGGGTGGCACGCCGGCTCCTGGTGGGCCTAGCCGCATCGGCACGGTCCAGCAACGCGGCGCGGCCATCGCCAGCCTATTCGGGGCAGATCGCCCCGTCTACGCCATGCCCGTGGAAAACATACGAGCTGCCCAGGCGGTAGCAGAAGAGCTGGACAAGTTTGAGGGCGAAGAGCGTCGCCAGATGGCGGAGCGCGTCCAGCGACTCCTCGACGCGGCTGCTGAGCAGCACGAGGCCGGCTGCCGTACTGAGGCTCCCAACCGGCAAAATGACAATCCGCATCCTCGCCGAGATCAAGGCGCGACATCCCGGACGCCGACTGGTGGCGTCCGCGGAAGAAGAGACAAGGAGCCGGCTGCCAGCCGCTGCCGGACTCGCCTCACCATCGAGCGCGACCAAGACGGCCGCCCAAGAGCACTAGAACGACGGGATGACTGTCCGCCTCCTCCCCCTCGCAGGGAAAGGCGCGTCTCCCCGCCGCCTGTTGAACACCCGACACTCGGCGACCACCTTCGCTGCCGAGAAGGAATCGGAGAGAACGATGCCCGCCACCGGATCGACCGGCTCAACCGATCCCTGGCGCTAGAAGAAGAAGATGAGCTGGGTCCGCCTTGTTTTGGCCCCCGCATTCGAGCTGAGCCCTTCCCCAAAGGGTTCACGCTCCCGATAGACACGCCCAAATACACCGGCTCCATGAAGCCGGATGACTGGCTGGTCGACTACCCCACAGCCGTCAGCATCGCGAACGGCAACAAGCGTGTTGCCATGAAGTATGTTCCGCTCATGCTCCAGGCACGGCCTGGACATGGCTGAACAGCCTGAAGCCCCGCAGGATCAATAGCTGGGTCGATTTCACTAAAGCCTTCATCCGCAACTTCACCAGCACATACAAGCGGCCGCCCAAGCCTCGGCAGCTCTCCTTGTGTGTCCAAAGCCTTAACGAGTCGACTCGTGACTACCTCACGCGCTGGGCCGAGCTCCGCAACTCTTGCGAAGGCGTGCACAAGGTGTAGGCCATCGAGTACTTCACCGCCGGGTGCCGAGAGGGCACTCTTCTCAAGCACAGGCTTCTCTGTGACGAGCCGGCGACCCTCGACGAGCTGCTGATCATAGCAGATAAATACGCCACGGCCGACTCCTCCATGAGCAGAGATCCAAGTTGATGCGTCTGGCAAAGTGGCTCCTCCAGCTCCTCGGGCCCCGGCTGGTGACACCAGTCGGCGTTAGCAACCCAACGACAACAAACGCAAGGCCGCGCAGCCGGCTCCTACAAGCCGGCAGGTGGCGACAGTCGAAGACCAGCAGCCGG
This sequence comes from Aegilops tauschii subsp. strangulata, assembly GCF_002575655.3. Classification (NCBI taxonomy): domain Eukaryota; kingdom Viridiplantae; phylum Streptophyta; class Magnoliopsida; order Poales; family Poaceae; genus Aegilops; species Aegilops tauschii. The sequence goes on from NC_053035.3 coordinate 59,557,705, forward strand.
AAGGGCAGCCTCCATCCAAGCGCCAGAAGGGCGGCAAGCCCAATTGGCTGCCCGCTTTCTCGTATGAGCAGACCCTTGATGCACCCTGCAAGTTCCACAGTGGTGCGAATCCATCCAACCACACCACTCGGAAGTGCCATTGGCTCACCAGGATCGCCAAGGGTGACGGCCTTCTGCCTCCTCCGCCTGCTGGGCAGCCGCCTCCTCCTCCCCCCAGCAGCTGGCGGTTCGACCAGTCGGAGCCATACAAGACGAGTATCCTGAAGAGCACGGAGCTTATGTCGTGTTAAACCAGCGTGGCCGACGATAAGCACAGCAGACGGCAACGACAACAAGAAGTGAATGCGGTGGCATCAGAGACCCCCGAGTTCATGCATTGGTCCGGGAAGCCCATCAACTGGAGCAGAGCCGACCACCCGGAAGTAATGCCCAATCCCGGCTCCTACGCCCTGGTTCTGGATGCCACTTTTGCCACAAAGAGTCGAGCTGCTCGTTTTTCCCGAGTTCTGATAGATGGCGGCAGCAGCATCAACATCATGTACAAGGATACCATGGAGAAGTTAGGAATCAAACAAAGGCAGCTTCAGCCCAGTCGGACTGTATTCCACGGCATAGTCCCTGGCCTTTCCTGCTCACCAATCGGCAAGATCCAGATGGACATCCTCTTTGGAGACAAAGATCACTTCGGCCGAGAGCCAGTCTGGTTTGAAGTGGTGGACCTTGAGAGCCCATACCATGCACTACTTGGCCGGCCTGCTCTAGCCAAGTTCATGGCGGTCCCCCACTATGCTTACCTCAAGATGAAGATGCCAAGTTCCAAGGGAATTCTGACCATAGCGGGGGATTACAAGATTGTGCAGCAGATAGCAGCCGGCTGGCCGAGTCCCTTGTGATCGCAGCTGAGAAGCGGCTCCTTGACCGAGTTGTGGCGATGGCAGGCAAGCAGCCGGAAATGTCACCCAACCCCAAGGAGTCAGAAGCCGAGGGCTCGTTCAAGCTAGCCAAAGAGACAAAGAAGATACCCTTGGACCCGGAGCACCCGGAGAGGTACGATGTCATAGGTGCAAACCTTGACAGCAAACAGGAAGGCGAGCTCGTCGATTTCCTCCGTGAGAATCGGGACATCTTTGCATGGTCACCTAAAGACATGCCGGGTGTTCCGACGGATTTCGCGGAGCACAAGTTACATGTCCGGTCTGATGCCAAGCCAGTTAGGCAGCCCTTGCGCCGCCTGTAAGAAGAGAAGAGAAGAGTCGTTGGAGAAGAGATAGCCCGGCTGCTCGCAGCCGGCTTCATCATGGAAGTGTTCTTTCTAGAGTGGCTGGCCAACCCAGTCCTTGTGCTGAAGAAAAACAAGCAGTGGCGCATGTGTATTGATTACACCAGCCTCAACAAAGCCTGCCCCAAAGATCCATTTGCTTTGCCGAGAATTGACCAAGTGATAGACTCCATAGCCGGATGCGAGCTGTTGTGTTTTTTGGACGCATACTCAGGGTATCACCAGATCAAGCTGCACCCGGCCGACAGGCTAAAGACCGCCTTCATCACACCATTTGGAGCCTTCTGCTACTTGACCATGACGTTCGGCTTGAGGAATGCCGGCGCCACGTTTCAACGTTGCATGCAGAAGTGCCTCCTCATGCAACTCGGCAGGAACGCCCACGTTTATGTGGACGATGTTGTGGTGAAGACGGAGAAGCGTGGAACGCTGCTAGAAGACCTCAAGGAGACCTTTGAGAACTTGCGCCGATTTCAAATCAAGCTCAACCCAGAGAAATGTGTCTTCGGAGTACCAGCCGGCCAGCTTCTTGGCTTCCTGGTCTCAGAGCGCGGCATAGAGTCCAACCCTGTGAAGATCAAGGCCATCGAGAGGATGGAAGTGCCCACCCGACTGCTCGACGTGCAAAAGTTCCCCGGCTGCTTGGCGTCCATCAGCCGTTTCATCAGTCGGCTGGGAGAGAAGGCTCTTCCCCTGTACCAGCTCATGAAGAAGACCACTTTTTTCGAGTGGAACGACAAGGTAGATGAAGCTTTTCTCCAGCTCAAGAAGATGTTGACTACTCCACCTGTCCTGGCGGCTCCGACTCCTAAGGAGCCCATGCTCCTCTACATCGCCGCCACCAGCCGGGTGGTCAGCACAGTCATAGTGGTAGAACGCAAGGAGGAAGGCAAGGCACTACCAGTCCAGAGACCGGTGTATTACCTGAGTGAAGTGCTGTCAGCCTCCAAGCAAAACTACCCGCACTATCAGAACATGTGCTACGGCGTGCAATTTGTCGCCAAGAAATTGAAGCCGTATTTTCAAGAGCACCCAATCACTGTTGTCCGCACTGCTCCGCTTGTCGAGATCATTGGAAGCCGGGATGCCTCAGGCTGAGTGGCTAAATGGGCCATAGAGTTGGCCCCCTACACCATCTACTACTAGCCCCGCACCGCCATCAAGTCACAAGCACTGGCCGACTTCCTCGTCGACTGGGCCGAGACCCAGTACCTGCCACCAGTGCCGGACTCCACCCATTGGCGGATGCATATTGATGGTTCCAAGATGCGCACCGGTTTGGGAGCCGGGATCGTCCTCACCTCCCCCAAAGGCGGCAAGCTCAGATATGTGCTGCAAATCCATTTTGCCGCCTCCAACAACATCGCTGAGTACGAAGCACTCATTCACGGGCTCCGGCTTGCCAAAGAACTCGGCATTCGCCGGATCCTATGCTATGGTGACTCTGACTTGGTGGTCCAGCAGTCGTCAGGCGACTGGGAAGCCAAAGATGCAAACATGGCGAGCTACCGCTTCCTCGTACAGCAACTCAGTGGATACTTTGAAGGTTGCGAGTTTCTCCATGTGCCAAGGAATGACAATGAGCAAGCAGATGCCTTGGCACGAATCGGCTCCACCCGTCAAGCAATACCAACCAGCGTCGCCCTACAACGCCTCCTCAAGCCGTCTGTCAAGCCATCGCCAAAGTCGGATTCCATCTTTGTGCCGGCTCCTCCTGAAGCAGCCGGATCCGACTTGAGGACCCCAGCAGCTGGCACGAGGAATCCGGCAGGCGACCCGGGGACTGCAACAGCCGCACCCAGCTCGGGGACTTCAAAACCCGGCTCGGGGACTGCAGCAGTCGGCCCGAGGACTTCATCGACTCAGCGAGCGGCAGCTGACTCCAACCCGCCGCCTCCCGGCCCAACTGCCCTTGTGCAAGTAGCAGTCTTAGTGATCGAATAAATCACAGCGCCTTCATGGGCCAAGCCCATCCTCAACTTCCTGGTAAACAAATAGCTGCCGACTGATGAGATCTCGGCCCGGCAAGTGCAACGCCGGGCAGCAGCATACACCATAGTCAACAGAGAGCTTGTGAGGCATAGTGTCACTGGTGTCTACCAGCGCTGCGTAGAGCCGGAGCAAGGCCAAGCAATCCTCAAAGATATTCATCAAGGCGAGTGTGGTCATCACGCGGCTTCAAGAGCACTCGTGGCCAAAGCTTTTCGCCACGGTTTTTCTGGCCAACTGCTTTATAAGACGCCAAAGACTTGGTCCAGAAATGCAAAGGGTGCCAGAAGTTCCGCTCCAAGCCACATCAGTCGGCTTCTGCACTCAAGACTATCCCCATTGCCTGGCCCTTTGCTGTCTGGGGCCTTGACATGGTGGGACCATTCAAAACAGCACGAGGTGGCATGACTCATCTGCTTGTCGCAGTGGACAAGTTCACCAAGTGGATAGAAGCAAAACCAATCAAGAAATTGAATGGTCCGACTGCTGTGACTTTCATCTCTGACATCACCATCTGGTATGGCATACCACACAGCATCATCACCGACAATGGCACGAACTTCGCCAAAGGTGCCTTGGCCCGTTTCTGCGCGACGCAGGGCATCCGGCTGGACTTAGCGTCTGTTGCCCATCCGCAGTCAAACGGCCAGGTGGAGCGAGCAAACGACCTCATTTTGTCCGGCATCAAGCCCCGACTTGTCGAGCCTCTGGAGCGTTCGGCCGGCTGCTGGCTCGAGATGCCAGCCGTCCTCTGGAGCCTGCGCACAACTCCGAACAAGTCAACCGGCTTCACGCCTTTCTTCCTCGTCTACGATGCCGAAGCCATCATCCCGACAGACATAGAATTCGACTCTCCTCGAGTCACCATGTACACCGAAGAGGAGGCAGAAGAAGCGTGACAAGACGGCGTCGATCTACTGGAAGAGGGCCGGCTGTTGGCACTCAGCCGGTCCAGCATCTACTAGCAGAGCCTGCGGCGATACTACAACCGGAAGGTCAAGCCGAGATGTTTCCAAGAGGGAGACCTTGTGCTCCGGCTGATCCAGCGAACAGCCGGCCAGCACAAGCTCTCAGCGCCTTGGGAAGGCCCCTTCATCATCAGCAAAGTGTTGGGCAACGACTCCTACTACCTGATCGACGCCCAGAAGCCTCGAGCGCGCAAGAGGGACGACTCCGGCAAGGAGACGGAGCGGCCATGGAATGCAAATCTCCTCCGAAGATTTTACAGTTAATGCAGTATGTGCCATGCTACCTTTTGTATTAAAGTACGAAGACTCCGGGTCCCCCGAGAAGAGCTCGGGGACTGCCCTCTTTTATCTATATGATAAGAATTATGCCCACGAATGTGTTATTTCCTTTGTGCCGCTTGGCACCGGGTCCGACTAGTCGGCCCGGGGACTCGCCGCCTTGTACTATGAAATGCTTCCTGCAGCCGGACAAGTAATGTGTTGGCACTTAATCCGTCTCCTGCCAGAAGCCGCAGCTCGCAGAGCGACTGTCTGGTGGGTAGGAGAAAGGCAGAAAGAGTTCCCACGTGAAAAATGGCTAAGGACCCAAAGCATGTGCATAGTTCAAGCCGGCTTCCCGCCTCTACAACCGGCTGTTGAGCAGCCGGCCGGCCGGCTTCTACTTAACTTGCTAAAACGTTCTAAATCGGCTAAGTACTTGCCTTCCCGAAAGTAGCTAAGTACTTGACCCAGCCACAGTCCGCAGAGCGGCTGTTCGGCTGGCAAGACGGCAACTAAGGGAGGGCGGAAAAGGAAAAAGCCAAAAGAGCATAAAGCAAGGAAAGATAGAACTCGGAAAAATATTTTACATAGCAAAAGGCCCTTGGCCGATATTCAACGGAAGTTTGAGATACACCCCGCGGGTGGAATTGTGCAAAATTAACAAGTTCTTTGAGACTGATAAGCAGGTAAAACAAAAGATAAACTGGCGGCCTAGGGAGCGGCAGACGGGTTCGGTGGATCGGAGGAGTCCGTGGCGCCGGTTGGTGGAGCGGCCGGCTGGTCAGTCTCCGCTTGGTCGCCTCCAGTGGCAGTCGGCTCGCTTGGGCGTGGCTTGTTGCTGGAGGCACGGTCAAGCTGAGGCTGGCCGTCCGCTCCGACCTCTGGCGCCTCCTCTTCGCCTTCCTCCTCCTCCTCGTCTCCTTCCTCACCGCTGGAGTCGATCACCTCGGCCGAGTCCTCGCCGTCCTCCGGGTTCAGCCCGAACCATTCTGGTGGCGCCTCAGCGCCGTTCTCAAATCGCTCTGGGATGAAGACGCTGGTGTCGGTGTACTCGGCGATCGCCGCCGCACGCTTGACAAGGTCATCCTCCACGACCGCCAACTCCTCCTTAGCCTCCAGCTAAAATGTGGCCAGCTGGGCTAGACTTAGCCCAGGGTACCATGCCTTGACGAATTCCAAGGCCCGGCACGCTCCAGCCCGGGCTGAGGAGCCTTTCCAGGCCTCAAGATGGTCGGCCGCCACCTCCAGCCAGTCGGCAGTCTGACTGGGAGTGCACGGTGCTGGCATGTCCGGCCACAGGGCGGCGATTGCCTGGGCGCCGACACGCTAAAGACGGCGCAGCATCCGGTGAGCCGGCCGAAGACGGGCCTCGATGCTCAGGAGCTGCTCGCTAAGGGTTCGGGGGCGTCGGCAGCGATCTGTGCGCCTTCCGCCCTCCGTCCTTCGCGATCAGCTTCAATGGCCTGATTGGCGGTGCCAGAGTGACCAGGGAAGAAGTCTGCAAGACAGAAAGCAAAGAGCCAAAGTTAGAGACAAGAGGCCGGCTCGACCAGCAGCCGGCAGCTCAAAGAAGGAAAAAGAGGGAAGCTCACCATCAACTATGTCTTCAATCTCGTGAAAGCCGGAAGTCAACATCGCCTCCTTGTCGGTCCAGGCGGAGCATTCGGTCGTGAACTCAGCAAGGAGGCCGGTCTCCTTGTCCTCCGCCTCCTTCTGGGCCTTCTTGAGAAGCTCCGCCTGCTCCGCCAGTTGCGCGACCAGTCGGTCACGCTCTTCAGCCAGCTTGCCACACTCCTCCTCCTTAGCGCGCAGCGCGGTGTTGGCTTCGCCCAGCTGCTGCTGCAAGGCGGCGTTGGCCTCTGTAGGAAAGAAGAAGGGAAAGGTGTCAGTAACCAGCAGAAAGAAGAACAGTTGCCGGGGAGATCCGGCCCGACTGCTCAGCAGTCAGCCCGAATCTCGGGGAATACAGCCCGTGGGTGTGCCAGCGCGCCCCCGCAGAGAAAGAAGAGGACTTACTTCGGCTCTCCGGCAAGTCGACAGCACGTTGGTCCAACTCCTGGACTTTGGAGTTGAAGGCGGCTGCACGGAGGTTATGATAATCCTGCAGCAAGGATATCAGTGCTCAGAGCCTGCTAATTAAAGTTCCGAGCCGCCTGCTCAGCAGCCGGCCTGGAACTCAGGGACTACACCCAGTGGGTGCGCTGACGCCCCCGCACGAAGCAATACAAGAGTTAAAAACGAAGAAGCAAGAAGCGTACCCGAATGGCCTCTCGCGATTCCAGGAACGTCTTGTTGTAGTGCTTGATTGCGTCGGCCTCGGCGCGGAGTTTGGCTTGAACATCCAGGATCGCCTTGTTCAGAGGGCCCGTCCCGCATGGCGACGTTGCCGCCGTCCCTCTCCATGATCGGGTGCTCATCGTCGGCTTCCCCAGTCTGCGCCACGAACTCCGGTGGTGGCGGCGCGGAGTTCAGGGGAGTGATGAATATCGCCGACTGGTGGTGCACGGCTTCTTCAGCCTGCTTCTTCGCCGCCGCGGCTGCCTCGGCCTCTGCCAGTTTCTTCAGGGCGGCGGCCTCCGCCTTCTCGGCTTCCGCCTTCTCCAGGCGGGCGGCTTCCTGCTCCTCGCGCGCTTCCTGCGCGTTCTGTTCCCTCTCCTCCCAGAGGTCGGCGCCCGGATCGATCCGCCGAGTGGTGGTGGAAGTCTCCGCCGACCCCACGATGGAGGCGGCGGCCGACTTCTCAAGAGAGAGCGGAGCCCTAGATCAATGGAAACAAAGTAAAGAAACTCAGACAGAATTAACAAGGAAAAATGAAGGCGCGAGAGGAAGGCAGTACTTACGCAGAAACCAGTTGCGGCTCCTTCACCGCCTTGCGAAAGCGGATGGCCTTCGCGGCCGCTTCATCCCGCTTAGTCGCCACGGCCGAGCCCTTGGGCTTCTTTGGCCGGCTGCCGAACAAGCTCGGCGCGGCCCTGCGTTTTTTCGCGCCACCTTGGGCATCCGGCGCGGCAGACGAGCTCGCGCCCGGCTGGCCGGACCCTGGCTAGTGGCGCGGGGTGACTTCCCCCACATCATCGTCGGGCCAGTCCTCGAGGCTGGCTCCGAGCCTCGAGCCGCCTGCTTCGCCGCCTCCTCCATCGGCGCCGTCCTCGAAGGCCGCCGCCCCCAAGTCGGGGTCATCGACGTCGCTCTCCGCTCGGTCAGTGAGGAATTGGCGCTCCGGCCCTGCGGCGCCGGCTGTCGGCTGGAGGAGAGGGCTCTGTTCAAAGGCCGATTGGTCAGGTTGGACAGGCCGAACTCGGCAACAAAAAGGATAGAGAAAAAGAAAGATAACTTACCATAGGCGGGGGGTCGGCGCGTGAATACGGCTCCTTGCCAAACCGCCACTCATCCGTGAGCTCGTAGTTCGCAAGATAGTTCACCATGTGAGCTACCTCTGTGTGAGGCATCTCCTTGGTGCACAACCGACTTGGGTCACGATGCCCGCTCATCTGACAGATTATATGAGGGCGGCCCTGGAGCAGGAGCACTCGGCGCGCCACGAAGGCGGACAGCAAGTCGAGCCCGGTCAGGCCCTCCGACCGTGTCAACACTCGGAGCCGCGCGATGGCGGCGGCTCCAGCAGGCGACAGTGTCTTGGCCCGGTATGACCAGTTGGGTCCCCTCCCAGCCTGCGGGCCGGCTGCGTAAGCCGGCAAGTTGACCCAGTCGCCCTCCGGGAAGACGCTCTTCACGTAGAAGTACGACCGCTGCCACATCTTCACCGACTTGATCAGCGTGATGGGAGGAAACGGATTTTCGGCCGCCGGCCTCCGCACCGCAATAAAAGCGCCACATTGAGCCGGCACGCCCGCGACGAGGGTGCCGAGCTTGGTGTAGAAGAACTCCCCCCAAAGCTCGATGGTGGGGAGGACGCTGAGGAAGCCTTAGCACAAAGTGACGAAGGCGGACAGCAGCACCACCGTGTTCGGGGTGAGGTGGTGCGGCTGAAGACCGTAGAACTCGAGGAAGGACCGGAAGAAGCTGCTCGCCGGCAGGCCGAGGCCGCGCAGGCAGTGCGAGCGGAAGACGACCCACTCGGCTTCCTCCGGCGCCGACAAGATCTCCCTCTCCGGCGCGAGGCGGACCTTCACGTAGTCCTTGCCGGGCAGCCGCCGCGTCTGGCGGAGAAAGTCGATGTGGTCGTCATGAACTTCGGAGCCGTCCCATGCTCCGGAGCGCGCCATGGGGGGCGTGGGGTTGGCAGATAAGCTCATCGGAGACGAACCACCGCAGCGCTCAGCGTGTCTTGGAGGCACTACGGCGAGAGGAAGAAGAAGGAGGAAAGAATGGGGTGGAGGGGCGTGCACGCTCCGCCGCTCCCCCTCCCCCTACTTATAGGCCTACGGGCTGCGAAGCCAAGGGGGCGATCATGGGATTTACTACGCCCACGACCCCACGACCCCACGTTTATCGCGCGAGTTACTGCGCGCAGTAACTCCGTGGGAAAACTCAGCCGCCCACCTCGGCCGCAACGGATCCACTCGCGTGCTGAGGCCTGGTAGTGGCGGGCCCCGCCAGCAGGCGTGTCCCATCGCGAGCGTGGGCTGGTAGACTGGCCCGGCCGCTCGACGCCACGTGACATGCCCACAACAAGCGGCAGCCTGGAGGCTTAGCAAGCACACCACTTGGTTCCCGCCGTCGCATTCGAAGTTTGGATAAGTCAGGCTGCACGAGGATGACTCCCGCCAGTCGGCTCGGCAGAAGCCGGACGAAGCTCCACCTCAAGCCCTCGGAGAAAGAAACTGCTGAGGCTCCTCGGCTGCTCAGCCGCGGCACCTCACCAGCTTCGGACTACTGTCGGTGTAATGGGCCATGGGTAGGCTAACCCGAGTCCCTGAGCCTTTCAAGATAACGGGGCTGGCTGCGCCCCTCAAGGCGTCAAGACGAGGTGCCGCCTTCTGGTAGCCGGCTGCCCGTAGACGGCCGAGTTCCAGAAGCCGGCATCAAGACAAGCCGACTCCTAGTGGGCGGTTTCCAGAGAAGCCGGCCCCTAGCAGTCGGCCCGTGGCGCCCACGAAGCCTGCGCCTTCATCAAGAAAGACAAGACAGGGAGTGGCTACAGTGTAGCCCATCCCTCCCAAATCCAAGGATGGGCGTGGCCACAGTGCACCGTACAGGCGGAGATCTCCGCCCGGCGTGGCACTGTTGCCACTCCACCCCTAACGTCACCGCAAGCAGGCGGAGCCCTGCTCCCACGACGGCCTGTCGATACGGCCCAAGGACGACGGGCCCCACCGATCAGCGAGAGCCCGGGAGACGGCTAGAGCCCCACCAGTCGGATCCGAGGGAGGTCGGTCCCCAGCAGTCGGCCCGCCCCTTCCTCGGGACCCACGCGCCATTAACCAGATGAGACACAGAGTGGCTACAGTAATCGCCCACCAGGCGGCGGGGCTGTAGACACGCTCCCCAGACCGAGCCTGCGTCATTAGCATTGTGGCTACAGTGATCAGTAGCCGACAAGACCCGTGAGCGGCGGGGGCGGCCTGTCGGCTCCGTACCAGACCAGTGGGCGGGGCCCACCAGGCGGCGGGCCCCAGCAGCCGGCGAAGAAGCCGGCAACCAGAGAGACTGACAGCCGGGTCATACACCCGGCCGGATTACTATTGTACCCCTGGGTAGTAGGCCTATATAAACCCCCCAGGGCGCCCATGCAAACGGTTCCCAACCTGTTAGAACTAGACCGACCCATAGAGAAAGGAGAGAGCTAGCCTTGCTTTCTTCCACCTCTAGCAAATAGCTCGAGGAGCACCATTGTACTCACTAGTGCCTTAGTGATCATGCGGAGACCCCGTAGAGCAGGACTAGGGGTGTTATCTCCTAGGAGAGCCCCGAACCTGGGTAAAGTGCGCCAGCGTTCGTGTCTATGCCTCATCCCGCTTCCAGGCAGCGGCGACGTTCTACTCGCTCCCACCATGATAAGCCATCCATTGGCATATGTCGCACCCAACCCCCGACAGTCCCACATCATACACGCGCCCTCCATACCAGGTGATATCCACGATTTCTTGTCTCGGGAGGACATATACTTCTGTGGGGCAGCCATCGCAGGGGACAAACAGAAATTGGAGCCGTACAACCTCGATTTGAAAAGCATCACTGCCGTACAAACCAAAAAAAATTCCTGTAGAAGATTGTGATAAACCGACACCATCCCTATTCGACGTAGCAAATTTTGTGCTCAGAACAAATCTTCAGAAGGGTGACGAGACACTGGCATTAAGGTCGTCTGGATGGGAGAATTACCCCTTGACGTATGAACGGATAAAATATGCTGCCCTCGATGCCCGTGTGAGTTTTGAGATAGCTGCAAGGTCCAGAGAGCTTGTTGCGAAGCCGTCTCCCACAGAAAATGAGAAGAAGAAGAAGAAGAAGAAGAAGCTGCACCAGCAGCAGGGCATTATGGATGGATGAACTATTTCGGCTCTTGTAAAAAAAAATTCCCTCTATATGTATATAGATGGACTATTTTGATGGTGTGCATGTCTTTGGAACAAGTAGTAGCGTGGGTCCGCTTGACTATAAGGAACTATTTATCCACCTAGCTTTCTCTACTACTCCTTCAAGTGATCAGTATGCAATGAATGTGTCCGTAGACATGACAGTTTATCCATGGAAGTTCAACTATGGCGACCATCACGTTTCATCCACTGTCACTCGCGATTCCCACGACGCTGCTCCAACCCACGACACCATGTCCCCCAACGTGCGCCTCACCCCTCTCGGCCGCACCGCCCCTCTGCCTTTGTGTGCATGACATGTGGGCCACCTGAAATGCGGCGACCATCAAGTTTCTACCACAGCCACACGTGATTTCCACGACGCCGCTAGAACCCATGACACCACACGTCCCCGACCTGCGGCTCACCCCTCTCGGCCCCACTGCCCCTCTGCCTTCAGGAGCATTACATGTGGACCAGGCACCTATCGGGTCCACATGTTATTGACTCAAAAGCAGGTGTAGTAAGGCACTAAAGCTCAGTCCTGAGGACCCCGAGAGGGAAATGTAACTCCTGCGCCAGGCCTTGTGGTGCTACCGCTGCACGAACTCGTGCCAAACTCGAGATTTATTTCTTACTAGTACATGCACGCAACAATTTAATGGACATTGTAACCTCAACATGCGATGGGGAGCTCTAAATTTGAATTTGAAACTTTTAAAACGAAAAAAATTCAAAACAAATAAATTGGAAGAGAGGGAGTATACCGTAGGATGTGTCCCATACAAAACAAGCCCCTGGTTTGTCACCGCGAAGATGCGGTTAGGAAGGAGCACAACGTCTTCGTACTCGTACGGCAAGAAATCAGCCGCAGACAGCATGGTCCACCTTTGACCGCCATGTGCAAGGTTCGTGAAAGCAATCGCGATGTCGAACAAAGCGACGAGAGTGTAATTTTGGTTGGCGGATGACCTTATTGGGGCTTCCATTATTGCTATCTTCTTCAATCTCACTGTGGTTCCATCATACCAATTCAGGCGGTGGCCCGTTGCATGGCTGCAATGTTGGACAAAGGTTCTACGGGAACAATGTCACCGTTGTAAATGTTGTGCAAATTGATGTTGGTACCCTCCCGTACATATGCAAGCCAATCTCCACTAGCACCAAGCCTAACCTGTGAAACAGTGGGCAGGGGGAGAATTAGGAAATGGACACGGAAGTAGTATTTAGAATGCATTTACTACGTGATTGTCGGAGTAAACGGCCACGGGTAGCCTAACTGACTGCCCCTGGTTCTTCTGAAAAATTATCAGGCCTTTGGGCCTCCAAGCACTCCGAGCATTGGACCACCTCCCCTGGCCGGCTACCCCCGAAGCCGACTCACGGGAGGCGGCCCAGCCTCAGCAACCTCCCCCCCAGGATATCCGCGGGGTGGCCGACTCCAGGAAGCCAGCCTCGAAGAGCGCCGACTCCAAGAAGCCGGCCGAGACCACAACCACCAAAACTACGCCCACATAACGGTGACGAGACGGGGTGTGGCTACAGTGAGGCCCACTACCCCCGAAGCCCGAGGCAGGCATGGCCACAGGACGCCGTACGGGACGGCCATCTCCCGTCCGGCTCAGCACTGTAGCCACGCCGGCCTCAACGTCACCCACGACGGACGCCAGTACAGCCCGCGGGTGGCGGGCCCCTTTAGCTAGAGAGAGGCGCAAAGGCGGCCCGACCTTCCCCAGTCAGCCAAGCGTGTAGTCGGCCCCCAGAAGCCGGCTACTCCCTTCCTCGAAGCAGGAGCCACATTAAGGAGACAAGACGAGGTAAGGCTACAGTGAGAGCCCTCGAGGCGGCACACTGTAGCCACGCTTACCTCGACGAAGCCCTCGTCATCAGAGGCGAGGCTATAGTAAGCAGCCGCCGACAAGACCCTAGGCGGTGGGGCCGGCTTGTCGACCAAGAGGCCGGCAGCTGGCGGGACCCACCAGTCGGCGGGCCCCAACGGCCGGCGGAGAAGCCGGCGAACTTAGACACTGACGGCTGGGACCAGTGCCCAGCCGGATTACCATTGTACCCCCGGGGGGTAGGCCTATATAAACCCCCCGGGACACCCATGCAAAGGGTTGGCTTCTGAGCATAGCACACACACCATAGAGAGAGAAGTAAGAGCTAGCCTTGTTCTTCTTCTCCCTTGAACCCAACAGCTCTAGGAGCGATTGTAGCTACTTTTACTGATCTAGTGATCATGCGGAGACCCCGCAGAGTAGGACTAGGGGTGTTATCTCCTCGGAGAGCCCCGAACCTGGGTAAGATCCGCCGGCGTGCATGTCTTCGCCTCATCCCGTTTCCAGGCACCGGCGACGTCTTATTGGCACCCACAATGATAAGCCACCCGTTGGCATATGTCGCACCAACCACCCGACATTTGGCGCCCACCGTGGGGCCAGGTGCACCGTCGTCCGGAGACCTGTTCTGGACGGGAACCCTCTTCCTCCCCCGCGAGCGCAGCCAGCCAGCTGCGCCCGATGGCGTTTGCCTCGACGCGCTGCAAGGCGTCGACGACGGCTGCGGAGCGAGCTGCCTCGCCAATCTGCTCGGCGAGACTCGCATCTCCGACGAGCCTGCGTCCGACGCAGGCACGGACTACCCCGAGAGCCGCCTCGTCAGCCTCCTCGACCAGCTTCACGTCTCCAGCGAGCCTGCTGCAGATGTGGAGTCGGTCGGCTCCACCGACCCGATGCTTGTCGACTCCGACACGGCATCGCTCGACGCTTACCCCTCCGACGTGGTGGTCTTCGACGATCCTCTCCCTCGAGCTGACAGCGGCAGCAGCGCTGTCACCGAAGTGCTGGTCATCAGCCACGTCGCCAACTCGGGCGAGAACGCCCACGACGCCCTGCAAGTGGCGATGCACGACCTCTCCGTCCCCATCCCGGCCGATGCCGACGCCGAGACCCTGGAGGCACGCCGCCTCGCCCTCATCGCGGAAGGCCAGAAGATAGCCTCCATGAGACGCCTCACCGAGGCCCACCAGCGCGAAGTCGACCGCGCCGCCTTCGGCACGCCGCCGCCTAGCGGCCCGAGCCGAGCCGGCTTCGTCCAGAAGCGCGGCGCGGCCGTCGCCAGCATGCTGGGGGCAGATCGCCCGGTCTACGCCACCCCGCTCGAGAATTTGCGAGCCGCCCAGGCGGCCGCAGAACAGCTCAATGGGCTGGGAGCCGATGAGCTCCCCTACATGATGAGACGGATCCAGCAGCTGATCGACGCGGCTGCAGAACGGCACGAGGCCGGCGCCCGTGCTGATAGTCATCCCCCGCGCCAGGAGCACGCCGCGACGTCCCGCTCGCCGACTGCGAGCGGCGCTCGCCAGAAGAAAGACAAGGAGCCGGCTGCTAGCCGCAGCCGGACTCGCATCACCATCGAGCGCGACGCGGAAGGCCGCCCGCGAGCGGTGGAGCACCAAGGAAATCTGCCTCCCCCCCCCCCCCCCCGCCTCGAAGAGAGCGACGTCTCACCCCGCCGCGTATCACGCACCTGACTCTTGGCGACCGACTCGGCCGCCGAGAAGGAGTCGGCAAGAACGACGCCCGCCACCGGATCGACCGCCTTGCTCGACCCTTGGCGTTAGAAGAAGAAGACGATGTCGGCCCGCCATGCTTTGGCCCCCGCATCCGCGACGAGCCCTTCCCCAAAGGGTTCTCGCTCCCCGGAGACACGCCCAAGTACAACGGCTCAGTGAAGCCGGAAGATTGGCTCATCAACTACTCCACGGCCGTCAGCATAGCCAACGGCAATCGGCGCGTCGCCGTGAAGTACGTCCCCCTCATGCTGCAAGGCACGGCGCGCACATGGCTCAACAGCCTCAAGCCCTACAGGATCAACAGTTGGCTGGACTTCACAGAAGTCTTCGTCCGCAACTTCACCAGCACCTACAAGCGGCCTCCCAAGCCTCGCCAGCTCTCCCTCTGCGTCCAAGGGCCCTACGAGTCGACCCGCGACTACCTCACGCGGTGGGCCGAGCTCCGCAACTCCTGCGAGGGGGTGCATGAGGTCCAGGCCATCGAGTACTTCACCGCCGGGTGCCGAGAGGGCACCCTCCTCTAGCACCGACTCCTCTGCGACGAGCCGGCCACCCTCGACGAGTTGCTGGTCATCGCGGAGAAGTACGCCACTGCCGACTCCTCAATGAAGATCGAGCTCCGAGTAGACGCCTCGGGGAAGGTGATTGCTCCGGCTCCTAAGACGCCGGCTGGCGACCCTAATCGGCGCCCCTACCAGAACGACCACAAGCGCAAGGCCCCCATGCCGACTTCCACCAGTCGGCAGGTGGCCACCGTTGAAGATGAGCAGCCCGAAGAACGGCCCGCTCCCAAGAAGAAGGGTGGCAGGCCGGCTTGGCAGCCGGCTTTCTCCTACGAACAGGCTCTTGATGCCCCCTGCAAATTCCACAGCGGCGCGAAGCCGTCCAACCACACGACCCGAAACTGCCATTGGCTCACCCGCATCACCAAGGGCGAGGGGATGCTGCCGCCTCTGCCTCCCGGTCCGCCGCCTCCAGCCCCCCAGCAGCCGGCGGCTCGGCCGGCAGTCGGCGCCATCCAAGACGAATTCCCCGAAGAGCACGCCGCCTACGTCGTCTTCACCAGCCAAGCCGACGACAAGCGCAGTCGACGCCGACAGCATCAAGAAGTTAATGCCGTCGCCTCTAGCACCCCCGAGTTCATGCACTGGTCAGAGAAGCCAATCAGCTGGAGCCAGGCCGACCACCCAGAGGTAATGCCTTCACCTGGCTCCTATGCAATGGTCTTGGATGTCACCCTCGCGACGGAGAGGCGAGCTGCCCGATTCTCCCGCGTCCTGATAGATGGCGGAAGCAGTATCAACATACTGTACCGCGATACCATGGAGAAGCTGAACATCAAAGCGAAGCAGCTAACGCCGAGCCGCACCATCTTCCATGGTATCGTCCCCGGCTTGTCTTGCTCCCCAATCGGCAAGATCAAAATGGATGTTCTCTTCGGAGACAAAGATCATTTCCGCCGAGAAGCAATCTGGTTCGAGGTAGTAGACTTGGAGAGCCCCTATCATGCTCTGCTTGGCCGACCTGCTCTGGCCAAGTTCATGGCTGTGCCCCACTACGCATACCTGAAAATGAAGATGTCGAGCTCGAAAGGGATCATCACGGTAGCCGGCGACTACAAGAAGTCCATCGAGTGTGCCATGGCCAGCAGCCGGCTGGCCGAGTCCCTCGTGGTGGCAGAAGAGAAGAAGATGCTGGAGCGGGTTGTGGCCATGGCCGGCAAGCAGCCGGCCCTGTCCCCCAACCCCAAAGATTGTGATGCGCAGGGCTCCTTCCAGCCTGCCAATGAGACGAAGAAGATACCTCTGGACCCGGAGAACCCGGAGAGGTTCGCTGTCATTGGGGCGAACTTGGACAGTAAATAGGAAGGCGAGCTCGTCGACTTCCTCCGTGAGAATCGAGACATTTTTGCATGGTCCCCAAAGGACATGCCGGGTGTCCCGAAGGATTTTGCCGAGCACAAATTACACGTCCGCGCCGACGTGAAGCCGGTCAAGCAACCCCTCCGCCGACTGTAAGAAGAGAAGCGAAGAATCATGGGAGAAGAGATAGTCCGGCTCCTTGCCGCTGGCTTTATCATGGAAGTGTTCTTTCCAGAATGGCTTGCCAACCCAGTTCTGGTTCTGAAGAAGAATAACAAGTGGCGTATGTGTATAGACTACACCAGCCTGAACAAGGCCTGCCCGAAGGATCCGTTTGCTCTGCCATGGATTGACCAAGTGATAGACTCCACAGCCGGATGCGAGCTGTTGAGTTTTTTGGATGCCTACTCAGGGTACCATCAGATCAAGTTGGACCCAGCTGACCGCCTGAAGACTGCCTTCATCACACCCTTTGGAGCTTTCTGCTACCTGACTATGACATTCGGCTTGAGGAATGCCGGTGCCACTTTTCAGCGTTGCATGCAGAAATGCCTCTTGAAACAACTCGGCAGAAATGCCCACGTCTATGTAGACGACATTGTGGTGAAGACAGAGAAGCACAGCACTTTGCTGGAAGACCTGAAAGAAACATTCGCCAACTTGCGCCGATTCCAAATCAAGCTCAACCCCGAGAAGTGCGTGTTCGGAGTGCCAGCCAGCCAGCTGCTAGGCTTCTTGGTCTCCAAACGCGGCATCGAGTGCAACCCCGTCAAGATCAAGGCCATCGAGAGGATGGAGATTCCCACCAAACTGCGAGATGTGCAGAAGTTCACCGGCTGCTTAGCCTCCCTGAATCGTTTTATCAGCCGACTAGGAGAGAAGGCTCTCCCCCTGTACCGACTCATGAAGAAGTCCACTCACTTCGAGTGGAACGACCAAGCCGACCAAGCCTTCCATGAGTTGAAGAAAATGTTGACCACTCCGCCTGTCCTGGCAGCGCCGACTGAAAAGGAGCCCATGCTCCTCTACATCGCCGCGACTAGCCGAGTCGTCAGTACCGTTGTTGTGGTCCAGCGCCCGGAAGAAGGCCGAGCCCAGCTAGTCCAGAGGCCGGTGTACTACCTAAGCGAAGTGCTATCCAGCTCAAAGCAAAACTACCCGCACTACCAGAAGATGTGCTATGGGGTATACTTCGCCGCCAAGAAACTGAAGCCCTGCTTCCAAGAGCACCCCATCACGGTCGTGTGCACCGCCCTGCTCGCCGAGATCATAGGCAGCCGGGATGCATCCGGCCGGGTGGCTAAATGGGCCATTGCACTGGCGCCCTACACGATCTTCTACCAACCCCGCACCGCCATCAAGTCCCAAGCATTGGCCGACTTCCTCGTCGACTGGGCCGAGACCCAATACCTACCGCCGGCTCCCGACTCTACCCATTGGCGGATGCACTTTGACGGATCCAAGATGCGCACCGGCTTGGGAGCCAGCATCGTCCTCACCTCTCCCAAAGGCGACAAGCTCAAGTACATGCTGCAGATCCACTTCGCCGCCTCCAACAACATGGCCGAGTACGAGGCGCTCGTACATGGGCTCCGGCTAGCCAAAGAGCTCGGCATACGCCGGATCCTGTGTTACGGCGACTCAGACTTGGTGGTCCAGCAGTCGTCTGGCGACTGGGACGCCAAGGACGCGAACATGGCGAGCTATCGATTCCTCGTCCAGCAGATCAGCGGATACTTTGAAGGGTGCGAGTTCCTTCACGTGCCAAGGGCCGACAACGACCAAGCAGATGCCCTAGCACGAATCGGCTCCGCCCGACAAGCCATACCGACTGGCGTCTCCCTCCAGTGCCTCCTCAAGCCGTCTCCAGAGTCGGACTCTATCTTCGTACCGCCTGCGCCAGATGCAGCCGGATCCGACTGGAGAAAACCTGCAGGCGGCACGGGGACTTCGACAACTGGCCCGGGGACTGCCGTAGTCGCACCCGGCCCGGAGACTTCAGAACCCGGCCCGGGGACTGTAGCAGTCGGCCCGGGGACTGTAGCAGTCGGCCCGGGGACTGCAACGACACAAGAAGCGGCGGCCGACTCCAATTCCACGCCACCCAACCCACCCACCCGAGTCATGGTGGCTACATTAACAGAAGAATAAGTCACAGCTCCGTCATGGGCCCAGCCCATCCTCAAGTTCCTAGTCAGCAGAGAGCTGCCGGGGGATGAGATCTCAGCGAGACTAGTGCAACGACGAGCCGCAGCATATACAATAATCAACAGAGAGCTTGTGAAGCGCAGCGTCACTGGGGTCTGCCAGCGCTGTGTCGAGCCAGAAAAAGGAGTGGCAATCCTCAAAGACATCCACCAAGGCGAATGCGGCCACCACGCAGCCTCAAGATCACTTGTGGCCAAGGCTTTCCGCCATGGTTTCTTCTGGCCGACTGCCTTGGAGGACGCTAAAGAAATAGTCAAGAGCTGCAGAGGATGCCAAGTTTTTAGTTCCAAGCAACACCTGCCGGCTTCTGCACTCAAGACCATTCCCCTCACCTGGCCTTTTGCCGTCTGGGGACTGGACATGGTGGGCCCTTTCAAGACAGCCCGCGGCGGCCTGACGCATCTACTTGTTGCTGTGGACAAGTTCACAAAGTGGATCGAAGCAAAGCCGATCAAGAAGCTGAACGGGCCGACTGTCGTGACATTCATCACTGACATCACTACTCGGTACGGCGTGCCGCACAGCATCATCACCGACAACGGCACGAACTTCGCCAAAGGAGCACTGGCACGTTTCTGCGTGATGTAGGGCATCCGACTGGACTTAGCGTCCGTTGCCCACCCGCAGTCAAACGGCCAGGTCGAGCGAGCAAATGGACTCATCCTCTCCGGCATCAAGCCCCGACTGGTTGTACCACTGGAGCGATCGGCCGGCTGCTGGCTCGATGAGCTGTCGGCTGTCCTCTGGAGTCTGCGCACTACACCCAACAAGTCAACCGGCTTTACTCCATTCTTCCTTGTATATGGTGCCGAGGCTGTCATCCCAACAGACATCGAGTTCGACTCGCCTCGGATCACCATGTACACGGAGGCGGAGGCCAAGGAAGCAAGAGAAGACGGCGTCGACCTACTGGAAGAAGGCCGGCTGTTAGCACTCAGCCGGTCCGCCATCTACCAGCAAGGGCTGCGCCGCTACCACAACCGCAAGGTCAAGCCAAGATCCTTCCAAGAGGGCGACCTTGTGCTCCGGCTGATCCAGCGAACAGCCGGCCAGCACAAGCTCTCGGCCCCTTGGGAAGGCCCCTTCGTCATCAGCAAGGCACTCGGCAACGACTCCTACTACTTGATCGACGCGCAAAAACCAAGAGCACGCAAGAGAGACGACTCCGGCAAGGAGTCGGAGCGACCATGGAACGCGAACCTCCTGAGAAGATTTTACAGTTGAAAGCAGTATGTATCATGCTACCCTTTTGTATAAAGTACGAACCAACAGGCTCCCCGAGGAGCACTCAGGGACTGCCTTTATTTATGAATGACGAGTGTCATATCCATGAATGTATTATTAGATTTGATTTCTTGTCTGGCACCGGGTTCGACTAGTCGGCCCGGGGACTGGCCGCCTTAAGCTATATTAAAAGTTCTACCTGAAGTCAGACAAGTAGTGTGCCGGCTCCCAAGTCCTCTCTTGTTGAAAGTCGCAGCTCGAAGAACCGACTGTCCGACTAGCAAGAGGCAAGGCAGAAAGGATGCCCACACGAAAAACGGCTAAGGAACAACGAACTTATATAGCAGAAAGACGGCCTCCAAACACGCCTGCCGGCTGTCAGAACAGCCGGCTGGCCGGCTTCCTAAACACTTAGCTCTAATCCAGCAAAGCTAGAGTACTTGCCCTCCCAATTGGCCAAGTACTCCTCCAGCTACAGATTGCAGAGCAACTGTCTGACTGGGGAGGCGGCAACCAAGGGAGGGCGGCAAAGGAAACAGCCGGAGGATAAAAAGCAAAGTACGAGGAAAAGCCAAATGCATGCATAAGTTATATATACATATAAAGCCCCAAACAGGCTGGCTACGGACATAAGTTCGAATACACCCCAGTGGGTGGAATTGTGCAGACTTAACAAAGTATTATTCCAAAAGTGACAAAACAGGAAAACAAAAGATGGCAGATTAGACTAGGGCGCAGTGCGGGAGCCAGGCTGGTCGGTGGAGACGGCATCACCGGCTGAAGGAGTGGCCGCCTAGCAGGTCTCGGCCTGGTCACCACCAGTCGCGGGCGACGCACTCGCGCGTGACGTGGTGCTGGAGGCGCGGTCAGGCTGAGGCTGGTCGGCTGCTCCACCAGTCGGCTCGGCGTCTTCACCCTCCTCCTCCTCCTCTTTGCCCTCGTCGCTGGAGTCGATCTCCTCCGCCGAGTCTTCACCGTCCGCCGGGTTCAGCCCGAACCACTCCTCCGGCTGGGTGACACCATTGTCATCCACCTCGGGGGCGAAGACGCTGGTGTCGGTGTAGTCGGCGATCGCCGAAGCCCGCCGGATGATAGCCGGCCACGCCGGCTCCAGCTCCGTGTCGGCTTGCTGCCGCCAGGTAGCCAGCTGATCCAGGCTCAGGCCGGGATACCAGGCCTTGACGAACTCCAGCGCCCGCCTGGCGCCGGAGCGAGCCGCCGAGGCCTTCCAGGCTTCGAAGCGGCCGACTGCCACCTCCAGCCAGTCGGAAGTCCAACTGGGGGTGCGAGGAACCACTTGGCCGGGCCAGAGGGCGGCCAAGACTTGCGCCCCGGCACGCTGAAGCCGGCGAAGCAGTCGGTGAGCCGGCTGGATGCGGGCCTGGATCGCCAAGAGCTGCTCCTCCAGCGAACGGCCGGCGGTTGGCGAAATCTTGAAGCCAGCCTGCCTCCGCGCCTGGCGGCGGGCCTCGATGGTCTGGTTGGCGGCGGTAGAATAGCCAGGGAAATATTCTGCGCAAGAAAGAAGAAGAAAAGAAGAAAAGAGCACTAAGTCAGAAAACGAGCCAAAAGTGGCAGATGGCAAGAAAGGACGAAGAGGTAGGCGGCTTACCGTCAACCAGATCTTCGATCTGACCATAGCCAGAGATCAGAGTTTGTCTGGCCTCAGCCCAGCCAGCCGCCTCCGTCTCGTACTCGGCCTGGAGGGCGGCTTCGCGGTCCTGCACCGCCTTCAGAGCCGCTTTGTGGCCTTCCTCCTGGTCGGCCAACTTCTTGGCCAGGCGGTCGCGTTCCTGCACCAAGGCGGCGAGCTCGGCATCCTTGGCACGAAGGGCAGTCTGAGACTCCCCTAGCTATGCCCTCAGACCGGCGTTGGCCACTGCAGAGACGGCAGAAAAAGAAAGAACAGTAAGAGGAAGTCGTCAAGGAAGATCCGACCCGACTGCTCAGCAATCGGCCCGAATCTCGGGGACTACACCCAGTGGGTGCGCTGACGCGCCCCCACATGAGATAAAGAACAAAGCACGTACCTTGGCTCTCAGTAAGGTCGGCGGTCTTCTGGGTCAGCTCCCGAGCCTGGGAGTTGAAGGCAGCCGCACGAAGATTGTGGTAGTCCTGCAAGATAGACCGAAGATCGAAGTAAGAACAAGAATAGCAAAGACAAATCCACTAAGAAGTTCCAAGCCGCCGCTCAGTAGCCGACTCGGAACTCGGGGACTACACCCAGTGGGTGCACTGACACGCCCCCACGGAAGAAAACAAGATCAAGAAGAAATCAAGATCAAGAAGAAGCAAGATGGGAAGACTAACCCGGATGGCCGCCCGCGTCGCAAGGAACTCGTCGGTGAACTGCCTCAGCGCCGTAGCCTGGGCCTGAAGCCGGGTCCGGACGTCCTGCGCGGCCACGTTTATCAGGGTTGTCCCTCCGCCTGGCGTCCACCCCGAGGTAGCGCTGGCCACCTCCACATCCTGGGCCGACGAGCTGGAGCCCACGGCCGGCTGCGGCTCCAATGCGGCCTTCTGTGGCTCCGACGCAGCCTTCCCCGCACGACGGCTCGGCGGCATCCGGACCGCCATCTCAGTCCTCGCGGCCGGCTCGCCCCCGCCGACTGCGCAGTCGGCAGATCAGGCCGGCCGCCTTGAGCCGCCCCAGTTGGCGGGGTCGGCACCGGCGCCCTCTCCAGGACGACGACGTCGTCGTCCCTCTCCAGCCCTGGCTGGTCGCCGCTGGCTCCTTCTGGCGAGGGCTCCATGGCCCCAGGCGCTACGACGCGCAGCGGGGTGACCATCAAGACCTCCTCCGCCGCCGCCGCAGCTGCAGCCTCCGCTTGGGCTTTCGCTGTGGCGTCGGCGAGCGCCTTCGCCGCCACCTCCTCCTGCGCCGCCTGGGCGGCGGCCGCCTTCCGTGCCTCCGCCTCTCGCGCCTCCCGTTCCTCCCGTGCCTCCCGCGCGTTCCGTTCTGTCGCTTCTTGAAGGTCGGCGCGGGGGTCCACGCGGCGAGTGGTGCTCCCAGACCCCCTTGGCGACTCGACGACAGAGGCGGCAGCCGCCCGCTCAAGCGACAACGGAGCTCTGGTCGTTTGGAGAAAAAGACAAGGGTTCAGGAACCACCCGAGAAATGAAAGAAAAAGAGTATACAAAAAAATTCGAACTTACGCCGACACGGTCTGCGGTTGCTTCACCGTCTTGCGGAAGCGAGCCGCCTTCGCGGCCGCCTCCTCCCGCCTGGTTGCTGCCGCCCCGCCCCTGGGTTTCTTCGTCCGACTGCCGAACAAACCCTGGGCGGCGCGACGCTTCTGCCCTCCGCCCCGAGCAGGCGGTGCAGCGGAGAAACCCGCGCCGCGTCCAGATGCCCGCCGGCGGCGCGGGGCGACTTCGGCCTCATCGTCGTCCGGCCAGTCGTCGAAGGTGACTCCGTGCCCGGAGCCGCCTGCTTCGCCGCCGGCTTGGCCACCACCCGGCTCGATGTTGTCGTCCATAGCGGCCGCCCCAAGTCGGGGTCCTCCAAATCGTGTTCCGTCCGGTCGGGGACGAATCGACGCTCCGTGTCTGACCCGCCGGCCGGCCGAAGAAGAGGGCTCTGTCGAAAAACAAGCCGACTAAGTTAGAGTCGACCAAGAGGAACTCGGCAACAAAGTTAAGAGAAAAAGAAGAAACAAGGAGAGCATACCGTGGGCGGTGGATTGGCCCTGCTGTATGGCTCCTTGCCGAACTGCCACTCTTCGGAGAGTTTGCAGTTCGCGAGGTAGTTCACCATATAGGCGACCTCCTCGTGCGGCATGTCCTTGGTGCACATCCGGCTCGGATCGAGCTGGCCGCTCATCTGACAGATCAGATGAGGACGGCTCTGGAGCGGAAGAACCCGGCGCGTGACGAAGGCGGCCAGAAGGTCGGGCCCCGTCAGGCCCTCCGACTGGGTCATCACTCGTACTCGGGCGACGGCTGCAGACCCAGCCGGCGTCAGAGTCACGGCCCGGAAGGACCACTGGGGCCGCCTGCCCGCCGGTGGGCCGGCTACGTAAGCCGGCAGGTTGATGTAGTCGCCCCGTGGGGCGATGTTCCGCACGTAGAAGTACGACTTTTGCCACTTCTTCACCGATTGGATCGGCGCGATGACGGGGAAGGGGTTGTCGGCGACCGACCTCCGCGACACGATGAAGGCGCCAGTCTGAGCCGGCACGCCCTGCATGCGCGTGCCCAGCTTGGACTGGAAGAACTCCCCCCAGAGCTCGAGGGTAGGGAGGACGCCGAGGTAGCCTTCGCACAGGGTGACGAAGGCTGACGGCAGCACCACCGCGTTTGGGGTGAGGTGGTGCGGCTGGAGCTGGTAGAAATCAAGCTAGGAGCGGAAGAAGGCGCTCACTGGCAGGCCGATGCCGCGCAAGAAATGCGAGCGGAAGACCACCCGCTCGCCCTCCCGCGGCTCCGGCGTAATTTCCTTCACCGGCGCAAGACGGACCTCCACCTTGTCCGCGCCGGGCAGCCGCCGCGTATTGCGGAGGAACTCGACGTGATCTTCGTGGACGTTGGAGCCGTCCCAATCCCCGCTATACTGCTCCGTGGCGGGAGGCATGGCGAAAACGAGCGCGGCGGCGGAGGAACATGTGGTGGAAGAGCGCGGCGGCGAGGCGCTGTTGCAAGAAACGGCAAGTGAAAGAAGATGGTGGAAGGAGGAGGAGCGTGCGAGGGCCTGCCGCCCTCCATCTCCCCCTACTTATAGCTTCGCGAGGCGAGGCCGGGGAGGCCGGACGTGGGGGGAGACGTGGGATTAACTGCACCCATTCCCCCCACGCCTCGCGATTATTACGCCCTAAAGGCGAGCCGAAACTGCCGCAAGGAGACGTGCGGGCGGTTTCGGGATGCAGAGAATCCGCGCCTGGGCCCGGGCGTGGACGTGGCGGGCCCCCGCCCTGCGGCGACGTCCCGTCGCGCGCGTGGGCTGGCAGGCTTTCCGGCCAAGAGGGGCCACGTGATTCGCAGACGGCAAGTGGTCAGCCCGCGGCCCGGTGCACGCACTGGCGAGCTCCCGCCCTCCGACTCCGGAGTTTTCGACCAAGGCGGCACGCCTAACCAAAGCCGGCTCCCAGCTGCCGGCTTGTCAAGATAGGAAGCTGATCGAGCTTCTCAACTCCTACCCAACCTCGAAGCCCAATCAGCTTCGGGGACTACTGTCGGAGTAAACGGCCACGGGTAGCCTAACCGACTGCCCCTGGTTCTTCTGAAAAATTATCAGGCCTTTGGGCCTCCAAGCACTCCGAGCATTGGACCACCTCCCCTAGCCGGCTACCCCCGAAGCCGACTCACGGGAGGCGGCCCAGCCTCAGCAACCTCCCCCCCAGGATATCCGCGGGGTGGCCGACTCCAGGAAGCCGGCCTCGAAGAGCGCCGACTCCAAGAAGCCGGCCGAGACCACAACCACCAAAACTACGCCCACATAACGGTGACGAGACGGGGTGTGGCTACAGTGAGGCCCACTACCCCCGAAGCCCGAGGCAGGCATGGCCACAGGACGCCGTACGGGACGGCCATCTCCCGTCCGGCTCGGCACTGTAGCCACGCCGGCCTCAACGTCACCCACGACGGACGCCAGTACGGCCCGCGGGCGGCGGGCCCCTTTAGCCAGAGAGAGGCGCAAAGGCGGCCCGACCTTCCCCAGTCGGCCAAGCGTGTAGTCGGCCCCCAGAAGCCGGCTACTCCCTTCCTCGAAGCAGGAGCCACATTAAGGAGACAAGACGAGGTAAGGCTACAGTGAGAGCCCTCGAGGCGGCACACTGTAGCCACGCTTACCTCGACGAAGCCCTCGTCATCAGAGGCGAGGCTACTGTAAGCAGCCGCCGACAAGACCCTAGGCGGTGGGGCCGGCCTGTCGACCAAGAGGCCGGCAGCCGGCGGGACCCACCAGTCGGCGGGCCCCAACGGCCGGCGGAGAAGCCGGCGAACTTAGACACTGATGGCTGGGACCAGTGCCCAGCCGGATTACCATTGTACCCCTGGGGGGTAGGCCTATATAAACCCCCCGGGACACCCATGCAAAGGGTTGGCTTCTGAGCATAGCACACACACCATAGAGAGAGAAGTAAGAGCTAGCCTTGTTCTTCTTCTCCCTTGAACCCAACAGCTCTAGGAGCGATTGTAGCTACTTTTACTGATCTAGTGATCATGCGGAGACCCCGCAGAGCAGGACTAGGGGTGTTATCTCCTCGAAGAGCCCCGAACCTGGGTAAGATCCGCCGGCGAGCATGTCTTCGCCTCATCCCATTTCCAGGCACCGGCGACGTCTTATTGGCACCCACAATGATAAGCCACCCGTTGGCATATGTCGCACCAACCACCCGACAGTGATCAAACTCATCACTTACCTGCTCATTGGAAAAAATCTGAGTGCCCCTCAACGTCGGCATCTCAAGGGGCGTCAACTTGCAACTACGGCCACGCCGTGCTAGAGAGACCCCCAAGGAAACATCCTCGGGCATTGCATGTAACATCAAGATGCATTTGTATGAGTAGTTTATCTTGTGAGAGAAAAGGATGAACGAGGGAAGGCCTTATTTTCAAATGTGGAGAGGGGTGTAGGTATCTTTTTGCAAAATTGCCATAGTTTTCTTCCTATCCGTTAGATATAAATCGGACGGCCTATATTGCAGGATGGCAGGCACACCATCATCACCAACTCTGTTATTTTTATAAGATAAGAGTAGTAGACTAGCAAGATGCCCGTGCGTTGCACGGAACATGAAGATGCATTTGTATGAGTAGTTTATCTTGTGGGAGAAAAGGATGAACGAGGGAAGGCCTTATTTGCAAATGTGGAGAGGGGTGTGGGTATCTTTTTGCAAAATTGACATAGTTTCCTTCCTACCCGTCAGATATAAATCGGACAGCCTATACTACAGGATGGCAGGCACACTATCATCAACAACTCTGTTTTTTATAAGAGTAGAGATAGAGACTACTACTACCAATGTGTTGGCCCGTGCGTTGCAATGGATCCAAAGTAGCAGAACAATCCTAGTTCACGCGCTTGAAATATCAACACTCTAGTTTTGATATACATATATCAGTAAAAATCATTTCACTCAAAATATATTCCTCGGGCTGTTTTGATGAGGTGAGGGACGGGTGTGGCTGGTTTGAATATAACAGGTTTTAAAAAAATGGAGCTGTTTTTTTTTTTACATTTTGTAGCGTGGCACGGCATCCGGTGCACCTAAGCGTCTAAAAAAATTGAGTATGGGTCGGTGGCACACCCTGCGGCAAGATGCCCATGTGGGCTTCTTCTATAACTAGCAAGATGCCCGTGCATTGCAGGGAACATCAAGATGCATTTTTTTTACAAAACACTTGTTGTGATTGACCCTTGCAAGAGTAATCCCATGTGTAAAAACTAATGATATCTCGAGAATTTTATCAGAAAAATGGTATCTTTGGAACAAGTTTTCTCTACTACTGCTCCTTGCACTGAGCGGTATGCAATGCATGTGTCAGCAGACATGACAATTTGTCCATGGAAGTTGAACCACGGCGACCATCACGTTTCTACCACTGCCACACGCGATTCCCACAACGCCGCTCCAACCCACGGCACGACGTCCCCAGACGTGCGCCTCATCCCTCTCGGCCCCACTACTCCTCTGCCTTTGTGTGCATGACATGCGGGCCATCTGAACTGCGGCGACCATCAAGTTTCTACCACAGCCACACCCGATTGGACGCGGTTTGCCTACTCCGCTCATGTGCTCCAATCCGTACTCCCGCGCCATCAAATTTTCATCTAGCGACTGTGACACATTTCGTCCCGGGCATCAATCCTCAGCTAGAGTACTTCTGTACTACAGGTAGTACCCGTCGGTCTGGCCATCTATGCCTCGTAACGCCCCGACGCCCAGTTGTGGCACCCTCGCCATAGCCACGCCACCACCGGCCGGTTCATCTCGAAAGAGTGAGTCGCGAACCACACCACCACCATGAGAATGACATGTGGGCCAGCCACATTTAAGGTCCACATGTCATTGACTCATAGGCCGGTGCACTAAGCCACTGAAGCTTGGTCCCGTGGGCCCCGAGAGGGAAATGTAACTCCTGCGGTAGGCCTGGTGGTGCTCCCGCAGTATGAGCTCGTACCAAACCCGGAATTTGTTTCTTACTACTTCCAATGTGCCAGCCCGTGCATTGCAATGGATCCAAAGTATATCTATTTAGAGGAGTGCACTCTAAACACATTATCTATTTATTTTTCTCTAACCTTTCTTAACCATGTAACCAAGCCACATAAGCTTCATGGGTGCCCCCCACATCATATTATTCATACTATGTTGACTGAAAAAAGATAAATCACCCAAAACAAGATCTTCCCGTTTTTCGTTCCTACGATGGTGTGTCGTGCACGTACCTAGTTGTATAGTGGTAGTACTAGTTATAATACAAACTTTGTACTAGTAGGACTGGTAGTACGAAATGCTCCTACTCTATCAACGAGCCCCATCTGACACCAAATTTCTTGGTTTCCATGCTACAGCTAGATCTTCCCCTCGTTTCTGTTTTCCAACATGGCGGGCGGGGTGCGGTTTGCCAATAGTCGGTTTGCTCAACTGCGGTCCCACATGAAAGTGAAAATGCCAGGCAACACGACTTCCCTAGCTATGTGGCAATTTTGCAAAAAGATACCCACACCCCTCTCCATGTTTGCAAATAAGGCCTTCCCTCGTTCATCCTTTTCTCTCACAAGATAAACTACTCACAGAAATGCATGTTGATGTTCCGTGCAACGCACGGTCATCTAGCTAGTTTCTTTTAAAATAGTTATTGCGATAATTGGGTTGAAGTGATATATTTTATGTCTGCCCTGAATGATTTCAGATTCACTAGTAGTAACAAAGAAAAGGTTGCCTTGTTAATTAACAGAAAACAGGGTGAAAACTATCACATGAGGCCGGTAAAAACAAGGCACACTGGGTTTAGCGTCATCGTCACTACAGCTATGCACGCGCGAGAAGTCTACATAGTTAGGGGCTACAGAGAGAAAGACGTATCGAGTGTGTCTGAGCGAGGCACAGAGACACAATGTTTGAGAGAGAAACCAATTGACAGATTAAGATCAGATCGAGTTGTCACCCTTCTGTTGTCATTGTTGGGGGAGGTGGGGAGGGGGAGGGAGAGAAAGACGTATCGAGAGTGTGCGCGGTAGGCACAGAGGCACAACTAGTGAGTGTGTGTGTATGTGTGTGTGTTTGAGAAAGAAGCAGTAGATAGATTACTATCAAGATCGAGGTGCCACCCTACTCCTTCGGTGTCGGGTAGTGTGTGTGTGTGTGTGTGTGTGCGCGCGCGCGCGTTCGAGAGAGAAGCCAGTACATAGATTAGTATCAAGATCGAGGTGTCACCCTACTCCTTCGGTGTCGGGAAGTGTGTGTGTGGGTGTGGGGGGCGGCAATGACACTTAGATATCTCTACTCTTATAAAAAAAATAGAGTTGGTGATGATGGTGTGCCTGCCATCCTGCAATATAGGCCGTCCGATTTATATCCGATGGATAGGAAGGAAACTATGGCAATTTTGCAAAAATATACCCACACCCCTCTCCACATTTGCAAATAAGGCCTTCCCTCGTTCATCCTTTTCTCCCACAAGATAAACTACTCATACAAATGCATCTTGATGTTCCGTGCAACGCATGGGCATCTTGCTAGTAGGGAGAAGGAGTTTGTGTGACACATATCTATATTAAGGGATAGGTAGATAGCATGTGTGCGAGGCATACTTAAAGCATCACGGAGATAAACAAACGGTGTGCATGCAAGTGCCGAAGAAATGAAGCGAGAAACAATATCTACGCGCGTGTGTGCGTGTGCGCGCGCGCGTGTGTGTGTGTGTGTGTGTGTGTGAGAGAGAGAGAGAGAGAGAGCAAAATCTCAAAACAAAAGGTGCTCTGCTAGAATCCCATTGTATGTATTCATATGGTTTCGGAACTCGAGTTAACCTTAGGCATATGTGTGAGAGACATAATTATACTTTGGGACATTAGTGGTGGTGTGTGGGCGTGTTCGACAAAGAGAGCGTGTGTGTTTCTGTGTGAGAGACTTGTAGGACGGGGTAGAAAGAATTCTAACCTTGACGGAGGGATAGAAATACATGAAGTGCGCGTGTGTGATTCCGATGCCCACGGGGAAATGAGATATGTATGCGTGTGAGAGAGATTGCACAATTCATCCACGTATCACCATGTAGCGATCGTGGACGTGCATCGCTTGAACATAAATCAATATCTACTTCGTGTCGTGGCCAAAGGTACAATATCGATTCAACGCTATAAAGATTGGACACTCACATATCACATTTTTTTCTTTCTAAATAAACCTTTTCAATTGTGCATGCCAAAGTTACAGTGATGTTTCTTCAAACAACCAATGTAGCTATCATGTACATGTACCATTGTTAGTCTTGCATTCAAATTCATTAGTCTTGGATGATTTAAGGTTCTATTATGAAGTAATATATGTAATATTCATATATGAGTTCAGCGGGTATGCAATTTATGAAATGGAGGCTATGTAATCATATGAGGTAACACTTTTAACACGCCAATGCATTATGTTTAAAGTAAATAACCAATAGCACTAAATTATCTATTTACATGAGAAATACACAGGCTGAGTGTTTGATCCCTTTTTTTGTGAACGCGCCTATACACCCGTACGATTGGCCGCGCCCCTGTGAACATCAAAGTTATCGGTGCATCATCCCGAGTTATTGTCTTTTTTCTGGGGTGGACTTCACACCAGTTATTAACTACTAACGCGTGCCCCGTGTACACAGTTTCGCATGACCATCCCGCTAGCACGGTCCAAAATTAGTTGAAAGTGGATACAAACGATCCCACGGGCGGCAAAATCTCCCGCCTCCTTCTAAAATTTCCGCCACCTAGTCTTTAGCATGTGAAATTCCCCTTTTGTCCTTGGTGCACGGAGAACAACAGTTATAATAGGTCGGGGCTGCTTTGGTAACTTCCGGTTCCCCCCACCACACGACACCCCCATTTCCTCTCCCCCTCCCACAAAAATGACTAATTCCACAATACCATAGCATCTTACATCATATCGTCCGTACTTCATCGGCCTTTCTACCCCTCCCCTCTCGAAACCCTAGACTGCTCATCCATCGGCGTACCAAAGCCCATTCACTGCCAGCAGTGTCCACCCAGTCGGATCTGCTTCTGCGGCCGCATCTACCCCTCCCACCTCCCCTAGAAACAAGTAGACTATTGATCCACCACTGTACCACATCCCATTCAGTGTCGGCCTTGTCCACGGCCCGGATCTGCTTCGCTGGTACTCTCATCAATCGCAGCGCATCTGCAGCGGCTCCTTCGTATTCCCCACCGGAGACGCTTCATCCACACGCCCCCGGAGCCGCCCCACTGACGCCCCCGTCCACGGCCTCTGATCCTCTTCGCCGACACCTTCCTCAACCCTACCAGAGCCGCTTCGCTGACACCATCGTCAACCCTACCGGAGTAGCTTCGCCTATACCATTCTCAACCCTACCGGGGCTGCTTTGCCAACTCACAAGTCCACTGCCTCAGATCCGCTTCGTCGCACCCTCGTCCAACCTACCAGAGCAGCTTCTGACGCCCCATCCACGGCCCCAGATCCACATCGTCAACACCATCCTGAACCCAACCACCAGAGCAGCTTCACCGATGCCCTCGTCCACGGCCTCAGATCTGCTTTGCCCATACCGTAGTCCACCCTACCGGAGCCGCTCCAGAAACACCCTACTCGACGGTTCTAGATCTCTTCACCGGACCCCGACAACCAGTGCAGCGTCATCACCCTTGATGTTTCTAACCTGATTCCCATTGTCTGGCAAGATGCCAAGCACCCGCCATGGCCTAGGTACTTGTCCCCTTTAAACCCGTCCAGCATCACCTGCCCGATGTACTTCAAATATACTAACAGGTCGCTGTTACATGTTATGCAGCTGGCAAAAACTACAAGGACGATGTTTCTTCTGGATCTAACAGCTTGGCCAACCAAGATCCTGGACTGAGGCATTGCTATGATCTTGTAAGTGCGTCTCTCTCTCTTGTATTGTTGTGTGCCTACCATCGTGCTTTGCTAGGATTTTCGACCAGTAATCCCTTTGCGCAGACAATGATTTCTACTACTGGCTGCTAAATTAGATATGTAGATGTCATACATGATACTACCTCGTACCTCCGTTCCTAAATATAAGGGTTTCTAGAGATTCCACTATAGGCTACATACAGAGCAAAATGAGTGAATCTACACTCGAAAATGCATCTATATACATCTGTATGTGGTCCATACTGGAATCTCTACAAAGACATATATTTAGGAATAGAGGTATACATTACATAAAATCGTAGGTGGCATGTAGGAATTCCAGTGCACTACATTAGGCTCCCTTAGAGTGCCTGCTAGTCCAGCACATAGAGTCATGGCTAGTTTATGCTACGCACACAATCGTTAATTGGTGGTTTAAATATGCGCAAGGGATATGCAATGTATTATCATGTAGAGATGTCTGAAATTAGCCGTGTCAACTTGCAGATAGGGTTACACAATGAAAAAGTACAAGATGTATGTGGCAATTTCATGGAACATCGCAAAAAAAGGAGAGGCAGCGGTGAGCCTATACAGTGTGCTATGGTAGGTCACTCCTCCATTGCAGTCATCGTTACATGTTATTTGTATGCCAGTTCTATTGGCCAAGTTTCTTAGGGACAGTTATTGCGAGTTATCCTAAGAAAATAAGCACCTGTGAATATAAGCTCAAGGTAATAAGCCAACCATTTCTTTTCATTGCCTTCCTTTTCAGCTTATCTTTGGTATGATCAGTGAAAAGTCTAGATTGCATTATATGTTGTCATTTTTCTACCCATATGAAAATTAATTTGACTTGCAAACATCACAAATTGAACCCAGTGCAGTAATTAATATGATAGGAAAACAGACCATCACTATTTGTTCAAAATGCAAATACAAAGATACCATCTACTTGGCACAATCTACTTTGGTCAATGTCTTCCATAGAGATCACATTGCCTAATTCAAACGAAGAACGCATGACCCAAATTTAAATGAAGAATAATTATTTATTGAAATTCGATGGTCCAAGTGACTGGTTGTTATCATATAGCAGCACCACCTGAAAGCATCATATAGTAGCAGCAGCTCATAGAAACTCATCATACAGCAGCAGCAGTGTGCAATTCATCATATACCAGCAGCAGCTCATAGCAATTCATCATATAGCAGCAGCAGGAGTAGCTCATAGCAATTCATCATATAGCAGCAGCAGGAGCAACTCATAGCAATTCATCATAAAGCAGCAGCAGGAGCAACTCATAGCAATTCATCATATAGCAGCAGCAGGAGCAGCTCATAGTAATTCATCATATAGCTACAGGAGCAGCTCATAGCAATTCATCATATAGCAGTAGCAGGAGCAGCTTATAGCAACTCATCATATAGCAGCAGTAGCAGCTCATAGTAATTCATCATATAGCAGCAGCAGCTCATAGCAATTCATCATATAGCAGCAGCACGAGCAGCTCATAGCAATGCATCATATAGCAGCAGCAGAAGCAGCTCGTAGCAATTCATCGTATAGTGGATCAGAATGAAAATTAGGCAAAAAATCAGAGGAGATCCTCACCTTGTTGGATGAGCTCATCCTTCAACAGCACCTCAAGGCCACGGCCTAGGAGGACGGGAGGGGGGATAAGGTGCCTTCTGCCGCAGTGTGTCATTGGCCGTAGTTGTGCGGCACCCGCTGGAGTTGTGCGTTGGACGGACCACAGTGGAGGAGCTGCTGGAGACCATGAGAATGAGGGGCGGCGCCAGAGGGAGGAGTAGCCGGGGAGATTTGGCCCTACCCGCCGGCCATGTAGCCTAGCTGGACAGAGCATCGTCGAGGACCAGGCCAGATGGGACCAGTGGCGACGGCTCGTTGGAGGAACCCTAGCGCTGCAGGCAGGGGATCGAGGTAGAGGAAAAGAGGAGAGGAGATGCAAGCGGGCAGGGCAATGAACGCTTGCATGTTTGTTTTTACTTGAGAGTCAGGTGTGACGCGGGCGTGAGCAGTGGCATTTTGAGTGTAATATAGGCAGACAACAGAGTCATTTCACTATTCCCCTTCCCTTCAATTTTTAGTGAGCTTCTACCCGAAACACCCCCTCCAAAGCAAAATAAGTTAAGCCCAAGCCCATAACTCAAAAATGACTTCTTTACATATTTTATGGCTTATTTTGACAATAAGCTCTGAAAAGGCGGAATAGAACTGGCCCTTAACATGCAATTCAATTGTGCGTGCAATGATGAATCACTCCTGCCTGCTATAGTGTACATTTAGGCATCATCATACATGGCATAACCTAATACATGTGCATTCCATTGTAGAATCTTGAATATGCAATGTTTATGTTAGTTCATACGTTGCACATGATGTTTAAATGCCCCCTAAATCTGGTCGGTCAAGTGATGGTCTTTAAGCCTCCTTCTTTGCTTCTTTTCTTGATATGTAAGATTTGCTCACACATCTGTTCAATTGCTTGTTTGTATCAGCCAGCCATACTAGGACTGTTTGCTTCGATTACTTGTTGTTCTTGACCTAACACTCTAAGAGAGCTTGTTAACGATTTAAACACTAAGGGCTGTTGTAGTGGTGGCTTATCTAACTCATAGGTGACATGCATAAAGGTTTGGTTGTACACTAAAGTAGGCTCTCCAAGAGTACCTAGAGATCCAGTTCGAAGGTATGCCTAGTTTTTACATAGTGCACACATAGTAAATGCTCATTTCATTGTGTGCAAGTGCAAGAGATGTGGCATGTTTCATTATGTGGTGTTGTTTTGTTATAATCTCATCCTTTTGTGTGTTGGGGAACGTAGCATGCAATTTCAAAAAAAAATCCTACGATCACGCAAGATCTATCTAGAAGATGCATAGCAACGAGAGGGGGAGAGTGTGTCCACGTACCCTCGTAGACCGAAAGCGGAAGCCTTAGTTTAACATGGTTGATGTAGTCAAACGTCTTCACGATCCAACCGATCTTAGTACCGAACGTATGGCACCTCCAAGTTCAGCACACGTTCAGCTCGATGACGTCCCTCGAACTCTTGATCCAGCAAAGGGTCGAGGGAGAGTTCGTCAGCACGATGGTGTGGTGACGGTGATGGTGATGTGATCCGTGCAGGGCTTCGCCTAAGCACTACGACGCTATGACCGGAGGAGTAAACTGTGAAGGGGGCACCGCACACGGCTAAGAGAACAATTGATGTACCTTTGGGGTGCCCCCCCGTCCCCGTATATAAAGGAGTGGAGGAGGAGGAGGCCGGCAAGGAGGCACGCGCCATGGGGGGAGTCCTACTAGGAGTAGGATTCGGCCCCCCTTGTTTCCTTTCTTCACCAGAGGGAAAAGGAAGGAGAGGTAGAGGGGGAGAAAAGGGGGGCCGTGCCCCCTCCTCCTTGTCCTATTCGGACTCCCTAGGAGGGCATCTCATGCCACCCCCCGCGGGCTTCCCTCTCTCTCTCCCTTAGGGCCCATGTAGGCCCAATACTTCCCCCGGGGGGTTCCGGTAACCCCTCGGTACTCCGGTAAAATACCCGAACCTCTTGAAACCATTCCGATGTCCGAATACTACCTTTCAATATATGAATCTTTACCTCTCGACCATTTAGAGACTCCTTGTCATGTCCATGATCTCATCCGGGACTCCCAACAAACTTCGGTCACCAAAAGTACATAACTCATAATACAAATTGTCATCGAACGTTAAGCGTGCGGACCCTACGGGTTCGAGAAGTATGTAGACATGACCGAGACACATCTCCGATCAATAACCAATAGCGGCACCTGGATGCTCATATTGGTTCCTACCTATTCTACGAAGATCTTTATCGGTCAAACCACAATAACAACATACGTTATTCCCTTTGTCATCGGTATGTTACTTGCTCGAGATTCAATCGTCGGTATCATCATACCTAGTTCAATCGTGTTACCGGCAAGTCTCTTTACTCATTCCGTAATCCATCATCCCGCAACTAACTCATTAGTCACATTGCTTGCAAGGCTTATAGTGATGTGCATTACCGAGAGGGCCTAGAGATACCTCTCCGATACTCGGAGTGAAAAATCCTAATCTTGATCTATGCCAACCCAACAAACACCTTTGGAGACACCTGTAGAGCATCTTTATAATCACCCAGTTATGTTGTGACATTTGATAGCACACAAGGTGTTCCTCCGGTATTCGGGAGTTGCATAATCTCATAGTCAGAGGAATATGTACAAGTCATGAAGAAAGCAATAGCAATAAAACTTAACGATCATTATGCTAAGCTAACGGATGGGTCTTGCCCATCACATCATTCTCTAATGAGGTGATCCTGTTTATCAAATGACGACACATGTCTATGGTCAGGAAACTTAACCATCTTTGATTAACGAGCTAGTCAATAGAGGCATACTAGGGACACTCTGTTTTGTCTATGTATTCACACATGTACTAAGTTTCCGGTTAATACAATTCTAGCATGAGTAATAAACATTTATCATGATATAAGGAAATATAAATAACAACTTTATTATTGCCTCTAGGGCATATTTCCTTCAGTCTCCCACTTGCACTAGAGTCAATAATCTAGATTACATAGTAATGATTCTAACACCCATGGAGTCTTGGTGCTGATCATGTTTTGCTCGTGGAAGAGGTTTAGTCAACGGGTCTGCAACATTCAGATCCGTATGTACTTTGCAAATCTTTATGTCTCCCTCCTTGACTTGATCGCGGATGGAGTTGAAGCGTCTCTTGATGTGTTTGGTTCTCTTGTGAAATCTGGATTCCTTCGCCAAGGCAATTGCTCCAGTATTGTCACAAAAGATTTTCATTAGACCCGATGCACTAGGTATTACACCTAGATCGGATATGAACTCCTTCATCCAGACTCCATCATTTGCTGCTTCTGAAGCAGCTATGTACTCCGCTTCACACGTAGATCCTGCCACGACGCTCTGCTTGGAACTACACCAACTTACAGCTCCACCATTCAATATAAATATATACCCGGTTTGCGACACAGAGTCATCGGGATCAGTGTCCAAGCTTGCATCAATGTAAGCATTTATGACAAGCTCTTTGTCACCTCCATAAACGAGAAACATATCCTTAGTCCTTTTCAGGTATTTCAGGATGTTCTTGACCATTGTCCAGTGATCCACTCCTGGATTACATTGATACCTCCCTGCTAAACTTATAGCAAGGCACACATCAGGTATGGTACACAGCATTGCATACATGATAGAACCTATGGCTGAGGCATAGGGAATGACTTTCATTTTCTCTCTATCTTCTGCAGTGGTCGGGCATTGAGTCTGACTCAACTTCACACCTTGTAACACAGGCAAGAACCCTTTCTTTGACTGATTCATTTTGAACTTCTTCAAAACTTTATCAAGGTATGTGCTTTGTGAAAGTCCAATTAAGCGTCTTGATCTATCTCTATAGATCTTGATGCCCAATATATAAGCAGCTTCACCGAGGTCTTTCATTGAAAAATTCTTATTCAAGTATCCTTTTATGCTATCCAGAAATTCTGTATTATTTCCAATCAACAATATGTCATCCACATATAATATTAGAAATGCTACAGAGCTCCCACTCACTTTCTTGTAAATACAGGCTTCTCCAAAAGTCTGTATAAAACCATATGCTTTGATCACACTATCAAAGCGTATATTCCAACTCTGAGATGCTTGCACCAGTCCATAAATGGATCGCTGGAGCTTGCACACTTAGTTAGCACCTTTAGGATCGACAAAACCTTCTGGTTGCATCATATACAACTCTTCTTTAAGAAATCCATTAAGGAATGCAGTTTTGACATCCATTTGCCAAATTTCATAATCATAAAATGCGACAATTGCTAACATGATTCGGACAGACTTAAGCATCGCTACGGGTGATAAGGCTCATTGTAGTCAACTCCTTGAACTTGTCGAAAACCTTTCGCAACAAGTCGAGCTTTGTAGACAGTAACATTACCGTCATTGTCAGTCTTCTTCTTGAAGATCCATTTATTCTCTATGGCTTGCCCATCATCGGGCAAGTCAACCAAAGTCCATACTTTGTTCTCATACATGGATCCCATCTCAGATTTCATGGCCTCAAGCCATTTCGCGGAATCTGGGCTCATCATCGCTTCCTCATAGTTCGTCGGTTCGTCATGGTCTCGTAACATGACTTACAGAACAGGATTACCGTACCACTCTGGTGCGGACCGTACTCTGGTTGACCTACGAGGTTCGGTAGTAACTTGATCTGAAGTTTCATGATCATCATCATTAACTTCCTCACTAATTGGTGTAGGAATCACTGGAACTGATTTCTGTGATGAACTACTTTCCAATTCAGGAGAAGGTACAATTACCTCATCAAGTTCTACTTTCCTCCCTGTCACAGCCCTAGATCAGCCCTTGTTTGACTTTGCTTGATCTTCATGTCATCATGTCTAAATTCAAATGAAATTTGAATTGAGGAATTTTCAAAGCCTCAGAAACCTTTTAAAAATGATCAACATTAAAATCTTCTCAAAGAATCCCAAGAAAATGTTCCTGTTAAACCTTGAAAAATATTGGCAAGAATAAAATTCAAACCAATATTTTTGGAGGCTTTAAAATATTTATTTTGGGCCTTTGAATTAAATCAGTAACATATTTGAGTTGGACTTATCTCTGTTATATAAGAGATAAAGTTCAAATAATTTTTGTAAGTTGCATGTGGCCTTGGATTAGTTTCCTGAGCTCACATAAAAATTTACAGAAAGTTCTAAATGATTTGATGCTTCAAATCAAATCTAACAAACTACAGAAAATAGAAAAAATAAAAGAAATGTTAGAGAGAGGAGAAAACTTTACCTGGCGCTTACCTCCTGTGCAGCCCACCTGGCAGTCCAGCCACCTGGCGGCCCAGCCCACCCGCAGCAGCCAGTCAACCCCAACCTCCCACCATGAGGATGAGGGGCGCGTGGTCACCGCGCGCGTCCACGCACGAGGCCACCTCCTGCTTCTGCCGACGCAGGAGAGGCTCCAGAAGCCGCCACGCGCCACCCCGGTCCCTCTCGCCCGCCGCTCGTCCTCATCCCCTCCTCTGTCTCACTCTCCTCCCCAGAGCCGAGTGCTGCCATCGCCACCGACGCCGTTCGCCGCGGCCACAGCCACCGCCTAGCCTCCCCAACACGTCCAGGAGCTCCGCCTCCGTCGTCTACGCCTCCTCAAGGACACACGCACCGCCGGACGCCCCACAGCGTCGCCATCTTCAACGTCTTCATCGCCGGCCGCCGGAGATCCCCCTCGCGGCTCCACTCGCTCCGGTGCTTCCCCGAGCTCGTCGACCCGCCCAGCGTGATCACCGTGAGCTCCTGTCCCGAACACCCCTCTCCTTTGACTCGTTTGCACGCTGTAGCCACCACGTCGCCTGCGCCCGAATGCGCCGCCGCCCGAGCTCATCGCCGACGAGGCTCCGGTGACCAACTGGTCCCATGCATATGCTCGTTGGCCTCGTGAGCACGTGTAGAACCTGTAGGTACTAACTGTTGTTTCCCCCGCGCGCTGCGTCGTCGGTTTCGTCGACGTCCGAGCTCCGGCCGCCGCGCTTGTCGCCGCTGCCATCGCTTCGCTCCACTTCCAGCCGCCTCGATGCCACCACCCGACGCGCCTCGTCGCGCTGCACCCGTAGAGCCCAGCCGCGCACGCTCTCGTCACCGGAATCGCCCGGACGAGGAGCGCCGCCGCGTCCTGCTTAGCACCGGCGGCTAATCGCCGTTTAGGTGATGTGGTGTCATTAGTTTATAGTTAAGCACATGTTTAATTAACAACCCCCCCCCCCACACACACACACAGTCACTGACACGCGGGCCCCGCAGATAGCTAACCCCGGATTAATATCCACATAACCGTGAGCCTATGACATGTGGGCCCCGCAGGTCAGGTTTGACCTGGACCGGCCCTGTTGACCAGATGACGTCAGCATGACCTAGTGCTGACGCAGTAAAGTCTTTTCTGGAATTTAAATAAATCTAAATGATTTATTTATTTTTAGATTTATTTATTTTCAGAAAATGTCCAAAACTTCAAAAATTCATAGAAAATCAACCGTAACTCCAAATGAAATGATTTATATATGAAAAATGATCAGAAAAATCCAATCTATCCATCTGTACCATTTTCATGCATGTTAGAACAACTTATAGCTGCTGTTTAGGACCAATCATATAAATGGCATTTGAATATCCACATATGGAGTTTGAATTTGAATCTTGGATTCAAACCAACTCCATTTAACCTGTTGCTAGTTGCATTAACTCAAATCACAGCATATTGACATGTCATGATCATGCATCATATTGTGCATTGCATTGATTGTATTCCTTCTCTGTTGCCGGTGGTTGTTCCCTCTCGATAGACGTGTTCCGACGATGAGATCGATGACACCGATGAAGAACTATACTATCTTTAGAAGTTCCAGGCAAGCAAAAACCCCTTGTCCATTTCGATACAATCCCACTCTCTCGCTCCTGCTCTCTTTACTGCATTAGGACAACAACGATTCAACTGTTACATGCTGCGATAGTTGAACCCCTTTTCCTCTGCATGACCTGTCATTGCCACAGTAAATAGATGAAACCCACTAGCATGAGTAGGAGTTGTTTGAGCCCTGATGTGCCTACTCATTCATGCTTGTTTGTCATGCCTGTTACTGCTTAGAGTTGAGTCAGGTCTGATTCATCGGGGATGAATTGGAGGTGTGTGAACATGTCCTACTGTTGAGAACTAAGTGTGTGAACACAATTTGGTAAAGGTATCGATGAGAGGCCATGTAGGAGTACATGGTGGGTTGTTTCATTAAAGCCGTCCTTAGGAACTGATTTCTGTGTTTGTGATCCATGAACAGCTACTACCACGCGTTGGGCCCGAAACCAATGGACCCTCTCGACTTATTAACCGCCTTGATCTCTGTCCAGGAGTTGCAACTAGTTTCTGGTGTTTGTAGGATATGTGTTGGAGGCCGTGCATAGCACTGACCCTAGGGTGGGCTATGATGCGGTAGATACACCATGGCCTGGTGTATCGGGCGCCCGTTTGGTGTCTCGGGAACCCTGCCCACATCGTTTGGGGCTGTGAGCGAAACCCTGACCGGATCTCCTCGCGGATGGAACCCGAATAGGCAATAAACCTGGACTAGAGACTTGTGTGGTTAGTCAGGTCGTGGCCGACACCCTCGTTGGGCTTCCGCTTGAAGGTTGCTGAGTACATGTCGTGTAAACGGCGGTAAGTGGTGAGAGCGTGTGTGAAGAAGTACACCCCTGCAGGGTTAACATCATCTATTCAAATAGCCGCGTCCGCGGTAAAGGACCTCTGGGTTGCCTATACAGTTCATAGACAAGTGAAAGTGGGTACTCTAAAATGCGCAAGATAAGCGTGAGTGCTATGGATGGTGTTCTCGTAGGGAGATGGGAGCAGATCCATAGTGGTGTATTGAAATGGTGAATATGTGGACTCGTGTGCGCCACCTCAAAAGAGTTACTTGCAGTAGTAGTTCAGGTTAGCCACTGAGTCAAAGCTGGCTTGCTGCAGTTAAACCCCACCATCCCTTTGTTGATAATGATGCATATGTAGTTAGTTCTGATGTAAGTCCTACTGGGTACATTTGTACTCACGTTTGCTTAATTTATGTTTTTGCAGAGAATTCAGTCTCGCTAGTAGTTCCGTGTGGACTTCGATGTTTAGCTTGTTACCTCAGCTACGATCTTGTGCCCTCGGCAGGATCTGGTAGATAGTCAGGCTTCTCAGCCTTTTTCATTTGTAGATGTCTGTACTCAAACATGTTAAGCTTCCGCTTGTGCTTTGACTTGTATGCTCTGAAGGTTGGGTCATGAGACCCATGTTTGTAACATCTCACTCCTCAGAGCCTATTGAATAAATACTTTGAATCATAGAGTTATGTTGTGATGCCATGTTGTATTTGCACATATCGAGCATATTGTGTGTATGTTATTGAAATGCTTGGTATGTGTGGGATCCGACAACCTAGTTGTCTATCCTTGGTAGCCTCTCTTATGGGGAAATGTAGTCTGGTGCTTCCACCGAGCCATGGTAGTCTGCTACAGCCCAGTTTACCGGAGTCCTGCTAGCGCAGTTACTACTGCTCCGGAACACTTAGACTGGCTGACATGTGTCCTTCTTCGATCCTGTGTTTGTCCCTTCGGGGAAATGTCACACGGTGTCTTTCGGAGTCATGTTAGCCTGCTACAGCCTGGAATCCCGGAGTCCTGCTAGCCCAGTTGCTACAGCCCGAATTCACTCGCTGATGATCGACACGTTCGTTGCTGGGTCATGTATGCCTATCCCTATAAGTTAGTGCCACTTTGGGTTCACGACTAGTCATGTCGGCCCGGGTTCTCTGTCATATGGATGCTAGCGACACTATCATATACGTGAGCCAAAAGGTGCAAATGGTCCCGGGCCAGGTAAGGTGGCACCCGTGGGAACACCGTGCGTGAGGCCGCAAAGTGATATGATGTGTTACATGCTAGATTGGTGTGACTTAGGATCGGGGTCCTGACACTCCCACTCACTTCTTTCGAGAGAAACTCCTTCTCTAGAAAGGATCCATTCTTAGCAACGAATATCTTGCCTTCAGATTTCTGATAGAAGGTGTACCCAACAGTTTCCTTTGGGTATCCTATGAAGACACATTTCTCCGATTTGGGTTCGAGCTTATCAGGTTGAAGCTTTTTCACATAAGCATCGCAGCCCCAAACTTTAAGAAATGACAGCTTAGGTTTCTTGCTAAACCATAGTTCATATGGTGTCGTCTCAACGGATTTAGATGGTGCCCTATTTAACGTGAATGCAGCCGTCTCTAAAGCATAACCCCAAAAGGATAGCGGTAAATTTGTAAGAGACATCATAGATCGCACCATATCTAATAAAGTACGGTTACGACGTTCGGACACACCATTACGCTGTGGTGTTCCAGGTGGCGTGAGTTGCGAAACTATTCCACATTGTTTCAAATGAATACCAA
The DNA here is from genome assembly GCF_002575655.3 of Aegilops tauschii subsp. strangulata. Classification (NCBI taxonomy): domain Eukaryota; kingdom Viridiplantae; phylum Streptophyta; class Magnoliopsida; order Poales; family Poaceae; genus Aegilops; species Aegilops tauschii. Next base: position 59,600,659 of record NC_053035.3, read on the forward strand.
ACTCGTAACTCAAATATTCACCTCCACGATTAGATCGTAGAAACTTTATTTTCTTGTTACGATGATTTTCCACTTCACTCTGAAATTCTTTGAACTTTTCAAATGTTTCTGACTTATGTTTCATTAAGTAGATATACCCATATCATCTCAAATCATCTGTGAAGGTCAGAAAATAACGATACCCGTCGCGAGCCTCAACACTCATTGGACCGCATACATCAGTATTTATTATTTCCAACAAGTCAGTTGCTCGCTCCATTGTTCCGGAGAACGGAGTCTTAGTCATCTTGCCCATGAGGCATGGTTCGCAAGCATCATGTGATTCATAATCAAGTAATTCCAAAAGTCCATCAGCATGGAGTTTCTTCATGCGCTTTACACCAATATGACCTAAATGGCAGTGCCACAAATAAGTTGCACTATCATTATTAACTTTGCATCTTTTGGCTTCAGTATTATGAATATGTGTATCACTAGGATCGAGATTCAACAAAAATAGACCACTCGTCAAGGTTGCATGACCATAGGAAATATTACTCATATAAATAGAACAACCATTATTCTCTGATTTAAATGAATAACCGTCTCGCATCAAACAAGATCCAGATATAATGTTCATGCTTAACACTGGCACCAAATAACAATTATTCAGGTCTAAAACTAATCCCGAAGGCAGATGTAGAGGTAGAGTGCCGATGGCGATCACATCGACCTTGGAACCATTTCTGACGCGCATCGTCACCTCGTCCTTAGCCAATCTTCATTTAATCCGCAGCCCCTGTTTCAAGTTGCAAATATGAGCAAAAGAACCAGTATCAAATACTCAGGCGCTACTACGAGCATTAGTAAGGTACACATTAATAACATGTATATCAAATATACCTTTCACTTTGTCATCCTTCTTATCCGCCAAATACTTGGGGCAGTTCCGCTTCCAGTGACCAGTCCCTTTGCAGTAGAAGCACTCAGTTTGAGGCTTAGGTCCAGACTTGGGCTTCTTCCCGGGAGCAGCAACTTGCTTGCTATTCTTCTTGAAGTTCCCCTTCTTCCCTTTGCCCTTTTTCTTGAAACTAGTGGTCTTGTTAACCATCAACACTTGATGCTCCTTCCTGATTTCTACCTCCACAGCCTTTAGCATCGCGAAGAGCTCGGGAATTGTCTTTTCCATCCCTTGCATATTATAGTTCATCACGAAGCCTTTATAGCTTGGTGGCAGTGATTGAAGAACTCTATCAATGACACTATCATCAGGAAGATTAACTCCCAGCTGAGTCAAGTGGTTATGGTACCCAGACATTCTGAGTATGTGTTCACTGACAGAACTATTCTCCTCCATCTTGCAGCTATAGAACTTGTTGGAGACTTCATATCTCTCAACTCGGGCATTTGCTTGAAATATTAATTTCAACTCCTGGAACATCTCATATGCTCCACGACATTCAAAACATCTCTGGAGTCCCGATTCTAGGTCGTACAGCATGGCACACTGAACTATGGAGTAGTCATCAGCTTTAGTCTGCCAGACGTTCATAACGTCCGGAGTTGCTCCTGCAGCAGGCCCTGCACCTAGCGGTGCTTCTAGGACGTAATTCTTCTGTGCAGCAATGAGGATAATCCTCAAGTTACGGACCCAGTCCGTGTAGTTTCTACCATCATCTTTCAACTTAGCTTTCTCTAGGAACGCATTAAAATTCAAGGGAACGGTAGCACGGGCCATTGATCTACAACAACATAGATATGCAAAAACTATCAGGACTAAGTTCATGATAAATTAAAGTTCAATTAATCATATTACTTAAGAACTCCCACTCAGATAGACATCCCTCTAGTCATCTAAATGATCACGTGATCCATATCAACTAAACCATGTCCGATCATCACATGAGATGGAGTAGTTTTCAATGGTGAACATCACTAAGTTGATCATATCTACTATATGATTCACGTTCGAACTTTTGGTCTCAATGTTCCGAGGCCATATCTGCATATGCTAGGCTCGTCAAGTTTAACCCGAGTATTCTGCACGTGCAAAACTGGCTTGCACCCATTGTATGTGAACGTAGAGCTTATCACACCCGATCATCACTTGGTGTCTTGGCATGACGAACTGTAGCAACGGTGCATACTCAGGGAGAACACTTGTACCTTGAAATTTAGTGAGGGATCATCTTATAATGCTACCGCCGTACTAAGCAAAATAAGATGCATAAAGGATAAACATCACATGCAATCAAAATATGTGACATGATATGGCCATCATCATCTTGTGCCTTTGATCTCCATCTCCAAAGCACCATCATGATCTCCATTGTCACCGGCTTGACACCTTGATCTCCATCGTAGCGTCGTTGTCGTCTCGCCAACTATTGCTTCCATGACTATCGCTACCGCTTAGTGATAAAGTAAAACAATTACATGGCGATTGCATTTCATACAATAAAGCGACAACCATAAGGCTCCTGCCAGTTGCCGATAACTTCTACAAAACATGATCATCTCATACAACAATTTATATTTCATCACGTCTTGACCATATCACATCACAACATGCCCGGCAAAAACAAGTTAGACATCCTCTACTTTGTTGTTGCAAGTTTTACGTGGCTACTATGGGCTTCTAGCAAGAACCGTTCTTACCTACGCATCAAAACCACAACGATGTTTCGTCAAGTGTGTTGTTTTAACCTTCAACAAGGACCTAAAATTAGATCCAACTAAAGTTGGAGAAACAGACACCCGCCAGCCACCTGTGTGCAAAGCACGTCGGTAGAACCGGTCTCATGAACGTGGTCATGTAATGTTGGTCTGGGCCGCTTCATCCAACAATACCGCCGAATCAAAATAAGACGTTGGTGGTAAGAGTATGACTATTATCGCTCACAACTCTTTGTGTTCTACTCGTGCATATCATCTACGCATAACCTGGCTCGGATGCCACTGTTGGGGAATGTAGCATGAAATTTCAAAAAAAATCTACGATCACGCAACATCTATCTAGGAGATGCATAGCAACGAGAGGGGGAGAGTGTGTCCACGTACCGTCGTAGACCGAAAGCGGAAGCGTTAGTTTAACGCGGTTGATGTAGTCGAACGTCTTCAGGATCCAACTGATCTTAGTACCGAACGTACGGCACCTCCGAGTTCAGCACACGTTCAGCTCGATGACGTCCCTCAAACTCTTGATCCAGTAGAGGGTCGAGGGAGAGTTCCATCAGCATGACGGCGTGGTGAAGGTGATGGTGATGTGATCCGCGCAGGACTTCGCCTAAGCACTACGACGCTATGACCGGAGGAGTAAACTATGGAGGGGGGCACCGCACACGGCTAAGAGAACAATTGATGTGCCTTTGGGGTGCCCCCCCCCCCCCCCGCCCCTGTATATAAAGGAGGGGAGGAGGAGGCCGGCCAGGAGGCGCGCGCCATGGGGGGAGTCCTGCTAGGAGTAGGATTCGGCCCCCCTTTTTCCTTTCTCACCGGAGGGAAAAGGAAGGAGAGGGAGAGGGAGAGGAAAGGGGGGTCGCGCCCCCTCATCATACCTAGTTCAATCTCGTTACTGGCAAGTCTCTTTACTCGTTCCGTAATGCATCATCCCACAACTAACTCATTTGTCACATTGCTTGCAAGCCTTATAGTGATGTGCATTACCGAAAGGCCCGGAGATACCTCTCTGATACTCGGAGTAACAAATCCTAATCTTGATCTATGCCAACCCAACAAACACCTTCGGAGACACCTGTAGAGCATCTTTATAATCACCCAGTTACGTTCTGACGTTTGATAGCACACAAGGTGTTCCTCCGGTATTCGGGAGTTGCATAATCTCATAGTCAGAGGAATATGTATAAGTCATGAAGAAAGCAATAGCAATAAAACTTAACAATCATTATGCTAAGCTAACGGATGGGTCTTGTCCATCACATCATTCTCTAATGATGTGATCCCGTTTATCAAATTACAACACATGTCTGTGGTCAGGAAACTTAACCATCTTTGATTAATGAGCTAGTCAAGTAGAGGCATACTAGGGACACTCTGTTTTGTCTATGTATTCACACATGTACTAAGTTTCGGGTTAATACAATTCTAGCATGAGTAATAAACATTTATCATGATATAAGGAAATATAAATAACAACTTTATTATTGCCTCCAGGGCATATTTCCTTCATTGTGTTGTTCATAGACTGGAAAGTATGCATATTTATCTTCCAAGGAGACGAGTAACTAGTTTGTCACCTTGCAGAGGGGGTGCGATGAAGATAAGATTGAGGATTTCCAAGTACAAGATGTTAGGAAGGAGCCTTGCAAGAGAAGTAGGAGCGGCGCTGATCCTGTTCAACCAGTTAAGGTAAGCCACTATATCCAACTCAACAGTTCAATTACTTGTTTGTTTCAGGCATAGTTAATTTGCTCTTTTCAATTGCTTTATTCGTCCTCAGTTAATGAGATGCCCAAACAACGATGCATGATGTTGGGTACTTGTATAAATATTAGTTGACATAATTAATGGGCTTACCATTTAATTACGCTGGCAAAGTGTGCCTGAAGCTTTGAAGTCTATTAACCAACTATTACTGCATGAAGTTCACAATCTAGTTTATACTAGTCTAATGATTGCATAGTTTTGCTTGATGTAGTAGGTTTGTATGAATCCCTCTGATGTTCATTATTCTCCCAAAGACTTCAATTGAGCTATAGAATGGCCTAATGCTTGCTTACTTATACGCAATGTGCTGTCTAAATTTGTAACTTGTCTGTGTTTTGGATTTGGCCCCAACATCATGCTCCTCTGGTGAGCTAAGAGAGATTTCTGTATGCGGGCTGCACAGACTACCATTTTTATAATTTTTAAAATATCACCTGCTTATGCTTCATGACGTGTAATATTATTGTTAGTCTTGTTTTGCCATGTACAAAATAGTCTGTCTTGCTCGCTTCACTATTGTAACTATATTTTTGCCCTAGTCATGTGTACTTACAGAAACATTTTAGGATGAAGTGACATCAACACAAAGATATGCAAGCAGTCCGGCATGGCCGTTACCAAATGATTATGGATTGGAATTGGAATGTGTTGATGTTCTCGAGCATCAACTAGAGGTGGCAAGACAATGTGTACATGATTCTCAACGTACAATCAACAAGTTGAGACTGGACTTGCAGGTATTAGATGCAGGAGTCAAAAAAATGAAACAAGACACTGAGGTAACCACGAAGGAATTGGAGATTTTGCAGACTGAAATTTGTGCTATCTGAATCCGGTCAATCCTATTTTCTGAAGAGATTATAGTTCAAATGGTAAGTTATGTTGATGCGTGTCCATGATGTACGAGCTTTATTTGTCCAGTGTATGTAATTTGTTGTTTGTGTACGCTTTATTATCACTGGTGCCGAACTATAATGCCCAGTGGGTATATTTGGCTGTAATTTCTTTATTGTATAGTGTAGGGTTATTCTACGTTTCTATGCCTTAGTCTTTTTATTGTATAGTGTATGTTTTTTAAAGGCGATAGTATAGAGTAGGATAATTCTTGAATATGCTATATCATTGAAACGGGGGCCAACACGCCCAAACATTTCCTGGACGCCATACAAACGAACAAACATGTGTAGTCAAAGCGGTCCTTAATTGGGCTGGTCAAAATAATATTTAGTGGTTCCCAAATTATGTGGCCCACCGTAACAACAGCTCTTAGCAGGCCGTTAACAGGCCAAAAGCTCAATAGGGTTGTATAGATGGAAATGGCCCGCAGGCCTCTAGCAAGCCGAAATACATGTCAATTTTGTCTCGGCCCTTTTACTTTACGGGCCAGTAAGAGGCCGAAAGTGTTATGGGCCAGAGGAGGCCCAATTTGCAAACAAGGCTTTTAACAAGCCGAAAGTCGCGTCGGGCTGAAATTTTGCCCTGCGGAACATGGGCCCCTATTGGACTCAAAGTAAAAGGCACAACTGTTGTGCAGGCCGTTAATAGGCCGAAAGACAAAATGGGCTAGGAATTGGCCCATTTACCGAATGGGCCGATGACAGGCCGAAAATCACAACAGGCTAGAATTGGCCCAACTGCAGAATGGGCCGAGAAAAGGCCGAAGGACGTTACGGGCCATTAACGGGCTGGAATTGATGATGGGCTGCTAACAGGCCGAAAGAAGCTCGGGTCGTAATTGGGCCCAAAGACGTAGCGGCCCGTTAACGGGCTGAAACTGACGATGGGCTGGAAATTGTCAAATCTAGAATGGGCCTTTGATGGGCCGATTCTATGTAACTTGTATGGGTCGTGCTTGTAAATGGGCCTGACTCAAGTAGGCCGCTAATAGGCCGGCCCGCTTATTTTGACAGGCCCGCCCTTTTAACCTGAATGGGCCACTGTTGGGCCGAGACACGTGTCGATGTATCATAGGCGCGTTCCGTCCATTCGCTGGATGACAACTGTCTGAATGCCGGGCCGACACGTGGATCTGCAGCCAATGAGAATTTTACATGTGGAAAATCCCCATTGGTCCGCGCTGTTAACGGGTTATCGGATCCAAACCGGAACCTGATAGCTTAACGGCGACCCATTACGGTGGATGCCATGTGTCGGTTACCCTTGACGAAAGCACTTCTATTACGCACGAATTATCGTTATGGAAGTGGACACTTCTGTGATGATAATTTTTGTAATGTCATGGAACACTTCTACGATAGCACAGGTATGACTATCTTGATTCTGTCATAAAATCGTCATGGATGTACATGCATGACAGAAAACGTGAACTACTGTGACAAACACGTATCATCACGGAAGTGTATTTTTTTTGTAGTGATCGAATAGATCTCCAAGAACATCAAGGAGAACATTGTATTGAAAATCAAAGAGGGAGAATAAGCCATCTAGCTACTAGAATGTACCCGTAGGTCTGTGGTAAACTACTCACACATCATTGAAAGGGCAGCAAGGTTGGTGTAGAAACCCTCCATGATCGAATCCCCCTCCGGCAGAGTACTGGAAAAGGTCCCCACATGATATCTCATGAAGGCAGACACTTTCGGCAGCGGAAAAGTATTTTTGGTGTGCCCTCTGGTCTTTGGGGAATATTTGGGTATTTATAGAATAAGAATTGGGGTTAGAGGAGCCACGGGGGGGCACAAGCTTGGGGGGCCCCTCCCTGAGCTTGTGTCCATCTCGTGGCCCTTCTGGCCTCCACCCTAAGCTTTCAGGGTGTCTTGTGGTCCAAGGAAAGTCGTCAAAAAGTTTTGTTCCATTTGGACTCCGTTTGGTATCGATTTTCTGTAAAGACAAAAACAAGGAAAAAACATCAACTGGTACTGGGCACTAGGTTAATAAGTTAGTCCCAAAAAATGATATAAAATACCATATTAATGCATATAAACATTCAAGATTGATAATATAATAGCATGGAACAATAAAAAATTATAGATACATTGGAGACGTATCATAGCTCAAGTGTCGCATGATGATTCTATTTTACTGATCATGGGCATAATTAAGTGTAATGATAATGTCGGCAATATTGAGGGCACGATGCTAGAAGAACACTCATGTTGAATTGACCCAAGTTGTGTGTCATACTCAGAGATGATTTTTGTTGGGGAACGTAGCAGAAATTCAAAATTTTCTACGCATCACCAAGATCAATCTATGGAGTAATCTATCAACGAGGGGAAGGGGAGTGCATCTACATACCATTGTAGATCGCGATGCGGAAGCGTTGCAAGAACGCGGATGAAGGAGTCGTACTCGTAGCGATTCAGATCGCGGTTGATTCCGATCTAAGCGCCGAACCACGGCGCCTCCGCATTCAACACACGTGCAGCCCGGTGACGTCTCCCACGCCTTGATCCAGCAAGGAGAGAGGGACAGGTTGGGGAAGACTCCGTCCAGCAGCAGCACAACGGCATGGTGGTGATGGAGGAGCGTGGCACTCCAGCAGGGCTTCGCCAAGCACTGCGAGAGACAAGGAGGGAGAGGGGTAGGGCTGCGCCAAGAGAGAGATGTTCTCATGTCTATGGCAGCCCCAAAACCCCCACTATATATAGGGGAGGGGGAGGGGCTGCGCCCCCATCTAGGGTTCCCCCCAAGGGGTGCGGCCAGCCCTAGATGGGACTTGGGGGCGGCCAAGGGGGGAGAGAGGGGGGCGCACCACTAGGTGGGCCTTAGGCCCATCTGAGCCTAGGGTTTCCCCCTTCCCCCCCTTCCTGCGCCCTGGGCCCCTTGTGGGAGGCGCACCAGCCCACCTAGGGGCTGGTCCCTTCCCACACTTGGCCCACGCAGCCCTCTGCGGCCGGTGGCCCCACCTGGTGGACCCCGGGACCCTCCCGGTGGTCCCGGTACATTACCGATAGCACCCGAAACTTTTCCGGTGACCAAAACAGGACTTCCCATATATGAATCTTTACCTCCGGACCATTCCGGAACTCCTCGTGACGTCCGGGATCTCATCCGGGACTCCGAACAACATTCGTTAACCACGTATATCTATTCCCTATAATCCTAGCGTCATCGAACCTTAAGTGTGTAGACCCTACGGGTTCGGGAACCATGCAGACATGACCGAGACGTTCTCCGGCCAATAACCAACAGCGGGATCTGGATACCCATGTTGGCTCCCACATGTTCCACGATGATCTCATCGGATGAACCACGATGTCGGGGATTCAATCAATCCCGTATACAATTCCCTTTGTCTATCGGTATGTTACTTGCCCGAGATTCGATCGTCGGTATCCTGATACCTTGTTCAATCTCGTTACCGGCAAGTCTCTTTACTCGTTCTGTAACACATCATCCCGTGATCAACTCCTTGGTCACATTGTGCACATTATGATGATGTCCTACCGAGTGGGCCCAGAGATACCTCTCCGTTTACACGGAGTGACAAATCCCAGTCTCGATTCGTGCCAACCCAACAGACACTTTCGGAGATACCTGTAGTGCACCTTTATAGCCACCCAGTTACGTTGTGACGTTTGGTACACCCAAAGCATTCCTACGGTATCCGGGAGTTGCACAATCTCATGGTCTAAGGAAATGATACTTGACATTAGAAAAGCTCTTAGCAAACGAACTACACGATCTTGTGCCAGGCTTAGGATTGGGTCTTGTCCATCACATCATTCTCCTAATGATGTGATCCCGTTATCAACGACATCCAATGTCCATGGTCAGGAAACCGTAACCATCTATTGATCAACGAGCTAGTCAACTAGAGGCTTACTAGGGACATGGTGTTGTCTATGTATCCACACATGTATCTGAGTTTCCTATCAATACAATTCTAGCATGGATAATAAACGATTATAATGAACAAGGAAATATAATAATAACCAATTTATTATTGCCTCTAGGGCATATTTCCAACAGTCTCCCACTTGCACTAGAGTCAATAATCTAGTTCACATCACCATGTGATTAACACTCACAGGTCACATCACCATGTGACCAATATCCAAAGAGTTTACTAGAGTCAACAATCTAGTTCACATCACTATGTGATTAACACTCAATGAGTTCTGGTTTGATCATGTTATGCTTGTGAGAGAGGTTATTAGTCAACGGGTCTGAACCTTTCAGATCCGTGTGTGCTTTACGAATATCTATGTCATCTTGTGGATGCTACCACGCGCTACTTGGAGCCATTTCAAATAACTGCTCTACTATACGAATCCGGTTTACTACTCAGAGTCATCCGGATTAGTGTCAAAGTTCGCATCGACGTAACCCTTTACGACGAACTCCTTTTCACCTCCATAATCGAGAAAATTCCTTAGTCCACTAGATACTAAGGATAAGTTCGACCGCTGTCATGTGATCCATTCCCGGATCACTATTGTACCCCTTGACCAACTCATGGCAAGGCACACTTCATGTGCGGTACACAGCATAGCATACTGTAGAGCCTACGTCTAAAGCATAGGGGACGACCTTCGTCCTTTCTCTCTCTTCTGCTGTGGTCAGGTCTTGAGTCTTACTCAATACTCACACCTTGTAACACAGCCAAGAACTCCTTCTTTGCTGATCTATTTTGAACTCTTTCAAAATCATGTCAAGGTGTGCGTTCTTTGAAAGTATCATCAGGCGTCTTGATCTATCTCTATAGATCTTGATGCCCAATACGTAAGCAGCTTTATCCAGGTCTTCCTTTGAAAAACTCCTTTCAGACAACCCTTTATGCTTTCCAGAAATTTTACATCATTTCGGATCAACAATATGTCATTCACATATACTTATCAGAAATGTTGTAGCGCTCCCACTCACTTTATTGTAAATACAAGTTTCTAACAAACTTTGTATAAACCCAAAAACTTTGATCACTCCATCAAAGCGTATATTCTGACTCCGAGATGCTTGCTCTAGTCCATGGAAGGATCGCTAGAGCTAGCATACCTTTTAGCATCCTTAGGACAAAACCTTTCTGATTGTATCACATACAACCTTTCCTTACGAAAACTGGTAAGGAAACTTGTTTTGACATCCATCTGCCAGATTTCATAAATGCAGCTAATGCTAACATGATCCCGACGGACTTAAGCATCGCTACGGATGAGAAAATCTCATCGTAGTCAACTCCTTGAACTTGTGAAAATTCTCTTTGCCACAAGTCGAGCTTCATAGACGGTAACATTACCGTCCATGTCCGTCTTCTTCTTAAAGATCCATTTATCTCAATGGCTTGCCGATCATCGGGCAAGTTCACCAAAGTCCATGCTTTGTTCTGATACATGGATCCTATCTCGGACTTCATGGCTTCTAACCATTTGTCGGAATATGGGCCCACCATCGCTTCTCCATAGCTCGTAGGTTCATTATTGTCTAACAACATGATATCTAAGACAGGAATACCGTACCACTCAGGAGTAGTACATATCCTTGTCGACCTACGAGGTTTGGTAGTGACTTGATCCGAAGTTTCATGATCACTATCATAAGCTTCCACTTCAATTGGTGTAGGTGCCACAGGAACAACTTCCTGTGCCCTGCTACACACTAGTTGAAGTGACGGTTCAATAACCTTATCAAGTCTCCACCATCCTCCCACTCAATTCTTTCGAGAGAAACTTTTCCTCGAGAAAGGACTCATTTCTAGAAGCAATTACTTTTGCTTCCAGATCTGAAATAGGAGGTATACCCAACTGTTTTGGGTATTCTATGAAGATGCATTTATCCGCTTTGGGTTCGAGCTTATCAGCCTGAAACTTTTTCACATAAGCGTCGCAGCCCCAAACTTTTAAGAAACGACAACTTAGGTTTCTCTAAACGGTGTCGTCTCAACGGAATTGCGTGGTGCCCTATTTAAAGTGAATGCGGTTGTCTCTAATGCCTAACCCATAAACGATTGTGGTAAAGAGACATCATGGTATGCACCATATCCAATAGGGTGCAGTTATGATGTTCGGACACACCATCACATTGTGGTGTTCCATGCGGTATTAATTGTGAAACACTTTCCACAATGTCTTAATTGTGTGCCAAACTCGTAACTCAGATACTCATCTCTATGATTATATCACAGACATTTTATCCTCTTGTCACGACGATCTTCAACTTCACTCTGAAATTACTTGAACCTTTCAATAATTCAGACTTGTGTTTCATCAAGTAAATACACTCAGCATCTACTCAAATCATCTGTGAAGTAAGAACATAACGATATCCACTGCGTGCCTCAGCACTCATTGGACTGCACACATCAAAATGTATTACTTCCAACAAGTTGCTTTCTTGTTCCATCTTACTGAAAACGAGGCCTTTCAGTCATCTTGCCCATGTGGTATGATTTGCATGTCTCAAGTGATTCAAAATCAAGTGAGTCCAAACGATCCATCTGCATGGAGTTTCTTCATGCATATATACCAATAGATATGGTTTGCATGTCTCAATCTTTTCAAAAACGAGTGAGTCCAAAGATCCATCTACATGGAGCTTCTTTATGCGTTCTATACCAATATGACTCAAATGGCAGTGCCATAAGTATGTGGTACTATCATTACTATTTTTATATCTTTTGGCACGAACATGTGTATCACTGTGATCGAGATTCATTTTAGGTGCAAGACCATTGAAGGTATTATTCAAATAAACAGAGTAACCATTATTCTCCTTAAATGAATAACCGTATTGCGATAAACATAATCCAATCATGTTTATGCTCAAGGCAAACACCAAATAACAATTATTTAGGTTTAACACCAATCTCGATGGTAGAGGGAGCATGCGATGCTTGATCACATCAACCTTGGAAACACTTCCAACACATATCGTCATCTCACCTTTAGCTAGTCTCCGTTTATTCTGCAGCTTTTATTTCGAGTTACTAACACTTAGCAACCGAACCGGTATCTAACACCCTGGTGCTGCTCGGAGTACTAGTAAAGTACACATTCATATAATGTATATCCAATATACTTCTGTCGACCTTGCCTGCCTTCTCATCTACCAAGTATCTAGGGTAGTTCCGCTTCAGTGACCGTTCCCCTCATTACAGAAGCACTTAGTCTCGGGTTTGGGTTTAACCTTGGGATTCTTCACTAGAGCAGCAAATGATTTGCTGTTTCATGAAGTATCCCTTTTGCCCTTGCCCTTCTAGAAACTAGTGGTTTTACTAACCATCAACAATTGATGCTCCTTCTTGATTTCTACTTTCGCGGTGTCAAACATCGCGAGTTGCTCAAGGATCATCATGTCTATCCCTGATATGTTATAGTTCATCACGAAGCTCTAATAGCTTGGTGGCAGTGACTATGGAGAACCATCACTATCTCATCTGGAAGATTAACTCCCACTCGATTCAAGCGATTGTGGCACTCAGACAATCTGAGCACATGCTCAACGATGAGCTTTTCTCCCTTAGTCTGCAGGCTTAAGAAACTTGTCAGAGGTCTCATACCTCTTGACGCGGGCACTAGTCTGAAATCCCAATTTCAGTCTTCGGAACATCTCATATGTTCTGCGACGTTTCAAAACGTCTTTGGTGCCACAATTCTAAACAGTTAGCATTACGCACTGAACTATCACGTAGTCATCAAAACATGTATGTCAGATGTTTCGCAACATATACAGACGACGCGGAGGTTCAGCACACCGAGCGGTGCATTAAGGACATAAGCCTTCTGTGCAGCATTGAGGACAATCCTCAGTTTACGGACCCAGTCCGCATAATTGCTACTACCAACTTTCAACTAAATTTTCTTCTGGAACATATCTTAAACAGTAGAACTATAGCATAAGCTATGACATAATTTGCAAAGACCTTTTGACTATGTTCATGATAATTAAGTTCATCTGATTATTTAATGAACTCCCACTCAGATAGACATCCCTCTAGTCATCTAAGTGATACATGATCTGAGTCAAACTAGGCCGTGTCCGATCATCACGTGAGACGGACTAGTCATCATCGGTGAACATCTCCATGTTGATCGCATCTACTATACGACTCATGTTCGACCTTTCGATCTCTTGTGTTCCGAGGCCATGTCTGTACATGCTAGGCTCGTCAAGTCAACCTAAGTGTTTCGCATGTGTTCCGAGGCCATGTCTGTACATGCTAGGCTCGTCAACACCCGTTGTATTCGAACGTTAGAATCTATCACACCCGATCATCACGTGGTTCTTCGAAACAACGAACCTTCGCAACGGTGCACAGTTAGGGGGAACACGTCTCTTGAAATTTTAGTGAGGGATCATCTTATTTATGCTACCGTCGTTCTAAGAAAATAAGATGTAAACATGATAAAAATCACATGCAAATCATAAAGTGACGTGATATGGCCAATATCATCTTGCGCCTTTGATCTCCATCTTTGAGGCGCGGCATGATCACCTTCGTCACTGGCATGACACCATGATCTCCATCATCATGATCTCCATCATTGTGTCTTCATGAAGTTGTCTCGCCAACTATTACTTCTACTACTATGGCTAACGGTTAGCAATAAAGTAAAGTAATTACATGGTGTTTTCATTGACACGCAGGTCATACAATAAATTAAGACAACTCCTATGGCTCCTGCCGGTTGTCATACTCATCGACATGCAAGTCGTGATTCCTATTACAAGAACATGATCAATCTCATACATCACATATATATCATTCATCACATCCTTTTGGCCATATCACATCACATAGCATACCCTGCAAAAACAAGTTAGACGTCCTCTAATTGTTGTTGCATGTTTTACATGGCTGCTATGGGATTCTAGCAAGAACGTTTCTTACCTACGCAAAAGCCACAACGTGATATGCCAATTTCTATTTACCCTTCATAAGGACCCTTTTCTTCGAATCCGATCCGACTAAAGTGGGAGAGACAGACACCCGCTAGGCACCTTATGCAACTAGTGCATGTCAGTCGGTGGAACCTGTCTCACGTAAGTGTACGTGTAAGGTCGGTCCGGGCCGCTTCATCCCACGATGCCGCCGAATCAAGATAAGACTAGTAACGGCAAGTAAATTGACAACATCGACGCCCACAACTACTTTGTGATCTACTCGTGCATAGAAACTACGCATAGACCTAGCTCATGATGCCACTGTTGGGGAACGTAGCAGAAATTCAAAATTTTCTACGCATCACCAAGATCAATCTATGGAGTAATCTAGCAACGAGGGGAAGGGGAGTGCATCTACATACCATTGTAGATCGCGATGCGGAAGCGTTGCAAGAACGCAGATGAAGGAGTCGTACTCGTAGCGATTCAGATCGCGGTTGATTCTGATCTAAGCGCCGAACCACGGCGCCTCCGCGTTCAACACACGTGCAGCCCGGTGACGTCTCCCACGCCTTGATCCAGCAAGGAGAGAGGGAGAGGTTGGGGAAGACTCCGTCCAGCAGCAGCACAACGGCATGGTGGTGATGGAGGAGCGTGGCACTCCAGCAGGGCTTCGCCAAGCACTGCGAGAGACGAGGAGGGAGAGGGGTAGGGCTGCGCCAAGAGAGAGATGTTCTCATGTCTATGGCAGCCCCAAAACCCCCACTATATATAGGGGAGGGGGAGGGGCTGCGCCCCCATCTAGGGTTCCCCCCCAAGGGGTGCAGCCAGCCCTAGATGGGACTTGGGGGGCGACCAAGGAGGGAGAGAGGGGGGCGCACCACTAGGTGGGCCTTAGGCCCATCTGAACCTAGGGTTTCCCCCTTCCCCCCCTTCCTGCGCCCTGGGCCCCTTGTGGGAGGCGCACCAGCCCACCTAGGGGCTGGTCCCTTCCCACACTTGGCTCACGCAGCCCTCTGGGGCCGGTGGCCCCACCTGGTGGACCCCCGGGACCCTCCCGGTGGTCCCGGTACGTTACCGATAGCACCCGAAACTTTTCCGGTGACCAAAACAGGACTTCCCATGTATGAATCTTTACCTCCGGACCATTCCGGAACTCCTCGTGACGCCCGGGATCTCATCCGGGACTCCAAACAACATTCATTAACCACGTATATCTATTCCCTATAACCCTAGCGTCATCGAACCTTAAGTGTGTAGACCCTACGGGTTCGGGAACCATGCAGACATGACCGAGACGTTCTCCGGCCAATAACCAACAGCGGGATCTGGATACCCATGTTGGCTCCCACATGTTCCACGATGATCTCATCGGATGAACCACGATGTCGGGGATTCAATCAATCCCGTATACAATGCCCTTTGTCTATCTGTATGTTACTTGCCCGAGATTCGATCGTCGGTATCCCGATTCCTTGTTCAATCTCGTTACCGGCAAGTCTCTTTACTCGTTCCGTAACACATCATCCCGTGATCAACTCCTTGGTCACATTGTGCACATTATGATGATGTCCTACCGAGTGGGCCCAGAGATACCTCTCCGTTTACACGGAGTGACAAATCCCAGTCTCGATTCGTGCCAACCCAACAGACACTTTCGGAGATACCTGTAGTGCACCTTTATAGCCACACAGTTACATTGTGACGTTTGGTACACCCAAAGCATTCCTACGGTATCCGGGAGTTGCACAATCTCATGGTCTAAGGAAATGATACTTGACATTAGAAAAGCTCTTAGCAAACGAACTACACGATCTTGTGCCAGGCTTAGGATTGGGTCTTGTCCAGCACATCATTCTCCTAATGATGTGATCCCGTTATCAACGACATCCAATGTCCATGGTCAGGAAACCGTAACCATCTATTGATCAACGAGCTAGTCAACTAGAGGCTTACTAGGGACATGGTGTTGTCTATGTATCCACACATGTATCTGAGTTTCCTATCAATACAATTCTAGCATGGATAATAAACGATTATCATGAACAAGGAAATATAATAATAACCAATTTATTATTGCCTCTAGGGCATATTTCCAACAATTTTATCACAAGTCTATAGCCCACAACACGGAAGTAAACATATGCACAATTTCTTAGACCACGAGAGTATCAAGTCACTTCATACTAGATGATGTGCTTTGGGGTGGTTTTGACGAAGATTTAGTTCGTTACCTATGCTGTCTCTTCTATTTTTTTACGAGTCTCTACACTAGAGAGGAATTTTTTTTGCCAGCCCCCCTATGTTCAAATCCTGGCTCCGTCCCTGGTTACAGGTTCACTCAAAAATCATGCATGTGAGTATACAAAGAATTATAAAACGAGCTTGTCATCTCTTTTAAAACTACCGGGTCATCTGTAACAATACCATCAGGTTTCGCAAGTACCTTGATTAAATTACTTCTCCGATGTCGGCTTGCCCTCATCTAAAAATACTTTGTATTCTTGTGCCCGACACTGAGCCACTCAACTCTTGACCTTTGCCTCCACGTTACTTCTTCCCCGTGATACAATTCTACAAGTCTTTCTCTTATTTATTTATTTTAAATTGTTTGGATTGCTTACCACATATGTCACGTGGTAGTCTTTTCTCTTATTTTTAGCTCTCTATGGTAGCTTCCCTCGCTTGAAGCACACCGCGGGGCTCACGAGTATGGGCGCCCAGTAGTATATTTCTCGGTCCTGCGTTCGTTCGGTCGGTCTGATCGCAGTTGTGTTTGTTTCGGGTATTTTCTTTTAGTGTTCTCTATTGTTATTTCTTCTGTTTTTTTTCATTTCTTCACAGGTTTTCTTAGGATATTTCTTTCTTTCCTATACATTATTTTTTGTTTCTTTCTTGATTTTCTCTGATTTTCATGTTTTGTTTTGTTTCTTTTTCTTTTCCCAATGGTCTTTCTTCCCTTTTCTTGTATTCTTTTTTAGTTTTCTTGTTTTCTTTTGTTTCGTTCTCGGATTTCTTCGGGGGGTTTTTGACACAAGCTTACATTTTCGTGTACATCAGTTATATTCTTTAATACACGTTTAACAGTTTTCAAATATATGATTAATATTTTCTAATATATGCTTTCATGTCTATTTCCTTTAGATACAAATTATAAATTTTTTGAATACATCTAAAGATTTTTTTTATATGTAGAACATTTTTCAAACACATGATTAACATATTTTTTCAAAATATATTTTGATATCAACTTTTTTCATACACATTGTATATTTATTATCTACATCAAGAACATTTTATACATAGAATTAATATTTTTCAAATACATGATTAATTTTTATATATTTTTATGTCAACTTTTTTACTTACACCTTCTATACCTTTTGTATAAATCACGAACATTGTTATATACGTGTTTTTTTAATATTTTTGTTTTGATGTATGATTTTTTATACATGCTTGTGCATTTTTTATATACATTAAAAACATTTTTATGGACGTTTAATAGTTTTTAAATACATAATTTACATTATTATTTTATGTATTGATATCTAATATTTTTTCATATGCATTCCACATTTTTTGTATACATAAAAAAATTATTATACATATTTACTTTTTTTGAAATACATGATTACATATTTCCACATTTATGTTTTGATATCTACTTTTTTCATGGACGTTGTACATTTTTCATATGCTAATAAACATTTTTCTTACACGTTTACAGTTTTCAAATTTGTGATTAGCATACATATATATGCGTGTGTGTGTGTGCGTGTGCGTGTGTGTGTGTGTGTGTGTATTTAGAATAGTTCCAAATATTAACGAATGTGAAAAAATACAAAATTCCAAAACAAATTGATACAACCAAACAGGCGCTTAAGGCCTCACGCGCTGGGCCAGCTCATTGGCGCATGCGCTTTAGGTGAGCGCTTATAAGCGCGGCATAGTTGAGCCCGGATTACAGGAGCAACTAGTTAATGGTTACCCCTTCGGGGCTCTTGCAAAGTTCATTTTCTGGGTCCAGGGAGCGTGTCAAGTGGTGTGGCCAGCTGCCGCCACATGTCGTGCACTGGTACACCCTTAGGATTTTTCTTATCTTGTTTCTCGCACGTTTTATGTCTTTTGTTTTGTTTTTTGGCTTTTTTATTTTTCTTGACTTTTCCTAGGTTTTAACCGAAACAAAGTCCCACTTTTTAGGAAAGTAAACACAATATGTGCTTCCCGAAAAGGAAAATGTACAACTCGCATAAAAAGAAAAAAAAAACAGAATTTCTGCTTCCACGAGAAGCATAGTTGTGCAGCTCCCCAAAAAGAAAATTTGTGCTTCCCTAAAAAATGGAAAAGCAAAAACCTAGTCGCCAGTCCGATTTTAGATCTTTGCGCTTCCGCCTAGCGTAGCAAACCGCGCTTGGCCCATGCAGGCATGTATAGTGAGGAAGCGCAAAGATCTAAAAGCGGACTGGCAAGTTGTCTTTTTATTTAAATTCTGATTTATTTTCTATGATTTTAGTCGGCTTTACAAATATGAATTTGAAAAGTCGTCACAAATTTCAAAAGTGTTTACAAATTAAAAAATCGCAAAATTGAAAAAGTTCACGAACATATAGAGTGTACATGAAATTAAAAAAATTGTGAATTCATTTTTTGAGTGATTTCAAAATTATGTTCATGGATTTTAAAAATGTTATGGAACTCAAAAAATCATGATTTAAAAAAAATTCATGAATTAGAGAAAAAATCTTCATGGATTCCAAAATTGTTCACAAATTAAAAATTAATTTTTTTTATTTTAATTATTATCACTAATTTTGAAAAAGTTGGCAATTTAGAGGAAATTTTCACACATTCAAAAAAATTTCTTGTAAATTTTGAAAAGTCAGAAATTAGAAAATAATTGTGAATTCAAAAGATGACCATGTATTCAAGTTTGACAAAGGTTAACAAATTATAAAAAATATTCACTAAAATTATTTGTGAATTAAAAATCTTTAAATGAATTTGAAATACATTCTTAAATTTGAAACACTGCTCTTCAATTTAAAAACTTCTGATGAATTTAAAAAACATTGCTTGTGACCTGTGAGTGTTAATCACATATAGGTAAAATCTCGTAGTGTTAATTCCTCTCTAGTGTAAATCTCGTAGTGTTAAATCTCATAGGTAAAAAACATTGCTTGTGACCTGTGAGTGTTAATTCCTCTCTAGTGTAGAGACTCGTAAAAAAATAGAAGAGACAGCATAGGTAACGAACTAAAATCTCGTAGTTTGTTTTGGGTACCCGTTTTTAGTACATGTATTTGGAAATACATTTTTACATGCTGGAATGTTTTAAACATATGCTTGAGACATGCTGGAATGTTTTAAACATATGCTGGAGACGTTTGGTACCTATGTATTTCTACTCGTGAAGAGACAGCATAGGTAACGAACTAAAAACGGGTATAAAGGAATGTTTTAAATGTATAAAAATGTATATTTATACCCGTTTAACACTTTCCAAATACATGTACAAAATTGTTTTCAAACATAAATTTTGACTTGTTTTTTCAAAGACGTGTTAAACATTTTTTTTCAGATTGTTTAACATTTCTAAATACACGTTTGAACATTTGTAAGTGTTGGAAATATGCCCTAGAGGCAATAATAAAATGGTTATTATTGTATTTCCTTGTTCATGATAATTGTCTGTTGTTCATGCTATAATTGTATTAACTGGAAACCGTAATACATGTGTGAATACATAGACCACAACATGTCCCTAGTAAGCCTCTAGTTGACTAGCTCGTTGATCAGTAGATGGTTATGGTTTCCTGACCATGGACATTGGATATCATTGATAACGGGATCACATCATTAGGAGAATGATGTGATGGACAAGACCCAATCCTAAGCATAGCACAAGATCGTGTAGTTTGTTTGCTAGAGCTTTTCTAATGTCAAGTATCATTTCCTTAGACCATGAGATTGTGCAACTCCCGGATACCGTAGGAATGCTTTGGGTGTACCAAACGTCACAACGTAACTGGGTGGCTATAAAGGTGCACTACAGGTATCTCCGAAAGTGTCTGTTGGGTTGGCACGAATCGAGACTGGGATTTGTCACTCCGTATGACGGAGAGGTATCTCTGGGCCCACTCGGTAATGCATCATCATAATGAGCTCAATGTGACTAAGGAGTTAGCCACGGGATCATGCGTTACGGTACGAGTAAAGTGACTTGCCGGTAACGAGATTGAACAAGGTATTGGGATACCGACGATCGAATCTCGGGCAAGTAACGTACCGATTGACAAAGGGAATTGTATACAGGATTGATTGAATCCTCGACATCGTGGTTCATCCGATGAGATCATCGTGGAACATGTGGGAGCCAACATGGGTATCCAGATCCCGCTGTTGGTTATTGACCGGAGAGTCGTCTCGGTCATGTCTGCATGTCTCCCGAACCCGTAGGGTCTACACACTTAAGGTTCGGTGACGCTAGGGTTGTAGAGATATTAGTATGCGGAAATCCGAAAGTCGTTCGGACTCCCGGATGAGATCTCGGACGTCACGAGGAGTTCCAGAATGGTCCGGAGGTAAAGATATATATATGGGAAGTACTATTTTGGCCACCGGAAAATGTTTTAAACATATGTTTTAAACATTCCTTTATACCCGTTTAACACTTTCCAAATACATGTACAAAATTGTTTTCAAACATAAATTTTGACTTGTTTTTTCAAAGACGTGTTAAACATTTTTTTTTCAGATTGTTTAACATTTCTAAATACACGTTTGAACATTTGTAAGTGTTGGAAATATGCCCTAGAGGCGATAATAAAATGGTTATTATTGTATTTCCTTGTTCATGATAATTGTCTGTTGTTCATGCTATAATTGTATTAACTGGAAACCGTAATACATGTGTGAATACATAGACCACAACATGTCCCTAGTAAGCCTCTAGTTGACTAGCTCGTTGATCAGTAGATGGTTATGGTTTCCTGACCATGGACATTGGATATCATTGATAACGGGATCACATCATTAGGAGAATGATGTGATGGACAAGACCCAATCCTAAGCATAGCACAAGATCGTGTAGTTTGTTTGCTAGAGCTGTTCTAATGTCAAGTATCATTTCCTTAGACCATGAGATTGTGCAACTCCCGGATACCGTAGGAATGCTTTGGGTGTACCAAACGTCACAACGTAACTGGGTGGCTATAAAGGTGCACTACAGGTATCTCCGAAAGTGTCTGTTGGGTTGGCACAAATCGAGACTGGGATTTGTCACTCCGTATGACGGAGAGGTATCTCTGGGCCCACTCGGTAATGCATCATCATAATGAGCTCAATGTGACTAAGGAGTTAGCCACGGGATCATGCGTTACGGTACGAGTAAAGTGACTTGCCGGTAACGAGATTGAACAAGGTATTGGGATACCGACGATCGAATCTCGGGCAAGTAACGTACCGATTGACAAAGGGAATTGTATACAGGATTGATTGAATCCTCGACATCGTGGTTCATCCGATGAGATCATCGTGGAACATGTGGGAGCCAACATGGGTATCCAGATCCCGCTGTTGGTTATTGACCGGAGAGTCGTCTCGGTCATGTCTGCATGTCTCCCGAACCCGTAGGGTCTACACACTTAAGGTTCGGTGACGCTAGGGTTGTAGAGATATTAGTATGCGGAAATCCGAAAGTCATTCGGACTCCCGGATGAGATCCCGGACGTCACGAGGAGTTCCAGAATGGTCCGGAGGTAAAGATTTATATATGGGAAGTCCTATTTTGGCCACCGGAAAATGTTCGGGATTTTTCGGTATTGTACCGGGAAGGTTCTAGAAGGTTCCGAAGTGGGGCCCACCTGCATGGGGGGACCCACATGAACGTGGGTAGTGGGGGCAAGGCCCCACACCCCTGGTCAAGGCGCACCAAGATCCCACCTTAGAAGGAATAAGATCATATCCCGAAGGGATAAGATCAAGATCCCTAAAAAAGGGGGATAACAATCGGTGGGGAAGGGAAATGATGGGATTTCTTGCCCCCACCTTTGCCAACACCCCAATGGACTTGGAGGGCAAGAAACCAGCCCCCTCCACCCCTATATATAGTGGGGAGGCGCATGGGAGCAGCACCCCAAGCCCTGGCGCCTCCCTCCCTCCCGTGACACCTCTTCCTCCCCGCTTGCGCTTGGCGAAGCCCTGCCGGGATCCCGCTACTTCCACCACCATGCCGTTGTGCTGCTGGATCTCTATTAACTTCTCCTCCCCCCTTGCTGGATCAAGAAGGAGGAGACGTCCCCGCTCCGTACGTGTGTTGAACGCGGAGGTGCCGTCCGTTCGGCGCTAGGATCATCGATGATTTGGATCACGACGAGTACGACTCCATCAACCCTGTTCTCTTGAACGCTTCCGCGCGCGATCTACAAGGGTATGTAGATGCACTCCCCTCTCTCTCGTTGCTAGATGACTCCATAGATTGATCTTGGTGATACGTAGAAAATTTTAAATTTCTGCTACGTTCCCCAACAGTGGTATCAGAGCCAGGTTTATGCGTAGATTCTATGCACGAGTAGAACACAAAGTAGTTGTGGGCGACGATTTGTTCAATTTGCTTACCGTTACTAGTCTTATCTTGATTCGGCGGCATTGTGGGATGAAGCGGCCCGGACCGACCTTACACGTACTCTTACGTGAGACAGGTTCCACCGACTAACATGCACTTGATGCATAAGGTGGCTAGCGGGTGTCTGTCTCTCCCACTTTAGTCGGATCGGATTCGATGAAAAGGGTCCTTATGAAGGGTAAAATAGCAATTGGCATATCACCGTTGTGGCTTTTGCGTAGGTAAGAAACGTTCTTGCTAGAACCCATAGCAGCCACGTAAAACATGCAACAACAATTAGAGGACGTCTAACTTGTTTTTGCAGGGTATGCTATGTGATGTGATATGGCCAAAAGGATGTGATGAATGATATATGTGATGTATGAGATTGATCATGTTCTTGTAATAGGAATCACGACTTGCATGTCGATGAGTATGACAACCTGCAGGAGCCATAGGAGTTGTCTCAATTTATTGTATGACCTGCGTGTCAATGAAAAACGCCATATAATTACTTTACTTTATTGCTAACCGTTAGCCATAGTAGTAGAAGTAATAGTTGGCGAGACAACTTCATGAAGACATGATGATGGAGATCATGATGATGGAGATCATGGTGTCATGCCGGTGACGAAGGTGATCATGCCGCGCCTCGAAGATGGAGATCAAAAGGCGCAAGATGATATTGGCCATATCATGTCACTTTATGATTTGCATGTGATGTTTGTCATGTTTACATCTTATTTGCTTAGAACGACGGTAGTATAAATAAGATGATCCCTCACTAAAATTTCAAGAGATGTGTTCCCCCTAACTGTGCACCGTTGCGAAGGTTCGTTGTTTCGAAGCACCATGTGATGATCGGGTGTGATAGATTCTAACGTTCGCATACAACGGGTGTTGACGAGCCTAGCATGTACAGACATGGCCTCGGAACACAAGCAAAACACTTAGGTTGACTTGACGAGCCTAGCATGTACAGACATGGCCTCGGAACACAAGAGACCGAAAGGTCGAACATGAGTCGTATAGTAGATACGATCAACATGGAGATGTTCACCGATGATGACTAGTCCGTCTCACGTGATGATCGGACACGGCCTAGTCGATTCGGATCATGTATCACTTAGATGACTAGAGGGATGTCTATCTAAGTGGGAGTTCATTAAATAATCAGATGAACTTAATTATCATGAACATAGTCAAAAGGTCTTTGCAAATAATGTCGTAGCTTACGCTTTAGTTCTACTAAGATATGTTCCTAGAGAAAATTTAGTTGAAAGTTGATAGTAGCAATTATGCGGACTGGGTCCGTAAACTGAGGATTGTCCTCATTGCTGCACAGAAGGCTTATGTCCTTAATGCACCGCTCGGTGTGCTGAACCTCGAGCGTCGTCTGTAGATGTTACGAAACATCTGACATACACGTTTCGATAGTTCAGTGTGTGATGCTAACGGTTTAAAATTGTGGCACCAAAGACGGTTTTGAAACGTCGCAGAACATATGAGATGTTCCAAAGCGTGAAATTCGGATTTCAGACTAATGCCCACGTCAAGAGGTATGAGACCTCTGACAAGTTTCTTAAGCCTGCAAACTAAGGGAGAAAAGCTCAATCGTTGAGCATGTGCTCAGATTGTCTGAGTACTACAATCACTTGAATCGAGTGGGAGTTAATCTTCCAGATGAGATAGTGATGGTTCTCCATAGTCACTGCCACCAAGCTATTAGAGCTTCGTGATGAACTATAACATATCAGGGATAGACATGATGATCCTTGAGCAACTCGCGATGTTTGACACCGCGAAAGTAGAAATCAAGAAGGAGCATCAATTGTTGATGGTTAGTAAAACCACTAGTTTCTAGAAGGGCAAGGGCAAGAAGGGATACTTCATGAAACGGCAAATCAGTTGCTGCTCTAGTGAAGAAACCCAAGGTTGAACCCAAACCCGAGACTAAGTGCTTCTGAAATGAGGGGAACGGTCACTGAAGCAGAACTACCCTAGATACTTCGTAGATGAGAAGGCTGGCAAGGTCGACAGAAGTATATTGGATATACATTATATTAATGTGTACTTTACTAGTACTCCTAGTAGCACCAGGGTATTAAATACCGGTTCGGTTGCTAAGTGTTAGTAACTCGAAATAAACGGAGACTAGCTAAAGGTGAGATGACGATATGTGTTGGAAATGTTTCCAAGGTTGATGTGATCAAGCATCGCATGCTCCCTCTACCATCGAGATTGGGGTTAAACCTGAATAATTATTATTTGGTGTTTGCGTTGAGCATAGACATGATTGGATTATGTTTATCGCAATACAGTTATTCATTAAAGGAGAATAATGGTTACTCTGTCTATTTGAATAATACCTTCAATGGTCTTGCACCTAAAATGAATGGTTTATTGAATCTCGATCGTAGTGATACACATGTTCATGCCAAAAGATATAAGATAGTAATGATAGTACCACATACTTGTGGCACTGCCACTTGAGTCATATTGGTATAAAACGCATGAAGAAGCTCCATGTTGATGGATCTTTGGACTCACTCGTTTTTGAAAAGATTGAGACATGCGAACCATGTCTATTAGTATATATGCATGAATAAAGTCCATACAGATGGATCATTTGGACTCACTTGATATTGAATCACTTGAGACATGCAAATCATACGACATGGGCAAGATGACTGAAAGGCCTCGTTTTCAGTAAGATGGAACAAGAGAGCAACTTGTTGGAAGTAATACATTTGATGTGTGCAGTCCAATGAGTGCTGACGCACGCAGTGGATATCGTTATGTTCTTACTTCACAGATGATTTGAGTAGATGCTGAGAATATTTACTTGATGAAACACAAGTCTGAATTATTGAAAGGTTCAAGTAATTTCAGAGTGAAGTTGAAGATCGTCGTGACAAGAGGATAAAATGTCTGTGATATGATCATAGAGATGAATATCTGAGTTACGAGTTTGGCACACAATTAAGAAATTGTGGAAATTGTTTCACGACTAATACCGCCTGGAACACCATATTGTGATGGTGTGTCCGAACATCATAACTGCACCCTATTGGATATGGTGCATACCATGATGTCTCTTATCGAAATACCACTATTGTTTATGGGTTAGGCATTAGAGACAACCGCATTCACTTTAAATAGGGCACCACGCAATTCCGTTGAGACGACACCGTATGAACTATGGTTTAGAGAAACCTAAGCTGTCGTTTCTTAGAAGTTTGGGGTTGCGACGCTTATGTGAAAAAGTTTCAGGCTGATAAGCTCGAACCCAAAGCGGATAAATGCATCTTCATAGAATACCCAAAACAGTTGGGTATACCTCCTATTTCAGATCTGGAAGCAAAAGTGATTGTTTCTAGAAACGGGTCCTTTCTCGAGGAAAAGTTTCTCTCGAAAGAATTGAGTGGGAGGATGGTGGAGACTTGATGAGGTCATTGAACCGTCACTTCAACTAATGTGTAGCAGGGCACAGGAAGTTGTTCCTGTGGCACCTACACCAATTGAAGTGGAAGCTTATGATAGTGATCATGAAACTTGAAATCAAGTCACTACCAAACCTCATAGGATGACAAGGATGCGTACTACTTCAGAGTGGTACGTAATCCTGTCTTGGAAGTCATGTTGCTAGACAACAATGAACCTACGAGCTATGGAGAAGCGATGGTGGGCCCGGATTCCGACGAATGGCTCGAGGCCATAAAATCCGAGAGGATCCATGTATGAAAACAAAGTATAGACTTTGAAAGAACTACTTGATGGTCGTAAGGCTGTTGGGTACAGATGGATTTTAAAGGGAAGACAGACAATGATGGTAAGTGTCACCATTAAGAAAGCTCGACTTGTCGTTAAGATGTTTTCCGGCAAGTTCAAGGAGTTGACTGCGATGAGACTTTCTCACTCGTAGCGATGCTAAGAGTCTGTTAGAATTATATTAGCAGTTACTGCATTATTTATGAAATCTTGCAGATAGGATGTCAAAACATTGTTTCCTCGACGATTTTCTTGAGGAAAGGTTGTATGTGATACAACCAGAAGGTTTTGTCAATCCTGAAAGATGCTAACAAGTATGCAAAGCTCCAGCAATCCTTCTAAGGATTGGAGTAAGCATCTCGGAGTTGGAATGAACGCTTTGATGAGATGATCAAAGTTTTTGGGTTTATACAAAGTTCATGAGAAACTTGTATTTCCAAAGAAGTGAGTGGGAGCACTATAGAATTTTTGATGAGTATATGTTGTTAACATATTGTTGATCAGAAATGATGTAGAATTTCTGGAAAGCATCCAGGGTTATTTGAAAAGTGTTTTTAATGGAAAACCTGGATTAAGCTACTTGAACATTGAGCATCAAGATCTATAAGGATAGATCAAAAACGCTTAATAGTACTTTCAAATGAATACATACCGTGACAAGATTTTGAAGGAGTTCAAAATAGATCAACAAAGAAGGAGTTCTTGGCTGTGTTACAAGGTGTGAGTATTGAGTAAGACTCAAGACCTGACCACAGCAGAAGAGAGAGAAAGGACGAAGGTCGTCCCCTATGCTTTAGACGTAGGCTCTACAGTATGCTATGCAGTGTACCGCACCTGAAGTGTACCTTGCCATGAGTCAGTCAAGGGGTACAAGAGTGATCCAGGAATGGATCACATGACAGCGGTCGAACTTATCCTTAGTATCTAGTGGACTAAGGAATTTTCTCGATTATGGAGGTGGTAAAAGAGTTCGTCGTAAGGGGTTACGTCGATGCAAACTTTGACACTAATCCGGATGACTCTGAGTAGTAAACCGGATTCGTATAGTAGAGCAGTTATTTGGAATAGTTCCAAGTGGCGCGTGGTAGCTACATCTACAAGATGACATAGAGATTTGTAAAGCACACACGGATCTGAATGTTGCAGACCCGTTGTCTAAAACCTCTCTCATAAGCATAACATGATCAAACCCTAGAACTCATTGAGTGTTAATCACATGGTGATGTGAACTAGATTATTGACTCTAGTAAACTCTTGGGTATTAGTCACATGGCGATGTGAACTTTGAGTGTTAATCATATGGTGATGTGAACTAGATTATTGACTCTAGTGCAAGTGGGAGACTGTTGGAAATATGCCCTAGAGGCAATAATAAAATGGTTATTATTGTATTTCCTTGTTCATGATAATTGTCTGTTGTTCATGCTATAATTGTATTAACTGGAACCGTAATACATGTGTGAATACATAGACCACAACATGTCCCTAGTAAGCCTCTAGTTGACTAGCTCGTTGATCAGTAGATGGTTATGGTTTCCTGACCATGGACATTGGATATCATTGATAACGGGATCACATCATTAGGAGAATGATGTGATGGACAAGACCCAATCCTAAGCATAGCACAAGATCGTGTAGTTTGTTTGCTAGAGCTTTTCTAATGTCAAGTATCATTTCCTTAGACCATGAGATTGTGCAACTCCCGGATACCGTAGGAATGCTTTGGGTGTACCAAACGTCACAACGTAACTGGGTGGCTATAAAGGTGCACTACAGGTATCTCCGAAAGTGTCTGTTGGGTTGGCACGAATCGAGACTGGGATTTGTCACTCCGTATGACGGAGAGGTATCTCTGGGCCCACTCGGTAGGACATCATCATAATGTGCACAATGTGACCAAGGAGTTGATCACGGGATGATGTGTGTTACGGAACGAGTAAAGAGACTTGCCGGTAACGAGATTGAACAAGGTATCGGGATACCGACGATCGAATCTCGGGCAAGTAACATACCGATAGACAAAGGGAATTGTATACGGGATTGATTGAATCCTCGACATCGTGGTTCATCCGATGAGATCATCGAGCAGCATGTGGGAGCCAATATGGGTATCCAGATCCCGCTATTGGTTATTGGCCGGAGAGGTGTCTCGGTCATGTCTACATGTCTCCCGAACCCGTAGGGTCTACACACTTAAGGTTCGGTGACGCTAGGGTTATAGAGATATTAGTATGCGGTAACCCGAAAGTTGTTCGGAGTCCCGGATGAGATCCCGGACGTCACGAGGAGTTCCGGAATGGTCCGGAGGTAAAGATTTATATATGGGAAGTCTTATTTTGGTCGCCGGAAAAGTTTCGCGCATTATCGGTATTGTATCGGGAGTGCCGAAAGGGGTCTGGGGGTCCACCAGCCCCGGGGGGCCACATGGGCTGTAGGGGTGTGCGCCTTGGCCTATATGGGCCAAGGGCACCAGCCCCAAGAGGCCCATGCGCCAAGAGATAAGGGAAAGGGAGAGTCCTAAAGGGGGAAGGCACCTCCGAGGTGCCTTGGGGAGGATGGACTCCTCCCTGGCCGCACCCTTCCTTGGAGGAAGGGCCAAGGCTGCGCCCTCCCCTCTCCCTTGACCCTATATATAGTGGGGGGGAGGAAGGGCAGCAAAACCTAAGCCCTGGCGCCTCCCTCTCCCTCCCGTGACACATCTCCCTCCTCCCGCAGCGCTTGGCGAAGCCCTGTTGGAATCCCGCTACTTCCACCACCACGCCGTCGTGCTGCTGGATCTCCATTAACCTCTCCTTCCCCCTTTCTGGATCAAGAAGGAGGAGACGTCGCTGCTCCCTAGAGGCAATAATAAAATGGTTATTATTGTATTTCCTTGTTCATGATAATTGTCTGTTGTTCATGCTATAATTGTATTAACTGGAAACCGTAATACATGTGTGAATACATAGACCACAACATGTCCCTAGTAAGCCTCTAGTTGACTAGCTCGTTGATCAGTAGATGGTTATGGTTTCCTGACCATGGACATTGGATATCATTGATAACGGGATCACATCATTAGGAGAATGATGTGATGGACAAGACCCAATCCTAAGCATAGCACAAGATCGTGTAGTTTGTTTGCTAGAGCTTTTCTAATGTCAAGTATCATTTCCTTAGACCATGAGATTGTGCAACTCCCGGATACCGTAGGAATGCTTTGGGTGTACCAAACGTCACAACGTAACTGGGTGGCTATAAAGGTGCACTACAGGTATCTCCGAAAGTGTCTGTTGGGTTGGCACGAATCGAGACTGGGATTTGTCACTCCGTATGACGGAGAGGTATCTCTGGGCCCACTCGGTAATGCATCATCATAATGAGCTCAATGTGACTAAGGAGTTAGCCATGGGATCATGCGTTACGGTACGAGTAAAGTGACTTGCCGGTAACGAGATTGAACAAGGTATTGGGATACCGACGATCGAATCTCGGGCAAGTAACGTACCGATTGACAAAGGGAATTGTATACATGATTGATTGAATCCTCGACATCGTGGTTCATCCGATGAGATCATCGTGGAACATGTGGGAGCCAACATGGGTATCCAGATCCCGCTGTTGGTTATTGACCGGAGAGTCGTCTCGGTCATGTCTGCATGTCTCCCGAACCCGTAGGGTCTACACACTTAAGGTTCGGTGACGCTAGGGTTGTAGAGATATTAGTATGCGGAAATCCGAAAGTCGTTCGGACTCCCGGATGAGATCCCGGACGTCACGAGGAGTTCCAGAATGGTCCGGAGGTAAAGATTTATATATGGGAAGTCCTATTTTGGCCACCGGAAAATGTTCGAGATTTTTCGGTATTGTACCGGGAAGGTTCTAGAAGGTTCCGAAGTGGGGCCCACCTGCATGGGGGGACCCACATGAACGTGGGTAGTGGGGGCAAGGCCCCACACCCCTGGTCAAGGCGCACCAAGATCCCACCTTAGAAGGAATAAGATCATATCCCGAAGGGATAAGATCAAGATCCCTAAAAAAGGGGGATAACAATCGGTGGGGAAGGGAAATGATGGGATTTCTTTCCCCCACCTTTGCCAACGCCCCAATGGACTTGGAGGGCAAGAAACCAGCCCCCTCCACCCCTATATATAGTGGGGAGGCGCATGGGAGCAGCACCCCAAGCCCTGGCGCCTCCCTCCCTCCCGTGACACCTCTTCCTCCCCGCTTGCGCTTGGCGAAGCCCTGCCGGGATCCCGCTACTTCCACCACCACGCCGTTGTGCTGCTGGATCTCTATCAACTTCTCCTCCCCCCTTGCTGGATCAAAAAGGAGGAGACGTCCCCGCTCCGTACGTGTGTTGAACGCGGAGGTGCCGTCCGTTCGGCGCTAGGATCATCGATGATTTGGATCACGACGAGTACGACTCCATCAACCCCGTTCTCTTGAACGCTTCCGCGCGCGATCTGCAAGGGTATGTAGATGCACTCCCCTCTCTCTCGTTGCTAGATGACTCCATAGATTGATCTTGGTGATACGTAGAAATTTTTAAATCTCTGCTACGTTCCCCAACAGTAAGATGATAAAAACATTTTTTTGAACCATGCAAACATTTTCGAAAATGTCATGAACACATTTGTAAATGTAGTGTACTTATTTTTAATGTATTTAATGTTTTTATTTACATTGTATAACGTTTTCAATGTCACATACATTTCTTCTGAAATGTGCGACATTTGAAATTGTCCCAAAAAAATTACGTACATATAATTAACATTTTTTTCTTATACATGATTGTCATTTTCTACTTTTTACATTCATAATTAAACATTTTTCGTATACATCAGAAACATTTTTAATACATGTTTAACATTCTTCAAAAGCAAGATTATTATTATTAAAAATTTAATGTAAAGTACTTTTGTATACACATTAAGATTATTTCAGAATATACACAAATTTAAAAGAAGAAAAAATAAAATAAAATTTGAAAAAAGATAAAACGAAAAAAACTTCATGTACATTTTAATACATGTTTAAACATTTTTTAAATGATAAAACTATTGTTTGAACTGTGCAAACAATTTGTAGATTGTAGAAAAAAATTCAAATGTGAGCAACACATTTTAATATGTAATGTATGAAACATTTTTATTTAATTACATGAAGTTTTTTTACATTATCTAATATTTTTAAATGTCACATACTCTTTTGAAATGTGCGACATTTTATAATTGTCACAAACATTTTTGGTACACATAATTAGAATTTTTTGTATACATGATTATCCATTTCTACTTTGTACATTCATATTTATACATGTTTCATATACATCAGAAACATTTTTTCTACACGTTTAACATTTTTCAAATGCAGGGTTAACTTTGTCAAAAATTTAATGAAAAGTGCTTTTGCAATTTACCGTATATATTAAGATTATTTCGGAATATAAACAAATGTAAAATAAACATAGAAGGTAATAACGCGCATGACGACATGGTGACGTCAGCACTACGAGACACCCGGTTAGTGGGCCGGCCCAGCTCCGGCTCCCTGTACGCGAGCCATTCCTAGGCGTCGGATTGGGCGGCACATTAGCCGCGCCCACAAACTATCCCAACGGAATTTGACCAAGCGAGAACGCATATATTGCTGGGTCAATCCTACGCGTGTAAACCCGACAGCCGATGAAGCGGCGTGGGTGCGTGCCAGCCATGCATGACATGGATCGAACGCTGAGGTGTACGCGTCTATACTCCCTCCCAGTGTGAAGCAGTTGACCGTGCGAACGGAACTGCACGGCTGAGCCTCAAAGCAGAAGCCAAACCATATGCACACACCTGCGGCCATCGATGTTATGTAGGGGCCAAGGTCGTTCTTTCATCGGCAGCACATCGCCCAGGTCAGGTGTCTGTCGACCTCCAAATATCCTGTCCCTGATGGTACGTACACTACCAGTACCATTATTAACATTGCATTGCGTGCACTCCTCAATCAATCAGTACGTGTACTGCAAAACTCACATTCAGAAAGGTGCATGGACAACATGTTTCAGATAGACACACAGCACAACACAACAACCCCTACGTCTAGCTGGTAGTACTCCTATGTCTAGATTCATCAGCGTCACTAGAGTTAGCAGTAGTGGTCAATTTGGATACTGTTAGTCATCCTCGGTCGGTAGAAGTACTAGGTGACAACGATTAATTGCATGCGATCGATCCCGCTCATCAATTGGCTCTCGAGGGTCAAGAGGACAGTCTGAATAATCGACAATATTTTTTTTACAAATGGTCCATTTGTTAGTCACATCAGTGTGGGTGGAGAATATATTATTTCCGTGTCAGGTGGTCTCTCTAGATTTTGGCCAAACATGGGATCCGTGACTCCACACTTGGGATATCAAATTGACACCGATGGACCATATGCATGCACATAAACTATGGATTAATTTCGGAAGCGTACGCACTACCGCAATGGATCACCCATTCATCAGTTCCTTCCCATGCAATATTTCCATGCAACTGATGCAACTACTCCCTCTCCCTCCGTTCCTAAATATTTGTTTTTCTAGAGATTTCAAATGAACTACCACATGCGGATGTATATAGACATATATTATAGTTTAGATTCACTCATTTTGCTCCGTATGTAGTCATTTGTTGAAATATCTAGAAAGACAAATATTTAGGAACAGAGGGAGTAGTAATTTTTTTTTCCGGTGTGAAAGCAATCTAGCAGAAGCACTGAAGAAGTGACTCTTCTGCATCTGAAAGTATGAAATCAGTTTCTCTCTCAAAAGAAGTATGAAATCAGTTTACTGCAATATATTGCCAAGAGATATTGCCTCTTACAGATAATAGATTTGTAAAGCAGGATGATATGTATAATTCGAGCAATGTGAAAAAAATTATAATGATAGCAAGTTAAATCTAAGTAGATAATCTCGAAGTAGCCTGATTGAACATCAAATCAATCGCTTAGTCTCGATTGTAATCAATTTATTTGTCTCCTATCTCATGTGAGGAAAAGGCCAAAGAATTGCTCACAGGAAACATACATGTCGTCCTCCCACTTCTGTGATTGCTTGTTGCCATTGTGAACACACAAGATCACACGCGGGCATCAGCCAAAAGGGAACAGTGACAGGTCAATAAAGCTCAACGCACCAACTAGCTAGGCAATTTGCTTAAAAATACGATCATGGGTTTATGATCTGCTTATGACGCCACATTTCTCCTTATTTCATCTATTACGTATTTACATCACATATAATCCCAGTAAAATTAAAACTATGCTCACTGCACATGAAGTATGGCTGACAGCAAAGGAAAAAGCTCAGTGAAGGTGTATTAGTTTGTGTATAACGGTGCATATCAAGAAGGGGTTATAGGCTTGAACAAATCTTGCTTTTGTCTATAAACAAAATAAAGTACTGACTGCACGGCTGATATGATTATCGGTGAAAGTAATCATGGTCAGCAATTACCTTCATCCCCACAACAAATTATACTCTTGTTGACCAAACACTGTGGAGTGTGTTAGAAGCTATACTGACTACACATGCACTAAAGTTAACAACTTGCATGAAGTCGTACTGACCTGAAAGTCTCACATGCAATTGATATCATCATGTGGCTTTCACAGGAAGATTCACGCTGTAGTTATATATGCTTTCACATAACATGTTTTGGAGGATGAATTCCTTACAATAGAATGCCAATAATTTCGACTAGAGGTATGCAGAAACTTGATTACTTGTAGATTTCCCCCCACAAATTGCATGAAAAATTTAAAACTTAAAGGTACAAGGCTACTTGATCAAGTGGTTAGTTAAACTCCATATAACAAATAAGGCTTGCAATTTTCTTTCAGAAAACGAATGTATCTACAGGGTTGTGTTCATACTCTACTTTTGTGCGTACACACTGTGTTGGTGCAAGGTTTCATACTTGTCATACCTTCATCTACATCATCATTAGGGAAAGTCCACTTCTAATTAAATCATCAGTATCGTCAAACAAGCACTATCTAGCAAGTATGCATGAACACATGATGCAGTCAGGGTTCTTCCAGTGGATTCTGGCCTCTGCACACATGTGTCGCGCATCAGGCAAACATATACAAGCAGGGCATCGATACCCTTCCAACACGATAAGCAAAGCAAAGCAAAATCAAAGCAGCTGCACTTGACTGCCCCCCCATCATGCCCTGCTGCGCCCCCTTTCTTTCCTCTCACTAGAAAACTTTTCAGATGCAAATCTCTTTAGGGCATGCAATTGAAAAAGAAGGAAAGATGTAGATAGATATATAGACCATGTTGCGCAAAAGCTACACATGCACACTGCAGAGATATATCTGAGAAAAAAAGCCAATAATGCATGTATGTACGCAGAACCCACGTTGTGAGATTCTGCCTGCGGCGACCATGACCATCCACCTTGTGGAATGATGAGGAGAAGAAGAAGCTAGCAGCATCGATGGATGAGTTAATTGATCATGCAAAGTCATGCATGCATCCATGCATTTGGAAAGCTGCATGTTATAGCTAGCTTCTGAAGCTGATAAGACCAGTGAGTGAGTGAGTTTACAGTTGCAGGTCATGGCTAGACTAACAAAGGAAAGATGTTTGCAAAACCCTTTTCAACACACCAACGCGCCGCCTTTCCTGACCTCTCACTGTCTAAAGAAACCCTAACAAAGGCACAAGCTAGGCATGCAAGATCGATCATGGATTTGATCTGTCGCTGCTACAACTGGTCTAAAAGTGCTTATCCGGCCGCCCGGCGCGCGCTTTGCGGCGATGGATGGATGGATTGATGGATCATCGTCCTGACCAATTAAGAATCCAAAATTACGACCTCGGTGAAAATGAGGAAAGAATTATTTGCTAGCATTACATTGCCTAGTGATGAGGAGGGTGAATCCATGAAGTAGCTAGCTAGCGAGTAACATTGATCCGTACCAGGGCATGGTGTGTGGCATGGATTGGTGGGATGGATTAGGACGACGTGTCGCCGCCGAGCTTGGCCAGCAGGGCGGCGACGAGCTGGTGCCGGCGCTCCTCGCGCTCCTCGGCGCGCGCCCTCCACGCGTCCTCGCGCTCGCGCCAGCGGCGCACGAGCGCGAGCCGCTCCTCGCCGAGCGCGACCATGGCGGCGCGCCACTCCTCCTCGCGCGCCCGGCGCTCGGCGTCGCGCGCCTCCGCGGCCTCCATCCACCGCTCCTCCATCTCCATCTGCCGCCGCATGAACTCCCGCAGCACCGCCTCGACCTCGCCTATCTCGACCCCTCCTCCCGCTGACGCGGTCCTCGCCGGCGCCGCCTTCCTTCTCCGCTTCCTCCCCGCGCCCCGCGCCTCCGCATCGGCCCTGCCCTCCTCCTCGTCGACCATCTCCGCCTCCTCCTCGTCGTCCTCGCCCTCGTCGCCCTCGCCGCCGCCATCGTCGTCCGGATCGCGCCGCGCGGCGGCGTCCTTCCCCTTGGCCTTCTTGGCCTCCAATGCGCGCGCCCTCTCGACCCTGGCGTCGAAGATCCTCCTCATCTCGTCGTGGAACGGGAAGCTGCCCCTCGCCGCCGCGCCGGCGGGATGGTCCCCGCCCTCCGGCTGCGCGTCGCTGGCCGTGCCCTTGAACCTGGTGACGAGGTTCTTCCACTTGGACTTGCACTGGTCGGGGGTGCGCGCGAATCCGCCCTGCGCGTTGAGGCGCGCGGAGACGGCCTCCCAGAGGGCCTTGTTGCGCTTGGTGGAGAGGAAGGAGTGGTCAAGGTCGGCGCGGATGGCGAGGAAGGCGGCCGTCTCGGCGTGCGACCACTGCGGCAGGCGCTCCCGCTCGGGCGGGTCGGCGGCGGGCGGAGGCGGGAGAGGGGGCGGAGGGTGGTAGGGGTGGGGAGGGGAGGAGGAGAGGAGCGGGTGGTAGGGGTTGGAGAAGGCGGTGTTGAGGTGGTGGAAGGGATCCATGGCCGGTGGTGGCGGTGGCGGTGGACGGGAAAGCGGAGCAAAGTGGGGGAAGATGAGAGAGAGAGAGATGGGGGAGGAATGGAAAGTCAAGAGGGGTCGAGATGGAGAGAGAAAGAGGCGAGGAAATCATCAATCTGTTTCAACGCGGAAACGGCTTGCTTTCCCACTGCTTTTGAATTCAAGATCTGGATCCTCTGCGCCGCCCGCCACGCTGCCTGCAAACCGCGTCTCCTCTTCTCTTCTCTTCTCTTCTCGAAGGGTATTGCCCTCCCTCCACCTACATCAATGCATATCCAGTCCAGAAAACGAAGTGGCACGGAACCAAGAATGGGTTTTGTTGTTTGAACACTACGGACTTGGAAGACACGATGTCGTGCAGCATTTTGAAGTGGAACATTGTCACGTCGCTGTTATAGTTCTCCACAAGTTTGGTTCCGGAATGAAAACTTTAGGTCTAATCTACGCTGGTTGTATCTGGCAATGATGCTGGTATTCACGTCATCCTCTTGCTGGAGGCATTTTTAGAGTTTGTCCCAACGTCCTCTATCCGGCGAAACCCATTATCTAGCTTTAGGGGGTGCATCTGACGATGATGGCACACTCCGGTTATCCCTTTCTTTCACGCGCCATTGTTGAAGCACCTTTTCTCACTGTCGGATGATGTTGAGGGTACTGTTGCATGTTGTAGTTCATTTCAGCAAGAATTTTGGAGGTCGTGTTTTTTTATCTTTCCTATGTGTCGATCATGTTTTGTGCATCCTAATTATGCAGAGATTGTGTATGCGGTCGTAGTGTTTGTATTTTTTTCTTAATGCCACGTTATGAGTCAATAAAAAGTGTACTTTCCCAAAAAACTAGCATCATATCCATTTCAACACCATTTCCTTTTATTTTCAATAAGAAAATTTGAACCTCCTGATTTATGGGCCCTCGGATGCACTCAACCATAGTTAATCCTATTAAAGAAAAAAGTCAGTTACACCACTGGTGCTTAAACTTGACGAGAAAAGTCACTTTAGTATCAAAACTCGCGGCATACATTGAACTGGTGCCACAATTTGACTCGAGCGTGCAAATACAGTACAAAACATGATTGTATACACATGCGGAGCTGATGAGGCGTGACAAAGCGGTGCAGGGCCCGCTGTAAGTGACCAAGGGGTGGTGACTAGGCGTGTGCCTTTTTTGTGAAAAGCCCCTCATTTTATTTTATTTTTCTGATGAAAAATCCTTGACGTGTGTGCATGGCACAAGACCACCTGTTAGCAAAAGAGCACAACTTAATTAGAAAGAGAAATTGCACCATAAGGTGATTCGAACCAAAACCTCGAGCTAACCTATGCGTGTTGCTAGCAACCCACCACGATAACACTTGATGTTCTATAGGGATACTCATTCGTTATATCATTTCTTTTAAACAACATAAATTAAGAATTTTAATTTCCAAGACAAAAGATGCGGCCATGCGGGTCGAACACGCGACCTAACCCAAAAAAAGCTGACAGGACTACAAACCGAACAAACACAACTTTGTAATTTAGTTGGAATGTTAGGTTTTATGTTTACAACCGACCACAGTCATGGATTAAAACGGACTGCATTTAATGCGGCCCATTTTGAACATGAGTATTGTTTCTCTTCTCAATTTTCAAAAAATAAAAAAAATGTGAATCATAATTATAAATAATACACATATAATTGTAAATATGTATCCATTTGACGATCTGCAGATGGCACAATAGGCTCATATTATTTTCCATGCATATATTTGTATTTATTTAAATTATTTTGAAAACACACAAACTTTATCAAAAACATAAACATTTCTAAAGCAACATTAAAAAAATTCAAGCATGAACACTTTTATATACTACGTGAATATTTTATTGAAAATCTTGTAAAAATTTAAACATATATGTAAATTTATTTTATATACATATTATTAAATTACTTTAATGTTTGTATTGAATATTACAACACTTTTTAAAATTATACAAACATTTGCATAATTCATAGTTCAATTGTATAGATTTTTCTTAAATTAATAGGTGGGCATTTGGAATTACATGAGCATCTTTTTGTGTAACTTGTCTAATTTATATGTCTTTTCTTTATAATTAGGATTTTTTTTAAAATTGTAAAAATGAAAAAAAGATAGTATGTTTTAGCCCATGAACGCGGCTTGTTAGTGAACAAAATAATAACAATCCCATATAGAAAATAAATTGGTGTGGATATAGTGGCGGACGCCCCCACGACCGTTTTTTGGGAATTATTAAAATTCTTAATTTATGTTGTCAAAGAATAGGATAACATCGTGTATCCTCCTAGGTATCAAAGTCTGTCATGGTAGGGTCGCTAGCCTAGCTTGCGTTACTAGTGGAAGTTGGCAGTTCGAATCCCACAGGGTGAAATTTTTCATTCTGATATTAAACTTGCGCTGTTTCCCTTATAGGTGGGTCCTGCGCCCGTAGGAGTTTTCAAAACATGCCACACGCGTGGTCTACACCGCCCGGTCACTGACATTGGGCCCTACGCCACGCTGTCATGCCTCATCAGCGTTGCATGCGTATTCAGACGAGTTTTGCACCGTATTTGCACGCTGGTCAAGTTGTAACACCAGTTTAATGTATGCCGCATGTTTAGAGCATCTCCAGCAGACCCCGCAAAATGCGCAGACCCGCAAAACCCCGACGAGTACGGGCTCGGCCCATTTTCTTGGCCAGAACAGAGCCCATATACTCGTCCGGCCCGTAAAACATTTTACGGTGGCCCGCAAACCGCCCCCCCACCGACACGATGTATCTACGGGTTTGCGCGCCGATACGGGTCGAAACGCTATCCCGTCGCCGCCGCGTTCCCCAATCCCCCCTTTCTATTTCGCCGTGGTGAGTCCAATCCCGCCCCCGAACGCCACCATGTGGGGCGGAATGTGGAGCTCCGGCGGGAGGGATGAACTCGAGCGCCAACGGTGCGTCCGAGCGAACGGCGCGAGGAAGCGCGCAGCAAGGAAGAACACCAACAACAGCCTCCAGCCACCAGAGTCGCTCCTCCTGAAGGAAATATGCCCTAGAGGCAATAATAAAGTTATTATTTATTTAATGATAAATGTTTATTATTCATGCTAGAATTGTATTAACCGGAAACTTAGTACATGTGTGAATACATAGACAAAACAAAGTGTCCTTAGTATGCCTCTACTTGACTAGCTCGTTTATCAAAGATGGCTATGTTTCCTAACCATAGACATGTATTGTCATTTGATGAACGGGATCACATCATTAGGAGAATGATGTGATGGACAAGATCC
The DNA here is from genome assembly GCF_002575655.3 of Aegilops tauschii subsp. strangulata. Classification (NCBI taxonomy): domain Eukaryota; kingdom Viridiplantae; phylum Streptophyta; class Magnoliopsida; order Poales; family Poaceae; genus Aegilops; species Aegilops tauschii. The sequence goes on from NC_053035.3 coordinate 59,640,493, forward strand.
ATTCGTTAGCTTAGCATTATGATCGTTACAGTTTCATTGCTACTGCTTTCTTCATGACTTATACATGTTCCTCAGAGTATGAGATTATGCAACTCCCGAATACCGGAGGAATTCCTTGTGTGCTATCAAACGTCACAACATAACTGGGTGATTATAAATATGCTCTACAGGTGTCTCCGATAGTGTTTGTTGAGTTGGCATAGATCGAGATTAGGATTTGTCACTCTGTGTATCGGAGAGGTATCTCTGGGCCCTCTCGGTAATGCACATCACTATAAGCCTTGCAAGCATTGTGACTAATGAGTTAGTTGCGGGATGATGCATTACGGAACGAGTAAAGAGACTTGCCAGTAACGAGATTGAACTAGGTATTGAGATACCGACGATCGAATCTCGGGCAAGTAACATACCGATGACAAAGGGAACAACGTATGTTGTTATGCGGTTTGACCGATAAAGATCTTCGTAGAATATGTAGGAACCAATATGAGCATACAGGTTCCACTATTGGTTATTGACCGGAGATGAGTCTCGGTCATGTCTACATAGTTCTCGAACCTGTAGGGTCTGCACGCTTAACGTTCGGTGACGATTTGTATTATGAGTTATGTGATTTGATGACCGAAGTTTGTTCGGAGTCCCGGATGAGATCGGGGACATGACGAGCAGTCTCGAAATGGTCGAGACGTAAAGATCGATATATTGGAAGGCTATATTCGGACATCGGAAAGGTTCCGAGTGATTCGGGTATTTTTCAGAGTACCGGAGAGTTACGGGAATTCGTATTGGGCCTTAATGGGCCATACGGGAAAGGAGAGAAAGGCCTCAAGGGTGGCCGCGCCCCTTCCCCATGGACTAGTCCGAATTGGACTAGGGAAAGGGGGCGCCCCCTTCCTTCCTTCTCCTTCTCCCTTCCGTTTTTCCTATTCCATGTGGGAGGTGGAATCCTACTAGGACTAGGGAGTCCTAGTAGGACTCCACACTTTGGGCGCGCCCTATGATGGCCGGCCTCCTCCTCCCTCCCCTTGCTCCTTTATATACGTGGCCAGGGGGCACCCCAAAGACACACATGTTGATCATTAATCTCTTAGCCGTGTGCGGTGCCCCCTCCACCATAATCCACCTCGGTCATATCGTTGCAGGGCTTAGGCGAAGCCCTGCGCCGGTAGCTTCATCATCACCGTCATCACGCCGTCGTGCTGACGAAGCTCTCCCTCGACACTCTGCTGGATCATGAGTTCGTGGGACGTCACAGAGCCGAACGTGTGCAGATCGCGGAGGTGCCGTACTTTCGGTAGTAGGATCGGTCGATCGTGAAGAAATACGACTACATCAACCGCGTTGTCATAACGCTTCCGCTTTCGGTCTACGAGGGTACGTGGACACACTCTCCCGCTCGTTGCTGTGCATCACCTATATGGATCTTGCATGTGCGTAGGATTTTTTTTGAAATTACTGCGTTCCCCAACAGTGGTATCAGAGCCAGGTCTATGCGTAGATGTTATATGCACGAGTAGAACACAAAGAGTTGTGGGCGATAATAGTCATACTGCTTACCAGCATGTCATACTTTGATTCGGCGGTATTGTTGGATGAAGCGGCTCAGACCGACATTACATGACCGCGTTCATGAGACTGGTTCTACCGCCGTGCTTCGCACACAGGTGGCTAGTGGGTGTTTGTTTCTCCAACTTTAGTTGAATCGAGTGTGACTACGCCCGGTCCTTGTTGAAGGTTAAAACAACACACTTGACGAAAAATCATTGTGATTTTGATGCGTAGGTAAGAATGGTTCTCGCTAAGCCCGTAGCAGCCACGTAAAACTTGCAACAACAAAGTAGAGGACGTCTAACTTGTTTTTGCAGGGCATGTTGTGATATGATATGGTCAAGACATGATGAGATATAAATTGTTGTATAAGATGATCATGTTTTTGAAATTATCGGCAACTGGCAGGAGCCTTATGGTTGTCTCTTTATTGCATAAGATGCAAGTGCCATGTAATTGCTTTACTTTATTGCTATGCGATAGCAATAGTTGCAAAAGCAATAGTTGGCAAGACGACCAGATGACGACACGTTGATAGAGATCATGGTGTTATGCCGGTGACGATAGAAATCATGGCGGTACTTTGGAGATGGAGATCAAAGGCACAAGATGATGATGGCCATATCATGTCACATATTTTGATTGCATGTGATGTTTATCTTTTATACATCTTATTTTGCTTGGTTCGGCGGTAGCTTTATAAGATGATCCCTTACTAAAATTTCAAGGTATAAGTGTTCTCCCTGAGTATGCACCGTTGTGACAGTTCTTTGTGCTGAGACACCACATGATGACCGGGTGTGATAAGCTCTACGTTCACATACAACCGGTGCAAGCCAATTTTGCACATGTAGAATACTCGGGTTAAACTTGATGAGCCTAGCATATGCAGATATGGCCTCGGAACACTGGAGACCGAAAGGTCGAGCGTGAATCATATAGTAGATATGATCAACATAGTGATGTTTACCATTGAAAACTACTCCATCTCACGTGATGATCGGACATGGTTTAGTTGATTTGGATCACGTGATCATTTAGATGACTAGAGGGATGTTTATCTAAGTGAGAGTTCTTAAGTAATATGATTAATTGAACTTTAATTTATCATGAACTTAGTCCTGATAGTATTTGCATATCTATGTTGTAGATCAATAGCTCACGTTTAGCTACCCTATTTTATTTTTGATATGTTCCTAGAGAAAATAAGTTGAAAGATGTTAGTAGCAATGATGCGGATTGGATCCGTGGTCTGAGGATTATCCTCATTGCTGCACAGAAGAATTATGTCCTTGATGCACCGCTAGGTGACAGACCGATTACAGGAGCAGATGCAGACGTTATGAACGTTTGGCAAGCTCGATATGATGACTACTTGATAGTTTAGTTCACCATGCTTTACGGCTTAGAATCGCGGCTTCAAAGACGTTTTGAACGCCACGGAGCATATGAGATGTTCCAAGAGTTGAAATTAGTATTTCAGACTCATGCCCATGTCGAAAGGTATGAGACGTTTTACAAGTACTTTGCCTACAAGATGAAGGAGAATAGCTCAGCTAGTGAGCATGTGCTCGGAATGTCTGAGTACTACAATCACTTGAATCAAGTGGGAGTTAATCTTCCAGATAAGATAGTGATTGACAGAGTTCTCTAGTCACTATCACCAAGTTACTAGAACTTCATGATAAACTATAATATGCAAGGGGTGACAAAAGTAATTCCTGAGCTCTTCGCGATGCTGAATCGACGAAGGTAGAAATCAAGAAAGAGCATCAAGTGTTGATGGTTAACAAGACCACTAGTTTCAAAAAAAGGGCAAAGGGATAGAAGGGGAACTTCAAGAAGAACGACAAGCAAGTTGCTGCTGAAGTGAAGAAGCCCAAGTCTGGACCTAAGCCTGAGACTAAGTGCTTCTACTGCAATGGAAATGGTCACTGGAAGTGGAACTACCCTAGATACTTGGCGGATAAGAAGGATGGCAAAGTGAACAAAGGTATATTTGATATACATGTTATTTATGTGTACTTTACTAGTGTTTATAGCAACCCCTCGGCATTTGAAACTGATTCAGTTGCTAAGAGTAGTAACTCGAAACGGGAGTTGCAGAATGAACAGAAACTAGTTAAGGGTGAAGTGACGATGTGTGTTGGAAGTAGTTCCAAGATTGATATGATCATCATCACACACTCCCTATACTTTCGGGATTAGTGTTGAACCTAAATAAATGTTATTTGGTGTTTGCATTGAGCATGAATATGATTTGATCATGTTTATTGCAATACGGTTATTCATTTAAGTTAGAGAATAATTGTTGTTCTGTTTACATGAATAAAACCTTCTATGGTCATACACCCAATAATGGTTTGTTGGATCTCGACTGTAGTGATACACATATTCATAATATTGAAGCCAAAAGATGCAAAGTTAATAATGATAGTGCAACTTATTTGTGGCACTGCCGTTTAGGTCATATTGGTGTAAAGCACATGAAGAAACTCCATGCTGATGGGCTTTTGAAATCACTTGATGCTTGCGAACCATGCCTCATGGGCAAGATGACTAAGACTCCGTTCTACGGAACAATGGAGCGAGCACCTGACTTATTGGAAACAATACATACTGATGTATGCGGTCCGATAAGTGTTTAGGCTCACGGCGGGTATCGTTATTTTCTAACCTTCACAGATGATTTGAGCAGATATGGGTATATCTACTCAATGAAACATAAGTCTGAAACATTTGAAAAGGTTCAAAGAATTTTAGAGTGAAGTAGAAAATCATCATAATAAGAAAATAAAGTTTCTACGATCTGATCGCGGAGACGAATATTTGAGTTATGAGTTTGGTCTTCATTTAAAACAATATGGAATAGTTTCACAACTCACGCCACCTGGAACACCACATCATAATGGTGTGTTTGAACGTCATAACCGTACTTTATTGGATATGGTGCGATCTATGATGTCTCTTACCGATTTACCACTATCGTTTTGGGATTATGCATTAGAGATAGCTGCATTCACGTTAAATAGGGCACCATCTAAATCCGTTGAGACGACACCGTATGAACTGTGGTTTAGCAAGAAACCTAAGTTGTCATTTCTTAAAGTTTGGGGTTGCGATGCTTATGTGAAAAAGTTTCAACCTGATAAGCTCGAACCCAAATCGGAGAAATGCGTCTTCATAGGATACCCAAAGGAAACTGTTGGGTACACCTTCTATCACAGATCCGGAGGCAAGATCTTTGTTGCTAAGAGTGGATCCTCTCTAGAGAAGGAGTTTCTCTCGAAAGAAGTGAGTGGGAGGGAAGTAGAACTTGATGAGGTAATTATACCCGCTCCCGAATTGGAAAGTAGTTCATCACAGAAATCAGTTCCTGTGATTCCTGGACCAATTAGTGAGGAAGTTAATGATATTGATCATGAAACTTCAGATCAAGTTACTACCGAACCTCGTAGGTCAACCAGAGTAAGATCCGCACTAGAGTGGTACGATAATCCTGTTCTGGAGGTCATGTTAGTTGACCATGACGAACCTACGAACTATGAGGAAGCGATGATGAGCCCAGATTCTGCAAAATGGCTAGAGGCCATGAAATCTGAGATGGGATCCATGTATGAGAACAAAGTATGGACTTTGATTGACTTGCCCGATGATCGGCAAGCAATAGAGAATAAATGGATCTTCAAGAGGAATACAGACGCTCATAGTAGTGTTACTATCTACAAAGCTCGAATTGTCGCAAAAATGTTTTTGACAAATTCAAGGTGTTGACTACGATGAGATTTTCTCACTTGTATCGATGCTTAAAAGTCTGTCCGAATCATGTTAGCAATTGCCGCATTTTATGAAATTTGGCAAATGGATGTCAAACCTACATTCCTTAATGGATTTCTTAAAGAAGAGTTGTATGTGATGCAACCAGAAGGTTTTATCGATCCTCAAGATGCTAACAAAGTGTGCAAAGTTCCAGCGATCCATCTATGGACTGGTGCAAGCATCTAGGAGTTGGAATATACGCTTTGATGAGTTGATCAAAGCATATAGATTTATACAGACTTGTGGTGAAGCCTGTATTTACAAGAAAGTGAGTGGGAGCACTACAGTTTTCTGATAGGTATATGTGAAAGACATATTGTTGATCAGAAATGATGTAGAATTTTCTGGAAAGCATAAAGGAGTGTTTGAAAGGAGTTTTTCAAAGAAAGACCTCGGTAAAGCTGCTTACATATTGAGCAGCAAGATCTATAGAGATAGATCAAAATGCTTGATAAGTTTTTCAATGAGTACATACCTTGACAAGATTTTGAAGTAGTTCAAAATGGAACAGTCAAAGAAAGAGTTCTTGCCTGTGTTGCAAGGTGTGAAATTGAGTAAGACTCAAAGCCCGACCACGGCAGAAGATAGAAAGAGAATGAAAGTCATTCCCTATGCCTCAGCCATAGGTTCTATAAAGTATGTCATGCTGTGTACCAGATCTATTGTATAACCTACACTGAGTTTGGCAAGGGAGTACAATAGTGATCTAGAAGTAGATCACTGGAAAGTGGTCAAAAATATCCTTAGTGGAATAAGGATATGTTTCTCGATTATGGAGGTGACAAAAGGTTCGGCGTAAAGGGTTACGTTGATGCAAGTTTTGACATTGATCCAGATGATCTAAGTCTCAATCCGGATACATATTGAAAGTGGGAGCAATTAGCTAGAGTAGATCCGTGCAGAGCATTGATGACATAGAAATTTGCAAAATACATACGAATCTGAATATGGCAGACCCGTTGACTAAACTTCTCTCACAAGCAAAACATGATCACACCTTAGTACTCTTTGGGTGTTAATCACATGGCGATGTGAACTAAAATTACTGACTCTAGTAAACCCTTTGAGTGTTGCTCACACGGCGATGTGAACTATGGGTGTTAATCACATGGTGATGTGAACTATTAGTGTTAAATCACATATCGATATGAACTAGATTATTGACTCTAGTGCAAGTGGGAGACTGAAGGAAATATGCCCTAGAGGCAATAATAAAGTTATTATTTATTTCCTTGTTTCATGATAAATGTTTATTATTCATGCTAGAATGGTATTAACCGGAAACTTAGTACATGTGTGAATACATAGACAAAACAAAGTGTCCCTAGTATGCCTCTACTTGACTAGCTCGTTTATCAAAGATGGTTATGTTTCCTAACCATAGACATGTGTTGTCATTTGACGAACGGGATCACATCATTAGGAGAATGATGTGATGGACAAGACCCATTCGTTAGCTTAGCATTATGATCGTTACAGTTTCATTGCTACTGCTTTCTTCATGACTTATACATCTTCCTCGGACTATGAGATTATGCAACTCCCGAATACCGGAGGAACACCTTGTGTGCTATCAAACGTCACATCGTAAATGAGTGATTATAAAGATGCTCTACAGGTGTCTCCGATCGTGTTTGTTGAGTTGGCATAGATCGAGATTAGGATTTTTCACTCCGTGTATCGGTGAGGTATCTCTGGGCCCTCTCGGTAATGCACATCACTATAAGCCTTGCAAGCATTGTGACTAATGAGTTAGTTGCGGGATGATGCATTACAGAACGAGTAAAGAGACTTGCCGGTAACGAGATTGAACTAGGTATTGAGATACCGACGATCGAATCTCGGGCAAGTAACATACCGATGACAAAGGGAACAACGTATGTTGTTATGCAGTTTGACAGATAAAGATCTTCGTAGAATATGTAGGAACCAATATGAGCATCCATGTTCCGCTATTGGTTATTTACCGGAGATGAGTCTCGGTCATGTCTACATAGTTCTCGAACCCGTAGGGTCCGCATGCTTAACGTTCGGTGACGATTTGTATTATGAGTTATGTGATTTGATGACCTAAGTTTGTTCGGAGTCCCGGATGAGATCGGAGACATGACGAGGAGTCTTGAAATGGTCGAGACGTAAAAATCGATATATTGGAAGACTATATTCGGACATCGGAAAGGTTTCGAGTGATTCAGGTATTTTTCGGAGTCACGGAGAGTTACGAGAATTCGTATTAGGCCTTCATGGGCCATACGGGAAAGGAGAGAAAGGCCTCAAGGGTGACCGCGCCCCTTCCCCATGGACTGGTCCGAATTGGACTAGGGAAAGGGGGCGCCCCTTCCTTCCTTCTCCTTCTCCCTTCCCTTTTTCCTATTCCATGTGGGAGGTGGAATCCTACTAAGACTAGGGAGTCCTAGTAGGACTCCACACTTTGGGCGCGCCCTATGAGGGCCGGCCTCCTCCTCCCTCCCCTTGCTCCTTTATATACGTGGCCAGGGGGCACCCCAAAGACACACACGTTGATCATTGATCTCTTAGCCGTGTGTGGTGCCCCCTCCACTATAATCCACCTCGGTCATATCGTTGCAGTGCTTAGGCGAAGCCCTGCGCCGGTAGCTTCATCATCACCGTCATCACGCCGTCGTGCTGACGAAGCTCTCCCTCAACACTCTGTTGGACCGTGAGTTCGTGGGACGTCACCAAGTCGAACGTGTGCAGATCGCGGAGGTGCCGTACTTTCGGTACTAGGGGCGGTCGATCGTGAAGACGTACGACTACATCAACCGCGTTGTCATAACGCTTTCGCTTTCGGTCTACGACGGTACGTGGACACACTCTCCCGCTTGTTGCTATGCATCACCTATATGGATCTTGCGTGTGCGTAGGAATTTTTTTGAAATTACTGTTGGAAATATGCTTTAGAGGCAATAATAAAATGGTTATTATTATATTTCCTTGTTCATGATAATTGTCTATTGTTCATGCTATAATTGTGTTACCCGGAAATCGTAATACATGTGTGAATACATAGACCACAACTTGTCCCTAGTTAGCCTCTATTTGACTAGCTCGTTGATCAACAGATAGTCATGGTTTCCTGACTATGGACATTGGACGTCATTGATAACGGGATCGCATCATTAGGAGAATGATGTGATGGACAAGACCCAATCCTAAGCATAGCACAAGATCGTGTAGTTCGTTTGCTAGAGCTTTTCCAAATGTCAAGTATCATTTCCTTAGACCATGAGATTGTGCAACTCCCAGATACCGTAGGAGTGCTTTGGGTGTGCCAAACGTCACAACGTAACTGGGTGACTATAAAGGTGCACTACGGGTATCTCCGAAATTGTCTGTTGGGTTGGCATGAATCGAGACTGGGATTTGTCACTCCGTATGACGGAGAGGTATCTCTGGGCCCACTCGGTAATGCATCATCATAATGAGCTCAATGTGACCAAGTGTTTGGTCACGGGATCATGCATTACGGTACGAGTAAAGTGACTTGCCGGTAACGAGATTGAACAAGGTATTGGGATACCGACGATCGAATCTCGGGCAAGTAACGTACCGATTGACAAAGGGAATTGTATACGGGATTGATTGAATCCTCGACATCGTGGTTCATCCGATGAGATCATCGTGGAACATGTGGGAGCCAACATGGGTATCCAGATCCCGCTGTTGGTTATTGACCGGAGAGTCATCTCGGTCATGTCTGCATGTCTCCCGAACCCATAGGGTCTACACACTTAAGGTTCGGTGACGCTAGGGTTGTATAGATATTAGTATGCGGAAATCCGAAAGTTGTTCAGAGTCCCGGATGAGATCCCGGACGTCACGAGGAGTTCCGGAATTATCCGGAGGTGAAGAATTATATATAGGAAGTCCAGTTTCGGCCACCGGGAAAGTTTCGGGGGTCACCGGTATTGTACCGGGACCACCGGAAGGGTCCCGGGGGTCCACCGGGTGGGGCCACCTATCCCGGAGGGCCCCACGGGCTGAAGCGGGGAAGAGAACCAGCCCCTGGTGGGCTGGTGCGCCCCCCTTGGGCCTCCCCTGCGCCTAGGGTTGGAAACCCTAGGGGTGGTGGGGCGCCCCACTTGGCTTGGGGGGCAAGCCACCCCCTTGGCCGCCGCCCCCCTTGGAGATGGGATCTCCCAGGGCCGGCGCCCCCCAGGGGGCCTATATAAAGAGGGGGGAGGGCAGCCGCACCACAGCCCCTGGCGCCTCCCTCTCCCTCCCGTGACACCTCTCCCTCTCGCTGAGCTTGGCGAAGCCCTGCCGAGATCCCCGCTACTTCCACCACCACGCCGTCGTGCTGCTGGATCTCCATCAACCTCTCCTTTCCCCTTGCTGGATCAAGAAGGAGGAGACGTATTCCCCAACCATATGTGTGTTGAACGCGGAGGTGCCGTCCATTCGGCGCTCGGTCATTGGTGATTTGGATCACGACGAGTACGACTCCATCAACCCCGTTCACTTGAACGGTTCCGCTCGCGATCTACAAGGGTATGTAGATGCATTCCTTCCCTCTCGTTGCTAGTAAACTCCATAGATTGATCTTGGTGATGCGTAGAAAATTTTAAATTTCTGCTACGATCCCCAACATTGGCATCATGAGCTAGGTCTATGCGTAGTTTCTATGCACGAGTAGAACACAAACTTGTTGTGGGCGTAGATGTTGTCAATTTTCTTGCCACTACTAGTCTTATCTTGTTTCGGCGGCATTGTGGGATGAAGCGGCCCGGACCGACCTTACACGTACGCTTACGTGAGACAGGTTCCACCGACTGACATGCACTAGTTGCATAAGGTGGCTAGCGGGTGTCTGTCTCTCCCACTTTAGTCGAATCAGATTCGATGAAAAGGGTCCTTATGAAGGGTAAATAGAAGTTGGCATATCACGTTGTGGTTTTACGTAGGTAAGAAACGTTCTTGATAGAAACCTATTGAAGCCACTAAAAACATGCAACAACAATTAGAGGACGTCTAACTTGTTTTTGCAGCATATGCCTTGTGATGTGATATGGCCAAAAGGATGTGATGAATGATATATGTGATGTATGAGATTGATCATGTTCTTGTAATAGGAATCACGACTTGCATGTCGATGAGTATGACAACCGGCAGGAGCCATAGGAGTTGTCTTTATTTTTTTGCATGACCTGCGTGTCATTGAATAACGCCATGTAAATTACTTTACTTTATTGCTAAACACGTTAGCCATAGAAGTAGAAGTAATCGTTGGCGTGACAACTTCATGAAGACACGATGATGGAGATCATGATGATGGAGATCATGATGATGGAGATCATGGTGTCATGCCGGTGACGAAGATGATCATGGCGCCCCGAAGATGGAGATCAAAGGAGCAATATGATACTGGCCATATCATGTCACTATTTGATTGCATGTGATGTTTATCATGTTTTACATCTTATTTGCTTAGAATGACGGTAGCTTAAATAAGATGATCCCTCGCAATAATTTCAAGAAAGTGTTCCCCCTAACTGTGCACCGTTGCGAAGGTTCGTTGTTTCGAAGCACCACGTGATGATCGGGTGTGATAGATTCTAACGTTCGAATACAACGGCTGTAAGCCAGATTTACACACGCAATACACTTAGGTTGACTTGACGAGCCTAGCATGTACAGACATGGCCTCGGAACACGGAAGACCGAAAGGTCGAGCATGAGTCGTATAGAAGATACGATCAACATGAAGATGTTCACCGATGTTGACTAGTCCGTCTCACGTGATGATCGGACACGACCTAGTTGACTCGGATCATGTTTCACTTAGATGACTAGAGGGATGTCTATCTGAGTGGGAGTTCATTGAATAATTTGATTAGATGAACTTAATTATCATGAACTTAGTCTAAAATCTTTACAATATGTCTTGTAGATCAAATGGCCCACGTTGCCCTCACCTTCAACGCATTCCTAGAGAAAACCAAACTGAAAGATGATGGCAGCAACTATACGGACTGGGTCCGGAACCTGAGGATCATCCTCATAGCTGCCAAGAAAGATTATGTCCTAGAAGCACCGCTAGGTGAAGCACCAATCCCAGAGAACCAAGACGTTATGAACGCTTGGCAGCAGCGTGCTGATGATTACTCCCTTGTTCAGTGCGGCATGCTTTACAGCTTAGAACCGGGGCTCCAAAAGCGTTTTGAGCAACACGGAGCATATGAGATGTTCGAAGAGCTGAAAATGGTTTTCCAAGCTCATGCCCGGGTCGAGAGATATGAAGTCTCCGACAAGTTCTTCAGTTGTAAGATGGAGGAAAATAGTTCTGTCAGTGAGCACATACTCAAAATGTCCGGGTTACACAACCGCTTCACTCAGCTGGGAGTTAATCTCCCGGATGACGCGGTCATTGACAGAATCCTTCAGTCACTTCCACCGAGCTACAAGAGCTTTGTGATGAACTTGAATATGCAGGGGATGGAAAAGACCATTCCTGAGGTATATTCAATGCTGAAATCAGCGGAGGTAGAGATCAAAAAGGAACATCAAGTGTTGATGGTGAATAAAACCACTAAGTTCAAGAAAGGCAAGGGGAAGAAGAACTTCAAGAAGGACGGCAAGGGAGTTGCCGCGCCCGGTAAGCCAGTTGCCGGGAAGAAGCCAAAGAATGGACCCAAGCCTGAGACTGAGTGCTTTTATTGCAAGGGAAGTGGTCACTGGAAGCGGAACTGCCCCAAGTACTTAGCGGACAAGAAGGCCGGCAACACCAAAGGTATATGTGATATACATGTTATTGATGTGTACCTTACCAGCGCTCGTAGTAGCTCCTGGGTATTTGATACCGGTGCGGTTGCTCATATTTGTAACTCAAAGCAGGAGCTGCGGAATAAACGGAGACTGGCAAAGGACGAGGTGACGATGCGCGTCGGGAATGGTTCCTAGGTTGATGTGATCGCCGTCGGCACGCTACCTCTACATTTACCTACGGGATTAGTTTTAAACCTCAATAATTGTTATTTAGTGCCAGCTTTGAGCATGAACATTGTATCTGGATCTTGTTTAATGCGAGATGGCTACTCATTTAAATCCGAGAATAATGGTTGTTCTATTTATATGAGAGATATGTTTTATGGTCATGCCCCGCTGGTTAATGGTTTATTCTTAATGAATCTCGAACGTGATGTTACGCATATTCATAGTGTGAATACCAAAAGATGTAAAGTTGATAACGATAGTCCCACATACTTGTGGCACTGCCGCCTTGGTCACATTGGTGTCAAGCGCATGAAGAAGCTCCATGCTGATGGACTTTTAGAGTCTCTCGATTATGAATCATTTGACACATGCGAACCATGCCTCATGGGTAAGATGACCAAGACTCCGTTCTCCGGAACAATGGAGCGAGCAACCAACTTATTGGAAATCATACATACTGATGTGTGCGGTCCAATGAGCGTTGAGGCTCGCGGTGGCAATCGTTATGTTCTCACTTTCACTGATGACTTGAGTAGATATGGGTATGTTTACCTAATGAAACACAAGTCTGAGACCTTTGAAAAGTTCAAGGAATTTCAGAGTGAGGTTGAGAATCAACGTGACAGGAAAATAAAATTCTTACGATCAGATCGTGGAGGGGAATATTTGAGTCACGAATTTGGCACACACTTAAGGAAATGTGGAATAGTTTCACAACTCACGCCGCCTGGAACACCTCAGCGAAATGGTGTGTCCGAACGTCGTAATCGCACTCTATTGGATATGGTGTGATCTATGATGTCTCTTACCGATCTACCGCTCTCATTTTGGGGCTATGCTTTAGAGACTGCCGCATTCACTTTAAATAGGGCTCCGTCGAAATCCGTTGAGATGACACCGTATGAATTATGGTTTGGGAAGAAACCTAAGCTATCATTTCTAAAAGTTTGGGGATGCGATGCTTATGTCAAGAAACTTCAACCTGAAAAGCTCGAACCCAAGTCGGAAAAATGCGTCTTCATAGGATACCCTAAGGAAACCATTGGGTATACCTTCTACTTCAGATCCGAAGGCAAGATCTTTGTTGCCAAGAACGAGTCCTTTCTGGAGAAAGAGTTTCTCTCGAAAGAAGTAAGTGGGAGGAAAGTGGAACTTGATGAAGTACTACCTCTTGAACCGGAAAGTAGCGCAGCTCAGGAAGATGTTCCTGTGGTGCCTGCACTGACTAGAGAGGAAGCTAATGATGATGATCAAGGTACTTCGGATCAAGTTACTACTGAACTTCGTAGGTCCACAAGGACACGTTCCGCGCCAGAGTGGTACGGCAACCCTGTCTTAGAAATCATGTTGTTAGACAACGGTGAACCTTCGAACTATGAAGAAGCGATGGCGGGCCCAGATTCCGACAAATGGCTAGAAGCCATGAAATCCGAGATAGGATCCATGTATGAAAACGAAGTATGGACTTTCACTGACTTGCCCGATGATCGGCGAGCCATAGAAAATAAATGGATCTTTAAGAAGAAGACGGACGCGGATGGTAATGTGACCATCTATAAGGCTCGACTTGTTGCTAAGGGTTATCGACAAGTTCAAGGGGTTGACTACGATGAGACTTTCTCACCCGTAGCGAAGCTGAAGTCCGTCCGAATCATGTTAACAATTGCCGCATTCTATGATTATGAGATATGGCAAATGGACGTCAAAACGGCATTCCTTAACGGCTTTCTTAAGGAAGAATTGTATATGATGCAGCCGGAAGGTTTTGTCGATCCTGAGAATGCTAACAAGGTATGCAAGCTCCAGCGCTCCATCTATGGGCTGGTGCAAGCATCTCGGAGTTGGAACATTCGATTTGATGAGATGATCAAAGCGTTTGGGTTTACACAGACTTATGGAGAAGCCTGTGTTTACAAGAAAGTGAGTGGGAGCTCTGTAGCATTTCTCATATTATATGTGGATGACATACTATTGATGGGAAATGATATAGAATTCTTGGAAAGTATAAAGGCCTACTTGAATAAGTGTTTTTCAATGAAGGACCTTGGAGAAGCTGCTTATATATTAGGCATCAAGATCTATAGAGATAGATCAAGACGCCTCATTGGTCTTTCACAAAGTACGTACCTTGACAAGATATTGAAGAAGTTCAATATGGATCAGTCCAAGAAGGGGTTCTTGCCTGTATTGCAAGGTGTGCAATTGAGCACGACTCAATGCCCGACCATGGCAGAAGATAGAGAAAAGATGAGTGTCATCCCCTATGCCTCGGCCATAGGGTCTATTATGTATGCCATGCTGTGTACCAGACCTGATGTAAACCTTGCCGTAAGTTTGGTAGGAAGGTACCAAAGTAATCCCGGCATGGAACACTGGACAACGGTCAAGAATATCCTGAAGTACCTGAAGAGGACTAAGGATATGTTTCTCGTTTATGGAGGTGACGAAGAGCTCGTTGTAAAGGGTTACGTCGATGCTAGCTTCGACACAGATCTGGATGACTCTAAGTCACAAACCGGATACGTGTATATTTTGAATGGTGGGGCAGTAAGCTGGTGCAGTTGCAAGCAAAGCGTTGTGGCGGGATCTACATGTGAAGCGGAATACATGGCGGCCTCAGAGGCAGCACAAGAAGCAATCTGGGTGAATGAGTTCATTACCGACCTAGGAGTTATTCCCAATGCGTCGGGCCCGATGACTCTCTTCTGTGACAACACTGGAGCTATTGCCCTTGCCAAGGAGCCCAGGTTTCACAGGAAGACCAGGCATATCAAGCGTCGCTTCAACTCCATTCGTGAAAGTGTTCAAAATGGAGACATAGATATTTGTAAAGTACATACGGACCCGAATGTAGCAGATCCGTTGACTAAACCTCTCCCTAGGGCGAAACATGATCAACACCAGAACTCTATGGGTGTTTGATTCATCACAATGTAACTAGATTATTGACTCTAGTGCAAGTGGGAGACTGTTGGAAATATGCCCTAGAGGCAATAATAAAATGGTTATTATTATATTTCCTTGTTCATGACAATTGTCTATTGTTCATGCTATAATTGTGTTATCCGGAAATCTTAATACATGTGTGAATACATAGACCACAACATGTCCCTAGTGAGCCTCTAGTTGACTAGCTCGTTGATCAACAGATAGTCATGGTTTCCTGACTATGGACATTGGATGTCATTGATAACGGGATCACATCATTAGGAGAATGATGTGATGGACAAGACCCAATCCTAAGCATAGCACAAGATCGTGTAGTTCGTTTGCTAGAGCTTTTCCAAATGTCAAGTATCATTTCCTTAGACCATGAGATTGTGCAACTCCCGGATACCGTAGGAGTGCTTTGGGTGTGCCAAACGTCACAACGTAACTGGGTGACTATAAAGGTGCACTACGGGTATCTCCGAAAGTGTCTGTTGGGTTGGCATGAATCGAGACTGGGATTTGTCACTCCGTATGACGGAGAGGTATCTCTGGGCCCACTCGGTAATGCAACATCATAATGAGCACAATGTGACCAAGTGTTTGGTCACGGGATCATGCATTACGGTACGAGTAAAGTGACTTGCCGGTAACGAGATTGAACAAGGTATTGGGATACCGACGATCGAATCTCGGGCAAGTAACGTACCGATTGACAAAGGGAATTCTATACGGGATTGATTGAATCCTCGACATCGTGGTTCATCCGATGAGATCATCGTGGAACATGTGGGAGCCAACATGGGTATCCAGATCCCGCTGTTTGTTATTGACCGGAGAGTCGTCTCGGTCATGTCTGCATGTCTCCCGAACCCGTAGGGTCTACACACTTAAGGTTCGGTGACGCTAGGGTTGTAGAGATATTAGTATGCGGAAATTCGAATGTTGTTCGGAGTCCCGGATGAGATCCCGGACGTCACGAGGAGTTCCGGAATGATCCGGAGGTGAAGAATTATATATAGGAAGTCCAGTTTCGGCCACCGGGAAAGTTTCGGGGGTCACCGGTATTGTACCGGGACCACCGGAAGGGTCCCGGGGGTCCACCGGGTGGGGCCACCTATCCCGGAGGGCCCCATGGGCTGAAGTGGGGAAGGGAACCAGCACCTGGTGGGCTGGTGCGCCCCCCTTGGGCCTCCCCTGCGCCTAGGGTTGGAAACCCTAGGGGTGGGGGGGGGGCGCCCCACTTGGCTTGGGGGGCAAGCCACCCCCTTGGCCGCCGCCCCCCCTTGGAGATGGGATCTCCCAGGGCCGGCGCCCCCCAGGGGGCCTATATAAAGAGGGGGGAGGGCAGCCGCACCACAGCCCCTGGCGCCTCCCTCTCCCTCCCGTGACACCTCTCCCTCTCGCTGAGCTTGGCGAAGCCCTGCCGAGATCCTCGCTACTTCCACCACCACGCCGTCGTGCTGCTGGATCTCCATCAACCTCTCCTTTCCCCTTGCTGGATCAAGAAGGAGGAGACGTCTTCCCCAACCGTACGTGTGTTGAACACAGAGGTGCCGTCCGTTCGGCGCTCGGTCATCGGTGATTTGGATCACGACGAGTACGACTCCATCAACCCCGTTCACTTGAACGCTTCCGCTCGCGATCTACAAGGGTATGTAGATGCACTCCTTCCCTCTCGTTGCTAGTAAACTCCATAGATTGATCTTGGTGATGCGTAGAAAATTTTAAATTTCTGCTACAATCCCCAACAATTACTGCGTTCCCCAACACTTCCGCCGCGAGACGGAGGAGTACGACCGCCGGCACGGGCTAATCTCCTCCGGCATGGGCTCGTCCTCTGCCCGGGGCGCGAGTCCTCGCACGCTGGTCATCACACCGGTGAAAAGGAAGCCGACGGATCTCCCGACCCTCCGCGTCGTGAAGCGGGAGCTCGAAGCGCAGCCGATGCTGCAAGGCGGTATCATCATCAGGCCGGAGGATTTCCTCCCCCTGGCTGAGGCGGAAATCTTCGAGCGGGCAATCATGGCACGCATCGCACGGGAGGAGGAGGAGGAGCAGCGCCGACGGTCGCTTGGGAACCTCGACGACGTCCTCCTCAAGCATTCGCTCATGAAGGAGAAGAAGTTTGCCGACAACCAAGACGCGTGGCGCCGCGAGAAGAAGGCGCAGGATGACATGTACATCGACCTCGTCTCCGACGACGATGAGTGAGGATGTCCACCGCTGCAGCGTCGCTGCCGCACCTGGATGGCTCTGGTGAGTGCTACCTCTTGAGCTTGCGTTGGTTTTTCCCTTGAAGAAGAAAGGGTGATGCAGCAAAGTAGAGTAAGTATTTCCCTCAGTTTTTTAGAACCAAGGTATCAATCCAGTAGGAGATAACACTCAAGTCATCGAATACCTGCACAAACAAACACCAACCTTGCACCCAACGCGATAAGGGGTTGTCAATCCCTTCATATCTGATAGAGATGATAAACGGTAAAGTAATATTTTTGGTATTTTTGGTATATGGAACAGAAAGTAAAGATGCAAAGTAAAAGAAATAGGAAACTGAAAATATAGATCGGAAACTTATATGATGTAAAATAGACCCGGGGGCCATAGGTTTCACTAGAGGCTTCTCTCGAGATAGAAATTATTACGGTGGGTGAACAAATTACTGCCGAGCAATTGATAGAAAAGCGCAAAGTTATGACGATATCTAAGGCAATGATCATGAATATACGCATCACGTCCGTGTCAAGTAGACCAAAACGATTCTCCATCTACTACTATTACTCCACACATCAACCGCTACCCAGCATGCATCTAGAGTATTAAGTTCATAAAGAACGGAGTAACGCATTAGGCAAGATGACATGATGTAGAGGAATTAACTCAAGCAATATGATGAAAACCCCATCTTTTTATCCTCGACGGCAACAATACAATATGTGCCTTGCTGCTCCTACTGTCACTGGGAAAGGACGCCACAAAAGAGTATTACATCGAACACACCGCAAAAGAGTATTACATCGAATAGATCTCAAAGAACATCGAGGAGAACTTTGTATTGTGAATCAAAGAGAGAGAAGAAGCCATCTAGCTACTAGCTATGGACCCGTAGGTCTGAAGTAAACTACTCACGCTTCATCGGAGAGGCAATGTTGTTGATGTAGAAGCCCTCCGTGATTGATTCCCCCTCTTGCAGGACGCCGGAAAAGGCCCAAGATGGGATCTCACGGGTACAGAAGGTTGTGGCGGTGGAAAAGTGGTTTCGTGGCTCCCCTGGATGTTTTTGGGGTATAAGAGTATATATAGGAGGAAGAATGAGGTTAGGAGACCTGTGAGGGGCCCACAAGGTTGGGGGGCGCGCCCCACCCCCTGGGCGCGCCCTCCATCCTTGTTGCCGCCTCGAAGCTTCTCTGACTTGTACTCCAAGTCTCTTGGGTGTCTTCTGGTCCAAGAAAAATCATGGCGAAAGTTTTATTCCGTTTGGACTCCGTTTGGTATTCCTTTTCTGCGAAACTCTAAAACAAGGAAAAACAGAAACTGGCGTTGGGCTCTAGGTTAATAGGTAGTCCCAAAAATCATATAAAATAGCATATTAATGCATATAAAACATCCAAAACAGATAATATAATAGCATGGAACAATCAAAAATTATAGATACGTTGGAGACGATCAAGCATCCCCAAGCTTAATTCCTGGTCGTCCTCAAGTAGGTAAATGATAAAACAGATTTTTTGATGTGGAATGCTACCTAACATATTTATCCATGTAATTATCTTTATTATGGCATGAATGTTCAGATTCGTAAGATTCAAAACAAAAGTTTAATATTGACATAAAAACAATAATACTTCAGGCATACTAACAAAATAATTATGTCTTCTCAAAATAACATGGCCAAAGAAAGCTTATCCCTACAAAATCATATAGTCTAGCTATGCTCCATCTTCATCACACAAAACATTTAAATCATGCACAACCCCGATGACAAGCCAATCAATTGTTTCATACTTTTGACGTTCTCAAACCTTTTCAACTTTCACGCAATACATGAGCGTGAGCCATGGACATAGAACTATAGGTGGAATAGACGGTGGTTGTGGAGAAGACGAAAAAGAGGGAGATAGTCTCACATCAACTAGGCGTATCAACAGGCTATGGAGATGCCCATTAATAGATATCAATGTGAGTGAGTAGGGATTGCCATGCAACGGATGCACTAGAGCTATAAGTGTATGAAAGCTCAAAAAGAAAACTAAGTGGGTGTGCATCCAACTTGCTTGCTCATGAAGACCTAGGGCGTTTGAGGAAGCCCATCGTTGGAATATACAAGCCAAGTTCTATAATGAAAAATTCCCACTAGTATATGAAAGTGACAACATAAGAGACTCTCTATCATGAATATCATGGTGCTACTTTGAAGCACAAGTGTGGCAAAAAGGATAGTAACATTGTCCCTTCTCTCTCTTTCTCTCATTTTTTTGGGCCTTCTCTTTTTTTGCCTTTCTCTTTTTTTCCTCACATGGGACAATGCTCTAATAATGAAAATCATCACACTTCTATTTACTTACAACTCGATACTAGAACAAAAATACGACTCCATAAGAATGCATCCGGCGGTGTACCGGGATGTGCAATGAATCAAGAGTGACATGTATAAAAAATATGATGAATGGTGGCTTTGCAAATACGATGTCAACTACATGATTATGCAAAGAAATATGACAATGATGATGCGTGTCATAATAACGGAACGGTGGAAAGTTGCATGGCAATATATCTCGGAATGGCTATGAAAATGCCATGATAGGTAGGTATCACTACAAAAAAAGACACATTCGTGACATTTTGGGCCGAACGAAAACTTTTTCTATCATACTTATGACACTTCTATGATGATAATTGTGACAAAACCCGATGTGGTGGGGTCCTACTTCTATGACAAAAAATCATGACAGAAAATGGGCTTTTCGTCCTGGGCGGGCCGGAGACGCAGCTGCATGACATTCTTTGGGCCGTCCATGATAGAAAAAATCATGGTAGAAGCGAGGGCGAGGAAAATATCGGGGTGTTCCCGGTTATGGTGGGTGGTCGGGGCCGAGTGATGCGGTTTCTCTCGTACACGCACGCGCGTGGGTGCGAGGCGTTGGGCTCGAACTGAACCCGAGCGAGGCGTTGGGCTCTAACTGAACCCGAGCGATTGCACTGCAGGCTACGCGTTACTGAACCCGAGCGATCGATCGATGGCTGTTAAATGAACCCGATCGAGCGATTCCTTCACTACTGCTGCTAACTGAAGTCGATCGATGCTGCCTCTGGATGAACAGTGAGCATTGCTGGGGGGGGGGGTTTGGATGAACAGTTCCCAGTGGGGGTGGATGAACAGGACCCCGTGGTGTTGCCTCTGGATGAACAGGACCCCGATCGATCGAGCCGGTTGGGGATGCATGAACAGGACCCCGTGGAGGGCTGGATGAACAGGACCACCCCGTGGAGGGTAGGATGAATAGTAGACGGTGGAGGGCTGGATGAACTGTAGCCCGTGGAGGGGTGGTTGAACAGGAGCCCGTGAGAGGGCTGGTTGAACAATAGCCGGTGGAGTAGCACGCGGTGGAGGCTGGATGAACAGGAGCCCATGGCGAGGGCTGGTTGAACAGTAGCCGGTGGAGTAGCGCGCGGTGGAGGCTGGATGAACAGGAGCCCGTGGATGAACAGTCGCAGGTGGAGGCAGGAGGAGGTCGACGGTGGATGAACAGTAGCCCGTGGAGGCTGGAGGGGGTCGACGGTGGAGATGAACAGTATCCCGTGGAGTCCCGTTTTGTGGTACGCCACACCCCTCCCGATGAACAGGACCCCCGTTTCGACCGTAGCGCTCCAACACAAGTCTGTTTCCTCCGTTTTGCGGTACGCCACACCCCTCCCGATCAACAGGACCCCCGTTTCGACCGTAGGAGGTCCGTTTCCTCTGTTTTGCGGTATGCCAGACCCCTCCCGATGAACAGGATCCCGTTTTGACCGTGGCCGGTCAAACACAAGGCCGTTTCCTCCGTTTTGCGGTACGCCATGCCTCGTTTCCATCGGCTGTTCCGTGCAAGCCCTCCCGATGAACACGATGACACATTCCATTCCGACCCAGCCGGTTGGCTCCCCATGAACACGACGACGACACAGTTTCTCCGTTCCGAGCCAGCCATGTACACGAGCCCTGGCCGTACGTATGCACGAGTAGGCGTTCGAGACCCTGCCCGTATGTACGTACGTGGCCGTATTTTCTTTCTTGCACACTTGCCGCTGTACGTAAGTGTACATGCTACGTGTGCGCCTCTACTACGACACGTGCGCGCCTCTACATCTACCAGTATGTACGTACACGTTCGCGACAAGAATGACAACGCTACGTACGCTTCGACCAGGTGGGTTGAGGGAGTCCTGGACTACGGGGTCCTTGGGCGTCCGACCTGTTATCCTTTGGGCCGGACTGATGGGCTGTGAAGACATGAAGGCCGAAGACTATACCCGTGTCCGGATGGGACTCTACTTGGCGTGGAAGGCAAGCTTGGCGACCGACTATGATGATTCCCTTTGATGTAACCGACTCCATGTAACCCTAGATCTCTTTGGTGTCTATATAAACCGGAGAGAGTAGTCCGGATAGAGATACTCATTACCATACTCACATAGGCTAGACTTTCAGGGTTTAGTTATTACGATCTCGTGGTAGATCAACTCTTGTAACACTCATATCCATCAAGATCAATCAAGCAGGAAGTAGGGTATTACCTCCATAGAGAGGGCCCGAACCTGGGTAGACATCGTGTCTCCCCGTCTCCTGTTACCATCGATCCTAGACGCATAGTTCGGGACCCCCTACCCGAGATCCGCCGGTTTTGACACCGACATTGGTGTTTTCATTGAGAGTTCCACTATGCCGTCGGCAAAGGGCTCAATGGCCCCTTCGATCGTCAGTGATGACTTTGTCCAGGGAAAGACCTTTCTCTCCGTACAGATCTTCGTATTCGGCGGCTTCGTATTGCAGGCCAACTCGCTTGGCCATCTGGAGCATATCGACAGCTATGCCCCTGGCCATCAGGTCAGATTTGGAAGCTTGAACTACGTTGCGGACATCCGTGGAGACTTGATCTTCGACGGATTCGAGACCACGGCAACCGCTCCCCGTCGCCCCGATGAACATGGCTTAAACCTGTCGTCGGGCCGCATCCAGGAGACAGCTCCTGCAGCAACTCTGGCCTTATATCCGGAGCAGATCAAGTCGTCCGAAGATGGGAAGCTCAACCCCATCACGGGGGCTACCGATTCTGCGGCGTTGGAGCCGCCCGCAGATTCCACTTCATACGGTATCTGCATCAACGGAACCCTGGACTCATCTCCGGTGTCGAGTTCCGATCCCTGCGAGCCCGCGGATACCAAACTCGATCATTTATCGATCTTCAAGTCCAGTGCCGCAGGTGTCTTCCAACACTCGCCCATGGGCGACCTGCTAAACTCACTAAAAAACCTATCCCTGGCAGATGATTCGTCGCCGAACTATGTTCGGTTCGAACCTACGGCGGATGATGGAGAATTTTGCTTCCCACCCGCCACCCGCTTCATAGCCACTGTCGAAGACCCAACCAACACGCTTGACCCCCGCTCCGAAGACATCAACGTTTGGACGACGATGAAGGGCAAGGCCAGAGCTTACTATCTGCTAGACGCGGGATGGCCACCTCCTGGTACGACGTGTGTATGGTAGACACACACAACGGCGATCTCGACGATGACAAGGAGGATCCAGTTGAGGATAAAACTCCTGGTACACACTCCGAACACCGGCGCCCCCGGCACTGCTCTCAGTCACATCACTGAAGAGAAAACAATACTAGCGCCGGAGATGATAACACTTCGGACATCGAAGACCCTGTTGAGGCAGGATCCAAACAGGAGGACCAGGAAGGCGGGCAAGACAGCCTTGAGGGACTGGCCACATACGGAAACTCGGAGGATAGTAATTATCTCCCATTCTCCGAGGAAGAGGAGAGCCTCGGCAACGTATCGTGCCTGAGGAACCTCGCAAGCAGGAGCGCTTTGAACGCCGGCTCATAGCCACTGCAAGGAGCCTAAGGAAGAAGCAGCTGCAGCTTCAAGCGAGCCAAGATTTGCTCAATGATAGATGAACCGAGGTCCTGGCCGCCAAAGAATACGGCCCTAGCGGCCCAGACAAAAGCCACCCCAAGTGTAGGTGGCTCCCTCAATATGATGGCAAGGCATTGGAGCCTGCACCACCATCAAATATTACGGTAGGCCGACCACAGTTTGGTCCGGATAACACGACAACACAAGCAGAGCACCACACCACCCCATCCGGCCATCAACGCAAGAACAAAACAGCTCAGGGGAACACTCGCGACATCCAACAAGACCTATTCGCACACAACAAACCCGACCATGCCCGGTCCGAAAACCGTAAGCGGAGTCCGCCGGAGGTGCTTCACAGTGTGGCCCAACATAGAGGAGCTGCACACCCTCTCTGCTTCACTAACGAGGTAATGGAGCATGAATTCCCAGACATGTTTAAACCCATTAACATCAAATCATACGATGGAACAACAGATCCCGCGGTATGGATTGAGGATTACCTCCACTATATTCACATGGCTCGCGGAGACGACCTTCATGCCATTAAATACCTACCCCTCAAGCTCAACGGGCCAGCTCGGTACTGGCTAAACAGTTTGCTAGAAAATTCTATCCGTAACTGGGAAGATTTGGAAGACGCCTTTTGAGACAACTTCCAAGGAATATATGTCCATCAACCAGATGCCGATGACTTGAGTCATATTGTCCAGCAGCCCGGCGAGTCAGCCAGGGAGCTCTGGACTAGGTTCTTAGTCAAAAAGAACCAAATTGTCGACTGTCCGGACGCGGAAGCCCTTGCGGCCTTCAAACATAGTGTCCGGGATGAATGGCTAGCGCGTCACCTCGGCCAGGAAGGACCTAAATCCATGACAGCCCTTACCGCTCTAATGACTCGCTTTTGTGCGGGAGAATACAACTGGCTCGCTCGTAAAAGCAACAACGCCAGCGACCCGGGCACTTCCGAAATCCGAGACGGCAACGGCAAGCCACGACGAACCGAACAAAACAGTCGCAACAATAATGAAAGATTATGCGACACAGCGGTCAACGCCAGATTTCACAATCCGAAGCCCGGTCAACGGAAGAAGCCATTAAAGGCAAACCAGGACAGACCATCCACCCTTGACAGGATATTGGACCAACCTTGTCAGATTCACGGTCACCCTGATAAGCCAGCTAATCATACCAACAGAAACTGTTGGGTCTTCAAGGAGGTAGGCAAGCTTAACACCGAGCACAAGGGGAGGAGGCCACCAGGCGATAAAGACGACGGAGCGGCTCGCCAGCCGAACACCAGAGGCCAGAAACAGTTTCCCTCTGAAGTTCGACCACTCCCGGAAGGGAAATAGCAGTTCGGCTTCCGCCACCCACCTACTATACTGGCAAGATTTACACCACGCGTACATTACTACGCACTCAAGATACCATGGGCATCGGCGGAAGCACAATATGGACAACCCTGCAAGCATTCCCGTAACGTTTTTTTATCTGTTTTCCTTATTTTTCTTTATTATCTCTTAAAAATAGGTGACCATCAGGACAACATCTACATCGGACTCTATCGGAGTTCGGATCCGTACACTCACCTAAGGGGCTACATCCGTTAAGGATTTCCCCTCCCCGAGGACGGGCGGCGCAGACATGTGGCAGGAGGTCCAAAACAAGTTTTTGTAGGCCGCACTCTTTATTTTGAGCCTGCACTATGCCTTCTTCCTCCGTTCCCGACCCCGAGCATGTCAAATAGCCGGGTTGTGGTTTTTTACTCTTTATATATATTTATCATTGGCATATTGCTCCGCTCCCAGTAAACTTCATCCGAACTAATATTCCATGCCCTTTCTACAATGAGTCCGGCCGTAACGGCTGCCTTACAAGACGCACCTCGGCATAACTTGCCAGGGGCCCGGTATGGGAACAAATGAGTCGCCAGTAAAAGTCTGAACAGCTCTATAGCGTACTTCGGCGTCGCAAGTTTGGCCTTATATGCATCAGCTCTGAATCATTGTCTTTGGTCAATAGTTGGGTTGCCCGGCTCCTGTGCTTGCTACCCTACGTTCCGCTCTATCGGCTAGGGTAGTAAAGGGAGAACTACTGCGATTGTGCCCTGGCCTAGACCGGATGAGCACCTCAGTAGAGAAAGCCGAAAACTGACTGTCATGATGCGGCGAGAGCTGGTCAACCACTTGACGACTTATTCGAATCTTTAACGATTCTCCGTATCACACGAAGCATCTTTTTTAGATCAAAATATGTAAGGCACCATATTACAATATGCCGTATACATACCAGGGGCTATGTCGTAGCCGTGATAAAACTCCTATGGCTAAGTGAAAGTATTAACGCCCTATAGCCTGATTGCCTGGTTCGCCGCATTATCACCTCCTTTATGGCCCAAGACGTTGGATAAAGAGTGATTAAATGCTTTTTCGAACACCCCCGTACTTCCTACGAGGGGGCTGAAGCCGACGACTGGAAAACTTTCAGATTATACTAAAACGGCCGCACAGGAGGAATTCAAGCCCTTGAGCAAAATATAAAAATAGATTAACTATAAAGTTGTCTGTTACAACCCTTATACACATCACTCGAACATTATGTCTTTCGAGCACTGACCCTCTATCAAGCGGGCGGCTTCTAGGACGTCTTCAAAACAGTGCTCTGGCTCACAACGGTCCTTGCCCTTGGGTGGACTCTTCGCTGCAACATCGATGGCCTTCATCTTTCCCCAGAACATTTTGACTCGGGCAAAGGCCATCCGTGCACCCTCAATACACGCTGACCGCTTCATAGCGTCGATATGTGGCACCGCGTCAACAAGCCTCTGCACCAGGCCGAAATAACTACTCGGAACAGGGTCAGTCGGCCACAACCAGACTATGACGTTCTTCATGGCAGCGATGGATATCCTATGTAGCTCAGCCCACTGGGACATCTGTTCATTCAGCAACAGAGGGCGCTTCGACGCGCCGAATTGTGACCAGAAAAGCTTCTCCATTGCATACCCCTCTTGTGCGTGGTAAAACCGTGCCGCATCAGAAGAACTCTTCGGCAAGTCTAAAAATTTATCCGGAGAACTCCATACGTGGTTAAGCTGAGCATAGTTCGGATCGCCGAACTTAGTCTGCAGCAAAAAGGGCTTGCCAGCCGCAATATCCACAGCTTGCCGGATCTCCTCACGGGCTGCTCTGGATTCATACCGCGCTTCTCTCGCCTCTCATAAGGCCTTGTCAAGTTCAGCCGTTTTGGCTTCATTTTCTTTCTCAAGAAGTTTACAGCGGCTAGCCGCATTCTCTAATTCATGCGCCATGGTGGACATCTTCTCCTGGTCTTGGCGCCGCGCAGCTTGTTCGGCTTTCAACTCAGCCGATGCCTTTTCGGCAGCCGCATTACTAAACCGGGCCTGCTTCTTGGCCCGGGCTAGCTCCGCCTGAAGGGCCTCCACGGCGGCAGCATCATCTGTATTCATGCACATGTCATATAAAACTCTTTTTAGAGTTAGTCTTAAAATACAAGCACATTGGTGTAAGGAATGCTCGAAATATATACCTTGCGAGTCGTCAAGACGCCTGTTGATCAATGCAATGTCATCCTCCACAATATCCAGCTTTCGCTGCAGTTCGGCCACTTCCGTATTTCAGGTAGCCGCAGGAGGGGAGGCAGCCTGTATTCCATGTCAAATCAAGGTTAGTACCTGAGCATATCTTTCCGATCCTCCGATCGCCTCGTTTGGAAGGCAATCCGAGTCTCAGGGGCTACTGCATATACAACAGGTGCATTCTGTCAATAAAATTCCATTGGCAAAATTACATCACAAACCTCAAAACCCCTCAGAAGGCTCGTGAAGGCCTCGTTCAACCCGCTCTTCATGGATAAAACCTTTTCGACCACCGTAACCATCAAGGCATGGTGCTCCTCCGAAACGGACTCTTGTCGCAGCATGTCCGTCAGCGTTTCCGGCGCTCCTGGGTATCCGGAAACCGCCGCCGGAGTACGACATTCCTTTGAGGGAACCCGCCCACCTGCCTCCAGAATCATCTCCGGCTGTAAACCGGATAGTTCGGGGCCGTCATGCTTGATTCCCGAACCCTGAGTGACAGAGGCACCACCTTCGGGTAATGCCTTCTTCGTTTCCTGCACTACTTGTCGATCGGGAGGAGCCCCCCGGGACGATACCTCGAAATCATCTGCCCTGTTGGGCGAAGAGGCTGGAGAAGGCGTGTCACTCTCCATCATCTCTGGAAGAAGGTCTCCCGAGGAGGAAGATGATTGAGAAACACCAGGCGTTAACCTGCGAGGACGTACATATGTCAGAGGATTACTTCAGTAATAAGAAAGGAATGAGGTATGATTAAAGTACCCTGCTGCACTTACAGTCTGGCCAGAGGTTTGTCCTCATCATAAAGCTCTACATCAACATCGCTTGCCCAGCCCAAGCCGCCCGACAATGGCGTTTTCCCTTTCTTGGAAGGTTTCCCCTCCTGATCATCAGAAGCGGCCCTCTTCTTCCATGGAGAGCTTCCTCTGCACCTTTGCCCTCGGGCAAAAGGGTTTCGGTTTCCCCGAACACAGCGTCTAATTCCTCCTCAGGGCGGGCATCACCTCTGGGCTCCCCGCTCTCGCCCCCCTCTGCAGACATCTGGTACGGTGTCGGAATCAGCATCCTCGTCAGCAGGGCGGTCGCAGAGTCTTCGGGAAGGGGCGCCGGACACCAGATTAACACCGCTTTCTTTATCCAGTCCTGTATAGGGACGGATTGTTTAGTATCTTGTCAAGAGATGCCTGAATAGAAGGTGTTCCGAGATTGAATACTTACTGAAGTGTCCGGATGATTGCAGTCAAGGCCAATGTCTTTGGTGGTGTCCGGCCATTGCTCTCGCTCCCCGAAATATAATTTCCACATTCCTTCGTGCGTAATGCCGAAGAAGTGCTGAAGAGTCTGCCACCCTTCTGGATTAAACTCCCACATACGGAGAGGCCGCCGCTGACATGGCAGGGTCCGGCGGACTAGCATTACTTGAACGATGTTCACCAGATCGATGCCCTTCTCGGAAAGGCTCCCGATGCGACTTTGCAGAGTCTGCACTTCATTGATGGATCCCCAATCCAATCCCTTATTGATCCATGAAGCAAGCTGAATTGGAGGACCGGGTCGGAACGCAGGCGTAGCCGCCCACTTGGAGCCCTGCGGCTCATTGATATAAAACCACCCCTGCTGCCACATGCCGGAAGACTCGGCGAAAGATCCTTCAAACCAAACCGCGCTGGCAAGCTTGCCTATTACCACGCTGCCGCACTCTGCCTGCTCCTCCTCTGTCACCTGCGGCCTCACATCAAAGGTATTGAGCCACAAACCAAAGTGCGGAGGAGTCCAGAGGAAGGCCTCACACGTGACGATAAATGTCGAGATGAGAAGAACAGAGTCCGGGGCCAGATCGTGGAAACCTAGCCCATAGTAGAACATGAGCCCCTGGACGAAGGGGTTAAGCGCGAACCCTAACCCGTGGAGGAAGTGGGACACAAATACTACCCTCTCGCCAGATTTGGGGGTCGGAATAACTTGCCCCTTTGCGGGAAGCCGATGGACGATTTCTGGGGTCAGATACCTCGCCACGCGGAGCTTCGCAATATCCTCCTCCATGACAGAAGAAGCCACCCACCGGCCTGGACGGCTAGGCCCGGACATGATTGGGGCTGGTGGTGATTGGAACCCGAGGGCTAGAACTCGAGGTGGCTGGGGTTGAGGAAGAAGCAAGCGCAAAAGAAAAAGACAAGTCGTCCCTATATAAAGACCCACAATATTGAGCGTCTCCTCCTGGGTCTCGAAACTTACCTATCCTCAAAGAGTTGTACCCAGGGGACGGTTGGGTTACCCACGCCTGCATTATTGAAAATACCATGAATAAGGGACACAATCCCTGCTTTGACAAGACGTGGCTGTAAAACCGCGTCTCGAGACGTGGGGCGAGGGGCTAGCCAACGGTTGGAAATAATTACCGGACATGCGTAATGCAATGTCATAAACAGTTGTCTGCAGGTCGGACTTGTGGAATATTGTATTCTCTGCAATCACATAAACGAGTCCGGATATACTTACTACATCCGAAGACTATTCTGGAGTTCGGAAGGAGGGAACCTGCCTTGCAATGCCGAAGACAAATCTGTGGACCGGACTCCTCGTCATTGAAGCCAGGTTCAGGGGCTACTGAGGGAGTCCTAGACTACGGGGTCCTTGGGTGTCTGGCCTGTTATCCTTTGGGCCGGACTGATGGGCTGTGAAGACATGAAGGCCGAAGACTATACCCGTGTCAGGATTGGACTCTACTTGGCGTGGAAGGCAAGCTTGGCGAACGACTATGAAGATTCCCTTTGATGTAACCGACTCCATGTAACCCTAGATCTCTCCGGTGTCTATATAAACCGGAGAGAGTAGTCCAGATAGAGATACTCATTACCATACTCACATAGGCTAGACTTCTAGGGTTTAGCTATTACGATCTCGTGGTAGATCAACTCTTGTAACACTCATATCCATCAAGATCAATCAAGCAGGAAGTAGGGTATTACCTCCATACAGAGGGCCCGAACCTGGGTAAACATCGTGTCCCCCGTCTCCTGTTACCATCGATCCTAGACGCACAGTTCGGGACCCCCTACCCGAGATCCGCCGGTTTTGACACCGACATGGGTCCCGACTGTCAGGCACTTCCTTGCGTGCGAAGATGTAGCTGGTGGGTCCCAGCAGTCAGGGGGGCGAATCGTTTTTTTGCCCGGACGCACTTCCTTGCGTGCGAAGATGTAGCTGGTAGGTCCCAGCAGTCAGGGGGAAATGTTTTTTTGCGAAATACGGTGGCCCGTCTAGTGGGTCCCCGCTGTCAGGTGGAGGAGTAATTATTTTGCGCGTAATAAGGAGGCACTTCCTTGCTGCGGCCGTGGACCCAGCTGTCAGCCTCTCCACGTACAGTCCACGTCCGATGGAAGCCGTTCCTTGACCATGTTGACCATGCCGCGCCGAGAGCACCAGGGCTGTGGACGACGGCGAGGCCTAGGAAGGGGACGACGCGGAGCCAGGGAAGACGCGGCAGTGGATGCCCACGCAGAGAGGAGTACGAGGGTTCACTGGTTCGGCTGCGATGTGAGGCTGTCGTCGCCGCAGAATAACAGGGGGTGTGGGTGAGTAGAGGGATGGCCTGGCCAGCGGTGGGAATAGTAGGGGCCGGTGAGGCCTCTGCGGCATCGCAGCGGACCACGGGAGGCAGGAGCACGAGGCACGACCGGCGCTGGTTTGGGCGGCTGGAGCAAGAAGACCAGAGGTTGAAGAAGCACTACGGCCGTTGGATGGACATCATACGGTCAATGGAGCTAGAATCGTGCATATTGACTAAGTTGACAAAGCCCCCCGTCCCCGTCAACTTAGTAGGCCCACAAGTCAGCCTCCCACTATACTGGGTCCCAGCTAGCAGGTGGAGTAATCATTTTTTGTGCGTAATAAGGAGGCACTTCCGGTGGGTCCGAGTTGACAGCGGGGGGAACGTTTTTTCGTGAAATACGGTGGCCTGTCCGGTGGGTCCCAGCAGTCAGGGGGGAAACATTTTTTCGCCAAATACGGTGGCCCGTCCGGTGGGTCCCTGCTGTCAGGTGGAGGAATAATTATTTTCGGCGTAATAAGGAGGCACTTCCTTGCGGCTGCAGTGGACCGAGCTGTCAGCCTCTCCACGACAGTACTCTTCCGATGGAAGTTGTTCCTTGACCACGTTGACCACGCCGCGCCGAGAGCACCAGGGCGGTGGATGACGGCGAGGCCTAGGAAGGGGACTTCGCGGAGCCGGGGAAGACGCGACAGTGGATGCCCACGCGGAGAGGAGTACGAGAGTTCACTGGTTCGGCTATGGTGTGAGGCTGCCGTCATCGCAGAATAATTGGGGGTGTGGGTGAGTAGAGGGATGCCTTGGCCAGCGGTGGGAGTAGTAGGGGGCGGTGAGGCCTACACGGGAGGCGGGAGCAGGCGGTCCCACCGACGCTGGATTTGGCGGCTGGAGCAAGAAGATCAGAGATTGAAGAAACACGACGGCCGTAAGATTGACATCCAACGGTTATGTCTGCTAGAATCGTTTGTTGACGGATATAATAACTAAAAAAATCTTGCATACGCGTCAACTTAATAGGCCCATAAGTCAGACCATTCCCTCTTTTTTTTAATAATTTATATATAGCTCATTGCGACTTCTTATGCAATTTATTGCAGTCCATTTTTTTTGGTTGGCCAGGGCCAATTTCGCATATTTCTGTGGGTTCCAAACTATTTTTAATACCAAAATGTCGAGCCAGATTTAAAGTACTTTGAAGATATATTTAAATTAGGTTAATGCCCAGTGAAATAGGAATATGAAAATGTGAAAAATTTCAGAAATTATAAAGTAATTGCCAATTTGTCATCTGTTTTTATATTTACAACCAATTTCATATTACTTTCAAGATTTGCAGGCGTCTTGAGAGAGTTGCAGCCCATCAGGGCGTAGAAAAATAAATAGGCCTGGATTGGGTATTCTTCAGAAAAAATCTAGGCTCATTTTCACAAAGAAAAAATAGCTGGGCTGGTCACATGGTGAACATAAAATATAAGCCTGGGCTAGACGGGCCACAGCCCAGTTCAAACCCTGCTCCGTCTCAACAATAACAAAAAAAAATTACTCGAGCAACTACGTCCCAGGTGTCAGCTGATCTTGTGCTATTCTCTTGTCTATTGACTATATACGCTCACAATGTTGTGGGTCCCAGATGTCAGGAAAACACTATGAGGAAGCATTTTATTTTTCCATACGCTGACATGGTGGGCTCGTACTGTCACCCTCTCCACGTACTTGTGCCGATTCCTGTTGTTTGTTGACCATGTTGACAACGCGAGAGGGCGGTGCCGCGACGAGCGCACCAAAGCGCGCAGAGGACGACGGCGAGGCCTCAGACGTCGGCGTTAATGATTTAGGAGACGGTGGGGCGGCGATGCGTGCGCTAAGGCGCAGCCAGCCGTGGGAGGCGGAAGCAGGCGGCCCCGCTGGTGCTGGTTTGGTTTTGGCGGCTGGAGGAAGACAAGACTGAAGAAACACGACATACTGTAAAAGCAGCAGGAGTACTTAACAACCTTAACTGAAACCAGCAGGGGCACTTAACAACCATAGCTGAAAGCAGTATGAGTACTTATACAGGTTCAACCGTACAAAGCGCGCCTTGAACAGTGCTACTTTGCCTACAGTTAACCAAGGGTGAGGCCGCCAAGCCCCAGGACAAGGCCCAGGCACCACCCCGCGCATCCACAACCTTCTGAAAGCGGCTTCATCTCGGAATGTGGTCAATAAACAGGATATTTGCTTTAGAGCCATGGAAAAGCAGGAACATAATCTTCTGTCCTATTCTCCAAGATGGACGGGCCTTCATTATTTGAGACCACCCATGAATAAGTATCTTTTTACCTCCAAGGGGAATGGAGTAGGTCGACATAAACATCATGTTGTGACCAAGCGCAAGTCTGACCCGACCATGGTCAGGCATCTGTATAGGAACAATAGAACTGGGCAGTTTCAGTTTCAAGAAGATCACAGCTGTAAAACTATGTATAAGCAATAGTTTATGAACAACATATATAACAGAAAACAGCTCGTACCATAAGTTTCTCGACACAGTTGGACCTGTTCAACGAGTGCAGCAGTGGCACACATATCCCACGTGGCCTTCCACCATTGAAACGCCCCACAAGGACCTCAAGACGATCAATAAAGTGTAGGAACTTGTGGATGTCGTCCCAGTCAACTTCAGTGCCATCAGTAACAGCCAAGTTGTTACAGAATAACAAACGAGCAGCCTGCTTAACTCTGAAAAAACCTACACATGCCACCAATTATAAGAAAATATTAGTTAGAAGTAGCATCTTCGTGAGAGATTTGTTGCTACTTCTAAAGTTAAATTGTGATAGTTAGACAGAATAGGTGGATTAAGAAGTAATCGAGGCAACAAGCAAGAACCAGATACAAAACTAACATGGATGAACAATTGGAATGACATCGGGGTGGAAGATCGCAGTGAAGATGAGACCAGGTTCTGCTATTTCCATCAACATTCATGCGCCAACTTTCAGTCCGTAACACTTGAGAAAGTTTATCCAAGTTCGGCCATAAAAAAAGCAGCGATCTTCTTGGTTCATGAACCCACTCGGAACTTATATCCATGGCTTGTCTTCACTATGACCATTAAACTGGTGTATTCAGTTATGGCAAGGCCGAGCATCTTGAGTACATGTGTTCTGGCAGAGCAAATAATGCACTACAGGAAAAATAATATGAGAACACAATGTATTCCCTATCCAAATCTAGAAATAACTTCCTCCTTCACGTCAGTGTTGACCATCGTACTGGTAGTACCTTTTATCCAAATATAGCAATCCAAATTTCCAAATTAGTCGACAACATGTTCAAAAAAACCCCACCCTCCCGGATAGAAAAGAGGATTCTAGGAACATACTGTGCGCGTTTTAAAATCCTGTGTTAGGATGAGAAGGAACAAGTGTGGCGTCTCGCCGAGGGCGCAGAAACCTGTAGGGTCCTCGCACTTTGGGCAATGCAAATGAAACACACTAGACTCAGTAGGAAGAAAAATGCATCAACGACGGCGGCTGCCATCCTAGGATTACCCGCGACCAAGCGACTTGGATTTATCGGGGATGGATGAAGAATTCGTACCTGGTTCTCCATGAGAAAACCCTATGCAATCGCCGAGAGGGGATTTTCTCTGAACAGGCAGACGAGGGAGAAGGGGATTCATGCCTAGTGAAATATTGCCGCTTCGTCCGTCCAGCTTACTGCTAAAGCTGGAAAGGGGGGGGGTTGTGATTTGACGGCTCATTGGGCATTACTACGGCGCTACAACCGGGGTGTGTCTATCATGCAGTTGTGCACTCTAATTTGTGCATATGGAACGTGGACCCCGTTGCCGGATGCCCCACATATCAGCGAAAGGAAGTAGAAAGACATGAGTAACTAGTTACACAAAAATATATTTTTGACAGAGAGATACTCCCTCTTTAAAGAAATATACAAATCTTTTATATCACAACTTTATACATAAGAAAAATCAAGGGGAATATATATAACATATATAATTATAAAAAACAGAGTTGTTTTTAACACAGTATAGACGAGTTGGTGATGATGGTGTGCCTGCCATCCTGCAATATAGGCCGTCTGATTTATATCTGACGGATAGGAAGGAAACTATGGCAATTTTGCAAAAAAGGACCCACACACCTCTCCACATTTGCAAATAAGGCCATCCCTCGTTCATCCTTTTCTCTCACAAGATAAAATACTCATACAAATGCATCTTGATGTTACGTGCAACGCACGGGCATTATGGGGGTTCAGCCGAGAATATAATACTCAGATAGGCTCACGGTTCTGGACTTTGGGCCGCAGGCCCACCCTGCATGTTTGGGGGCCCATGTGTTCTACCTCAGCGCTTTTCATATTGCAAGCGATCGGTACGACGCTGGTTTTAGATGCTGTCGCAAGGCAAATACACAAAATTGAATAAAGCACGGCAGTTGTTGGAATGAAATCAAACGACAGTTCCTAACCAGCAACGAGAGTTGCAATTCTATCAACGATATACCATGTGATAAATAATACTGTCGTATTACTTATACACACAGGACACTTGTTTCACCATGCCAGATTGTTACATCAAAATCTCTCGTAGGATAGATCAGTTCGGCAGTTGCGTGCTGCTACTGAAGAATTTCAAAGTTGATTTGGACCAGCTCTCCTTGCCGAGAAAGTTCGATTTTGAGATCATCCCCTACCGCAAGATATGATTTAGATTTGAACCTTGACCATCCTTTAGCATCAATCATCATGCGACCATCCTTTGTACTTACGCTATATTGAGCAGGTTCATTCACACCAAGGCTGCACATGGTAAGAGAAACTTGGCCGCTGTCGCCCGGATTGTTGAACGACTCCCTCGTTGCTCTAGGAATTCTCTGTTTGCAAACAAGAAGACATACCCAAACAGTTAGATCAACACAGTGAATCATGCGAAACAACATGGAAAGAAAAAAGAACGAAACACTTGGGCGGCCAGTGATCCAATATCCAAACAGTTACCAAGGTTGCACCATCACCTGCACCAACACTTACCAAGAAGGTGGACATGTAGGTTTTTGTAAGGACTTTGGTATATGAAGTGCGAACTGCAGCCCAGTCTGTTGCCGGTGCAACTGCTCGTTCGGTTGCCGCTGCACGGGCCGGAGTAGATGCAAGTGCAAGTGTTGGTGCAGGTGCCGAAGCCGTTGCTACTGCCAGAGATGGTGCTCCTTGTAGAGCTGGTGCCGGTGTCGGAGCATGTGCCGGTGTCAATGCCCGATCCTCCGGTAGATCAGCCTGATCCACTGACGCGGTCGGTGCCAATCCTCAGCTGGATCAGACTGAGCTGCTGACGCTGTCAGTGCTAGAGCAACTGCCGGTGCTCGATCCGTTGCTGAAGGTGGTACGGATGTGCGAGACAGCGACGATCGTGTCTGGTCTGCTATGATCAGCTTTCTAACTTGACTAGGCTTCGTGACCGTGATCCAGTTTTTTTCTTCATTTCTTTTAAACGCGAGAAGGACTAATTGTGGCGTTTTTGTTAAACCAAACTGCAGTTCATCATAGGGATTCAGCTTGTACTCAGACAATAGACTGATCCAATTTTTTCCAGTAATATAAGTGATGGACAGTGCCTTCGCTACTGACACGACATAAGAAGTGAAACCTGCAAAAATAGTCATCGTAGAGCAAACCAAACGGTTTATTCTGTGATGAATGTCACATGGCAAAACCTGCATCGTAAAATTGCAGGAAAAGAAAGAAAACATGACATTAAATCAATAAGATTTAGACCGTAAATCAATAAGATTTACTTGATGTGACACGAGTGAATCCTTACCAGGAAATCACTATGTTGAAGTACTAAACAGAAGATTGATCGTCCAACTATGAGTGGCATGCAGGGGCCCCGCCTACTCCCACAAGCAGGACAGTCCAAAGGTCGTGACAAATCGTATGGACCGAACATCCATGGGACTGGAAATCCTGGTGGGTGCGATAAACCCTGCAATGCATACAGATATTGGAGTGTAACCATAATTGATAAACCGTCCTCACAAAAAAGATGATCTGGATACTTCAAAATATACAGACTGAATTGAGTGGACAGACATTAACATAGACCGTTCTCAGGACTGACCACACACCAAAAGCGGCAGTACTAATAAACAATACAGGGTTCACAAACACAAATCAAGTACTGAACAATAGTACTTACTACAGACAAGCAAAGTTGCACTAATTAAACTCTGCAGACTATTTCTTGCCACCGACCTTCGGGATGAACCCCGCATAACTGACTAGGCCATGGACTTCGTGAGAGATGTCTACATGCACCATCGCCATCTCGTCAACCTTGGAGAACCTAACAGAGTGGTCTTTCCACTCATAAGCATGATCATGAAGACAGGCCGCATCAGATTTGTTGGGAAGCTTTACAAGAACCACACCCTTCATAATCGAAGGCACAACCAGGAAATTGTTGTGGTCAAGTACAGCCTCGAGAACACGCCTGACAACAATGCTACAGGAAAACACTAGTTCAGGACACGTGGCGACAAGGACACAGCACCTGGATAGTTTAGTAGTAGAACTCATCCTTAGGTCTTCCAGTTCACACGGCATGACTTTGAGAACTTCATCTCCACCGCGGACCTGGTTCTAATTCAAACAGAAACCATATTTTATTACTACCTCCATTCAGAAATATAAGATGATTTTCGATATTATACTCCATATGTGACTACATATACGCACATAAATGAGTGAACAAAGACACTAGAACATGTCTTCAAAGGCATGAGAGCAGAGGGATTACTTGCAATATCCATAACACAAGTTACTGAGGCAAATATACCCTCTTCAAAGGTAGCATTGATGTTCATAAAGTACTCCCTCCGTCCCAAAATTCTTGTCTTAGATTTGTCTAGATACGGATGTATCAAGTCACATTTTAGTATTAGATACATCCGTATCTAGACAAATCTAAGACAAGAAATTTGGGACAGAGGGAGTAGTTGAAAGTAATATATAAGAAATCAGTGTCAACCTCTCGCATGTTTTGGTCAAAAGAGGAATTTAGAACCGTCATTTGGCACACAAAAATCACATGCAAGATCACCCAGAAAGTTGTACTACTAGTACTAGTACTGCGTGTTAGATGAAAAAACACGATCAAGATCGAGAAAAAGTTCGTCAAGAAGAGATATTACCTGGACTTGCTTAATGAGGGATCCCGGAGAGGGGGGCTTGGACAGGGCGATGGCTTTGAGCTTGTCTGCGGTAGTCTCGGCGGGGTGCTTGCGCTTCTTCGTACCATGAGCCTCGACGGTTCTGGCCAGAGCCATAGACATCACTTCGGCCGGTGCTCTAGCGTCCATCAAGAAACTGTCAAATAGAAATAAAAGAAAATAAACCATAATCACAAACCCAAAAGAATAAAAGAGGGAGTTATAGGATCAGTCTCGGGGTTGCAAGACCGGGCCTTGGCCAGAATCAACACCATTGATGCGCTCACCTTTCCTTCTTTGGGAGAGAAGAACAATGGCAGAAGCAGGTCGGGGTTTTTCTTGAAGAAATGAGGAACAAGATGAGGGAGAAGCAAGGGTTGGGTAGAGAGGAAGCTGAGAGAGAAGAGTGAAATGATGGTTGCTTCGTCCGTCCAACTTACAGCTGGAAAGGAGGGGGTTTTGTGATTTGACGGCTCATTGGGCATTACTGCGGCGCTTCAATCGGGGTAGTCTACCGTCACTCTACTACGGAGTAATTTAGTGCATGGCTGGTGGACCCCGATGCTGGTTGTCCCACACGTCGGCGAAAGTGAGTAATTTAGTGCATGGCTGGAGGAGGATCCGCTCGGTAGAGCGTGTCCACTATTTTTCTGAAGAGAAAAATGATTACAGCAAGCGTTTCCACTCTTACGACAGAGGAGTGCGAAACACGGCAGCCACTTGAACATACACAGTGCTCCTACTACTAGGCATGTGCAGTGGTTCATACGTCAGTACTAGATAATCTTGTTGCTAGTGTAGTAAGATATGACGACAACAAATGATGTTGTGCGCATGTCAACTATATGAACAGTAATGTAGTAACATAGTACCGCTTTCTCGACAGTCCGATCGAGAATGAACGGTGAGATCAATGTTAACAGAAATAGGTCTACATCGCACGGAGAGTACGGTGCTACAGTACTCCATGAAACATGAACCATATGAAGCACGATAGTGTTAGGTAGGGTGTATGAAGGGTGCACGGGATGGGAGCAAAAGTTCCCTTCTCGACCCACTTTTGGGTGTTTGGCGGAGTGCATGAAGGGTGGATGAGTCCACACTAGTAGGTTAACACAAATACACAAAGAGGAAACAACTGCGACCAAGGCGGAGAGGAAAACGAGAAAACTTAATGTCTTTTTGCTAATTAATAGCATTGCATGCAATGAACTAACCACTGCATGTCATGTTTATTAGTCTCAAGTCACTGAAAGCATGCACGGCCCACGTCTCTTATTGGTTGATATGTCACAAAACAAGAAACGGGGAGGGAGTTAATGTACCGTGCCTAAGTGTTTTGCGATTATTTGGTTTTCGTAAGGTGACTTACACACCTAGACAGAGGAGTATATTGAGATGAGAATGCAACCAAACACACCCACACGCTTTGTGCTATAGTGACTGATCTGCACCGTCTGAGTTTGATCCAACGGTCATGTTGCGCCAAGACATGGACATGCCCATGCAGAGGGTGCCTAAACACCAGCAAAGTCCCTCTGCTTCTCGAGGCGCACGACGTTGGTGATGCAGGGGGCGAAATGGCTGAAAGGCAATGCAATCTACGGGAAGGCAGAGGGAGCCAGCCGAGGAGTGGGGAATCTTTTGGTTTTCACCATGGTAAAACACCATTCGACGACTTCTCACATCAGGGAGCAGTGGGTTTTATAGGCGGAGTCATCGTGACTAATTGTTGCCGCGCCTGCTCCTGTCAACCAAAAAATTAAAAATCCTGCCGTGCCTGCTCCCGTCAATCAAAAAATTAAAAATCCTGCCGCACTCAAACACCAGAGCAATGCCGCGGTGGATATTTAAATTTACCTACCGGCAAGTAGATAAAAAAGGGGTGAAAAAACAAATGTGCTGGCGGCCTAGCTAATCGGTCGAAATAGCCCAACTAGCTAGCCACCGTGCTTCACTGATGTACTCGGCGGGAAAAGTGGTCTTTCGTGATTTGACGACTCATTTACTTGCTTCGTCGAAAACATGCGGTAGGGCATCCCACGTCAGGAAGAATATATGCGTGCACCACCCGGGAGGACCCCGAAACCGCGCGGTAGGGTGTGCCATGTCTCAGCACGGAGGAAAAATGTGCGTGTAAAAATTTACTGTATCAGACGTAGTACCTATGGTTCGACCTCGGGACCCAGCCAGTCGGTCGAAAACACCCCACTAGCCACACATCTTCATCATTCTAACATGGCATGGAGGATAGGTGTGGTTAGCTCCATCTCGACCAGCCACAATGTCTCTTGTTCTAGGCGATTCTTCTATTTTCCAAGCTTTTTTTTTAGTTGTAATAACACCACGGCAAGCTAGCGCCGCTCTTCGTGTGTGCCCGTGCAAAGGTTAGACGATGGAGAGAAGAGAGAGATCGCAGACCTGGGATCCACCAGTAAGTGAGTCAACGGTCATGCATGTGTTGACGAGGCACTCCCTCTACTCTACTCAACGTAATACTGTATAAAATCAAGTTATGGGACAAAGCCAACAACCGTTGTTGTTTCACGCTATCGACTTACGCTTTGTAGTCCAGGTTGCCAGTTCGAATCTCGTCTTTCAGATTTGTTAGTTTTAGGTCCAAATTTGATTAATGACAAGTGGGACCCCCGTGTGTTGTTCCGATATTTCAGTGTAGGATGGTTTTTTTGAACAAACACTTTGCACGGTTAGACAAGTAATGGCACAAGTTACACGTATTTTGCAAGTTTATGAACAAAAATGACAGCGGCATAGAATATCACATCCACCCCGCAGCTTAGATGCTATGGTGATACGAGTTTTTACACCGTTGGAAGTGAGATCCAATGGCTTGGGAGTAGTCTTTGTAATTATGCGCAATTTCCAAACTCTCCAAAGGTTTTTTTGCAAATAAAACATTCAGGCCTCGTGTGTGCCGCTGCATCTTGGATCCAACGGCTACCGTTGCTCATATTAGGTGCTCCCCGTAGCTTAATTACCCGCTACGGTGATATGAGCATCTAGGTCGTATGATCAGTGATCAGATGGCACATGCGTAGTACTTGTACTTTATGCGCAATTCCCAAACTCTCTCAGCCGTATATTGCAAAAACATTCAAGCCTCCAACTGTGGGCCGTTAGATCTCCGTGAACTCGTATCACCATAGAATCTACGGTGCGGGAGCACCTCATATTCTCCCGTGCGAGAAAACATAAGGTGCTCTCGCAGCTTGGATGCTACGGTGATACGAGCTTCGAGGTCGTTTGATCTGAGATCCAATGGCATCTGAGCAGTCTTCGTGCTTGTAAGCAGTGGCAAAACTCTTTGGGGGCTTTTCTGCAAAAAACCATTCGAACCACCATGGAGGTGTTGGTTCACAAATCCAACGGCTCCGAAGAGCTTGTATCACCAAAGCATCTAAGGTGTGGTAGCACATGATATTCTTACATACAGGAGAATATGATGTCCTCCTTCATCTTAGATGCTACGGTGATACGAGCTTGGAGGTTGTTGGATATGGGATCCAAGGGCATCTGAGTAGTTTTTGTACAAATTGTGTGCAATTCTCAAACTCATCAAGGTTTCCTGTAAAAAAATTAAGACATCATGTGAGCTGCTATATCTCAGATCTACAAGCTCCAAGCAACTCGTATCGGCATATCTAAGGTATGGGGCACATGATATTCTCCCGGGGAGGAGGGGTGGGGGGTGCACAACCAATCGGTGGTTGGGAGGGTGGGGACAAATATAATCTAAACAACCCTATACAGAGCTTCACAATTTTATCTAAGGTCGAGGGGGTGACCCCCGACAATCATAGCTCCGCCTAATTAAACACAACATTTGCATGTACTGTAGTACTAGACTTAATATTCATGTTTCAGTTTCATGTTTGTTTTAAATATTGAATTGAGGACCATGCATGTCTTACATTTTACTCCCTTTGTTCCTGAATATTAGTCTTTTTAGAGATTTCAAGTGGACTGGCACATACAGATGTATATAGACATATTTTAGAGTAGATTCACTCATTTTGCTTCGTATGTAGTCGCTTGTTGAAATCTCTAAAAGACTAATATTTAGGAACAGAAGGAGTATTTTTGAATTCGTGTCATACATGCATGGTTTGGAAAAATAGATGCACTATACTTATTGGATTGTTGTTGTGTTCGTGTGTGGGTGTCTCTGTGTGTATGTGTGTGTGTGGGTGTGTGTGGTCATATGCTTGATACATACAAAGTTTTCTCACCTCCATATTGTTCATCTTTTAAATTTGAATTTGCATTGAAAAACTTACCAGGGATACCATGAAATGTGAAATCCACGTTGAGATCACTATATCACAAACTCACTCTAATTCAACAACTCGTCATAAATCAATTACCACGTTGAGGTTAGTATTTGCAAGGAAAATACGGGCATTGTAATACACATAGATTCGTTCGGCAATTGAAAAGGTTCCTTTCGTATTCTCGAATGGTAGGACCCAACAGCGTACCAGCCAGACCTTGGCTCGTGTTGATCCTAAAAAAATAAAAAATAAAAAACCGGGCTCGTGTCCTTCTGGTGGCGTGCGTGGTACGCACATTAGGCAACCGCAACCAGTCGAGCCTCCGTGTTTCGAGTCGAAATATCTGGCGGCCAGAATTCCAACCCTAGGAAATTCCCCTCATGTCCCCGGTCCATAATGACTACCGATGAACAACAGAGGGATGCTTTAGTAACTAGACAACGTTACCTACCGTGCCGAGCACGGTTCAATTCCCTCGGCCGCCGCTCGCCAAGGTCACCCGTCAACTGCATTGCCTAGTACTACTACTACACCAGGATGAGCACAGAATTGAGCCTGTTTGTTCGTGCCTAGTACTTGAGTTAATATATCAGGCAATGCACTGGTACGGAGGGATTATCCTTTTGCTCTGCATATATAACTTGTCTGAAGTCTAACTAAGCAAAATGTTTGACCAAATCCTTTCTTAAGAAATACAACATGACAGATGTATGGCTTGAAAATTTATTGCATGATGCAGGTTATGATATTGTTTTGAATCCTGGATCTTAAATTTCAGAAAATCCAAAAGTGACCATAAATTCTTGAAACTGAGCATGGTCACGTGATATGGCACAAATATTACTTCGTAATTTTTTTCTTCAATTTGAGACAAGCTGCTTATGACAAGTTGCACAAATGAAGATCCAAGGTATTTTGGAACAAAGACCTGTCACGTTAAGGCGAACGCTTTCACTATTGAAACCGTGGGCGTTTACGTGCCGCCACGAGTCCCGCTTCTCATTGGCAGGTGCCGTCTGAGCAAGCGTGTGAGTCGACGGGAGGCGTGCGAGCAGACCGCTGCGCCGGCTGACAGGGAGGCGTGTGAGCAGACCGCTGTCCAGGCTCATCGGGAGGCGAGCCCTTTGACCAGGCTCTACCACCCACCTTCGTCCCAACTGCTCCCACTTTTAATGTCGCCGGCGCCGCAGTTTAAAATCAACCCCGCACTACCCGGTATCGCTACAATCTTCTCTCTTCCTCTCTGATTCTCCTGTCGTCTACCTCCAACCAGCCTGACCTAAACGTACGCCATGCCGCATCACGATGGTCTGCCCTTAGTCTTCCAGTTTCCGGAGGAAGACACCCTGCCGGAGTCTCAAGAACATAAGGCGCTTTGGGACGAGCTTGAGCTGGCATTGCGGGAAGACGTCGCGCCTGTCCCCGCTCCCGTTCCGGCTCCCGTTGCCCCGACTGCGCCAGCGCCCATCCCCGTGGCATTGATGGGCTGGGAGCTGCACATTG
Source organism: Aegilops tauschii subsp. strangulata (assembly GCF_002575655.3). Classification (NCBI taxonomy): domain Eukaryota; kingdom Viridiplantae; phylum Streptophyta; class Magnoliopsida; order Poales; family Poaceae; genus Aegilops; species Aegilops tauschii. Next base: position 59,684,026 of record NC_053035.3, read on the forward strand.
TTGCCGAGCTTGATGCCACGGGGTTCCACGAGGTCCCCGCCGACTTTCACATGCCCGTGCACCTGCCAGCGCATGCACCTGCGCGTGCACTGACGCGCACGCCCGTGCCGGTGCCCGTGCACCTGCTAGCACATGCGCCTGCGCGTGCACTGACGTGCGCGCCCGTGCCGGTGCCCGTGCACACGAATGTCTCTGCCGCGCCGTTGACAGCGCCTGTCCCCGCTCGGGTGCCAGTGCCCCCCTCAGCGGCATGGATGGCCGCCGTCGACCGCTTCCTTGCACCAACGCCAGTCGCCTCCTCCCGCCAGTTGCTACCTCTTGAGCACTGCGTTGGTTTTCCCTTGAAGAGGAAAGGGTGATGCAGCAAAGTAGCGTAAGTATTTCCCTCAGTTTTTGAGAACCAAGGTATCAATCCAGTAGGAGGCCACGCACAAGTCCCTCGCACCTACACAAACAAATAAATCCTCGCAACCAACACAATAAAGGGGTTGTCAATCCCTTCACGGTCACTTACGAGAGTGAGATCTGATACATACGATAAGATAATATTTTTGGTATTTTTATGATAAAGATGCAAAGTAAAATAAGAGCAAAATAAAAGGAAATGGAAATAGCTTGTTGTTGGAAGATTAATATAATGGAGAATAGACCCGGGGCCGTAGGTTTCACTAGTGGCTTCTCTCATGAGCATAAGTATTACGATGGGTGAACAAATTACTGTTGAGCAATTGACATAATTGAGCATAGTTATGAGAATATCTAGGTATGATCATGTATATAGGCATCACGTCCGAGACAAGTAGACCGACTACTGCCTGCATCTACTACTATTACTCCACACATCGACCGCTATCCAGCATGCATCTAGAGTATTAAGTTCATAAGAACAGAGTAACGCTTTAAGCAAGATGACATGATGTAGAGGGATAAACTCATGCAATATGATATAAACCCCATCTTGTTATCCTCGATGGCAACAATACAATACGTGCCTTGCTGCCCCTATTGTCACTGGGAAAGGACACCGCAAGATTGAATCCAAAGCTAAGCACTTCTCCCATTGCAAGAAAGATCAATCTAGTAGGCCAAACCAAACTGATAATTCGAAGAGACTTGCAAAGATAACCAATCATACATAAAATAATTTAGAGAAGATTCAAATATTATTCATAGATAAACTTGATCATCAACCCACAATTCATCGGTCTCAACAAACACACTGCAAAAGAAGATTACATCGAATAGATCTCCACAAGAGAGGGGGAGAACATTGTATTGAGATCCAAAAAGAGAGAATAAGCCATCTAGCTAATAACTATGGACCTGAAGGTCTAAGGTAAACTACTCACACATCATCGGAGAGGCTACTGTGTTGATGTAGAAGCCCTCCATGATCGATGCCCCCTCCGGTGGAGCTCCGGAAAAGGCCCCAAGATGGGATCTCATGGGTACAGAAGGTTGCGGCGGTGGAATTAGGTTTTTGGCTCCGTATCTGGTAGTTTGGGGGTACGTAGGTATATATAGGAGGAAGAAGTACGTCGGTGGAGCAACGTGGGGCCCACGAGGGTGGAGGGCGCGCCCTGGGGGGTAGGCGTGCCCCTACCTCGTGCCTTCCTGGTTGATGTCTTGACGTAGGGTCCAAGTCCTCTGGATCACGTTCGTTCCGAAAATCACGTTCTCGAAGGTTTCATTCCGTTTGGACTCCATTTGATATTCTTTTTCCGCGAAACTCTGAAATAGGCAAAAAATATCAATTCTGGGCTGGGCCTCCGGTTAATAGGTTAGTCCCAAAAATAATATAAAAGTGTATAATAAAGCCCAATAATGTCCAAAATAGAATATAATATAGCATGGAACAATAAAAAATTATAGATACGTTCGAGACGTATCAAGCATCCCCAAGCTTAATTCCTGCTCGTCCTCAAGTAGGTAAATGATAAAAACAGAATTTTTGATGTGGAATGCTACTTGGCATAATTTCAATGTAATTCTCTTAATTGTGGTATGAATATTCAGATCCGAAAGATTCAAGACAAAAGTTTAATATTGACATAAAAAATAATAATACTTCAAGCATACTAACTAAGCAATTATGTCTTCTCAAAATAACATGGCCAAAGAAAGTTATCCCTACAAAATCATATAGTCTGGCTATGCTCTATCTTCACCACACAAGATATTTAAATCATGCACAACCGAGATGACAAGCCAAGCAGTTGTTTCATACTTTTAGTGTTCTCAAACTTTTTCAATCTTCACGCAATACATGAGCGTGAGCCATGGACATAACACTATATGTGGAATAGAATGGTGTTTGTGGAGAAGACAAAAAGGGAGAAGATAGTCTCACATCAACTAGGCGTATCAACGGGCTATGGAGATGATCATTAATAGATATCAATGTGAGTGAGTAGGGATTGCCATGCAACGGATGCACTAGAGCTATAAGTATATGAAAGCTCAACAAAAGAAACTAAGTGGGTGTGCATCCAACTCGCTTGCTCACGAAGACCTAGGGCATTTTGAGGAAGCCCATCATTGGAATATACAAGCCAAGTTCTATAATGAAAATTTCCCACTAGTATATGAAAGTGATATCATAGGAGACTCTCTATCATGAAGATCATGGTGCTACTTTGAAGCACAAGTGTGGTAAAAGGATAGTAACATTGTCCCTTCTCTCTTTTTCTGTCATTTTTTTAATTTCGGCCTTTTCTTCTCTTTTTTATGGCCTCTTTTTTTTGTCCGAAGTATCATCCCGACTTGTGGGGGAATCATAGTCTCCATCATCCTTTCCTCACTTGGGACAATACTCTAAAAAATGATGATCATCACACTTTTATTTACTTACAACCCAACAATTACAACTCAATACTTAGAACAAAATATGACTCTATGTGAATGCCTCCGGCGGTGTACCGGGATATGCAATGAATCCATAGTGACATGTATGAAAGAATTATGAACGGTGGCTTTGCCACAAATACGATGTCAACTACATGATCATGCGAAGCAATATGACAATGATGGAGCGTGTCATAATAAATGAAACGGTGGTGAGTTGCCTGGCAATATATCTCGGAATGGCTATGGAAATGCCATGATAGGTAGGTGTGGTGGCTGTTTTGAGGAAGGTATATGGTGGGTCTACGATACCGGCAAAACGTGCACGGTATTAGAGAGGCTAGCAATGATGGAAGGAGGAAAAGTGCGTATAATCCATGGACTCAACATTAGTCATAAAGAACTCATATACTTATTGCAAAAATCTACAAGTTATCAAAGCAAAGTATTACACGCATGCTCCTAGGGGGGATAGATTGGTAGGAAAAGACCATCGGTCGTTCCCGACCGCCACTCATAAGGAAGACAATCAATAAATAAATCATGCTCCGACTTCATCACATAACGGTTCACCATATGTGCATGCTACGGGAATCACAAACTTTAACACAAGTATTTCTAAAATTCAAAACTACTCAACCAGCATGACTCTAATATCACCATCTTCATATCTCAAAACAATTGTATAGTATCAAACTTCTCATAATATTCAACACACTCATAAGAAACAATTTTTTTTACTAATCTTGAATGCCTATCATTGTCAAAGAAAACTACCATGTTGTTTTGTAGGACTCTCAAAATAATCTAAGTGAAGCATGAGAGAACAATAGTTTCTATAAACAAAATCACCACCGTGCTCTAAAAAAATATATAAGTGAAGCTCTAGAGCAAAAACTATATAACTCAAAAGATATAAGTGAAGCACGTAGAGTATTCTAATAATTTCTGAATCAAGTGTGTCTCTCATCAAAAGGTGTGTCCAGCAAAGATGATTGTAGTAAACTAACAAAAAAAGACTCAAATAATACAAGACGCTCCAAGCAAAACACATATCATGTGGTGAATAAAAATATAGCTCCAAGTAAAGTTACCGATGGAAGTAGACGAAAGAGGGGATGCCTTCCGGGGCATCCCCAAGCTTTGGCTTTTTGGTGTCCTTAGATTATCTTGGGGTGCCTTGGGCATCCCCAAGCTTAGGCTCTTGCCACTCGTTGTTCCATAATCCATCAAATCTTTTACCCAAAACTTGAAAACTTCACAACACAAAACTTAACAGAAAATCTCGTGAGCTCCGTTAGCGAAACAAAACAAAACACCACTTCAAGGTACTGTAATGAACTCATTATTTATTTATATTGGTGTTAAACCTACTGTATTCCAACTTCTCTATGGTTTATAAACTATTTTATTAGCCCTAGATTTATCAAAATAAGCAAACAACACACGATAAACAGAATCTGTCAAAAACAGAACAGTCTGTAGTAATCTGTAACTGACGCAAACTTTTGGAACTCCAAAAATTCAGCCAAAATAGGACGACCTAGAATTTTTTTTATTGATCAGCAGCAATTAGAATGAATATTTATCACGTTCTGGTGATTTTTAACAATTATTTTCGTGAACAGAAAGTTTCTGCAATTTTCAGCAAGATCAAATAACTATCATCCAAGAAGATCCTATAGGTTAAACTTGGCACAAACACTAATTAAAACATAAAAACACATCTAACCAGAGGCTAGATCAAATATTTATTCCTAAACAGAAGCAAAAGCAAAAAACTAAAAATAAAAGTGGGTTGCCTCCCAACAAGCGCTATCGTTTAACGCCCCTAGCTAGGCATAAGATTTCAATGATGCTCACATGAAAGACAAGAATTGAAGCACAAAGAGAGGATCATGAAAACACGTGAAAAACACATCTAAGTCTAACATACTTCCTATGCATAGGCATCTTATAGGTAAACAAATTATCATAGCAACCAAAAACTAGCATATGCAAGGAAGTGGAAAGAAACAATAGCAATCTCAACATAACGAGAGGTAATTAATTATCATGAAAATTTCTACAACCATATTTTCCTCTCTCATAATAGTTACATGTGGGATCATAAGCAAATTCAACAAAATAGCTATCACAATAAATATTTTCAACACGATCCACATGCATGCAAAGTTGACACTCTTCCAAAATAGTGGGATTAACATTAACTAAAGTCATGACCTCTCCAAACCCACTTTTATCAAAAATACCGTAAGATTGAACATTCTCCAAATATGTGTGATCTAAAGTTGACACTCTTCCAAACCAACTTTCAATATTATTGCAAAAATTATTATCAATCTCATATTCATCATGGGGCTTAAATAAATTTTCAAGATCAAAAGAAGAATCACCCCTATCATGATCATTGTAACAAGTAGTAGACATAGCAAAACTAGCATCCCCAAGCTTAGGGTTTTGCATATTATTAGCACAATTAACATCAAGAGAATTTATAGCAAAATCATTGCGATCATGCTTTCTATCGAAGGAACTATCAAGTATGGGTGCAATAGCAACGATCTCATGTTTAACATAGGGAACCATAGCAAATTCATCTTCATAAATATTGGCATCATGGCCACAAGAATAGCAAGCATCATGTTCATCAAGGGATATTTCAATCAAATCATCGGAATCTTAAATATCTATAGATTCATGCATATCATTATTTTTTTCTTTCATAGACTCCTGCGAAATATTAGCTTCTTCTTGGACAGCGGAGGAGTCCTCAATATATGGTTTAACATAGGCATTGGAAGCATAATTATCATAACAATATTTAAGTATGGCAAAATTTTCAGATTTGTAAAGAGTAGCCCCATACGTTTCAATCAAAGAAGCAATTTCATAAGCACCCTTAAAAGCAACAAATTCTTCAATTTGTTGAACATCATAGTAATTATAAACATCCCTAGCATATGAAGATACAATTCCATTGTCACTAAACTCACATTGGTAGGGAAGGTGTTTCTTAATGTTTTCAGAGCAACAAGTAAAATCATAAATTTCACAAAGATTCCAAGCATAACACATCAATTTGTTTATTTGATTCCATAAGAGTCTCCCCTTTTCACACAAATGGTGACATACAAAATGAGCATGCTCATCTAAAGATTTCCCATCAACTAGGCTAGTTGGGGTTTCTGCACGAGCGCATAGGGATCGAAGATGATCCAAGTAGAACACTTTAAGTGGATCCATATCAATAGATTCTTAGCAAGCAAAGATGCAAGCAAATAGAAGGCACATGGTAACACGAGCAAACAAGAATCGAGCGAAAAAGAGGTGAACGGAAGAGAGAGGGCGAATAAAATGGCAAGGGTGAAGTGGGGGAGAGGAAAACGAGAGGCAAATGGCAAATAATGTAATGCGGTAGATAAGGGTTTGTGATGGGTACTTGGTATGTAGACTTTTGCGCAGACTCCCCGGAAACGGCGCCAGAAATCCTTCTTGCTACCTCTTGAGCACTGCGTTGGTTTTCCCTTGAAGAGGAAAGGGTGATGCAGCAAAGTAGCGTAAGTATTTCCCTCAGTTTTTGAAAACCAAGGTATCAATCCAGTAGGAGGCCACGCACAAGTCCCTCGCACCTACACAAACAAATAAATCCTCGCAACCAACGCAATAAAGGGGTTGTCAATCCCTTCACGGTCACTTACGAGAGTGAGATCTGATAGATATGATAAGATAATATTTTTGGTATTTTTATGATAAAGATGCAAAGTAAAATAAAAGAAAAATAAAAGGCAATGGAAATAACTTGTTGTTGGAAGATTAATATGATGGAAAATAGACCCGGAGGCCATAGGTTTCACTAGTGGCTTCTCTCATGAGCATAAGTATTACGGTGGGTGAACAAATTACTGTTGAGCAATTGACAGAATTGAGCGTAGCTATGAGAATATCTAGGTATGATCATGTATATAGGCATCACGTCCGAGACAAGTAGACTGACTCCTGCCTGCATCTACTACTATTACTCCACGCATCGACTGCTATCCAGCATGCATCTAGAGTATTAAGTTCATAAGAACAGAGTAACGCTTTAAGCAAGATGACATGATGTAGAGGGATAAACTCATGCAATATGATATAAACCCCATCTTGTTATCCTCGATGGCAACAATACAACACGTGCCTTGCTGCCCCTACTGTCACTGGGAAAGGACACCGCAAGATTGAATCCAAAGCTAAGCACTTCTCCCATTGCAAGAAAGATCAATCTAGTAGGCCAAACCAAACTGATAATTCGAAGAGACTTGCAAAGATAACCAATCATACATAAAAGAATTCAGAGAAGATTCAAATATTATTCATAGATAAACTTTATCATAAACCCACAATTCATCGGTCTCAACAAACACACCGCAAAAGAAGATTACATCGAATAGATCTCCACAAGAGAGGGGGAGAACATTGTATTGAGATCCAAAAAGAGAGAAGAAGCCATCTAGCTAATAACTATGGTCCCGAAGGTCTGAGGTAAACTACTCACACATCATCGGAGAGGCTATGGTGTTGATGTAGAAGCCCTCCGTGATCGATGCCCCCTCCGACGGAGCTCCGGAAAAGGCCCCAAGATGGGATCTCACGGGTACAGAAGGTTGCGGCGGTGGAATTAGGTTTTTGGCTCCGTATCTGGTAGTTTGGGGGTACGTAGGTATATATAGGAGGAAGAAGTACGTCGGTGGAGCAACGTGGGGCCCACGAGGGTGGAGGGCGCGCCCTGGGGGGTAGGCGCGCCCCCTACCTCGTGCCTTCCTGGTTGATGTCTTGACGTAGGGTCCAAGTCCTCTGGATCACATTCGTTCCGAAAATCACGTTCCCGAAGGTTTCATTCCGTTTGGACTCCATTTGATATTCTTTTTCCGTGAAACTCTGAAATAGGCAAAAAACAGCAATTCTGGGCTGGGTCTCCGGTTAATAGGTTAGTCCCAAAAATAATATAAAAGTGTATAATAAAGCCCAATAATTTCCAAAACAGAATATAATATAGCATGGAACAATAAAAAATTATAACGTTGGAGACGTATCACCAGTTGACTCGCTCCGAAGTCCAGAACATTTTGGCCTTCCTTGAAGCTAGGCTAACGTCCAAGAGTACGCCAACAACGGCGCAAGGCGCCGCCGTCGCCGTCGGTTAGTGGCCCGATGACACACAGAGCACGGCAGAGGAGCCGCTTCCCACCGCAAGACGCCCCCGCCGCCGCCGCGTAATCTAAATTTGCCATGAAAAACGTTAGGATTGCCATGCTTAAAATCCGAACATTTATCATTTCCATTTATTTTAGATCGATCATCGTATAATTTAAAGTCGGAGTCAGACTGAACGAAATCTCTGGTTTGATCGATTGAATGTTCTGCTAGAGCCGTATCAACTTAAATATAAAACGTCATCAAGCCACATGTATTCCTTGTCATCCAACGACCTAGAATGCTTCAATGTCGAGCGCTCAACACGTTTAGCGTGCAGTTAATTTCATGCCAAAAATAGTGCTAATCACATAATAACACACAAATAATATCCTACTTAATATCCGCATGCACTTAATATACTTCCAAATTAACGTGCATTGCACGTACACGCTGACTAGTGCTACTAGCACGTGAAACTGGTGCCATAAGTTGTGAACGCGTCCAGATATGGTCAACGGCAACATCGCCCGCGAGTTCTTCGTGTTTGCCCGTGCATCTAAACGTAGAAGGGGAGGAGAGAGAGAGAGCACACATGGAACCCACCAGTAAGTGAAGGCGAATAGTACTAAAAATAATATTACATGTTATCAATTAAATAGGTTGTGGTAATATAAAAACATTATGTGAACAAAGGGAGGTACAACAAACATTGATGTTCTACGTATGTTGCCTATTGACGTGCGGCTTGAAGGCCCTGGTCCCATGTTCGATCCTCGTCCTTTATTTTTTAATTTGTATATGGGTCCAAATTTGTTTCATGACATGTCGGCCCCTCGGTGTGTAGTTTGTAGCACTTTAATTTGTGGGTCGAAATTTGTTCCATTCCAAGTGGACTATCGGTGTGTAGTTTTGTAGCTTATTTATAATAATTAAAGAGAACAACAGAGTTTTTTGCAATAATACCATGGTGCGACGTTGAAGGCGAGAAAGGACGTGTGAGAGAGCGATGACCAAGCCAGAGGGAAATCAACTAGGGGAGTTGCGGGGGTTGCAACGGTGTTTTGAGTAGTTGTGGGCCGAATGCTACGAAAATATAATCTAAACTGATCGGAATAAATGCCTACACAAATTAATCCAAGGTTGGAGTGCCCCTCGCAACGTAAATAGCTCCGGCTTTGCGAGGGATGGAGAGGTAGCTTCAATGTGTGGAAGATACGGCGTGAGAAAGCGAGGTCAATCGAGAGACATATAGATAGAGAGACAAAGTGAGTGTGGTCCGACATTCATTGAACAAATATATATGCTCTGGAGAGATATTGTCCGATTGAGCTTTTGGCAAGGGTGAGGGCTGTAAGATAGAGATTGAGGGATGATCCAGTCACAGACGTGTAAATATATTTTGTGCGTGGGAGGAAGCAAGGTCAATCGATCACATAGGGTCGTCGTGCGATCAAAAGAGTGAGACGGGTTGGAGAGAGTGACCTAGATAGACAATGTGCATGAGACTCAAACATGGTGATATATCGTTTTTGTCCGAGAAAGAGCGAGGTCAATCGAGACATACAAAGAGAGAGAGAGAGAGAGAGGGAGAGAGAGGGGGAGAGAGAGAGAGAGAGCGTGGCCCGCCATGAGGTTGAAAGAGTGGGGGCGGCTTCGATGGACTGACCTAGATAGACAACCTACATGAGATAGTATAGAGTGTGTCGATCGAGGCCCGAACAGGGAGAGATATCATTTGTGTGTGAAAGAAAACGAGGTTAAACGAGACTCAGATAAAGAGAGCGAGATTGAGCGAGTGTGGCCCGCCGTGCGGAAGAAAGAGTGAGACAGTCTCGAGGGAGTGACCTAGATAGACAACGTGCGTGCGTGCGCACGAGAAGTTGGGGGGCTAGATAGGCAATGCATGTATTTAGCGCGAGAGGGTGAGAGGGAGAGGGAGAGAGAGAGAGCTCGGCATGGGGTGCAATGGCGGGTGTGTGAGGTAAATACATTTCGTAACAGAGTGGAAAAAGGGGGTTGTGTAGTTGAGAGAGTTAGAGATCGAAACATGGAGAGAAAGAATGGATGCGTGTTGGAAACCGATAGCTTCCTAAGGTGGTTAGGAGAGGAAGATTGACTGATACAGGAAGTATGTAGCGTGTGTGCGGGGGGGGGGGGGGGTTGGTGGGGCTAAAAACAACATTTGAATGTAGATAGTATGAGACTTAATATCGATGTTTCAATTCGGTGTACATTGTAAGATTTGAACTGAGGACCATGCATATGGGTAATTATTTCAAATTCGTGCCATACTAGGTTTCGAAAAGTTGACATTGACTCGATTTGTTGTGCTATTTTGTAGGTCATATGTTTGAATCCATCCAAAAGTTTTCTCACTACCATGGTGTTCATCATATACATATGAATTTGTTTTAAAAAAGTAGCGTGGATACAGTGAAATGCGAAATCCACGTTAGAATTGGAGATCGCTATGTGACACACACTCTAATTCAAATAACTAATTATGTGACACACACTCTAATCCACGTTAGCGTGGATACCGTTTCGATTTTTTTCTTCAAATAACTCCTCATTAATTAATTTATAGTATCTCGTTTCGAATGACTAATTATTGCAAGGAAAACACGGGCATGGTAATACATACAGATTCGTTTGCAAATGAAAGAAGATTCGTTTGCATTCTCAAATGTAGGCGCACCAGGCAGACCAGGGTCGTGTCGTGGTGGTCGCGTGTGTCGGACGGACGCTTAGCACCCAGCCGCCCACCCCCTCCCTCCCTCCCCCTCCCCCCACCAAAAAAGGACGACGACAAAATAAGTTCGCGCTTCCATGTTTCGGATTGAAATATCTGGCGGCCCCAATTCCCTGCAAAATCTCCCTTCTCCACCGTCCCCTTCCGCGCCCACATTGCTCAAATCCCTAATTTGCCGCCAACCCAAGCAAAGTTCGAATCGCCCCTTGTCTCGTCTCTTTCCCCACCTCTGTGCCGGACGACGACGACGAAGACGACGGTCGCGCTTCACCACCGCACCGGAGCTACCTCATCTACGCACTCGTCCACCGCATCGGGTGGTCCACCGACAACGTTGGCCGCCGCAACCGACGTGCCTCACAGACACCGACTTCCACCGCATCAGGTGCGCTTCACCGACGTCATCTCCCAGCTCATCGGGGCTACTTCACCGAGCACATCGTCGCGCCTCCGCCCCCTGAGGCCACTGGGGCTTCATCAACGGTCTCTTCCACCGCATCATAGCGCTCCGCTGCCACTCAAGATCTGCATCCGTGCGCGGCCAGCCAACGCCAGCGCATCACCCTCAACGGCTCTGAAGTGACCCGCACTCTAGCTAGGCGAGCATGCCCAAACGCCGGCCCGAACTAGGTATCCACACATCACTCCCTTGTGCACTGTTCCGATGATGTTTGGATATCCTTTCACTGCTCTCTTAGCTTACACGCCTATCCAACTCTGACTTTAACTCTTATTTCTTCTGGAGATATCATCTGAAACAAGCAAATCCAGTTTTTAGCGAAGCATGACGGCGCTGCGGGATCTGGTACACATCCTGCACACCCGTATAACCTTGTAAGTATCTGTCCTCCGGTACAACAGCAAGGTCGATTCCTCTTATTTGATCAGCCATTCGCCATGTCAAAAATGCAGAGGGGGATGCAAGGAGTACAAGGCCTGCACATCCAAGCAAGTGGTAACATGGACTTGTACATGGAACATCCCAAGCGCAAGCAGAGCTGCAGTGAGCCTGTACAACGAGCTAGCGTAGTCCATGCATTTCATTTAATTCGTACTGGCATTCGTGTATGATTTGTGTGCAGTGGCGGATTCACGAATTCAAGTTACCAGGGGCGAACATTTAACTTAAAAAATACGAAGGCACTGGCACTCCGGAAATCAACATAACTTGAGAGATGTGAACCTACATGCACTTTGAAAACCAGCTAATGATCCAAAGTAGTTCAGATTATAAACACTAAATGATGCAAGCACCAAAAAACACAAAATGCAACATGGTGTACAAGGACTACAAACATGGTCTGTACCTGCTTGAATTATTCGTTCTCTGGTTGAAAATGTCGAAGTGTAATTGCACCTATAACCAGTGCGCAAACTGCATATCAATATATCTATCCTGCACAAGTATGCCAATAGTTTCAAACAATAGATTAGAAAAGTATTTATGCTATGTTGTCATGATACGGGGACTTTCTGGTAGATGGCCTCGATGTTTCCTCAAGCCATGAAAATGCACTATAATTTGCTTGTCATCAATGCCTGCAAATCTCTGTGTCTCTCTCAACATAGCAGATCATCATTAGACACTAAATCCTTCAATGGGAGCTTGCAAAATGCTTGCATTAGATGCCTCATTAGACACTATATGTTCATCACCAGGAGCATGTAAAATGTTTGCATCAAATCCTTCATTACCAGTCTGTTCATTAGACACTTCAGGCTCAAGAACAACATGAGCTTGGATGTCTGCACCGGAAACTTGATTGGATTCATCAGATTCAGTCAGTTCAGTATTGATTGGGGGAGTTATAAAATAAGTAGAAATTGGTTTCATTTTCTCATAGATTCCCTACATACAAGCAGTTTTACAACACCGTCAAGTTTAACTATTGGCCAGAAATTGAAGAGTTGAATTAGATATAATCAGGGATGTGATGTACCTGCTCGTTGCGCATGCTACTCTTGCAAGCTGCGACTGTCCGTTTGCGCAAGCTCGATGCCATGCCCGTGCTGCTGCCGCTGCCTCCCACGCAGGCTACACCCAGGGTTGGATCTTCATCTTCTTGTCCTTCCGTTCGCTTGAAGCCCGGCGACCGCCCTCCAACGGGGGCGCGAGGAAGTGCTGTGTCAGTCTGTCCAGCGGCAGCTAGGTTAGGAGCGAACATAACTGGAGGCTGGAGCGGATGAATTGGGATTTTTCCTGCTGTCGATCGATATGGGAGGCGCTCGTTTGGGCTGCGAGCCTGCTATAGGGCCTGCCTTGCACTTATGTTATTGGCCTATCCAAATTGAAACATTTTTCTTCATTTTTTACATTGCCTGCTCGTGCGTTGGGACGAACAAAACTAGCCTGGGCCAACCAGGATGACTCAAACTAGGTGCACACTTTCGAGCCACCTGAGGCGTTGCCCCTTTTTGCGTGTATGATGGGGGTAGTGAAAAATATTCCAGTGGCGCTTTTGATTTACCCACAGAATGGTTGAATTGCTTGTTTCTATGAACTGAGTTCGCCAATAATGTGAAGGATGCCAGTCTTTTCATCCTATTGTAGATTTCTTAGATCTCGATATGCCAAAAGTAATCGCATGAAATATACAGTAAAAGCCAGTGTGATGTGTGTGGCTACAACTAGTCTGACTATACGTCCTCATATAACATATCAAGGACGCACCATCTTACCAGATTAACCATTCGACTTACCAATGCAGTGTGGGAAGAAAGAAGTATTGGGACTACGTATCCAAGCAATTGATGCCATGGACTCCTTCGTACAACCTTGTAAGCGAAAAAGAAGTTGCAGTGTGCGTGTACAAAGAACTAGCGTAAGTTCAGTTACCTGCTTCTCGGAATTTTAGTTTGCCACTTATTGCAAAATTCTTCAATTACGTTGCTTGGCTTAATTTAGTTTGCTACTGATTACATAATGCCATAGCCTGTTAATCCTATTATAGACTGCGCCTATCTATGTGTTTGATACTTACTGTTAAGAATTACCTGTTTGCCTAAACTTAAATAGCTACTTGTTTGTTTAACTGCTTTGCTGCTGCAACAACGGGTTACAATGATGTTAATAACTACTTTTCAGCATCGAGTTGAAACTCTTTAATTCCTTGTTTGTTTAACTGGTTTGCTGTTATAACTCCCGGTTGAGATGTTTTGCTCACTTCAACTTTTCTGAATCCAATCAGAACTTTAATGGCAAAACAGGTTAGCCCAAGATCAAAGAGCGAGGTCCCCATGGACGTTGTATCATCCCACAGCAGTGGCACCGGCCCAATCGTGCATTATGAATTGCCAACTGCTGATGCTGTAGAGGCTAAACTAGTGGTAGAAAGAGATTCTGCTTCTGCACTTAGATATGAAGTTGACATGTTGAGGAAGCAAACAGCACAATCAGTAGCAGTACTCAAGACAACCATTAAATATTTGGTGGATTTCAAAACGAAGCAAGCTGAGACTGACCACATTGTTAAGGTCCTGAAGGAAAAAAGGAAATTAAATTCCCACTTGGTAAATCATAGGTGAAATGCTCTTTCCATCGTTGAATAACCTTTGTGTTGTTTGTTCATGTAATCAATCAAACCATTTGCTTTAGAGATCATGTAATAATTGTTTTTTGTTTTTTGTTTTTTGGTTTGTAATTTTATTTGAGCACAAGTCTGTATTAATTGATAAGACTCGGAGACATTTCATTTTGATTGCTGTGCCAGACCTACAAATATGCCAATCGGGCTGAATGTGCATTCAGCAATAATAGTAGTATAGATGGACCATAAGTGGCACGCATTGGAAAGGGCCAAGATGCTGTAGTAGCTTGGCTAAAAAAAGGATGTTGTTGTAGCAAAGAAAAGTACAGCGGCCTGGCTTATGTATGTTAGTTGATATTATTGATCCATATACTCTATAAGTGTTTATATGTCTGTTAGTTCTGTACATTCTTGGTTGATTGACTCGGTATTTGAATCTTGATACATCGCTTGTGTACATATCTAAATGGGAGTACACATTATGCTGCGTGTGACATTTGAGTTGGACATGAAGTGTTCCAAATATTCGAATTCACCTTAAACTGGATTCTAGCTTCTGAATTTGAGTATTGGCATTTGTAAAGCATATTCATATATGACAGTGGAATACATCTTTGCCGTCCTTTTGAAGATATATAAACACACATAGAATGATTTATAAAGATTTGTATAGGAATACAAAATGGATTCGAATTTAGTTGCCAGGGTAAACGTGGATGCTTATTGTCCCAAAATTCGAAAGAAGCGGCAAAATGTCCACTCCCACGTCGGCTGCCCGAAGCCAAGTGTTTGGGAGATGGAAATTACTAGCTACCCATTACACAGACAATCCATCGGCCCGATTTCCACTGCTCTAAATAGGGGTAGGATAGTAACTTCAATTAGACGTGACACGACCACCTCTGAGCCCATTCCGACACGGTGGGCGCCAAACATGGGCGGCAAAACACATTTGATTCAAGATCGTCCGAAAGACCTTCTCCCTCCATTTCCCCATTCATACACGGTGGGCGGCAAAACAAACTCGACTCGGCCGAAATCGATGTAGGCAAATATTTTCAATAGGGGCAGGTTTGAACTTCACTTAGACGTGACACAACCGCCCTACCTGTCAGACCTGTTCATACACCATGGGCGCCAACCACCCTCTCCTCGCCCGAAATCACTCTAGGCAAATATTGGCGAGATGCGAGATTACCGTCGTATCCCCAACCGACGAGACGTCCAAATTTTAAACGGGGGCTAAGTTCGTAACTTTCCCATATTTCAGACAGGCGCGTCCCAAAAACATGGTTCCCCGTACCTCTCCCTCCATCTTCCCATTCATACACCGTCCGCGCTAGAACACCATCCCCACACCAGCCTCCGTCCGCCACCCCATCCATCGCCGCTGTCCTCCACCACATCCATGCCGTCCTCCACAACATCCATCGCCACCGTCCTCCACCATGCCGGAGCGCCTATCAAGAACGCGTCGTCCACTGCTAGAGATGGATGTTTCTCATCCACGGCGACGGACCAAGAGCCTTGCATCACGTCCTCTCGCTTCATCGGCGCCGTCGTCCTCTTTGCTGGGGCCGCTCACACGACCTTCTCTTCCACCGCACCGGGACTTATCCCCTGATGCACCCGTCTACCGTCGTAGATCTACTTCAACGCCACCGACAGCCATCGCACCCCCGATGCCTACACGGCGCCGCAAGAGAGGCGGTACTTCATATCTCCTCAACTTTTTGATCTCAACCAGAAAATAGATCTTAACTTGGTTACTCTACTCTCTTTTCAGCTCTTAGAATTTAGTTCTTAGTTCGAAGCAAACAATGGCTGCTAAATATCATTTCTCCGGTTTCCCCCTTTTATGATCACTATACGATCAGAATACGTGCTTCGTGTCATAATAGCACTGCTCGACCCATCAAGCTAAACAAGCTTAGTTGTTCAAATACGAATATGATATTATTAAAACAAATTCATTTAATTGGTCAGCTAAATGTTCCTAAATTAGTTTCGAAAATGCATGTTCGCCGCTCGGGTGTGTATCTCTACAGGGTGCCCACGGTGGGCCGGCCCACCCTGGGATTTTGGGTCGTCCCAGGCCCCGATTCTACTATGTTGTGCTGCGCGCTTCCAATCTCTACTCGCCCCTAGCCGCCTGCCTCGCCGGCGACTTGCCGTCCCCAGATGGCATGACTCTAGGAGGAGACGCCGGACTAACAGGAGGTCAGGAGCCACTCGCCCAACAGCGTCACTGCTGCACGGGCGCGCCGCCGTGCCTACCTTCCCAGTCCGTTCAGGGCTCAGGCGTGCAGCACCCACTAAGCCAACCCGATTTATCCTGAGATAAGTCCTCAACACTCATCAGCCACTCCTCATCACCTATATTCTAATTGATTCATTACTCATTAGGAAGGACTGTCATTAGGGTTTGTTGTGTGCTCAGTGCTACCTACACTTAATGGTTCAGATGTATTTCGGTAATCTTTAGTACCTGTAAAGTTCATAGGGTTTTCAAAATTCCGGCCCTAGGAACAGACACTAGTCATTTTGGATTGTTGGTCGTAGTGACATTGACCCAGATTACTACTGCAAGCCAGGTTTGTTGACAATTTTACTTGTCTTTCTTACTCATTCGATATAATATCCAATTATTCACGTCGATTAGTTGCAAACAATAAGTGCTAGACAAACTTCTTGATTCAGATTTTGGACGGTCTCTTACTGCAGTTACAATTCTGCATACGTGTCCTAGTAAGCTCACAAGTAAATGATTGATTCACTACATCTATGCTTGCCTTGTCATATTTGTTGTCAATATTCTTTTAGGGTGGACCACCCTGTTTCTAAATACTGCAACCGTAGACATGAGTGAATAGTATTTCTCTATGTGATCTCTTCCATCATGTGTGGGCAACGAACACTGCATTGTATAGAAAGAAAGTGTCATTTCCAGCTTTTACATAGGCTTCGATCTTTTACATGGAATACAATCTGCCTACTTGCTTTCTGTCGCACTACCAACACTCCACCCTTGAAGCTAAAAATTATGCCACTCATAATTCCTTAGTTTATTTGTTCAAATACGAATTTCATATGATTCTAATGTTCCTACTTCAGTTTTGAAATGTGTGTCTACCTGTTATAGAGACATAAGGGGTTTGTATTTCTGTGTGTGGTCTGGTCAGCACGGTTGGGGGTGAACTTTGCATATGCATGGGTTTATAGGGAGACACTCTTCGAGTTGAATCCGCAATGCATTCCATAGATAATCTGACTACTTTTTATGTTTTCATGAATCTCAGATTCTGAACAGCATCATAATGATTATGAGCTTGCGCGCATGAAAAGATTAAAGCAGAACAATGCCATGGCTGTCAAACTTGGCATTAAGGGACTGAAATCAAGTCTAGATGCAATGCAAACGCTCTCCACCTACAGATTCATGCTCAGAATATGATCCTAACAGTGATTCTGAGCTAGAGGGAGACCTAAGTCAATGTAGCTCCCTAGTGGAGGAGTCAGAGGAAGATGCCCTATCTTATTCACCCATCAAGGTGCTTGCTCTAACTTTCCAAGGTTATATTTGTCGCACATATCTTGCAACTGATGCTTTGCATTGCTTCTACTTTGTTGAACTGCCATTAGCTTAGTTTACACATCGTGTATGTGAATACGCCCTGCCTATCCATTTTCAGTACATATTCCATCTGTCATCATACCATATTTATCCATTCAAATGTTGTTCTTGTGTATCAGACGTTCAAAAGGAAGAAGGCGATTGCTGATCGTGGAGGAGCACAAGCAAAGTATTTGGAAAAGGTAGTGGCACCTGATAAATCAAATAGCCCATTAGGTGTAGTTGCAATATCACCTGACCCACAAAACACCCCGACTCTAGCAGACTCTAGCCCTACTACACTGGTCATTTCTGATGCCCTAACTCAGCAGGCCCCAACTGCAGCAAACATTATGATTATGCCAGTTGACATAGCACCAGCTCTATGACGCAAAACCCCCATTCTAGCAAAGAGTACACCAAATCCAGTTGCCAAATCCCTTTTCGAACCAGAGAGAGCCCCATTTGCAGCAAATAGGACCCCTGTTCCATTTCTTCCCAGTTTAGAAGACAAAGCTTATATTGTTGTCAGGAACTTTGTGCGCATCTTTCCTTCATGGAAAGATTATACCGCAGACACAGAACAATTTCCAGTCTTCTTCCGCAACTTACGCGTAAGTAATGTACTAATGTTATTCATGGTCATTGCTGCATATATTTCTGCTGACAGAAGACACAAGATTTCATTCTTTTAAATAGGCGAGGACCAAACTGGATTGTGAAGATGAGCAAGGGTTGGTTGCACTTTTCAAGCACTCGTTGATGAAGTATCGTTCCTACCTGAGGTAAGCGCACTTCGATGGCAAGCCTCTAAACGAAATTTCTGTCAAGTCTCCGGTGCTACATTTATCCGACGATGACTGGAATAATCTTGTTACACATTGGTCGGCTGCAGCGTAAGGTACTATCTATGATATCACATCACAGTTTGAACTACATTTCTGCATTTGCCTTAACGTCTCACTTGTACGAAAACTGTTAGCAGAAGAACATTCATTCTCAAGGGACCACAGAATCTCGCAACTATACTGCACACTGCATTGCTCTTGTGAGTACCTCTTGCCCTGTATGACCATACTTACTTTCATAGCTGTTTGATTATGTAGCATCACTGCACATGTTAGCCTCGTTATCATCCATTTGGTGGACATTATAATATCCGTATGGACTCTTACATAAATTTAGAATCAACCCAATGCTTTTGAAGAGGTTTAGCTCTGCAGTCCTCTTGTAAGGACTGAACGTCGTCTATCACTGTACTTACATTAACAGCTACTCCCTCCGTCCCATAATATAAGAACATTTTGTATAGTACACCAGTGTTCAAAGCACTCTTGTATTATGGGAAGAGGGATTGGTTCATTGTGTAGCATTCTGCATCTTATCTCCCTCGCCCACCATTTACTAAAAAAGATCAGATCTATATTTAATCTTACCGAAAAGTAGAATAAACAGACAATGCCATTGTAAAATTGTAGCCCATTGCTCTTGTCAGTACATTTTGTCCTGTAATGCTTGTACTTCTAGGGATTGGTAGTTGATTATGAAGCATCAATCTGCATCTTATCTTCATTATCCTCTATCCCTTCCAGTATTATCATATCTATAATTACTCTCTACAAAATGTAGAGTACAGGCAATGCTTATGAAGAAGATTCTGTGCTGAAATTCTTGAGTTATCCTTCCCTTGACATGGAGAAGGGCATTATAAAGCCGGTGTTAACTGTTAATGTAAGTCAGTCCTTCTAAAGCCTTTATCCTCAACTGCTGTTTAATTTGTTCATACTCCCCATCGTTTACTGATGTTTAGTTTGCTGTTTCTACCAAAATGCATGTTCGCAAGAACCGTAAGTTCTAAGTTTTACTTGTAAAACCAAATTCCTTATGCATACCATGCACATTACTCAATACTCCCTATATGTATGCTTGTTTTTGTGGATCTATAATCCAGTGTGTGGTGAAGCCGCCCACGTTTGCACCTTGTCATCTCCTGTTTTATCTTACTGATGTGGCTGATGATATGAACAACATGCCATGCACATTAACCAAAATAGATACAATGATTTTCTTTGCCCTTCATCTATGCTTGTTATGTTGACATGGTAATCCAGTAGTGTGGTGAAGCTCCCCGCATTATGAACAATGCCAAATTATGCTATTGATATTTTGAACTTACTCTTTATTTTCTAATTTGAAATTGAATGGTATTGACAGCACAGTTATCATCTTTGTTTATACACGTGCAAAACCTGTCATCTCTCTGCTTTGTTTCAGGGTGATATGCCTGATGGCATGCACAAGTCTGCTGAAGGCTGTGAGACAAACCCAACATATATTGCAGCAAAGAAGGCAAAACATCTTGAAGATAGCGAGACAACCCCAAAGTCTTGTCTTGATGCAGTGTTCAAGTTACTAGACTAGCAGTCAGACAAGCTCACAGAATTCGTTGTCTGAATCAGTTCAACTTCTTCAGTCCCATGTTCTAGCAGAAAGGCATTCTGCAACTCAACTTCGAATTGAAGTCCTATCTCTAAGAAAGATTGCAGAGAACACCAATGAGAACCTCATCGCTAAACAGCTACACCTGGAAGCTATGACTGACATGCTAGGCAGGTCTCCCAACCTTGCTCAGCAGCTTGCGCAGCAGTTCCCGCGCAAGGCTAACCTTTCTTGAACTGTCTTGGAAGTGGTCTCGGTTCAGTATTATTTTGTTACGCTGCAATGGTGCCTAGTTTTTGTAATCTGCTTCTTCGTTGCGCGTTATGATCACTGGTGGCGAACTTCGATGCCCAGTGGATGTAATATACCATAAATCCTTTATTGTATAGTGTAGGTTTATTCTTAGTTACTATGCCATAATTTCTTTATTGTATAGAGTAGGTTTGTTCTTAATTCTTACTAGTTACTGCCATCATTCGCTATCTGAAAAATAATCAGATGTAGTCGACCGGGCTGAAACATTCGCCTCTAACGAGCCTGGTGTTTAGCGGGCCACAATTGGGCCGGCCTGCATCTTTCTTGGGCCCGAATCATTGGGGCCTTCACACTTTGCGCGAGGCCCACAACTTACACCAGCCTATATTTTAGTTGGGCCTTTTGTGGACCCAGCGCTTAGTTTGGCCCAGGTAGTGTTGGGCCATTAACAGGCTGAATATTCTACTGGCCTATTACGACCCAGATGAAACCATGGGCCTTTAGCAGGCCGAAATGCATATTGGGCCTCAACTTTCACTAGTCGTCGACGGGCCTTCAACAGGCTGAAATGTAGACGGGGCCTTTTTGGGCCTAGTTATATCACGGGCAGTTACCAGGTCGAAACATATCTCGGGCCTTAGTTGGCCCACTGATATCATGGGCCTTTAAGAGGTCGAAAGCTTAGTATAGACATCAACGGTCCGAATTATGCGACAGGCCTTTAACAGGCCCAAAGTCACGTTGGGCTTAACTGTTGCCACCTTTATCACGGGCCGTTTGTGGGCCCGATGTCCTGTTGGACCATATATGGTCCATGGGCAGCACGGGCCATTCCCAGGCCGAAAGTCACACCGGGCTGAAATGGGCCCATGTCTACATCGGGCCTCTAACAAGCCGAAAGTCACTGGGCTGTAATTGGGCCCAAATATTCGGCGAACAATTAACGGGCCAGATCTGGCTTCGAGCCGTAAATGGGCCCAAATATTAGGCCAACAATTAACGTGCCAGATCTGGGTTCGGGCTGTAAATGGGCCTTTATTAAGCAGGCCGTTATTGGGATGGCCCACTCGTACCTGAGTAAGTACTACGGGCCTTTGACTGGGCCGGCCTTTTTAACCTATATTGGCCTCTGTTGGGTCGTGCCACGTGTCGACGTATCATAGGCGCTTTGGGTCCAATGAGTGGATGACATCTGTCCCAACGGTGAGCCGACACGTGTTTCCTCTAGCCAATGATGATTTTACACGTGGAAAATCCCCATTGGTCGGGGCTGTTAACGGGTTATTGGATCCAAAACCGGACCCGATAGCTTAACGGCGTTCCGTTACGGTGGATGCCACGTGTCAGTCACCCTTGATGAAAGCACTTATGTGACGCGTGATTTATCGTCATGGAAGTGGACACTTCCGTGATGATAATTTTGGTAATGTCATGGAACACTTCTACGACAGCACAGGTATGACTATCTTGATTCTGTCATAAATTTGTCATGGATGTACATGCATGACAGAAAACGCGACCTACTGTGACAAACACGTATCATCACGGAAGTGTATTTTTTTTGTAGTGTATGGTGGCTGTTTTGATATGTGGTGGGTTTATGGTACCGGCGAAAGTTGCGCGGTACTAGAGAGGCTAGCAATGGCGGAGAGGTGAGAGTGCGAATAATTCATGGACTCAACATTAGTCACAAAGAACTCACATACTTATTGCAAAAATCTACTAGTCATCGAAACAAAGTACTACGCGCATGCTCCTAGGGGATAGATTGGTAGGAAAAGACCATCGCTCGTCCCCGACCGCCACTCATAAGGAAGACAATCAAAAAACATCTCATGCTCCAACTTCGTTACATAACGGTTCACCATACGTGCATGCTACGGGACTCACAAACTTTAACACAAGTATTTCTCAAATTCACAACTACTCCACTAGCATGACTCTAATATCACCATCTTCATATCTCAAAACAATCATAAGGAATCAAACTTCTCATAGTATTCAATGCACTTTATATGAAAGTTTTTATTATATCCCTTTTGGATGCCTATCATATTAGGACTATTTTTATAACCAAAGAAAATTACCATGCTGTTCTAAGGACTCTCAAAATAATATAAGTGAAGTATGAGAGTTCAACAATTTCTATAAAATAAAATCACCGCCGTGCTCTAAAAAGATATAAGTGAAGCACTAGAGCAAATTTGCCTAGCTCAAAAGATATAAGTGAAGCACATAGAGCATTCTAATAAATCATGATTCATGCGTATCTCTCTCAAAAGGTGTGTACAGCAAGGATGATTGTGGCAAACTAAAAAGCAAAGACTCAAATCATACAAGACGCTCCAATCAAAACACATATCATGTGGTGAATAAAAATATAGCCTCAAATAAAGTTACCGATAGATGAAGACGAAAGAGGGGATGCCTTCCCGGGGCATCCCCAAGCTTAGGATTTTTGACATCCTTGAATATTACCATGTGGTGCCTTGGTCATCCCCAAGCTTAGGCTCTTGCCACTCCTTATTCCATAGTCCATCAAATCCTTACCCAAAACTTGAAAACTTCACAACACAAAACTCAACAGAAAGTCTCGTAATCTCCGTTAGTATAAGAAAACAAATCACCACTTTTGGTACTGTTGTGAACTCATTATTTATTTATATTGGTGTAATATCTACTGTATTCCAACTTTTCCATGGTTCATACCCCCCGATACTAGCCATAGATTCATCAGAATAAGCAAACAACACGTGAAAAACAGAATCTGTCAAAAATAGAACAGTCTGTAGCAATATGGATAGTTCGAATACTTCTGTAACTCAAAAAATTCTGAAAAACTAGGACGTCCTAGATAATTTTTCTATTAATCTTCTGCAAAAAGAATCAGCTAAAAATCACTCTCTAGCTAAAAACAAGAATTGTTTTCATGAGCACAAAAGTTTCAGTTTTTCAGCAAGATCAAATTAACTATCATCGTAGGCTATCCCATAGGTCTTACTTGGCACAAACACTAGTTAAAACACAAAACCAAATCTAACCAGAGGCTAGTTTATTCAAAGAAAAACAGGACCTAAAAAGCAAGAACAAAAATAAAATTGGGTTGCCTCCCAACAAGCGCTATTGTTTAACGCCCCTAGCTAGGCATTGAGATTTCAATGATGCTCACATGAAAGGCAAGAATTGAAGCACAAAGAGAGCATCATAAAACATATGACAAACACACTTAAGTCTAACATACTTCCTATGCATAGGAATTTTATAAGCAAACAAATTATCAAGGCAAGCAAAAACTATCATATGCAAGGAAGAAGAAAGAAACGATAGCAATTTCAACATGAAGAGAGGTAATTTAATATCACAAAAATTTCTACAACCATATTTTCCTCTCTCATAATAATTACATGTAGGATCTAAGCAAATTCAACAATATAGCTATCACATAACATATTCTCAACACGATCCACATGCATGCGAAGTTGACACTCTTCCAAAATAGTGGGATCAACATTAGCTAAAGTCATGACCTCTCCAAACCCACTTTTATAAAAAAATCATAAGATTGAACATTCTCCAAATACGCGGGATCTAAAGTTGACACTCTTCCAAACCCACTTTCAATATTATTGCAAACACTATTATCAATCTCGTATTCATCATGGGGCTTAAATAAATTTTCAAGATCATAAGAAGAATCACCCTAATTATGATCATTGCAACAAGTAGTGGACATAGCGAAACTAGCATCCCCAAGCTTAGGGTTTTGCATACCATTAACACAATTGACATTGATAGAATTTATAATAACATCATTGCAATCATGCTTTTTATTCAAAGATCTATCGTGAATCACTTCATAAAGCACTTCATCACAATTCTCAGATTCATAGATTTCAAGCAAAACCTCATAAAGATAATCTAGTGCACTCAAATCACTAGGAATTGGTTCATCATAATTGGCTGTCTTAAAAAAGATTAGCAAGTGGATGAGTATCCATAAACTTTTAGCAAGCAAAGATGCAAGCAAAAAGAAGGCACATGGTAACACAAGCAAACAAAAATTCGAACGGAAGAGGGGCGAAGAAGAGGCAAATCTTTACAAAAATCATTTTAGAAGTGGGGGAGAGGAAAACGAGAGGAGAATGGAAAATAATGTAATGTGAGGGGTGAGAGTTTATGATGGGTACTTTGTATGTATTGACTTGATGTAGATCTCCCCGGCAAACAGGGCCCTACGAATGGCTTCTCTCCCACCCACCCACCCTCCCACCCCACGGCCTAGGTTTTCCGGCGATCTACACTTCTAGCCAGTGAATTGTGGATCTTCTCCGCTCATCTACTCCGGCGTGCTTTGATCTACACGGCTACACCCATCTCCTATGGGTACCTCTGGTGGATCAACGTTGGATTTGGATTTCTCGGCGGGCTCCATCTTTGCAGATAAGGTTTTCATTTCTTGTGGGAGATCTGTTCATCCCTCGGATGACACGAGCCATTTCATTATTGTTGTGTCCTTTAGCCGACATGATTTCCGTCTCGATGAGGATTCTGTGGCGGCTGCTTTGGAATCAGCGATTGGGGGATCGACCATTGATTTGTCAGTTCAACTCATCAAGGACAAGGTATTTTCTTTCATTGTTTCCTGCAAGCAAGTTGGCCTTTGCATTCTCCAGTTGAGATCGTTTGCATGCCCGCATTTCAAATGTTATTTCCATCTTTGGGGGAATGGTGGTCCAAATTGGAAACGTGAGTTAGAGATCTGGAGAAAGGAGTGTGACGCTGAGTGGATTATGGTTAGTCCCTCCAAAAAGCGTGCTACTTTGGGTTTGATTGCTATGCATAAACCACCTTCAAAGTCCTCTCTTAGACCGGGTTCATCGACAAGGAAGAAAATCTCTTTTGCCACATTCCAGCAGTATCCAGCTTGTAAGGGTTATAGATACCCAGCTACTCAGCTCTGTGTTGATACGGTTTTTGAGGCCGGCTATGAACTTAATCCTAGTGAGAAGGTGATCATGCCATCACTGCCGGCGAGCAACCTCCAGTGGACGGTGGCGACGCCACCCATCTCTTTCGGAATGATCAACGTCCCTCAAGAATATTGCCGTGATTTCCGGAATTACACTGATCTGTTTAGGCAATGAGTTGCAGGTTACGTATGGTACCGTGTCATCTGGTTGCGTTGCACTGGAATCCCTGGCCCAACATGGATCACCGGCCCAACATGGCTCTCCAATCCCATGTACGGTTTCTTCGGCCCAATCTACGCCCCAACCATCAGTGGCTATATTGGATAATTCTGTTTCTGCGATTGGAAATTATTCTCAACTAATTATGGATGCTGACCGGCCGGACTCTCCTGGTGTTTCTGCTAGGGTTAATGATATTATTGATGATATTGTGTTCAACGTTTGGAAGTGCCAGAACTGCTTATCTATGTCTCATCATACCAGCTCATGCACCAAGCTGGTCCGTTGCCGTCGATGCTTTAGATTGGGCCACAGGGCCAAAGGATGCTCTGACTCTGTGCCTTCTCTGGCTTACAAGTGGGTCCCACGGGTCAATCCTGATTCTCCGGGACGGTCAGCGAAGATATACTCGCCTGGCGCCTCGGTTTCCCCCTCACATAACCCTCTGGGGTCTTTGCCCAGTCCCATCACGCCTGCCACCCCATCGTCCGCCATTGCCCGCCAAGCCACCGCCCACCACGCCACCACCACCTACCTCGCCACCACCGCCCAGCTTAGCTCCACCATTATCCACCGCGGCTCCTACCCCGCCATCAGCTCCTTCACCGCATCCAGCAATGGCCACCTTCGCCCTCAACCCCACGCCTTTCATCCCGCCGGGTTTCGAGATCATCGACGGTGGTCCGCGGCGGCATTCGCGCACCTTCTACTCTCCAGCAGTGGCTCCTGATCATCAGCATGAAGAATACGCCATTGCCATCGTCGAGCCTGCTCCCTTGCCTGAAGAAGTTCCCATCCTCAGAAATATGGTCAGTGATTTTGTTGTCAACAATCTTGGTCGCGCCGTTCTTGATGCTCATCCTTGGATTCAAGGAGTTGGACTCTTGCATTTCCATAGTCCGGTTGCTAGGCAAGCTCTAGTAGATCATCCTCCGTTCGAACTTGACAATGATAGATTTGTTCGATTTGTGCCACATGATGAGGGTATTAATTACAGAGCTATTCAGGGTTTTCGTCAGGGATGGGTTATGATTGTTGGAATACCCCTGGATTATATGTGCACGCAGTATATTGCAGATGCAATCAGCACTTTTGGCCATTTCCATCACTGGCACCAGGATGATCCTCTGCTTGTTCGTACTTTGGCGTACGTTTCTTTTCCGGCAACTACCTTAGTGCCGCGTGATGTGGTCTATCGAGAGTTTGCTGACTTTGGGGGTTCGCGCATTTCTTGGTCTGCTCCGATATACATATTCTCCACAGACTTTGCTGATATCTTGCCACCTGATGAGGATCCGATGCCCTTCGATGGCAACCCTCACCCACTCCCTGGGCATATGCAATTTCAGAACCATAACTGGGTTATGCAATTTCAGAACCATAACTGGGCATATGCAATTTCAGAACCATAACTGGGTTATGCCGGAATTTCATACATACACTAATTTTTTATCCTCGATGGCAACAATACAATACGTGCCTTGCTGCCCCTACTATCACTGGGAAAGGACATCGCAAGATTGAACCAAATCTAAGAACTTCTCCCATTGCAAGAAAAACCAATCTAGTTGGCCAAACCAAATCGATAGTTCGAAGAGACTTGCAAAGATATCAAATCATGCACATAAGAATTCAGAGAAGATTCAAATAATATTCATAGATAAACTTGATCATAAATCCACAATTCATCGGATCTCGGCACACACACCGCAAAAGAGTATTACATCAAATAGATCTCCAAGAACATCGAGGAGAACTTTGTATTGAGAATCAAAGAGAGAGAAGAAGCCATCTAGCTACTAGCTATGGACCCGTAGGTCTGAAGTAAACTACTCACGCTTCATCGGATAGGCAATGTTGTTGATGTAGAAGTCCTCCGTGATTGATTCCCCCTCCGGCAGGACGCCGAAAAAGGCCCCAAGATGGGATCTCATGGGTACATAAGGTTGCGGAAGTGGAAAAGTGGTTTCGTGGCTCCCCTGGATGTTTTTGGGGTATAAGAGTATATATAGGAGGAAGAATTAGGTTAGGAGACCTTTGAGGGGCCCACAAGGTTGGGGGCGCGCCCTCCACCCTTGTGGCCGCCTCGAAGCTTGTCTGAGTTGTACTCCAAGTCCCCTGGGAGTCTTCTGGTCCAAGAAAAATCATGGCGAATGTTTTATTCCGTTTGGACTCCGTTTGGTATTCCTTTACTGCGAAACTCTAAAACAAGGAAAAAACAAAAACTGGCACTGGGCTCTAGGTTAATAGGTTAGTCCCAAAAATCATATAAAATAGCATATTAATGCATATAAAACATCCAAAATAGATAATATAATAGCATGGAACAATAAAAAATTATAGATAGGTTGGAGAAGTATGAGTGAGCCAATTTTGGGTTGTAGGGTACGGTGGCCACCTATCGCCCTATCTGTCTACATGTGCCTCCGTCTATGTTACCCCTTCCCCGGAAAGGAGATTATACGTTTAGTAAAAAAAGAGAATAAAAAATCAAAAAGAAAGAAGAGAAAGAACTGGGAGTTGGCGCCTACATAACAGGTAGCTTGCTTACCAAGCCGTGTGGGCCTTTACTGAAAGAAGATGGTTGATCCCCTTGCCGACTCATTCCATCCTCCCCCCGATGGGTCGTCCTCTTATTCACTCTCGCGAGCAAAGAAGAAGAGAGACAACATTCAAGCCAGCAATGGACTGAGGTATGAGATGATAAAGGTAAAGAGAAGGGGCCGTCGTGTGTAAAAAATTAGTGTATGTATGAACTATGTATGGTGATCTCAAGTACTGTGGGCTCATTCTGTTTATCCCGCGAAGTGTTGAATTTCAAATTTATAGTTTCTTCTAAGGTATCTGTTCTTTCGCGGAGTTTTTCAGCCCGTATCCGAGGCAATGAGTGAACTGTAAACTGAGTTTACAGGTCCACGCTTTGTCGGGTCTGCTAGAGATGCTCTTAGGCTCTAAAGTGATTTTTCTCGCCAAGTTTAAGCACCGATGGTGTAATTGACTCTAAAGAAAAAGTAAGAACATTAGCTTACAAAGAGAGCACATGACATAGACAACAATAAGTTAATCAGTTTTTTTAGCAACGCCGATTACAACATAGACGTACACACGCACACACTCACACAATGTCTATTGAACACTAGGTCAGAGTTGCGGAGATTCAAGATTGACGCAACAAAACGGGCCTAAGCGTTTCAACAAAAAGCTCAAAATCTTCTTCATCCTTATTCTTCGGAGGTTTAGTTGGAAAAGACATGGGTTTCTGAACCCGTGGTTCTCTTTCCTTACCATGTTTCCTATCAATGAAATCTCCTTTATCATATCTTTTATTCTTAGTAGGTGGGTTCTCAAGATCAGCAACAAGTTCTATTTCTACATCATTACCTGGTTCTTTATCCTTATCTGGTTGAGCATCATCATGAACATCATTATTATTATCATTATCATTATCACTAGGTGGATGTTCATTACCAGATTGTGTCTCCGCATCAGAAATAGAAACATCATTACAATTCTCAAAAGGTTTTTCTATCACAGGTTTACTAGAAGCATGCAGATTTCTATCATTTTTCTTTTTCTATTTCTTTTTCTTCCTAGATGAACTAGGTGCACCAGACCTATTGTGCACCTTGTCATAGGTTCTATAAAGTATGTCATACTGTGCACCAGACCTATTTGTGTACCTCGCATGAGTTTGGCAAGGGGGTACAATAGTGATCCAGGGGTAGATCACTGGACAACGGTCAAAATTATCCTTAATTACTTACCTAAGAGGACCAAGGAAATATTTTTCGGTTATGGAGGTGATAAAGAGTTCGCCGTAAAGGGTTACGTCGATGCAAGCTTTAACATCGATTCAGATGACTCTAAGTCTCAATCTGGATACATATTGAAAGTGGGAGCAATTAGCTAGAGTAGCTCCATCCAGAGCATTGTAGACATAGAAATTTGCAAAATACATACAGATCTGAATATGGCAGACCCGTTGACTAAACCTCTCTCACAAGAAAAACATGATCATACCTTAGTACTCATTGGGTATTAATCACATGGTGATGTGAACTAGATTATTAGCTCTAGTAAACTCTTTGGGTGTTAGTCACATGGCGATGTGAACTATGGGTGCTAATCACATGGCGATGTGAACCAGATTATTGACTCTAGTGCAAGTGGGAGACTGATGGAAATATGCCCTAGAGGCAATAATAAAGTGGTTATAATTATATTTCCTTATTCATGATCAAGGTTTATTATTCATGCTAGAATTGTATTGATTGGAAACTTAAATACATGTGTGAATACATAAACATATCCCGTGTCCCTAGTGAGCCTCTACTAGACTAGCTCGTTGATCAAAGATGGTTAAGGTTTCCTAACCATAGACATAAATTGTCATTTGATAACGGGATCACATGATTAGAAGAATGATATAATGGACAAGACCCAACTGTTAGCATAGCATATGATCGTTCAGTTTATTGCAACTCCAAAATACATGTTTCTGCGACCATGAGATCATGCAACTCCCAGATAGCGGAGGAATACCTTGTGTGCTATCAAACATCACAACATAACTGGGTGATCATAAAGATGCTCTACGGTTATCTCCGAAGGTGTCTGTTGAGTTGGCGTGAATCAAGATTGGGATTTGTCACTCCGTATATCAGAGAGGTATCTCTGGGCCCTCTTGGTAATACACATCACAAGAAGCTTGTCAGCAAAGTGACTAAGGAGTTAGTTACAAGATGATGTATTACGAAACGAGTAAAGAGACTTGCCGGTAACGAGATTGAACTAGGTATAGAGATACCGACGATCGAATCTCGGGCAAGTAACATACCGACGGACAAAGGGAATTGTGTATGTTGTCATAAAGGTTCAACCAATAAAAGGTCTTTGTGGAATATGTAGGAATCAATATGGGCATCCAGGTCCCGCTATTATTGACCGGAGAGGTGTCTATCGGTCATGACTACATAATTTTTCTCCCGAACCCACAGGGACGTACGCTTAACGTGCGTTGATGCTAGAGTAGTATTGGGATATTTGATGAGTGGTAACCAAATGTTGTTCGTAGTCCCGGATGAGATCCCTGACGTCACGAGGAGTCTCGGAATGGTCAAGCGGTAAAGATTTATGTATGGAAAGTCATATTTTGGGTTCCGGAAAAAGGTGTAGTTTTTTCGGTATTGTACCGGGAAGTTTCTAGAAGGTTCCAGAGGATTCCGGAGGGGTCCGGAAGTCCAAAAGTGGGTCCACAACGACCCAAGGGCTAGCATGGGCTGCGGGGAAGCACCCTGGCCTTATTGGGCTAGGCGCACCAAGTCCTGAAAAGCCCATGTGGCTAGGGAAG
Source organism: Aegilops tauschii subsp. strangulata (assembly GCF_002575655.3). NCBI lineage: Eukaryota > Viridiplantae > Streptophyta > Magnoliopsida > Poales > Poaceae > Aegilops > Aegilops tauschii. Next base: position 59,715,173 of record NC_053035.3, read on the forward strand.
GGAAAAAAGAAAGGAGTGTCCTAGTAGGAATAGGATTGGACTTGGAGTCCAAGTCCTCTCCCCCTTAGCTGCACCCTAGGGCTTGGAGGGGCTATTTTCCATGCCCCTCCACCTATATATAGAGGGGAGGGGCACCCCAAGAGGATACACCAAGCCCTTGGCAGCCCTCTCTCTCTCCCGTTACTCCGTAGTTCCACCGCCTCGTCCCGGCGACGCTTAGGGAAGCGCTGTCGGTACTCCACCACCACCATCACCATCACATCGTCGTGTTGGCTGTGATCCCATCTACTTCTCCTCTCCCACTTGCTGGATCAAGAACGAGGAGACATCATCAAGCCGCACGTGTGCTAAACTCGGAGGTGCTGTCCGTTCGGCACTAGATCGGTTGGATCATGATCGGATTGCGAAGAGTATGACTACATCAACCGCGTGATAAACGCTTCCGCTTAACGGTCTACGAGGGTACGTAGACACACTCTCCCCTCTCGTAGCTATGCATCTCCATCGATAGATCTTGCGTGTGCATAGAAATTTTTTGTTTTCCCTGCAACGTTCCCCGACAAAATTATATATATATATATATATATATATATATAATTCCAATCACGATGAACCCAAGCTCCAATCACGATGCATAGGATAAAACTTTTGGTGAAACTCCAATTTCAATCGATTCCAAACCCAAGCTCCAATATCATCACATTGCCTATACCATGTCAATGCTTTCCCCCCAAAGATAAAGGGAAAACCTTCTTCTTAACTTTATCTCTGGGTAAACCTGCAAGGTTAAACAATCCTCGAATTTCGTCCACGTATATCAAATGCATATCAGGATGCTTCGTTCCATCTCTTGCATAAGGGTTAGCTAACATTTTCTCTATCATACCTGAAGGAATCTCATAACCAATATTTTCAGTAGGTGCAGTAGGTTGAGTAGCAACTATTTGTGCTTCCGGCCGAGGTGAAGATACCCCGAATAAACCCCTCAAAGGATTGTTTCCATAGTAGCGAGTAAGAGTAAATTTTAGCATGTAATATAAATTTTTCCTTACCAATTTCCACTTACCAAGAGCGCTTCACTCCTCGGAAACGGTGCCAGAAAAGATTCTTGATGACCCACAAGTATAGGAGATCAATCATAGTCCTTTCGATAAGTAAGAGTGTTGAATCCAACGAGGAGCAGAAGGAAATGACACGCGGTTTTCAGCAAGGTAATTTCTGCAAGAACTGAAATTGTTGGTAAAATGTAGTTTGATAGCAAGATAATTTGTAACAAGTGACAAGTAGCAATAGGTGCAGCAAGGTAGCCCAATCCTTTTTGTAGCAAAGGACAGGCCAAAACAATCTCTTATAGTAAGCAAAGCGTTCTTGAGGACACACGGGAGTTTCATCTTGTCACTTTCATCATGTTGGTTTGATTCGCATTCGCTACTTTGATAATATCATATGTAGGTGGACCAGTGCTTGGGTGTTGTACTTACTTGAACAAGTTGATGGAAATATGCGCTAGAGGCAATAATAAAATGGTTATTATTATATTTCCTAAATCATGATAAAGGTTTATTATTCATGCTAGAATTGTATTGATCAGAAACTTAAATACATGTGTGAATATATAAACAAACACTGTGTCCCTAGTGAGCCTCTACTAGCCTAGCTCGTTGAGCAAAGATGGTTAAGGTTTCCTAACCATGAACATGAGTTGTCATTTGATAACGGGATCACATCATTAGGAGAATGATGTGATGGACAGACCCATCCGTTAGCTTAGCATAATGATCGTTCAGTTTGTTGGTATTGCTTTCTTCATGTCAAATACATATTCCTTCGACTATGAGATTATGCAACTCCCGGATACCGGAGGAATACCTTGTGTGCTATCAAACGTCACAACGTAACTGGGTGATCATAAATATGCTATCTACAGGTATCTCCGAAGGTGTTTGTTGAGTTGGCATAAATCGAGATGAGGATTTGTCACTCCATAAGCTTGCAAGCAAATGACTAAGGATTTAGTCGCGAGGTGATGTATTATGGAACGAGTAAAGAGACTTGCCGGTAACGAGATTGAACTAGGTATGAAGATACCGACGATCCAATCTCAGCAAGTAACATACCGATAGACAAAGGGAATTACGTATGTTGTCATAACGGTTCGACCGATAAAGATCTTCTTAGAATATGTAGGAGCCAATATGGGCATCTAGGTTCCACTATTGGTTATTTACCGGAGAGGTGTCTTGGTCATGTCTACATAGTTCTTGAACCCGTAGGGTCCGCACGCTTAACGTTCGTTGATGATATAGTGTTATATGAGTTATATGATTTGGTGACCGAATGTTGTTCGGAGTCCCGAATGAGATCACGGACATGACGAGGAGTCTTGAAATGGTCTAGAGGTAAAGATCGATATATAGGATGATGGTATTTGGACACCGGAAGTGTTTCGGGACGTACCGGGAAGGAATCGGGTCACCGGAAGGGGTTCCGGGCACCCCCCCCCCCGGCAAGTTATGGGCTTAATGGGCCAAAGGGAGGGACAGACCAGCCCACTAGGGGGCTGGTGCGCCCCTCCACTTGTTTGGACAGCCCTAGGGAAGGAAAAGGTGGAGGGCTAGCCCCTCCCGCCTTTCCTCTCATGGGAGAAAGGAAAAAGAGGGGCGCCACCCTCCCCTGCCTTTCCCCGCACTCCAAATAAGGAAAGAATGGGGCGCCACTTGGGGAAACCCCAAGTAGGATTCAGATCCTACTTGGGGCGCCCCCTGGCTGCCTCTCCTCCCCTCCCACCTATGTATATGTGGGGAGGGGGGCGCCTAGAACACATAACATCAATTGTTGGCCGTGTGCGGCGCCCCCCTCCACAGTTTACACCCCCGGTCATATTCTCGCGGTGCTTAGGCGAAGCCCTGCGTGAATCACTACACCATCACCGTCACCACGCCGTCGTGCTGACGGAACTCATCAACTTCCTCGACGTCTTGCTGGATCAAGAAGACGAGGGACGTCACTGAGCTGAACGTGTGCAAAACTCGGAGGTGCTGTACGTTCGGTACTCGATCGGTGGAGCACGAAGAAAGTTCGACTACATCAACCGCGCTGTGAAATGCTTCCGCTTACGGTCTATGAGGGTATGTAGACACACTCTACCCTCGTTGTTATGCATCTCCATGGATAGATCATTGCGTGTGCGTAGATTTTTTTTGTTTTCCATGCAACGATTCCCAACAGTGGCATCATGAGCCAGGTCTATGCGTAGATGATATGTACGAGTAGAACACAAAGAGTTGTGGGATGTAACATCCCAAATTTTCAATTTGGAATGTTATATATTAGATCATCACTGCATAGCATATTTTACTACATTTTGGCAAATCCTCGAAAATCCTAAGCAACTCAAGGACCCTCGGAGAGAGTTGGGGATTTTTCCCGGTTTTCATATTTGATTTTTTATCAAATAATAAAACGAGGATTTTTGGTTTTAATTATTGTTCTCTCCGAAAAATATTTCATATTAAAATAAATGAGAGGAGAAAATATTACTTCTCCAAAATAATTGAAATATTGGAGGAAAAATATTAAAATCAAATATTTGATTTTATTCGGATTTTATTTGCAATTTTAATTGCATTAGAAAAATTGCACGTTTTCAAAACTGCATTTTTGGGCCAAGAAAATGTTCATCTCGTTCTAATTATTTTAATTAGACGGTGAAATTTGTTTTGGCATTTTTGGATTTTTATTTATTTTTCTAGGATTTTTTTTAGTTTGGCGGAATTATTTAAAAAAACGACCGAGCCCCGACTGGGCCGAAGCCCAGCCGACGGCCCAGCTCCCCAGCGCCCGTCTCCCTCTCGGGCACGACAGCGCCGCCGCCGCCGAGTCCCGCACGGCCACGCCGCCGCCCCTAGCCCCTTCCCCAAGCCGGAGCACCCCCCTACTATATATACTCCCCCACCCCGCCGCCTCACCCCACTCCGTTCCCGAAGCCGCCGCCGCCGGAGCCGCCCGACCCCGCCGCTGAAGGAGCCGCCGCCCCGGAGCCCGTACGTCGCCGCCGACGCCGCCCCTCGCCGCCCCCGACGACGCCCGAGCCCCCCCGCCCCTCGCCGCCCTCGCCCGACCCGCCAGAGCCCCGTCCCGACCCCCCCCCCCCCCCGGAGTCCCGCCGGACCGAGGTAGCCGAGCCGCCGCCACCCGTTTTTTTTTAAAACAGCTCGGTTTATTTTTTCCGAAACCCTAGGTTTATTTTTTTAGAACGGTTTTTTTTTTGGTTTAATTAATTAGTGAACGTTCATCAATCTGTTTGTTTTAACGAACGTGTTCGTCGGTTAGTCGCTGTTAACGAACGTCCATTCGTTTAACTGTTCGTCAGTTTTCTTTTTTGTCGGTTTTTCCGCGATTATTCCAGATCGCGATTTCTGATCAGATTTTCGTTCTGGTTTATCTTTTCGCTCATTTATCAGAATCAGGCGATTCAAGCACCTAGAGTTTCGTCTCGAAATTCTCTTTCCGTTTAACCAACTCAAACAAGTTTTTGCTACTGTAAAATTTGACTTAGATCCAGATTAGTAAACGAAGCTTGTTTCTTTCGCCGTTTGACTTTCGTTGCTTCGTTTGATTTGATTCTTTTTGCAAACCGGAGTTCTTAAGTTGAAATTTCTGGTTAGATCTTTTATTTGAGTCTTACCTATGCATTTGATGAGTGCTTATTGTATGCTTGTTTGTTTGCGATAGAGTACCCGGAGTGCGCCGCTTGCTACTTCGAATCTCTAGGTTTCACGGATCATCAGCAAGGCAAGTAACACTTTGATCATACCTCTTTTACTACCCAGTTTTATTGCATTAGACAAATCCTCAAACATTGAATGGTTAGGATCTAATTAAATTGTGGGTATTGGGAAGTAGTTGAGGTAGTACCTATTACCTGTTTTATTTATCAAACCCTTGGGAGTTACTTCTACGTTTGCTTATATTGCTATGCTATGCTAGTATACGTGGATTGGGTTTGAGTGTATCCATGACAGATGTGAGATTGTTAATATGTGGTTAAACTTAAGGTGGCAACTAAAACTCACATCTGGGTGGATTGAGTTACCTGGGTATTCCAGGATTGCCTGTTTTTCTTTTGGACCGCCACCCAGGTTCAAAGGGATCATGAGATTATTCATGCTAGGAACTTCTGTGTGCAGCCACAAGCTATTATGGGCTCTAGCATAGTTGATTAAGTTGTGTGAACTCTTACAGTGGTAGACTAGCAGATGTAGGGGATGTAGGTGTACTGGTCTACCCATCGTAAGGTGCTAACGCTTCTGAAAGACTGTGTCTTGGTCATCCGTTTCTCAAACATCATGTAGTGCGAGAATCAAGCGGAGGCGATCGAGTCTTGTGGGGAAAAGTGCACAAACCTCTGCAGAGTGTACAATCTAATCATGGTTAGCCGTGTCCCCGGTTATGGACATCTTGAGTATCTAGTACTTGGATTATCATGTGAATCTAATCATGTTACTTTAATTAATTTTGTTGGGTTAATGATGATACTTAATTGGGATTGAGAATGCTGTCAACCATTCTCAATGTTTAACAACCACCATGATAGTTAAATAAAATTTATTCCTTTGCAGTTGGGAAAAATTGGCTTTTTGCAAAAAAGTAACCATAGAGCTTTCTACCAGCCAAATATGCATGTAGTGGTAGCATCATTCTGTTCATTACTCTCTATGTGTTATTTTGCCAGCATATTCCATGTGCTGACCCGTTTCGGGCTGCAACGTTTCATGTTGCAGACTTTTCAGAGGACGAGTAAGGTGCCTTAGGTCGTGGTCTTATACTCAGTGATGTCGTTAGAGTTGATGGACTCACTTATCTTCCAAGTCTTCCGCTGTTATCGTATTTAGATGGCCTTAAGCCATATTTATCGTACTTATTCTCTTTTGAGATACTCGTTGTAATAAGTGTGTGATTACTACTCTGTTATAAATCCTCCATTTGTACTGTGCGTGTCAGCATTACTGATCCAGGGATGACACTGGTGCACAGCAGCACAGACTGTTTGAGGTCTGGTCGCTACAAAGGTGGTATCAGAGCACACGCTGACTGTAGGACACGACCACTAAGCTTAAACCCTAGAACACTACTCTCTTCTCATTCCTGACTCCTCTCCACTTTCTACTCTTTTAGGAATGGCGGATGCAAGGAACAAGTTCATGCAACCGGATGAAGAGACACCTTTTGGACGACACTTGAAGGAAGTCACTAAGTACCTGAACATCGGAATACCAAGCTTCACCGGAACTTACAACGCCACAGTACCAGAAGAGGAGCGCTGGAAGATTCAAGTTCAAGTTCCAGGAAGGACGTTTACGCCAGTCACTGAGCCTATATAGTTTTCCTTTGATGCACCAACCTGGAGTTTAGGGAAGAGCATGGCAGCCCACATCTCTATGGGACGCATTGGAGAAGTCTACTGCAGGGAGCTTAAGGATACCATTTATTAGATTTGTGGACGCCGAGATGAGCAATGGGAGATGATCAGCACCAAGAAGGATGGATCAATTGCAGCTTTCATCCAGGAGCAAAACCAACACATTCGTCGCCAGGAGAACCAGATGTGCGCAGACATGATAGAACTGAAGAAGGCATTGACCTAGATCTCGGAGTTGGAGGAAGAACTCAAGGCTACACGCGATGGATATGAGGAGGAGATCACCACGTTGTTGGAAAAGAATGACGACCTGATAAAGAAGATCGGAGTATTCATGGGAGACCCAGCACCAGGAGGAGACGATGACGATTCCACTTGCCCGGATAACTACATCATCATCGACGACACCGACTCAGACCCCAGTGAAGATGACTTTGTTGATGAAGCTGGAGCAGATATCATGGAGTCTTCCACCGATCAAAATTTCTAGTAGACCACCAAATCAGTAGTAGTATTTCCCCATGTAAATAGTATAGTCCGAGCACTTTGTAACGATAGTTAGATCGATTGTATGCCGTGTTTGATTGAGTGATATTGTTTGTGTTTGTCTCATGAGCATATGGGTAGTGTTTCCTCTCTAGACCTCATTCTATTCTAAATTCTCATCTTTTCTAAACCTATCAGAGGCCTCCGAGATGCGACACCGGATTTGTTTTCCCACCGGAGATCACTCAGTTGATTCAGCAGCAGAATGCCCTGATGCAAGTGTTAGTACAGAACCAAGGCAACAACAACAACAACAACAACAACAACAACCCACCACCACCACCTGTTGATCACTTAGCCCGTTTCTTGAGGCTAAATCCGCCGGTGTTTTCCAGCAGCACCAAGCCGATTGTTGCAGATGATTGGCTCCGCAAGGTTGGAAGGGAGCTAACCACTGCAGGATGCACAGATGCGGAGAGAGTGCGTTTTGCCGCACATCAGCTTGATGGACCCGCAGCATCATGGTGGGAGAATTACACAGCCACACACCCTATTGACACTGTCGCATGGGACTAGTTTCAGCAAGCTTTCCGTACTACCCATGTTTCAGCAGGAGCCATGGCTATGAAGAAGCGTGAGTTTCGCAACCTACGCCAAGGAGGACGCACCGTAGGCCAGTATGTGGAGGACTTTAGTAAGTTAGCACGTTATGCTCCAGATGACGTTGCTACAGATGCAGCCAAGCAGGAGAAGTTTCTCGAAGGACTGAATGATGAGATGAGCATGCAGTTGATGGTAGCAACCTTCAACAACTACCAGGAGTTGGTAGATAAAGCCCTCATGATTGAAGGGAAGCAGCAGCAGATTGAAAACCGTAAGAGGAAGTATGGACAAGGGAAGTACAATTCTGGAGCTCAGCAGAAGCCACGTTTTACCCCGAAATCGGGAGGACAGTTTCAGCATACCCATGGAGGAGGTAGTTCGCACAACCATAATGGCCCCAAGAATGGTAATGGGAATGGAGGAAGCAACGGCCAGAACCGTACCAGCCCTTCAACCCCAGCTAAGAGAGATATGAGCCAAGTCACTTGCTTTAAGTGCCAGAAGACTGGACATTATGCCAATGAATGTCCTGAAGCCCAGAATGGAAATGTCAATGTAAGCTCTGGGAAGAAGCCGAACCCTTTTAACAAAGGACAAGTGAACCATGTTTACGTGGAGGAGGTTGAAGCACAGCCTGATGCAGTAATAGGTAAGCTTTTGGTTAAGTCATTTACTGCACTCGTTCTTTTTGATACTGGTGCATCGCATTCATATATATCAAGGGGATTTGTGGATAAGTATAAACTGCCCACCAAGGTTCTTAAAACACCTATGTTAGTAAGTTCACCAGGAGCAAAGTATATGGCAAACCAAGGATGTTTTCAGATGCCATTGGCCATAGGTAGGCATGTTTTCCCCTCAGACCTAATAGTCTTGGAGTCGCAAGGTTTGGATGTAATTTTGGGTATGGATTGGCTATCGATGTACGGAGGAAACATCGATTGCGCCAGCAAGACGATTTCGCTTACCACCCCAGAAGGAAGAAGGATTAAGTATGTATCCCGGCATGTGCCGAAGAGGACTCAAGTGAATTCCTGATCAGGAGTTGTACAGGAGGAAGTACCAGTGGTGAAGGATTACCCCGATGTATTTCCAGAAGAGTTGCCAGGCATGCCACCGGATAGAGACATTGAGTTTTTGATCGAGCTTTTGCCAGGCACAGGACCAATATCTAAGAGACCGTACAGGATGCCCGCAAAGGATTTGGAAGAAATTAAGAAGCAGATTAAGGAGTTACTGGATAAAGGCTATATTCGCCCAAGCTCGTCACCTTGGGGATCACCCGTACTTCTAGTGGAGAAGAAAGATGGATCGTTGAGGATGGTTGTTGATTATCGAGGATTGAACGAAGTGACCATCAAGAACAAGTACCCACTGCCGATGATCAATGATTTGTTTGACCGCTTACAAGGAGCTAAGGTATTTTCCAAGATCGATCTATGATCAGGATACCATCAGTTAAAGATTCGAGAGCAGGATATACCTAAGACGGCTTTTACCACCAGGTATGGGCTATATGAGTATACCATTATGTCATTTGGTCTGACTAATGCACCTGCCTATTTCATGAACCTGATGAACAAAGTGTTTATGGAGTTTTTGGATAAGTTCGTCGTGGTGTTCATTGATGATATTTTGGTCTACTCAAAGAACGAAGAGGAGCATAAGGAGCATTTGCGTTTGGTACTTGAGAAGCTCAGAGAACATCAGTTATACGCCAAGTTCAGCAAATGTGAGTTTTGGCTGAAGGAAGTTGGATTCCTTGGACATGTTATATCCGGAGAAGGAATAGCAGTAGACCCCGCCAAAGTTGACACAGTAATAAGCTGGGAATCACCCACGTCAGTTGGAGAGATCCGGAGTTTTCTTGGACTTGCAGGATACTACCGGAGGTTCATTGAGAATTTCTCGAAGATTGCTAAACCCATGATAGAGCTGTTAAAGAAGGACACCAAGTTCAATTGGACTGAGGATTGTGAAGCTAGTTTTCAGGAGTTGAAGAAATGTTTGGTTACATCACCAGTGTTGATTCTGCCAGACCAACGCAAGGATTATGAAGTTTATTGTGACACTTCTCGTCGAGGACTTGGAGCAGTGCTTATGCAGGAAGGAAGAGTTGTTTCATATGCTTCACGGCAACTTAAACCCCATGAGAAGAATTATGCCACGCATGATCTGGAGTTAGCAGCCGTAGTGCATGCATTGAAGACATGGAGACATTTTCTCATCGGAGATCACTGTGAGGTGTACACGGATCACAAGAGTTTGAAGTACATTTTCACGCAAAAGGAGTTGAATCTCAGGCAGAGGAGATGGTTGGAACTCATAAAGGATTATGATATGAGATTGCACTATCACCCCGGAAAGGCTAACGTAGTAGCAGACGCGTTGAGCCGCAAGAGCCATGTCAACACACTCATGACCGGAGAGTTACCGAAAGTATTAGCCGAGGATCTTCGCGAGCTATGTTTGGAGATAGTACTGAGAGGTTACGTAGCAACGTTGGAGATTCAGTCTACCTTGATGGAAAAGATCAGGGAAGCTCAAAAGACAGACAAAGAGATTGCAGAAATAAAGAAAAAGATGAGTAAAGGGAAAGCCAAGGGATTTCGTGAGGATGAGCACGATACCTTATGATTTGAGGACCGCGTTTATGTGCCAAATGATCCGGAGATCAGGAAGTTGATCTTGCAAGAGGCCCATGATTCGCCGTATTCGATTCACCCAGGAAATACCAAGATGTATTTGGATTTGAAGGATACTTTCTGGTGGACCGGAATGAAGAAGGATATTGCGGAGTATGTAGCAGTTTGTGATGTATGTCAGAGAGTAAAGGCAGAGCATCAGAAGCCAGCAGGATTGCTACAGCCATTGCCGATACCCGAATGGAAATGGGATAAACTAGGCATGGATTTTATCACGGGATTGCCCAGGACTCGTTCAGGCTATGACTCAATATGGGTTGTAGTCGATCGTTTGACGAAAGTAGCTCATTTCATCCCAGTGAAGACCACTTACACCAGTGCTAAGTTGGCAAAGATATACATGTCCAGAATCGTATGTTTGCATGGAGTTCCGAGGACCATTGTATCAGATAGAGGAAACCAGTTTACCTCAAAGTTTGGGAATCAGTTACATGAAACTTTGGGAACCAGGCTAGAATTCAGTACAGCTTTTCACCCACAGACAGATGGACAGACCAAGAGAGTCAATCATATTTTGGAGGACATGTTGAGAGCTTGTGCGCTAGATTATGGATCTAGTTGGGACGACAACCTGCCGTATGCAGAGTTTTCTTACAACAACAGTTATCAAACCAGTTTGAAGATGGCCCCTTTCAAAGCTTTATACGGAAGGAGGTGTAGAACACCATTGTTATGGGACGAAGTTGGAGACCGCCAGTTGTTTGGACCAGATTTGATTAAGGATTCGGAACAGAAGGTGAAATTGATTCGCGATAGGCTCAAGGTAGCCCAGTCCAGGCAGAAGAGTTATGCGGATTCTAAACGCAAGGAGACAGTTCAAGAAGTCGGAGACAGAGTTTATCTTCGTGTATCACCACTACGAGGAGTGAAGCGCTTTGGAGTTAAAGGAAAGTTAGTGCCACGTTTTGTCGGACCATACAAGGTTTTGGAGCGTATGGGAGAAGTTGCTTACAAGCTGGAATTGCCTGAAGGATTGTCAGGAGTTCATGATGTATTTCACGTTTCCAAGTTGAAGTAGTGCCATGCAGAGATGGCTGAGATACCACTGAGAGATACAGTGCCACTGGAAGCGATTCAGTTGGAAAGTGATTTGACCTATGAGGAGAAACCAGTTAAGATTCTCGAGTATGCCAGCCGAGTCACCCGCGGCAAGGTTATCAAGTTCTGCAAAGTTCAGTGGAGTCACCACACTGAAGATGAAGCCACCTGGGAGCGAGAGGAAGATCTACGGAAGAACAACTCTCACCTATTTTCTAGCCAACCCGAATCTCGAGGGCGAGATTATCTTGAGGGGGTAGGTTTGTAACATCCCAAATTTTCAATTTGGAATGTTATATATTAGATCATCATTGCATAGCATATTTTACTGCATTTTGGCAAATCCTCGAAAATCCTAAGAAACTCAAGGACCCTCGAAGAGAGTTGGGGATTTTTCCCGGTTTTCATATTTGATTTCTTATCAAATAATAAAACGAGGATTTTTGGTTTTAATTATTGTTCTCTCCGAAAAATATTTCATATTAAAATAAATGAGAGGGGAAAATATGACTTCTCCAAAATAATTGAAATATTGGAGGAAAAATATTAAAATCAAATATTTGATTTTATTCGGATTTTATTTGCAATTTTAATTGCATTAGAAAAATTGCACGTTTTCAAAACTGCATTTTTGGTCCAAGAAAATGTTCATCTTGTTCTAATTATTTTAATTAGAAGGTGAAATTTTGTTTTGGCATTTTTGAATTTTGATTTATTTTTCTAGGATTTTTTTAGTTCGGCGGAATTATTTAAAAAAACGCCCGAGCGCCGACTGGGCCGAACCCCAGCCGACGGCCCAGCTCCCCAGCGCCCGTCTCCCTCTCGGGCACGATAGGGTCGCCGCCGCCGAGTCCCGCACGGCCACGCCGCCGCCCCTAGCCCCTTTCCCAAGCTGTTTATTTTTTTCGAAACCCTAGGTTTATTTTTTTAGATCGGTTTATTTTTTTGGTTTAATTAATTAGTGAACGTTCACCGATATGTTCGTTTTAACGAACGTGTTCGTTGGTTAGTCGCTGTAAACGAACGTCCGTTCGTTTAACTGTTCGTCAGTTTTATTTTTCGTCGGTTTTTCCGCGATTATTCCAGATCGCGATTTCTGATCAGATTTTCGTTCTGGTTTATCTTTTCGCTCGTTTATCGGAATCAGGCGATTCAAGCGCCTAGAGTTTCGTCTCGAAATTCTCTTTCCATTTAACCAACTCAAACAAGTTTTTGCTACTGTAAAATTTGACTTAGATCTAGATTAGTAAATGAAGCTTGTTTCTTTCGCCGTTTGACTTTCGTTGCTTCGTTTGATTTGATTCTTTTTGCAAACCGGAGTTCTTAAGTTGAACTTTCTGGTTAGATCTTTTATTTGAGTTTTACCTATGCATTTTATGAGGGCTTATTGTATGCTTGTTTGTTTGCGATAGAGTACCCGGAGTGCGCCGCTTGCTACTTCGAATCTCTAGGTTTCACGGATCATCAGCAAGGCAAGTAACACTTTGATCATACCTCTTTTACTACCCAGTTTTATTGCATTAGACAAAACCTCAAACATTGCATGGTTAGGATCTAATTAAATTGTGGGTATTGGGAAGTAGTTGAGGTAGTACCTATTACCTGTTTTATTTATCAAACCCTTGGGAGTTACTTCTACGTTTGCTTATATTGCTATGCTATGCTAGTAGACGTGGATTGGGTTTGAGTGTATCCATGACAGATGTGAGATTGTTAATATGTGGTTAAACTTAAGGTGGCAACTAAAACTCACATCTGGGTGGATTGAGGTACCTGGGTATTCCAGGATTGCCTGTTTTTCTTTTGGACCGCCACCCAGGTTCAAAGGGATCATGAGATTATTCATGCTAGAAACTTCCGTGTGCAGCCACAAGCTATTATGGGCTCTAGCATAGTTGATTAAGTTGTGTGAACTCTTACAGTGGTAGACTAGCAGATGTAGGGGATGTAGGTGTACCGGTCTACTCATCGTAAGGTGCTAACGCTTTTGAAAGATTGTGTCTCGGTCATCCGTTTCTCAAACATCATGTAGTGCGAGAATCAAGCGGAGGCGATCGAGTCTTGTGGGGAAAAGTGCACAAACCTCTGCAGAGTGTACAATCTAATCATGGTTAGCCGTGTCCCCGGTTATGGACATCTTGAGTATCTAGTACTTGGATTATCATGTGAATCTCATCATGTTACTTTAATTAATTTTGTTGGGTTAATGATGATACTTAATTGGGATTGAGAATGCTGTCAACCATTCTCAATGTTTAACAACCACCATGATAGTTAAATAAAATTTATTCCTTTGCAGTAGGGAAAAATTGGCTTTTTGCAAAACAGTAACCATAGAGCTTTCTACCAGCCAAATATGCATGTAGTGGTAGCATCATTCTGTTCATTACTCTCTATGTGTTATTTTGCCAGCATATTCCATGTGCTGACCCGTTTCGGGCTGCAACGTTTCATGTTGCAGACTTTTCAGACGACGAGTAAGGTGCCTTAGGTCGTGGCCTTATACTCAGTGATGCCGTTGGAGTTGATGGACTCACTTATCTTCCAAGTCTTCCGCTGTTATCGTATTTAGATGGCCTTAAGCCATATTTATCATACTTATTCTCTTTTGAGATACTCATTGTAATAAGTGTGTGATTGCTACTCTGTTATAAATCCTCCATTTGTACTGTGCGTGTCAGCATTACTGATCCAGGGATGACACTGGTGCACAGCAGCACAGACTGTTTGAGGTCTGGTCGCTACATGGGAGGTGATAGTCACACTGCTTACCACCAACGTCTTATTTTGATTCGGCGGTATTGTGGGATGAAGTGGCCCGGACCAACCTTACATGTCCACGCACATGAGACCGGTTCCACCGACTGACATGCAACTAGTTTTGCATAAAGGTGGTTGCCGAGTGTCTGTTTCTCCTACTTTAGTTGAATCGAATTTGACTGCGACCGGTCCTTGAAGAAGGTTAAAACAACAAACTTGACGAAACACCATTGTGGTTTTTGCCGTAGGTAAGAACGGTTCTTGCTAGAAACCCTTAGCAGCCACGTAAAACTTGCAACAACAAAGTAGCGGACGTCTAACTTGTTTTTGCAGGGTATGTTGTGATGTGATATGGTCAAGACATGAGGTGATATACATTATTGTATGAGATGATCATGTTTTGTAAGATATCTGGCAACCGACAGGAGCCTTATGGTTGTCTCTTTATTGTATGAAATGCATACGCCATGTAATTGCTTTACTTTATCACTATGTGTTAGCGATAGTTGTAGAAGCAATAGTTGGCGAGACCACCATGACGACACGATGGAGATGAAAGTGTCAAGCCGGTGACGATTGAGATCATGACGATCCTTTGGAGATGGAGATCAAAAGCACGAGATGATGATGGCCATATCATGTCACATATTTTGATTGCATTTGATGTTTATCTTTTATGCATCTTATTTTGCTTAGTACAACGGTAGCACTATAAGATGATCCCTTCACTAAATTTCAAGGTAAAAGTGTTCTCCCCGAGTATGCACCATTGCTACAGTTTGTCGTGTTGAGACACCACGTGATGATCGGGTATGCACCATTGCCAAACAGCTCGCTGGAGACGTGAGCTGGTCGAGGAGGCTGACGAGGCGGCTCTTGGGGCAGTCTGTGCCCGCGTCGGACGCAGGCTCGTCGGAGATGCGAGCCTCGCCAAGAAGATTGGCGAGGCAGCTCGCCGCGCAGGCGTCATCGACGCCTTGCAGCGCGTCGGGGCAAGCGCCGTCGGGCGTGCCGGGCTGGCTACGCTTGCTGGGAAGGAAAAGGGTTCCCGTCCAGAACAGGTCTCCGGACGACAGTGCACCTGGCCCCACGGTGGGCGCCAAATGTCGGGTGGTAGGTGTGACATATGCCAACGGGTGTCTTATCATTGTGGGAGCCAGTAAGACATCGCCAGTGCCTGGAAACGGGATAAGGCGAAGACATGCACGCCGGCAAATCTTACCCAGGTTCGGGGCTCTCCGTGGAGATAACACCCCTAGTCCTGCTCTACGGGGTCTCCGCATGATCACTAGATCAACACAAGTAGCTACAAGTGGCTCCTTGAGCTGTTTGGCTAGAGGAAGAAGAAGGGCAAGGCTAGCTCTCCTCTTCTCTCTATGTGGTGTCTAAAACTCTAAAAGATCAACCCTTTGCATGGGTGCCTTGGGGGGTTTATATAGGCCTACCCCCCAGGGGTACAATGGTAATCCGGCTGGATGCGGGTCCAGGCTGTCAATGTCTGTATCCGCCGGCTTCTCCGCCGGCCGCTGGGGCCCGCCGACAGGTGGGTCCCGCCGGCTGCCGGCCTCTTGGCCGACAGGCCGGCCCCACCGCCTGGGGGTCTTGTCGGCGGCTGGTTACTGTAGCCTCGCCCCTGTTGATGAGGGCTTTGTCGAGGTAAGCATGGCTACAGTGCCACCGCCTGGCGGGCTCTCACTGTAGCCTTACCTCGTCTTGTCTCCTTAATGATGCACATACTTCGAGGGAGTGGGGTAGCCGGCTATTGGGAGCCGGCTACGCCCCAGGCCGACTGGGGGAGGCTTGGCCGCCTTCGAGCGTCTCTCTGGCTGAAGGGGCCCGCCACCCGCGAGCCGTACTGACAGCTTGTCATGGGTGGCGTCATGGTCAACATGGCATCAGTGTCGCGCCGGACGGGGGATGGCCGGCCCGTACGGCGCACTGTGGCCACGCGTGCTCCGGGATTCGGGGGTGGCAGGCTGTACTGTAGCCATGCCCCGTCTCGTCACCGTTATGTGGGTGCAGCCCTTGAGGATGCGATCTTGGCCGCTTGCCAGGAGCCGGTCTTCTTGTCGCCGGCTTCTGGGAGTCGGTCCTCTTGCGGCCGGCTTCTTGGAGTCGGCCATCTTGTGGCTCTCTTCGGGAGGGTTTTTAAGGCCGCGTCGCCTTCCAGTAGTCCGCCTGTGAGATAACCGGCCAGGGGAAGGCGGCCCTGTGCTTGGGGCGCTTGAAGGCTCGATCGGCCCAATAATTTCTTGAAGAGCCAGGGGGAGTCGGTTAGGCTACCCGTGGTCATTATCTCCGACAGCGGTGGAGCTGTCAGTTGGTGCAGTTCTAAACAAAGCGTTATGGCGGGATCTACGTGTGAAGCGGAGTACATAGCTGCTTCGGAAGCAGCAAATGAAGGAGTCTGGATGAAGGAGTTCATATCCGATCTAGGTGTCATACCTAGTGCATCGGGTCCAATGAAAATCTTTTGTGACAATATTGGTGCAATTGCCTTGGCAAAGGAATCCAGATTTCACAAGAGAACGCACATCAAGAGATGCTTCAACTCCATCCGGGATCAAGTCTAGGTGGGAGACATAGAAATTTGCAAGATACATACGGATCTGAATGTTGCAGACCCGTTGACCAAGCCTCTTCCACGAGCAAAACATGATCAGCACCAAGGCTCCATGGGTGTTAGAATCAGTACTGTGTAATCTAGATTATTGACTCTAGTGCAAGTGGGAGACTGAAGGAAATATGCCCTAGAGGCAATAATAAAGTTATTATTTATTTCCTTATATCATGATAAATGTTTATTATTCATGCTAGAATTGTATTAACCGGAAACATAATACTTGTGTGAATACATAGACAAACAGAGTGTCACTAGTATGCCTCTACTTGCCTAGCTCGTTGATCAAAGATGGTTATGTTTCCTAGCCATTGACATGAGTTGTCATTTCATTAACGGGATCACATCATTAGGAGAATGATGTGATTGACTTGACCCATTCCGTTAGCTTAGCACTCAATTGTTTAGTATTCTGCTATTGCTTTCTTCATGACTTATACATGTTCCTATGACTATGAGATTATGCAACTCCCGTTTACCGGAGGAACACTTTGTGTGCTACCAAACGTCACAACGTAACTGGGTGATTATAAAGGTGCTCTACAAGTGTCTCCGAAGGTACTTGTTGGGTTGGCGTATTTCGAGATTAGGATTTGTCACTCCGATTGTCGGAGAGGTATCTCTGGGCCCACTCGGTAATGCACATCACTATAAGCCTTGCAAGCATTGTTACTAATGAGTTAGTTGCGGGATGATGTGTTACTGAACGAGTAAAGAGACTTGCCGGTAACGAGATTGAACTAGGTATCGAGATACCGATGATCGAATCTCCGGCAAGTAACATACCGATGACAAAGGGAACAACGTATGTTGTTATGCGGTCTGACTGATAAAGATCTTCATGGAATATGTAGGAGCAAATATGAGCATCCAGGTTCCGCTATTGGTTATTGACCGAAGACGTGTCTCGGTCATGTCTACATAGTTCTCGAACCCGTAGGGTCCGCACGCTTAAAGTTCGATGACGGTTATATTATGAGTTTATGTGTTTTGATGTACCGAAGGTAGTTCGGAGTCCCGGATGTGATCACGGACATGACGAGGAGTCTCTAAATGGTCGAGACATAAAGATTGATATATTGGAAGCCTATATTTAGATATCGGAAGTGTTCCGGCTGAAATCGGGATTTTACCGGAGTACCGGGGGTTACCGAAACCCCCCGGGGGTTTAATGGGCAAAGATGGGCCTTAGTGGAGAACAGGAGGGGCGGCCAGGGCAGGCCGCGCGCCCCCTCCCCCTCTAGTCCGAATTGGACAAGGAGGGGGAGGGCGGCGCCCCGCTTTCCTTCCTCTTTCCCTCCTCCTTCCCCCTTCTCCTACTCCAACTAGGAAAGGAGGGAGTCCTACTCCCGGTGGGAGTAGGACTCCTCCCTGGCGCGCCTCCTCCTGGCGGGCCGCCTCTCCCGCCTTGCTCCTTTATATACGGGGGCAGGGGGCACCTCTTGTAGCGACCAGACCTCAAATGGCCTGTGCTGCTGTGCACCAGTGTCATCCCTGGATCAGTAATGCTGACACGCACAGTACAAATGGAGGATTTATAACAGAGTAGCAATCACACACTTATTACATCGAATATCTCCGAAGAGATTAAGTATGATAAACATGGCTTAAGGCCATCTAATAACGAATACAGCGGAAGACTTGGAAGATAAGTGAGTCCATCAACTCCAGCGGCATCACTGAGTATAAGACCACGACCTAAGGCACCTTACTCGTCGTCTGAAAAGTCTGCAACATGAAACGTTGCAGCCCGAAAACGGGTCAGCACATAGAATCTGCTGGCAAAGTAACACATAGAGAGCAATGAACAATAATAATGCTATACTATATGCATATATGGCTGGTGGAAAGCTATATGGTTACAGTTTTGCGAAAAGCCAATTTTATCCTACTTCAAAGGAATAAATTTTATTTAACTATCATGGTGTTTGTGAAACATTGAGAAGGTACCTCCAACTCAATCCCAATTAAGTGTCATCATTAACCCAACAAAATTAATTATAAGTAACATGGTGATGAGATTCAAATGATAATCCAGGTACTAGATACTCAAGTTGTCCATAACCGGGGACACGGCTAACCATGATTAGTTTGTACACTCTGCAGAGGTTTGCGCACTTTTCCCCACAAGACTCGATCGCCTCCGCTTGATTCTCGCACTACATGATGTTTGAGAAACGGATGACCGAGACACAGCCTTTCAGAAACAATCACTCTTTACTCTGGATGGACCGGTACACCTACTTTCCCCTACATCTGCTAGCCCACCTCTTCAAGAGATCTTGTAACCTACTCAACTATGCTAGAGCCCATAATAGCTTGTGGCTGCACACGGAAGTTTCCAGCATGAATAATCTTATGATCCCTTTGAGCCTGGGTGGCGGACCTTATACAAACAGACAACACTGGGTTCTCCAGGTGCCTCAATCCACCCAGATGTGAGTTTTAGTTGCCACCTTAAGTTGAACCATTAATAAGCATCTCACATCTGTCATGAATATCTCTCAAACCCATCCACGTCTACGAGCATAGCATGGCAATAATAAAAGCAACGTAGAAGTAACTCCCAAGGGTTTGATAAGAAAAACAGGTAATAGGTACTACCTCAACTACTTCCCAATACCCACAATTTAATTAGATCCTAATCATGCAAGTGTTTGAGGAAAGCAAATCTAATGCAGTAAAACTGGGTATGAACGGGATATGATCAAAGTGTTACTTGCCTTGCTGATGATCCGCAAAACCTAGCGAGTCGAAGTAACAAGCGGCACACTCCGGGTACTCTATCGCAAACAAACAAGCATACAATCAGTACTCATCTAATGCACAGGTAAAACTCGAATGAAAGATTCAACCAGAAAGTTCAACTTAAGAACTCCGGTTTGCAAAAAGAATCAACTCGAAAGAAGCAACGAAAGACAAACGGCGAAAGAAAGAAACTTCGTTTGCTTATCTGGATCTAGGTCAAATTTCACTGTGGCAAAAACTTGTTTGAGTAGGTTAAACGGAAAGAGAATTTTGAGACGAAACTCTAGGTGCTTGAATCGCCTGATTCCGATAAACGAGCGAGAAGTTAAACAGAATCGAAGATTCGATCAGAAATCGAATCTGAGAAAATAACGAGAAAAATCCAACGAAAAAGAAAACGGACGAACAGTTAAATAACGGACGTTCGTTAACAGAGAAAAACCGACGAACGCGTTCGTTAAAACGAACGGTTCGGTGAACGCTCGCAAAATAATAAAACCGAAAAAACCGATCTAGGGTTTTTTTTAAAGAAAACCGGCAACGGCGAGGTGCGGCTACCTCGGGGACGGGCTCCGGCGAGGCTCCGGCGACGGGGCTGCGGGGCTCGGGCGGCTCGGGGGCGAGGGGCGGGGCTCCGGCGGCGGCTCCGGCGAGCGGCGGCGGCGGCGCGGATCCGTGCGGGCGGCGGCGGGCGAGGCGAGTGCGGCGGCGGCGGCTTGCGGTGAGGGAGAGGGGGGGGCGGCGGCGGTATAAATAGGGGGGTGGAGGTGACTTGGGGGAGGGGGTGGCCAGCGGGTGCCGTGCGGGAGCCGGACTCGGCCATGGCGGCGGCGGCGTCTCGTGCGCGAGGAGGAGAGGCGCGAGGTGGGCCGGCGGCCTGGCTGGGCTGCGGCCCGGTCGGGCTTGCGCAGTTTTTTTTTAAATAAGTTCCGCGGTAAATAATTTGTAGAAAAATAAATCAAAATCAGAAAAATATGAAATAAATTTTCCCCGTCTAGTTAGAAAATCTAGAATAGGGTGAACATTTTTTTATATCAAAATAAATATTATGAAAACATGCAATATTTTTAATGCAATAAAAATTGCAAATAAAATCCAAATAAATTCCAAATAATGATTTTAACATTTTTCCTCCAGTATTTCAATTGTTCTGGAGAAGTCATATTTTCTCCTCTCGTTTATTTTAAAATGAAATATTTTTCCAGAGAGAAAATAATTAAAACCAAAATCCTCGTCTTATTATTTGATAAAAATCAAATATGAAAATTTAAGAAAAATCCCCAACTCTCTCCGAGGGTCCTTGAGTTGCTTAGGATTTATCGAGGATTTGTCAAAATGCAATAAAACATGATATGCAATGATGATCTATGTATAACATACCAAATTGAAAATTTGGGATGTTACAAACCTACCCCCCTTAAGATGAATCTCGCCCTCGAGATTCGGGTTGGCTAGAAAACAGGTGGGAGTGGTCTTTCCGTAGATCTTCCTCTCGCTCCCAGGTGGCTTCATCTTCTGTGTGGTGACTCCACTGGACTTTGCAAAACTTGATAACCTTGCTGCGGGTAACTCGGCTGGCATACTCGAGAATCTTAACTGGCTTCTCCTCATAAGTCAAATCACTTTCCAACTGTATCGCTTCCAGTGGCACAGTATCTCTCAGTGGTATCTCAGCCATCTCTGCGTGGCACTTCTTCAACAGCGAAACGTGAAATACATCATGTACTCCAGACAATCCTTCGGGCAATTCCAGCTTGTAGGCAACTTCTCCTATACGTTCCAACACTCTGTATGGTCCGATAAAACGGGGCGCTAACTTTCCCTTAACTCCAAAGCGCTTCACTCCTCGAAGGGGTGATACTCGAAGATACACTCTGTCTCCGACTTCGTGAACGGTCTCCTTTCATTTAGAATCAGCATAACTCTTCTGCCTGGACTGGGCTACCTTGAGCCTATCGCGAATCAACCTTACTTTCTGTTCAGACTCCTTAATCAAATCTGGTCCAAACAACTGACGGTCTCCAACTTCGTCCCATAACAACGGTGTTCTACACCTCCTTCCGTACAAGGCTTCGAAAGGGGCCATCTTCAAACTGGTTTGATAACTGTTGTTATATGAAAACTCCACATATGGCAAATTGTCGTCCCAACTAGATCCATAATCTAGTGCACATGCTCTCAACATGTCCTCCAAAATCTGGTTGACTCTTTCGGTCTGTCCATCTGTCTGTGGGTGGAAAGCTGTACTAAATTCCAGCCTGGTTCCCAATGTTTCATGTAACTGCTTCCAAAACTTCGAGGTAAATTGGGTTCCTCTGTCTGATACAATGGTCCTCGGAACTCCATGCAAACATACGATCCTGGTCATGTATATCTTTGCCAACTTAGCACTGGTGTAAGTGGTCTTCACTGGAATGAAATGAGCCACTTTCGTCAAACGGTCAACTACAACCCATATCGAGTCATAGCCTGAACAAGTCCTGGGTAATCCTGTGATAAAATCCATGCCTATTTTATCCCACTTCCATTCGGGTATCGGCAATGGATGCAGCAATCCTGCTGGCTTCTGATGCTCTGCCTTCACTCTCTGACATACATCACAAACTGCTACATACTCCGCAATATCCTTCTTCATTCCGGTCCACCAGAAAGTATTCTTCAAATCCAAATACATCTTGGTATTCCCTGGGTGAATCGAGTATGGTGAATCATGGGCTTCTTGCAAAATCAACTTCCTGATCTCCGGATCATTTGGCACATATACGCGGTCCTCGAACCATAAGGTATCGTGCTCACCTCACGAAATCCCTTGGCTTTTCCTTTGCTCATCTTCTCCTTTATCTCTTCAATCTCCTTGTCTGTCTTCTGAGCTTCTCTGATCCTTTCCATCAAGGTAGACTGAATCTCCAATGTCGCTAAATAGCCTCTTGGGACTATCTCCAAACATAGCTCGCGAAGGTCCTCGACTAACTCCTGAGGTAACTCTCCTGTCATGAGGGTGTTGACATGACTCTTGCGGCTCAACGCGTCTGCTACTACGTTAGCCTTTCCTGGGTGATAATGCAATCTCATATCATAATCTTTAATGAGCTCCAACCATCTCCTCTGTCTGAGATTTAACTCCTTCTGCGTGAAAATATACTTCAAGCTCTTGTGATCCGTGTACACCTCACAATGGTTTCCGATGAGAAAATGTCTCCACGTCTTCAATGCATGCACCACGGCTGCTAATTCCAAATCATGCGTAGCATAATTCTTCTCATGGGGTTTAAGTTGTCGTGAAGCATATGACACAACTCTTTCTTCCTGCATAAGCACTGCTCCAAGTCCTCGACGAGAAGCGTCGCAATAAACTTCATAATCCTTGCGTTGATCTGGCAGAATCAACACTGGTGATGTAACCAATCGTTTCTTCAGCTCTTGGAAACTAGCTTCACATTCCTCAGTCCAATTGAATTTGGTGTCCTTCTTCAATAGGTCAGTCATGGGCTTAGCAATCTTTGAGAAATTCTCGATGAATCTCCGGTAGTATCCTGCAAGTCCAAGAAAACTCCGGATTTCTCCAACTGTCGTGGGTGATTCCCAACTTGTCACTGTGTAAACCTTGGCAGGGTCTACTGCTATTCCTTCTCCAGAAATAACATGTCCAAGGAATCCAACTTCCTTCAACCAAAACTCACATTTGCTGAACTTGGCATATAATTGATGTTCTCTGAGCTTCTTAAGTACCAATCGTAAATGCTCCTCATGCTCTTCTTCATCCTTGGAAAAGATTGAAATATCATCAATGAACACCACGACGAACTTATCCAAAAACTCCATAAACACTTTGTTCATCAGGTTCATGAAATAGGCAGGTGCGTTAGTCAGACCAAATGACATAACGGTATACTCATACAATCCATATCTGGTGGTAAAGGCCGTCTTGGGTATATCCTGCTCTCGAATCTTTAACTGATGGTACCCTGATCGTAGATCGATCTTGGAAAATACTTTAGCTCCTTGTAAGCGGTCAAACAAATCATTGATCATCGGCAGTGGGTACTTGTTTTTGATGGTCACTTCATTCAAACCTCGGTAATCAACAACCATCCTTAGTGATCCATATTTCTTCTCCACTAGAAGTACTGGGGATCCCCAAGGTGACGAACTTGGGCGAATATAGCCTTTATCCAGTAACTCCTTGATCTGCTTCTTAATTTCTTCCAAATCCTTTGCGGGCATCTTGTACGGTCTCTTAGATATTGGCCCTGTGCCTGGCAAAAGTTCAATCAAAAACTCAATGTCTCTATCTGGTGGCATGCCTGGCAACTCTTCTGGAAATACATCCGGATAATCCTTCACCACTGGTACTTCCTCCTGTACAACTCCTGATAAGGAATTCACTTGAGTCCTCTTCGGCATATGCCGAGATACATACTTGATCCTTTTTCCTTCCGGGGTGGTAAGTAAAATCGTCTTGCTGGCACAATCGATGTTTCCTCCATACAACGATAGCCAATCCATTCCCAGAATCACATCCAAACCTTGCGATTCGAAAACAATGAGGTCTGAGGGGAAAACATGCCTACCAATGGCCAGTGGTATCTGAAAACATCCTTGGGTGGCCATATACTCTGCTCCTGGCGAGGTTACTAACATAGGGGTTTTGAGAACTTGGGTGGACATCTTAAACTTGTTTACGAATCCCCTTGATATGTATGAATGCGATGCACCAGTATCGAAAAGAACGGTTGCAGTAAATGACTTAACCAAAAACTTACCTATTACTGCATCAGGCTGAGCTTCAACCTCCTCCACGCTCACGTGGTTCACATGTCCTTTGTTGAACGGGTTCGGCTTCTTCCCAGAGCTTCCATTGCCATTTCCATTTTGGGCTTCGGGACAATCAGTAGCATAATGTCCCGTCTTCTGGCACTTGAAACAAGTAATGTGACTTAGATCTCTCTTGGTTGGGGTAGATGGGTTGGTGCGGTTCTGTCCGTTTCCTCCTCCATTCCCATCACCATTCTTGGAGCCATTATGGTTGTGCGAACTACCTCCTCCATGGGTATGCTGAAACTGTCCTCCCGGCTTCGGGGTAAATCGTGGCTTCTGCTGGGCTCCAGAATTGTACTTCCCTTGTCCATACTTCCTCTTACGGTTTTCAATCTGCTGTTGCTTCCCTTCAATCATGAGAGCTTTATCTACCAGCTCCCTGTAGTTGTTGAAGGTTGCTACCATCAACTGCATACTCAGTTCATCATTCAGTCCTTCCAAGAATTTCTCTTGCTTGGCAGCGTCTGTAGCAACGTCATCTGGTGCATAACGTGCTAACTTACTGAATTCCTCCACATACTGGCCTACGGTGCGTCCTCCTTGGCGTAGGTTACGGAACTCACGCTTCTTCATAGCCATAGCTCCTGCTGAAACATGAGCTGTACGGAAAGCTTGCTGAAACTGGTCCCATGTGACAGTGTCAATAGGGTGCGTGGCTGTATAATTCTCCCACCATGATGCTGCGGGTCCATCAAGCTGATGTGCGGCAAAACGCACTCTTTCCGCATCTGTGCATCCTGCAGTGGTCAACTCCCTTCCAACTTTGCGGAGCCAATCATCTGCTACAATCGGCTCGGTGCTACTGGAAAACACCGGCGGGTTTAGCCTTAAGAAGCGGGCTAAGTGATCAACAGGTGGTGGTGGCGGTGGGTTGTTGTTGTTGTTGTTGCCTTGGTTCTGCACTAACACTTGCATCAGGGCATTCTGTTGCTGAATCAACTGGGTGATCTCTGGCGGGAAAACAAATCCGGTGTCGCGTCTCGGAGGCATCTGATAGGTTTAGAAAAGATGAGAGTTAAGAATAGAATGAGGTCTAGAGAGAAAACACTACCCATATGCTCATGAGACAAATTCAATCAATATCACTCAATCAATTCAAACAAGGCAAAACAATCGATCTAACTAGCGTTACAAAGTGCTTGAACTATACTATTAAATGGGGGAAAACTACTACTGATATGGTGGTCTACTAGAAATTCTGATCCGTTGAAGACTCCATGATGTCTGCTCCAGCTTCATCAACTCAGTCGTCTTCACTTGGTTCCGAGTCGGTGTCGTCGATGATGATGTAGTTATCCGGACAAGTGCATTCGTCGACTTCTGCTTTTGGCACTGGATTTCCCACGAATGCTCCAATCTTCTTCACCAGGTCGTCAATCTTCCCTACTAGTGCGTTGATTTCCTCCAAATAATCTTCGCGTGTAGCCTTGAGTTCTTCTTGGAGCTCCTTGATCTTCGTTAATGCCTTCTTCAGTTCTTCCTTGTCCGTGCACATCTGGTTCTCCTGGCGACGAATATGTTGGTTCTGCTCCTGGATGAAAGCTGCAATTGATCCATCCTTCTTGGTCTTGATTGTCTCCCATTGCGCGTCTCGACGTCCACAAATCTGATAAATTGTATCCTTAAGCTCCTGGTGGTAGACTTCTCCAATGCGTCCCATGGCGATATGTGCGGCCATGCTCTTCCCTAAACTCCAAGTTGGTGCTTCGAAAACCAATCTTATGGCACTAAACATCCTTCCTGGAATGATAACTTGAATCTTCCAGCTCTCCTCTTCAGGTAATGTGGCGTTGTAGGTTCCGGTGATGCTTGGTATTCCTATGTTCAAGTACTTGGTGACTTCCTTCAAGTGTCGACCAAACGGCGTGTCTTCATCTGGTTGCATGAACTTGCTCCTTGCATTCGCCATTCCTAAAAGAGTAGAAAGTGGAGAGGGGTCAGAAATGAGAAGAGAGAAGCTTTCTAGGGCTTAAGCTTAGTGGTCGTGTCCTACAGTCAGCGTGTGCTCTGATACCAACTTTGTAGCGACCAGACCACAAATGGCATGTGCTGCTGTGCACCAGTGTCATCCCTGGATCAGTAATGCTGACACGCACAGTACAAATGGAGGATTTATAACAGAGTAGCAATCACACACTTATTACATCGAATATCTCCGAAGAGATTAAGTATGATAAACATGGCTTAAGGCCATCTAATAACGAATACAGCGGAAGACTTGGAAGATAAGTGAGTCCATCAACTCCAGCGGCATCACTGAGTATAAGACCACGACCTAAGGCACCTTACTCGTCGTCTGAAAAGTCTGCAACATGAAACGTTGCAGCCCAAAACCGGGTCAGCACATAGAATATGCTGGCAAAGTAACACATAGAGAGCAATGAACAATAATAATGCTATACTATATGCATATATGGCTGGTGGAAAGCTCTATGGTTACAGTTTTGCGAAAAGCCAATTTTATCCTACTTCAAAGGAATAAATTTTATTTAACTATCATGGTGGTTGTGAAACATTGAGAAGGTACCTCCAACTCAATCCCAATTAAGTGTCATCATTAACCCAACAAAATTAATTATAAGTAACATGGTGATGAGATTCAAATGATAATCCAGGTACTAGATACTCAAGTTGTCCATAACCGGGGACACGGCTAACCATGATTAGTTTGTACACTCTGCAGAGGTTTGCGCACTTTTCCCCACAAGACTCGATCGCCGCCGCTTGATTCTCGCACTACATGATGTTTGAGAAACGGATGACCGAGACACAGCCTTTTAGAAACAATCACTCTTTACTCTGGATGGACCGGTACACCTACTTTCCCCTACATCTGCTAGCCCACCTCTTCAAGAGATCTTGTAACCTACTCAACTATGCTAGAGCCCATAATAGCTTGTGGCTGCACACGGAAGTTTCCAGCATGAATAATCTTATGATCCCTTTGAGCCTGGGTGGCGGACCTTATACAAACAGACAACACTGGGTTCTCCAGGTGCCTCAATCCACCCAGATGTGAGTTTTAGTTGCCACCTTAAGTTGAACCATTAATAAGCATCTCACATCTGTCATGAATATCTCTCAAACCCATCCACGTCTACGAGCATAGCATGGCAATAATAAAAGCAACGTAGAAGTAACTCCCAAGGGTTTGATAAGAAAAACAGGTAATAGGTACTACCTCAACTACTTCCCAATACCCACAATTTAATTAGATCCTAATCATGCAATTGTTTGAGGAAAGCAGATCTAATGCAGTAAAACTGGGTATGGACGGGATATGATCAAAGTGTTACTTGCCTTGCTGATGATCCGCAAAACCTAGCGAGTCGAAGTAACAAGCGGCACACTCCGGGTACTCTATCGCAAACAAACAAGCATACAATCAGTACTCATCTAATGCACAGGTAAAACTCGAATGAAAGACCCAACCAGAAAGTTCAACTTAAGAACTCCGGTTTGCAAAAAGAATCAACTCGAAAGAAGCAACGAAAGTCAAACGGCGAAAGAAAGAAACTTCGTTTGCTTATCTGGATCTAGGTCAAATTTTACTGTGGCAAAAACTTGTTTGAGTAGGTTAAACGGAAAGAGAATTTCGAGACGAAACTCTAGGCGCTTGAATCGCCTGATTCCGATAAACGAGCGAGAAGTTAAACAGAATCGAAGATTCGATCAGAAATCGAATCTGAGAAAATAACGAGAAAAATCCGACGAAAAAGAAAAACGGACGAACGGTTAAATAACGGACGTTCGTTAGCAGAGAAAAACCGACGAACGCGTTCGTTAAAATGAACGGTTCGGTGAACGCTCGCAAAATAATAAAACTGAAAAAAACCGATCTAGGGTTTTTTTTAAGAAAACCGGCAACGGCGAGGTGCGGCTACCTCGGGGACGGGCTCCGGCGAGGCTCCGGCGACGGGGCTGCGGGGCTCGGGGCTCGGGCGGCTCGGGGGCGAGGGGCGGGGCTCCGGCGGCGGCTCCGGCGAGCGGCGGCGGCGCGGATCCGTGCGGGCGGCGGCGGGCGAGGCGAGTGCGGCGGCGGCGGCTTGCGGTGAGGGAGAGGGGGGGCGGCGGTATAAATAGGGGGGGTGGAGGTGACTTGGGGGAGGGGGTGGCCGGCGGGTGCCGTGCGGGAGCCGGACTCGGCCATGGCGGCGGCGGCGTCTCGTGCGCGAGGAGGAGAGGCGCGAGGTGGGCCGGCGGCCTGGCTGGGCTGCGGCCCGGTCGGGCGCGTGCAGTTTTTTTATATTTTAAATAAGTTCCGCGGTAAATAATTCGTAGAAAAATAAGCAAAAATCAAAAAAATATGATATAAATTTTCCCAGTCTAGTTAGAAAATCTAGAATAGGGTGAACATTTTTTTAAATCAAAATAAATATTCTGAAAACATGGAATATTTTTAATGCAATAAAAATTGCAAATAAAATCCAAATAAATTCCAAATAATGATTTTAACATTTTTCCTCCTGTATTTCAATTGTTCTGGAGAAGTCATATTTTCTCCTCTCGTTTATTTTAAAATAAAATATTTTTCCGGAGAGAAAATAATTAAAACCAAAATCCTCGTCTTATTATTTGATAAAAATCAAATATGAAAATTTAAGAAAAATCCCCAACTCTCTCCGAGGTCCTTGAGTTGCTTAGGATTTATCGAGGATTTGTCAAAATGCAATAAAACATGATATGCAATGATGATCTATGTATAACATACCAAATTGAAAATTTGGGATGTTACACCTCTAGACACAACAATTGATCCCTTGGATCTCTTAGCCGTGTGTGGTGCCCCCCTCCACCATAGTCCACCTCGATAATATCGTAGCGGTGCTTAGGTGAAGCCCTGCGTCGGTAGAACATCATCATCGTCACCACGCCATCGTGCTGACGAAACTTTCCCTCAAAGCTCGGCTGGATCGGAGTTCGAAGGACGTCATTGAGCGGAACGTGTGTTGAACTCGGAGGTGCCATACGTTCGGTACTTGATCGGTCGGATCGTGAAGACGTACGATTACATCAACCGCGTTGTGCTAATGCTTCCGCTTTCGGTCTACATGGGTACGTGGACAACACTCTCCCCTCTCGTTGCTATGCATCACCATGATCCTGAGTGTGCGTAGGAAAATTTTTGAAATTACTACGTTCCCCAACATGTAGAACATCCAAGAATGGTAAAATAATATCACAACGCGGAAATAATGTAGAATTATTCTGCAAAGTATAAAGGAGTGTTTGAAAGGAGTTTTTTCAAAGAAAGACCTCCGTGAAGCTGCTTACATATTGAGCATCAAGATCTATAGAGATAGATCAAGACGCTTGATAAGTTTATTCAATGAGTACATACCTTAACAAGATTTTGAAGTGGTTCAAAATGGAACAGTCAAAGAAAGAGTTTCTTACCTGTGTTACAAGGTGTGAAATTGAGTACGACTCAAAGCCCGACCACGGCAGAAGATAGAAAAAGAATGAAAGTCATTCCCGATGCCTTGGCCATAGGTTCTATAAAGTATGCCATGTTGTGTACCAGATCTATTGTATACCCTACACTGATTTTGGCAAGGGAGTACAATAGTGATCTAGGAGTAGATCACTGGACAGCGGTCAAAATTATCCTTAGTGGAATAAGGATATGTTTCTCGATTATGGAAGTGACAAAAAGGTTCGTCGTAAAGGGTTATGTCGATACAAGTTTTGACACTAAATCTAGATGACTCTAAGTCTCGGTCTAGATACATATTGAAAGTGGAAGCAATTAGCTAGAGTAGCGCCGTGCAGAGCATTGTAGACATAGAAATTTGCAAAATACTTACGGACCTGAATGTGGCAGACCCGTTGACTAAAATTATCTCACAATCAAAACATGATCACACCTTAGTACTCTTTGGGTGTTAATCGCATAGCGATGTGAACTAGATTATTGACTCTAGTAAACCCTTTGAGTGTTGGTCACATAGAGATGTGAACTATGGGTGTTAATCACATGGTGATGTGAATTATTGATGTTAAATCACATGGCGATGTGAACTAGATTATTGACTCTAGTGCAAGTGGGAGACTGAAGGAAATATGCCCTAGAGGCAATAATAAAGTATTATATATTTCCTTATATCATGATAAATGTTTATTATTCATGCTAGAATTGTATTAACCGGAAACATAATACATGTGTGAATACATAGACAAACAGAGTGTCACTAGTATGCCTCTACTTGACTAGCTCGTTAATCAAAGATGGTTATGTTTCCTAGCCATAGACATGAGTTGTCATTTGATTAACGAGATCACCTCATTAGGAGAATGACGTGATTGACTTGACCCATTCCGTTAGCTTAGCACCCGATCGTTTAGTATGTTGCTATTGCTTTCTTCATGACTTATACATGTTCCTCTGACTATGAGATTATGCAACTCCCGTTTACCGAAGGTACTTGTTGGGTTGGCGTATTTCGAGAATAGGATTTGTCACTCCGATTGTCGGAGAGGTATCTCTGGGCCCACTCGGTAATGCACATCACTATAAGCCTTGCAAGCATTGCAACTAATGAGTTAGTTGCGGGATGATGTATTACGGAACGAGTAAAGTGACTTGCCGGTAACGAGATTGAACTAGGTATCGAGATACCGACAATCGAATCTCGGGCAAGTAACATACCGATGACAAAGGGAACAACGTATGTTGTTATGCGTCTGACCGATAAAGATCTTCGTAGAATATGTAGGAGCAAATATGAGCATCCAGGTTCCGCTATTGGTTATTGACCGGAGACGTGTCTCGGTCATGTCTACATAGTTCTCGAACCCGTAGGGTCCGCACGCTTAAAGTTACGATGACAGTTTTATTATGAGTTTATGTATGTTGATGTACCGAAGGAGTTCGGAGTCCCGGATGAGATCGGGGACATGACGAGGAGTCTCGAAATGGTCGAGACGTAAAGATCGATATATTGGACGACTATATTCGGACTTCGGAAAGGTTCCGAGTGATTCGGGTATTTTTCGGAGTACCGGAGAGTTACGGGAATACGTATTGGGCCTTATTGGGCCATACGGGAAAGAAGAAAAAGGGCCTCAAGGGTGGCCGCACCCCTCCCCTTGGTTTGGTCCGAATTGGACTAGGGAAGGGGGGCGCCCCCTTCCTTCCTTCTCTTTTTCCCTTCCTCTTTTCCTATTCCATATGGGAGGTGGAATCCTACTAGGACTAGGGAGTCCTAGTAGGACTCCACACTTGGTGCGCCCCCTCCTAGGGCCGGCCTCCTCCTCCCTTGCTCCTTTATATACGGGGGCAGGGGGCACCCCAGAGACACAACAATTGATCCTTGAGATCTCTTAGCCGTGTGCGGTGCCCCCCTCCACCATATTACACCTCGATAATACCGTTGCGGAGCTTAGGCGAAGCCCTACGTCGGTGGAACATCATCATCGTCACCACGCCGTCGTGCTGACGAAACTCTCCCTCAACACTCGGCTGGATCGGAGTTCGAGGGACGTCATCGAGCTGAACGTGTGTAGAACTCGGAGGTGCCGTGCGTTCGGTACTTGATCGGTCGGATCATGAAGACGTACGACTACATCAACCGCGTTGTGATAACGCTTCCGCTGTCGGTCTACGAGGGTACGTGGACAACACTCTCCCCTCTCGTTGCTATGCATCACCATGATCTTGCGTGTGCGTAGGAAATTTTTTGAAATTACTACGTTTCCCAACAGTGGCATCCGAGCCTGGTTTTATGCGTTGATGCTATGCACGAGTAGAACACAAGTGAGTTGTGGGCGATATAAGTCATACTGCTTACCAGCATGTCATACTTTGGTTCAGCGGTATTGTGAGATGAAGCGGCCCGGACCGACATTACGCGTACGCTTACGCGAGACTGGTTTCACCGTTGGGAGCACTCGTTGCTTAAAGGTGACTGGCGGGTGTCTGTCTCTCTCACTTTAGTTGAACCGAGTGTGGCTACGCCCGGTCCTTGCGAAGGTTAAAACAACACCAAGTTGACAAACTATCGTTGTGGTTTTGATGCGTAGGTAAGAACGGTTCTTGCTAAGCCCGTAGCAGCCACGTAAAACATGCAACAACAAAGTAGATGACGTCTAACTTGTTTTTGCAGGGCATGTTGTGATGTGATATGGTCAAGACATGATGTGATATAATGTGTTGTATGAGATGATCATGTTTTGTAACCGAGTTATCGGCAACTGGCAGGAGCCATATGGTTGTCGCTTTATTGTATGAGATGCAATCGCCATGTAATAGTTTTACTTTATCACTAAGCGGTAGCGATAGTCGTAAAAGCAATAAGTTGGCGAGACGACAACGATACTACGATGGAGATCAAGGTGTCGAGCCGGTGACGATGGTGACCATGACGGTGCTTCGGAGATGGAGATCACAAGCACGGTGCTTCGGAGATGGAGATCACAAGCACAAGATGATGATGGCCATATCATATCACTTATATTGATTGCATGTGATGTTAATCCTTTATGCATCTTATCTTGCTTTGATTGACGGTAGCATTTTAAGATGATCTCTCACTAAAATTTCAAGATAAAAGTGTTCTCCCTGAGTATGCACCGTTGCAAAAGTTCTTCGTGCTGAGACACCACGTGTTAATCGGGTGTGATAGGCTCTACGTTCAAATATAACGGGTGCAAAACAGTTGCACACGCGGAATACTCAGGTTAAACTTGACGAGCCTAGCATATATAGATATGGCCTCGGAACACAGAGACCGAAAGGTCGAGCGTGAATCATATAGTAGATATGATCAACATAGTGATGTTCACCATTGAAACTACTCCATCTCACGTGTTAATCGGACATGGTTTAGTTGCTTTGGATCACGTGATCACTTAGATGATTAGAGGGATGTCTATCTAAGTGGGAGTTCTTAAGTAATATGATTAATTGAACTTAAATTTATCATGAACTTAGTCCTGATAGTATTTTGCAAATTATGTTGTAGATCAATAGCTCGCGTTGTTGCTTCCCTGTGTTTATTTTTGATATGTTCCTAGAGAAAAATTATGTTGAAAGATGTTAGTAGCAAAGATGCGGATTGGATCCATGATCTGAGGATTATCCTCATTGCTGCACAGAAAAATTATGTCCTTGATGCACCGCTAGGTGACAGACCTATTGCAGGAGCAGATGCAGACGTTATGAACGTTTGGCTAGCTCAATATGATGACTACTTGATAGTTTTGTGCACCATGCTTAACGGCTTAGAATCGGGACTTCAAAGACGTTTTGAACGTCATGGACCATATGAGATGTTCCAGGAGTTGAAGTTAATATTTCAAGCAAATACCCGAGTTGAGAGATATGAAGTCTCCAACAAGTTCTATAGCTAAAAGATGGAGGAGAATCGCTCAACTAGTGAGCATGTGCTCAGATTGTCTGGGTACTACAATCGCTTGAATCAAGTGGGAGTTAATCTTCCAGATAAAATAGTGATTGACAGAATTCTCTAGTCACCGTCACCAAGTTAGTAGAACTTCGTGATGAACTATAGTATGCAAGGGATGACGAAAGTAATTCCCGAGCTCTTCGTGATGCTGAAATCGACGAAGGTAGAAATCAAGAAAAACATCAAGTGTTGATGGTTGACGAGACCACTAGTTTCAAGAAAAGGGCAAAGGGAAGAAGGGGAACTTCAAGAAGAACGGCAAGCAAGTTGCTGCTCAAGTGAAGAAGCCTAAGTCTGGTCCTAAGCCTGAGACTAAGTGCTTCTACTGCAAAGGGACTGGTCACTGGAAGCGTAACTACCCCAACTATTTGGTGGATAAGAAGGATGGCAAAGTGAACAAAGGTATATTTGATATACAGATTATTGATGTGTACTTTACTAGTGTTTATAGCAACCCCTCGGTAATTGATACTGGTTCAGTTGCTAAGAGTAGTAACTCGAAACGGGAGTTGCAGAATAAACAGAGACTAGTAAAAGTGAACAAAGGTATATTTGATATACAGATTATTGATGTGTACTTTACTAATGTTTATAGCAACCCCTCGGTAATTGATACTGGTTCAGTTGCTAAGAGTAGTAACTCGAAACGGGAGTTGTATAATAAACAGAGACTAGTAAAAGGCGAGGTGACGATGTGTGTTGGAAGTAGTTCCAAGATTGATATGATCATCATCGCACACTCCCTGTACTTTCGGGATTAGTGTTGAAACTAAATAAGTGTTATTTGGTGTTTGCGTTGAGCATGAATATGATTTGATCATGTTTATTGCAATACGGTTATTCATTTAAATTAGAGAACAATTGTTGTTCTGTTTACATGAATAAAACCTTCTATGGTCATACACACCAACGAAAACAGTTTGTTGGATCTCGATCGTAGTGATACACATATTCATAATATTGAAGCCAAAAGATGCAAAGTTAATAATGATAGTGCAACTTATTTGTGGCACTGTCGTTTAGGTCATATTGGTGTAAAGCGCATGAAGAAACTCCATACTGATGGGATTTTGGAATCACTTGATTATGAATCACTTGATGCTTGCGAACCGTGCCTCATGGGCAAGATGACTAAAACGCCGTTCTCCGGAACTATGGAGAGAGCAACAGATTTGTTGGAAATCATACATATAGATGTATGTGGTCCGATGAATATTGAGGCTCGTAGCAGGTATCATTATTTTCTGACCTTCACAGATGATTTGAGCAGATATGGGTATATCTACTTAATGAAACAAGAGTCTAAAACATTTGAAAAGTTCATATAATTTCAGAGTGAAGCAGAAAATCATCGTAACAAGAAAATAAAGTTTCTATGATTTGATCGTGGAGAAGAGTATTTTAGTTACGAGTTTGGCCTTCAGTTAAAACAATGTGGAATAGTTTCACAAATTCATGCCACCTGGAACACCACAGCATAATGGTGTGTCCGAACGTCATAACCGTACTTTATTGGATATAGTGCAATCTATGATGTCTCTTACCAATTTACCACTAAACGTTTTGGGGGTTATGCATTAGAGACAGCTGCATTCACGTTAAATAGGGCACCATCAAAATCCGTTGAGACGACGCCTTATGAACTGTGGTTTGGCAAGAAACCAAAGTTGTCGTTTCTTAAAATTTTGGGGTTGCGATGCTTATGTGAAAAAGTTTCATCCTGATAAGCTCAAACCCAAATCGGAGAAATGTGTCTTCATAGGATACCCAAAGGAGACAGTTGGGTACACCTTCTATCACAGATCCGAAGGCAAGACATTCGTTGCTAAGTATGGATCCTTTCTAGAGAAGGAGTTTCTCTCGAAAGATGTGAGTGGGAGGAAAGTAGAACTTGATGAGGTAACTGTACCTACTCCCTTATTGGATCACAGAAATCTGTTCCTGTGACTTCTACACCAATTAGTGAGGAAGTTAATGATGATGATCATGTAACTTCAGATCAAGTTACTACCAAACCTCATAGGTAAACCAGAGTAAGATCTGCACCAGAGTGGTACGGTAATCCTGTTCTGGAGGTTATGTTACTAGACCATAACGAACCTACGAACTATGAAGAAGCGATGGTGAGCCCAGATTCCGCAAAATGGCTTGAGGCCATGAAATCTAAGATGAGATCCATGTATGAGAACAAAGTGTGGACTTTGGTTGACTTGCCCGATGATCGGCAAGCAATTGAGAATAAATGGATTGTCAAGAGGAAGACAGACGCTGATAGTAGTATCACTATCTACAAAGCTAGAATTGTCGCAAAAAGGTTTTTGACAAGTTCAAGATGTTGACTACGATGAGAGTTTCTCACTCGTATCTATGCTTAAGTCTGTCCGAATCATGTTAGCAATTGCCGCATTTTATGAAATCTGGCAAAGGGATAAACAAAACTGCATTCCTTGATGGATTTATTAAAGAAGAGTTGTATATGATACAACCAGAAGGTTTTGTCAATCCTAAAGGTGCTAACAAAATATGCAAGCTCCAGCGATCCATCAATGGACTGGTGCAAGCATCTCGGAGTTGGAATATACGCTTTGATAAGTTGATCAAAGCATATAGTTGTATACAGACTTGCGGTGAAGCCTGTATTTACAAGAAAGTGAGTGCGAGCACTACAGCATTTCTGATAAGTATATGTGAATGACATATTGTTGATCGGAAATAATGTAGAATTATTCTGCAAAGCATAAAGGAGTGTTTGAAAGGAGTTTTTCAAAGAAAGACCTCCGTGAAGATGCTTACATATTGAGCATCAAGATCTATAGAGATAGATCAAGACGCTTGATAAGTTTATTCAATGAGTACATACCTTAACAAGATTTTGAAGTGGTTCAAAATGGAACAGTCAAAGAAAGAGTTTCTTACCTATGTTACAAGGTGTGAAATTAAGTACGACTCAAAGCCCGACCACGGCAGAAGATAGAAAAAGAATGAAAGTCATTCCCTATGCCTTGGCCATAGGTTCTATAAAGTATGCCATGCTGTGTACCAGATCTATTGTATACCCTACACTGATTTTGGCAAGGGAGTACAATAGTGATCTAGGAGTAGATCACTGGACAACGGTCAAAATTATCCTTAGTGGAATAAGGATATGTTTCTCGATTATGGAAGTGACAAAAAGGTTCATCGTAAAGGGTTACGTCGATACAAGTTTTGACACTAAATCTAGATGACTCTAAGTCTCGGTCTAGATACATATTGAAAGTGGAAGCAATTAGCTAGAGTAGCGCCGTGCAGAGCATTGTATACATAGAAATTTGCAAAATACTTACGGATCTGAATGTGGCAGACCCGTTGACTAAAATTATCTCACAATCAAAACATGATCACACCTTAGTACTCTTTGGGTGTTAATCGCATAGCGATGTGAACTAGATTATTGACTCTAGTAAACCCTTTGAGTGTTGGTCACATAGAGATGTGAACTATGGGTGTTAATCACATGGTGATGTGAATTATTGATGTTAAATCACATGGCGATGTGAACTAGATTATTGACTCTAGTGCAAGTGGGAGACTGAAGGAAATATGCCCTAGAGGCAATAATAAAGTATTATATATTTCCTTATATCATGATAAATGTTTATTATTCATGCTAGAATTGTATTAACCGGAAACATAATACATGTGTGAATACATAGACAAACAGAGTGTCACTAGTATGCCTCTACTTGACTAGCTCGTTAATCAAAGATGGTTATGTTTCCTAGCCATAGACATGAGTTGTCATTTGATTAACGAGATCACCTCATTAGGAGAATGACGTGATTGACTTGACCCATTCCGTTAGCTTAGCACCCGATCGTTTAGTATGTTGCTATTGCTTTCTTCATGACTTATACATGTTTCTCTGACTATGAGATTATGCAACTCCCGTTTACCGAAGGAACACTTTGTGTGCTACCAAACGTCACAACGTAAATGGGTGATTATAAAGGTGCTCTACAGGTGTCTCCAAAGGTACTTGTTGGGTTGGCGTATTTCGAGATTAGGATTTGTCACTCCGATTGTCGGAGAGGTATCTCTGGGCCCACTCGGTAATGCACATCACTATAAGCCTTGCAAGCATTGTGACTAATGAGTTAGTTGTGGGATGATGTGTTACGGAACGAGTAAAGAGACTTGCCGGTAACGAGATTGAACTAGGTATCGAGATACCGACGATCAAATCTCGGGCAAGTAACATACTGCTGACAAAGGGAACAACGTATGTTGTTATGCGGTCTGACCGATAAAGATCTTCGTAGAATATGTGGGAGCCAATATGGGCATCCAGGTCCCGCTATTGGTTATTGACCGGAGACGTGTCTCGGTCATGTCTACATAGTTCTCGAACCCGTAGGGTCCGCACGCTTAAAGTTACGATGACAGTTTTATTATGAGTTTATGTATGTTGATGTACCGAAGGAGTTCGGAGTCCCGGATGAGATCGGGGACATGACGAGGAGTCTCGAAATGGTCGAGACGTAAAGATCGATATATTGGACGACTATATTCGGACTTCGGAAAGGTTCCGAGTGATTCGGATATTTTTGGAGTACCGGAGAGTTACGGGAATACGTATTGGGCCTTATTGGGCCATACGGGAAAGAAGAAAAAGGGCCTCAAGGGTGGCCGCACCCCTCCCCTTGGTCTGGTCCGAATTGGACTAGCGAAGGGGGGCGCCCCCTTCCTTCCTTCTCTTTTTCCCTTCCTCTTTTCCTATT
This sequence comes from Aegilops tauschii subsp. strangulata, assembly GCF_002575655.3. Lineage (NCBI taxonomy): Eukaryota > Viridiplantae > Streptophyta > Magnoliopsida > Poales > Poaceae > Aegilops > Aegilops tauschii. The sequence continues at coordinate 59,753,539 of NC_053035.3, forward strand.
CCATATGGGAGGTGGAATCCTACTAGGACTAGGGAGTCCTAGTAGGACTCCACACTTGGTGCGCCCCCTCCTAGGGCCGGCCTCCTCCTCCCTTGCTCCTTTATATACGGGGGCAGGGGGCACCCCAGAGACACAACAATTGATCCTTGAGATCTCTTAGCCGTGTGCGGTGCCCCCCTCCACCATATTACACCTCGATAATACCGTTGCGGAGCTTAGGCGAAGCCCTGCGTCGGTGGAACATCATCATCGTCACCACGCCGTCGTGCTGACGAAACTCTCCCTGAACACTCGGCTGGATCGGAGTTCGAGGGACGTCATCGAGCTGAACGTGTGTAGAACTCGGAGGTGCCGTGCGTTCGCTACTTGATCGGTCGGATCGTGAAGACGTACGACTACATCAACCGCGTTGTGATAACGCTTCCGCTGTCGGTCTATGAGGGTACGTGGACAACACTCTCCCCTCTCGTTGCTATGCATCACCATGATCTTGCGTGTGCGTAGGAAATTTTTTGAAATTACTACGTTTCCCAACACTTTCCTCACCACATGATGCTTGCCAAAAGTGAAAAATAAAAAGGAATAGAGAGAAAAACTTTGACTCTTTGCATAAAAGTAAATACATGAAAGTAAAAGATAGGCCCTTCGCAGAGGGAACCAGAGGTTGCCATGCGCTTATTTGTTTGTATGCTCAACCCCTTAGTGAAAAAGAACGTCACGTTATATTGCCCCTTATGATAGCAACCTTTATTATGCAGTCGGTCGCTTTTATTATTTGCGATCACAAGTTCGTACAATGCTCAATTTTCTCTTGCACTAAATGATCTAACACTTTTAGAAGCAATTTTTATTGCCTTTTTGCACTGATGACAAATTAATTGAGGGATCTTGCTCAGTACCTAGGTAGGTATGGTGGACTCTTGAAAATAAGATTTGGGCTTAAGGGTTTTTGGATGCACAAGTAGTATCGCTACTTGGTGCGGAATTTTTTTGCTAGCAAAGATGGGGGGCAAGCACCACATGTTGAAGGATCTATGACAATATAACTTCTATGTGAATATGAACAAACATAAACCATTACATTGTCTTCCTTGTCCAACGTCAACAATTTTGGCATATAATATTTTGATGGGGGATCACAATCACAAAAGATTTCCATGATAGTGTATTGCATGTGAAGGTTCTCTTCCTTATACTAATTATTCGTGAATTGCTTGTATGACCAATATTGTGATTGTCAAGCCTCAAAAGATTTCACTTTCTAAACCCAATGTGAAGCTACCACTAGGCATGATATGATTTGAACTTCATCACATTCAATTTATTCAACAATTTACTCATAGGATATAAGTGAAGCACAAGAGTAAATGATAAGCTACTCCAAAAAGATATAAATGAAGATCATGAGCATAATATTTCTTTCTCTCAAATTAATTTAAGTGAAACAAGAGAGAATTTCTTCAAAAATACTAAAGCACACCGTGCTCAAAAAGATATAAGTGAAGCACTAGAGCAATTCCATAGAAAAGAGCTTCGTTGACGGGATGTGAGTGCCGCTTACCTAGCCTCCCTGGCAACTATTTGAGGACTCTATTTTATTTCAAAACTTTTAGGTCTAAGTGTTTTATTAAAACAGCAAGCAAAACAAAACAAAATGACATTTCAAGAATAGCACACTCATGTGAAGAAGCAAAAACTTAGGCTCAACCGATACTAACCGATAATTGTTGAAGAAAAAAGGTGGGATGCCTACCGGGGCATCCCCAAGCTTAGATGCTTGAGACTTCTTGAAATATTATCTTCAGATGCCTTGGGCATCCCCAAGCGTAAGCTTTTGTGTCTCCTTAATTCCTCTCATATCACGGTTTCCCTAAATCTCAAAAACTTCATCCACACAAAACTCAACAAGAACTCGTGAGATAAGTTAGTATAAACCAATGCAAAAACCTTATCATTCTCTACTATAGCAAATCACTAAAATTATTATTAAACATTGCATACTAAATTCCTCAGCATATTTAATACTCCTATCCTCAAATAGAATCATTAAACAAGCAAACATATGCAAATAATGCAAACATAACAGCAATCTGCCAAAACAGTACAGTCTGTAAAGAATGCAAGAGTATCAATACTTATTAAACTCCAAAGATTATGAAAATTTACCACACTGTAGAAAATTTATTAGAGCTTATTTTGCAAAAAGTTTCAACATTTTATCACATTCTGACTTTCCTAGGGAATTTTTGCAACGGCGGTAAACTTTGTGTTTTCAAAGAGCAACATGTAGACTTGTTAAATAAGCATAGTAAAGGCTATCAAGGCCACTTCTATTGAAATAAAAGATGAAAAACATTATTCTAAATAACAGCAAGAAAATACTAGCAAAAGAAAATGATGCTCCAAGTAAAACTCATATCATGTGACGAATAAAAATATAGCTCCAAGTAAGGTTACCAATAATGTTGGAGACGAAAGAGGGGATGCCTTCCGGGGCATCCCCAAGCTTAGTAGCTTGGATCTTCCTTGGATATTACCTTGGGGGTGCCTCGGGCAACCCCAATCTTAGGGTCTCGTTACTCCTTATTCTCCTCATATCGATATCTCACCAAAACTTGAAAACTTCAATCACACAAGACTTAACGGAACTTCATGAGATAGGTTAGTATGATAAAGAGCAAACCATTTCACTTTGGTACTGTCAAATACAAGATTCATAATTGTTTCCACACAATTCCTACTGTAGCATATCATTTCCACAATTTATATTGAGCAATATAAGCCATAGAAACTAGAAAACAACCAAACTATGCATTGAAAATAGAATCTGTCAAAAGCAGAACAGTCTGTAATGATCTGGATAACTACCATACTTCTGCTACACCAAAAATTATGCAAAAATTATGACCATGTGAGAAATTTGTATATTAAACTTATGCAGAAATAATCAACTCAAAAGCACTCTTCTGTTAAAAATGAGAATTATTTTCGTGAGCGCAAAAGTTTCTGTTTTTCAGCAAGATCAAATCAACTATCACCCAACATGATCCCAAAGGCTTTACTTGGCACTTCATTGAAACAAAAGCAATAAAACATGATTACTACAGTAGCCTAATCATGTGAACACACAAAAACAGTAGGTAAAAGTGTTGGGTTGTCTCCCAACAAGCGCTTTTCTTTAATGCCTTTTAGCTAGGCGTGATGAGTTCAATGATGCTCGCATAAAAGATAAGAATTGAAACATGAAGAGAGCATCATGAAGCATATGACTAGCACATTTAAGTCTAACCCACTTCCTATGAATAGGGATTTTGTGAGCAAACAACTTATGGGAACAAGAATCAACTAGCATAGGAAGGCAAAACAAGCATAACTTCAAAACTTTCAACACATAGAGAGGAAATTTGATATTATTACAATTCCTACAAGCGTAAGTTCCTCCCTCATAATAATTTTCAGTAGCATCATGAAGAAATTCAACAATATAACCATCACATAAAGCATTATTTTCATGACACAAAAGCATAGAAAACTTATTACTCTCCACATAAGCAAATTTCTTCTCATCAATAGTAGTGGGAGCAAACTCAACAAAATAACTATCATGAGAGTGAAAAGTAAAATCATGATGACAAGTTTCGTGGTTATTTTTATTCTTTATAGCATACATGTCATCACCATAATCATCATAGATAGCAACTTTGTTATCATAGTCAATTGAAGCCTCATCCAAAATAGTGGATTCATCATTAAATAAAATCATGACCTCTCCAAATCCACTTTCATCAATATAATCATCATAAATAGGAGGCATGCAATCATTATAACAAATTTGCACATCAAATCTTGGGGGACTAAAAATATCATCTTCATCGAACATAGCATCCCCAAGCTTATGGCTTTGCATATCATTAGCATCATGGATATTCAAAGAATTCATACTAACAACATTGCAATCATGCTCATCATTTATGCCAAACATTCTATTGAATTCTTCTTCTATCAATTAAGCACAATTTTCCTTTCCATCATTTTCATGAAAGACATTATAAAGATGAACAATATGATGCAACCTCAATTCCATTTTTTTGTAGTTTTCTTTTATAAACCAAACTAGTGATAAAACAAGAAACTAAAAGATTCGGTTGCAAGATATAAAGATATACCTTCAAGCACTCACCTCCCTGGCAACGACGCCAGAAAAGAGCTTGATGTCTAGTACGCAACTTTATTCTTGTAGACACGTGTTGGGCCTCCAAGCGCAGGGTTTTGTAGGACAGTAGCAATTTTCCCTCAAGTGGATGACCTAATGTTTATCAATCCGTGAGAGGTGTAGGATGAAGAAGGTCTCTCTCAAACGACCCTGCAAACCAAATACAAGAAATCTCTTGTGTCCCCAACACACCCAATACAATGGCAAATTGTATAGGTGCACTAGTTCGGCGAAGAGATGGTGATAAAAGTGTAATATGGATGGTAGAAATATATTTTTATAATTTGAATAAATAAAAACAGCAAGGTAGCAAATAGTAAATGGGCACAAAAATGGTATTGCAATGCTTAAAAACAAGGCCTAGGGTCCGTACTTTCACTAGCGCAACCTCTCAACAATGCTAACATAGTTGGATCATATGATTATCCCACAAAGCGCAATAAAGAATCACTCCCGAGTTCCTATTAGCGGAGAACAAAAGATAGAAATTATTTGTAGGGTACGAAACCAACTCAAAGCTATTCTTTCCATTCGATCTATCCTAGATTTTGTACTAAAATAACACAAGCTATTCTTTTCGATCAATCTAATCAAGAGTTCATACTAAAATAACACCAAAGCAAATTCATATTCATAATACTCAATCCACACAAAGAACTACAAAGAGACCCCAAAGTTTCTATCGGAGAAAAGATAATAAAAACGTGCATCAACCCCTATGCATAGATTACCCCAATGTCACCTCGGGAATCCGCAAGTTGAGTGCCATAACATACATCAAGTGAATCAATACGATACCCTATTTTCACCTCAAGTATTCATACTGCAAGACATACATCATGTGTTCTCATATCTGAATATTCAATCCGACAAGACAAAACTTCAAAGGGTAAAGATTCAATTCATCACAACAAGAGTATAGAGGGGAGATACATCATATGATCCATCTATGTTAATAAAGCCCATGATATAGATCATGAGAGAGAGAGAGAGATTAAACACATAGCTACTGGTACAAACCCTCAGCCCCGAGAGTGGACTACTCCATCTTCATCGTGGTGGCCGCCGGGATGATGAAGATGGCCACCGGAGATGATTCCCCCTCCGGCAGGGTGCCGGAAAGGGTCTAGATTGGTTTTCGGTGGCTATAGAGCCTTGCAGCGGCGGAACTTCTGATCTAGGTTAACCCCGAGGGGTTTTGGAATATTTGTGAATTTATAGGGCAAAGAGGGGGTGCGGGAGGCCACCGAGGTGGGCACAACCCACCTGGGCGCGCCTGGGCCCGCAGGCACGCCCTGGTGGGTTGTGCCCCCCTCGAGGCACCCCCCAAGTGCTGCTCTGGCCCATCTTGGGTGTTCTGGTCCATAAAAAATCTCCAAAAAGTTTTGCGGTGTTTAGACTCCGTTTGATATTGATTTCCTGCGATGTAAAAACAAGCAAAAAACAGCAACTGGCACTGGGCACTGGGTCAATAGGTTAGTCCCAAAAAATGATATAAAGTTTCTATAAAAGGATTGTAAAACATTCAAGAATGATAAAATAACAGCATGAATACTTCATAAATTATAGATATGTTGGAGATGTATGCTACCTCTTGAGCATGCGTTGGTTTTCCCTTGAAGAGGAAAGGGTGATGCAGCAAAGTAGCGTAAGTATTTCCCTCAGTTTTTGAGAACCAAGGTACCAATCCAGTAGGAGACAATGCACAAGTCACCTAGTACCTGCACAAACAAGCAAGAACTTGCAACCAACGCGATAAAGGGGTTGTCAATCCCTTCACGGTCTCTTAAAAGTGAGATCTAATAAAGATAGTAAAGTAAATATTTTTGGTATTTTTGTTGTATAGATTGGAAAGTAAAGATTGCAAAATAGTAAATGAGATGCGATGTAAATAAAAGAGATGCAATATAATAAGAAAGAGACCCGGGGGCCATAGGTTTCACTAGTGGCTTCTCTCAAGATAGCATGTATCACTACAAAAAAAAGACACATCCGTGACATTTTGGGCCGAACGATTTTTTTCTGTCATACTTATGACACTTCTATGATAATAATTGTGACAAAACACGGTATCATCATAGATGTGGTGGGGTCCTACTTCTATGACAAAAAAGCATGACAGAAAATGGGCTTTTCATCCTGGGTGGGCCGGAGACGCAGCTGCATGACATTCTTTGGGCCGTCCATGACGGAAAAAACCGTGGTAGAAGCGAGGGTGAGGAAAATATCGGGGTGTTCCCGGTTACGGTGGGTGGTCGGGACTGAGCGATGCGCGTTTCTCTCATAGACGCACGCGCGTGGGTGCAAGGCGTTGGGCTATAACTAACCCTGAGTGAGGCGTTGGGCTCTAACTGAACCCGAGCGATTGCACTGCAGGCTACGCGTTACTGAACCCGAGCGATCGATCGATGGTTGTTAACTGAACCCGATCAAGCGATTCCTTCGCTACTGCTGCTAACTGAAGCCGATCGATGCTGCCTCTGGATGAACAGTGAGCGTTGCTGGGGGGTTTGGATGAACAGTTCCCGGTGGGGGTGGATGAACAGGACCCCGTGGTGTTGCCTTTGGATGAACAGGACCCCGATCGATCAAGAAGTTGGGGCTGGATGAACAGGACCCCGCGGAGGGCTGGATGAATAGGACCACCCCATGGAGGGCTGGATGAACAGTAGCCCGTGGAGGGGTGGTTGAACAGGAGCCCGTGGAGAGGGCTTGTTGAATAGTAGCCGGTGGAGTAGCGCGCGGTGGAGGCTAGATGAACAGAAGCCCGTGGATGAACAGTCGCAGGTCGAGGCTGGAGGAGGTCGACGGTGGATGAACAGTAGCCCGTGGAGGCTGGAGGGGGTCGACGATGGAGATGAACAGTATCCTGTGGAGTCCCGTTTTGCGGTACGCCACAGCCCTCCCGATGAACACCACCCCCGTTTCGACCGTAGCGCTCCAACACAAGTCCGTTTCCTCTGTTTTGCGGTACGCCACACCCCTCCCGATCAACAGGACCCCCGTTTCGACCGTAGGAGGTCCGTTTCCTCCGTTTTGCGGTACGCCAGACCCCTCCCGATGAACAGGATCCCGTTTCGAACGTGGCCGGTCGAACACAAGGCTATTTCCTCCTTCTGCGGTACGCCAGGCCTCGTTTCCATCGGCTGTTCCGTCCAAGCCCTCCCGATGAACACGACGACGCATTTCGTTCCGACCCATCCGGTTGGCTCCCCATGAACAGGACGACGACGCAATTTCTCCGTTCTGACCCAGCCATGTACACGAGCCCTGGCCGTATGTATGCGCGAGTAGGCGTTCGAGACCCTGCCCGTATGTACGTACGTGGTCGTATTTTCTTTCTCGCACACTGGCTGCTGTACGTACGTGTACATGCTACGTGCGCGCCTCTACTACGACACGTGCACGCCTCTACATCGACCAGTATATACGTACACGTTCGCGACCAGAATGACAATGCTACGTATGCTTCGACCAGGTGGGTCCCGACTGTCAGGCACTTCCTTGCCTGCAAAGATGTAGCTGGTGGGTCCCAGCAGTCAGGGGGGCGAATCGTTTTTTTTGCCTGGACGCACTTCCTTGCGTGCGAAGATGTAGCTGGTGGGTCCCAGCAGTCAGGGGGAAACGTTTTTTTCACGAAATACGGTGGCCCATCCGGTGGGTCCCCGCTGTCAGGTGGAGGAATAATTATTTTGCTCGTAATAAGGAGGCACTTCCTTGCTGCGGCCGTGGACCCAGCTGTCAGCCTCTCCACGTACAGTCCACGTCCGATGAAAGCCGTTCCTTGACCACATTGACCACGCCGCACCGAGAGCACCAGGGCGGTGGACGGCGGTGAGGCCTAGGAAGGGGACGACGTGGAGCCGGGGAAGAAGCGGCAGTGGAAGCCCGCGCAGAGAGGAGTACGAGGGTTCACTGGTTCGGCTGTGGTGTGAGGCTGCCGTCGCCGCAGAATAACAGGGGGTGTGGGTGAGTGGAGGGATGGCCTGGCCAGTAGTGGGAGTAGTAGGGGGCGGTGAGGCCTCCGTGGCAGCACAGCCGGCCACGGGAGACAGGAGCATGCGGCACGACCGGCGCTGCTTTGGGCGGCTGGAGCAAGAAGACCGGAGATTGAAGAAGCACTACGGCCGTTGGATGGACATCATACGGTCACTGGAGCTAGAATCGTTCATATTGACTAAGTTGACAAAGCACTCCGTCCCCATCAACTTAGTAGGCCCACAAGTCAGCCTGCCACCAAGGTGGGTCCCAACCAGGAGGAGGAGTATTCATTTTTTTGTGCGTAATAAGGAGGCACTTCGGGTGGGTCCGTGCTGACAGCGGGGGGAACATTTTTTCGCGCAATACGGTGGCCCGTCCGGTGGGTCCCAGCAGTCAGGGGGAAACGTTTATTTCACGAAATACGGTGGCCCGTCCGGTGGGTCCCTACTGTCAGGTGGAGGAATCATTATTTTCCGCGTAATAAGGAGGCACTTCCTTGCTGCCGTTGTGGACCCAGCTGTCAGCCTCTCCACGTCTAGTCCATGTCCGATGGAAGCCGTTCCTTGACCAAGTTGACCACGCCGCGCCGAGAGCACCAGGGCGGTGGACGACGGCGAGGCCTAGGAAGGGGACGACGCGGAGCCGGGGAAGACGCAGCAGTGGAAGCCCGCGCGAAGAGGAGTACGAGGGTTCACTAGTTCGGCTGCGGTGTGAGGCTGTCGTCGCCGCGGAATAACAGGGGGTGTGGGTGAGTAGAGGGATGGCCTGGCCAGCGGTGGGAGTACTAGGGGCGGTGAGGCCTCCGCGGCATCACAGCCGGCCACGGGAGGCAGGAGCACGCGGCACGACCAGCGCTGCTTTGGGCGGCTGGAGCAAGAAGACCAGAGGTTGAAGAAGCACTACGGCCGTTGGATGGACATCGTACGGTCACTGCAGCTAGAATCGTTTCTATTGACTAAGTTGACAAAGCCCTTGGTACGCGTCAACTTAGTAGGCCCACAGGTCAGCCTCCGAAACGGTGCGCCCCAGATGTCAGGGGGAGGAATCATTTTTTGGGCGACTGAAGCAAGAATATCCGAGATTGACGAAGAAGCACGACATCCGTTGGATGGACATCCAATGGCCATAGCTGTCAGAACTGTGTGTTGTTGACAAAGCCTTGCATATGTGTCAACTTAGTTTTTTTAGGGGACGCGTCAACTTAGAAGGCCCACAAGTGTGTGGCAGAGAACATGTAGCCCATTTGCGATTTGTAAGAATGTACAACCCATTTTTTTTATTCTAATGGAATTTACTACAGCCCATTTACAGTTTGTTAAAAGTACAACCCATTTTCTAGCTAGGACAACAATTAATAATTTCAACCAACCGCTCAAAACAGAATTCAAAAAAATCCCACATTTTTATGGGATCCGAAATATTTTTATCCGAAATTTCTAGTCAGATTAAATATAATTTCAAAATAAAGTTGTATTACGTTAAAATCCAACGAAATATTGCGCGCGCAACAAGTAATGAAATTAAAATTTTCAAATTCCAAAAATAATATATTTTTTAAACTAATTACGCGTCTGGTGCATTTTTTTATAGTTACTGCCCAGTTATTATAATGACATCCCATTTATTATTTCTTAGAGTCCATTTTCTTGTTAAGCCTAATGCATACCTCCTAGGAAAGTTTGCAGCCCAGCGGGGCGGAGAATAACAAGTTGACCCGGATATTGTGTACAACTGCTGGCCTAGTTGCATTGCTGATGTTGAAAAAAAAGGCATGTGTAGTACAGTACAACCTAACATGGCTACTCAGCCCACATTCAGCGACGCCGGAAAGGCCCAAACAAGGCTTCTGTATAACTTTTTGAAGTCACTAAGCTCAATTAATAACTTAAGAAAAAAGTTAGATTACAGTGGAACCTAATTAAAAGTTGTCACGAGCAAAAGAAATAATTCAACGGGTCCCACTTGTGCGTGTGTGCGTGTGTGTGTGTGTGAGAGAGAGAGAGAGAGAGACCCATCGGTCGATGCTCGTAAATACATCTTTCAGCCATATGCATTGCTGATGCTTAGTAAAAACTTATATAGTTGACACAACCATATAGAACATCATAGCACACTGAACTTGCATACAAAAATTTCACGCATGCGGCACAATCAGGATGGAAGTAGTGGATCGCTACGGGTAGGGCTATGTTGAAACCAATGAACTCGTACATAACGGTTCATCGTCTTTATCAATGACAGGGAAATATCTTGAATGTGGTGCAAAGAAAACAGACAGACAACACAATAAGTTCTGCTAGCACATTAAGTTGACGTACAGCCCTTTCTAAAAAAAGGTTCAGGTACAAAATTAGAACAGGTCACAATCAAATGTACTGGCACATCAGTGCTTCACACCCATAGCTCGGATTTAACTAGTATCTGACAAGATTCAGTTGTTACCTATAATTAGAGCACATCCAGGCAGCCAGCCCTGCCTCATCTCCCAAAGAAGTAGTGGCCTCCGCCGCGCGATGGAGTAGGCCCTGTGCCATCCATCGTTCCGAGCAACACGGGGAAAGTCTAACGTTGACTCCTGTAATGGACGTCGTCGACGGACCCTGGCACTAGCGGCAGCTGCAGGACTTCGATTGATGGATTGACCACTTCTTCGACATGCACGAACACTCGATACAGGTACATCCCTAACGTGGTCCGCGGCGGCCTTGGTGGCGACGAATAGTACAACCCCGGTTCCTGCACCGGTATCTCAACACCAATCACCTTCAGTATGGTGGACGGCTTCTTCATCCATACCATAACCGTCAGAGCCCAGCTGTCTGGAGGAAAAAACATACTTACGAGCTCACCTCCAAGGTCATTGATAAGCTCATTCATGGACTCATTGTTCCAAGCACGTCGAGGCATGCCGTGGAAGGTAAGCTTTGTTAAAAACTCAAGCTCAGAGGGCACCGAACCCCGTCCTGGGTGCCACTGATCAAAGCTAACCAGCGCGCCATCGCAGAACAAACGCTGGGAAGAATCGAACACACGACTGCAGTCGAAAGTTGTCCGGAACCTGACGAAGAAATCAGCCGATGGCGGACAGACTTCGACGAGCAAGTCACTTATTTGGATGCCGTGCAATGCCAAGAGCTTTGACAAGGTCGTCCGGTGAGACGGGAGGCCGGTCGCCATTGATGGTTACCATCAGCACTTTGCCGGCAAACTGGTCGTCAAGCGCCACCATGCCACTGTTGAGCGACAGCACGCAGCGACCGAAGGCAGGACGGACCTCAGGATCTCCGGCTCGGAGATCCGCGTTGACTGGCAACATGATAGTGAGCTTGAGTACAGAGAGAACAGGATGGGGATTTGGGGGAACTGGAGTAGGAATCGAGATTCCAGAGGTGGGGGAGGGGCGGGAGATTGGGGATGAAAAGGTAGCTTGAATTTCGAACACGCGCCAATATGCTCTCAGTGCGCAAGCGCACGAAAACACCGGTGGCGCCCACATGTCGGTCTAAGAGTCCTTATTCTTTCTTTTTTAGAGAGCCCGGCCTTTTTTTCAGGATCTTTTGAGAGCCCGGCCTGAGAGTCATAATTGACCTGTTTGGCATTGCATTACTACTCGGCCCATATTCAACGACACCTCACTGGCCCAAACAAGTGTACATCATCGAAAAGACACTGAGCTCAAATTATATAACTTGAAAAAAGGAGATGCACTCTGAACACTGGAGAATGGTGATGCCCTCATTTAGCCCACCAGTAGTTCGAGACAATAAACAGTTTGAAACAACGATATATACAACATTCAAACACTGACTAGTGACTACTACTGACATAAACAGCAAGACATGATAGTTCATAAGAAGTCTTGCTACACCACCAAAACGCACCCATCTGCAGCGCTCAGACTCTCGTGATCCAGACGAGAATGACATTCTAAACAGAGGCAACTATTACATAGTAAGAGTGACATAGACGAGGATGACCAAATGACAAGGAATATGCATAACAAAAGAAAGAACTAACCATCCAGAACAAGCAGCAAAGACAACAAAAAGTCATTCGAAGAGATGATCCAACACCATCATAATTTGCAGCCCCGCTTCTGCGACCAATGATCCGGAGACACCAGTACTCCACCCTTTCGACGCAACAGCCCAATTACCTATCAACCTGAAGGCTTGAACCACATCACTGCCTGTCGTAATTGAGACATCCAAGGATCAAAGTTAATCCGGATGCCTTTGTCATTCTCACCTTCTTTTGGCTGCAGGTTGTATCGTTGACAATCAGGGGAGTTTGCTCCCGAACTCCTAGGGCTCGCCGTGTAGACACAGTTTTCCATAGCAAACAGTGCCTCTCTACCATCAAGGTCCTTGCCAACGGTGATCTCCTGGTTAATCGGATAATTGAGTCCGAGAAACAGAGAGTGTGAACCAAGGCTGTTTACCCGCCTCCAACTAAAAAATCCTGAAGGCCCCAACAAGCTGGTATCCTGCTCATAGACGTAACAGCCACTGTCCGGATACTCACGTATTTCACGGTGCTTGTATACAGTGGGGTTTTTGCAATATAACTTTTCCGGCTCATGTGTCCGAATGATCATCAGTATTTTTCCATCGTCTAATCGAGCGAGGAACCAGTTGTGCTTCCCTGTTTTTGGCAAAGGTGGTGCGATTACAAAGGGCAGTAACTATAGGGACACTGCATCATATCAAAAAGGACGGGCATTGTTAATGTAAGATCAGCATTGTTCAGAGTATGAGTAGGATAATGCAAGAAACAACATTGATATGTCCCTGTTGGAACTGGGAGGAAAATACAGGGAAATGTATACTGGGTTCGAAAATATAGAAGTGCCATGCATGGTTATACTCATGTTATCTCGCAATTGATTCTTCACAGGAAACTACCATGCCATGCATGTTATGTAATCATGTTCTGTCCTCACAAACAAATTCTTCAAGGTAACTAACAGACCATGCATTGTTATATACTCGTGTTCTGTGGGCAAAAATTTTGTGAGGATATTATTCTAGCCATTGATTGCCGAAGGGCGAATATAGGTATGTACACATGGTAAGCATTACAGGATTTCACTACTTCCAAATATAGAGTTCTCCATATGCACATTTACTTCCCTAATGTATGGTTAGATGAAACCAACAGTGTGGTGCATGTTTCTACATCATGAAAATGAGGAAACTAACATGGCCATTGATACACACTTATATTTAGTAGTAGTATATAGATTACTATAAAATAAGGAGAATATCCATATATTCCTAACCGTTTGATTATTCAGGGGTACAAATTGGCTGTAATGACATGATCACAATCGCATGAATTAACTCATTCCGAATATAGCTGATTGACGGCGTCTCTAATACATTGCCATGTTCTACTCAAATTCTGCTCAAACAGGGATATGCCAATCATCACAAAAAGTTCAAACAGTGTCATGGCGTCATCATTAACATGAGACGGAAACAACTTACACGCGCCGTCCCAGCAATACGTGGTGCCATTTGCTTTGTCGATAGCGTAGATGATGCCAGTGTGTTCAATAGCATCACAGAAGTGTGTATCAGCTTTGATGATGATCCACTGCGAGCTGAGTTGTCTCCAGCTAAAGAAGGCACCGGCGTAAAGATAGGCGAGTCCGCAGTCGAACCAGGCAATTAGCTTGAAGTCTGCGTAATTCGCATGTCGTGTGGGCACTTGGCAAATTACAATCTTCTGCAAAACAAGGTCCGTCCAACTGACGTGGTAATCTAGATGACTAGGACCGCGATGGTTAAACTCTAAATAATCCAACGGAGGAAGGATAATCTCATGGGAGGTCTGGAAGTTCACGAGCACCAACTTTTTACCGTCTTCTCTGAAGGCAGCCATCCAGTGGGAGTTCATGCCGACCCAGTACATACCTGCCAAGAAGTTTCGGGCGATGGTGATCGGATCGAAGTCGAGGGAAATGATGTACGGCGACCCACTACATACCTGCAAAGAAGTTTCGGCTAATGGAGATCGGATTGAAGTCGAGGGGCATCATGTACGCCTCCGTATCATGGTGAGCCAATCTCGCAAGACCAGATAGCAGCAAGCAGGGTGTCTTGAAAAGCTTTGGCCTCACTTCGGTGATGGCCGTGTGCATGCCCCTCGAGCATGCAGCCAGCCGCAGGGCGCTCAACATATCCATACATGAACAACAGAGGTCGAGGACGTCACTGGGGAGATTGCTCCAATCACGGCTCATATGGATCCTGCGCGGTTCGCATTCGGCCATGGTGGAGTTTGGAAGGTGGGGTTTTGGGGGCTTGATTTACGGGGGAGAAGGCTATCGGTGCTGGAGTGGCTAGCGAGGGAATAGTGGTACTGGGGGAGGCGAGCGAGGCGAGGGTATGCGGGGGCACAGTGAGATAATGAAGAGTGACCTCAGGATCTCCGGTGAGACGGAGATGGAGATGGAGTGGTGCTAGGGGAGAGGGAGATGAGGCAAGGCATGCTATACAGCGGCGGTGACAGTGACTGCACGGTGCACAAGGTGAGGCTGACTTTGGTAACCCGGACACGCCGCCTGGACTGGTGTCACCTCGGGCGCAGGGTCTTGTCACTTCACTATGAGGACCGGATGAATAATAGTATTTTGACCATCAAGTGTACCACAGTTGTACTACTACTAGTAGTAGGAGTAGTATGAACATGAGTACACTCACGTGCTAGCATGCCTCTGGGTTCACTTCATCCTCCAGCTATCATCCATATTGCGAGCAGAACCAAATTCTCGTGCATGCGGAAGCGCGAAGAAGGACTTTTCTTTTTTGAGGATAACCGCATATTCCTTAACAGTAGTAGGAACATGAGTAGTACTCCCTCCGGTCCTCTTTTGTTTGCGCATAAATTTTTTCAGTATTTCTCTAATTAGTCTACGTATATACCCTTTTAAATGCGCCCATTTCCCTTCATGCCCCGCATTCACAGCGTTAATTAGCGTACGCATGAGCAGCTGCAGCCAGACTCTAGCCAATAAACTGCAGCATGCAAGTGGGCCATTCTATGCGCGTGGGAGAGAGAAAAGGCAACCGAAGAGCCCGTCCAATCCATTGCATGCAGCAGTCAAACCACCGCAGCTCTCCTCATGCATGCGCATAACTTCTCCCATTTACTTCTCCATCGGGAACCAATTTTCCTTGGCTTTTTCACTACTCCTTGATCTTCATTTGCATCCAAACCACACTGCATTCACATTGTTTTAACCTCTTCACATCCTCTTGGAGTAATTCCGAAGCCCCTATAAATAATCATCTTCTTGAGTTAGACTAGCCATCTAATCCTAATTCTCCAAACCATAGCCCTCCGGTCCAACGGTTCCAAATGGCGAAAGAGATCGAGATGTAGGTTTTTAGCGTCCAACATGTCCTCGTCGAAGGCTCGTTGAGCATAGTTGCCACAGTCACCGACCACCCAAGGGTTGTTCGGGAGTGGATCAAGAATGTATCCAACTCCCTCCAAAAGGTGGAGATGAATGTCATCGGTCTCGACGCAGAGTACACAGAGCGTGCCACTGGGAAGATCCAACGCGTCGTTGTCCTTCAGCTGTGCCTCGAAGATGATGTTTTGGTCTACCACATCATACACGTGCCCTCCATACCAGGTGAGCTTCACGATTTCTTGTCTCGGGAGGACATATACTTCTGTGGGGCAGCCATCGCAGGGGACAAACAGAAGTTGGAGCCGTACAACCTTGATTTGAAAAGCATCGCTGACCTACAAACCAAAATAAAAATTCTAGTAGAAGATTGTGATAAACCGACACCATCCCTATTCGACGTAGCAAATTTTGTGCTAGGAACAAATCTTCAGAAGGGTGACGAGACGCTGGCATTAAGGTCGTCTGGATGGGAGAATTATCCCTTGACGTACGAGCGGATAAAATATGCTGCCCTCGATGCCCGTGTGAGTTTTGAGATAGCTGCAAGGTCCAGAGAGCTTGTTGTGAAGCCGTCTCCCACAGAAAATGAGAACGAGAAGAAGAAGAAGAAGAAGAAGAAGAAGAAGAAGAAGAAGAAGAAGAAGAAGAAGAAGAAGAAGAAGAAGAAGAAGAAGAAGAAGAAGAAGAAGAAGAAGAAGAAGAAGAAGAAGAAGAAGAAGAAGAAGAAGAAGAAGATGCTGCACCAGCAGCAGGGCATTATGGATGGATGAACTATTTCCTCTCTTGTAAAAAAATATTCTCTCTCTATGTATATTGATATAGATGGACTATTTCGATGGTGTGCATGCCTTTGGAACAAGTAGTAGCGTGGGTCCTCTTGACTATAAGGAACTATTTATCCGCCTAGCTTTCTCTACTACTCCTTCCACTGATCGGTATGCAATGCATGTGTCCGTAGACATGACAGCTTGTCCATGGAAGTTCAACTACGGCGACCATCACGTTTCATCCACTGCCACTCGCGATTCCCATGACGCCGCTCCAACCCACGGCACCACGTCCCCCGACGTGCGCCTCACCCCTCTCGGCTGCACCGCCCCTCTGCCTTTTGTGTGCATGACATGTGGGCCACCTTAAATGCGGCGAGCATCAAGTTTCTACCACAGCCACACGCGATTCCCACGACGCCGCACGAACCCATGACACCACACGTCCCCCGACCTGCGGCTCACCCCTCTCGGCCCCACTGCCCCTCTAAATTTGAATTTGAAACTTATAAAACGAAAAGATTCAAAACAAATAAACTGGGAGAGAGGGAGTATATCGTAGGATGTGTCCCATACGAAACAAGTCCCCTGGTTTGTCACCGCGAAGATGCGGTTAGAAAGGAGCACAGCGTCTTCGTACTCGTACAGCAACAAATCGGCCGCAGACAGCATGGTCCACCTTTGACCGCCATGTGCAAGGTTCGTGCTATCTTATTCAATCTCACCGCGGTTCTATCATACCAATTCATGTGGTGGCCTGTTGCATGGCTGATCCCAATGTTGGACCAAGGTTCTACGGGAACGGTGTCACCGTTGTAAATGTTGTGCAAATTGATGTTGGTACCCTCCCGTACATATGCAAGCCAATCTCCACTCGCACCGAGCCTAACCTGTGAAACAGTGGGCAGGGGGAGAATTAGGAAATGGACACGGAAGTAGTCTTTAGAATGCATTTACTATGTGATCAAACTCATCTTACCTGCTCATCGGAGGAAATCCGAGTGCCCCTCAACGTCGGCATCTCAAGGGGCGTCAACTTGCAACTACGACCACGCCGCGCTGGAGAGACCCCCAAGGAAACATCCTCGTGCGTTCCACGAAACATCAAGATGAATTTGTATGAGTAGTTTATCTTGTGAGAGAAAAGGATGAACGAGGGGAGGCCTCTAGAGATAGAGATAGATACTACTACTACCAATGTGCTGGCCCGTTGATACGTCTCCAACGTATCTATAATTTATGAAGTATTCATGCTATTATATTATCTATTTTGGATGTTTATGGGCTTTATTATGCACTTTAATATTATTTTTGGGACTAACCTATTAACCCAGAGCCCAGTGCCAGTTTCTGTTTTTCCCTTGTTTCAGTGTTTCGCAGAAGAGGAATATCAAACGGAGTCCAAACGGAATGAAACCTTCGAGAAAGTTATTTTTGGAACGGAAGCAATACAGGGGACTTGGAGTGCATGTCAGGGAATCAACGAGGAAGGCACGAGGCAGGGGGCGCGCCCACCCCCCTGGGCGCGCCCTCCACCCTCGTGGCTCCCCTGGCGTATTTCTTCCTCCTATATATACCAATATACCCTAAAACCATCGGGGAACAGAAGAGATCGGGAGTTCCGCTGCCGCAAGCCTCTGTAGCCACGAAAAACCAATCAGGACCCTAATCCGGCACCCTGCCGGAGGGGGGATCCCTCACCGGTGGCCATCTTCATCATCCCGGCGCTCTCCATGATGATGAGGGAGTAGTTCACCCTCGGGGCTGAGGGTATGTACCAGTAGCTATGTGTTTGATCTCTTTCTCTCGTGTTCTTGAGGTGATACGATCTTGATGTATCACGAGCTTTGCTATTATAGTTGGATCTTATGATGTTTCTCCCCCTCTACTCTCTTGTAATGAATTGAGTTTTCCCTTTGAAGTTATCTTATCGGATTGAGTCTTTAAGGATTTGAGAACAATTGATGTATGTCTTGTCGTGCTTATCTGTGGTGACAATGGGATATCACGTGATCCACTTGATATATGTTTTGGTGATCAACTTGCGGGTTCCGCCCATGAACCTATGCATAGGGGTTCGCACACGTTTTCGTCTTGACTCTCCGGTAGAAACTTTGGGGCACTCTTTGAAGTACTTTGTGTTGGTTGAATAGATGAATCTGAGATTGTGTGATGCATATCGTATAATCATGCCCATGGATACTTGTGGTGACATTGGAGTATCTAGGTGACATTAGGGTTTTGGTTGATTTGTGTCTTAAGGTGTTATTCTAGTACGAACTCTATGATAGATTGAACGGAAAGAATAGCTTCGTGTTATTTTACTACGGACTCTTGAATAGATCGATCAGAAAGAATAACTTTGAGGTGGTTTCGTACCCTACCATAATCTCTTCATTTGTTCTCCGCTATTAATGACTTTGGAGTGACTCTTTGTTGCATGTTTAGGGATAGTTATATGATCCAGTTATGTTATTATTGTTGAGAGAACTTGCACTAGTGAAAGTATGAACCCTAGGCCTTGTTTCCTAGCATTGCAATACCTTTTATGCTCACTTTTACCACTTGTTACCTTGCTGTTTTTATATTTTCAGATTACAAAAACCTATATCTACCATCCATATTGCACTTGTATCACCATCTCTTCGCCGAACTAGTGCACCTATACAATTTGCCATTGTATTGGGTGTGTTGGGGACACAAGAGACTCTTTGTTATTTGGTTGCAGGGTTGCTTGAGAGAGACCATCTTCATCCTACGCCTCCCATGGATTGATAAACCTTAGGTCATCCACTTGAGGGAAATTTTCTACTGTCCTACAAACCTCTGCACTTGGAGGCCCAACAACGTCTACAAGAAGAAGGTTGTGTAGTAGACATCAAGCTCTTTTCTGGCGCCGTTTCCGGGGAGGCTAGGTAAGCGGCACTCACACCCCGTCAACTAAGCTCTTTTCTGGCGCCGTTGCCGGGGAGGTGAGTGCTTGAAGGTATATCTTTAGATCTTGCAATCGAAACTTTTTGTTTCTTGTTCTATCACTAGTTTAGTCTATAAAAGAAAACTACAAAAATGGAATTAAGGGTGCCTCATATGCTTCATCTTTTTAATGTCTTTCGTGAAAATGATGGGAAGGAAAATTGTGCTCAAGTACTAGAAGAAGAATTACATAGAATGCTTGGCATAGAATATGTGAATGATGAGCATGATTGCAATGTTGTTAGTATGAATTCCTTGAATACCCACGATGCTAATGATATGCAAAGCCACAAGCTTGGGGAAGCTATGTTTGATGAAGATGATATTTTTTGTCCCCCAAGTTTTGATGAGCAAATTTATTATGATAAAAGCATGCCTCCTATTTATGATGATTATTGTGATGACACGTATGCTATAAAGAATAAAGATAACCATGAAACTTTTCATCATGATTTTAATTTTCAATTGGATTATGCTTCACATGATAGTTATTTTGTTGAGTTTGCTCCCACTACTATTCATGAGAAGAAATTTGCTTATGTGGAGAGTAGTAAATTTTCTATGCTTGTAGATCATGAATAGAATGCTTTAGGTGCTGGTTATATTGTTGAATTCATTCATGATGCTACTGAAAATTATTATGAGGGAGGAATATATGCTTGTAGGAATTGCAATAATATCAAGTTTCCTCTCTATGTGTTGAAAATTTTGAAGTTATGCTTGTTTTGCCTTCCTATGCTAGTTGATTATTGTTCCCATAAATTGTTTGCTCACAAAACCCCTATGCATAGGAAGTGGGTTAGACTTAAATGTGCTAGTCATATTATTCATGATGCTCTCTTTATGTTTCAATTCTTATCTTTTATGCGAGCATCATTGAAATCATCATGCCTAGCTAGGGGCGTTAAACGATAGCGCTTGTTGGGAGGCAACCCAATTTTATTTTAGTTTCTTGCTTTTTGGTTCTGTATAGGAATAAATAATCATCTAGACTCTGGTTAGATGTGGTTTTATGTTTTAATTAGTGTTTGTGCCAAGTAAAACCTATAGGATCTTCTTGGATGATAGTTATTTGATCTTGCTGAAAATTTCAGAAACTTTCTGTTCACGAAAAAAATTGTTAAAAATCACGAGAACGTGATAAAATACTGATTCCAATTGCAGTAGATCAATAAACAAGTTATCTAGGTCGTCCTATTTTGGTAGAATTTTTGGAGTTCCAGAAGTTTGTGTTAGTTACAGATTACTACAGACTGTTCTGTTTTTGACAGATTCTGTTTTTCGTGTGTTGTTTGCTTATTTTAATGAATCTATGGCTAGTAAGAGAGTTTATAAACCATAGAGAAGTTGGAATACAGTAGGTTTAACACCAATATAAATAAATAATGAGTTAATTACAGTACCTTGAAGTGGTGTTTTGTTTTCTTTCGCTAACGGAGCTTACGAGTTTTCTGTTAAGTTTTGTGTTGTGAAGTTTTCAAGTTTTGGGTAAAGGATTCGATGGACTATGGAATAAGGAGTGGCAAGAGCTTAAGCTTGGGGATGCCCAAGGCACCCCAAGGTAATATTCAAGGACAACCAAGAGCCTAAGCTTGGGGATGCCCAGGAAGGCATCCCCTCTTTCGTCTTCATTCATCGGTAACTTTACTTGGAGCTATATTTTTATTCACCACATGATACGTGTTTTGCTTGGAGCGTCATTTTATTTTCTTTAGCTTTGCTTGATGTTTGAATAAAATATCAAGATCTGAAATTCTTAAATGAGAGAGAGTCCTCACATAGCTACATAATTATTTAACTACTCATTGATCTTCACTTATATCTTTTTGGAGTAGTTTGTCATTTACTCGTGTGCTTCACTTATATCCTATGAGTAAATGGTTGAATGGTTTGAATATCATAAATCTGAAATTATATATGTTTCATATGCTTATCCCATGGGGAGTAATGACTTTACATATAAGAAGTAGAGGTGGTAAATTTATTGAAGGTTAGCAAACATTGTATTGGTCACTTGAACAATTCATGAAAGAATATCTAAGGAAGAGAGATTTCACATATAGTATACTATCTTGGACATATTTTGTAATTGTGAGCACTCATTAAAATATGACATGCTAAAAGTTTGATGTTGGACCAAGGAAGACAACGCAATGGGTTATGTTTTCTTATATCCGAAATAAAGTATATTGTCATGGATCGCCCAACACGTTGAGCTTGCCTTTCCCCCTCATGATAGCCAAATTCTTTGCACCAAGTAGAGATACTACTTGTGCTTCCAAAACCCTTAAACCAATTTTGCCACGAGGGTCCACCATACCTACCTATGGATTGAGTAAGATCCTTCAAGTAAGTTGTCATCAGTGCATGCAATAAAAATTGCTCTCTAAATATGTATGATCTTTTAGTGTGGAGAAAATAAGCTTTATACGATCTTGTGATATGGAAGCAATAAAAGCGATGGACTGCATAATAAAGGTCCCTATCACAAGTGGCAATATAAAGTGACGTTCCCTCGCATTAAGATTTTGTGCATCCAACTATAAAAGCGCATGACAACCTCTGCTTCCCTCTGCGAAGGGCCTATCTTTTATTCTTACCTTATGCAAGAGTCATGGTGATCTTCACCTTTCCTTTTTACATTTTACCTTTGGCAAGCACATTGTGTTGGAAAGATTCTGATATATATATATCCAATTGGATGTAAGGCATCATGAGCTATTATTGTTGACATTACCCTTGAGGTAAAAGGTTGGGAGGCGAATCTATAAGCCCCTATCTTTCTCTGTGTCTGATTAAAACTTTGAACCCATAAATATCGCGTGAGTGTTAGCAATTGTGAAAGACTATATGATAGTTGAGTATGTGGAGTTTGCTAAATCAAAGCTCTGACATAGACTCTTCCTGAAAATAAGATGAATTGTAATTGTTTGATGACTAATAACACGGTTTGTTAGTTTTCAAGAAAGTTTATGATCTATACTTTAACGTGTGTACTTGATCATGAGAAGCTTTATGAGATGAGCTACTGTTATGATATATAATGATGCTAGAAAAGGTGATTGAAATTATCATTGATCAAACTTGTGCACCTGCTAGCATTCACACTTCATAAATTATTTCTTTTATCATTTACCTACTCGAGGACGAGCAGGAATTAAGCTTGGGGATGCTGATACGTCTCCAACGTATCTATAATTTATGAAGTATTCATGCTATTATATTATCTATTTTGGATGTTTATGGGCTTTATTATGCACTTTTATATTATTTTTGGGACTAACCTATTAACCCAGAGCCCAGTGCCAGTTTCTGTTTTTCCCTTGTTTCAGTGTTTCGCAGAAGAGGAATATCAAACGGAGTCCAAACGGAATGAAACCTTCGGGAAAGTTATTTTTGGAACGGAAGCAATCCAGGGGACTTGGAGTGCACGTCAGGGAATCAACGAGGAAGGCATGAGGCAGGGGGGCGCCCACCCACCCTGGGCGCGTCCTCCACCCTCATGGGCCCCTCATGGATCCCCTGATGTATTTCTTCCTCCTATATATACCAATATACCCTAAAACCATCGGGGAACAGAAGAGATCGGGAGTTCCGCCGCCGCAAGCCTCTGTAGCCACGAAAAACCAATCGGGACCCTGTTCCGGCACCCTGCCAGAGGGGGGATCCCTCACCGGTGGCCATCTTCATCATCCCGGCGCTCTCCATGATGTGGAGGGAGTAGTTCACCCTCGGGGCTGAGGGTATGTACCAGTAGCTATGTGTTTGATCTCTTTCTCTCGTGTTCTTGAGGTGATATGATCTTGATGTATCGCGAGCTTTGCTATTATAGTTGGATCTTATGATGTTTCTCCCCCTCTACTCTCTTGTAATGAATTGAGTTTTCCCTTTGAAGTTATCTTATCGGATTGAGTCTTTAAGGATTTGAGAACACTTGATGTATGTCTTGCCGTGCTTATCTGTGGTGACAATGGGATATCACGTGATCCACTTGATGTATGTTTTGGTGATCAACTTGAGGGTTCCGCCCATGAACCTATGCATAGGGGTTCGCACACGTTTTCATCTTGACTCTCCGGTAGAAACTTTGGGGCACTCTTTGAAGTACTTTGTGTTGGTTGAATAGATGAATCTGAGATTATGTGATGTATATCGTATAATCATGCCCATGGATACTTGTGGTGACATTGGAGTATCTAGGTGACATTAGGGTTTTGGTTGATTTGTGTCTTAAGGTGTTATTCTAGTACGAACTCTATGATAGATTGAACGGAAAGAATAGCTTCGTGTTATTTTACTACGGACTCTTGAATAGATCGATCAGAAAGAATAACTTTGAGGTGGTTTCGTACCCTACCATAATCTCTTCGTTTGTTCTCCGCTATTAGTGACTTTGGAGTGACTCTTTGTTGCATGTTGAGGGATAGTTATATGATCCAGTTATGTTATTATTGTTGAGAGAACTTGCACTAGTGAAAGTATGAACCCTAGGCCTTGTTTCCTAGCATTGCAATACCTTTTACGCTCACTTTTACCACTTGTTACCTTGTTGTTTTTATATTTTCAGATTACAAAAACCTATATCTACCATCCGTATTGCACTTGTATCACCATCTCTTCGCCGAACTAGTGCACCTATACAATTTACCATTGTATTGGGTGTGTTGGGGACACAAGAGACTATTTGTTATTTGGTTGCAGGGTTGCTTGAGAGAGACCATCTTCATCCTACGCCTCCCACGGATTGATAAACCTTAGGTCATCCACTTGAGGGAAATTTGCTACTGTCCTACAAACCTCTGCACTTGGAGGCCCAACAACGTCTACAAGAAGAAGATTGTACCGTCGGATTGGCTTCATCCAACGACCAACTTTCAAACTTATGGTTTGGTTTGCAGCCTAAGGTTGCCACGCCTAAGCTTAGGCGTGCCACAAGTGTGTTTGGTTGCGTTCTCGTCTCAGCATAGTTGTTCCCTCTTCATGCATGCCCAACTCAACACCCCTCTTCATGTATGCTCTCTTCATAAATGCTTCTAGTGTATTTGTGCTAATCTAGTGTGGACTCCTGCACCCTCCATACACTCTACCAAACACCCAAAAGTGGGTCGAGAAGGGAACTCTTGGGATCATGCACCCTTCATACACCCTACCAAACACACCAGGCATGTGTTTGGTTCATTGCTACACTTGTGGCTTGCCACACTTTTCTAGCTACATGGTCCACATGTCATAGACTCAACTTCTTGCCAAATCATGCCACACTTGTGGTGGCCATTTTGTTAGCCACATTTTTTGTGGCAGACACACTTTGCCTAAGCTTAGTTGTGGCAAAGTTAGTCATGAATGAAGTTCAACCATGGAGTCTTCTAGATTCTACATGTGGCAGAATCTGGTGGAATGTAGATGATATCCAACGGCCAGTAGTGCTCGGATTTGCCATCTTTGTACCGTCGGATTCGCTTCATCCAACGACCAACTTTCAAAGTTATTCACACACTATATAGGGGGTATAGATATAGATGTGTCGGCCCGTTGCAATGGATCCAAAGTATATCTGTTTAGTGGAGTGCACTCTAAACACATTATCTATTTATTTTTCTCTAACCTTTCGTAGCCATGCAACCAAGCCACATAACCTTCATGGGTCCCCCCACATCATATTATTCATACTACGTTGACTGAAAAAAGATAAATCACCCAAAACAAGATCTTCCCTTTTTTGTTCCTATGATGCTGTGTCGTGCACGTACCTACTAGTTGTATAGTGGTAGTACTAGTTGTATAGTACAAACTTGGTACTAGTAGGAGTAGAGTAGTACAGAATGCTCCTACTCTATCAACGAGCCCCATCTGACACCAAATTTCTTGGCTTCCGTGCTACAGCTAGATCTTCCCCTCGTTTATGTTTTCCAACCCGGCAGCGGGCGGGTTGCGGTTTGCCAATAGTCGGTCTGCTCAACGGCGGTCCCACATGAAAGTGAAAATGCTAGGCAACACGCCTTCCCTAAGCCATGTGTCGTGCCGGACGGACCGTGGAGAACTCCCGATTCCCGGGCGCGTGTGGGGGGAGTGCGACGCGAACGCGGCAGACCTTTTCCTTTTACTAGCAATGTGCTTGTGCGTTGCGACAGATCCAAAGTAGTAGAATAGTAGTACTTGTTCACAAACTTGAAAGAAATCACTCTTGTTTTGATATACTCCTAATATATTACTCCCTCCATTCCTAAATATTTATCTTTTTAGAGATTTCAAATGGACTATCACATATGGATTGTATAGACATATTTTGAAGTGTAGATTCACTCATTTTGCTCCGTATGTAGTCACTTATTGAAATCTCTATAAATACAAATATTTAGGAACGGAGGGAGTACTTTTCACTCAAAATATATTTCTCAGGCTATTTTGATGAGGTGAGGGAGGGATGTGGTTGCTTTCAAGATAATAAGGGGTTTTCTGCAAATTGGAGTAGAGAAGTGGGCTATTGTTGCAAAAATGCCACAACTTACCTCACAGCCATTAGATGCAGATCTAATGGTCAGAAACGACGGATGGCAGACACACCACCATCACCAACTGAGTCTTTTATAGGAGTAGGAGTAGAGAAACATGTATAAATTCTAACATTTTGGTTCTGCTCCTTGGCACGGTCGATAGATAGAAATAACGATTGGAAACGCTAGGGCGGGGCTATTTCCTCCAGATAAGCAGGGTACGTAGTAGCTAGGTTGGCGCATCGTCCGTTTGGTCACACGCGGTCCGACATGTTCTAGTGTTTCTAGCAAGATGCCCGCGCGTTGCACGAAGTTGATGGAAAAGGTAAGCACAACTAATAAATTGACGGATGGAGTACTAGTTACAGTGATGCATATAATTAAGCAAAGGGATCACACATGTCGGTATTGACTGGAATGAGAATGCAACAACACAATAAGAATTAAGGCCACGATGATGATGCGATCACAGTGGTGGTTACAGAAGGCAAGAAGAAAGATGCATCCATCAACGTACGACCTCCTCCTCCTCAACTTAGTGCGCTGGGCCACCGACCGGCGGCTAAGGAGCGGCGGCTTTTGTGGTGAGGTCGAGGTGCTTCTCAGCTAAGGCATCCAAGGCTTCCAGCCGGTTGAGGAAGGCCAACGTCGTAGCATCCTCACTGGCCTTGTAGATACCTATGTACACGATTTGCTCGTACACGTGGATGTGTAGGTCGACGAATTCTTGCAAGGTGAGGCGCCTCGCGGCGAGCGCGACCTCCAGGTGGACATTCTTCGTGGCGTCGGCGGGCAGTTGTAGGGCCACCAGTGCTTGAAAGAGGTTCCGGCCATGGAGGCCGATTAGGGTGGCAGGCAATGAGGAGCCCGGGCGCGCGGGCTGGAGGAGTACGGCGATGTCGTCCGCGAGCTTCTTGAGGACGGTGAATGATACGTCTCCAACGTATCTATAATTTTTGATTGTTCCATGCTATATTATCTTCTGTTTTGGACATTATTGGGCTTTATTATTCACTTTTATATTATTTTTGGGACTAACCTATTAACTGAAGGCCCAGCCCAGAATTGCTGTTTTTTGCCTATTTCAGAGTTTCGCAGAAAAAGAATATCAAATGGAGTCCAAACGGAATGAAACCTTCGGGAACGTGATTTTTGGAACGAACATGATCCAGGAGACTTGGACCCTACGTCAAGGAAACTTCCAGGAAGCCATGAGGTAGGGGGCGCGCCTAGCCCCCTGGGCGCGCCCTCCACCCTCGTGGGCCCCACGTTGCTCCACCGACGTACTCCTTCCTCCTATATATACCTACGTACCCCCAAACGATCAGATACGGAGCCAAAAACCTAATTCCACCGCCGCAACCTTCTGTACCCACGAGATCCCATCGTGGGGCCTGTTCTGAAGCTCCGCCGGAAGGGACATCGATCACGGAGGGCTTCTACATCAACACCATAGCCTCTCCGATGAAGTGTGAGTAGTTTACCTCAGACCTTCGGGTCCATAGTTATTAACTAGATGGCTTCTTCTCTCTTTTTGGATCTCAATACAATGTTCTCCCCCTCTCTCGAGGATATCTATTCGATGTAATCTTCTTTTGCAGTGTGTTTGTTGAGACCGATGAATTGTGGGTTTATGATCAAGTTTATCTATGAACAATATTTGAATCTTCTGAATTCTTTTATGTATGATTGGTAATCTTTGCAAGTCTCTTCGAATTATCAGTTTGGTTTGGCCTACTAGATTGATCTTTCTTGCAATGGGAGAAGTGCTTAGCTTTGGGTTCAATCTTGTGGTGTCCTTTCCCAGTGACAGTAGGGGCAGCAAGGCACGTATTGTATTGTTGCCATCGAGGATAACAAGATGGGGTTTTTATCATATTGCATGAATTTATCCCTCTACATCATGTCATCTTGCTTAAAGCGTTACTCTGTTCTTATGAACTTAATACTCTAGATGCATGCTGGATAGCGGTCGATGTGTGGAGTAATAGTAGTAGATGCAGGCAGGAGTCGGTCTACTTATCTCGGACGTGATGCCTATATACATGATCATACCTAGATATTCTCATAACTATGCTCAATTCTGTCAATTGCTCAACAGTAATTTGTTCACCCACCGTAAAATACTTATGCTCTTGAGAGAAGCCACTAGTGAAACCTATGGCCCCCGTGGTCTATTTTCCATCATATTAATCTTCCAACACTTAGTTATTTCCGTTGCTTTTATTTTACTTTGCATCTTTATCATAAAAATACCAAAAATATTATCCTATCATATCTATCAGATCTCACTCCGTAAGTGAGCGTGTAGGGATTGACAACCCCTTATCGCGTTGGTTGCGAGGATTTATTTGTTTGTGTAGGTGCGAGGGACTCGCGCGTAGCCTCCTACTGGATTGATACCTTGGTTCTCAAAAACTGAGGGAAATACTTACGCTACTTTGTTGCATCACCCTTTCCTCTTCAAGGGAAAACCAACGCAGTGCTCAAGAGGTAGCAAGAAGGATTTCTGGCGCCGTTGCCGGGAAGTCTATGCAAAAGTCGACATACCAAGTACCCATCACAAACCCTTATCTCCCGCATTACATTATTTGCCATTTCCCTCTCGTTTTCCTCTCCCCCACTTCACCCTTGCCGTTTTATTCACCCTCTCTTTTTCGTTCGCCTCTTTTTCTTTTGCTTGCCTTGTCGTCATGGCTAGTCCTTTATCTTCTCCATTGTCTCCCGAAAATGAAGTTCTCAATTTTAAACAAAGGGAGGGAGAAAATCTAAAAGACGCTTGGTATAGAATTTGCAATGCTCAAAATAGATCTACCAGGAAGCAATCTACTTCCGTTCTTCTCCGCAATTTTTATGTAGGCGCTAATCCTTGGTATAGATATATTCTTGATACCATTACCGGAGGGAATTTCTTGGGTAGCCATACTTTTGACTCTTATAATGCTATGATAGATTTATTTGGCTCACCGCCTCTCTTGGTTAATGGAACTATGTTAACTTTGGAGCATGTAATGCAAAGACTTGAAATCATTGAAAATAAAGTTGCTACCGTAGAGTTAATTGAAAATCTGGATAAAAAGATCCACAGCCAAATTACCCAATATGGATCTAAGGTAGGAGTCACTTTGAAAAATATTAAGGAGAAGGAACCCATAGTTAATGAAAGAATAAATCAAGATTCCACTAGAATCGATAAACTTGAGGGTATCATTACCAACTTGGGAACCGCTTTTTCTTCCGTAAAGAATACTCCAAATCCTCCAACTAAAATTGCCAAGCTTATGGATGTTCCTAAAAATAAAGGTGAATCCTCTAGTAAAGAAACTGCGGATCTTAAATCTATAAGTATTCATCCCAATCTTTTTGCTATCATTAAGGAACCCTTTGCTACAAATGAATTTTTCGATCTTGTTCCTAAAAGTTTGATAATTAATAGAAAGAAAGAAACTCTAAAGGATGATAGATGTCTTATTGAAGAATTGCCTATCAAAGATGGCAATACCTAGATCTATCCTTGCTTTTATGCCTAGCTAGGGGCGTTAAACGATAGCGCTTGTTGGGAGGCAACCCAACTTTATTTTTAGTTTTTTTTTTGCTTTTTGCTTCTGTTTACGAATAAATATTTGTTCTAGCCTCTGGTTAGATATGTTTTTATGTTTTAATTAGTGTTTGTGCCAAGTTAAACCTATAGGATCTTCTTGGATGATAGTTGTTTGATCTTGCAGAAAATTCCAGAAACTTTCTGTTCACGAAAATAATTGTTAAAATCCACCATAACGTGATAAAATATTGATTCCAATTGCTGCTGATCAATAAACAAATTTCCTAGGTCGTCCTATTTTAGCTGATTTTTTGGAGTTCCATAAGTTTGCGTTAGTTACAGATTACTACAGACTGTTCTGTTTTCGACAGATTCTGTTTTTCGTGTGTTGTTTGCTTATTTTGATGAGTCTATGGCTAGTAAAAGAGTTTATAAACCATAGAGAAGTTGGAATACAGTAGGTTTAACACCAATATAAATAAATAATGAGTTCATTACAGTACCTTGAAGTGGTCTTTTGTTTTCTTTCGCTAACGGAGCTCACGAGATTTTCTGTTAAGTTTTGTGTTGTGAAGTTTTCAAGTTTTGGGTAAAAGATTTGATGGATTATGGAACAAGGAGTGGCAAGAGCCTAAGCTTGGGGATGCCCATGGCACCCCCAAGATAATCTAAGGACACCAAAAAGCCAAAGCTTGGGGATGCCCCGGAAGGCATCCCCTCTTTCGTCTACTTCCATCGGTAACTTTACTTGGAGCTATATTTTTATTCACCACATGATATGTGTTTTGCTTGGAGCGTCTTGTATGATTTGAGTCTTTGTTTTTTAGTTTACCACAATCATCCTTGCTGTACACACCTTTTGAGAGAGACACACATGATTCGGAAATTATTAGAATACTCTTTGTGCTTCACTTATATCTTTTGAGTTATATAGTTTTTGCTCTAGTACTTCACTTATATCTTTTAGAGCACGGTGATGGATTTGTTTTATAGAAACTATTGATCTCTCATGGTTCACTTATATTATTTTGGGAACCTTAAAATAGCATGGCAATTTGCTTTAATTAATATCATGAGAAATTTGATGCTTGATAATTGTTTTGAGATATAAAGGTGGTAATATCATAGTTGTGCTAGTTGAGTAATTGTGGAATTGAAAAATACATGTGTTGGAGTTTGTGATTCCCGTAGCATGCACGTATGGTGAACCGTTATGTAACGAAGTCGGAGCATGAAGTATTTGTTGATTGTCTTCCTTTGTGTGGCGGTTGGGATCGCGCGATGGTTAACTCCTACCAACCCTTTCCCTAGGAGCATGCGTAGTAGTACTTTGCTTCGAGGGCTAATAAATTTTTGCAATAAGTATATGAGTTCTTTATGACTAATGTGAGTCCATGGATTATACGCACACTTACCTTTCCGCAATTTTCTAGCCTCTTCGGTACCGCGCATTGCCCTTTCTCACCTTGAGAGTTGGTGCAAACTTCGCCGGTGCATCCAAACCCCGTGATATGATACACTCTATCACACATAAACCTCCTTATATCTTCCTCAAAACAGCCACCATACCTACTTATCATGGCATTTCCATAGCCATTCCGAGATATATTGCCATGCAAATTTCCACCGCTTCATTTATCATGACATACTCCATCATTGTCATATTGCTTTGCATGATCATGTAGTTGACATTGTATTTGTGGCAAAGCCACCGTTCATAATTCTTTCATACATGTCGCTCTTGATTCATTGCATATCCCGGTACACTGCCGGAGGCATTCATATAGAGTCATATTTTGTTCTAAGTATTGAGTTGTAATTCATGAGTTGTAAGTAAATAAAAGTGTGATGATCATCATTATTAGAGCATTGTCCCAAGTGAGGAAAGTATGATGGAGACTATGGTTCCCCCACAAGTCGGGATGAGACTCCGGACTAAATTAAAAAAAAAGTGGCCATAAAAAAAAGAGAAAAGGCCCAAATAAAAAAATAAGAGAAAAAGAGAGAAGGGATAATGTTACCATCCTTTTACCACACTTGTGCTTCAAAGTAGCGTCGTGATCTTCATAATAGAGAGTCTCTCATTTTGTCACTTTCATATACTAGTGGGAAATTTCATTACAGAACTTGACTTGTATATTCCAATGATGGGCTTCCTCAAATGCCCGAGGTCTTCGTGAGCAAGCAAGTTGGATGCACACCCACTTTGTTTCTTTTTGAGCTTTCATACACTTATAGCTCTAGTGCATCCGTTGCATGGCAATCCCTACTCCTCACATTAACATCAATTGATGGGCATCTCCATAGCCCGTTGATTAGCCTCGTTGATGTGAGACTTTCTCCTTTTTTGTCTTCCCACATAACCCCTGCCATTATACCTTATTCCACCATAGTGCTATATCCATGGCTTGCGATCATGTATTGCGTAAGAGTTGAAAAGGCTGAAGCGCGTCAAAAGTATGAACCAATTGCTTGGCTAAAACCAGGGTCGTACATGATATGAATATTTTGTGTGGGGAAGATGGAGCATAGCCAGACTATATGATTTTGTAGGGATAACTTCCTTTGGCTATGTTATTTTGATAAGACATAATTGCTTAGTTAGCATGCTTGAAATATTATTGTTTTTATGTCAACATTAAACTTTATCTTGAATCATATCAAATCTGAACATTCATGCCACAATAAGAAGAATTACATTGAAATTATGCCAAGTAGCATTCCACATCAAAAATTCTGTTTTTATCATTTACCTACTCGAGGACGAGCAGGAATTAAGCTTGGGGATGCTTGATACGTCTCCAATGTATCTATAATTTTTTATTGTTCCATGCTATATTATCTTCTATTTTGGACATTATTGGGCTTTATTATTCACTTTTATATTATTTTTGGGACTAACCTATTAACCGGAGGCCCAGCCCAGAATTGCTGTTTTTTGCCTATTTCAGAGTTTCGCAGAAAAAGAATATCAAACGGAGTCCAAACGGAATGAAACCTTCAGGAACGTGATTTTTGGAACGAACATGATCCAGGAGACTTGGACCCTACTTCAAGGAAGCTTCCAGGAAGCCACGAGGTAGGGGGGCGCGCCTACCCCCCTGGGCGCGCCCTCCACCCTCGTGGGCCCCACGTTGCTCCACCGACGTACTCCTTCCTCCTATATATACCTACGTACCCCCAAACGATCAGATACGAAGCCAAAAACCTAATTCCACCGCCGCAACCTTCTGCACCCACGAGATCCCATCTTGGGGCCTGTTCCGGAGCTCCGCCGGAAGGGACATCGATCACGGAGGGCTTCTACATCAACACCATAGCCTCTCCGATGAAGTGTGAGTAGTTTACCTCAGACCTTTGGGTCCATAGTTATTAGCTAGATGGCTTCTTCTCTCTTTCTGGATCTCAATACAATGTTCTCCCCCTCTCTCGTGGAGATCTATTCGATGTAATCTTCTTTTGCGGTGTGTTTGTTGAGACCGATGAATTGTGGGTTTATGATCAAGTTTATCTATGAACAATATTTGAATCTTCTGAATTCTTTTATGTATGATTGGTTATCTTTGCAAGTCTCTTCGAATTATCAGTTTGGTTTGGCCTACTAGATTGATCTTTCTTGCAATGGGAGAAGTGCTTAGCTTTGGGTTCAATCTTGCGGTGTCCTTTCCCGGTGACAGTAGGGGCAGCAAGGCACGTATTGTATTGTTGCCATCGAGGATAACAAGATGGGGGTTTTATCATATTGCATGAATTTATCCCTCTACATCATGTCATCTTGCTTAAAGCGTTACTCTGTTCTTATGAACTTAATACTCTAGATGCATGCTGGATAGCGGTCGATGTGTGGAGTAATAGTAGTAGATGCAGGCAGGAGTCGGTCTACTTGTCTCGGACGTGATGCCTATATACGTGATCATACCTAGATATTCTCATAACTATGCTCAATTCTGTCAATTGCTAAACAGTAATTTGTTCACCCACCGTAAAATACTTATGCTCTTGAGAGAAGCCACTAGTGAAACCTATGGCCCACGTGGTCTATTTTCCATTATATTAATCTTCCAACACTTAGTTATTTCCGTTGCTTTTATTTTACTTTGCATCTTTATCATAAAATACCAAAAATATTATCCTATCATATCTATTAGATCTCACTCTCGTAAGTGACCGTGTAGGGATTGACAACCCCTTATCGCGTTGGTTGCGAGGATTTATTTGCTTGTATAGGTGCGAGGGACTCGCGCGTAACCTCCTACTGGATTGATACCTTGGTTCTCAAAAACTGAGGGAAATACTTACGCTACTTTGCTGCATCACCCTTTCCTCTTCAAGGGAAAACCAACGCAGTGCTCAAGAGGTAGCAGTGAACTTGTTGGTGGTGGCAACGATCATCTGGTCCAACTGAGAGTCGTAGTTGGCGTCGACGGCGGCCTTCCACCAGCCGGTCTCCAACACCGTTTGGAGACGATCCTCGGCGCCATGCCGCAGGCCGACGTCATGGACCATCTGGCACAGCCGCTGGCCGCTCGCGCGCATCGCCGCCATGGGTCTGGAGTGAGCTCTTTTGCGCTTAGTGTAGGTGCTTAGGCAAATGCTTAGGTGCGTATGATGTGGTAGATGCATTGGAATGGAGGGGCGCCTTTATATGAGGGCAAACTGCGTTGCATTCACATCGTGCAGCCTCTTTTCCCGGTCTCCTCCCATTACTTCCCTCATGCATTAATTGAAGGAGGATGCATTGGACGTTCAACATTTCGGGAACCGCTACTCCCTCCCTCGTCTGCATTAAAGCCGTATCAGGAACTGTGCCACCCGCTATCAAATCGAATAGTACTGCGCTGCCCGCTGCACGCCCGGCTGAACACGCCTCCTCACCTCCATCAAACCCCTCCGTTAAACCTGCATGCAAACCGAGAAACCTACTCCGGCCACACGTCCGTTCATGAGCGGGCCAGAATTAAACGCAACACCGGCCGAGCTCCTCCCGTCCGCCCTCAGTTTAAACAAGGCCAGACACCAGCCAAGCTCCTATCGTCCGCCCTCTATTTACACGAGGCCAGACAGACAGCGGGCAAGAATCGCACCCCTCCGCCGCTCCCCCATCTCCTCCTTCACCATTTTCTCCACTCTTCCGATGGCTTCCGAGGAGCCGTTCTCCGGCATATTACCCGGCCGGGTGGCCTGCCGAGCCCTCCGGATACGAGCGAGGCCGCTCGGTGCTTCACCAACCTCACTTGGCCCGACGGAGCCAGTTGCTGCCCCAAGCAGGCGCGTGGTTCAGCAACTCGCCGCTCTAGTTCAGCTCGATGAGGAGTGGCGAGTTGCTCCACGCCGGCACGGCGGCGAGCACACCGGTACGGGCATCGTCGATGTCGTGTCGTACCGCGCCACCAGTGTCTGCAGTGCCGCGCCTCCCGTGTCTGTGGGCGCGCCTCCCGTGCCTACGGCAGCGCCATGCAGGCAGAGACAGAAGCCGGGTGCATGGAGAGCGACGAGTCGGTGGCCAGCTTCTCCGTGTCCGTCGCCATCATCGTGGAGAAGTAGAACACGGGAGGCCGCCGCCACTTGGGTCCCATGAAGGCCACCGCCGAGGCGACGACTGCACATGCAGGTGGTTTCTTTGCTTCTTCGTCTCTTCCGAGGACCTTCGTCGACCCCACAACGTGTCTGCCGGACATGAGGAAGACAAAGGGATCCACGGGCGGCCATTTAGATTATGTACTCCCTCTCCAGCTGGCGGGAAATTTTTGTTCTAAGAATGGATAAATTGTATGTATCTATAACTAAAATAAGTCTAGATACATCCATTTCTAGGACAAGTATTTCCGGACGAAGGGAGTATTAATTATACCAAGAGAGTCGGATTGGCACCGCTTAGTTCATGTAAATGTAATGAAATCCATCATGTTTATATGAAGATCCGGCTTTTTTATACGAAATCCTTCATGCTTATATGAAATCAGTCCGTGTTTGCACGAATTTCATCTGGTTGGTTAGAGTTGTGAAAATGTATGCCACTGGCGTTTGATGTCATCCTCCGTTGAAGGAAGCGGGAGGAAATTTGCCGGCTGCCGTTGGAGATGCTCTTATGCTGGAAATAATAGAGTGACATCTAATCCATTTGAGTTAATTGCGTGTATGATTGTCCCTCTATAAAAAGTTAATTGCATGTACAGTGTACATGTGACTTGCAGGGTGGCTACAGCTTCGTATAGAAAGTTAAAAAGAAACAAGTCCAGCCTTAATCTTGTATTCTAAGTACTCTGTGTGTTCCACTGTCAGTACAGTAGCGAAAGAAGTATATATTAAATAAGTAATATATATTATAAAAATCTAAAGTTAAAGACAGAATTCGAACTCATGTCATCGCGTTGCGAGCATCCGGCGCTAACCGGTCCAGCACATTTTTGTTGTAGACCATGCTGGAGATATATCTCCATGTCTACTCTTATACTCCATCCGTTCCTAAATATTTGTCTTTTTTAGATTTCAAATGGACTACCACATACGGATGTGTATGTAGACATATTTTAGAGTGTGGATTCACTCATTTTGCTCCATATGTAGTCACTTGTTGAAATCTCTAAAAAGACAAATATTTAGGAACGGAGGGAGTAGAAAACAGAGTTGGTGATGATGGTGTGCGTGCCATCCTGCAATATAGGCCGTCGGATTTATATCTAACGGATAGGAAGAAAACTATGGCAATTTTGCAAAAATATACCCACACCCCTCTCCACGTTCGCAAATACGGCCTTCCCTCATTCATTCTTTTCTCTCACAAGATAAACTACTCATACAAATGCATCTTGATGTTCCGTGCAACGCACGGGCATCTAGCTAGTTTCTTTTAAAATAGTTACT
Source organism: Aegilops tauschii subsp. strangulata (assembly GCF_002575655.3). NCBI lineage: Eukaryota > Viridiplantae > Streptophyta > Magnoliopsida > Poales > Poaceae > Aegilops > Aegilops tauschii. The sequence continues at coordinate 59,789,795 of NC_053035.3, forward strand.
GCGATAATTGGGTTGAAGTGATATATTTTATGTCTACCCCGAATGATTTCAGATTCACTAGTAGTAACAAAGAAAAGGTTGCCTTGTTAATTAACAGAAAACAGGGTGAAAACTATCACATGAGGCCGGTAAAAATGAGGCACACTGGGTTCAGCGTCATCGTCACTACAGCTGTGCGCGCGCGAGAAGTCTACATATCGAGGGGGCTACTGAGCGAGGCACAGAGACACAATGTTCGAGAGAGAAACCAATTGACAGATTACGATCAAATCGAGTTTTCACCCTTCTGCTGTCATTGTTGGGGTGGGGGAGGGGGAGGGAGAGAAATACGTATCGAGAGTGTGCGCGGTAGGCACAGAGGCACAACTAGCGAGTGTGTGTGTATGTGTGTGTGTGTTTGAAAGTGGAGTAGATAGATTACTATCAAGATCGAGGTGCCTCCCTACTCCTTTGGTGTCGGGTAGTGTGTGTGCATGTGTGTGTGTTTGAGAGAGAAGCCAGTCGATAGATTAGTATCAAGATCGAGGTGTCACCCTACTCCTTCGGTGTTGGGAAGTGTGTGTGTGTGTGTGGTTGTGTGGGTGTGGGTGTGTGTGTGGGGGGGCAGTGACACTTACATATCCCTACTCTTATAAAAAACAGAGTTGGTGATGATGGTGTTCCTGCCATCCTGCAATATAGGCCATCCGATTTATATCCGACGGATAGGAAGGAAACTATGGCAATTTTGCAAAAAGATACCCACACCCCTCTCCGCATTTGCAAATAAGGCATTCCCTCCTTCATCCTTTTCTCCCACAAGATAAACTACTCATACAAATGCATCTTGATGTTTGGTGCAACGCATGGGCATCTTGCTAGTAGGGAGAAGGAGTTTGTGTGACACATATCTAGCTATATTAAGGGATAGGTAGATAGAATTTGTGCGAGGCATACTTAAAGCATCACGAAGATAAACAAAATTGTGTGCATGCAAGTGCCGGAAAAAATGAAGCGAGAAACAATGTGTGCGCACGCGCGTGTGTGAGAGGGGGAGAGAGAGGGAGGGAGAGAGAGCGAAATCTCAAAACAAAAGGTGCTCTGCTGGAATCCCATTGTATGTATTCATATGGTTCCGGAACTTGAGTTAACCTTAGGCATATGTGTGAGAGACATTATTATACTTTGAGACATTAGTGGCTGTGGGTGGGCGGAATTAAAGGGATGGGCGTGTTCGACAGAGAGAGCGTGTGTGTTTCTATGTGAGAGACTTGTAAGACGGGGTAGAAAGACGAATTCTAACCTTGACGGAGGGAGAGAAATACACGAAGTGCGCGTGTGTGATTCCGATGCCCACAGGGAAATGAGATATGTATGTGTGTGAGAGAGATTGCACAATTCATTCACGTATCACTATCTAGCGATCGTGGACGTGCATCGCTTGAACATAAAACAATATCTACTTCGTACCGTGGCCAAAGGTACAATATCGATTCAACGCTATAAAGATTGGACACTCACATATCACATTTTTTCTATTTAAATAAACCTTTTCAGTTGTGCATGCCAAAGTTACAGTGATGTTTCTTCAAACAACCAATGTAGCTATCATGTACATGCACCATTGTTACTCTTGCATTCAAAATCATTAGTCCTGGATGATTTAAGGTTCTATTATGAAGTAATATATGTAATATTCATATATGAATTCAACGGGTACGCAATTTATGAAATGGAGGCTATGTAATCATATGAGGTAACACTTTTAAGTAGCGGACTACAATATACATTTCTTTTTGTGCGCCTCTACACTAACACGTCAATGCATTATGTTTAAAGTAAATAACCAATTGCACTAAATTATCTATTTACACGAGAAATACATAGGCTGAGCGTTTGATCCCTTTTTTGTGAACGTGCCACTACACCCGTACGATTGGCCGCGCCCGTGTGAACGTCCAAGTTATCGGCGCATCATCCCGAGTTATTGTCTTTTTTCTGGGGTGGACTTCACAGCAGTTATTAACTGCTGACGCGTGCCCCGTGTACACAGTCTCGCATGACCTTCCCGCTAGCACGGTCCAAAATTAGTTGAAACTGGATACGAACGATCCCGCGGGCGGCAAAATCTCCCGCCTCCTTCTAAAATTTCCGCCACCTTAGTCTTTAGCATGCGAAATTCCCCTTTTGTCCTTGGTGCACGGAGACCAATAGTTACAATACCGCCCTCATCTACATAATAGGTCGGGGCTGCTTTGGTAACTCCGGTTCCCCCACTACACGGCACCCCCATTTCCTCTCCCCCTCCCGCAAAAACGACTAACTCCACAGCACCAGAGCATCTCACATCACGTCGTCCGTACTTCATCGGCCTTTCTCCCCTCCCCTCTCGAAACCCTAGACTGCTCATCCACCGGCGTACCAGAGCCCATTCACTGCCAGCGGCATCCACCTCGCCGGATCTGCTTCTGCAGCCGCATCTACCCCTCCCACCTCCCCTAGAAACAAGTAGACTGCTCATCCACCAATGTACCACAGCCCATTCAGTGCCGGCCTTGTCCACGGCGCCGGATCTGCTTCGCCGGTACTCCCGTCAACCGCAGCGCATCTGCAGTGGCTCATTCATACTCCCCACCGGAGACGCTTCGTCCACCCCCCCCCCCCCCGGAGCCACCCCACCGACGCCCTTGTCGACGGCCTCTGATCCTCTTCGCCGACACCTTCCTCAACCCTACCGGAGCCGCTTCACCGACACCATCGTCAACCCCACCGGAGTAGCTTCGCCTATACCATTTTCAACCCTACCGGGGCCGCTTTGCCAACTCACAAGTCCACGGCCTCAGATCCACTTCCTCGCACCCTCATCCAACCTACCGGAGCAGCTTCTGACGCCCCGTCCACGGCCACAGATCCGCATCGTCGACACCATCCTTAACCCAACCACCGGAGCAGCTTCACCTACGCCCTCGTCCACGGCCATAGATCCGCTTTGCCCACACCGTAGTCCACCATACCGGAGCCACTCCACAAACACCCTACTCGAAGGTTCTAGATCTCCTTACCGGACCCCGACAGCCAGCGGAGCGTCATCACCCTTGACATTTCTAACCTGATTCCCACCGTCTGGCAAGATGCCAAGCACCCGCCACGGCCTAGGTACTTGTCACCTTTAAACCCGTCTAGCATCACCTGCCCGATGTACTTCAAATATACTAACAGGTCGCTGTTACCTGTTATGCAGCTGGCAAAAACTACAAGGACGATGTTTCTTCTGGATCTAACAGCTTGGCCAACCAAGATCCTGGACCGAGGCATTGCTATGATCTTGTAAGCGTGTCTCTCTCTCTTGTATTGTTCTGTGCCTGCCAGCGTGCTTTGCTAGGATTTTCGACCAATAATCCCTTTGTGCAGACAATGATTTCTACTACTGGCTGCTAAATTAGATATGTAGATGTCATACATGATACTACCTCGTACCTCCGTTCCTAAATATAAGTCTTTCTAGAGATTCCACTATAGGCTACATATGGAGCAAAATGAGTGAATCTACACTCGAAAATGCATCTATATACATCTGTATGTGGTCCATACTGGAATCTCTACATAGACATATATTTAGGAACAGAGGCAGTACATTACACAAAGTCGTATGTGGCATGTAGGAATTCCAGTACACTACATTAGGCTCCCTTAGAGTGCCTGCTAGTCCAGCAGACAGAGTCATGGCTAGTTTATGCTACGCACACAATCATTAATTGGTGGTTTAAATATGCGCAAGGGATATGCAATGTATTATCATGTAGAGATGTCTGAAATTAGCCGTGTCAACTTGCAGATAGGGTTACACAATGAAAAAGTACAAGATGTATGTGGCAATTTCATGGAACATCGCAAAAAAAGGAGAGCCAGCGGTGAACCTATATAGTGTGCTATGGTACGTCAGTCCTCCATTGCAATCATCGTGACATGTTATTTGCATGTCAGTAATTACGAGTTATCCTAAGAAAATAAGCACCTGTGAATATAAGCTCCATGTAATAAGCCAACCAGTTCTTTTTCATTGCGTTTTCAGCTTAGCTTTGGTATGATCAGTGAAAAGTCTAGATTGCATTATATTTTTTCATTTTGCTGCCCATATGAAAATTAATTTGACTTGCAAACATCACAAATTGAACCCAGTGCAGTAATTAATATGATAGGAAAATAGGCCATCACTATTTGCTCAAAATGCAAATACAAAGATACCATCTACTTGGCACAATCTACTTTGGTCAATGTTTTCCATAGAGATCCCGTTGCCTAATTTAAATGAAAAACGCATGACCCACATTTAAATGAAGAACAATTATTTATTGAAATTCGATGGTCCAAGTGGCTGGTTATTATCATATAGCAGCACCACCTGAAAGCATCATATAGCAGCAGCAGCTCATAGCAACTCATCATACAGCAGCAACAGCAATGTGCAATTCATCATATACTAGCAGCAGCTCATAGCAATTCATCATATCGCAGCAGCAGGAGCAGCTCATAGAAATTCATTCATATAGCAGCAGCAGGAGAAGCTCATAGCAATTCATCATATAGCAGCAGCAGGAGCAGCTCATAGCAATTCATCATATAGCATCAGCAAGAGCAGCTCATAGCAATTCATCATACAGTAGCAGCAGGAGCAGCTTATAGCAACTCATCATATAGCAGCAGCAGCTCATAGCAATTCATCATATAGCAGCAACAGCAGCAGCTCATAGCAATTCATCATATAGCAGTAGCAGTTCATAGCAATTCATCATATAGTAGCAGTAGGAGCAGCTCATAGCAATGCATCATATAGCAGCAACAGAAGCAGCTCATAGCAATGCATCATATAGCAGCAACAGAAGCAGCTCATAGAAATTCATTGTATAGTGGATTAGAATGAAAATTTGGCAAAAAATCAGAGGAGATCCTCACCTTGTGGGATGAGCTCATCCTTCAACAGCACCTCAAGGCCACGGCCTGGGAGGTGGGGAGGGGGAATAAGGTGCCTTCTGCCGCAGTGTGGCATCAGCCGTAGTTGTGCAACGCCTGCCGGAGTAGTGCGTTGGAGGAACCACAGTGGAGCAGCTGCTGGAGACCATGAGAATGAGGGGCGGCGCCAGAGGGAGGAGCAGCTAGGGAGATTTGCTCCTACCCGCCGGCCATGTAGCCTAGCTGGACAGCGCATCGTCGAGGACCAGGCCAGATGGGACCAGTGGTGACGGCTCGCTGGAGGAACCATAGTGCTGCAGGCAGGGGATCGAGGTAGAGGGAAAGGGGAGAGGAGATGCAAGCGGGCAGGGCAATGAACGCTTGTGTGTTTGCAATGATGAATCACTCCTGCCTGCTATAGTGTACATTTAGGCATCATCATACATGGCATAACCTAATACATGTGCATTCCATTGTAGAATCTGGAATATGCAATGTTTATGTTAGTTCATACGTTGCACATGATGTTTAAATGCCCCTTAAATCTGGTCAGTCAAGTCATGGTCTTTAAGCCTCCTTCTTTGCTTCTTTTCTTGATATGTAAGATTTGCTCACACATCTGTTCAATTGCTTGTTTGCGTCAGCCAACCACACTAGGACTGTTTGCTTTGATTACTTGTTGTTCTTGACCTAACACTCTAACAGAGCTTGTCAACGATTTAAACACTAAGGGCTGCTGTAGTGGGGCCTTTTCTAACTCATAGGTGACATAAAGGTTTGGCTGTACACTAAAGTAGGCTCTCCAAGAGTACCTGGAGATCCAGTTCGAAGGTATGCCTAGTTTTTACATAGTGCAGACATAGTAAATGCTCATTTCATTGTGTGCAAGTGCAAGAGATGCGGCATGTTTCATTATGTGGTGTTGTTTTGTTATAATCTCATCATTTTGTGTTCACAGACTGGAAAGTATGCATATTTATCTTCCAAGGAGACGAGCAACTAGTTTGTGTCACCTTGCAGAGGGGGTGCAATGAAGATAAGATTGAGGATTTCCATGTACAAGATGTTAGGAAGGAGCCTTGCAAGAGAAGTAGGAGCTGCGCTGAGCCTCTTCAACCTGTTAAGGTAAGTCACTGTATCCAACTCAACAGTTCAATTCCTTGTTTGTTTCAGGCATAGTTAATTTGCTCTTTTCAATTGCTTTATTTGTCCTTAGTTAATGAGATGCACAAAGAATGATGCCTGATGTTGGGTACTTGTATAACTATTAGTTGACATAATTAAAGGCCTTACCATTTAATTACTCTGCCGAAGTGTGCCTGAAGCTTTGAAGTCTATTAACCAACTATTATTGCATGAGGCTCACAATCTAGTTTATACTAGGCTAATGATTGCATAGTTTTGCTTGCTGTAGTATGTTTGTATGAAACCCTCTGCTGTTCATTATGCTCCCTAAGACTTTAATTGAGCTACAGAATGGCCAACTGCTTGCTTACTTCTACGCAACGTGCTGTCTAAATTTGTAACTTGTCTGTGTTTTGGATTGGGCCCCAACATCATGCTCCTCTGGTGAGCTAAGAGAGATTTCTGTATGCAGGCTGCACAGACTACCTTTTTATAATTTTTTAAAATATCACCTGCTTATGCTTCATGACGTGTAACATTATTGTTAGTCATGTTTTGCCATGTACAAAATAGTCTGTCTTGCTCGCTTCACTGTTGTAACTATATTTTTTTCCCTAGTCATGTGTACTTACAGAAACATTTCAAGATGAAGTGACATCAACACAAAGATCTGTGAGCAGTGCGGCATGGCCGTTACCGAATGATTATGGATTGGAATTGGAATATGCTGATGTTCTTGAGCATCAACTAGAGGTGGCAAGACAACATGTACATGATTCTGAACGTACAATCAACAAGTTGAGACTGGACATGCAGGTATTAGATGCAGGAGTCAAAAAAATGAAACAAGACACTGAGGTAACAACGAAGGAATTGGAGATTTTGCAGACTGAAATTTGTGCTATCTAAATCTGGCCAATCCTATTTTCTGAATAGATTATAGTTCAAATGGTAAGTTATGTTGATGCGCGTCCATGATGTATGAGCTGTATTTGCCCAGTGTATGTAATTTGCTGTTTGTGTATGCTTTATTATCACTGGTGCCGAACCATAATGCCCAGTGGGTATAATCGGCTGTAATTTCTTTATTGTATAGTGTAGGATTATTCTACGTTTCTCTGCCTTAGTCTCTTTATTGTATAGTGTATGTTTTTTAGAGGTGATAGTATAGAGTAGGATAATTCTTTGAATATGCTATATCGTTCAAACGGGGGCCAACTCGCCCAAACATTGTAGTGACCATGGCCCTCCACAGGCCGTACGAGCCATGGGCCATCTACGGGACGGACGATCCATGGCCTTCTATGGCCGTCGGATCCGTGGGCCTTCTATGGGCTGTCGGATCCATGGGCCTTCTATCGGCTGTCGGATCCATGGGACTTATATGGGCCATCGGATCCATGGGCCTTCTATGGGCCGTCAGATCAATGGCCTTCTATGGGCCATCGGGTCAATGGGCCTTCTACGTCCTGTAGGATCCATGGGCCTTCTACGGGCCGTCTCATCTATGGGCCTTGTACGGGTCGTATAAGGGGTCGTAAATGGGCTAGAGTGGAAATTGTACGTTTTATGGGCTGACCATAACGGGCCATTAATAGGCCGTATTTGATGATGCTATGAAAATGGCCCAATAGATTAACGGGCCACAAACGGGCTGACTGTATCCACGGGCTGAATTTGGCCCACAAGCAGAAAAGGCCAGTAACGGGCCATAAGTAACCGAATGCTGGAAATGAGCCCAAGAATAAATGGGCCCTCAGAAGGCCGAAAGGTAACACGGGCTGGAAACGACCCAATGGAATAATGGGCCGCTAATGGGTATAAAGCGATACACTGTTCATTATGGGCCGGTTTCACCACGGGCCATTAATGGGCCAAGAGTTACAAAGGGACTCATATGGGCCGAAATACGTCATGGGCCATACATGGGCCGGAAGTTAAAACGGGCTGGAATTATATTGGACGGCCCAGATGACGCTACTGGGCCTAATTCGGATAGGCTGTAAACAGGCCCTGGGTCAGCGGGCTGTAAATGGGCTATATGCGAACAGGCCGTTAACAGGCTTGCCGTGGGCCGGCCTGCCACCTTTTGACCAAGTCAAACGGGTCGGCCTTTTAACAGGAATGGGCCTCTGTTGGGCCGTGCATGTATCATAGGCGCTTTGGGTCCAATGAGTGGATGACATCTGTCCCAACGGTGAGCCAACACGTGTTTCCTCCAGCCAATGATGATTTTACACGTGGAAAATCCCCATTGGTCGGGGCTGTTAACGGGTTATCGGATCCAAAACCGGACCCGATAGCTTAATGGCGTTCCGTTATGGTGGATGCCACGTGTCGGTCACCCTTGATGAAAGCACTTCTGTGATGCGCGATTTATCGTCATGGAAGTGGACACTTCCGTGATGATAATTTTGGTAATGTCATGGAACACTTCTACGACAGCACAGGTATGACTATCTTGATTCTGTCATAAAATTGTCATGGATGTACATGCATGACAGAAAACGTGACCTACTCTGACAAACACGTATCATCACGGAAGTGTATTTTTTTGTAGTGTATTACGATGGGTGAACAAATTACTGCCGAGCAATTGATAGAAAAGCGCATAGTTATGAGAATATCTAAGGCAATGATCATGAATATAGGCATCACATCCGTGTCAAGTAGACCGAAACGATTTTGCATCTAGAGTATTAAGTTCATAAGAACAGAGTAACGCATTAAGCAAGATGACATGATGTAGAGGGATAAACTCAAGCAATATGATATAAACCCCATCTTTTTATCCTCGATGGCAACAATACAATACGTGCCTTGCTGCCCCTACTGTCACTAGGAAAGGACACCGCAAGATTGAACCCAAAGCTAAGCACTTCTCCCATTGCAAGAAAGATCAATCTAGTAGGCCAAACTAAACCGATAATTCGAAGAGACTTGCAAAGATATCCAATCATGCATATAAGAATTCAGAGAAGAACCAAATAATATTGATAGATAATCTTGTTCAGAAATCCACAATTCATCGGATCTCGGCAAACACACCGCAAAAGAGTATTACATCGAATAGATCTCCAAGAACATCGAGGAGAACTTTGTATTGAGAAACAAAGAGAGAGAAGAAGCCATCTAGCTAATAGCTATGGACCCAAAGGTTTGTGGTAAACTACTCACGCTTCATCGGAGAAGCTATGGTGTTGATGTAGAAGTCCTCCGTGATTGATTCCCCCTCCGGTAGATCGCCGGAAAAGGCCCCAAGATGGGATCTCATGGGTACAGAAGGTTGCGGTGGTGGAAAAGTGGTTTCGTGGCTCTCCCTGATGTTTTTAGGGTATAAGGGTATATATAGGCGAAAGAAGTACATCGGTGGAGCTCCATGGGGCCCATGAGGGTGGGGGCGCGTCTACCCCCCGGGCACGCCCTCCTGCCTCGTGGCCGCCTCACGGAGTTCCAGACTTCAACTCCAAGTCTTCTGGTTTGCTTTTGGTCCAAGAAAGATCATCGCGAAAGTTTCATTCCGTTTGGACTCCGTTTGGTATTCCTTTTCTGCAAAACTCTAAAATAGGCAAAAACAGAAACTGGCATTGGGCCTCCGGTTAATAGGTTAGTCCAAAAAATAATATAAAAGAGCATATTAAATCCCATGGAACAATCAAAAATTATAGATACGTTGGAGACGTATCAACGTATCAACGTATCACACCACTAGGTGACAGACCTATTGCAGGAGCAGATGCAGACGTTATGAACATTTGGCAACCTCGATATGATGACTACTTAATAGTTTAGTGCGCCATGATTTACGGCTTAGAACCGGGACTTCAAAAACGTTTTGAACGCCATGGAGCATGTGAGATGTTCCAAGAGCTGAAATTGGTATTTCAGACTCATGCCCGTGTTAAGAGGTATGAGACCTCTGACAAGTACTTTGCCTAAAAGATGGATGAGAATAGCTCAACCAGTGAGCGTGTGCTCAGAATGTCTGGGTACTACAATCACTTGAATCAAGTGGGAGTTAATCTTCCAGATAAGATAGTGATTGACAAAATTCTCTAGTCACTATCACCAAGCTACTAGAACTTTGTGATGAACTATAATATGCAAGGGATGACGAAAATGATTCCTGAGCTCTTCGCAATGCTGAAATCGGCGAAGGTAGAAATCAAGAAAGAGCATCAAGTGTTGATGATTAACAAGACCACTAGTTTCAAGAAAATGGGCAAGGGAAAGAAAGGGAACTTCAAGAAGAATGGCAAGCAAGCTGCCGCTCCCGTGAAGAAGCCCAAAGCTGGACCCAAGCCTGAAACTGAGTGCCTCTGCTGCAAAGGAAATGGTCACTGGAAGCGGAACTGCCCCAAATACTTGGCGGATAAGAAGGATGGCAAAGTGAACAAAGGTATATTTGATATACATGTTATTGATGTGTACTTTACTAGTGTTCATAGCAACCCCTGGGTATTTGATACTGGTTTAGTTGCTAAGATTAGTAACTCAAAAACAGGAGTTGCAGAATAAACAAAGACTAGTTAAGGGCGAGGTGACGATGTGTGTTGGAAGTGATTCCAAGGTTGATACGATCACCATCGCACACTCCCTCTACCTTCGGGATTAGTGTTGAACCTAAATAAATGTTATTTGGTGTTTGCTTTGAGCATGAATATGATTTGATCATGTTTACTGCAATACGTTTATTCATTTAAGGCAGAGAATAATTGTTGTTCTGTTTACATGAATAAAACCTTCTATGGTCATACACCCAATGTAAATGGTTTATTGAATCTCTATCGTAGTGATACACATATTCATAATATTGATGCCAAAAGATGCAAAGTTGATAATAATAGTGCAACATACTTGTGGCACTGCCGTTTAGGTCATATTGGTGTAAAGCGCATGAAGAAACTTCATATAGATGGACTTTTGAAATCACTTGATTATGAATCATTTGATACTTGCGAACCATGCCTTGATGACCCACGATTATAGGGGATCTATCGTAGTCCTTTCGACAAGTAAGAGTGTCGAACCCAACGAGGAGCAGAAGGAAATGATAAGCGGTTTTCAGCAGGGTATTCTCTACAAGCACTGAAATTATCGGTAATAGATAGTTTTGTGATAAGGTAATTTGTAACGAGTAACAAGTAACAAGTGTAAATAAAGTGCAGCAAGGTAGCCCAATCCTTTTTGTAGCAGAGGACAAGCCTGGACAATTTCTTATATGAAGGAAAACGCTCCCGATGACACATGGGAATTATCGTCAAGCTAGTTTTCATCACGCTCATATGATTCGCGTTCGTTACTTTGATAATTTGGTATGTGGGTGGACCGGTGCTTGGGTGTTGTCCTTACTTGGACAAGCATCCCACTTACGAAGCAACGCCTATTGCAAGCATCCGCAACTACAAAAGAAGTATTAAGGTAAACCTAACCATAGCATGAAACATATGGATCCAAATCAGCCCCTTACGAAGCAACGCATAAACTAGGGTTTAAGCTTCTGTCACTCTAGCAACCCATCATCTACTTATTACTTTCCAATGCCTTCCTCTAGGCCCAAACAACGGTGAAGTGTCTGTTGGGGAACGTAGTAATTTCAAAAAATTTCCTACGCACACGCAAGATCATGGTGATGCATAGCAACGAGAGGGGAGAGTGTTGTCCACGTACCCTCGTAGACCGACAGCGGAAGCGTTATAACAACGCGGTTGATGTAGTCGTACGTCTTCACGATCCGACCGATCAAGTACCGAACGTACGGCACCTCCGAGTTCTACACACATTCAGCTCGATGACGTCCCTCGAACTCCGATCCAGCCGAGTGTTGAGGGAGAGTTTCGTCAGCACGACGGCGTGGTGACGATGATGATGTTCCACCGACGCAGGGCTTCGCCTAAGCTCCGCAACGGTATTATCGAGGTGTAATATGGTGGAGGGGGGCACCGCACACGGCTAAGAGATCTCAAGGATCAATTGTTGTTGTGTCTCTGGGGTGCCCCCCTGCCCCCGTATATAAAGGAGCAAGGGAGGAGGAGGCCGGCCCTAGGAGGGGGCGCACCAAGTGTGGAGTCCTACTAGGACTCCCTAGTCCTAGTAGGATTCCACCTCCCATATGGAATAGGAAAAGACGAAGGGAAAAAGAGAAGGAAGGAAGGGGGCGCCCCCCTTCCCTAGTCCAATTCGGACCAGACCAAGGGGAGGGGTGCGGCCACCCTTGAGGCCCTTTTCCTTCTTTCCCGTATGGCCCAATAAGGCCCAATACGTATTCCCGTAACTCTTCGGTACTCCGAAAAATACCCGAATCACTCGGAACCTTTCCGAAGTCCGAATATAGTCGTCCAATATATCGATCTTTACGTCTCGGCCATTTCGAGACTCCTCGTCATGTCCCCGATCTCATCCGGGACTCCGAACTCCTTCGGTACATCAAAACTCAATAAAACTGTCATCGTAACGTTAAGCGTGCAGACCCTACGGGTTCGAGAACTATGTAGACATGACCGAGACACGTCTCCGGTCAATAACCAATAGCGGGACCTGGATGCCCATATTGGCTCCCACATATTCTACGAAGATCTTTATCGGTCAGACTGCATAACAACATACGTTGTTCCCTTTGTCACCGGTATGTTACTTGCCCGAGATTTGATCGTCGGTATCTCGATACCTAGTTCAATCTCGTTACCGGCAAGTCTCTTTACTCGTTCCGTAACACATCATCCCGCAACTAACTCATTAGTCACAATGCTTGCAAGGCTTATAGTGATGTGCATTACCGAGTGGGCCCAGAGATACCTCTCCGACAATCGGAGTGACAAATCCTAATCTCGAAATACGCCAACCCAACAAGTACCTTTGGAGACACCTGTAGAGCACCTTTATAATCACCCATTTACGTTGTGACGTTTGGTAGCACACAAAGTGTTCCTCCGGTAAACGGGAGTTGCATAATCTCATAGTCAGAGGAACATGTATAAGTCATGAAGAAAGCAATAGCAACATACTAAACGATCGGGTGCTAAGCTAACGGAATGGGTCAAGTCAATCACGTCATTCTCCTAATGAGGTGATCTCGTTAATCAAATGACAACTCATGGCTATGGCTAGGAAACATAACCATCTTTGATTAACGAGCTAGTCAAGTAGAGGCATACTAGTGACACTCTGTTTGTCTATGTATTCACACATGTATTATGTTTCTGGTTAATACAATTCTAGCATGAATAATAAACATTTATCATGATATAAGGAAATATATAATACTTTATTATTGCCTCTAGGGCATATTTCCTTCAGTGTCATGTAGTCGACGTTCACATAACACCACTAGAGGAAAGACAACATACATCTCATCAAAATATCGAACGAATACCAAATTCACATGACTACTAATAGCAAGACTTCTCCCATGTCCTCAGGAACAAACGTAACTACTCACAAAGCATATTCATGTTCATAATCAGAGGAGTATTAATATGCATAATGGATCTGAACATATGATCTTCCACCAAGTAAACCAACTAGCATCAACTACAAGGAGTAATCAACACTACTAGCAACCTACAGGTACCAATATGAGGTTTTGATACAAAGATTGGATAAAAGAAATGAACTAGGGTTTTAGAGGAGATGGTGCTGGTGAAGATGTTGATGGAGATTGACCCCCTCCTGGAGAGAGGATCGTTGGTGATGACGATGGCGATGATTTCCCCCTCCCGGAGGGAAGTTTCCCCGGCAGAACAGCTTCGTCGGAGCCCTAGATTGGTTCCACCAAGGTTCCGCCTCGTGGCGGCGGTGTTTCGTCTCGAAAGCTTGCTTATGATTTTTTCTCGAACGAAAGACTTCATATAGCAGAAGATGGGCACCGAAGGCCTGCCAGGGGGCCCACGAGGCAGGGAGCGCGCCCGTGGGGGTAGGGCGCGCCCCTACCCTCGTAGCCAGGGTGTGGGCCCCCTCTGGTATTTTCTTCGCTCAGTATTTTTTATTATTTCCAAAAATGACTTCCATGGAGTTTCAGGACTTTTGGAGTTGTGCAGAATAGGTCTCTAATATTTTCTCCTTTTCCAGCCCAGAATTCCAGCTGCCGGCATTCTCCCTCTTCGTGTAAACCTTGTAAAATAAGAGAGAAAAGGCATAAGTATGGTGGCATAACGTGTAATAACAGCCCATAATGCAATAAATATCGATATAAAAGCATGATGCAAAATGGACGTATCATGCCTCATGGGCAAGATGACTAAAACTCCATTCTCCGGAACAATGGAGCGAGCTAATGACTTATTGGAAATAATACATAGCGATGTATGCGGTCCGATGAGTATTGAGGCACGCGGCGAGTATCGTTATTTTCTGACCTTCACAGATGATTTGAGTAGGTACGGGTATATCTACTTAATTAAACACAAGTCTGAAACATTTGAAAACTTCAAAGAATTTCAGAGTGAAGTGGAGAATCATCGTAACAAGAAAATAAATTTCTACGATCTGATCGCGGAGGCGAATATTTGAGTTACGAGTTTGGCCATTATTTAAAACAATGTGGAATTGTTTCACAACTCATGCCACCAGGAACACCACATCGTAATGGTGTGTCCAAACATCGTAATCACACTTTATTAGATATGGTGCGATCTATGATGTCTCTTACCGATTTACCACTATCATTTTGGGGTTGTGCACTGGAGACAGCCGCATTCACGTTAAATAGGGCACCGTCTAAATCCGTTGAGACGATATCGTATGAACTTTGGTTTGGCAAGAAACCTAAGCTGTCGTTTCTTAAAGTTTGGGGTTGTGACACTTATGTCAAAAGGCTTCAGCCTGATAAGCTCAAACCCAAATCGGAGAAGTGCGTCTTCATAGAATACCCAAAGGAAACAATTGGGTACACCTTCTACCACAGATCTAAAGGCAAGATCTTTGTTGCCAAGAATGGAACCTTTCTAGAGAAGGAGTTTCTCTCGGAAAAAAGTAAGTGGGAGGAAAGTAGAACATGATGAGGTAATTGTACCTTCTCTCAATTTGGAAAGTAGCACATCAAAGAAATTCGTTCCTATGATGCCTACACCAACTAGAGAGGAAGCTAATGATGATGATCATGAAACTTTAGATCAAGTTACTACTGAACCTCGTAGGTCAACCAGAGCACGATCTGCACCAGAGTGGTTCGGTAATCCTGTTCTGGAAGTCATATTACTAGACCAAGGCGAACCTATGAACTATGAAGAAGCTATGATGAGTACAGATTCTGATAAATGGCTTGAGGCCATGAAATCTGAGATAGGATCCATGTATGAGAACAAAGTATGGACTTTGGTGGACTTGCCCGATGATCGGCAAGCCATTGAGAATAAATGGATCTTCAAGAAGAAGACTGACGTTGATGGTAATGTTATTGACTACAAAGCTCGACTTGTCACAAAAGGTTTTCGACAAGTTCAAGGGGTTAACTACGATGAGACTTTTTCACCCGTAGCGATGCTTAAATCCGTCTGAATCATGTTAGCAATTGCCGCATTTTATGATTATGAAATCTGGCAAATAGACGTCAAAACTGCATTCCTTAATGGATTTCTTAAAGAAGAGTTGTATTTGATGAAACCAGAAGGTTTTATCAATCCTAAAGGTGCTGACAAAATGTACAAGCTCCCGCGATCCATCTATGGACGGGTGCAAGCATCTCGAAATTGGAATATACGCTTTGATGAGGTGATCAAAGCATATGGTTTTATACAGACTTACGGTGAAGCTTGTATTTACAAGAAAGTGAGTGGGAGCTCTGTAGCATTTCTGATGTTATATGTGGATGATATATTATTAACTGGATATGATATAAAATTTCTGGATAGCATAAAAGGATACTTGAATAAGAATTTTTTTAATGAAAGACCTCGGTGAAGCTACTTACATATTGAGCATCAAGATCTATAGGGATAGATCAAAATGCTTAGTAGAACTTTCACAAAACACATACCTTGATAAGATTTGAAGAAGTTCAGAATGGTTCAGTCCAAGAAGGGGTTCTTGCCTGTATTACAAGGTGTGAAATTGAGTAAGACTAAAAACCCAACCACGGCAAAAGATAGAGAGAGAATGAAAGTCATTCCCTATGCCTCAGCCATAGGTTCTATATGATATGCAATGCTGTGTACCACACCTGATGTGTGTCTTGACACTTAGCTGGCAACGATGGTACAAGAGTGATCTAGGAGTGGACCACTGGACAGCGGTCAAAATTATCCTTAGGTGTCTTAAAGAGGACTAAGGAAATGTTTCTCCGTTATGGAAGTGATAAAGAGTTCATCGTAAAGAGTTATGTTGATGCAAGCTTTGACACTGATCTAGATGACTCTAAGTCTCAATCTGGATACATATTGAACGTGGGAGCAATTAGCTAGAGTAGCTTCATGCAGAGCATTGTAGACATAGAAATTTGCAAAATACGTACGAATCTGAATGTGACAGGCCCGTTGACTAAACCTCTCTCACAAGCAAAACATGATCACACCTTAGTACTCTTTGGGTGTTAATCACATGGTGATGTGAACTAGATTATTGACTCTAGTAAACTCTTTGGGTGTTGGTCACATGGCGATGTGAACTATGGGTGCTAAATCACATGGTGATGTGAACTAGATTATTGACTCTAGTGCAAGTGGGAGACTGATGGAAATATGCCCTAGAGGCAATAATAAAATGGTTATTATTATATTTCCTAAATCATGATAAAGGTTTATTATTCATGCTATAATTGTGTTGATCGGAAACTTAAATACATGTGTGAATACATAAACAAACACCGTGTCCCTAGTGAGCCTCTACTAGACTAGCTCGTTGATCAAAGATGGTTAAGGTTTCCTAACCATGGACATGAGTTGTCATTTGATAATGGGATCACATCATTAGGAGAATGATGTGATGGACAAGACCCATCTGTTAGCTTAGCATAATGATCGTTCAGTTTGTTGTTATTGCTTTCTTCATGTCAAATACATATTCCTTCGACTATGAGATTATGCAACTCTCGGATACCGGAGGATTACCTTGTGTGCTTTCAAACGTCACAACGTAACTGGGTGATCATAAAGATGCTCTACAGGTATCTTCGAAGGTGTTTGTTGAGTTGATATAGATCGAGATTAGGATTTGTCACTCCGAGTATCGGAGAGGTATCTCTGGGCCCTCTCGGTAATACACATCATTAGCTTGCAAGCAAATGACTAAGGAGTTAGTCGCGAGGTGATGTATTACGGAACGAGTAAAGAGACTTGTCGGTAACGAGATTGAACTAGGTATGAAGATACCGACGATCCAATCTCGGGCAAGTAACATACCGATAGACAAAGGGAATTATGTATGTTGTCATAACGGTTCGAATGATAAAGATCTTCATAGAATATGTAGGAGCCAATATGGGCATCCAGGTTCCGCTATTGGTTATTGACCGGAGAGGTGTCTCGGTCATGTCTACATAGTTCTCGAACCCATAGGGTCCGCACGCTTAACGTTCGTTGACGATATAGTGTTATATGAGTTATATGATTTGGTGACCGAATGTTGTTCGGAGTCCCGGATGAGATCACGGATATGACGAGGAGTTTCGAAATGGTCGAGAGGTAAAGATTGATATATAGGACGATGGTATTTGGACACCGGAAGTGTTTTGGGACGTACCGGGAAGAAATCGGGTCACCTGGGGAAACCCCACGTAGGATTCGGATCCTACTTGGGGCGCCCCCTGGCTGCCTCTCCTCCCCTCCCACCTATATATATGTGGGGAGGGGGCGCCTAGAACACATAACATCAATTGTTAGCCGTGTGCAGCGCCCCCCTCCACAGTTTACACCCCCGGTCATATTCTCGCGGTGCTTAGGCGAAGCCCTGCGCGGATCACTACACCATCACTGTCACCACGCCGTCGTGCTGACGGAACTTATCTACTTCGTCAACGTCTTGTTGGATCAAGAAGACGAGGGATGTCACCGAGCTGAACGTGTGCAGAACTCGGAGGTGTCGTACGTTTAGTACTCGATCAGTGGAGCACGAAGAAAGTCCGACTACATCAACCGCGTTGTGAAACGCTTCCGCTTACGGTCTATGAGGGTACGTAGACACACTCTCCCCCTCGTTGTTATGCATCTCTATGGATAGATCATTGCGTGTGCGTAGAAATTTTTTTGTTTTCCATGCAACGATTCCCAACACAAGCCTCCCACTTATGATGAACCCCTCTTGCAAGCATCCACAACTATGAAAGAAGAATTTAGATATAATCTAACCATATCATTAAACATATGGATCCAAATCATCCCCTTGCGAAATAGCGCATAAACTAGGGTTTAAGTTTCTGTCACTCTAGCAACCCATCATCTAATAACTACTCCACAATGCATTCCCTTAGGCCCAAAGATGGTGAAGTGTCATGTAGTCGACGTTCACATAACACCACTAAGGGAATCACAATATACATATCATCAAATTATCGAATGAATATCAAATTAACATGATTACTTATGACGAGACTTCTCCCATGTCCTCAAGGACAAAAGGAACTACTCACAAAACATATTCATGCTCAAGATCAGAGGGGTATTGAATATCATGATAGATATGAACATATAATCTTCCACCCAATAACCAGCTAGCATCAACTACAAGATATAATCAACACTACTAGTCACCTACAGGTACCAAGCTGAGGTTTTGATACAAAGATTGAACACAAGAGATGAACTAGGGTTTTGAGATGAGATGGTCCTGTTGAAGATGTTGGTAGAGATTGGCCCTCCCACAATGAGAGGGTTGTTGGTGATGACGATAGCTTCGATTTCCCCCTCCCAGAGGGAAGTATCCCCGACGGGATCACTCCACCGAAGAGCAAAAGTGCTCCTGCCCAAGTTCCGCCTCGAGACGGCGGCGCTTCGCCCCGAAAGTCCTCCCTTTATTTATTTTTATGGGTTAAAAGACCTTATGTACCAAAAGATGGGCACTGGAGGTGGGCTAGGTGATGAGAACATGACTACCTTGGATACGACCAAAAATATTGCATATATCTATATTTGTGAGGTGATTTCTAATGCAAACTATGCAATAATTTATTTATGCCATCCAGGACAAAAATACTTCACAAACTTTTGTGCCATGTCTAATTGCAGGTGTATGGGACATTTGTACAATCCACATATGGAGATAAGGGGAAAAAAGAAGTTTATGTGTTGTTCAAAAAGTCCTCTCACGTCACTTTTGGGCCAAGAGAAGTTAGAGTCCAAGTCTCTCCCGTTCTGGATTCAGATTCGGACTGCACAGATATGCCTGACTCAAAACGCCAATAACTCGTTCATACGGACTCCAAATTGGATGATTCTTTTTTTGTTGGAAAGTAGATTTCGTGCACTTTCCAACACAATTGGATTCACTTTCAAATTCGTCCGGAGCGTTGAGTTATGGACGAAACAATCTGACATTCCAGCAGAATCCGAGTCAAACTACAAGTCCAGAGGTGTTGCATCACCTTCACTTGGGCCCATGATCCTTGTACGGCCTAGGGTTGGTTTTAGGCTGCCTTGAGACGTCCTCCCACCTCCTTGGCCGCCACCCCTTGCTCCTATATAAGTAGATCCATCTAGTAGCTTTTTCCTGGGGATTTGCTTAGTTAAAAGTTAGCCAATGCAACTTCGTGTACTTCGTTTGTGTCCAACGACCAGACCAAGACCGCTTTCGGATCCCCACCTTTATCAATACTTCATCTATATTTGCAATATTCATATTGCACTATCATATTCTTGCTTGTTCTTTGATTGTGTGCAGGAATAGACCTTCGTGGGCAGGCTGGGCGTGCTTCCAGCATCGTCAGTAACCTCGGGAGATTGGTTTAGCGATTGCTAAGGCGCAACGTCGTGCACGTTTGTAGTCGGATCGTCAAAGTCGACTCCACCAAATCAATAGTTATCATCTCATCGAAAGATCGGGACACCCTCGCCTCTATCAAGTGGTATCAGTTTTCAGGTTGCTCGGTGAGAATTTCCAGTTATCCCTATATTAGATTTATTTTCTTACCTATTGTCCAAGAAAAAAGCACAAAAAAGTTAGATCTATTCATCCTTTGTCCAAGCCAGTCTGAGCCTTTGTAATTTTCTTTTCATTACTTGCATAGTTGAATTATCGGTTGCATCGTCGTGTCGAGTTGCTGGTCTTAGTGTCTAGTTCGTTTAGAGTTTCGAGTTCTATTCATATTAGTCACGCCGTCGTTGCATCGTTATCCCTTCCACTGTCCACCACCCATCCATCAATTTCCTGCATGTTCTACCCATCGTTCATTGTCATAATCATTGTTGAGATCGTTCACATCTTCGCTTGATCCAATCTGCATCTTATCTAGTTTGTTTTGGAAAGAGGGAGAGAGAAAAAAAAGACAAAGAAAAAAAAGAGAGAAAAAGTAAAAAACAGTCAGAGAAAAAAAGAGACAAAGAAAAAGAAAAAAGTGTGAGGAAAGAAAAGAGAGAAGAAAAAAACAAAATTCAGATCTATCTAGACTCAATCTCGCAGTTGAATTCGGATTGGAATCTGTTTTGTGCACTGTTCAGTAAAACAGGCATAACTTCCTCATACGAAGTCCGTTTTGGCTCCTCAAATACTCAAATGAAAGCTAGCGACGAGCCGCATCTAAATAGTTTCAGAGGCTAGTTCAATATTTGGCACCTCAAAATCGGCTTCTAAATAGGTCTTTTTGCCCTCCGAAGTTCGCAACACAACTTGTTCCAGTTTTTCAGGCCAGTTTTAGAATTTTTTTTACTCCTCATATCAACTCGGAATTGAGTGATTCTTTTTGCATTTGAAAGCTTGAGTCAGTGCCATTCTTGAGAAAAATTATCAGAAAATTGGCACAAATTTTTCCAAAGAAAAGTTTGAGAGAAAGTTGTTGGGATATCCTGCTTGGCAGTTGTTTCACATCATTATCTTTACTGCTATTGTGATCTTCACTTTTATCTTGCTGTCCAGAGCTAATTCATATCCTCTATTGATGCTAGTTATGCTACGCCGTGGCCTCATTAGTGTTCTAGGCTCGTGTCTCTAGTTCCGGTCTAGCCTAGGACCAGCACAGTACCGTCGTTGAGCGTTTATTCAACATTGCATCTCTAAATTGATTATTGCTAATCT
The DNA here is from genome assembly GCF_002575655.3 of Aegilops tauschii subsp. strangulata. Taxonomy (NCBI): domain Eukaryota; kingdom Viridiplantae; phylum Streptophyta; class Magnoliopsida; order Poales; family Poaceae; genus Aegilops; species Aegilops tauschii. Next base: position 59,811,005 of record NC_053035.3, read on the forward strand.
TTTGATACCATATATTCAAGCCTTCCAAGCTCCACATATTTCTACACCGTGTATATGTATGTTCCCCTGGCAATCGCTTTACTCAATCTTTGGAGTTATTTGACACCGCTGGTTGCCTGTCACCACCTGCTGCATGGTAAGAACTTGTAAGATATTGATATTTGCTATACTGTGACTGTTTTACCACCATATCCTAGTAGTTCATAGGAACATTATTTTCGAATTTTGTTTCTTGGTTTCTACTAACTATGGCAGGTTCCGGAGTTGTTAATTCTTGGGCTTCATCGATCGTGGGAGATTTGCCATCACCTAAGAAAATACAACAACCGTCACAAGAGGAGCAACAACATGAGAATGCACATAATCAGGGTAATGTTTCCATGCCACCATTTACTGGTTGTTTTAGGCCTGATTTATATATTGAATGGGAATACCAAATAAATGCTATATTTGCTTCCCATAATTTTGATGAGCATGAAAAATTTCAAGCTGCTGTTAGTACTTTCAGTAGCTTTGCTTTAGTTTGGTGGAGTGAATATTATCGGTTAAACCCTGATTTTATACCTACTACTTGGGATGATTTAAAACTTGTCATGAGAGATAGATTCGTCGATGTTTATTATACTCGTGGCGTGATTAAAAATTTACAACATTTAAAACAAGGGACTGACACGGTAACAAAATATTGTGATGATTTACAAATTACATTGTTGCACTCATTTTTAGAAGAAAGTGAAGAAGATTTCATGGATAGATTTTGGGGAGGATTAAACCGTGATATTCAAGAGATACTAATTCATGAAGAGTGTTATCCTATGGACCATTTGTTTCGTCTTGCTTGCAAAGCTGAACAAGAAATAAAACGACGTGTTGCCCACAAGGAGAACAAGTGCACGGTGCACATTCCAAGTGTTGATACAGATGTTTCTTCAACTACTAGGCATACTATGACAACCACACCCGTTGTTGCGAGGACTACATCATCTCCACCATGTGACACATCACCACCGAGAGTGCCTACATCATCTAAGTTGATCATAAGAGGTAATGACAATGGTACAGATTTTTCACTTTCACATGAGAATGATGCATGCCTAGTTAACTTGAATACATCATGTGTTGAGTTACCTATTGATTTGGGCACACCACCTATTTTAGAGAACTGTGTTACTGTCATGAATGCGTCATGTGATCAAACAACTGAAATACCAACAATTTTGAGTGCACCCATTGAATTAACTATTGATGTAAAAGAACATATGTTTAATCATTTTGATATGACCTCTAATCTTGGTAATGATTCTGTGACCAATGACTTATTACATGTTTGCTTATTTAAGCATGTTGTAGCATGTAAATTTGATGCAAGTAAGGTTTATTCACCAATGTTAGGATGGTTTAATGATGAACATTGTCAATCTTTTGATATGAATAAGAGCTTCACTTATATGTGCAAACTGAGTTGCAATATTTTCATGTCTTCTACTTCTTGCGATAATATTTTGGCTTTATATTTTATAAACTATGAAAGTTACTCATGTATACATGTGTCATATGTGCAAAAATCAAGGGAAGTAAAAATGGATGACATATACATATACAACATGTACACCTTGTCTTTTATGTTAGCCACATTTCGAATTAAGCAATTCCGAGGACGGCTTTGTTTTCAAGAAGGGGAGGATGATGAGGACATGACTACCTTGGATACGACCAAAAATATTGCATACATGTATATTTGTGAGGTGATTTCTAATGCAAACTATGCAATAATATATTTATGTCATCCAGGACAAAAATACTTCACAGACTTTTGTGCCATGTCTAATTGTAGGTGTATGGGATATTTGTACAATCCACATATGAAGATCGGGGAAAAAGAGAAGTTTATGTGTTGTTCAAAAAGTCCTCTCACGTCGCTTTTGGGCCAAGAGAAGTTAGAGTCCAAGTCTCTCACGTTCTGGATTCAGATTCGGACTGCACAGACATGCCTGACTCAAAACGCCAATAACTCTTTCATACGGACTCCGAATTGGGTGATTCTTTTTTGTTGGAAAGTAGATTTCGTGCACTTTCCAACACAATTGGATTCACCTTCAAATTCGTCCGGAGCGTTGAGTTATGGACGAAACAATCTGTCGTTGCAGCAGAATCCAAGTCAAACTACAAGTCCAAAGGTGTTTGCATCACCTCCACTTGGGCCCATGAGCCTTGTACGACCTAGGGTTGGTTTTAGGCTGCCTTGGGACGTCCTCCCACCTCCTTGGCCGCCACCCCTTGCTCCTATATAAGTAGATCCATCTAGTAGCTTTTTCCTGGGGATTTATTTAGTTAAAAGTTAGCCAAGGCAACTTCGTGTACTTCGTTTACGACCAGACCAAGACCGCTTCCGAATCCCCACTATTACCAATACTTCATATATATTAGGAATATTCAGATTGCTTTATCATATTCTTGCTCGTTCTTCGATTGCTTGCAGGAATAGACCTTCGTGGTCAGGCTGATCATGCTTTCAGCATCGTCAGTAACCTTGGGAGATTGGTTTAGCAATTGCTAAGGCGCAACGTCGTGCACGTTTGTAGTCGGATCGTCAAAGTCGTCTCCACCAACTCGATAGTTATCATCTCATCGAAAGATCGGGACACCCTCGCCTCTATCACTAGGGAGCCCACTACCCACCAGGGCGCGCCTAGGGGTGTAGGCGCGCCCTGGTGCCTAGTGGGCACCTGGGTGGCCTCCTCCAATATTTTTAATATATTCCAAAATAAATCTTTGTAAAATTTCAGCTCATTTGGAGATGTGCAGAATAGGTATATGTGACATAGCTTTTTCATGTCCAGAATTCCAGCTGCCGGTATTCTCCCTCTTTTTGTAAACCTTGCATATTACAAGAGAAAAGGCATTAGAATTACTCCACAAAGTGTTATATTGCATAAAACACTATAAATAACAGTAGGAAAAAATGATGCAAAATGGACGTATCAGCGCCCTGGGGGGCTGGCCGCGCCCCCTGAGCTTTGTGACTCCTGGGTGGCCCCCTCCGGTAGTTCTATTCGCTAATATTTTTTTTATATTCTGGAAATATTCTCCGTAAGTTTCCAGCCCAATCCGAGAACTTTTATTTTTGCATAAAAATAACACCATGGCAATTCTGCTTAAAATAGCGTCAGTCCGGGTTAGTTCCATTCAAATCTTGCAAATTAGAGTCTAAAACAAGAGCAAAAGTGTTTGGAAAAATAGATACGTTTGGGACGTATCAATAAACTCCTCGAATTACAGTCACCTTGCGATACTAGGGATCAAGCCCTGACAAATTGACTCGATTACATGACAAATCTCATCCAACTCCATCACCATCCAACAAGCCTACGAAGGAATTACGCACTCCAGGTGGTGGGCATCATGGATTTGTTGATGAAGAAGTGTTGATGATGATGACGACGATGAATCCCCCTCTCCGGAGCCCCGAATGGATTCCAGAATAGCCCTCCCAATGAAAAACAGGAGGTGGCGGTGGCTTCGTATCATAAAACGCAATAAAACTTCTTCTCTTATTTTTTTCTCGGGAAGACGGAATTTATAGGCTTGGAATTGGGCCAGACGGAGGCTCGTGGACCCCACAAGGCATCAGGGCGCGCGCTGGGGGTAAGCGCGCCCTGTTGCCTTGTGGTCAGTAGGTGGGTCCCCTCTAGTAGATCTTCATTCCAGTACCGTAAGTTTCATCCAATACCGAGAACTTTTATTTCTGCACAAATACAACGCGATGGTAGTTTTGCTGCAAATATCGTCAATCCGGGTTAGTTTTATTCAAATCATGAAAATTAGAGTCTAAAACAAGAGCAAAAGTGTTTGAAAAAGTAGATACGATGGAGACGTGTCAGGGGGCTTTACAGGAGTCCAGACCGCCGCCATGTAGAACTACGACACCCCCGACCCACTAAAATCCCCCTCTCGGGCCACTTTTCTTCCACTCTGCCACGCTCCTAGGTGGATGCCACGTTGTACCTCTCCGGCCATCACCCAGACATTGCCGAACGTCTGCATCCCCCACTCACGCGCATGCCGGCCTTGGACTACGCCATCGTCCACCCCGGATCCGTCCATAGTCAGGCGATGCCCTCCGCCCCCTGCTGACGTCGTCCATGGCAGTCACCACGCCCGGTATGTGTTCAGTCAAATGCCCTTGAGCTTTTTTGTTCAACCTTTTGTTGTTTTCTAGAGTAAAGCATGATGGTGGGGGTACTCAATGGTGGAGGATGAGTGGATGTGCGATGCGCGGAAGGTCGTATCAGTGGACTTTGTAAGCATGAGGTAAGGGGGCTCAATGTATTGGCAAAACGTGTGCGCTTTGTTTCTTGAGCAAAAACACTTCGCGCTCTACCACTTGCACATGATTCATGATCGCAATGCGAAGTCGCTAGCCCATCGTTGGTACACCATCTCTAACACATCATGAAGTTTTGTGGTGCGCTTGCACAAGTGAAGACAGTGTGGCCAACGGGCTCGTCAACCATGGATACTGTAAGTTTTGCTTCTTGTTGATCTCCATGTTGGTCAATTTGTTAATTACTCAATGTTGCAACTTAATAATGATCACGTTGTACAGCCCGGATATGTTGTCGTGTTGTACCGCATGACCAAGGGGAAGGCATTTACGTCTTACATTGTTGGACCCTCAGGGGGCATAGTGTGTGGGATGACTTGTGTCGATTGTGACTCGAGTATCGTTGAATTTGAAATCGATGAATTCGAAAAACTTGTTGAACATCAGGTTCTCTCATATGTAATATTTACATTTGAACTACTGTTGTACTAGGGATATTACAAATTATTTATGCATGAATTGTGTTGTTTTCTGTAATTATTTTGAGGGGCTTAAAGAAAAGGAAAAAACGTAGATGTTTAGGGAATATGGTTGGATAGCCGGCTCATGTATTCATGTTCGTTGTAGGATCAAATTGAACTGTTGTTATCTTTCCGTTGAGAAATTAATGGAAAGAGGATGCCCGGTTGGAAAAAAATGTATTCATGTTCGTGGATTGGTCCAAACTCGTCCGTGATTGATACATCCGTACGGTGAATCGGTGTTGGAGATGCCTAAGTACACAGGCAATAAACACACATGAATGCACCGTTGCACCCCTCGGATAAGTTGATTTATGGATACGTCTTTTGCACTTTGCACTTTCGGTCGGTCGAACACAAAACACACTCGCGGCCGCACAGCGGGGCGCTCGCAGGGGATCAAGGGGGGCGCAGGTCCCGCTCCTGTGGGCCCGATCGGCCGAGGAGGCATTGCGTGGGGCGTGGCGTCACGACGACGACACCAGGGCGTAACGGGAGCCTCCTCCCGTCTCCTCTCTTCCTTCGCCACGAAGGATCCGCCCGTCGCCCAAGAAAACTCCAAATGGAGAGAGCTACCGCGCGCCATGATTGCCGCTCCGCTCGCTTGCTTGCTGGCCGATTGAGTATACGCAGCCGAACACGCATCCATGCACACATGTAAGCTTGCCAATTGCCATTTGCTTCCGACTGCTTTCTTAATCGCTCTACTTTTCCTGCTTCTGGACGTGAGACTTGCCCGCATTTGGCAGCGACAAAATGGATCAATGTGTTCTGGAAGCCCCATTTACGGATCGGTGCTGATACACGAAAGATCTATACGTGTCAAATTAGTAGCTAGAACGAGACGTTTCTTGAAATCTTCTGGAAGCTATGGTGGACCATCACACGGTCACCGACAGAGCCCCCATGGCGGTGCGAGTTAATCACCACCCACTGCACCCATTATTACCGTGGTAGTAATTCGTCTGATTGATTGATCGGCCGACGTGGTCCTCCTGGATCGCACGTCGTAGGTCGGTGTCGGACTGTCGGCCCGTACCTAGGATCCGTGGTAGGGGACACGCTACCCCGCGCGCGCGATTGCACGTCACAACGTACCCACCCGTCCGTGTTCGTCAGACTGTAGCAACGTCTGGTCTACTGTGCTATCTAACTTTTCTGCATTAAAATAAAAGATACTCCTAGCTACTTTCACTGGTGCTAGCCGCAGCAATGTCAACGGATGTCAGAGACTTCCACACCAGAAAAAAAATGGAGGGGGAAAAGGCAGCTGTCCGGGAGAAAAAGATGGCTGCAAATTAAGGTTGACGAGATGAAATGCTTATGTCCTGTCATCACCAAACTGTCCCACGTTGGCCGTTGTTCGAATTCAATGCGGACTAATCTGATTCGATCGCGTTTGATACGACCGTACAGTGAGGAAAAATGGTACCACTTCACTCGTGAGCGGGAAAAAAAAATGTTTGGTCACACTCTCAGGTCATATAGGTCCTTTTGGTTGTTTGCATGGATTTTTGAATATTTGCATCTTTGGTCGAATTGTGACAGGCTCAGCAAATACAAGGCTTAAAACCATATTATGCACATAGTTTGGTAGGCTGCATATAGGTTGGCAACATATATTAGAGAAGCAACTTTTGTGTGGCGTTTGGTGGCCTGCGCTGGCTAGGTTGCTGCATAGGCATGATGTTTGGTTGCATAGACTGGATGTGATTAAGAGTTAACAACTACACATAACACACAAAGTTACACTAGAACACCTCAGCAATTGCGGTGGGCGGTGGCCACGGCGCCGCGTCCGACGCGTAGAGCATGGAATCGCGGGCGAGCGATCCCGTAGGCGACACGGCGAACCGGTTGCTAACGTCATCGTTGCAGGAATAAAAGTCTGCGAGGAGGGACGAGGAGGGTGCTGAGACAGAGGACGGGGAGAAGAAATGCAGTGCCCGCGCCGAGGCAGAGGCCGATAGGAACGACGTCGGTGGCGGCACCAGTATAGTAGAATGCCGGAAAGGAGAACAAGAGGAATGACGTCGAGGGCGGCGCCAATGTAGTAGGATGCAGTGGAGGAGGCCAAGAGGAATGACGTTGATTGTGGCCCTAATGTAGTAGGATGCAGGAGAGCAAGCCGAGAGGAAAGACGCTGGCACCGGCGCTAGTGTAGTAGGACGCGGGATAGGCGGCCGAGAGGAACGGCATCGACAATGACGCCAGTGTAGCATGTGAAGGAGATTAAGGAGTGTTATTAAAACAGACTACACATATGCATATGTACAGTCCACGAGAGAGATGTAGCTCGACTCGTCTACGATCGTCGAAACAGAAAATGTGCAACAAGAAAGTCATGTGAAACTCCATGATGAATCTAGTGGTGAAAGGAATTCTAAACAGTCGACCGGGAGTTTGCTGAAGTTCATCGGAAAAACCTCCAAACATTAGAAAATTGAAGATTTACAGTTCATGAAATTGAGAACCGGTCATCTGAATGAAATTACAACATTGATGTGCATCTTTTTCATGTAGAGCATATCTCAAATCGAAGGACCGTTTTGTAGATTAGAGAGCAAGAAGATCAACGGGTGATTAGAACAGAACACGTGGAAAATCTAGCATCCCTGTTGGAAAACTCGGCCGTTCCTCCACACCCAGAGGTGCTTCACCGTGTCACCGTGTCATGCATGCCCGATAATATTCGCACGAAGCCAAATAGCTCGAAAATAAAAAATGTTGGATCCAGCATGTCTGGTTGGACTTGGTGCAGATAGCCAAAAAAAAATTTGAGTTGAAGTGCAGATAGCCAAATAGGCCCACACTATAGCCCACAAGCCACCATAAACCTAAGTTTTGGGCCGGATGGGTTTCCATCAATTTTTCTTCGTGCCTAAAAAATAGTTTTTTCTTCGTCACGTTCGTTGGGTATAGTCCGATCTCCTCTCTCCCATTCTTTTCTTTTCACGTTTTTCTCCTTTGATTCTACTCCGGTTTGTCTTGGTTGTGATACCAGAGACTCTAGAGTGGTTGGACGAGAAAGCACTTATTTTGGATGGGCTTATGACTTATATGCTTTCATTAGTAAATCTTTGTGCACTTTTTTATATTTTTGGGTCGAGATTCCCTTTTTCAATTTAGTTTATGTCTTCTTCCATTTTTCTCAAAGAAAAAACTATTTTTACAAATACTTTACAAATACTTTACAAATGCACGATGAACACTTCTTGAAATAATTTCTTTCAACTTTTTTTTATTCCTAAACTTGTTTGAATAATATGTAAGAAAAAATCTTAAATTTCTTTTACTACCCTTCTTCAATTTTTTTGGAGGGATACACTTCTTTACAAATTGTTTTAAAAAAAAATGACATGACATTATTCGGTTGTGATGGGGTGGCCTATATAAAGAAGTGTGGGCGTCAACTTAGTACTGGTAATTCCCATTTCGGGACATCTTAATCCACGCGTGGGTCCGAAGATACCGTCACAACACACACCCTTGCACAACTTGGGCAGGCCTATTACGGGGCACCAGCGCTATTTTTTTTTTCTTTTTTTCCTTTACATCTCATTTTCAGTAATTACTATTTATTTTAAAAAATAGAAAGTATTCACAGATTTTTAAAATTACGAAACCAGACAACATTTCGAATTTTAGTTTTTCCACAAATTCAATAAATGCTTGCAAAATAACGAAAAATGTTCATGAAAACGAAGAAAGTCGTGTATTTCGGAAAACTTATCGCAAATAAAAAAAGGTTAGGAAATTTGAAAAAAGTTTTGGGAAAAAATGTAATATTTCAAAATTACGGAAATTCTTTGCGGATTTCGGAAAATGTTTGGGAAAGCAGAAATGTTCACAAATTTTACAAATATCCGTGAAATCAAAAATATGTTCGTGAAGTAAAAAACATGCTCAATTTTTTTAAAAAAAGAATTGAAAATATTTAAATTCTCGTAACTTGATTTTTTTCTCATGTATCAAAAACTATTCAGGAATTAAAAACATGTTCTCTATTTAAAAAAGAACCAAAAGTAAAAAAATCAACAATCTGAAAAATGTTATAAAATTCAAAATTATTCATGAATTTGAAAAATATCCTTAAAAATTATTCAAAATTTGTCTTGACATCAACCTATGTTCGCGAAATTCAGAAACTGTTCGCAGAATTGAATACATCTTAAACTTGAAAATGAAAAAAGAATAACAAGTACAAAAGGTGTAAAGGAAAACACAAAATCAAATACATCTTGCCGGTGCAGTCATACCAAGCGGGGCGCAATTCGGTACGTGTTTCATCGCTACCTGTCGGCCTACGTGATAAATAGGAGCTGCCTTCGTGCGTGGTGCACGGAATACACACCACGTGCAGATCCCATACGACACTGGGCGAGCCTAGGTAAGATTTCGTCCGTTTTTTTTCTATTTTCAAAAAAGCCCCCTTTTCTGCGTGTAAAAAATGTCCCTGGTCATAATAAATCCATGAACATTTTTAATATAGGTGACTATCTTATAGAAATATTGAACATTTCTAGAAATTCCTGAAGGTTCTACAAAATCATGATTTTTTGTTCAATTCTTGAACATTTCGTTTGACGCCACAAAACTATCCCCTATGCCCATGCCCATGCCCTGTCACCACAAAACTATCCGCAGTGCACCATGCAAGGACATGTTTGACACAAATACACATTAGTCAGTCAGTCGTTGTTGAGCCAAAATGTATTGCCCTTAAAACCTGGAAGGGGAAAAGAGGAGAGGAGATATATTTTTTTTGCGGGTGAGAAGAGAGGAGATTTCGGCTAGTATTGAGGTCTGGTCTATGTCTCGCCTTTAGCAAGACGGAAGCCGAGCTCATCAACTACCAGCCGGTAGTGAGCTGGCCTAGTAGCCATGTGGTTTTGTCACGATGACATCAAGCGCTTGTTATTCTGATTTTGTTTATATTTTAAAAAATACTAAATCATATATTATGAAGAAATATTTTAGTTAACACTTATATAAGTGTTCATTTCATATTTTTTTTAAATGTTCATCTAGCTTTAAAAAAGTTGGCTAGAAAACATTTATACAATTCAAAAATATATATGACATATCAAAATATTCAGGAACTTAAAAAATAAAAAATGTCTATGTAATCCAAAAAATATGATTCATGCCATGTAAGTTACATTTTACAAAAACTAACGCTTTAAAAAATTCTGTTTTTGGCATTTCAAAAAATGTTTATACAATGTAAAAAATATGATCGCATAGTTTTGAAAAACTACTGTACAATTCAAATAACTGTTTTAAAGTATATTTGGAAATAATTTAAAAAATATTCCATAAAATGTGCTAAACACATATTTAAAAAGTTAACCATGTATTTGAAAAAAACATAAATGTACATAAAAAAGTTTCAATTGTATATGTAAAATTCACAATGACTATGAAAAAAGGTAGATATCAAAAGTAAAATGTAAAAACTGCTAATCATGTATTTGAATAATGCTAAATGTGTATAAAATTTGCCTAAAGTATAGGAAAAATATACAATATGAAAATAAATAAACATGTGTTAAAAACAAAATTGAAAAAGAGATGAATAAAACAAAGTAAATCGGTGAAAATAGAAAAGTAACAAATGAGACCGAAGAGAAAGGAAAAAGGCCAAGAAAAATCATACAAAAACCCAAAAAAACCGATGTAAGAGTATGAAAAATATGTTTAAAAAACCATAGAAAATAACGTTCTGGCAACTACGATATTGGACCGTTCGAATAGCGCCACGCTACAGCTGAGACGCATGGGCACCCCTCTGTCTCGCATTAAGCTAGACCTAGGTAACCCACGTGTGAGAGAGATATGGCCGGTCCAGATGCTCAGGATACCACAGCCTAGTTTTTCCAGTTTTTATTTATGTTTTGTGTTTTCTTTTATTGCATTATTTATAGTTTAAAATATTTTAAATATATATTTCATAAAATATCTAACAAAATTGTTTTGTTTTTAATTTGTAAATTTTGATTATATTTAAAATAATAATAAATCGTATTATGAAAAAATATTTTAGTTAAATTTTTTATAAGTATCCATCGAATATTTAAAAAACGTTGATCTAGCTCAAAAAATGTTTGCTCAGTTATTAGAAAACATTTTTAAGATTAAAAATTTTATATGACATACAAAAATATTCAAGAATTTAAAAAATGTGACATTTAGAAAATACTAGAAATTAAAAAAAATGTCTATGTAATCGAAAAATAACTGCTTCTTGCCATTTAGAAAATATATCAGCTAGATTTCACAAAATCTTAAATCTTTCAAAAATACTGTTTGTGAAATTTCAAATATAGTTTATAAAATGTAATAATATGTGCAATAAAATGTGCGCCTAATGTATAATAAATATATGCAATGCGAAAAAATAGACATGTGTTGAAAAAAAATAGAAAAAGAGATGAATAAAAAAAAGTAAACCAGTGAAAACCGAAAAGGAAACAAATGAACCGAAGAGGAAAAACAAAAAAGCCAAGGAAATCATAAAAAACCAGATAAAACCCTATGTGAATCTGTGAAAAATATGTCGGAAAAACCGCAAAAGATAACCCGCGGGCAACTACCGTATTGAACCGTTCGAATAGCGCCAGGCTACAACTGCGACGCATGGGCGCCCATATGTCTCGCTCCAAGCGAGAACTAGGTAACCGTCGCTGAAACGGGAGAGTGGGATGGGCAGAATGGCACAGCCTTGTTTTCTCTCTTTTTATTTACGTCTTATATTATTTTTTTTGCATTATTTGAAAAAATTATAGTTTAAATATCGTCAATATATATTACTCCCTCCGTCCGGAAATACTTGTCGGAGAGATGGATGTATCTAGACGTATTTTTGTTCTAGATGCATCCATTTTCATCCATTTCTACGACAAGTATTTCCGGACGGAGGGAGTACAAAAAGTATCTATAAATGTTTTTAAAAAATGTCGATGAAGAATTTACAAATGTTAAATGTGTGTTGAGAAAATGATTATCATCTACACGAAAAGGTATACAAAAGAAAACAATATTTATTGAAAATTTTGATAATGTATTTAAAGTATTTTAATCAAGCATTTTAAAAATGTTAAATATGCATAGAACAAATGTAGAGCCTATATTAAAAAATAGATAAGTTTTTTAATAATGTATATAAAAAGGTAAATCAAGCATATCAAAAAATGTTGAACAAGTATTTAAATTTTTTTACATGTGTATAGAAAAAATACTGACTATGTATTAAAAAACTAATGGAAGAATTTAACCATGTATATGAAAATGTTAATCTGGCATTTGAAAGAAAAATGTTGCACAAGTGTTGTAAAATGTTAATCAAGGATTTGGGAAATGCTAAATGTGTATAAAAATGTTAATCTTTTATGTGAATATTTTTATTAGAGCATTTAGAAAATATTTATGTGAATAAAATGTTCACTATCTATTCAGCAAATGTTAATCTTGTATTTGAAAAATGTTAGTCAATGATTTGATTTTTGAATGTGTTTAGAAACCATGTTAACCATTTATAAAAAATTTAAATTTGTATTACAATTTTTTTAAACAAGTATGGGAAAATGTTCTTGACATATACGAAAAATGTAAAATGTAAACCAAGATAAAAAGAAAAATTAAGAGAAGGAAAAAATGATAAAAACAATAAAAGGCAAAAGGAAAAACCAGATGAAAAACAAAAAGAAAAACCGAAAATAGAGAAGGGAAAAAAGAAGAAGACGAAAACAAAAAACATGGAAACAGAACAAAATAGAAGAAAAAACCAAGAAAAAAGCCCATCCGAAAAGAAAGACAAAATAAAAAGATCAGGAAAAAGAACTGCAAAACCGCCTATTTTACACTCAACTAGGTCCCGCCATAGTACTTTACACGAAGCTGAAGTTAGCTAAATGGCTATCATAGTTGCCTGATAGCCGGGGTACCTAGTTTCGAATCCTGATTTCTCCCTATTTTTATTTGTCTTTCTTTGAAACATACGCTAAGCCGGCCTAATAGCTACAATGCGGGTGAATTCGCTTCGGCGAGACAAAAATAGCTCTCGCTTAAAATGAGAGCTCGAAATCACTCATTAAGGAGAATTTTTTTGTAAAGGCCACTCCCACCTTCTCAAGTTGCGACAAGTGTCACACTACATGTGCGTCACTTGTCGCAACCTGACAGTTTTTTCTTTTTTCTAATATTCATTTATTCAAAATGTTTTATCTCTCGAACCATGTGTCCAAATCAAGAACTGTTTCCACCGTTGGATCCCTCGCGTTGAGATTTTCAAAACTAGATACAATGTTCATAGGCTTCTATAAACTTTTTTTAATGAAAAAACAGACAAAAAACAGTACTAGGAGCACTTTTTTCCCTTTCTGAGAGGCACGATCATGCCTCTCGCGAAAGTAAATTCATGATGTAAAGATGTACCTCTCGCGAAGGGAAAAAATAAAAAATATTTTTTTTCTTTTCCGAGAGGCACTCGTGTAATAAAATTCGTGCCTCTATGAGTAGTAAATTAGTGCATGCCTCTCACGGAAGGAAAAAATAAAATGCATTTTTTTTTCATTTTTCGAGAGGCACGACCGTGCCTCTCGCGTAGCAAATTCGTGCCTTCAAGAGAATTAAGTCTATGCCTCTCACGAAAGAAAAAAAAAACTGATTTTCATAAGAAAAACCAGGGAGAAACCAAAAAAACTGGGAAAAATCATCTTAAAGCGAAAAACACATACAAAAAATTAAAAATAAAATTCAGAGGGAGCGCCCAAAGCATGCCAAGTGGCGCGCTCCCAGACCTCCTCAAGTGGCTCTTGCGGGGGCTCCCGATGGAGTGCTCCTTAATTAGTTGCTCTCGACGAAGCTCCCGCGTAGTATAGAAGCTATGGAGTTTAACACACAAAAGCCCAGGATAGACAACTACCGCTGACAAGGGGCCCAAGACAGAACAAAGGAAGAAGACACGGACGCAGTCCACCCTCGCGAGAGCGTATCACCCGTACTTAGTCCTAACAGGCCTTGCGACGCTACTGGACTTGCCCAATACTGTAGCTGCAGGTGAGTTTTTTCTTTTCTTTTTAATTAGTTTTTTTCACTGTTTTGCCTTGTTTTTTTACTTCTATGGTTTTTGTCGGTTTTTATTGTTTGTTTTTCTGTTTTTGTCAAGGATTTTGTATTTCGTTTTTTCAATTTTTTTAACACATGTCTGCATTTTTTGTACATGTTGTTCTTTTTTATATATAAATCAGGAATATTGGTCGTATTGTATAAATATTTTTTTAAATATCATAGATATATTTGTTAAACTTGTTAATATTTTTTAATTTCAGTTAACAATTTTTGAGTGGTACAACATTTTTTTCATTACACAAATATATTTATAAATTTTATAAACGTTTTCTAAAGGTCACATAAATTTTCAAAACGTGTAATTTCTGTAAAATATCAGATTTTTTAAAACCCTGTCAGGATTTTTGAAGTTGCACAAACAATTTTTAAGGCTACATGAACATTTCCTGACAGCGCAATGATCATATTTTTAAATTTAAATATAATACTTATTTCATTTCATAAATGTAAATAAAGGTAACAAAAATTTAGGGAATACCAAGTTTTTATTCATCATAAGCACAACGTGTGGGAACAGTTCAGATCGTGGGAATCAACAAACCAAAAGTGACGCATCGGACCTAGTGACGAAGCAAATTTGGCTAAACTCTGTGCCTCAAAATTGCCAGCACCAAAATAACGACGCTCTAACATTAATCTCGCTAACAAAAATAAAAAAATAAACCTAGAATGCATGTTTGTACCTATGCTAGGGTCGCTAACTGTGAAAGTTCGGGTCTTGCTGGGCTTGGGCATGTAATGGTTGCTGAAGGCGAGCTCTATTCCGTCTTGCTTAAGGCGAAATATTGCCTCACCCATGTAACCTGCCGCAATAGAACCTCAAACTGAACCAAAACTTTGGTTACATCTTCACGCCCAAAAATACAATTGTCATTACCGAGCAAACCCCATTTGCACTCTTCCTCTCCAAATACCAAATCCAATACAATTTCCTTAGGAAATTAAGATTTGATTTCATGGCAACTGGATAATATTTCAACATGGGACTACGTATCAGCTGCATTAACCCCATTAATCATCCTACTGCAGTTTCTTCATGTATGTACTAATAGATGTACACATGGGCACCCAAATTTTTTTTTAAAACGGAAGAAAAATATTTGCCTCATCGATAAATTAAGAAGAAGAGAGCTGCCCAGTTAATTAATGGAAAACCGGGCGAAAATCAATGGACACCCAAACTTAACATGGCCTCACAAGGTAAAGTGAAGCAAAGTTGTCGGTCGTCATCCGTTGATGACGGTCGACCGTCATAGGCCTGAAATTGCGCGCAAAAGTACTGTATAACCAGAAAGGCAAATTAAATCCGGTCTGAAAACCGTCACAGATAATAACTCGTGAGCCCAAAAGCCAGCGAACGTTTTCAGTTTCCACCGCCCATCGGAGGAACTAGGCAAGCACGAGCTGCCTCACACAAAAACGGCCAGGGTAGCAAAGACAACGCCTCAAACGACAGCCTCACCGTCCATGGACGAAGATATTGAGATTTCCATCTACGGAAGTCGGTGCTACTTACATAAATGCCAATGGAGGTCATAAGAGGAAAAAATGACAGATGTGAGAGACTAACTCTATGTAGCTATACGGAGCCGAACGAAGGACAAACAAAATGCACATGCCCTGTCAGCACAAAACTATCCCCAATGCCCCGTGCAAGGACATGTTTGAGACGAACGCACATTAATCTCAGTCAGTCGGTGTTGAGCGAAAATGTATTGCCCTTGCAACCGGAAGGGGAAAAGAAGACTGGATATTTTGGGCAGTATCAAGGTCTAGTCTATGTCCGACTCAAAAAAAAAAGGTCTAGTCTATGTCTCGCCTTTAGCATTTTCTTTTGAGTGGTTGTCTCACCTTTAGCAAGACCGAAGCCGAGCTAGTCAACTAGGAGCCGATTGAGGGCTGGCCTAGTACCCATGTAGTTTTGTCACGTTGACATCGCGCGTGTTATTTTTTTCTTCAAACTCTTGTTTATATTTTGAAAAATACTAAATCATATGTTATGAAAATATAATTTAGTTAATTTTTTATAGGTGTTCATTACACATTTAAAAAAAATGTTCATCCTGTGTAAAAATCATTATATTAATTTTTAGAAAACATTTGTACCAATAAAAAATGTGTATGATATATATAAAATATATATGAAAAACGTACAAATCAAAATTAAATTTTAAAAACTGTTAATCAGGTATTTGAAAAATGCTAAATATGTTTTTAATGTATAAAAAAATATACAATGTGCGTGAGAAATTTAGAAAA
This sequence comes from Aegilops tauschii subsp. strangulata, assembly GCF_002575655.3. Lineage (NCBI taxonomy): Eukaryota > Viridiplantae > Streptophyta > Magnoliopsida > Poales > Poaceae > Aegilops > Aegilops tauschii. The sequence continues at coordinate 59,827,241 of NC_053035.3, forward strand.
GAAACAAATGAAACCAAAGTGAAAAAAATAAAATAAATGCCAAAAATACAAAAAATAAAGAAAACCGATGTAAAACTATGAAAAAAAGAGAGATAAAAACCACAGAAAAAACTCCTGCACAACTATTGTATTGGCCAATCGAATAACGCCGCGCTGCAGCTGAGACGTATTACATGTTGAAGCCATAATGTCCATTCCACAAAAGCCCAGGATATATAGACATCTAGGGAATATATCCGGTGCACCCGCACTTGTGGTGCTACCGGTGCACCGGATGCCATATAATATTTTTTTAAATCTGAAAAAAATCTAGCATGTTAACACAACATCAGTGTATCATGTCCCAAAATTTCGTATAAAAAATTCAAATATTTTTCGAGATACGAAAATGACAAATTTGACATCAGTGTGATAATGGGCCAAATCTAAAGCCCAAGATACGTTATGTACTGTTCAGTGTTGAATTTGTTATTTTTGTTTTTTGAGTTATGTTTCGAATTTGACTTGAAATTTTGTGACAACCTACATTTATGTTGTGTGAGTATGCTAAAAAATTTCAGAATTTTATAAATCTTCTATATCTAAATAGCTACCCCCCACTAACTATTTCTCTTAACATGCAAGCATGCCACATCATCGCACAACATGCATGAGAAAAGGCCCACCCCCACTACCATATGTCTCTCAACATGCAAGCATCCGACTTCATCATGACATGCATGGAAAAAAGACCCATCTCAACATGCAAACATATATGAGAATTTTCATTCTATTATGGTATATATGTTTAACAATTTTTTTACAAATATATAGTATTCAAAGATAATAAATTATATGTCCTTTTAGTTTTAGCCTTTTATATTATTACTTCAATATTCATGTTTCATACAACGAATCACATTAAAATATGTTGCAAAATATTCCCGCAACAACGTGCGGGGCATCATCTAGTATTTTAAAAGCACAGATATTTTCCCTAGAGAACTAAGCAGGCAAGGGGTCCAAGCCAGAATAAGAGAGATCCTATACGCCGCTCATTGCGGCAAACAGGCGGCCTCACGCACAACTTTCTCTGACTGGGCCGGCTCATCTATCGCGGGCGAAACTCGCAAAAAATAAACGCGGCTGCCAGGATCGAGCTCGCGACCTCAGAAGTACGATCACATGCTGCTAGCCACTAGGCCTTATGGACGACGCTGAAAATTAACAGCGTGAACCCTTTTTAACTATAATGTGATATTTACTCTAGCGTCCTATTTACGGTAGCATGCAGATTATTCAATTGTTTTAAACAGATTTTAGAAAACATGAACGAAATTTTGGAAAATGTGAGCAAAATTTGAAATTTTAAAATAGTTTATAAATTATAGAAAAAAAATAGAATTTCAACATATTTTCAAAATATCTGAACATTATTTGTAGTAGAAGAACATATTTTTAACTCGAATTTTTCTAAACATGGGGAGATTTTTGCAAAGAAAATGTTGAAACCATTAACATGTTTTTTGAAATTCCTACAAAAATTATGAATCATGAACATTTTTATGAAATTTGAGAATTTTTTTTAAAATAGAGCATTTTCTATAACACAAAACATTTACTGAAATTGTGAACCAATTTTGAGAATGAGAACATTTTTGTGAAACAGATTTTTTTTACATTGGAAGCAAATTTTGAAAAGGTGAAAATTTTCTGAAATCATGAATAAATGTTTTTGAAACGGGATTTTTTTTCGAAATTACAAAACAAAATTTTGAAACGTGAACATATTTTTAAATTACTGAACAAAAATTGCAAACACGATTTTTTTAACTTGTGAACCATTTTTTAACTGGAACATATTTTGAAACTCCTGAAAAAAATGAAAATATGAACAATTTTGGAAATTGTCGACATTTTTTGAAAAGAGGAACTTTTTTGAAAATTTGTTAAAATTTGAACAAACAGTTCCCAAATATTTTTTATAAAACAAGAACATTTTCTGAAATGCCCAAACAATGTTTTGAAAATGTGAACATTTTCATTATTTATGAACAATTTTTTTAAACAAGAACATTCTTAAATTTTTTGAACATTTTTTGAAACATGAACAAATTTTGAACTTTCCAAACAATTTTCAAAAGAAACAAAAAAGGGAAAAAGAAAAGATTTAGGAAAAAGTAACAGAAAAACGGAAAAAAGAAATGAAACAGAAAAACAAAAAAGAAAAACAAAAGAAAACCATAAAACTGGTATAAAAATAAAAAACCGGTTCAGGGAACCTTCCGGAAGGTTCCAAAAACCGGCTGCCTCGCTGTGGGGAAGTGGGCCAGCCCAATACTCGCGCTCGGGGGGATCGGCCTGTGCGAATGCTCGACATTTTGACCCAATTAGCGTCAAATAGGATATTCCCCAGAATAAAGGTGTTCCCCAAAAAACAAAATAAAGGAAGAAGACGCGGATGCAGTACAACCTCGCGAGAGTAACGTATCGCGAAATCACTAATTAAGGAGTACTCATTGCAAAGAACACTCCGTTTTTCAGGTCGCGACAATTGGCGCACATGCAGCGCGCCACTTGTTGCAACCCGGGAGTTTTCACTTTTTTCGTAGATCCGTTTATTCAAAACGTTTTATCTTTTAAACCGTGCATCCAAATCTCGAACCGTTTTCACCATTGGATTCCTCGCGTCGAGATCTTCAAAACTAGATCTCATGTTGATAGGTTTTGAGAACTTTTTTTTCACGAAAAAACCGGACGAAAAAAACTGGGCGAAAAAACTGAAACCGGGAGCACGGTTTTTTCCTTTCCGAAAGAGGCACGCCCGTGCCTCTCGCGAAATCACACTCGTGCCTCTCGTAGAATCAAATCCGTGACTCTAGTGGAAGGAAAAAAAAACAGAAAACGCGTTTTTTCCGTTTCCGAGAGGCACGGCCGTGACTCTCGCGAAAGCAGAACCGTGCCTCTCGCGGAAGCAAAACCGTGAATCTCGCGAAAGAAAAAAAACAGAAAACGCGTATTTTTTCCCTTTCTGAGAGGCACGGCCGTGACTCTCGCCAAAGCACAACCGTGCCTCTCACGGAAGCAAAACCGTGACTCTCGCGAAAGAAAAAAAAACAGAAAACGCGTTTTGTTTTTCCCTTTCCGAGAGGCACGGCCGTGACTCTCGCGAAAGCACAACCGTGCCTCTCACGAAAGCAAAACCGTAACTCTCGCGAAAGAAAAAAAACAGAAAACGCGCTTTTTTTTCGTTTCCGAAAGGCACGGCCGTGACTCTCGCTAAAGCACAACCATGCCTCTCGCGAAAAAAACCGTGACTTTCGTGAAAGAAAGAAAAAAAGAAAACACGCTCTTTTCGCGGGAAATTTTTTTTCGGAATTTTTTTATCGAAAAGCTAAGGAAGACCGGGGAAAAACCAAAACGTCGAAAAGAACCAGAAAAAAACCGTTTAAAAACCAAAAACGCGTGCGGAAAAAAAAATCCGGAGGGAGCGTCCAGAGCGCGACACGTGGCGAATGGCTGAGAGCGCGTCAAGTGGCACTGATCGTTGCGAGGCTCCCGAAGGAGCGCTCGTTAACTAGTTGCTCCCAACGTATCGCCCATAATGAATCCTCATAAATCTTGCCTACAAAATTTCCAAAAAAAAAATAAATCTTGCATACAACAACGCTATTGGACAGGCTCAATACTGTAGCCACATGTGAGTTTTTTTTCCTGTTGGTTTTTTAATTGAATTTTGTTCTGATTTAACTCGGTTTTATTGAATTCTCTTTGGTTTACTTCGTTTATTTTTTGTTTTAGATTGTTTATTTCTCGGGTGTTTATTATTTTTAAAATTTTCCAGCGCATATCTACATTTTTTTACACATTGTATTTTTTTATACATCAGAAACATCATTTTGTACTCTATAAACATGTTCTTAAATGGCACAGATGTATGTTGCAATGGACAACATCTAAATGTTATGAAACATTTTATTGAAATGTAATAATATTTTCATAAATTGTACAAAGAGTTTTTAGAAATATCGCATAATATTTTTTAAATGTGTAGTTTTTTAAATGTCACACATTTTTCAAATCCTAACAATATTTGTGAAGGTTGCATGAACAATTTTTAAAACAGTACATGTACATTTCTTGAACGCGAACTGATCATATTTTTAAATTTAAATACTCACTCCAATTCATATCACATGTCGCTCAAATGGATGTGTAGATACATTTTAATGCTAGACACGTCCATTTGAGCAACATGTAATATGGATCGGAGGAGTAATTTTTTTTCATTTCATAAATTTAAACTGGAAAAAACCAGCTTCAAACATGTAGAACATTCCCAAAACCGAAAACCAAAAGCTTTATGTATAGCTATGAAGTTGGCCAGCCCACTTCGCTCGATATGGAGTGTTGCATGTGCGTGGCGTAACAATTTTCCGCAACGTGCGGGAAATAGGAAATCCGCATGCAACCTGCCGCAACAACCTTGTGGCGCTATGTCGGGCTCGCTGGCTGGTGGCGCGAACCCTAGATCGACGTCGAGACGCTCGTGGCAAGGGACGAACGACTATGGGGGAACAAACGATCGACCTCTCTGCAGATTCGTTTCTTTTGGGCCTCGCTTGGTCTGGCCCGAGTGCCATTTTTTTTTAAGAATTTTTCATTCATATCACGAATCAGCACAAAGTAGTTGACCATTACAAGCACACTGAAACGCAAACACAAAGGACCATGAACACCTAGAGTACCCTAAGACAACCATAACACAAGAAGATCTCCGAAGCCATGTGTCATCATCCCTGAATCTTGAGAGAAGACCCCTGCAGCAGAAGGATCTGCAACCAGTCGCAAACAGGTCATCATCTTCGACCACGGTACAATTGCCGCTACGCTGCTTCCTCCTTTCTTGACACCAGCGCTGAGAGGGCATGGACATCAATCCAACACACCTGCAACAGCCGTCGCCATCTTTGGCTTTGAGTACCGCGAAAAGTGTCCCTTCCGGAAGGAAGAGAACTCGAGTCATCCGACCGGTACAGCACCGTGGCCGGGCCATCCGCCCGGACAAAGCAGGATCTCCCACCAGCATCAGCGCAGAGGAAGGAGAAGAACAGCAGCAGCAAATCATACCAACAAGGAAGAAGAAAGGTCTTCGTCTCCCTGCCTCCATCGCCCCTCTGAGGATCCAAACGGCCAGTGCCGATGGTACTCCAACCACAATAGCCCGCGACCTCGACGAGATCCGGGGATCCCCAACACCGCTGGCTCCTAGACGAAGGCAAAAGCCTCGCCTGACCGCGAACGGAGCCCGAAGAAACTTATTCCGACGCGACACCACCGCAACGGCCTCGGCAGCGTCTCCCTCAACCCTAACCCTACCACACACACACCTAGTGAGCAGACCCGAGGTTCCCCCTCCCTCCCGCCGCCGGAGCGGCTGACGGAGAGAGAGGGAACCGGCGGCGTCACCGGCGGCGCGCAAGGGATCCCTAGTCGCCTCCTTGATCGCCTGTGCGATCCAACTTTTCCACGCGTCCGGTTCCCCGTGTGATCTCTTTACAAGTTTAGTTAGGTTCGTCCCGAGTGCCATTTCAGTTTGTAATATGATTGCCAATAGGGATAGTGCTAGAAAACGAATCGTTTTCTTTTGAGGGGCTGGCTAGAATCGCTACGATCATCAACTTTTGACGATTTAAAATGCACTGCGATTGTGGGGTGATTCTAGGTGATTTATGAGTAAGAAAAAATGAGTTCTTTTGCGATTATGACTTTCCACGCCGTGATTATTCAGAATCAAGCCGAAAGAACTGGCCCCTGGAACTGAACCAAAACTTTGGTTACATCTTGAGGCTGAATAATATTTCAACACATGACTGAAAAAATGAGACTGCCAGGCTTAGGAAAAACCGCAGAAGCAGCTCTATGGATAACCCCATTAGGGCATGGCCAATGCTCCATCCTTGACGACTGCCCCAGCCCTGTCGTCAGCTTTGATGCGCCAAATCAGCTCAACCTGCTGCTCCAAAAGCAAAGTGGTATCTTGCAGAGGAACCGGGTTCTTCCCCGGCAAGCGCAAAGGCAGGGGGAAGCAAGGAGATGTGTGCATAGGGAGATTGGATTAAAATTGGATGCATTGACTGGATGAAATTTTTAGTGACCGCTTCATGCAATTCGAACTATGTGGATCATGAGGCAGCACGATGGTATAGCCTCCATAGTTCATGCCCTTAACCGCCCTATCGTAGTTTCTCCATGTACTAAGAGCAACTCCAATGGCGACCCAAACGGACGCACGCTTTGTCTGTTTTTTGTCCATTTGGGTCCACCGCCTGCTCGTCGTCCGCCCCCTTTTGCGTTTGGGTCGGCCGTGCCCCCAACACATGGACCCATTTTCATCCTCGCGACCGGCCTGCCATGTTTCAAACAAAATACAAACATCTTACATAGTTTCACAAACAAACAAATATATCATAATTTACAAGTGAAATAAATATGTCATAGTTTACAAGCCAAATTAAGTTGTCTCAAATGCATTTAAAAAAAAGATACATCTATTGGTTGCCAACGTGAGCCCACGTATGCTCAACCAAATCATTTTGCAGCTGAATGTGAGTTTCTCAATCACGCATTTGATGGTGAAATTGGGTGAACTGTGCAAACTTGTCCGTTCCTCCATGCTCAGGCACAACATTGTCACCCTGAGACTGAAACCCTTGGTCGTAGATACATTCCGGGCGCTCATCCTCTATGATCATATTGTGCATGATCACACAAGCAGTCATCACCTTCCACAACTTTTTGATGTTCCAAGTTCTAGCAGGATATTGAACGATGCCCCATCGAGATTGCAGAACACCGAAGGCACGCTCCACATCCTTCATAGCACTCTCTTGTGCTTGGGCAAACCTCTTCCTCTTCTCTCCTACAGGGTTCGAGATTGTCTTCACCAGAGTAGTCCACTGAGGATAGATACTGTCACCTAGATACTCCTTCCATCCCAAATTACTTGTCGTAGAAATTGATAGAAAAGGATGTAATTAGAACTTAAAATACGTCTAGATACATCCATTTCCGTGACAAGTAATTCTAGACGGAGGGAGTATAATTCTTTGTTGTAGTTCTAGCCATTGATGTTAACATTGACCTCCAGGCAGTTGCCTTCGGCAAGCCTTGCAAACACCAGAGAGCGTTGAAGTACGTTGATATCATTGTGAGACCAGGCCATGCCTAAGAAAGAGTGTCAAATCCAGAGATCTTGTGAAGCCACGACCTCGAGTATCACGGTGCAAGCTTTGACATGGCCCCTATACTGCCCCTGCCAAGTAGAAGGGCAGTTCTTCCACTGCCAGTGCATGCAATCTATGCTACCAAGCATCATTAGAAAGCCCTTGCTGGCATTCATCACCAACAAGCTGAAGGAAATATGCCCTAGAGGCAACAATAAAGTTGTTATTTTATATTTCCTTATATCATGATAAATGTTTATTATTCAAGCTAGAATTGTATTAACCGGAAACTAGATACATGTGTGGATACATAGACAAAACACCGTGTCCCTAGTAAGCCTCTACTAGACTAGCTCGTTAATCAAAGATGGTTAAGTTTCCTAAACATAGACATGTGTTGTCATTTGATGAAAGGGATCACATCATTAGGAGAATGATGTGATGGACAAGACCCATCCGTTAGCTTAGCATAATGATCGTTCAGTTTTATTGCTATAGCTTTCTTCATGTCATATACATATTCCTTTGACTATGAGATTATGCAACTCCCGGATACCGGAGGAATGCCTTGTGTGCTACCAAATGTCATGACGTAACTGGGTGATTATAAAGATGCTCTACAGGTATCTCCGAAGGTGTTTGTTGGGCTGGCATAGATCGAGATTAGGATTTGTCACTCCGAGTATCGGAGAGGTATCTCTGGGCCCTCTCGGTAATGCACATCGTAATAAGCCTTGCACACAATGTGACTAATGAGTTAGTTGCGGGATGATGCATTATGGAATGAGTGAAGAGACTTGCCGGTAACGAGATTGAACTAGGTATGAAGATACTGATGATCGAATCTCGGGCAAATAACATATCGATGACAAAGGGAATAATGTATGTTGTCATTACGGTACGACCGATAAAGATCTTCGTAGAATATGTGGGAACCAATATGAGCATCCAGGTTCCGTTGTTGGTTATTGACCGGAGAAGTGTCTCGGTCATGTCTACATAGTTCTCGAACTCGTAGGGTCCGCACGCTTAACGTTCGATGACGATTTTGTATTATATGAGTTATGTGATTTGGTGATCGAATGTTGTTGGAGTCCCGAATGAGATCACGGCATGAGGAGGAGGCTCGAAATGGTCAAGAGGTAAATATTCATATATAGGACGATAGTATTCGGACACCGGAAGTGTTCCGGGGGTACCGGGTACGTATCGGGTCACCGGAAGGGGTTTCGGGCACCCCCCGGCAAAGATATGGGCCTTATTGGGCCAAGGGCGGGACAGACCAGCCCCTAGTGGGCTGGTGCGCACCCATATAGGCCGAATAGGAGAAGGAAGGAGGGGAAGGGAGAAAGGAAAGGGGAGGATTCGGCCTCCCCCTTTCCTTCTCTCTCCCTCTCTCTTTCCTTCCCCCTCCGACACTTATGGAAGGGGGGAGGCCGACTTGTGGGAGGCGCCCAAGTAGGATTACTCCTACTTGGGGCGCCCCTTGCTGCCCCTCTCCCTATCCCACTATATATATGGGGGGACACCGCTAGAACACACAACATTGATTCCTAGCCGTGTGCGGCGCCCCCCTCCACGGTCGCCTCCGGTCATATTGTCATAGTGCTTAGGCGAAGCCCTGCGCGGATCACTTCACCATCACCGTCACCATGCCGTCATGCTGACGAAACTCTCCCTCGACACTTTGCTGGATCATGAGTTTGAGGGACGTCATCGAGCTGGACGTGTACAGAACTCGGAGGTGCCGTACGTTCGGTGCTTGATTGGTCGGAACGAGAAGAAGTTTCACGACATCAACCGTGTTAACAAACGCTTCTGCCTTCGGTCTATGAGGGTACGTGGACACACTCCCCCCTCTCGTTGCTATGCATCTCCTAGATAGATCTTGCGTGAGCGTAGGAATTTTTTTGAAATTGCATGCTACGTTTCCCAACAGTGGCATTTGAGCCAGGTCTATGCGTAGATGATATGCACGAGTAGAACACAAAGAGTTGTGGGCGATCATAGTCATACTGCTTACCACCAACGTCTTATTTTGATTCGGCGGTATTGTTGGATGAAGCGGCCCGGACCAACCTTACATGACCACGTTCATGAGACCGGTTCCACCGACAGACATGCAACTTGTTTTGCATAAAGGTGGCTGGCGGGTGTCTGTTTCTCCAACTTTAGTTTAATCGAATTTGACTACGGCCGGTTCTTGTTGAAGGTTAAAACAGCAAACTTGATGAAACATCGTTGTGGTTTTGATGCGTAGGTAAGAACGGTTCTTACTAGAAGCCCATAGCAGCCACGTAAAACTTGCAACAACAAAGTAGAGGACGTCTAACTTGTTTTTGTAGGGCATGTTGTGATGTGATATGGTCAAGACATGATGTGATATATGTTATTGTATGAGATGATCATGTCTTGTAAAAGTTATCGGCAACTGGCAGGAGCCTTATGGTTGTCGCTTTATTGTATGAAATGCAATCGCCATGTAATTGCTTTACTTTATCACTATGCGTTAGCGATAGTTGTAGAAGCAATAGTTGGCGAGACGACAAGGACGCTACGATGGAGATCAAGGTGTGAAGCCGGTGACGATGAAGATCATGACGGTGCTTTGGAGATAGAGATCAAAGGCACAAGATGATGATGGCCATATCATGTCACATATTTTGGTTGCATGTGATGTTTATCTTTTATGCATCTTATTTTGCTTAGTACGGCGGTAGCATTATAAGATGATCCCTTAACTAAATTTCAAGGTATAAGTGTTCTCCTTGAGTATGCACCGTTGCGAAAGTTCTTCGTGCCGAGACACCACGTGATGATCGGGTGTGATAGGCTCTACGTTCACATACTACGGGTGCAAGACAGTTTTGCACATGTGGAATACTCGGGTTAAACTTGATGAGCCTAGCATGTACAGACATGGCTGGAGACCTAAAGGTCGAACGTCAATCATATAGTAGATATGATCAACATAGAAATGTTCACCATTGATGACTACTCCATCTCACGTGATGATCAGACATGGTTTAGTTGATTTGGATCACGTATCATTTAGATGACTTGAGGGATGTCTATCTAAGTGGGAGTTCTTAAGTAATATGATTAATTAAACTTAATTTATCATGAACTTAGTCCTGATAGTATTTGCATATCTATGTTGTAGATCAATAGCTTGCGATGTAGCTCCCCGTTTATTTTTGATATGTTCCTAGAGAAAAATAAGTTGAAAGATGATAGTAGCAATGATGCGGACTGGGTCCGTGATTTGAGGATTATCCTAATTGCCGCAAAGAAGAATTATGTCCTTGATGCGCCGCTAGGTGACGGACCTATTGTAGGAACAGATGCAGACGTTATGAACGTTTGGCAAGCTCGGTATGATGACTACTTGATAGTTTAGTGCGCCATGCTTTACGGCTTAGAACCGGGACTTCAAAAACATTTTGAACGCCACAGAGCATATAAGATGTTCCAAGAGCTGAAATTGGCATTTCAGACTCATGCCCGAGTCGAGAGGTATGAGACCTCTGACATGTACTTTGCCTACAAGATGGAGGAGAATAGCTCATGAGCATGTGCTCAGAATTTCTGGGCACTACAATCACTTGAATCAAGTGGGAGTTAATCTTCCAGATAAGATAGTGATTGACAGAGTTCTCTAGTCACTATCACCAAGCTACTAGAACTTTGTGATGAACTATAATATGCAAGGGATGACGAAAATGATTCCCGAGCTCTTCGCGATGCTGAAATCGGCAAAGGTAGAAATCAAGAAAAATGCATCAAGTGTTGGTGGTTAACAAGACCACTAGTTTCAAGAAAAGGGGCAAAGGAAAAGAAAGGGAACTTCAAGAAAGAATGGAAAGCAAGTTGCCACTCCCATGAAGAAACCCAAAGCTAGACCTAAGCCTGAAACTGATTGCTTCTCTACTGCAAAGGGAATGGTCAGTGGAAGCGGAACTACCCCAAATACTTGGCGGATAAGAAGGATGGCAAAGTGAACAAAGGTATATTTGATATACATGTTATTGATGTGTACTTTACTAGTGTGCATAGTAACCCCAGGGTATTTGATACCGGTTCAGTTGCTAAGATTAGTAACTCGAAACAGGAATTGCAAAATGAACAGAGACTAGTTAAGGGCGAGGTGGCGATGTGTGTCGGAAGTGATTCCAAGGTTGATAAGATCACCATCGCACACTCCCTCTACCTTCGAGATTAGTGTTGGACAAAAATAAATGTTATTTGGTGTTTGCGTTGAGCATGAATATGATTGGATCATGTTTATTGCGATACGGTTATTCATTTAAGTCAGAGAATAATTGTTGTTCTGTTTACATGAATAAAACCTTCTACGGTCATACACCCAATGTAAATGGTTTATTGAATCTCGATTGCAGTGATACACATATTCATAATATTGATGCCAAAAGATGCAAAGTTGATAATGATAGTGCAACATATTTGTGGCACTGTCGTTTAGGTCATATTGGTGTAAAGCGCATGAAGAAACTCCATACGGATGGATTTTTGGAATCACTTGATTATGAATCATTTGATACTTGCGAACCATGCCTCATGGGCAAGATGACTAAAACTCCGTTCTCCGGAACAATGGAACGACCACTGACTTATTGGAAATAATACATATCGATGTATGCGGTCCGATGAGTGTTGAGGCTCGCGGCGGGTATCGTTATTTTCTGACCTTCACAGATGATTTGAGCAGATATGGGTATAACAAGTCTGAAACATTTGAAAAGTTCGAAGAATTTCAGAGTGAAGTGGAGAATCATCGTAACAAGAAATAAAGTTTGTACGATCTGATCGCAGAGGCGAATATTTGAGTTACGAGTTTGGCCTTCATTTAAAACAATGTGGAATAGTCTCACAACTCACGCCACCTGGAACACCACAACATAATGGTGTGTCCGAACGTCGTAACCGTACTTTATTAGATATGGTGCGATCTATGATGTCTCTTGCCGATTTACCACTATTGTTTTGGGGTTATGCATTAGAGACAAATGCATTCATGTTAAATAGGGCACCGTCTAAATCCGTTGAGACGACACCGTATGAACTGTGGTTTAGCAAGAAACCTAAGCTGTCGTTTCTTAAAGTATGGGGTTGCGATGCTTATGTGAAAAAGCTTCAGCCTGACAAGCTCGAACCCAAATCGGAGAAGTGCATCTTCATAGGATACCCAAAAGAAATTGTTGGGTACACCTTCTATCACAGATCCGAAGGCAAGATCTTTGTTGCTAAGAATGGATCCTTTCTAGAGAAGGAGTTCCTCTCTAAAGAAGTGAGTGGGAGGAAAGTAGAACTTGATGAGGTAGTACCTTCTCTTGAATTGGAAAGTAGCTCATCACATAAAACCGTTCCCGTGATTCCTACACCAACTAGTAAGGAAGCTAATGATAATGATCATGAAACTTCAGATCAAGGTACTACCAAACCTCGTAGGTCAACCAGAGCATGTTCCACACCAGAGTGGTACGGTAATCCTGTTCTAGAAGTCATGTTACTAGACCATGACGAACCTACGAAGTATGAGGAAGCGATGATGAGCCCAGATTCCGCGAAATGGCTTGATGCCACAAAATATGAGATGGTATCCATGTATGAGAACAAAGTATGGACTTTGGTTGACTTGCCCGATGATCTGAAAGCCATAGAGAATAAATGGATCTTCAAGAGGAAGATTGGCGCTGATGGTAATGTTACTATCTACAAAGCTCGACTTGTCGCGAAAGGTCTTCGACAAGTTCAAGGAGTTGACTACGATGAGACCTTCTCACCCATAGTGATGCTTAAGTCTGTCCGAATCATGTTAGCAATTGCCGCTTTTATGATTATGAAATCTGACAAATGGACATCAAAACTGCATTCCTTAATGGATTTCTTAAAAAGAGTTGTAGATGATGCAACCATAAGGTTTTGTCGATCCTAAAGGTGCTAACAAATTGTGCAAGCTCCAGCGATCCATCTATGGATTGTGCAAGCATCTCGGAGTTGGAATATACGCTTTGATGAGGTGATCAAAGCATATGGTTTTATACGGACTTTTGGAGAAGCCTGTATTTACGAGAAAGTGAGTGGGAGCTCTGTAGCATTTCTAATATTATATGTGGATGACATATTGTTGATTGGAAATGATAAAGAATTTCTGGATAGCATAAAAGGATACTTGAATAAGAGTTTTTCAATGAAAGACCTCGGTGAGTTGCTTATATATTTGGGCATCAAGATCTATAGAGATAGATCAAGAAACTTAATTGGACTTTCACAAAGCACATACCTTGATAGAGTTTTGAAGACTTTCAAAATGGATCAGTCAAAGAAAGGGTTCTTGCCTGTGTTACAAGGTATGAAGTTGAGTAAGACTCAAAACCCGACCACGGCAGAAGATGGAGAGAGAATGAAAGTCATTCCCTATGCCTCGGCCATAGGTTATATAAAGTATGTCATGATGTATACCAGACCTATTGTGTACCTTGCCATGAGTTTGGCAAAGGGGTACAATAGTGATCCACGAGTAGATCACTGGACAGCGGTCAAAATTATCCTTAAGAGGATGATACGTCTCTAACGTATCTATAATTTTTGATCATTCCATGTTGTTTTATTATCAATATTGGATGGTTTATAATCATTATATAGTCATTTTATATCATTTTTTGGAACTAACCTATTGACATAGTGCCAAGTGCCAGTTGCTGTTTTTTTTCCATGTTTTTTACATCACAGGAAATCAATATCAAACGGAGTCCAAATGCCACGAAACTTAACGATAAATTTTTATGGGCCAAAAGGAATAAGATGGGCCCTGGTTGCACCTGGGGGGAGTCCCGAGGAGGGTACAACCCACCAGGGCGCGCCAAGGGGCCCAGGCGCGCCCTGGTGGGTTGGGCCCACCTTGGGTGCCCCCCGGACCGCCTCTTTGCTCTATAAATACCCCAAAAATACCAGAACCCTAGGGGAGTCGACGAAATATTCATCCAGCTGCCGCAGAGTCCAGAACCACCAGATCCAATCTAGACACCATCACGGAGGGGTTCACCACTTCCATTGGTGCCTCTCCGATGATGCGTGAGTAGTTCTTTGTAGACCTTCGGGTCCGTAGTTAGTAGGTAGATGGATTTTTCTCTCTCTCTCTCGCTGAATTCTCAATACAATGGTCTCTTGGAGATCCATATGATGTAACTCTGTTGCGGTGTGTTTGTTGGGATCTGATGAACTTCGAGTTTATGATCGGTTATATCTTTTTATATCCATGAAAGTTATTTGAGTTTCTTTGATCTCTTATATGCATTATCTCTTATAGCCTTGTATTTGTTCTCCAATATTTGGGTTTTGTTTGGCCAACTTGATCTATTTATCTTGCAACGAGAAGAGGTGCCCGGTAGTGCGTTCGATCTTATGGTGCTCGATTCCAGTGACAGAAAGGGAAACAACATGATGTATCATTGCTACTAAGGATAAAAAGATGAGATCTATATCTACCGCCATATAGATAAACGTATCTTGTCTACATCATGTCATCGTTCTTATTGCATTACTCCGTTTTTCCATGAACTTAATACACTAGATGCATGCTGGATAGCGGTCGATGTGTGGAGTAATAGTAGTAGATGCAGGCAGGAGTCGGTCTACTAATCTTGGACGTGATGCCTATGTAATGATCATTGCCCGGATATCGTCATAATTATTTGAAGTTCTATCAATTGCCCAACAGTAATTTGTTTACCCACCGTTTGCTATTTTTCTTGAGAGAAGCCACTAGTGAAACCTATGGCCCCCGGGTCTCCTTTCTCATATATTTGCCTTGCTATCCACTTTTCCTTTGCATTTTTATTCGGATCTATTAAACCAAAAAATACAAAAATACCTTGCTGTGTTTTATCTTTATTTATTTTATTTGGCGTTCGATCTATCAATCTACAACAATTTACCTCACGTCTGTTTGCCTATCTTGAGGCGCCGTACCCCGGAAGGGATTGACAACCCCTTTAACTCATCGGGTTGCGAGGTGTTGTTGTTTGTGTGCAGGTGCTGTTTATGTTGTGTTGCTTGATTCTCCTACTGGTTCGATACCTTGGTTTCATAACTGAGGGAAATATCTACCGTCGTTGTGCTACATCATCCCTCCCTCTCCGGGGAAAATACCGACGTAGTTCCAGCTGCCATCAAGGAGAATTTCTGGCACCGTTGCCGGGGAGGATGTTCAACATAACCAGGTTCCTAATCACAAATCTCATCTCCTTGCAATTTACATTATTTGCCATTTGCCTCTCGTTTTCCTCTCCCCCACTTCACAAAAATTTGCCGTTTTATTCGCCTCTCTTTTCCGTTTGCCGTTTTCTTGTCAGATCTATCCTTTGCTTGCAATCATGAGTGATTTTGGTATGGCACCAACAGATGATGGCCTTACCCCTAAAATTGGAGGTACGGGCAATCTGGATGCTAAAACTTTTATCTTGGGGCAAGGGAACGTTATGGGAAAAGAATGTATCCAAGAATTTTTCAGTTGTGTTGGAAATCTGAGTCTTGATGATGCTCCTATACTTAAAACTACTAGATCTTATGCGGATGCTATTTCAGCACTAGTTCTGAAACTTGAAAGTAAATTTATCCGCACTCATCCTACTTTGCAAAGATTGTTTTTTGAGCTCCCCAAAATAAAGAATCCTAGAGCCAAAAAGTTGGCCACTCTCGTTCTTATGAACGAGTTTGACTACATAATTCGGGAAGCTAGGGAAATCTTTGACCTTTATGGTATGAACCGTGAAAAACCCGTCATAGATGAAATTCTTTACAATAGTGACTATGCACTAAGGCATTTTCTTGGGTATAATAAGATCTTTGATGAGAATCTTAAAAAGGAGGTCCCAGTTCTAGATATAATCCAACAAGTTTTTAATAATGTTAATCAACACTATTCTTGGATTGTAGCGGGAAATCAAAGGGGTTATGATGAAAATCAACTAAGGAATGCTAAATTTTCTATGGATAATATGTTTTATGTTGTGTTTACAAAACCTCCTGATAGAAATACCCCCAAGAAAATTAAGAAGAAGAAAGATGACAAAACTTAGATCCTGCTTGCTATATGCCTAGCTAAGGGCGTAAAACTATAGCGCTTGTTGGGAGGCAACCCGATGAATAAAAATTATTTTTGCTTTTTGCTTTTTGCTTTTTGTTCTTGAGTGTTAGCAAAATTATGCTACTGTTATGATTGTGTTTTTTGTGTTTTAATTAGTGTTTGTGCCAAGTAGAACCAAGAGGATCTTCTTGGGTGATAGTTGTTTGATCTTGCTGAAAAAGACAGAAACTTTGTGCTCATGAACATAATTGTCAAAATTCACCAGAACATGATAAAATGCTAATTCTGTTTGAAGAAGATCAATATACAAATTATCTAGGTTTTACTAGTTTTTCAGAATTTTTGGAGTTCCAGAAGTATTCGAACAAATCAGATTGCTACAGACTGTTCTGTTTTGACAGATTCTGTTTTCTTTGTGTTGTGTGCTTATTTTGATGGCTCTATGGTTTTCTTTGATGAGTTTTTGCCATAGAAAAGTTGGAATACAGTAGATATAATACAAAAAAAATTTGGTTTGATACAACCCTTATAGTAGTGGTTTATTTTTCTTACACTAATGGATCTCACGAAGGTTTTGTTGAGTTTTATGTGATTGAAGTTTTCAAGTTTTGGGTTATCTTACGATGGATGAAGGAAGGATGTAAGAGCCTAAGCTTGGGGATGCCCCGACATCCCAAGCTATTATCCAAAAATGAGCAACCAACTAAGCTTGGGGATGCCCCCGAGTGGCATCCCCGCTTTCTTCCAACAACTATCGGTATTTTACTCGAGGCTATATTTTTATTCGTCACATAATATGTGTTTTGCTTGGAGCGTCCTGTATGATATGTGTCTTTGCTTGTTTTATTTTGTGTTTTAAGTCATCAATCCTTTCTGGACACACCTATTTGAGAAAGCTAAAATTATTTCATGGCTTGTTAGAATTGCTCTCTATGCTTCACTTAAATCTTTTATGAGCTAGGACTTGCTCTAGTGCTTCACTTATATCTTTTTGAGCACGGTGTGCTTTGCTATTTTTGAAGAAATGCTCTCTTGCTTCACTTAGATTTATTTGAGAGTTAGTAAAATTTTAAAGAAATTCTCTCTTGCTTCACTTAAATTAATTTGAGAGAAAGAAATTTTATTATGCTCATGATCTTCACTTATATTTGTTTGAGCTTATGAAAAGCAACACATGAAAATTAGTCCCAAAGTGATAGATATCCAAGAAGGATAAAGTAAAGAAAATGTCATGAAGATCATTGGACAAAATAAACTTGATTCTTAGTAATAGTTTTGAGATATGATGATGTGATATGCGAGTTATGTTGATGAGTAATTGTGCTCTAGTAAGAATATTGGTGTTAAGGTTTGTGATTCCCTATGCATGCACGAAAGTCAATAATCATGCAATGAAAACTATATCCTACTTATGGTGCATTATTCGGTGTTAATTATGCTTAATGCTTGCTTATGAAATTATTCGTTTCTTGGTTGGTCGCTTCTCAATCTTTTGCTAGCCTTCACTTTGCACCAAGTATGATCTCTACTTGTGCATCCAAAATCCTTTAAACCAGTTTTGCCACATGAGTCCGCTATTTCTTCCTATATGTGGTATTCTTTTGCCGCTCTAAGCAAATTTGCATGTGCCATCTCTAATTTTCAAAATAAACTTCTCTTTTGTGTGTTTGTTTTGCTCGCGGAACGGTAACGGGTGGCTAATATTTTCCATGCTGGATGTGTTATTCTCAAGATGAGTGTTTATTCACTTGTCATTGCACGAGAGTAAGGCAAAGGTCTTAGGGATGCTCAGTCCTGAAATGCAAAAACTTATTTACTTTATGTTGTCAAATAATAAATTCCTTGGAAAGTGTTGGTATGGAGGGCACCCGTGGATACGACTAGCCATGGAAAGTGAAAGAATGGTGGAAAAAGGAATAAACTTTATTTTCTGTTTGGGAACCGCCTATGGCATATCTAGCATGGAAAGTGTTGGGAACTCTGAGTTGTTTTCGTTGGTGGGATGGATACACCTCCCAAAATGTTTTTACCTCTAACTTTTTTCGCTTTGAGCTCTGGCACCTCTACAAATCCCTACTTCCCTCTGCGAAGGGCCTTTCTTTTACTTTATGCAATTTTTATTTTGAAATTTGAGTCTCCATATTCTCTATAAAAAGATCCTACTAGGAGGCAATATGATCGTGCTCAAGTATTGGGTGTAGTTAATATTCGAGTGTGTTTCATGAATGGATCAATGTTTGAGCATGATGGGCTAGGGATAACTTATTTTAGCGTTGATATTTTGAAAGACATGGTTGCTTGTTGATATGCTTGAGTATCTAAATTATTATGTCAAAACTAGACTATTGCTTTGAATCACATAAAAGTCCAAATGTCCATGCTATAAAGAAAACAATATGTTATGACTTGATAGACAACACTTCACATCAAAAATTCTGTTTTTATCACTTACCTACTCGAGGACGAGTAGGAGTTAAGCTTGGGGATGCTGATACGTCTCCAACGTATCTGTAATTTTTGATTGTTCCATGCTGTTTTATTATCAATCTTGGATGTTTTATAATCATTATATAGTCATTTTATATCTTTTTTGGTACTAACCTATTGACATAGTGCCAAGTGCCAGTTGCTGTTTTTTTCCATGTTTTTTACATCGCTGGAAATCAATATCAAACGGAGTCCAAATGCCACGAAACTTCACGATGATTTTTATGGGCCAAAAGGAAGCAGATGGGCCCTGGTTGCACCTGAGGGGAGTCCCGAGGAGGGGACAACCCACCAGGGCGCGCCAGGAGGCCCAGGCGCGCCCTGGTGGGTTGTGCCCACCTCGGGTGCCTGATACGTCTCCAACGTATCTATAATTTTTGATTGTTCCATAATATTATATTATCCATTTTGGATGTTTAATGGGCTTTAATATACCTTTTTATATTATTTTTTGGGACTAACCTACTAACCGAAAGCCCAGTGCAAATTGCTGTTTTTTTTGCCTATTTCAGTGTTTCGCAGAAAAGGAATATCAAACGGAATCCAAACGGAATGAAACCTTCGCGAGGATCGTTTTTCGAACAAACGCAATCCAGGAGACTTGGAGTGGACGTCAAGGAAGCAGCGAGGAAGCCACGAGGCAGGAGGGCGCGCCCCCCACCCTCGTGGGCCCCTCGCAACTCCACCGACCTACTTCTTTCGCCTATATATATACTCTTATACCATGAAACCTTCGGGGAGAGCCACGAAACACCTTTTCCACCGCCGCAACCTTCTGTACCCGTGAGATCCCATCTTGGGGCCTTTTTCGGCGATCTGCCGGAGGGGGATTCGATCACGGAGGGCTTCTACATCAACACCATAGCCTCTCCGATGATGTGTGTGTTGTTTACCACAGACCTTCGGGTCCATAGTTATTAGCTAGATGGCTTCTTCTCTCTCTTTGGATCTCAATACAAAGTTCTCCTCGATTCTCTTGGAGCTCTATTCGATGTAATACTTCTCGCGGTGTGTTTGTCGAGATCCAATGAATTGTGGGTTTATGAACTTGATTATCTATGAATATTATTTGATTCTTATATGCATGATTTGATATCCTTGCAAGTCTCTTCGAATTATCGGTTTAGTTTGGCCTACTAGATTGATCTTTCTTGCAATGGGAGAAGTGCTTAGCTTTGGGTTCAATCTTGCGGTGCTCGATCCCAGTGACAGAAAGGGAAACGACACGTATTGTATTGTTGCCATCGAGGATAAAAAGATGGGGTTTATACCATATTGCTTGAGTTTATCCCTCTACATCATGTCATCTTGCCTAATGCGTTACTCCGTTCTTATGAACTTAATACTCTAGATGCATGCTGGATAGCGGTCGATGTGTGGAGTAAAAGTAGTAGATGCAGAATCATTTCGGTCTACTTGACACGGACGTGATGCCTATATTCATGATCATTGCCTTAGATATCATCATAACTATGCACTATTCTATCAATTGCTCGGCAGTAATTTATTCACCCACCGTAATACATGCTATCTTGAGAGAAGCCACTAGTGAAACCTATGGCCCCCGGGTCTACTTTACATCATATAAGTTTCAAATCTACAATTCTAGTTTACTATTTATTTTCCAATCTTTATTTTCCAATCTATACCACAAAAATACCAAAAATATTTATCTTATTATCTCTATCAGATCTCACTTTTGCAAGTGGCCGTGAAGGGATTGACAACCCCTTTATCGCGTTGGTTGCAAGGTTCTTATTTGTTTGTGCAGGTACTAGGCGACTTGCGTGTAGTCTCCTACTGGATTGATACCTTGATTCTCAAAAACTGAGGAAAATGCTACTTTGCTGCATCACCCTTTCCTCTTCAAGGGAAAACCAATGCATGCTCAAGAGGTAGCAAGAAGGATTTCTGGCGCTGTGACGCCCCCGATTTGACCGTACACTAATCATGCACGCAAATGTGTACGATCACGATCAGGGACTCACGGGAAGATATCACAACACAACTCTACAACAAAAATAAGTCATACAAGCATTATAATACAAGCCAGGGGCCTCGAGGGCTCGAATACAATTGCTCGATCATAGACGAGTCAGCGGAAGCAACAATATCTGAGTACAGATATAAGTTAAACAAGTTTGCCTTAAGAAGGCTAGCACAAAAGTAGCAACGATCGAAAAGGCAAGGCCTCCTGCCTGGGAACCTCCTAACTACTCCTGGTCGTCGTCAGCGGCCTGCACGTAGTAGTAGGCACCTCCAGTGTCGTAGGTGTCGTCGTCGGCGATGGCGTCTGGCTCCTGAACTCCAGCATCTGGTTGCGACAACCAGATAGAAAGGAAAAAGGGGGAAAAGAGGGAGAGAAACAACCGTGAGTACTCATCCAAAGTACTCGCAAGCAAGGAGCTACACTACATATGCATGGGTATATGTGTAAAGGGGCATATCAGTGGACTGAACTGCAGAATGCCAGAATAAAAGGGGGATAGCTAGTCCTGTCAAAGACTACGCTTCTGGACATCTCCATCTTGCAGCATGTAGAAGAGAGTAGATTGAAGTCTTCCAAGTAGCATCGCATAGCATAATCCTACCCGGCAATCCCCTCCTCGTCGCCCTGTTAGAGAGCGATCACCGGGTTGTATCTGGCACTTGGAAGGGTGTATTTTATTCAGTATCCAGTTCTAGTTGTCATAAGCTCAAGGTACAACTCCGGGTCGTCCTTTTACCGAGGGACACGGCTATTCGAATAGATAAACTTCCCTGCAGGGGTGCACCACATAACCCAACACGCTCGATCCCATTTGGCCGGACACACTTTCCTGGGTCATGCCCGGCCTCGTAAGATCAACACGTCGCAGCCCCACCTAGGCCCAACAGAGAGGTCAGCACGCCGGTCTAAACCTATGCGCGCAGGGGTCTGGGCCCATCGCCCTATGCACACCTGCACGTTGCGTACGCGGCCGGAAGCAGACCTAGCCCCCTTAATACAAGCGCGAGCTTACGGTCCAATGCGGCGCGCGCCACTCAGTTGCTGACGTCAAAAGAGCTTCGGCTGATACCACGACGTCGGGATACCCATAACTACTCCCACGTAGATGGTTAGTGCGTATAGACCAAATGGCCAGACTCAGATCAAATACCAAGATCTCGTTAAGTGTGTTAAGTAACCGCGAACGCCGACCAGGGCCAGGCCCACCTCTCACCTAGGCGGTCTCAACCTACCCTGTCGCTCCGCCACAAAGATACACTCGCGGGTACTCCTACGAGCCGACCCGACTTAAATCATCACATGTGCCATGTATATAGTATATAAGTATATACCCGTGATCACCGCCCAGGTGATCACTGCCCGATAGTATAGCACAGCAGACGGACAAGAATGTAGGGCCACTGATGGAAATCTAGCATTCTAGACTAAGCATGTAGGATTGCAGGTAAAGGTAACAACAATAGTAGCAAGGATAGGCTATGCACCAGAATAGGATATCGGAAAGCAGTAACATGCTACACTACTCTAATGCAAGCAGTATAGAGAAGTATAGGCGATATCTGGTGATCAAGGGGGGGAGGCTTGCCTGGTTGCTCTGGCAAGTAGGAGGGGTCGTCGACTCCGTAGTCGAACTGGGCAGCAGCAGTGTCGGTCTCGTAGTCTACCGGAGAGAAGAGGGGGAAGAAACAGTAAATACAATGCAAACATAAGCATGACGATGCGTGACATGACAATGAGCGGTGCTAGGTGTGTCTTAACGCGACAGTAGGTGGTACCGGTGAAGGGGGGAACATCCGGGAGGTATTCCCGATGTTTCGCGTTTTCGGACAGACGGACCGGAGGGGGAAAGTTGCTAGTTCAATAGGTTAGGGAGGTGTGGTGGACGAACGGACTGCGTATTTGGATTCGTCTCGTCGTTCTGAGCAACTTTCATATAGAAAACATTTTCATCCGAGTTACGGTTTAAAAGATATGAATTTTCAAAGTTTATTTGAATTTCTAGAATTATTTATATTAAGCAAAAATGAATTATGACGTCAGCATGAGGCAATGCTGACGTCAGCAGGCCAACAGGTCGGCTGACCAGTCAAACCAGACAGGTGGGTCCAGTGGGACCCACATGTCAGCCTCTGTTAGTCTAATATTAATTTAAACTAAACTAACAGTCTAATTAGAGGGGTGGGCCCCATATGTCAGTGAGTGATTAGTTAATCTAATTATTTTTATTTATAAAACATTTTTCTTTTCTCTTTTTTTTTAATTTTGCGGCGGGGCCCGCATGTCAGTGGCTGGGCCTGCCCAGTCAGCACGTTGACTGGGTTGACCCAGTCAACGGGGCCCACTGGCAGTGGCACTGGGGTGGCCCCAGGCCAGCCACGTCGGCGGCCGGCGCCGGAGCGACTCCGGCGAGCCAAACGTGGCGGCGCGGCTCGGGAGGGGTGCGGGTTTCACGCACAGTGGGTTTGCGGGGTCGTGGCTGGGCGCGTTCGACGCGGCTCGGCGCCGCGCGTCCAACGGTGGTGGCCGGAGGGGCTGGAACGGGCGGGGGCGAGTGCTTCGAGCTCGCCGGCGGCGAGGTGCTTCGGGCTGGGGGCGGGTGCGGCGTTAGAGCGCGCGAGCGGCCGAACTAACTAGCTAGGCGGGTGCGACACGACGCGGTTGAGCTAGCGGGCCTACGCCCGTGACCATTTGGTCACCGGAGACCCGCCGGCGGCGAGCTCCGCGGCGCGGCGTTCGGGCGCGCGTGGAAACAGCGGCTACGGAACGCGGGCGAGCTAACGGAGAGGGGGAGGAGAAGCGGGAGCTCACAGCGGAGCCGTAGGGAGTGGCAGTGAGCTCGGGGAGGGCGCGGGGTAGCCGGAATCGGCGACGATCGACGGCGGCCGTGCGGGGAAGACGAGCTCGGGGAGGTCGGTGCAGAGGCGCTCGGCTCGTTCCCGATGGCGTAGTCGACGTAGTCGACGGCGGGGAGCCGCTCGGGCACGTCGTTGGGGCAATCGGGGCACGGTGGCCGCGGGAACGACGGTGAACGGCGGCGAGCACGCTCGGGCAGAGGGGATCGAAGGGGAGAGGGAGGTGGATCTGGCGGGGGGAGGCGCAGAGGCCGAGAGGGAGAGCGGGGGTGAGTGGGAGAGAGGCCCGAGGAGGCGGGGGTGCTGGCGCCCTTATCCTCCCCGTCGCCGGCGAGGGGGTGCGGCGGGGACGGCCCCTGTTCCGACCCCGGTCGGGGGAACAGGGAAGGGGACGCGGGGGAGAGGTGGGCTGGGCCGGGGGGTCGGGGGTGGCGGCCCAGTTTGGGCCACGGGTCCAGTGGGGGGAAGGGCCTTCTCCTTTTTTTTTCTTTTTCTCTGTCTGTTCTGTTTTCTGTTTTCTTTTTATTTGTTTATTTCCTTTTCTGTTTTATTTCATTTAAAAGTATTTAGGTATTTTATAAAAATGTGTTTTCTCCACCATAATTACCAGTGTATTATTTGGCACCCACTGAACATTTTAGTTTAAATTTTTGAAAACTTTTATTTTCCACTTTTAAATTTAATTGAAGTTTGAACTAGGAGTTTGAAAAGGAATGTGATTCAAATGTGATCAAGCCCTGTTTAGCAACATGATTAGCTTAATCACAGGGAGTTACTGTAGCATGATTCTCAGGGTGTTACAAATCTCCTCCACTACAAGAAATATCGTCCCGAGATTTAGGAGGTAGAAGGAAACAGTGCGGGGTATTCTTCGCGCAGACGATCCTCTCGTTCCCAAGTGGCCTCATCTTCAGAATGGTGCGACCACTGGACTTTGAGAAACTTGATCGCCTTCTGACGTGTGCGGCGTTCAGCTTGGTCGAGAATGCGGACCGGATGCTCCTTATAGGAGAGGTCTTGCTGCAATTCGAGCAATTCATGATCCACAGCTCGGATTGGATCCTTGAAGCAACGGCGGAGCTGTGACACATGGAACACATCGTGAACCTGAGAAAGGTTCGGCGGTAGCTCCAGTTGGTATGCCACTTTTCCACACCTTTCGAGAATAGTGAATGGGCCAATATAGCGAGGAGCTAGTTTGCCCTTGATCCCGAAGCGGTGAGCACCCTTCATAGGTGTGACTCGAAGATAAGCCTTTTCGCCAGGTTGATAGACCATGTCTTTATGATGACGGTCATACTGACTCTTCTGACGTGACTGAGCAGTCTTGAGATTCTCGCGAATAATGCGGACTTGTTCTTCGGCATCTTGGATAATATCCGGACCGAAGAGTGGACGTTCCCCAGTTTCTGACCAGTTCAGAGGGGTTCGGCACTTTCGTCCATATAACACTTCGAAGGGGGCCATCTTCAGACTAGCTTGATAGCTATTATTGTAAGAGAACTCAGCATACGGGAGAGATTCCTCCCATTTCTTGCCGAAGGAAATAACGCAAGCTCGAAGCATGTCTTCGAGAACTTGATTGATGCGTTCAACTTGTCCTTGCGATTGAGGATGAAACGCAGTACTGAATGACAGATGAGTTCCCATTGCTTCTTGGAAACTTGCCCAGAATCTTGAAGTGAATAAGCTACCACGGTCTGAACTGACAACCAATGGAATACCGTGGAGTGAAACAATCCTGGACATATAGAGCGTTGCCAACTG
Organism: Aegilops tauschii subsp. strangulata; assembly: GCF_002575655.3. Lineage (NCBI taxonomy): Eukaryota > Viridiplantae > Streptophyta > Magnoliopsida > Poales > Poaceae > Aegilops > Aegilops tauschii. The sequence goes on from NC_053035.3 coordinate 59,852,651, forward strand.
GCTAGCAGTGATCGTTTCTTTGACCGCCAGGAAATGTGCAACTTTGGAAAGCCGGTCAATGACGACAAGAATAGCATCATTACCTTTCTGTGATTTGGGAAACCCAGTGACGAAGTCCATCTCAACATGGTCCCATTTCCATTCAGGAATAGAGATAGGTTGCAGAGTTCCAGCAGGCCTTTGATGTTCTGCTTTGATACGACGGCAAACGTCACACTCAGCAACATAACGAGCAATGTCTTGCTTCATATTAGACCACCAGAATCTCTGACGGATGTCTTGGTACATCTTTGTACTACCAGGATGGATACAAAGAGGCGTATCATGAGCTTCTTTCATAACTTCCTGCGTCATATCCAGGTTTTTCTCTGCACATGGCACCACTAGGCGGCCCTTGAAGTATAAGGTGCCATCTTCAGCAATGGTGAAGAATGAGGGCTTTCCTTCTGCGAGGTAGCGCTTAATCTTGTGGGCTTCAGAGTCATACCTCTGTAGCCTTTTGATGCTGTCCTCGAGATCTGGTTTAGCAACTAAGGTATTGAGGGAACCCTGGGTAACAACGTGGAGGTTCACCTTGCCAAATTCCTTAGGAGGGGGGGGGGGCGAGTGCACCCAGAGGAACAATATGGAGGTTCAGCTTCCTGAATTCTTCAACAAGCGAGGGCTGAACTTTATGAACCTGGAGGTGGTTGCAGTAAGACTTGCGGCTCAAGGCATCAGCCATTACATTAGCCTTGCCTGGCGTATAGGAAATACCCAAGTCAAAGTCTGCAACGAGCTCCATCCATCTCTGCTGACGGAGGTTCAGATCTGGTTGAGTAAACAGATACTTCAGACTTTGGTGGTCAGTGAAGATCTCGCAACGATTACCGAGAAGGTAATGTCGCCACTGCTTCAGCGCATGAATGACAGCAGCAAGTTCGAGGTCGTGAACTGGGTAGTTCTCTTCGTGAGGGCGCAATTGTCGAGAGGCATAAGCAATCACTTTGCGGCCTTGCATTAGGACACAGCCTAATCCTTGACGGGAAGCGTCGCAGTAAATGACGAAGTCCTTCTTAGTGTCAGGTGGAGCTAGAACTGGGGCAGAAGTCAACTTGTCTTTGAGTGCCTGGAAACTTTCCTGACATTTGTCTGTCCATTGGAACTTGACGCCCTTATGTAACAGGTTAGTCAGAGGCCTGGCAATCTTGGAGAAGTTCTCGACAAATCGACGGCAATAGCTGGCGAGACCGAGAAAACTTCTGACTTGCTTAACGTTCTTGGGAGGAGTCCAATCAAGAATAGCCTGAACTCGTTCAGGGTTGACGGCAATACCATCCTTAGAGATGACATGCCCGAGATAGGTTACTTCGGGTAGCCAGAATTCACATTTAGAGAACTTGGCATATAGTTGATGCTCTCGTAGCTTTTCCAGCACAAGTCGAAGATGTTCAGCATGTTCTTCTTCGTTCTTGGAAAATACCAGGATATCATCCAGATAAACCACGACAAACTTGTCGTGGTAATCCATGAATATATAGTTCATCAGACGAGAGAAGGTGGCTGGAGCATTGGTTAAACCGAAAGACATGACGGTGTACTCGTATGAACCATAACGAGTCACGAAGGCGGTCTTTGGGATATCCTCTTCGCGAACACGGATCTGGTGGTAGCCCAACCTCAAGTCGAGCTTAGAGAACACTGACGAACCCGCCAGTTGATCATACAGATCATTGATCCGAGGAAGAGGGTATTTATTCTGAATGGTAGCTTGGTTTATAGGACGGTAGTCTTGAACTAACCGGTTTGTCCCATCCTTCTTCTTGACAAAAAGAGAAGGTGCTCCCCAAGGAGAGCAACTTGGGCGAATGAATCCTTTGCGAAGAGACTTGTCGATTTCCTCCTTAAGCTCAAGGAGTTCATGCGGCGGCATTTTGTAGGGTCGCTTGGCTATAGGAGTGGTGCCTGGTTTCAAGTCAATGATGAATTCGACAGCTCTAGCAGGGGGAATCCCCGGAAGTTCTTCAGGGAAGACGTCGAGGAATTCACGCACGACGGGAATGTTTTCAATGCCCTCGAGTGGTGCAGCGTTCAATGCATTCAATGCGTAGAGCCTTGCCTCGGCATTTTGCACCAGATGAGCTTGGTAAGCAACTATTTCATCAGAAGGGTGTAGCAGATGGACGGTCTTAGTGGCGCAAACTATAGAAGCGGTATGCGCTTTCAACCAATCCATACCCAAAATGAGGTCGATGTTAGACGACTTCAGGATAATGGGAGAGGCATAGAATTCCAGCCCTTCGATTTCCACGGGGACATCGATGCCAACCAAGGAGGTTTGACACTGTCCCACGGGGGTTTTGACCAATACAGAGGTGTTCATCTCCTCACATTTAACGTCGTGCTTGTATGCAAAATCTTCTGACATGAATGAATGCGATGCACCTGTATCAAATAAAACGGATGCTGGTACTGAATTTATGAGGAGTGTACCCATCACAGTAGCAGGCTGGTCTTGAGCTTCGTTGAGATCAACGTGGTTGGCATGAGCACGACCATAAGGCTTAGCATTGTTGCTGCGGGGCTGGTTGTTACCACGGCCCGTTGCTGGAAGGGCAAGTTGACTCTGATTCTGATGGCAGTCCCAGGCACGGTGACCTGGTTGTCCACACTTGTAGCACAGACCATTATTGGGAGTGGGAATAGGAGCTTGGGATGGTGGAGCTGGAAGTCTTGACTGCCTAGATGGTGGTGGAGGCAGACGAGGTGCAGCATAGGTCTGCCTTGGGGCAGATGCATTTGGACGGTACATGCTGTTCGGGATCCATATCTTACGCTTCTGTGCGGGCGAACCCGAAGATGAGCCCGTGTCACGGTTACGCCTGTGAGAGCTATGATATTCCTGCAGACCAGTTTCGACATTGATGGCCTTGTTCACCAAGGTGGCGAAATCAGCAAAGTCATGCACTAGAAGTGCGAGCTTGATGTCAGCTTGAAGGCCATCACGGAACTTCTCCTGTCTGCGTGCATCAGTTGCAATGTCTTCTTCAGCATAGCGGGACAAGTCCAGAAACTCCCGCTGATAAGCTTCGACAGATTTGTTGCCTTGGGTGAGGTTGCGGAACTCACGCTTCTTCCGGTCCATGACTCCCTGAGGAATGAAGCGGGCACGAAAAGCTGCTTGGAAGTCTGGCCAGGTGATGATTGTTCCAGCTGGCAGAGTACGCCTGTGGCTGTCCCACCATTGAGCTGCGGGTCCCTTCAGAAAGAAGGAAGCAAAGTTGACATAGCTGGCAAGGGCTACATCAGCAGACTCCAACTCATAGGTGATGTCACGGAGCCAGTCATCAGCATCCAGAGGCTGAGTTGAGCTGCGGTAGATGGTTGGGTTGAGGCGTATGAAATCTTGAAGAGTCACTTGGGCTGGCTGCTGGTTCATATTGGGGCGAGGAAACTGAGCCATCATATTTTCCATGAATTGGCGGTTCAGTTCAAACTGTTGGATCATACCAGCCATGTACTCAGGTGGTGGTGGGGCATCGCCACCACGACCACGACCACCTGGTCTAACCATCCTGCTAATATATAACAGGGGTGGTTCAGCATTGAGAAATATTTACAAAGACAAGAATCATTCATGATGAAACATGCATAACGAAAGGAGCACGATAGCTACTGCATAGTAGTCGGCATAACTTACAAAAGGGGTCATGCATAGAGTTCAGTACATAGAGTTCAGTACATGGACTAAAACATCATAGGCGGCACACAGGCTCGCGGCGACTGCAACTAATACTACAAGCAAGCCTACATCAGTCCCAAGAGGTACTGTGGAGGTAATCGTAGCCCGACAGCTGGTAGTGAGGCAACGGATAGCCCTCCACGTCAGCAGACTGGGGGCCGCGGATACTCAGGTGTAGAGCCCGACGCTCAGGTGGCAGAAGAGGACCAAGTGCGGGAGAATAGCCTCCCACCTCTGGCCAATCGACACCGTGGGGCATCACGGTCCTGGCTGGGTAGATCGCAGTACGCGGTACCTGTCCAGACCGGACAAAGGGGTGCAGCAGCGTCAGAGCACGGTAAAGGTGCTGACGGGTGGTGTACATCTCGTGGCGAAGATCTCGGTTAGCTCGATACATCCCATCAGCATGCAGAACCAGGTGCTGATGGTAGAAGGGCTCTCGGGTGACAGTGGAGTAGGCAGCAGTATAGTATCCCTCCGCACCAACATCAGAGGCGATAGCAATGTGCCTGAAAGGGGAGGTGTCCAACTCCTGATACTCTCCACGAAGACGTGTCAGAGCAGCATAGGCAGCATCGTGGACAGCCATATCGATGGTCACACCAACACCATGTGCGGTGTGCAGCACAGTAGTGGAGTCATACTCCCGAGAGTAGAGGTGGACGATGGCACGGTACTGCTCCTGGTTAAAGTCCTGGTACTCCTCGTAGACGGTGTACTCAGGGTGCCAGCGATAACCCAGATAGGTCATCATCTCAGCTAGCACCGCAGGTGATCCCGAGGCACCAATGGCCATCATGTGGCGAACGACCTGCCTCGTGGGTTCCATCTGAAAGGAAAGACGTTTCAAAGGAGTCAAATGACAGTGTGTGAATTGTCCAAAATACTATTCTGGGAAACATCTATGGCTTATCCATCTATGGGGTGAACGCGGTCACGGGATCCTAGTGTTAGAGTTAGTAAATTCGTTTATCCCGAGTAGAAGAGAGTTCAGAGTCCCAGAGTAAAGGTCGAGGAGTAAAAGATCCTAGTACCACCCAATGGCGACGTGGGCCCGTAAGACACACAGCCATGTTAGTAAAATGTTTTGTAATGTCTAGACTCGACTTCGGCCAAGGAGTGTGGATAGGGGGATTCCTACAGGCAGTCGGCTCTGATACCAACTTGTGACGCCCCCGATTTGACCGTACACTAATCATGCACGCAAATGTGTACGATCACGATCAGGGACTCACGGGAAGATATCACAACACAACTCTACAACAAAAATAAGTCATACAAGCATTATAATACAAGCCAGGGGCCTCGAGGGCTCGAATACAATTGCTCGATCATAGACGAGTCAGCGGAAGCAACAATATCTGAGTACAGACATAAGTTAAACAAGTTTGCCTTAAGAAGGCTAGCACAAAAGTAGCAACGATCGAAAAGGCAAGGCCTCCTGCCTGGGAACCTCCTAACTACTCCTGGTCGTCGTCAGCGGCCTGCACGTAGTAGTAGGCACCTCCAGTGTCGTAGGTGTCGTCGTCGGTGGTGGCGTCTGGCTCCTGAACTCCAGCATCTGGTTGCGACAACCAGATAGAAAGGAAAAAGGGGGAAAAGAGGGAGAGAAACAACCGTGAGTACTCATCCAAAGTACTCGCAAGCAAGGAGCTACACTACATATGCATGGGTATATGTGTAAAGGGGCATATCAGTGGACTGAACTGCAGAATGCCAGAATAAAAGGGGGATAGCTAGTCCTGTCGAAGACTACGCTTCTGGACATCTCCATCTTGCAGCATGTAGAAGAGAGTAGATTGAAGTCTTCCAAGTAGCATCGCATAGCATAATCCTACCCGGCAATCTCCTCCTTGTCGCCCTGTTAGAGAGCGATCACCGGGTTGTATCTGGCACTTGGAAGGGTGTATTTTATTCAGTATCCAGTTCTAGTTGTCATAAGCTCAAGGTACAACTCCGGGTCGTCCTTTTACCGAGGGACACGGCTATTCGAATAGATAAACTTCCCTGCAGGGGTGCACCACATAACCCAACACGCTCGATCCCATTTGGCCGGACACACTTTCCTGGGTCATGCCCGGCCTCGTAAGATCAACACGTCGCAGCCCCACCTAGTCCCAACAGAGAGGTCAGCACGCCGGTCTAAACCTATGCGCGCAGGGGTCTGGGCCCATCGCCCTATGCACACCTGCACGTTGCGTACGCGGCTGGAAGCAGACCTAGCCCCCTTAATACAAGCGCGAGCTTACGGTCCAATGCGGCGCGCGCCACTCAGTTGCTGACGTCAAAAGAGCTTCGGCTGATACCACGACGTCGGGATACCCATAACTACTCCCACGTAGATGGTTAGTGCGTATAGACCAAATGGCCAGACTCAGATCAAATACCAAGATCTCGTTAAGCGTGTTAAGTAACCGCGAACGCCGCCCAGGGCCAGGCCCACCTCTCACCTAGGCGGTCTCAACCTGCCCTGTCGCTCCGCCACAAAGATACACTCGCGGGTACTCCTACGAGCCGACCCGATTTAAATCATCACATGTGCCATGTATATAGTATATAAGTATATACCCGTGATCACCGCCCAGGTGATCACGGCCCGATAGTATAGCACAGCAGACGGACAAGAATGTAGGGCCACTGATGGAAATCTAGCATTCTAGACTAAGCATGTAGGATTGCAGGTAAAGGTAACAACAATAGTAGCAAGGATAGGCTATGCACCAGAATAGGATATCGGAAAGCAGTAACATGCTACACTACTCTAATGCAAGCAGTATAGAGAAGTATAGGCGATATCTGGTGATCAAGGGGGGGGGGCTTGCCTGGTTGCTCTGGCAAGTAGGAGGGGTCGTCGACTCCGTAGTCGAACTGGGCAGCAGCAGTGTCGGTCTCGTAGTCTACTGAAGAGAAGAGGGGGAAGAAACAGTAAATACAATGCAAACATAAGCATGACGATGCGTGACATGACAATGAGCGGTGCTAGGTGTGTCTTAACGCGACAGTAGGTGGTACCGGTGAAGGGGGGACATCCGGGAGGTATTCCCGATGTTTCGCGTTTTCGGACAGACGGACCGGAGGGGGAAAGTTGCTAGTTCGATAGGTTAGGGAGGTGTGGTGGACGAACGGACTGCGTATTTGGATTCGTCTCGTCGTTCTGAGCAACTTTCATATAGAAAACATTTTCATCCGAGTTACGGTTTAAAAGATATGAATTTTCAAAGTTTATTTGAATTTCTGGAATTATTTATATTAAGCAAAAATGAATTATGACGTCAGCATGAGGCAATGCTGACGTCAGCAGGTCAACAGGTTGGCTGACCAGTCAAACCAGACAGGTGGGTCCAGTGGGACCCACATGTCAGCCTCTGTTAGTCTAATATTAATTTAAACTAAACTAACAGTCTAATTAGAGGGGTGGGCCCCATATGTCAGTGAGTGATTAGTTAATCTAATTATTTTTATTTATAAAACATTTTTCTTTTCTCTTTTTTTTTAATTTTGCGGCGGGGCCCGCATGTCAGTGGCTGGGCCTGCCCAGTCAGCACGTTGACTGGGTTGATCCAATCAACGGGGCCCACTGGCAGTGGCACTGGGGTGGCCCCAGGCCAGCCACGTCGGCGGCCGGCGCCGGAGCGACTCCGGCGAGCCAAACGCGGCGGCGCGGCTCGGCAGGGGTGCGGGTTTCACGCACAGTGGGTTTGCGGGGTCGTGGCTGGGCGCGTTCGACGCGGCTCGGCGCCGCGCGTCCAACGGTGGTGGCCGGAGGGGCTGGAACGGGCGGGGGCGAGTGCTTCGAGCTTGCCGGCGGCGAGGTGCTTCGGGCTGGGGGCGGGTGCGGCGTTAGAGCGCGCGAGCGGCCGAACTAACTAGCTAGGCGGGTGCGGCACGACGCGGTCGAGCTAGCGGGCCTACGCCCGTGACCATTTGGTCACCGGAGACCCGCCGGCGGCGAGCTCCGCGGCGCGGCGTTCGGGCGCGCGTGGAAACAGCGGCTACGGAACGCGGGCGAGCTAACGGAGAGGGGGAGGAGAAGCGGGAGCTCACAGCGGAGCCGTAGGGAGTGGCAGTGAGCTCGGGGAGGGCGCGGGGTAGCCGGAATCGGCGACGATCGACGGCGGCCGTGAGGGGAAGACGAGCTCGGGGAGGTCGGTGCAGAGGCGCTCGGCTCGTTCCCGATGGTGTAGTCGACGTAGTCGACGGCGGGGAGCCGCTCGGGCACGTCGTTGGGGCAATCGGGGCACGGTGGCCGCGGGAACGACGGTGAACGGCGGCGAGCACGCTCGGGCAGAGGGGATCGAAGGGGAGAGGGAGGTGGATCTGGCGGGGGGAGGCGCAGAGGCCGAGAGGGAGAGCGGGGGTGAGTGGGAGAGAGGCCCGAGGAGGCGGGGGTGCTGGCGCCCTTATCCTCCCCGTCGCCGGCGAGGGGGTGCGGCGGGGACGGCCCCTGTTCCGACCCCGGTCGGGGGAACAGGGAAGGGGACGCGGGGGAGAGGTGGGCTGGGCCGGGGGGTCGGGGGTGGCGGCCCAGTTTGGGCCACGGGTCCAGTGGGGGGAAGGGCCTTCTCCTTTTTTTTTTCTCTGTCTGTTCTGTTTTCTGTTTTCTTTTTATTTGTTTATTTTCTTTTCTGTTTTATTTCATTTAAAAGTATTTAGGTATTTTATAAAAATGTGTTTTCTCCACCATAATTACCAGTGTATTATTTGGCACCCACTGAACATTTTAGTTTAAATTTTTGAAAACTTTTATTTTCCACTTTTAAATTTAATTGAAGTTTGAACTAGGAGTTTGAAAAGGAATGTGATTCAAATGTGATCAAGCCCTGTTTAGCAACATGATTAGCTTAATCACAAGGAGTTACTGTAGCATGATTCTCAGGGTGTTACAGGCGCCGTCACCGGCGAGATTTGCGCCAAGTCAAGTCAAGATGTGATCTCCCGTCAACTAGCCATTTGTGGCGCCGTTGCCGGGGAGATCTACGCTCAAGTCAAGACATACCAAGTACCCATCACAAACTCTTATCCCTCGCATTACATTATTTGCCATTTGCCTCTCGGTTTCCTCTCCCCCACTTCACCTTTGCCTTTTCTTCGCCCCTCTTCCGTTCGTCTTTTTCGTTTGCTTGTGTTGCCATGTGCCTTCTATGTGCTTGCATCTTCGCTTGCTAAAAATCTATTGATATGGATCCTCATCCCCTTGCTATTATTTTTAAGAGATCCAATTATGATGAACCAATTGCTAGTGAGTTGTGTGCACTAGATTATCTTTATGAGGTTTTGCTTGAAATTCATGAATCTGGAAATTGTGATGAAGTACTTTATGAAGTGATTCATGGTAGATCTTTGAATGAAAAGCATGATTGCAATGATGGTATTACAAATTCTATTAATGTCAGTTGTGCTAATAATATGCAACACCCTAATCTTGGGGATGCTAGTTTTGCTATATCCTCTACTTGTTGCAACGATCATGATTGGGGTGATTCTTCTTATGATCTTGAAAATTTATTTAAGCCTGATGATGAATATGAGATTGATAATAATGTTTGCAATAATATTGAAAGTAGGTTTGGAAGAGTGTCAACTTTAGATCCCACATATTTGGAGAATGTTCAATCTTATGAAGTTTTTGATAAAAGTGGGTTTGGAGAGGTCATGACTTTAGTTAATGTTAATCCCACTATTTTGGAAGAGTGTCAACTTTGCATACATGTGGATCGTGTTGAGAATATATTTTGTGATAGCTATATTGTTGAATTTTCTTATGATCCTACATGTAATTATTATGAGAGAGGAAAATATGGTTGTAGAAATTTTCATGTTACTAAATTAGATCTCGTTATGTTGAGATTGCTATTGTTTCTTTCCGCTTCCTTGCATATGCTAGTTTTTGCTTGCCTTGATAATTTGTTTGCCTATAAGATGCCTATGCATAGGAAGTATGTTAGACTTAGATGTTTTTGTCACGTGTTTCATGATGCTCTCTTTGCGCTTCAATTCTTGGCTTTCGTGTGAGCATCATCATCTCAATGCCTAGCTAGGGGCGTTAAACGATAGCGCTTGTTGGGAGGCAACCCAGTTTTATTTTTGTTCCTTGCTTTTCGTTCCTGTTTAGTAATAAATAATTCACCTAGCCTATGTTTATATATGTTTTTATGTTTTAATTAGTGTTTGTGCCAAGTAGAACCAATAGGATCTTCTTGGGTGATAGTTGTTTGATCTTGCTGAAAAAGACAGAAACTTTATGCTCACGAAAATAATTGTCAAAATTCACCAGAACGTGATAAAATACCAATTCTTTTTGCAGTAGATCAATATACAAATTATCCAGGTTGTCCTAGTTTTTCAGAATTTTTGGGGTTCATAAGTATTCGAACAAATCATATTTCTACAAACTGTTCTGTTTTTGAAAGATTGTATTTTTCGTGTGTTGTTTGCTTATTTTGATGAATCTATGGCTAGTATTGGGGGGTATGAACCATAGAGAAGTTGGAATACAGTAGGTTTAACACCAATATAAATAAAGAATGAGTTCATTACAGTACATTAAGGTGGTGGTTTGCTTTATGACTAATGTTGAGTCCATGAATTATACGCACTCTTACCCTTCCATCATTGCTAGCCTCTTCGGTACCGTGCATTGCCCTTTCTCACCTTGAGAGTTGGCGCAAACTTCGCCGGTGCATCCAAACCCCGTGATACGATACGCTCTATCACACATAAGCCTCCTTATATCTTCCTCAAAACAGCCACCATACCTACCTATTATGGCATTTCCATAGCCATTCCAAGATATATTGCCATGCAACTTTGCACCGTTCCGTTTATTATGACACGCTCCATCAGTGTCATATTGCTTTGCATGATCATGTAGTTGACATCGTATTTGTGGCTAAGCCACTTTCATAACTCTTTCATACATGTCGCTCTTGTCTTTCATACATGTCGCTCTTGATTCATCGCATATCCCGGTACACCACCGGAGGCATTCACATAGAGTCATATTTTTGTTCTAGTATCGAGTTGTAACATTGAGTTATGAGTAAATAAAAGTGTGATGATCATCATTATTAGAGCATTTTCCCATGTGAGGAAATAATGATGGAGACTATAAAAAAATGCCAAAGAAGCCCAAATAAAAAAAAGAGGCCAAAGAAGCCCAAACAAAAAAAGAGAGAAAAAGAGAGAAGGGACAATGTTACTATCCCTTTTTCACACTTGTGCTTGAGTGGATGCACACCCAAACGAAAAAAGAGAGAAGGGACAATGATAGAGAGTTTCTTATTTTGTCACTTTCATATACTAGTGGGAATTTTTCATTATAGAACTTGGCTTGTATATTCCAATGACGGGCTTCCTCAAAATGCCCTAGGTCTTCGTGAGCAAGCAAGTTGGATGCACACCCACATAGTCTCTTTTGATGAGCTTTCATACACTTATAGCTCTAGTGCATCCGTTGCATGGCAATCCCTACTCCTCGCATTGACATCAATTGATGGGCATCTCCATAGCCCGTTGATTACCCGCGTCAATGTGAGACTTTCTCCTTTTTTGTCTTCTCACATAACCCCCATCATCATATGCTATTCCACCTATAGTGCTATATCCATGGCTTGCGCTCATGTATTGCGTAAGGGTTGAAAAGGCTGAAGCGCGTTAAAAAGTATGAACCAATTGCTCGGCTTGTCATCGGGGTTATGCATGATGGGAGCATTTGTGTGACGAAAATGAAGCATGGCCAAACTATATGATTTTGTAGGGATAAGCTTTCTTTGGCTATGTTATTTTGATAAGACATAATTGCTTGGTTAGTATGCTTGAAGTATTACTATTTTTATGTCAATATTAAACTTTTATCTTGAATCTTTTGGATCTGAACATTCATGCCACAATAAAGAGAATTACATTGAAAATTATGTTAGGTAGCATTCCACATCAAAAATTCTATTTTTATCATTTACCTACTTGAGGACGAGCAGGAATTAAGCTTGGGGATGCTTGATACGTCTCCAACGTATCTATAATTTTTTATAGTTCCATGCTATTATATTATCTGTTTTGGATGTTTAATGGGCTTTAATATACCTTTTTATATTATTTTTGGGACTAACCTATTAACTGAAAGCCCAGTGCAAATTGTTGTTTTTTTTGCCTATTTCATTGTTTCGCAGAAAAGGAATATCAAACGGAATCCAAACGGAATGAAACCTTCGCGAGGATCGTTTTTGGAACAAACGCAATCCATGAGACTTGGAGTGGACTTCAAGGAAGCAGCGAGGAAGCCACGAGGCAGGAGGGCGCGCCCCCCACCCTCGTGGGCCCCTCGCAGCTCCACCGACCTACTTTTTTCGCCTATATATACTCTTATACCCTGAAACTTTCGGGGAGCGCCACGAAACACCTTTTCCACCGCCGCAACCTTCTGTACCCATGAGATCCCATCTTGGGGCCTTTTCCGGTGATCTGCCGGAGGGGGATTCGATCACGGAGGGCTTCTACATCAACACCATAGCCTCTCCGATGATGTGTGATTAGTTTACCACAGACCTTTGGGTCCATAGTTATTAGCTAGATGGCTTCTTCTCTCTCTTTGGATCCCAATACAATATTCGATGTAATACTTTTTGCGGTGTGTTTGCCGAGATCCGATGAATTGTGGGTTTATGAACTTGATTATCTATGAATATTATTTGATTCTTCTCTGAATTCTTATATGCATGATTTGATATCTTTGCAAGTCTCTTCAAATTATCGGTTTAGTTTGGCCTACTAGATTGATCTTTTTTGCAATGGGAGAAGTGCTTAGCTTTGGGTTCAATCTTGCAGTGCTCGATCCCAGTGACAGAAAGGGAAACGACACGTATTGTATTGTTGCTATCGAGGATAAAAGGATGGGGTTTATATCATATTGCTTGAGTTTATCCCTCTACATCATGTCATCTTGCCTAATGCGTTACTCCGTTCTTATGAACTTAATACTCTAGATGCACGCTGGATAGCGGTCGATGTGTGGAGTAATAGTAGTAGATGCAGAATCATTTTGGTCTACTTGACACGGACGTGATGCCTATATTCATGATCATTGCCTTAGATATCATCATAACTATGCACTATTCTATCAATTGCTCGGCAATAATTTGTTCACCCACCGTAATACATGCTATCTTGAGAGAAGCCACTAGTGAAACCTATGGCCCCCGGGTCTACTTTACATCATATAAGTTTCAAATCTACAATTCTAGTTTACTATTTATTTTGCAATCTTTATTTTCAAATCTATACCACAAAAATACCAAAAATATTTATCTTATTATCTCTATCAGATCTCACTTTTGCAAGTGGCCGTGAAGGGATTGACAACCCCTTTATCGCGTTGGTTGCAAGGTTCTTATTTGTTTGTGCAGGTACTAGGCGACTTGTGTGTAGTCTCCTACTGAATTGATACCTTGGTTCTCAAAAACTGAGGGAAATACTTACGCTACTTTGCTGCATCACCCTTTCCTCTTCAAGGGAAAACCAACGCATGCTCAAGAGGTAGCAGTGCCCCCCGGACCGCCTCTTTGCTCTATAAATACCCAAAATACCAGAACCCTAGGGGAGTCGACGAAATATTCATCCAGCCGCCGCAGATTCCAGAACCACCATATCCAATCTAGACTCCATCACGGAGGGGTTCACCACTTCCATTGGTGCCTCTCCGATGATGCGTCAGTAGTTCTTTGTAGACCTTCGGGTCAGTAGTTAGTAGCTAGATGGCTTTCTCTCTCTCTCTCTCTCTCTCTCTCTCGCTGAATTCTCAATACAATGGTCTCTTGGAGATCCATATGATGTAACTCTTTTGCGGTGTGTTTGTTGGGATCTGATGAACTTCGAGTTTATGATCAGTTATATCTTTTTATATCCATGAAAGTTATTTGAGTTTCTTTGGTCTCTTATATGCATGATCTCTTATAGCCTCGTATTTCTTCTCTGATATTTGGGTTTTGTTTGGCTAACTTGATCTATTTATCTTGCAACGAGAAGAGGTGCCCGGTAGTGAGTTTGATCTTACGGTGCTCGATCCCAGTGACAGAAAGGGAAACGACACGTATGTATTGTTGCTACTAAGGATAAAAATACGAGATCTATATCTACCTCCATATAGATAAACGGATCTTGTCTACATCATGTCATCGTTCTTATTGCATTACTCTATTTTTCCATGAACTTAATACACTAGATGCATGCTGGATAGCGGTCGATGTGTGGAGTAATAGTAGTAGATGCAGGCAGGTGTCGGTCTACTAATCTTGGACGTGATGCCTATGTAATGATCATTGCCTAGATATCGTCATAATTATTTGAAGATCTATCAATTGCCCAACAGTAATTTGTTTACCCACCATTTGCTATTTTTCTCGAGAGAAGCCACTAGTGAAACCAACGGCCCCCGGGTCTCCTTTCTCATATATTTGCCTTGCGATCTACTTTTCCTTTGCATTTTTATTCAGATCTATTAAACCAAAATATACAAAAATACCTTGTCGTGTTTATTATTTATTTATTTTATTTGGCGTTCGACCTATCAGTCTACTACAATTTACCTCACGTCCGTTTGCCTATCTTGAGGCGTCGTACCCCGGAAGGGATTGACAACCCCTTTAACTCGTCGGTTTGCGAGGTGTTGTTGTTTGTGTGCAGGTGTTGTTTACGTTGTGTTGCTTGGTTCTCCTACTGGTTCGATACCTTGGTTTCATAACTAAGGGAAATACCTATCGTCGCTGTGCTACATCATCCCTCCTTCTCCGGGGAAATACCGACAAAGTTCCAGCTGCCATCAAAGGACTAAGGAAATATTTCTCGGTTATGGAGGTGATAAAGAGTTCATCGTAAAGAGTTACGTCGATGCAAGCTTTAACACCGATCTGGATGACTCTGAGTCTCAATCTGGATACATATTGAAAGTGGGAGCAATTAGCTAGAGTAGCTCCATGCAGAGCATTGTAGACATAGAAATTTGCAAAATACATACGGATCTGAATGTGGCAGACCCGTTGACTAAACTTCGCTCACAAGCATAACACGATCACACCTTAGTACTCTTTGGCTGTTAATCACGTGGCGATGTGAACTAGATTATTGACTCTAGTAAACCCTTTGGGTGTTGGTCACATGGCGATGTGAACTATGTGTGTTAATCACATGGTGATGTGAAATATTGGTGTTAAATCACATGGCGATGTGAACTAGATTATTGACTCTAGTGCAAGTGGGAGACTGAAAGAAATATGCCCTAGAGGCAATAATAAAGTTGTTATTTTATATTTCCTTATATCATGATAAATGTTTATTATTCATGCTAGAATTGTATTAACCGGAAACTTGATACATGTGTGGATACATAGACAAAACACCGCGTCCCTAGTAAGCCTCTACTAGACTAGCTCGTTAATCAAAGATGGTTAAGTTTCCTAACCATAGACATGTGTTGTCATTTGATGAACAAGATCAAATCATTAGGAGAATGATGTGATGGACATGACCCATTCGTTAGCTTAGCATAATGATTGTTTTATTGCTATCGCTTTCTTCATGTCATATACATATTCCTTTGACTATGAGATTATACAACTCCCGGAAACCCGAGGAATGCCTTGTGTGCTATCAAACGTCACAACGTAACTGGGTGATTATAAAGATGCTCTACTGGTACCTCCGAAGGTGTTTGTTAGGTTGGCATAGATCGAGATTAGGATTTGTCACTCCGAGTATCGGAGAGGTATCTCTGGGCCCTCTCGGTAATGCACATCATAATAAGCCTTGCAAGCAATGTGACTAATGAGTTAGTTGCGGGATGATGCATTATGGAACGAGTAAAGAGACTTGCCGGTAACGAGATTGAACTAGGTATGAAGATACCGATGATCGAATATCGGGCAAGTAACATACCGATGACAAAGGGAATAACGTATGTTGTCATTACGATACGACCGATAAAGATCTTTGTAGAATATGTGGGAACCAATATGAACATCTAGGTTCCGTTGTTGGTTATTGACCGGAGAAGTCTCTCGGTCATGTCTACATAGTTCTCGAACCCGTAGGGTCCGCACGCTTAACAATCGATGACAATTTTGTATTATATGAGTTATGTGATTTGGTGACTGAATGTTGTTCGGACTCCCGGATGAGATCATGGACATGACGAGGAGTCTTGAAATGGTCGATAGGTAAAGATTCATATATAGGACGATAGTATTCGGACACAGGAAGTGTTCCAGGGGTACCGGGTACGTATCAGGTCACCGGAAGGGGTTCCGGGCACCCCTGGCAAAGATATGGGCCTTATTGGGCCAAGGGCGGGACAGACCAACCCCTAGTGGGCTGGTGCGCCCCATATAGGCTGAATACGAGGAGAAGGAAGGAGGGGAAGAGAGAAAGGAAAGGGAACGATTCGGCCTCCCCCTTTCCTTCTCCCCCTCTCTTTCCTTCCCCCTCCGACACTTATGGAAGGGGGGAGGCTGACTTGTGGGAGGCACCCAAGAAGGATTACTCCTACTTGGGGCGCCTCTTGCTGCCCCTCTCCCTCTCCCACCTATATATATATATGTGGGGGGCACCGCTAGAACACACAACATTGATTCCTAGCCGTGTGCGGCGCCCCCCTCCACAGTTTACGCATCCGATCATATTGTCGTAGTGCTTAGGCGAAGCCCTGTGCGGATCACTTCACCATCACTGTCACCATGCCGTCGTGCTGACGAAACTCTCCCTCGACACTTTGCTGGATCAAGAGTTCGAGGGACGTCATCGAGCTGAACGTGTGCAGAACTCGGAGGTGCCGTACGTTGCTACCTCTTGAGCACTGCGTTGGTTTTCCCTTGAAGAGCAAAGGGTGATGCAGCAAAGTAGCGTAAGTATTTCCCTCAGTTTTTGAGAACCAAGGTATCAATCCACTAGGAGACCACGCTCATGTTGGGGATCGTTGCAGAAATTAAAAAATTTCTACGCATCACCAAGATCAATCTATGGAGTTTACTAGCAACGAGAGGGAAGAGCATCTTCATACCTTTGAAGATCACGATGCGGAAGCGTTGCAAGAACGCGGTTGGAGGAGTTGTACACGTAGCGATTCAGATCGCGGCAGAATCCGATCCAAGCACCGAACAACGGTGCCTCCGCTTTCAACACACGTGCAGCCCGGTGACGTCTCCCGCGCCTTGATCCAGCAAGGAGGAGGGAGAGGTTGAGGAAGAAGGCTCCAACAGCAGCACGACGGCGTGGTGGTGGTGAAGTGGCAGTTCTCCGGCAGGGCTTCGCCAAGCTCACGCGGAGGAGGAGAGGTGTTGGGGAGGGGAGGGGCTGCGCCTTGGATGTGGTGCTACTGCCCTCCCACCCCCCTCTATTTATAGGGGCAAGGGAGAGGGGGGCCGGCCCCCTCCACATGGACCTAGAGGGGGGGCGGCGGCCAAGGGGGAGGCTTGCCCCCCAAGCCAAGGGGGCGCCCCCTCCAGGGTTTTCCCCCAACCCTAGGCGCATGGGCCCTAGGGGGGGTTTGGCGCCCAGCCCATCTAGGGGCTGGTTCCCCTCTATATTCAGTCCATAGGGCCCTCCGGGGCAGGTGGACCCTCCCGGTGGACCCCCGGAACCCTTTCGATGGTCCCGGTACAATACCGATATACCCCCGAACACTTCTGGCGACCGAATAAGGACTTCCCATATATAAATCTTCGTCTCCGGACCATTCCGGAACTCCTCGTGACGTCCGGGACTCCGAACAACATTCGGTAATCACATACAAACCTTCCTTATAACCCTAGCATCATCGAACCTTAAGTGTGTTGACCCTACGGGTTTGGGAATCATGCAGAAATGACCGAGACACCTCTCTAGCCAATAACCAACAGCGGGATCTGGATACCCATGTTGGCTCCCACACGTTCCATGATGATCTCATCAGATGAACCACGATGTCGAGGATTCAAGCAATCCCGTATACAATTCCCTTTGTCAATCGGTACGTTACTTGCCCGAGATTCGATCGTCGGTATCCCAATACCTCATTCAATCTCGTTACCGGCAAGTCACTTTACTCGTTCCGTAATGCATGATCCCGTGACCAACTACTTGGTCACATTGAGCTCATTATAATGATGCATTACCGAGTGGGCCCAAGGATACCTCTCCGTCATACGGAGTGACAAATCCCAGTCTCGATCCGTGCCAACCCAACAGACACTTTCGGAGATACCTGTAGTGCACCTTTATAGCCACCCAGTTACGTTGTGACGTTTGGTACACCCAAAGCATTCCTACGGCATCCGGGAGTTGCACGATCTCATGGTCTAAGGAAATGATACTTGACATTAGAAAAGCTTTAGCAAACGAACTACACGATCTAGTGCTATGCTTAGGATTGGTCTTGTCCATCACATCATTCTCCTAATGATGTTATCCCGTTATCAATGACATCCAATGTCCATGGTCAGGAAACCGTAACCATCTATTGATCAATGAGCTAGTCAACTAGAGGCTCACTAGGGACATATTGTGGTCTATGTATTCACACATGTATTACGATTTCCGGATAACACAATTATAGCATGAACAATAGACAATTATCATGAACAAGGAAATATAATAATAACCATTTTATTATTGCCTCTAGGGCATATTTCCAACAGTCTCCCACTTGCACTAGAGTCAATAATCTAGTTACATTGTGATGAATCGAACACCCATAGAGTTCTGGTGTTGATCATGTTTTGCTCGTGGAAGAGGTTTAGTCAACGGATCTGCGACATTCAGGTCCGTATGCACTTTACAAATATCTATGTCTCCATCTTGAACATTTTCACGAATGGAGTTGAAGCGACGCTTGAGATGCCTGGTCTTCTTGTGAAACCTAGGCTCCTTGGCCAGGGCAATAGCTCCAGTGTTGTCACAGAAGAGAGTCATCGGGCCCGACGCATTGGGAATAACTCCTAGGTCGGTAATGAACTCCTTCATCCAGATTGCTTCATGTGCTGCCTCCAAGGCTGCCATGTACTCCGCTTCACATGTAGATCCCGCCATGACGCTTTGCTTGCAACTGCACCAGCTGACGGCCCCACCATTCAAAATATACACGTATCCGGTTTGTGACTTAGAGTCATCCAGATCTGTGTCGAAGCTAGCGTCGACGTAACCCTTTACGACGAGCTCTTCGTCATCTCCATAAACGAGAAACATATCCTTAGTCCTTTTCAGGTACTTCAGGATATTCTTGACCGCCGTCCAGTGTTCCATGCCGGGATTACTTTGGTACCTTCCTACCAAACTTACGGCAAGGTTTACATCAGGTCTGGTACACAGCATGGCATACATAATAGACCCTATGGACGAGGCATAGGGGATGACACTCATCTTTTCTCTATCTTCTGTCGTGGTCGGGCATTGAGCCGTGCTCAATCTCACACCTTGCAATACAGGCAAGAACCCCTTCTTGGACTGATCCATATTGAACTTCTTCAATATCTTGTCAAGGTATGTGCTTTGTGAAAGACCTATGAGGCGTCTCGATCTATCTCTATAGATCTTGATGCCTAATATGTAAGCAGCTTCTCCAAGGTCCTTCATTGAAAAACACTTATTAAAGTAGGCCTTTATGCTTTCCAAGAATTCTATAACATTTCCCATCAATAGTATGTCATCCACATATAATATGAGAAATGCTATAGAGCTCCCACTCACTTTCTTGTAAACACAGGCTTCTCCATAAGTCTGTGTAAACCCAAACGCTTTGATCATCTCATCAAAGCGAATGTTCCAACTCCGAGATGCCTGCACCAGCCCATAGATTGAGCGCTGGAGCTTGTATACTTTGTCAGCATTCTTAGGATCGACAAAACCTTCCGGCCGCATCATATACAATTCTTCCTTAAGGAAGCCGTTAAGGAATGCCGTTTTGACGTCCATTTGCCATATTTCATAATCGTAGAATGCGGCAATTGCTAACATGATTCTGTCGGACTTCAGCTTCGCTACGGGTGAGAAGGTCTCATCGTAGTCAACTCCTTGAACTTGTCGATAACCCTTAGCGACAAGTCGAGCTTTATAGATGGTAACATTTCCATCCGCGTTCGTCTTCTTCTTAAAGATCCATTTATTTTCTATCGCTCGCCGATCATCGGGCAAGTCTGTCAAAGTCCATACTTTGTTTTTATACATGGATCCTATCTCGGATTGCATGGCTTCAAGCCATTTGTTGGAATCTGGGCCTGCCATTGCTTCTTCATAGTTCGAAGGTTCACCGTTGTCCAACAACATGATTTCCAGGACAGGGTTGCCGTACCACTCTAGTGCGGAACGTGTCCTTGTGGACCTACGAAGTTCAGTGGTAACTTGATCATGATCGTCATCATTAACTTCCTCTCTAGTCGGTGCAGGCACCACAGAAACATTTTCTTGTGCCGCGCTACTTTCAGGTTCGAGAGGGGTCATCTCATCAAGTTCCACTTTCCTCCCACTTACTTCTTTTGAGAGAAACTCTTTCTCCAGAAAGGACCCGTTCTTGGCAACGAAGATCTTGCCTTCGGATCTGAGGTAGAAGGTATACCCAATGGTTTCCTTCGGATATCCTATGAAGACGCATTTTTCCAACTTGGGTTCGAGCTTTTCACGTTGAAGTTTCTTGACATAAGCATCGCATCCCCAAACTTTTAGAAACGACAGCTTAGGTTTCTTCCCAAACCATAATTCATACGGTGTCGCCTCAACGGATTTCGATGGAGCCCTATTTAAAGTGAATGCGGCAGTCTCTAAAGCATATCCCCAAAATAATAGCGGTAGGTCGGTAAGAGACATCATAGATCGCACCATGTCCAACAGAGCACGATTACGACGTTCGGACACACCATTACGCTGAGGTGTTCCAGGCGGCGTGAGTTGTGAAACAATTCCACATTTCCTTAAGTGTGCGCCAAATTCGTGACTCAAATATTCTCCCCCACGATCTGATTGTAAGAACTTTATTTTCCTGTCACGTTGATTCTCAACCTCACTCTGAAATTCCTTGAACTTTTCAAAGGTCTCAGACTTGTGTTTCATCAAGTAGACATACCCATATCTACTTAAGTCATCAGTGAGGGTGAGAACATAGCGATAGCCACCGCGAGCCTCAACGCTCATTGGACCGCACACATCAGTATGTATGATTTCCAATAAGTTGGTTGCTCGCTCCATTGTTCCGGAGAACGGAGTCTTGGTCATTTTGCTCATGAGGCATATGTGTCAAATGATTCATAATCAAGAGACTCCAAAAGCCCATCTGTGTGGAGTTTCTTCATGCGTTTGACACCAATGTGACCAAGGCAGCAGTGCCACAAGTATGTGGGACTATCATTATCAACCTTACATTTCTTGGCATTCACACTATGAATATGTGTAACATCACGTTCGAGATTCATTAAGAATAAACCATTGACCAGCGGGGCATGACCATAAAACATATCTCTCATATAAATACAACAACCATTATTCTCGGATTTAAATGAGTAGCCATCTCGCATTAAACGAGATCCAGATACAATATTCATGCTCAAAGCTGGCACTAAATAACAATTATTGAGGTTTAAAACTAATCCCGTAGGTAAATGTAGATGTAGCGTGCCGACGGCAATCACATCGACCTTGGAACCATTTCCGACGCACATCGTCACCTCGTCCTTCGCCAGTCTCCGCTTATTCCGCAGCTCCTGTTTTGAGTTACAAATATGAGCAACCGCACCAGTATCAAATACCCAGGAGCTACTACGAGTACTGGTAAGGTACACATCAATAACATGTATATCACATATACCTTTAGTGTTGCCGGCCTTCTTGTCCGCTAAGTACTCGGGGCAGTTCCGCTTCCAGTGACCGTTTCCCTTGCAATAAAAGCACTCAGTCTCAGGCTTGGGTCCATTCTTTGTCTTCTTCCCAGCAGCTTGCTTACCGGGCGCGGCAACTCCCTTGCCGTCTTTCTTGAAGCTCTTTTTACCCTTGCCTTTCTTGAACTTAGTGGTTTTATTCACCATCAACACTTGATGTTCCTTTTTGATCTCCAACTCCGCTGATTTCAGCATCGAATATACCTCAGGAATGGTCTTTTCCATCCCCTGCATATTGAAGTTCATCACAAAGCTCTTGTAGCTAGGTGGGAGCGACTGAAGGATTCTGTCAACGACCGCGTCATCCGGGAGATTAACTCCCAGCTGAGACAAGCGGTTGTGCAATCCAGACATTTTGAGTATGTGTTCGTTGACAGAACTATTCTCCTCCATCTTACAACTGTAGAACTTGTCGGAGACTTCATATCTCTCGACCCGGGCATGAGCTTGGAAAACCATTTTCAGCTCTTGGAACATCTCATATGCTCCGTGCTGCTCGAAACGCTTTTGGAGCCCCGGTTCTAAGCTGTAAAGCATGCCGCACTGAACCAGGGAGTAATCATCAACACGTGTTTGCCAGGCGTTCATAACATCTTGGTTTGCTGGGACGGGTGCTTCACCTAGCGGTGCTTCCAGGACATATGCTTTCTTGGCAGCTATGAGGATGATCCTGAAGTTCCGGACCCAGTCCGTATAGTTGCTACCATCGTCTTTCAGCTTGGTTTTCTCTAGGAACGCGTTGAAGTTGAGGTTGACATTAGCGTGGGCCATTTGATCTACAAGACATATTGTAAAGGTTTTAGACTAAGTTCATGATAATTAAGTTCATCTAATCAAATTATTAATGAACTCCCACTCAGACAGACATCCCTCTAGTCATCTAAGTGATACATGATCCGAGTCAACTAGGCCGTGTCCGATCATCACGTGAGACGGACTAGTCATCATCAGTGAACATCTTCATGTTGATCGTATCTGCTATACGACTCATGCTCGACCTTTCAGTCTCTTGTGTTCCGAGGCCATGTCTGTACATGCTAGGCTCGTCAAGTCAACCTAAGTGTATTGCGTGTGTAAATCTGGCTTACACCCGTTGTATGCGAACGTTAGAACCTATCACACCCAATCATCACGTGGTGCTTCGGAACAACGAACCTTCGCAACGGTGCACAGTTAGGGGGAACACTTTCTTGAAATTTTAGCGAGGGATCATCTTATTTATGCTACCATCGTTCTAAGCAAATAAGATGTAAAACATGATAAACATCACATGCAATCAAATAGTGACATGATATGGCCAATATCATTTGGCTCCTTTTGATCTCCATCTTCGGGGCGCCATGATCATCTTCGTCACCGGCATGACACCATGATCTCCATCATCATGATCTCCATCATCGTGTCTTCATGAAGTTGTCTCGCCAACTATTACTTCTACTACTATGGCTAACGGTTAGCAATAAAGTAAAGTAATTACATGACGTTCCAGTTGACACACAGGTCATAAATAAATTAAGACAACTCCTATGGCTCCTGCCGGTTGTCATACTCATCGACATGCAAGTCGTGATTCTTATTACGAGAACATGATCAATCTCATACATCACATATATCATTCATCACATCCTTCTGGCCATATCACATCACATGACACTTGCTGCAAAAACAAGTTAGACGTCCTCTAATTGTTGTTGCAAATTTTTACGTGGCTGCTCTAGGTTTCTAGCAAGAACGTTTCTTACCTACGCCAAAACCACAACGTGATATGCCAATTTCTATTTACCCTTCATAAGGACCCTTTTCATTGAATCCAATCGACTAAAGTGGGAGAGACAGACACCCTCTAGCCACCTTATGCAACTAGTGCATGTCAGTCGGTGGAACCTGTCTCACGTAAGCGTACGTGTAAGGTCGGTCCGGGCCACTTCATCCCACGATGCCGCCGAATCAAGATAAGACTAGTAACGGCAAGTAAATTGACAAAATCGATGCCCACAACAACTTGTGTTCTACTCGTGCATAGAAACTACGCATAGACCTAACTCTGATACCACTGTTGGGGATCGTTGCAGAAATTAAAAAATTTCTACGCATCACCAAGATCAATCTATGGAGTTTACTAGCAACGAGAGGGGAGTGCATCTTCATACCTTTGAAGATCGCGATGCGGAAGCGTTGCAAGAACGCGGTTGGAGGAGTCGTACACATAGCGATTCAGATCGCGGCAGAATCCGATCCAAGCACCGAACAACGGTGCCTCCGCGTTCAACACACGTGCAGCCCGGTGACGTCTCCCGCGCCTTGATCCAGCAAGGAGGAGGGAGAGGTTGAGGAAGAAGGCTCCAACAGCAGCACGACGGCGTGGTGGTGGTGAAGTGGCAGTTCTCCGGCAGGGCTTCGCCAAGCTCACGCGGAGGAGGAGAGGTGTTGGGGAGGGGAGGGGCTGCGCCTTGGATGTGCTGCTGCCGCCCTCCCACTCCCCTCTATTTATAGGGGCAAGGGAGAGGGGGGCCGGCCCCCTCCAGATGGATCTAGAGGGGAGGGCGGCGGCCAAGGGGGAGGCTTGCCCCCCAAGCCAAGGGGGCGCCCCCTCCAGGGTTTCCCCCCAACCCTAGGCGCATGGGCCCTAGGGGGGATTTGGCGCCCAGCCCACCTAGGGGCTGGTTCCCCTCTATATTCAGCCCATAGGGCCCTCTGGGGCGGTGGACCCTCCCGGTAGACCCCCGGAACCCTTTCGGTGGTCCCGGTACAATACCGATATACCCCCAAACACTTCCGGCGACCGAATAAGGACTTCCCATATATAAATCTTCGTCTCTGGACCATTCCGGAACTCCTCGTGACGTCCGGGATCTCATCCGGGACTCCGAACAACATTCAGTAATCACATACAAACCTTCCTTATAACCCTAGCGTCATCGAACCCTAAGTGTGTAGACCCTACGGGTTCGGGAATCATGCAGACATGACCGAGACACCTCTCTAGCCAATAACCAATAGCGGGATCTGGATACCCATGTTGGCTCCCACACGTTCCACGATGATCTCATCGGATGAACCACGATGTCGAGGATTCAAGCAATCCCGTATACAATTCCCTTTGTCAATCGGTACGTTACTTGCCCGAGATTCGATCGTCGGTATCCCAATACCTCGTTCAATCTCGTTACCGGCAAGTCACTTTACTCGTTCCGTAATGCATGATCCCTTGACCAACTACTTGGTCACATTGAGCTCATTATGATGATGCATTACCGAGTGGGCCCAGAGATACCTCTTCGTCATACGGAGTGACAAATCCCAGTCTCGATCCGTGCCAACCCAACAGACACTTTCGGAGATACCTGTAGTGCACCTTTATAGCCACCCAGTTACGTTGTGATGTTTGGTACGCCCAAAGCATTCCTACGGCATCCGGGAGTTGCACGATCTCATGGTCTAAGGAAATGATACTTGGCATTAGAAAGCTTTAGCAAACAAACTACACGATCTAGTGCTATGCTTAGGATTGGTCTTGTCCATCACATCATTCTCCTAATGATGTGATCCCGTTATCAATGACATCCAATGTCCATGGTCAGGAAACCGTAACCATCTATTGATCAACGAGCTAGTCACACATGTATTACGATTTCCGGATAACACAATTATAGCATGAACAATAGACAATTATCATGAACAAGGAAATATAATAATAACCATTTTATTATTGCCTCTAGGGCATATTTCCAACAGCTCAAGTCCCACGCACCTACACAAACAAATAAGAACCTCGCAACCAACGCGATAAAGGGGTTGTCAATCCCTTCACGGTCACTTACGAGAGTGGGATCTGATAGAGAAGATAAGATAATATTTTTGGTTTTTTATGATAAAGAGAAATAAAGATGCAAAGTAAAATAAACGGCAATAGAAATAACTAAGTGTTGGGAGATTAATATGATTTAAAATAGACCCGGGGGGCATAGGTTTCACTAGTGGCTTCTCTCAAGAGCATAAGTATTACGGTGGGTGAACAAATTACTGTCGAGCAATTGATAGAATTGAGCATAGTTATGAGAATATCTAGGTATGATCATGTATATAGGCATCACGTCCGTGACAAGTAGACCGACTCCTGCCTGCATCTACTACTATTACTCCACACATCGACCGCTATCCAGCATGCATCTAGAGTATTAAGTTCATAAGAACAGAGTAATGCTTTAAGTAAGATGACATGATGTAGAGGGATAAACTCATGCAATATGATATAAACCCCATCTTTTTATCCTCGATGGCAACAATACAATACGTGCCTTGCTGCCCCTGCTGTCACGGGGAAAGGACACCGCAAGATTGAACCCAAAGCTAAGCACTTCTCCCATTGCAAGAAAGATCAATCTAGTAGGCCAAACCAAACTGATAATTCGAAGAGACTTGCAAATATAACCAATCATACATAAAAGAATTCAGAGGAGATTCAAATATTGTTCATAGATAAAATTGATCATAAACCCACAGTTCATCGGTCCCGACAAACACAACGCAAAAAGAAGAGTTACATCGAATAGATCTCCAAGAAGATCAAGGAGAACTTTGTATTGAGATCCAAAGAGAGAGAAGAAGCCATCTAGCTAATAACTATGGACCCGAAGGTCTGAGGTAAACTACTCACACATCATCGAGAGGCTATGGTGTTGATGTAGAAGCCCTCCGTGATCAATGCCCCCTCCGGCGGAGCGCCGGAAAAGGCCCCAAGATGGGATCTCACGGGTACAGAAGGTTGCGGCGGTGGAAATAGGGTTTTGGCTCCGTATCCGATGTTTCCAGGGTACATGGGTATATATAGGAGGAAGAAGTACGTCGGTGGAGCAACGTGGGCCCCACGAGGGTGGAGGGTGTCCCTGGGGGGTGGGTGCGCCCCCCTGCCTCGTGCCTTCCTCGTTGATTACTTTACGTAGACTCCAAGTCCTCTGGATCACGTTTGTTCCGAAAATCACGTTTCAGAAAGTTTCATTCCGTTTGGACTCCCTTTGATATCCTTTTCCTTCGGAACACTAAAATAGGAAAAAAACAGCAATTTGGGATGGGCCTCCGGTTAATAGGTTAGTCCCAAAAATAATATAAAAGTGTATAATAAAGCCTAATGAACATCTAAAACAGAATATAATATAGCATGGAACAATAAAAAATTATAGATACGTTGGAGACGTATCAATCATCACCAAGCTTAATTCCTGCTCGTCCTCGAGTAGGTAAATGATAAAAACAGAATTTTTGATGTGGAATGCTACTTGGCATAGTTTTCAATGTAACCCTCTTAATTGTGGTATGAATGTTCAGATTCGAATGATTCAAGATAAAAAGTCTAATATTGACATAAAAGTAATAATACTTCAAGCATACTAGCTAAGCAATTATGTCTTCTCAAAATAACATGGCCAAAGAAAGTTCATCCCTACAAAATCATATAGTTTGGTCATGCTCCATTTTTGTCACACAAGAATGCTCTCATCATGCACAACCCCGATGACAAGCCAAGCAATTGTTTCATACTTTAGTAATCTCAAACTTTTTTCAACTTTCACGCAATACATGAGCGTGAGCCATGGATATAGCACTATGGGTGGAATAGAATATAATGATGGGGGTTATGCGGAGAAGACAAAAAAGGAGAAAGTCTCACATCAACACGGCTAATCAACGGGCTATGGAGATGCCCATCAATTGATGTTAATGTGAGGAGTAGGGATTGCCATGCAACGGATGCACTTGAGCTATAAATGTATGAAAGCTCAACAAAAGAAACTAAGTGGGTGTGCATCCAACTTGCTTGCTCACGAGACCTAGGGCATTTGAGGAAGCCCATTGTTGGAATATACAAGCCAAGTTCTATAACGAAAAATTCCCACTAGTATATGAATGTGACAAAACAAGAGACTATCTATCATAAAGATCATGGTGCTACTTTGAAGCACAAGTATGAAAAAAAGGATAGTAGCATTGCCCTTTTTTATTTTTTTGGTCCTTTCTTTTTTTCTTTTGGCCTTTCTCTTTTTTTGGGACAATGCTCTATGAATGATGATCATCACACTTCTATTCATTTACAACTCAATGATTACAATTCGATACAAGAACAAAGTATGACTCTATATGAATGCCTCCGACAGTGTACCGGGATGGGCAATGAATCAAGAGTGACATGTATGAAATAATATGCATGGTGGCTTTGCCAAAAATACGATGTCAACTACATGATCATGCAAGGCAATATGACAATAATGAATGTGTCATGACAAACAGAATGGTGGAAATTTGCATGGCAATATATCTCGGAATGGCTATGGAAATGCCATAATAGGTAGGTATGGTGGTGGTTTTGAGGAAGATATAAGGAGGTTTATGTGTGATAGAGCGTATCGTATCACGGGGTTTGGATGCACCTGCGAAGTTTGCGCCAACTCTCAAGGTGAGAAAGGGCAATGCACGGTACCGAAGAGGCTAGCAATGATGGAAGGGTAAGAGTGCGTATAATTCATGGACTCAACATTAGTCATAAAGAACTCACATACTTATTGCAAAAATCTACAAGTCATCAAAAACCAAGCACTACGCGCATGCTCCTAGGGGGATAGATTGGTAGGAAAAGACCATCGCTCGTCCCCGACCGCCACTCATAAGGAGGACAATCAAAGAACACCTCATGTTTCAAATTTGTTACATAACGTTTACCATACGTGCATGCTACGGGATTTGCAAACTTCAACACAAGTATTTCTCAAATTTCTCAACTACTCAACTAGCACAACTTTAATATCACTACCTCCATATCTCAAAACAATTATCAAGCATCAAACTTCTCTTAGTATTCAACACACTCATAAGAAAGTTTTCTTGAATACCTAGCTTATTAGGACTAATTTCACAATTAAAGCAAATTACCATGTTGTTTTGTAGGACTCTCAAAATAATATAAGTGAAGCATGAGAGAACAATAGTTTCTATAAAACAAATCCACCACCGTGCTCTAAAATATATAAGTGAAGCACTAGAGCAAAAACTATATAGCTCAAAAGATATAAGTGAAGCACATAGAGTTTTCTAATAAATTCCGAATCATGTGTGTCTCTCTCAGAAGGTGTGTCCAGCAAGGATGATTGTGGTAAACTAAAAAGCAAAGACTCAAATTATACAAGACGCTCCAAGCAAAACACATATCATGTGGTGAATAAAAATATAGCTCCAAGTAAAGTTACCGATGGACGAAGACGAAAGAGGGGATGCCTTCCGGGGCATCCCCAAGCTTTGGCTTTTGGGTGTCCTTAGATTATCTTGGGGTTCCATGGGCATCCCCAAGCTTAGGCTCTTGCCACTCCTTGTTCCATAATCCATCAAATCTTACCCAAAACTTGAAAACTTCACAACACAAAACTTAACAGAAAATCTCGTGAGCTCCGTTAGCGAAAGAAAACAAAACACCACTTCAAGGTACTGTATTGAACTCATTCTTTATTTATATTGGTGTTAAACCTACTGTATTCCAACTTCTCTATGGTTTATAAACTATTTTACTAGCCATAGATTCATCAAAATAAGCAAACAACACGCGAAAAACAGAATCTGTCAAAAACAGAACAGTCTGTAGTAATCTGTAACTAACGCAAACTTCTGGAACTAAAAAATTCTTCCAAAATAGGAAGACCTAAATAATTTGTTTATTGATCTTCTGCAATTGGAATCAATATTTTATCACGTTCTGGTGATTTTTAACAATTGTTTTCGTGAACAGAAAGTTTCTGGAATTTTCAGCAAGATCAAATAACTATCATCCAAGAAGATCCTATAGGTTTAACTTGGCACAAACACTAATTAAAACATAAAAACAAATCTAACCAGAGGCTAGATCAAATATTTATTCCTAAACAGAAGCAAAAAGTAAAAAAAAAATTGGGTTGCCTCCCAACAAGCGCTGTCGTTTAACGCCCCTAGCTAGGCATAAAAGCAAGGATAGATCTAGGTATTGCCATCTTTGGTAGGCAATCCATAAGTGGCTCTCATAATAGATTCATATGTAATTTAACCTTCTTTCTAGGGAAGTGTTCCATGCCTTTCCTTAACGGAAATTGGAATCTAATATTCCCTTCCTTCATATCAATAATTGCACCAATCGTTCTAAGGAAAGGTCTACGAAGAATAATAGGACATGAAGGATTGCAATCTATATCAAGAACAATGAAATCTACGGGCACATAGTTCCTATTTGCAACAATAAGAACATCATTAATTCTTCCCATAGATTTCTTGATAGTGGAATCCACAAGGTGTAAGTTTAAAGAGCAATCATCAAATTCGCGGAAACCTAACAAATCGCACAAAGTTTTTGGAATCGTGGAAACACTAGCACCCAAATCACACAAAGCATAGCATTCATGATCTTTAATTTTAATTTTAATAGTAGGTTCCCACTCATCATAAAGTTTTCTAGGGATAGAAACTTCCAAATCAAGTTTTTCTTCATAAGATTGCATTAAAGCATCAACGATATGTTTGGTAAAAGCTTTAGTTTGAGTATAAGCATGAGGAGAATTTAGCACGAATTGCAACAAGGAAATACAATCTATCAAAGAGCAATTATCATAATTAAATTCCTTGAAATCCAGAATAGTGGGTTCATTAATATCTAAAGTTTTGATCTCTTCAATCCCACTTTTACCAATTTTATCATCAAGATCTAAAAACTCCGAATTTTTGGGACGCCTTCTAGGTAAAGGTGGCTCATATTCAGTCCCATAATTATAAATATTCATATTGCAAAACAAATATTTAATAGGGGACACATCAATAACCTTTAGATCTTCATCTTTATTCTCATAAAAATTAGAAGAACACGCTTTCACAAAGCAATCTTTCTTAGCACGCATCCTAGCGGTTCTTTCTTTGCACTCATCAATGGAAATTCTCATGGATTTGAGAGACTCATTGATATCATGCTTAGGTGTAATAGATCTAAGTTTCAAAGAATCAACGTGAAGAGAAATTCTATCAACGTTCCTAGCCAATTCATCAAACTTAAGCAATTTTTCTTCAAGCAAAGCATTGAAATTCTTTTGTGAATTCATAAACTCCTTAACACTAGTCTCAAATTCAGAGGGCATCTTATTAAAATTTCCATAAGAATTGTTGTAGGAATTACCATAATTATTAGATGAATTACTAGGGAACGGCCTAGGATTATAGTTTCCTCTATACGCATTGTTACCAAAATTATTCCTACCAACAAAATTCACATCCATAGATTCGTTATTATTCTCAATCAAAGTAGACAAAGGCATATCATTAGGATCAGAAGAAACACTTTTAGTAGCAAATAATTTCATAAGTTCATCCATCTTTCCACTCAAAACATTAATTTCTTCTATCGCATGCACTTTTTTATTAGTAGATCTTTCGGTATGCCATTGAGAATAATTAACCATAATATTATCTAGGAGTTTAGTAGCTTCTGCTAAAGTGATTTCCATAAAAGTGCCTCCCGCGGCCGAATCTAAAAGATTTCTAGAAGCAAAATTCAATCCGGCATAAAATTTTTGTATAATCATCCAAAGATTCAAACCATGTGTAGGGCAATTACGTATCATTAATTTCATCCTCTCCCAAGCTTGTGCAACATGTTCATGATCAAGTTGCTTAAAATTCATGATATCATTTCTAAGAGAGATGATTTTAGCGGGAGGAAAATACTTAGAGATAAAAGCATCTTTGCACTTATTCCATGAATCAATACTATTTTTAGGCAAAGACGAAAACCAAGCTTTAGCACGATCTCTAAGCGAAAAAGGAAATAGCTTCAATTTAACAATATCATTGTCCACATCTTTCTTGTTTTGCATGTCACACAAATCAACGAAGCTATTTAGATGGGTAGCGGCATCTTCACTAGGAAGGCCGACGAATTGATCTTTCATGACAAGATTCAACGAAGCAGCATTAATTTCACAAGATTCAGCATCGGTAAGAGGAGCAATCGGAGTGCTAAGAAAATCATTGTTGTTGGTATTGGTAAAGTCATACAATTTAGTATTGTCTTGAGCCATCGTGACAAGCAAGCAATCCAACACGCGAGCAAACAAGAAGCAAGCGAAAAAGAGGCGAACGGAAAAGAGGGTGAATAAAACGGCAAGGGTAAAGTGGGGGAGAGGAAAACGAGAAGCAAATGGCAAATAATGTAATGCGAGGGATAAGAGTTTGTGATGGGTACTTAGTATGTCTTGACTTTTGCGTAGACTCCCCGGCAACGGCGCCAGAAATGGCTCGTTGACGGGCAATCAAATCTTGACTTGACTTGGCGCGAATCTCCCCGGCAACGGCACCAGAAATCCTTCTTGCTACCTCTTGAGCACTGCGTTGGTTTTTCCTTGAAGAGGAAAGGGTGATGCAGCAAAGTAGCGTAAGTATTTCCCTCAGTTTTTGAGAACCAAGGTATCAATCCAGTAGGAGACCAGGCTCAAGTCCCGTGCACCTACACAAACAAATAAGAACCTCACAACCAACGCGATAAAGGGGTTGTCAATCCCTTCACGGTCACTTACGAGAGTGAGATCTGATAGAGAAGATAAGATAATATTTTTGGTATTTTTATGATAAAGAGAAATAAAGATGCAAACTAAAATAAATGGCAATAGAAATAACTAAGTGTTGGGAGATTAATATGATGGAAAATAGACCCGGGGGCCATAGGTTTCACTAGTGGCTTCTCTCAAGAGCATAAGTATTACGGTGCGTGAACAAATTACTGTCGAGCAATTGATAGAATTGAGCATATTTATGAGAATATCTAGGTATGATCATGTATATAGGCATCACGTCCGTGACAAGTAGACCGACTCCTGCCTGCATCTACTTCTATTACTCCACACATCGACTGCTATCCAGCATGCATCTAGAGTATTAAGTTCATAAGAACAGAGTAATGCTTTAAGTAAGATGACATGATGTAGAGGGATAAACTCATGCAATATGATATAAACCCCATCTTTTTATCCTCGATGGCAACAATACAATACGTGCCTTGCTGCCCCTGCTGTCACTGGGAAAGGACACCGCAAGATTGAACCCAAAGCTAAGCACTTCTCCCATTGCAAGAAAGATCAATCTAGTAGGCCAAACCAAACTGATAATTCGAAGAGACTTGCAAAGATAACTAACCATACATAAAAGAATTCAGAGGAGATTCAAATATTGTTCATAGATAAAATTGATCATAAACCCACAATTCATCGGTCCCGACAAACACAACGCAAAAAGAAGAGTTACATCGAATAGATCTCCAAGAAGATCGAGGAGAACTTTGTATTGAGATCCAAAGAGAGAGAAGAAGCCATCTAGCTAATAACTATGGACCCGAAGGTCTGAGGTAAACTACTCACACATCATCGGAGAGGCTATGGTGTTGATGTAGAAGCCCTCCATGATCAATGCCCCCTTCGGCGGAGTGCCAGAAAAGGCCCCAAGATGGGATCTCACGGGTACAGAAGGTTGCGGTGGTGGAAATAGGGTTTTTGCTCCGTATCTGATGTTTCCAGGGTACATGGGTATATATAGGAGGAAGAAGTACGTCGGTGGAGCAACATGGGCCCCACGAGGGTGGAGGGCGCGCCTGGGGGGGGGGGGGTAGGCGCACCCCCTGCCTCGTGCCTTCCTCGTTGATTACTTTACGTAGACACCGAGTCCTCTGGATCACGTTTGTTCCGAAAATCATGTTCCCGAAGGTTTCATTCCGTTTGGACTCCGTTTGATATCCTTTTCCTTCGAAACACTGAAATAGGCAAAAAATCAACAATTTGGGCTGGGCCTCCGGTTAATAGGTTAGTCCCAAAAATAATATAAAAGTGTATAATAAAGCCTAATTAACATCTAAAACAGAATATAATATAGCATGGAACAATAAAAAATTATAGATACGTTGGAGACGTATCATACGTTCGGTGCTTGATCGGTCGGAACGAGAAGAAGTTCTACTACATCAGCCGTGTTAACAAACGCTTCTGCTTTCGGTCTATGAGGGTACATGGACACGCTCTCCCCCTCTCGTTGCTATGCATTTCCTAGATAGATCTTGCGTGAGCGTAGGAATTTTTTGAAATTGCATGCTACGTTTCCCAAAACAAGCGGGCTTATCATCAACATTTGGCTCTCTCAAGTACTCAGGGACAAACACCGCTACCACATCCTTGCAGAACTTGTACATGGACTCTAGGCACGTGGACTCGCCCATACGGACATACTCATTATTGAGATCACCGGAAACTCCGTATGCAAGCATCCAAATAGCTGCAGTGCATTTCTGATAAGAGAAGAAGCCAATCTTTCCTAGGGCATCCTCCTTGCACTCTAAATACTTTCGTATGCCACCACCCCCTCCCGGATACGGTGAAAACATGTCTAGCCATACGGAAACGACGCCGGAATAGGTGATGCTTGAAGAGCGGGTTGGGATCGAGCACCGAAACAACAGCCGCTGCCTACTCAAGTGGTCATGGACGACCAACACTGGAGCCATCCATCTCCTCATCGTCAGATAAAGAACCATCCGAGTCGCAAATGAAATTGTGGAAAAAGAACTCGTCGGCGGAGTCCACTTGTACCTTGCGGGCAAACCGTCGCACAACTTGTGGGCGTCGTCGAAGAAGCAGGCCGATGAAGAGTCGCGTGCCACCCCTAGCTAGGTAGCTGGCCTGGCGGCGTCTGGCGAGCGTGGTGGCGTGAGACGAGCATGGCGGCATTGTTGAAGGAGCTGGCCGGGGGCGCGGGGGGGGGGGGGGGGGGGGGGGAGGTGGTGCGGGCGGCGACGTCGGGGGAAGCTGCGATGGCCCGGCGACGAGGCGGTAGTGGCGGCAACGTTGGAAGGTGGCGTGCTACAAGGGAGGTATGTGGGTGCGGAGGGCTGGCAAAGGCGCCAGCGGCAACGGGGTGGGGCGGGTAGGTGCTTTCTGTCGATGGGATGAAGAGAATGGCCTACGTGCCACCGATCAGCGGGCCAGGAGAAGGAGTAGGCGGGCGTCCGCCTCGTGTTTGCCGACGAAAGTGAGGCCCATATTTGGCCTGGAATGGGTCGTTCGACGGATGAAAAGCAGACGCGCATCCGTTTGAGTCCGCGCGTTGGACCGATTTTTGTGTCTGTTTTGGTTCAAACGAACATGCACAGACGAAATGAGTCGGCGTGTTGGAGCTGCTCTAATAGATGTGCACATGAACACCCATAACATGACCTCACAAGGTAAAGTGAAGCAAAGTCGACGGTCGTCATCCGATGATGGGCGTCGGCCGTCATACGGGCCTGAAATTGCGCGCTAAAGTACTGTATGACGAGAAAGGCAAATTAACTCCCACCTGAAAACCGTCACAGATATAACTCATCGGCCCAAAAGCCAGGAAACCCCCTTGCCAGTTGCCACCGCCCATCGGAGGAACCGGGCAAGCACGGGGCACAGCAGCAGCACGAGCTGCCCCACACAAAAACGGCCAGGCTAGTAAAGAAAGACAGCGCCTCGCCGTCCATGGACGGAGATATTGAGATTTCCATCTACGGAAGTCGGGAGAAAATTCAGCGACATGTACTGCTCCACCTTTTCTCTTTTGCGACAGGTGAATCTCCTGTGGTACTGCTACTCGTAGCGTAGGGTAGGGTCATCGATCGTGGAAAATTCAAAGATGCGAGGGAACGGCACACAGACGAAAGAAACACAATGTGCAGCGGTGACACGGACCACTCGTGACTCGGTCGCCTTCTTTTTTGCGCACATGTCTATCTGCAGCAACAAAACAAAGGTACCAAACTCTATGGTCTATTGCGAGTACTAGTGCAGATCGCTGAATCCTTTTTTTCCCACCATCGATCCTATTGTTTTCCACCATGGATTGACGTGTGATATGAACTGATCAATGCATATGGGGCAGTGAATCTCTTTTTTCCACCATCGACCCTATTGTTTTCCACCATCGATCGACGTGTGATATGGACCGATCAATGCATATGGGCCAGATGCGCTATCTTTGCCGCTGTTTTTGATTCGCAGGGGACACGAAGAGACTATCGCTTGACTGTTAGATAAGATAACCACTAGAGCCTCACTATTTTTTGCCTTTTAAAAGAACAAAAAAATACCACAGTATTGAAATGTCCGACATGGGCCAGGACAGCTTCACAGAGGCAGCAGCCCTGCAAAAGTCGTGAGGCCCCTATTTCAGGCAATGTAGGCTCCATAGAGAGAGAAAAAAAGCCGGAAACATATAGGTAGAGGAAAAAAGGGCCCATGGAGAAAGAATCCATTGATCCGTGCCAAACTGCCAGCGGCAGCGGTCAATGCTTTGTCAGGTCTCTGTCACACCCTAAACTGAACCGATGGGGACGATACGCTCCATCATCACGAGTCTTTTGTTTCGTTCCTAGGGCGTGGATTTCGGCGAGATTTGACAGCAGTTTGATTCTTTTTTTAGATTGGACAGCAGTTTGATTCTGCGCGCCACATATTTTTTTAATGCCTTTTATAAGCGTACTGTGCGACACACCTCTGACAGAGTAGTAGCTACTGTAGAAGCCAGCCCGGCACCTGAGCTGTTGGGGGTCTTGGCATTGCGTTTGCTATAGCTCGTACGAGCTCGAAAGCGCGGTGAGAGAGCTCTGCCCCGTCGACATGGACGTCGAGGGCACTCGGTAGTGTGGATAAGCGAGAAGTTTGCCTAATTATTTATTCACATTTTTTTAGTGATTTTTTTCAAACATTACCCCGTATTGAAAAGAACAATTTAGCCTACCGCAGAAAAAATAGCAATTAGGAATGTGAACACGCAAGGCAGAACACTAAAGACCTCGCTTCCATAATTCTTGTCGACGAGAATTATGAAACGAAGGGAGTACTTCCTCCGTCCTAAAATAAATGTCTTAATCTTAATATAATTTTTATTAAAATTAATACAAAATTAAGACACTTATTTTCGGACGGAGGGAGTACTTAGCAACAAACCGTGTTTGTCTCTAACGGATTCATCTGGATTCAGCCGGCCGTTGTTTTTGTTCATGTGCTTTTTCTTCCTTTTTCATCCAACTACAAGCAGCACCCTGCAAAGAAGAAAAGTTACAACAAAGCCCCCAGGGAGCAACATCCCCAAATCTCGTCGGAATGAGTCGCTGGCATGCCGCCATAGTCGCCGTTCCGCATATTCACCAATGATCCTCCGCAGCAGACATGATGTCAAGGAGCTTAGAGCATCACCAATGAGTCCCATATAAAACTCCCCCTAAATTCAGGTTTGCAGAGTGACCATATGATTTAAGGGAGATGGACAGGTGAGCTGCTTTTGCAGGCCTCGTAAACATCTTCCTTGAAGTTCAGTTTTCTTTCTTTCATATTTCTCTGCATATTAATATACAAATGAAATTTACATGCCTGTTATATTAACATACTACTTGCAAATAATGTTATTCCAACACATGTAATTCAAGATCATATAAAAAATCACAAATATAAAAAAATATGATTCAAACTTCAAATTAAAATTAAAGCATAACAACGTCGACTGGTCTCCCGTGACGGCCCAGCGGTGACGGAAGGATTGACGAGGGTAGGGCGGACCAAGTCGGGATCGTCGGGACAGGTGATGACACTAGGCGAGGAGGCGGGAAGACGACGGCACCCCATGAAACAATGGAGCCGGTGTTGGATTGGCAACAGGGTCGGCGACGTGGTCGGCGGTGGCCATCAGCGCTCGGGCGGCGGTAGGAGACGAAGAGGCGATGAAAGTTCAAGTGGACGAGGAAGTTCCTTGGCACCATGTTTAGGGGGGTTTACGAAAAGGGTGATCTCCCGGTAGATGGAGGGGGAGTTGGCTGATTATACGGTGTCCCCTCAAAAAATCAATTTTAAAGTAACTGTTGGAGCACCTTTTTTCGCCCAACTCTCCCTAACCAAAAAAGATTACGAGAATGTAGATCTAAACGCTTACATGTATGACCTTTTCGATCTATACTTCTCATCTTCGGTGACGGTTTTATTCTGGTGCGCTGGTCCTTTGTCCTGAGCATAATGACTTTTTCACTGCCTACTACAATAAGGTTAGCCGGACTCCGGTAAGGGAGGGGGATGCGATTACAGCGGCACACCTTCGACTCGCTCCAGTGCTTCTAGTCGTTGCTAAGTGCTCCACGGATCTTGTTGTAGTTCTTCTTACTTCTTGATCTATGTACCGCCATGATATATTATTAACAAATCGGATGACTTTCCACACACAAAATCAGAACTAATACTAAAGCGAAGAAAAAATTGAAATCTCATTTATTAGCCCCTATTCTAATTTTAATTGAACTAAATCTCAGCAAAAGTTAGGTGACCCAAGCGCTTCTTTATTCGGATAGACATAGGTGAACATGTCCAAATAATCATTTTTTGCGAAAATTTCCCAAATGGTTATTAGAAGAAAAAATGTGTGCAGAAATAAGCAACCAATTTCCAAAATGATGGAAAAGTGCAAAGTAATTCCCCTGTAGAAACATATCAGACACGTGTCAAACTCAACTTCTTGCAAAGTTAAGCATACCGGAATAAAATTCCCATCAGAAAGAAATACCTCGCCTACCGATTCCCTTACCACAAAACCCCATCATAGCGGAGCTACGATCACCAAAAAAGCTAGCATCCACATTAATTCTAATGCAATTCTTCATATTAGACTCTCAAATTGATTGGACTCCCACGCAATATGAGCCTAGTTTGTCTCGCGAGATTGTGTAGCCCTATGAGTGCAATTGATATGAGTCTCATGCTCACATGGCGATACAACCCGACAACCGGAATAGGAGAACCAATAGCATTCCAAAATTCAAAAGAAATGTGTGTGTGCGAGCTCCCTTCCCCAGAAATCAGATCATTCCTTATATGCCAAGCTCTTCAAAAGTGAAAGACAATCTTGGATCGACCAGAGATACTAGATTTATAGAGCATAGCCAACAACCAATCAGGGCGAGTGTTGATAAAAAAGATCTTCTTCTGGTAGCTCCCAAACTTTCGTGAAAGTCGTAAGCAAAGCATGTGTCTTTATACAAGACACTATGACATGAAAAATATACAATTAATTGAATCGTTAGACTATTGACGCCACAACCACACAAAACTCTAATCTTATGAGACACATTAGCCTTCCAAATAACATTCCACTGTTCCCCTTCTCAATCCGACCCACCACTACATTCACATTCGTCCTCATCCTGCATCTTGAGCTTAAGAGCATGTCACTATGAGAAACTGGTTTCTTTTTAGTTAAGAAGTGGGCCTATTCCTAAGTTGATGAACATGACATAACTCATTTTCATCTCCAAACTATACAAGGATTTCACTTTTGGTCTCTCAATTTTAAAAATAGATATACTAGACCCCTAACATTTCAAACTGAACACATTTGGTCATTCTCCCGACTTGAATCAGTCCATGACGTTGCGTGTTTTTGTTACTAAAACTGACACATGGAGGTCCAAATTGCATTCACTTCAGCTCCCCCCCCCCCCCCTCTCCATGAGATGCATGCCATAACAGACGACACATTTCAACACACAATTCACCAACACATACGTGATAACCGAGCTTACCTTGTTGTGCTGGCTCAGGGTGATCCAAGAGGAGGAGGAATATGGGTCCAACGTGAAGCATCGGGTGAGCATCGAACCAACGGAGGGCCAAGGAATTGAAGAACATGCATGGGAGGGAAGGCAAGCACCTCTTGGTGGCCACTCAAGCATATTGAGCATCGAACCAACAGAGGGCCAAGGAATTGAAGAACCGTTAGTTGTCCGAGAGGACATACTCAAACTTATGGGGTTGAGCAGGAGTGGTAGCACAACTAGTGTCGCAAGCCTGGCACAACAGTCGTGTTGTACCGTAGACCACATAGTTCGTCCAGGTGGCGGTGGAGTTGGAGGCATCCGTCTCTGTTCTCGATACCACATAGTCCGACCATGTGGCGGAGGAGTTGGAGGCATCCACCTTGGTTCTCGATGTGTGTGTCTCGTTGTAGAATTGGCTGAGTGCAACATGCACTTGCACACTCGATCTCAAGGTGGTCTTTCGGTGTAGGGACACCACCGACTAGAGGGTGGTGCGCGTGGACAATAAGCGCCTGCAACATTGGTGATGCCAGCACCTCAATAATCACAACATGATCAAAGAAGGTAACGATACTCGCCGATTGGAGGTGGCACATGGTGGCTAGCCTCGGTGCCGGCGTTGGGGTCTATGGTTGGAGGGAGGTGCACCAGAGGATTTTGGCATGAAGTCAAGCTTGACAAAAAGGAAAAGAAGGACCGATGTGGGTGTGAACAATCTTACCGCTAGCATCAACCTCTGGTACCTCATGCAGGTCAACAACGTTAACTCGTCGAATGCCCACCACAGATAGCAACACCAAGATGGAGTACCTCACGCCAAGTGCTCGATGAAATACCCATTTCAGAAGGAAGAGGATAACACATAATAAGAAGGTGAGCGGGATACCAATTTGGACGCCAAGTGTCATTAAGTCTGAAACCACACCACTTCATAAAACTGCCTCTTCTCACAACATGGTTAAAAGTATTTGGTTTGAATAGTTGCACTAATTTAGTTGGTATTAAGGTTTTTTGGACGGTATTAAAGTTGAGAGACTAGAAATGAACTCCTCTTGTAGTTTCTTTTTAAGGGAATTTGCTGCTTTATTTATTCACCTCGGCTGTAGTCTGAGTTCAAAACGTCCATGATACAACCCGGAGGAACATGTAACCAAGTTTCAGAAGCTTTATTTAAACAACCATCCGTAGCTAAATTATGAGCTGCCAAATTGGTAGATCGCCTCACCCATCTGAACTCGTGTGTAGTTGAGAGACCAAAATTATACTCCTTTCATCCCGAATTAGTTGATTCAGATTTGTCTAGATATGACATTACCGTAAATAAAGTGATTAAATAAGGAAAACCGGCTGCAGTTTGAATCAATAATCTTTATAGCTTTAGGCTGGTCATTAGCGGGAAGTAAAACTTAGACTAATAACATGTATATGTTACAAGTCTATATTACTATTTTTTTTCTTTAGAACACAGTACGGACGCATACACTCATATGTATGTGTACACTCACCTCTATGAAGACACACAGATATCATCTTGAAATTGATAAAGTCACCACAAGCGCCTTTTAGTCGTCGGAGACGTCTCCTATCACTGAACGCGCATCGCCGGAAATTATGAAACAAATTTAGTAAAATACGACCACCGGGACTTGAACCCTGGTGGGTTAGGGATATCACTGTCCTCCTAACCATCCAATCACAAATTGATTACTGCCTCCATAATGTGTAGTAACATGTGTGGAGTCAATGTAAGCCTTTGTTTATTTAGACGTAAATTATTTTGTCTTGGGATGCGTTATGTTAGAGTAACATATTATGTTATAAGAAACACCTCTCTACTCATTAAATACTAGCTAGAGAAGCAATTGCGAACCAACCTGTGGTTGAGATGGTTAGGTGGACAGTGGTATCCCAGCCCACCAGGATTCAAGTCCTGGTGCTCGCATTTATCCTGAATTTATCTCAGAATTTCCGGCGATACACTTTTAGTGAGAGGAGACGTTCCCGTCGACTACGAGGCGTCTACGACGACTTTGTAAAATCTCAAGATGATATGCCGGCTCAGTCTCTCGGAGATGCTCATAGAGGTAGGGTGTACGTGTGTGCATTCATAGGGGGGAGTGTATGCACGTTTATATGAGCGCTTGCGTCTGTACCGTGTTAAAAGAAGCTACATAAGCAATTATTTTGGGTTACGTTATGTTACTACTCCCCGGCTTCCACGCCGATCAGCAACACTTGCATAAACTATGTACTCCTAGTTATTTTAGGTAATATTATCGGTAGTCACAGAACTTGCACTCGATGTTCAGTTTAGTGCTGAAACTTTAAAAATATGGATTTGTGGACATTCAACTTGCGTTCTTGTGCAAATACATATTCTGTGCGCCAGCCCAGCGGAGGCCTACCTGTCAATGTTTGGGAGTGCACAAGGCATTGGCTGACCCTCCCATGCTGGATTTTTTTAGAAAACTCTTTGCAGTTTATTTAATTACACGCAAAAGGCCTCATGTATAATGAAAAAAGATGCGCCAGATGAGGTTCGCCAGGACCTATTAATAAAACACTCGGACATGCATCCATCTCACCAGTCCCGGTTGACATGAACATGCACAACAAAACATTATTTAATTACACGGAATAGGTTGTCAAGTTTGTGTCGGTCAATTACTTAAAGATGCTCATATGTCTAATGGGTAATTTAAGGGTGAGGCCACTAATCAGTAGGATACTAACAACAAGTTAGGCTAATCCATATAGGGCCCATTGGGTCAACCAGGAGTTCGTAACCCGAGCGCATGGATAATTTTGTAGAAAAAAAGAGCGTAGGAGCTAACCACGACACCAAGTACCTGTTAGGGCATCTACAACAGGGGCGCTAAGGATGAGCGCGAGGGTTTAATTCCAGGTAGTTACGTGCTATTCCCATCTGAATCCAGGATGAGCGCTGCTATACACACGATCTTTTTCACCCGATCTTTGCACGATGTGGCAAATCCAACCATCCATGTGTATAGCAAAGTGGAGCACACTCATTAGATTGATCATCGTCTGAACATCGGCCATATAGTATCGGGCATCCAGTAGTTCCGATCCTGGATTCCGGCTGGCGTCGATGCAAAAATAGTCCCCGGGCGCCCCGACTTTTTCTCTCACAGGCTACCTAATATTTTTTTTTCTTCAACTCCGTCTAGCGCCTCGTTGGAAGTAGGGACTCTTTTTTTTTTTTGCGCATAGTTTGGAAGTAGGGACTCTAACACGAACGCTACCCTAAACTTTGTACAATTATT
The DNA here is from genome assembly GCF_002575655.3 of Aegilops tauschii subsp. strangulata. Lineage (NCBI taxonomy): Eukaryota > Viridiplantae > Streptophyta > Magnoliopsida > Poales > Poaceae > Aegilops > Aegilops tauschii. The sequence goes on from NC_053035.3 coordinate 59,895,179, forward strand.
TTTCCCTAAGCACCTATGCAAGCAATTAGCATTTTAGATGCCCTTAGTGACTATAAAGAGAAACCCTGATCAGTTTTATATTTTAGCCACAACAACTACTTGTATTTATGTTTTTTCCCAGGCCGAATATTTTATAACTTATTTTTTTTGATAGACTAAATAATTAGACAATAAAAATATTTGAATTCAAAATTTATTTTGACATTTTATGCCAAAAAAGTGGAATTTCCTAGGTATTATGAAACTCGGATTTTTTTTCTGGCCGCTAAGTTTTGTACGTTGTGGGTTAAGCATTATATATTTTGATGCGGTTTTTTCTGTTGATTTTTTTTGGCGAAAAAAGCTCAGATTTTTTAGAACTCGGGAAAAAAAATAGTGTAACAAAACTGTAGCCAATATATATGTGCACGAACATATAGTTGGTGGAGTCATTGGCTAGCACGCTTATTGTAAACGAGGTTATGGGTTTGATTCACCCCAGCCCCTTTTTTATTCTCCCACCATTAGTCCTAACAGGTGGGACCCACACATATTATTAAGGGGCTTCTGTTTAATTAAATATAGAATGAGGGATGCTTCTGCAAAAGAATAAACGAGAGCATGGCACCGAGCGGTTCCAGTCAGCGCGGGATAATATGTGTTGGTGTCACAACTTGTCCTGAATGTTCACTTTGGTGCTACAAGTTGTGAGATACGTCAAAGTGGTGGAAAAACTTGGCTCAATCATTCGCATACGATGCTTTTCTCAGTTTCGTACGAATCAAGCGCTGACTAAGCAAGACAGCGTGGCGCGGGTCCCATTGGCAGTGACCAGAGGCCGTGGGCTGGTGCGTTTGACATGAGTTTTCTCAGAAACCCCCTCAGATTTCACGTTTTTGACAAATAAGCCCCCGGGTTGGATGTACACAGGTGGCCTTTCCTTATAACTGACAGACAAACAACAAAATATCTTGTTTTAACAGAAGAGAGCTTTCAAAGTTGTTCAGAACTTGCATAGTAGCCCACTGGCTACAAACAAAACAGTACCACCTACAGATTCTTGGTTCGAGTCCCAGAACCACCATTTTTTTTATTTCTCATACTGTTAAAATTGTTCTAAATAGAATTTGCATAGCAAGGTTTCTGCACAACAGTTTCACAGAAATCATAGAGCAGAATATAGCATCATATAAAAAACTCCACATTTTTATTTCTCATACTGTTAAAATCGTTCTAAATAGAATTTGCAAAACAGTTTCACAGAAATCATGGAGCAGAATATAGCATCATATCAAAAACTCCACAGGAAGCATTTCTATATGAAATGAAGTAAAATTTCAGAAAAGAAAACAGTTTCACAGAAATCATAGAGCACAGGATAACATCATATCATCTTCACACTAATCATAGTGCAAAGGATAGCATCATATCATCTTTAGAGAAGTCATACATGAACTAATTTAGAGAGGATAGCATCATATCCATTTGAGCATCCTACCAAAAGATATGTTCAGCTCCTGACATGTTTCAACTTAAGCGAAGGGCTAATTTAGTTCTAACAATCCAAAAAACAAAAGTTCATACATGAACTTGATTGCATTTTTTTCCAGTTCATTCATGAACTAATTTGATATGCAGCTTGCTCTATAAGGTCTGGAAATCATCAAGCCACTCCTCTTGTGGTGCATTTTGTGTTACTGGGACCTCCTCGGCTCGCACATATGATCTAGGTCCATCTGGTGGAAACATGATGTTCCACAACCCAGCTCCTGGTCCCGTCCTACCTCCTATGTGACCTCTCCCAGTCCCGCTGGAACGACCTCTCCAAGTCCCTCTCCCACTAGTTGTCCCAATCCCTCTCCCATTTCCTCTCCCAAGTGCTCTGCCTACTCCTGTGACATTTCCCCTGCCTCTTCCAATTGCTCTCCTCTTTCTCCCTCTTGCATTTTCAGCTGCCTGGTAGCTTGCTTCAGGGACATCTTAAGGAATGTCTTCTGTCACCCCTCTTCTTCTAACCCTGCCTGTTGCCATTGTTGTGGTAACCCTGGGAGGGGGTATGCTATCTCTAGCATTTGCAACAAAAGCTGATTCTGGAAGAGGTCCATGATCCATAACTGGCACATATGCTCTCCTCTCCTAAGTATGAAACAATGCAGCAATTTTCAGATAGAGTTTTGCATGGTGAAATCAGAATTTAATGTTTTGTAGAAAAATCCTTACCATTTGTTGCATGAGAAACACCATTGACCCTGGTGTTTGAGTAGGATCCATGTGTGGGTGCACTGTATGTGGCATTATGTTCTTAAAAGAGTGCAAACAAAGTGTCAACGCTACGAGGTAGGGAGTAAAATTTAGAAAACATTATAGTAATTTTAGTTGCTTCCATCTTACTGAAATGATTGAAGGATCGTCATAATACTCTGCATCATCATCATCTCCATCATCTTCTGCAGGCTGAGGTGCATCCCTATTGTTCTCCTCCCACTTGTTGTGCCCTTTCTTATTGTGATCTGCTCTTCCACATAATGCATGGACACACCATGCTTTGACAGCCTCTTCCCTCCATCTTTCATCTGCTTCTCCTCTGGATCTTTCTTCCTATTCCTCCTTGGTCTTCCCATGACCTTAGTGTACACAGGTGGATATACATCAACTCCATACATCTTTCTCCAATGCTCCTTGTCTCTCACTGGCTTTATGTTAAATCCATAAGCATTTTTGTAAGAATCCACAGAGTAGCATTCATGTACTAGAGTTGCAGGATCTATTCTCTCCTCTCTAGCACAAGCTATTGCATGGTGACATGGAATTCCGGACAAGTCCCATCTTTTGCAGTCACATGTTTCCAGGTTCAAGTCCACAATGTAAGAATGGTTCATTGACACAACTTTGAAAACCTTCTGGCCAGCTCCAAATACCATGCAATTAGCAGCCCAGTCAGTAAATTTGTCAAGTTTTTTCTTAATCTTAGGGCACAATCTACCACTCCATTTCCTATCCAGGGCCACTTCCTTCTGCTTGTTGTAAATCCTTGCTGTTATCTTGTTGTTTATGTTATCCACCATAGATAAAATTGGTAATTCTCTTGCTGGCAATATCCAACTGTCATAAGAAGAAGAAAAAACATGTTAATGCAGTAAAATAGAAACTGAAAAAGGAATATTGCAAAATTACTATTGAAGCACAATACTAAATTAGAAGCTAACCTATTAAATACTTCAGACATGTTATTCAGTAGAATGTCACATTTTGGAAAAGGGTTAAAAAAGGCTTTAATCCATGTCTTTGGAGGCCATTTCTCTACCCATTTGTATGCACCCACACTATCGGCCAACATCTTTTCCATAGCTTTCATGTATGTAGGATTGTTTGTGGCTCTTGCAATTGCCCAAAGATTGTTCTTCAACTGTTCCCCCTTGTGTAGCTTATGGAAATTCTGGTACATATGCCTGACACAGAACCTGTGTTCAGCATCTGGCCAAACCTTTGCTACTGCTGCAATGAGACCCTGAACATCACATACAAGATTGACTATCAGATCAATATATGGTTTACAAACTTCTAAATTAATAAAGTACATGTAAAGTGAATGAACTCAGGAGCATACCTTCTGCTTGTCACTCATTATTGTGTATGGAGAGGTGTTACATATGTTTAGATCATCCTTTAGGCTTGCCAAAAACCACTCCCAGCTGCTAGTAGACTCAACTTCCACAATCCCAAATGCTAGGGGGTAGATGCAGTCATTAGGGTCAATACCCACAGCTGTTAGCAAATTTCCTTTGTACCCGGTCTTAATGTGACATCCATCTACAAATATGATGGGTCTGCCTCCCAATAGCCATCCTCTCTTGCAAGCATCCAATGACCAGTATAGAGTTGAAAAGTGTTCTCTTGTCTGCTTAGTCTTGTCATAAAAAATTTCCTTTGTGCATAGGTAAAACTTGCTGCCAGGGTTTGTGGTCCTCAACTCCTCTCCATAATCCCACAAGTGCTTGAACTGGTCATCATCTTCACCTCTAATCTGCTTCACTGAATCTCTCCTAGCTCTTCCTAATTTGGTCCTAGTTGGTATGAGATTGTACTCTTGCTGAACCTTCTCCTCAAATTTCTTCAAAGGCATCTTCTCATTGTCCCTGAACTCATCTCTGAATTTTTTGGTTAAAAATGGAGCAGTTAGACCTTTAAGGTTCCATGACTTAGGGCAAGTGTGCTCATCACAATACTTCTTTATAATGAAACTGTTTTTCCTGCTGTCCTTCACTGCTTTCATGTACCATGGGCAAGCATTACTGCATATTGCTTCAACTGTAGTGCTTGTGTTTCTTGTCTTTTTTATTGCAACTCTGTTTCTTATGCTATAAGAAGTTATAGCATGTCTGAGCTCTTGCACACTACCAAACACCATTCCTAACTTAAATACAGGAGCATTCAGATCTGTCTCTGGATTGAAACCTTTGAAATGGTACTTCAACTTGTCCCTCTCTTCTTTGGATAACAAGATGTGAGGGTCATCTAGAGCATCCTCTGCTGGCTCTGTTTCATAGTCACATGTTGTAACTCTTTCTCTGTGATCATCCACTTCTTTGTCTACATGATCTTCAAATAAATCATCATCCCCATCCTCTACATCATAGTCACTGTCAAAAAATTCCTCATCAGTCTCAGAATCTACTGCAGGTTCTACGTCTTCTTCGTCAACATCATCATCAGCACATCCCGAAGATGATCCTTCACAAAACAATCCCCTTGCCCTCCTCTTACTCCTCTTACTTCGCACAGTTGCAACTTTAGGTGAGGTGGCTTGTTCTTTTCCCTTGTCTTTCCTTGGAGTTATGACCTTTGGCAATTCAGGAACCCCTTGAACTACAACATCATCTCGTACCAAATTGTTCAGTGTATCTCCATGGTCTATGATCAGCAATAAGTTCTTGTGTTGTGTACTAGCTGCTATCATTGCAAGGTTGTCAGCATCACATTTCATTTCTTTCATTCCTTCACTAAGTGTCCTTCCAGGCTGACACCAAAACACTTCATGTTGTCCACTATCTCTGTCATACCCCAGCTGCTTAAGAAAATCTTCAATCCACAATATAGACCATGTGTCACTATCACAGCTATCAAACCAATCAACTTGATAGTCCATGTATGTCCTGTTGCTGCCAGCTCCACAGAAAAATCCCTTGTGATGAATCTCAACAGTGAACAATCCATCAAAATCACCTACAGTGCATAAACATATTCGGATAACAAAGAACAGTCCATTACAATTATAATTCTGTTCAACAAGGCAATGCAAATATCTAGTTTTCAATTAACAGAGCAGACAACAAGCCCTGTCAAGTATTCAATTAAAAATGCACATGTTATTTACAGTTAACCTGCTCAAATATTCAGTTAAAACAGTGTCGAAAAATTCAGTTATAGCAGTGTCGAAAAATTCAGTTATAGCAGTGTCGAAAAATTCAGTTATATCAGTGTCGAAAAATTCTGTTAACATGTGTCGACAGATTCAGTTAACAAGTGTCGACAAATTCAGTTAAGTACAGATTGGCAAATACAATGTAGGGTTGTGCGCACATACACTGACTTGACTGAAGCACTCAGATTTTAACTAATATCCGATTTGTTCATGCAGAAAAGAAGGGGCCTTCTAAACCCGTGCTAAACCATAGAGACAAACGACACTACGGATGAATGCGAGGGGGGATTTTAACGTCACGCCATCTAAAAAGCATCCGCGGACGAAATCAACACAAAACTCAACATTCGTCGCCGGCGAACCAACCGATGGAAACCCTACAAAAAAACAGGGGCTACAGAGGGGGAAAGTTGGGGCTGTGCTCACTGTATACAGGGGCTGCCTCGCCGGGAGCTCGCCGGCGGGGTTCCATCGTCGTCGACGCCGCCGATCAGCGCGTCCTACAGATCACCGCCGCCGCCGCCTTCAAACGATCGACAGGAGGAAAGCTTGAGGCGAGGGAGTCGAACAAGCAAGTCAATAACGCAGAAAGGAAAGGCCACCTGTGTACAGCCAACCCGGGGGCTTATTTGTCAAAGACGTGAAATCTGAGGGGGTTTCTGAGATAACTCATGCCAAACGCATCAGCCCACGGCCTCTGATCACTGTCAATGGGACCCGCGCCACGCTTTCTTGCTTAGTCAGCGCTTGGTTCGTACGACACTGAGAAAAGCACCGTATGCGAACGATTGAGCCAAGTTTTTCCACCACTTTGACGTATCTCACAACTTGTAGCACCAAAGTGAACATTCACGACAAGTTGTGACACCAACAGTGTAATTGACTCTTCTAAATACGAGCAAGGTGACAGTATTAACGCAAGAATCCGTATTTTTAAAATTTTAGCACCAAACTGAACATTTAGCGCAAGTTCTGTGGCTCTTGACAATATTACTTTTTTTTGCGATGTGCATAAACTATGTAGCTAACCCAACGGATTAACGAACTGATTGATCTCAACTGCCACCTAACGAATTTGTAACTGAAACATGTAGTATACACTACCGCCCCAAGCACACGAAGACAAACAGGAGAAAAAGGTAGAGCTGGCGACCGATCCTATATATACAAGCGAACCCGGACGCCACAAGTACGACGAGAAGGCCGAGCGGCATTGCGGCAACGATCGAGCTTATTAGCCGGTGGCGCCCCATGGAAGCCGCAGGTTGGCCGGAGCCGGTGGTGCGGGTGCAGTCGCTGTCTGAGAGCGGCGCGGCCACCATCCCGGACCGCTACGTGAAGCCGGTGCACGACCGCCCGTCCGTCCACAACGGCACCACCAGCGGCAGCGTGAGCATCCCCGTCGTGGACCTCTCGTCGCCGGATGGGAGCGCGGCGACGGCGCGCGCGGTGTCGGAGGCTTGCCGGGAGTGGGGCTTCTTCCAGGCGGTGAACCACGGCGTGCCGCGTGAGCTCCTCCGCCGCGCGCGCGCCGCCTGGCGCGGGTTCTTCCGCCTCCCCGTGGAGGCCAAGCAGCGGTACGCCAACTCGCCGGCGACGTACGAAGGGTACGGCAGCCGGCTCGGCGTGGAGAGGGGCGCCGTCCTGGACTGGGGCGACTACTACTTCCTGCACCTCCGCCCGCCCAGCAGCCTCTCCGCCGCCGACAAGTGGCCCCGCCTCCCTCCCGACCTCCGGTAATCCACGCCCGTCCGTACATACATCCGTACCGTCACACTCTAGTCTAGTCAGCCAAGCCCGCCGGTGCAAGTGTGCTTAACCTCCATTACTTTTGGCGGGTCGTCAGGGACGCGACGGAGGAGTACGGGAGGGAGGTGGCCTCGCTGTGCGAGCGGCTTATGGCGGCGATGTCGGCGGGGCTGAGCGTCGGGCCGGGGAGGCTGCAGGAGGAGTTCGGCGGGGCGGAGGGCGCCGGGGTGTGCGTGCGGGTGAACTACTACCCGCGGTGCCCGCAGCCGGAGCTGACGCTGGGCCTCTCCTCGCACTCGGACCCCGGCGGCATGACGGTGCTGCTCGCCGACGAGCGCGTGAGGGGCCTCCAGGTGCGCGGCCGCGGCGGCGAGTGGGTCACCGTCGACCCCATCGCCGACGCCTTCATCGTCAACGTCGGGGACCAGATCCAGGTACCAACAGCTAAAAACCGAGCACACAACCACCATGCATGTTGCACACATGCATGCCGCTTTTATTTTGTTTTCTCTGCGATTTTAGCGGCCGGTAGTTAGGCACGTGTGGTGGCCACGAGCCGCCTGCGAGCGCTCATCCCAGCCGGAAAAATGCGCTCACGATGATCGATCGCCATTAGAGTGCTACACGTCACGGCAACGGCCGTGATCTGCTTTGATCTGTGCTAGTCCTATTTCATTTGCTGAAATGAAATATGATGCCGACGTCGTGGTAGCGGCGCTCCCATTACTGTGCCCAAGTCTCTCGCTAGGCTAGGGTAGGAGCGGTAGGTCAGGGATGCGTCACGTGTCCATTTCAAGCACGTGCCCGTTTTGCCGTTATCCTCCCATATCTATATCGCCGTGCGTGGCGAAAGGGAGTTGTCGTCGCCACGTACGTATACGGCAGTCCCTGGACGCCGCTGGCCGGGTTCTCCCGCTGACGCGCGGGCCTTATCACCCACCTGTCAGACAGCGGCATGACGTGTCGCTACGTATTACGTATCAAAAACTAATTACTGTACGTACCAACATAGGAATAGTATTAAAAAACTAATTAAAGCAGTGATGAGAGCAGCATCAGGTGTCAGCGTGATTAGTTTCGGGGGTCAACTTCCTCCGTCGGGTTAGCACAGCTATATACGAAGAATATGCATAAGGGCATGTACAATGCATAGCCTCAAGATGATGCCTCACAGGTCATGTAGGATCGGATATAACGTAAAGTAGGTTCGAATAGGGAAGCGGGATCCTCTTCAGGAGACGGGTGCTTGAGAAGAAAAAACAAAAGCTGAAAAGGTTGGAGTGAAGAGTAGAGATGCATGTGTACTAGAGTCTTTATTTTCTATTTTTTAATGAGACCCGCTAGTGATAGATTGTATTAGAGAAAAAAATTAATGTAGATGCTTCAAATTACTTTTTGTCATGGGGCATATGTATCCATATGCCATCATGTACATGCCCTAATAAAGTTTAGGATGTGTTCTCGGACACGAGCTTCCACGTGCTCTGCGGAGGTATGCATGACGACGTACGTTAGTTAGCTGTGGATTGGATCCATCCGACGGTCAAGCGTCACCTGCACCGGCTAGCCGTGCTATGCGGTTGGCTTACATAATATGCACGTGGGAGTCATGCAGTAGTAGAAAGTACTCCTAGTTGGAGTAATTTGGAATGAACAGTCGTACTGCTGCTAGTTGGAGTAAAAAGCAATGAAGCAGTTTTTAGGTTAATTAGACAAGCAGTTAGGTGAGATTAGTGGTTAAGGACGCGGGGTTACGCGATTACTTTGTGTAAGCAGATCGGCCGGACTGACAGGGCGTGGTGTGATCGGTCGACATGAATGCATAGATTCCCAATCGAAAGGAGAAAAGAGAGGGTACGTAGGGTACCGATCACGAGGCGGAGTCAGCAGCAGCGCACAGTACGGGACGGTATTCCTGATTAGGCATGCGCCAACGTGCAGCCGTGCAGTCATGTGATGTGGGCAGCAACGAACTACGTACGCTCACAATTATTTATTTAGTCCGTATAATATTTAGCCTGATCTTGACGTACCGACTCGCTCGCTCACTCACCGCTGCTTCGGTTTTCCCATGCTTTCCCGCCGTAATTTGCTCTTGACATGACACGTCGGGGTATATCACCTTTCCCCATCTCGCCTCCTTAATATTCTTTGAAACAAAGCCCATGCTTAATTCTCAGTTACGAAAAAAGAGCTACCCTCAAAAAAAAGTAAAGAAAAAGAGGTCGTGCTCGATCAGCTGATACGGCGTTGCTAAAACCGGCCGGATGCCCCGACCGACCGACCGACCGTGTTGGCTGGCTGGTCCAATGTGTGGATACAGCACGTACCAGTACGACACATCTCGTCGGGTTGTGCATGCAACACGAACACGGTCGCGTGCGTTTTACTGCCTTGTGTTGGACGATGGTGTCGTACCATGCACAGTTGAGCCACGCGGTACGTAGTACGGTACCGTGGTCCATCACTACGCGAGGAGGCATAAAACGGCCCTCTCGCTCGGCGTAGAGGCAGGCATATGTACATGTATTCAAGAAAACGAATCTGAACGAACCGGGCTGGATGTGGCCAAATTTTTGCCTGCGCGCGGTCCTACATCGAGATCCGTGCGTGCCGGTGAAACTCAGACAATCCATACTAGTTTCATTTAAGCTCCGTGGATCGAACTTATAGATATGGTGGGCTGTGTCTTGAGCTCGTCAAATAGTACAAGGTTGTGGAAATCAGAACTTAGATATGGATGGATCACATTCGTACTAGGTTGATTTGGATAAAATATAATGTTGTTTTTGGAAGATAAAAATCCATGGGTGGATTCATGGTATAGAAAGGGTCGATACATTGCGAAAATACTCATGTGATCCCGAGCTCTAGTGATCCTGAGCTCCAGCGAAAGTACTCATGGGCATATAATGTTGTTTCTTGGCAACAAACTTTAATGTTTTTTCTACATGCATGCAAAAAATTATTTTGCCCACACATCCACAAATGTTATTTCATCATGAAAATTTTGCATGCATGCAGACAAAACATCGTAGTTTCTTGCCAAAAGAAATCAGATTTTTTTTAAATATTTTTAGATTTTACTGTTCATCCGAGATCACTGAAGCTCGGGATCACATACTCACGTCCGAGATATATTGTCATAATAAACGAAACATCTCTCACATGGGTGAGGACCGATCGATGACATCTATCAAGAAGGTGGCGGCAATGAAGGCCGGGCGGATCTTGCAGGGAACGATACTGCATGAAAATACTAGGGCAAAGTGATAAATGGAGAAGCACGTGCCATTTGTCCCCTCAGATCTGACCTTGATCCACTGGCCACCAGCGCGGCATATGGGTGGGGTCCAGCCAGCCTCGCTAGCTGTCCGAGGATCCTGCAATCTGCATGCGCTGCTGCTCTGCTCTGCTGGCGCAGCACACGGACGCCACCGCCCATCTGCTGCTTTATTTTGGTCAGCAGAAGAAAGAACTGCACGTTTGTCACATGCCGCTGCCCGCTGGCTCCACCGACCAACCAGCCCGGCGAAGGACCATGGCGCTTACTGTTCCTTTGCCAGGCCGGTACACGGATCATCATTCCCGTCTTGAAAGCTTTGAAAAGTAGACGACGTTTTCCGATGGGTTTTTTGTCACGTCCACTCGATCTATTTATGCTCTTTTGTTGATTTATTTTATCGTTTGGATGTCGTGTGATATGGTGCAACGCAGGTGCTGACAAACGCGACGTACCGGAGCGTGGAGCACCGGGTGATGGTGAACGCGGACGCGGAGCGGCTGTCGGTGGCCATGTTCTACAACCCGAGGAGCGACCTGCCGCTGGCGCCCATGGCGGAGCTGGTGTCGCCCGGGGCGCCGGCGCTGTACAAGCCCATGACCTTCGACGAGTACCGCCTCTACATCCGGCGGAAGGGCCCCCGCGGGAAGAGCCAGGTCGAGTCGCTCAAGGCCCATGGAGACAGATGATGATGGCCACCTGTTCACCATCACGATGGAGCCTCCAATAAAAATGGCTAACTGGTGGCGAGTGTTTAATTAGAACGGTATACATCTCCAAACGAGGAGATGCGATGTTTGTACTACTAGCAATTTCTGGAACGCAGACGCCGGTGGCACTTTCTCCTTCTTGAAATAAATAAATAATATAAAAGGAGAAATATATAAGTCCAAAAGATGATGGACGGCGACGAGGAAAGAACTTGGCGAGACGCATCGATCCGTCCAGTTGATGCGAGAAACAAATATTCCCCATCTCAATCGCATGCACGTGAACACCATCGCTCCTAAAGCGTTTGTCAACGACATGCGCGTGCATCAGTCACATGGAGTGGTAGACATTCAAGAGCATGGGGACCGGATTATCCTGGTCAAACTGGTAGTTGCGGACTTAGTTCATGTTATCAGCATGTACGCCCCGCAAGTAGGCTACAATAAAAACACTAAGAGGGAGTTCTGAGAAGACCTGGAGGACATGGTTAGGAGTGTCCCGATAGAAAGAGACCTCAATGGCCACATGGGTACATCTAACACAGGTTTTGAAGAGGTGCACGAGGGCTTTGGCCATGGCATCAGGAATCAAGAAGGGAAAGATGTTTTAAGCTTTGTTCTAGCCTACGACATGATCGTAGCTAACACACTCTTTAAAAAGAGAGAATCACATCTAGTGGCTTTTAGTAGTGGTCAACATTCTAGCCAAATTGATTTCATCCTCTGGAGAAGAGAAGACGGGCATGCGTGCCTAGATTGTAAGGTGATACCTGAAAAGTGTATTGTCCCCCAGCATAAGTTGTGGTGGCTGACTTTCGCTTTCGGATTCATGTCCAGCGGGATAAGCGAGTCAAAGTCGCTAGAATGAAGTGGTGAAAGCTCAAGGGGGAGGTACCTCCGGCGTTCAAAGAGAGGGTCATTAAGGACGGCCTTTGGGGGGAAGGAGGTGATCCAGACAATATGTGGACGAAGATGGCAACTTGCATTCGTAAGGTGGCCTCAGAGAAGTGTGGAGTGTCCAAGGAAAGTAGAAGCGAAACTAAAGATACCTGGTGGTGGAATGATGATATTCAAAAGGTTATTAAGGAGAAGAAAGATTGTTTTAGACGCCTATACCTGGATAGGAGTGCAGACAACATCGAGAAGTACAAGATGGAGAAGAAGGCTGCAAAGCGAGCTGTGAGTGAAGTAAGGGGTCGGACGTATAAGGATGTCTACCAGCGGTTAGACACGAAGAAAGGCGAAAGGGACATCTATAAGATGGCCAAGATCCGAGAGAGCAAGACAAGGGATGTTGATCAAGTCAAATGTATCAAGGACGGAGCAAACCAGCTCCTGGTGAAGGACGAGGAGATTAAGCATAGATGGCAGGAGTACTTCGATAAGTTGTTCAATGGGGAGAATGAGATCTCTACCATTGACATGGACGACTCCTTTGATGATACCAACAGGCGTTTTGTGCGGCGAATCCGGAGTATGAGGTCAAGGAGACCTTAAAAAGGATGAAAGGAGGCAAGGTGATGGACCCTGATTGTATCTCCATTGAGGTGTGGAGAGGCCTCGGAGACATAGCTATAGTATGGCTAACTAAGCTTTTCAACCTTATTTTTCGGGCAAATAAGATGCCAGAAGAATGAAGACAGAGCACAATACCAATCTTCAAGAACAAGGGGGATGTTCAAAGTTGTACTAATTACCGTGGAATTAAGTTGATGAACCATACTGAAGGAAATACGCCCTAAAGGCAATAATAAAGTTGTTATTTTATATTTCCTTATATCATGACAAATGTTTATTATTCATGCTAGAATTGTATTAACCGGAAACTTGATGCATGTGTGGATACATAGACAAAACACTGTGTCCCTGGTAAGCCTCTACTAGACTGGCTCGTTAATCAAAGATGGTTAAGTTTCCTAACCATAGACATGTGTTGTCATTTGATGAACGGGATCACATTATTAGGAGAATGATGTGATGGACAAGACCCATCCGTTAGCATAGCATATTGATCGTTCAATTTTATTGCTATTGTTTTCTTCATATCAAATACATATTCCTTTGACTATGAGATTATGCAACTCCCGGATACCGGAGGAATGCCTTGTGTGCTATCAAACGTCACAACGTAACTGGGTGATTATAAAGATGCTCTACAGGTATCTCCGAAGGTGTTTGTTGGGTTGGAATAGATCGAGATTTGGATTTGTCACTCCGAGTATCGGAGAGGTATCTCTGGGCCCTCTCGGTAATGCACATCATAAGAAGTCTTGCAAGCAAAGTGGCTAATGAGTTAGTTGCGGCATGATGTATTACGGAACGAGTAAAGAGACTTGCCGGTAACGATATTGAACTAGGTATGTGGATACCGACGATCGAATCTCGGGCAAGTAACATACCGATGGACAAAGGGAATTACGTATGTTGTCATAAGGTTCGACCGATAAAGATCTTCGTAGATTATGTAGGAGCCAATATGGGCATCTAGGTTCCGCTATTGGTTATTGACCGGAGAAGTGTCTCGGTCATGTCTACATAGTTCTCGAACCCGTAGGGTCCGCACGCTTAACGTTTCGTTGATGATATAGTACTATATGAGTAATGTATGTTGGTAACCGAATGTTGTTCGGAATCCCGGATGTGAACATGGGCATGATGAGGAGCTCCGGAGGTAAAAATTGATATTTGGGATAATAGTGTTTGGTCTCTGGAAGGGTTCCGGAGTTCACCGGAAGGGGTTCCGGATGTTTCCCGAAATGTTTGGGTACGAGAACACTTTATTTGGGCCAAAGGGGAAAGCCCACAAGGCTTTTGGAAAGTGCAAAAGGGAGTTTTGCGGAGACCAGAGGCTAGACGCCAGAAACCCTAGCGTCTAGGGGGTAGACGCCGGGAACCTTGGCGTCTAGCCCTGGAGTCCAAGTAGGACTATTGCCTTTCGGGCAAAACCTACTTTGAGAAGGCTTTTACTCCAAGTTTCGACCCCAGGGCTCAACATATAAAGACAGGGGCAGAGCTAGCACCCAAGACACATCAAGAATCACCAAGCCGTGTGCCGGCAACCCCGTCCCCTCTAGGTTATCCTCCGTCATTGTTTCCGTTGTGCTTGGCGAAGCCCTGCGGAGATTGTTCTTCACCAACACCATCACCACGTCGTCGTGCTGCCGGAACTCATCTACTACTTTGCCCGTCTTGCTGGATCAAGAAGGCGAGGAGGTCATCGATCTGAACGTGTGCTGGACGTAGGGATGGCAATGGGGACAATCGCCTATGGGGATACCTACAACATTCCCATCCCCATATATTCCCTATCATCCCATCCCCATCACCGTTTACATGACTGGGGATGAAATTTCCCCATACCCATGCCCCACTGGGGAACGGGGCCCCATTAGGGTCCCCATCCCCATAAACAAATACTCATATACATAATATGACACCCTATAATCAACATACATACATGGTGTTGTCCTTGTCTTGCTAATGCCTATCTAGCTCGTATTGACTTCTTGGTCATGGTGGCAGCTGAGGTGAGGATGTGAGATAGGTTTAAGGTTTTTTTCAGAGCTTTTTTTTTGTTTTCGCAAGTTTGTTTGTGAATATTTTAAGGTTGACCGTAGTGTCACAGTTACTAACCGGGTCCTCGATGGATATCGGGTCTGGGGAATAGGATATCGTCCCCATCCCCGTTGTACCCTATGGGGAATAAATTAGTTTGGTAACATCCCCATGGGGATGTTTTTCGCCCATGCCCACCCCCTAATAGATGAAATCCCCACGGGTTTGGCGGGTATGGGGCCCCGTTGCCATCCCTAGCTGAATGTGGAGGTGTCGTATGTTCGGTACTTGATCGGGACGGATCGTGAAGGTGTACGACTACATCAACCGCGTTGTCAAATGCTTCCGCTTTTGGTTTACGAGGGTACGTAGACACACTCTCCCCCTCTCGTTGCTATTCATCTCCTTGATAGATCTTGCGTGAGTGTAGGAAAATTTTGAAATTGCATGCTATGTTTCCCAACAGTGGTATCAGAGCTAGGTCTATGCGTAGATGATATGCACGAGTAGAACACAAAGAGTTGTGGGCGGTGATCGTCATACTGCTTACCACCAATGTCTTATTTTGATTCGGCGGTATTGTTGGATGAAGCGGCCCAGACCAACCTTACATGACCACGTTCATGAGACCGGTTCCACCGACAGACATGCAACTAGTTTTGCATAAAGGTGGTTGGCGGGTGTCTGTTTCTCCTACTTTAGTTGAATCGAATTTGACTGCAGCCGGTCCTTGTTGAAGGTTAAAACAGCAAACTTGATAAATCACCATTGTGGTTTTGATGCGTAGGTAAGAACAGTTCTTACTAGAAGCCCGTAAACTTGCAACAACAAAGTAGAGGACGTCTAACTTGTTTTTGCAGGGCATGTTGTGATGTGATATGGTCAAGACATGATGTGATATAAGTTGTTGTATGAGATGATCATGTTTTGTAAAAGTTATCGGCAACTGGCAGGAGCCTTATGGTTGTCGCTTTATTGTATGAAATGACAATGCCATGTAATTGCTTTACTTTATCACTATGCGTTAGCGATAGTTGTAGAAGCAATAGTTGGCGAGACGACAACGACGCTACGATGGAGATCAAGGTGTCAAGCCGGTGACGATGGAAATCATGACGGTGCTTTGGAGACAAGCCTCCTCCCACTAGGTCACAAGCCCCCTCCCGCTAATGTAGACGCTTTGAACGTCTGGCAGACGCGGTCTGATGGCTACTATATAGTTCAGTGTGCCATGCTCTATGGCTTAGATTCGGGACTTCAAATACGTTTTGAACGTCATGGACCAAATGAGATGTTCCAGGAGTTTAAGTTAATATTTCAAGCAAATGCCTTAGTTGAGAGATATGAAGTCTACAACAAGTTCTATAGCTGCAAGATGGAGGAGAACAGTTCTGTCAGTGAACACATACTCTGAATGTCTGTGTATGATAACCACTTGACTCAACTGGGAGTTAATCTTCCGGATGATAGTGTTATTGACAGAGTTCTTCAATCACTGCCACCAAGCTACAAAGGCTTCATGATGAACTATAATATGCAAGGGATGGATAAGACCATTCCCGAGCTCTTCGCTATGCTTAAAGCTGCGGAGGTAGAAATCAAGAAAGAACATCAAGTGTTGATGGTTAACAAGACTACTAGTTTCAAGAAAAAGGGCAAAGGAAAGAAGGGGCACTTCAAGAAGAATGGCAAGCAAGTTGCCACTCCCGGGAAGAAGCCCAAGTCTGGACCCAAGCGTGAAACTGAGTGTTTCTACTGCGAAGGTACTGGTCACTGGAAGCGGAACTACCCCAAGTATTTGGCGGATAAGAAGGATGGTAAAGTGAACAAAGGTATATTTGATATACATGTTATTGATGTGTACCTTACTAGTGCTCATAGTAGCGCCTGGGTATTTGATACTTGTTCTGTTGCTCATATTTGCAACTCGAAATAGGGGCTACAAATTAAACGAAGATTGGCTAAGGACGAGGTGACGATGCGCGTCGGGAATGGTTCCAAGGTCAACGTGATCGCCGTCGGCACGCTACCTCTACATCTATCTTCGGGATTAGTTTTAGACCCGAGTAATTGTTATTTGGTGCCAACGTTGAGCATGAACATTATATCCGGATCTTGTTTGATGCTAGATGGATATTCGTTTAAATCAGAGAATAATGGTTGTTCTATTTATATGAGTAATATCTTTTATGGTCATGCACCCTTGAAGAGTGGTCTATTTTTGTTGAATCTCGATCGTGGTGATACACATATTCATAATATTGATGCCAAAAGATGCAAAGTTGATAATAATAGTGCAACATATTTGTGGCACTGCTGTTTAGGTCATATTGGTGTAAAGCGCATGAAAAAACTCCATGCGGATGGACTTTTGGAATCACTTGATTATGAATCATTTGATGCTTGCGAACCATGCCTGATGGCCAAGATGACTAAGGCTCCGTTCTCCGGAACAATGGAGCGAGCTACTGACTTATTGGAAATAATAGATACTGATGTATGCGGTCCGATGAGTGTTGAGGCTCGCGGCGGGTATCATTATTTTCTAACCTTCATAGATGATTTGAGCAGATATGAATATATTTACTTAATGAAACACAAGTCTGAAACATTTGAAAAGTTCAAAGAATTTTAGAGTGAAGTGGAGAATCATCGTAACAAGAAAATAAAGTTTCTACGATCTGATCGTGGAGGCGAATATTTGAGTTATGAGTTTGGCCTTCATTTAAAACAATGTGGAATAGTTTCACAACTCACGCCACCTGGAACACCACAACGTAATGGTGTGTCCAAACGTCGTAACCGTACTTTATTAGATATGGTGCGATCTATGATGTCTCTTACCGATTACCACTATCGTTTTGGGGTTATGCATTAGAGACAACTGCATTCACATTAAATAGGGCACCATCTAAATCCGTTGAGACGACACCGTATGAACTGTGGTTTGGCAAGAAACCTAAGCTGTCATTTCTTAAAGTTTGGGGCTGCGATGCTTATGTGAAAAAGCTTCAGCCTGATAAGCTCAAACTCGAATCGGAGAAGTGCGTTTTCATACGATACCCAAAATAAACTGTTGGGTACACCTTCTATCACAGATCCGAAGGCAAGATCTTTGTTGCTAAGAATGGATCCTTTCTAGAGAAGGAGTTTCTCTCGAAAGAAGTGAGTTGGAGAAAAGTAGAATTTGATGAGGTAATTGTACCTTCTCTCGAATTGGAAAGCAGCTCATCACAGAAAACCGTTCCCGTGATGCCTACACCAACTAGAGAAGAAGCTAATGATAATGATCATGAAACTTTGGATAAAGTTACTACCAAACCTCGTAGAGAGCACGTTCCGCAACAGAGTGGTACGGTAATCCTGCTCTGGAAGTCATGTTACTAGACCATGATGAACCTACAAACTATGAGGAATCGATGATGAGCCCAGATTCCGCAAAATGGCTTGAGGCCATGAAATCTGAGATAGGATCCATGTATGAGAACAAAGTATGGACTTTCACTACTAGAGAAAAGCTTACCAGTAGCGCTACTTTTTGTGCTACCAGTAGCGCGGGCACTAGCGCTACTGCTACGGCGCTACAACTATTTTGTAGCAGTAGCGCGTTTTTAGGCCAGCGCTACAGGTAAGTTCAAGTACTAGTAGCGCATTTTTAGCCAGCGGTACTGCTAACATTTATGTTTTTTTAGCATTTTGGCGATGTACATGTTTAAACAGATATATCTTTTATACAATAACAACTCATCATGAACTAGTCTGTTTAAATAGCATATTCATTACCACTTGTCATCACCACCAAAAAATGTTCGTCAATGAGACATCATATAACAAGTTGGTCACTAGTCATAATCATAACTCATCATCATCATCAACTCTAACACATTGTAGCACATAAATACACATTCTAGCTACGACCTACTCCTCTCATAGGACTTACTCTACCCTCTCTTAGGTAAAATATCATAAAACAAGATAGGCGTTGACTCTCCATTAAGGAAAATTGACTCTCCATAATAAAGAACGGAGATCATCCTGTCTCCAAGTCTTGGCCTACGCAGAATGTTGCTTCCAAGTAGCTCTCTACGATGGTTCAAACATTTTTTGAAATCATTTATTATCATGACTTCCTCGCTTATAGAAATCCGGTATGGACAAGAGTGATGTGGATACTGCGGCTGACCTGGCCGTGGTGGCCGTAAGCTCATAACATTAACGCGACCTCTCGGCAACATCAGATGAGGCACACAATCCATCGGGATTTTTTGTTCGAAAACATAGTAATAACTTTGTAGTTAGCAATGTAGTTTAGTTTTAGAAGAATTTATGCAAAAAGATGCACGGATGTCGTAATAGTAGAAAATCTTACCATGATATCTCCATTGATGTTACCGTAGTTCAACACGTGCACTAGTGGCACGTATTGACCATAATGTGGAGGAGTTTGATAATAGCTATTGTAATTCTCAAGATTAGTAAAAAATGCGATAAGACCATCTTGCTCCTTATAAGTTAATTGTGCTTCATCATTGTAGTAGTAGGTCTGTCTACCATTTTCCGTACATTTTTTGAAGAATGAAAATAAGCTGTAAATGGAAATAAGCTGTCAAATATTTTGAAATAAACAATATAAATTACTTAGTAAATATGTTTAAGAAACTCACACAGCGGTAGAACTGGAAGCGTGTCAACAAGGACCCAAATGGTCATATCATTTTCATCGATGTCATGATCACCAAGATCGAAGGTGAGAAGCATACCCTCATGAAAATCATACGGCTTGCAAAGGGCTTCCCAATTCAGGCAACCAAAATTGGATGAGTTCACAGAATTGTATAGATTTACAACAAAATCATAACCATGATGGGTCCTTAGTTGAATTATCTTTGTCTCCATTCTTTCATGATCTTCAAAACCCATCTTCTCCAAGACATAGCGTCTTGCATGGCATGGGATAAGCTAGTCGAATTGTAAAATACGGAAATTACACGTTGAAGAAGCAGAGAAGTCGTGCAAAAAATAACAAAAACACTTGTCGTCGTTGCGTACCGTTTCAACATTGAAGGTCTCTTGGAGCTTGATGCTGAAGCGCCGACCTTCTACCAGGTGAGGCCTGTCGCACAGACCGCGCTCATCTTCGCAGTACTCGCACATAGCGAATTCCCTTTCATCGTCAGACATTTCCTAATAGGCAATTAATAATCCATCATCGAATACATATATAGTAGTTTGTAGCAAAGATCATCATATAACAACTAAAACACCTAAAATTTGTAGTTTGTAGTAGTTTGTAGCAAAGATCATCATATAATCCATCATGAATACATATATAGTAGTTTGTAGCACAAACCGCGCTCATCTTTTGCATTTAATACGCAAATAACTAATAGGTAATTAATAATCCATCATTGAATACATATATAGTAGTTTGTAGCAAAGATCATCATATAATATCACTAATACATATCGAATAATAGCTCCTCTAGGTTCAGTGGGCCGCGGTGGACACCCAAAGAGAAGGAACCATCACCGGATCATAGCTCCGGTGAGATCTCCAAAGAATCTGCCAGGTATTGGAGAACCGACCGTTCGCCAACGTAACCAACTAGCGCTGGACGTGCGCGTTCTCCTCCGTGACATGGTGCTGTACCACCTGCGCGGGGGACTCAAGCCTCTCCACCGATGCAGGCCCACGTGACCGCCACCAAAGAAGCGCCGGGTCGACGACGGGCTGGCTCCTCACTAAGCTGCGCTCACCAGAAGGTAGCACAACCCAGTACCAGCCCGGCGGAGCCCAGTCCCGGACATGGCCCCTCGGCTCAACCAGGAGTCCTCCGCCGAGTCGACGACGAGGATGCGGGATAGGCATCATCGACGTCGAGAACAAAATGCTTAATTATGAAAACAAAATTAATAAACACTTAGAAAAATTTGGCATGACCTTTGCTAAAAACAGGACATATCGAGCGCCTGAAATTTGCCAGAACGTAAACGAATCGACATTTCTGGCAAAACATAGGCCACTCGGAAAAATATGACATGTTCAAAATATGACATGTCCAGTGCAAATTTGCATATAACAGGAAAAATTGCTTTAACTAAAAAAATTAACAACAATTGCTTTAACTAAAAAAATACCTAGAATTCTGTTAACTACACCTAAAACAACTAAAACACCTAAAATTCTGTTAACTACACCTAAAACAACTAAAACACCTAAAACTCTTTTAAATACACTTAAAACACCTAAATTCTATTAACTATATCTAATTAAAAACCTAGCTAAATTTCTGTCCTAACCTTAAAACCTAGCTAAATTTAAAAACCTAGGGTTCATACCTAATCTGTCCTAGCTAGGGTTCGATCATAACCTACATTATTCTAATAACCTACATTTTTTCAACTACATAGGATTCAAAATAACTACTCTAATAACTATAACTAGGGAGGGAGGGAGGAGGAGGAAGGAGGGAGGAGTACCTCTCAGTGGAGGAGGGCCGGCGCGGGAGGAGAGCCGGCGTGGGGGCCGGGGCGGCGGGCGGAGGAGGAGGCCGACGCGGGGGAGCTGGGCGGCCGGCGGGGAGGAGGGCCGGCGCGGGCGAGGGCGGCCGACGCAGGGAGGAGGGCCGGAGTGGGGGACGGTAGCGTGCGGGGGTCGACGGCGGCGCGCGGGGGATCGAGGGAGGAGTGTGGAGTGTGAGTGAGAGTGATGATGCCGGGCCGGGGGGCGCGCGGGGGGAGGTAGTGGGCTTAACAGCAGCGCGGGGAATGGGCCGGCGCTACTGCTAAGCCCACTAGTTGTAGCGCTGGTTGGGCGACAAGCGTTGCTAATATTTATTGATCAGATATTGTGGTGTGTTACACTTAGCAGTAGTGTTGGTTTAGATGACAAGTGCTGCTGCTAACTGATACCAGTAGCGCTCTTTCTAGCCAGCGCTACTACTAACTACTAGTAGCGTGGGGTCATAAACAAACGCTACTGGTAAACTTCTATCTATAAGCGTTTTCCTAGTAGTGTTTGGTTGACTTGCCCGATGATCGGCGAGCCATAGAGAATAAATGGATCTTCAAGAAGAAGACTGACGTTGATGGTAATATTACTGTCTACAAAGCTTGACTTGTCGCAAAAGGTTTTCGACAAGTTCAAGGATTTGACTACAATGAGACTTTCTCACCCGTAGCTATGCTTAAGTCTGTCCGAATCATGTTAGCAATTGCCGCATTTTATGATTATGAAATCTGGGAAATGGCCGTCAAAACTGTATTCCTTAAAGGATTTCTTAAAGAAGAGTTGTATATGATGCAACCAGAAGGTTTTGTCGATCCTAAAGGTGCTAACAAAGTGTGCGAACTCCAGCGATCCATTTATGGACTGGTGCAAGCATCTTGGAGTTGGAATATACACTTTGATGAGGTGATCAAAGCGTATGGTTTTATACAGACTTTTGGAGAAGCCTGTATTTACAAGAAAGTGAGTGGGAGCTCTGTAGCATTTCTAATATTATATGTGGATGGCATATTGTTGATTGGAAATGATATAGAATTTCTGGATAGCATAAAAGGATACTTGAATAAGAGTTTTTCAATGAAAGACCTCGGTGAAGCTGCTTATATATTAGGCACCAAGATCTATAGAGATAGATCAAGACGCTTAATTGGACTTTCACAAAGCACATACCTTGATAAAGTTTTGAAGAAGTTCAAAATGGATCAGCCAAAGAAAGGGTTCTTGCCTGTGTTACAAGGTGTGAAGTTGAGTCAGACTTAATGCCCGACCACTACAGAAGATAGAGAGAAAATGAAAGTCATTCCCTATGCCTCAGCCATAGGTTCTATCATGTATGATATGATGTGTACCATACCTGATGTGTGCCTTGCTATAAGTTTAGCAGGGAGGTACCAAAGTAATCCAGGAGTGAATCACTGGACAATGGTCAAGAACATCCTCAATTACTTGAAAAGGACTAAGGATCTGTTTATCGTTTATGGAGGTGACAAAGAGCTCATCGTAAATGGTTACGTCGATGCTAGCTTTGACACTGATCCGGATGACTCCAAGTCACAAACCGAATACGTATTTATATTGAATGGTGAAGATGTCAGCTGGTGCATTTTCAAGCAGAGTGTCATGGCAGGATCTACGTGTGAAGCGGAGTATATAGCTGCTTCGGAAGCAGCGAATGAAGGAGTCTGGATGAAGGAGTTCATATCTGATCTAGGTGTAATACCTAGTGCATCGGGTTCAATGAAAATATTTTGTGACAATACTGGAGCAATTGCTTTGGCGAAGGAATCCAGATTTCACAAAAGAACCAAACACATCAAGAGACGCTTCAACTCCATCCGTGATCAAGTCAACGAGGGAGACATAGAGATTTGCAAAAAAAATACGGATATGAATGTGGCAGACCCGTTGAAAAAGCCTCTTCCACGAGAAAAACATGATCAACACCAAGACTCCATGGGTGTTAGAATCATTACAATGTAATCTAGATTATTGACTCTAGTGCAAGTGGGAGACTCAAGGAAATATGCCCTAGAGGCAATAATAAAGTTGTTATTTTATATTTCCTTATATCATGACAAATGTTTATTATTCATGCTAGAATTGTATTAATCGGAAACTTCATACATGTGTGGATACATAGACAAAACACTGTGTCCCTAGTAAGCCTCTGCTAGACTTGCTCGTTAATCAAAGATGGTTAAGTTTCCTAACCATAGACATGTGTTGTCATTTGATGAACGGGATCACGTCATTAGGAGAATGATGTGATGGACAAGACCCATCCGTTAGCATAGCATATTGATCGTTCAATTTTATTGCTATTGGTTTCTTCATGTCAAATACATATTCCTTCGACTATGAGATTATGCAACTCCCGGATACAGGAGGAATGCCTTGTGTGCTATCAAACGTCACAACATAACTGGGTGATTATAAAGATGCTCTACAGGTATCTCCGAAGGTGTTTGTTGGGTTGGCATAGATCAAGATTATGATTTGTCACTCCGAGTATCTGAGAGGTATCTCTGGGCCCTCTCGGTAATGCACATCATAAGAAGCCTTGCAAGCAAAGTGACTAATGAGTTAGTTACAGGATGATGTATTACGGAATGAGTAAAGAGACTTGCCGGTAACGAGATTGAACTAGGTATGTGGATACCGACGATCGAATCTCGGGCAAGTAACATACCGATGGACAAAGGGAATTACGTATGTTGTCATAAGGTTCGACCGATAAAGATCTTCGTAGAATATGTAGGAGCCAATATGGGCATCCAGGTTCCCCTATTGGTTATTGACCGGAGAAGTGTCTCGGTCATGTCTACATAGTTCTCGAACCCGTAGGGTCCGCACACTTAACGTTTCGTTGACGATATAGTACTATATGAGTAATGTATGTTGGTAACCGAATGTTGTTCAGAATCCCGGATGTGATGACGGACATGACGAGGAGCTCTGGAATGGTCCGGAGGTAAAGGTTGATATATGGGATAATAGTGTTTGGTCTCCGGAAGGGTTCCAGAGTTCACCAGAAGGGGTTCCGGATGTTTCCCGAAATGTTTGGGTACGAGAACACTTTATTTGGGCCAAAGGGGAAAGCCCACGAGGCTTTTGGAAAGTGCAAAAGGGAGTTTTGCGGAGACCAGAGGCTAGACGCCAGGAATCCTGGCGTCTAGGGGGTAGACGCTGGGAACCCTGGCGTCTAGCCCTGGAGTCCGAGTAGGACTCTTGCCTTTCGGGCAAAACCGACTTTGAGGAGGCTTTTACTCCAAGTTTCGACCCCAGGGCTCAACATATAAATAAAGGGGCAGGGCTAGCACCCAAGACACATCAAGAATCACCAAGCCATGTGCCGGCAACCCCGTCCCCTCTAGTTTATCCTCTGCATAGTTTCCGTTGTGCTTGGCGAAGCCCTGCGGAGATTGTTCTTCACCAACACCATAACAACGTCGTCGTGCTGCCGGAACTCATCTACTACTTCGCCCGTCTTGCTGGATCAAGAAGGCGAGGACGTCATCGAGCTGAACGTGTGCTGAAAACGCGGAGGTGCCGTACGTTCGGTACTTGATCGGGACGGATCGTGAAGATGTACGACTACATCAACCGCCTTGTCAAATGCTTCCGCTTTCGGTCCACGAGGGTACGTAGACACACTCTCCCCCTCTCGTTGCTATGCATCTCCTAGATAGATCTTGTGTGAGCGTAGGAATTTTTGAAATTGCATGCTACGTTTTCCAACACATACAGTAAAGCTATGGGAGAGAGTCACTGAACACTGTTTAAGAATGACAAGCGTGACAAAAAATCAGTATGGTTTCATGCCTGGAAGGTCGACCATGAAAGTCATTCTCTTGCTACGACAACTCATGAAAAGATATAGGGAGCAAAAGAAGAACCTGCACATGGTGGTCATTGACTTGGAGAAGGCCTATGATAAGATATCACAGAATATCATGTGTTGGACCTTGGAGAAACACAAAGTACATTACCCCTCATCAAGGACATGCACCATAATGTTGTGACAAGCATTCAAATAAGTGGTGGTGACACTGATGATTTCCCGATTAAAAAGGACTGCACCAGGTATCAGCTTTGAGCCATTATCTTTTTTTTGCTTTGGTGATAGATGAGGTCACGAGGGATATACAAGGAGATATCCATGGTGTATACTCTTTGCGGATGATGTGGTGCTAGTCGATGATAGTCGGGCGAGGGTTAATAGGAAGTTAGAGCTATGAAGATAAACCTTGGAATCAAAAGATTTTAGACTTAGTAGAACTAAAACCGAGTACATAAGATGTGATTTCAGTACTACTAAGCACAAGAGGGGGGGTTAGCCTTGATGGGCAGGTGGTGCCTCAGAAGGGCACTTTTCGATATTTGGGGTCAATACTGCATAAAGATGGGGATATTGATGAAGATGTGAACCATCGAATCAAAGTCAGATGGATGAAGTGGCGCCAAAGTTCTGACATTCTCCGTGAACAGAGAGTGCCACAAAAGCTAAAAGACAAATTCTATAGGACGATGGTTCGACCCGCAATGTTGTATGACACTGAGTGTTGGCCGACTAAAAGGCGACATGTTCAACAGTTAGGTGTGGCGGAGAAGCGCATGCTGAGGTGGATGTGTGGCCACACAAGGAAGGACCGAGTCCGAAATGATGATATAGAAGATAGGGTGGGGTAGTACCGATTGAAAAAAAGTTTGTCCAACATCGTTTGAGATGGTTTAAGCATATTCAGCGCAGGCCTCCAGAAGCGCGAGTGTATTGCGTACGGTTAAAGCGAGCCAATAATGTCAAAAGAAGTCAGGATAGACCGAATTGACATGGGAGAAGTTCGTAAAGAGGGACATGAAGGACTCATAAGAGAACTAGCCATAGATTTACTATCCATGTGCCAGAACCATAAATTAGTTGTGAAATCTTATGAATTTCATCTCTATTCTATGCCAACTTATTTGGTATTAAAGACTTTGTTGTTTTTGTTGTCCTCCTTCAAATCCCTTGGAACAACATGCCGGCAATCGTCATCCCCTTTCTTGGCCAATGCCGCAGCGCAGCTCAGCCAAACGTGTACTTTTCAGAATTAGGATGAGAAAAGAATTAGGATACATCTCAAAACGAGGAGATGCGATGGTAATGGTTGTACTGCTAGCAGTTTCTGGAACGTAGACGCTGGTGGCACTTTGTCCTTTTAGAAATAAATAAGGGCACTGCTACGCGTCCGTCGGCCGATGTTTAGATATTATCAAATCGCCTCGACGGCCATTGGATGCCCGAGCTGATAGCCGTTCGATCTAGTGTCCGCGTCCTGCACGCCTACTCGTTATTTCCCGCAACAAACGCTCTTGTCGCAGAAACAATACAATCTTGCTTCCGGCCCCGACAGAGCTACGCCTCGCGCAGCGCCGCTGCCAACCCACCCATCAGATCTCACACCATCAAGTGACCGAGCGTCGTCCTTTCCATTGCAACAGAGGTAATGTTGTAGAATTTTTTAAAACAAAGGTCGTGTTGCAAAAACTTTTGCAACAGAGGTCATGTTGTGAAAAAAAATTGCAACAACATACTTGTTGCATTATTTTTTGCAACAAGATCTATGTTTCAGAAAAGCATCTGCAGCTTGCAATCAGCTTGCAGTCGTGTCCGTCGTAAAAAAAATTGCAACAAAGGTCTTGTTGCGGATTTTTTTTTGCAACAGCGGTCTTGTTGCAGATTTTTTTCCTGCAACAAAGGTCTTGTTGCATATTTGTTTTTTGCAACAGAACTGATGTTGCAGAAGTGGACGGCGGCCTTGCCGTCGTCAATGGCGAGCAGAGATCGTCTTCTTCATCACCCGATAGCAGCAAGAGCGGGCCACGAGCTCCGCCAGATGGTGGTGAGGGAGGATCGACGCCGCCCGTCCTTGCCTTCATGCCGCCGCCGACGAGCATCAGACCTCCGACCAGGTCGCCTCGCTGCCATCCCTTCCTTTTTTTTCGTCTGTCCGCCTCTTGTCGTGGGAGCGTCGTGCGTCGCCGTCATCGCGGGTCCTCAACCGTCAGACCTCGCCCAGCAAAGCCCCTGCCGCTCCCGGATGTCCCTTCCTCTTGCCCCGCTCGCCATCCTTGGCGGATCCGGTGAGATCCGGCTGGAATCCTCGCAGGCGTCGCCCTCCCAGCCACATGAGTCTCCGCTCGCCACGGGATCTAGCCAGTCAATTGCAGACTCTATTCTGAAACAAAGCATGAGTTGCAGAAACGTTGACACGAAGAGGTTGATCTCGACCGTCTGATCAAGAATCAATCTGACGGACACGAAAACGGCGGATGCTCACACGCGATCGGCCGGCCGAAGGTAAGCTTTTCCGAATAAATAAAGCCAAAGTCCATCAGGAAAGAATTTGCCGAGATCCGTCCAGTTGATGCAAGAAACAAATATTCCCGGTCTCTATCGCATGCACGTGAACACCATCGCTCCTAAAGCGGCGCTTGTCAACGACATGTTCTACGTGTTGCCAGCTCATCCGAAAAATCCCTTGGAACCACGCACGCCGGCAATCGTCTTCCTTTTTCTTGGCCGATGCCGCGCCGCAGCTCAGCCAAACGTGTACTTTTCTGGAACGCAGGCGCCGGTGGCACTTTCTCCTTTTTTTCTGAAATAAAAAGAAAGGAGAAATGATAAAAGCCCAAACGATGAAGCGTGGGCTGAATTCCCCGGGATGCATTCCAGCTGATAGAAGACACGAAAATGCCCCATCTCTATCGCATGCACGTGAACAAGATGGATCGCCCATCGCTCCTAGTCCCGGCGTTTGTCAACGACATGTGCGTACAGCAATCACGTCTTTTTATCCCACCCCACTTGTTCAAATCCCTTGGAACAACATGCCGGCAATCGTCTTCCTTTTTCCTGGCCGATGCCGCGCCGCAGCTCGTCCAAAGGTGTGCTTTTCAGAATGATTAGAGCATCTTCAATAAATGGTTCAAATGTAAAAATAACTAACTTTTGGACCGTTTGGGGCAAAAAACGCTGCTCCAATAGACGGTTTATATGAAAAAGAATTGGACCGCGGCCTCTTCGTGATGTAAAATGCAACACCTCGCGATGCAAATATACATCACGAGATGCATCTGGTCCAAAACTAGCCGTCGCCCGCAAATGCCCAACCGCCACTTCATTTCCGTTCCCGCCCGCGCTCGTCCGCCCGCCCGCGACATAGCCGGCCGGAATCCGCCGCCGTGACCGCCCAAAACCTCGCCGTCGGCGCCGCCACCACCCCACATCCCCTCCGCCGCCGCCGCCCTCCGCCCCCGTCGCCCCCCCCCCCCCCCCCCCCCGGGCCGCCGCCGCCCGTCCGCCGCCAAATCGAGTGGTAGCCGGCGCGGGATTCGGCCCCTCCGGCAGTCTGGCTGCCGTGGTAGGCCTCCGCCGGGTCTTTTAGGCTGCCGCCGACCTCCTCCCGTCGGCCATGAGCCTGTCCACGGCCGTTGCGCCGGCCGCACGACCGCCTCCCCGCCGCCCTCCGCCCGGCTGCCGAACTAGTCTTCGCCGCCCACCGAGCTCCTCTTGGCCGGCCTCCAACCTCATTTCTTATCACCGCCGCTGTCCGGAGCCGACCGCAGCCGTCAGCAGCAGCCAATCCAACCGGCGGCCATCTTCTTCCACCGCGGCTGAACAGCAGCCAGGCAGCTGCTGGCCGGTTTTGGACCATGAATTTGGACCATTTATTGAAGTTGCTCTTTTGGACCATGAATTTGGACCATCTGTTGGAGTTGGCCTTTTTTCGGAACTCCAAAACGCATTTTTTGACGGTCCAAAATTTACATCTCCGGTTTTGGACAGTCAAAATTTGGACTATCTATTGGAGATGCTCTTAGGACGAGAAAAGAATCGCTTGGCAGCCACAATGGGAAAGCAAAATATGCCCCCCGACAACGTTCCAGTCTAAACACATGCTCTTTTCTCTCCGTAGATCTGGTGGTCCCGCTACCGATAGCAACCATCTGATACAAAAACAAAGAAAAGAATCCACATTTTGTTGCAGTGTTCTCTAGTGAAACACACACACACATAAATCGTTGCTTATCGACAGGACATCCTGCACTGACAATGATCGTCGACGAGCCCGTGTCTATCTCTCTTGGACCAATATCGGGCGATCATTGGAAACAGCATATTATACCAAAACTAAGGTAGCAGGAAAATCAAATGATGATGAGAGACATCCCACTCAATGCAGAAGAATGGCAGCAAAACCTAGTCAAGGAATCTTGTTGAACTGGATGAAACCTCAGGTTCAAGTTTCACCCATATAGATCAGTACGCATTTCACTCAGAACATAGCCAGTTGGTGCCTGATTCTATCAAAGTAACATGGCAAAATCAGAAACATGGTAATTTTCTAGAAAAAAATATGCCAAGAAGACTGGGACATGATAGAAGAACTATCGCATCCCGTAGCAAATGTGAAACTCAGAATCTGATTAATGCTGTTAACTTCTAAAAGGAAGGCAGATCCACTAGGGCAACAGCTGCTAGCATGTCAGCAGTTAGCATTTTAGCAATCAAGAGTCAAGCTGGAATCAGTACGGAAAGCATGCGCTTTACACTAGCACGAAATAGTGATCTTACATTCAGCAAATTCTGCAACCATTTCACCCGTCTATTCCCAACTGCTCGACAAAAGGAAAAGAAGGCGGACTCACATTGTACCAACAGCTAAGACAGAAGTTGCTGGACCCCTGCCTTCTGGTCAGCTGTTAGAGCGGTGGGGAACTTGATCTGAAACTTGATCCTTAGGTTCCCTTTCTTAGACGGCTCCCTTGTGATCGGCATTCCTTCGCCCTGAACAACTTCTTCGTAGGTGGGACTGATGACAGACTTCACGGGAACGGTTAAACTTCGCCCGTCCAGAGTAGTCAGCTGGACTGCGCAACCAGTCAATGCATCCACGAGCGAAATCTTATGCGTGTAAACAAGGTCGTTCCCATCTCTCTTGAATTTCGGGTGTGCCCGTTCTTCTATTATGAAGACGAGATCTGATGGTATGACGTTACGTGTCTCGTTGCCTTTCTCTGGAAAGGTGATCTTTGTGCCCTTCTTCCATCCAGGCTTGATATCAATTGTTAGGATCTCCTCCACACTCATCGGTTTCCTGCAGAAACAAACATCAACATATGTTTCCATAAAAAGAAAGATATGTAAATAATGAGATCCTTTTTTTTTGTCTGGAAATTAAAGCTTTAGCAACTCTAGGGCATCATACCGACTTGACATACGAAACTAGGAAGCCTTATCCATGCAGTGTATCGTAAATAAATACCCTAGAATCACAAATATTGTCTGCAATAATCATCAATCACAGATAGGCGAAGCTATACTGCGGTTATGCATCACTCCAGATAACCTTAACAAGGGCAAACAAGCTGCATCTGTACAATTTGTTAAGTTCCAGTTTTCTATAGTACCATGTATTTGTTTCCTTTTTCATACCTTTTAAAAGAACTGGTTCACTATCAATCCCTCTGCGTCCACATCAGTTAACTGGGGAGGAAGTGCAAGCAAAGCATACAAGGATAGGCAACTTCAAACAATTGCTACATACCATCCTGCTAACTAAATGCTGGTGCAGAGTGGACCTATATACAAGTAGCAATTCTCATGCATTGGCAGCATTTCTACTCCATGTGTGTGGTGTGTGAGTGTGTGCATCTATGTTGTGATCGGTGTTTCTAAAAAACTTCCTTGAAAATAATAGCTTAGGTGATCAACATCTCATGTTTGGCCTTCCTTGAAACAATTATACTTATCCTTGAAACAATATACTTACCCAGACACTGATTGTTTTTCTGCGAGGAACCCAGAAGCCAACTTGTCATACATATGTTCATTGGAGCAAAGAAAAACCCACCTACTGTCCTTCAATATGTGTCAAAAGTATATATTTTACATCAAAGACATGACCTGGCCGATTCAATTCAAAATGATTGACACACCATAGTTCATGTTCTCACATAGGTGTGTATACGTCAAAGACTCAGTCTGCATGGCAGAAATCCACACTCGTTTGCGGTTTGCTTAAGTGTATTGTGCTGAACTTATTTTATACAATTTGCTGTGGAAAAATAGCCACGGAAGCTGAATAAAGTTGGTAAGCCAGACAGAAAAATAGGCAAAAGCTGGATTATCACAATCCACCTCGATGCCAAACGCAGCATAAAAAGGGCACTGTTGTACTGAACCATTTTACACAAACACCTCAGAGAATAAACACTACAATCCACCTCGATGGATTATCACAGCTGTTAGGGCTCTGTCATTATCACAATCCACCTCTGACATTATCACAGCTGTTGGTAAGCCAGACAGAAAAATAGGCAAAAGCTGGATTATCACAATCCACCTCAATGCCAAACGCAGCATAAAAAGGGCACTGTTGTACTGAACCATTTTACACAAACACCTCAGAAAATAAACACTACAACATAATATAACTGTTCTGAGTTCTGAGTTAAAACAAACAGTCTACCTCTGATGATCTTTACTAAATCTCTCTCAAACAGTAGAAGCCCAATTACGTAACTATACCCAATGTCAGAGCCCTAACAGCTGTGATATCTGTTGAACGGAGTAGGATCTGGGCTTATGACTGAACTCACTGAAGGTTGAGACCTTAGCCTATTGTTCCCTCCAGTTCATGAAAAAGTGATGTTCTGGACATATCTTATTCAAACATTCATTTTTTTTAACTTTTAATACCATTTTAAAATTTTGGATTATAAACTTCAAAACCATACTCATAGATTTGTCTCTAGAAGTACTTTCCTGAGTATATAATTTTATTCTGTGTTATACATAACACTGCCAGAAATAAGTGGCCGAAGTTAGTACATCCTGAAAAACCATGTAACCGTCTAAAAATTTCCTTATTTGTGAACTGGAGAGCTTATTAAAGAAGCCCATTATGCCCCCGCCATGCATTTTCGCTTATGGGATTCTAAAGGTAAAACCCTCCAAACTCATTTTTTAAGAGAATCCATAATTGCAGCAATAATAAGAATGAGCTATGAACATAAAAAAAATCATCCTCAAACAGTCTCCATGTTGGATCTTTAGGCGGGAAGGTGGTAATGACCTTTTTATTTATGAGCAAATACATTAGGTAATGAGAAACGATATAATGGAAACAGAAAGGCACATAAGGATACGTGCAGGTACCAGTAAACGCTATAGAGCTATAACACTATCAATTGACTTATTTATAGACTAACTC
This sequence comes from Aegilops tauschii subsp. strangulata, assembly GCF_002575655.3. Taxonomy (NCBI): domain Eukaryota; kingdom Viridiplantae; phylum Streptophyta; class Magnoliopsida; order Poales; family Poaceae; genus Aegilops; species Aegilops tauschii. Next base: position 59,927,643 of record NC_053035.3, read on the forward strand.
GTTTCTGGCTTTCTGCAATACCCCCAAGTGCCTAAAAGGAGGATTTGTTCTAAAACTGGAAAGGTTGTCAAAGTAGAATTTATGATTTTACTCAAGACAAGGTATCATATTACTAGAAGACAGAGACACCGTGTTTGGCTGCACATAGATCGGATTAATCTAGTGCTCCCTCCGTATCAAAATATAAGATGTTTTTGCAGTTCAATTTGAACTGCAAAAACATCATTGAACTGCAAAAACATCTTATATTTTGGTACAAAGGTAGTACATTGAAAAAATAGTGATATAAGGAGTACACAATGAATAAACTCTTCGAGGCAAATTGAGCAATAAGTATGAGCCACATAAGCATCTCAATGTCATAACGAAAGCATATTGCCCACTCCAAGGAAATCATGTGTGCCATGTGCAGCTCAAACTTAAAGTTAATTACAGAGGTCTAAACTGCCCAAAAACCACACCAATAAGAGCTAGAGCCTAGAGCTCATGCTTTTTTTCAGGCATCTAGGTCATTGTCAAAGTATAAATATACAACTACATAATAAGTAGGGGGAAGTACTGAGAGGCTACATTCACCTTTCGAAATACGAGCCGATATTTAAATTAACTGCTACTCGGCACCTCACCAAATCGAATAACCCCTAATTGGCTCATTAAATGGTCCAACCGGTTTATCGGTCTGACAGCCAATAAAAGGCCGAATTATCAGGTGACCGGAGTAACTGCCAGAGGAGGTACATAGCTTATCTGGCCCAAAATGTAGCCCGTTTCCCTCCCCTCTCCCAGCCGCTCCGCGATCTAGGTGTCCAGGTTCCCGCCCCTTGTCCTAGAGGAGCAGCTGCCTCTGCCCCGAGTAGCCACCGGTGAAGTCAGCAAGCCCGTGCCTCCCCCCTCCTCCAGGAGCCTCCTCTCTCCTGGTAATGATGTGTATGTATGTTGTCGTGCTGCTACTAATGTGTACAATAACATATCTAGACATCTAGTATAGTGCATGTTGCTATGTAGCCTAGGATATATAGATATGGCCCTAGTTAAACCTACCGATAAATTCAGTTAATAGGCCGATTCACCAATAATTAATCTCCACTCAGCCCCTGACCGAGCAGCTACCGGTTACTGATATCCTAAACATTGGCTACATTCCAACAGGAGCATCATGGATCGACCCACACTAAGGTCCGTCTATGATTTACATGACATGTCAGTTTTGAGTTGGTATGTGCAGCTCAGAATATGTAGTGCTTTAGCATAAGAGAAAACAAACAAGTTAAACAACCGTTGCTTAGTGTTGCTCCGAATCTCCCACCCTCTCTCCTCTACTCTTATCCAACATGCCTATCAAATTCCTCCCTTCTCAACCATTCCTTCTTAGGTCCTTATTTTTTGCTGCCCTTATTTTCTTCGATCCATCGACTATTTAGAAATAGCAGTGATCCTGACAGTCAGCCGGTGACAGAAAGAGCTACCGCACAAAGGCACAGACTTTCCTCTAGTCAACACAGGCATATAAAATTGCATGAAAAAAAATCCATACCAAGAGGCAAGAGCTGGTTACTACCACAATCAGACCGAATCAATCATCAATATCACAACAATGCTATGCTTAAAAACTACTCCCTCCGTTCCAAAATAGATGACCCAACTTTGTACTAAACTTAGTATAAAGTTGAGTCATCTATTTTGGAACGGAGGGAGTAATTACGAATAAATCCGATTAATTTAGTCTAGAAACAAGATGAGTAGAGAATGAAAGAGCAAAAGAATCCATCTCACCCGACGGAGTCGAGGACATCCCTGGAGATCTTCATCTTCTTGGTGGCGCCCTTGTGCAGGTCTTCCAGACTGCATGCTAGCTGCCGCTCGATCGCCGCTCCCTTCCTCGCCGACCCCCCGGACGCCTCCCCTGACCCGGGAGAGAATCCTGCAGCGGCGGCGGCAACGCTGGCTGCGCACCCCGGGACAGACTGCGGAGCGCTGCCTCCGCTCCAAGGGCCGCGCGGCCCCTGCCCGAAGAACGAACCCCCGAACATCTCCTGGAAGATCTCGTCGGCGCTCCTCGGATGGAAGCGGAACCCGGGACCGCTGCCGCCGCCGAAGCCGTGGGCGTGCGCGTGCGCGTGCGCGGCGGAGGGGGAGGGCGTGGCGACGCCCGCCTTGATCCCCTCCTCGCCGTACTGGTCGTAGATGGCGCGCTTATCCGGGTCGCTGAGCACCTGCGAGGAGACAGAGAGAGACCGTAAGGCGACAGATTCAGAGGGTTCTCGGCGGCGGCGGCGGCGGCAATGGAGGGAGGGAGGGAGGGACGTACGTCGTAGGCCACGGAGACCTGCTTGAAGAGGGTGTCGGCCTGCGGAGAGGGGTTCTTGTCTGGGTGGTACTTCATGACGAGGCGGCGGTAGGCCTTCTTGAGCTCGTCGTCGGTGGCGCCGCGGCCGACGCCGAGCACCTTGTAGTAGTCCGCCTCCATCGACGGCGACGGCTGATGCGGCAGGTGGTTGCGGCTCCCAACTTGGGATTGGCTTTGGCTGGTTGCGGACCAGGGAGGGGGAGGACGAGGGTTTTGCTTCCCCTCTGTTCGTCCTTGATGAGATGGGGTTTGTTTTGGGCTTTTCTCTTTTTGTTGTGTCATTATTTTTGGTGAGTGACTCTTGTTCTATTTGTTGTTGGAGCGACATATAATTCTTGCTATATCGAACCATGTATATATATATTCTCAAACAAAGCTTAAGCATCTTGCCTGTATTTAGTATGTGTGCATAAGAATATTGAGAAAATAGTAATTATTCATAGCTATTACTAATATATTTTTACTGGCTGAAAGAGATTTTGGGTCCACCATTAGCTTGTTATCTACTCAAATGATCTATCTTTGTATTTCTCAATCTTAATTGTAACAAGTTGTGTCAGGTGATGTCGGTAAATTAGTAGAGATTTCTAGATAACAAATTTTGCTTTTATCGTCGCTTGATATATTTTTCCTGTTGGTTTCAAAACTTTATTTCTCTATCCGCCTACAATCATGGACTGTGGACTATGACTTAATTCAACAAAGCTATCAATAGTTTGACTTTGTGTAGTTCCATAGAATAATGCTAACTTTTCTTTCTTAACTGCTAATTGAGAGCTGATATTCGTTCTCCATTCGTATATAGCCTTTTTTTCTCTCTCTTACCAACCTTTATGGTTGTCAAGTTTTCGTCTTTGTATTTTATTGCGGCCTTTTCTAGAGCTTATACATTTTTTTCAACAATGATATTTCATGGAACCTGCACTTTGTTTTTTTGTGAGAGAAATTTTTAATCTATTCGTCAATCATGGCAGTAGAGAGAACACTAGAGGTAATAAAACAACCTGATCCATGAATCACCTAGCGACGACTACAAGCACTAGAGCGAGCCAAAGACGCGCCGCTGTCATTGCCTCTCCCTCAAAGGAGTCGGGCAAAATTGTTGTAGTAGACAATCGGGAAGCCGTCGTGCTAAGCCCCCGAAAGACCAGTGCACTAGTGCAACACTTATAATTTTTTATGTAGCCGTTTGATTAGCTAGTTGGTGAGGTAATAGCTTACCAAGGCGATGATCAGTAGCTGGTCCGAGAGGATGATCAGCCACACTGGGACTGAGACACGGCCCAGACTCCTACGGGAGGCAGCAGCGGGGAATTTTCCGCAATGGGCGAAAGCCTGACGGAGCAATGCCGCGAAAGAAGTGACAGAAGAAAGCTACGGGCATATACCCCTGCCCCGGGGGAACAGGTGCCGATCGGAGATCCATGGATCACAGAAAAATCTCTCCCCATGGCCTTTCGCCTCTGAAAGCGACGGGAACCTTTGTCGTACCCCGATTTGTTGGGGTTGGCACGTACCGACCAACGGGGCCACAGAAGATGAAGGAGAGTGCCGAGAAGATTCCACTTATTCTAGATTAAAAGCAGTTCAGGACCAGGTACGCCGACCACGATATTTGGAGTTTGCAGTAGGTGATCATGCTTGACTTCGGCTTGAACCTACAAAGGGTGTGATGCGTTTTTGAGTGAAGGATTAGGTATAGCTGACCGATACATCGGACCTTTCTTGGCCCATATCCCCCTAGCCCTTACTCCCTTGTTTCGGTGGTTGGTCTCTACCTTTTTCTGTCTCTTGGCTAGTGTGTCTTCCTCTTCTTTTTGAGGGTAGAAATTTAGCAACACTTTTCCAGCAGGATCTCTTGCAAGAAGAAAATAATTCCAAATTCGACTTGTCAATTTTATTTCTCATGAAAATAGCAAGTTAACTCAAAGAATTTATCACACAAATAGTTATGTAATTTCTTATTTTGCTCTTTTAGTTTCAATCAACACATCTTCCCATTAGGCACATAACATACACAAGACACACATGGTATTGTAGCACCTTCATGTAAGTATCCCAATAGTAATCGTCCCAACAAAAAGTGGAGAAGGGTATTTATGAGCCTCCCAAATTTGATCTCATAGATACCTACCCAATTAAATTTAGCCCTTTTGATTATTTTTTCTTGTCACAAAGGAAACTTGCAGATGAAAGGAGGGAATATGAGATGAGCATGGATGATCTCCCTCACTTCTATTACAATACTTGAATCTATGCATTATGCCTAGCCTAGGGGTGTGAAACGATGGCGCTTGTTGGGAGGCAACTGATACGTCTCCAACGTATCTACTTTTCCTAACGCTTTTCCTCTTGTTTTGGACTCTAATTTGCGTGATTTGAATGAAACTACCCCGGACCGACACTGTTTTCAGCAGAACTACCATGGTGTTGTTTTTGTGCAGAAATAAAAGTTCTCGGAATGGAACAAAACTTTGCGAGGATTTTTTATACAATAAATAAGAATTTCTGAAGCCAAGATCCACCGGAGAGGGGCACCTGGGTGGGCACAAACCACCAGGGCGCGCACCCCTCTCCTGGCGCGCCCAGGTGGGTTGTCCCACCTGGTGGCCCCGTAGACCCTGAAACCGACGCTATAAAATCCTATTTTTTCAGGAAAAAAAACAGGGAGAAGGAATTATCGCGATCCACAAGATAGAGCCACCGTCACCTCCTGTTCTTCATCGGGAGGCCAGATCTGGAGTCCGTTTGGGGCTCTGGAGAGGGGGATCTTTGTTCTTCGTCATCACCAACCCTTCTCCATCGCCAATTCCATGATGCTCCCCACCGGGAGTGAGTAATTTCTTCGTAGGCTCGCTGGTCGGTGAGGAGTTGGATGAGATTCATCATGTAATCGAGTTAGCTTTGTTAGGGTTTGATCCCTAGCATCCACTATGTTCTAAGATTGATGTTGCTATGACTTTGTCATGCTTAATGCTTGTCACTTTGGGCCCGGGTGCCATGAACTCGATCTGAACCATTTATGTTATCACAATTATATCCATGTTCTAGATCCGATGTTGCAAGTTATAGTCACCTACTACGTGTTATGATCAGGCAACCCCGGAGTGACAATAGTCGGGACCACTCCCGGTGATGACTGTAGTTTGAGGAGTTCATGTATTCACTATGTGTTAATGCTTTGTTCCGGTTCTCTATTAAAAGGAGGTCTTAATATCCCTTAGTTTCCAATTGGACCCTGCTGCCACGGGAGGGTAGGACAAAAGATGTCATGCAAGTTCTTTCCATAAGCACGTACGACTATTTACAGAATACATGCCTACATTGTATCGACGAACTGGAGCTAGTGCCGTATCACCCTAGGTTATAACTGTCTCATGATGAATATCATCCAACAAGTCACCGGTCCAATGCCTACGAATTTATCCTATATTATTCTTGCTAAGTTACTACTGCTATCATCACTGTTACACTTGCTACAAAATTACTGCTATCACTGTTACCGTTTACTGTTACTGCTGTCACTACTATCAAAACTATCATATTACTTTGCTACTGATCACTTTGCTGCAGATAATTAATCTCCAGGTGTGATTGAATTGACAACTTAGCTGCTAATACCTTCAAATATTCTTTGGCTCCCCTTGTGTCGAATCTATAAATTTGGGTTAAATACTCTACCCTCGAAAACTGTTGTGATCCCCTATACTTGTGGGTTATCAAGACCTTTTTCTGGCGCCGTTGCCGGGGAGCATAGCTATATTTGTTGAGTCACTTGGGATTATTATCAATTTATCACTATGAAGAAACTGAAGGATGCTAAGACTAAGATATTTCCCTCTAAGACGAGGGGAGGTAAGGAACTGCCATCCAGTTCTACTTTAGATTCACCTTCTGTTATAAGTAACTTGCAACACCACCACATGCTATTAATTTTGATATGTCGCAAGTTATTGATGATGCTACTTCGGCTATGGATAATGCTTATGATGATGCTAGTACCTTGCTTGATAATGATGATGTGCCACTTGGTGACTTTCTTGATAAACAAATTGCTAGAGTAATACAACATGATGTTGTTGAATCTGATGATGAGTTTGGAACTGAAACTCCTGAAACACCTGCTAGAACTAGCTCTCCTAGATATTAATTGACTAAGGTACCGGAAGGTTATGTTATGAATGAGGAGACAACTAGAGATATTCTTGCTTGCAGAGATAAAGATGATCTAGAGAAATTATTATGCAAGTATAAAGAAAAATCTCTGAATGCTAGAATGAAATATGATCCTAAGTTTGCTACTTCACCTATCTTTATTGATGATAAGGATTATGAATTCTCTGTCGACCCAGAGTTAATTACTTTGGTTGAATCTGATCCTTTCCATGGTTATGAAACTGAAACTGTTGTGGCACATCTTACTAAGTTGAATGACATAGCCACCCTTTTTACTCATGATGAGAAAACTCGCTATTATTTTATTCTCAAATTATTTCCGTTCTCATTAAAAGGTGATGCTAATAAAGCTTGGTACCATACTCTTGCTCCTGGTTGTGTGCGTAGTCCCCAGGATATGATTTATTACTTCTCTGAAAAATATTTCCCTGCTCATAAGAAACAAGCTGCTTTACAGGAAATATTTAACTTTGTGCAAATTAAAGAAGAGAGTCTCCCACAAGCTTGGGGGAGGCTTTGCCAGTTACTTAATGCTTTGCCTGATCATCCTCTTAAGAAAAATGAAATACTTGATATCTTCTATAATGGGCTAACTGATGCTTCTAGGGATTTCCTAGATAGTTGTGCTGGTTGTGTTTTCACGGAACGAACTGTTGGACAAGCTAAAGAATTATTGAATAAGATATTGAAAAATTATGATGATTGGACTATTCCTGAACCACCTCCTAAACCCACTCCGAAGAAGATGGGTATATTATATCTCAGTCATGAAGATATGCAAGAGGCAAAGAAATCTATGAAGGAAAAAGGTATTAAAGCCGAGGATGTTAAAAATTTGCCTCCTATTGAAGAAATACATGGGCTTAATACACCACCACTGCCTAAGGTGGTAGAGGTAAATTCTCTAATGAAGTTCAATGATAACGACAACTCTCACAATATGCACCCTAGCCAATGTCTTTATGGGTTTGAAAACTATATTAGAAAACAAGATCACTTCAATGCAAATGTTATAAAACAATTGAAATACAATTCTGATATGATTGCTCGCTTGAGTGACTTGTTATTTAGAATCTCAAATGATGTTAGAGGTGTTGGAAAGCGTGCTTCTATGGTTCAAACTCAGTTAGAACATGTTGCTAAATCTCAAAGAGAATTGCTTGATGAAATGAATAATAATATACATGACTTTGCTGTTAGAGTTGCAACTAGAGGAGGTAAAATGACTCAGGAACCACTTTATCCTGAGGGACACCCAAAAAGAATTGAACAAGATTCACAAAGATTTAACACTGATGCACGTAGTCCTTCTAAAAAGAAAAAGAAGAAGAAAAATGATAAGACTTTGCATACTTCTAGTGAACCTGAAATAGAAAAACCTCGTGATAATGATAATGAAACTTCTATCTCTGATGCTGAAACTCAATCTGGTAATGAACACTCACCTTCTGATAATGCAAAAAGATAATGAGGAGGTTCATGAAGACTCTCAAACAAATAATGAAAAAGAACCAGATAATGATGTTGAGATAGAACCACCTATTGATCTTGATAGCCCACAACCTAAGAATAAAAGATATGATAAAAGAGACTTCATTGCTAGAAAACACGGTAAAGAAAGAGAACCGTGGGTTCAAAAACCTATGCCTTTTCCGCCCAAGTCAACTAAAAAGAAAGATGATGAAGAATTTGAACGCTTTGCTAAAATGCTGAGGCTAGTCTTTTTGCGTACTCGCTTGACTGATATCTTGAAAATGCCTCCTTACACAAAGTATATGAAAGACATCATCACCAATAAGAGAAAAATACCGGAAGCTGAAATCTCCACTATGCTTGCTAATTATACTTTTAAAGATGCAGTACCTAAAAAACTTGGAGATCGGGGAATGCCAATTATACCTTGCTCTATCAAAAAGAATTATGTGAAATTTGCTTTGTGTGATTTAGGAGCTTGTGTTAGTGTTATGCCTTTCTCTTTATATAAAAGACTTGACTTGAATAAACTCATACCTACTGAATATCTTTGCAAATGGCTGACAAATCAACTGCCATACCCATCGATATCTATAAGGATGTGCCCGTTGTTGTTGCTAATGTTACTATTTTGACTGACTTTGTTATACTTGAGATGCCCGAGGATGACAACATGTCGATTATCCTTGGTAGACCCTTCTTGAATATTGCAGGGGCTGTTATTGATTGCAATAAAAGCAAGGTCACTTTTCATATCGATGGTAATGAGCATATGGTGCACTTTCCGAAGAAACAATTCCAAGTGAATGGTATTAATGTTATTGAAAAATCTCTGACAATCACTATTGGAAGTTTTCAAATACCTCTACCTACTGTAAAAAAGAAATATGAAATGCTTATTGCCAGGGATGTTCATATCCCTGTTGAGGTAACTTAGTGATTTACGAAAGTTCTTCGGTTTCATGCTAATCGAGAGTGGTTGTTAATAAGACCTGATCAACCTTATTAATGGATCATTTTTGAGCGGTATGAAGTTGATGAATTTAGTAAGCACTACCTTTTGTCCCTACTTTTTGTTTTCTGTTTTTATTAGTTAAATAAAATAAAATGCCATGTTTTATCTGTTTTCTGAATTTCCTGTGCAATAAAAAATGACCAAAAAATAAAAGTTCTCAGAATGCCCTGAAAATTTAATACGATTTTTTTCTGAATATTTCTGAATTCCTGGTGCAAATAATAGCAGAGGGAGGTGCACCAGGTGGGCACAACCCACCTGGGCGTGCCAGGACCCCCAGGCGCACCCTGGTGGGTTGTGGTCCCCATGTGGGCCCCTCCACTTATCCCTTCACACCACATCATCACTTACCTCACGAAAAAATCTCCGTTGCTCTCTCTCCCGTGTTCTTGCTCTCAAACCCGCAGATTTCGATCTCTTTGCTCGAAGCTCCGTTTCCGAAACTGTTTCGGGGGATTGTTGCTTGGTATGTGACCCCATCGTTTGTCCAATTAGTTTTTGTTTTAGTGGTTTATATTTTGAATAATTAGCTACTCTTGGTGTTGCTGTAGATGAGCTTGCATGTTGAATTCTTAGAGTTCTAAGTAGTTTGAATGCTTGCTATGGCCTCTATGTATCCCTATGAGTAGTTGGTATCATTTTTGTAAATTTTTGTTGATAAATTTTTGACACTCAATTTTTTTTAGAAAATTGTACGTGAACACGATGAACTTTTTTGGAAGGAGTTCTTCGAGTAGGCGATCCTCGGGGGCATCTTCTAGTGACAGCTCCGCTCGTCGGTCTTATGTTGAACCAAGTGAAAGTTCCACACGAGATCCCACCACCAAAACATGCATATGGCCTTGCGATGAGTATATGATGTGTGTGGGCATTAAGGAGGAATTTGAGCAATATGTTCACAATGCCGGTCTCGGTCCCTACATTTCAGAGCAAAGGAAGATACTTTGTCCTTGAGAGCGAGGCCCGAGCTCACAACGCGGCAATGGAGGCAGCACGGCGGGCCGAGGCATCCGCACCGAGAGCCTCCGTGAGCTACCACGCCAACTACTATCCAGGCTACTGATCGACTACCAAGTTAGGCCAAAAGCCTAAGCTTGGGGGAGTACGTGTTTCCACTGACATTACATTCATGTTCACTTATTCCATTAGTCGGTGTTCACACTTTTTCATTGTATTATCCATGTTAAATTTATTTTCATGCTTTCTTCTTGTGTGTTTGAAAAACTTAAAAAAATAGTTGTAGCTTAGTAGTAATATTAAAAAGAAAACCCCAAAAGATTTCCTTGTTCTTCTTTTGCTTGTTGGAGCTTTCCCGTGTAAATAGTTTTTCTCGTTTTTGCTTTTCCCTTTTATTTCCTTGTTCAAGAAAACCAAAAACTCCAAAAAAATCAGTGTGTTTCTCTGAATTTCTTTTCTTTTATTCGAGTCGTACCGAGGAGAAGACCACGATGAAAATGTTGAGTGGCTCTCATATGAATAATTGTTGATCTAATAAAGAGCACAATTTACCTTGTCTTCTCCCGTTGAATAAAATGTTTGCAGATTCCAGCTTAGTCCATGGCTCTCTTGCACTATTATTATTTTCATATTCGTTCGGTCGTGCAAGTGAAAGGCAATAATGACGACATTCGATGAACTGGCCGTGGCAGAGAGAAACTGGTATGAACTCGACTTGTTCTGTTTGTGTAAATATGTTTAACCTAGTATCCATGATACAGCTCATTATGATTAAACATGTTTGCAATGACAATTAGAGATTATAGTTTCTCATGCCATGCATAAGTAGCTGGGAGTGGATAATGATTTATCTTGGATATCAACATTGCGTTAAAATGATTGTGATGTAGTATGATGATATGGTATCCTCTTCCGAATGTTCGAGTGGCTTGACTTGGTACATGTTCATGCATGTAGTCGAATCAAAACCAACATAGCCTCTATGATATTTATGTTCATGGTGTTCATATCCTACTCATGCTAGTGTCCAATGTTACTTATGCATAATGCATGTTCATGACCGTTGTTGCTCTCTAGCTGGCCGCTTCTCAATCTAATTGCTAGCCTTCGCCTGTACTAAGTGGGAATTCTGCTTGTACATCAAAAACCTTGAACCCAAAGTTATTCCAGATGAGTCCACCATACCTACCTATATGCGGTATTACCCTGCTGTCCTAAGTAAATTTGCATGTGCCACCTCTAAAAAACTTCTAAATAAATATCCCTTTTGTGTGCCCGGATCGTTCATGAAACGACAGGAGGTGGTCGGTATCTTCCATGCTAAGCGGGTTATTCTCAGGTTGAGTGTTTATTCACTCGCCATCGCACGAGAAAAGGGCGGTAATAGGGATTCCCATTCCCGAACTAAAAAATGCAAATAATTAAACAAAACTCCCCCGGGACTGTTGTTGGTTTGGACGGCACCCGTTGTTTCGGACAAGCCGTGGAATGTGATTTTTGGTGGAGGGGGAGTAAACCTTTACTTCTATCGCTTGGGAACCGCCACTAGCATGCTTAGCATGGAAGATATTGATAACTGATAGTCGTGAAGTAAATGAGAAGGGTGCATGTCTCAAAATATCATTTATCTCTGTTTAAAAAAACTGAGCTCTCGCACCTCTACAAATCACTGCTTCCCTCTGCGAAGGGACTATCTATTTAGTTTTATGTTGTGTCATTACCTTCTAAAACAAGCGCTAGAACCTGACAGCACAGTTGTCATGACTTATGCATTGTGTGTAGCTAATGTTGGGTGCATCATGACTGGATCTTTTCTACCATGAATTACAATGTTTAGTCGCTGCTTGAACTTTGGAGGTGCATGCATTTATGTTTTGCGTCTCATAAAGGGCTAGCGAGATACCACTATTGTCATATTATATCATGGTTGTTTTGACAACGTGTTGCCATTTGAGATACCTTATTATTGCTCGCTAGTTGATTATGTCATTGATATGAGTCATTATAATCTTTAAGAGTTATTGTCGGCATGGTTAGTTATAATCTTGGCCGAAAACCTGGGTGCTGTTTAAGCTTATTTATGCAAACAAGAGCAAAAAAGTTCGTAGAAGTTTTTCTTTTTCACTTTCAGTTTATCAACTGAATTGCTTGAGGACAAGCAAAGGTTTAAGCTTGGGGGAGTTGATACGTCTCCAACATATCTACTTTTCCTAACACTTTTCGACTCTAATTTGCATGATTTGAATGAAACTAACTCCGGACTGACGTTGTTTTCAGTAGAACTACCATGGTGTTGTTTTTGTGCAGAAATAAAAGTTCTCGGAATGGAACGAAACTTTGTGAGGATTTTTTATACAATAAATAAGAATTTCTGGAGCCAAGATCCACGGAGAGGGGCACCTGGGTGGGCACAACCCACCAGGGTGCGCCCCCCTCTCCTGGCACGCCCAGGTGGGTTGTCCCCACTTGGTGGCCCCGCAGACCCTGAAACCGGCGCTATAAAATCCTATTTTTCCATAAAAAAATCAAGGAGAAAGATTTATCGCGATCCACGACACGGAGCCGCCGTCACCTCCTGTTCTTCATCGGGAGGCCAGATCTGGAGTTCATTTGGGGCTTCGGAGAGGGGTATCTTCGTTCTTCATCATCACCAACCCTTCTCCATCGCCAATTCCATGATGCTCCTGGTACCTCTTGAGCACTGCATTGGTTTTCCCTTGAAGAGGAAAGGGTGATGCAGCAAAGTAGCGTAAGTATTTCCCTCAGTTTTTGAGAACCAAGGTATCAATCAAGTAGGAGACTACACACAAGTCGCCTCGTACCTACACAAACAAATAAGAACCTTGCAACCAACGCGATAAAAGGGTTGTCAATCCCTTCACGGCCACTTGCAAAAGTGAGATCTGATAGAGATAATAAGATAAATATTTTTGGTTTTTTATGATAAAGATTGAAAGTAAAGATTGCAAAGTAAAATAGATTGGAAACTTATATGATGGAAAATATACCCGGGGGCCATAGGTTTCACTAGTGGCTTCTCTCAAGATAGCATAAGTATTACGGTGGGTGAACAAATTACTGTCGAGCAATTGATAGAAAAGTGCATAGTTATGAGAATATCTAGGCATGATCATGTATATAGGCATCACGTCTACGACAAGTAGACCGAAACGATTCTGCATCTACTACTATTACTCCACACATCGACCGCTATCCAGCATGCATCTAGAGTATTAAGTTCATAAGAACAGAGTAACGCATTACGCAAGATGACATGATGTAGAGGGATAAACTCAAGCAATATGATATAAACCCCATCTTTTTATCCTCGATGTCAACAATACAATACGTGCCTTGCTGCCCCTGCTATCACTGGGAAAGGACACCGCAAGATTGAACCCAAAGCTAAGCACTTCTCCCATTGCAAGAAAGATCAATCTAGTAGGCCAAACCAAACTGATAATTCGAAGACACTTGCAAAGATAACAAATCATACATAAAGAATTAAGAGGAGATTCAAATATTGTTCATAGATGATCTTGATCATAAACCCACAATTCATCGGATCTCGACAAACACACAGCAAAAGAATTACATCGAATAGATCTCCAAGAGAATCGATGAGAACTTTGTATTGAGATCCAAAGAGAGAGAAGAAGCCATCTAGCTAATAACTATGGACCCGAAGGTCTGTGGTAAACTACTCACACATCATCGGAGAGGCTATGGTGTTGATGTAGAAGCCCTCCATGATCGATTCCCCCTCCGGAGGAGCGCCGGAAAATGCCCCAAGATGGGATCTCACGGGTACAGAAGGTTGCGGCGGTGGAAATAGGGTTTCGTGGGGTATATGGATATATAGGAGGAAGAAGTAGGTCGGTGGAGCTGCGAGGGGCCCACGAGGGTGGAGGCGCGCCTCCCTGCCTCGTGGCCTCCCCGCTTCTTTCTTGACGTCCACTCCAAGTCCCCTGGATCACGTTTGTTCCAAAAATAACTCTCCCGAAGGTTTCATTCCGTTTGATATTCCTTTTCTGCGAAACACTGAAATAGGCAAAAAAACAACAATTTGCACTGGGCCTTCGGTTAATAGGTTAGTCTCAAAAATAATATAAAAGTGCTTAGTAAAGCCCATTAAACATCCAAAACAGATAATATAATAGCATGGAACAATAAAAAATTATAGATATGTTGGAGACGTATCAAGCATCCCCAAGCTTAATTCATGCTCGTTCTCGAGTAGGTAAATGATAAAAACAGAATTTTTGATGTGGAATGCTACCTAGCATATTTCTCAATGTAATTTCCTTTATTGTGGCATGAATGTTCAGATCCGAAAGATTCAGGACAAAAGTTTAATATTGACATGAAAATAATAGTACTTCAAGCATACTAACAAAGCAATCATGTCTTCTCAAAATAACATGGCCAAAGAAAGCTATCCCTACAAAATCATATATTCTGGCTATGCTCTATCTGAGGGAGTCCTGGATTAGGGGGTCCTCGGACAGCCAGACTATATCCTTTGGCCGGACTGTTGGACTATGAAGATACAAGATTGAAGACTTCGACCTGTGTCCGGATGGGACTCTCCTTGGCGTGGAAGGCAAGCTTGGCAATACGGATATGTAGATCTCCTCCCTTGTAACCGACTCTGTGTAACCCTAGCCCCCTCCGGTGTCTATATAAACTGGAGGGTTTTAGTCCGTAGGACAACAACAATCATACCATAGGCTAGCTTCTAGGGTTTAGCCTCTACGATCTCGTGGCAGATCAACTCTTGTAATACTCATATCATCAAGATCAATCAAGCAGGAAGTAGGGTATTACCTCCATCGAGAGGGCCCGAACCTGGGTAAACATCGTGTCCCCCGCCTCCTGTTACCATCCGCCTTAGATGCACAGTTCGGGACCCCCTACCCGAGATCCGCCGGTTTTGACACCGACATTGGTGCTTTCATTGAGAGTTCCACTGTGCCATCATCATAAGGCTGGATGGCTCGCCTTGTTGTCAAGGACAACATCACCTCTGGGGGAGCCCTGGCTGTAGGCCAAACTCTCCGACTAGGCGGTTTCGTCATGTCCGCCTGTTCGGCCGCTGCGCCGACGATGACTTCTTGGGTCATCGAAAACAGCCTCCACGTCAGCTCGGGACTCGCCGAGCCGTTGGATCCAATAGAGCTCTCTTCCTTGAACGAGCTCTTGGATCGCATCGCCGCTTTGGGAGTCGCTACGGACTATGATCAGATCGGGCTTAAACCCGACCAAAGGGAGATTAACTCCCCGCCGGTCACCCATCAGATAGCGGTGGTGGAGGAGCAATGCGGCGATTCTTCCTCTATCTTGAGGACAAACTATGTCCGGATTCCCGAGCTCTCCGAGCCGGATACCCGTCTACGGGAGGACATCGCCCAAACCCTGAACCTAGAATCAGGCAGCGGGCCAGACCTATGGGGCAACATCCCGGAGCCCGAACTGCCAAGATCGGAAACTCCTCCGCCCCTGGGTCTCAGATCGGGTCAAGGTTCAGACTTAAATCCACCCACCCACCCAGATATAAACGATCTTTCCCACATTAGACAAGAGCCCCAGGAGACAGTACACCACTATTGGGCGAGATTCCTCCTTGTAATGAACAAGGTCAAGGACTGTCTCGAGGAAGACGCAGTTTCATTCTTTTGCAATAATTGCACGGACAAGGGAATCCTCAACGCCATAAGTCGCCGTGACATAGCACACTTCGCTGATTTGGCGGCCATAGTATGGAAGTACTGTGCGATGGAAAGCGCCTGGAAAACCCAAACAAAATTTTGGGATCCTCCGGCTCTGACAAAACCCCCAGTCCGAACTAAAAGGGTGCACTCTCGTAAGTCGCCCGACCCAATTATAAAGAAGCAAAAGCCCACTACAGGGCGTGGAACCGTGTTGGAGGGATGGCTTAATGGGCCATGCAAAATTCATAGTACAGCGGATACCATACCAACACACAGCCTTAGAGCATGTTGGGTACTCCGGCAGGTTGCCAAGAGCGGTGAGGATCTCCTCATTAACAATACCGCAGAGCACCATCCCGTGGAAAACAACAATACAGTATTGACAGTCTTCGAGACCTTCGCCTCAAATAATAGGCGTAAGCAAGCACTCCGCAGCCTTGCCGAAGTCTGCCACGTGGCAGCAATAAATCCATGGAGCGACACGGCTATCACCTTCAATGCCAGTGACGAACCTAAATTCCGAACAGCCCGAGCACAAGCCACCTTGGTCCTTAGTCCAATTGTGGACAACTTCTGGCTTACTAAAGTGCTCATGGACGGCGGCATCGGATTAAACCTCATCTATGAGGAGACTCTTCAAAAAATGGAAATAGACAGAAACCGCATTGAGCAAAGCAGCACGACCTTCAGAGGAATCATCCCTAGTCGGGAGGCACGATGTGCTGGGAAAATCACACTAGATGTGGTATTCGGCACGCCGAAGAATTATAGGTCCGAAGAAATCACATTCCAAGTGGCCCCGTTCAATAGCGGATACCACGCCCTTCTAGGGCGGGAGGCATTCACGATCTTCCAAGCCTTACCCCATTAGGGGTACATGAAGCTCAAAATGCCCGGGCCCAACGGAATCATCACTCTAGCTAGTGATCCGGACATAACACTCCACGCCGAAAACAAAACAGCCGCACTGGCCCTCGAGGCGTTATCCGAAGCCCTCGCGGCCGAAGAATTAACTGCGTTGCGCTCCACAGTGGACAGGGATGACGTGATACTCGACGAAAGATCCAAGTCCACCTCTTTTAAAGCAGCGGATGAAATAGTCAAATTCCAAGTCCACCCAACGGACCCTACAAAAACAGCATCCATCGGGGCACAGTTAAACCCCGTTGTAGACGCCGCACTACGGGAGTTCTTGCACGAGAATTGGGACATATTCGCCTGGCATCCTTCAGACATGCCAGGAATCCCACGCAGGCTGGCCGAGCATAGCCTTAACATTCTAAAGGGATTCAAGCCGGTCAAGCAGACTCTTCGGCGTTTCTTTGAACCTAAGCGACAAGCCATGGGAGAGGATCTAGCCAAGTTACTGGAGGCCGGATTCATTAGAGAAATAAAACATCCGGACTGGCTAGCAAACCTGGTGATGGTACCAAAGAAGGATAAATCCTGGCGCCTATGTGTCGATTTCAAGGACCTTAACAAGGCTTGCCCCAAGGATCCCTTCCCCCTCCCCCGCATCGATCAAATTATCGATGCTACTGCAGGACACGACTCATTGTGTTTCCTCGACGCATACTCCGGATACCATCAAATCAAGATGGCGGAGTCCGACCAAGCCACAACGGCATTTATCACCCCATATGGCCCCTTCTGTTTTAACACCATGCCTTTCGGGCTTAAGAACGCCGGTGCAACCTATCAACGCATGATTCAGACATGCCTGGAAACACAGATCGGCAAAACAGTGAAGGCATACGTAGACGATGTGGTCGTTAAAACCAGACACGTTGAATCCTTAATAGACGACTTGAGGCTCATGTTCGACAATCTCCGAACATACGACATCAAGCTCAATCCGGAAAAATGCGTTTTCGGCGTGCCCGCCGGAAAGCTCCTGGGATTCATCGTCTCCAGTAGAGGAATCGAAGCAAATCCGGCTAAAATCCGAGCTCTATCACAGTTGGCTATCCCAACAGACCTCAAGCAAATTCAGAAATTAACTGGATGCGTGGCGGCCTTAAGCCGCTTTATCTCCCGATTAGGAGAAAAGGCCCTACCCCTTTATCGCCTTCTTCGGCGCACCGAGGACTTCGAGTGGACGGATGCGGCCACGGCCGGATTGGAAGAAATAAAAGCCATCCTGGCCACCAACCCAATCTTGGCCGCGCCAAATGTCGGCGAACCGATGCTGTTATATATAGCGGCAATGCACCAAGTTGTAAGCGCAGTGCTCATCGTCGAACGAGAGACAAACGGACATAAATTCCCACTTCGAAAGCCGGTATACTATGTATCCACTGTCCTCACTCCGTGCAAATCACGGTACCCACATTATCAAAAGATAGCATACGCGGTATTCATGGCATCTCAGAAATTACGACACTACTTTCAAGAGTGTTCAATTACGGTGGCCTCAGAAGTACCACTCAATGACATAATAAATAACCGCGATGCCACGGGCCGGATTGCTAAATGGGCTATCGAGCTCCTCCCGTTCGACATAACATATAAACCACGACGAGCCATTAAGTCGCAAGTACTGGCTGATTTTGTCGTCGAATGGACAGAAGCCGAACTCCCTAAAGAATACGGCGCGTACTCCAATTGGATCATGCACTTTGAAGGCTCTAAAATGTTGGCGGGTCTAGGGGCTGGTGTCGTCCTGACATCCCCCACCGGAGATACAGTCCAGTACGTACTCCAAATACTATACACAGACTCCAACAACGCAGCAGAATACGAGGCCCTGTTACACGGTCTCCGGATGGCAGTCTCCATGGGCATTCAACGCCTAGAGGTGCGGGGGGATTCGAACCTCGCAATATCTCAAATAAATGGAGACTTCAACGCCAAGGATCCAAAAATGGCGGCTTATCGCAATGCCGTCCTCAAAATGTCAGCTCGGTTCGAGGGGCTTGAATTCCACCATGTGGCCCGGGAAAACAATCAGGCGGCGGATATCCTCGCCCGCATAGGCGCTAAACGCAACCCTGTCCTACCTAATATCTTCTTGGAAAGGCTGTTTAAGCCATCCGTGGTATGGGAAGGAGAGACCGGTAACAATAGTCCGGACCCGGCCACACAACCAGATACCGAACACTCTGACGTAATCGGCGGCTTTGCCACCGAAATAACACCTTCCGCCCACGTGATTATGGCTGTCATCGCCCCGTGGACAGAACCCTTCCTGGCCTACCTAACTAGGCAGGAACTACCTAAGGACCCAAATGAGGCACGTTGCATTGTGCGGCGGTCTAAAGCCTACAAGGTCCACGAGGGAGAGCTTTATAAGAAAGCGCTACCGGAGTCCTTCAAAGGTGCATCTCCGAAGAGGAAGGACGGCAACTTTTGGCAGAAATTCATGCTGGACTCGGCGGTCACCACGCTGCAGCTCGGGCCCTTGTAAGCAAGGCTTTCCGTACAGGTTTTTACTAGCCGACGGACCGAGCAGACGCACAGGACCTCGTCCAACGTTGCGTCGGTTGCCAGCTTTTTGCAAATCAAAGCCATATGCCGCCTACCGCTCTCCAAACAATCCCCATTACTTGGCCCTTTGCGGTCTGGGGGCTTGATATGGTCGGACCCCTCAAAGGGGGAAGCCATAAGAAAAAATACTTATTGGTCATGGTGGATAAATTCACCAAATGGATAGAAGCCAAACCAGTCAAAACGGCCGAATCCGGACCAGTGATAGACTTCATATCTGGGGTTGTACACCGTTATGGCGTCCCCCACAGCATCATCACTGATAACGGCTCGAACTTTACAGCCGACGAGGTAAAACTTTGGTGCAGCAACATGGGCATCAAGCTCGATTATGCTTCTGTCTATCACCCGCAAACTAACGGTCAAGTCGAGCGAGCAAATGGTCTTATCATGAGCGGCATTAAACCCAGATTAGTGCGGTCCTTAAAGGAATCAAACACGCACTAGGTAGAGGAGCTCGACTCCGTACTATGGGGGCTGCGGACCATGCCGAATCGCACCACCGGATACACACTGTTTTTTATGGTGTACGGCGCAGAGGCGGTACTGCCTTGCGACATAATTCATGACTCACCTCGAGTGCGCATGTATGAAGAGAAAGAAGCCGAGCTTGATCGGCAGGACATTTTGGACGCCCTGGAGGAGGAGCGTGACGTGGCAAAAGCCCGTTCTGCATTCTAGCAGCAACATGCTCGAAGGTATCAAAGCAGAGAAGTACGGGCCAAAACTTATAACGTTGGCGAACTCGTTCTACGCCTACCGGAGAAGAAAAAGAACAAGCTCAAGCCCAAATGGGAAGGTCCCTTCATTATTAACCAAGTTCTGACCGGTGGAGCGTACCATCTGCGGGATGCATCGGACAATCGACTCGAGCCAAACCCATGGAACGCAGCCAGACTCCGAAGGTTCTACGCCTAGTGCCGGACTCTATGTTCGTCTCCTTACCTCCGTCAATTTTTTACATATCCATTATCTGTCTTTTATCTCTTTCTTTTTTCCTTTTTCTTCAAGGCCTAAAAGGCTAAATTGTGTCTTGACGCGCTAACCACGCTCATTATACCTGGGGGCTTCTTATACAGAAGCTTAATATAACTATTTTTCGGGCTCTATGCCCCACACATGTGTTATTCTTCCACATGTACCTTTTTCGCCATTATATGCATCGATATGACTTAAGTTTTGGCCAAGTTGGGTTGCCTGGCTCTTGTGTTTATGCCCTACATTCTCGTTAATTCGGCTAGGGCATAAGGGGAGCACCTATGCGATTGTTACTGCCGGGTCAGCCGGATGTGTACCTCAGACTGGGTGAAGCTGAAAGCTAGCGTTCTTAAGGGAATACTCGGTCGGTGAACAAAAGATGACTTTTATTTATTTTAATACATGCCCCCAGATGTTTATAGCCTGCGTCTCTTTTCGCAGTTCGGACATGCACATTAGGGCATGCGTACCCAGGGAAAGGAACCCTTAACGGAACTATTCTCCCTGGAAGATGTTTCTTACTATCCATGTAATATAACATAGCTAGTTGGGTACTTGTCTGTTCAAGCACTTATGACCCCTACGCCTGGTTTCCACGCGTACCCGGTTTTTACATAACTGAGCGGGTATTCGGATACACTCCGGACTATCGGGTCCAGAGGTCGAAGCGAAAAGGTCCGCCATGACAAATGATTTACAATCCGGCTAGGGACAATATATGTCACTTGAAGTACACAGTCACTTAGGTTGACTAAATTCTTCTTCTATACCATCCAACAGGCTGTCTAGCCTACAATCCTGTTGGGAATACTTTGCGGCTAATTCAACTTGGTCATACACCAAACTGACGGAGATCTCTTTCCCATCAGGCCCCACAGGTCCGATCTCGGCCATGTGGTTAGGGTCAGCCTTGGTATACCGCGTCTTCACCATGTCCCAGGCTTCCCTCGCACCTTGTCGGCAGGCTGATATCTTCCATAATCGGAAGCGCCGCCGCGCTCCCTTGAGCTTCTCTACAAGCTCCCCCATGCCTCCTGGCAGGGAGACGGATGGCCACAAGGCTTGGGCAATGCCCTGCATCACCTGCTGAACTTGTTCGTGCAGTTGTGAGAGCTCTGGCAGAAGATCACCCGCAGACCCGGGCATCTCCTCCTCGGGACGACCCGTCAGCATACCTGCAGATATAACTCTGTTAGCCGGTTTCTTCGCCGAACTCTTTAAAAGTTCGTTCAAGCACTTACTAAAAATGCCGCGTTGAAGCCTCTCATTCTCCTTTACGGAGTCAGCAAGCTGGGCCCGAACATCTTTCAGTTCCACGCCCAGCTGGATATTGGCATATTGGAGATTGTTTTTCTCCTGCCTAACCTTTTTAAGCACACGCTCACCAGCCTTTAGCTGTCGTTGGGCATGCGGCTCATTCCCTATCACGACCTCCGGATTCACTCCGGAGTCATCTGCAGAATCTATTATTAGATTTGCATGCATGCCACATACTATCTGGTACCTGTCATTCTTTGCAATAGAGACAGGTGTTACCAGAGGGGGCCTTCGCGGACTCCTTCAGCGCAGCAACTGCGGGCCGTAGCTGGGCTTTGCACTCTTCCAGCTCTTGAGACAATTGGGTATTCTTCTCTGTAAGAACCTACACAAATAATGATCCTTAAATCAGTTGTGTCAATTGTTTCAAGTCTCAGGGGCTACTGATATACATAATTATTAGATTTCCTCACCCGTATATCCTTTACATGCTGGTCCGTGGCTCTGGCAAGACCATTTTGAGCAGCTCGAATGTACGCGTCTAAGGCAACGAACGCCTCTTGGGAGAAACAAGCTTCACGAAGTACGACCGGGCGACGCCTGTGATTCATGGCGCTCTCCACTTCGGAATTTGTAGCAGATAGCCTATCCGCATCCTCTGTAGGAGGAACATCCAGCGTTCACCCCATGTTAGCGTCCGCCTCTACGTCCGGCTCTGGAGCCCGACTGGTGGAGGCGTGACCGGCAGCCTCTCCGGATATAGTCCGGCGAGCGTTTTTCCTACTAGGAAACATGGACGTTACTATATTTTAAAAGACGACAACCACGGAGCGGGGTTTTGTTTCATACCTCTGCAACGGCGTCTCAGTCCTGACCGCCTTCCTTTTAAGCCTACCCGGCTTCGGTGTCCCTTGTTGGTGAGTCACTGCGGGTTTGGCATGGCGTCCCGAGGGCCTTCCCTGTAACACACCATATGTGTGCGGTAGGTGAAGTGCAGAAAAGGGGATCCTTCTCGGAAGTTGGGACTCCAGTTTTACTTACATGCGATGCAGGGAGTAGTCCGGGATAATCGGCTGTGATGGCCACCATGGCATCATCGCAGCTCAATTGATAGAATGTCCTGTCGATCAGCTCCACAAATATGTCCAGATCCTCTTCGAGTCCGAGATCGAGGGCCCGGTCAGGGTCCTCTGGTTGTGGAGGCGGGTTGTGGACCTCCCTTACAGCTTTTCGCAGTTCCTGCCATGAAACGGCAAGGTAAATACTTATTGAAGAAAATATGCCCTAGAGGCAATAATAAAGTTATTATTTATTTCCTTATATCATGATAAATGTTTATTATTCATGCTAGAATTGTATTAACCGGAAACATAATACATGTGTGAATACATAGACAAACAGAGTGTCACTAGTATGCCTCTACTTGACTAGCTCGTTAATCAAAGATGGTTATGTTTCCTAGCAATAGACATAAGTTGTCATTTGATTAACGAGATCACCTCATTAGGAGAATGACGTGATTGACTTGACCCATTCCGTTAGCTTAGCACCCGATCGTTTAGTATGTTGCTATTGCTTTCTTCATGACTTATACATGTTCCTCTGACTATGAGATTATGCAACTCCCGTTTACCGGAGGAACACTTTGTGTGCTACCAAATGTCACAACGTAAATGGGTGATTATAAAGGTGCTCTACAGGTGTCTCCAAAGGTACTTGTTGGGTTGGCGTATTTCGATATTAGGATTTGTCACTCCGATTGTCGGAGAGGTATCTCTGGGCCCACTCGGTAATGGACATCACTATATGCCTTGCAAGCATTGTGACTAATGAGTTAGTTGCGGGATGATGTGTTACGGAACGAGTAAAGAGACTTGCCGGTAACGAGATTGAACTAGGTATCGAGATACCGACGATCAAATCTCGGGCAAGTAACATACCGATGACAAAGGGAACAACGTATGTTGTTATGCAGTCTGACCGATAAAGATCTTCGTAGAATATGTGGGAGCCAATATGGGCATCCAGGTCCCGCTATTGGTTATTGACCGGAGACATGTCTCGGTCATGTCTACATAGTTCTCGAACCCGTAGGGTCCGCACGCTTAAAGTTACGATGACATTTTTATTATGAGTTTATGTATGTTGATGTACCGAAGGAGTTCAGAGTCCCGGATGAGATCGGGGACATGACGAGGAGTCTCGAAATGGTCGAGACGTAAAGATCGATATATTGGACGACTATATTCGGACTTCGGAAAGGTTCCGAGTGATTCGGGTATTTTTAGGAGTACCGGAGAGTTAAGGGAATACGTATTGGGCCTTATTGGGCCATATGGGAAAGAAGGAAAAGGGCCTCAAGGGTGGCCGCACCCCTTCCCTTGGTCTGGTCCGAATTGGACTAGGGAAGGGGGGCGCCCCCTTCCTTCCTTCTCTTTTTCCCTTCCTCTTTTCCTATTCCATATGGGAGGTGGAATCCTACTAGGACTAGGGAGTCCTAGTAGGACTCCACACTTGGTGCGCCCCCTCCTAGGGCCGGCCTCCTCCTCCCATGCTCCTTTATATACGGGGGCAGGGGGGCACCCCAGAGACACAACAATTGATCCTTGAGATCTCTTAGCCGTGTGCGGTGCCCCCCTCCACCATATTACACCTCGATAATACCGTTGCGGAGCTTAGGCGAAGCCCTGCGTCGGTGGAACATCATCATCCTCACCACGCCGTCGTGCTGACGAAACTCTCCCTCAACACTCGGCTGGATCGGAGTTCGAGGGACGTCATCGAGCTGAACGTGTGTAGAACTCGGAGGTGCCGTACGTTCGCTACTTGATCGGTCGGATCGTGAAGACGTACGACTACATCAACCGCGTTGTGATAACGCTTCCGCTGTTGGTCTACGAGGGTACGTAGACAACACTCTCCCCTCTCGTTGCTATGCATCACCATGATCTTGCGTGTGCGTAGGAATTTTTTTGAAATTACTACGTTCCCCAACACTTATGACGAAGAATGCGGGAAGGTTGGGAGTAAAAAGTGACAGCTCACCCAGCTTGGAGGGTTGTACATGGAGTATCCATCCCGTGGCTTAATGCGGATGAACTCTTCTTCCTCTCCTTTGTACAAATTCGACAGGATTTTTGCTAGAGCAGCGATTGAGTCCGGTCCCTTACGACCGCAGCGGGTGGCATCATCTTCTCCGTTAAAGTGCCACATGGGATGCCCCCGATATTGAAGTGACTGTACCCCCCGCATTATACATATTGACATAACCTCGATTATTGTCAGTCCTGATTGAGCCAGCATTTTTATCCGGCCCATCAGGTAAAGGACTTCTCCGTTGTCTTCCTCCTAGGGGCTCCAAGGGTGCTAGCTGCGGCGTTTCTTCAGGGGAGCATTGTCGAACTCAGGAAGGCCCATCCGAATAGGGTCCGGAAGGGGGACGTCCTCCATATAAAACCACTCCGAAGGCCAGTCCTCGGATGTCTTCTTCGGAGTACCGGACAGGTATCCGGTCCCGGCGATGCGCCATATTTCGGCTCCGCCCACTTGGTATATTGACCCCTCCTGTGTACGGGGTACGAGGCAGAATAGCCTCTTCCATAGCTCAAAATGAGCTTCGCAGCCCGGAAACAGCTCACAAAGGGCGACATAACCAGCGATGTGTAATATGGAGGCGGGAGTGAAATTATGCAGCTGGAGGCCATAGAACTCCAGGAGCCTGCGGAGGAACGGATGAATTGGAAATCCAAGCCCTCTTAATAAGTAAGGGACAAGGCATACCCGCTCCCCCATGGATGGGTTGGGAAAGATCTCCGCTTGCTCCCTGCCATTATAGGTGGCGAGCCCGGCTCGAATGGGGACCATATACGCTGGAGGGAGAAATCCCTGGGTCTGTAACTCTACTAATTGGCTGTGGGAGACGGAACACTTCTTCCAATTGTCGGGCTTAGGGCTACGGGAGTGAGAGGAGGAGCTGCAACTACCGGCCATGTTGGAATGGATTTTTTCCGGGCGCGCTCTGATGGATACTCGCTGTGGGAGGATGGTGTGAACTGGATCTGAGAATCCCCGTCTCTTTAATAAACGATTTACCCACATGGCTAGGGTGGCAAATGTAAAAATGCCCCGACTTCTCGCATTCGCTCGACGCGTGGAGGATATCCATTATTAGGCGCGGAAGCCAAGGAGTGCAACATTTATGGGAAGCCGGACACTACTCAAACAGGTATTCAGAATTTGGAGAAGAACCCGCCTTGCAATGCCGAAGACAATCTGCGCGTCGGACTCATCGCCATTGAAGCCTGGTTCAGGGGCTACTGAGGGAGTCCTGGATTAGGGGGTCCTCGGACAGTCAGACTATATCCTTTGGCCGGACTGTTGGACTATGAAGATACAAGATTGAAGACTTCGACCCGTGTCCGGATGGGACTCTCCTTGGCGTGGAAGGCAAGCTTGGCAATACGGATATGTAGATCTCCTCCCTTGTAACCGACTCTGTGTAACCCTAGCCCCCTCCGATGTCTATATAAATCGGAGGGTTTTAGTCCGTAGGACAACAACAATCATACCATAGGCTAGCTTCTAGGGTTTAGCCTCTACGATCTCGTGGTAGATCAACTCTTGTAATACTCATATCATCAAGATCAATCAAGCAGGAAGTAGGGTATTACCTCCATCGAGAGGGCCCGAACCTGGGTAAACATCGTGTCCCCCGCCTCCTGTTACCATCCGCCTTAGACGCACAGTTCGGGACCCCCTACCCGAGATCCGCCGGTTTTGACACCGACACTATCTTCATCACACAAAGTATTTAATCATGCACAACCCCAATGACAAGCCAAGCAATTGTTTCATACTTTTGGTGTTCTCAAAATTTTTCAATCTTCACGCAATACATGAGCGTGAGCCATGGACATAACACTATATGTGGAATAGAATGGTGGTTGTGGAGAAGACAAAAAGGAGAAGATAGTCTCACATCAACTAGGCGTATCAACGGGCTATGGAGATGCCCATCAATAGATATCAATGTGAGTGAGTAGGGATTGCCATGCAACGGATGCACTAGAGCTATAAGTGTATGAAAGATCAACAAAAGAAACTAAGTGGGGGTGCATCCAACTTGCTTGCTCACGAAGACCTAGGGCATTTTGAGGAAGCCCATCATTGGAATATACAAGCCAAGTTCTATAATGAAAAATTCCCACTAGTATATGAAAGTGACAACATAGGAGACTCTCTATTATGAAGATCATGGTGCTACTTTGAAGCACAAGTGTGGTAAAAGGATAGTAGCATTGCCCCTTCTCTCTTTTTCTCTCATTTTTTTATTTGGGCCTTTTCTCTTTTTTATGGCCTCTTTTTTTCTCCTTTTTTTATTGTTTGTCCGGAGTCTCATCCCGACTTGTGGGGGAATCATAGTCTCCATCATCCTTTCCTCACTGGGATAATGCTCTAATAATGATGATCATCACACTTTTATTTACTTACAACTCAAGAATTACAACTCTACTTAGAACAAAATATGACTCTATGTGAATGCCTCCGTCGGTGTACCGGGATGTGCAATGAATCAAGAGTGACATGTATGAAAGAATTATGAAGGTGGCTTTGCCACAAATACGATGTCAACTACATGGTGATGCAAAGCAATATGACAATGATGGAGCGTGTCATAATAAACGGAACGGTGGAAAGTTGCATGGCAATATATCTTGGAATGGCTATGGAGATTACATAATAGGTAGGTATGGTGGCTGTTTTGAGGAAGGTAAATGGTGGGTTTATGGTATCGGCGAAAATTGCGCGGTACTAGAGAGGCTAGCAATGGTGGAAGGGTGAGAGTGCGTATAATCCATGGACTCATCATTAGTCATAAAGAACTCACATACTTATTGCAAAAATCTATTAGTTATCGAAACAAAGTACTACGCGCATGCTCCTAGGGGGATAGATTGGTAGGAAAAGACCATCGCTCGTCCCCGACCGCCACTCATAAGGAAGACAATCAATAAATAAATCATGCTCCGACTTCATCACATAATGGTTCACCATACGTGCATGCTACGGGAATCACAAACTTTAGAACAAGTATTTCTGAAATTCAGAACTACTCAACTAGCATGACTCTAATATCACCATCTTCATATCTCAAAACAATCATCAAGTATCAAACTTCTCATAGTATTCAATGCACTTTATATGATAGCTTTTATTATACCCATTGATGACCCACAAGTATAGGGGATCTATCGTAGTCCATTCGATAAGTAAGAGTGTCGAACCCAACACGGAGCAGAAGGAAAGGATAAGCGGTTTTCAGCAAGGTATTCTGTGCAAGCACTAAAATTATAGGTAGCAGATAGTTTTGTGATGAGATAATTTGTAACGGGTAACAAGTAACAAAAGTAAATAAAGTGCAGCAAGATGGCCCAATCCTTTTTGTAGCAAAGGACAAGCCTGGACAAACTCTTATATAGAGAAAAGCGCTCCCGAGGACACATGGGAATTATCGTCAAGCTAGTTTTCATCATGTTCATATGATTCGCGTTCGGTACTTTGATAATTTTGTTGGGGAACGTAGCAATAATTCAAAATTTTCCTACGGGTCACCAAGATCAATCTAGGAGATGCTAGCAATGAGAGAGAGGGAGTGCATCTTCATACCCTTGAGGATCGCTAAGCGGAAGCGTTACAAGAACGCGGTTGATGGAGTCGTACTCGCGGCGATTCAAATCGCGGAAGATCCGATCTAGCGCCGAATGGACGGCGCCTCTGCGTTCAACACACGTACAGCCCGGGGACGTCTCCTCCTTCTTGATCTAGCAAGGGGAGAGGAGAAGTTGAGGGAGAACTCCAGCAGCACGACGGCATGGTGGCAATGGAGCTCGTGGTTCTCCGGCAGAGCTTCGCTAAGCACTACGGAGGAGGAGGAGTTGGAGGAGGAGAGGGCTGCGCCAGGCAAGGGGTGTGGCTGCCCTCTCTCTCCCTCACTATATATAGGGGAAGGGGGGTGGAGGAGGCGCCCTAGGGTTCCCTAGGGGAGGGGCGGCGGCCACAGGGGAAACCCTAGATGGGTTTGGGCGCCCCCACCCCTGGGAAACTTGCCCCCCAAGCCGGGAGGGGTGGCTGCCCTAGGGGAGGCGCCCCCACCTCTCCACGTTACGTGAGAAGGGTTGGGAGGGGCGCACAGCCCCTTAGTGGGCTGGTGTGCCCCCTCCCCTTGGCCCATAAGGCCCCCCAACGCTTGCCGGGGCGTCCGAAACACCTTTCGGTCACGCTGGTCGTCACCCGGTACTCCCAGAACAATTCCGGACTCCAATACCCTTCGTCCAATACACCGATCTTCACCTCCGGACCACTCCGGAGTTCCTCCTCATGTCCGGGATCTCATCCGGGACTCCGAACAACCTTCGGTAACCACATACTATTTCCCATAACAACTCTAGCATCACCGAACCTGAAGTGTGTAGACCCTACGGGTTCGGGAACCATGCAGACATGACCGAGACACCTCTCCGGCCAATAACCAATAGCGGGATCTGGATACCCATATTGGCTCCCACATGTTCCACGATGATCTCATCGGATGAACCACGATGTCGGGGATTCAATCAATCCCGTATACAATTCCCTTTGTCTATCGGTATGTTACTTGCCTGAGATTCGATCGTCGGTATCCCAATACCTCGTTCAATCTCGTTACCGGCAAGTCTCTTTACTCGTTCTGTAATGCATGATCCCGTGGCTAACTCATTAGTCACACTGAGCTCATTATGATGATGCATTACCGAGTGGGCCCAGAGATACCTCTCCGTCATACGGAGTGACAAATCCCAGTCTCGATTCGTGCCAACCCAACAGACACTTTCGGAGATAACTGTAGTGCACCTTTATAGCCACCCAGTTACGTTGTGACGTTTGGTACACCCAAAGCATTCCTACAGTATCCGAGAGTTGCACAATCTCATGGTCTAAGGAAACGATACTTGACATTAGAAAAGCTCTTAGCAAACGAACTACACGATCTTGTGCTATGCTTAGGATTGGGTCTTGTCCATCACATCATTCTCCTAATGATGTGATCCCGTTATGAATGACATCCAATGTCCATGGTCAGGAAACCATAACAATCTATTGATCAACGAGCTAGTCAACTAGAGGCTCACTAGGGACATATTGTGGTCTATGCATTCACACATGTATTACGGTTTCCGGTCAATACAATTATAGCATGAACAATAGACAATTATCATGAACAAGGAAATATAATAATAACCATTTTATTATTACCTCTAGGGCATATTTCCAACAAATTTGATATGTGGGTGGACCGGTGCTTGGGTGCTGTCCTTACTTGGACAAGCATCCCACTTATGATTAACCCCTATTGCAAGCATCCGCAACTACAAAAGAAGTATTAAGGTAAACCTAACCATAGCATGAAACATATGGATCCAAATCAGCCCCTTACGAAGCAACGCATAAACTAGGGTTTAAGCTTCTGTCACTCTAGCAACCCATCATCTACTTATTACTTCCCAATGCCTTCCTCTAGGCCCAAATAATGGTGAAGTGTCATGTAGTCGACATTCACATAACACCACTAGAGGAGAGACAACATACATCTCATCAAAATATCGAACGAATACCAAATTCACATGACTACTAATAGCAAGACTTCTCCCATGTCCTCAGGAACAAACATAACTACTCACAAAGCATATTCATGTTCATAATCAGAGGAGTATTAATATGCATATAGGATCTGAACATATGATCTTCCACCAAATAAACCAACTAGCATCAACTACAAGGAGTAATCAACACTACTAGCAACCTACAGGTACCAATCTCAGACTTAGAGACAAGAATTGGATACAAGAGATGAACTAGGGTTTGAGAGGAGATGGTGCTGGTGAAGATGTTGATGGAGATTGGCCCCCTCCCGATGAGAGGAGCGTTGTGATGACGATGGCGATGATTTCCCCCTCCCGGAGGGAAGTGTCCCCGGCAGAACAGCTCCGCCAGAGCCCTAGATTGGTTCTGCCAAGGTTCCGCCTCGTGGCGGCGGAGTCTCGTCCCGAAAGCTTGCTTATGATTTTTCTTCGGACGAAAGACTTCATATAGCAGAAGATGGGCACCGGAGGGCCACCAGGGGGCCCACGAGGCAGGGGCGCGCCCCCTCACCCTCGTGCCCAGGGTGTGGGTCCCCTCTGGTATTTTCTTTGCTCAGTATTTTTTATTATTTCCAAAAATAACTTCCGTGGAGTTTCATGACTTTTGGAGTTGTGCAGAATAGGTCTCTAATATTTGCTCCTTTGCCAGCCCAGAATTCCAGCTGCCGGCATTCTCCCTCCTTATGTAAACCTTGTAAAATAAGAGAGAATAGGCATAAGTATTTTGACATAACGTGTAATAACAACCCATAATGCGATAAATATCAATATAAAAGCATGATGCAAAATGGACGTATCACCCATCTTGGATGTTCATCATATTAGGACTAATTTTATAGCCAAAGGAAACTACCATGCTGTTCTAAAATACTCTCAAAATAATATAAGTGAAGCATGAGAGATAAATAATTTCTATAAAATAAAACCACCACCGTGCTCTAAAAGGATATAAGTGAAGCACTAGAGCAAAATTATATAGCTCAAAAGATATAAGTGAAGCACATAGAGTATTCTAATAAATTCCGATTCATGTGTGTCTCTCCCAAAAGGTGTGTACAGCAAGGATGATTGTGGTAAACTAAAAAGCAAAGACTCAAATCATACAAGACGCTCCAAGCAAAACACATATCATGTGGTGAATAAAAATATAGCCTCAGGTAAAGTTACCGATAGACGAAGACGAAAGAGGGGATGCCTTCCGGGGCATCTCCAAGCTTAGGCTTTTGGTTGTCCTTGAATTTTACCTTGGGGTGCCTTTGGTATCCCCAAGCTTAGGCTCTTGCCACTCCTTATTCCATAATCCATCAAAATCTTTACCCAAAACTTGAAAACTTCACAACACAAAACTCAACAGAAAATCTTATGAGCTCCGTTAGTATAAGAAAAAAAATCACCACCATAAGGTACTGTAATGAACTCATTATTTATTTATATTGGTGTTAAACCTACTGTATTCCAACTTTTCTATAGTTTATACCCTCCGATACTAGCCATAGATTCATCAAAATAAGCAAACAACACACGAAAAACAGAATCTGTCAAAAACAGAACAGTCTGTAGTAATCTGGATCAAACGTATACTTCTGTAACTCCAAAAATTCTGAAATAAATTGTTGGACGTGATTAATTTGTCTAGTAATCATCTGCAAAAATAATCAACCTAAAAGCACTCTCCAGTAAAAAATGGCAGCTAATCTCGTGAGCGCTAAAGTTTCTGTTTTCTATAGCAAGATCATAAAGACTTCACCCAAGTCTTCCCAAAGGTTCTACTTGGCACAAACACTAATTTAAAACATAAAAAAACATCTAAACATAATCTAGATGAATAATTTATTACTTAACAGAACCAAAAAGCAAGAAACAAAAATAAAATTGGGTTGCCTCCCAACAAGCGCTATCGTTTAACGCCCCTAGCTAGGCATAAAAGCAAGAATAGATCTAGGTATTATCATCTTTGGTATGCAATCCATAAGTGGCCCTCATAATAGATTCATAAGGTATTTTAATTTTATTTCTAGGAAAGTGTTCCATGCCTTTCCTTAACGGAAATTGGAATCTAATATTTCCTTCTTTCATATCAATAATTGCACCAATCGTTCTAAGGAAAGGTCTACAAAGAATAATAGGACATGTAGGATTGCAATCTATGTCAAGAACAATGAAATCTACGGGCACATAATTCCTATTTGTAACAATAAGAACATCATTAATCCTTACCATAGGTTTCTTAATGGTGGAATCCGCAAGATGCAAATTTAAAGAACAATCATCAAATTCATGGAAACCTAACATATCACACAAAGTTTTTGGAATCGTGGAAACACTAGCACCCAAATCACATAAAGCATATCATTCATGATCTTTAATCTTAATTTTAATAGTAGGTTCCCACTCATCACAAAGTTTTCTAGGGATAGAAACTTCTAATTCAAGCTTTTCTTCATAAGATTGCATTAAAGCATCAATGATATGTTTAGTAAAAGCTTTATTTTGACTATAAGCATGAGGAGAATTTAACACATATTGCAACAAGGAAATACAATCTATCAAAGAACAATTATCATAATTAAATTCCTTGAAATCCAAAATAGTGGGTTCATTGCTATGTAAAGTTTTGACCTCTTCAATCCCACTTTTACCAATTTTTGCATCAAGATCTAAAAACTCTAAATCATTGGGAAGGCTTTTAACTAAAGTTGAATCATCTCCAGTCCCATCATTATCAAGATTCATATTGCAAAACAAAGATTTAATAGGAGACACATCAATCACTTTTAGATCTTCATCCTTATTATCACGAAAACTAGAAGAACACGCTTTTACAAAGCAATCTTTCTTAGCACGCATCCTAGCGGTTCTTTCCTTGCACTCATCAATGGAAATTATCATAGATTTGAGAGACTCATTGATATCATGCTTAGGTGGAATAGATATAAGTTTCAAAGAATCAACATCAAGAGAAATTCTATCCACGTTCCTAGCCAACTCATCAATCTTAGGTAATTTTTCTTGAAGCAAAGCATTGAAATTCTTTTGCGAAATCATAAATTCTTTAACACTAGTCTCAAAATTAAAGGGCATCTTATTAAAATTTCCATAAGAGTTGTTGTAGGAATTACCATAATTATTAGAGGAATTACTTGGAAACGGCCTAGGATTAAAGGTTCCTCTATACGCGTTGTACCAAAATTATTCCTACGAACAAAATTCACATCCATAGATTCATTATTACTCTCAATCAAGGTAGACAAAGGCATATCATTAGGATCAGAAGAAACACTCTTATTAGCAAACAATTTCATAAGTTCATCCATCTTTCCACTCAAAACATTAATCTCTTCTATCGCATGAACCTTTTTACTAGTAGATCTTTCGGTGTGCCATTGAGAATAATTAACCATAATATTATCTAGGAGTTTAGTAGCTTCTTCTAAAGTGATTTCCATAAAAGTGCCTCCCGCGGTCGAATCTAAAAGATTTCTAGAAGCAAAATTCAATCCGGCATAATTTTTTTGTATAATCATCCATAAATTCAAACCATGCGTAGGGCAATTACGTATCATTAATTTCATCCTCTCCCAAGCTTGCGCAACATGCTCATGATCAAGTTGCTTAAAATTCATAATATCGTTTCTAAGAGAGATGATCTTAGCGGGAGGAAAATACTTAGAGATAAAAGCATCTTTGCACTTATTCCATGAATCAATACTATTTTTAGGCAAAGACGAAAACCAAGTTTTAGCACGATCTCAAAGCGAAAACGGAAATAGCTTCAATTTAACAATATCATTATCCACATCTTTATTCTTTTGCATATCACATAAATCAACAAAGTTGTTTAGATGTGTAGCGTCATCTTCACTAGGAAGGCCAGAAAATTGATCTTTCATGACAAGATTCAGCAAGGCAGCATTAATTTCACAAGATTCAACATCGGTAATAGGAGCAATCGGAGTGCTAAGAAAATCATTGTTGTTGGTATTGGAAAAATCACACAATTTAGTATTATCTTGAGCCATCATGGCAAACAATCCAACACACCAGCACACTAGAAGCAAGCGAAAAGAGGCGAACGAAAAAATAGGGCGAATAAACGGCAAAGGTGATGTGGGGGAGAGGAAAACGAGAGGCAAATGGCAAATAATGTAATGCGAGGGATAAGAGTTGTGATGGGTACTTGGTATGTCTTGACTTGACTTTACTTGGCGTAGATCTCCCCGACAACGGTGCCAGAAATCCTTCTTGCTACCTCTTGAGCACTGCGTTCGTTTTCCCTTGAAGAGGAAAGGGTGATGCAGCAAAGTAGCATAAGTATTTCCGTCAGTTTTTGAGAACCAAGGTATCAATCCAGTAGGAGACTACACACAAGTCGCCTCGTACCTACACAAACAAATAAGAACCTTGCAACCAACGCGATAAAGGGGTTGTCAATCCCTTCACGACCACTTTGCAAAAGTGAGATCTGATAGAGATAATAAGATAAATATTTTTGGTATTTTTTATGATAAAGATTGAAAGTAAAGATTGCAAAGTAAAATAGATTGGAAACTTATATGATGGAAAATAGACCCGGGGGCCATAGGTTTCACTAGTGGCTTCTGTCAAGATAGCATAAGTATTACGGTGGGTGAACAAATTACTGTCGAGCAATGGATAGAAAAGTGCATAGTTATGAGAATATCTAGGCATGATCATGTATATAGGCATCACGTCTGCGACAAGTAGACCGAAACGATTCTGCATCTACTACTATTACTCCACACATCGACCGCTATCCAGCATGCATCTAGAGTATTAAGTTCATAAGAACAAGGTAACGCATTAGGCAAGATGACATGATGTAGAGGGATAAACTCAAGCAATATGATATAATCCCCATCTTTTTATCCTCGATGGCAACAATACAATGCAATATGTGCCTTGCTGCCCCTGCTGTCACTGGGAGAGGACACCGCAAGATTGAACCCAAAGCTAAGCACTTCTCCCATTACAAGAAATATCAATCTAGTAGGCCAAACCAAACTGATAATTGGAAGAGACTTGCAAAGATAACAAATCATACATAACGAATTTAGAGGAGATTCAAATATTGTTCATAGATGATCTTGATCATAAACCCACAATTCATCGGATCTCGACAAACACACCGCAAAAAGAATTGCATCGAATAGATCTCCAAGAGAATCGAGGAGAACTTTGTATTGAGATCCAAAGAGAGAGAAGAAGCCATCTAGCTAATAACTATGGACCCGAAGGTCTGTGGTAAACTACTCACACATCATCGGAGAGGCTATGGTGTTGATGTAGAAGCCCTCCGTGATCGATTCCCCCTCCGGCGGAGCGCCGGAAAAGGCCCCAAGATGGGATCTCACGGGTACAGAAGGTTGCGGCGGTGGATATAGGGTTTCGTGGTGCTCCTGGATGTTTTTGGGGTATATGGATATATATAGGAGGAAGAAGTAGGTCGGTGGAGCTGCGAGGGGCCCACGAGGGTAGGGGGCGCGCCCAGGGGGGCAGGCGCGCCTCCCTGCCTCGTGGCTTCCTCGCTTATTTCTTGACATCCACTCCAAGTCCCCTGGATTACGTTTGTTCCAAAAATAACTCTCCCGAAGGTTTCATTCCATTTGATATTCCTTTTCTGCGAAACACGGAAATAGGCAAAAAAACAGCAATTTGCACTCGGCCTTCGGTTAATAGGTTAGTCCCAAAAATAATATAAAAGTGCTTAGTAAAGCCCATTAAACATCCAAAACAGATAATATAATAGCATGGAACAATGAAAAATTATAGATACGTTGGAGACGTATCAGCTCCCCACCGGGAGTGAGTAATTCCATCGTAGGCTCGCTGGTCGGTGAGGAGTTGGATGAGATTCATCATGTAATCGAGTTAGTTGTGTTAAGGCTTGATCCCTAGTATCCACTATGTTCTAAGATTGATGTTGCTATGACTTTGCCATGCTTAATGCTTGTCACTTTGGGCCCGGGTGCCATGAACTCAGATCTGAACCGTTTATGTTATCACAATTATATCCATGTTCTAGATCCGGTCTTGCAAGTTATAGTCACCTACTACGTGTTATGATCCGGCAACCCCGGAGTGACAATAGTCGGGACCACTCCCGGTAATGACCGTAGGTTCAGGAGTTCATGTATTCACTATGTGTTAATGCTTTGTTCCGGTTCTATATCAAAAGGAGGCCTTAATATCCTTAGTTTCCAATTGGACCCCGCTGCCATGGGAGGGTAGGACAAAAGATGTCATGCAAGTTCTTTCCATAAGCACGTATGACTATTTACGGAATACATGCCTACATTATGTTGACGAACTAGAGCTAGTGCCATATCGCCCTAGGTTATAACTGTCTCATGATGAATATCATCCAACAAGTCATGGATCCAATGCCTACGAATTTATCCTATATTGTTCTTGCTAAGTTACTACTGCTATCATCACTGTTACACTTGCTACAAAATTACTGCTATCACTGTTACCGTTACTGCTATCACTACTATCAAAACTATCATATTACTTTGCTACTGATCACTTTGCTACAGATAATTAATCTCCAAGTGTGGTTGAATTGACAACTCAGCTGTTAATACCTTCAAATATTCTTTGGCTCCCCTTGTGTTGAAACTATAAATTTGGGTTAAAATACTCTACCCTCAAAAACTTTTGCGATCCCCTATACTTGTGGTTATTAGCAACACAATGAATAAACTATTTCTTTTCCTTTTTGTTTCTGTTTTTGTGTGTTCACACAATTATGCCTCTGTTATGATTGTGTGTTTTATGTTTTAATTAATGTTTGTGCCAAATAATGCCTTTAGAATGGTTTTGGGTGATAGGTAATTTGATCTTGTTGGAAAACAGAAACTTTTACGTCCAGTAGCAGGATTGTTAAAAATCACTGGAGTGACGAAAAACTCTGAATGTTTTACACAATATTGATATATTAATTGCCTACGCTTTCCTAATTTTTCAGAAGTTTTGGAGTTACAGAAGTATGAGTAAAATTCGAGTCTTTACAGACTATTCTGTTTTTGACAGATTCTGTTTTCATTGCATTGTGTGCTTATTTTGATGAATCTATGGACTATACCGGGGGGTTTTAGCCATGGTAAAGTTGGAATAAAGTAGGTATAATGCAATAACAAAATGTGAATGGGTTTGCAACAGTACTTAAAAGTGAGGATTGTTTTTCTTATACTAACGGATCTCACAAAGTTTTTTGTTATGTTTTGTGTGATTGAAGTTTTCAAGTTTTGGGTGAGATCACGATGGATAAAGGAATAAGGAATGAAAAGAGACTAAGTTTGGGGGTGCTTGTAACACCCCAAGGTAATATTCAAGGATAAGCAAGCAACTAAGCTTGGGGCGTAACAACCATTGATAATTTTACTTGGAGCTATAGTTTTATTCGTCACATATCATGAGTTTTGCTTGGAGCGTCTTGTAGTTATGAGTCTTTGCTTGTTTTGCTTTTTAGTTTGTCACAATTATCCTTGCTGGACACACCTATTTGAGAGAGAGACATAATGATGCTATGATTTTTTAGAATTGCTCTATGTGCTTCACTTAAATTTTTTGAGCTATGGAATTGCTCTAGTGCTTCACTTATATCTTTTTTTAGCACGGTGGTGTTTTAATTTTGAAGAAATATACTCTCATGCTTCACTTAGATCAATTTGAGAGTTAGTATTTTTTTCAAAGAAATTCCCTCATGCTTCCCTTAGATCAATTTGAGAGTTAGTATTTTTTGGAAGAAATTCTCTCATGCTTCACTTATATTATTTTGAGAGATGAGGAAAATTATTTATGCTCATGTTCTTCACTTAAATTTCTTTGAGATCTTGTTATAAGCAATGGTAATATATGAAACTAGTCCCAAACTGATAGATATCCAATAAGGATATAATAAAAACTTTCATGAAGATCATTGGATATTATAAACTTGATTCCTTGTAATAGTTTTTGAGATATGAAGATACTAATATGTGAGTCATGTTGGTGAGTAATTATGCTTTAGTAAGAATATTGGTGTTAAGGTTTGTGAATCCTTATGCAAGCACGAAAGTCAATAGTTATGCAATGAAATTACATCCTACTTGTGGTGCATTATTTAGTGTTAGTTAATAGTTATGTTTAATGCTCGTTTATGAGAGTTTTCATTTTTTGGTTGGTTGCTTCTCAATCTATTTGCCAGCCTTTCCTTGTACTAAGTGGGAATACTATTTGTGCATCCAAAATCTTTAAACCCAGTTTTGCCATATGAGTCCATCATACCTACCTATATGCGGTATTTCCATGCTATTCCAAGTAAATTTGTATGTGCCAACTCTAATTTTAAAAATGATTTTCCTTTTTGTGTGCTCGTACCGCTCATGAAGTGGCAGGGCCAATATTTTTCCTTGCTAGATGCCTTATTCTCAAGATGAGTGTTTATTCACTTGTCATTGCACGAGAGTGTGGCAAGGTAATAGGGATGCCCAGTCCCGAAATGAAAAAAAATTATGTTTTAAAATAATAAATTCATTGGAAAGTGTTGGTATGGAAGGCACCCATGGATACGGCTAGCCATGGATTGTGAATGAATGGTGGAAAGAGGAATAAAATTTATTTTATGTTTGGGAACCACCTATGATGTATCTAGCATGGAAAGTATTTGGGAATTCTCGGTCGTCTTCGTTGACGGAAAAAACATGCCTCTCAAAATATTTTATCTCTCAATTTAAGCTTTGAGCTCTGGCACCTCTACAAATCTCTGCTTCCCTCTGCGAAGAGCCTATCTGTTTACTTTATGCAATTTTTATTTTTATTTGAGTCTCCATCTTCTCTTATAAAGCACCAACTAGGGAGCACTATGATCATACTTGTGCATTGAATGTAGCTAGTATTCGAGTGTGTTTCATGAATGGATCAATTATTGAGCATGATGGGCTAGGGATAGATTTCTATAGTGTTGATATTTTGAAAGACATGGTTGCTTGTTGATATTCTTGAGTATTGATGTCATCATGTCAATTATAAACTATTGCATTGAATCATCTAAAAATCCAAATGTCCATGCTACAAAAGAAAAGAATATGTGATGAACAAGTTAGGCAACATTCCACATCAAAAATTCTACTTTTATCATTTACCTACTCGAGGACGAGAAGGAATTAA
Source organism: Aegilops tauschii subsp. strangulata (assembly GCF_002575655.3). NCBI lineage: Eukaryota > Viridiplantae > Streptophyta > Magnoliopsida > Poales > Poaceae > Aegilops > Aegilops tauschii. The sequence goes on from NC_053035.3 coordinate 59,966,892, forward strand.
GCTTGGGGATGCTAATACGTCTCCAACGTATCTGTAATCTTTGATAGTTTCATGCTGTTATATTATCAATCTTGGATGTTTTACATTCATTTACTAGCAACTTTATATCATTTTTGGGACTAACCTATTGACATAGTGCCCGGTGCTAGTTGTTGTTTTTTGTTTTTTTACTTCGTAGAATATCCATATCAAATGGAATCCAAACACAACAAAACTTTTTGAAGATTTTTTCTGCCCAGAAGAGATCCAGGGAGCCCAGGAGGTGTACCAGAGGAGGCCCATGGGACCCACAAGACACCAGGGCGCGCCAGAGGCCCCAGGCGCGCCCTGGTGCCTTATGGGGCCCACGGTGATCTTTTCCACCGCCTCTCAGCTCTATAAATATCCAGATATTCCGGAAACCATAGAGGAGTCGACGAAAAACAATTCCAGCCACCGCAAGTTCCAGAACCACGAGATCCAATCTAGAGCCCTTTTTCGACACCTTGCCGGAGGGGGAAACGATCACGGAGGCGTTCATCATCCTCATTGGTGCTCCTCCGATGATGCGTGAGTAGTTTATCACATGGCTAGGGGTTCGTAGGCTATAGCTAGATGGCTTGTTCTCTCTCTATGATCTTCAATACAATGTTCTCCTCGATGTTCTTGGAGATCTATTTGATGTAATGACTTTTTGCGGTGTGTTTGTTGGGATGCGATGAATTGCGAGTTTATGATCAGTTCTATCTATGAATATTATTTGAGTCTTGTCTAAACTCTTTTATGCATGATCTTTATAGCCACATATTTCTTCTCCGAAACTTTGGTTTGGTTTGGCCAACTAGATTGATTTTTCTTGCAATGGGAAGAGGTGCTTTGTGATGGGTCCGATCTTGCGGTGCTCAATCTCCGTGATAGAAGGAGAAGTGATAGGCATGTATCATTGCCATTAAGGATAAAAATATGGGGTCTATTCCTACATGAATAGATCTTGTCTACATCATGTCATCGTTCTTATTGCATTAGTCCATTTTCCCATGAACTTAATACACTAGACGCATGCTGGATAGCGGTTGATGTGTGGAGTAATAGTAGTAGATGCAGGCAGGAGTCGGTCTACTAATCTTGACGTGATGCCTATATACATGATCATTGCTGATACGTCTCCAACGTATCTATAATTTTTGATTGTTCCATGCTATTATATTATCTGTTTTGGATGTTTAATGGGCTTTAATATGCTCTTTCATATTATTTTTGTGACTAACCTATTAACCAGAGGCCCAGTGCCAGTTTCTGTTTTTTTGCCTATTTTAGAGTTTTGCAGAAAAGGAATACCAAACGGAATGAAACCTTCGCGATGATCTTTCTTGGACCGAAAGCAATCCAGAAGACTTGGAGTCGAAGTCTAGAACGCCATGAGGAAGCCACGAGGCAGGAGGGCGCGCCCCCACCCTCGTGGGCCCCTCGTAGCTCCACCGACGTACTTCTTTCGCCTATATATACTCTTATACCCTAGAAACATCAAGGAGAGCCACGAAACCACTTTTCCACCGCCGCAACCTTCTGTACCCGTGAGATCCCATCTTGGGGCCTTTTCCGGCGATCTGTCGGAGGGGGAATCGATCACGGAGGGCTTCTACGTCACCACCATTGCCTCTCCGATGAAGCGTGAGTAGTTTACCACATACCTTCGGGTCCATAGTTATTAGCTAGATGGCTTCTTCTTCTCTCTCTTTGATTCCCAATACAAAGTTCTCCTCGATGTTCTTGGAGATCTATTCGATGTAATACTCTTTTGTGGTGCGTTTACCGAGATCCGATGAATTGTGGATTTATGAACAAGATTATCTATGAATATTATTTGGTTCTTCTCTGAATTCTTATATGCATGATTTGATATCTTTGCAAGTCTCTTCGAATTATCGGTTTAGTTTGGCCTACTAGATTGATATTTCTTGCAATAGGAGAAGTGCTTAGCTTTGGGTTCAATCTTGCAGTGTCCTTTCCCAGTGACAGTTGGGGCAGCAAGGCACGTATTGTATTGTTGCCATCGAGGATAAAAAGATGGGGTTTATATCATATTGCTTGAGTTTATCCCTCTACATCATGTCATCTTGCTTAATGCGTTACTCCATTCTTATGAACTTAATACTCTAGATGCATGCTGGATAGCGGTCGATGTGTGGAGTAATAGTAGTAGATGCAGAATCGTTTCGGTCTACTTGACACGAACGTGGTGCCTATATTCATGATCATTGCCTTAGATATCTTCCTAACTATGCGCTTTTCTATCAATTGCTCGGTAGTAATTTGTTCACCCACCGTAATACATGCTATCTTGAGAGAAGCCACTAGTGAAACCTATGACCCCCGGGTCCCTTTCCTATTATATTACATCTCTTTTATTTACATCGCATCTCGTTTACTATTTTTCAATCTTAACTTTCCAATCTATACAACAAAAATACCAAAAATATTCACTTTACTATCTCTATTAGATCTCACTTTTGCGAGTGCCGTGAAGGGATTGACAACCCCTTTATCGCGTTGGTTGCAAGGTTCTTGATTGTTTGTGCAGGTACTAGGTGACTTGTGCATTGTCTCCTACTGGATTGATACCTTGGTTCTCAAAACTGAGGGAAATACTTATGCTACTTTACTGCATCACCCTTTCCTCTTCAAGGGAAAACCAATGCATGCTCAAGAGGTAGCAAGAAGGATTTCTGGCGCCGTTGCCGGGGAGATCTACGCCAAGCCAAGACATACCAAGTACCCATCATAAACTCTCATCCCTCGCATTATATTATTCGCCATTCGCCTCTCGTTTTCCTCTCCCCCACTTCTAAAATGATTTTTGAAAACCTTTGCCTTTTATTCGCCTTCTTCCCGTATGTATCTTTGTTTGTGTTTCCACGTGCCTTCTATTTGCTTGCATCTTCGCTTGCTAAAAATCTATTGATATGGATCCACTTAAAGTGTTCTACTTGGATCATCTTCGATCCTTATGCGCTCGTGCTGAAACACCAACTAGCCTAGTTGATGGGAAATCTTTAGATGAGCATGCTCATTTTGTGTGTCACCGTTGTCTGAAAAAGGGAGACTCTTATGGGATCAAATAAATAGATTGTTGTTTTATGCTTGGAATCTTTGTGAAATTTATGATTTTACTTGTTGCTCTAAGAACCCTAAAAAACACCTCCCCTACCTATGCGAGTTTAATGATAATGAAATCTTATCTTCTTATGCAAAGGGTGTTTATAGTTACTACGATATCGAACAAATTGAAGAATTTGTTGCTTTTAAGGGTGCTTATGAAGTTGCTTCTTTGATTGAAAAGTATGATATTACTCTCTACGAATCTGAAAATTTTGACATACTTAAATATTGCTATGAAAACTATGCTCATAATGTCTATGTCAAAGAATTTATTGAAAGAATGACCGTTGCTTTGGAAGAAAATAATGATATGCATGAATCTATAGATAATTATGATTCCGATGATTTGATTGAAATATCCCTTGATGAACATGATGCTTGCTATTCTTGTGGCCATGATGCCAATATTTATGAAGATGAATTTGCTATAGTTCCTTATGTTAAACATGAGATCGTTCCTATTGCACCCATACTTGATAGTTCCTTTGATGAAAAGCATGATTGCAATGATGTTATTATAAATTCTCTTAATGTCAATTGTGTTAATGATATGCAAAACCTCAAGCTTGGGGATGCTAGTTTTGCTATGACTACTATTTGTTGCAATGATCATGATTGGGGTGATTCTTCTCATGATCTTGAAAATTTATTTAAGCCCCATGATGAATATGAGATTGATAATAATGTTTGCAATAATATTCAAAGTGGGTTTGGAAGAGTGTCAACTTTAGATCCCACATATTTGGAGAATGTTCAATCTTATGAAGTTTTTGATAAAAGTGGGTTTGGAGAGGTCATGCCTTTAGTTAATGTTAATCCCACTATTTTGGAAGAGTGTCGACTTTGCATACATGTGGATCGTGTTAAGAATATGTTTTGTGATATCTATATTGTTTAATTTGCTTATGATCCTACATGTAATTATTATGAGAGAGGAAAATATGGTTGTAGAAATTTTCATGTTACTAAATTACCTCTCGTTATGTTGAGATTGCTATTGTTTGTTTCCGCTTCCTTGCATATGCTAGTTTTTTCTTGCCTTGATAATTTGTTTGTATATAAGATGCCTATGCATAGGAAGTATGTTAGACTTAGATGTGTTTGTCACGTGTTTTATGATGCTCTCTTTGTGCTTCAATTCTTGTCTTTCATTTGAGCATCATCGAAATTATAAATTCCTAGCTAGGGGCGTTAAACAATAGCGCTTGTTGGGAGGCAACCCAATTTTATTTTTGTTCTTGCTTTTGGCTCCTGTTTAGTAATAAATAGTTCATCTAGCTTCTGTTCAGATGTGCTTTTATATTTTTATTAGTGTTTGTGCCAAGTAGAACCTTTGGGAAGACTTGGGTGAAGTCTTTGCGATCTTGCTGTAAAAAACAGAAACTTTTGCGCTCACGAGATTAGCTGTCATATTTTACTGGAGAGTGGTTTTAGGTTGATTACTTTTGCAGATGATTAATAGAAAAATTACTCACGTCCAAAAATTTATTTCAGAATTTTTGGAGTTACAGAAGTATTCAAAAGTTACAGATTGCTACAGACTGTTCTGTTTTTGACAGATTCTGTTTTTCGTGTGTTGTTTGCTTATTTTGATGAATCTATGAGTAGTATCGGGGGGTATGAACCATAAAGAAGTTGGAATACAGTAGGTTTAACACCAATATAAATAAAGAATGAGTTTATTACAGTACCTTAAAGTGGTGGTTTATTTTCTTATACTAACGGAGCTCATGAGATTTTCTGTTGAAGTTTTGTGTTGTGAAGTTTTCAAGTTTTTGGGTAAAGATTTGATGGATTTTGGACTAAGGAGTGGCAAGAGCCTAAGCTTGCGGATTCCCAAGGAACCCCAAGGTAAAATTCAAGGACAACCAAAATCCTAAGCTTGGGGATGCCCCGGAAGGCAACCCCTCTTTCGTCTCCGTCTATCGATAACTTTACTTGAGGCTATATTTTTATTCACCACATGATATGTGTTTTGCTTGGAGCGTCTTGTATGATTTGAGTCTTTGCTTTTTAGTTTACCACAATCATCCTTGCTGTACACACCTTTTGGGAGAGACACACATGAATCGAAATTTATTATAATACTCTATGTGCTTCACTTATATCTTTTGAGCTAGATAATTTTGCTCTAGTGCTTCACTTATATCTTTTTAGAGCACGGTGGTGGTTTTATTTTATAGAAATTATTGATCTCTCGTGCTTCACTTATATTATTTTGAGAGTCTTTTATAACAGCATGGTAATTTGCTTTGGCTATAAAACTAGTCCTAATATGATGGGCATCCAAGATGGGTATAATAAAAACTTTCATATAAAGTGCGTAGAATACTATGAGAAGTTTGATTCTTTATGATTGTTTTGAGATATGAAGATGGTGATATTAGAGTCATGCTAGTAGAGTAGTTGTGAATTTGAGAGATACTTGTGTTAAAGTTTGTGATTCTCGTAGCATGCACGTATGGTGAACCGTTATGTGATGAAGTCGGAGCATGATTTATTTTTTGATTGTCTTCCTTATGGGTGGCGGTCGGGGATGAGCGATGGTCTTTTCCTACCAATCTATCCCCCTAGGAGCATGCGCCTAGTACTTTGTTTCGATGACTTGTAGATTTTTGCAATAAGTATGTGAGTTCTTTATGACTAATGTTGAGTCCATGGATTATACGCACTCTCACCCTTCCGCCGTTGCTAGCCTCTCCAGTACCGCGCAACTTTCGGCGGTACCATAAACCCACCATTTACCTTCCTCAAAACAGCCACCATACCTACCTATTATGGCATTTCCATAGCCATTCCGAGATATATTGCCATGCAACTTTCCACCATCCCGTTTATTATGACACGCTCCACCATTGTCATATTGCTTTGCACGATCATGTAGTTGACATTGTATTTGTGGCAAAGCCACCATCCATAATTCTTTCATACATGTTACTCTTGATTCATTGCACATCCCGGTACACCACCGGAGGCATTTACATAGAGTCATATTTTGTTCTAAGTATTGAGTTGTAATTGTTGAGTTGTAAGTAAATAAAAGTGTGATGATCATCATTATTAGAGCATTGTCCCAGTGAGGAAAGGATGATGGAGACTATGATTCCCCCACAAGTCGGGATGAGACTCCGGACGAAAAATAAAAAAAGAGGCCATAAAAAAGAGAGAGAAAAGGCCCAAATAAAAAAATGAGAGAAAAAGAGAGAAGGGGCAATGCTACTATCCTTTTACCACACTTGTGCTTCAAAGTAGCACCATGATCTTCATGATAGAGAGTCTCCTATGTTGTCACTTTCATATACTAGTGGGAATTTTTCATTATAGAACTTGGCTTGTATATTCCAATGATGGTCTTCCTCAAATTGCCCTAGGTCTTCGTGAGCAAGCGAGTTGGATGCACACCCACTTAGTTTCTTTTTGAGCTTTTATACACTTATAGCTCTAGTGCATCCGTTGCATGGCAATCCCTACTCACTCACATTGATATCTATTGATGGGCATCTCCATAGCCCGTTGATACGCCTAGTTGATGCGAGACTATCTTCTCTATTTTGTCTTCTCCACAACCACCCCTCTATTCCACCTATAGTGCTATATCCATGGCTCACGCTCATGTATTGCGTGAAGATTGAAAAAGTTTGAGAACATCAAAAGTATGAAACAATTGCTTGGCTTGTCATCGGGGTTGTGCATGATTAAATATTTTGTGTGATGAAGATAGAGCATAGCCAGACTATATGATTTTGTAGGGATAGCTTTCTTCGGCCATGTTATTTTGAGAAGACATGATTGCTTTGTTAGTATGCTTAAAGTATTATTGTTTTTATGTCAATATTAAACTTTTGTCTTGAATCTTTCAGATCTGAACATTCATGCCACAATACTGAAAATTACATCGATAATTATGTTAGGTAGCATTCCACATCAAAAATTCTGTTTTTATAGTTTACCTACTCGAGGACGAGCAGGAATTAAGCCTGGGGATGCCTGATACGTCTCCAACGTATCTATAATTTTTGATTGTTCCATGCTATTATATTATCTGCTTTGGATGTTTAATGGGATTTAATATGCTCTTTTATATTATTTTTGGGACTAACCTATTAACCGGAGGCCCAGTGCCAGTTTCTATTTTTTTGCCTATTTTAGAGTTCTGCAGAAAAGGAATACCAAACGGAGTCCAAACGGAATGAAACCTTCACGATAATCTTTCTTGGACCGAAAGCAATCCAGAAGACTTGGAGTTGAAGTCTGGAATGCCACGAGGAAGCCATGAGGCAGGAGGGCGCGCCCAGGGGGCAGGCGCGCCCCCACCTTCGTGGGCCCCTCGTAGCTCCACCGACGTACTTCTTTCGCCTATATATACTCTTATACCCTAGAAACATCAAGGAGAGCCACGAAACCACTTTTCCACCGCCGCAACCTTCTGTACCCGTGAGATCCCATCTTGGGGCCTTTTCCGGCAATCTGCCGGAGGAGGAATCGATCAGGGAGGGCTTCTACATCAACACCAACGCCTCTCCGATGAAGCGTGAGTACTTTACACTACAAAAAAAAGACACAACCGTGACATTTTGGGCCGAATGAATTTTTTTCTGTCATACATATGACACTTCTATGACGATAATTGTGACAAAACCCGGTATAATGATAGATGTGGTGGGCTCCTACTTCTATGACAAAAAATCATGACAGAAAATGGGCTTTTCGTCCTGGGCGGGCCGGAGACGCAACTGCATGACATTCTTTGGGCCGTCCATGACGGAAAAAACCGTGGTAGAAGCGAGGGCGAGGAAAATTTCGGGGAGTTCCCGGTTACGGTGGGAGGTCGGGGGCCGAGTGATGCGCGTTTCTCTCGTACACGTACGCGCGTGTGTGCGAGGCGTTGGGCTCTAACTGAACCCGAGCGATTGCACTACAGGCTACGCGTTACTGAACCCGAGCGATCGATCGATGGCTGTTAACTGAACCCGATCGAGCGATTCCTTCGCTACTGCTGCTAACTGAAGCCGATCGATGCTGCCTCTGGGATGAACAGTGAGTGTTGCGGGGGGGGGGGGGGTGTTTGGATGAACAGTGAGCGGTGGCGTTGCCTCTGGATGAACAGGACCCCGTGGTGTGGTGGAGGGCTGGATGAACAGTAGACGATGGAGGGGTGGTTGAACAGGACCCCGTGGTGTGGAGGGCTGGATGAACAGTAGACGGTGGAGGGGTGCCCGTGGAAGGGTGGTTGAATAGTAGCCGGTGGAGTAGCGCGCGGTGGAGGCTGGATGAACAGGAGCCCGTGGAGGCTGGAGGAGGTCGACGGTAGCCCGTGGAGGCTGGAGGAGGTCGACGGTGGAGATGAACAGTATCCCGTGGAGTCCCGTTTTGCGGTACGCCACACCCCTCCCGATGAACAGGACCCCCGTTTCGACCGTAGGAGGTCCGTTTCGTCCGTTTTGCGGTACGCCACACCCCTCCCGATCAACAGGACCCCCGTTTCGACCATAGGAGGTCCGTTTCGTCCGTTTTGCGGTACGCCACACCCCTCCCGATCAACAGGACCCCCGTTTCGACCGTAGGAGGTCCGTTTCCTCCGTTTTGCGGTACGCCAGACCCCTCCCGATCAACAGGACCCCGTTCCGAACGTAGGAGGTCCGTTTCCTCCGTTGTACGGTACGCCAGGCCTCGTTTCCATCGCCTGTTCCGTCCAAGCCCTCCCGATGAACACGACCACGCATTCCGTTCTGACCCAGCCGGTTGGCTCCCACGCGTTCTGTTGCCTCCCGATGAACACGACGCATTCCGTTGCCTCCCCATGAACACGACGCATTCCGTTGCCTCCCCATGAACACGACGACGACGCTGTTTCACCGTTCCGACCCAGCCATGTACACGAGCCCTGGCCGTACGTATGCGCGAGTAGGTGTTCGAGACCCCGCCCGTATGTACACATATGTGGCCGTATTTTCTTTCTTGCACCCTGGCCGCTGTACGTACGTGTACATGCTACGTGCACGCCTCTACTACGACACGTACGCGCCTCTACTACGACACGTGCGCGCCTCTACATCCACCAGTATATATGTACGTACACGTTCGCGACCAGAATGACAATGCTACGTACGCTTCGACCAGGTGGGTCCCGACTGTCAGGCACTTCCTTGCGTGCGAAGATGTAGCTGGTGGGTCCCAGCAGTCAGGGGCGAATCGTTTTTTTGCCCGAACGCACTTCCTTGCGTGCGAAGATGTAGCTAGTGGGTCCCAGCAGTCAGGGGGAAACGTTTTTTTCACGAAATACAGTGGCCCGTCCGGTGGGTCCCAGCTATCAGGTGGAGGAATCATTATTTTCTGCGTAATAAGGAGGTACTTCCTTGCTGCGGCCGTGGACCCAGCTGTCAGCCTCTCCACGTACAGTCCACGTCCGATGGAAGTCGTTCCTTGACCACGTTGACCACGCCGCGCCGAGAGCACCAGGACGATGGACGACGGCGAGGGCTAGGAAGGGGACGACGGGGAGCCGGGGAAGACGCGACAGTGGAAGCCCGCGCGGAGAGGAGTACGAGGGTTCACTGGTTCGGCTGCGGTGTGAGGCTGCAGTCGCCGCAGGGCCTGGCCAGCGGTGGGAATAGTAGGGGCGGTGAGGCCTCCGCGGCAGCACAGCCGGCCACGAGAGGCAGGAGCATGCGGCACGACCGGCGCTGCTTTGGGTGGCTGGAGCAAGAAGACCAGAGGTTGAAGAAGCACTACGGTCGTTGGATGGACATCGTACGGTCACTGGAGCTAGAATCGTTCATATTGACTAAAGTTGACAAAGGCCCCCGTCCCAGTCAACTTAGTAGGCCCACAAGTCAGCCTCCCACCATGGTGGGTCCCAGCTAGCAGGGGGAGTATTCATTTTTTGTGCATAATAAGGAGGCACTTCCTTGCGTGCGAAGATATAGCTGGTGGGTCCGAGCTGTTAGCGGCGGTAACGTTTTTTTCACGAAATACAGAGGCCCTTTCGGTGGGTCCCTGATGTTAGGTGGAGGAATCATTATTTTGCGCGTAATAAGGAGGCATTTCCTTGCGTGCGGCCGTGGACCTAGTTGTCGGCCTCTCCACGTACAGTCCACTTCAGATGCATGTCGGTCGTTGACCATGTTGACCAGGCCGCGCCGAGAGCACCAGGGCGGTGGACGACGGCGAGGCCTAGGAAGGGAACGACACGGAGGCAGGGAAGACTCAACAGTTGTTTCCCACGCGGAGGGGAGTACGACTGTACGAGGGTTTACTGGTTCGTCTGCCGTCGCCGGAGAATAACAGCAGGTGTGGGTGAGTAGAGGGATGGCTAGGCCAGCGATGGGAGTACGGTGGGGCGGTGAGGCCTGCGCGGCAGCAGAGCCTGCCGCGGGGAGGAGGGAGCAGGCAGTCCCGCCGGCGCTTGTTTGAGCGGTTGGAGCAGGAAGAGCAGAGATTGAAGAAGCACGACGGCCGTTGGATGGCCATCCAACAGTCACTGCTTGTGTGTCAACCTTTTTTTAGGAAAGCCTCGAATATGTGGAAAACAGCATACAGCCCATGTGCCATTATTTCTAATAATTTACAACCCATTTGCTAATTATTAAGGTTTTTTTGGAGCCCATTTTCTTTTTGTTAGCATTACAGCCCATATTGTGGCCACGGTTAAAAAATTATACGAAATTTTGCATATTTCGGTGCGCTCCGAACTGTTTTTAATCCCGAAATTTCGACTCACATTCAAACTAATTTTAAAAATAAATGTATATCAATATAAAATCCAACAAATTCTCCACGCATAAAAATTAATGTAATTTAAAATCTCGAAATGAAAAAAAAGATATTTGAAACTAATTGCCGGTTTGATGTGTTTTAAAAATGTACATCCCATTTCTCATTACTGATGGGCCATTTTCTCGGCCAGCCGAATGAAAGATCTCCTCGTCTTGAAAGATTTGCAGCCCAACAGGCCTGACAAAGTGACTTACTTGGCAAATCACAAAAAAACTGGGTTGTGGCCGTGGACCCAGCTGTCAGCCTCTCCACGTATAGTACTCTTCCGATGGAAGTCGTTCCTTGACCACGTTGACCACGCTGCGCGGAGAGCACCACGGCGGTGGACGACGGCGAGGCCTAGGAAGGGGACGACGCAGAGCCGGGGAAGACGCGGCAGTGGAAGCCCGCGCGGAGAGGAGTACGAGGGTTCACTGGTTCGGCTGCGGTGTGAGGCTGCCGTCGCCGCAGGGCCTGGCCAGCGATGGGAATAGTAGGGGGCGGTGAGGCCTCCGCAGCAGCACAGCCGGCCACGGGAGGCAGGAGGATGCGGCACGACCGGCGCTGCTTTGGGCGGCTGGAGCAAGAAGACCAGAGGTTGAAGAAGCACTACGGCCGTTGGATGGACATCATACGGTCACTGGAGCTAGAATCGTTCATATTGACTAAAGTTGACAAAGGCCCCAGTCCCAGTCAACTTAGTAGGCCCACAAGTCAGCCTCCCACCATGGTGGGTCCCAGCTAGCAGGGGGAGTATTCATTTTTTTGTGCATAATAAGGAGGCACTTCCTTGCGTGCGAAGATATAGCTGGTGGGTCCGAGCTGTCCGCGGCGGTAACGTTTTTTCACAAAATACAAAGGCCCTTTCGGTGGGTCCCTGATGTCACGTGGAGGAATCATTATTTTGCGCGTAATAAGGAGGCATTTCCTTGCGTGCAGCCGTGGACCCAGCTGCCGGCCTCTCCACGTACAGTCCACTTCGGATGCATGTCGGTCGTTGACCACGTTGACCAGGCCGCGCCGAGAGCACCAGGGCAGTGGACGACGGCGAGGCCTAGGAAGGGAACGACATGGAGGCAGGGAAGACTCGGCAGTTTTTTCCCACGCGGAGGGGAGTACGACTATACGAGGGTTTACTGGTTCGTCTGCCGTCGCCGGAGAATAACAGCAGGTGTGGGTGAGTAGAGGGATGGCTAGGCCAACGATGGGAGTACGGTGGGGCGGTGAGGCCTGCGCGGCAGCAGAGCCGGCCGCGGTGAGGAGGGAGCAGGCCTAGACAGGGCAGCCCAAAACCACGTCCAACACTTGCCAAAACTTCGTCCCTCGTTTTCTCTGTGTTTCGCACACTCGACATTGTGTGGGCATTTTGACTGTGCATCATATGAAGATGTGCTATGCATGAATGTTGATCAACATGATGTTAACTGGCTGGTAGTTCCATTTTCGACCATGAATAAAACTTCCAACATGATGTTAACCTTGTTTGAAAAGGTCGTGTTAATATAAATGCTCTGCCTTTGAAAGTTGCAGTTTCTTATGTGAAACTGAACTTGCAGTTTCTTATCTGAAACTGAAACTTGCAGTTTCTTCTTTGAGAATCACATTGTCTGCACTTTTATACTCCTATGAAACTACATTTTTGAAGTGCTAAAAATAGATCTCTAGAATTCATAAAATACTTCATATGCTCAATACTGCAAATCTGAAATTCAAAAGACATTCATATCTCAAAGTACTCTCAAAATACACAACACAAAAGACAATTCACAACCTGCAAATACTGACAACCCTAAGCTCCTCCTGACAATTCACAACCTGCCCGACTATTGGGCTGGGGGGGGGGGCAGCCCCCTCCTATTCCTCGGCGGCAGACAGCCGCCCCGTGAGACGATGTGAACGGCGAGGGAGACGATGGCGGGGAAGCGTCGTCGGGCCAACTGCTTTTCTCCTCTTGCAGTTGGGTTCGGTCGACGAAGACTCCACCGGCTCGCTCTGGCAGGACACCCTCACAAACGGCACCCTGTAGATGCTCGATGCTTCAATCTCTGGTGGATGCTCCATCTGGGATCGATACTCCCACCACCGCTCCCTTCGGTGAATCTGTTTGCTCCATGGCCCAGAGGAGCAGCTCTATGTACTCCGGCGCGACTCCCTCCGGGAGTATCGCTACCTTTTTGCTCTGTTGCATATATTTGGCCATGGATGTCGCCGTCGCCGCTAGTTGGTCCTTGTTGTCAAACCAAGACTGTATCTCCAACATCCTAGCTAGCTTCACAGGGTCACCGTCTGCGATCCTCACGTATCGGTTGTACTCCTCCATTGATCTACTTCTCCACAGCACCTTCACTCGCCGGCGGTGGTTTTTGAATGGAAGAGGAGAGGAGCAGCGCTGGTTTTGGATTAGAACGGGAGAGGAGCGACGCTGGTTTTGGACTGGAACAGGAGAGGAGGGGCGGTGGTTTTGAAATGGAAGAGGAGAGGAGCGGCCCTGCATTTAGATTGGAACAGGAGAGGAGCGGCGGTGGTTTAAGAGGAGAAGAGCGGAAGAGTGGCGCTGGTCTTGGAAGTATTTTTTTGTTGTTTTGCGTATTTTGGGTCAAAGTTTGACCACGTACTGTATTTGACAAGCAAAATGTGAATGCATGTCACCAAAAATTGTATCGTTTGGTTCGTATCTGAATGTACTTTCAAATTATATTATTTTTGCAACGTATAACATATATTTTATGTGCGAAAATCATGGTCAATTATGACCCAGAATAAAAGGGAGACTAGTTAATGTGGGGTCGCTTTCTTAATTGAAGGGTAAATTGATTTTGATTTTGATCCAGTCACAGCGCGCCGGCCCTCTCGTCCAATCCTAAATCGCTGCCGCACGCTCCTCTCCCTCTTCTCCATTGCAAAACCACCTCCTCTCCTCTCCATCATCTCCATTCCAAAACTACCGTCTCGCCTCTCCCTCTTCTGGTCTTCTCCATTGCAAAACCACCTCCTCCCTCTCCATCATCTCCATTCCAAAACCACCGTCTCGCCTCTCCCTCTTCTGATCTTCTCCATTGCAAAACCACCTCCTCTCCTCTCCATCATCTCCATTCCAAAACCACCGCCTCGCCTCTCCCTCTTCTCTATTGCAAGACCACCGTCTCTCCTCCCATCTTCCAAAGCTAGCACCGGACCACTCAGAAGGACATCTATGGAGAGGATGCAGCAGCGAATCAGGCAGATCGCCGGCGGCGACCAGGAAAAGTTAGCCAGGTTGAAGGAGATCCTTAGTTGGTTTGACAATGAGTGGGAGATTTCGAGGACGGTGCGGGCCATGTGGCAATGTATGCGAAAGAGCGAGACGGCGGCGATGAGGGCGGCGATGTACATGTACTCGGCAGCAGTCACGCCGCAGTCCTCCGAGTTCATTGAGTATCTCCTCTGGGCGATGGAGCAGACAGATTCGCCCGAGGCGACAGTCAGGTGGAGGTGGTGGGCGTACAGGTCGAAGGTCGAGCACCCAGAGGATAACGAATCGATCGAGTATGGTGTGCCGTTCGTGAGGGTGCAAAGCCAGCCGGAGCCACATGAGTATTCGTTCTCCCACCGCAAGAGGAGGCCGGATGGCGCGACGTCGCTTCCCCGCTGTTCTCCACGGTTCCCTCGACGCTCGCCTCATTTCAACGGCGGCGGTAGGGTTTAAGGTAAGCTTCGCACTAACCTAATCTTCCACCTGCTCATGCTTACAATCAGTGTGACAGCTAATCAAAATCATGCTTACAATCAATCTCCGAGTACTACGCCAATCACCCTAAAATAGCTCTGGACCTTTGGGTCAAAGTTGTGACACAGTGTACAAATAAAGAAAAATAGATTGGTGCTTCTTTCAGAAAAGAGTACTCCCTAGAAAACTGCCAATATAAGCTACTAGTATTTGGTTAGATGATTTGCTACCGAGAAAGATCCGTCCACAGAGAGCGCCACACATCCCACTGGTGGTGGTGGATGCCAATGCGTGCATGCATCATGGTTGGTCTCGGTAATTTTTACTTGGCACACCTCGCACTCTGCATATATGTCGGTTCCATGCGTACATTTGTGCAGTTCCACCAAAATGCAGCTGAATAACCCTGTTTGCACAGATAATGAAAAAGCATGATTACATTATAGTGGCACTAGTTGATGAAACACACAAAATAAATAGAAGAAAATATTGCGATAGTATCATAGTATGCCATTCTGCAAGGGCGAGATGGGCCCTGCGACGCCTCATACGGTACGCCTCATACTGGACATCGTCCCAAGTCTCCCAGATACACCTTGTGCCAATGATGAACATCAGTGTACAGCGGTAGTACAAGGAGGCACCTTGAGACATTCAAATCTCTATTTTTGTACATATCAACTAAAATTAAGCACCCCAGTTTGCAGAAACGCTTAAACATTAACAATGGGACTAGTTGATGAAACATACATTAACAAAGAGAAGCACTTTCATTATCTACATTGGAAATGAAATGATAGAGATGACACTCGCTCTATTTTAACTGTATTATTACTTCATTTTATCAGTGACACTAGGGTCGAGCAGGTGGCAAACGAGGTGTACCGTGCGTCGCAAGGATGGAGGCCGGGGGTGCTTAGACTGGGATGCTGAAGCTGGCTCTTTCAGTCACGAACATGGATGATTCAATTCATGGGACCTTTTGGTGCAGTTCACCTAAAATGAAGCAATGTCCCGTGAGCTAGCAACTTCTTCTTCAATTTTTTTTAAGAAAAGGGCTCCAGCCCCGGTTCCATTTCCATCAGAAAACGAAACCCACAGAGCTTCTTCTTCATTAGTTGCAATAAAATTGAGCAACATCAAGGTTTGTTGTGAAGCTCCAGGAATGCTCAACTATAATTTGGATATCATTTGTGCAGTTCAGCTAAGATCGAGCGTGAAATGTATATCTCTGTTTGCACAAAAAAGGTGGAAAGGAGGGTGACTAACAAGTGATGAACCATGCATCAAATGAAAAGAAGCATGTTCCTTATCTGAATGGGAATCCTACAAGGACAGTAGCAATTTCTAAAGCACTGGCATTGCTAGATATTAGTGTGGGCATTAGGATTAACTATGACAACCGTTAAATACGACATTACTTTGGGCACGGGAGAGTAGGCGGACCAGGACAGTTGCATTTCTAACGAAAAGAACCAACTTATCTTAATGGGAAATTTTAGTAGGACATGTAAAGAAGTGCCATTGATTCATATTACTGGAGGCATTACAAAAACAACATTGGTTTAACGTGTCCTTACTTTTAACAGTGCGACTGCTACATTTTACCAGTGGCATTACATAAGAGTGGCTCGGGGAAACAAACATCAGAACAGGATATCTGGGTTGGTCCCATTTTTGTTCAGTATAGCCACCTTATACTGTGTGAGGCTAGCAAATCTAGTGCTGGACTTACTCTGTTGACTTGTCCCCCAGTCCCCACTTTCTTTCCTTTTTCAACCAATAGATCGAGTTTATATTGAGTTTGTACTGCGTTTCCCTTTATTTCCCTATTAGACCTAGAGACCAGTTGGATAGCCAGTCTCTGCTACTTTTCGCCCCCATTATTTCCTCTTTCGACCAAGTCCTAGATTCAGGTAACAAATCCTCCCCACCCCCACCCCCTTTCTTCCTTGTTTGAACCAAGTAGTACTAGATTCGAGTGCATGAACTAGTTTTACCTCTTAAACATAAAAAAATTAGGTGGTTTTCGAACAGCCGATCGATCCTATCTACGAGGGGGCCTGAGAAATAGTAAAAGATACAAATGCAGCAACGTCAGGAGCTCGGGAAGTAGAGCAAGGCCGGTTTCGAAGGAAGTTATACCTGATGGTCGCCGGGATGTCGCTAGGTGGGCGGCGGGAGGCCGGATCTGCCCACACTACGACAGCAAGGAAGAAGGGGTCGGAGGCCCTCCCTCGCCAGCGGTGCTTGGGAGAGAACGGCAAGGCAGGCTGATCGGGACGCGCCCAGCAGTGGGTAAGAGCCGTCGCCGAGGACGACCGCGTGAACGTTGCACCTTCTCACCTTCCCCGGCGGAGAGGATCCGGCTGGATCTGTGACCAGCGGTGAGCAGAGAGAGAGAGAGAGAGAGAGTGTGGCCACCGCTGTCGTGTTTAGATCTGGAGAGGCCGAGACAGTGTGAAGAGAGCAACACTAGCAAGCAAGCGCGGAGGCTTCTGCCTATATAGTGGAGTAGTACTAGTTTTGTTTTGTCTACCGGAGCCGGCTTGACCTCGTCAATGACTGTCGAGAAGTCTTCATGCACGTGGCCCGGAGGCGCAGTTGTCGTCATTTTGATCTGAAGCGCCGGGTTATAACATATAACACAAAAAAATGCCACATGACAAGAAATCATAACCTCACTGCCCAAAGGAGACAACATGAATCCCGACGGACAAACTAGACGAGGAACAAAGCTCAAATTAAAGATAAACTCGTAGAAAAGGGGTCTGTCGATAGATGTCCTAATTAACATAGCCGGTTTGACCTAGATGGCAGCCGAGTAGTCACTGTTCGTGCATGTGCCCCCAATGACTAGCCCAACTCAGTTGTTGCTGTTTAACCCTCGCGGTGATCCGAAGCACATGACACCTAATTTTGCGAGATGACAAGAAACCTTTTTTTAGATTTCTCACCACAACTACATCCATGTACAACACAGCCTGCATGATACGTAGACGATAGCCAATCCAGGCGTGTCTGCTGGAGTCTGGTCACATGCATGGACGAACTGATCTTCCGTGTCTTGCAGGGATCGTCCAGGGACCAATGTAGTACAACACTTCTCTAGTACTATCGCTCGTCTCCCTCTTCTATTAAGTCACCCGACTTGCGGGGCCGGGGAGTGTGCCTATGGTCAGTTCTCAATTGCCATCCCACATGTGTGTGCAAACGCAATATGACGCGCGTTCCATTCGGAGAGCAGCGTGCCAGACCGACCGACCGTCTGGGGTGCGACGCGAATGCGACGGGCGTGCTGTATACTCCGTACATGTGTACCGCCATTTTCTAGACGCTTTGCTCCATGGAGCGGGTGCAATCCATGGATACAAAATTAGTATACTGTATACTATTTAAAAGTCGAGGGCGGGGCTTTTCCTGCGCGGTAGGCGGGGCAGTTCCGCCTAGTCGGTTCGACAGAGACGCGAGAAGACGAGGGAGTAGGCTGCTGCAAACGTGGGGCTGTGTGATTTGACAGCGAGTTACTGCTGGACAGGTGGGGCCCCGTGATCTGACTTGCCATTATCATTTTAACTGCGGTGCTACGACCGGCGTGAGTCTCCCGATTCCTGACCACCTCCATACAGGTGCCTCTCCCAATGCTCCAACATGTAGTAGAGGCTGGCTCTTGCATGAGAGCCCACTTCTCCACTTTTTTCCTTGCCTCTCTTTCCTCCACATATGCAAAAATGCCATGTAAAGTGCACTATTGTACTTACTTTTACTTGCTCCTACAGGTGCTTAAGCTTGCCACATAGGCATAAAGTCTGATGTGGCAAGTTAATCAAGAAGAGAGAGACTAGTTTGGTGACCCAAGGAAGAAACGGTGCTAAGCGCGTGTACCTAGGTGAAAAGACACTTTTGAGTCTATAGCTAATTAAATGAAGCAAACTTAGCAACACCATTTCATTGGAAGAGGTCACTCCTTGGCAAATGCAATAAATACTAGTACTCCCTGTGTCCCATAATATAAGAACGTTTTTGGCACTACACTAGTGTCAAAAACGTTCTTATATTATGGGATGGAGGGAGTACGAAGAAAGAGATAGAGAGGAGTAAAAAAAATACACTTATAGCCAACCTTATAGCCAACCTTGTTGTAGTATGAGTGACTAAGTGATGACTATGTATGACATGCCAACATCAGATAGCCTAACGCACCGTGTTAAATCTCCAAGGGCGCGACCGCGCGAGCGACGCGATGGTCGTGGTAGGCGCGACCATGATACGGGCTGCTGGCAGCCCTTGGATCTGAGATCAAACGGTCGCATTCTAAGTTGCTGAAAATTTGCAGAATAACCCTCCAGGATAGGATATTCACCCATAGGTCTAGAATCACGCCATGCAACCGTTCGATCTCAGATCCAAGGGCTCTTGGAAGCCCGTATCATGGGAGAATGGAAAGCCACTACCCTACCGTTCGCACGCTGGCAGTTCGCTCCTACTCGTCCGCGCACGTCCTTCAATACTACAGCGGTTCGCTCCTAGTCATCCCGTCCATTCACATTACGACAGTTCCACTAATCCTAACCCCCTCCGAATCCATGGCGTCCCAAATCTCCACGATCGGCGGTGAGTACAAGGTTAGAACCATCACCGGCGATGAGTTTGACGTCATCTACACCCGTTCTTTCGCGACGGTGAAAGGATGCCTTTCTCGCTTCAGACGCATGTTCGAAAACTCAGATGATGAGTGGGTCGCTGGGCTACATGTTGAGTACACCACAGTCCTGGGACGAGAGAAGGATCTAAAGGACGAAGAGAGGAAGAAGCCCGCCATGATCCAGGTTTGCGTACATAACGTTTGCTTGGTCTACCACATATGCCATGCCGACGTTGAGTGCCAGGATTTTAAGAACTTCCTCAAGGACAAAACAGTGAAATTCATTACTGTAGACTTTAAGAACGACAAAGAAGTCCTGGGTCGGATAGGCCTCGTTGTAGGCAACCCCTTCGACCTCCAGAAGAATCGGCTGGTGCCCTCTCGTCATCCTTCAATGCTGACCCTGGCAGGAGCCATGGTTCATCCTTCGTACCGTAAACTGGAGAAACCTCATTACACGTTTCATCGTCATGCATGGCAGCGGAATGTACTAGATATAGACCACATCCACTACGCTGCAATGGATGGCTACCTTTGTTTCCATATCTACAAGGGTTGGATGAAGAGCAACAGCCAAGTGTGCGGTTCAAGCAAAGAAGTATCGGCCAAGAGGAAGAGGGACAAGGACGAAGTCGAGGACGTGGACGAGGACTCCGAGTAAGGTGGCAGTGTCGTTGCTCATGGTGGTTCTAATGCAGTGTCTACCGGAATAGTTGCAAAGTTTAATTTCAGGTGTGCTTAATTTAATTTGAGGGGTGTGTTGTGCTGAGCCCCCAGCAGAACTATGTTATGTTTGTTCTCGTTACTTTAACTCTTCAGTACGTACATACTAGTATTTCTTACATTTCATCTTTTAGTTGGTATAGTACTACCACTCGTTTCTTCACATTATATATGTACAATATATATGGCCAACATCACATAGCCAGCAGTTTAGTTGTCAAAGAATTTTAGGGTGCTTAGTTTTGTCAAAGAATTCCAGGATGCTTAGCGGGTGCTTGGATCCAAGGGACTTATTTTAGTCTGACTAAAAATAGTCTCTTTAAGAGGCTAAAGTTCCAAGCACCCCTGACTAAAGAGGGGCTAAAACTAGTCTTGAGACTAATTTTTTTTAGTCAGGGGTACCCCTACTAAAATGTGGATTAGTCCCCTCTCTACTCATTTAACTCCTCTCCTTTAACACAGGCGAGTTCTGGATTGGAGGGTTTGGAGGATAATAAATGCTCATTAACTTGATTTTAGCCTTTTTAGTATTTGGATCCAAGCATGGGTGAGGCTAGCATGTTTTAGTCCCAGTACTTTTAGTCATGGGACTAAAACGTATCCAAGCACCCTCTTAGTTTTATTTGAGGGGTGGCTTGTGCTGGACACCATTATTGTGACTAGCCTTTTTAATAGTACTATATGCATAATTTGGCGACGAGCGCTCTCTATATGTACCACCTTTTTTTTAATTTCAAGTTTTGCTCCATGGCGCAATCCATCGATACTACTGCTGTACAAAAGTATACATTTTTTAAAAGGCTAGAGGGCGGTGCAGTCTAGATTGGTCGGTTTCACGAGAGGCGAGGGCCTTTGTGATTTGACGGCTCATTACTGCTGGAAGGCGGGGCCTTGTGATTTGACTGCTCGTATAAATGCGCCGACGACCTGATCGAGGAGGAGCAAAGAACCGTGCGGTATACTCAAGTTTTCCACTGGAGTAGTACTGCGACGGAGGAGCACGAAACACGGCAGCCCAGTGCCATATGGCAATAAAAAATGATCTAATTTGCTAGTCATCTCATTGTTAGCATTGTTCTATTCATTCCCTAAAAAAACATTGTTCTATTCATGCCTCGCAGAGAACGTGACACGTGCGGCGAAACACCCGAAGAAAAAGATGAAACACAGGAGCAAAAGATGAAGGAAGATTATCACCCCAAATGATCTAATTCACCACGGAGTCGTAACTGCTTCTTCATCACCTCCACGACCTCCATCTCCTTGCGCGTCTCCTCCGCCATCTTCTGCATTCTGTCCATGACGCGGGATTTCTTGACGCGAGCCTTCATCATCTGTTCCACGGCCGCAGTACCTTGACAGCAGTCGGGTGCTCGATGCGGAGCTTCGCCAACTCCTCCTTCTGTTCCATGACGAGGGCCTGCAGCATCTTCATCGAGGAACTACTATTCTCATGCAGCTTCTTCCAGCCGGCGTTCTTCTCCTTCAACAGGTCGATCTTGTGGCAGAGCTTCGCCTTGTCCTCCTGAAGTCGCAGGATTTCGCCGGTCGCCTTCTTCTCCGAGGGAATGCTCTTCTTCAGCAGCATCACCAAGCCGGCGGTCAACTCCCCCTGCTGATTGAGCTCAGCGAGCATGTCATCGAGGCTCTCCTTCAGCAACTCCATCAAGCCTTGGATGAACTCCTTCTGCTTATTGAGCTGATCGGGCATGCCGTCGAGGGATAACGACTCCAGCTCCGCCGGCTCGGCATGTTCGCCTCCACGGCTAGGGCGCTCCTGGGAGCCATCACCTGCCCGTGAGAGATCTTTCGAGGTCTCTGCGTGGCGGCGAGCCCTCTTTTTTTCCGCGGCCTTGGTTGCCGCTCCCTTGTTACGAGTAGTTCTCGACCTAGAGCTCTGCTCACCGGCCATGGCAACGACGGACGAAGAAGAAGCACTTATGAGGAGGAAAGGTAGAGTAATTTTCGGTTAGGTAGTTCCCCTTTTTATAACCTAAGTACTAGCACTAGTACTAATACCTGCATAGTGGGAACACATTCAGGTTTGGTACGTACTAGTATGTGTGAGCAGGCTTTCGAATGTGATGGGAACAAGGTAAAGATTAATTGATGGTTTTGGTTTCGAGGCCCGAAACGGCTCCCGATGAGTTTAGCGGAACATAAATTTCAAGTACTACACTGCTCAAATGCGTAAATATTATGTTACTGTCAAAAATTGGCACAAAATACGAAGGAGACCAATGGAAGTACTACTAGCAACCCACGATTTAACTACTCGCATGCGCGCAGTGGAGTAATAATGTCTTTCTTCCGCCCTCACGTCCACTCAATTTGCATGCGCTGTATTAATTGACCATCAATGAAGTGAACGACTTTACACGCGTCAAATTATCACATGGGGTGGATCTTGGTACAAAATTGTGTCCGCCCGTGTACCCGCGTGTGCGTGCGAGGGAATGAGTGCGTGCGTGCACATCTTCGCTTCATGCATGTACCGCCAGTATGGCTCAGGGAGGACGAGTACATTCTTCTGGAACCAGCAGCACGTCACTGTGATCAATCCACGCAAGGAGGTCGCGACAACACCTCCACATGTGCCACGTGGCTTCATGAACTGTAAGAGAGACACTGTGTAGCGTGCCATTGGTATTCTAATTTACGTGTTTTGCACATACTCGAAGTACTAGTAAGGTACACGTGCATTGCACGCATTAGATTTTGCAACCAAATTATGAATAAATACCACACTATAGCATGTAAGCTCTGAGTCATATATGCCTGATGTAGCCCTTCATTTAATTCTTATAGTTCATCTCATTCAAAATCAATTAGTTTTTATAAAAAATCTAAGAACGCAGGAATAGGAAAAACATGGGATTATAGTGGAATGTCGTCTTGAATCCTACAGGATTGTACGAGTGTTTGATTGTGCATAGAAAAAACACAGAATTCTTTCAAAGAGGTTTGAGTGGATGGGATGTTTCCTATGAAATCTAGTGCAAATGAATCATATGGAAAAATTCCTATGGTTTACAATCCTACGAATCAAACAACCAAGATAGGAAAAATTCCTAATGATTAGAATCCTCCAAAATTCCTTTGAGAATCCTTTGAATCAAAGAAGCCCTTAATCTATTTTATGATTCATGGAATTGTGCGTTGTAAAGCATAAAGTAAAAACAAATAATGGCAATTCAACTAGAAAAAAAGTTTGGGCACTTATGATACGGAAGATTCTAGAACAAAAGAGAACCACTGTTGTTTTGAGGTTTGTGCATTATGCTTAAGTTCAACCATGGAGTCTGCTAGATTGTACATGTGGCAAAATCCGGTGGGGGCTAGAAGATGGTGCGAGGGGCCGAGTGGAGGGAGACTATGAAGGAATGCACAATTGCGAGATCGATATTTAGAGAGAGGGGGTGAACACGTGCGCTGTTGCGCGTAGTGGTGGAGCCATGAAAAATAAATGAGCTAGGGGGCCAAGCATTGCTAATCCTTTACGAGGAGGGTCAATTCATGAACTTAAACCATTTTTAGCAGCAATTGTCTAATGATCACATTCATATTAGCCTCGATATATAGTGATGTTAGGGGGGGGAGGGGGGCAGGGCCCTTACTGCCCCTGTCTTTGCCATCATGCACGCGTCTGAGAGATGAAGCGGAAGGCATGGATGATGAGAGGGGGACGTTGGATATATAATTAATGTGGGTGTATTAGCTATATATGTTAATCCTATATAGAGAGGTATAGATTGATCGATGTGGACGTGGGAAAGAGGGTGAGACCTCACTGGATATATCGATTGATCGGTTTGTGTGGAAAACTATGAAAGACCTAGCTATATACACACATACATAGAGGAACATCGATCGTTGCACATGCATGCGTGAGAGATAAAGAATGCCCGATATGATGGAGAGGGGGATGTGTGTGGGTGTGTGCCTTCATGGGAGACCGACCTAAAGAAAAAGATTGTATGCGTGCGATGGATAATGCCGACTGGTAGTGTGTGTGCATGCATGCACGAGAGAAAGTTAGTGGTACAATTATAAAGAGAAGACTACTGTGTGGGTGTAAAAGAATAGGTGAGGTCATAATCAATGTAAAGTTGAATTCAAATATTTGAATAAGAGATCCTGATGTTTGAAACCCATGCATGCATGAATATAACGGAGATCTGCGCGGTGTGGTTTGGAAACGAGCATGTTGTAATGTATACACATTGAACAAGGTCAGACTGATTTGAATTTGAGATACCGATGGCAGACATCATTTGGCCACGTCGCATCCATGCATGGACACACTATTCTAATTGGAGATGATGGGCGGCTTTCGCATCACATATCTATATCTATACCCCTATATATATATATTTTATTTTTTATATTTTTATATTGTGTGCGGGTAACTTTAACTTTGAAGATGGTCGTTGGATGAGGCGAATCCGATGGTCCAAAGATGGCAAATTTGAGCACTACTGGCCGTTGGATATCATCTAGATTCCACCAGATTTCGCCACATGTATAATCTAGAAGACTCCATGGTTGAACTTAAGCATAATGCACAAACATCAAAACACAAGCACTTCTTATTTGTTCTAGAATCTTCCGTATCAGAATTGCCCAAATGTTTTTCTACATGATTTGCCATTATTTGTTTTTACTTTATTTCTTACGACGCACAATTCCATGAATCTTAAAATAGATTAGCTTTGTTGTAAAAACTAGATGATTTTGAATGAAATGAACTATAAGAATTAAACGAACATCTACGTCATGCATATATGACTCAAAGCTTGCATGCTATACTATGGTATTTATTCATAATTTGGTTGCCAAATCTCATGCGTGCAATGCACCTGTACCTTACTCTAGTCTAAATGGTGTTTGTGTGTGTTGTGCGTGTTGAGGTGCAAATTGTCTTTTTTTTGGGTACATGTTAAGCTTGTTCTTCCGAAATTCAAGCCGCGCCTTGTTATGCCGAAAATTCAAGCTAGCGTCTCTGTCTATCGTGCTGCGAAACTCCCGCCTCTTCAACCCGCGCCTTGTTAGCCCGAAATATTTAAGATATATCTTTGTCTCGTTGTGCTCCGAAAACTCCCTCCATCTCAACCCGCGCCTTGCTATTCCGAAATTACAACGCGCGCGAAAACTCCCACCTCCTATGAAATCCCGACACGCGAAATGCCCGTGGTACCCCTGAACGGAAAAACCGCCTCAAATCGGTGGGGGTACTTTCGTAATTTACCCCACATTTCGGATAAGCGCGTCTCTAAGCCATGGTTCCCCACTGCTATCCCATCCGCCCACCCATTCGTACACCGAGGCCGCGAAAACCCGCGACGAAACCCCACACCCTGCTCCGTCCGCCACCCAGCCGGAGCCTCTTCCCCGATGACGTCGTCCACAGCAATACCTCGACGTCCCTCATCCACCGTACCGGATGAGGATCCGTCATCGATCTCATCGTCCCGCCGGTTCAGCCACCCCGTCCTCCACCTCCAAGGAGCTGCCCCGATGTTCCCCTCGTCTTTCGCGCCACCTCCATTCCCACACCGCCGTCTTCACCTGCACCACCGGAAGAGCATCATCATCACCGTTTCCTCGGATGAAGCTGCGGCCTAATCGGCTCCACCAAAGAGGTTGTACACTAATCGCCGCATTTTCTTCTTGATTCGATCTCACGGTGCTGCCGGCGCTCGGTCCCGAGCCGACACGGCGCGGCTCCATCCACGGCGGCGTCGCCGGCCACTTCCTGCACAACGTCGCTCTCCCGGCGGCGATGTCCACATCAGTAGGAGCTGCTGCTGCTTTAGCTCTTGCTTGCGTTGCTCCTCTGCTCTTGCTCTCGGTCCCCTGCCTGGTCTGCTCTTGCTATTGCTCTTGCTCGCGCTACTGCTCTCACTCTTGCTCTTGCTTGCGATGTTGCTCCGATTTAGCTACACTTCAGTCGACTGAATCGACTTTTGGGTCAGTCGATTTTCAGGGGGTGGGGGGCTCGCCGGGGTGAAGGAAGAACCAGCCGCAGCGGGGAGGGGGGCTCGCCGGAGAGGTACCCCACTATCTATATTAGGGTTCAGGATGGGGGCGGTGGTCGCCGGCGGTGGCGGGGCGTTGGCGGGGCGGTGGCGTGGGGATCGCCGGAGAAAAAGCTCGGCATGGGGGGGCCTAGAGGGATGGCCGGGGCGGCGGCGGACCGGCAGTGGGGAGTGTTTTCGGGGCGGGCGGGGCGGCGCACCGCCGGCCGCGGGCGGCGGGGGGCTGCTGTTTGGCCGGTGGTGGCTGGCGGCTCAGGGGGGTGGAGGTTGAAGATGAACCGCAGGCCCTTGATTTCGTATCCAACGGCAGCAAAATCGACTGACCAGAGATGAAAAAGTCAGTCGACCGACGTGTAGCCTCACCTTGCTAGTGCGTTCAGTTTCGACAGCAAAATTCAGTTTCGACAGCAAAATCCAGTTTTGACAGTTAAGTTCAGTTTCGACAGTTAAGTTCAGTTTCGACAGTTAAATTCAGTTTCGAAAGTTAAGTTCAGAGATGAGCGGCTGATGTATTTTACATCTAGCACTTTGTGGTTATGTATTTTACGTCATGTATTGGAGATGCTATTAGAATTCCACTCAGGTTAACGTTGTTCGTTGTCTCTCTTGTCCTGCTTCAGCCTCGGCGTTGTACAACTCACTGGAGCTGCTCCAACGATGAAACCCTCCATCACAGCGGAGAAGTACCTCGGGCTCCATCTCCAGACGCCTAAGATCTTCTTCCCCTCCTCCGACAGCCAAGTCAGCCGGAGCATCCTCACCGGCCAACCCAATCACGCTGAGATTGACATGGCTTCGCCAAAGAGGTTGTACACTTGTTGCATGTCTTTTTTACTCTACATGTTATATATATTGTCCACTGAGCACTCGTAGTAACGGGAAATACGATTATTTTATCCTACTATATGACAAGCAGTGAGGTACCAGGCAACTTAGCCATCCGTGATGGACTCTCTTGAACGCCATCATTATTTATCTCTGCGCGTTTGAGCTGTGCATTTGTCGATGGGCCTGGGAGTTGAGCTAGTATGGCAGTGGCCTGGGTCCAAAGTAATAGAAGTAGCACAAAAACATTTTTTTAGTGTAGGATTTTCCTTGCTCAAGCCTGCCTACTAGAATCGCCAGTGCTTGAAAGGAAAAGAGAATGAAAAACATCGGAATTGGAAAGTTTCCTATGGTACTACTTTTCATGAATTTGGTGCAAAGGAATGGAGCAAAGGAAAATTGTAGGATTTGTTCCTTTAGTGTCTCCTTGAAAGAAAAACCGTAGGAATTCTAATTTCCACTTCTCCTCCTTTTCATATTCCTATTCATCAAGCACAAGACTAAGAGATAGTAGCATAATAGAATTATAACCGCACATTTTCTTGTGGTTTGACTTAATCTCACCATGCTTCTTTGCATCCTGTGATCTTCCAATTGTTGTGAATCAAACACCCAGATTGGCAGAAATCCTGTGTTTTTAAATTCTCTATTTTGCACGTGCATTCCTATCCTATACCTGTCTATTTCCTATCCCTGCATTGTTAGAATCCTCAAATTCAAACAAGCCCTTACTCAATTACTTCTGTTACAGATATGTGTCAAAGAAAACCTTGTGTGGTTTGTCCTGCTCCTGCGGCGTTGTGTTCCACCCCAGCTCAGCTGCTCCAACGACGGAAGGGTTCACCACAGCAGGGATCTGCTCTCCAGACTGTCTTTCGCCGCCTCAGATCTTCTTCCCCGCCGCTGGCAGCCACGGCAACTGCATTACCATCATCAACTGAGCAGATGACCTTGAGGACTACACGGGTCCGCAAGAGAGGTCGCACTCTTCCGTGTCTGCTTACGTTATGCGTCGCTTAATATGATGACATGCTACATTATCGTCGTGTTCACCTATTAGACTCCGAGTCAGGTCCAAACTAATGCTGAAACTTGAGTTTTTAAATGGTTGTGGGGTACATATTGGGGCAGCAATCAGTACTATCTGTCTACTATCTGGTTAATCTCCGGTGTCTACTATGAGTTTCATGTTGGGTGCAAACAAACATTAAAGGAGCCATTATCTGTATTTTTTAACTAAAGCTATTATCTGCCTGCTATCACTGGTTTTGGGTCTATCCACAGTTTGCTACCATCACTCTGGATTTGTGCATGCATTCCTTACATAATATCACTATGTTTTATTCCTATGCATGCCAGTTATTGTACACAATGGAACTGATCATGTAGAGCAAAAGAGACGAGCCTTGCGTGGCAATAAAATTTCATGCAGACGTCGTTCCATGGTGGGCGCAAGGCAGCCCCCCTCCACCCATTTCGGATCGTAATCAAGAGGAAGATAACTGTTCTGAGGGGGATTCAGAAGGAGAAGACCACTCCTATTTACCCATGAGGTCTTCGCTCTAACTTGGCATGCTGATGTTGGTAATATCATGCATATGGTGCCTTGCATTGCTTACTGTATACATTAAAGATGTCATCTGCTTAGTTTAGACATGCTTTGTGTCAATGCCATCTGTTTAGTTTCTTTATCGTATATGTGAATCATGCAATGCCATCTTGTCTAGCCAGGCATCATATATGTGAATTTTGCAATGCCACCCTGGTTAGCCAGTCATCTTATATGTGAATTATATCATGCCATCATTTTTTTATTACGTGTTAAATTTGTCAACAATTTTAGTACATTCAATTACTCTTCCTGTGCATCAGCCATTCGGCACGGTCATGGAAAAATTTGGAGTGGAAACAAGGTCTTCAGAGCAGACAATGCTATCTGACGAAGCGCATGTCTTGCTGGTTACCGATAGCTCCTCAGAGGAGGATTCAGAGACAGATGACCAGTCATATTTCCCCCCGAGGTGCATGCCCTAACTTGGCAGGGTTATGTTGCTCATATCGTGCGTATGGTATCTTGCATTGCTATGTCATTTGCTTAGTTTAGACATGCTTTGTGTGAATGCCACCTGTTTAGTGTCTAATTACCATATATGTGAATTATGCAATGCCATCTTGTTGCAAGACATTATATATGTGAATTATGCAATGTTATCTTGTTGCAAGGCATTATGTATGTGAATTATGCAATGCCATGCTGTTTAGGCAAGCGTCATATATGTGAATTATATCATGCCGTCCTTTTTTTGTATTTCTCATTGCTTTTGTCGACAATGTTTGTATATTCAACTGCTCTTCCTGTGTATCAGCCATTTGAATTGGTGACGGAGAAATCTGGAGTGAAAACAAGGTCTTCAGAGCAGACAATGCTACCTGCTGAAGCAGATATCTTGCTGGTTACAGATAACTCTTCAGAGGAGGATTCAGAGGCAGATGACCAGTCTTATTATCCCCCTGAGGTGTATGCTCAAACTTGGCAGGGTTATATTACTCATATAATGCATATGTTGTATTGCAACGCTTAGTTTTTACATCATATACACAATATTGAATGCCATCTCCTTAGTTGACACATCATATATGCAATTGCCCTCTGCTCACTTCCTTAGTATATAAATCATATATTTGAATTATGTCATGCCATGATGTTTACATAGACATCATGTATCTGAATTATGGCATGCCAACCCATTTTCTAAAGACATAATATAGTTATATCATCTCATCCTGTTTACATAGTCATCATATTTTAAATTATGTCATTCTATCCGTGAATTATATCATGCCATCATGTTTCGATCGACGGCATGTTTGTGATTTATGGCATGCCAACCACTTTAATAGACACATCGTATAGTTATATCATGTCATCCTGTTTACATAGTCATCATATTTTGAAGTATGTCATTCTATCCTGTTTAGTTAGCCATCATACATGAAATTGTGTCATGCTATCCTGTTTAATTAGCCATCATATATGTGAAATTATGTCCTGCTATTGTGTTTGCTTAGACAACATAAATGTGAATTATTTCATGCCCTGTTTTCTTCCCTACTATCCATTGCACCTGTCTATCTTACAATGTCTGTACATTCAATTACTTTTCTTGTTTATCAGCCATTTCAATTGAAGGGAGTGATGGCAGTATCTGTGGGAGTAAAAACACGGTCTTCAGAAAATATCGTGCTACCTGTCGATGCAGATAGAACCACAGTTGTACTTGCCCAAGAACCAGCCCTACCACACATAACCCACACTCATGCAGATTGTACCCCTACCCAGTTGGACAGAGAACCAGCTACACCCCTTCTAACCCCAACCCAGCAGATAGACACCCAGTTCCCGTTGACGCAGCACCGTCTCCACCACAGAGCACCCAAACACGAGCATTTAGTAAGGCAACTGCAGTGCCCAAATCACGAGGACCACCACTCCAAAACCGAAGTCAACGCTTAAAGCAGAAGAAGAATTGTTCTCAGGTCAGGTTCCGTAGCTATGGTTCATACTACTTTGCTCTTGCATCACTGTATTTACTGATACCAACTAATTTCAAATTTGAAGGATGCAAATGAAACTCCAATGGCGCAACAGGTATGTTTTAAACCTGTTTCTTCAACGTGTTTGGCTGTTTGCTGTTGTAACTTGCTCTATGTTGATTTCAGTTTCAATTGAATAAACAATTATGTTCTCATGCCATGCACATTACAAGTGTTGTTATTGCTGTGTAGTTTTCCACACTTATATTCTGTCTATGCTGCTTTGTCCTAAATAGATATGATTCGAACTGTATCTATCTTGATTTGGCAACATAAACTAGAATGATATAGACCATATAGTGACCATACTACATAGATATATGTTTGTTTCATGCTGTTATCCTGTCCACCTTACTACTGAACTGGTTTACCAAAATGAGTTTCATATACTACATTGTAAACCTGAGATGTGTTTGTTTGTTTCTCTTTTAGAACGCGGATAAAATATTGGAGAAGAGTACCCTGTTATGCAATGGTAAAGGAAGTAATGCAGATAAGGTTCAAGATAGTGAGACATCCCTGTTGGTCTCCAAGAAAGCTGATAGAAACTATATTCAAGACACTGAGACAACCCCAAAGTCCTGTCTTGATGTAGTGTTCGAGTTACTGGCTACCACTGCTGGCACCAGCTCTTCGAACTCGTTGCCTGAATCAGTTCGGCTTCTTGAGTCTCAACTTCAAGTTGAAAGACTGTTGGGGAACGTAGCAATAATTCAAAATTTTCCTACGTGTCACCAAGATCAATCTAGGAGATGCTAGCAACGAGAGAGAGGGAGTGCATCTTCATACCCTTGAAGATCGCTAAGCGGAAGCGTTACAAGAACGCGGTTGATGGAGTCGTACTCGCGGCGATTCAAATCGCAGAAGATCCGATCTAGCGCCGAACGGACGGCGCCTCCGCGTTCAACACATGTACAGCCCGGGGACGTCTCCTCCTTCTTGATCCAGCAAGGGGAGAGGAGAAGTTGAGGGAGAACTCCAGCAGCACGACGGCGTGGTGGCAATGGAGCTCGTGGTTCTCCGGCAGAGCTTCGCTAAGCACTACGGAGGAGCAGGAGGAGTTGGAGGAGGAGAGGGCTGCGCCAGGCCAGGGTGTGCGGCTGCCCTCCCACCCCCTCACTATATATAGTGGGAAGGGGAGAGGGGCCGGCCCCTCTAGATGGATCTAGAGGAGGAGGCGGCGGCCAGGGGAAACCCTAGATGGGTTTGGGCGCCCCACCCCCTAGGAAACTTGCCCCCCAAGCCGGGAGGGGCGGCTGCCCTAGGGGTGGCGCCCCCACCTCTCCTGGTTACGTGAGAGGGGTTGGGAGGGGCGCACAGCCCCTTAGTGGGCTGGTTTTCCCCTTCCCCTTGGCCCATAAGGCCCCCAAACGCTTGCCGGGGCCTCCGAAACCCCTTTCGGACATGCTGGCCATAGCCTGGTACCCCGGAACAATTCCGGACTCCAATACCCTTCATCCAATATACCGATCTTCACCTCCGGACCATTCCGGAGCTCCTCGTCATGTCCGGGATCTCATCCGGGACTCCGAACAACCTTCGGTAACCACATACTATTTCCCATAACAACTCTAGCGTCACCGAACCTTAAGTGTGTAGACCCTATGGGTTCGGGAACCATGCAGACATGACCGAGACACCTCTCCGGCCAATAACCAACAGCGGGATCTGGATACCCATATTGGCTCCCACATGTTCCACGATGATCTCATCGGATGAACCACGATGTCGGGGATTCAATCAATCCCGTATACAATTCCCTTTGTCTATCGATATGTTACTTGCCTGAGATTCGATCGTCGGTATCCCTATACCTTGTTCAATCTCGTTACCGGCAAGTCTCTTTACTCGTTCTGTAATGCATGATCCCGTGGCTAACTCATTAGTCACATTGAGCTCATTATGATGATGCATTACCGAGTGGGCCCAGAGATACCTCTTCGTCATACGGAGTGACAAATCCCAGTCTCGATTCGTGCCAACCCAACAGACACTTTCGGAGATACCTGTAGTGCACGTTTATAGCCACCCAGTTACGTTGTGACGTTTGGTACACCCAAAGCATTCCTACGGTATCCGGGAGTTGCACAATCTCATGGTCTAA
Source organism: Aegilops tauschii subsp. strangulata (assembly GCF_002575655.3). Classification (NCBI taxonomy): domain Eukaryota; kingdom Viridiplantae; phylum Streptophyta; class Magnoliopsida; order Poales; family Poaceae; genus Aegilops; species Aegilops tauschii. The sequence goes on from NC_053035.3 coordinate 59,999,420, forward strand.
GGAAACGATACTTGACATTAGAAAAGCTCTTAGCAAACGAACTACACGATCTTGTGCTATGCTTAGGATTGGGTCTTGTCCATCACATCATTCTCCTAATGATGTGATCCCGTTATCAATGACATCCAATGTCCATGGTCAGGAAACCATAACCATCTATTGATCAACGAGCTAGTCAACTAGAGGCTTACTAGGCACATGTTGTGGTCTATGTATTCACACATGTATTACGGCTTCCGGTTAATACAATTATAGCATGCACAATAGACAATTATCATGAACAAGGAAATACAATAATAACCATTTTATTATTGCCTCTAGGGCATATTTCCAACACTCTCCCACTTGCACTAGAGTCAATAATCTAGTTCACATCACTAAGTGATTGTAATGAATCCAACACCCATGGGGTTTGTTCATATATCGCTTGTGAGAGAGGTTATTAGTCAACGGGTCTGAACCTTTCAGATCCGTGTGTGCCTTACAAATCTCTATGTCATCTTGTAGATGCAGCTACCACGCGCTACTTGGAGCTATTCCAAATAACTACTCTACTGTACGAATCCAGTTTACTACTCAGAGTCATCCGGATTAGTGTCAAAGTTTGCATCGACGTGACCCTTTACGACGAACTCTTTTACCACCTCCATAATCGAGAAAATTCCTTAGTCCACAAGTTATTAAGGATAAGTTCGACCGCTGTCATGTGATCCATTCCTAGATCACTCTTGTACCCCTTGACTGACTCATGGCAAGGCACACTTCAGGTGCAGTACACAGCATAGCATACTGTAGAGCCTACGTTTAAAGCATAGGGGACGACCTTCGTCCTTTCTCTCTCTTCTGCCGTGGTCATGTTTTGAGTCTTACTCAACACTCACACCTTGTAACACAGCCAAGAACTCCTTCTTTGCTGATCTATTTTGAACTCCTTCAAAATCTTGTCACGGTATGTATTCATTTGAAAGTACTATTAAGCGTTTTTTATCTATCCTTATAGATCTTGATGCTCAATGTTCAAGTAGCTTAATCCAGGTTTTCCATTGAAAAACACTTTTCAAATAACCTTGTATGCTTTCCAGAAATTCTACATCATTTTTGATCAACAATATGTTAACAACATATACTCATCAAAAGTTCTATAGTGCTCCCACTCACTTCTTTGGAAATACAAGTTTCTCATAAACTTTGTATAAACCCAAAATCTTTGATCATCTCATCAAAGCGTACATTCCAACTCTGAGATGCTTACTCCAATCCTTAGAAGGATTGCTGGAGCTTTGCATACTTGTTAGCATATTTCAGGATTGACAAAACCTTCTGGTTGCATCACATACAACCTTTCCTCAAGAAAATCGTCGAGGAAACAATGTTTTGACATCCTATCTGCAAGATTTCATAAATAATGCAGTAACTGCTAATATAATTCCAACAGACTCTTAGCATCGCTACGAGTGAGAAAGCCTCGTCGTAGTCAACTCCTTGAACTTGTCGGAAAACATCTTAACGACAAGTCGAGCTTTCTTAATGGTGACACTTACCATCATTGTCCGTCTTCCTTTTAAAATCCATCTGCACCCAACAGCCTTACGACCATCAAGTAGTTCTTCCAAAGTCTATACTTTGGTTTTATACATGGATCCTCTCTCGGATTTTATGGCCTCGAGCCATTCGTCGGAATCCGGGCCCACCATCATTTCTCCATAGCTCGTACGTTCATTGTTGTCTAGCAACATGACTTCCAAGATAGGATTACGTACCACTCTGAAGTAGTACGCATCCTTGTCAACCTACGAGGTTTGGTAGTGACTTGATCCGAAGTTTCACGATCACTATCATAAGCTTCCACTTCAGTTGGTGTAGGTGCCACGGGAACAACTTCCTGTGCCTGCTACACACTAGTTGAAGTGACGGTTCAATAACCTCATCAAGTCTCCACCATCCTCCCACTCAATTCTTTCGAGAGAAACTTTTCCTCGAGAAAGGACCCGTTTCTAGAAACAATCACTTTTGCTTCCAGATCTGAAATAGGAGGTATACCCAACTGTTTTGGGTATTCTATGAAGATGCATTTATCCGCTTTGGGTTCGAGCTTATCAGCCTGAAACTTTTTCACATAAGCGTCGCAGCCCCAAACTTTTAAGAAACGACAGCTTAGGTTTCTCTAAACCATAGTTCATACGGTGTCGTCTCAGCGGAATTGCGTGGTGCCCTATTTAAAGTGAATGCGGTTGTCTCTAATGCCTAACCCATAAACGATAGTGTAATTCGATAAGAGACATCATGGTATGCACCATATCCAATAGGGTGCAGTTATGATGTTCGGACACACCATCACACTATGGTGTTCCAGGCGGTATTAGTTGTGAAACAATTTCCACAATGTCTTAATTGTGTGCCAAACTCGTAACTCAGATATTCATCTCTATGATCATATCACAGACATTTTATCCTCTTGTCACGACGATCTTCAGCTTCACTCTGAAATTACTTGAACCTTTCAATAATTCAGACATGTGTTTCATCAAGTAAATATACTCAGCATCTACTCAAATCATCTGCGAAGTAAGAACATAACGATATCCACTACATTCCTCAGCACTCATTGGACTGCACACGTCAAAATGTATTACTTCCAACAAGTTGCTTTCTTGTTCCATCTTACTGAAAACGAGGCCTTTCAGTCATCTTGCCCATGTGTTATGATTTGCATGTCTCAAGTGATTCAAAATCAAGTGAGTCCAAACGATCCATCTGTATGGAGTTTCTTCATGCATATGTACTAATAGACATGGTTCGCATGTCTCAATCTTTTCAAAAACGAGTGAGTCCAAAGATCCATCAACATGGAGCTTCTTCAAGCGTTTTATACCAATATGACTCAAGTGGCAGTGCCACAAGTATGTGGTACTATCATTACTATCTTATATCTTTTGGCATGAACATGTGTATCACTACGATCGAGATTCAATAAACCATTCATTTTAGGTGCAAGACCATTGAAGGTATTATTCTAATAGACAGAGTAACCATTATTCTCCTTAAATGAATAACCGTATTGCGATAAACATAATCCAATCATGTCTATGCTCAACGCAAACACCAAATAACAATTATTTAGGTTTAAGACCAATCTCGATGGTAGAGGGAGCATGCGACGCTTGATCACATCAACCTTGGAAACACTTCCAACACATATCGTCATCTCACCTTTAGCTAGTCTCCGTTTATTCCGTAGCCTTTTATTTCGAGTTACCAACACTTAGCAACCGAACCGGTATCTAATACACTGGTGCTACTAGGAGTACTAGTAAAGTACACATTAATATAATGTATATCCAATATACTTCTGTCGACCTTGCCTTCCTTCTCATCTACCAAGTATCTAGGGTAGTTCTGCTTCAGTGACCGTTCCCCTTATTACAGAAGCACTTAGTCTCGGGTTTGGGTTCAACCTTGGGTTTCTTCACTAGAGCACCAACTGATTTGCCGTTTCATGAAGTATCCCTTCTTTCCCTTGCCCTTCTTGAAACTAGTGGTTTTACTAACCATCAACAATTGATGCTCCTACTTGATTTCTACTTTTGCGGTGTCAAACATCGCGAGTTGCTCAAGGATCATCATGTCTATCCCTGATATGTTATAGTTCATCACGAAGCTCTAATAGCTTGGTGGCAGTGACTATGGAGAACCATCACTATCTCATCTGGAAGATTAACTCCCACTCAGTTCAAGCGATTGTAGTACTCAGACAATCTAAGCACATGCTCAACGATTGAGCTTTTCTCCCTTAGTTTGCAGGCTTAAGAAACTTGTCAGAGGTCTCATACCTCTTGACGTGGGCACTAGTCTGAAATCCCAATTTCAGTCTTTGGAACATCTCATATGTTCTGCGACATTTCAAAAACGTCTTTGCTGCCACAATTTTAAACCGTTAGCATTACGCACTGAACTATCACATAGTCATCAAAACGTGTATGTCAGATGTTTCGCAACATCTACAGATGACGCTCGAGGTTCAGCACACCGAGCGGTGCATTAAGGACATAAGCCTTCTGTGCAGCAATGAGGACAATCCTCAGTATACAGACCTAGTCCGCATAATTGCTACTGTCAACTTTCAACTAAATTTTCTCTAGGAACATATCTTAAACAGTAGAACTAAAGCGTAAGCTATGACATAATTTGCAAAGACCTTTTGACTATGTTCATGACAATTAAGTTCATCTGATTATTTAATGAACTCCCACTTAGATAGACATCCCTCTAGTCATCTAAGTGATACATGATCCGAATCGACTAGACCGTGTCCGATCATCACGTGAGACAGACTAGTCATCAACGGTGAACATCTCCATGTTGATCGTATCTACTATATGACTCATGTTCGACCTTTCGGTCTCTTGTGTTCCGAGGCCATGTCTGTACATGCTAGGCTCGTCAAGTCAACCTAAGTGTTTCACATGTGTAAATCTGGCTTACACCCGTTGTATGCGAACGTTAGAATCTATCACATCCGATCATCACGTGGTGCTTCGAAACAACGAACCTTCGCAACGGTGCATAGTTAGGGGGAACACATCTCTTGAAATTTTAGTGAGGGATCATCTTATTTATGCTACCGTTGTTCTAAGCAAATAAGATGTAAACATGACAAACATCACATGCAAATCATAAAGTGACATGATATGGCCAATATCATCTTGCGCCTTTGATCTCCACCGTCGAGGCGCGGCATGATCACCTTCGTCACCGGCATGACACCATGATCTCCATCATCATGATCTCCATCATCGTGTCTTCATGAAGTTGTCTCGCCAACTATTACTTCTACTACTATGGCTAACGGTTAGCAATAAAGTAAAGTAATTACATGGCGTTTTTCATTGACACCCAGGTCATACAATAAATTAAGACAACTCCTATGGCTCCTGCCGGTTGTCATACTCATCGACATCCAAGTCGTGATTCCTATTACAAGAACATGATCAGTCTCATACATCACATATATATAATTCATCACATCCTTTTGGCCATATCACATCACATAGCATACCCTGCAAAACAAGTTAGACGTCCTCTAATCGTTGTTTCATGTTTTACGTGGCTGCTATGGGTTTCTAGCAAGAACGTTTCTTACTTACGCAAAAGCCACAACGGTGATATGCCAATTGCTATTTACCCTTCATAAGGACCCTCTTCATCGAATCTGATCCGACTAAAGTGGGAGAGACAGACACCCGCTAGCCACCTTATGCATCAAGTGCATGTCAGTCGGTGGAACCTGTCTCACGTAAGAGTACGTGTAAGGTCGGTCCGAGCCGCTTCATCCCACAATGCCGCCGAATCAAGATAAGACTAGTAACGGCAAGCAAATTGAACAAATCATCGCCCACAACTAATTTGTGTTCTACTCGTGCATAGAATCTACGCATAGACCTAGCTCATGATGCCACTGTTGGGGAACGTAGCAATAATTCAAAATTTTCCTACGTGTCACCAAGATCAATCTAGGAGATGCTAGCAACGAGAGAGAGGGAGTGCATCTTCATACCCTTGAAGATCGCTAAGCGGAAGCGTTACAAGAACGCGGTTGATGGAGTCGTACTCGCGGCGATTCAAATCGCAGAAGATCCGATCTAGCGCCGAACGGACGGCGCCTCCGCGTTCAACACACGTACAGCCCGGGGACGTCTCCTCCTTCTTGATCCAGCAAGGGGAGAGGAGAAGTTGAGGGAGAACTCAAGCAGCACGACGGCGTGGTGGCAATGGAGCTCGTGGTTCTCCGGCAGAGCTTCGCTAAGCACTACGGAGGAGCAGGAGGAGTTGGAGGAGGAGAGGGCTGCGCCAGGCCAGGGTGTGCGGCTGCCCTCCCACCCCCTCACTATATATAGGGGGAAGGGGAGAGGGGGCCGGCCCCTCTAGATGGATCTAGAGGAGGAGGCGGTGGCCAGGGGAAATCCTAGATGGGTTTGGGCGCCCCACCCCCTAGGAAACTTGCCCCCCAAGCCGGGAGGGGCGGCTGCCCTAGGGGTGGCGCCCCCACCTCTCCTGGTTACGTGAGAGGGGTTGGGAGGGGCGCACAGCCCCTTAGTGGGCTGGTTTTCCCCTTCCCCTTGGCCCATAAGGCCCCCAAACGCTTGCCGGGGCCTCCGAAACCCCTTTCGGACATGCTGGCCATAGCCTGGTACCCCGGAACAATTCCGGACTCCAATACCCTTCGTCCAATATACCGATCTTCACCTCCGGACCATTCCGGAGCTCCTCGTCATGTCCGGGATCTCATCCGGGACTCCGAACAACCTTCGGTAACCACATACTATTTCCCATAACAACTCTAGCGTCACCGAACCTTAAGTGTGTAGACCCTACGGGTTCGGGAACCATGCAGACATGACCGAGACACCTCTCCAGCCAATAACCAACAACGGGATCTGGATACCCATATTGGCTCCCACATGTTCCACGATGATCTCATCGGATGAACCACGATGTCGGGGATTCAATCAATCCCGTATACAATTCCCTTTGTCTATCAGTATGTTACTTGCCTGAAATTCGATCGTCGGTATCCCTATACCTTGTTCAATCTCGTTACCGGCAAGTCTCTTTACTCGTTCTATAATGCATGATCCCGTGGCTAACTCATTAGTCACATTGAGCTCATTATGATGATGCATTACCGAGTGGGCCCAGAGATACCTCTCCGTCATACGGAGTGACAAATCCCAGTCTCGATTCGTGCCAACCCAACAGACACTTTCGGAGATACCTGTAGTGCACCTTTATAGCCACCCAGTTACGTTGTGACGTTTGGTACACCCAAAGCATTCCTACGGTATCCGGGAGTTGCACAATCTCATGGTCTAAGGAAACGATACTTGATATTAGAAAAGCTCTTAGCAAATGAACTACACGATCTTGTGCTATGCTTAGGATTGGGTCTTGTCCATCACATCATTCTCCTAATGATGTGATCCCGTTATCAATGACATCCAATGTCCATGGTCAGGAAACCATAACCATCTATTGATCAACGAGCTAGTCAACTAGAGGCTTACTAGGCACATGTTGTGGTCTATGTATTCACACATGTATTACGGCTTCCGGTTAATACAATTATAGCATGCACAATAGACAATTATCATGAACAAGGAAATACAATAATAACCATTTTATTATTGCCTCTAGGGCATATTTCCAACAAAGACATCGATCAGATGTTATGCAACAGGAAGCCGAAGGACTGAGGAAGTCCCTGCAGAATTCAGATGCATACTTTCTGGTGCAACAGCAAGCGCTGGAGGACTTAAGCGCCAAACAAGAGAAAGTTAATAAGCTTGCTAAGCATCTTGCCAGCATTATGGGTATAACACCCACGATGCGGCTATATCTCCCACGTGTCGAGGCACGACTTGGAGGCATAACCGCATGGTGGTTTTGTCGCAAGAAGGGTCATCTTCACACAATCCCATGTAATGAACAAGAATGGGATAAAGAGTTGGCTTACAATCGCCACTTCACACAATACATACATAAAATCATACATCATTCAAGATACACACATAGACCGACTACGGTCAAAACCAAATACAAAGAAGACAACCCCAAATGCTAGATCCCTGATCGTCCCAACTAGGCACCACTACTGATCAACATGAAAAGAAACAACACAACGAACAAGATCTTCATCGAGCTCCCACTTGAGCTCAGTTGCGTCACCGGCACTGGTATCATTGGCACCTGCAACTGTTTGGAAGTATCTGTGAGTCACGAGGACTCAGCAATCTCACACCCGCGAGAGCAAGACTATTTAAGCTTATAGGAAAGGATGGGGTAATGAGGTGGAGCTGCAGCAAGCACTAGCATATATGGTGGCTAACATACGCAAATATGAGCGAGAAGAGAAACAACGGAATGGTCGTCAACTAGTAATGATCAAGAAGTGATCCTGAACTCCTACTTACGTCAAACATAACCCAAAAGCCGTGTTCACTTCCCGGACTCCGCCGAAAAGAAACCATCACGGCTACACACACGGTTGATGCATTTTAATTAAGTCGAGTGTCAAGTTCTCTACAACCGGACATTAACAAATTCCCATCTGCCACATAACCGTGGGCACGGCTTTCGAAAGATAATTCCCTGCAGGGGTGTCCCAACTTAGCCCATTATAAGCTCTCACGGTCAATGAAGGATAAACCTTCTCCCGGGAAGACCCGATCAGTCTCGGAATCCCGGTTTACCAGACATTTTGACAATGGTAAAACAAGACCAGCAAAGCCGCCCGATGTGCCGACAAATCCTGATAGGAGCTGCACATATCTCGTTCTCAGGGCAACACCGGATGAGACTAGCTACGAGTAAAACCAGCTCTCAAGTTTCCCCAAGGTGGCCCCGCAGGCAGCTCAGTTCGGACCAACACTCGAAGGAGCACTGGCCCGGGGGGGTCTAAAATAAAGTTGACCCTTGAGTCTGCAGAACCCAAGGGAAAATGGGATAGGTGGTAGCAAATGGTAAAACCAAGGTTGGGCCTTGCTGGAGGAGTTTTATTCAAAGCGAAGTGTCAAGGGGGTCCCATAAATCACCCAACCGCGTAAGGAACACAAAATCAAGGAACATAACACCGGTATGATGGAAACTAGGGCGGCAAGAGTGGAACAAAACACCAGGCATAAGGCCGAGCCTTCCACCCTTTACCAAGTATATAGATGCATTAATAATATAAGAGATATTGTGATATCCCAACATAAACATAATCCAACATGGAGCAATCTTCATCTTCACCTGCAACTAGCAACGCTATAAGAGGGGCTGAGCAAAAGCGGTAACATAGCCAAACAATGGTTTGCTAGGAAGGTGGGTTAGAGGCTTGACATGGCAATATGGGAGGCATGATATAGCAAGTGGTAGGTAGCGCAACATAGCGATAGAGCGAACAACTAGCAAGCAAAGATAGAAGTGATTTCGAGGGTATGGTCATCTTGCCTGAGATCCCGCAAGGAAGAAGAACGAGTCCATGAAGAAGACAAACGGACATTTTCGAACGAATCCTCACAACTCTGGAACGAAACCGAAGCTAACGGGAGAAGCAACCCGGAAAGAAACAAACAACATAGTAAACAACCACCACATACACATGGCATGATGCACAATCAAGTATGATGCATGTCCGGTTTAATGAGGCATGGCATGGCAAAGTGCAACAAACAATACTACAAATTAAGTGGAGCTCAATATGCAACGAGTTGCATATTGACGAAACACCACATACGATTATTTAGTTCTCTACCGTTTATGTACCCAATAATATTAAATGTTGATTAACATGGCAAGAGGTGAGACATAAGTAAACTACACATTTTAGGCAATTTAAATAAGGCCGGAAACATCAAACAACAGTTCCGATAAATCCTCATGTCATATTTTAGATTTGGTACTGTTCTGCCCTAAAACCATATTTTATTGTTGTTAAACAGGAAAATAAATGCACCATGTTATTCTATGCATCTTTCTACCCCATATACATATAAAGCTTATTTAAATCCGAGTTACGGTTAATTAGTTATGAAATAAATCATTTTAACATGGCATTTAAGCAAATTAAATAAAAAGCAAGTTTAAACATTTTAAACATGGATGAGAGTGGCATATTATGAAACTAGATGAAATTCTAGACATTTTTCATATAAGAAGTATTTTAATCTGATGCACGGTTTATGAGATATTATATGCATGAACATGAGGCGTTTTTCTGTAAAACTGTAATACTCTGGATAATGGACAAAATCGCAGATCTGGGAAAAAAACTACACGAGCCAAAACTGACTGGGCCAGCGGTGTACAGGAGAGTGGCTGGAGGGGGCTGCTCACCCATGGGCCAAGCCCAGCTCGGTGGAGGAGGAGGTGGCTGGGCTGGTTTTGAGGGGCCTTGGCACGGGAGGCAGGCCAACTCGCAGCTGGGCCAGTTGGAGCGGTCGACACCAGAACCACAGATCGAGGCCGCGACGCGTTTTGTGAAGCAGGGGATCGAGCGGGCTGGAGGTCAACGCACGGGCGAGGGGACTTGTCGCTGGTGGTTGTCGTTCCCACACGCAGAAGCAAGGGAGGCCGGCGATGAGGGCTTGGGGAGGTCTGACCGCGGAGACGCGCCGGTGATGCGGACGAGGCGAAGGTCTCCGGCGGCGCTGGCCTCTGCAAAACGGCGGCGGCGCGACACAAGTCAGAGAGAGATGGAAAGGAGAAGGAAAGTAGAGGCAGGGCATGGCGACGGCCTACGGATCACTGGAGCATGTCGGTGACACGACGACGGGGACGAAGGAGGGGTCCGACGAATCCGGGCGACTCGTAACAAGGGCGGCAGAGGAGGCCATGGCGAGGGGGCAAACGGTGACTTGGACGTCACGAGGCTGAAGATGGCGGGGTTGAGGAAGAGCCCGGGCGCCATGGACACCATGTGAGGGAGCTAGGGGAAACAGCTGCATCGGGAGGCGGCGACGGGGCGACGAGGCGACGAGGAGCGGGACGGGTGCTCCTCTCCTGATCCAGATTGGATCGAGGAAGCTGTGGCTGTGGGAGCTGCAGGGGCACCTCTTGGACGTTGGATTTCGATCCAACGGTTCGGATGGATGGATCTGGAGTCTGGGGTGAACTGGGTGGAGGCTGAAAACGAGGAGAGAAGTGGCTGCGCAGGTGACGGCGGGGAGGATCCCGAGGTGGAGCTGGTTTGGCAGCGGGGTGAGGAAAATGAGGGAGTTGGTCTAGGGTTAGATTGTTTATATAGGTAGGGGATTAGGGTAGGGGTTAATCCGGTCCTTCGATCAAAATCGGACGGTCGGGAAAAAATATGCTAGGGAGTCCTAATAAGAAAACGGAGATGCTTTGTAGATGTTAGGGGATGATCCGGATCCAACGGTAACGATAGTCCGGTTCGGGTACGGGGAAGTTTTCGGACACGGGCGAGGGTCGATGCACTGCGCAGAGAGGTTCGAATGGCCGGAAAACAAAAGAACAGTGGGTCTTGAGAAAGGTCAACAGAGACGAGGAAGAAGCGGCAACTATCAACGGGTGCAAGTTTTAAAAACAATGACGGCAACGAGGTGCCGATGCAATGCGGATGATGCCATGATGAAATGCAACAAACAAATAAAACACACGACGGTCACGCAAAACATGGAACGCATCTGGAGCGCCGGTCTCGGGGCGTTACAATGGGTATCCAGGATATTGTTTCTTGAGCTCTTCTGAAGTGGTTTCAGTTCTGGACTTGTTTTGGTGCGGCGTTTATATGCTGCTATGTTCCCTATATTTGCACTGGTGGCGAACTTTGATGCCCAGTGGATGTAATATGTGTAATAGCCGTGATAGCCTAGTGTAAGTTGCTTGCTTATTTATTTCCTTGTTGTCTTGTTTATTTGTTTGCTTGTAGTCAGTGCAGTTCTTTTTCTGCGGTTTGCTAGTGGCTGCAATAACCTATTTTTTAAAACTAGGCCACAATAACCATGGGCTAATATTTACTGTAGTGACACTGGGCCTCCTACGGGCCGTAGAAACAGTGGGCCTTCTACGGGCCGTAGAAACAGTGGGCCTTCTACAGGCCGTAGAACGGGCCTTCTACGGGCCGTATCATCAATGGGCCTCATACGGGCCGTATGATCGATTGGCCAAACATGGGCCAAAAAGACCGCATTCTGGCCGTAAACGGGCTAGAGTTGGAATCGTCCGTTCATGGGCCGACCATAACGGGCCATTGTTAATAGGCCATATTTGATGACGCTATGAAAACGGCCTAACGTATTAACGGGCCACAAACGGGCCGACTGTAACCACGAGCTGAATTTGGCCCACAAGCAGAAAATGACAGTAACGGGCCGTAAGTAAACGAGTGCTGGAAAATAGCCCAAGAATAAATGGGCTCTGAGAAGGCCGAAAGATAACATGGGCTGAAAATGGCCCAACGGAATAACGGGCCGTTAATGGGTATAAAGTGATACACTGTTCTTTACGGGCCAGTTTCACCACGGGCCGTTAATGGGTGTAAAGTGATACACTGTTCATTACGGGCCAGTTTCACCATGGGCCGTTAATAGGCCAAGAGTTACATAGGGCCTCATATGGGCCGAAAGACGTCATGGGCCATACATGGGCCAGAAGTGAAAATGGGCTGGAATCATATTGGATGGCCTAGATGACGCTACTGGGCCTAATTCGAATAGGGCGTAACGGACCTTGGGTTAGCGGGCTGTAAATGGGCTATATGCGAACAGGCCGTTAACAGGCTTTCCATGGGCCGGCCTGCCACCTTTTGACCAAGTCAAACGGGCCGGCCTTTTCACAGGAATGGGCCTCTGTTGGGCCGTGCCACATGTCGACGTATCATAGGCGCCTTCTGTCCAATGAGTGGATGACATCTGTCCCAGCGATGAGCCGACACTTGTTTCCTCCAGCCAATGATGATTTTACACGTGGAAAATCCCCATTGGTCGGGGCTGTTAACGGGTTATTGGATCCAAAACCTGACCCGATAGCTTAACGGCGTTCCGTTACGGTGGATGCCACGTGTCGGTCACCCTTGATGAAAGCACTTCTGTGACGCGCGATTTATCGTCATGGAAGTGGACACTTCCGTGATGATAATTTTGGTAATGTCATGGAACACTTCTATGACAGCACATGTATGACTATCTTGATTCTGTCATAAATTTGTCATGGATGTACATGCATGACAAAGAACGCGACCTACTGTGACAAACACGTATCATCACGGAAGTGTATTTTTTTGTAGTGTTACCTGTAGCGACCCGACCTCAGACGGTCAAGTCTCTGTGCTTCAGTGTCATCCCTGGATCGGTAATGCTGACACACACAGTACTCGAATGGATTTATAACAGAGTAGCAATCACACACTTATTACATCGATAGTCTCAAAAGAGAACTTATTACAATAATATGGCTTAAGGCCATCTAAATAAGATAACAGCGGAAGGCTTGGAAGATAAAGTGAGTCCATCAACTCCAACGGCATAGCTGAGTGCACGACAAACGACCTAGCGCACCTTACTCCTCGTCTGAAAAGTCTGCAACATGATACGTTGCAGCCTGAAAACGGGTCACCACATGGAATATGCTGGCAATATAACACAGTAGAGCAATAAAAGCTATCACTACATGCATATATGGCTGGTGGAGGCTCTATGGTTTTAATGTTTTGCGAAAAGCCAATTTTTCCCTACAACAAAGGAATATATTTTAATTTAACTATCATGGTGGTTGAAACATTGAGAAGGTTCCTCCAACTCAATCCCAATTAGAAATAATTATCAACCCAACAAATTAAATTAGAGTGATGAGATCAAATCAATAATTCAAGTACCAGATACTCAAGATGTCCATAACCGGGGACACGGCTAACCATGATTAGATTGTACACTCTGCAGAGGTTTGCACACTTTTCCCCACAAGACTCGATCTCCTCCGTTGGATTTCTTGCACTACATGGTGTTTGAGAAACGGATGACCAAGACACAGTCTTTCAGAAGCATTAACTCTAACCCTGGGTAGACAGTACCAACCTACATCCCCTACATCTGCTAGCCTACCACTGGAAGAGGTCATGCAACATACTCAACTATGCTAGAGCCCATAATAGCTTGTGGCTGCACACGGAAGTTTCTAGCATGAATAATCTTATGATCCCTTTGAGACTGGGTGGCGGACCGTAGGATGATCACACGGGTACTCCGGGATATCCTAGGACAACACGGGACTCTCCAGGTGCCCACAAGCAATCCACCCAGATGTGTATTAAAGTTGCCACCTTAAGTTAACCATTAATTAACAATCTCACATCTGTCATGGATTCACTCACCCAAACTACGTCTACGAGCATAGCATAGCAATATAAGCATAACGTAGAAGTAACTCCCAAGGGTTTGATAATAAACAGGGCAATAGGTACTACCTCATCAACTACTTCCCAGACCCACATGTTAAGAGATCCTACTCATGCAATGTGTGAGGTTTGAAACTAATGCATAAAAAACTGGGTATTAAAGGGGTATGATCAATGTGTTACTTGCCTTGCTGACGATCCGCAAAACCTAGTGACTCGTAGTAGCACGCTTCGCACTCCGGGAATTCTATCGCAAACAACCAATAGCATACATAAGAAATCAAGCAAAGATGCAAAAAGAATCAAATCAAACGGAGCAACGAAACTCAAACTACGAAAGAAACAAGATCCATTTACTATTCTGGACTAAAGTCAAATTTTACAGTACCAAAATCTTGTTCGAGTTGGTTAAACAGAAAGAGGGCTTCGAGACGAAGATCTAGGCGCTTGTTTCACCCGATTTGGATAAATGAGCGAAAAGATAAACTAAAACGAAGATTAGGACAGAAATCGCGATAAAAAATAATCGTAGAAAACCCTGGAAAATTAAAACTTGACGAACAGGCTAACGAATGAATGTTCGCTGTCTGCGGCTAACTGACGAACAACGTTCGTTAAAACGAACGTATGGACAAACGTTCGCTAAATATTAAACCGATGAAAACCGAACCAAAATAAAAACGAATCTAGGGTTTACTAAAAAACCAATCGGTTTTTACCTAATCCGAAAAAAACCAATCAGCCGGATCGGATCGGGAAAACGGCGGCGGCTACCTCCGGCGAGACGTCGGCGGGGCGGGGGTCCGGCGGCTGCGGTGGTGAGTGGCGACAGCGGCGCGGCTACGGCGGCTCGCGGCGACGGGTGCGGCAGCGGCGGTGGCGGGTGGCGGAGAGGGCGACGAGGTGGCGGCTTATAAAGAGGGGGTCGGGGTGGTCCGACTTGGGGAAGGGGGCGGCCGGCGGCATGGTGGCGCGGGACTCCGACGAGTCTGGTCCGGGCACGGGAGGGAGGCGGCGGTGCTTGGCGGGCCGGCCTGCTCGGCTGGGCTTCGGCCCAGTCGGGCGGGAAACTTTTTTTTATATAAATAATTTCGTCGAAAACCAAAAAAAATCCTAATAAAGTAAAATAAAAATAAAAAAAAATATACCAAAACCAATTTTCACCGTCTAAATAGAATATTTAGAACAAAGTGAACATTTTCTTGGCCTAAAATGCAATTTTATATTATGCAATTTTTTTCTAATTCAAATAAAATTGCAATAAAATCCAAATAAAATTATTTATTTGATTTTAATATTTTCCTCCAATATTCATTTTATTTTGGAGAAGTCATATTATCTCCTCTCATATAATTTCAATATGGAATATTTTCAGAGAGAAAAATAATTAAAACCAAAGTGATCCTTGTTTCGATATTTGATAAAATTCAAATATGAAAAACATGAAATCCCCAACTCTCTCCGTGGGTCCTTGAGTTGCTTAGAATTTCAAGGATCGCAAAACGAAAATGCAATAAGATATGATATGCATGAATGACCTATGTATAACATTCCAAATTGAAAATTTGGGATGTTACAAACCTACCCCCCTTAAGATGAATCTCGTCCTCGAGATTCGGGTTGGCTAGAAAATAGGTGTGGGTGGTCTTTGCGTAGATCATCCTCTCGTTCCCAGGTGGCTTCATCCTCGGCATGGTGGCTCCACTGAACTTTGCAAAACTTTATAACCTTGCTGCGTGTACCTCGGCTGGCAAACTCGAGAATCTTGACTGGTTTCTCCTCATAAGTCAGATCACTATCCAACTCAATTGCTTCCAGGGGCACTGTATCTCTGAGAGGGATATCGACCATCTCTGCATGGCACTTCTTCAGCTGAGAAACGTGAAACACATCATGAACTCCTGACAGCCTCTGGGTAACTCCAGCTTGTAGGCAACCTCTGCCATGCGCTCCAAAACACGGTACAGCCCTACAAATCTTGGGTCTAACTTTTCCTTAACTCCAAAACGTTTAACTCCTTGCAGAGGTGACACATGAAGATATGCTATGTCTCCAATTTCATAGACTACCTCCTTGTGTTTTGAGTCTGCATAACTCTTCTGCCTGGATTGTGCTACCTTCTGTCTATCTCGAATCAGCTTAACCTTCTCTTCTGACTCTTTGATCAAATCTGGTCCAAACAACTGACGGTCTCCAACTTCATCCCACATCAACGGTGTTCGGCATCTTCTTCCATATAGGGCTTCGAACGGTGCCATCTTCAAACTGTCCTGGTAGCTATTGTTGTATGAAAAATCCGCGTAGGGTAAATTGTCATCCCAACTAGATCCATAATCTAGCGCACAAGCTCTCAACATATCCTCCAGAATCTGATTGACTCTTTCGGTCTGCCCATCTGTCTGCGGATGAAAGGCTGTACTAAACTCTAGCCTGGTACCCAAAGTTTGGTGCAGCTGGTGCCAAAACTTTGAAGTAAACTGTGTTCCTCTATCTGATACGATGGTCCTCGGAACTCCGTGCAGACATACGATCCTGGTCATATATATCTTGGCCAACTTCGCACTTGTATAGGTGGTTTTCACTGGGATAAAGTGAGCCACTTTGGTCAAGTGATCCACTACTACCCAGATAGAGTCATATTCCGATTGGGTCCTGGGTAATCCGGTGATGAAATCCATGCCAAGCTTATCCCACTTCCATTTGGGTATCGGCATAGGCTGCAGTAATCCTGCTGGCTTCTGATGTTCTGCCTTCACTCTCTGACATACATCACATATGGCTACATGCTCAGCAATATCCTTCTTCATACCAGTCCACCAGAAACGCTCCTTCAAATCCAAATACATCTTGGTGTTTCCGGGGTGTATCGAGTATGGCGAGTCATGAGCCTCCTGAAGTATTAACTTCCTGATCTCTGCATTATCAGGCACATAAATACGGTCCTCAAACCACAAGGTGTCGTGCTCGTCCTCACGAAAACCTTTGGCCTTTCCTTTGCTCATTCTCTCCTTTATCTCAGCAATTTCCTTGTCATCCTTTTGAGCTTCACGAATCTTTCCCAACAAGGTAGACTGAACTTCCATCGCCGCAACAAAACCTCTGGGAACAAGCTCCAAACAAAGTTCCCTGAGATCGTCGGCGAACTCCTTTGGCAATCCTCCTGTTAAGAGAGTATTGACGTAACTCTTCCGGCTCAAAGCGTCTGCTACGACATTGGCCTTTCCTGGATGATAGTGCAGCTTCATGTCATAATCCGTTATAAGTTCCAACCATCTCCTCTGCCTGAGATTCAACTCCTTTTGTGTGAAAATGTACTTCAAACTCTTATGATCCGTGTACACATCACAACGATTTCCAATAAGGAAATGTCTCCAGGTTTTTAGTGCATGCACTACAGCTGCTAACTCCAAATCATGCGTGGCGTAATTCAACTCTTGCGGTTGAAGTTGACGTGAGGCATACGAAACAACTTTTCCATCTTGCATAAGTACTCCTCCAAGTCCTAAGCGAGAGGCGTCGCAATACACTTGGAAATCCTTGCGTATATCCGGTAGAATCAGCACTGGGGCTGTAGTCAGACGTTTCCTCAACTCCTGAAAACTGTCCTCACATTCTTTTGTCCATTTGAACTTAGTGTCCTTCTTCAACAACTCCGTCATGGGCTTTGCGATCTTTGAGAAATTCTCAATGAATCTCCGATAATATCCTGCGAGTCCCAGAAAACTGCGGATCTCTCCAACCGTGGTGGGTGATAACCACTCGGTGACTTACTTAACCTTGGAGGGGTCTACTACTATACCTCCTCCTGATATGACGTGTCCAAGGAATCCAACTTCCTTCAACCAAAACTCACATTTGCTGAACTTGGCATACAACTGATGCTCCCTAAGCTTCTCGAGAACTAAACGCAAATGCTCCTTGCGTTCCTCTTCATTCTTCAAGTATACCAAGATATCATCAATGAACACCACAACAAACTTATCCAAGAACTCCATAAAAACCTTATTCATCATGCTCATGAAATAGGCAGGGGCATTAGTCAATCCAAATGACATACCGTATACTCATAAAGCCCGTACCTTGTGGTGAAAGCTGTCTTAGGTATATATTTTTCTCGAATCTTCAACTGGTGGTATCCTGATCGCAGGCGATCTTCGAAAACACTTTAGCTCCTTGCAGCTGGTCAAACAAATCATTGATCATCGGCAGTGGGTATTTTTTCTTGACCGTTACTTCATTCAACGCACGATAATCAACAACCATCCTCAATGATCCATCCTTCTTCTCAACCAGGAGCACTGGGGCTCCCCATGGTGATGAACTTTGTCGAAGGTAACCTTTTTCCAATAACTCCTTGATCTGCTTCTTAATCTCTTCCAGATCATTTGCGGGCATCCGGTATGGTCTCTTCGATATCGGTCCGGTGCCTGGCAACAGTTCTATTAGAAACTCGATGTCTCGATCAGGCGGCATGCCTGGTAGCTCCTCTGGGAATACATCTGGGTAATCCTTCACTACAGGTACTTCCTCCTGAACAACTCCCGAGAGAGAATTTACTTGAGTCCTCCTAGGCGCATGCCTAGATACATACTTGATCCTTTTTCCCTCCGGGGTGGTGAGCATAATTGACTTGCTTGCGCAATCGATGTTCCCTCAATACTTCGATAGCCAATCCATTCCCAGTATCACATCCAATCCTTGGGATTCCAAAATTATTAGGTCTGAGGGGAAAACGTGGCTGCCAATGGTTAAGGGTAACCGGTCGCACCATCGGCTGGCCATATACTCTGCACCGGGTGAGCTCACTAACAAAGGTGTCCTAAGGGCTAAGGTGGGTAACTTAAACTTGTCCACAAATCCCCTTGAAATGTATGAATGCGATGCACCAGTATCAAAAAGAACGATAGCGGTAAATGACTTAACCAAAAACTTACCAACAACTGCATCAGACTGCTCTTCAACCTCCTCCACGTTCACGTGGTTCACTTGTCCCCTGTTGAAAGGGTTGGGCTTCTTCCCATAGCTTCCATTGCCATTCCCATTCTCCGCTTCAGGGCACTCAGTGGCATAGTGTCCAGTCTTCCAGCACTCGAAACAAGCAATGTGACTTAGGTCCTTCTTGGCGGGTGTGGCTGGGTTAGAGCGGTTCTGATTACTGCTTGCTCCATTCCCATTGGCATTCTTGGGGCCACTATGGTTATGCAAACTTCCTCCATTGTGGGTATGGCCTCCATGGTTATGGGTAAATCCTCCCGAGCTCGGGGTGAAACGGGGTTTCTGCTGAGCTCCAGAATTGTACTTTCCTTGCCCATACTTCCTCTTCCGGCTCTCTATCTGCTGCTGCTTCCCTTCAATCATAAGAGCCTTGTCTACCAGCTCCTGGTAGTTGTTAAATGTTGCCACCATTAACTGCATGCTCATCTCATCATTCAGCCCTTCCATAAACTGCTCATGCTTCGCGGCATCTGTGGCCACATCATCTGGGGCATAGCGAGATAACTTACTAAACTCATCTACGTACTGAGCCACAGTACGGTTTCCTTGGCGTAGGTTGCGAAACTCACGCTTCTTCATGCTCATAGCTCCAGTTGAGACATGGGCTATGCGGAAAGCTTGCTGAAACTGCTCCCAAGTGAAATTGGCTATAGGGAAAGTGGTTGTGTAATTCTCCCACCATGAGACTGCTGGTCCATCCAACTGATGTGCGGCAAATCGCACCTTCTCTGCATCTGTGCAACCTGCGGTGGTCAACTCCCTTCCAATCACGAGTAGCCAGTCATCCACAACTATTGGCTCGGTGCTACTGGAAAACACCGGCGACTGCAACCTCAGAAAACGGGCTAAGTTGTCAACTGGAGGTGGTGGTGGCGTGTTGTTGTTGTTGTTGTTGTTGTTGTTGTTGTTGCCTTGGTTCTGAACTAACAACTGCATCAAGGCATTCTATTGCTGGATCAACTGAGTGAGCTCCGGTGGGAAAACAAATCCGGGGTCACGTCTCGGAGGCATCTGATGGGTTTAGAGGGAATAGATTAGAATAGAATGAGGTCTAGTGAGAAAGCATTACCCATATGCACATGAGACAAACACATTCATATCATATCACTCAATCAATCAAGCAAGGGCATACAACCGACCTAACTATCGTTACAGCGCTCGGACTATACTATTTACATGGGGGAATACTACTGATCATATGGTGGTCATCTAGAAATTTTTATCGGTGGAAGACTCCATGATATCCGCTCCAGCTTCGTCTTCATAATCATCATCACTTCTGTCGGGGTCGGAGTCGGTGTCGTCGATGATGTAGTCCTCAGAACGAATGTCATCAGGATGGTCGTCATCTCCTCCTGGCGCGGGATCTCCCATGAATACTCCGAGCTTCCTCGTCAGGTCGTCATTCTTCTCCACTAGTATTGTCATTTCCTCCTCATATCCATCGCGTGTAGACTTGAGTTCCTCTTGTAGCTCTGAAATCCATCTTGTAGCGACCCGACCTCAGACGGTCAAGTCTCTGTGCTTCAGTGTCATCCCTGGATCGGTAATGCTGACACACACAGTACTCGAATGGATTTATAACAGAGTAGCAATCACACACTTATTACATCGATAGTCTCAAAAGAGAACTTATTACAATAATATGGCTTAAGGCCATCTAAATAAGATAACAGCGGAAGGCTTGGAAGATAAAGTGAGTCCATCAACTCCAACGGCATAGCTGAGTGCACGACAAACGACCTAGCGCACCTTACTCCTCGTCTGAAAAGTCTGCAACATGATACGTTGCAGCCTGAAAACGGGTCACCACATGGAATATGCTGGCAATATAACACAGTAGAGCAATAAAAGCTATCACTACATGCATATATGGCTGGTGGAGGCTCTATGGTTTTAATGTTTTGCGAAAAGCCAATTTTTTCCTACAACAAAGGAATATATTTTAATTTAACTATCATGGTGGTTGAAACATTGAGAAGGTTCCTCCAATTCAATCCCAATTAGAAATAATTATCAACCCAACAAATTAAATTAGAGTGATGAGATCAAATCAATAATTCAAGTACCAGATACTCAAGATGTCCATAACCGGGGACACGGCTAACCATGATTAGATTGTACACTCTGCAGAGGTTTGTGCAGTTTTCCACACAAGACTCGATCTCCTCCGTTGGATTTCTCGCACTACATGGTGTTTGAGAAATGGATGACCGAGACACAGTCTTTCAGAAGCATTAACTCTAACCCTGGGTAGACAGTACCAACCTACATCCCCTACATCTGCTAGCCTACCACTGGAAGAGGTCATGCAACATACTCAACTATGCTAGAGCCCATAATAGCTTGTGGCTGCATACAGAAGTTCCTAGCATGAATAATCTTATGATCCCTTTGATCCTGGGTGGCGGACCGTAGGATGATCACACGGGTACTCCAGGATATCCTAGGACAACACAGGATTCTCCAGGTGCCCACAAGCAATCCCCCCAGATGTGTATTAAAGTTGCCACCTGAAGTTAACCATTAATTAACAATCTCACATCTGTCATGGACTCACTCACCCAAACCATGTCTACGAGCATAGCATAGCAATATAAGCATAACGTAGAAGTAACTCCCAAGGGTTTGATAATAAACAGGGCAATAGGTACTACCTCATCAACTACTTCCCAGACCCACATGTTAAGAGATCCTACTCTTGCAATGTGTGAGGGTTAAAACTAATGCATAAAAAAACTGGGTATTAAAGGGGTATGATCAATGTGTTACTTGCCTTGCTGACGATCCGCAAAACCTAGTGACTCGTAGTAGCACGCTTTGCACTCCGGGAATTCTATCGCAAACAACCAATAGCATACATAAGCAATCAAGCAAAGATGCACGGGTAAAACTCAAATAAGAAGATCGAATCTATAAACTCAACTAAAGAGATTCGATTTGCAAAAAGAATCAAATCAAACGGAGCAATGAAACTGAAACTACGAAAGAAACATGATCCGTTTACTATTCTGAACTAAAGTCAAATTTTACAGTACCAAAATCTTGTTCGAGTTGGTTAAACAGAAAGAGGGCTTCGAGACGAACATCTAGGCGCTTGTTTCACCCGATTTGGATAAATGAGCGAAGAGATAAACTAAAACGAAGATTAGGGCAGAAATCGTGATCGAAAATAATCGCGGAAAACCCTGGAAAAATAAAACGAGACGAACAGGCTAACGAACGAACGTTCGCTGTCTGTGGCTAACTGACGAACAACGTTCGTTAAAACGAACGTACGGACGAACATCCGCTAAATATTAAACCGATGCAAACCAAACCGAAATAAAAACAAATCTAGGGTTTACTAAAAAACCGATCGGTTTTTACCTAAACCGAAAAAAACCAAATGGCCGGATCGCATCGGGAAAACGGCGGCGGCTACCTCCGGCGAGACGTCGGCGGGGCGGGGCGGCGTCTGTGGGGTCCGGCGGCTTCGGTGGTGAGTCGCGACGGCGGCGCGGGCGACAGGCGACGGCGGCGCGACTGAGGCGGCTCACGGCGACGGGCGGCGGCGGGTGCGGCAGCGGCTGCGGCGGTGGCGGCGGGTGCGGGGCGGCGGTGGCGGGTGGCGGAGAGGGTGGCGAGGTGGCGGCTTATAAACAGGGGGTCGGGGTGGTCCGACTTGGGGAAGGGGCGGCCGGCGGCGTTGTGGCGCGAGACTCCGGCGAGTCCGAGCCGGGCACGGGAGGGAGGCGGCAGTGCTAGGCGGGCCGGCCTGCTCGGCTGGGCTTAGGCCCAGTCGGGCGGGAAACTTTTTTTTCTAAATAATTCCGCCAAAAACCAAAAAAATCCTAATAAAATAAAATAAAAATCTAAAAATACCAAAACCAATTTTCACCGTCTAAATAGAATATTTAGAACAAAGTGAACATTTTCTTGGCCTAAAATTCAATTTGAAATTATGCAATTTTTTCTAATTCAAATAAAATTGCAATAAAATCCAAATAAAATTATTTATTTGATTTTAATATTTTTCCTCCAATATTCATTTTATTTTGGAGAAGTCGTATTATCTCCTCTCATATAATTTCAATATGAAATATTTTACGAGAGAAAAATAATTAAAACCAAAGTGATCCTTGTTTCGATATTTGATAAAATTCAAATATGAAAAATGTGAAATCCCAGCTCTCTCCGTGGGTCCTTGAGTTGCTTAGAATTTCGAGGATCGCAAAAGGAAAATGCAATCAGATATGATATGCATGAATGACCTATGTATAACATCCCAAATTGTAAATTTGGGATGTTACATTACCACAGACCTTCGGGTCCATAGTTATTAGCTAGATGGCTTCTTCTCTCTCTTTGATTCTCAATAGAAAGTTCTCCTCGATGTTCTTGGAGATCTATTCGATGTAATACTCTTTTGCGGTGTGTTTGCCGAGATCCGATGAATTGTGTATTTATGAACAAGATTATCTATGAATATTATTTGGTTCTTCTCTGAATTCTTATATGCATGATTTGATATCTTTGCAAGTCTCTTCGAATTATCGGTTTTGTTTGGCCTACTAGATTGATCTTTCTTGTAATGGGAGAAGTGCTCAGCTTTGGGTTCAATCTTGCGGTGTCCTTTCCCAGTGACAGTAGGGGCAGCAAGGCATGTATTGTATTGTTGCCATCGAGGATAAAAAGATGGGGTTTATATCATATTGCTTGAGTTTATCCCTCTACATCATGTCATCTTGCTTAATGCGTTAATCCGTTCTTATGAACTTAATACTCTGGATAGCGGTTTATGTGTGGAGTAATAGTAGTAGATGCAGAATCGTTTCAGTCTACTTGACACGGACGTGATTCCTATATTCATGATCATTGCCTTAGATATCTTCCTAACTATGCGCTTTTCAATCAATTGCTCGGCAGTAATTTGTTTACCCACTGTAATACATGCTATCTTGAGAGAAGCCACTAGTGAAACCTATGGCCCCCAGGTCTCTTTCCTATTATATTACATCTCTTTTATTTACATCGCATCTCGTTTACTATTTTTCAATCTTTACTTTCCAATCTATTCAACAAAATACCAAAAATATTTACTTTACTATCTCTATTAGATCTCACTTTTGCGAGTGACCGTGAAGGGATTGAAAACCCCTTTATCACGTTGGTTGCAAGGTTCTTGATTGTTTGTGCAGGTACTAGGTGACTTGTGCGTTGTCTCCTACTGGATTGATTCCTTGGTTCTCAAAACTGAGGGAAATACTTACGCTCTGCATCACCCTTTCCTCTTCAAGGGAAAACCAACGCATGCTCAAGTGGTAGCTATTGGCTTGGATATCGTCATGATTATTTGCTTTTCTATCAGTTGCCCAATAGTAATTTGTTTACCCACCGTATGCTATTTTCTCGAGAGAAGCCACTAGTGAAGTCTACGACCCCCGGCTCTATTTCCTATCATATTATTTTCAGATATATTATTCCAAAAACCCAAAAATACCTTGCTGCACTTTTTCTTTCTTTATTTTATTTTGTATTTTTTGTCAGATCTATTTATGAAATCTCATACAATTTTATCTAGCTCAATACCGAGGAGGGATTGACAACCCCTCTTACGCGTTGGGTTGCAAGTATTTGTTATTTGTGTGCACGTGTTGTTTACATAGTGTTGCTTGGTTCTCCTACTAGATTGGTAACCTTGGTTTCATAACTGAGGGAAATACTTACCGTTGCTGGGCTGCATCATCCTCTACTCTTCGGGGAAATGCCAACGCAGATACAAGCAACTAGATCACTACCTGGATCAACACACGAACATAAATATATCTGTCACATTTATCTAGAACATTAACTTGCAACAATTCATCCCAAAATGAAGCAAGCCCCCCACTGAGCCCTTGAGTGTCCACTGCACAAAATCCTCTCATACCAAGTCGACCTTTCAACCTTTCCACCCGAACTGAAGCTTACCTAGTTTCACATAAGAATACAAGCTTGGGGATATTGGCTTGAGTGAGCGCCAACTACTCTCGAACTGTCCGGCGGTTCCCCACCCCTCGGTAGTTTCACACTAAGTGATTCATTGGGCCTGGCGCACTCCACGTCAGAGCCTGCCAAATTTGCAAAGTCCATTGTTATTGCTTCATTTGTCTTGTGTCTCTTACTATCCTATGAGGTAGTGTCATCTCCATCCTCATCTTTCTTCTCATTGTAATTAGCAGTATCCGCTAGGTTAGCATCCTTTCTATTAGTCAACATTAGAAGACCCCTTGTCGTATTAATGCCATCCTGACTATCCAACCCAAGCGCCTGTTGGTAGCGACCGACGAAGGAGCAGCTCTGCTTGGGGTTTTTGCAGGGCTAAAAGTTGTATTCTTAAGATCTTCATCATCCGGATTGAACTCTCTGGCATGTAAGTACCACAACCAGCATCTGGGGCCCTGCCACGGTTCGTTCGGCCTCCTCTGTTCCCACCACCCCTCTGAAAATAGTAGTCCTCTCTACGGTGTTCAGAGGCGATCAAAGTGGGAGGGTAGATAATGTCACTTGCGTCTTGCACTGCATTGCCATGTTCCTTAGCCACATGGCTGACCAAGCCGCAAACACCACAAAACATGGGCATTTTTCCATATTCAAAATTGAAATAGACCTTCTTCTTCCTCAGGGTTAGGCTAGCACATCTTGTCAAAGGTTTGCGAACATCCAAGGTGACGCGCAATTGGATCGCCCCTCCATGTCCTTCCACCGATCGCTCGTCAACAAACTCCGCCACTCCTGTTTTCTTAGCCAACTGCAATATGATGCTACCTGTGCGCATCTTCTCCTTCAAGCCCATGATTCTCACACATGCCTGATATGTGCATAACTCTGTATCCTCAAGTTCTGACCAACCATCATAGCTAGCTAGCAACATCGGGCAGTTGCAGAATAACCACGGGCCGTCACGCATCACCCGTTTCCAATCTGCCAAGCAGTACAATTGCACTGAATAGAGGTTGTCTTTGATTGCTCTAAATTCCACTTCTTGGGAAAGATTCCATGCAAACCTCATTGCTCTAAATTCCTCATGCCTGTTGAATTTGTGGAGTTATTCCAATTATTCAATCAAGACGCCCTCGACAAACAACTCATGATTTGCTACTGTCTGTAAGTATTACTTCTATAATTAAGTCTCTATAGCTCAACTCTTTCATTGCATGTATATATAATTATCCTCACTATATTATGCAGATTGAAGATCGTCAAATGCAAAAAAGCACAAATCTATGACATTGGGTTCATTAACCCAAATACCGTAAATGAATGGTCGGTTCAAAACAGAGTCAAAGATACTGAGGACAACTTGCTACAATCGTTACTTCGAAATCAAAACAAAGGGAAAATACTCTTTCCTTATGACTTCAAGTGAGTGTTACTCTCTTGTGCATATTAGGTTTCACTTACTCGAGGTTATAGTAATGTAATTGATGATTTATGCATGCGTGTGCAGCTTCCACTTTATTCTGCTAGAGATTAAGCTTGATCCAGGAGTAGTAACTGTCTTAGACTCGAGACGAAAAGATCCCCAGGACTATGAGGACATGACTGCAGTGCTCCAGAAGTAATTTCAATCAATCATTATCGCACCATATCGGCAACTTTGTTCATTTCCTGATATCAAGTAATTATTTTATTTGTCTGACAGGGTTTGGAAAGAGTTCACAGGAATGGTTCCGGGACTGCCGAGGGAGCTGCGATCTACACACCCGAAAGTAAGTAGTACTAGCTAGTTCCACGCATCTCCCATTGATTCTAGTTTCATCAATACGATTTATCATGCTTGATTATCAGTTTGATTGAACTCTATTTCTCGTAAAGTGCTTGTGGCAGGGAGGCGGTAATAATTTATGTGGATACTACGTTTGCGAGTTCATCTACAACACGACCTCTCACCGGGGATACTCTGAAAAACAATATGAAGTACGGAAACAATAATATTCACATTTTTATTTTATTACCATCATTTGTGTTGAGTTTCATTCATATATATGTATTGACCCCCCTTCTTTAAATTAGATGTGGCAGATGCGGGATGAACTCCTACCACATGATCGCATACGAGTAATTCAAGAGGAATTGGCGGGATTCTTTCTTGACCAAGTCATAAATGAGAAGGGAGAATACCATCTGGAATTGAAATGGATTTTAGATGTTAGGGATTGTAAGAGATATTATACTGTATATATGTAGTAGCATCAGATAGATATACGAAAACTTGTTGTTCGACCAATCTCTCGGAGAAAGAGAGGTCACTTATCTCTCTATATGTTCATGACGATCTTATGTAATTAATGGTTCCTTCATTTGCTTACTAGCTAGCGTGTCGAGTTCTCTCTATATGTATAGTAGCTAGCGTCGATCAAGCACGGAGAAAGAGAGGTCACTTCTCTCTATTAGCTAGCTAACACAATATGAAACCCCTAATAAATTAATCCTCCAAAACCCCTAACCCCCCCTTTCAAAACAATAAAACAAAAACTCCAGCGCCTGCGAGTGAGGGAGTCCTGGATTAGGGGGTCCCCGGGTGTCTGGGCTATGTGACGTGGGTCGGACTCGTGGGCCGTGAAGATACAAGATGGAAGGATTTCCCCCGTGTCCGGATGGGACTCCCCTTGGCGTGGAAGGCAAGCTTGGCATTCGAATAAGAAGATTCCTTTCTCTGTAAACCGACTTTGTAGAGGCAATCATAAACACACAGGCTTGACATCTAGGGTTTAGCCATTACGATCTCGAGATAGATCAACTCTTGTAACCCCTGTACTCATCAAAGTCAATCAAGCAGGAAGTTGGGTATTACCTCCATCAAGAGGGCCCAAACCTGGGTAAACACTGCGTCCCTGCCTCCTGTTACCTTGGATCCTTAGACCCACAGTTCGGGACCCCCTACCCGAGATCCGCCGGTTTTGACACCAACATTGGTGCTTTCATTGAGGGTTCCTCCGTGTCGTTGGCAGAAGGACCAATGGCTCTCCTCATCATCAACGAAAAGATCACCTCTGGAGGCACCCTAGCTCCTGGGCAGATCCTCCAGATTGGCAAGATCACCATGGGCGCCTGTCCGGCCTTAAAGCCTGAGGCGGCCCCCCGGATTGCCGAGAATCATCTCCGCATCAACCCCGAAAGCGTCGATAAGATGGATCCAACGGATGTTTCTGAAGGAAATATTCCCTAGAGGCAATAATAAAGTTATTATTTATTTCCTTATTTCATGATAAATGTTTATTATTCATGCTAGAATTGTATTAACCGGAAACTTGATACATGTGTGAATACATAGACAAACATAAGTGTCACTAGTATGCCTCTACTTGACTAGCTCGTTAATCAAAGATGGTTGAGTTTCCTAACCATAGACATGAGTTGTCATTTGATTAACGGGATCACATCATTAGGAGAATGATGTGATTGACTTGACCCATTCCGTTAGCTTAGCACTTGAACGTTTATTAGGTTGCTATTGCTTTCTTCATGACTTATACATGTTCCTATGACTATGAGATTATGCAACTCCCGTTTACTGGAGGAACACTTTGTGTGCTACCAAACGTCACAGCGTAACTGGGTGATTATAAAGGTGCTCTACAGGTGTCTCCAAAGGTACTTGTTGGGTTGGCGTATTTCGAGATTAGGATTTGTCACTCCGATTGTCGGAGAGCTATCTCTGGGCCCACTCAGTAATGCACATCACTATAAGCCTTGCAAGCATTGTAACTAATAAGTTAGTTGCGGGATGATGTATTACGGAACGAGTAAAGAGACTTGCCGGTAACGAGATTGAACTAGGTATTGAGATACCGACGATCGAATCTCGGGCAAGTAACATACCGATGACAAAGGGAACAACGTATGTTGTTATGCGGTCTGACCGATAAAGATCTTCGTAGAATATGTGGGAGCCAATATGAGCATCCAGGTTCCGCTATTGGTTATTGACCGGAGACGTGTCTCGGTCATGTCTACATTGTTCTCGAACCCATAGGGTCGGCACGCTTAAAGTTCAATGACGGTTATATTATGAGTTTATGTGTTTTCATGTACCGAAGGTAGTTCGGAGTCCCGGATGAGATCGGGGACATGACGAGGAGTCTCGAAATGGTCGAGACGTAAAGATCGATATTTTTCGGAGTACCGGAGAGTTACGGGAATTCGCCGGGGAGTATATGGGCCTTATTGGGCTTTAGGGGAAAGAGAGAGGAGAGGCTGGGCGCCCCCCAAGGCCTAGTCCGAATTGGACTAGGGGGAGGGGCCGCGCCCCCTCCTTCCTTCTCTTCTCTCTCCCCTTTCCTTGACTCCTACTCCTACTACTTGGAAGGGGGGAATCCTACTCCCGGTGGGAGTAGGACTCCTCCTAGGGCGCGCCATAGAGAGGGCCGGCCCTCCCCCTCCTCCACTCCTTTATATACGGGGAGGGGGGCACCCCTTGGAGACACAACAATTGATTTGATCTTTTAGCCGTGAGCGGTGCCCCCCTCCATCATAGTCCACCTCGATAATATTGTAGCGGTGCTTAGGCGAAGCCCTACGTCGGTAGAACATCATCATCGTCACCCCGCCGTCGTGCTGACGAAACTCTCCCTCAACACTCGGCTGGATCGGAGTTCGAGGGATGTCATCGGGCTGAATGTGTGCTGAACTCGGAGGTGTCGTGCGTTCGGTACTTGATCGGTCGGATCGTGAAGACGTATGACTACATCAACCGCGTTGTGCTAACGCTTCCGCTTTCGTCTACGAGGGTACGTGGACAACACTCTCCCCTCTCGTTGCTATGCATCACCATGATCTTGCATGTGCGTAGGATTTTTTTTGAAATTACTAAGTTCCCCAACAGTTTCGTCTTTAAACGAACTGCTTGATCGCATCGCCGCCCTGGGGGTCTCGACAGATTATGATCTGGTAGGGCTTAAACCCGATCAGAGAGAAATCTCATCCCCACCGGTCACCCACCTGGTGACCGTCGTGGGAGAGCAAGGTGAGGATATCGCTCCTCCCACGCTAAAAACAAACTATGTTCGGATCTCTGAACTCTGCGAGCCGGACACCCATCTTCGAGAAACTATCCGTCCTCCAAACATAGAACCAGGCTTCGAGCCCAAGAACACTCCGGATCCTGGGCCATTAACCTCAGAAACTTCTCAGAAATTGGACTCCACGGTGGGCCACGGGTCAGATTTAAGCCCACCCGCCCACCACAAGCAATACTCTCCAAGCAATTCCGGTCCCCCGGACATCTGCGACTTAATGTATATACGACAACAACATCAGGAAATAGTCCATCACTTTTGGGCTTGATTCCTACTTGTTAGAAACAAGATTAAAGATTGTTGCGATGATGATGCGGTATCAGTTTTCTACCGCAACTGTACGGACGAGGAGATCCTCAATGCCCTCAACTGACGCCGCATACTGCATTTTGCAGATCTGGCTCACATAGTACAGAAGTACAACGCAATGGAAAGCGCCTGGAAAGCCCAGATAGCTCGGTGGGAACCGCCGGCCTTTAAGCCACCCACCGGCCGGGCAAAAAGGATGCACCCACACGGGGCGCTCGATCATCGCTTCAAGGACAAGAAAATTAAGCCCCTAACGGGGCATAGGACCGTCCTTGATGAATGGCTTGACAAGCCTTGCCAAATACATACGACGCCGAATTCCGAACCAACACATATCCTCAAGGCATGTTGGATACTTCGGCAGGTAGCTAAAAGTGGTGAGGCCATCCTCACCGAAACTACCCCAGCGAGGTACCCCTCCGAGGGTAATGATCTCAATGTATTTCGCTCTTCGAGACCTTTTCTTCAAATAATCGGTGCAAAAGGGCGCTCCGCGACCTCGCTGAAGTCAACCAAGTAGCTGCAATAAACCCTTGGAATGACATGGCGATAACTTTCAACGCCACTGACGAACCATGGGCCCGATCAGTCCGAGCACCAGCCGCCCTAGTTCTGAATCCAATTGTGGACGGCTTCCGGCTTACTAAAGTGCTCATGGACGGGGGCAGCTGGTTGAACCTCATCTATGAGGACACGCTAAATAAAATGCAAATGGACAAGAGTCGCATTGAGCGAAGTAACACAACCTTTCGAGGAATTATCCCTAGTCGGGAAGCAAGATGCTCGGGGAAAATTAAACTCGACGTGGTATTCGGCATGCCAGAGAACTATAGGTCCGAAGAGATAATCTTCCAGGTGGTCCCTTTCAGCAGTGGATAACATGCCCTGTTAGGGCGAGACGCATTCACACGCTTTCAAGCCATACCCCATTACGGGTACATGAAGCTCAAGATGCCCGGGCCCAACGGTGTCATCACTATCTCCAGTGATCCGGACATAGCACTCGCGCTGAAAACAAAACCGCATCCTGGCCCTCGAGGCACTATCCGAAGCCCTGGCGGCCGAGGAACTCACCGCTCTGCATTCCATAGTGGATAGAGACGACATAATTCTTGATAAGAGGCCTAAATCCACTTCTTTCAAGCCAGCAGACGAGATAGTCGAATTTCAAGTTCATCCGACAGACCCCAAGAAAACAGCTTCCTTTGGGGCACAACTGGATCCGATGGTCGACGCCGCACTGCGCGCGTTCTTGCGCGAGAAATGGGACATCTTCGCCTGGCACCCCTCGGACATGCCGGGAATCCCACGCGCGCTGGCCGAACATAGTCTCAACATACTAAAGGGATACAAGCCAGTCAAGCAAACGCTGCGGCGATTTTCCGAACCCAAACGACAAGCTATGGGTGAGGAGCTAGCCAAGCTACTCGAAGCCGGGTTTATCAGAGAGATCAAACATCCGGATTGGCTAGCAAATCTGGTCATGGTACCAAAGAAGGACAAATCCTGGCGCCTTTGTGTCAATTTCAAAGACCTTAACAAAGCCTGCCCCAAGGACCCCTTCCCACTGCCCCGCATAGACCAAATCATTGATGCAACCGCAGGACACGATTCACTGTGTTTCCTCGACGCATACTCCGGATACCATCAGATTAAGATGAAGGAATCCAACCAGGCCGCAACGTCATTTATTACTCCGTATGGGCCTTTCTGCTTCAATACTATGCCTTTCGGACTCAAGAACGCCGGAGCCACCTACCAACGCATGATTCAAACATGCCTAGAAAAACAAATTGGCAAGACGATGGAGGCATACGTAGATGACGTAGTCATCAAAACCAAACACGTCGAATCATTGGTGGACGATTTACGTCTCACATTCGACAACCTCCGAACATATGACATACGGCTCAATCCGGAAAAATGCTTTTTCGGCGTTCTAGCCGGAAAACTACTTGGGTTCATCGTCTCCAATAGAGGGATAGAGGCAAACCCAGCCAAAATCCGAGCCTTGTCACAATTGGCAATACCAACAGACCTAAAGCAGGTCCAAAAACTAGCAGGATGCATGGCTGCGCTAAGCCGCTTTATCTCCAGGTTAGGAGAAAAGGCACTGCCGCTGTATCGCCTGCTCCGACACACCGACCACTTTGCGTGGACGGATGCTGCTACGGCCGGACTAGAGGAAATAAAAGCTTTGTTAGCAAGCAACCCAATCCTGGCCGCGCCAAACATCAGCGAACCCATGCTACTGTACATATCTGCAACGCATCAGGTGGTGAGTGCGGTGCTCGTCGTCGAACGAGAGGAAGAGGGACATAAATTCCCACTTCAAAAACAAGTATACTATGTGTCGACGGTCCTCACACCATGCAACTCCCGATACCCGCACTATCAAAAGATAGCGTATGCGGTTTTCATGGCATTCTGAAGGTTGCAGCCTACTTCCAAGAGTGCTCGATCACGGTGGTGTCCGAGGTACCACTTAATGATATCATAAACAACCGAGACGCCACCGACCGGATCGCCAAATGGGCTATTGAGCTCTTACCGTTTGAAATAACATATAAGCCGCGCCGAGCCATCAAATCTCAGGTGTTGGCTGACTTCGTCGCCGAATGGACAGAAGCCGAACTCCCTAAAGAGTATGGCACATATTCCAACTGGGTGATGCACTTCGACGGCTCTAAAATGCTAGCCGGACTTGGGGCTGGCGTCGTCCTGACATCCCCCACTGGAGATATAGTCCGCTATGTGCTCCAGATACTGTATATAGACTCTAATAACGTAGCCAAATATGAGGCCTTATTGCATGGTCTTCGGATGGCTGTCTCTATGGGCATACAACGCCTTGAGGTCCGCGGGGATTCAAATGTCGCAATATCCCAAATAAACGGAGACTTTGATGCCAAAGATCCGAAGATGGCGGCTTACCGCAACGCCATACTCAAAATATCGGCTCGGTTCGAGGGGCTTGATTTTCATCACGTGGCCCGAGAAAGCAATCAGGCAGCGGACATCCTTTCTCATATGGGCGCTAAGTGCAACCCCGTCCCACCCAACACCTTCGTGGAAAGGCTCTTCAAGCCATCCGTAGTATGGAGGACGAGAGCGGCAAGACCAGTCCAGAACCGATCATACCCCCAGATTCCAAACATAATCCAGTTATCATTGGGGGCTCGGTCACCGAAATAACACCATCGGCCCAAACAATCATGGCAGTAATCGCCCCATGGACCGAACCCTTCCTGGCCTACCTCAATAGGAGAGAGCTCCCTGCGGACCAGAATGAGGCTCGATGCATTGTTCGACGCTTGAAAGCCTACAAGGTTCATGAAGGAGAGCTCTACAAGAAAAGTACTACCGGAGTCCTTCAAAGGTGCATCTCTGAAGAAGAGGGGTGGCAGCTCTTGGCTGAAATCCATGCTGGTCTTGGCGGTCATCATGCCGCAGCTCGTACCCTTGTAAGCAAGGCCTTTCGAACTGGTTTCTTCTGGCCTACGGCCTGAGTAGACGCGCAGGACCTCGTCTAGTGGTGTGTTGGATGCCAGCTTTTCGCCAATCAAAGCCATATGCCGCCTACTGCTCTACAAACAATCCCCATTACTTGGCCTTTTGCGGTCTGGGGGCTTGACATGGTCGGACCCCTTAAAGGGGGAAGTCATAAGAAAAAATATCTGTTGGTGATGGTAGATAAATTCACCAAGTGGATAGAGGCCAAACCAGTTAAAATGTCCGAAGCCGGACTAGTGATAGACTTCATATCCGGGGTCGTACACCGTTATGGTGTCCCACATAGCATCATCACCGATAACGGCTCTAACTTCACAGCGGACGAAGTAAAAACATGTTGTGCTAATATGGGCATCAAGCTCGACTACGCTTCCGTCTAGCACCCTCAAACAAACGGTCAAGTCGAATGGGCTAATGGCTTAATAATGAGCGACATTAAACCCAGACTAGTGCGGTCCTTAAATAAGTCGGATGAACACTGGGTTGAGGAGCTCGACTCCGTACTCTGGGGGCTGCGGACCACGCCCAATCGCACGACCGGATACACACCGTTCTTCATGGTCTACGGCGCAGAGGCTGTCTTGCCCTGCGATATTATTCACGACTCACCTCGGGTACGCATGTACAAGGAAAAATAGGCCGAGATCGATCGGCAAGATGACTTAGACGGCTTGGAGGAGGAGCGCGATGTCGCAAAAGCTCGTTCAGCATTCTATCAACAACAAGCTCGAAGATACCAAAGCAGAGAGGTGCAGGCCAAGACGTACAATGTCGGCGAACTCGTTCTTTGCCTACCAGAGAAGAAAAGGGACAAGCTCAAGCGCAAATGGGAGGGTCCCTTCATTATAGATGAAGTTCTCACTGGAGGATCGTATCGCCTTCATAATGCATCGGACAATCGCTTAGAGCCAAACCCATGGAACGCTGCCAGACTCTGAAGATTCTACGCCTAAGTCCGGACTCACTGTTCGTTACATTTTTCTATTTTCCTCTTTCTTCTTTTCATTTTTATACAACTTTTAGCCCGTATTCGGATAAACCGCACACTTATGGGGTATACATCCTTAAATGTACATACCCCCCAATACCTGGGGGCTTCTTGCCACAGAGGCTTATTATTATTTTTTGAGCATCAAGCTCACTATATATCTGTTTCGTCTTCTCATACATGCCTTTTCTTCGCCATTATATGCACCTTTATGACTTAAGTTTTTGCCAAGCTGGGTTGCCTGGCTCCTGTGCTTATGCCCTACGTTCCCGTTTGTTCGGCTAGGGCATAAAGAGAGCACCTCTACGATTGTTACAGCCGGGTCATCCGGACGTGTACCTCAGACGGGTGAAGCCAAAAGCTAGCGTTCTTAAGGGAATAACAGGTCGAAGGACATAAGATGAACTGCACTCGTTGCTATATAAGCCTCCAACATATAACAAGTACTGTGATTTTTTATCATAGCTCGGGCATGAATAACATGCTGGCCCAGGGAAAGGAACCCTTAACGGAACTATTCTCCTTGGAAGATGTTTCTTATGATCAAATGTAATATAATATAACTCCCTGAACACAACTTGTCTATTCAAGCAACTATGACCGGACTGCCTGGTTTCCGAACATACTTCGGTGCTTCTCATGAGTACAATATTCAGAAACACTCCAAACTTTGGATTTTGGAGGTTAAAGCAGACGGTATGCCATGACAAATGTTTTATAATTCGGCTGGAGATACGTTCCTCGACATAAGTACATTACTACTTGGACTCGAAAACTTCCTCCTCTAGACCATCTAATAAATTGTCTAGCTTACAATCCTGTTGCGAAAACTTGGCGGCTATCTTTAGTTGGTCATATACCAAGCTAATGGGAATTTCTTGTCCATCTGATCCTCGAGGCCCAACCTGGGCCATATGATTTGGATCAAGCCCGGTGTACCGCGTTTTCACCATGTCCCAGGCCTCTCGTGCCCCTTCTCGGCATGCGGATATCTTCCACAGTCCAAAGCGGCGCCGAGCTCCCTTGAGTAAAGTCACGAGCTCTTCCATACCTCCTGGAGGAGCATCGGCCGGCCACAAAGCCTTAGCAATGTTCCTCATTGCCTTCCGGGCTCGCCCATGCACTTTTGACAGCTCTTGTAGCACGTCGCCTTGGAATCCGGACACTTCTCCCTCGGGCCACCCAGTTAACACACCTACAGGTACAAAATCCTGTTAAAACTTTTTCATCAAGGGATCTTAATGAAAGTAAAGGTTTCAAGACATACGGAATATGCCGCCTTTTAGCTTTCTGTCCTCTTTCAAAGCATCCGACAGCTGGGCTCTAACGTCCTTTAGCTCCTCGGCTAGCTTGGTATTAGCATCCTGTAGCTTGTTTTTCTCATCCCTGGTCCGCGTTAATATACGCTGACTAGCAGCTTCTTGACTTTTGGCATGTTGTTTATCCGCCTGCGCGGCCTTCAGTTCCTCTTCCAGTTGATTCGGGGATGCTGCCATCATAAATACATCAGTGTCTATTTCGAAAAGTACTGCTGGCGCATGATTCTATTTTTCGGACAGTAGTAGACATTACCAGTCGGTGCCTCCTTGGACTTCGCCAGTTCAGTGGTAACAACAGTTAGCTGGGTCCGACATTTTTCGAGCTCCTGAGACAGCATGTTGTTCTTCTCCGTGAGTAGCTGATTATGCAACAATCCTTAAATCAGTTGCGTCAACTGCTTTAAGTCTTGGGAGCTACTAACAGATGATCTTACCCACATGTCCTTGGAAAGCTGTTGCGTGGCTCCAGCAAGCCCATCCCGAGCCGCTCGGATGTATGCATCCGCCGAGCTGAAAGCATTAAATGCTTCTTCGGTAAAGGTGGGGTCGCGCATAGCCGCTCTCCGGCGCCGATGGTTCATGGCACTCTCCACTTCGGAGTTGGTGACGGATACATCATCCGAATCCTCATGGGGAGGACAATCCGGTATTACACCTGCATCGACCCCAGCCCTTGGGCGGGATCCGGAGTCGGATGGGGTGACGCATGGCCGGCAAGGTCCCCGGACACAGTCCAGCGTATGCTTTTCCTAAAAATGTGTGGCAGGAAATGTCAAAACTTGGTACCTCTGCCACGAGCATATTAAAAATCCATACCTTCTTGAGGGTGGGGGCTCGGTAGTACCGCCGTCCGTATTTCTTTTCGAAGACCCGCCCCGCGTAGGCGTCGCCTTCTTAAGGGACGCCTCTGATGTGGTGTGGCGAGACGAGCGCCGCCCCTTTGAACGCACGAGACAATGTGGTAGATAAGGCACAGGGAGAAAACTCTTTTTGAGGAAATGTATCCTGGGGACTTAAGTGGGAAGAGGGGAGAAGGCCGGGGTAATCGGCTATAATGGCCACTTCCGTGCCGTCATAACTCGCTTGATAAAAGACCCCCTCCTTGAGTTCTACGAATATATCCGGATCCTCTTCAAATCCGGGATCCAGGTCCCGAATGTGGTCCTCCGGCTGCGGGGCGGGGCTGTAGATCCCCGCGGCGACCTTCCTCCATTCCTGATGAAAAATAGTCGAATTAAGTTCGGCTAAGCATTACTCAGGAAGAGAGTAACATTATGGAGCGAAGGCTTACCCAGCTGGGAGGGTTGTACATGGAAAAGCCCTCTCGACACTTAAGGCGAGTAAACTCTTCTTTCTCCCCCTTATAGAGATTGGCCAGTATGGCAGCCAAGACGGCGAAGTTGTCCGGACCCTTGCGCTCGCATCATGATGCGTCGTCTTTCCCGTTGTAGTGCCACATGGGGAGCCCTCTAGATTGGAGTGGCTGAACGCCCCCCGTTATTGAAATCGCCATTACCTCAATAATGGACAATGCGGATTGAGCAAGCGTCTTTATCTTGTCCAGTAGCTTCTTAACCTCCGCGCTATCTTCCTCCTCGAGGCTTCAGGGCGCCAGTTGTGGCGCTTCTTTAACAGAGCATTGGAAAATGCAGGTAGGCCTTGTCAGATGGGGTATGGGAGAACGACATCTTCAATATAAAACCACTCCAAGGGCCACTCTTCTAATGCCTTCTTCGGAGAGCCAAACAGGTATCCTGTCCCGGCTATGCGCCATACTTCGGCGCCGCCCACCTCGAATATGGACCCCTTTTGGGAGCGAGGGACGAGGCAGAAAAGCTTCCTCCATAAATCAAAATGGGCCTCGCAGCCTAGGAACAACTCACAAAGAGCCACGAAGCCCGAGATATGCAGTATGGAGCCCGGCGTGAGATTGTGCAGCTGGACTCCGTAGTACTCCAAGAGACCTCGGAGGAAGGGGTAGATTGGAAATCCAACGCCTCGTGAGAGAAAGGAAACGAAGCACACTCGCTCCCCCTTTGAAGGGTTGGGGAAATTTTCCGCCAAGGCTTCGCCATTGAAATAAGTTAATCCCGCCCGAACGGGGACTAGATCCGCGGGAGGGAGGTATCCTTGCACCTGAAGCTTGGTCAGTTGAGTATGGGATACCGAACAGCTCTCCCAATCGCCTTTTTGAGGACCGTGGGGACGGGGGGAAGAACTGGGAGCACTGGCCATGTTTGCATGGTTTTTTGTGGCAAGTTCTAAGGTTTTCGCCTAGTGTGGAATGGCATGTGAGATCTAACCTCTTTAAATAGACGCCTTCCGTACGCTGTCGGGGTGTTATTTGTAAAAACGCCTGGACCTTTCGTGTTCATTTGACACGTGGAAGCCGAGGCGACGGAGGCGCGGAAGCCGAAGGATATAATATTTTATGCAGAGTCGAACCGTCCGGAGTATCATGGAGGGCCTACCCGGCAGGACTGAAGATGCAAGCGGTTCTTTTTGTTCAAGTTGCTCTGGAGTATTCGGAAGAGGAACCCGCCTTGCAATGCCGAAGACAATCTGCACGCCGGACATGTCGTCGTTGAAGCCAGGTTCGGGGGCTACTGAGGGAGTCCTGGATTAGGGGGTCTCCGGACGTCCGGGCTATGTGACGTGGGCCGAGCTTGTGGGCCGTGAAGATACAAGATGGAAGGCTTTCCCCCGTGTCCGGATGGGACTCCCCTTGGCGTGGAAGGCAAGCTTGGCGTTCGGATAAGAAGATTCCTTTCTCTGTAAACCGACTCTGTATAGCCCTAGCCCCCTCCGGTGTCTATATAAACCGGAGGGTTTAGTCCGTAGAGGCAATCACAAACACACATGCTAGAAATCTAGGGATTAGCCATTACGATCTCGAGGTAGATCAACTCTTGTAACCCCTGTACTCATCAAAGTCAATCAAGCAGGAAGTAGGGTATTACCTCCATCAAGAGGGCCCGAACCTGGGTAAACACTGCGTCCCTGCCTCCTGTTACCTTCGATCCTTAGACGCACAGTTCGTGACCCCCTACCTGAGATCCGCCGGTTTTGACACCGACAGCGAGCTGCTGACGCGTGACTTTCTTTTGGTCCCGGTTGGTGTTACCAACCGGGACTAAAGGTCCTCCTGCTTGGGCGCCCCGCAGCGGCCACGTGGAGCCCCTTCTGTCCCAGTTCGTAAGCGAACCGGGACTAAAGGTTTTGGGCTTTAGTCCCGACCGTTTTGTCCCGGTTCCAGAACCGGGACTAAAGGCCCTCTGGAACCGGGACTAGCTCCCTTTTTTCCACTAGTGAAGGCTCCATGGCTGAAAGTGCGTGAGGTATGAATCCTGGCGAGTGCCATGAATTCGGCATCCTTGTCTAGTTCCTCAAGGTCTTCCTCTAAGACGACGTCCCCCTGTTCATCTTCGTGTAGGTTAAGATATTTGAACTTGTCTCCCAGGTCCTCGGTGTTAGATGTAGAGCCACTGCCACCCGAGGACTCAGTTTCTCCGACCTTATTTTCTTCCACGTCAACGCCCTGTGCGCCACCGCCCAGGTCCGCTCTGTTCTTAGTAGCATTGCTGCGAACTCTCGAAGTAGTAGAATTCTCGCTCGCCATCTTCCCAGAAGCCAACGAATACGTGATCCAGGTCTATGCTTGTCTCCTAATACGGCGATGATCTCTCTTGGATGGAATCGCAGGGAACTCGAGGTCAAATCCGGAGAGGAGTTGCCGGAGATCGTAGCCGCCAAGCTTATCGCCTAGCAGAGGAAAACCCTAAAACGGGTATGAGACGTTATGTGTAGATGTGTCAATTGTATAGAAAATATGTGCTTATGTGATCAAATATCAGTATGTGCTTAGTACTGTTTACGTCATGCTTATGATTTATTCCTACATTAAATGAATCAAACAATTGCTTATTTACTCAACAGCAAGAAAAAGCATCAGCTAAAAAACATGTTGTATCTATTATATTGTACAGGTGGACGCACATGTAAACGCCACATGGGAACCAAGAGCCGCGGCCGAGCCTGCCTAGCTAGCAGAGGAGCGACTCGACGAACATGTCGTCCCGGGGCTCGTCCTTGGTGCGCTGGAAGGCGCCGCCGGCCGCGTAGCCTCGGTGTCCGGCGGCAGGGTTGGTGAGCATCTCGAGGGTGTACGGGGCCGGCACGGCGGCAGGCCAGATGACGCCCGAGCTGTCGGAGGAAGATGTCGCCGGCAGCGCGCGGCCCCGGCCGACCGGCACGTCGTGGCTGTGCTTACCCTCGTAGGTGGTGATCACCGCGCGGTTGTCGTGCGAGGCCCGCTCCACATGCTTGCGCACCGGGCAACCCACCGTTGTGCACTTGTAGTAGCTCCTGGGGTTGGGATTGCCCTTGACAACCTTCTGCCCGTACTTCCTCCACCGGAAGCCGTCGTCGAGTATGTCTATATCGCTCAGCGTCTGCACCACAAGCCTCGGCTCGCGCACGGGCTTCCCGCAGCCGCCGGTGCCACCTGAACTGCCCTCGTTGTCGGCATGCTCCTTCCTGACAACCAATCAAACACACAATCTTCAAATTAATCTAACAACACGTATGAGAAAGCAAACCGCAGCGGAACACGTATGGAGTACTTTACAGAGTTAGTATTTGGCAAGCAATGATCAATTACTTACCGGCGCTTGGTCACGGGCTCAGCGCCATCACTGAGCTGCAACCCGTTGTCGGCCTCATCGTCTCCGAAAGTGACGGATGAATTCTCCGGCGTCGGCCCAGAGTGCTCCGAGCCGTTGGCATGATCCTCCGCGACGACCGCCGCACAGCCGGAGGAGTTGCGGCGCGTGGAGAGGGGCTTCGGGTGGTCGTGTGCGCCCTTGTAGACAATCTGCGTGATGCGGCCGTCGGCGAGAGAGCGCTCCACTTTCTTCTTCATGGAGCAATTGTTGTAGGTGCACTTGTAGTAGCTCCGCGGGTTCTCGCTCCCCTTAACTTGCTTCTGCCCGTACTTCCTCCAGTTGTATCCGTCCTCAACCTGCTTGTTGTTGCCGCCGCCGCTGCTGCTCTTGTTGCTCACTTCTACCACTTGTTGTTGTTGCTGCTGCTGCTGCTCCTGCACAAACATATACGTCTTTGTGAGCTACGACTGTATTGTCAGAGAGAGATAAAAAAGCATAACAAGTTCATAGTTAGTACTAGTAGCATACAGCCTCGGTGCATGCTCTAACAGTTAAACTAAGTTAAGAATAATAGTACTGAATATCTTTGTACTAGTATTATGTACCTTGAATAAAGGTAAGCAATTTGCTTGAGCGTTGACCGTGGCGTTGGACTTCACTGCGTGAAAGGAGAAGCCAAAGAGGCCGCTGTCTCCTCGGCAGGGCTCATCCTGCTGAAAGGTGTTCAGATCGGCGCTCGCCTGCCAGTCGTACCTCCGCGCAGGGATCGCACCTGTGGTCGGAGACGCCAGGATCTGACAGAAACACAGGCGGCAGCTAAAATCAGCACCACGGATCATACGCACATAGTACTACGAAACTAGCAGAAAACTGCGCATGAGCAACACGAGATGGAGAGCGCGTACATGGGAGTAGTTGAGGAGAACGGGGGAGTCGAGCAGCTCAGCAGGGCTGAGGCCCGCAGGGATGGAGAAGCAGGAGAAGGGCGACGAGATGGGCAGGCTGGGCGGCTGCGCGGACTTGAACTTGGGCGCCCCGGCCCGGCCCCCTCGGTTGAACCCCCTTGGCGACCGCTCCGCGTCGCCGGCGCCGGACCCTGACAGAAGCTCGGTGAAGGACGTGATGAAGGGCGGCGGCGTGAACGTGAACCCTGCGTGGTCCAAGCTCCCCGTGGAGGAGGACATGGCGATCGACGCGACGGAAGGAGCAGGGAGATTATTAGATATTGAAACTGAGACTTGGGAGAGGGGTGTGATTGATTGGTAAACAGAGGACAGGAGTGGTTGCTCGGTGGCGCCTTAAGTAGAGCACGGTAGCACGGTAGTGGACCTGTGGCTGTACTGATTCCCGGCAGGCAAGCAACAAGCCCGGGGAGGTGTACCGGTCGCTGACCACGTGGGGTAAGAGTGTCAGTTGACGTGAGCTCAAATGTGAACGTGGTGGTTTGGAGTGCTTCCGCGAAGGGAGTCTGGGTCAAACCTCGTGCGGCTTTGACTGGTCAGCCAGGGCGGCGTGGTTCCGGGAAGTGGGTTTCCGAGAAGAAGAGATGGCGTGGGTGCTTCGCCAGCGACACCATGGAGCATGGCGTGTTCCCACGGCTCTCTTCGCGCGTGCAAATCCGGCTGTAATAGTATGTGCGCAGCTCCCAGGCTGTGATGCTTTGGTATTCAGCAATATTTTATTCAAACTAACCAAGTAGAGCACAAACTGCACAAGCATGCGCATTTCTAATACACATATACACTACCATACAAACCGTACGGCAGATATAACAATGCTAGCATTCTGATTTATATACAAGCGAGGACGGGGCATCAACCCGTTGGCTGGACAGCTGGGTAGCTGTCAGCCCACTCAAGTTCGAGTCCCGACTCAGACACATGATGCTCGCAGAGTTTCTCATATAAAAAAATCAACGAGGGTTAGCTTTTGAGTTGATCTCATTTTTTTTTTATTTATATATAAGTACCCAAAAAATAAGTTTTGGAAAAGATATTTATAGCCATATATGATAACAAAATTCACATAATTTATGATGCTCAAAGCGAACTTAAATTACAAATATTTGAGGCACTATTATGCTACAAGGTCAAAACTCGATTATTGTTGAATCTTTGAATGATTGGGCACAAAATATTTCATTTTTTTTATATTTATGATACAAAGTCAAAACTCAAAAAGGCAGCCTGAAAAGAATAAAAAAAATATTAACTATAGTATTGCCACTTTGGTTCACCACCATTGGCATGAACAATTTAAGCATCTAGATCTCTACAACAACAGCAGCAACAAAGCCTTTAGTCCCAAACAAGTTGATGTAGGCTAGAGGTGAAACCCATAAGATCTCGCGACCAACTCATGGCTCTGACACATGGATAGCAAGCTTCCGCGCACCCATGATACTCCAATCCTTCAGGTCTCTTTTAACGGACTCCTCCAATGTCAATCCGGTCTACCCCGACCTTTCTTGACATTTTCCGCACGTTTTAGCCCTCCGCTATGCACTGGAGCTTCTGGAGGCATGCGCTGAATATGCCAAACCATCTCAGACGATGTTGGACAAGCTTCTCTTCAATTGGTGCTACACCAACTCTATCTCGTATATCATCATTCCAGACTCGATCTTCCTCGTGTGGCCACACATCCATCTCAACAAACGCATCTCCGCCACACCTAACTCTTGAACATGTCGTCTTTTGGACAAGCTTCTCTTTAATTGGTGCTACCCCAACTCTATCTCGTATATCATCATTCCAGACTCGATCCTTCCTCGTGTGGCCACACATCCATCTCAACATACGCATCTCCGCCACACCTAACTGTTGAACATGTCGCCTTTTGGACAAGCTTCTCTTCAATTGGTGCTACCCCAACTCTATCTCGTATATCATCATTCCGGACACGATCCTTCCTCATGTGGCCACACATCCATCTCAACATACGCATCTCCGCCACACCTAACGGTTGAACATGTCGCTTTTTAATCGGCCAACACTCAGCGCCATACAACATTGTGGGTCGAACCGTCGTCCTATAGAACTTGCCTTTTAGCTTTTGTGGCACACTCTTATCACAAAGAATGCCAGAAGCTTGGTGCCACTTCATCCATCCGGCTTTGATTCGATGGTTCACATCTTCATCAATACCCCCATCCTCCTGCAGCATTGACCCCAAATATTGAAAGGTGTCCTTCTGAGGCACCATCTGCCCATCAAGGCTAACCTCCTCCTCCTCACACCTAGTAGTACTGAAACCGCACATCATGTACTCGGTATTAGTTCTACTAAGCCTAAACCCTTTCAATTCCAAGGTTTGTCTCCATAACTCCAACTTCCTATTTATCCCGTCTGACTATCATCAACCAGCACCACATCATCCCTAAAGAGCATACACCATGGGATA
Organism: Aegilops tauschii subsp. strangulata; assembly: GCF_002575655.3. Taxonomy (NCBI): domain Eukaryota; kingdom Viridiplantae; phylum Streptophyta; class Magnoliopsida; order Poales; family Poaceae; genus Aegilops; species Aegilops tauschii. The sequence continues at coordinate 60,043,543 of NC_053035.3, forward strand.
TCTCCTTGTATATCCCTTGTGACCTCATCCATCACGAAGACAAAAAGATAAGGGCTCAAAGCTGGCCCCTGATGCAGTCCTATCTTAATCAGGAAGTCATCAGTGTCGACATTACTTGTTCGAACACTTGTCACAACATTATCGTACATGTCCTTGATGAGTGTAATGTACTTTGCTGGGACTTTGTGTTTCTACAAGGCCCATCACATGACATTCCACGTTATCTTATCATAGGCCTTCTCCAAGTCAATGAACACCATATGCAAGTCCTTCTTTTGCTCTCTATATCTCTCCATAAGTTGTCATACCAAGAAAATGGCTACCATGGCCGACCTCCCAGGTATGAAACCAAACTGCTTTGGTCACGCTTGTCATTCTTCTTAAGCGGTGCTCAATGACTCTCTCCCATAGCTTCATTGTATGGCTCATCATCTTAATTCCCCGGTAATTAGTACAACTCTGAACATCCCCTTGTTCTTGAAGATTGGTACTAATATACTCCGTCTCCATTCTTCTGGCATCTTGTTTACCCGAAAAAAGAGGTTGAAAAGCTTGGTAATTAGCCATACTATCGCTATGTCCCCGAGGCCTTTCCACACCTCAATGGGGATACAATCAGGCCACATCACCTTGCCTGCTTTCATCCTTTTTAAAGCCTCCCTGACCTCAGACTCCTGAATTCGCCGCACAAAACGCATGCTGGTCTCATCAAAGGAGTCGTCCAGTTCAATGATAGAACTCTCATTCTCCCCATTAAACAGCTTGTCGAATTACTCCCGCCATCTATGCTTAATCTCCTCCTCTTTCACCAGGAGTTGGTTTGCTCCGTCCTTGATGCATTTGACTTGGCCAATATCCTTCGTCTTCCTCTCTGGGAATTCTCCCTCTTGGTGTGTTCCTTGTAAATTATGAGAGAAAAGGCATTATAATTACTCCAAAAAGCATTATTATGGATAAAAACATTAGAAACAGTAAGGAAACATGATGCAAAATGGACGTATCAAGTCCCCCAAGCTTAGACCTCGCTTGTCCTCAAGCGAAAACCAAAATCGAAAAACATGTCCACATGCTTTGAGAGGGAGGTGTCGATAAAAATAAAATACGGACATAGAAGCATCATGTTGATCATTATAACAACAACAAAATTAAACATAGGACTTTTATCATAGAACTTTTATCATATACTTCTCATGAATAAGTAATAGTTCATCACACAATCGAAGTATAAAGCAAAAAATCTATTAGAAACTGACAAACTATGTTCTCAGTCAACTTTGCAACTGGAATTCAATATCTTTTCAGGAAGGGTCACGTGTCGGAGCCTTTAGGCAAGTCCACATACTCAACCATCATATAGTCTTCTATGATTGCTAACACTCACCTCGTACCCATGAGCAAAACGTTTCAACCGGACACATAAAAAGATAGGGGCTTATAGTTTTGCCTCCCAACATACTCACCTCGAGGGTGATGTCAACAATAATAACTTATGCTATCTATATTCAACTGGACATATGTGCCTAGATCTTTCCCCACCACATGGTGCTTCCCAAAGGAGAAAATAAAAGGAATAGAAGGAAAACTTTGACTCTTTGCATAAAAGTAAGTGCATAAAAGTAAAGGATAGGCCCTTCGCAGAGGGAAGTAGAGGTTGCCATGCGCTTATTTGTTTGTATGCTCAATCCCTTAGTGCAAGAGAACGTCACGTTGTATTGCCCCTTAAGATGACAACCTTTATTATGCAGTCTTTCGCTTTTATTCTTGTCATCCAAGTTCGTACAACGCTCAATTTTCTCTTACACTAAATGATCTCACACTTTTAGAAGCAATTTTTATTGCCTTTTTGCACCGATGACTACTTACTTGAGGGATCTTGCTCAATCCCTAGGTAGATATGGTGGACACTTGAAAAAGATTTGGGTTTAAGGGTTTTTGGATGCACAAGTAGTATCTCTACTTAGTGCAGAATTTTTGGCTTGCAAAGATAGGGGCAAGCGCCACATGTTAAAGGATCTATGACAATATGACTTCTATGTGAATATAAGCAAACATAAACCATTAAGTTATGTTCCTTGTCCAACGTCAACAATTTTAGCATATAATATTTTTATGAGGGCTCAAAATCACAAAAGATTTCTAGGATAGTATATCTATATGTGAATCTTCTCTTCCCTTATTAATTCTTTCATGAGTTGCATCATTGACTAATGTTATGTTTGTCAATCTCTAATAAAATTTTCTACTTATACTTTTCCTTATGTGGTGCCATCACCTACCATAGGATTAGTATATAATCTTATTGGTTTATTTCCTTGCTCTTTTTATCTCTTTATTTCTTTTCTTTATTTGCAACATGAGAGTAAAGAAAGCAAAAAATCAAACTAACTTTATTATATAACTTGCACACGATTACAAGAATAGATCACTAAGCAAACTCTCAAAGAAGAAAGGATCGAACTAAACTTTATTTCATCTAAAAGCAAATGATCGAACTAGGATAAGTAAAAGCAAAAAGATAGTGGGATGATACGATACCGGGGCACCTCCCCCAAGCTTGGCGGAAGCCAAGGGGAGTGCCCATACCTGTGTTGGGGAACGTAGTAATTTCAAAAAAATTCCTACGCACACGCAAGATCATGGTGATGCATAGCAACGAGAGGGGAGAGTGTTGTCCACGTACCCTCGTAGACCGAAAGCGGAAGCGTTAGCACAACGCGGTTGATGTAGTCGTACGTCTTCATGATCCGACCGATCAAGTACCGAACGCACGACACCTCCGAGTTCAGCACACGTTCAGCTCGATGACGTCCCTCGAACTCCGATCCAGCCGAGTGTTGAGGGAGAGTTTCGTCAGCACGACGGCGTGGTGACGATGTTGATGTTCTACCGACGCAGGGCTTCGCCTAAGCACCGCTACGATATTATCGAGGTGTAATATGGCGGAGGGGGGCACCGCACACGGCTAAGAGATCAATGATCAATTGTTGTGTCTATGGGGTGCCCCCCTACCCCCGTATATAAAGGATCAAAGGGGGGAGGTGCGGCCAGCCTTGGGGCGCGCAAGGAGGAGTCCTACTCCCGTCGGGAGTAGGACTCCCCCCCTTTTCTAGTTGGATTAGGACTTGGGAGGGGGAAAGAGGAGAGGGAGAAGAAGGAAGGGGGGCGCCGCCCCCTTCTCCTTGTCGTATTCGGACTAGGGGGAGGGGCGCGCGGGCCAGCCCTAGCCGCCTCTCCTCTCTTCCACCTAGGCCCGCTAAGGCCCATTATGTTGCCGGGGGTTCCGGTAACCTCCCGGTACTCCGGTAAAATCCCGATTTCACCCGGAACACTTCCGATATCCAAACATAGGCTTCCAATATATCAATCTTTATGTCTCGACCATTTCGAGACTCCTCGTCATGTCTGTGATCACATCCGGGACTCTGAACAACCTTCGGTACATCAAAACATATAAACTCATAATATAACTGTCATCGAAACGTTAAGCGTGCGGACCCTACGGGTTCGAGAACTATGTAGACATGACCGAGACACGTCTCCGGTCAATAACCAATAGCGGAACCTGGATGCTCATATTGGCTCCCACATATTCTACGAAGATCTTTATCGGTCAGACCGCATAACAACATACGTTGTTCCCTTTGTTATCGGTATTTTTCTTGCTCGAGATTCGATCGTCGGTATCTCAATACCTAGTTCAATCTCGTTACCGGCAAGTCTCTTTACTCGTTCCGTAATACATCATCTCGCAACAAACTCATTAGTTGCAATGCTTGCAAGGCTTAAGTGATGTGCATTACCGAGAGGGCCCAGAGATACCTCTCCGACAATCGGAGTGACAAATCCTAATCTCGAAATACGCCAACCCAACAAGTACCTTCGGAGACACCTGTAGAGCACCTTTATAATCACCTAGTTACGTTGTGACGTTTGGTAGCACACAAAGTGTTCCTCCGGTAAACGGGAGTTGCATAATCTCATAGTCATAGGAACATGTATAAGTCATGAAGAAAGCAATAGCAACATACTAAACGATCGAGTGCTAAGCTAACGGAATGGGTCAGGTCAATCACATCATTCTCCTAATGATGTGATCCTGTTAATCAAATGACAACTCATGTCAATGGCTAGGAAACATAACCATCTTTGATCAATGAGCTAGTCATGTAGAGGCATACTAGTGACACTCTGTTTGTCTATGTATTCACACAAGTATTATGTTTCCGATTAATACAATTCTAGCATGAATAACAAACATTTATCATGATATAAGGAAATAAATAATAACTTTATTATTGCCTCTAGGGCATATTTCCTTCAGTCTCCCACTTGCACTAGAGTCAATAATCTAGATTACACAGTAATGATTCTTACACCCATGGAGCCTTGGTGCTGATCATGTTTTGCTCGTGGAAGAAGCTTAGTCAACGGGTCTGCAACATTCAGATCCGTATGTATCTTGCAAATTTCTATGTCTCCCACCTGGACTAAATCCCGGATGGAATTGAAGCGTCTCTTGATGTGTTTGGTTCTCTTGTGAAATCTGGATTCCTTTGCTAAGGCAATTGCACCAGTATTGTCACAAAAGATTTTCATTGGACCCGATGCACTAGGTATGACACCTAGATCGGATATGAACTCCTTCATCCAGACTCCATCATTTGCTGCTTCCGAAGCAGCTATGTACTCCGCTTCACACGTAGATCCCGCCACGACGCTTTGTTTAGAACTGCACCAACTGACAGCTCCACCGTTCAATGTAAACACGTATCCGGTTTGCGATTTAGAATCGTCCGGATCAGTGTCAAAGCTTGCATCGACGTAACCATTTACGATGAGCTCTTTGTCACCTCCATAAACGAGAAACATATCCTTAGTCCTTTTCAGGTATTTCAGGATGTTCTTGACCGCTATCCAGTGATCCACTCCTGGATTACTTTGGTACCTTCCTGCTAGACTTATAGCAAGGCACACATCAGGTCTGGTACACAGCATTGCATACATGATAGAGCCTATGGCTGAAGCATAGGGAACATCTTTCATCTTCTCTCTATCTTCTGCAGTGGTCGGGCATTGAGTCTTACTCAACTTCACACCTTGTAACACAGGCAAGAACCCTTTCTTTGCTTGATCCATTTTGAACTTTTTCAAAACTTTGTCAAGGTATGTGCTTTGTGAAAGTCCAATTAAGCGTCTTGATCTATCTCTATATATCTTGATGCCCAATATATACGCAGCTTCACCGAGGTCTTTCATTGAAAAACTCTTATTCAAGTATCCCTTTATGCTATCCAGAAATTCTATATCATTTCCAATCAGCAATATGTCATCCACATATAATATCAGAAATGCTACAGAGCTCCCACTCACTTTCTTGTAAATACAGGCTTCTCCAAAAGTCTGTACAAAACCAAATGCTTTGATCACACTATCAAAGCGTTTATTCCAACTCCGAGAGGCTTGCACCAGTCCATAAATGGATCGCTGGAGCTTGCACACTTTGTTAGCTCCCTTTGGATTGACAAAACCTTCCGGTTGCATCATATACAATTCTTCTTCCAGAAATCCATTCAGGAATGTAGTTTTGACATCCATTTGCCAAATTTCATAATCATAAAATGCGGCAATTGCTAACATGATTCGGACAGACTTAAGCATCGCTACGGGTGAGAAGGTCTCATCGTAGTCAATCCCTTGAACTTGTCGAAAACCTTTCGCAACAAGTCGAGCTTTATAGATAGTGACATTATCGTCAGCGTCAGTCTTCTTCTTGAAGATCCATTTATTTTCAATGGCTTGCCGATCATCGGGCAAGTCAACCAAAGTCCATACTTTGTTCTCATACATGGATCCCATCTCGGATTTCATGGCCTCAAGCCATTTTGCGGAATCTGGGCTCACCATCGCTTCTTCATAGTTCGTAGGTTCGTCATGGTCTAGTAACATAACCTCCAAAACAGGATTACCGTACCACTCTGGTGCGGATCTTACTCTGGTTGACCTACGAGGTTTAGTAATAACTTGATCTGAAGTTTCATGATCATCATCATTAACTTCCTCACTAATTGGTGTAGGTGTCGCAGAAACCGGTTTCTGTGATGAACTACTTTCCAATAAGGGAGCAGGTACAGTTACCTCATCAAGTTCTACTTTGCTCCCACTCACTTCTTTCGAGAGAAACTCCTTCTCCAGAAAAATTCCGAATTTAGCAACAAAACTTTTGCCTTCGGATCTGTAATAGAAAGTGTACCCAACAGTCTCCTTTGGGTATCCTATGAAGACACATTTCTCCGATTTGGGTTCGAGCTTATCAGGTTGAAGTTTTTTCACATAAGCATCGCAGCCCCAAACTTTAAGAAACGACAACTTTGGTTTCTTGCCAAACCACAGTTCATAAGGCGTCGTCTCAACGGATTTTGATGGTGCCCTATTTAACGTGAATGCAGCCATCTCTAAAGCATAACCCCAAAACGATAGCGGTAAATCAGTAAGAGACATCATAGATCGCACCATATCTAGTAATGTACGATTACGACGTTCGGACACACCATTACGCTGTGGTGTTCCGGGTGGCGTGAGTTGCGAAACTATTCCGCATTGTTTCAAATGAAGACCAAACTCATAACTCAAATATTCTCCTCCACAATCAGATCGTAGAAATTTTATTTTCTTGTTACGATGATTTTCAACTTCACTCTGAAATTCTTTGAACTTTTGAAATGTTTCAGACTTATGTTTCATTAAGTAGATATACACATATCTGCTCAAATCATCTGTGAAGGTGAGAAAATAACGATATCCGCCACGAGCCTCAATATTCATCGGACCACATACATCTGTATGTATGATTTCCAACAAATCTGTTGCTCTCTCCATAGTTCTGGAGAACAGTGTTTTAGTCATCTTGCCCATGAGGCACGGTTCGCAAGTACCAAGTGATTCATAATCAAGTGGTTCCAAAAGTCCATCAGTATGGAGTTTCTTCATGCGCTTTACACCGATATGACCTAAACGGCAGTGCCACAAATAAGTTGCACTATCATTATCAACTCTGCATCTTTTGGCTTCAATATTATGTGTGTCACTACTATCGAGATTCAACAAAAATAGACCACTCTTCAAGGGTGCATGACCATAAAAGATATTACTCATATAAATAGAACAACCATTATTCTCTGATTTAAATGAATAACCGTCTCGCATCAAACAAGATCTAGATATAATGTTCATGCTTAACGCTGGCACCAAATAACAATTATTTAGGTCTAAAACTAATCCCGAAGGTAGATGTACAGGTAGCGTGCCGACCGCGATCACATCGACTTTGGAACCATTTCCCACGCGCATCATCACCTCGTCCTTAGCCAATCTTCGCTTAATCCGTAGCCCCTATTTCGAGTTGCAAATATTAGCAACAGAACCAGTATCAAATACCCAGGTGCTACTGCGAGCATTAGTAAGGTACACATCAATAACATGTATATCACATATACCTTTGTTCACCTTGCCATCCTTCTTATCCGCCAAATACTTGGGGCAGTTCCGCTTCCAGTGACCAGTCTGCTTGCAGTAGAAGCACTCAGTCTCAGGCTTAGGTCCAGACTTGGGTTTCTTCTCCTGAACAGCAACTTGCTTGCTGTTCTTCTTGAAGTTCCCCTTCTTCTTCCCTTTGCCCTTTTTCTTGAAACTAGTGGTCTTATTGACCATCAACACTTGATGCTCCCTTTTGATTTCTACCTCCGCAGCCTTTAGCATTGCGAAGAGCTCGGGAATCGTCTTATCCATCCCTTGCATGTTATAGTTCATCACGAAGCTGTTGTAGCTTGGTGGCAGTGATTGAAGAATTCTGTCAATGACACTATCATCCGGAAGATTAACTCCCAGTTGAATCAAGTGATTTTTATACCCAGACATTTTGAGTATATGCTCACTGACAGAACTATTCTCTTCCATCTTGCAGCTGTAGAACTTATTGGAGACTTCATACCTCTCAATCCGGGCATTTGCTTGAAATATTAACTTCAACTCCTGGAACATCTCATATGCTCCATGATGTTCAAAACATCATTGAAGACCCGGTTTTAAGCCGTAAAGCATGGCACACTGAACTATCGAGTAGTCATCAGCTTTGCTCTGCCAGACGTTCATAACGTCTGGTGTTGCTCCTGCAGCAGGCCTGGCACCCAGCGGTGCCTCCAGGACATAATTCTTCTGTGCAGCAATGAGGATAATCCTCAAGTTACGGACCCAGTCCGTGTAATTGCTACCATCATCTTTCAACTTTGCTTTCTCAAGGAACGCATTAAAATTCAACGGAACAACAACACGGGCCATCTATCTACAATCAACATAGACAAGCAAGATACTATCAGGTACTAAGTTCATGATAAATTCAAGTTCAATTAATCATATTACTTAAGAACTCCCACTTAGATAGACATCCCTCTAATCCTCTAAGTGATCACGTGATCCATATCAACTAAACCATGTCCGATCATCACGTGAGATGGAGTAGTTTCAACGGTGAACATCACTATGTTGATCATATCTACTATATGATTCACGCTCGACCTTTCGGTCTCCGTGTTCCGAGGCCATATCTGTTATATGCTAGGCTCGTCAAGTTTAACCTGAGTATTCCGCGTGTGCAACTGTTTTGCACCCGTTGTATTTGAACATAGAGCCTATCACACCCGATCATCACGTGGTGTCTCAGCACGAAGAACTTTCGCAACGGTGCATACTCAGGGAGAACACTTATACTTTGATAATTTAGTGAGGGATCATCTTATAATGCTACCGTCAATCAAAGCAAGATAAGATGCATAAAAAGATAAACATCACATGCAATCAATATAAGTGATATGATATGGCCATCATCATCTTGTGCTTGTGATCTCCATCTCCGAAGCACCGTCATGATCATCATCGTCATCGGCGCGACACCTTGATCTCCATCGTACCATCGTTGTCGTCTCGCCAATCTTATGCTTCTACGACTATCGCTATCGCTTAGTGATAAAGTAAAGCATTACAGGGCGATTGCATTGCATACAATAAAGCGACAACCATATGGCTCCTGCCAGTTGCCGATAACTCGGTTACAAAACATGATCATCTCATACAATAAAATTTAGCATCATGTCTTGACCATATCACATCACAACATGCCCTGCAAAAAAAAGTTAGACGTCCTCTACTTTGTTGTTGCAAGTTTTACGTGGCTGCTACGGGCTTAGCAAGAATCATTCTTACCTACGCATCAAAACCACAACGATAGTTTGTCAAGTTGGTGTTGTTTTAACCTTCGCAAGGACCGGGCGTAGCCACACTCGGTTCAACTAAAGTTGGAGAAACTGACACCCGCCAGCCACCTCTGTGCAAAGCACGTCGGAAGAACCAGTCTCGCGTAAGCGTACGCGTAATGTCGGTCCGGGCCGCTTCATCCAACATACCGCCGAACCAAAGTATGACATGCTGGTAAGCAGTATGACTTATATCGCCCACAACTCACTTGTGTTCTACTCGTGCATATGACATCTACGCATAAAACCTGGCTCGGATGCCACTGTTGGGGAACGTAGTAATTTCAAAAAATTTCCAACGCACACGCAAGATCATGGTGATGCATAGCAACGAGAGGGGAGAGTGTTGTCCACGTACCCTCGTAGACCGAAAGCGGAAGCGTTAATACAACGCGGTTGATGTAGTCGTACGTCTTCACGATCCGACCGATCAAGTACCGAACGCACGGCACCTCTGAGTTCAGCACACGTTCAGCTCGATGACGTCCCTCGAACTCCGATCCAGCCGAGTGTTGAGGGAGAGTTTCGTCAGCACGACGGCGTGGTGACGATGTTGATGTTCTACCGACGCAGGGCTTCGCCTAAGCACCGCTACGATATTATCGAGGTGTAATATGGTGGAGGGGGGCACCGCACACGGCTAAGAGATCAATGATCAATTGTTGTGTCTATGGGGTGCCCCCTGCCCCCATATATAAAGGATCAAAGGGGGGGAGGTGCGGCCAGCCTTGGGGCGCGCCAGGAGGAGTCCTACTCCCACCGGGAGTAGGACTCCCCCCTTTTTCTAGTTGGATTAGGACTTGGGAGGGGCGAAAGAGGAGAGGGAGCAGAAGGAAGGGGGGCGCCGCCCCCTTCTCCTTTTCCTATTCGGACTAGGGGGGAGGGGCGTGCGGCCCAGCCCTAGCCGCCTCTCCTCTCTTCCACCTAGGCCCACTAAGGCCCATTATGTTGCCGGGGGGTTCCGGTAACCTCCCGGTACTCCGGTAAAATCCCGATTTCACCCGGAACACTTCCGATATCCAAACATAGGCTTCCAATATATCAATCTTTATGTCTCGACCATTTCGAGACTCCTCGTCATGTCCGTGGTCACATCCGGGACTCCGAACAACCTTCGGTACATCAAAACATATAAACTCATAATATAACTGTCATCGAAACGTTAAGCGTGCGGAGCCTACGGGTTCGAGAACTATGTAGACATGACTGAGACACGTCTCCGGTCAATAACCAATAGCGGAACCTGGATGCTCATATTGGCTCCCACATATTCTATGAAGATCTTTATCGGTCAGACCGCATAACAACATACGTTGTTCCCTTTATCATCAGTATTTTTCTTGCTCGAGATTCGATCGTCGATATCCCAATACCTAGTTCAATCTCGTTACCGGCAAGTCTCTTTACTCGTTCCGTAATACATCATCTCGCAACAAACTCATTAGTTGCAATGCTTGCAAGGCTTATGTGATGTGCATTACCGAGAGGGCCCAGAGATACCTCTCCGACAATCGGAGTGACAAATCCTGATCTCGAAATACGCCAACCCAACAAGTACCTTCGGAGACACCTGTAGAGCACCTTTATAATCACCCAGTTACGTTGTGACGTTTGGTAGCACACAAAGTGTTCCTCCGATAAATGGGAGTTGCATAATCTCATAGTCATAGGAACATGTATAAGTCATGAAGAAAGCAATAGCAACATACTAAACGATCGAGTGCTAAGCTAACGGAATGGTCAGGTCAATCACATCATTCTCCTAATGATGTGATCCCGTTAATCAAATGACAACTCATGTCAATGGCAAGGAAACATAACCATCTTTGATCAACGAGCTAGTCAAGTAGAGGCATACTAGTGACACTCTGCTTGTCTATGTATTCACACAAGTATTATGTTTCCGGTTAATACAATTCTAGCATGAATAATAAACATTTATCATGATATAAGGAAATAAATAATAACTTTATTATTGCCTCTAGGGCATATTTCCTTCAACCTGAGGCTCAATTTTCCTTTGGTGGTGGTGACAATTTTGCCTTCAACTTCTTCATATTGTAGTTGAGGAGAGCAATTTCTTCTTTTAGATCATTGACCTCCAATTCCAACTTCAAGATCTTGTCACATAAATCCCCTTTGCTTTTCTGCCGGAAACGAGAAGGAATAAATCGGTTAGGTCGTTTAGGGAGGCTGGATTTCTTGAACTCTATATGCATGTCCCCGGGTTGAGGTAGAGGAACATCTTCCTCCTCCGAGGTTGAATCATCGATCCTCATCAAATGAACATCCTCCTCATCATCCGAAGTTCGACCATAAGGAGATAAGTCCTCATAGGTCTTTGGGTCAGCAATAAGATGTGAGACATAGCTCTCTCCGTCGGAGTCTTGGGACGACATAATTTCAGATCTACGCAGAAAACAACAAGAAAAGAGAATAGAGGATCTCTCTGTGATACGGCGATCAACAGGTTCGGGAAGTATATATATATATATATATATATATATATATATATATATATATATATATATATATATATATATATGGTGTCTTGTGCCCACCTGGGGACGCTTCCTGGAAGTTTCTTTATTTCCAAAATTTTAAAATATTCCAAAAAAGATAAAAATATTTTTGCGGATTTTTCGGAGTCTGTTTACTTACCGTATCACGTACCTCTTTATTTTCACGATTCTGGAGTGTTATGGAAGGACTCTTTTATGTGCTCTTCCGGTGTCAAAGGTTTGATAATATTACTTTCAACATTGATAGGCGTACATGTGATATAATGCTTTATCCGTTGCCCATTGACAACCTTCGGGTTAGTACCTTCAGAGTTATTTATTTTGATGCTTCCAGACCGGTAAACCTCCTCGATGATATATGGGCCTTCCCATTTTGAGAGGAGTTTTCCTGCAAAAATCTAAAACGAGAGTTGTACAAAAGAACATATTCTCCAACTTTAAACTCACGCTTTTGAATTATTTTGTCATGCCATCTTTTAACTTTTTCTTTGAATAACTTTGCATTTTCATAAGCTTGGGTTCTCCATTCATCTAAAGATCTTATATCAAATAACCTCTTTTCACCAGCAAGTTTGAAATCATAGTTCAGTTCTTTAACTACCCAATATGCTTTACGTTCTAACTCAAGAGGCAAATGACAAGCTTTTCCATAAACCATTTTATAAGGAGACATACCCATAGGATTTTTATATGCTGTTCTATAAGCCCAAAGTGCATCATCTGATTTCTTAGACCAATTCTTCCTGGACCTATTAACAGTCTTTTGCAAAGTTAATTTAATTTCTCTATTGCTAAGTTCAACTTGACCACTAGACTGAGGATGATAGGGTGATGCAATTCTATGGTTAACATCATACTTAGCAAGCATCCTACGGAAAGCACCATGAATAAAGTGTGAACCACCATCAGTCATTAAATAACTAGGGACTCCAAACCTTGGGAATATAACTTCCTTAAGCATTTTAATAGAGGTGTTGTGATCAGCACTACTAGTTGGAATAGCTTCTACCCATTTAGTAACATAATCAACAGCAACCAAAATATGTGTGTACCCATTAGAGCAAGGAAAACGTCCCATGTAATAAAAGCCCCAAACATCAAATGGTTCAACAACAAGTGAATAATTCATAGGCATTTCTTGACGCTTACCGATATTACCTATTCTTTGACATTCATCACAAGAAGAGACAAACTTACGGGCATCCTTGAAGAGAGTAGGCCAATAAAATCCAGCAATACCTTGTGAGCAGTTCTATGTCCAGCATGATGCCCTCCATAAGCTTCCGAGTGACATTTTCATAGGATTTTTCCCTGTTCATGCTCAGGTACACAACGTCTAGTAATACCATCTACTCCTTTATAAAGATGTGGGTCATCCCAAAAGTGATGTATTAAATCATAGAAGAATTTTTTTCTTTTGCTAGTATGTAAAGCTAGGTGGTAAGTATTTAGCAACAATGTAATTAGCATAGTCAGCATACCAAGGAGTACTATGAGAAACATTTATTGCAGCTAACTGCTCATCAGGAAAATATCATCAATAGGTAGTGGGTCATCAAGCACATTTTCAAGCCTAGACAAGTTATCAGCTACTGTGTTCTCAACTCCTTTTCTATCAATGATATGTAAATCAAATTCTTGTAACAAGAGAACCCAACGAACAAGTCTAGGTTTAGCATCTTTCTTTTCCATAAGATATTTAATAGCAGCATGGTCTGTGTGAACAGTTACTTTGGAATCAACAATATAAGATCTAAATTTATCACAAGCAAACACCGCTGATAAGAATTCTTTTTCATTAGTAGCATAATTTCTCTGAGCACTGTCTAGAATTTTTACTAGCATAATGAATAACATTCAATTTCTTATCAACTCTTTGTCCTAGAACAGCACCAACAACATAATCACTAGCATCACACATAATTTCAAAAGGCAAGTTCCAATCAGGTGGTTGAACAATAGGTGCAGATATTAAGGCTTTCTTGAGTGTTTCAAAGGTTTCAAAACAATCATCATAAAAAAGAAAAGGAATATCCTTTTGCAAAAGATTAGTAAGAGGCCTAGAAATTTTAGAAAAGTCTTTGATAAATCTCCTACAGAAACCAGCATGACCTAGGAAACTACGAATACATTTGATGTCCTTAGGATATGGCATTTTCTCAATTGCATCAACCTTAGCTTGGTCCACTTCAATACCTCTTTCAGAAATTTTATGACCCAAGACAATGCCTTCATTAACCATAAAGTGGCACTTCTCCCAATTCAAGACAAGATTTGTTTTTTCACGTCTCTGCAAAACTCGCTCAAGATTGCTTAAACAATCATCAAAAGACTTCCCATAAACAAAAAAGTCATCCATGAAAACCTCAACAATCTATTCACAAAAGTCAGAGAAGATAGCAGTCATACATCTTTGAAAGGTAGCAGGTGCATTACATAAACCAAAAGGCATACGTCTATAAGCATGAGTTCCAAAGGGACAAGTAAAAGTAGTTTTTTCTTGATCAGGTTGAGAAACAGGTATTTGTGAAAAGTCAGAATATCCATCTAGGAAGCAGAAGTGTGTGTGCTTAGATAATCTTTCAAGCATTTGATCAATAAAAGGCAAAGGGTAGTGACCTTTCTAGTTGCTTTGTTTAATTTTCTGTAATCAATTACCATTCTATAGCCTGTAACAATTCTTTGTGGAATAAGTTCATTCTTATCATTAGGAACAACAGTAATACCTCCTTTCTTAGGGACAAAATGAATAGGACTTACCCATCTACTGTGAGCTATAGGATAGATTATACCTGCTTCCAAAAGTTTTAAGATTTCCGTTCTTACCACTTCCTTCATTTTTGGATTCAACCGACGTTGGTGATCAACGATGGGTTTAGCATCAGGTTCCATATTAATTTTGTGCTGACATAGAGTGGGACTAATGCCCTTTAAATCGGCAAGAGTATATCCAATAGCTGCCCGGTGCTTCCTTAGAACTTTCAATAATCTTTTCATCAAGATAAGCATATTTCAAAGTGTCTGGCAATTGTTTTAATTCAAACACAGGATCACCTTTAGGTGGAGGAGGACCTCCTAGAGTTTCAATAGGCAAATTGTGTTTAAGCAGAGGACGTTCTTCAAAGAAACCTTATCTATTTCATTTCTTTCATGCATATGTAAATCATTTTCATGGTCTAGCAAATATTGTTCTAAAGGATCAGTAGGTGGAATAGCAATAGAAGCAAGACCAATTAATTCATCCTTACTAGGCAATTCTTTTTCATGATGATTTCTACTAAACTTGGAAAAATTAAACTCATGAGACCCATCACCAAAGCTAACACCAACAGTTTGTTTCTTACAATCTATCTTAGCATTAACTGTATTCAAGAAAGGCCTACCAAAGATAATGGGACAAAAGTCATCTTGTGGGGAACCAAGAACAAGAAAATCAGCAGGGTATTTAATTTTCCCACATAAGACATCAACATATCTAATAATCCCAAATGGTGATATGGTGTCTCTATTAGCAAGTTTAATAGTAACATCTATTTCTTCTATCTCAGCAGGTGCTATGTATTTCATAATTTCTTGATATAAAGTGTAAGGAATAGCACTCACACTAGCACCCATGTCACATAAACCATGATAACAGTGATATCCTATTTTAACTGAAATAACAGGCATGCCAACAACAGGTCTATGTTTATCTCTTTTATCAGGTTTAGCAATTCTATCGGCTTCTTCACAGAAGTAAATAACATGCCCATCCATATCTTCTTCCAAGAGATCTTTAACCATAGCAATACTAGGTTCTACTTTAATTTGTTCATCAGGTTTAGGTGTTCTAATATAGCTTTTATTAACCAAAGTTGAAACTTTAGCATGTTCCTTAAGCCTAATAGGGAAAGGTGGTTTCTCAATATAAGCAGAAGGAACAACTGGATCAAAATTATAAAGTATAGTTTCTTCTTTAACTGGTACTGGTTCTTTAATTTCTTCTTTAATAGGTGGGTGATATTTAACCACTTCTTCTTAGGGAGTTCAACATGAGTAGCAAATGATTCACAAAAGGAGGCTACTATCTTAGAGTCAAGAACATATTTAGTGTAAACTTTTGAAAAGCATCAGTATCCATAAAAGATTTAACACAATCATACTTAAGTTTAATATGTGACTCTTTACCTTCGTCGAGTTCCCAATATTTAGAGTTGCATTTAATTCTTTCCAAAAGATCCCACCGGAATTCAATAGTCTTCTTCATAAATGAACCAGCACAAGAAGTATCAAGCATGGTTTGACCATTATGAGAAAGCCGAGCATAAAAATTCTGGATAGTAATTTCTCTTGAGAGCTCATGATTGGGGCATGAATATAACATTGACTTAAGCCTCCCCCAAGCTAGAGCGATACTTTCTCCTTCACGAGGCCAAAAATCATATATATAGTTCCGATCACGATGAACTAGATGCATAGGATATTTTTTTTGGTGGAGTTCCAATTTCAAACGATTCCAATTCCATGATCCAATATCATCACATAGCCTATACCATGCCAATGCTTTTCCCTTCAAAGATAAAGGGAAAACCTTTTTCATAACTTTATCCCTTGGTAAACCTGCAAGCTTAAACAATTCACAAATTTGTTCCACATATATCATGTGCATATCAGGATGTTCGGTTCCATCTCCTGCATAAGGATTAGCTAGCAGTTTTTCTATCATACCTGAAGGAATTTGATATTCAATATTTTCAGTAGGTGCAGTAGGTTGAGGGGTAGCTAATTGTGGTTCCGGACGAGGTGAAGATACCCCGAACAAACCCCTCAAAGGATTGTTTTCCATAGTAACAAGTGACAATAAATTTCAGCACACTATATAAATGTTTCCTTACCAAATTCCACTTACCAAAGGCGCTTCACTCCCTGGCAACGGCGCCAGAAAATAGCCTTGATGACCCACAAGTATAGGGGATCAATTGTAGCTCTTTTCAATAAGTAAGAATGTCGAACCCAACGAGGAGCAGAAGGAAATGACAAGTAGTTTTCAGTAAGGTAATCTCTGCAAGTGCTGAAATTGTAATTAGCGGAGTAGTTTGATAGCAAGATAATTTGTAACAAGCAAGTAACGATAATAGTAACTAAAGTGCAGCAAGGTAGCGCAATCCTTTTGAGGCAAACGACAGGCCAAAATGTTATCTGATGATAAGCAAAGCGTTCTTGAGGGTACACAGGAATTTCATCTAGTCAGTTTCATCATGTTGGTTTGATTTGTGTTCGCTACTTTGATAATTTGATATGTGGGTGGACCGGTGCTTAGGTGATGTTCTTACTTGAAAAAAGCTCCTACTTATGATTAACCCTCTTGCAAGCATCCGCAATAAAAGTATTAAGAATAAATTCTAACCATAGCATTAAACTTTTGGATCCATTCGGTCCCTTACGAAATAGCGCATAAACTGGGGTTTAAGCTACTGTCACTCTCGCAACCCACCATCGAATTTCTACTCCACAATGCATTCCCTTAGGCCCAAACATGGTGAAGTGTCATGTAGTCGACGTTCACATGACACCACTAAGGGAATAACAACATACATACTATCAAAATATCGAACAAATATCAAGTTCACATGATTACTTGCAACATGGTTTCTCCCGTGACCTCAAGAACAAAAGTAACTACTCAGAAATGATAAACATGTTCATGATCAGAGGAGTATTAAATAGCATAATGGATCTGAACATATAATCTTCCACCAAATAAACCATATAGTGATCAACTACAAGATGTAATCAACACTACTAGTCACCCACAAGCACCAATCTATAGTTCCGGTAACAAGATTGAACACAAGAGATGAACTAGGGTTTGAGAGGAGATGGTGCTGTTGAAGATATTGATGGAGATTGCCCTCCCCAAGATGAGAGAGTTTTTGGTGATGATGATGACGATGATTTCCCTCTCCGGGAGAGAAGTTCCCCCGGTGGAATCGCTCCGCCGGAGGGAAAAAGTGCTCTTGCCCATGTTTCGCCTCGAGACAGCGGCGCTCCGTCCCGAAAGTCTCCTCCTTCTTTTTTCTAGGTCAAAATGACTTATATACCAGAAGATGGGCACCAGAGGTGGGCCGGGGAGGCCACAACCCACCAGGGCGCGCCCGGGGGGCCTGGCACGCCCAGGTGGGTTGTGCCTACCTGGTGGCCCCCTCTGGTGTTTATTGGCTCCAATATTTCTCAAATAATCCATAAAAAACTCCGTAGAGTTTCAGCTCATTTGGGGTTGTGCAGAATAGGTGGCCTGACGTAGCTTTTCCAGCTCCAGATTTCCAGCTGCCGGAATTCTCCCTCTTGGTGTGTTCCTTATAAATTATGAGAGAAAAGGCATTAGAATTACTCCAAAAAGCATTATTATGGATAAAAACATTATAAATAATAGTAAGGAAACATGATGTAAAATGGACGTATCAACAGCTCGCTTTGCGGCCTTCTTCGCCATCTTGTACTTCTCCATGTTGTCTGCACTCCTATCTAGGAATAGGCGTTTGAAACAATCTTTCTTCTCTTTAATCTCCTTCTGGACATCATCGTTCCTCCGTTAGGTATCCTTATCTTCGCCCTCTCCTTCACCTGGACACTCCAAACTCCTCCGAGGCCACATTACGAATGCAACTCGCCATCTTCATCCACACATTGTCCGCATCCCCTCCTTCCTCCCAAGGGCCCTCCTTAATGACCCTCTCCTTGAACACCTGAGCTACCTCCCCCTTGAGCTTCCACCACTTCGTTCTAGTGACTTTGGGACGCTTATCCCGCTAGCACGAATTCAAAAGCGGAAGTTAGCAACCACCAGCTTATTCTGAGGTACAACACTCTCTCCAGGTATCACCTTACAATCTAGGAACGCACGCCTATCTTCTCTTCTCTAGAGGATGAAATCAATCTCGCTAGAGTGTTGGCCACTACTAAAAGTCACCAGATGTGATTCTCTCTTTCTAAAGAGGGTGTTAGCTACAATCATGTCGTAGGCTAGAACAAAGCTTAAGACATCTTCTCCTTGTTGATTCCTGATGCCATAGCCGAAGCCCCCATGCACCCCTTCAAGACTTGTGTTAGATGTAACCACATGGACATTGAGGTCTCCTCCTATGAAGAGCTTCTCGCCAATAGGTACACTCCTAACCATGTCTTCCAGGCCTTCCCAGAACTCCCTCTTGGTGTTCTCATTGTGGCCTACTTGCGGGGCATACGCGATGATAACATTGAGAACTAAGCCTCCAACTACCAGCTTGACCATGATAATCCGGTCCCCACGTCTCTTGACTTCTACCACTCCACACTTCAGGCTCTTGTTGATCAAGATGCCTACGCCATTTCTGTTCGCAGCCGTCCCCGTGTACCACAACTTGAACCCGGTATCCTCCACCTCCTTCGCCTTATGTCCCCTCCATTTGGTTTCTTGAACGCAAAGGATATCAACACCTTTCCTCACCACTGCATCAACTACTCCCGAAGCTTCCCTGTCAGAGACCCTACGTTCCAGCTACCTAAGCGAATCCTCCTAGGCTCAACTAGCTTCCTTACCCCTCGCACTCGTCGAGTCAAATGCGAAGACCCTTGCTTTCCACTACATCCGGGAGCCGATGTAGCGCGCCACTAAGGATGCGATGACTCGATCCTCGTTCACTTGCCACCGTATCCAAATCAAGATACGGCACACTGCCCGGGGGTGACGGCCCGGCCCTTGCCCATTTGACACCACACCCGGGTTCCGATGTGGCGCGTCCCTGAGAGGTTTATGCCCCAACAAAAATCTTTTGGGTTTCATCTCCATAAGAGTGGCTGAGTTTTTACGTCGGCTCGCCAAGCCTATCACAACTGTCCTCCTTTACCTGGTCTTGAGACCGGCTATGTTGAGACAACATAGGCGGAGTTAAGCATCTAGATCTCTCTCCTATATAAAATTATGAAAGTGTTATAAAAATGGTTAGCATAACGATTATTTTGGGCCTTCACGATGTAAAAAAGGGTTATTTTTTCATCTACATCATCTATTGGAGATGCTCTGATATTCCATGGATCAGTCATGTTGCTAGCAAGCTGCTGCTAGAAAAATTATTCTATGGACAAGTCATGTTATCTAAACAAAGACAAAATCCTGAATTACCAACGGGAGCTAGATGGTACAAGGTAGCCATATCATGTCACTCAAGTTTAAAGTAACTATATCATTTTTCAAGAAACACCGATGAAGAAACAACATGGCAGCAGTAAACATCTTGAATAAGAAAAGATCTTCTAGACAACAAAAGGTCTATATTTTGAATGCAAAAATGGTATCTCCAAGAATTTCATGTTCTCAACACAAGTCTATTGTCGATAATAACACACATGTACATAATATTATGTTACTCCCTCCGTCCCATAATATAAGACATTTTTGCAAGCTATAGTGTGGGACGGAGGGAGTACGAAAGGGAATTGGAACACCAACACCAGCAGTATAACTCATGAAGTTGAGACCATGTGTTGAACCCAATAAATAGGGCAAGCAATCATGCAATAAATAGGGGAATCAATCATGAAGATACATGGTTTTGTGTCTTTTAGAATCAATCATGCAAGGGGTGCATTAGCTGGGTCATGCATGCATATATGTAGTGCATGATTGTGCTCATGATTTGTACACCAACTGGATACAACCAGCAAGTAGGCATCCTAAATTTATTTATGGATAGGCAAGTACATAAATATCAAAAGGTTGTGTTTGCTCCAGTGGTATTCATATATTCTATTGATTTACCTAGTGAAAAAAAGGAGCAGGGGCAATACCTTTGATCAAAGCACTAGATTGGTTGAAGGAAAACTGCCAGATGAAAACCGAACCGCAAAGGAATACTAGCTCAACTAAGCCTTACAAACTTATCTTTAGTGGGGAGAAGAAATGCGGAAAACGAAGATTTATGGGACTTACAAGGAGGAGGCCGAGGACTAATCTTGTCGACTTCCTTCTTTAACCACATACTCCACAACCTTGAGTTGTAACCCAGGAAAATCTCACAATGAATAAGATAAGAAATTAGTGACACGCACACAAGATGGACTGAATGCTTTTGAGCTAATTAAGTACCTTCCGTTTTGAGCTTTAAATGTCGAAAGGATCTTCACAGAATCTTGAATCCTCCAAATCACTCTAGTAGTTCTCCATTGCACAAAGAAGGCAGCAATGAGCCAATGACATCAGTAGCAACAATAGGTGCCGCAATTATATATCTTATCAAACAGTCCCAAGTTGATTAGCATTCTATCTGCACAACTGGCCCAAAAAAATAGATGAACTATTCATAAACCCACGGAAGTTTAAGCATAAACTAGAGATAGAAATTCAATAGAACACAATACCACAAAGTAAATAAGCAATCATAACTAGATAGCTATATATAACCAGGAGAATATAAAAAGAAGTTGAACATCTTATGTCTGCCTAAAGCAGCAATTAGTTCCTTGCCAAATGTACGGTTCCTCAACCATTCATGCTAGAGTTTCTCTTTGACAAACAACTGATCACGTATGGCCAAACCTGAATGCTAACAATTGGCCAAAACTGAACCAGGGCGCCACATAACAGGATGCTAACAATTGGCCGAAACTGAACCAAGGTGCCATGTAAACTATTCCCTCCGTTCCTAAATATAAGTCTTTTTAGAGATTCCACGACAAACTAGATACTGATGTATATAGACATATTTTAGAGTATAGCTTCACTCATTTTGCTCTGTAGGTAATCCATAGTGAAATCTCTAAAAGGACTTATATTTAGGAACGGAGGGAGTAGCATCCATCCGTCTATTCCAACAGAACACATGCGATAACAGGAGGAATTTGTAACTAGCATCCCTTAAGCACTGTGATGCCAATGCATAACCATCGAGAGTTTTAGGAATTTTTAACTAGCATCCCTTCAGGCAGGAATTTGTAACTACCCCGGCATATGTAGACATGATTATGCATCGCTGATACGTCTCCAACGTATCTATAATTTATGAAGTATTCATGCCAATATGTTATCATTCTTGGATATTTTACAATCATTTTATAGCAACTTTATATCATTTTTGGGACTAACCTATTGACCCAGTGCGAGTTGCTGTTTTTTGCTTCTTTTTTACATCACAGAAAATCAATATTAAACGGAGTCCAAACACCGCAAAACTTTTTGTGGATTTTTAGGGGCCAGAAGACTCCCGATGGGCCAGAGCCGCACCTGGGGGGTGCCCCGAGGGGGGAACAACCCACCAGGGCACGTCAGGCCCCCCTGGCGCGCCTAGGTGGGTTGTGTCCACCTCGATGGCCTTCCGCACCCCCTCTTTGCACTATAAATTCCCAAATATTCCGAAACCCATCGGGGTTAACCTAGATCAGAAGTGCCACCGCCCCAGGGCTCCGTAGCCATCTAAAACCAATCTAGATCCGGAGGGGGGAATCATCCCCGATGGCCATCTTCATCAACTCAGTGGCCACCACGATGAGGAGGGAGTAGTCCACCCTCGGGGCTGAGGGTTTGTACCAGTAGCTATGTGTTTAATCTCTCTCTCGTGATCTATATCATGGGCTTTGTTAATATAGTCGGATCATATGATGTTTCTCCCCTCTATACTCTTGTTGTGATGAATTGAATCTTTACCCATTGAAGTTTTGTATGTCGGATTGAATGTTCAGATTTGAGATCACATAATGTATGTCTTGCGGTATAAATACTTGAGGTGACATTGGGGTATCTTATTGATTCACTTGATATACGTTATGGCACTCAACTTGCGGATTCCGTGGTGATATTGGGGTAATCTATGCATAGGGGTTGATGCATGTTTTTATTATCTTCTCTCCGATAGAAACTTTGGGGTCTCCTTGTAGTTCTTTGTGTGGATTGAGTAGTATGAATATGAATTTGTTTTGGTGTTATTCTAGTACGAACTCTAGGATAGATCGAACGGAAACAATAGCTTTGTATTACTTTAGTACGAACTCTTGAATAGATCGAACGGAAAGAATAGCTTTGAGGTGGTTTCATAGCCTACAAACAATTCCTATCTTTTGTTCTCTGCTAATAGGAACTCGGGAGTGATTCTGTATTGTACTTTGAGGGATAATCATATGATCCAACTATGTTAGCACTGTTGAGAGGTTGCACTAGTGAAAGTACGGACCCTAGGCCTCCTTTTCAAGCATTGCAACACCGTTTTTGTGCCTGCTTACTATTTGCTACCTTGCTGTTTTTATTTATTCAGATTATAAAAATATATTTCTACCATCCATATTACACTTTTATCACCATCTCTTCGCCGAACTAGTGCACCTATATAATTTGCCATTGTATTGGGTGTGTTGGGGACACAAGAGATTTCTTGTATTTGGTTGCAGGGTCATTTGAGAGAGACCATCTTCATCCTACACCTCTCACGGATTGATAAACCTTAGGTCATCCACTTGAGGGAAAATAGCTACTGTCCTACAAAACTCTGCGCTTGGAGGCCCAACACGTGTCTACAAGAGTAAAGTTGCGTAGTAGACATCAAGCTCTTTTCTGGCGCCGTTGCCGGGGAGGTGAGTGCTTGAAGGTAGATCTTTAGATCTTGCAATTGAATCTTTTAGTTTCTTCTTTTATCACTAGTTTGGTTTATAAAAGAAAAAACTAGAAAAAATGGAATTTAGGTTGCATCCTATTATTGATCATCTTTATAATATCTTTCTTGAAAATGATGGTTCGGAAAATTGTGCTCAATTGTTAGAAGAAGAAGTCAATAAAATGCTTGGCACAAAATATTTGAATGATGAGCATGATTGCAATGTTGTTAGTGTGAATTCTTTGAATATCCAAAATGCTAATGATGATTGCATAAGTCATGACAAAAATGTTTCTTATGAGCATGTCACTTTTTGCGGAGTGAATTGGGATTGCCTTTGCACACCAAAAAGGGAAGATAGATTTTGTAAGAAGCATAAATATTTAGAAACGAAAAAATTGCAAGAAAGGCTAGATGATTGTGCTGAAAGATCTAATTTTTTCGCCATCCTTGTGAACTTTGCAATGAACATGGTCATTTAAATCTCCAATGCAAATTGTTTCATGATCAAATCATGTCCAAAAGTTGTGATAACTTGATTACCCTTGAGCATCATAAAGAGCTTAGTCTTCTTTTGGCGTATGAGGAAATGAAACGTATAACTGAGGGTATTCCAAAATTTAATCTTGAGAGATTTCTTGATTTCGATCTAGAGGAAATTTATATGTTCTGTACGGTAAATTGCATTGAGAATCCTTATATTGCCAACTATCTAAAGACAAGAAAATAAATAGAATATGAAGAGAGTACTAATGAAAGGGAAAATATTTCCCAGTACCCTCCTAGTGTTTATTATGATGAATCAGGTAACAAGGAGGAGCTTCCTATCCAATCAATCTCTTCAACAAGAAGCTTGAAAAACTTAATTAAACCCACACATGGTGTGGTGAAGAAGAAGAAAAGAAGAAAGAATAGAGGTAAAAAGGTATCTCTCCCAAATAATGTTGCTCCCATCACCATCGTGCCTCATGAAAGTGAATCAAATATGTTGATGAAGGATGATGATATTGATGATGATTTTGTTATGCCTATTACTTGTTGCGATGATTATGATTGGGAATACAATGATATCCAATATGATCTTGAAAATCTTTTTAGCACTTGCTTGGAAGAATATGATAATAATGTTTGCTATACTCTTGGTGCCATTCATGCTATTGATAAGAATGTTTGTGATGATATGCAAAACCACAAGCTTGGGGATGTTATGTTTGATGAGTATGATATGTTTGAAGATTTATTTGCTGGAAATAATGCTTGTCCTAAGCTTGGGGATGATTTGCTTAATGAATATGATCCTTTGATTCCTTCTACTTTTTATAAGAAAATGTATTATGATGATAGCATGCCTCCTATTTATGATGATTACATTGATGAAAGTGGGTTTGGAAGAGTGTCAACTTTAGGTAGTAGTGATCCCACTATTTTGGAGGGTGTTGAATCTTATTACAATATTGATGAAAGTGGATTTGGAGAGGTCATGACTTTATTTAGTGATAGATCCACTATTTTGGAAGAGGTTTCAATTGACTATGACAATAAAGTTGCTATCTATGATGACATGTATGCCACAAAGAGTAATAAATTTTCTATGCTTGTGCATCATGAAAAGAGTGCTGTATGTGATAGTTATATTGTTGAATCCATTCATGATGCCTCTGAAAATTATTATGAGAAAGGAACTTATGCCCTTACATATCTCAATAATATCAAGTTTCTTCTCTATGTGTTGATTGTTTTGAAGTTACACTTGTTTTGCCTTGCTATGCTAGTTGATTCTTGTTCCCATAAGTTGTTTGCTCAAAAAATCCCTATGCATAGGAAGTGATTTAGACCTAAATGTGCTAGCCATATGCTTCATGATGCTCTCTTCATGTTTCAATTCTTACCTTTTATGTGAGCATCCTTGAAATCATCATGCCTAGCTTAAAAGGCATTAAAGAAAATCGCTTGTTGGGAGACAACCCAACACTTTTACCTACTGTTTTTGTGTGTTCACATGATTATGCTACTGTAGTAATCATATTTATAGCTTTTGTTTCAATAAAGTGCCAAGTAAAGCCTTTGGGATCATGTTGGGTGATAGTTGATTTGATCTTGCTGAAAAACAGAAAATTTTGCGCTCACGAAAATAATTCTTATTTTTAACAGGAGAGTGATTTTGAGTTGATTCTTTTTGCAAAAGATTAATATAAAAATTGCTCACGTGGTCCTAAATTTTCAGAATTTTTGGAGTAGCAGAAGTACGGCTTGAGTACAGATTATTACAGACTGTTCTGTTTTTGACAGATTCTGTTTTCAATGCATATTGCTTGTCTTCTAGTTTCTATGGCTTATATTGCTCAATATAAATTGTAGAAATGATATGATACAATAGGCATTGTGTGAGAACAATTATGAATCTTGTCTTTGACAGTACCAAAAGTGGAATGCACTACAAAAAAAAAGACACATCCGTGACATTTTGGGCCGAACGAATTTTTTTTGTCATGGTTATGACACTTCTATGATGATAATTGTGACAAAACCCGGTATCATCATAGATGTGGTGGGGTCCTACTTCTATGACAAAAAATCATGACCGAAAATGGGCTTTTCGTCCTGGGCGGGCCGGAGACACAGCTGCATGACATTCTTTGGGCCGTCCATGACGGAAAAAACCGTGGTAGAAGCAAGGGCGAGGAAAATATCGGGGGAGTTCCCGGTTACGGTGGGTGGTCAGGGGCCAAGCGATGCGCATTTCTCTCATACGTACATGCATGTGTGCGAGGCGTTGGGCTCTAACTTTACCCGAGCTATTGCACTAGCTACGTTACTGAACCCGACCGATCGATCCCTTGCTGTTAACTGAACCCGAGTGATTCCTTTGCTACTGCTGCTAACTGAAGCCGATCGATGCTGCCTCTGGATGAACAGTGAACATTGTTGGGGGGGTTTGGTTGAACAGTTCTCGGTGGGGGGTTGGATGAACAGGACCTCGTGGTAGTAGAGGTCGTTGCCGCTGGATGAACAGGACCCCCGATCGATCGAGCCGGTAGATGAACAGGACCCCGTGGAGGGGTGGATGAACAGGACCCCATGGAGGGCTGGTTGAACAGTAGCTGGTGGAGGACTGGATGAACAGTAGCCCGTGGAGGAGTGGTTGAACAGGACCCCGTGGAGAGGGCTGGTTGAACAGTAGCCGGTGGAGGAGCGCAAGGTGGAGGCTGGATGAACAGGAGCCCGTGGATGAACAGTCGCAGGTGGAGGCTGGAGGAGGTCGACGGTGGATGAACAGTAGCCCGTGGAGGCAGTCGACGGTGGAGATGAACAGTATCCCGCGGAGTCCTGTTTTGCGGTACGCCACACCCCTCCCGATGAGCGGGACCCCCATTTCGACTGTAGCGCTCCAACACAAGTCCGTTTCCTCCGTTTTGCGGTACGTTACACCCCTCCTGATCAACAGGACTTCGTTTCGACCGTAGGAGGTCCAAGAGAAGTCCGTTTCCTCCATTTTTCGGTACGCCAAACCCCTCCCGATGAACAGGATCCCGTTTCGACCGTGGCCGGTCGAACACAAGGCCGTTTCCTCCGTTCTGCGGTACACCAGGCCTCGTTTCCATCGGCTGTTCCGTCCAAGCCGGTTGGCTCCCGATGAACACGACGACGCATTCCGTTCCGACCCAGCCGGTTGCCTCCCCATGAACACGACGACGGCGCAGCTTCTTCGTTCTGACCCAGCCATGTACACGAGCCCTGGCCGTACGTATGCACGAGTAGGTGTTCGAGACCCCGCCCGTATGTACGTACGTGGCCGTATTTTCTTTCTTGCACCCTGGCCGCTGTACGTACATGTACATGCTACGTGCCCGCCTCTACTATGACACGTGCGCGCCTATACTACGACACGTGTGCGCCTCTACATCGACCAGTATGTACGTACACATTCGCGACCAGAATGACAACGCTATGTACGCTTTGACCAGGTGGGTCCCGACTGTCAGGCACTTCCTTGCGTGCGAAGATGTAGCTGGTGGGTCCCAGCAGTCAGGGGGCGAATCATTTTTTTTGCCCGTAGTATGGACGCACTTCCTTGCGTGCGAAGATGTAGCTGGTGGGTCCCAGCAGTCAGGGGGAGAAACCATTATTTTTCAGGGTAAAAAGGATGCAGTTGCATGCATGCATCCATAGGCGTGGTGCGTCTCCATAGTTAGCCTCTCACGTATAGTCATCTTCCGATGACTCTCGGTTGTTGACCACGTTGACCACACCGTGCCGAGCGCACCAAGGCCGGTGGACGACGGCGAGGCCCCAGACTGGAACGACCCGGAGATGGGGAAGACGTGGCAGTGGAGTCGTAGATGGAGAGGAGTGGGAAACTTGACTGGTTCGGGTGCGCGGCAGCACTACTGCCCACGGGAGACAGCAACAAGAACAGAGGTTGAAGAAGGAGCACGACTGTTGGATTAACATCCAACGGTCCAGCTGTTAGAATCATTTGTTGATTAAGTTGACAAAGCCCATGCGTACACGTCTGCTTAGTAGGCCCACAAGTCAGCCACCAAATCTGCCGGGTCCCAGCTGTCATCGGGAGGAATGGTTTTTTTCACATAACAAGGAGGCACTTCCTTCTGTGCGAAGATACAACCGGTGGGTCCCAGCTGTCAGGGGGAGGAAATAGCTTAATAAGGAGGAACTTTCCTTGCGTGCGACCATGGACCTCGTAGGTCCCAAACGTCAGGCTCTCCACATACAATGCTCTTCCGATGACTCGTTTGTTGACCACGCCGCGCCGAGCGCAGGGAGGCGGTGGACGATGGCGAGGTTCCAGACTAGAACGACCCGGAGATGGGGAAGACGCGGCAGTGGAGTCGCAGACGGAGAGGAGTAGGAAACTTGACTGGTTCGTGTGCGTGGTGGGCCTACACTCGGCAGAGAATAACAGGAGGTGCGGAGTGGAGGGCTGGCCTGGCCGTCGGCGGGGTAGCGTTTCACTGAGGCGCGCAAAACAACGCCGCTGGACGCAGGAGGCTGGAGCAGGCGGTCCCGGCAGTGCTGGGGGAAGAAGACGAGAGATTGAAGAAGAATGACGGGCGTTGGATGTAAATCCAACGCCTTCTTAGGCTTCGACCTACTGGCCCACATGTCAGCCAGTCCATTTGTTTTTTAGTCCATTTGGTGGGCTGGGTGAAACAATGATGTAGCATCTATGCAACCCGTTTATATATATGGTAGATTTTAAAGCCCATTTGCATTTTTCCCGAAATCCGCGGACATGCTGGGCTGGGTGAAAATATCATGTTGGGCTAGACGGAGAAATGTTATAAAAACATAAACACATGATTGCACGTCTATTACTGCATTGGTCAGTAAAATCTTTGCAAGCTTATGTACGCAATCACTAGGAGTTAACTTGCCAAGTTATATATAAACAATTATTATTATTATTTTGTAAGAACTTTCAACTTACGAAATAAAATATCATTTTAATTTGATGAGTTAATAGGACGTGGGGTATTATTATTATTTAGGCTAGACGTGGGACAGTTGAGTTGGTTCTTGGGAAAAGTACTAGGAGAAAACTCAGTTTACATCGAAAAAGAAAGTGGGAGAAAATTCAGATATAGGATTAATGAAAACGAAAAAGAAAGGAAGTGGGAAGGTCTATAAAATGGTTGGACGAACGACAGGTTTAACGGAACCTTATGTTGTTTCTATTATATATATATGTAATAAAATAAGATATAAATATAGGTTTGGTTTTGCATTCTTATAGAAAACATAGGTTCAGTTTTGCATTCTTATAGAAAAATAGAACTGAGCTGTGCGTCGTCTTGAAAAAACAAACATAACTTGGGCTGTTGATGTTATAGACAAGCTAGGTTGGGAGGCCCAGAGGCCGCTTGATACCCGCTGTATCGAAAAAATGTTGAAACATGTCGTGGGGTGCCCATGTTAAACAACAAAACCTAGGCCATGGACCTGGAGGGCCCGGGACTGTCAGCCTCTCAATGAACAGTTGTCTCCCGATTCCTCTTGTTTTGCCAACCATGTTGGGAACGACAGACGGTGGCACCGCGGCAAGAGCACCAAGGCGGAGGACGGCGTCGAGACCTCGGACCGAACGAACCGGAGCGGGGGAAGACGCAGGCGGAGGGGAGTACGAGGGTTGACTTGTTCGGGGTGCAGGGTGGGCCTATGGAGCTTCCGTCGCCGGACAATGTGTGGGAGTAGAGGGATGGCCTGGCCAACGCCATATGTTGTGATGGCCAGCCGTTGTATAGGAAGAGGACGAAAGATTGAACAAAATAAAGAAATACAAATGGATAGGTGGTTGGTCCCATATGTCTGTGTACGAGACCTGCTGGGTCCACTTGAGAAGGGGAATATGTTGGGAGGAAGGAGATTCAAAGCACGGAAGCCGAGTGAACTAGTTTTTTTTAAACGGACAAGTGAACTAGTTACATACATAAGCAAATAGCCACTAAAAAAGCAAACAGGTTAATGGGTTCTTGAAAGAAATATTTCGGACAAAACAGATAATTACGACACATAGGCTAATGCATGAAACACTCAGATGATAAAGGTGCTTATAAACAGATAAAGTACAACATCTAGAGCTTCCTGGCACGCTTGATCATGACGCTGCGGCTGTCCGTGTACTCGTCGGTTACGGGAAGCAGACACGCCCTCATGTCCAAGATCCGCCTGTACATGTCGTAGCATGTGTATGCGTCCTTGGCCGCATAGGTTATGTAGGCTAGATTCAGAGGTACCTCCCACGTGTTCAGGTCCTTGGTATCGTTGTCTTCTTTCGTGTTGGCGTATCAGGGGTCGATGATGGTCTCGACGAGGTTAACCACGGAGTCCTTCTTCTGCCCATTGCCGATGATCTTATATTGCTTCTGGATGTTGACAAGCTTGTTGCACCAGATGGCCGAATCGTCGTGTTCTTCCTTCTCTCCACCGTAGCGAAGGTGCAGTCGGCGCTGCCGATGAAACGGGCGAATGCTCCAGAGCCTCTGATGGCCCTACAGCAGTGGTAGACGAGAACCTCGTCCCACACACATACCTGGGCGACGGCGATCTGCTGGTCCCTGTCAGGAGACGAATGGATGGGCACAAGATCTAGTCATGCGACCTTGTGCTTTCTCGTCCTGTAGGTACTGCTTGAACTCGGCGAGGCAGAGCTTCACCGAGTCCGGATCGTTGGTGTACACCACATTCAACTTGGTGCAGCCATAGGACTGAACGGCGAACTCAAAGGGGAACTCCTTGCTGAAGTCCATATCCAGCAAGCTCACCCCTCAGATCGCCATTGGAGTCTCTTCAAGTGAACGAGTGGGAAGGCGGCGGCAGCAGTTCATTTTTCAGCTCTTGGGGAATTGGATTCAACAGTAAACTGAGTGTGTACAGGCGACAACAGTTACTACCCCTCCCTCGCCCACTGCACGCCCGACAGAAGATGCACCCTCGGCGCATTCAAACGCCTCCATTAAGAAACCTACTCCGGCCACACGTCCCTTCATGAGCGGGTCTGTATTGGTACTGTAATAACAAGAGTTAGTGGTCACTTTACTTAAATTTAATCAGCTTTAATAGAAATTTATCCTTAAAACAAGCAATGCATTGGCTCGCTCTATCAGTGCCACAAGATCAACATGCACAACAATTAGAATTATTATTCTCAGGACGCACACGATCAGCACATTTGTCGCACTTTCACACAGATAATACTACCAAGTTTGAACTGTTTGTTATGGTTGTTGTCCTCTGCATCATCATGCCGTGTTTCCCAGCTTGCAAGATTCAGAACCAACAAATAATATCCAAATAATAAGTACAACAAAGATGCCTACACATCTAATTGATTCCCAGCTTGCAAGATCCAGAACCAACAAATAAGATTCAAATAATAAGTACAACAAATATGCTTACACATCTCATTGATTCCCAGCTTGCAAGATTTAATACCAACCCATTAGAGCCTTTTGATAAAGTGAATATCGGGATTAAATCCATCTTGGCTAGCCGTGTCATACAGCCGAAGAACTTGGCGAATGCTCTTGACCGTCACAACATCTGCAGTTGAGTATTCCTGTTTGCACAACACAAATAAGAAGAGCCTGATTACTATAATTGTGGCACTCCTTGAACTCAACATGCAGCTCCACTCGGATGAGGCCTGCCTGGAGTTCCATGATTCAATTCATGCACCTTTTTCTGCAGTTCACCTGAAATGAAGCAAAGATTGCATCATTCAGCTAGCAAGAAGTACTTGCTCTCGTGAGCTGGCAGGTTCTTCTTTAGTAGTTGCACTAAAATTGAGGAACATTAAGGTTGGCTGTCCTGCTCATGTAAGGTGCAACTATAGTTTGCTTATCCTTTTGTGCAGTTCCACTAAAATAAAGTGCCATTGTGGTGACAATGACGGCTCATCTTGCAAAGGCTAATAAAATGTTGCACGAGATTACCAGCAGAATTTGACGGAGATTTTGGAAACTCCAATCACCATTTTGTGCAGTTCCACCAAAATTGAGAGATGTTGCCCACGTGACATTTTAGTTGAACTGCACAAGACACTCATTCCAAAAAAAGAGTGTTTTGTGCAGTTCACCAAAAGGTCACAATAGCAACAAGGTGAAATGGATATCCCTATCAGCACAAAAAGATAGAAAGTAAACAGTTGCTGGTCAATAAGAATATATGAAACATACACGAAATGAAAAGAAGCATCTTAATTATGTTCATGGCAATCACGCAAGGACAGTAGAGATTTTAAAACGTCAACAATGCTTCATGTTCCCGGAAGCATTCGTCAAATATGGGATTACTTTAATGGTGGCATTGCTTGTTTACCAGATACAGTAAATCAACAGCAGCTAAAGAGTTGGTTTAAGGGCATGGGACCGTGGGGACACCAGGACACTTAGAAGCATAATGGAGCGACTTACTTATCATACTGGGGAAAATAGCAGGAGTACCATTTGTAACACAGTTTAATTGCATCATATCACTGGAGGCATTAGATTAACAATAACACTGGTTAGACATGTCCCTAAGGTAACAGTGTGATTGCTTCATTTTACATGCGCCCTTACATTAACAATAGTAAAAGGTTGGTATAAGGACATGCGACAGTGGACGCATCAGCACAATGTACCTACAAGGAGGCATAAAGTGGTGATGTCGAGTTTGTTCATGCTCTCTGAGGGCAGAAAATCTAATCCTGGAGACCTTTTACTATGTGAGGGTAGAAAATCTAATCCTGGAGACCGTTTACTATGTGAGGGCAGCAAATATAATCCTGGAGACCTTTTACTATGTGACGGCAGCAAATATAATCCTGGAGACCTTTTACTATGTGAGGGCAGCAAATCTAATCCTAGAGACCTTTTACTATGTGAGGGCAGCAATTCTAATCCTGGAGACCTTTTACTATGTGAGGGCAACAAATCTAATCCTGGACATACTCTGTTGACTTGTCTACCAGCCGCCACTTTCTATCCTTTTTTCAACCTATAATAGATCTGTTCCTTATCCAGTTTGTACCGCGTTTTCCCATTATTTCCCTTTTCAACCAAGAGTGGTTGGGTATCCGGTCTCTACTACTTTCACCATATTATTTCCTCTTTGAATCAAGTCCTAGATTCATGCTAAAACTTTCCCCCCTTTCTTCGTTGTTTGAACCAAGTCCTAGATTCGAATGCATGAAGTAGCTTTACCTCTAATAATACTAAAAATTTAGGTGGCTTTGGAAGAGCTGATGGGAGTAGAAAAAGATGCACATGCAGACACGTGGGGAGCTGGGGCAGTAGAGCAAGGCCACTTTCGAAAAACTTATACCTGAGGGTCGTCGGGATGTCGACGGCGGCAGGTCGGATCTGCGCACAATACGAGAGGGAGGAAGAAGGGTCAGAGGGCCTCACGCAGCACGGGCAGAGGGTCGGGCCCCTCCGGCAGCTGTGGGTTTCCTCCCTCGCCGGTGTGACCGCGTGAACGATGCACCTAGTCCTCTCAACACACCAGCCGAAGGGATCCGACCGGGTCTGTGACCAGCGGTGAGCAGAGATAAAATGTCGCTACCGCTGTCTTGTTTAGATCTAGAGAGGTTGAGAGAATGAAGAGAGCAACCCTAGTAAAGCAAGCTCTCAGGCCCCTGCGTACATATATAGTGGAGTGATTATCTTTTTGTCTCCACAACAAGCATTTCAATTTGTGTATTTGGCATTAAATAAAAGAAACTCTCTATTTAAGGTGACTAACTATACGACTCCTACTTACTACTACTACTAGTAGTATTGTTCACTTGTGCTCCCCGGCCCTCCATTCATTGAACAACCCCACGGGGGAATAAACATACAGTACTAGTATTTATATAGAACGAACAAGCTCGAACTATTTTCGCGTAGTTAAAAGTTGAGGGCGGGGCTTTTCCCGGGCAATACGCGCGACAGTTTTCACGTCGGCGGTTTGACAGAGAGGCGAGGAGGGTGAGGGAGTAGCGGATTCCACTTACTTACTGCTGGAAAGGTCGGGCTGTGCGATTTGATGGTGCGTTACTGCTGGAAAGACTTGTGATATGACTACTCACTATAGTCATGAATTATTGGTGGTACGACCGGGGTGATGCCCCCTTTCCGTTCCGCACTCTAATCTGGTGCATGACACGTCGACCCGGATGCTGGCTCTCCCACATGTCGACGAAGTACGTAGTAGTAAGAAGGAGCAAAGAATCATGCAGTATATACTAGTAGTACTACTACTCAAGTCGGAGGAGCGCGAACCATGGCAGCCCAGTGAATCAGCAGTAGAAAACAATGTGCTGATATGGCCATAAAAACAATGTGCTACGGTCCAGACTGTAGCATGTACAGTACTACTCTTATTTGTTTGGATCCCTGAGTTAGAGCTAGTTTGGGTTGAAATAGCCTCAAATTATCCAAGCCAGAGGTGTTAGTTTGAGCTAGTTTGCTCTAACCCAGCTAAAAAAACTAGCCCGGTGGAGAGGTTCTAATTGGGTTAGTTCTCCTCGGGCCCACTAAAAGAGAACTAAAATAATCTCCCCTGCCCGCACCATATCGCTCCCTCCGCCCCCCGCACGACTCCTCTCTGTTCCCCATCGGGCCGCCCGCCCAAGCGCCGCTCCGTCGCTTGCCCTCTCTCTCCTCCGGCCGCCCTCTCCCTCCGGCCTCCGCCGCCCTCCTCCGGCCGCCCTCTCCCTCCGACCTTCGAAGCTCGCCCCGCTCCCCCTTCGCCGGTCGTTTTTCTCCCTCTGTCGTGCGTGGCAGTGGTGCATCTACCCGGGAGGTCACGAGAGGGGTGAGTTTCCCGTTCCTTCTCTGTCTCACATCCATATCATTGATCTTGCTCTCTCTAGCACTAATTCTGATTTAGAAAAGTAGATCCTGATTAAACTTGGTATAGATTTGTGGTGCACGCATGGAATTGTTTGATGCTGCTTGAGGAGGTAATAAATCTTCCTAGAGGCCCAAAGATCCAGTTCACCTTTCTAGGTATTTCAGTTCCAGGCTTGCATTATTTCTAGAGGCCCAAAGATTCAGTTCACCTTTCTAGGTATTTAAGTTTCAGGCTTGCATTATTTGTAGAGGCCCAAAGATTCAGTTCACCTTTCTAGGTATTTCAGTTTCAGGCTTGCATTATTTCTAGAGGCCCAAAGATTAGGTTCGCAGTCGTTGGCAAGTGGCCCTGCTACCCATGCCGGTGTCGACCTCAACTCGCAAGCGCCAGCGTCGGAGGGGTTCCCGGGGCTTGGGCTCTACAGAGCCTTCCTCTAGAGCGATGATGCCGAGCTCCTCCCTGGGTGCGTGAGGGGCTCCGGGCTCCCTCCCTATCGTGAATGACTTCCGTGATGAGTTAGCTCATGCTTTGTTTCATGGAGTGTATTTTTTTTGAAGCTTGATTGAGGACTTGTATGTTTAAGTGGGATATCTCAATTGTATGGAGAATGTAAAATTATCATGTTTTGCATGCTTGATTTGCAAAGATGGTTCGTTTATGTCAATTGTGAGCCAGCCACACCAAATCCGGTAGGAAATAGGGCCCAAAGTAGTCAAATGATTGAGAAAGAACATTTATTGTCAATCTAACCTCTAACTGAGCTAGAGTTCTCCTCGTCTCGGTTCATCACCATCATACTTTCCCCATTTCTGTGTTTTCAGTATCCTACGAATCAAAGAGGCGCTTAGACTGGTTTAGGTCCGGTAGTTTTTTATGAACGTGTTATGTCCAAAATTTAATGAACATGCTCCGGTTTCTATGAAAATAATCCGTTTTCATGTAGTAATTCATTCATTTATTTATTCTTCTGTGGGGGGTTTGCATGTAATTCGTGAGGTTTGAAATGTAAAGTACCCCCGCGTATGCTCCGAGTTGTGCATGCACTACGACCCAGATGCTCTATGTCCCACATGTTGGTGAACGGGAGCATGTGGAAATAGCCTAGAAGTATAGGAGGATAAATGCGTGCAAAAATATGTACGGTGAAGCGTAGCTGCGGTTCGAAAAGGAGACCTAAAGTGATGACAGGTATAGGTTGCACGCACCCAACTAGTGGTAGTACTAGACATACGACTACTTTTTCCCTAAAAAAAGAGGTACGAGTGCTCAGTACTCCTATTCTATCAACGCGAGTCCCATTTGACAACAGTGTCCGTGCTACAGCTAGCTCTTCTCCCTCGTTTCTCTCTTCTAATTCTAAGCTCAGCCGACGCCTGGTGGGCGGGGTGGGGATTTGCCGATGGTCGGGTTGCTCAACTGCGGCCCCACATCAAAGTGAAAACGTGACGACTGGAATAAAAATGCCATATACCCCTATACTAATAAAACATTGAGGCCACGAGGCGATGTAGTGCTGGTTACAGGAGGCAAGAAGAAGAGATGCATCCGTCGACGACGTCCATCTCCTCGACTCAGGGCGCCGGCCCACCGAACGGCGGCTAAGTAGCAGCGGCTTTCGTGGCTAGGTCAACGTGCTTCTGAACAATGGCGGCCAAAGATTCCAGCCGCTGGAAGAAGGACAACGTCTTTCTGTCCTCACTGGCCTTGTAGTGGCCTATGTAGACGGTTTCCTCGTAGACGTGGATGTGCAGGTCGATGGTTTCTTGCATGCCGAGGCGCTGCGCGGCGAGCGCAGCCTCGAGGTGCACATTCTTCGTCGCGACCTCTAGCACCTGCAGGGCCACTAGGGCTTGAAAGAGTTCATCACCATGGAGGCTGATGAAGGTGGCAGGCAATGGGGAGCCTGGGCGCGCGGGCTGGAGCAGTACGGCAAGGTCGTCCGCGCGCTTCTTGACGGCGGTGAACTTGCGGATGGAGT
Organism: Aegilops tauschii subsp. strangulata; assembly: GCF_002575655.3. Lineage (NCBI taxonomy): Eukaryota > Viridiplantae > Streptophyta > Magnoliopsida > Poales > Poaceae > Aegilops > Aegilops tauschii. The sequence continues at coordinate 60,080,285 of NC_053035.3, forward strand.
TGACCATCATGTCATCCATGCGAGAGGTGAAGCCAGCGTCGGCGAGGGCTACGACGCCGGCGGTTGCCAGCACCGTCTAGAACGCTGCCTGGTGCGGGGCCGCAGGCCGGTGCCTTGGATGATTTGGCACAGCCGACTGCCGCTCGCGTCCATCGCCTCCATAGGTGCTTGTGGCTTCTGGTCACTTGGTCTTGGATTGGAGTGAGCAGTGTTACGCAGAGACTAGTAGTAGATGGATTGGAGTGGTGGGGCGCCTTTATATGAGAGTCCAAACTATGTTGCATTCACATCGTGCTGGCTCTATTCTGCTTCTCCAATTAATTCCCTCTGAATGTAATTGAGGATGCATCATTGACCGTTCAACGTCTCGGGAACCGCTACCCTCTCCCTCCTTGGCATTCAAGCACCTATGGAGGCGACTGCCGCTTGCGTCTATCATGTGTCAGGAGACGTTCCCGTCGACGACGAGGTGCCTATGGTGACTTCGTAAATTTCAAGATGATAGTACTAGTATACTCAATATTGTGCACTGCGACCAAGGCGGACAGGAAAACGAGAGAACTACGCATTTATTTACAGTGGAGATTCACTCACTTTGCTCCATATGTACTCTGTCTCGGTGTAGTCTAGTCACTTGTTGAAATCTCTAGAAAGGCAAATACTCCTTTCTGGTTTATAGGGCTATACTAGCAAGTAATAGTGGGCACACATAGCAATTTTGTCTCATGCAAGAGCCTGGCTATATGCATGCTCCAAGGTTCACAACTGCCACGTTCGGGTTGCGCTTGGCTCTTCGCCTCTTCGAGAAGACGAACAATGATGTTACTACTACTGCTTCTACAGTATCGAATCCACTGCTGCATGTCCGTCCACCGCGAGCAAAAGCCTGTCCTCGTCTGCGAGCCACCGCGCGCATGGGCGAGGGAGAAGGCGTGTAGTAGTAAAATCAAGCTTCTCCTTGTTGTACGAGATGACGGGACACATCATAGCACTGGCCCCACATGGTTGCCTCTAAACTTGGCTGAAAGACCCGCAGTGTATAATACTCCATTTGCTGCAACCTCTAACATTTACCCCACCACAAATTAAAAAATATATTCCTGTCTTGACCAGATGAGCGTGCAAACTACAATCACCTGGATGATAGGTAGGGCCAGAAGATTATTTTAATAAAAAAAAGTATGGAGCCAACCCCAACGATTTTAAGCTTACGGGCACGATACACGCTATCCTAGACTACTCTACACTTGAAACTGCCACACGAGCGTCCGGGCTGCGCTTGGCTCTTCGCCTCTTCAGGAAGTCAAACAATGATGGAGTACTACTGCAGTGGAGGAGTACTACAGTATGCTTCTGGCCATCTGACACCGATTGAACTGCTGCATGTCCACCACGTGCGGGAGGGAGAGCGTGTAGCGAACGAAAGCTTCTTGTAGTCCTGCCAGCCACCACGCTCATGGGCGAGGGAGGGACGCAGCTTCATTGGCTTACTGCTCCTGCCTTTGCGTGTATGACAGGTGGGGCCAACAGGTGGGTGGCCCACCTGTCATGCCGACAAAGGCAGGTGCGGTTAAGGCGAGAGGGCGTTGTAGTAATCAAACTTCTTGTTGTATGAGTTGACGCGACACATCAAAGCACTGCACTCGATATATTGCAATAATTTGCGTTTACCGATGCATTAATTACAACGCATGCATGCATGCCATGACTCTCCTTTTGATACTTGCATGTGTTGATTTAATGCACCTTGAAGTATTATGAATATGTGACGGTAAAGCTTTGTAATGCCCCGGCCCTAATAAAGTGAGAGATGGTTGTGCATGTGGAGGGCGAGATCATGCAGACCGAACAGGACCCGACGATGGAGCTCTCTATGGTCTCGATGGACCTTCACCTTGCTCCACTGCCCCTTGTGCCTCCGCCCCTTGAAGCCTCCAGTGTATGAGGTTCGAATACACCTCGTCCGTTCGGCTGATCAAGCAAGGTGCACGTTTCTTGATTGATGTGCTGTTCGATTGGTTTGTGCAGTGCAAGGGAGGGCACCTGGCCTGCACGGACTGCCGCGTCGAGCGCCCTGGGAACCAGTGGCAGTGCCAGAAGTGCGAGCGCGGCGGTGGCTTCGACGTGCAGAACTCGACGGTGGACACCGTCCTCTCCTCGGTGAGGTTGGAGTGCCCGCACGAAGGCTGTGGGATCTACATCACGTACCACAAGCTCGCCGATCACCAGAGCGTGTGTCCGCTCACGCCCTGCAAATGCCCCGTGCCCGTCTGCGGCTACGAAGGCCCGCCGTCGGCGCTCTCCCACCACATGAGCACCGTGCATCCCATGCCCGTGCACAGGATCCAGTACGGCAAGGTGCTCCAGCTGCAAGTGCCATTGTCAGAGCCACGACTCTTGCTGTTCGTGGAGGAGGACGGCCGCACATTTTTCCTGGTCGGCGGCGTGCTCGACATCGGCTGGCCTATCGCCGTGTCGGTCGTCTGCATCAGAGTGGGGTCGTCCCCACTGCCGCACTATGTGGCCAAGCTGTGGGCGAACGGCCCGCCGGGGGAGCCCAAAGGCAGGACCGACGCTGTCATGGTGGAAACGGAGGTGACAAGCAGCAAGGATCCCGACGACGTGGTCGTGCACGAGTTGACCTTCTTCACAGTTCCGCCCAAGCTGTTGGCCGGGGCTAAGCTGGTGTCCCTCCACATTCAGATTGACAAGCTCACGTCCTAAATGATTCTACAGTGCCTTCTGTTTATCTTAGTAATATGCTAATATAGGGGTTAGCTCGGTCTACTTTAGCTTAAGAGATGGTGGCCTTTGGTGGCGATGCAACAATTACTTCGACATCAGATCAACAGTTAAAGTAATTTCCAACAGTCGAACGGATATTTTGTGTCTGTTGGATATAAAGATCCTTTGGGTAAGAAGTATAACAACTTATAAGAAGTAAGTATAACAGTTTATATGCTTTTTTGATCAGCAAGTGTTGCATACTTGTGCGAGTTGACGTGACACATCAAAGTAGTACTACTACTAGTAGTACTCCCTCCGATCCTAATTTCTCTGCGCATGAGGCTGGTCATAGTGGGAGTAACATAGGTAGTAACATAGGTGCCACATAAGCAAAAATGATGAGGTGGCAAGTAATTAATGAGGAGAGAGGCAAATAGAGTAACATAAGAGCATGGTTAATAATATGTAGCCCGTTGCTGGCTATAACATCTTGCCATGTCATCTACAGCTAGTATAATAGCCAACACGTATAGTAGTGGGCTCCAAGGAAGTACTACTTTTCAATCATTTGGCCCACCATGTACTCTCACATAGCTTCTTGGAGCACGTGCTACAGCCGACTGTAAGTCTACAGCCCGCTTCTCTTCTCTCTCTTCCAAGTCAGCAAAGATATAATATTTAAATCCTTACAGCCTGCTTACGTCACCTTATTATACTTGCTCGCATAGCGCTTTCCACTGCAAAATGAGTCTACAAAGTAATAAATGAAGACATCTAGTACTATGTTATCACATATATGACACTACCCACTATGAAGGTACTAGTAACATAGACTAGTAACTAGTCTATGTTACTCTCCACTATGACCCGCCTAAGTCGAGGCGTAGATACCAAGGAGGGCCTGGTTGTGTCTATACTTGGACAACTCACCCGACTGCATGCGCACCAGGCAGACGAAGCTCGTGTCGTGTTGGTGCCGTGTGCGGCCCGCACATTAAACAAAACCTCGCGCCTCCATCTTAGCCTTCGCGTTTTAAACTTATCAATCTCCAGGCCAAGGAGCAACGTGAAACCTATGATAGAGCCAATCGGATGGTTGAGAACACTACAATTCGTAGCTACAGATGCATGTGAGAGAGAGGACGAGTGCGTGCGCGCACCTCTTCTCTTCCTGTATAACGTACTAAACTCAGAGTACAAGTGTATGTGGGTGGCATCGACCTAGGGAGGAGAGATGGTGCATGCGAGACGTCCCGAGAGATAGCTGTAATGCGTCTGAAAAAAAGACTAGTCTATAGCTCGCCATGAGGCTATTCCTGTCGAACACCCAATAAGCGTAAGATATGTATCCCACGGTGCCAATTATTGCACGTACACAGCAGTAGAAAAAGAACTAGTAGCATGGCATATGCTACACCATGGCCGATAACACGTGCCCACGCCATCCGGGAATAGTGCCGCACTTCGAAACTAGAACCGTCAATAAATTTTGAGCGCGTCTCGTCACATTCCAAATTACTACTACTACCACGCTATATTTAATTGCAAACCTGTTCACACCGATCACAAGAAATGAGGTAGAAGTTAATGCATTGAACTAACCACTGCATGTCATGTTTGGTAGTCTCAAGTCATTAAAAGCATGCACACCCACATCTCTTATTGGTTGATATGTCAAGAAACAAGAAACGAGGTAGAAGTTAATGCACCGCGCCTAAGTATTTTGGGATTATTTGTTTTTGTAAGATGACTTACACACCTAGACGGAGGGAGTAAATGGTTTCCCACTTAGGAGCGTATTAGTACTTGGTTATAAATACTACTATGCCAAGATGACTGCACATTCCTCCTCAACTCCTCATCCACAAAAACAAACAAGTCATTCAGCATCCTTCCCTTGCGTCTACCATGGCCAGCATGAGTTCTGGGTCGAGAGATTACCACTAGGGAGAGGCGAGCATGGAAGAGGAAGCACGAGAGATGTCCCGCCTCACCTCGAAAGCAGCTGACTTGTCCCGCCACGCGGAAGTAGCAGCACAGAGGTCCTGCCGCGCCGCCAAAGCAGCACGGAGGTCCCGCCGCACCGTCGATGCAGCAGACTGCTCCGTCCGCGCCACGGAAGCAGCAGAGATGTCCCGCCGCACCACGAATGCAGCAGAGATGTCCCGCCGCGCCGCGGCGGCCTGGGAAAATGTCTCGCGGGCAGGCGACAACTCTTACAGGTGCATGCATGCGATCGTCCATAGCCAGATGGATCAGATCTCCGACTGGGCGAGGTTGCAGGACGACAAGAAAGCCTCGTTTGAACAGGCTACCGGCGTCATCCGGCAACTAAGGGAGGGCAATGAGAGGCTCCGGGCCAAGCACGACCTGCTGAGGGCGAAGATCGTCCGAAGTGCAGAGCAGCAGGAGGAGACCAGTGCCTTGTTGAAGAGGACCGGCGTAATCGTCAAGAAACTTCTGGACGAGAATGACATGCTCTGCATCGAGCGCCAAAGGCTGGTGGAGGAATCCGTGGATGCTCTCAATTAGCGTCTTGAGGACACAACAGAGCTCATCACCGCTCGCCGCGGAGACTAGTTCCCGTGGCCTGCAGCAACGCATCAAGAATGTAGAGATCAACGAGCCAGATCATTGTCTTCCTTCTTCTTTTGCCCTTCGGGCGTAGCCGCATGTGGCTTTTTTAATTATCTTCCTAATTATGTAAGACAATTATTATCCACTGTCGTCGTCCTTATATAATCATCAGTCTTGCTATAAGTCACAGTAGAAGCTATATAGGTCCGTCGGATCTTACATCAAGATCCGTGCAAAAATTTCTTTTCAGATTTTCTTTTCTCTACTCTTATAAAAAAATGAGTTGGTGATGATGGTGTGCCTGCCATCTTGTAATATAGACCATCCGATCTATATCTGATGGATAGAAAGCAAACTATGAGAATTTTACAAAAGATACCTGCACCTCTCTCCACATTTAGACACAAGGCCTTGCCTCGTTCATCATCCTTATCTCGCACAACCTCATTACCGAGCAATTAAAAAAGGAAGCTCTGGAACAATCTAGCATGGTGGCCGCTGCCGCCTGCCGGCGCCGTCCATCCCCATGCCTCCACCCAGTCCGACCACCAGTCACCACCATGCTCCACTCCTGCTCACCTTATCTCTCACCTTTAATTTTTTCGTTGAAATTGTCAAGATACCAGTTTTCCGATAAAATTATCGAGATATCATTAGTTTTTACACATGGGATTACTCCTGCATGGGTCAATCACAACATGTGTTTTGTAAAAAAAAAATGCATATTGATGTTCCGTGCAATGCACGAGCATCTTGCAGTTTCTCTCTTAAATCTCAGTCAAGGGAGACATAGCCACACCATTAAACAGAGGCTCGGGCGCCATTAATGGAGACCTTGGGAGAGAGATGGACGGCAGATGGAGGTCAAAGGGCTCTCCTCCCGATAAGCATGCGCAGGGGTCTAATCGCACGCCTCCCGTACTCAAATAGCTACCCCGCACGACGCCTCCTAGCTAATAAAGAAAAGGGTACGCGTGGCTACACGTAAATGGTAAATGGAACGCCCACGGTTGCAATAATACTTTTGTTTCCGATTGTAACGTGACAACACTTGTTCCAAAATGACTTTGTTGATTGTTAATGTGTGTGCCTTCGCAAATCGGACAACAAAATTACCACAGCATGTTGATGCCATGTCATGACACCAAGCCAAGTTTCATGATTTTCATGCGTGTTTTGGATTTACAGAAATTAAAAAACCAAGTTTCTCAATGTTTCCAGCCGAGCCACGATGCCCAGATGTTTGAATTTAATTCCCATTTCTTGCATGGGACCTAGAAATTTACTCTAGGACACACATGTGATTTTTCAACCAACTTTGGTGCACTGGAGCATGGGCTTGTATTTCAAATTTGAATTATGCACACAAAGGTGACTCGTTCCCTCTCAGAACCACGAGCCATCTTGAGAGAAGCTCGGGTTTGCAAGAAGCTTCTACCAAAACTTGTTCCTACTCGGCCAATTTTTTTACCACAACATGGTAGTACCATGACATGACACCATGCCGAGTTTCATGATTTTCAGGCGTGTTTTGGATTTACAAGAATTTTAAAACCAAGTTTCTCAATGTTCTCGGCCGAGCCACGATGCCCAGATGTTTGAATTTCATTCCCATTTCTTGCATGGGACCTAGAAATTCACCCGAGGACACACATGTGATTTTTCAACCAACTTTGGTGCACGGGAGCATGTGCTTGTAGTTCAAATTTGAATTAAGCACATTAAATGACCAGAAACTCAATTAATGTATAGAAAGGCCAAATGAACCCGGAATAATTCCAAAAATTAACGGGGCACTCATGTAGTTCTATGTTGCCATTGTAAAGAAACTCAAGGAGGGCAGCGTATATCGTTCCACACTCAAAGGTAACACGTTCCCTATCAGAACCACGAGCCTTCTTGAGATAAGCTCCGGTTTGCAAGAAGCTTATACCAAAAGTTGTTCCTATTCGGCCAATTTTTTTACCACGGCATGGTAGTACCTTGACATGACACCATGCCAAGTTTCATGATTTCTAGGCGAGTTTTGGATTTACATGAATTTAAAACCAAGTTTCTCGATGTTCTCGGCCGAGTCACGACGCCAAGATGTTTGAATTTGATTCCCAATTCTTGCGTGGGACCTAGAAATTCACTCGAGGACACACATGTGATTTTTCAACCAACTTTGGTGCACGGGAGCATGTGCTTGTAGTTCAAATTTGAATTATGCACATTAAATGACCAGAAACTCAATTAATATATACAAAGGCCAAACGAACCCGGAGTAATTCCAAAATTTAACAGGGCACTCATGTAGTTCTATGTTGCCTCTGTAAAGAAACTCAAGGGGAGGGCAGCGTATATCGTTTCACACTCAAAGGTGACACGTTCCCTCTCAGGACCACGAGCCTTCTTGAGAGAAGCTCCGGTTTGCAAGAAGCTTATACCAAAACTTGTTCCAAATCGTACAATTTTTTACCACAACATGTTAGTGCCATGACATGACACCATGCCAACTTTCATGATTTCCAGGCGAGTTTTGGATTTACATGAATTTAAAACCAAGTTTCTCGATGTTCTCGGCCGAGTCACGACGCCAAGATGTTTGAATTTGATTCCCATTCCTTGCATGGGACCTAGAAATTCACCCAAGGACACACATGTGATTTTTCAACCAACTTTGGTGCACCGGAGCATGTGCTTGCAGTTCAAATTTGGATTATGCACATTAAATGTCCAAAAACTCAATTAATGTATAGAATAGGCCAAACGAACCCGGAATAATTCCAAAATTTAACAGGGCACTCATATAGTTCTATCTTGCCTCTATAAAGAAAATCAGGGGGGAGGCAGCGTATATTGTTTCGCACACAAAGGCGACACGTTCCCTCTCGGAACCATGAGGCTTGTTGAGAGAATCTCCGGTTTTGCAAGAAGCTTATACCAAAACTTGTCCTAGTTTAGCCAAAAAAAATACATATGAAAATAGGGTTTAGATTATCCCGAACATCTCGCTACCTAGACTAATGTACTCTGATTTGAATTCAACATAAAATGGATACAAATATTTGAATTGGAGATAGTATGGTACATGTAGTTCATAGTGAAATATGATTATTGCTATAAGCATGTTTTTTGTTATCAAGGTAATATTTAAATGATTGTATAACTTGACAACAATCGTATTCAAATAAGGAAAATTGATTCAAATTTAGTCCATATGGTAGACGACGATATATAAGTTCATAGGGTGGAGTAAAATGTTCATATATGATGGAAGATCAAAATGTAGGACTACATCCATTATAAACCGCAAGGTCACCTAACGATATATTTGAATTCAACATAACGTGGATTAAAAAATTGAAATTCGAGATCCTGGCATTTTTAATCATATAAAAAGGGACATGACTCTTTCTTTTGGTGGGAATTGATTTGTTTTTTGTTGTTGTTGAGGGAAGTGTGAATGGATTTGGTACTGTACAGGGTAATCTTGTTCTCCCTATTTTTTTTACATTTTTCTTGTAGTTTTTTCGATGACATCTATAGCAATATAGTAAAAGGGGACATGACTCTCTTGTGTCTTGTATGAATTGCTTTTTTGTACACGTTAAGTTTGTTCTGCCGAACAAGGAATCCGCGCCTGCTTGTTATCCCGAAATTTCAAGCTCGAGTATCTTTTGTCTCATCTGCTTTGAAACTCCCGCCTCTTCAACCCGCTCCGCGCCTTGTTATATTATCCCAAAATTTCTACGCGCGCGAAAACTCCATCCTCATCCGAAATTGGTCCTGCAGGCCACACACGCGAAATCCCCCTTCTAGCCCTCAGCCGGAAATGCGGGCTCGACGTCGCGGTGTCAAAACCGGTTGGGGTATGGGTAACTTACCGTACATTTCGGACAAGCGCGTCCCTAAGCCGTGGCTCCCCCAACCTTCCCCTTCGTCCCCCCATTCGTACACCGAGGCCGCCAAAACCCGCGAAACCCCACGCTCCTCCGTCGGCCTCCCGACCGCCGCCCAGCCGGAGACTCTTCCCCGACGACGTCGTTCACCACAATAGCTCGCCGTCACTCATCCACCGCACCGGATGAGGATCCGTCATCGATCTCGTTGTCCCGCCGGATCAGCTACCCCGTCCTCCACCTCCAAGGAGCTGCCCCGATGTTTGCCTCGTCTATCGCGCCACCTCCATCCCCACAGCGTCGTCTTGACCTGCCCCACCGGAACCGCAACACCCTCACCAATTCCTCCGATGAAGCCGAGGCCCACTCGGCGCCACCAAGGAGGTTTTGCACTCACCGCTGCATTTTATTTTTTATTCAATCTCACGGGGATGCCGGTGCTCGATACCGAGTAGCCATGGCGGGTCTCCATCGACAGCGCCGTCGCTGGCCACTTCATCCACGATGTCTCTCCACCATGTCGTTGCTTCCTCGGTGGCGACTTCCACACCGGCACTAGGTGCAGCTGCTCCGGCTCTCGCTCACGCTGCTGCTCCGGCTCTCGCTCGTGTTGCTGCTCTTTTCTTGCTGTCGATGGCGCTGCTGCACTGCTCTTGCTTTCGCTCGTGCTGCTGCTCTTCTCTTCTATTGCTGTCGGTCGCGCTGCTGCTCCGCTCTTTCTCCTGTTCGTGCTGCTGCTCTGCTCTTGTCTCGCTCGTGCTGCTGCTGCTGCACGACCTCCGGCAGCTACAGGAGTTGCTGGTTTAGCACTCGCTCGCAGTGCTGCTGCACGACCTGCTCTCTGTTAGTGCGTTCCCTGCTAGAGCGTCTGCTGATTTAGATCACTCCTTCTCTACTACTAGTGATCGAACGCCCTAAACATCTATTGCAATGCTCTGCTATTAGTTCAATCAGTTTCGACAGTAAAATTCAGTTTCGACTGTAAAGTTCAGTTTCTTAAGTTAAGTTCAGAGTGAACAGTATTTACAGCATCTGTCAACGCGGCCATGGCGCAGCTGATGCATTTTAAATCTAGCACTTTTTGGTGATGTATTTTACATCATCTATTGCAGATGATATTAGAGTCCCACTTCAGATTAAAGTTGTGTCTCTTGTCCTGCTTCAGCCTCGCCACCGTACACCTCATCGGAGCTGCTCCAACGACGAAACCGTCCATCATAGCGGAGCAGTACCCTCGGTGCCGTTTCCAGAGGCCTAAGATCTTCTTCCCCGCCTCCGACAGTCACACCAGCATCACCATCCTCCATGTCCAACCCAATGATGCTGAGGTCGACAAGGCTATGCCAAAGAGGTTGTACACTTGTTGCATCACTTTGTTACTCTGCATTCATGTCGATCCATCAGGGATCCTTTGCTATGGAACTACTATGGTACTACTATTTGTGTATTTGGTTAGAAGGAGTGGAGCAAAGAAAAACTGGAGGATTTTTTTCCTTTGATGTCTCTTTCAAAGAAAAAACGTAGGAATTTTAATATCCACTTGGATGTCCTTTTCAAATCAATATGCATGAAGAACAGGACTAATTGCATTACTGGCATAATAAGATTCTTATTTTTTTCATTTTCACGTGGTTTGACTTTAATTTGGCCATGTTTCTCCATTCCTGTGTTCTTCCAATTCATGTGAACCAAACACCCCTTAGGTCTTACAAAATCTAACTATTTTTATTATGCATGTCAGTTATTGTACACAATCATACTAAACATGTAGAGAAAAAGAGAAGACCGTTGCATGGGAATATAATGTCATGCAGACGCCGCTCCATGGTGGGCGAATTGCCCCCCTCCCGCCATTCCAGATTGTATTCCAGAGGAAGATAACTGTTCAGATGGGGATTCATAAGGAGCCGACCTCTCCTATTTACCACCTGAGGTGTTTGCTCTAACCTGGCATGCTGATGTTGGTCATATCATGCATATGGCGCATCGCATTGCTTACATTATACATCTTATATGCCATCATCTTAGTTCAGATTTGCTTTGTGTGAATGCCACCTGTTTGGTTTCTATATCATACTCCCACCGTTCCTAAATATTTGTCTTTAGAGATTTCAACAAGTGACTACATGCGGAGAAAAATGAGTGAATCTACACTCTAAAATATGTCTATATACATCCGTACGTGGTAGTTCATTTGAAATCTCTAAAAAGACAAATATTTAGGAACAAAGGGAGTATATGGGAATTATGCAATGCCATCTTCTTTAGCCAGGCATCATATAGGTGAATCATGCAATGCCATCCTGTTTAGCCAGTCATGGTATATGTGAATTGTATCGTGCCATATTTTTTTCATAATGTATTCAATTTGTCAACAATGTTTATGCATTCATCTACTCTTCCTGTGCATCAACCATTTGAGTCGATCATGGGAAAATCTAGAGTGAAAACAAGATCTTCTGAGCAGGCAGTGCTACCTGTCGATGCAGATTTCTTGCTGGTTACAGATAGCTCCTCAGAGGAGGATTCAGAGACAGATGACCAGTCGTATCCCCCCCCGAGGTGCATGCTCTAACTTGGCAGGGTTATATTGCTCATATCATGCATATGGTGTCTTGCATTGCCATGCCACCTGCTTAGATTAGACATGCTTTGTGTGAATGCCTCCTGTTTGCTTTCTATATCAGATATGTGAATTATGCAATGCCATGTTTTTCACCAGTTATGATATATGTGAATTATGCACCGCCATGTAGCCAGGCATCATATATGTGAATTATCTAATGCCATCTTTTTTTCATTACGTATTCCATTTGTCGACAATCTGTGTATATTGAACTACTCTTCATGTGTATCAGCCATTTGAGTCGGTTATGGAAAAATCAAGAGTGAAAACAAGGTCTTCAGAGCAGGCAATGGTACCTGTTGAAGCATATATCTCGATGGTTACAGGGAGCTCCTCAGAGGAGGATTCAGAGGCAGATGACCAGTCCTATATCCCACCTGAGGTGTATGCTCTAAGTTGCGATGTTTATATTTCTCATATCATGCATACGGTGTCTTGCATTTCCTAGTTTAGACATCATATGCACACTATTGAATTCCATCTGCTTAGTTTAGAGATCATACATGCAAGTGCCAGCTGCTTAGCATATGAATCAATTATGTTAATTGTATCATGCCATCCTGTATACTTAGACAACATGTATGTGAATTATTTCATCCCAACCTATTTTAGAAACACATCATATAGTTTTGCCATGTCATCCTGTTTAGATACTCATCACATGTTGAATTATGCCATTATATCCTCTTAAGTTATCCATCATATATCTAAAACTGTGTCATGCTATCCTATTTCGTTAGGCACCATATATGTGACATTGTGTCATGTTGTCCTGTTTGGTTAGACAACATATATGTGAATTACCACATCTGTCTATCATACAATGTCTGTACGTTCAATTTCTTTTCTTCTTTATCAGCCATTTGAATTGGAGGGGGTGATGGCAGTATCTAAGGGAGCAAAAATCCGTTCTTCACAAAAGACAGTGCTACCCATCGATGCAGATAGAACCATGGTTGTACTGGCCCACAAACTAGCCCCACCACACATAATCGAGACTCTTCCAGATGGCACACTTACACCGTTGGGCAGAGAACCAGCTACAACCGATCTAACCCCAACCCTAGTGGATAGTAACCCACTTCTAGTTGACAAAGCACCATGTCCACCACAGAATACCCCCACATGAGCAGTTTGTAAAGCAACCGCAGTGCCCAAAGCATGAAGACCACCACAGTGAACCCAAACTCCACGTTTAAAGTAGAAGAGCAACTGTTCTCAGGTCAGATTCCGTAGCTATGGTCCATACTCCTTTACTGTTGCATCACTGTATTTACTCATACCAACTAGTTTCGAATTTGAAGGATCCAATTGAAACTCCAATGGCGCAACAGGTATGTTTTAAACCTATTTCTTTAACTGGATTGCTGTTCTAACTTCTTGCTCTATGTTGATTTTAGTTTCAGTTGTATAAACAGTTATGTTCTCATGTGATGCACATTACAAGTGTTGCCAATGATGTGTAGTTTCTCACACTTATATTCTGTCTATGTTGCTGTGTCTTAAAAATATATGAGTTGAACTGTGTCTCTATCTTGATTTGGCAACATAAACTAGAATGATATGGACAATACAGTGACCATAGTACATAGATATATGTTTGTTTCATGCTATTATCCTGTCCACCTTACTACTGAACCGGTTTACCAAAATGAGTTTCGTATACTACATGCTAAACCTGTGATGTGTCTACTTGTTTCTCTTGTAGTATGCAAACAGAATATTGGAGAAGAGCACCCCACTATGCAATGGTAGAGAAAGTAATGCAGATAAGGTTCAAGATTGTGAGACAACCCTGTTGATCTCCAAGAAAGGTGATAAAAATGATCTTGTAGACAGTGAGGAAACCCCACAGGAATGCATTGATGCAGTGTTCGAGTTACTGGCCAGTACCGCTGGCACAAGCTCTTCGAACTCACTGCCTGAATCACTTCGGCTTCTTCAGTCTCAGCTACAAGCTGAAAGGCATCAGTCAGCTGTGCTGCGGCAAGAAGCCGAAGGATTGAGAATGTCCCTGCAGAATTCAGATGCATACTTTCTTGTGCAACAGCAAGTGCTGGAGGATTTAAGCGCCAAACAAGAGAAAGTTAATAAGCTTGCTAAGCATCTTGCCAGCATTATGGGTACCCAGGACATTGTTTCTTGATCTCTTCTGAAGTGGTTTCAGTTCTGGACTTGTTTTGTTGTGGCATTTATTTGCACTGGTCGCCGAGTTTGACAACTAGTGTATATGATATGCGACTTTGTTCCCTATATTGGCACTGGTGGCGAACTTTGATTCCTAGTGGATGTAATATGTGTAATAGCTGTGATAGCCTAGTGTAAGTTGCTTGCTTATTTATTTCCTTGTTGTCTTGTTTATTTGTTTGCTTGTAGTCACTGCAGTTCTTTTTCCGCGGTTTGCTAGTGGCTGCAATAACCTATTTTTTAAAACTAGTCCACAATAACCATGGGGTACATATTTACTGTAGTTACCATGGGCCTCCTATGGGCCGTAGAAACAATGGGCCTTCTAAGTTTTGTGTGATTGAAGTTTTCAAGTTTTGGGTGAGATATCGATATGAGGAGAATAAGGAGTGACAAGACCCTAAGCTTGGGGATGCCCAAGGCACCCCAAGTGAATATCCAAGGAAGATCCAAGCAACTAAGCTTGGGGATGCCCCGGAAGGCATCCCCTCTTTCGTCTCCAACATTATCGGTAACCTCAGTTGGAGCTATGTGTTCATTCGTCACTTGATGTGTGCTATCCTTGGAATGCCTTTTTATTTTATTTTGCTTGCTGTTTTAATAAAGTACTTAGATCTGAAAGTTTTTAATAAGAGAGAGTCCTCAAATAGCTACCCATTTACATAACTACTCTCTTGATTTTCACTAATATCATTTTGGAGTAGCTTGTCATTTACACTTGTGCTTCACTGATATCCTATGAATAAATTGTTGAAGAAATTGAATGTCATGAAGTTGAAATCATATCATGCCTAGTGGTAGCTTCACATTGGGTTTAGAAAGTGAAATCTTTTGAGGCTTGACAATCACAATATTGGTCATACAAGCAATTCACGAATAATTAGTATAAGGAAGAGAACTTTCACATGCAAATACACTATCATGGAAATCTTTTGTGATTGTGAGCCCCCATCAAAATATTATATGCCAAAATTGTTGACGTTGGAAAAGGAAGACAACGTAATGGTTTATGTTTGTTCATATTCACATAGAAGTCATATTGTCATAGATCCTTCAACATGTGGTGTTTGCCCCCCATCTTTGCTAGCCAAAAATTCCGCACCAAGTAGAGATACTACTTGTGCATCAAAAAACCCTTAAACCCAAATCTTAAGGATTGAGAAAGATCCTTCAAGTAAGTTGTCATCGGTGCAATAAGGGAATAAAAATTGCTTCTAAAATTGTAAGATAATTTAGTGTAAGAGAAAATTGAGCGTTGTACGAACTTGTGATGGTAAAGCAATAAAAGTGACAGACTGCATAATAAAGGTTGCTATCACAATGGGCAATATAACGTGACGTTCTTTTGCACTAAGGGGTTGATCATACAAACAAATAAGCGCATGGCAACCTCAGCTTCCCTCTGCGAAGGGCCAATCTTTTACTATTCAGTATTTACTTTTATGCAAAGAGTCAAAGTTTTTGTCTCTATTCCTTTTTATTTTTATCCTTTGGCAAGCATCATGTGGTGAGGAAAGATCTAGGCACATATATCCAGTTGAATATGGGTAGCATGAGTTATTATTGTTGACATCACCCTTGAGGTGAATACGTTGGGAGGCAAAACAATAAGCCCCTATCTTTCTATGTGCCCGGTTGAAACGTTTTGCTCATGTGTACGCGGTTTGTGTTAGCAATCATAGAAGACTATATGATGGTTGAGTATGTGGAGCTCTTACTTAAACTCCGTTCAATAAGTTGAATTGCAATTGCTTGGTGACTAAGAACATAGGTTGTTGAGTTTCAAGGGAATTCATTGTTTGAACCTTAACATGTGAATTGGTTGCTACTATAACATGATAAGTTTTATAAGAAAGAATTGCTGTTATGATGCTAGAAAAAGTGATTGAAATTGTCATTGATCAAACTTGTGCACTTTGCTAGCATTCACACTTCATTAACTATTTCTTTTATCATTTACCTACTCGAGGACGAGTAGGAATTAAGCTTGGGGATGCTGATACATCTTCAACGTATCTATACTTTATGAAGTATTCATGCCAATATATTATCATTCTTGGATGTTTTACAATCATTTTTATAGCAACTTCATATCATTTTTTGGGACTAACCTATTGACCCAGTGCCCAGTCCCAGTTGCTGTTTTTTGCCTGCTTTTTACATCGCAGAAAATCAATATTAAACGGAGTCCAAACACCGTGAAACTTTTTGTGGATTTTTTATGGGCCAGAAGACTCCCGATGGGCCAGAGCGTTACCTGGGGGTGCCCGAGGGGGGCACAACCCACTAGGGTGCGCCAGGCCCCCTTGGCGCGCCTAGGTGGGTTGTGCCCACCTCGGTGCCCCCCCGCACCCCCTCTTTGCACTATAAATTCCCAAATATTCCGAAACGCATCGGGGTTAACCTAGATAAGAAGTTCCGCCGCCCCAGTGCTTCGTAGCCACCGAAAACCAATCTAGACCTGTTTCGGCACCCTTCCGGAGGGGGGAATCATCTCCGGTGGCCATCTTCATCAACTTAGCGGCCACCACGATGAGGAGGGAGTAGTCCACCCTCGGGGCTGAGGGTTTGAACAAGTAGCTATGTGTTTAATATCTCTCTCTCGTGATCTATATCATGGGCTTTGTTAATATAGTTGGATCATATGATGTTTCTCCCCTCTATACTCTTGTTGTGATGAATTGAATCTTTACCCTTTGAAGTTTTGTCATGTCGGATTGAATGTTCAGATTTGAGATCACATGATGTATGTCTTGCGGTATGAATACTTGAGGTGACATTGGGGTATCTTATTGATTCACTTGATATACGTTATGGCACCCGACCTGCGGATTCCCGCGGTGATATTGGGGTTATCTATGCATAGGGGTTGATGCATGTTTTTATTATCTTCACTTCGATAGAAACTTTGGGGGTCTCCTTGTAGTTCTTTGTGTGGATTGAGTATTATGAATATGAATTTGCTTTGGTGTTATTCTAGTACAAACTCTAGGATAGATCAAACGGAAACAATAGCTTTGTGTTATTTTAGTATGAACTCTTGAATAGATCGAACGGAAAGAATAGCTTTGAGGTGGTTTAATACCCTACAAACAATTCCTATTTTTTGTTCTCCGCTAATAGGAACTCGGGAGTGATTCTTTATTGTACTTTGAGGGATAATCATATGATCCAACTAAAGTAGCACTGTTGAGAGGTTGCACTAGTGAAAGTACGGACCCTAGGCCTCCTTTTAAAGCATTGCAACACTGTTTTTGCGCCCGTTTACTATTTGCTACCTTGCTGTTTTATTTATTCAGATTATAAAAATATGTTTCTACCAGCCATATTACACTTCTATCACCATCTCTTCGCCGAACTAGTGCACCTATACAATTTGCCATTGTATTGGGTGTGTTGGGGACACAAGAGATTTCTTGTATTTGGTTGCAGGGACGTTTAGGAGAGACCATCTTCATCCTACACCTCTCACGGATTGATAAACCTTAGGTCATCCACTTGAGGGAAAATTGCTACTGTCCTACAAAACTCTGCGCTTGGAGGCCCAACATGTGTCTACAAGAATAAAGTTGCGTAGTAGACATCAATCGCCATGGCGTGACTTCCAGTGGTAGTTTGGTCAGGGGACACCAGATATTTTACTTTACTACAAGGAGGAGCACCCCGCCGCAGGCTGACCGAGGAAGGGACGGGGAGGAGGAGGAGAGGATGATGGGCAGAAGAGGAAGCACTGGTACGCGTCGGTCCTAAACAAACGGTTTTTAACCCCTTTCCGCGACGGCATTTGGAACCGTCGCCAAGTGAGTGTGGGCGATAGGGGGGTCCTTCCCACACGACCCAGAAACTGTCGGGGATATGCCCTCCTGGCACACACGTTCGGCAAAATGAGGTCGTGTGCGACCCGCGAGCGCTCAAATACGGAAATACGTACAGTAGAGCTAAAAAAATACAATTATACGGCGAAATTGTTTCCGGTCGCAAGTACATCCCACACAGTCAGTCCCCGCTAAACGTTTCCATTCGTATATACATTCCACACAGTTGCTCCAAGGAAAACATTTCCGTTCACAGGTACATCACACACAATTTTTCCCATTAAATCATTTGCGTTATTGAATGTATCAAACACGGTCCGTAGAAGAAACTGTGTGGCAAAGGTTGTCCGTCACACACAGTTTTTATGTGGTAGACGTTTGCGCAAGGTGGCCTAACGCAAACAGTTTTCAAGAGAAAGTCGTGTGTGATTGTTCATTGATCCAACACGGTTTATTCCTAGAAACTGTGTGCGTTGCGTGAGGTCATCGCCCACGGTATTTTTTTCAACAACCGTTTGCAATAGGAAAACCCAATTAGCAGGCTAATTCACCATTAGTAGGCTAATTATCCGATTATTCATAATCCATTTATTAATCTAATTGACATTTCATATTAAGCACACAATATATTTCATTTCCATATTAAGGAAGCAGAATTTCATAATTAAAATACATCAGAGTACAACATGATATAGCTTCAGCACTCAGCTACCCCATTACACAAGTGCACCAGCAGCAAGTTCGACATGCAACATGTAGAACCTTTCGAAATTAGCATCCTAGACAGTATATAGACAGATGCAACTTATCTGGAAAACTGTTGAAGCGGAAGGCGAATATTCAGCCTTCAGTCATGTTGAAGGTCTTTGCAACTTTAGGCCAGCGCCTGTGGATGATTGACCGTCCGTCCTTCGTCCTCTTCAGGAACACTTCAATATTGAACCGTGGGTGTTGTATGAAAACCTTCCTCGCCTCCTGACCATAGAGGTGGTTTGAGAGGTAATCATCAGTGAACTGCTTTGGAAAGTCATGAAAACAAGGATGTGCATAAATATCTTCTCTATATTGGAAATGGGGCAAAGGAATAAAAAAGGCAAGGTACAATAGTTAGTACCATCTTGTAGTGAACTGATGTCTTCGTCATTGTGCAGACAAAGATCTTGTTGTTTTTTGTTGCTAATTTCTTTATCCTAACAATCTTTCTTATTTTCTTGATTTGATTGATATTCATGGACAACTCATTCCCCATATGCAAAAAGGGTCGAACAGTGGGCCAAAACCTCTGACAGCAGGACCTACATGTGCAAGACCAAATTGTTAAAAACCAAAATATTAGAATGGTTCCTGCAATTGCACAATAATGTGCTATTAGACAATGGACCATGCACGTGCTAACCTCGATTGTAAACCTCAGTGCTTCCCATTGTTTCCCTGCAACACATATAAGGTAGTTAGTCATCAGGTTAAGTAAGGGTTCGCATGCTATAAGTAAAATATGTTGATGAAAAATAAGCACATTGTAGATTCATCAGATTAATTCAAGCCACATGGAAAACCCATTTACCCAAACCAAGCATGATTAAGAACTAGGAAATATAGCACTTGTATATGTTTCTCATGTATTAAGTGCAGCCAAATTCGATTTATTCCTCACATGCACAACAATACAAAATTCTACCCACGACAATTGGACATCACATTGCAGAATTGAACCAAGTAGTTAGCTAAACACCACAACAAATGAACTAAACATTAACTGAGCACCACATTGCACAATATAACATACTCCTAATAGAAGATCAGACAGTTAACCAAACAGTTAACTACAACCAATTGTAGCAATTGTATTTGTTTCTCATGTATTTACTACAACTAAATTCAATTTATTCCTCACATGGTATACAATAATAGAATGCACCATTCGATTTATTTCTCACATGGAAGACAATACAAAATTGCAGCCTGAAGAATTGAACATCACATTTGCAGAATTGAACCAAACAGTTAACTGAAGACGACAACTAATTAACAAAACAGTTAATAAGTGAGCACCACACTGCACGACATATAGAACATATACACTAGAGAAACATATTGCATGGTAAAATTAGATAGCACAATTCACTAGAATTTGTGAAAGAAAGGCAGTAGCAGCACACGCAATGGGTAAACCGAGCATGCTTAACCTGCGTAGCTAGAAAATGGCAAGGTTCTCCTCTAAGATCTGGGGGTCGGCACGAATAGCGGCGCTTATTTGGTGGAGGGGTCGCTGATTTGGGTGGAAGGTGTCGCGCTCGCGCGGCGGTCGGGGCATGTGGGATGTGGAAGGAGGAGGAGGATGGGGGTTAGGTGTGGATTACCTACCTGGATAGACGAGGTCGAGCAGCGTGAAGGAGGGTCGCCAACGAGGAGGTGGTGTTGCAAGCAAGGAGTGAAGGTTTCAACTTGGAAAGGAAGGCAGAAAGAGGGGAAATGTGGCTTTTGGTAAGGGGGAGGGGCGGGGAGGTAGATATTTCTGCGGAAGCCGAAAATTTGGAACCGCTTCAGCGAAAAACTGGCACGCAAAGTGTTATCAGACATGGCCCCTTATTCAGAACTGTGTATGATATGTGGACATCACAAACGATTTAGATAGCTTAAGCCGTGTGTGATGAGTTTGAACGTCAAAAGTTTTGGTTCGAATTTCCATGGTTACAATAGTCATCCATATCATTGCATAATTTGGGTACACAAAGGAGACTACAACACACCCACACTTCTTAACCAAACAAGTTCAGCAATTAAATAGAGCTAGTTGATCTAAACATTACTCTAACAAATTAAAGACCGGTGCCGTTAATTAAACAAAACAAAGAGTACTACTACGGCTGGTGCTCATTGATCTCCGCCGCCGCATCCATGTCCAGCTCGCGCCCGACGGTCTCCTGGGGAAGGGGCTCCATGGCATCCATCGCACCATACTCGGCAAGCATCTCGCCATCCACGTCCGCCATCTCTTTGGAAAAGGCCGCCACGAGCTGGGCGTGGGCGGACGCGATCTGGGCTTGGACGAGCTCCGTCGTCGCAAGGTATGTGGCGGAGGAACGGACGGCTGCTCGAACGCTCTCAGCGATTGCCAGCTCTTCGGCCATTTGTTGCCGGCTGTTGTCGGAGAAGCTTCGTTCGATTTATGCGGGGACCGCTAGGAACTGGGCATGGGCGGCCTCGACATGGTCGTGGGCGGCCTCCATCAGGGCTAAGGCCGCCGCCGTTGAACGGACAGCTGTTGTGCCTCTCTCGCCAGTTGCTATCCCCGAGGCAGATGTTGCTGCCGCCACCTGAAAAGCAACAACGGCTGTTTGGGCTACCTTTGCCGCCCGGTCGCAGATTGCGGCCGTGCTCATGCACCTTGCTAGCACGCGCATGGCGGCTGCGGCCGCGCTCTCGCTGGAGTGGGCCACCGAAGTTGGCCTCACTACGCGGGTCCACATGCCCATCTTTAACCGGCGACGATTGAACAGTGAAATGATATTTGGGGAGCGAGCTAGTGTGCTTGAGACGCCGGCTGTGGACTGTAGCCGATGCACCTTCTCGCGTAAGCCATAGGTGTACTATACACCAACGGTGCTCCAGGATATTTTGTGCTGCATCTCACACGGTTAGTGCTAATAAACTGTATGCGATCTACTTGATTTTTCGTCTTGATTTGAATTACATAATGGGGTCACAGCGGCAATGGACGGTGTTTGAATTGCTAGACCTTTTATCTGGAGTGAACTTGCAACTATATGTGTGTCGTAAAAGAATTGGAATTATTCAGGGTTCGTTTGAACATTTTATAAATTAAATTGGTTTTCCAGCCATTTCAGGTGAACAATTCAAAATTAAACTACATGCACATGCTCCAGTGCATATAAATTGGTTGAAAAATCAAATCTATGTCCATGGGTGCATGCTTAGGTCCCATGCAAGAAATGGGAATGAATTTCAAACACCACGGCACCGTTGATTGCCGGCAAAACATTGAGATGCCTGGTTTTTAAATTCTAGTAAATCCAAAACTCGTCTGAAATTCATGAAACTTGGCATGCTATCATGGAGCGGCATCAACATGCCGTGCTAAATGTTTTGTCCCATTTGGGGCAGGTTTGGGTATATGCTTCTCACAACAAGTATGATGGTTTTCGGTAGGGAACATCCCACCTTTGGGGACGAAACGATATCCATTGCCTCTTATTGCTTTCAATTTTTTTTCTCGTGTCAACATAGAACAACATGAGTGTTGTGTGAATTTTTGTGATTTTTCGGGGTTCATTTGGACATTTTTATGCATTAACTGAGTTTTCAATGCATTTATGTGCATAATTCAAATTAGAACTACATGCACATGCTGTAGTGCATATAAATTGGTTGAAAAATCAAATATGTGTCCTCGGGTGCATGCTTAGGTCCCATGCAAGAAATGGGAATGAATTTCAAACACCAGGGCATCGTTGATTGCCAGCAAAACATTGAGATGCCTGGTTTTTAAATTCTAGTAAATCCAAAACTCGTCTGAAATTCATCAAACTTGGCATGCTATCATGGAGCGGCATCAACATGTCGTGGTAAAAAATTTGTCCCATTCGGGGCAGGTTTGGGTATATGCTTCTCACAAACCGGAGCTTCCCACAACAAGCATGATGGTTTTCGGTAGGGAACGTCCCTCCTTTGGGGACGAAACGATATCCATTGCCTCTTATTGCTTTCAAATTTTTCTCGTGTCAACATAGAACAACAGGAGTGTTGTGTGAATTTTTGTGATTTTTGGGGGTTCGTTTGGACATTTTTATGCATTAACTGAATTTGCAATGCATTTATGTGCATAATTCAAATTTGAACTACATGCACATGCTCCAGTGCATATAAATTGGTTGAAAAATCAAATCTGTGTCCTTGGGTGCATGCTTAGGTCCCATGCAAGAAATGGGAATGAATTTCAAACACCAGTGCACCACTGATGTCCGGCAAAACATTGAGATGCTTGGTTTTTAAATTCTAGTAAATCCAAAACTCGTCTGAAATTCATGAAACTTGGCATGCTATCATGGAGCGGCATCAACATGACGTGGTACAAATTTTGTCCCATTTGTGGCAGGTTTTGGTATATGCTTCTCACAAACCGGAGCTTCTCACAACAAGCATGATGGTTTTCGGTAGGGAACGTCCCACCTTCGGGGACGAAACGATATCCATTGCCTCTTATTGCTTTCAAATTTTTTTCTCGTGTCAACATAGAACAACATGAGTTTTGTGAGAATTTTTGTGATTTTTTAGGGTCGTTTGGACATTTTTATGCATTAACTGAGTTTTCAATGCATTTATGTGCATAATTCAAATTTGAACTACATGCACATGCTCCAATGCATATAAATTGGTTGAAAAATCAATTCTATGTCCTTGGGTGCATGCTCAGGTCCCATGCAAGAAATGGGAATGAATTTCAAACACCAGGGCACCGTTGATTGCCGACAAAACATTGAGATGCCTGGTTTTTAAATTCTTGTAAATCCAAAACTCGTCTGAAATTCATGAAACTTGCATGCTATCATGGAGCGGCATCAACATGCCGTGGTACAAATTTTGTCCCATTTTGGGACATGTTTGGGTATATGCTTCTCACAAACCTGAGCTTCTCACAACAAGCATGATAGTTTTCGGTAGGGAACATCCAACCTTTGGGGACGAAACGATATCCATTGCCTCTTATTGCTTTCATATTTTTTCTCGTGTCAACATAGAACAACAGGAGTGTTGTGTGAAGCTTTGTGATTTTTCGGGGTTCGTTTGGACATTTTTATGCATTAACTGAGTTTTCAATGCATTTATGTGCATAATTCAAATTTGAACTACATGCACATGCTCCAGTGCATATAAATTGGTTGAAAAATCAAATATGTGTCCTTGGGTGCATGCTTAGGTCCCATGCAAGAAATGGGAATGAATTTCAAACACCAGGGCACCGTTGATTGCCGTCAAAACATTGAGATGCCTGTTTTTTAAATTCTAGTAAATCCAAAACTCGTCTGAAGTTCATGAAACTTGGCATGCTATCATGGAAGGGCATCAACATGCCGTGGTAAATTTTTTGTCCCATTTGGGGCAAGTTTGGGTATATGCTTCTCACAAACCGAAGATTCTCACAACAAGCATGATGGTTTTCGATAGGGAACGTCCCACCTTTGGGGACGAAATGATATCCATTGCCTCTTATTTCTTTCAATTTTTTTTCTCGTGTCAACCTAGAACAACAAGAGTGTTGTGTGAAATTTTGTGATTTTTCGAGGTTCGTTTCGACATTTTTATGCATTAACTGAGTTTTCAATGCATATATGTGCATAATTCAAATTTGAACTACATGCACATGCTCCAGTGCATATAAATTGGTTGAAAAATCAAATTTGTGTCCTTGGGTGCATGCTTAGATCCCATGCAAGAAATGGGAATGAATTTCAAACATCGGGGCACCGTTGATTGCTGGCAAAACATTGAGATGCCTGGTTTTTAAATTCTAGTAAATCAAAACTCGTCTGAAATTCATGAAACTTGGCATGCTATCATGGAATGGCACCCGACATGCTGTGGTATTTTTCGTGTCCATTTTGAGAGAAGGCGTACTCGAATAATGATAGCCAACAAAGGCATTTTGAGAAAATAGCTGCCACTTTAATATCTCAAACATTTGTATATTTCAAACCATGTGTGTTCTGTTAACCATTCACGTGATGCCACGTGTCTTGGTTTTAATGGTTGTAGGAGGTGCCGTGCGGATAGCTGCTTGACCTTGACTGAATGGGAGGCGTGCGACCACCGTCCGGTCCGCAGGCTGGCCGAGAGGCGTGCAAGCTGTCCTCGAATGCACAGGCTCACTGGGAAGCGTGCAAGCTGTATGCTGCGCAGGCTCACTGGGAAGCGAGCCCTTTGACTTCCATGGCCGCCCGCCTTGCTCGCATCCTCTGCATTAATGGCGCCCAAGCCGCAGTTTAATTCGCTTTTTAAATATAAAACACTCATCGCAAACGTTTTAGTTAGAACACCTGTATGCAAACCGACAGCTTCCCCAGGAAGCCAAGAGAAAATGTGCCGAGCAGGATTTCTGAAGCTCTTGATCGCAAACGTTTTAGATAGAACACCCGTATGCAAAGTGAGAGCAGCGCAGGATTTGTGCATCCCTTCAACGCAAACGGTTGTTTTGGATGACTCGTGTGCAACCACGTACAAACAGTTTGGTAAGATTTGTCAATCCTTGTAACACTGTGATTTCTCAAAATATGAAGCTAAAAACACTAGCAGTATCTAATTTTTGCAACTAAAATTCAGTAATTAAGCATAGATTTCATTCATAGATTAAGGAGTCGTTCTTAATTTATACAAACAGTTCAACTCGACAGCTGAATCGACCAAACTTTTCACCAATTGTTACCAACCACGTACTGAAATAGCTGGTTCAACAATATATACTAGCTAACTTTAAGTACGTTGTACAGTTCCACCACATCTATAGTTAGATGAAGTGAACAAAATAGCCCCTAAATACTACTACTACTGCGGAGGGGCTTTGTACTACTTCCGGCTGCCTCTCCTCTGCCGAGCGCGCTCAGTAAGAGGCGGAGGAGGAGGAGCCTACCTACGAGCTAGGCAACCGCAATACAGTGCCTGCTGCTGTTGCAGGTTCAGCGACGGTCACCTCGAACACCCTCTGCCACTCCAGACGACCCATCTCGAAGCGGTGGTTCTCCTCGTAGATCTCCTGATTCCTCGCCTCTGAGGCAGCGTGTGCCACGGCCACGGCGGCGGTAAGGCTCTTTGCGTGCTCGACGAGGCGCTCCTCCTCCTCCCGCAGGAATTCAGTGTAGCGCGCAAGGTCGCTGACGCACGTGCGGGCATCCACCTCCACCTCCCGCCTTCGGGCGGCGGTGGTGGAGCGGGTGATGACCCCGACAGTCGACGGAGGGCTGGTGGCCACGACCACCACCTCCCACCTTCGGGCCATGGTGGCGGAGCGGGTGATGGCCACAGTGGCCAGCAGTGGGGTGGCGGCCACGACGGCCACCTCCCACCTTCGGGCCATGGCGGCGGAGCGGGCGATGGCCCTTGGTGTCGACGTTGGTGTGGCGGCAATGTCGGCCGGCAACAGCTGCCAACGGGCACCGGCGGCGGAGCGTGTGGTGGGTGTTCCGGGCACACCCAACAGGGACACCACGCGCACTACACTACACCGGGGACTGTCCCGCCGCCGCGGTGTGGCCTCCCAGCTGGAGCTGTCCTCTGATGACGGCGGAGTGGCTGAGCGACGATGACGGACCGGTGCCATTGGCGATTGTGGGAGAAGCAGACGAGATAAGCTACAGGGATGGAGGGGAAATGCAACGCAGGACTCGTCGGCCGTGAGGGTTTTTATAGCAGGCCGGTAAGCATTGGGATTTTGGGGGATTTCACTGAGTCGGGCGGGAAGCCTGCGCGGGAACCTGCGAGGTTGCGCGGGAACGGGCTCATCGATGATTCATTGGCGCCACCGTTTGGCCAAAAGAACGCCCCCGCGCGCTGCGCAAGCTTGCGCTGTAAGCCGTCTGTGGCAGCGGGGTGACAAGACGTGCGAGAGGAGGATGAAAGGCCACGTACACATACGGTTAATAAAAAAAGTTTGCGATTTAATTACCTACTATACCACCGTCCTGGTTTATAAGTATGATTTAACTAATAAAATACGAATGCATGTCGGCAAAGATTATATAGTTGGATTTGTATTTGAGCATAGTTTCCAAATATATAATTTTTAAAACATGCATTAACATTTTTTGGGTTAAATTTGAGGGCAAAGTATGGCACAGAATATAAAGGAGACTATAGACTAGACGGAGGTGGTAGCACACGGCCGCTCTCTACGCAGCGATGCAACTGTCGGCCGGCTTGTAGGCGACCATTTCCTGCATGTTCAACTACTCTATGCGTGTGGTTGCTTGCGGTTCAGGCGGCCGTGGCGCGCTCTGCTCGCGTCCCACCACGCGCGCTCTGCTCTCGCGTCCCTCCAGGTGCTCTGCCCTTGTCCCTCCGCGCGTGCTGCCAGTGTTTGGGGCCGGTGCATGATCACACACGTTTGTGTGCAAGCGGTTGCGCCGGGCGTGGCGCGATGATGCAGTTACCCGCTGCAAAAACAGCCATGCGGACGCGCTGAGAATCCATGCCGCCCGGCCCCCTTTTATTCATGCGGCCATTTACCTTCATCTCTCGTCTCACATGACACAATAAGCACACCCACGAGGACACATACGGAACGGACATCCAGTGGTTCCAATGGCGCTCCCCGTGGCTCCAATGGCGCTCCCAGCGGCCGACGATGATAGCGGCGGGCAGTTCACGATGCATCACGTAGTGGACACCCACGTGAGGGGGAAGGCCCTCTCGATGGTGTACACGAACGATCCGGTCTCGGTGGAGAGCTCCATCCAAACTATGGAGCAGTTCCTTGCCGAGGACAAGTACCGAGTGGTCGGCTTCGACCTCGAGTACACCATCGGTCGTGTCGGGCACGATCAGAAGGTTGCCGTCGCCTAGTTGTGCGTGCGACATGACGTCCTCGTCTACCACTTCCACCTTGCCACAAGGCCTTGCAAGCGTTTCTCCAGGTTTATCAACAGCTCCGACTAGAGTTTCGCTACGGTGGACACCACCAACGATCTAAAAGAGCTCAAGGTTTCGGACTTGAAATGACCGAATCTTGTCAACATCCAGCACCACTACAAGGTCTGGGGCAGCGACAAAAACAAACTGAACTCCCTAGTTGACCTCGCCTCGGCCATCATCGACCCCTACTACGCAAAGATGAAGGAAGAGAGCTATAAGGACAAGACGCCTGGCACAGTGTGTGGCATGAGAGACTGGATGAACAACATGTCAAGTACGCGACCATGGACGCGTACACAAGCTACGAGATGTACAGGCGGATCGTTGACATGAGGAACTGTCTTCTTCCTGACCCAGACAAGGGATCGAGCCACGTAGCAGTGGTGGGAGCGTCACAAGAAGTAGATGACTAGACGATTGTTTCTCCTACTTTAGAATGCATGCAATTGTTTATTGAGGTGTGTGCGAATGATCTGTATAGTCACTTATGTAATTGGATGTTTATTTCAGTTAGATATATATACACACATGTTATTCTACTGTAGACAGAGCAATTCACACGGCTTATTAGCAGTAATCGTCTATGTTATTATTGGTCTTCGCACACATTTCTGATTATGGACATTTTTGCCGTGTATCACACACATCTTGTTCAGTTGAACCGTTTCCATTGTGTTGCCTAATCACACACAGTTCATCCCAGTGAATCGTATGCTGTATATCGCACACGCCTTCATTTGGCTGCCCGTTTCTTTTGTGCCTCCTCATCCCAAACAGTTAATTGAGCTGAACCGTATGCCCTGCAGCGCACACGCAACTAAATTCTAAACCGTGTTTGATGCATGTGTCATCGCAAACGTTTTGCACCTTTTTTGACGGGTTTTTTACACCACCATTTGTGATTATGGCATCGCACACAGTTTCGTCGAAGGGTCTCTGATCATAGTGTCGTGTTTGGACCATCCTGCAGTAGTGAAGGAAGATAACTTGATGGAGCAGAGGAGGACGCTTGGAAGAGGAGGAGGGAGTTGTTGTTGCGGTCAGGACTTCTGGTCGCCGTTGCGTGAGAGTTCCCGTCGAGGTCAGGAGCGAGCCGTCGTTGTCGTCGCGCCTAACCCCTACCGTGGTTAACATCGTCGGTGCCTCACCATGTCACCATCACGAACGCCATTGCTTCACCCTATTGCGGACACCGGCGCTGGCGCCTCCGGCTGCGTGATAACCCACAAGTATAGGGGATCGCAACAGTTTTCGAGGGTAGAGTATTCAACCCAAATTTATTGATTCGACACAAGGGGAGCCAAAGAATATTCTCAAGTATTAGCAGTTGAATTGTCAATTCAACCACACCTGGATAACTTAGTATCTGCAGCAAAGTATTTAGTAGCAAAGTAATATGGAAGTAACGATAACGGTACCGGTAACAAAAGTAATATTTTTAGGTTTTGTAGTGATTGTAACAGTAGCAACGGAAAAGTAAATAAGCGAAGAACAATATGTGAAAAGCTCGTAGGCATTGGATCGGTGATGGAGAATTATGCCGGATGCGGTTCATCATGTAACAATCATAACATAGGGTGACACAGAACTAGCTCCAATTCATCAATGTAATGTAGGCATGTATTCCGAATATAGTCATACGTGCTTATGGAAAAGAACTTGCATGACATATTTTGTCCTACCCTCCCGTGGCAGCGGGGTCCTAGCGGAAACTAAGGGATATTAAGGCCTCCTTTTAATAGAGTACCGGACCAAAGCATTAACACATAGTGAATACATGAACTCCTCAAACTACGGTCATCACCGGGAGTAGTCTCGGTTATTGTCACTTCGGGGTTGCCGGATCATAACACATAGTAGGTGACTATAGACTTGCAAGATAGGATCAAGAACTCACATATATTCATGAAAACATAATAGGTTTAGATCTGAAATCATGGCACTCGGGCCCTAGTGACAAACATTAAGCATAGCAAAGTCATAGCAACATCAATCTCAGAACATAGTGGATACTAGGGATCAAACTCTAACAAAACTAACCCGATTACATGATAAATCTCATCTAACCCATCACCGTCCAGCAAACCTATGATGGAATTACTCATGCACGGCGGCGAGCATCATGAAATTGGTGATGGAGGATGGTTGATGATGACGACGGCGATGGATTCCCCTCTTCGGAGCCCCGAACGGACTCTAGATCAGCCCTCCCGAGAGGTTTTAGGGCTTGGCGGCGGCTCCGTATCGTAAAAAGCAATGAATCCTTCTCTCTGATTTTTTTCTCCCCGAACACGAATATATGGAGTTGGAGTTGAGGTCGGTGGAGCAACAGGGGCCCACGAGGCAGGGGGCGCGCCCTGGGGGGCAGGCGCGCCCCCCACCCTCGTGGACAGGTGGTGGGCCCCCTTGGCTTGATTCTTTTGCCAATATTTTTAATATTTTCTAAAAATAAGTTCTGTGGAGTTTCAGGTCATTCCGAGAACTTTTGTTTCTGCACATAAATAACACCATGGAAATTCTGTTGAAAACAGCGTCAGTCCGGGTTAGTTCCATCCAAATCATGCAAGTTAGAGTCCAAAACAAGGGCAAAAGTGTTTGGAAAAGTAGATACGACGGAGACGTATCAACTCCCCCAAGCTTAAACCTTTGCTTGTCCTCAAGCAATTCAGTTGATAAACTGAAAGTGATAAAGAATTTTTTTTACAAACTCTGTTTGCTCTTGTTGTTGTAAATATGTAAAGCGAGCATTCAAGTTTTCAGCAAAGATTATAACTAACCGCATTCACAATAACACTTAGGTCTCATGTTTACTCATATCAATGGCATAATCAACTAGCGAGCAATAATAATAAATCTCGGATGACCACACTTTCTCAAAACAATCATGATATGATATAACAAGATGGTATCTCGCTAGCCCTTTCTGAGACCGCAAAACATAAATGCAGAGCACCTTTAAAGATCAAGGACTGACTAAACATTGTAATTCATGGTAAAAGAGATCCAGTCATAGTCATACCAAATATAAATCAATTGTAATGAATGCAAATGACAGCGGTGCTCTCCGGCTGGTGCTTTTTAATAAGAGGGAAGCAGGGATTTGTAGAGGTGCCAGAGCTCAATTTTAAAGCAGAGATAAATAATTTTTTGAGCGGCATACTTTTAGTGTCAACATAAAGACCAAGAGATGGCGATATCTTCCATGCTACACACATTATAGGCGGTTCCCAAACAAAATGGTAAAGTTTATACTCCCCCTCCACCAACAAGCATCAATCCATGGCTTGCTCGAAACAACGAGTGCCTCCAACTAACAACAGTCTCGGGGGAGTTTTGTTTGCAATTATTTTGATTTGGTTTGCATAAAGCATGGGACTGGGCATCCCGGTGACCAGCCATTTTCTCGTGAGTGAGGAGCGGAGTCCACTCCTCTTGAGAATAACTCGCCTAACATGGAAGATACGGACAACGCTAGTTGATACATGAGCTATTCGAGCATACAAAACAGAATTTCATTTGAAGGTTTAGAGTTTGGCACATACAAATTTACTTGGAACGGCAGGTTGATACCGCATATAGGAAGGTATGGTGGACTCATATGGAATAACTTTGGGGTTTAAGGGATTGGATGCACATGCATTATTCCCGCTTAGTACAAGTGAAGGCTAGCGAAAGACTGGGAAGCGACCAGCTAGAGAGCGACAACAGTCATGAACATGCATTAAAATTAATAAACATTGAGTGCAAGCATGAGTAGGATATAATCCACCATGAACATAAATATCATGAAGGCTATGCTGATTTGTTTCAACTACATGTGTGAACATGTGCCAAGTCAAGTCACTTGAATCATTCAAAGGAGGATACCACCCCATCATACCACATCACAACCATTTTAATAGCATGTTGGCACGCAAGGTAAACCATTACAAACTCCTAGCTAATTAAGCATGGCATAAGTAACTACAATCTCTAATTGTCATTGCAAACATGTTTATTCATAATAGGCTGAATCAGGAACGATGAACTAATCATATTTACAAAAACAAGATAGGTCGAGTTCATACCAGCTTCTCTCATATCAGTCAGTCCATCATATATCGTCATAATTGCCTTTCACTTGCACGACCGGACGATGTGAATAATAATAATAGTGCACGTGCATTGGACTAAGCTGGAATCTGCGAGCATTCAATAAACAGGAGAAGACAATGCAATATGGGCTCTTGGTTAATTCAACAATAATGCATATAAGAGCCACTTCATCAATTTAGTCGTGGTCTTCTCCTATCGACCCCAAAGAAAAGAAAAGAAATAAAACTGTTTACACGGGAAAGCTCCCAACAAGCAAAAGAAGAACGGGAAATATTTTTGGGTTTTCTTTTAATTATTACTACAACATGAAAGTAAACTAGCTAAATGCTACAACTATTTTTTTTGGTTTTCTTAAGGTTAATCCAACACACAAGAAGAAAGCAGGAAAAAGAAAATAAACTAGCTTGGATATTACAGTGAAAGAGTATGAGCACCGACATCTAGCAATGAGTGTGTAAACATAAATGTAATGTCGGGGAGAAATACGTACTCCCCCAAGCTTAGGCTTTTGGCCTAAGTTGGTTTATTGCCACAGATAATTCAGAAACTGACAGAAAATACTATTTTTACTTTATTTCAACTAAATAACAGAAAGTAAAAGGAGGGTACAGAAGGTTGTGCTTTCTAACTTCATCCATCTCATGCTCATCAAAAGAAATCCACTAACAAGGTTAATCAAGTCTTGTTAACAAACTCATTCCGAATTGCATGAAACCGGAGAAATTTCGAATAACACTAAGTTACCTCAATGGGGATATGCACATCCCCAATAATAAGAATATCATATTTCTCTTGACAGTAGGAAGAGGAAATTCAAAACCTCCAAAAATAATCGATGGAATTTTTCCAATAGAATTGATACTGTGGACTTGAGGTTGTTTCCTCGGAAAGTGTACTGTATGCTCATTGCCATTAACATGAAAATTGACATTGCCTTTGTTGCAATCAATAACAACCCCTGCAGTATTCAAAAAGGGTCTTCCAAGAATTATAGACATGCTATCGTCCTCGGGAATATCAAGAATAACAAAGTCCGTTAAAATAGTAATGTTTGCAACCACAGCAGGCACATCCTCACAAATACCGATAGGTATAGCACTTGATTTATCAGCCATTTGCAAAGATATTTCAGTAGGTGTCAACTTATTCAAATCAAGTCTACGATATAAAGAGAGATGCATAACACTAACACCGGCTCCAAGATCACACAAAGCAGTTTTAACATAGTTTCTTTTAATGGAGCATGGTATAGTGGGTACTCCTGGATCTCCTAGTTTCTTTGGTATTCCACCCTTAAAAGTATAATTAGCAAGCATGGTGGAAATTTCAGCTTCCGATATCTTTCTTTTATTAGTAACAATTTCTTTGATGTACTTACCATAAGGATTCATTTTGAGCATATCAACTAATCGCATACGCAATAAGATAGGTCCAATCATTTCAGCAAAGCGCTCAAAATCCTCATCATCCTTTTTCGTGGATGGTTTGAGAGGAAAAGGCATGGGTTTCTGAACCCATGGTTCTCTTTCTTTACCGTGCTTCCTAGCAACAAAGTCTCTCTTATCATAACGTTGATTCTTTGATTGTGGGTTATCAAGATCAACAACAGGTTCAATTTCTACATCATTATCATTTCTAGGTTGAGCATCAACATGAACATCTTCATTAACATTATCACTAGGTTCATGTTCATTACCAGATTGTGTTTCAGCATCAGAAATAGAAATATCATTGGGATTCTCAGGTGATTCAGCAATAGGTTCACTAGAAGCATGCAAAGTCCTATCATTTTTCTTTTTCTTCTTTTTAGAAGAACTAGGTGCATCTAAATTATTTCTCTGAGAATCCTGCACAATTCTCTTAGGATGGCCTTCAGGATACAAAGGTTCCTGAGTCATTTTACTAGTTCTAGTAGCCACTCTAACAACATAATCATTATTCTTACTATTTAATTCATTGAGAAAATCATTCTGAGCTTTAAGTACTTGTTCTACTTGAGTGGTAACCATAGAAGCATGTTTACTAATGAGTTTAAGTTCACCTTTAACTCTAGACATATAATCACCCAAGTGTTCAATCATATAAGCATTTTGTTTTAATTGTCTACCAAAATAAGCATTGAAGTCTTCTTGCTTAACCATAAAGTTATCAAACTCATCCAAACATTGGCTAGCGAACTTAGTAGGAGGGATTTCAGCTTTATCATATCTATAGAGATAATTTACCTTTACTACCTGTGTCGGGTTATCAAGACCATGTGTTTCTTCAATAGGTGATGAATTAAGACCATATATTTCTTCAATAGGCGGTAAATTAAGACCATGTATTTCTTCAATAGGAGGTAAATGCTTAACATCTTCGGCTTTAATACCTTTTTCCTTCATAGATTTCTTTGCCTCTTGCATATCTTCAGGACTGAGAAATAGAACATCTCTTTTCTTCAGAGTTGGTTCAGGAGTTGGATCAGGAAGTGTCCAATTATTTTCATTAGTCAACATATTATTCAATAGAATTTCAGCTTCATCTGGTGTTCTTTCCCTGAAAACAGAACCAATACAACTATCCAGGTAATCTCTGGAAGCATCGGTTAGTCCATTATAAAAGATATCAAGTATTTCATTTTTCTTAAGAGGATGATCAGGCAAAGCATTAAGTAATTGGAGAAGCCTCCCCCAAGCTTGTGGGAGACTCTCTTCTTCAATCTGCACAAAATTGTATATATCCCTTAAAGCAGCTTGTTTCTTATGAGCAGGGAAATATTTAGCAGAGAAGTAATAAATCATATCCTGGGGACTACGCACACAACCAGGATCAAGAGAATTGAACCATATCTTAGCATCACCCTTTAATGAGAACGGAAATATTTGAAGGATATAAAAGTAGCGAGTTCTCTCATCATTAGTGAATAGGGTGGCTATATCATTTAATTTAGTAAGGTGTGCCACAACAGTTTCAGATTCATAGCCATAGAAAGGATCAGACTCAACCAAAGTAATTATATCAGGATCTATAGAGAATTCATAATCCTTATCAGTAACGAAGATAAGTGAAGTAGCATAAGCAGGATCATATTTCATTCTAGCATTCAGAGTTTTTTGTTTAAGCTTAGCTAATAATTTCTTAAGATCACTTCTATCATTGCAAGCAAGAAAGTCTCTTTTAGTTCCTTCATCCATAACATAGCCCTCAGACACAACAGGTAATTCATATTTATTGGGAGAGCCTTCATCATCACTCTCATCAATATTATCAGTTTCAATAATTTCATTCTCTCTAGCCCTAGCAAGTTGTTCATCAAGAAATTCACCAAGTGGCATAGTAGTATCAAGCATAGAAGTAGTTTTATCATAAGTATCATGCATAGCAGAAGTGGCATCATCAATAACACGTGACATATCAGAATTAATAGCAGAAGCAGGTTTAGGTGTCGCAAGCTTACTCAAAACAGAAGGTGAATCAAGTGCAGAGCTAGATCGCAGTTCCTTACCTCCCCTCATAGTTGAGGGATAAATTTTTGTTTTCTCGTCTTTCAAGTTCTTCATAGTGACCAGCAGATATAAATCCCAAGTGACTCAAAGAATAGAGCTATGCTCCCCGGCAACGGCGCCAGAAAATAGTCTTGATAACCCACAAGTATAGGGGATCACAACAGTTTTCGAGGGTAGAGTATTCAACCCAAATTTATTGATTCGACACAAGGGGAGCCAAAGAATATTCACAAGTATTAGCAGTTGAGTTGTCAATTCAACCACACCTGGATAACTTAGTATCTGCAACAAAGTATTTAGTAGCAAAGTAATATGGAAGTAACGGTAACGGTACCGGTAACAAAAGTAATATTTTTGGTTTTGTAGTGATTGTAACAGTAGCAACGGAAAAGTAAATAAGCGAAGAACAATATGTGAAAAGCTCGTAGGCATTGGATCGGTGATGGAGAATTATGCCGGATGCGGTTCATCATGTAACAATCATAACATAGGGTGACACAGAACTAGCTCCAATTCATCAATGTAATGTAGGCATGTATTCCGAATATAGTCGTACATGCTTATGGAAAAGAACTTGCATGACATCTTTTGTCCTACCCTCCCGTGGCAGCGGGGTCCTAGCGGAAACTAAGGGATATTAAGGCCTCCTTTTAATAGAGTACAGGACCAAAGCATTAACACATAGTGAATACATGAACTCCTCAAACTATGGTCATCACCGGGAGTGGTCCCGATTATTGTCACTTCGGGGT
This sequence comes from Aegilops tauschii subsp. strangulata, assembly GCF_002575655.3. NCBI lineage: Eukaryota > Viridiplantae > Streptophyta > Magnoliopsida > Poales > Poaceae > Aegilops > Aegilops tauschii. Next base: position 60,116,078 of record NC_053035.3, read on the forward strand.
TGCCGGATCATAACACATAGTAGGTGACTATAGACTTGCAAGATAGGATCAATAACTCACATATATTCATGAAAACATAATAGGTTCAGATCTGAAATCATGGCACTCGGGCCATAGTGACAAGCATTAAGCATAGCAAAGTCATAGCAACATCAATCTCAGAACATAGTGGATACTAGGGATCAAACCCTAACAAAACTAACCCGATTACATGATAAATCTCATCCAACCCATCACCGTCCAGCAAGCCTACGATGGAATTACTCACGCACGGCGGTGAGCATCATGAAATTGGTGATGGAGGATGGTTGATGATGATGACGGCGACGGATTCCCCTCTCCGGAGCCCCAAACGGACTCCAAGATCATCCCTCCCGAGAGGTTTTAGGGCTTGGCGGCGGCTCCGTATCATAAAACGCGATGAATCCTTCTCTCTGATTTTTTCTCCCCAAACACGAATATATGGAGTTGGAGTTGAGGTCGGTGGAGCAACAGGGGGCCCACGAGGCAGGGGGGCGCGCCCTGGGGGGGGGGGGGGCAGGCACGCCCCCATCCTCGTGGACAGGTGGTGGGCCTCCTGGCCTTGATTCTTTCACCAATATTTTTAATATTTTCCAAAAATAAGTTCCGTGGAGTTTTAGGTCATTCCGAGAACTTTTGTTTCGGCACGTAAATAACACGATGGCAATTCTGCTGAAAACAGCGTCAGTCCGGGTTAGTTCCATCCAAATCATGCAAGTTAGAGTCCAAAACAAGGGCAAAAGTGTTTGGAAAAGTAGATACGACGGATACGTATCACGGCGCAGCCCTCGATCTAGGTTTCGAGGGAGACGAGAGGTGGGGGGAAACCCCAAACGACGAGCAATTTGATTCCTTGCCATGATTTACTTTGGAGTTTGACGATTTGCCACTTCTTATTTCGTAATTGAATTTTTGCCACTCCTTAGCTGGGACTTGGAAGATTTGCTCCTGCCCACTAATAAACCCGAGATTTCCCTGCCCAGCTTTTTTTAAAAGGAGGTTAAGACCCCCGGCCTCTGCATCAATCGATGCATACATCCATCTTTATTTATTATTCAAAACATAGGTCTAATAAGAACACACATCAAATCACCCGATGCTCTCACTCCCCATATCTAAACCCGATGCCATCACCGATCCATCCACATAATGTATCCGAACTCACAGCCGGTGCAGCAGACCTAAAGCGTACACCACATGCACACATTTTAGACGCCGCCGTCATCATCGAACCGCTGACCCATCTTCAGGAGAGAGATCTGCATCATCCTTGCCAGTCCGTCCATCCGTCGACGCCACCACGGCGCCTAACGGCGCCACCACCCCGCGCTCGTCCGTCCAGACGCGGAGATTTTGGAAGATCTGTCATGCATAACACTTGCTGACCAGGCATTACACAGCATAGCACCTGTCCGCCAGGCATGACTTGACATGCAAGACGAAGCCGCTCCACCTCCTGCCTCTGTGTTCCAGCTCTCCTCCATAAATGATCCTCCCAAGATAGAAAACGACACCGCACTACCGCCATCATCCTATCTGGAAGACCAGATCCTAGGGTTTCCCCTGGAGCAGCACGAGTGGGTCAACAGTAGTTACACCATGATGCCTTCATCAAGGTAATGACGTAGAACACCGCCATTGCCTGCCATCGGCTCAGTTTTCACCAGCAACTGTTGGCGTTCTGGGAACAAGGGTCCTAGACTTGCCTGCCTGCGGCCCACGGCGTCGCTCCACCGATGGCCTGGTACGACCCATATGCGAGACCATCAAGACAAGACCCTCGCGAGGGGCCAAGCCTCGCGAGGCGGGCGACACCAAGACCTTCGGAGGGAGTGGCCTCCCCAGGCTGCCTCCTGAGGAGCGGAGATTTCTATGCAGGTGCCCAACCTCATGAGGTTGGGGTGAAGCAAGCCATGACGACCAAGGCCAGGCGGGCGCCAGCGGGCGCAGAGGAGCCAGTTTGCTCTTTGGTGCTAAGAAGACAAGCGTAGGCGTGGGGTCCCGAGGAATCAGGCAAAGGTTTCCATTCATGTGCAACAAGACTGAGATCGCCAGGACGGCAGGACGAATGTCATCACCGAGCCCACCGCGGCGTCACGACCAGAAACTTTGCAGGCGAAGACCACCTTTCATCAGGATAAGATGTGCTACTTGTCCCCTTTCAAATTGGCCAATGTGGAATCCTTCCCGCCTTCGTTTTGGACGAAGAGGACTGAGGCCACTATAAGTATAGGTTGGCCACCACCGAGAGAGGGATCAGATCCTTTCCACCCTCACTAGAGCAGACCTCGCGAGATTGCTCTTCCCTTGTACTAGTTCATCCTCATCCCCTCGTGAGGCAAATCCACCACAAAGCAGGAGTAGGGTCTTACACCGCAAGGTGGCCCGAACCTGGGTAAAAATGCAGTGTCCAACTTCTTCCTTGTTCATCGAGCTAGGCCGTGGGGGTGACGAGCTGGTTGGCTCGAGAGGTTGAGTTCTTCACACACGCCCCAGAGTTCGAACCTTTCTTGGGTCCGCGGAGCCCTGAATCTGACATTTGGCACGCCAGGTAGGGGCGTGTCGAAGCCTCTCTTCCACCGTTTGCTCCGTAGTCGTTCCATCGTTCCCATGGCCGACGCTCGCCGTGACCATGCTGAGTGTCGGGCCGCTCATGTCGCTTAGACGGCACCCGTGGGCAACGGCACACCTCGCCACTCTGCCTCACCGGTGGCCAATGCCGCCACCGACCCTGCTGCCCGCAAACAGCAAGACTCGTTGCTACCACCGTTTGTGCGGCGTGACGGCCGCACCGCGACTCCATCACCCACTCCGGTCACAACATCGTCTTCTCACGCTGTCGCGGGCCGGCGAACGCGCAGGCTGCGCTGCTCATGGCGCACGAGCTTCTGCACTATCGTTCGGCCAATGATCTCTACGACGACTAAGTCGCCCGCATAGCCGAGCTCAGCAACGCAGCTGGTGAGACCCCTGCGCTGTCCCGTTCGACCTCGTCATCCGCCGTCCCTGGCGGGCGACGTGTCTCACGGCACGCCTCCTCCTCCTCTGCACGGTGCAGACCCCGAGCCGAGGCGTGAGGCACCCCAGCATGACCCGCCATGTAGGGCGCTGGCGCGCAATGGATAAAGCTGCCAGGTGGTGCAGCGGCCCTAAGGAGAAGCGCGCGCACTTCCAGCACCGCCACATCAAGACCGCGTGCCGCCAGATGCAGCGGCGCACCGGCGTCAAGATCGGGCTCCTCCTCTATGGCTGGCCCCTATGAGTGCGGCAGGTTGCCGTGCATTCACCCCGGAGCTGCGCTGCGTTGTCTGGCCCAGCAGGTTCAAGCCGGATCTGCCTCCACACTATGATGGTACTCCTGACCCCACTGAGTTTCTCCAGCCCTACGAGCTGAGTATCGAGGCCGCGAACAGCAATGACAAAGTCATGGAGAACTGGTTCCCCATGGACCTCAAGGATGGCGTGTGTTCTTGGCTCCTAAACATCCCAGTGGGGTCGATCTCTTCCTGGGACGAGCTGCACGAGCACTTCATTGCCAACTTTCAGGGCACTCGCGACCGGTGACCTGCGGCGCATCAAGCAGCAGCCGGGCGAAATCTTGCACACGTACATACAACGTTTCACAAACGTTCGCCTCAAGATCCCGAAGGTGTCGGATGATGCCATCATTTCGGCGTTCTCTAAGGGCGTGTGGGATGTCCAGATGAAGGAGGAGCTTGCCATACATGAGGACTTGTGCTCGGCTCTAGAGATGTTCAACATGGCCACCAGGTGCGTAAGGGTAGAGGAAGGTCGCCTCTCCTCCTGGAGCTCCGGAGGCCGATCCTGAAGACAAGAAGGCCAAGGCTAAGGACATGAAGCGCAAGGGCCCTAATGTGCTCGCGGTTGAACCTGAGATGAAGCGCGGCTGCGACCATGCCGAATCCTCCAGGGGCAGCCGCCCGTTCTGTGTCTTCCACAATGTCCACAGCCACAACACCAACGACTGCCAGGAGCTCAAGGCAATCCGTGTCGGGCGCCTTGGCCGCCATCCCTAGCGCAACGACCGTGGCTACGACCGCGGAGGAGGCCGCGGTGGAGGCCGCTGGGACAACCGTGACCCTCGCCAGGACTGGCATGATCAGCCCCGTGAGGACTGCTGGCAAGGCCAGCCTCGCGATGGCCCCTGGAGAGACTAGCCTCGTGAGGAACGTCCTCAGGGCAATGCCGACCTCCCTCTGTTGCCGCCGTCGCCAAGGAGGAACGACGACCACCACCAAGACTGGGGTTGTGGGCTTCCAAGAGCTTCATGCCATTGCCTGCATCCTGGGTGGCGCTCAGGCTCCCGCCTCTCATCGCATCTTCAGGCAGTTCGCTCGTGAGGTGAACGCGGCCCTTCCCAAGATTGGGGCGTCGCATCCCCTCAGGTGGTCCAAGTACGCCGTCACCTTCGACTCTACAGACCAGCTCAAGTGCTCAGCCGCCGCTGGCACACTCCTGATGGTCTGCTCACCCACCATCAGCAACGTCCTCGTCACCAAAACACTCATCGACGATGGCGCAGGGCTCAACGTTCTCTCCGTCGGGACGTCGAGATGCTCCAGGTTCCTACGACCATCTCCTCCCCAGCAATCCCTTCTCAGGAGTGACCGGCGGCTCCATCGTTCCCCTGGGACAGATTCGTCTCCTTGTCACCTTCGGCAAGCATGACAACTACCGCACCGAGCTCATCGACTTCGACGTCGCCCACATTCGTCTCCCATACAACGCCATTCTCGGGTATCTGGCCCTCTAATACGTCTCCAACGTATCTATAATTTATGAAGTATTCATGCTAATATATTATCATTCTTGGATGTTTTACAATCATTTTATAGTCATTTCATATCATTTTTTGGGACTAACCTATTGACATAGTGCCAAGTGCCAGTTGCTGTTTTTTGCATGTTTTTTACATCAGAGAAAATCAATATCAAACGGAGTCCAAACACCGCGAAACTTTTTGTGGATTTTTTATGGGCTAGAAGTCTCCCGATGGGCCTGAGCAGCACCTGGGGGTGCCTCGATGGGGGCACAACTCACCAGGGTGCGCCAGGCCCCCTTGGTGCGCCCAGGTGGGTTGTGCCCACCTCGGTGGCCTCCCGCACCCCCTCTTTGCACTATAAATTCCCAAATATTCCGAAACCCTTCGGGGTTAACCTAGATTAGAAGTTCCGTCGCCGCAGGGCTCCGTAGCCACCGAAAACCAATCTAGACCCGTTCCGGCACCCTGCCGGAGGGGGGAATCATCTCCGATGGCCATCCTCATCATCCCGGCGGCCAGCACGATAAGGAGGGAGTAGTCCACGCACAGGGCTGAGGGTTTGTACCAGTAGCTATGTGTTTAATCTCTCTCTCTCATGATCTATATCATGGGCTTTGTTAATATAGTCGGATCATATGGTGTTTCTCCCCTCTATACTCTTGTCTGATGAATTGAATCTTTACCCTTTGAAGTTTTGTCATGTCGGATTGAATATTCAGAGATGAGAACACATCATATATGTCTTGCGGTATGAATACTTGAGGTGACAATTGGGGTATCTTATTGATTCACTTGATATATATTATGGCATTCAACTCGCGGATTCCCGCGGTGATATTGGGGTAATCTATGCATAGGGGTTGATGCATGATACGTCTCCAACGTATCTATAATTTTTGATTGTTCCATGCTATTATATTACCCATCTTGGATGTTTTATATGCATTTATATGCTATTTTATATGATTTTTGGGACTAAACTATTAACCTAGAGCCCAGTGCCGTTTTCTGTTTTTTTCCTTGTTTTTGAGTATCGCAGAAAAGGAATACCAAACGGAGTCCAATTGACCTAAAACTTCACGAAGATTGTTTTTGGACCAGAAGAAGCCCACGGAGCGTCGGAGATGGACCAGAAGACTCCCGAGGCCACCATGAGGGTGGAGGGCGCGTCCTACCCCCTGGGCGCGCCCCTACCTCGTGGCTGCCTCGTGGACCCCCTGACTTGTTCCCGACGCCAAGACCTCTTATATATCCCCAAAGTTCCAAAACATAACCTAGATCGGGAGTTCCGCCGCCGCAAGCCTCTGTAGCCACCAAAAACCAATCGGGACCCTGTTCCGGCACCCTGCCGGAGGGGGGAATCATCACCGATGGCCATCTTCATCATCCCGGCGCTCTCCATGACGAGGAGGGAGTAGTTCACCCTCGGGCTGAGGGTATGTACCAGTAGCTATGTGTCTGATCTCTCTCTCTCTCTCTCGTGTTCTTTATTTGGCACGATCTTGATGTACCGCGAGCTTTGCTACTGTAGTTGGATCTTATGATGTTTCTCCCCCTCTACTTTCTTGTAATGGATTGAGTTTTCCCTTTGAAGTTATCTTATCGGATTGAGTCTCTAAGGATTTGAGAACACTTTATGTATGTCTTGCATGTGCTTATCTGTGGTAACAATGGGATATTCACGTGATCTACTTGATGTATGTTTTCATGATCAACTTGCGGGTTCAGTGACCTTGTGAACTTATGCATAGGGGTTGGCACACGTTTTCGTCTTGACTCTCCGGTAGAAACTTTGGGGCACTCTTTGAAGTTCTTTGTGTTGGTTGAATAGATGAATCTGAGACTGTGTGATGCATATCGTATAATCATACCCGCGGATACTTGAGGTGACATTAGGGTTTTGGTTGATTTGTGTCTTAAGGTGTTATTTTACTACGAACTCTAGGGCTGTTTGTGACACTTATAGGAATAGCCCAATGGATTGATCGGAAAGAATAACTTTGAGGTTGTTTCGTACCCTACAATAATCTCTTCGTTTGTTCTCCGCTATTACTCCCTCCATTTTTGTATACAAGGCCACAAACTCATATTACAGGTACCAAGGTAAAAATCAATGCTATGTTTAAGTCAGTGTTGCAAGCTAGCTTGTCATCTTGTTTGTCGTGTTAATTAATGTAGGTTTTCTCTCCCACGCACAACAAGCCAACCCTCTTACTCCTTGTTGGTTGATTAATGTTGGGAATGCAAGCCAACCTTCTCACTCCCGCATGCACATAGAGGATATTAATGTCCTCGGGTGCTAGTACGAGGCAAACGCCATAAATTTTGCCTCGATTAATGTTAGTGGCCTTGTATAGTTGCAAATTGTTATTTTTATAGTGGCCTTGTATACAAAAATGGAGGGAGTAGTGACTTTGGAGTGGCTCTTTGTTGCATGTTGAGGGATTGTTATATGATCTCATTATGTTATCCTTGTTGAGAGAACTTGCACTAGTGAAAGTATGAACCCTAGGCCTTGTTTCGAAGCATTGCAATACCGTTTGTGCTCAGTTTTGTTACTAGTTACCTTGCTGTTTTTATATTTTCAGATTACAAAAACCTATATATACCATCCATATTGCACTTGTATCACCATCTCCTCACCGAACAAGTGCACCTATACAATTTACCATTGTATTGGGTGTGTTGGGGACACAAGAGACTCTTTGTTATTTGGTTGCAGGATTGTTTGAGAGAGAACATCTTCATCCTACGCCTCCCACAGATTGATAAACCTTAGGTCATCCACTTGAGGGAAATTTGCTACTGTCCTACAAACCTCTGCACTTGGAGGCCCAACAACGTCTACAAGAAGAAGGTTGTGTAGTAGACATCAAGCTCTTTTCTGGCGCCGTTGACGGGGAGGCTAGGTAAGCGGCACTAACACCCCGTCAACTAAGCTCTTTTCTGGTGCCGTTGCCAGGGCGGTGAGTGCTTGAAGGTATATCTTTAGATCTTGCAATCGAATCTTTTAGTTTATTTTTTATCACTAGTTTAGTTCATAAAAGAAAACTACAAAACATGGAATTGAGGGTGGCTCATATGCTTCATCTTTTTAATATCTTTCATGAAAATGATGGAAAGGAAAATTGTGCCAAAGTGTTAGAAGAAGAATGCATTAAAATGTTTGGCACTAAATCTTTGAATGACGAGCATGATTGCAATGTTGTTAGTATGAATTCTTTGAATATCCATGATGCTAATGATATGCAAAGCCACAAGCTTGGGGATGCTATGTTTGATGAAGATGATATTTTTAGTCCCCCAATTCTTGATGAGCAAATTTATTATGATGATAGCATGCCTCCTTTTTATGATGATTATGTTGACGAAAGTGGTTTCGGAGAGGTCATGACTTTATTTAGTGATGAATCTACTATTTCGGAAGAGGTTCCAATTGATTATGAGAACAAAGTTGCTATATATGATGATTATTGTGATGACATGTATGCTATAAAGAATAATGATAACCATGAAACTGGTTAGCATTATTTTAATTTTCAATTGGATTATGCCTCACATGATAGTTATTTTGTTGAGTTGGCTCCCACTACTATTCATGAGAAGAAATTTGCTTATGTGGAGAGTAATAAAAATTCTATGCTTGTAGATCACGAAAAGAATGCTTTATGTGATGGCTATATTTTTGAATTCATTCATGATGCTACTGAAAATTATTATGAGGGAGGAATATATGCTTGTAGGAATTGCAATAATATCAAGTTTCCTCTCTATGTGTTGAAAATCTTGAAGCTATGCTTGTTTTGCTTTCCTATGCTAGTTGATTCTTTTTCCCATAAGTTGTTTGCTCACAAAATCCCTATGCATATGAAGTGGGTTAGGCTTAAATGTGCTAGTTATATTCTTCATGATGCTCTCTTTATATTTCAAATCTTATCTTTTATGTGAGCATCATTGAAATCATCATGCCTTGCTAGAAAGGCATTAAAGAAAAGCGCTTGTTGGGAGACAACCCAATATTTACCCCTACTGTTTTTGTGTGTCCACATGATTAAGCTACTGTAGTAATCATGTTTTATAGCTTTTGTTTCAATAAAGTGCCAAGTAGAACCTTTGGGAAGACATGGGTGAAAGTTAATGTGATCTTGCTGTAAAAAACAGAAACTTTGCGCTGACCAGATTAGCTGTCATTTTTTTACAGAAGAGTGCTTTTAAGTTGATTCTTTTTGCAGAAGATTAATAGACAAATTCCTCACGTCCACATATTTATTTCATAATTTTTGGAGTTACAGAAGTATTTTAGAGTTACAGATTACTAGACTATTATGTTTTTGACAGATTCTGTTTTCTATGTGCTGTTTGCTTATTTTGATGAATCCATGAGTAGTATCGGAGGGTATGAACCATAGAGAAGTTGGAATACAGTATATATTACAACAATATGAATTTATAATGAGTTCACAACAGTACCAAAAGTGGTGATTTATTTTCTTATACTAACGAAGCTTACGAGTTTTCTGTTGAGTTTTGTGTTGTGAAGTTTTCAAGTTTTGGGTAAAGATTCGATGGACTATGGAATAAGGAGTGGCAAGAGCCTAAGCTTGGGGATGCCCAAGGCACCCCAAGGAAATATTTAAGGACAACCAAGAGCCTAAGCTTGGGGATGCCCCGGATGGCATCCCCTCTTTCGTCTTCGTTCATCGGTAACTTTACTTGGAGCTATATTTTTATTCACCACATGATATGTGTTTTGCTTGGAGCATCATTTTCTTTTCTTTTGTTTTGCTTGCTGTTTGAATAAAATACCAATATCTGAAATTCTTAATTCTTAAATGTTAGAGTCTTCACATAGTTGCATAATTATTCGACTACTCATTGACCTTCACTTATATCTTTCTGAGTAGTTTGGCATTTGCTCTAGTGCTTCACTCATATCTTTTTAGAGCACGGCGGTGGTTTTATTTTGAAGAAATAGATGAACTCTCATGCTTCACTTATATTATTTTGAGAGTCTTTTTGACCAGCGTGGTAATTTGCTTTGGTTATAAATTTAGTCCTAATATGATAGGCATCCCAGAGGGATGTAATAAAAATTTCGTATAAAGTGCATTGAATACTATGAGAAGGTTGATTCTTTATGATTGTTTTGAGATATGAAGATGGTAATATTAGAGTCATGCTAGTGAGTAGTTGTGAATTTGAGAGATACTTGTGTTAAAGTTTGTGATTCCCGTAGCATGCACGTATGGTGAACCGTGATGTGATGAAGTCGGAGCATGATTTATTTTTTGATTGTCTTCCTTATGAGTGGCGGTCGGGGATGAGCGATGGTCTTTTCCTACCAATCTATCCCCCTAGGAGCATGTGCGTAGTACTTCCTTTCGATAACTAATAGATTTTTGCAATAAGTATGTGAGTTCTTTATGACTAATGTTGAGTCCATGGATTATACGCACTCTCACCCTCCCACCATTGCTAGCCTCTCTTGTGCCACGCAACTTTCGCCGGTACCATAAACCCACCATTTACCTTCCTCAAAAAAGTCACCATACCTACCTATTATGGCATTTCCATGGCCATTCCGAGATATATTGCCATGCAACTTTCCACCATTCCGTTTATTATACCACGCTCCATCATTGTCATATTGCCTTGCTTGATCATGTAGTTGACATTGTATTTGTGGCAAAGCCACCATCCATAATTCTTTCGTACATATTACTCTTGATTCATTGCACATCCCGGTACACCGTCAGAGGCATTCACATAGAGTCATATTTTCTTCTAAGTATCGAGTTGTAATTCTTGAGTTGTAAGTAAATAAAAGTGTGATGATCATCATTATTAGAGCATTGTCCCAGTGAAGAAAGGATGATGGAGACTATGATTCCCCCACAAGTCGGGTGAGACTCCGGACAAAAAATAAAAAAATAAAAAAAAGAGGCCATAAAAAAAGAGAAAATGCCCAAATAAAAAAATAAAAAAATGAGAGAAAAAGTGAGAAGGGGCAATGCTACTATCATTTTTCCACACTTGTGCTTCATAGTAGCACCATGATCTTCATGATAGAGAGTCTCCTATTTTGTCACTTTCATATACTAGTGGGAAGTTTTCATTATAGAACTTGGCTTCTATATTCCAATGATGGGCTTCCTCAGGGTGCCCGAGGTCTTCGTGAGCAAGCAAGTTGGATGCACACCCACTTAGTTTCCTTTTGAGCTTTCATACACTTATAGCTTTAGTGCATCCATTGCATGGCAATCCCTACTCACTCACATTGATATCTATTGATGGGCATCTCCATAGCCCGTTGATACGCCTAGTTGATGTGAGACTATCTTCCTCCTTTTTGTCTTCTCCACAACCACCATATTCTATTCCACCTATAGTGCTATGTCCATGGCTCACGCGATGTATTGCATGAAAGTTGAAAAAGTTTGAGAATACTAAAGTATGAAACAATTGCTTGGCTTGTCATCGGGGTTGTGCATGATTTAAATATTTTGTGTGATGAAGATAGAGCATAGACAGACTATATGATTTTGTAGGGATAGCTTTCTTTGGCCATGTTATTTTAAGAAGACATGATTGCTTTGTCAGTATGCTTGAAGTATTATCTTTTTGTGTCAATATTAAACTTTTGTTTTGAATCTTATGGATCTGAATATTCTTGCCACAATAAATAAGATTACATGGATAAATATGTTAGGTAGCATTCCACATCAAAAATTCTGTTTTTATCACTTACCTACTCGAGGACGAGCAGGAATTAAGCTCGGGGATGCTTGATACGTCTCCAACGTATCTATAATTTTTGATTATTCATCTTGGGACTAACCTATTAACCTAGAGCCTAGTGCCGGTTTCTGTTTTTTCCTTGTTTTTGAGTATCGCAGAAAAGGAATACCAAACGGAGTCCAATTGACCTAAAAATTCACGAAGATTGTTTTTGGACCAGAAGAAGCCCACGGAGCATCGGAGATGGACCAGAAGAGTCCCGAGGCCACCACAAGGGTGGAGGGCACGCCCTACCCCCCTGGGCGCGCCCCCCTACCTCGTGGCTGCCTCGTGGACCCCCTGACTTGTTCCCGACGCCAACACCTCTTAGATATCCCCAAACTTCCAGAACATAACCTAGATCGAGAGTTCCGCTGCCGCAAGCCTCTGTAGCCACCAAAAACCAATCGGGACCCTGTTCCGGCACCCTGCCGGAGGGGGGAATCATCACCGGTGGCCATCTTCATCATCCCGACGCTCTCCATGGCGAGGAGGGAGTAGTTCACCCTCGGGGCTGAGGGTATGTACCAGTAGCTATGTGTTTGATCTCTCTCTCTCTCTCGTGTTCTTTATTTGACACGATCTTGATGTACCGCGAGCTTTGCTACTGTGGTTGGATCTTATGATGTTTCTCCCCCTCTACTTTCTTGTAATGGATTGAGTTTTCCCTTTGAAGTTATCTTATCGGATTGAGTCTTTAAGGATTTGAGAACACTTTATGTATGTCTTGCATGTGCTTATCTGTGGTAACAATCGGATATTCACGTGATCTAATTGATGTATGTTTTGGTGATCAATTTGCGGGTTCAGTGACCTTGTGAACTTATGCATAGGGGTTGGCACATGCTTTCGTCTTGACTCTCCAGTAGAAACTTTGGGGCACTCTTTGAAGTTCTTTGTGTTGGTTGTAGATGAATCTGAGATTGTGTGATGCATATCGTATAATCATACCCGCGGGTACTTGAGGTGACATTGGAGTATCTAGGTGACATTAGGGTTTTGGTTGATTTGTGTCTTAAGGTGTTATTTTACTACGAACTCTAGGGCTGTTTGTGACACTTATAGGAATATCCCAATGGATTGATCGGAAAGAATAACTTTGAGGTGGTTTCGTACCCTACAACAATCTCTTCGTTTGTTCTCCGCTATTAGTGACTTTGGAGTGACTCTTTGTTGCATGTTGAGGGATTGTTATATGATCTAATTATGTTATCCTTGTTGAGAGAACTTGCACTAGTGAAAGTATGAACCCTAGGCCTTGTTTCGAAGCATTGCAATACCGTTTGTGCTCACTTTCGTTACTAGTTACGTTGCTTTTTTTATATTTTCAGATTACAAAAACCTATATCTACCATCCATATTGCACTTGTATCACCATCTCTTCGCCGAACTAGTGCACCTATACAATTTACCATTGTATTGGGTGTGTTGGGGACACAAGAGACTCTTTGTTATTTGGTTGCAGGGTTGTTTGAGAGAGACCATCTTCATCCTACGCGTCCCACGAATTGATAAACCTTAGGTCATCCACTTGAGGGAAATTTTGCTACTGTCCTACAAACCTTTGCACTTGGAGGCCCAACAACGTCTACAAGAAGAAGGTTGTGTAGTAGACATCAATGCACGTTTTTCTCAGGTAGAAACTTTGTGGTCTCTTTGTAGTTCCTTGTGTGGATTGAGTATTATGAATATGCTTTGGTGTTATTCTAGTACAAACTCTAGGATAGATCGAATGGAAACAATAGCTTTGTGTTATTTTAGTACGAACTCTTGAATAGATCGATCGGAAAGAATAGCTTTGAGGTGCCTAAGCACCCTACAAACAATTCCTACCTTTTGTTCTCCGCTAATAGGAACTCTGGAGTGATTATTTGCTGTACTTTGAGGTCTAATCATATGATCCAACTATGTTAGCATTGTTGAGAGGTTGCTCTAGCGAAAGTACGGACCCTAGGCCTCATTTTTAAGCATTGCAACACCGTTTTTGTGCCTATTTACTATTTGGTACCCTGCTGTTTTTATTTATTTAGATTATAAAAATATATTTCTACCGTCAATATTACACTTTTATCACCATCACTTCGCCGAACTAGTGCACCTATACAATTTGCCATTGTATTGGGTATGTTGGGGACACAAGAGATTTCTTGTATTTGGTTGCAGGGTCGTTTGAGAGAGACCATCTTCATCCTACACCTCTCACGAATTGATAAACCTTAGGTCATGCACTTGTGGGAAAATTGCTACTGCCCTACAAAACTCTGCGCTTGGAGGCCCAACATGTCTCCACAAGAATAAAGTTGTGTAGTAGACATCAAGCTCTTTTCTGGCGTCGTTGCCGGGGAGGTTAGGAAAACTGCACTCACATCCCGTCAACGAAGCTCTTTTCTAGCACCGTTGCCGGGGAGGTGCGTGCTTGAAGGTATATCTTTAGATCTTGCAATTGAATCTTTTAGTTTCTTGTTTTATCACTAGTTTGGTTTGTATAAAGAAAACAAAAAAATGGAATTGAGGTTGCATCATATTATTGATCATCTTTATAATATCTTTCTTGAAAATGATGGTTCAGAAAATTGTGCTCAATTTTTAGAAGAAGAAGTCAATAAAATGATTGGCACAAAATATTTGAATGATGAGAATGATTTCAATGTTATTAGTATGAATTCTTTGAATATCCATGATGCTAATGATATGCAAAGGCATAAGCTTGGGGATGCTCTATTTGATGAATATGATCTTTTTAGTCCCCCAAGTTTTGATGAGAAAATTTATTATGATGATTGCATGCCTCCTATATATGATGATTATGGTGATGACATGTATGCTATATTGAATAATTATAAAAATGAAACTTTTCATCATGATTTTAATTTCCAATCACATGAGAGTTATTTTGTTGAGTTTGCTCCCACAACTATTGATGAGAATAAATTTGCTTATGTGGAGAGTGACAAAATTTCTATGCTTATGCATCATGAAAATAATGCTTTATGTGATAGTTATATTGTTGAATTCATTCATGATGCTACTGAAAATTATTATGAGGGAGGAACATATTCTTGTAGGTATTGCAATAATATCAAGTTTCCTCTCCATGTGTTGAAAATTTTGAAGTTATGCTTGTTTTGCCTTCCTATGCTAGTTGATTCTTGTTCCAATAAGTTGTTTGCTCACAAAATCCCTATGCATAGGAAGTGGGTTAGGCTTAAATGTGCTATTCATGTGATTCATGATGCTCTCTTTATGTTTCAATTCTAATCTTTTACGCGAGCATCATTGAACTCATCATGCCTAGCTAAAAGGCATTAAAGAAAAGTGCTTGTTGGGAGGCAACCCAACAGTTTTACTTACTGTTTTTTTGTGTTCACATGATTATGCTACTGTATTGATCATGTTTTATTTCTTTTGTTTCAATAAAGTGCCAAGTAAAGACTTTGGGATCATGTTGGGTGATAGTTGATTTGCCCCAGCTGAAAAACAGAAACTTTTGCGCTCACGAAAATGAGTCTCATTTTTAACAGAAGAGTGCTATTGAGTTGATTCTTTTTGCAGAAGTTTAATATATAAATTTATTACGTGTTCATAAGTTTTTCATAATTTTTGGAGTAGCATAAGTATGGTAGTTATCCAGATCACTACAGACTGTTCTGTTTTTGACAGATTCTGTTTTCAATGCATAGTTTGCTTGTTTCCTAGTTTCTATGGCTTATATTGCTCAATGTAAATTGTGGAAATGATATGCTAGAGTAGGCATTGTATGGAAAAAATTATGAATCTTTTCTTTGACAGTACCAAAGTGGAAGGGTTTGCTCTTTATCATACTAACCTATCTCACAAAGTTCCGTTAAGTTTTGTGTGATTGAAGTTGTCAAGTTTTGGGTGAGATGTCGATATGAG
The DNA here is from genome assembly GCF_002575655.3 of Aegilops tauschii subsp. strangulata. NCBI lineage: Eukaryota > Viridiplantae > Streptophyta > Magnoliopsida > Poales > Poaceae > Aegilops > Aegilops tauschii. The sequence continues at coordinate 60,131,556 of NC_053035.3, forward strand.
CAGAATAAGGAGTGACAAGACCCTAAGCTTGGGATGCCCAAGGCATCCCCAAGGTAATATCCAAGGAAGATCCAAGCAACTAAGCTTGGGGATGCCCCGGAAGGCATCCCCTCTTTCGTCTCCAACAATATCGGTAACCTTACTTAGAGCTATGTTTTCATTCGTCACATGATATGTGTTTTGCTTGGAGCGTCAATTTATTTTGTTACGATTTTCTTGCTATTATTTAGAATAATGTTTTGCATCTTTTATTTCAATAAAAATATCAAGGATAGCCTTTATTATGCTTATTTTACAAGTCTACATGTTGCTATTTTAAAACAGAAAGTTTACCTCTGTTGCAAAAATTCCCTAGAAAAGTCAGAGTGTGATAAAATGATGAAACTTTTTGCATAATAAGCTATGGTAAATTATCTACAGTGTGGTAAATTTTCATAATGTTTGGAGTTGAATAAATATAGATACTCTTGCATTCTTTACAGACTGTACTGTTTTGTCAGATTGCTGTTATGATTGCATTGTTTGCATATGCTTGCTTGTTTAATGAATCTGTTTGAGGATAGGAGTATTAAATATGCAGAGGCATTTAGTATGAAATGTTGAATAATAATTTTAGTGATTTGCTAGAGTAGAGAATGATAAGGTTTTTGCATTGGTTTATACTAACTTATCTCACGAGTTCTTGTTGAGTTTTGTGTGGATGAAGCTTTTGAGATTTAGGAAAACTGTGATATGAGAAGAATTAAGGAGGCACAAAAGCTCAAGATTGGGGATGCCCAAGGCATCCCAAGATAATATTCAAGAAGTCTCAAGCATCTAAGCTTGGGGATGCGCCGGTAGGCATCCCACCTTTCTTCTTCAACAATTATCGATTAGTATCGGTTGAGCCTAAGTTTTTGCCTCTTCACATGAGTTGTGATATCCTTGGAATGTCATTTTATTTTGTTTTCCTTGCTGTTTGAATAAAATACTTATATCTGAAAGTTTTTAAATAAAATAGACTCTCCACATAGCCACCTATTTACTTAACTACTCGCTTGATCTTCACTTATATCTTTTTGGAGTAGCTTGTCACTTACTCTTGTGCTTCACTTATATCCTAGGAGAAAATTGTTGAATAAATTGAATGTCATGAAGTTGAAATCATATGATGCCTAGTGGTAGCTTCACATTGGGTTTAGAAAGTGAATCTTTTGAGGCTTGACAATCACAATATTGGCCATACAAGCAATTCACGAATAATTAGTATAAGGAAGAGAACTTTCACGTGCAAATACACTATCTTGGAAATCTTTTGTGATTGTGAGCCCCTATCAAAATATTATATGCCAAAATTGTTGACGTTGGACAAGGAAGACAATGTAATGGTTTATCTTTGTTCATATTCACATAGAAGTTACATTGTCATAGATCATTCAACATGTGGTACTTTCCCCCATCTTTGCTAGCCAAAAATTCCGCACCAAGTAGAGATACTACTTTTGCATCCAAAAACCCTTAAACCCAAATCATATTTTCAAGAGTCCACTATACATACCAATATGTGGTATTCTTTTTGCCGTTCTAAGCAAATTTGTATGTGCCATCTCTAATATTCAAAATAAATTTCTATTTTGTGTGCTCGTACCGCTCGCGAGGCGGTGAGGGGTGGCCAATTGTCAGGGAAACGACACCTATGGGATCACAAGAATCCCTACTACGGTTGCCGAGGCGCAGGGTTGCAAGAAGAGCAGAGTCAGTAGCCAGCACAAGGAGCGTTTACCCAGGTTCGGGCCGCGAGGATGCGTAAAACCCTAATCCTGCTTTGGTGGGTGTATTTCAGAGAGTTCTTGAGCTCTTGAACTAGCTGTGGTGAGTGCGTGGTTCCAAAAGCCGAATCCTTCTCCAGTATGCCACGGGCCTCCTTTTATAGTCGAAAGGGGCTGCCACAGTGGCACACAGGAGGTGGAAAGGCGCACAGTGCCCTGAGCTTATCGCTCGTATTACAGGACAAGACACATTTAATGCGTAGCTTAGGTGTCCCCCTGCTTTATCGGGGACGGGGCGAGGCCCGTCCCGTCCGTCGCCACTCCTCCTTGCTTCGACACACGCCTTGGCCAGTGATGTGTGCAGCTCCATGTAGGCAGGCATGCAGCTGAGGTGGCACGGTGGTGGAGCCTTCACGAAGATCTGCATGCCGCCACGCAGGCGCTCGATGAGTTGGCCAGGGGGCTGCATGTTGCCACGCAGGTGCTCGCCCAGCTGGTTGGGCTGGCAGCTGCATGTGAACGGAGGTGGAAGCTTGGTTGGCGTGGGCCTAGCGGTGGCCCTGCTGGCGTCCTTGGTGAGGGCCTTGCCGGGTGGCCAGGCAAGGGTCTTGCCGTGTGGCCCGGCAAGGGTCTTGCCGTGGCTCGCTGTCGTCCCCGGCAAGGACCTTGCCGGGGGTCTGGTGGCCTTCCTAGGCAAGGATCTTGCCGAGGATCGTCGTCTTCTAATCCTCATCTGATCTTGAATATGTCTTCACAAAGATTTGCATGCCACCACAGTGGTGCCTTCCCGAGCCCTGGCCCCACGTGGATGATGGCATTGGGGACCGTGGGCTCAAGGGTGGCTCGCTCTGTTGGTGTGGGGCGAGCTGCCCTGGCAAGGGTCTTCCCGGGGGAGCCTGCTTCGTCCCTCTGCTCCTTGTGGTCTCGACCTTGGTGTTGCTTTGATTATCTTGGGCTTCGGTCTTACCTTGGCTCACCTCCCCTGTTCTACTTGGTGTGACCGTGGGCGTGGCTCCGACTGCCCGTGCACAGATAAAGGGGTACAAAAGCGTGCCCCTCTTTTTGTACACCGACAGGAGCCCCCGGGCCTGGGCCACACATAACCGCGACACGTTGTTGGGCCAGGCCCAAAACGGTGCCTGGGCAGGCGGGGCGGTTTTTACCGTGGTAAGACTTTTCACGCGCTGTGCTTCCCACGACCCGCGCGCGCGGCGCGGCGTGGAGGGGTGTGTGTGACGTGGGCGGCATGCGTGGGGCTGTTTCTGCATGCATGCGTCACATCGCAGTAAATGGGCAGCGCGACCCGCGGCTTCCCCGTAAAAAGGGATAACCGCGGGCGCACTGTTCCTTTTACCCTTCACGCAACCCCAATCTCGGAAACCTCCACTTGCCTTCCTCTTCTTCTCCAAGCTTCGTTCCTGCTCGCTGCCAGTGCGCTTCCGCCGCCCTCTGTCCTGCCCCCCTCCCCCAGCCGCCATGGCGCCAAAATCCACCAAGGGCAAGGGGGTGGCCAAGGATGCCGGAACCGTGGAGCCGCCGGAGAGTGCGCTGGCGGTGCAGCGGACGCAGCCTGCCTTCTTCCCCTCGACATTTCATGTGTTCGAGCTTCGGGACTCCTTCAAGCCCCTGTGGGGAGTGAACACGTGGGGGGAGAATTCGGGGCATCTAGCCACGCGCGTCATCCCTGCCGACTGCGCCGAGGCTGCCCCAAATCGGTACCCCTTCTTTGTCGATTATTTTTCCTCTCAGCTCTATCCTCCCTTCTCTGATTTCTTCAGCGACGTCATGCATACCTTCGGCTTCCGCCTCCTGGATTTTACTCCGAATGCGGTGGCGTGCATGGCCCTTTTCGCGCATCTCTACGAGGACTTCGCCGGGGTGCACCCCAACACGGCACTCTTTCGCCATTACTTCTCCCCTCGGATCCAACCAGGGGGTGCCATCTCCGGTTGCATCGCCTGGGTCTCAAGATCCAAGGGAGCGTATCCGGAGGGCGCCATGAAGGAGAGGTGGGAAGAATGGCGGGGCCGGTGGTGCTGGATTGAGGAGAAGGACCCGCCGGCATTCTATGAAGTTCGTCGGGCGCCGCCGGTCCGCAGAAGCGATTGGAGCGACGTCGATGCTGACGACGAGAAGCTCACGGTCGCCACCACCAGGATCCTTCGGCTCACCGAGGCCGGCCTACCCTCGAGATGATCGGGGCGCACTTCATCCGCCGCCGGATCACTCCACTACATAACAAGGGGAGGCCAGCCTGGCTCTTCGGGAACCCCGCCGACAGCATGCGGCTTCGTCCCGGCCTCGACCACAATTTCACGGTGATGGCGCATGCCCATTTCTGCCAGCGGCTCTTCCAGCTTGACGTGGGCCACGACGGCGAGGGTGAGCGGACCGGCGAGGTCGCGAGGGCCGCCGCGAAGACCGACAAGGTCCTCAAGGGGCCTCTGTTCAAGCTGCCGACGGGGGTGGTCCCATTGTGCAATAACTCGCGCTGGTCCGATATCATTGCCATGATGCCGGACTGCAACGCTCATGGCCCTGACCCGAGCTGGAAGGAGCCGGAGGACGCCGAGGTGCAGCAGTTCTTTGATACTCTGCACGAGGGATACATCAATGCCGACGCCGAGCGGCTGCTGGTGCAGGACACCACCCAGGCGGAACTGGACTACATCGCCACCAGGGCGAGGGAGGCACAGCTTGCCGAGGAGGCCGGCAGTGCTGGCGGTGTGGAGGACAAGGCCGCGACTGCCACGGAGGAGGGGGAGCTCGCCCGGTGGGCGGCGGCCGCCGGGGAAGCTAGCAGCGCCGGCACCGAGTCTCCTCTGGTTGAGGATGTGGTCGGCGAGTCGTCGACGGAGGAGGCCGGGACCGCCGGCCCGACGCCGGCTATGGGGAGAGGGCGAGTCCTGCGGCGGGCCAGTTCCGGTGAGCCGGTCCGGCCCGGCAGGGCTGCGCGGCCGCAGCTGACCTTGGAGGGGTCCGGGCGCCACACGAGGGCCGCGGCGGCAAAGAAGCCGGCGAAGGCCGCGGTGAAGAAGAAGACAGCCGCCCCTTCTTCGTCCACGCCTGTCTAGACACCACCTCCTTCCCCCCCCTCCGGCGGATGTTGACACGGAGGTTACTTTTATTATGGATCCCTCAGCCCGAGGAGGAAGAGGAAAACAGCGGAGGAGGAGGCGGACGACGAGTAACTATATGGTTCCTTTTTGTTATCTCTGCCTCCTCAATCTGTGTTGCTCGTCTTGACTTGTCTTCGCCTTTGAAGGGACGTGGAGATGCTGGCCCAGAGAGTGAAGAGGGCCCAGGTCTCGGCGGGTGGCCAGCCCCCGGTTGGTACTTCGAGGGCGCCACTGGTGGTGTTGAGCAGCCCGGATAGCAGCCCCCCGCATAGCCCCCAGCGTAAGTTCATCATTCTTCCCCTGTCGACATCTGTCAGGGGCACGACACTTTGGTGCTGACCTTGCCAGGTATGCAGGAGGAGAGCAGCAGTAGGCGGAGCCGCAGAGGGCTACGCCTAACACACCGCCCCCATCGACCACGCCGCCCCGAGGGGCGTCCCCGGCAAGGGCGCCAAGCATCGAGGCCACGCATATGGAGGAGGAGGAGGAGAACTTGGGCGCCGGCGGCTTTGCCTCGACGCCAAATGTTAGCGGGGAGGGGACTTCCGTTTCCCAGCCTGGTACCGGCACAGGTAAGTCGTTCGCCGTTCGTCCCTATTTCTTTTTCTTTCTGGCTCTTGGTCTTGGCCTTGCCTCACCCCCTTCTTCGGCGTCCAGATCCCTCCTCGGTGAACCCAGAGGACATGGACGCCGTCATCGAGGACGTCGGCAAGGCCGCCGAAGCGGACGCCGAGAAGATTGCTGCCGAAGAGGCCGCCAAGGGCGCTGGCGAGGATGCCGCCAAGGGGTCTACCGGGGAGGCCGGCAAGGCTGCCGCTGAGGAGACCGGCAAGGGGCCTACCAGAGAGGCCGGCGGGGCTGCTGCCGAGGAGGAGGAGGTGGTGGCTGATGACCAGCCTTCCTCTTCTGCTGCTTCCGGCTCCGGCAAGTACCTGAGGGTGAGCGACGACTTGTTGGTCCACCTTCCAGGCGCGTCGAGCACCAGGACACTCGTTGAGGGAGAGGTGTTCGACGACGAACTGCTTGCCGCTACCGGGCTTGAAGTCGTCGACGAGCCGATCGTTGGTGGCGACGGTTCGCAGGAAGAGCGGCTCCTCCATGCCATGGGCGCCAGCTTCCGGAAGCTCCAGGCGCTCCACCGCGCCCGCTTGGACAAGGCTAAGTCCAGGACGGCGGTGGTGGAGAAGGCGGAGGCGGACCTCCAGAAGCATGTTGCCGAGACGAAGGACTAGTTCCGCGAGGCCCACAAGGAGCTCAAGGCTGCTCAGGGCGAGCTGTCCAAGCGCGACGTGGAGCTCACCATGAAGCTCGCCGACATCGAGAAAGCTCAAGAGACGGCAAGGAACTTGGCCGCGGCCGCTGAAGCCGCCCGGACCTAGCACGAGGCCGCGCTGAACTCCCAGGAGGAGGACCTCGCTGCATGCGAGGAGAAGCTTGCCGCCATGCTTCGTGGCAAGGATGCAGAGGTGGAGAAGCTTGTCTTGCAGCGGACCAGTGAGCTGGAGTAGAGGCACAAAGAGACACTCAATGTTCAGGCCCAGGTTCACGCCGACAAGGTGGAGGAGCTGGAGGCGGAGCGCGACGGGTTGAAGGAGCAGGCCCTGAAGCTATCCCAGGAGAGGGACACGCTTAATAGTGCCCTGACAGAGGCGCAGGGCGCGGTCATCAGCAAGGCTGGGGAGCTCTCCGAGGCCAGCAACTCCATCAAAGACCTCAAGCTGAAGCTGGAGGGTCTCGAGAAGGTGCTGTCGGAGGCCAAAACCCAAGAGGGGACCCTGGCCAAGGAGCTGGAGGCCAAGAAGCAGTTGCGGAAGAACGAGGGCCTCAACTTCGCGGATCACGTGGAGGGTGAGAATCGTTGGCTCGATCGCCTTGCCACCGTTGCCAACCAGGCTGCCACGCAGCTGGCCATCATGGGGATGCCGGAGATGAGGTATGTCCCGGAGTGGAGCGTGAGCGCCAATTGCAGCCTGACCATGTTCTTTGAGAAGGTCGTCGGCGCTCTGGAGCAGCTTCATGCCAACCGGGCGGCCTCACTGGCCGACGAGTCCCGGAGGCTTTGCCAGGGTGCCATGACCAAGGTTCTCACCAAGGTGGCGCACTGGTACCCGGACCTCGACTTCGACGCCGCGCTGGAGAGCTTGCCAGAGGGTACTGACGTTGCGCCGCTCAGGAAGCGCATCAAGCCCATAATTAGCCGAGTTGGCGAAATTCAGAGGTTGGAGGGCCAGCGCCGGGATTAGGCACCCCACTCTTTATCGCCGCTGCAGGTTCACAACCAAGACAATCGCTATCTCTAGTTAGAACCGCAGAAACAATTCGATGTAATATAACTCTGCAGCACTTTCAGTATCATGCATGTTATTTTCCTGTTCGATTTTCCTTTGTATGTCCACCCTACGCTACCTGGATAGGTTCGCCGGCGCGTAAACCCAGGGCAGCGTCTTGGGGACGGATCCCCATTGGCCTGCCGGGTGTGCTTGCTGCCGGGCAAACCACCTTGCCGCCCTTATCGCGGCCGCCCGAACTGTCGAGCTTGACTCGAGTCAGAATCAAGAGCGTTGCCAGGTGCGGAAGGCTACCCCGCCACTCTCGACGCGGCCGCTTGAGCTGTTGAGTGGACTCGAAATAGAACAAAGGCGTTGGCAATTGTGGGAGGGCCCCTTTGCGTGCAGGTCTCTCATACATAGGCAAAATCTCCGAGGACGATAACCTTATATATAGGAGGAAATAACTCAAAGCTCTGAATGACTTAGCTTTTCTGTTGCCGCGCCGGCGTCGTTCCTCCGGCCGCCTTCTTCTCAGGAGCCAAGGGCGATGAAGAACTGCTATGCTAACTACTAGACCAGATTCTCACAATTGTGGTCCCCTACCTGGGGCGCCAAAGATGTCGGGGAAACGACACCTATGGGATCACAAGAATCCCTACTACGGTTGCCGGGGCGCAGGGTTGCAAGAAGAGCAGGATCAGTAGCCAGCACAAGCAGCGTTTACCCAGGTTCAGGCCGCGAGGATGCGTAAAACCCTAGTCCTGGGTGTATTTCAGAGAGTTCTTGAGCTCTCGAACTAGCTGTGGTGTGTGCGTGGTTCGAAAAAGCCGAATCCTTCTCCAGTATGCCATGGGCCTCCTTTTATAGTCGAAAGGGGCTGCCACAGTGGCACACAGGAGGTGGAAAGGCGCACAGTACCTGGTCTGGTGGCCTTCCTCGGCAAGGATCTTGCCGACGATCGTCGTCTTCTAATCCTCGATCTTGAATTTGTCTTCACAAAGATTTGCATGCCACCACAGAGGTGCCTTCCCGAGCCCTGGCCCCACGTGGATGATGGCGTTGGGGACCGTGGGCTCAAGGGTGGCTCGCTCTGTTGGTGTGGGGCGAGCTTCCCCGGGAAGGGTCTTGCCAGGGGAGCCTGCTTCGTCCCTCTGCTCCTTGTGGTCTCGGCCTTGGTGTTGCTTTGATTATGTTGGGCTTCGGTCTTACCTTGGCTCACCTCCCCTGTTCTGCTTGGTGTGACCGTGGGCGCGGCTCCGACTGCCCGTGCACAGGTAAAGGGGTACAAAAGCGTGCCCCTCTTTTTGTACACCGACACCAATATTTTCCATGCTAGATGTGTTATTCTCACGATGAGTGTTTATTCACTTATGATTGCACGAGAGTAAGGCAAAGGTATTAGGGATGCCCAGTCCCGAAATGAAAAATGAATTTACTTTATGTTGTCAAATAATAAATTCCTTGAAAAGTGTTGGTATGGAGGGCACTGATGACCCACAAGTATAGGCGATCTATCGTAGTCCTTTCAATAAGTAAGAGTGTCGAACCCAACGAGGAGTAGAAGGAAATCACAAGCAGTTTTCAGTAATTTATTCTCTGCAAGCACTGAAATTGCCGGTAACAGATAGTTTTGGGATAAGGTAATTTGTAACGGGTAACAGGTAAATAAAGTAAACAAGGTGCAGCAAGGTGGCCCAATCCTTTTTGTAGCAAAGGACAAGCCTGGACAAACTCTTATATAAAGGAAAACGCTCTCGAGGACACATGGGAATTATCGTCAAGCTAGTTTTCATCACGCTCATATGATTCGTGTTCGTTACTTTGATAATTTGATATGTGGGTGGACCGGTGCTTGGGTGCTGCCCTTCCTTGGACAAGCATTCCACTTATGATTAACCCCTATTGCAAGCATCCGCAACTACAAAAGAAGTATTAAGGCAAATCTAACCATAGCATGAAACATATGGATCCAAATCAGCCCCTTACGAAGCAACACATAAACTAGGGTTTAAGCTTCTGTCACTCTAGCAACCCATCATCTACTTATTACTTCCCAATGCCTTCCTCTAGGCCCAAATAATGGTGAAGTGTCATGTAGTCGACGTTCACATAACACCACTAGAGGAAAGACAACATACATCTCATCAAAATATCGAACGAATACCAAATTCACATGACTACTTATAGCAAGACTTCTCCCATGTCCTCAGGAACAAATGTAACTACTCACAAATCGTATTCATGTTCATAATCTGAGGGGTATTAATATGCATGAAGGATCTGAACATATGATCTTCCACCAAATAAACCAACTAGCATCAACTACAAGGAGTAATCAACACTACTAGCAACCCACAGGTACCAATCTGAGGTTTTGAGACAAATATTGGATACAAGAGATGAACTAGGGTTTGAGATGAGATGGTGCTGGTGAAGATGTTGATGGAGATTGACCCCCTCCCGATGAGAGGATCGATGGTGATGATTTCCCCCTCCCGGAGGGACGTTTCCCCGGCAGAATAGCTCCGCCGGAGCCCTAGATTGGTTTCGCCAGGTTCCGCCTCGAGACGGCGGCGCTTCGTCCCGAAAATTTCCTTCTGATTTTTTCCAGGGCGAAAGACTTCATATAGCCAAATATGGGCACCGGAGGCTTGCCAGGGGGCCCACGTGGCAGGGGGGCGCGCCGAGGGGGTAGGGCGCGCCCCCCACCCTCATGGATGGTGGGTGGCCCCCTCTGGTGCTTTCTTCGCCCAATATTTTTTATATATTCCAAAACTGACTTCCGTTGAGTTTCAGGACTTTTGGAGTTGTGCAGAATAGGTCTCTAATATTTGCTCCTTTTCCAGCCCAGAACTCCAGCTGCCGGCATTCTCCCTCTTCGTGTAAACCTTGTAAAATAAGAGAGAATAGGCATAAGTATTGTGACATAATGTGTAATAACAGCCCATAATGCAATAAATATCAATATAAAACCATGATGCAAAATGGACGTATCAACTCCCCCAAGCTTAGACCTCGCTTGTCCTCAAGCGGAATCCGATAACGAAAAATATGTCCACATGTTTGGAGATAGAGGTGTCGATAAAATAAATTACGGACATGAGGGCATCATGATCATTCTTATAACAGCAACATATATATATATATATATATATATTGTCATATGATTAATTATTCTAAAGTAACAATCTATTCACAATGTCAAGTATGAATCAGAAACTTCATTGAAAACTAACAAACTATGATCTCGGTCATTGAAGCAATTGCAATTTATCATAACATCGGAAAGAGTCAATATAAGAGCTTTTCAGCAAGTCCACATACTCAACGATTATTTAGTCTTTCACAATTGCTAACACTCACGCAATACTTATGGGTATGGAGTTTTAATCGGACACAGAGAAAGATAGGGGCTTGTAGTGTTGCCTCCCAACCTTTTACCTCAAGGGTAATGTCAACAATAATAGTTCATGATAACTTACATCCAATTGGATATATATATATATATATATATATATATATATATATATATATCAGGATCTTTCCAACCCAATGTTCTTGCCAAAGGAAAAAGTGTAAAACGGAAAGGTGAAGATCACCGCGACTCTTGCATAAGACATAAAGCAAAAATAAAAGATAGGCCCTTCGCAGAGGGAAGGAGAGGTTGTCATGTGCTTTTATGGTTGGATGCACAAAATCTTAATGCGAAAGAACGTCACTTTATATTGCCACTTGTGATATGGACCTTTATTATGCAGTCTGTCGCTTTTATTTCTTCCATATCACAAGATTGTATAAAGCTTATTTTCTCCACACTAATAGATCATACATATTTAGAGAGCAAGTTTTATTGCATGCAACAATGACAACTTACTTGAAGGATCTTACTCAATCCATAGGTAGGTTGGTGGACACTCATGGAAAAACTGGGTTTCAGGATACTCGGAAGCACAAGTAGTATCTCTACTTGGTGCAAGGAATTTGGCTAGCATGAGGGGGAAAGGCAAGCCCAACATGTTGGATGATCCATGACAATATAATTTATTTCGGATATAAGAAAACATAACCCATTACGTTGTCTTCCTTGTACAACATCAACTTTTAGCATGTCATATTTTAATGAGCACTCACAATCATAAAAGATGTCCAAGATAGTATATTTATATGCGAAAACTTCTCTTTCTTTATTACTTCTATTAATTGCAATGATGACCAAAACTATGTTTGTCAACTCTCAACAACTTTTATTCATCACACTCTTTTATATGTGAAGTCATTACTCTCCATAAGATCAATATGATCTCTTTAATTCTTTTTTTATTCTTTCTCTTCTCCTTTATTTTTATTCCCTCAAGATCATAGAAAGATAATCAAGCCCTTAACTCAAAACCAATCTTTATTATATATAGCTCACAGACTCGATTACATAGAAGGATCATAAAGCAAAACTCACAACGGGATCATACTAAAACTTTATTCTACTAGATCAAGATATTACCAAAAGGATCGAACTAAGAAAAAAAGGGTAAAGATAGGAGTGTGATGGTGATACGATACCGGGGCACCTCCCCCAAGCTTGGCAGTTGCCAAGGGGAGTGCCCATACCCATGTATTTATGTCTCTTTCCTCGGAGGTGGTGATGATGGAGTTGCTGATGATGTAGGCTTGTTGTCCGTCTTCCAAGGCATAGGCTCACTATCATAGAAGGATGACCGAGTCTCCGGGATCCTCAAATCTGCAGCCAAACTCATCCTCTTGAATTCATACTCACAGTTTTGGTTTTGTAGGTCATAGATCTAGGCTTGGAGATGCCTGATTTTCTCGTGAAGCTTGAAGATGGTCTCCCCAATGTTCTTGGCATCCAGCTTGTGGTTGTTGGTGAACTCCGCAGTCATCATGTGGTTTACGTTGAGTCCGCTTTCCACCATCCCCTGGCACTTGAAAACTTGTTGCTCCATTGCTTCGAGTCTTGTCTCCACGCTTCCGATCCTCCTTGGTCCCTCGACATCGTGGATGTGCAGCAACCCATCATGCATCTCAATGGTTTGAGGGTGTTGCAGCACCTCTGCGAGGTAGGGATTGATAACCTTCTAGAAGAACTTGTCCTTGGGGGCGTTTGAAGACGTCATGATGATCTAGATTTGTCAGAAAAACAGCTCGAAACCAAAACTGAGGATATTTGCGTGGTACAGTGGTCAAAACCTTTGGGAGATTATATAATGAATTTTTGCCGACCAAAAGAAGTATCGTGCAAGAAAACGGAGTTCGGAGGGCACACGAGGTGCCCATGAGGCAAGGGGCGCGCCCAGGGGGGTAGGGCGCGCCCTCCACCCTCGTGGATGCCTCGTGTCCCTTTCGGACTACTTCTTATTTTTTCCTATTTTCTTAAATATTCCAAAACGGAGAAATATTGCTATTGGAACTGTTTTGGAGTCGGTTTACTTACTGTACCACATACCTATTCCTCTTCGGAGTCTGAAACATTCTGGAAAGTGTCCCTTATATATTCCTCCGGTGTTACGGTCTCAATAACATTAGTTTCAACATTTATGGGATTACCTGAGATATAATGCTTGATTCTTTGACCGTTCACCACCTTCGGATTTGTGCCATCGAAGTTGTTGATTTTGATGGCACCGGAACGATAGACCTCCTTGATAACGTAAGGACCTTCCCATTTAGAGAGGAGTTTTCCTGCAAAAAATCTTAAACGAGAGTTGTATAGCAAAACATAATCACCTACATTAAACTCACGCTTTTGTATCCTTTTGTCATGCCATCTTTTAACTTTTTCTTTAAACAGTTTGGCACTCTCCATTCATGAAGTGAGCTAATGTCAAATAGCCTCTTCTCACCGGCAAGTTTGAAATCATAATTGAGCTCTTTAATGGCCCAATATGCCTTATGTTCTAGTTCGAGAGGTAAATGACATGCTTTTCCATAAACCATTTTATACGGAGACATTCACATAGGATTTTTATATGCAGTTCTATAGGCCCATAATGGACCAATTCTTTCTAGATCTATTAACAGTCTTTTGCAAAATTAATTTAATCTCCCTATTACTTATTTCTACTTGACCACTAGATTTTGGATTGTATGGAGATTCAATTCTATGATTAACATCATACTTAGCCAACATTTTACAAAAAGCACCATGAATAAAATGTGAACCACCATCAGTCATTAAGTATCTAGGGACTCCAAACCTCGAAAAAATAACTTCTTTAAGCATCTTAATAGAGGTGCTATGATCAGCACTACTAGTTGGAATAGCTTCTACCCACTTAGTAACGTAATCAACAGCAACTAAAATATGTGTATACCCATTAGAGGAAGGAAATGGTCCCATATAATCAAAGCCCCAAACATCAAATGGTTCAATAACAAGTGAATAATTCATAGGCATTTCTTGACGTCTACTAATATTACCAATTCTTTGACATTCATCACAAGACAAGACAAGACAAACTTACGGGCGTCCTTAAAGAGAGTAGGCCAATAAAAACCGGATTGCAATACCTTATGTGCAGTTCTATCTCCAGAGTGGTGTCCTCCATAAGCCTCGGAGTGACACTTGCGTAGGATCTGTTCCTGTTCATGCTCAGGTACACAACGTCTAATAACACCATCTACTCCTTCTTTATAAAGGTGTGGGTAATCCCAGAAGTAATGCCTTAAATCATAGATTTTTTTTGTTTTGTTGGTATGTGAAACTAGGTGGTATAAATTTAGCATAATCAGCATACCATGGAGCAGTACGAGAAGCGTTTATGACAGCTAATTGTTCATTATGGAAGCTATCATCAATAGGTAGTGGGTCATCAAGAACATTCTCTAACCTAGATAAGTTGTCTGCAATGGGGTTCTCAGCTCCCTTTCTATCTATGATATGCAAATCAAATTCTTGTAGTAGGAGAACCCATCTAATAAGTCTAGGTTTAGCATCTTTCTTTTCCATAATATATTTAGTAGCAGCATGATCAGTGTGAACAGTTACTTTAGAATCAACAATATAAGGTCTGAACTTATCACAAGCAAATACAACTGCTAAAAAATCATTTTCAGTAGTAGCATAATTTCTTTGGGCATTGTCTAAAGTTTTACTAGCATATTGGATAACATTTAATTTCTTATCAACTCTTTGTCATAGAACAACACCTACAGCATAATCACTAGCAACACACATAATTCAAAGGGTAAATTCCAATCAGGTGACTGAACAATAGGTGCAGAAATCAAGGCTTTCTTAAGTATTTCAAATGCTTCTACACAATCATCATCAAAGACAAAAGGAACATCTTTTTGTAAGAGATTAGTCAGAGGCCTAGAAATTTTTGAGAAGTCTTTAATGAACCTCCTATAAAAACCGCAATGACCAAGGAAACTTCATATACCTTTAATGTCCTTAGGACACGACATCTTTTCAATAGCATCAACTTTAGCTTTATCAACTTCAATACCTCTTTCATAAATTTTATGCCCCAATACAATACCTTCATTAACCATAAAGTGGCACTTCTCCCAATTCAAGACAAGATTTGTTTCTTCACATCTCTGCAAAACTCGATCAAGGTTGCTTAAGCAATCATCAAAAGAACTTCCATATATAGAAAAATCATCCATGAAAACCTCAACAATCTTTACACAAAAGTTAGAGAATGTAGTAGTCATACATCTTTGAAAGGTAGCAGGTGCATTACATAAACCAAAAGGCATACGTCTATAAGCAAAGGTACCGAAAGGGCAAGGAAAAGTGGTCTTTTCTTGATCCTCTTTTGACACCGGTATTTGAGAGAAACCAGAATAACCGTCTAGAAAGCAAAAATGTGTATGTTTGGATAATCTTTCTAGAATTTGATCAATAAAAGGTAAAGGGTAATGATCCTTTTTAGTAGCTTTATTTAGTTTGCAGAAATCAATTACCATTCTATAACCTGTAACAATTCTTTGTGGGATCAATTCATCTTTATCATTAGGAACAACAGTAATACCTCCCTTCTTAGGGACACAATGGACATGACTTACCCACTGACTACAGCAATGGGATATATTATACCTGCCTCCAGAAGCTTTAGTATTTCTTTTCTTACCACTTCTTTCATCTTAGGATTTAACCGTCGTTGGTGATCAACAATCGGTTTAGCGTCTTTCTCCAATTTTATTTTGTGCTGGCATAGAGTGGAGCTAATGCCCTTAAGATCATCTAGAGTATATCCAATAGCAGCACGGTGCTTGTTCAGAGTTTTCAATAATTTCTCTTCTTCCTGCTCTGAAAGGTTAGCACTAATAATAAAAGGATATATCTTCTTTTCATCGAGATAAGCATATTTAAGAGTATCAAGTAATGGTTTAGGCTCAAACACGGGATCACCCTTGGGTGGAGGAGGATCCCCTAGAATTTCAACAGGCAAATTGTGTTTCAAAATAGGTCCCTGCTTAAAGAATACTTCATCTATTTCCCTTCTTTCATTCATAAACATATCATTTTCATGGTCTAGCAAATATTGTTCTAAAGGATCATTAGGAGGCACGGCAATAGAAGCAAGACCAATAATTTCATATTTACTAGGCAATTCTTTATCATGGGGTTGTCTACGAAATTTAGCAAAATTAAAATCATGAGACATATCCCCTAAACCAACAGAAACAATATCCTTTTTGCAGTCTATCTTAGCATTAACAGTATTCAAGAAGGGCCTACCAAATATAATGGGACAAAAGTTATCTTGTGGGTAAGCAAGAATAAGAAAATCAGTAGGATATTTAATTTTCCCACACAAGACTTCAACATCTCTAACAATCCCAACGGGTGAAATAGTATCTCTATTGGCAAGCTTAATTGTAACATCAATACCTTCTAACTCAGTAGGTGCAATGTCATGCATAATTTCTTCGTATAAAGAATGAGGTATTGCCCTCACACTAGCACCCATATCACATAAGCCATGATAGCAATGATCTCCTATTTTAACAGAAATAATAGGCATGCCTACAACAGTTCTATGTTTATTATTAGTATCGGGTCTAGCAATTCTAGCAACTTCATCACAGAAGTAAATAACATGCCCATCAATATTATCGGCCAAGAAATCTTTAGCCATAGCAATACTAGGTTCAACTTTAATTTTCTCGAAGGGTGTAGGTGTTCTAGCATTACTCTTACGAACCATAGTTGAAGCTTTAGCATGATCCTTTATTCTAACAGGGAAAGGTGGTTTCTCAATATAAGCGGTAGGAACAATAGGATCAACATTGTAAGTGATAGTCTTTTCTTCAAGTTTAATAGGTTCAACTACTTTTACTTCAATGGGAGGATGATATTTAAACCACTTCTCCTTAGGGAGATCAACATGAGTAGCAAAGGATTCACAGAAAGAAGCTACTATCTCAGAGTCAAGTCCATATTTAGTGCTAAATTCACAGAAAACATCGGTATCCATAAAGGATTTAACACAATCAAACTTAGGTGTTATACCTGACTCCTTACCTTCGTCGAGTTCCCAATCTTCAGAGTTGCATTTAATTATTTCCCATAAATCTCATTTGAATTCAATAGTCTTCATCATAAAAGAACCAGTACAAGAAGTATCGAGCATGGAGCGATTATTGAGAGAAAGCCGAGCATAAATTTTTTGAATAATAATTTCTCTTGAGAGCTCATGATTGGGGCATGAATATAACATTGACTTAAGCCTCCCCCAATCTTGAGTGATACTTTCTCCTTCGCGAGGCCAAAAATTATACATATAATTACGATCACGATGAACAAGATGTATCGGATAAAACTTCTGATGAAATTCCAATTTCAATCGGTTGTAGTTCCATGATCCAATATCATCACATAGCCTAAACCATGTCAATGCCTTTCCCCTCAAAGATAAAGGGAAGACCTTCTTCTTGATAACATCCTCGGGCATACCTGCAAGCTTAAATAATCCACAAACTTCATCCACATAGATTAGGTGCAAATCAGGATGCAATGTTCCATCTCCTGTAAAAGGATTAGCTAGCAGTCTCTCTATCATACCCGAAGGAATTTCAAAGTGAACATTTTTAGTAGGTTCAGTAGGTTGAGGAGCAACTCTTTGCTCAACTGGTCAGGGTGAAGATACCTCGAACAAGCCCCTCAAAGGATTACTTTCCATAGTAACAAGTGACAGTAAATTTCAGCACACTATATAAATTTTTCCTTACCAAATTCCACTTACCAAAGGCGCTTCACTCCCCGACAACGGCGCCAGAAAAGAGTCTTGATGACCCACAAGTATAGGGGATCTATCATAGTCCTTTCGATAAGTAAGAGTGTCGAACCCAACGAGCAGTAGAAGGAAATGACAAGCAGTTTTCAGTAAGGTATTCTCTGCAAGCACTGAAATTATCGGTAACAGAGAGTTTTGTGATAAGGTAATTTGTACCGGGTAACAGGTAACAAAAGTAAAAATGGTGCAGCAAGGTGGCCCAATCCTTTTTGTAGCAAAGGACAAGCCTAGACAAATTCTTATATAAAGGAAAACGCTCCCGAAGACACATGGGAATTATCATCAAGCTAGTTTTCATCACGCTCATATGATCCGCGTTCGTTACTTTGATAATTTGATATGTGGGCGGACCAGTGCTTGTGTGCTGCCCTTCCTTGGACAAGCATCCCACTTATGATTAACCCCCATTGCAAGCATCCGCAACTACAAAAGAAGTATTAAGGTAAACCTAACCATAGCATGAAACATATGGATCCAAATCAGCCCCTTATGAAGCAACCCATAAACTAGGGTTTAAGCTTTTGTCACTCTAGCAACCCATCATCTACTTATTACTTCCCAATGCCTTCCTCTAGGCCCAAATAATGGTGAAGTGTCATGTAGTCGACATTCACATAACACTACTAGAGGACAACATACATCTCGTCAAAATATCGAACGAATACCAAATTCACATGACTACTTATAGCAAGACTTCTCCCATGTCCTCAGGAACAAATGTAACTACTCACAAATCATATTCATGTTCATAATCTGAGGGGTATTAATATGCATGAAGGGTCTGAACATATGATCTTCCACCAAATAAACCAACTAGCATCAACTACAAGGAGTAATCATCACTACTAGCAACCCACAGGTACCAATCTGAGGTTTTGAGACAAAGATTGGATACAAGAGATGAACTAGGGTTTGAGATAAGATGGTGCTGGTGAAGATGTTGATGGAGATTGACCCCCTCCCGATGAGAGGATCGATGGTGATGACAATGGTGATGATTTCCCCCTCCCGGAGGGACGTTTCCACGGCAGAACAGCTCCGCCGAAGCCCTAGATTGGTTTCGCCAGGTTCCGCCTCGAGACAGTGGTGCTTCGTCCCGAAAACTTCCTTCTGATTTTTTCCAGGGCAAAGGACTTCATATAGGCAAAGTTGGGCACTGAAGGCCTGCCAGGGGGCCCACGAGGAAGGGGGCGTGCCCAGGGGGTAGGGCGCGCCCCCCACCCTTGTGGATGGTGGGTAGCCCCCCTCTGGTGCTTTCTTCGATCAATATTTTTTATATATTCCAAAACTAACTTCCGTGGAGTTTCAGGACTTTTGGAGTTGTGCAGAATAGGTCTCTAATATTTACTCCTTTTCCAGCCCAAAACTCCAGCTACCGGCATTCTCCCTCTTCGTGTAAACCTTGTAAAATAAGAGAGAATAGGCATAAGTATTGTGACATAATGTGTAATAACAGGCCATAATGCAATACATATCGATATAAAAGCATGATGCAAAATGGACGTATCAGGCACCCGTGGATACGGTTAGCAATGGAAAGTGAAAGTATGGTGGAAAAAGGAATAAACTTTATTTTCTGTTTGGGAACCGCCTACGATATATCTAGCATGGAAAGTGTTGGGAGCTCTAAGTTGTTTTCCTTGGTGGGAAAAGTATGCCTCTCAAAATGTTTTTATCTCTCAATTTTTGCTTTGAGCTCTGGCACCTCTACAAATCCCTACTTCCCTCTGCGAAGGGCCTATCTTTTACTATTCAGTATTTACTTTTATCCAAAGAGTCAAAGTTTTTCTCTATATTCCTTTTTATTTTTCCCTTTTGGCAAGCATCATGTGGTGAGGAAAGATCTAGGCACATATGTCCAGTTGAATATGGGTGACATGAGTTATTATTGTTGACATCACCCTTGAGGTGAATACGTTGGGGGGCAAAACAATAAGCCCCTATCTTTCTATGTGTCCGGTTGAAACGTTTTGCTCATGTGTACAAGGTGAGTGTTAGCAATCATATAAGACTATATGATGGTTGAGTATGTGGAGCTCTTACTTAAACTCAGTTGAATAAGTTGAATTGCAATTGCTTGGTGACTTAGAACATAGGTTGTTGGGTTTCAAGAGAATTCATTGTTTGAACCTTAACATGTGAATTGGTTGCTACTATAACATGAGAAGTTTTATGAGAAAGAAATGCTGTTATGATGCCAGGAAAAGTGATTGAAATTATCATTGATTAAACTTGTGCACTTTGCTAGCATTCACACTTCATAAATTATTTCTTTTATCATTTACCTACTCATGGACGAGTAGGAATTAAGCTTGGGCATGCTGATACGTCTCCAACGTATCTATAATTTATGAAGTACTCATTCTAATATATTATCATTCTTGGATGTTTTATAATCATTTTATAGTCATTTTATATCATTTTTGGGGACTAACCTTTGACATAGTGCCAAGTGCCAGTTGCTGTTTTTTGCATGTTTTTTACATCGCAGAAAATCAATACCAAACGGAGTCAAACACCGCGAAACTTTTTGTGGATTTTTTATGGGCCAGAAGACTCCCGATGGGCCATAGCAGCACCTGGGAGGTGCCCCGAGGGGGGGCACAACCCACCAGGGCGCACCAGGCCCCCTGGCGCGCCCAGGTGGGTTGTGCCCACCTCGGTGGCCTCCCGCACCCCCTCTTTGCACTATGAATTCCCAAATATTCCAAAACCCTTCGAGGTTAACCTTGATTAGAAGTTCCGCCGCCGCAGGGCTCTGTAGCCACCAGAAACCAATCTAGACCCGTTCCGGCACCCTGCCGGAGGGGAAATCATCTCCGGTGGCCATCTTCAACATCCTGGCGGCCACCACGATGAGGAGGGAGTAGTCCACCCTCGGTGCCGAGGGTTTGTACCAGTAGCTATGTGTTTAATATATCTCTCTCTCTCGTGATCTATATCATGGGCTTTCTTAATATAGTCGGATCATATGATGTTTCTCCCCTCTATACTCTTGTTGTGATGAATTGAATCTTTACCCTTTGAAGTTTTGTCATGTCGGATTGAATATTCAGAGATGAGAACACATGATATATGTCTTGCGGTATGAATATTCGAGGTGGCAATTGGGGTATCTTATTGATTCACTTGATATATATTATGGCATTCAACTCGCGGATTCCTGCAGTGATATTGGGGTAATCTATGCATAGGGGTTGATGCACGTTTTCTCCGGTAGAAACTTTGGGGTTTGTTTGTAGTTCCTTGTGTGGATTGAGTATTATGAATATGAATATGCTTTGGTGTTATTCTAGTACGAACTCTAGTATAGATCGAGCGGAAACTATAGCTTTGTGTTATTTTAGTACGCACTCTTGAATAGATCGATGGAAAGAATAGCTTTGAGGTGGCTTCGCACCCTACAAACAATTCCTACCTTTTGTTCTCCGCTAATAGGAACTCGAAGTGATTCTTCGTTGTACTTTGAGGGATAATCATATGATCCAACTCTGTTAGCATTGTTGAGAGGTTGCACTAGCGAAAGTATGGACCCTGGGCCTCATTTTTAAGCATTGCAACACCGTTTTTGTGCCCGTTTACTATTTGATACCTTGTTGTTTTTATTTATTTAGATTATAAAAATATATTTCTACCATCAATATTACACTTTTATCACCATCTCTTCGCCGACTATTGCACCTATACAATTTGCCATTGTATTGGGTGTGTTGGGGACCCAAGAGATTTCTTGTATTTGGTTGCAGGGTCGTTTGAGAGAGACCATCTTCATCCTACACCTCTTACGTATTGATAAACCTTAGGTCATCCACTTGAGGGAAAATTTCTACTGTCCTACAAAACTTGGCGCTTGGAGGCCCAACACGTGTCTACAAGAATAAAGTTGCATAGTAGACATCACCCTCGCCAAGTTCATGGCAGTAACTCACCACAGCTACAATGTCCTCAAGATGCCAGGAAGTGGCGGCATCATCACAGTTGCTTGCGACGATAAGGATGCGGTGTGCTCCCTCGAGCGTGCCTACCAGGCCGCAGCGATCGAAAACTCAGATGGCGAAGGTGCGGTCCTGCCTCCCGAGGCCACCCCCAAGAAGAAACAACTCCTCCTCAAGGGCCGTCAGGAGGATGGGGCGTCCGGCGATCGTTCCTCAAGCCCCACGCCCACTGCTAGGGCGCCTTTCTCTCTCGCATAAGAAGGCGCGCCTGACGCGCCTCTCAGGACGGGCTCGGGGGCTCTCATCTGGAGGGCCTCTGAGTTGACCAGCGTCACGAGGGATGCGTTCGGGCACCACGTGGGGGCGTGCTTCGACGCCCGCCTCCGTGAGCAAGGCGCAAGGCGCCAGGCGCTCAGGAGTTCATCACCAAGGCGATCCAGGAGCTTCTGGAGGCGCGAGCCATGCGTAGCGAGCATCACCCCGCACCACCCAGTGCAACTGCCGCCCCTGGCATGGGTAGCGAGCTGTGCGTCCGCGTCAACTGTTGGGGAATGTAGTAATTTCAAAAAAATTCCTACGCACACGCAAGATCATGGTGATGCATAGCAACAAGAGGGGAGAGTGTTGTCCACGTACCCTCGTAGACCGAAAGCGGAAGCGTTAACACAACGCGGTTGATGTAGTCGTACGTCTTCACGATCCGACCGATCAAGTACCAAATGCACGGCACCTCCGAGTTCAGCACACGTTTAGCTCGATGACATCCCTCGAACTCCGATCCAACCGAGTGTTGAGGGAGAGTTTCGTCAGCACGACGGCGTGGTGACGATGATGATGTTCTACCGACGCAGGGATCGCCTAAGCACCGCTACGATATTATCGAGGTGTAATATGGTGGAGGGGGGCACCGCACACGGCTAAGAGATCAATGATCAATTGTTGTGTCTATGGGGTGCCCCCTGCCCCCGTATATAAAGGATCAAAGGGGGGGAGGTGCGGCCAACCTTGGGGCGCGCCAGGAGGAGTCCTACTCCCACCGGGAGTAGGATTCCCCCCTTTTCCTAGTTGGATTAGGACTTGGGAGGGGGGAAAGAGGAGAGGGAGAAGAAGGAAGGGGGGGCGCCGCCCCCTTCTCCTTGTCCTATTCGGACTAGGGGGGAGGGGCGCACGGCCCAGCCCTAGCCGCCTCTCCTCTCTTCCACCTAGGCCTACTAAGGCCCATTATGTTGCCGGGGGGTTCCGGTAACCTCCCGGTACTCCGGCAAAATCCCGATTTCACCCGGAACACTTCCGATATCCAAACATAGGCTTCCAATATATCAATCTTTATGTCTCGACCATTTCGAGACTCCTCGTCATGTCCGTGATCACATCCGGGACTCCGAACAACCTTCGGTACATCAAAACATATAAACTCATAATATAACTGTCATCGAAACGTTAAGCGTGCAGACCCTACGGGTTCGAGAACTATGTATACATGACCGAGACACGTCTCCAGTCAATAACCAATAGCGGAACCTGGATGCTCATATTGGCTCCCACATATTCTACGAAGATCTTTATCGGTCAGACCGCATAACAACATACGTTGTTCCCTTTGTCATCGGTATGTTACTTGCCCAAGATTCGATCGTCGGTATCTAAATACCTAGTTCAATCTCGTTACCGGCAAGTCTCTTTACTCGTTCCATAATACATCATCCCGCAACTAACTCATTAGTTAAAATGCTTGCCAGGCTTGTAGTGATGTGCATTACCGAGAGGGCCCAGAGATACCTCTCCGACAATCGGAGTGAGAAATCCTAACCTTGAAATACGCCAACCCAACAAGTACCTTCGGAGACACCTGTAGATCACCTTTATAATCACCCAATTACGTTGTGATGTTTGGTAGCACACAAAGTGTTCCTCCGGTAAACGGGAGTTGCATAATCTCATAGTTATAGGAACATGTATAAGTCATGAAGAAAGCAGTAGCAACATACTAAACGATCGAGTGCTAAGCTAACGGAATGGGTCAAGTCAATCACATCATTCTCCTAATGATGTGATCCCGTTAATCAAATGACAACTCCTGTCAATGGCTAGGAAACATAACCATCTTTGATCAACGAGCTAGTCAAGTAGAGGCATACTAGTGACACTCTGTTTGTCTATGTATTCACACAAGTATTATGTTTCCGGTTAATACAATTCTAGCATGAATAATAAACATTTATCATGATATAAGGAAATAAATAATAACTTTATTATTGCCTCTAGGGCATATTTCCTTCAGTCTCCCACTTGCACTAGAGTCAATAATCTAGATCACATCGCCATGTGATTTAACATCAATGGTTCACATCACCATGTGATTAACACCCATAGTTCACATCGTCATGTGACCAACACCCAAAGGGTTTACTAGAGTCAATAATCTAGTTCACATCACTATGTGATTAACACCCAAAGAGTACTAAGGTGTGATCATGTTTTGCTTGTGAGATAATTTTAGTCAACGGGTCTGTTACATTTAGATCCGTAAGTATTTTGCAAATTTCTATGTCTACAATGCTCTGCATGGAGCTACTCCAGCTAATTTCTCCCACTTTCAATATGTATCCAGATTGAGACTTAGAGTCATCTGGATCAGTGTCAAAATTTGCATCGACGTAACCCTTTACGACGAACCCTTTTTGTCACCTCCATAATCAAGAAACATATCCTTATTCCACTAAGGATAATTTTGACCGCTGTCCAGTGATCTACTCCTAGATCACTATTGTACTCCCTTGCCAAAATCAGTGTAGGGTATACAATAGATCTGGTACACAGCATGGCATACTTTATAGAACCTATGGCCATGGCATCACTATTGTACTTTCATTCTCTTTCTATCTTCTGCTGTGGTCGGCCTTTGAGTCTTACTCAATTTCACACCTTGTAACACAGGCAAGAACTCTTTCTTTGACTGTTCCATTTTGAACTACTTCAAAATCTTGTCAAGGTATGTACTCATTGAAAAACTTATCAAGCGTCTTGATCTATCTCTATAGATATTGATGCTCAATATGTAAGCAGCTTCACCGAGGTCTTTCTTTAAAAAACTCCTTTCAAACACTCCTTTATGCTTTGCAAAATAATGCTACATTATTTCCGATCAACAATATATCATTCATATATACTTATCAGAAATGCTGTAGTGCTCCCACTCACTTTCTTGTAAATACAGGCTTCACCACAAGTCTGTATAAAACTATATCCTTGGATCAACTTATCAAAGCGTATATTCCAACTCCGAGATGCTTTCACCAGTCCATAGATGGATCGCTGGAGCTTGCATATTTTGTTAGCACCTTTAGGATTGACAAAAACCTTCTGGTTGCATCATATACAACTCTTCTTTAATGAATCCATTAAGGAATGCAGTTTTGTTTATCCATTTGTCAGATTTCATAAAATGCGGCAATTGCTAACATGATTCGGACAGACTTAAGCATCGCTGCGAGTGAGAAAATCTCATCGTAGTCAACACCTTGAACTTTGTCAAAAACCTTTTTCCGACAAGTCTAGCTTTGTAGATAGTAACACTACTATCAGCGTCCGTCTTCCTCTTGAAGATCCATTTATTTTCTATGGCTTGCCGATCATCGGGCAAGTCAACCAAAGTCCACACTTTGTTCTCATACATGGATCCCATCTCAGATTTCATGGCCTCAAGCCATTTTACGGAATCTGGGCTCACCATCGCTTCCTCATAGTTCGTAGGTTCGTCATGGTCAAGTAACATGACCTCCAGAATAGGATTACCGTACCACTCTGGTGCAGATCTTACTCTGGTTAACCTACGAGGTTCGGTAGTAACTTGATCCGAAGCTTCATGATCATCATCATTAACTTCCTCACTAATTGGTGTAAGCATCACTGGAACTGATTTCAGTGATGAACTACTTTCCAATTCGGGAGAAGGTACAGTTACCTCATCAAGTTCTACTTTCCTCCCACTCACTTCTTTCGAGAGAAACTCCTTCTCTAGAAAGGATCCATTCTTAGCAACGAATATCTTGCCTTCGGATCTGTGATAGAAGGTGTACCCAATTGTCTCCTTTGGGTATCCCATGAAGACACATTTCTCCGATTTGCGTTTGAGCTTATCAGGATGAATTTTTTTTCTTATAAGCATCGCAACCCCAAACTTTAAGAAACGACAACTTTGGTTTCTTGCCAAACCACAGTTCATACGGTGTCGTCTCAAACGGATTTAGATGGTTCCCTTTTTTACGTGAATGCAGTTGTCTCTAATGCATAACCCCAAAACTACAGTGGTAAATCGGTAAGAAACATCATAGATTGCACTATATCCAATAAAGTATGGTTATGACGTTCGGACACACCATTATGCTGTGGTG
Organism: Aegilops tauschii subsp. strangulata; assembly: GCF_002575655.3. NCBI lineage: Eukaryota > Viridiplantae > Streptophyta > Magnoliopsida > Poales > Poaceae > Aegilops > Aegilops tauschii. The sequence continues at coordinate 60,157,284 of NC_053035.3, forward strand.
TTCCAGGTGGCACAAATTTGTGAAACTATTCCACATTGTTTTAATTAAAGACCAAACTCGTAACTCAAATATGTGTCTCCGCGATCAGATCGTAGAAACCTTATTTTCTTGTCACGATGATTTTCCACTTCACTCTGAAATTCTTTGAACTTTTCAAATGCTTCAGACTTATGTTTCATCAAGTAGATATACCCATATCTGCTCAAATCATCTGTGAAGGTCAGAAAATAACGATACCCGCCGCGAGCCTCAACACTCATCGGATCGCATACATCAGTATGTATTATTTCCAATAAGTCAGTTGCTCGCTCCATTGTTCCGGAGAACGGAGTCTTAGTCATCTTGCCCATAAGGCATGGTTCGCAAGCAACAAGTGATTCCAAAGCCCATCAGCATGGAGTTTCTTCATGCGCTTTACACCAATATGACCTAAACGGCAGTGCCACAAATAAGTTGCACTATCATTATTAACTTTGCATCTTTTGGCTTCAATATTATGAATATGTGTATCACTACGATCGAGATCCGACGAACCATTTTCATTGGGTGTGTAACCATATAAGGTTTTATTCATGTAAACAGAACAACAATTATTCTCTAACTTAAATGAATAACCGTATTGCAATAAACATGATCAAATCATATTCATGCTCAACGCAAACACCAAATAACACTTATTTAGGTTCAACACTAATCCCGAAAGTATAGGGAGTGTGCGATGATGATCATATCAATCTTGGAACAACTTCCAATACACATCGTCACTTCATCCTTAACTAGTTTCTGTTCATTATGCAACTCCCGTTTCGAGTTACTACTCTTTAGCAATTGAACCAGTATCAAATACCGAGGGGTTGCTACGAACACTAGTAAAATACACATCAATAATATGTATATCAAATATACCTTTGTTCACTTTGCCATCCTTCTTATTCACCAAATACTTGGGGAAGTTCTGCTTCCAGTGACCAGTCCCTTTGCAGTAGAAGCACTTAGTCTCAGGCATAGGTCCAGACTTGGGCTTCTTCATTTGAGAAGCAACTTGCTTGCCGTTCTTCTTGAAGTTCCCCTTCTATCCCTTTGCCCTTTTCTTGAAACTAGTTGTCTTGTTAACCATCAACACTTGATGCTCTTTCTTGATTTCTACCTTCATCGATTTCAGCATCACGAAGAGCTCGGGAATTACTTTCGTCATCCCTTGCATACTATAGTTCATCATGAAGTTCTACTAACTTGGTGATGGTGACTAGAGAATTCTGTCAATCACTATTTTATCTAGAAGATTAACTCCCACTTGATTCAAGCGATTGTAGTACCCAGACAATCTGAGCACATGCTCACTGATTAAGCTATTCTCCTCCATCTTTTTGTTGGAAATATGCTCTAGAGGCAATAATAAAATGGTTATTATTGTATTTCCTTGTTCATGATAATTGTCTGTTGTTCATGCTATAATTGTATTAACTGGAAACCGTAATACATGTGTGAATACATAGACCACACCATGTCCTAGTAAGCCTCTAGTTGACTAGCTCGTTGATCAATAGATGGCTATGGTTTCCTGACCATGGACATTGGATGTCATTGATAACGGGATCACATCATTAGGAGAATGATGTGATGGACAAGACCCAACCCTAAGCATAGCACAAGATCGTGTAGTTCGTTTGCTAGAGATTTTCTAATGTCAAGTATCATTTCCTTAGACCATGAGATTGTGCAACTCCTGGATACCGTAGGAATGCTTTGGGTGTACCAAACCTCACAACGTAACTGGGTGGCTATAAAGGTGCACTACAGGTATCTCCGAAAGTGTCTGTTGGGTTGGCACGAATCGAGACCGGGATTTGTCACTCCGTATGACGGAGAGGTATCTCTGGGCCCACTCGGTAATGCATCATCATAATGAGCTCAATGTGACTAAGGAGTTATCCACGGGATCATGCGTTACGGTACGAGTAAAGTGACTTGCCGGTAACGAGATTGACCAAGGTATTGGGATACCGACGGTCGAATCTCGGGCAAGTAACGTACCGATTGACAAAGGGAATTGTATACGGGATTGATTGAATCCTCGACATCATGGTTCATCCGATGAGATCATCGTGGAACATGTGGGAGCCAACATGGGTATCCAGATCCCGCTGTTGGTTATTGACCGGAGAGTCGTCTCGGTCATGTCTGCATGTCTCCCGAACCCGTAGGGTCTACACACTTAAGGTTCGGTGACGCTAGGGTTGTAGATATATTAGTATGCGGAAATCAGAAAGTCGTTCGGAGTCCCGGATGAGATCCTGGACGTCACGAGGAGTTCCGGAATGGTCCGGAGGTAAAGATTTATATATGGGAAGTCCTATTTGGGCCACCGGAAAATGTTCGGGATTTTTCGGTATTGTACCGGGAAGGTTCTAGAAGGTTCCGAAGTGGGGCCCACCTGCGTGGGGGGACCCACATAAACGTGGGTACTGGGGGCAAGGCCCCACACCCCTGGTCAAGGCGCACCAAGTTCCCACTTTAGAAGGAATAAGATCATATCCCGAAGGGATAAGATCAAGATCCCTAAAAAAGGGGGATAACAATCGGTGGGGAAAGGAAATGATGGGATTTCTTTCCCCCACCTTTGCCAACGCCCCAATGGACTTGGAGGGCAAGAAACCAGCCCCCTCCACCCCTATATATAGTGGGGAGGCGCATGGGAGCAACACCCCAAGCCCTGGCGCCTCCCTCCCTCCCGTGACACCTCTTCCTCCCCGCTTGCGCTTGGCGAAGCCCTGCCGGGATCCCGCTACTTCCACCACCATGCCGTCGTGCTGCTGGATCTCCATCAACTTCTCCCCCCCTTGCTAGATCAAGAAGGAGGAGACGTCCCCGCTCCGTACGTGTGTTGAACGCGGAGGTGCCGTCCGTTCGGCTCTAGGATCATCGGTGATTTGGATCACGACGAGTACGACTCCATCAACCCCGTTCTCTTGAACGCTTCCGCTCGCAATCTACAAGGGTATGTAGATGCACTCCTCCCCTCTCGTTGCTAGCATCTCCTAGATTGATCTTGGTGACACGTGGGAAAATTTTGAATTTCTGCTACGTTCCTGAACAGTGGCATCATGAGCCAGGTCTATGCGTAGATTCTATGCACGAGTAGAACACAAAGTAGTTGTGGGCGATGATTTGTTCAATTTGCTTGCCGTTACTAGTCTTATCTTGATTCGGTGGCATTGTGGGATGAAGCGGACCGGACCGACCTTACACGTACTCTTACGTGAGACAGGTTCCACCGACTGACATGCACTTGATGCATAAGGTGGCTAGCGGGTGTCTGTCTCTCCCACTTTAGTTGGATCAGATTCGATGAAAAGGGTCCTTATGAAGGGTAAATAGCAATTGGCATATCACCGTTGTGGCTTTTGCGTAGGTAAGAAACGTTCTTACTAGAAACCCATAGCAGCCACGTAAAACATGCAACAACAATTAGAAGAAGTCTAACTTGTTTTTGCAGGGTATGCTATGTGATGTGATATGGCCAAAAGGATGTGATGAATTATATATGTGATGTATGAGATTGATCATGTTCTTGTAATAGGAATCACGACTTGCATGTCGATGAGTATGACAACCGGCAGGAGCCATAGGAGTTGTCTTAATTTATTGTATGACCTGCGTGTCAAACAAAACGCCATGTAATTACTTTACTTTATTGCTAACCATTAGCCATAGTAGTAGAAGTAATAGTTGGCGAGACAACTTCATGAAGACACGATGATGGAGATCATGGTGTCATGCCGGTGACGAAGGTGATCATGCCGCGCCTCGAAGATGGAGATCAAAGGCGCAAGATGATATTGGCCATATCATGTCACTTTATGATTTTCATGTGATGTTTGTCATGTTTACATCTTATTTTCTTAGAACGACGGTAGCATAAATAAGATGATCCCTCACTAAAATTTCAAGAGATGTGTTCCCCTTAACTGTGCACTGTTGCGAAGGTTCGTTGTTTCGAAGCACCACGTGATGATCGGGTGTGATAGATTCTAACGTTCGCATACAACGGGTGTTGACGAGCCTAGCATGTACAGACATGGCCTCGGAACACAAGCAAAACACTTAGGTTGACTTGACGAGCCTAGCATGTACAGACATGGCCTCGGAACACAAGAGACCGAAAGGTCGAACATGAGTTGTATAGTAGATACGATCAACATGGAGATGTTCACCGATGATGACTAGTCCGTCTCACGTGATGATCGGACATGGCCTAGTCACTTAGATGACTAGAGGGATGTCTATCTAAGTGGGAGTTCATTAAATAATCAGATGAACTTAATTATCATGAACATAGTCAAAAGGTCTTTGCAAATAATGTCGTAGCTTACGCTTTAGTTCTACTAAGATATGCTCCTAGAGAAAATTTAGTTGAAAGTTGATAGTAGCAATTATGCGGACTGGGTCCGTAAACTGAGGATTGTCCTCATTGCTGCACAGAAGTCTTGTGTCCTTAATGCACCGCTCGGTGTGCTGAACCTCGAGCGTCGTTTGTGGATGCTGCGAACATCTGACATACATGTTTTGATGACTACGTGATAGTTTAGTGCGTAATGGTAACGGTTTAAAATTGTGGCACCAAAGACGGTTTTGAAACGTCGCAGAACATATGAGATGTTCCAAAGACTGAAATTGGGATTTCAGACTAATGCCCACGTCAAGAGGTATGAGACCTCTGACAAGTTTCTTAAGCCTGCAAACTAAGGGAGAAAAGCTCAATCGTTGAGCATGTGCTCAGATTGTCTGAGTACTACAATCACTTGAATCGAGTGGGAGTTAATCTTCCAGATGAGATAGTGATGGTTCTCCATAGTCACTGCCACCAAGCTATTAGAGCTTCGTGATGAACTATAACATATCAGGGATAGACATGATGATCCTTGAGCAACTCGCGATGTTTGACACCGCGAAAGTAGAAATCAAGAAGGAGCATCAATTGTTGATGGTTAGTAAAACCACTAGTTTCTAGAAGGGCAAGGGCAAGAAGGGATACTTCATGAAACGGCAAATCAGTTCCTGCTCTAGTGAAGAAACCCAAGGTTGAACGCAAACCCGAGACTAAGTGCTTCTGAAATGAGGGGAACGGTCACTGAAGCAGAACTACCCTAGATACTTCGTAGATGAGAAGGCTGGCAAGGTCGACAGAAGTATATTGGATATACATTATATTAATGTGTACTTTACTAGTACTCCTAGTAGCACCAGGGTATTAGATACCGGTTCGGTTGCTAAGTGTTAGTAACTCGAAATAAAAGCTACGGAATAAACGGAGACTAGCTAAAGGTGAGATGACGATATGTGTTGGAAGTGTTTCCAAGGTTGATGTGATCAAGCATCGCATGCTCCCTCTACCATCGAGATTGGGGTTAAACCTGAATAATTATTATTTGGTGTTTGCGTTGAGCATAGACATGATTGGATTATGTTTATCGCAATACGATTATTCATTAAAGGAGAATAATGGTTACTTTGTCTATTTGAATAATACCTTCAATGGTCTTGCACCTAAAATGAATGGTTTATTGAATCTCGATCGTAGTGATACACATGTTCATGCCAAAAGATATAAGATAGTAATGATAGTACCATATACTTGTGGCACTGCCACTTGAGTCATACTGGTATAAAACGCATGAAGAAGCTCCATGTTGATGGATCTTTGGACTCACTCGTTTTTGAAAAGATTGAGACATGTGAACCATGTCTATTAGTATATATGCATGAAGAAAGTCCATACAGATGGATCATTTGGACTCACTTGATTTTGAATCACTTGAGACATGCAAATCATACCACATGGGCAAGATGACTGAAAGGCCTCGTTTTCAGTAAGATGGAACAAGAGAGCAACTTGTTGGAAGTAATACATTTGATGTGTGCAGTCCAATGAGTGCTGACGCACGCAGTGGATATCGTTATGTTCTTACTTCACAGATGATTTGAGTAGATGCTGAGAATATTTACTTGATGAAACACAAGTCTGAATTATTGAAAGGTTCAAGTAATTTCAGAGTGAAGTTGAAGATCGTCGTGACAAGAGGATGAAATGTCTGTGATATGATCGTAGAGATGAATATCTGAGTTACGAGTTTGGCACACAATTAAGAAATTGTGGAAATTGTTTCACGACTAATACCGCCTGGAACACCATATTGTGATGGTGTGTCCGAACATCATAACTGCACCCTATTGGATATGGTGCATACCATGATGTCTCTTATCGAATTACAACTATCGTTTATGGGTTAGGCATTAGAGACAACCGCATTCACTTTAAATAGGGCACCACGCAATTCCATTGAGACGACACCATATGAACTATGGTTTAGAGAAACCTAAGTTGTCGTTTCTTAATAGTTTGGGGCTGCGACGCTTATGTGAAAAAGTTTCAGGCTGATAAGCTCGAACCCAAAGCGGATAAATGCATCTTCATATAATACCCAAAACAGTTGAGTATACCTCCTATTTCAGATCTGGAAGCAAAAGTGATTGTTTCTAGAAACGGGTCCTTTCTCGAGGAAAAGTTTCTCTCGAAAGAATTGAGTGGGAGGATGGTGGAGACTTGATGTGGTCATTGAACCGTCACTTCAACTAATGTGTAGCAGGGCACAGGAAGTTGTTCCTGTGGCACCTACACCAATTGAAGTGGAAGCTTATGATAGTGATCATGAAACTTCAGATCAAGTCACTACCAAACCTCATAGGACGACAAGGATGCGTACTACTTCAGAGTGGTACGTAATCCTGTCTTGGAAGTCATGTTGCTAGACAACAATGAACCTACAAGCTATGGAGAAGCGATGGTGGGCCCGGATTCCGACGAATGGCTTGAGGCCATAAAATCCGAGAGGATCCATGTATGAAAACAAAGTACAGACTTTGAAAGTACTACTTGATGGTCATAAGGCTGTTGGGTACAGATGGATTTTAAAGGGAAGACAGACAATGATGGTAAGTGTCACCATTAAGAAAGCTCGACTTGTCGTTAAGATGTTTTCCGGCAAGTTCAAGGAGTTGACTGCGATGAGACTTTCTCACTCGTAGTGATGCTAAGAGTCTGTTAGAATTATATTAGCAGTTACTGCATTATTTATGAAATCTTGCAGATAGGATGTCAAAACATTGTTTCCTCGACGATTTTCTTGAGGAAAGGTTGTATGTGATACAACCAGAAGGTTTTGTCAATCCTGAAAGATGCTAACAAGTATGCAAAGCTCCAGCAATCCTTCTAAGGATTGGAGTAAGCATCTCGGAGTTGGAATGAACGCTTTGATGAGATGATCAAAGATTTTGGGTTTATACAAGGTTCATGAGAAACTTGTATTTCCAAAGAAGTGAGTGGGAGCACTATAGAATTTTTGATGAGTATATGTTGTTAACATATTGTTGATCAGAAATGATGTAGAATTTCTGGAAAGCATCCAGGGTTATTTGAAAAGTGTTTTTAATGGAAAACCTGGATTAAGCTACTTGAACATTGAGCATCAAGATCTATAAGGATAGATCAAAAATGCTTAATAGTACTTTCAAATGAATACATACCGTGACAAGATTTTGAAGGAGTTCAAAATAGATCAGCAAAGAAGGAGTTCTTGGCTGTGTTACAAGGTGTGAGTATTGAGTAAGACTCAAGACCTGACCACGGCAGAAGAGAGAGAAAGGACGAAGGTCGTCCCCTATGCTTTAGACGTAGGCTCTACAGTATGCTATGCTGTGTACCGCACCTGAAGTGTGCCTTGCCATGAGTTAGTCAAGGGGTACAATAGTGATCTGGGAATGGATCACATGACAGCAGTCGAACTTATCCTTAGTATCTAGTGGACTAAGGAATTTTCTCGATTATGGAGGTGGTAAAACAGTTCGTCGTAAAGGGTTACGTCGATGCAAACTTTGACACTAATCCGGATGACTCTGAGTAGTAAACCGGATTCGTATAGTAGAGCAGTTATTTGGAATAGCTCCAAGTAGCGCGTGGTAGCTACATCTACAAGATGACATAGAGATTTGTAAAGCACACACGGATCTGAATGTTGCAGACCCGTTGACTAAAACCTCTCTCGTAAGCATAACATGATCAAACCCTAGAACTCATTGAGTGTTAATCACATGGTGATATGAATTAGACTATTGACTCTAGTAAACTCTTGGGTATTAGTCACATGGCGATGTGAACTTTGAGTGTTAATCACATGGTGATGTGAACTAGATTATTAACTCTAGTGCAAGTGGGAGACTGTTGGAAATATGCCCTATAGGCAATAATAAAATGGTTATTATTGTATTTCCTTGTTCATGATAATTGTCTGTTGTTCATGCTATAATTGTATTAACTGGAAACCGTGAATACATAGACCACAACATGTCCCTAGTAAGCCTCTAGTTGACTAGCTCGTTGATCAATAGATGGTTATGGTTTCCTGACCATGGACATTGGATGTCATTGATAACGGGATCACATCATTAGGAGAATGATGTGATGGACAAGACCCAATCCTAAGCATAGCACAAGATCGTGTAGTTCGTTTGCTAGAGCTTTTCTAATGTCAAGTATCATTTCCTTAGACCATGAGATTGTGCAACTCCCGGATACCGTAGGAATGCTTTGGGTGTACCAAACGTCACAACGTAACTGGGTGGCTATAAAGGTGCACTACAGATATCTCCGAAAGTGTCTGTTGGGTTGGCACGAATCGAGACCGGGATTTGTCACTCCGTATGACGAAGAGGTATCTCTGGGCCCACTTGGTAATGCATCATCATAATGAGCTCAATGTGACTAAGGAGTTAGCCACGGGATCATGCGTTACAGTACGAGTAAAGTGACTTGTCGGTAACGAGATTGAACAAGGTATTGGGATACCGACGATCGAATCTCGGGCAAGTAACGTACCGATTGACAAAGGGAATTGTATACGGGTTTGATTGAATCCTCGACATCGTGGTTCATCCGATGAGATCATCGTGGAACATGTGGGAGCCAACATGGGTATCCAGATCCCACGTGATCCAAATCAACTAAACCATAACCGATCATCATGTGAAATGGAGTAGTTTTCAATGGTGAACATCACTATGTTGATCATATCTATTATATGATTCACGCTCAACCTTTCGGTCTCAGTGTTCTGAGGCCATATCTGCATATGCTAGGCTCGTCAAGTTTAACCTGAGTATTCTGCGTGTGCAAAACTGGCTTGCACCCGTTGTAGATGGACGTAGAGCTTATTACACCCGATCATCACGTGGTGTCTGGGCACGACGAACTTTGGCAACGGTGCATACTCAGGGAGAACACTTTTATCTTGAAATTTAGTGAGAGATCATCTTATAATGCCACCGTCAATCAAAGCAAGATAAGATGCATAAAAGATAAACATCACATGCAATCAATATATAAGTGATATGATATGGCCATCATCATCTTGTGCTTGTGATCTCCATCTCCAAAGCACCGTCATGATCCCCATCGTCACCGGCGCGACACCTTGATCTCCATCGTATCATCGTTGTCGTCTCGCCAACTATTGCTTCTACAACTATCGCTACCGCTTAGTGATAAAGTAAAGCAATTACATGGCGATTGCATTGCATACAATAAAGCGACAACCATATGGCTCCTGCCAGTTGCCGATAACTCAGTTACAAAACATGATCATCTCATACAATAAAATATAGCATCATGCCTTGACCATATCACATCACAACATGCCCTGCAAAAACAAGTTAGGCGTCCTCTACTTTGTTGTTGCAAGTTTTACGTGGCTGCTACGGGCTGAGCAAGAACCGTTCTTACCTACGCATCAAAACCACAACGATAGTTTGTCAAGTTGGTGCTGTTTTAACCTTCGCAAGGACCGGGCGTAGCCACACTCGGTTCAACTAAAATTGGAGAAACTGACACCCGCCAGCCACCTCTGTGCAAAGCACGTCGGAAGAACCAGTCTCGCGTAAGCGTACGCGTAATGTCGGTCCGGGCCGCTTCATCCAACAATGCCGTTGAACCAAAGTATGACATGCTGGTAAGCAGTATGACTTATATCGCCCACAACTCACTTGTGTTCTACTCGTGCATATAACATCTACGCATAAAACCAGGCTCGGATGCCACTGTTCAGGAACGTAGTAATTTCAAAAAAATTCCTACGCACACGCAAGATCATGGTGATGCATAGCAACGAGAGGGGAGAGTGTTGTCCACGTACCCTCGTCGACCGAAAGCGGAAGCGTTAACACAACACGGTTGATGTAGTCGTACGTCTTCACGATCCGACCGATCAAGTACCGAATGCACGGCACCTTCGAGTTCAGCACATGTTCAGCTCGATGACATCCCTCGAACTCCGATCCAGCCGAGTGTTGAGGGAGAGTTTTGTCAGCACGACGGCGTGGTGACGATGATGATGTTCTACCGACGCAGGGCTTCGCCTAAGCACCGCTACGATATTATCGAGGTGTAATATGGTGGAGGGGGGCACCGCACACGGCTAAGACATCAATGATCAATTGTTGTGTCTATGGGGTGCCCCCTGCCCCCGTATATAAAGGATCAAAGGGGGGAGGTGCGGCCAGCCTTGGGGCGCGCCAGGAGGAGTCCTACTCCCACCGGGAGTAGGATTCCCCCCTTTTCCTAGTTGGATTAGGACTTGGGAGGGGGGAAAGAGGAGAGGGAGAAGAAGGAAGGGGGGCGCCGCCCCCTTCTCCTTGTCCTATTCGGACTAGGGGGAAGGGGCGCGCGGCCCAGCCCTAGCTAGCCGCCTCTCCTCTCTTCCACCTAGGCCCACTAAGGCCCATTATGTTGCCGGGGGGTTCCGGTAACCTCCCGGTACTCCGGTAAAATCCCGATTTCACCCGGAACACTTCCGATATCCAAACATAGGCTTCCAATATATCAATCTTTATGTCTCGACCATTTCGAGACTCCTCATCATGTCCGTGATCACATCCGGGACTCCGAACAACCTTCGGTACATCAAAACATATAAACTCATAATATAACTGTCATCGAAAATGTTAAGCGTGCGGACCCTACGGGTTCGAGAACTATGTAGACATGACCGAGACACGTCTCTGGTCAATAACCAATAGCGGAACCTGGATGCTCATATTGGCTCCCACATATTCTACGAAGATCTTTATCGGTCAGACCGCATAACAACATACGTTGTTCCCTTTGTCATCGGTATGTGACTTGCCCGAGATTCGATCGTCGGTATCTCAATACCTAGTTCAATCTCGTTACCGGCAAGTCTCTTTACTCGTTCCGTAATACATCATCCCGCAACTAACTCATTAGTTACAATGCTTGCAAGGCTTATATTGATGTGCATTACCGAGAGGGCCCAGAGATACCTCTCCGACAATCGGAGTGACATATCCTAATCTTGAAATACGCCAACCCAACAAGTACCTTCGGAGACACCTGTAGAGCACCTTTATAATCACCCAGTTACGTTGTGACATTTGGTAGCACACAAAGTGTTCCTCCGGTAAACGGGAGTTGCATAATCTCATAGTCATAGGAACATGTATAAGTCATGAAGAAAGCAGTAGCAACATACTAAACGATCGAGTGCTAAGCTAACGGAATGGGTCAAGTCAATCACATCATTCTCCTAATGATGTGATCCCGTTAATCAAATGATAACTCATGTCAATGGCTAGGAAACATAACCATCTTTGATCAACGAGCTAGTCAAGTAGAGGCATACTAGTGACACTCTGTTTGTCTATGTATTCACACAAGTATTATGTTACCGGTTAATACAATTCTAGCATGAATAATAAACATTTATCATGATATAAGGAAATAAATAATAACTTTATTATTGCCTCTAGGGCATATTTCCTTCATCAACATCCCAGGACTCGACAGGGCTGCTTCTCAGGAGCTCTTCTGGCCGTCCCGCATCGGTCGAACTGGGGGCTACCCCTGCAGCCATGTCTGCATGCCATTCGGCCTGCTGAACGTGGCTGCCTCGCACCAGCGCTACATGCAGGGTATCTTGGCGGCTCATGAGGCCAGGCGGCCTCGACGGAGGAGGTGACGGAACCTCACGAGCCCTCCAGACCTCCGGAGGCCCTCGGGACTCAGGAGTCGGCCGGCTCGTGAGGAACGACCTCTGCAGCACGCATCTTCAGATACTCCAACACTTCTACAACGACGGTGCCAGGTGACTTTTTGGTTTGTTCAGATGAGGGCGCTGAAGGAAATATGCCCTAGAGGCAATAATAAAGTTGTTATTTTATATTTCCTTATATCATGATAAATGTTTATTATTAATGCTAGAATAGTATTAACCGGAAACTTGATACATGTGTGGATACATAGACAAAACACCGTGTCCCTAGTAAGCCTCTACTAGACTAGCTCGTTAATCAAAGATGGTTAAGTTTCCTAACCATAGACATGTGTTGTCATTTGATGAACGTGATCTAATCATTAGGAGAATGATGTGATGGACAAGACCCATCCGTTAGCTTAGCATATTGATCATTCAGTTTTATTGTTGTTGCTTTCTTCATGTCATATACATATTCCTTTGACTATGAGATTATGCAACTCCCGGATACCGGAGGAATACCTTGTGTGCTATCAAACGTCACAACGTAACTGGGTGATTATAAAGATGCTCTACAGGAATATTCGAAGGTGTTTGTTGGGTTGGCATAGATCAAGATTAGGATTTGTCACTCCGAGTATCGGAGAGGTATCTCTGGGCCCTCTTGGTAATGCATATCATAAGAAGCCTTGCAAGCAATGTAACTAATGAGTTAGTTGCGATATGATGTATTACAGAATGAGTAAAGAGACTGGCTGGTAACGAGATTGAACTAGGTATGAAGATACCGACGATCGAATCTTGGGCAAGTAACATACCGATGACAAAGGGAATAACGTACGTTGTCATTACGGTTCGACCGATAAAGACCTTCGTAGAATATGTAGGAACCCATATGAGAATCCAGGTTCCGCTATTGGTTATGGATCGGAGAGGTTTCTCTGTCATGTCTACATAGTTCTCGAACTCGTAGGGTCCGCACGCTTAACGTTCGATGACGATTTTGTATTATATGAGTTATGTGATTTGGTGATCGAATGTTGTTCGGAGTCTCGGATGAGATCAGGACACAACGAGGAGTCTCGAAATGGCCGAGAGGTAAATATTGATATATAGGATGATAGTATTCGGACACCGGAAGTGTTCTGGAGTGTATCGGGTACATATCGGATCACCGGAAGGGGTTCCGGGCACCCTCGACAAAGATATGGGCCTAATGGGCCAAGAGGGGAAACGCAGCAGCCATCATGGGCTGTTGCGCTACCCATATGGGCCGCACCAGTGGAGAAAGGAAAGAGGGGAAGAGAGAAAAGAAGGGGAGGGATTCGGCCTCCCCCTTCCTTCCCTCCTCCCTCCTCTTTCCTTCCCGCTCCGGTGAAAAAGGAAAGGGGGGCCGAATTGGGGAGGAACCCAAGTAGGATTCGGCCTACTTGGGGCACCCCCCTTGGCTGCTCCCTCTCCGTCCCACCTATATATATGAGGGGGGAGGCGCCTAGAGCACACAACAACATCTGTTAGCCGTGTGCGGCACCTCCCTCCACAGATTACACCCTCGGTCATATTCACGTAGTGCTTAGGTGAAGTCCTACGCGGATCACTTCACCATCACCGTCACCACGTTGTCATGCTGACGGAACTCATCTACTTCCTCGACACTTTGCTGGATCAAGAGTTCGAGGGACGTCATCGTGCTGAACGTGTGTAGAACTCGGAGGTGCCGTACGTTCGGTGCTTGATCGGTCGGAACGAGAAGAAGTTCGACTACATCAACCGCGTTGTCAAATGCTTCCGCTTTCGATCTACGAGGGTACGTAGACACCCTCTCTCCCTCTTGTTGCTATGCATCTCCTAGATAGATCTTGCGTGAGCGTAGGAATTTTTTTCAAATTGCATGCTACGTTTTCCATCAGGCGCCCCTTGGGCTGCATTATCCTCAAGCTGGCAAGGCCGCCCCTACAACTACTTCATCTTAATTCATGTACCCCTGATAAGTTATGCATGCTCAAGTTATTATGGTTGTCAAAGTTACGCCTGCCATCTCGTTATCTCTGGAGTTGCCCCTTGCGGCCTCCGCGCGTTGTTAACCCGCCTCTCGCTCATCCCGCAATGGGGGCTACTGGCATGGCGCCTGTGCTCGGCCCGTCACTGCAGCGCGGATAAACCTAAGAGACCGAGCTCTGGCTCGCGGCCGGCCCCGCGCACGTCACCTCATCGGGTCCTTAGTGCCTTCATATTCTCGCGGAAACATCACCGGCAGGATAGCAAGCGCGGCTATCTGTTATGTTTTTTGGCTAACTCGCAGGAGCCCCCGGAGGCAGGACCACGAGCGGCCTCGCCAATACCTCGTACCTTGGAAGAACGCCATGCTACGTGCCAAGGGGCGCAACCCCTCCTAGGCACCCCCTTGCAGCCATCCACTCTTTTTTCGCGCAAGTCGCTTGCGTGTTAAAGGGGGGGCCTGATGGCAGCTGGAACTACGTCGGTATTTCCGCGGAGAGGGAGGGATGATGTAGCACAGCGATGGTAGGTATTTCCCTCAGTTGTGAAACCAAGGTATCGAACCTGTAGGAGAACCAAGCAACACAACATAAATAGCACCTGCACGCAAACAACAACACCTCGCAACCCGACGAGTTAAAGGGGTTGTCAATCCCTTCCGGGGTACGGCGCCTCAAGATAGGCAAGCGGACATGAGATAAATTCTAGTAGATTGATAGATCGAACGCCAAATAAAATAAATAAAGATAAAACGCAGCAAGGTATTTTTGTATTTTTTTGGTTTAATAGATCTGAATAAAAATGCAAAGGAAAAGTAGATCGCAAGGCAAATATATGAGAAAGAAGACCCGGGGCCATAGGTTTCACTAGTGGCTTCTCTCGAGAAAGATAGCAAACGGTGGGTAAATGCTACCTCTTGAGCATGTGTTGGTTTTCCATTGAAGAGGAAAGGGTGATGTAGCAAAGTAGCGTAAGTATTTCCCTCAGTTTTTGAGAACCAAGGTATCAATCCAGTAGGAGAGAATGCACAAGTCACCTAGTACCTGCACAAAAAATGAAGAACCTTGCAACCAACGCGATAAAGGGGTTGTCAATCCCTTCATGGTCACTCGCAAAAGTGAGATCTGATAAAGATAGTAAAGTAAATATTTTTGGTATTTTTATTGTATAGATTGGAAAGTAAAGATTGCAAAATAGTAAACGAGATGCGATGTAAATAAAAGAGATGCAATATAATAAGAAAGAGACCCGGGGGCCATAGGTTTCACTAGTGGCTTCTCTCAAGATAGATTACGGTGGGTGAACAAATTACTGCCGAGCAATTGATAGAAAAGCACATAGTTATGAAGATATCTAAGGCAATGATCATGAATATAGGCATCACGTCCGTGTCAAGTAGATCGAAACGATTCCGCATCTACTACTATTACTCCACACATCGACCGATATCCAGCATGCATCTAGAGTATTAAGTTCATAAGAACAGAGTAACACATTAAGCAAGATGACATGATGTAGAGGGATAAAGTCAAGCAATATGATATAAACCCCATTTTTTTATCCTCGATGGCAACAATACAATACGTGCCTTGCTGCCCCAACTATCACTGGGAAAGGACACCGCAAGATTGAACCCAAAGCTAAGAACTTCTCCCATTGCAAGAAAGATCAATCTAGTAGGCCAAACTAAACCGATAATTCGAAGAGACTTGCAAATATATCAAATCATACATATAAGAATTCAGAGATGAACCAAATAATATTCATAGATAATCAAGTTCATAAATCCACAATTCATCGAATCTCGGCAAACACACCGCAAAAGGGTGTTACATCGAATAGATCTCCAAGAACATCGAGGAGAACTTTGTATTGAGGGTCAAAGAAAGAGAAGAAGCCATCTAGCTAATAACTATGGACCCGAAGGTCTATGGTAAACTACTCACGCTTCATCGGAGAATCTATGGTCTTGATGTAAAATCCCTCCGTGATCGTTTCCCCCTTCGGCAGATCGCCGGAAAAGGCCCCAAGATGGGATCTCATGGGTACAGAAGGTTGCGGCGGTGGAAAAGTGGTTTCGTGGCTCCCCTGATTTTTTAGGGTATAAGAGTATATATAGGTCAAAGAAGTACGTCGGTGGTGCTACGAGGGGCCCAGAGGGTGGGGGCGCGCCTACCCCCCTGGGCGCGCCCTCCTGCCTCGTGGCCGCCTCGTTGCGTCTCCGACTTCATCTCCAAGTCTTCTGGTTTGCTTTCGGTCCAAGAAAGATCATCATGAAGGTTTCATTCCGTTTGGACTCCGTTTGGTATTCCTTTTCTGCAAAACTCTAAAATAGGCAAAAAAACAGAAACTGGCACTGGGCCTCCGGTTAATAGGTTAGTCCCAAAAGTAATATAAAAGAGCATATTAAAGCCCATTAAACATCCAAAACAGATAATATAATAGCATGGAACAATCAAAAATTATAGATATGTTGGAGACGTATCAAGCATCCCCAAGCTTAATTCCTACTCGTCCTCGAGTGGGTAAATGATAAAAACAAAAAATTTGATGTGGAATGCTACCTAACATATTTATCAACGTAATTTTCCTTATTGTGGCATGAATGTTCATATCCGAATGAATCAAAACAAAGGTTTAATATTGACATAAAAATAATAATACTTCAAGCATACTAATAAAGCAATCATGTCTTCTCAAAATAACATGTCCAAAGAAAGCTATCCTACAAAATCATATAGTCTGGCTATGCTCTATCTTCATCACACAAAATATTTAAATCATGCACAACCCCGATGACAAGCCAAGCAATGGTTTCATTCTTTTGACGTTCTCAAACTTTTTCAATCTTCAAGCAATACATGAGCGTGAGCCGTGGACATAGCACTATAGGTGGAATAGAGCGGTGGTTGTGGAGAAAACAAAAAGGAGAAGATAGTCTCACATCAACTAGGCGTATCAACGGGCTATGGAGATGCCCATCAATAGATATCAATGTGAGTGAGTAGGGATTGTCATGCAACAGATGCACTAGAGTTATAAGTGTGTGAAAGCTCAACAAGAAACTAAGTGGGTGTGCATCCAACTCGCTTGCTCATGAAGACCTAGGGCAATTTGAAGAAGCCCATCATTGGAATATATAAGCCAAGTTCTATAATGAAAAATTCCTACTAGTATATGAAAGTGACAACATAGGAGACTCTCTATTATGAAGATCGTGGTGCTACTTTGAAGCACAAGTGTGGCAAAAGGATAGTAGCATTGCCCCTTCTATCTTTTTCTCTCATTTTTTATTTGAGCCTTTTCTCTTTTTTTATGGCCTCTTTTTTCTCCTTTTTTTATTGTTTGTCCGGAGTCTCATCCCGACTTGTGGAGGAATCATAGTCTCCATCATCCTTTCCTCACTGGGACAATGCTCTAATAATGATGATCATCACACTTTTATTTACTTACAACTCAAGAATTACAACTCGATACTTAGAACAAAATATGACTCTATGTGAATGCCTCCGGCGGTGTACCGGGATGTGCAATGAATCAAGAGTGACATGTATGAAAGAATTATGAAGGTGTCTTTGCCACAAATACGATGTCAACTACATGGTCATGCAAAGCAATATGACAATGATGGAGCGTGTCATAATAAACGGAACGGTGGAAAGTTGCATGGCAATATATCTCGGAATGGCTATGTAAATGCCATAATAGGTAGGTATGGTGGCTGTTTTGAGGAAGGTAAATGCTGGGTTTATGGTACCGGCAAAAGTTGCGTGGTACTAGAGAGGCTAGCAATGGTGGAAGGGTGAGAGTGCGTATAATCCATGGACTCATCATTAGTCATAAAGAACTCACATACGTATTGCAAAAATCTATTAGTTATCAAAACAAAGTACTACGCGCAGGCTCCTAGGGGGATAGATTGGTAGGAAAAGACCTACGCTCGTCCTCGACCACCACTCATAAGGAAGACAATCAAAAAATAAATCATGCTCCGACTTCATCACATAAAGGTTCACCATACGTGCATGCTACGGGAATCACAAACTTTAACACAAGTATTTCTCAAATTCACAACTACTCAACTAGCATGACTCTAATATCACCATCTTCATATCTCAAAACAATCGTAAAGAATCAAACTTCTCATAGTATTCAATGCACTTTATATGAGAGTTTTTATTGTACCCATCTTGGATGCCCATCATATTAGGACTAATTTTATATCCAAAGAAAATTACCATGCTATTCTAAAAGACTCTCAAAAAAATATAAGTGAAGCATGAGAGATCAATAATTTCTATAAAATAAAACCACCACCGTGCTCTAAAAAGATACTCCCTCCGTTCCAGAATAGATGACCCAATTTTGTACTAACTTTAGTACAAAGTTGGGTCATCTATTTTGGAACGGAGGGAGTATAAGTGAAGCACTAGAGCAAAATTATCTAGCTCAAAAGATATAAGTGAAGCACATAGAGTATTCTAATAAATTCTGATTCATGCGTGTACAGCAAGGATGATTGTGTTAAACTAAAAAGCAAAGACTCAAATCATACAAGACGCTCCAAGCAAAACATGTATGATGTGGTGAATAAAAATATAGCGTCAAGTAAAGTTACCGATAGACGAAGACGAAAGAGGGGATGCCTTCCGGGGCATCCCCAAGCTTAGGCTTTGGGTTGTCCTTGAATTTTACCTTGGGGTGTCTTGGTAATCCCCAAGCTTAGGCTCTCGCCACTCCTTATTCCAAAATCCATCAAATCTTTACCTAAAAACTTGAAAACTTCACAACACAAAACTCAACAGAAAATCTCATGAGCTCCGTTAGTATAAGAAAATAAACCACTACTTGAAGTTACTTTAATGAACTCATTATTTATTTATATTGGTGTTAAACCTACTGTATTCCAACTTCTCTATGGTTCATACCCCCCGATACTACTCATAGATTCATCAAAATAAGCAAACAACACACGAAAAACAGAATCTGTCAAAAACAGAATAGTCTGTAGCAATCTGTAATGTTCGAATACTTCTGTAACTCCAAAAATTCTGAAATATATTGGTGGACATGAGGAGTTTTTCTATTAATCATCTGCAAAAATAATCAACCTGAAAGCACTCTCCAGTAAAAAATGGCAGCTAATCTCGTGAGCGTAAAAGTTTCTGTTTTTTACAGCAAGATCGCAAAGACTTCACCCAAGTCTTCCCAAAGGTTCTACTTGGCACAAACACTAATTAAAAAATAAAACCACATCTAAAGAGAAGCTAGATGAATTATTTATTACTAAACAGTAGCAAAAAGCAAAAAACAAAAATAAAATTGGGTTGCCTCCCAACAAGCGCTATCGTTTAACGCCCCTAGCTAGGCATAAAAGCAAGAATAGATCTAGGTATTGTTATCTGAACACACATAACCTCTAGGAGGTTCTTTGTTTTTGTTAATGATCAAACTCCTAGGCAAGAAATCGAGGAATTCATTTGTAGCAAAAGGTTCCTTAATGATATCAAAAAAGTTTGGGTGAACACTTATTGATTTGAGGTCTTCATTTTCCTTGGAAGATTCACCCTTATTCTTAGGAACATAGATAAACTTGGGAACTTTGGTAGGAGGAGGATTTGAGGTATTTTTAACGGCAGAAAAAGCGGTCCCCAAGTTGGTAATAATATCTTCGAGTTTATCAATTCTAGTGGAATCTTGATCTATCCTTTCATTAACTATGGGTTCCTTTTCCCTAAGATTTTTCAGAGTAACTCCTACCTTAGATCCGTATTGGGTAATTTGGTTGTGGATCTTTTTATCCAGATTTTCGATTAACTCTATAGTGGCAATTTTATTTTCAATAATATCAAGCCTTTGCATCACATGTTCCAAAGTTAAAATAGTTCCATTGACCAAAAGAGGTGGTGGGCCTAACAAGTCTATCATAGCATTATGAGAATCAAAAGTATGGCTTCACAAGAAATTCCCTCCGGTAATGGTGTCAAGAACATATCTATTCCAAGGAGTGATGCCTACGTAAAAATTGCGAAGAAGAACGGAAGTAGATTGCTTTCTAGTAGATCTATTTTCAGCACTGCAAATTCTATACCAAGCATCTTTTAGGTTTACTCCCTCCCTTTGTTTAAAATTAAGAACTTCATTATCGGGAGTATTAACAATGATAGGAGGACTAGCCATGAAGGCGCAACAAACGACCCAACACATGGACGCACAAGAAGCAAGCGAAAAGAGACGAACAGGAGAGGGGCGAAGAAAAGGGAAAGGTTTTCAAAAATCGTTTTAGAAGTGGGGGAGAGGAAAACGAGAGGCGAATGGCTAATAATGTAATGCAAGGGAGAAGAGTTTATGATGGGTACTTGGTATGTCTTGACTTGGCATAGATCTCCCTGGCAACGGTGCCAGAAATCCTTCTTGCTACCTCTTGAGCATGCGTTGGTTTTCCCTTGATGAGGAAAGAGTGATGCAGCAAAGTAGCATAAGTATTTCCCTCAGTTTTTGAGAACCAAGGTATCAATCCAGTAGGAGACAACGCACAAGTCACCTAGTACCTGCACAAACAATCAAGAACCTTGCAACCAACGCAATAAAGGGGTTGTCAATCCCTTCACGGTCACTCGCAAAAGTGAGATCTGATAAAGATAGTAAAGTAAATATTTTTGGTGTTTTTATTGTATAGATTGGAAAGTAAAAATTGCAAAATAGTAAACGAGATGCGATGTAAATAAAAGAGATGCAATATAATAAGAAGGAGACCCGGGGGCCATAGGTTTCACTAGTGGCTTCTCTCAAGATAGCATGTATTATGGTGGGTGAACAAATTACTATCGAGCAATTGATAGAAAAGCGCATAGTTATGAAGATATCTAAGGCAATGATCATGAATATAGGCTTCACGTCTAGGGATGGCAATGGGGCCCCATACCCACCATACCCATGGGGAATTCATCTATTAGGTGGTGGGGATGGGTGAAAATTTTCCCCATGGGGATATTTACCGAAGTAATTTATTCCCCATAGGGTACAACGGGGATGGGGACGATATCCTATTCCCCAAACCCAGTACCCATCGGGACCCACTTTTTAACTATGATACTGCGGTCAACCTTAAAACATTCACAAAAAATCTTGCCAAAACAAAAAAAACTAAAGAAAACCTTAAACCTACCTCACATCCTCATCTCAATCGCCACCATGACCAAGAAGTCAATACAACCTAGATCAGCATTCGCAGGACAAGGACAACACCATGTATATATGTTGATTATAGTTTGTCATATTGTGTATATTAATATCTATTTGTGGGGATGGGGACCCTAATGGGGCCCCGTTCCCTAGTGGGGCATGGGTATGGGGGAATTTCATCCCTAGTAAGGTAAACGGGGATGGGGAGGGGATGATGAGGAATAGATGGGGATGGGGAAGTTATTGGGTTCCCCATATGGGATTGTCCCCATTGCCATCCCTAATCACGTCCGTGTCAAGTAGATCAAAATGATTCTGCATCTACTACTATTACTCCACACATCGACCGCTATCCAGCATGCATCTAGAGTATTAAGTTCATAAGAACAGAGTAACACATTAAGAAAGATGACATGATGTAGAGGGATAAACTCAAGCAATATGATATAAACCCCATCTTTTTATCCTCGATGGCAACAATACAATATGTGCCTTGCTGACCCTACTGTCACTAGGAAAGGACACCGCAAGATTGAACCCAAAGCTAAGCACTTCTCCCATTGCAAGAAAGATTGAACCCGGATGAACTGTTTGCGTTGAGACAAGAGAACATAAACGGTTCAATATAACAAATACCATAAATATTGCAAGGTTCAAATTCAAAGATTACAACACCCAAATTCAAACATTGCAAGCTACGTCATTTCTGAAAAGGGATCACCTGCTGACAAGTCATGTATGAGTTTGACACAATGATTTCCAATTGCTTTGCCATATGTTCTTCCCATATGAACTTTGGCATTTTTGGAGGCACTTCCATTCAACAGTACCAGCCGGATCTGCTGATCATACCATTGATCTTTCCTAATTAAATGTGTGTTCAACCTCAGTACACTCAGCACCTTTGCTTTGGCAAGATAGAACCTGGCGAGTGTAATCTCCGGTGGGGTCCCTCGGTAGGAGTTCAAAGTAATATTTGAGAGATGTAGATCCAGGCATTCGATGTGATTGTCGTTATAAACATCATCCACCGGGCCTAATATGCACTACAAAAGAAGAGAACGTGCTAGTGCCTACATGCAGTTTTGAACACTGCTACACGCCCATTTGGTTTGCAGGATTGGTAAAATGCACCAACGTGCCATCTTCGATCTGGCATGACTAACATGGGCATTTGATTACAATCTAGAAACATGTAACCTTCTTCACAAGAGGTTGGATTGGATGAAAAATTCCCTAAGAAAACTAGTACAGATGAATCCAAAGAAAAAATTCTTATGGATGATTGTAACCATATGAGTGAAGCAACCAATATGGGGTGGGGGTGTATGTCCTAAAATCCTCAAAACTTCCTTCAGAAATAGTAGTACATTGTCATTGTGAACTTGGGAATAGGTGCAAAAAATTGAACTCCCTTATGGTTAACATTTAACAGGAAAGGAACATCACCTCGATATACAGCTTCTTCAGGCATGGAAAGCATCTCAGGCAACTGAAAACTTGGTCCAGGTTGGGGACGATAGATTCTAGTGCCAAGACCTTCACTGTGCCCAGAGTTTCGGTGAAGCTTCGGTGGATGACAGACGAGCATACATCTTCAAAACTAGTTATAACGTTCATATCAAGAAGGAGAGGTATATAAGGCGACTGTTGTACCTGAAAGTTGTAGTATTTGACAGACCAGTAGCCCACCACTTTCAATTTTGGCGCGGAAATGACATTGATTCTTGCTAGACCTTGTTGATCAACTACAAGTAATCTCTCAAGTGAAGGTGTGTCCTGGATGACCATATTGTGGTCCACCTTTTGTGATCTCTCGGTGCAGCACCAGCAACACATATAAATAGTGCGGAGAGTCCTGGAGGTGATGTGCAAGGTACTCGACCAATTCATCGCCTAAAGATGAAGGAACTCGAGTGCAGTACAGCCGTGGAGCAGGCGCTCCATGTCATCCTTTGGGATGCGCACGGCAACGAGCTCGGGTGCTTCAATCGTGGTAGAAAAAGAGCGGGCGCGTCATTAAGGGGGGATGGCAGTTCATGAACTTGGCGAGGCACAGCATGGGCGCGAAGCGGAGCGCGGACATTAGCAACAAGCTCATATGCCCATCATTATAACTTAGCTTCTCGAGCTGGTCTATGGCGCGGGATCGGAACCACTCGTCAAGCTTGCCTCGCTCCCTGCCATTGGAACGGAACTTGCCCGTGATAAGGCCTTTGATTGGGCCATGGTGACTGCCGAGGATCTGGGAGAACCCATCCAAGATTTGGCGATAGCCATGGTAGAGCTTGTGGGCATGGAGGAGGTCGACAGGGGTGCGGAGCCATAGGGTGCGCCACCACCGGGAAACGGCGGCTGTCATCGTCCGATTTCTGATTGGGAGGAAGGATATGATGAGTATCAACATATTATCAGGGAGGTTATTGATGAAGTCTAGGCCTGCTGGAGTTGCTTGCGGTTCTTTCTTGACCCGTCTCCGCTTGTTGGCAGCCTCGTTCTCCACCTCGTCGGCGGGGACGGGAACCTCTGTCTCCATATTCGCGCCGTGCTCCGGTGCTTCAGTAGCCCCGGCGTCACCACTCCCTCCGATGGGGCGCTTCGGCGGCATCCTCGTACAATGACGGCTTTGAGGACTCAGAGCGGCGTCGAGGATGCGGGCGGAGAGAGAGAAATTGTGTGTGTGGCGAGGATGGGGGGTGCGGCCGCTCGGCGGCGCCATTAATATAGACCAGTGGGAGCGAGGCGGGCGGCGGTCCAAGGATGTCTTGCTTCCCGGTGAGAACAACTGCTTAATCTCTAGTATGAATGAAATATATGCTTAATTACTGAATTTTGTTGCAAAAAATAGATGGTGATATTGATTTTTAGCTGCATATTTTGACAAATCGCAGTGTCTCTTGGCTTAGCACCGAAGTCTGGCTTTAATTTGCATACCATAATCTGAACCGTTTGCGTTGAAGATATGCACAGATCCTGCGTTGAACAACTTGTACGCTTCCCGGTGAGCCTGCGCACCGGACTGCGGTCGCACACCTCCAGTTCAGTCAAGCAGCTGTCCACACGGCACCTCCTATAGCCATTAAAACCAAGACACGTGGCGTCACGTGAATGGTTAACCGAACGCACACCGTTTGAATTATACAAACGTTTGAGATATTAAAGTGGAAGCTATTTTTTTTCAAAATGCCTTTGTTGGCTGTCATTATTCGAGTGCGCCTTCTCTCAAAATGGACACGAAAATACCACAGCATGTCGGGTGCCCTTCCATGATAGCATGCCAAGTTTCATGAATTTCAGATGAGTCTTGGATTTACTAGAATTTAAAAACCAGGCATCTCACTGTTTTGCCGGCAATCAACAGTGCCCTAGTGTTTGAAATTCATTCCCATTTCTTGCATGGGACCTAAACATGCACCCAAGGACACAGATTTGATTTTTCAACGAATTTATATGCACTGGAGCATGCACATGTAGTTCAAATTTGAATTATGCACATAAATGCATTGAAAACTCAGTTAATGCATAAAAATGTCAAACGAACCCCGAAAAATCACAAAAATTCACACAACACTCCTGTTGTTCTATGTTGACACGAGAAAAAAACTTGAAAGCAGTAAGAGGCAATGGATATTGTTTCGTCCCCAAAGGTAGGACGTTCCCTATCGAAAACCATCATGCTTGTTGTGAGAAGCTCCAGTTTGTGAGAAGCATATACCCAAACCTGACCCAAATGGGACAAAATTTGTACCACCACATGTTGATGCCGCTCCATGATAGCATGCCAAGTTTCATGAATTTCAGACGAGTTTTGGATTTACTAGAATTTAAAAACCAGGCATCTCACTGTTTTGCGGGCAATCAACGTGCCATGGTGTTTGAAATTCATTCCCATTTCTTGCATGGGACCTAAGCATGCACCCAAGGAGAAAGATTTGATTTTTCACTGCATTTATATGCACTCGAGCATGCGCATGTAGTTCAAATTTGAATTATGCACATAAATGCATTCAAAACTCAGTTAATGCATAAAAATGTCCAAATGAACCCCGAAAAATCACAAAAATTCACACAACACTCCTGTTGTTCTATGTTGACACAAGAAAAAAACTTGAAAGCAATAAGAGGCAATGGATATTGTTTCGTCCCCAAAGGTGGGACGTTCCCTACCGAAAACCATCATGCTTGTTGTGAGAAGCTCCGGTTTGTGAGAAGCATATACCCAAACCTGACACAAATGGGACAAAATTTGTACCACGGCATGTTGATGCCGCTCCATGATAGCATGCCAAGTTTCATGAATTTCATACGAGTTTTGGATTTACTAGAATTTAAAAACTAGGCATCTCACTGTTTTGCCGGCAATCAACGGTGCCATGGTGTTTGAAATTCATTCTCATTTCTTGCATGGAACCTAAGCATGCACCCAAGGAGAAAAGATTTGATTTTTCAACGAATTTATATGCACCGGAGCATGTGCATGTAGTTCAAATTTGAATTATGCACATAAATGCATTGAAAACTCAGTTAATGCATAAAAATGTCCAAACAAACCCCGAAAAATCACAAAAATTCACAGAACACTCCTGTTGTTCTATGTTGACACGAGAAAAAAATTGAAAGCAATAAGAGGCAATGGATATCGTTTCATCCCCAAAGGTGGGACGTTTCCTACCGAAAACCATCATGCTTGTTGTGAGAAGCTCCGGTTTGTGAGAAGCATATACCCAAACCTGCCCGAAATGGGACAAAATTTGTACCACGGCATGTTGATGCCGCTCCATGATAGCATGCCAAGCTTCATGAATTTCATACGAGTTTTGGATTTACTAGAATTTAAAAACCAGGCATCTCACTGTTTTGCCAGCAATCAACGGTGCCATGGTGTTTGAAATTCATTCCCATTTCTTGCATGGGACCTAAGCATGCACCCAACGACAAAGATTTGATTTTTCAACGAATTTATATGAACTGGAGCGTGTGCATGTAGTTCAAATTTGAATTACGCACAAAAATGCATTGAAAATTCACTTAATGCATGAAAATGTCCAAATGAACCCTGAATAATTCCAATTCTTTTATGATCACTGCAGATAAAAGGTCTAGCAATTCAAACACCGTCCATGGCCGCTGTGACCCCATTATGTAATTCAAATCAAGACCCAAAATCAAGTAGATCCCACACAGTTTATTATAACCAACCATGTGAGATGCAGCACAAAATATCTTCAGACCGTGTTTGAATAAGGGACCGCGTCTGATGACACTTTGCGCGCCAGTTCTTTGGCTGAAGCGATTCCAAATTTTCGGCTTCCGCGGAAATATCTACCTCCCCGCCCCGCCCCTTACCAAGAGCCACATTTCCCCTCTTTCCGCCTTCATTTCCAAGTTGAAACCTTCACTCCTTGCTTACAGCGCCGCTGCCTCCTCGCCAGCGACCCTCCTTCACGCTGCTCGGCCTCGCCTATCCAGGCAGGTAATCCACACCCGACCCCCATCCTCCGCCTCCTTCCACATCCCACATGGCCCGACCATCGGCGCGAGCGTGACACCTTCCAGCCAAATCACCGACCCCTCCACCAAATAAGTGCCGGCCTAAGCCATGGTGCACGCAGTATAGCTAGGACCTCAAGGATCATTTGGCAGCGGAGACGCAAATCGCGGCCGCACACGCGGATGAGGTTGCGGAGGCTGCCATTCGTGCCGACCCCCAGATCTTGGAGGAGCACCTCGCCGTCGAGGCCACCATTGATGCCTCGCGCGCCGACGCCGCGACGCGGTTGGCTGCGTTAAACGATAGTTCGTGGCGTTTTCTCGAGGCTACCGTCGGTGCCTTCAACGAAGACTACGAGCTGTTTTCTCGGCGTGGACGTGCCTACCTCATCTCGAGAACCAGCAGGTTGGTGCCCGGAGCGGCTCAGGCGACTCACCACTACAACGAGGGCACCCACGATGCGGAGGCCTCACCCTCTTCCATGTCCAAGGAGCCAATCGTCATCGATATCTCCGACAATGAGGAGTAGCTTGTCTTATTAGCTCACTATAAGGACCCATGTCCAGTTTGGTAGCTACTGCCTTTCCTTACCAAATTCTAGTGAATTGTGCTATCTACTTTTACCATGCAATCTTCTGTTATAGTCTATATGTTCTATATGTCGGGCAATGGGGTGTTCAATTAACTGCTTGGTTCAATTCTGCAAATGTGATGTTCAATTCTTCAGGGTGTAATATTTCCAAGTTGTTAAGCATGCTTGGTTTGGTTAACTGTCTGATCTTCTATTAGGAGTATGTTATATTGTTCAATTGGTGTTTACTTAACTGCTTGGTTCATTTTTTGTGTCTTGGTTCACTTGTTGTGGTGTTTAGTTAACTGCTTGGTTCAATTCTGCAATGCGATGTTCAATTGTTGTGGTTGCATTCTGTTATTGTATACCATGTGAGGAATAAATTGAATTTGGATGTACTAAATACATGAGAAACAAATACAATTGCTATATTTCCAAGTTGCTAAGCATGCTTGGTTTGGTTAACTGTCTGGTATTCTATAAGGAGTATGTTATATTGTGCAATGTGGTGCTCAGTTAACGTTTGGTTCATTTGTTGTGGTGTTTAGTTAATGTAACGCCTGGATAATTAAGCTACAGTAATCACCTTCTAATGGTGTCATGTCACCCCAATTACTGTTCTTAAACTCATGTTGGTTCGAAACCGGTTCAAATTCAAATCTAAAACAAAATCAAAAACAAAAGTTTCCAGATGTCAAATCTAAAATGTTCACAATATTCTTTAAATTCACCTGATCATTGTCATGTTGGAACCAACCTCTTTTGGATTCACACAGTGTCCCTGAAAATTTATTCAGTGGACCAACAACCAATTATTTGAGCTTTTCAATTTCTAAAAATAGTTGAACACTCCCAAATGCTTTGAAACCTTTTGTACCAACCTAGGTTATTGCCTTGTATTTTTGTGCCAAGTTTTGTATTAAACAAAACTCTTTTAGTGGCTCAAAGAAAATAAACAAAAGGTAAAAAACTAAAACAAGAAAATAAAAAGGGGGGCATGTCAGGACCCCGATTCCAAGTCACATCGATCTAGTTGGTAACACCTCATATCACTTTGCGGCCTCACGCACGGAATTCCCACGGGTGTCACCTTACCATGGCCCAGGACCATTTGCGCCTTTTGGCTCACGTATATGATAGTGTCGCTAGCATCCATATGACAGAGAACCCGGGCTGACATGACTAGTCGTGAACCCAAAGTGGCACTAACTTACGGGGACATGCATACATGAATCAACATCGAGCATGTCGGTCAGCAGCGTGCGAATCCGGGCTGTAGCACTGGCCTAACAGGACTCCGGTGAACCGGGCTATAGCAGGCTAGGCAGGACTCCGGATGTCACCGCGTGACATTGCCCCGAAGGGACAGACACAGGAACGAAGTGAATCACATGCCGGCCAGTCAAGTGTTCCAGAGCAGTAGTGCTGGGCTAGCAGGACTCCGGTGAACCGGGCTGTAGCGGACTACTATGGCTCATGGAAGCACAAGACTACATTTCCCCATAAGAGAGGCTACCAAGGATAAACAACTAGGTTGTCGGATCCCACACATACCAAGCATTTCAATCACACACACAATATGCTCGATATGTGTAAATACAACATGGCATCACAACAATACTCTACGACTCAAAGTATTTATTCATTAGGCTCCGAGGAGCCAAGTATTACAAACATGGGTCTCATGACCCCAACATACAGAGCATACAAACAACAAGCACATGCGGAAGCTTAACTTGTCTGAGTACACACAACTACAAATGAAGATGGCTGAGAAGCCTGACTATCTACAAGACCCTGCCGAGGGCACAAGATCGTAGCTGAGGTAACAAGCTAAACGTCGAAGTCCACGCGGAACTACTAGCGAGACTGACGTCTCTCTGCAAAAACCTAAAATAGGCAAACGTGAGTACAAATGTACCCAGCAAGACTTACATCAGAACTAACTACATATGCATCGGTATCAACAAAGGGAGGTAGTGGAGTTTAACTGCGGCAAGCCAGCTTGACTCAGTGGCTAACCTGAACTACGACTGCAAGCAACTCTTTGAGGTGGCGCACACGACTCCACATATTCACCAATCAATACACCACTATGGATCCGCTCCCGTCTACCTACGAGAACGCCATCCATAGCACTCACGCTTATCTTGCGCATTTTAGAGTATCCACTTCAAGTTATCTAAGAACTGTACAGGCAACCCAGAAGTCCTTTACCGTGGACACGGCTATTCGAATAGATCATTTATAACCCTGCAGGGGTGTACTTCTTCACACACGCTCTCGCCACTTACCACCATGTACACGTCGTGTATCTCGGCAACCTTCAAGCGGAAGCCTGGCGAGGGAGTCGGCCACAGCCTACCAAAACACTCAAGTCTCTAGTCTAGGTTTATCGCCTATTAAGGTTCCATCCGCAGGGAGTCCGGCCGTGGTTTCCACATACGGCCTCGAACGATGTGTGCAGGGTTCCCGAGACACCAAACGGGTGCCCGATACACCGTGCCACGTGCCTACCGCATCACAGCCCACCCCTCGGGTCAGCGCTGCGCATGGCCTCCAGCATACTACAAACACCAGAATCGACTTGCAACTCCTGGACAGAGGACAAGGGTGGTTAAGAAGCCGAGAGGGTCCATTGGTTTCGGGCCCAATGCATGGTAGTAGCTATTCATGGATCACAAACACACAACTCAGTTCCTAAGGATGGCTTCAATGAAACAACCCACCATGTACTCCTACATGGCCTCTCATCGATACCTTTACCAAATTGTGTTCACACACTTAGCTCTCAAAAGTAGGACATGTTCACACACCTCCAATTCATTCCCGATGAATCAGACCTGACTCAACTCTAAGCAGTAGCAGGCATGACAAACAAGCATGAATGAGTAGGAACATCAGGGTTCAAACAACTCCTACTCATGCTAGTGGGTTTCATCTATTTACTGTGGCAATGACAGGTCATGCAGAGGAAAGGGGTTCAACTACCGCATCATGTAACAGTTGAATCGTTGTTGTCCTAATGCAGTAAAAGAGAGCAGGAGCGAGAGAGTGGGATTGTATCGGAATGAACAAGGGGGTTTTGCTTGCCTGGCACTCCTGAAGATAGTATAGTTCTTCATCGGTGTCATCATCTCATCGTCGGGACCACGTCTACTAAGAGGGAACGAATGCCGGCAACAGAGAAAAAATAGAATCAATGCAATGCAACAATATGATGCATGAATATGACATGGAAAAATGAGTGTGTTGGGCTAATGCATCTACAACCAGGGGGGTTTGAGCTCATTTGAATCAAAGATTCAAATACAAACCCAAGTTATGGGTTTATAAAGTGCATTAACATGTTTTGAGCTAAACAGCAAGTTTAAGTTGCTCTAACATGCATGAAACTAGTACAAATGGATAGATTGGATTTTTCTGATCATTTTTCATATATAATTTGTCTCATTTGGAGTTACGGTTGATTTTATATGATTTTTAGAAGTTTTGGATATTTTCTAAATTAAATAAATCATTTCTGATTTATTTAAAATCCCAGAAAGCAATTACAGCGTCAGCACAACGTCATGCTGACCTCAGCAGGTCAACAGCAGCGGTCTAGGTCAAACCTGACCAGTGGGGTCCACTGGTCAGTGACACAGTGCTGTTCAGTGTCAATGATAGGTGGGTCCGGTCAATGGACACGTCAGCGCGGTCAAAGCTGACACGTGGGTCCACCGTGATTAAGTTAAAACTAGACAGGAAATAAACCCAGGGTTAATTAAGCATGGGGCCCATCCGCAAGTGAGCTAGGGGGTTAGTTAGTGGCGTCATTAGCGCTAATTAAGTGTGCCATGTCAGCTGCCGGCGTTTAACCGCCGGCGACCTCAGATCGCGGCGGCGTCCGCGTCGGGATTGCGCTACAGGCCACGGTTTGGGGCGTGGTTGGGTTATATAGAGAGATGGGGCTGAGCCGCGTGTGTGGGTGGTGGAGCTGGACCAGATGGTCGCTGGAATCGACGCCGGCGACGAGGTTTGCGGCGGCCGTGGTTCGGCCATGCTCGAGTTCCTCGCTAGGGTGTTCGGGAGGAGGAGCTGGTGGTGGCTACGGGTGCGCGAAGACACGCTGAGCATGGTGGTGTGCTCAGCTTCGAGCAACGGTGGCTCTAGCCACGACGGCGACGGGGCACGGAGGCCGCGGTGGGCAGGGGGGCTAGAGGAGGGATTCGACGGCGGGGAAAGAAGGGTTGGGAGCAGGAGCTCACAGCGATGCCGAATTGGGGGTCAGCGAGCTCGGGGAGGTCCTGGCGGTGCCGAATCGACCGGAGACGGCCTCGGGTGCCCGAGGTTGAAGACGAAGGCGAAGACGGTGTTCGGCGGCATTTGGAGTCGCGTGAGTCAACAGAGAGGTGTAGGCGACGGTGGCGGAGCCCTTGGGCATGTCGGAGAGGTGAGGGGGAGGCTCAGGGCACGGCAGTGGCGAGCGGCAGCGACGACGGCTCTCTGTCTCGCTTGGGAACGAGAGGTAGAGAAGGGGAGGAGGTCCAGGAAGAGAGGGGAAAGTGAGAGGGGATCAAGGGAGTCGCGTGGCGACGTCCAGGGCGAGGGGGAGCTGCTGCGTGGCTAGCAGGAGGTGGCCGCGCGCCACGCGCAACGCCAGTAGGCGCGACGAAGACGACGCGCGAGGGGCTGGGCTGGGCCTAGCAGGCCGGCTATCTACTGGGCCGCTAGTGGGTTGCCAGGTAAGGCCGGGTGAGTTCTCTCTCTTTTTTTATTTGTTTCTGTTTTCTATTATTTTGTAATTTTAGGGCTTTAATAAAAAACCAAAACAATCTCAAAATTCATGAAACTGCTCAAGGCTACTATTTGGAATAATTCCAACAGTAAACATTTTAGTTCATGAATATTTGGACATTTAAAATATTATATAGCATTCAAATGCCCAAATGCAAATAGCATATGAGTTAATTCAGTGACCTTAAGATGACCTAGAAAATTGTGAACCAATTTTGTCAGATGTTCTAACCCAAGACAAAAATGATGGACATTTTAGAAGGGCATTTCAGGTTCATTGAAAATGATTTTAGTAAACCCTAGTTGGTTTCAGAGGGGGTGCTGGGGGTTCTGTCATCCCCATTTCAACTTTCTGTGAAAAGTAAACATGATTCACACATGAAGGGCTAGCCTAGTGCATACCAGAACTAGGGATGTGACAACTGGCCCCTACTAAACAAGAATCTCGTCCCGAGATTCAAGCGTAGGGTAAGACGACAGAGGGACACCAGCTAACACCATCTTCATGATCCAGATGTCTTTCTCGAGGATGTTGATTCATTGCATCACCTTGATCTCGACGTCTTGCTTTGAGAACTACATCCAACATGACAACGAGTAGAAAGGGAGAATTTTAGAAGAATCGATCTTCCTGAGGTTCGAGCAGCTTAGGACCATCTTAATGGTCACAAGATCAATTCACGGAATGAGACATAGAAACACCTCTGGAACTGAGAGGCAAAACATGCATCAGGAGGGACGGAAGAAACAGTTGGACAAGGGTTTCAAGGTAGCGAGGAAAAATTGCCATGATTCCATAACGGGGCACCTTGGGAGGGGTGACTCGTAGAAATATCCCCTTAAGTGGCAAAAGAATTACTTTTGATTCAGAGATCATTGAAATTCTCTATACCAGCCTAAGGCAATTCCCAAACGATCGTTTGAAGGAGTTCGGAGAAATGGCATAGTCAGTTCGGAAGGAAACTAGAGTTACAAAACAACTCAGCAAGCGGAGAACACATTCCAGATGATGTCGAGGATATAACCTAGTGACTGAGTGTGCTCTCAAGAACTTGAGCATTTCCGTATTCATCAAGGTTTTACCAACATCCGTGGCAAGGATCCTGGCAACACGACATCCTACCATGATGACTAGTGATGGAAGATGCAGATGCAAAGGAAGACAACACTTTCTCAGATTTGTCCTTAGCAATGCCAAGGAACAAAACATGGATGATCGACCGAGAGACATTTAGCACTCCACTTCTAATGTTCTCCTTGATGTACCAGCTTAACCCAATACCGTTCGGTATCTGGAACATCAGGTAAAGGTCTGACTTCGGGAGCTCAAGGAACCCATAAGGAACAACTTATGTTCAAAGTCATACCAACTCCTCATGGAAGAATGGCCAAATTGCTGACTCAAGATACTACAATAAGAGATCTCCCGGATAAGTGTGTTGGCCATGACATGCACTTAATGGTTCAAAAGACCAATATTATAATTCTTGGGAACGTCCCAACCATCATATCTGCCTGAGATTCGGATCTGCTTGGTGTCAGGATATTCCAGACTCAGCGTGTCTGGAAGGAAAGTTCGCAACACAAATCGACGAGATGACGTTGCAAGATTCTCAGGAAACGGACTACGGTAGTAAGCTCCAAAACATGAGCTAGTTCTGCTACACACATGTGAGCACGCTGTCCCAGACAAGCATGACCATGTAGCAGTCTTATAATAAAACACTACCGAGTTCATGTGGGGAACCATCATTGAGGATATCAAAGTCCTTGCATAAGGCATGCTCTTAAGAAGGAACTTCTTCTCCTTGAACAAGTCATTCAGTGGCTTGGTGTACTAGGAGATACATATGGAATGGAGGTAGCGAGCCCGTCAAACCATAGCATACTTCGTACATGATGACTGACTTGGGATGGTACCAGAGGAAACAAAAACAATCTTTCTCGAACTCACGGTGGCAACTTGCACCAAATGCACATGAATTCTAGGAAGTCACTTCTTCCATCCAAGCATAAGCTTCATGAACGGAACACGAAGGCATTGCTTACAAAGTTTCCAACACTAGGTTGATGTTCAACATGAATCATGGGGGAGACAAAATGCTGCTGATGGGCTCAACAGCAACTCATCGGAATTTCCATATCACTGGACTTCCACCATCAGGTGAACACGGTGATAGCATTGGTCAGACCAAAAGATGTAATGGTGTATGCTCGGGGGATCAACCACGAGTAAGACAACATTACGAACATCGTTGGTTCTGATTTGACTTGACGATAGCCCATACTCAAGTCAAAGTTTTGTCAAGGCAATAGATCCAACAACTGATCACGAGGACCAATCGATGGAGATATCATCTTTCTTCAACACACACACACACACACAAAAAGATATCCCTTAACATGAACTAAGTCAGACAAGCTTTTATCTTCCAACTCTCCAAGTTGTTGTTTGGCTTAACCAACTAGCTTAGGGGTATCCAACACAGATTCTTGGAGAATGGGTGGTTTGGAGGAAAACCTACATGATCACGAACTCAACATAGTGGTCAGGTGACAACCTGGTAATACTTTCGAGAAGATATTCGGAACATCATGAACCACCAATATGTTACTAAGCTCGAGAACAATCTTGCTTTTCAGAGCAAGACGATATGATCAAATAAGCAAGGGATTGAATAATCCTAACTCATTGATCGAAGAGTGCACCAGAAATAAGGACTAGGTAGCACAATCTATCTTAGAATGATGATTCAATAACCAACACGCTAAGAATGAGAATATTGTCCATTTACTACCAAGCAACTAGTTGCTAGGAGTATTGATTTCACACATCACGGTTCACTTGTCGGTATTTCAGTTGCAACAACACGGAACCGAGGAGCGAATGATGATGGCGAGAATTATCACTGCATCAAGAATTCATAAGAGTTGGTGCAATTATAATGACATTCCTGACATCAAGAGGGCAATACTTCAGGGTAAAACAGAACCAAAATCTGGATTGGCATTTTGATCTGCGAAATACAACTACTTTGACCCAATCCTAGATATGGATGAGGTACTGGAGTTTGTTTCTCCTAGTCATTCTGAAATAGAATGGCTTGACGGACCACTAGAGTAATAGGCATCGAGAAACACGATTGCCAACTACTCCTTACTATCAATTGACAGCCGAGGGCCAGAAAATAACTAAAGAGGGACAACTCAAAGGAACATATAATTTTCTGAGTTATGGAGGCATGGATTAGCATGTCGAAGGAGTTCAACATATTTCTTCCAGATAACCCATGCAGAAAGGTTGAACTGGCAGAGTCACAATATAGAATGGAGAACTCATCGAGAGCAGTCCTGTTGTGATCTTTTGATCCAACAAACTTCTGCCATAAGTGGTTCATAGTATTTGGAAGAAGGACTTACCACGGACCTTGAGGACTATCGCAAAGGTTACTAATATCCTAAAGGTACGAGCAACACTATCAACACGAGGTAAGTAGAGTGAATCTTGGGTCAAGAACCCAGGAGTAGAATACCTACTACTAAGTAGCATCATGGGATGCTTTCGAGAGTAATGGCCAGAATCATCACACCGGGAACACAAAACATGGCTAGATTACTAGGTGACTCCCTAAAACACCTGGGTCATAATAATAGCTCCAACATATATGTCGAGGCAACAGAGTACCTCAACTCACCGATTAGTGTGATTAATCTGGCCCAAATGGACATCGGGAAACATGGAGGAATGATTGCAAGTGCATCAGACTATCTAGAAACCTGGGATGACTCAGACAGCATAACGGCTGTAAATGCTCAAAATGATTTGAGACATCCTGCAAAATGGTGGCATAACCACTCAGAAGCACAATATCAAGGTTCCGAGACCAACTATGAACACATGGAAGTAGAAACTGAACTGGGGCTTAAATCCATCAATCCTATAAGTCTCTATCATAGCAACTCGTCATCCTGATAGATAGATGAGAAGGCCTAGTTCTTAATACCCGTAGAAAAGAAGTGGATGACTCAGATCAGAAGGGCATGAGATATAAGGAGTAAAAAGAGCCTTACGTTCCCTTCCCCAATCAATTCCCTTACATAACTAAAGCATTTGAAGACACAACTTCGACCAGTTTGGCTTGGTAATCCTACAGGCAATCAGGCTCTGATACCAAAGCTGTCAGGACCTCGATTCCAAGTCACATCGATCTAGCCGGTAACACCTCATATCACTTTGCGGCCTCACGCACGGTATTCCCACGGGTGTCGCCTTACCATGGCCCGGGACCGTTTGCGCCTTTTGGCTCACGTATATGATAGTGTCACTAGCATCCATATGACAGAGAACCCAGGCCGACATGACTAGTCATGAACCCAAAGTGGCACTAACTTACGGGGACAGGCATACATGAATCAACATCGAGCATGTCGGTCAGCAGCGTGTGAATCCGGGCTCTAGCACTTGACTAACAGGACTCCGGTGAACCGGGCTGTAGCAGGCTAGGCAGGACTCCAGATGTCACCGCGTGACATTTCCCCGAAGGGACATACACAGGAACGAAGTGAATCACATGCTGGCCAGTCAAGTGTTCCGGAGCAGTAGTGCTGGGCTAGCAGGACTCTGGTGAACCGGGCTGTAGCGGACTACTATGGCTCATGGAAGCACAAGACTACATTTCCCCATAAGAGAGGCTACCAAGGATAAACAACTAGGTCGTCGGATCCCACACATACCAAGCATTTCAATCATACACACAATATGCTCGATATGTGTAAATACAACATGGCATCACAACAAAACTCTACGACTGAAAGTATTTATTCATTAGGCTCCGAGGAGCCAAGTATTACAAACATGGGTCTCATGACCCCAACATACAGAGCATACAAACAATTGCGGAAGCTTAACTTGTCTGAGTACAGACAACTACAAATGAAGAAGGCTGAGAAGCCTGACTATCTACAAGACCCTGCTGAGGGCACAAGATCGTAGCTGAGGTAACAAGCTAAACATCGAAGTCCATGCGGAACTACTAACACGACTGACGTCTCTCTGCAAAATCATAAAATAGGCAAACGTGAGTACAAATGTACCCAGCAAGACTTACATCAGAACTAACTACATATGCATCGGTATCAACAATGGGGGGTAGTGGAGTTTAACTGCAGCAAGCCAGCTTTGACTCAGTGGCTAACCTGAACTACGACTGCAAGCAACTCTTTGAGGTGGCGCACACGACTCCACATATTCACCAATCAATACACCACTATGGATCCACTCCCGTCTACCTACGGGAACGCCATCCATAGCACTCACGCTTATCTTGCGCATTTTAGAGTATCCACTTCAAGTTATCTGTGAACTGTACAGGCAACCCAGAAGTCCTTTACCATGGACACGGCTATTCGAATAGATAATTTATAACCCTGTAGGGGTGTACTTCTTCACACAAGCTCTCGCCACTTACCACCATGTACATGTCGTGTATCTCGGCAACCTTCAAGCGGAAGCCTGGCGAGGGAGTCGGCCACGGCCTACCTAAACACTCAAGTCTCTAGTCCAGGTTTATCGCCAATTCAGGTTCCATCCGCAGGGAGTCCGGCCAAGGTTTCTACATACGGCCCCAAACGATGTATGCAGGGTTCCCGAGACACCAAACGGGTGCCCGATACACCGTGCCACCTGCCTACCGCATCACAGCCCACCCCTCGGGTCAGCGCTGCGCATGGCCTCCAGCATACTACAAACACCAGAATCTACTTGCAACTCCTGGACAGAGGACAAGGGTGGTTAAGAAGCCGAGAGGGTCCATTGGTTTCGGGCCCAATGCATGGTAGTAGCTGTTCATGGATCACAAACACAGAACTCAGTTCCTAAGGATGGCTTCAATGAAACAACCCACCATGTACTCCTACATGGCCTCTCATCGATACCTTTACCAAATCGTGTTCACACACTTAGCTCTCAAAAGTAGGACATGTTCACACACCTCCAATTCATTCCCGATGAATCAGACCTGACTCAACTCTAAGCAGTAGCAGGCATGAAAAACAAGCATGAATGAGTAGGCACATCAGGGCTCAAACAACTCCTACTCATGCTAGTGGGTTTCATCTATTTACTGTGGCAATGACAGGTCATGCAGAGGAAAGGGGTTCAATTACCGCAACATGTAACAGTTGAATCGTTGTTGTCCTAATGCAGTAAAAGAGAGCAAGAGCGAGAGAGTGGGATTGTATCGGAATGAACAAGGGGGTTTTGCTTGCCTGGCACTCCTGAAGATAGTATAGTTCTTCATCGGTGTCATCATCTCATCGTCGGGACCACGTCTACTAAGAGGGAACGAATGCCGGCAACAGAGAAAAAACACAATCAATGCAATGCAACAATATGATGCATGAATATGACATGGAAAAATGAGTGTGTTGGGCTAATGCATCTACAACCAGGGGGGTTTGAGCTCATTTGAATCAAAGATTCAAATACAAACCCAAGTTATGGGTTTATAAAGTGCATTAACATGTTTTGAGCTAAACAGCAAGTTTAAGTTGCTCTAACATGCATGAAACCAGTACAAATGGATAGATTGGATTTTTCTGATCATTTTTCATATATAATTTGTCTCATTTGGAGTTACGGTTGATTTTATATGATTTTTAGAAGTTTTGGATATTTTCTAAATTAAATAAATCATTTCTGATTTATTTAAAATCCCAGAAAGCAATTACAGCGTCAGCACTACGTCATGCTGACCTCAGCAGGTCAACAGCAGCGGTCTAGGTCAAACCTGACCAGTGGGGTCCACTGGTCAGTGACACAGTGATGTTCAGTGTCAATGATAGGTGGGTCCGGTCAATGGACACGTCAGCGCGGTCAAAGCTGACACGTGGGTCCACCGTAATTAAGTTAAAACTAGACAGGAAATAAACCCAGGGTTAATTAAGCATGGGGCCCATCCGCAAGTGAGCTAGGGGGTTAGTTAGTGGCGTCATTAGCGCTAATTAAGTGTGCCATGTCAGGTGCCGGCGTTTAACCGCCGGCGACCTCAGATCGCGGCGGCGTCCGCGTCGGGATTGCGCTACAGGCCACGGTTTGGGGCGTGGTTGGGTTATATAGAGAGATGGGGCTGAGCCGCGTGTGTGGGTGGTGGAGCTGGACCATATGGTCGCTGGAATCGACGCCGGCGACGAGGTTTGCGGCGGCCGTGGTTCGGCCATGCTCGAGTTCCTCGCTAGGGTGTTCGGGAGGAGGAGCTGGTGGTGGCTACGGGTGCGCGAAGACACGCTGAGCATGGTGGTGTGCTCAGCTTCGAGCGACAGTGGCTCTAGCCACGACGGCGACGGGGCACGGCGGCCGCGGTGGGCAGGGGGCTAGAGGAGGGATTCGACGGCGGGGAAAGAAGGGTTGGGAGCAGGAGCTCACAGCGATGCCGAATTGGGGGTCAGCGAGCTCGGGGAGGTCCTGGCGGCGCCGAATCGACCGGAGACGGCCTCGGGTGCCCGAGGTTGAAGACGAAGGCGAAGACGGCGTTCGGCGGCATTTGGAGTCGCGTGAGTCAACAGAGAGGCGTAGGCGACGGTGGCGGAGCCCTTGGGCATGTCGGAGAGGTGAGGGGGAGGCTCAGGGCACGGCAGTGGTGAGCGGCAGCGACGACGGCTCTCTGTCTCGCTTGGAAACGAGAGGTAGAGAAGGGGAGGAGGTCCAGGAAGAGAGGGGAAAGTGAGAGGGGATCGAGGGGGTCACGTGGCGACGTCCAGGGCGAGGGGGAGCAGCTGCGTGGCTAGTAGGAAGTGGTCGCGGCTCGGCTGTGCGCGCGCCACGCGCAACGCCAGTAGGCGCGAGGAAGACGACGCGCGAGGGGCTGGGCTGGGCCTAGCAGGCCGGCTATCTACTGGGCCGCTAGTGGGCTGCCAGGTAAGGCCGGGTGAGTCCTCTCTCTCTCTCTCTCTCTCTCTCTCTCTCTTTTTATTTGTTTCTGTTTTCTATTATTCCGTAATTTTAGGGCTTTAATAAAAATACCAAAACAATCTCAAAATTCATGAAACTGCTCAAGGCTACTGTTTGGAATAATTCCAACATTAAACATTTTAGTTCATGAATATTTGGACATTTAAAATATTATATAGCATTTAAATGCCCAAATGCAAATAGCATATGATTTAATTCAGTGACCTTAAGATGACCTAGAAAATTGTGAACCAATTTTGTCAGAGGTTCTAACCCAAGACAAAAATGATGAACATTTTAGAAGGGCATTTCTGGTTTATTGAAAATGATTTTAGTAAACCCTAGTTGGTTTCAGAGGGGGTGCTGGGGTTCTGTCATCCCCATTTCAACTTTCTGTGAAATGTAAACATGATGCACACATGAAGGGCTAGCCTAG
This sequence comes from Aegilops tauschii subsp. strangulata, assembly GCF_002575655.3. NCBI lineage: Eukaryota > Viridiplantae > Streptophyta > Magnoliopsida > Poales > Poaceae > Aegilops > Aegilops tauschii. The sequence goes on from NC_053035.3 coordinate 60,197,793, forward strand.
TGCATATCAGAACTAGGGATGTGACAGGGCAACCCTCCCCCTCACTGGGCCTCGGCCCAGCTAGCCTTTGATCTAACCAGCCCTAGCCCATCTTCCCCTCGGTCGTCTTATCATGTTCATGACCACGCCCGAACAGGAGCTCGTCCCCGTCTGACCAGCTCGCCGGCACCGCCCCGAGGGGATAAGAGTGATGCCTCGGGCGCATCTCCCCCTCATCTTGCCCCACTCCCCTCTCCTCATCCCCCTGGCCTCGCTTTCCAGATCCAGTACGGCCGAGCGCAACCGTCGCCGCTGCTTGCCATTTTCCGCGATCCGGCGCCACCCCGAGCGACGCCTGGTGGTCCAGGAGCTCCCGCTGATCATCTTTCGTCGACTGCAAGCTGCGGATTGAGTCCGATGCCCCTGCATCGTCTACATCAGGCCCTTCTTCCACCATCGGCCACCGGAGATTGCCGCTGCCACCCTGTCTGCTCCAATCCTCCCCCGAGCCCGCTTTGCTCACCTACAGGCTCGATGTGAGCTCCTCTCTTCGTTTCCCTTTTCTTTCCCCTCAAATTCGTCGATGTTTGGCCGCCCCACACATTGACCGCCATGACAGGGAGCTCGGCTCTGCGTGCCCGCGCGCCCCTGTTCGCTGCTCCATTGACGCGCCCCTCTCCACCCTCGCAGGCTTTGGCCGTGTCAGGCCGCGCCCTTGGCTGCCCAGAGCGCGCCAGCCCGCACCTGCCTTCGCTGCTGCCGCTCCTGCTGGAAGTCGCAGCAGCCGCCGCCGCTGCTACCGCCAGTAGTCAACGCTGCTGCTACCCAGCTGCCTGCAGACCCCTGCACGCGCCCGGCCGGGCGTGCCCGTGCCCCTGTGCCTGCCGCCGCCGCCTTCGCCCTGCTGCCGCTACGTTGTTGTTGCTCCCGCCGCTGGCTACTGCTGCTCCTGTTGCGCTACTGCTGCTGCTGCTTGTGCTACTGCCACCGCTGCTCCTCCCTTCCCTTGCTCCCCGTCGCTGCTCACCATAGCCGGCCACCCCCGCCTTCGCCCGCCACTGCCGACGCCCCCCTGCCCCGCACCGCCTACAACCACCGTCGCCACCTTCGCGCGCCTCCCCAGCGACCCGGCCTGCTACTCCCGGCTGCAGTTGTCGAGCGCCGGTGCGGACGCAGGTGAGCGTGCCCAGCGAAGCCGCCGGTGCCTTTCTATTTGGGGTCCGGCCCCGTTTGTTTAGTTTAGGGACTAATCCCAATTAGTGCTAATATTCCCCCTCCTAATTAGTGTATGACACATGGCCCCATCTACTAACTACCCCCCCTTTAAGTCAATCAGTTAAAAAATAAAAGTGTTCCTATGACAGGTGGGACCCCTGTACTATTTCTGTGGATAAGATCAAAAGCCTCTCTATGACAAGTGGGCCCGATATGTCAATTGGACCAGTCAACCCTGTCAGATTTGACTGTTCACTGCTAACTAGGCAGTCAACAGGTCCCCACCTGTCATCTCCTATAGCACCCTGTTGTGTACACTTTAGTGTGCGCACATAGCAGTTTACTATTATTTTTTCGAATTAGTTTTAAATCCAGAAATTACAGAATATTGTTAAAACTTTAGAAATACATAGAAAATAATCTGTAACTCGGATGAAAATGTTTTCTATATGCAAGTTGCTCAGAAAAATGAGGTGAATCCGAATACGTGGTCCGTTCATCTGTCACATGCCCCTAGCATGCTGAACATGGAACATTCCCCCTCCAGTCTTTTGTCTGACACAGGTCCGGAACCGAGAAAACATTTCCGGTTGAATTCCCCTTCACCTATATCGTGGAGCACTTCTTTAGGTCAACCCTAGTTCTGCTTTTCATCATGTCATGTTTTATGATGCTTTGTTTGCTAAATATTTATTATTTCTTCCCCCTCTTCTCTCTGGTAGACCTCGAGACCGATGCTGCCCCTGTGATCGACTACGTCGACGACGACCCTTCTTCCCTTTCAACGGAGCTTGCAGGCAAGCCCCCCTTTGATCATCCCGATATCGCCCTTTCCATTCTCTCATGCTTGCATTAGATTTTGCTACTGTTATTGTTTGCTCCTATTCTGATGCATAGCCTGCTTTTGTAACCTGCTCATTGTACCTTACCTGCTTATCCTAAACTGCTTAGTATAGGTTGGTTAGTGATCCATCAGTGACCCCCACCTTGTCCTTGTTGCCCCTGCTTCATCATCGACGACTCAATCAACGTGATCGACGACCAGAGCCCGACACCTCACATCACATCACGCCCCTTTTGTTGCTCGACTCTGTAGAGTTACCATCGAGTGCCGAGGGTGGAACCTCATACATCACTCCTGATGAGATCTCTGTAGTGTAGCTATTCGGTCGTGGTCATCGAGGGTGATTTCCTCCTTAACCACTTCCGATACGACTCTGTCATGCAACCCCTCAAGTGTGAACCTCGAGGGTTGTTCCTCTTACGTTCACCTTGATGATTACATCGAGTGGAGTCCACCGAGGGTGGTTCCTTAGGGTTCCCCTTGGTGTTAGACACACAGTTACTATGTTTACTATGACTTTACACTGAACCATGTTACTAAAGACGGGTCGGCCCTGAGGGTACCCGCGCGAGCTTAATTGCGAGTGATGTGGAGTCGGGTTGACCTGGAAGGTGCCCGCGAGATACTTACGAGGCGTGGCCGGACATTCTTAGCCCTTGCTGCAAGTCCTCGAGACGGGGCGATCGGGTCACATCGATCGTGAGTCTCTGCTCGTTACCGCGTGCTCCTAATCCACTATGATTTGGATATTTGATCTGAGGGGCCTGATAGGACTAACCATCACGTGGGCATAGTATGGGCGTTCTGCGTCGTATGCATCAGCCGAAGCTTAATAGACGTCAGCGACTGAGCGGCGCACGCCGGGTTGGACTGCATAAGCACCTGCCTTGTTAAAGGAGGTAGCTAGGTCTACTCACCGGCCGCCCACGCAACGTGCAGGAGTTCCCGGGGCGATGGCCAATGACCCCTAGGGGCATAGGTTTAGTCCGGCGTGCTGGCCTCTCTATTAAGCCTAGGTCGGGTTGCGGCATATTGTTTGGCTGAGGCCGGGCATGACCCAGGAAAGTGTGTCCGGCCAGAGTTAATCGAGCGTGGTGGGTAAGTTGCTGCACCCCTGCAGGGAAGAAAACATCTATCGATAGCCTGTCCTACGGTAACGGACACTCGGAGTTGTATCCCGATCGATACAACTAGAACTGGATAGTATGGCTCTGGGATTGCTTTCTCGTAGGGAGTCGAGAAAGGATCTCTGGCCGAGGTTGATAACACTACTACTACTTTACTTTATGCTACTCTTATCTCTTCTGATGCTGCAAGATGCTTGGAGCTGCTTGAAGATGCTAGTCTTCGATAGGCTAGGCTTTCCCCTTCTCTTCTGGCATTCTGAGTTCAGTCCACATATACTACCCATTTCTTTGACACCGATGCATATGTAGTGTAGATCCTTGCTTGCGAGTACTTTGGATGAGTACTCACGGTTGCTTTGCTCCCCCTTTTTCCCCCCTTTTCCATTCTTCTCAGATGTCGCAACCAGATGGTGGAGCCCAGGATCCAGACGCCACCTTCGACGACGACTGCTACTACGATGAGGGTGCCTACTACTACGTGGAGGCCGCCGACGACAAGGAGTGGTTAGGAGGCTCCCAGGCAGGAGGCCTTGCCTTTTCAATCGATATTGCTTTTATGCTAGCCTTCTTAAGGCAGACTTGTCTAACTTATGTCTGTACTCAGATATTGTTGCTTCCGCTCACTCTTGTGTATTCGAGCTTATGTACTCGAGCCCTCGAGGCCCATGGCTTGTAATATAAAGCTTGTTTTATTTTATTTGTGTCTAGAGTTGTGTTGTGATATCTTCCCGTGAGTCCTTGATCTTGATCGTACACATTTGCGTGTATGATTAGTGTATGATTGAATCGAGGGCGTCACAGTTAACTGCTTGGTTCAATTCTGCAATGTGATGTTCAATTGTTGTGGCTGCATTCTGTTATTGTATACCATGTGAGGAATAAATCAAATTTGGCTGCACTTAATACATGAGAAACATATACAAGTGCTATATTTTCTAGTTCTTAATCATGCTTGGTTTGGATAAATGGGTTTTCCATGTGGCTTGAATTAATCTGATGAATCTGCAATGTGCTTATTTATCATCAACATATTTACTGATATCATGCGGACCCTTACTTAACCTGATGACTAACTACCTTATATGTGTTGCAGGGAAACAATGGGAAGCACTGAGGTTTACAAGATCTTATATTTACTAATTGGAGGCACCATACGTGTTACCACGTTAATCCTAGGAGTTAAGAAATTCCATCCGTTTGATTACTATGTAATTTATCAATAGGCGTCAGATCAAACTCCAGACAAGCTGATGATCCACGTACCTCTTTCCGGGGATTCACCCTCCCCCAAGACGTGATAAACAGGGAATCTTGATCCCCCTCAAAAAAACAGGGAATCTGATCTTCTTAACTAAACAGGGCGTTCGAAGAGATGGCCCAAAACACGTTTAACAAAACCCTTTTATTAAGATTTTTTACGACTTGATGCAAATTTCAAGCATTGCTTCAACTTCAAAAATAATGGCTTTGTATGAAAAATTTGAAAATCAGGTTCTTTAAGATCAAAATCGTTGTACAAAAAACACACCAAAAGTATTGTATGTGTAGCATGCTTCTTAATGTAGTACTACTTATATGAATTTTCGTTGGCACCAGATGTTGTTGGGCCATTAGCATGGTTATTTCGGTGGACACATCAATTAATTCTCCAGTTGCAACGCACGCGCATATGTGCTAGTGGTACTAACTATCATACCTTTCCTTTTTGTATTCCTTTGCCCCATTTCCAATATAGAGAAGATATTTATGCACGTCCTTGTTTTCAGGCTTCACTAGTGATTACCTCTCAAACCACCTCGGTGGTTAGGATGCAAGGAAAGTTTTCATACAACACCCACGGTTCAATATTGAAGTGTTCCTGAAGAGGTCGAAGGATGGACAGTCAATCATCCACAGGCTTTGGCCTAAAGTTGCAAAGACCTTCAACTTGAATGAAGGCTCAATATTCGCCTTCCGCTTCAGCAGTTTTCCAGATGAGAGGCATCTCTCTATGTACCGTCTAGATGCTAATTTCGAAAGGTTCTAGATGTTGCATGTGAAACTTGCTGCTGGTGCAGTTGTGTAATGGGGTAGCTGAGTGTTGAAGCTATATCTTGTTGTACTATGATGTATTTCAATTATGAAATCCTGCTTCCTTAATATGGAAATGGAATATATTGTGTGCTTAATATGAATGTCAATTAGATTAGTAAATGGATTATTAATAATAGGGCAATTAGCCCGCTAATTGGCCAATTATCTTACTAATTGGGTTTTCCTATTGCAAATGGTTAATGAGAAACCACCGTGGGCGATGACCTCAGGCAATGCACACAGTTTCTAGGAATAAACCGTGTTGGATCAATGAACAATCACACACGACATTCTCTTCAAAACTGTTTGCGTTACGCCACCTTGCGCAGACGTTTTCCTTGGAGCGACTGTGTGGGATGTACATACGAATGGAAACGTTTAGCGGGGACAGACTATGTGAGATGTACTTGCGACCGGAAACAATTTCGCCATATAATTGTATTTTCTAGCTATACTGTACATATTTCTGTATTTGCGCGCTCGCCGGTCGCACACGACCTCATTTTTTTGAACGTGTGTGCCAGGAGGGCATATCCCCGACGGTTTGTGGGTCATGTGGGAAGGATCCCCCTATCGCCCACACTCACTTGGCGACGGTTCCAGATGCCGTCGCGGAAAGGGGTTAAAAACTGTTTGTTTAGGACCGACGCACCAGTGTAGATATGCCATAGGCGGTTCCCAAACAGAAAATAAAGTGTATTCCTTTTTCCACCATTCTTTCACTTTCCATGGCTAGCCGTATCCACGGGTGCCCTCCATACCAATACTTTCCAAGGAATTTATTATTTGACAACATAAAGTAATTCAATTTTTTTGCATTTCGGGACTGGGCATCCCTAAGACCTTTGCCTTACTCTCGTGCAATGACAAGTGAATAAACACTCATCTTGAGAATAACAAATCCAGCATGGAAAATATTAGCCACCCGTTACCGTTCCGCGAGCGAAACAAACACACAAAAGAGAAGTTTATTTTGAAAATTAGAGATGGCACATACAAATTTGCATAGAACGGCAAAATAATACCGCATATAGGTAGATATAGTGGACTCATGTGGCAAAATTGGTTTAAAGGATTTTGGATGCACAAGTAGAGGTCATACTTAGTGCAAAATGAAGGCTAGCAAAAGATTGGGAAGCGACCAACCAAGAAACGAATAATCTCGTAAGCAAGCATTAAGCATAATTAACACTGAATAATGCACCACAAGTAGGATATAATTTTCATTGCATGATTATTGACTTTCGTGCATGCATAGGGAATCACAAACCTTAACACCAATATTCTTACTAGAGCACAATTACTCATCATATCTCAAAACTATTAATAAGAATCAAGTTTATTTTGTCCAATGATCTTCATGCATTTTCTTTTACTTTATCCTTCTTGGATATCTATCACTTTGGGACTAATTTTCATGTGTTTCTTTTCATAAGCTCAAACAAATATAAGTGAAGATCATGAGCATAACAAATTTTCTTTCTCTCAAAATAATCTAAGTGAAGCAAGAGAGAATTTCTTCAAAATTACTAACTCTCAAATAAATCTAAGTGAAGCAAGAGAGAATTTCTTCAAAAATAGTAAGCACATCGTGCTCAAAAAGATATAAGTGAAGCAATAGAGCAAGTCCTAGCTCATAAAAAAATTGAAGTGAAGCATAGAGAGCAATTTTAACAAGTCATGATATAATTTTGGCTCTCTCAAATAGGAGTGTCCAGCAAGGATTGATGACTTAAAACACAAAATAAAACAAGCAAAGACACATATCATACAAGACGCTCCAAGCAAAACACATGTCATGTGACGAATAAAAATATAGCCTCGAGTAAAATACCGTAGTTGTTGGAAGAAAGCGGGGATGCCACTCAGGGGCATCCCCAAGCTTAGTTAGTTGCTCATTCTTGGATAATAGCTTGGGATGTCGGGGCATCCCCAAGCTTAGGCTCTTACATCCTTCCTTCATCCATCGTAAGATAACCCAAAACTTGAAAACTTCAATCACACAAAACTCAACAAAACCTTCGTGAGATCCGTTAGTGTAAGAAAAATAAACCACTACTATAAGTGTTGTATCAAACCAATTCTTATTTTGTTTCTGTATTATATCTACTGTATTCCAACTTTTCTATGGCAAAAACGCTTCAAAGAAAACCATAGAGCCATCAAAATAAGCAGACAACAGAAAGAAAACAGAATTTGTCAAAACAGAACAGTTTGTAGCAATCTAACTTAAACGAATACTTCTGGATATCTAAAAATTCTACCAAAATAGGACGACTACGGAAATTTGTATATTAATCTTCTGCAAAATGAATCAGGGCAAAATCTCTTTCTGGATAAAAATGAGAATTAATTTCATGAGCACAAAATTTATGTCTTTTTCAGCAAGATCAAACAACTATCACCCAAGAAGATCCTATTGGTTCTACATGGCACAAACACTAATTAAAACATAAAAACACAACATAACAGTAGCATAATTGTGCTAACACTCAAGAACAGAAAGAAAAAAGCAAAAATAAGTTCTATTGATTGGGTTGCCACCCAACAAGCGCTATAGGTTTACGCCCTTAGCTAGGCATAAAGCAACGATCTAAGTTTTGTCATCTTTGGTTCAAGATCCATAAGATGCTATAACATCCCAAAATTCTAAATTTTGGAATGTTATATTAAATAATTAATTATGATTGTTTGTTTGTTATGCGATTGATTGTGTGAAATTGAGTGGAAATTGAAACTATTTGAAAGTTGCATGAGAGGGAATAAAAGGACTTTCCCAAAACTTTTCATCTTGCATTTTTATCTTCCTGAATTCAAATTCATTTCATCAAAAAACCCTAGAGTGAAGATAATATGACTTCTTCCATTTAAAGAAATGAAAAGGGGTTTGAAAATGATTTGAATTCCATTTGAAATATTTCAAATTTAGAAACTTTAAGAACTCAATGAGTTCACGAGGGAAGATCAAATGACTTCTTCAAATTCAAAGAAAGAGAGTCGGAAGTTTCAAAGGAATAATTTGAAGTCACTTTGAAGTTATTTGAATTTCCAAATTTCAAATCCTCTTGGGAGTTATTTGGTTTTTATTTCAAATTATTTTTCTCCTAGAAATAAATAAATGGAAATAAGGGTAAAATGATTCCCTTCAATAGAAAATTAGGAGAAAATAAATTTGAAATCATTTTGCTATTTTAAAAATGATTTTTATTGATTTTAAATGCAACAATAGCACTGTTTGACTTTTATGATTTTTTGGATTTTATTTGAACTTTAGAAATAGTTCACCTTATTCTTGGTATTTTTCTGATCATTTTGGTATATGATATGCCTATGTATAATTTTTATTTAATTTACTTATGTTGGAGTTTTCTTTCTGTTTAAAAAAAAGCACGCGCGCGCGAGCCCACCGGCCCAGCCACAGGCCAGCGAGGCCAAGGCCCAGCCGCAGAGCTAGGGCAGCCAGCGGCCAGCCACGCAAGCGCCAGGACGCCAGCGTCCCAGCGTCGCACGCACGAGCCGCCCGCTCCTCCCTTCGCTCGCTACCTGCTGCTGCCGCTGACGCATGGGGCCTGCCCATCGTCCCTAACCTCCCGCTCGGATAAGCATGCAGCACCGTGCATGCACGCCGTAACCGCCGCACCTCGCCTGCGGGGATAAGGCTTATCCCGTAGCCCCGACCACCCCTCTCCGCGCCTATATAAGCCCCGGAGCCCCCTCTTTCCATTATGCCACTTCGCATCGTCCCTCGCTCCTCACAGCCGCCGCGCTACCGCGTTGGATCTCGCTGGAGCCTGAGAATCTCGCCCGAGTTTTCTGTCGCCGTAGACTCCCCTACCTTCATTTTGTTTCTGTCAATCTTCGTTACTCGCCAAGGCGCATCTTGTTGACATGTTTTTGGCACCAAGGTCTCGCTGGAACCGCCGCCCCAACGACCTGCGTCCTCGCCGGAGCACGGAGGCGTCGCCCCCGCGCAGCACCATCCCGGCCACCCCGACACGCACCACCACCAGCACCACCGCGACCCCACGCCGCGCTGGTCCTGTTCGCCTTCTACCCCGCCGAGGAGCAACGCAACCGCCGCCCCGCCACCGCCCGAAGCCAGCACCGCCGTCTCCTGTACGTCATCGTCGCACGCTGTGAGCCGCTCGCCCTCGCTTGTTTTTTGTTATCTATTAACCGTGGTTTCATCAAGCCGTACGGTTTTAGTGAAAACCGGTCTCCGGTTTTCCTTTTATTTAGCCGTGGTTGTTATTTTTCCTATTTAGCGGCTAATCGCTCTATAAGCATCGCAGCGAACAACTTGCAGCCTATAGAAATCTGCCATGTGGCCAGGACTTGTTCGTGATTACTTTCTTCACCGTTCAGTCCCTGGAATTAGCAGATTAGCCCCTAAACTTAGAATAGCCACAACTTTTTAACCGTAGATCCAAACTCGATGAAACCAGCGGCAAATTCTTCGCATTGATTAGATATATCCAGTAGTATCATCTTCGTAAACTTATGTCAGATTCAAATTTGAACTTATTCAGATTTGAATTCAAACTTCAAATGGCCATATCTCCTAAACCTTAGATCCGATTAAGTTGTTTCTTTTTGCGTTTCGTCACCGTAGCCAAACCCTACCACCTAGACTTTTGTCACAATAATTTTCACACACTAGGTTATGTCCATTAATATTTTACTCATATGCCTAGTATGCACTATGGTCCACATCACATTTTTTAACCATATGTCATACGTTGCTTTTGCACTTAGTAAATTCTGTGATAGTTGAGTGTGTTTGGATTTTCCGAGCCTTTTCATGTTGCATGTTATTTGGTTTTCCGAAATGATTGCTTATGTGAATGCAATGTTTGACTTCATAGATTTTCATCGGAGAGTGATGAATAGTTCTATTAAGTAAATTTCTGAGAGCAATATAATCTTCATCAACTTTACCAGGCAAGTTCACATTTGACCATTCTTCCAATTACCTATGTTTTATTTATGCACTTAGTCCTTTGCGGTAGGATTGCATGGTAGGAATCTTATGATGGCTATGTGTTTACCTAGTAGTTCATTTGAGGTAGGTCTGCACCATACAACCTTGTCACCACCGTGTAAGTTTATTTCTGCCTCGCAAATTTAGACGTGGATTGGGAAGTGTTCATGGCGAGACTTGAGTGACAAAGTAATAATCAGGACCAAGACTTGTAAATGAACTACCTGGGCGGTATTTGGTTTGAATGGTGGCAAAGTACAGTGGGAGCATGCATGGTTAATCCATGGTGGTGCACCACTAGTGGTCGGCCGCCCAGGCTCAAAGAGATCAATCGTATTCTCATGTCTAGAAGCTTATGTGTGCAGCCACAAGCCAATATGGGCTCTGGCTTAGTTGAGTAGTTAGTGTGACCCCTTCCGGGATGGGCTAGCTGATGTAGAATGAGTAGGTGTACCGGCCTATCCGTGGGTTAGGGGGAAATACTTTCGAAAGACTATGTCTCGGTCATCTTGTTCTCAAACACCAGGCAGTGCGAGAATTTCAAGGGAGGCAATCAAGTCTTGTGGGGAAAAGTGCGCAAACCTCTGTAGAGTGTTAAAACCTAATCGATTAGCCGTGTCCCCGGTTACGGACAACTTGAGCATCTAGTAGTGGAAATGCTGGGAGATCTCATCACTCTTAATTTAAACAGTTGGGTTTTAAATGAAACTTGGGATTGGATTGAGTTGGGTTTGCCAACTCGTCCTATGCTATACTGTAGTGATAGAATAATATCTTTTATTCTAGGGAAAAACTAGCTTTATGCAAAAACTAAACTTAGAGCTTTCCACCAGCCAAATTGCATGTACAAATAGGTTCATTATTCTTATGATGTGACTTGCCAGTACATTCAATGTACTGACCTACACGGCTGCAACGTCTTATGTTGCAGGAATTTCTACGATGGGTAAGACTTACGTTGTAGGGTTATGGTCTATACTCAACTTGCCATTGGTGTTGGTGGGACTCCACACCCGTTCGATTATTTCCACTAAGACTTATGAGGTATATATCAGTTTTATGTTATATATACATGTGATTGCACTTTGATATACACATTGATGTACTGTGTATGCCAGCATACCGATCCAGGGATGGCACGGATACACAGAGGCTTGACCGTTTGAGGTCGGGTCGCTACAAACATGGTATCAGAGCACATGTTCACTGTAGGACGTGACCCTAGAAACTGGAAAGCCCTTAGGAAAGGATTTCTCTAAAACTTTATTTTCAAAAAGATCCATTACCTCTCTTCCTTTTTGAGCTTTATCAAATCTTTCCTTTTACCCCAAATAGTTAGACAATACCCCTTTTCCCTTTGACCACACGGAGGATCAACTGATGAGACCACTCCGAGAAGGACAAGGTATCATACTTCACCATACACTGAAGAATTAATGCTACGACAGTCGAAGACTCGAAGAATATGAAGACACGGAAGAATTCCAAGAATTATATGACCTTTAGAAGACCAAACCCTTGCTGTATACTCACGTTAGATGCGATGATTTGTGAGCTATCATATTTTGTGTGTGTTTTCCGACAGCAACAAATAAAACCATTTACAAAACTATATTGTTTGTATTGTGTGTATCTCTCTCTATCCCTCTCCCGTATCTCATCCCAAAACCCTTGGACCCAATACATGATGAATGAAGATGAGCTTGTATTCTCTGGACTGATCACTCAGTGGGAGGCAGAGCTATGGATTCAAAACATGGAGAATCACTTCGGGAGCAATTTAGTTGCATCAATTCACTCTTCAGTACTTTACAAAAAGTACTGCAACCTGGTGGAGAATGCATCAGGCCATACAAGGATGTAATGGAGCAAAAACTTGGGAGGAATTGAAGAAGAATCTGTTGGGATCCCGTCTTATCCGGAAGCATGGTGATAACCCGACGAAGAAACCTTGTGCCTGCAAGATATGCGGAGAAATAGGACACACCCATGAAGAACACAAGGATGGATGCCATCAGTGCGAAGGAAATCACCGAGCTGAAGAATGCCCAACTAGGCAGGTTACTTGTTTCTTGTGTGAAGGAACTACGCACTACCCTGCCCAGTGTCATATTTACCCCAAGGTACAAGAAATTACCAAGCAGCAGAAGGAAGCAATGAAAGAAGCCCTCAGGGAAAGTTTAAAAGAACTTGTGATGAAGGAAGATGTTGACAACCCTAATGGAGAAGGCCTAAACAGATTTTACTCCAATGTGTGCTATTCATGTGGAGAAGAAGGACATTTTTCACTGTATTGCATGAAGCAAAGCCAAGAGTATCTGGGAGACTTCCCGACAGAAGAAGTGGAGTTTGATCCACAAGAGTTAGAAGAATTGATCGAAAAGAAGAAGTCCAGGAAGAGAAGGAGCATGTGTCCCCAGAACAACCCAATTTCTGCAGGAAAGGACCTGAGTCATATCACTTGTTACAGGTGCAAGGATTTAGGTCATTACGCTAGCAAATGCCCAGCAAGGAAGCCAAGAACCCAAGGAACCAAGATAGCCACCAGGAAGCCCCTGGATTTGTCTGAAGTCATTTGTTTACGCTGCAAAGGAGTAGGACATTTTGCCAAAGAATGTTCAGACCCGAGGAAAGCTTGAGCAGAGTAGTTGAGATCTTGATATCGGAATAAAGCATGTAATAAATGTGGAATATACTTTTATTTTCATTGAGGATGTTGAGTTGAGTTATGAAATGGAAATTGTAATAGCTCATGAAGCAATAAAAGTTGATGTGGTTGGAATCTCATATGAGATGTTATGAGTTCTTGTTGATTATGAGTGCCTCTCTCACTATGTCACCCAAACTTAAACCTTGAACCCATGGACAAGCTGACCCAAACCTTTCCCAAAAAAAACCACATTTCACCCAAGGAAATACATACAGTATCCTGAGTACCCCTTCTATATTAAACCTGCAGATGACAACCCTTTACGAGTCTTTTCTCAAGGGCCCGGGAACGATCATGCCCCTGACTAGTGATCAGGATTACCTGAAGATCCTGAAGGACATGATGAAGCATATTCATCTTGAAGGAGATGTAGCCTACAAAGGTTATCCTTTCATGGAGAATGGAGTTGAACTTTGGTACGTGGAGGTACACCTCCACCGTGTGAAGGGAGTTTGACCAAAGACTATGGGGCAATACTTTTTCATTTCTTGAGTACCACGAGCAACATTCTTCGACTCTGTTCATGAAGCTGCTATGGAAGCCATACATCAGATTGGAGAAATACTAGAAGCAAGACTCCGTCACACTCAGGAATACCTGAGGGAAGTGCATGCAGAGATGATGGAGATGAAACTCATGGCCACCAAGATGAAGCAAAACATCGATGATTTGAAGGATCACATCGCACAATTCTAGTGGGACTGAAGCATCTTCAAGTAGGGCAAATGAATAAAGATGGAAGTAATGCTTGACCATACCAAACTATGTGGATGGCAACATTTGTAATAAAGTAATTTTGGAACCTGAGTTTTGAGTAGTGGTTAAGGATGTAATATAGGATTTGATATGAAGAGAATATGAATTATGGATGAACCAGTACATTTTGTTTTAATGGTAAAACCCTGTGTGAACACTAGACCGATGGAAAGGAAAATGTTGTTCCATAGGTGCAATTTGGACAAAATAAGTTGGAGTTTTATTTTACTTATCATGGTTACCCCAAGAGTATGAGGGAATGAAGTAGTATTGGATTTAAAGGAGATGAAATGTTGGGATAAGGAACAATAGTAACTCCAAGGATGGGTTAAAGTTATACAAGTGTTGACGTGGGCCATAACCCACAGGAACCAGGATTTAAAAAGGAACAAGCACAACCTTGTTGCAGGAAGAATTCTGAAAGAAGCTGTGATTTCATCAGTAGACGTTTCCTAGGAGGTTACGTAAACCCGAGAGTTGTGAAGAAACGATAGAGGTTTTGTTTTGCTTGTAGAACCAATGGATTTACCCGAACGCGGTTCATGGAGAAGAGAAGTTCTGCAATGCTTGTGAGGATGCCCAAGTGTTAGAATATGTGATTCACTATGTACGTATGTTGTAATGATTCAAGTACGGGATGGATTGGCCCCCATACCGGAGACTTCTATCATGAACTATCATATGTTGATGGAAAATCAGAGAGCCTTAAACCCTAGAAGAGTGTCGACACGACAAACCAAAAGCCTTAGGATGGCAGGACGATGGAAACCTCGTACAGGCACCTGTTGCCAATCGTAGGTTATGCGGTGAGGTTCAACCCAGACCCATTTCCTGTAGGAGAAACAAAAAATTGTCGACCACCATGAGGTTTTCGATAGTTTTTTAGCATTGGCGCCAGATCTGTCAAGACTCAGAAGGATCTTATTTTCATGCAAGGGCTCCAGATTTTGGGCAAAAGGCCATGCCCTTACCGGGAGAGCACAAGTGAAGGAGTTATCTCGAAGAATATGAGAAGACCGACACCATCAACGCAAAGGATGGAGTACATGAGTTTTGCTGGAACCGTAACCATGCTTCTAAGGGTGGTAGCACCCCATACCTTGTGTTGATGAATGGATTTTCAAGGAGACCCCCAAACCTAACCTTCTTTCTAACCTCTCCGAATCTCGAGGACGAGATTCATTTTAAGGGTGGTAGTTTGTAACATCCCAAAATTCTAAATTTTTGAAATGTTATATTAAATAAATAATTATAATGTTTGTTTGTTGTGTGATTGATTGTGTGAAATTGAGTGGAAATTAAAACAATTTGGAAGTTGCATGAGAGGGAATAAAAGGACTTTCCAAAACTTTTCATCTTTCATTTTTATCTTCCTGAATTCAAATTCATTTCATCACAAAACCCTAGAGTGAAGATAATATGACTTCTTCCATTTAAAGAAATGAAAAGGGGTTTGAAAATGATTTGAATTCCATTTGAAATATTTCAAATTTATAAACTTTAAGCAACTCAATGAATTCATGAGGGAAGATAAAATGACTTCTTCAAATTCGAAGAAAGAGAGTTGGAAGTTTCAAAGGAATAATTTGAAGTCACTTTGAAGTTATTTGAATTTCCAAATTTCAAATCCTCTTGGGAGTTATTTGGTTTTTATTTCAAATTATTTTTATCCTAGAAATAAATAAATGGAAATAAGGGTAAAATGATTCCCTTCAATAGAAAATTAGGAGAAAATAAATTTGAAATCATGTTGCTATTTAAAAAATGATTTTTATTGATTTTAAATGCAACAGTAGCACCATTTGACTTTTATGTTTTTTTGGATTTTATTTGAACTTTAGAAATAGTTCACCTTATTCTTGGTATTTTTCTGATCATTTTGGTATATGATATGCCTATGTATAATTTTTATTTAATTTACTTCTGTTGGAGTTTTCTTTCTGTTTAAAAAAACGCACGCGCGCGCGAGCCCCCCGGCCCAGCCACAGGCTAGCGAGGCCAAGGCCCGGCCGCAGAGCTAGGGCAGCCAGCGGCCAGCCACGCAAGCGCTAGGAGGCCAGCGTCCCAGCGCCGCACGCACGAGCCGCCCGCTCCTCCCTTCGCTCGCTACCTGCTGCTGCCGCTGACGCATGGGGCCCGCCCATCGTCTCTAACCTCCCGCTCGGATAAGCACGCAGCACCGTGCGCGCACGCCGCAACCGCCGAACCTCGTCTTCGGGCATAAGGCTTATCCCGCAGCCCCGAGCACCCCTCTCCGCGCCTATATAAGCCCCGGAGCCCCCTCTCTCCATTCTGCCACTTTGCATCATCCCTCTCTCCCACAGCCCCCGCACTGCCGCGTTGGATCTCGCCGGGGCCGGAGTATCTCGCCGGAGTTTTCCGTCGCCGTAGACTCCCCTACCTTCATTTTTTTTCTGTCAATCTTCGTTACTCGCTGAGGTGCATCTTGTTGACATGTTTTTGCCGCCTAGATCTCGCCGGAACCGCCGCCCCAATGACAAGCGTCCTCACGGGAGCACGGAGGCGCCGTCCCCGCGCAGCACCATCCCGGCCACCCCGACACGCCCCACCACCACCACCGCGACCCCACGCCGTGCTGGTCCTGTTCGCCTTCTTCCCCGCCGAGGAGCACCACAACCGCCGCCCCCCACCGCCCGAAGCCAGTGTTGTCGTCTCCTGTATATCATCGTCGCACGCTGTGAGCCGCTCGCCCTCGCTTGTTTTTTTATCTGTTAACCGTGGTTTCACAAGCCGTACGGTTTTAGTGAAAACCGGTCTCCGGTTTTCTTTTTATTTAGCCGTGGTTGTTATTTTTCCTATTTAGCGGCTGATCACTCTATAAGCATCGCAGCGAACAACTTGCAGCCTATAGAAATCTGCCACGTGGCCAGGACTTGTTCTTGATTAGTTTCTTCGCCGTTCAGTCCCTGGAATTAGCAGATTAGCCCCTAAACTTAGAATAGCCACAACTTTTTAACCGTAGATCCAAAATCGATGAAACCAGCGGAAAATTCTTCTCATTGATTAGATATATCCAGTAGTATCATCTTCGTAAACTTATGTCAGATTCAAATTTGAACTTATTCAGATTTGAATTCAAACTTCAAATGGCCATATCTCCTAAACCTTAGATCCGATTAAGTTGTTTCTTTTTGCGTTTCGTCACCGTAGCCAAACCCTACCACCTAGACTTTTGTCACAATAATTTTCACACACTAGGTTATGTCCATTAATATTTTACTCATATGCCTAGTATGCACTATGGTCCACATCACATTTTTTAACCATATGTCATACGTTGCTTTTGCACTTAGTAAATTTTGTGATAGTTGAGTGTGTTTGGATTTTCCGAGCCTTTTCATGTTGCATGTTATTTGGTTTTCCGAAATGATTGCTTATGTGAATGCAATGTTTGACTTTATAGATTTTCATCGGAGGGTGACGAATAGTTCTATTAAGTAAATTTCTGAGAGCGATATAATCTTCATCAACTATTACCAGGCAAGTTCACATTTGACCATTCTAGTTCACATTTGACCATTCTTCCAATTACCTATGTTTTATTTATGCACTTAGTCCTTTGCGGTAGGATTGCATGGTAGGAATCTTATGATGGCTATGCGTTTACCTAGTAGTTCATTTGAGGTAGGTCTATACCATACAACCTTGTCACCACCGTGTAAGTTTATTTCTGCCTCGCAAATTTAGACATGGATTGGGAAGTGTTCATGGCGAGACTTGAGTGACAAAGTAATAATCAGGACCAAGACTTGTAACTGAACTACTTGGGCAGTATTTGGTTTGAATGGTGGCGAAGTACAGTGGGAGCATGCATGGTTAATCCATGGTGGTCCACCACTAGTGATTGGCCGCCCAGGCTCAAAGAGATCAATCGTATTCTCATGTCTAGAAGCTTACGTGTGCATCCACAAGCCAATATGGGCTCTGGCTTAGTTGAGTAGTTAGTGTGACCCCTTCCGGGATGGGATAGCAGATGTAGAATGAGTAGGTGTACCGGCCTATCCGTGGGTTAAGGGGAAATACTTTCAAAAGACTATGTCTCGGTCATCCTGTTCTCAAACACCAGGCAGTGCGAGAATTTCAAGGGAGGCGATAGAGTCTTGTGGGGAAAAGTGCGCAAACCTCTGTAGAGTGTTAAAATATAATCGATTAGCCGTGTCCCCGGTTACGGACAACTTGAGCATCTAGTAGTGGAAATGCTGGGAGATCTCATCACTCTTAATTTAAACAGTTGGGTTTTAAATGAAACTTGGGATTGGATTGAGTTGGGTTTGCCAACTCATCCTATGCTATACTGTAGTGATAGAACAATATCTTTTATTCTAGGGAAAAACTAGCTTTATGGAAAAACTGAACTTAGAGCTTTCCACCAGCGAAATTGCATGTACAAATAGGTTCATTATTCTTATGATGTGACTTGCCAGTACATTCAATGTACTGACCTACACGGCTGCAATGTCTTATGTTGCAGGAATTTCTACGACGGGTAAGAGTTACGTTGTAGGGTTACGGTCTACACTCAACTTGCCGTTGGCGTTGGTGGGACTCCACACCAGTTCGATTATTTCCGCTGAGACTTATGAGGTATATATCAGTTTTACGTTATTTATACATGTGATTGCACTTTGATATACACATTGATGTACTGTGTGTGTCAGCATACCGATCCAGGGATGGCACGGGTCATTTAAGGTCGGGTCACTACAGATGCCCTCATGATTGATTCATAAGGTGGCTCAATTCTATTTCTAGGAAAGTGTTCCATACCTTTCCTCAAAGGAAATTGGAACTTAATATTGCCTTCTTTCATATCAATTACGACACCGATAGTGCGTAAAAATGGTCTACCAAGAATATTTGGACAAGACGGATTGCAATCAATATCAAGAATAATAAAATCTATGGGCACATAATTCCTATTTGTAAGAATAATAACATCATTAATTCTTCCCATAGGCTTTTTAATAGTAGAATCCGCCAAGTGCAAATTCAAAGAGCATTCTTCAAGATTGGTAAGACCAAGCACATCACATAAAGATTTCGGAATTGTGGAAACACTAGCACCCATGTCACACAAGGCAAAACATTCATAATTTTTAATCTTGACTTTGATAGTAGGTTCCCATTCATCATGCAATTTTCTAGGAATTGAAACTTCTAATTCCAACTTTTCTTCAAGAGCTTTCATCGTAACATCAACAATATGTTTAGTAAAAGCTTTGTTTTGTTCATAAGCATGGGGTGAATTTATCATGGATTGCAACAAAGAAATACAATCAATCAAAGAGCAACTATCATAATTAAAGTCTTTGTAAAACAAAAGAGTGGGCACATCACTAGCTAAAGTTTTGACCTCTCCAAACCCACTTTTATCAATTTTCTCAACAAGATTTTCACCCTCCGAAATATTGGGACACCTTCTACCTAAAGTTGACTCTTCTCCAGTCCCTTTTTCATCATTCTTAACTTTACTAAACAAGGAATCAATAGAAGAAACACCAATCATTTTAAGATCTTCATCACTTTTGCAAGAATAATCACCAGAAAAAGCTTTCTCTAAAAATTCTCTTTTAGCTCTAAGCATAGCAGTTCTTCTCTTACTTTCATCCATAGAAATATAAAGAGCTTTAATTGATTCATCAATTTAGGCAAAAAAAATTCATCTTGAGATTTTCCACATCATGAGCAATTCTATCAACACTTCTAGACAAATCATTAATCTTATTCAACTTTTTTTCTATGGAAGTGTTGAAAAGATAAATTCTTTAATATTATTCTCAAGATCAGAGGTGTTCCTATTATTCTTGTAAGATTGATTTCCGTAGGAATTACCATAATTATTAGTGGAATTACTAGGAAAAGGCCTAGGATTAAAATTTCCTCTATAAGCATTGTTGTTGAAATTATTGCGAGAAATAAAATTCACATCAATGGCATCACTATTTTTCTCAATCAAAGTAGACAAAGGCATATCATTAAATTCAATAGGAGCACTTTTACTGGCAACCGATTTCATAAGAGCATCAACTTTATCACTCAAAGAAGAAATTTCTTCAACCGAATTAAC
Organism: Aegilops tauschii subsp. strangulata; assembly: GCF_002575655.3. Lineage (NCBI taxonomy): Eukaryota > Viridiplantae > Streptophyta > Magnoliopsida > Poales > Poaceae > Aegilops > Aegilops tauschii. The sequence continues at coordinate 60,217,566 of NC_053035.3, forward strand.
TTTTTTACTAGTAGGAGCTCTTTCAGTATGCCATTGTGAATAATTTAACATGATATTATCAAGAAATTTGGTGGCTCCACCCAAAGTAATTTCCATAAAGGTACCACCCGCGGCAGAATCTAAAAGATTACGAGAAACAAAATTCAATCCCGCATAAAAAAATTGTATGATCATCCAAAGATTTAACCCATGAGTTGGGTAATTCCTTAGCATCATTTTCATCCTTTCCCAAGATTGTGCAACATGCTCATGTTCAAGTTGCTTGAAACTCATGATCTGGGTTCTAAGGGAAATAATTTTTGTGGGAGGAAAATACTTAGTGATAAAAGCACCTTTGCACTTATTCCAGGTGTCGGGGAAAAACGACACCTATGGGATCACTGGAATCGCTTCTACAGTTGGCGGGCGCGGGGTTGTGAGAAGAGCAGGTCTGACAGGAAGCACACGGATCGTTTACCCAGGTTCAGGCTGCGAAGATGTGTAATACCCTAGTCCTGCTTTGGTGGATGTATTGAGCGTTCTTGTGTTCTTGAGCTAGCTACGGGGTGTAACTTGCCCAAAAGAGCCGAATCCTTCTCCTGGTCGCCTCGGGCCTCCTTTTATAGGCAAAAGGGGTTGCCACGGTGGCACACGGGAGGTGCAAAGGTATAAAGCGCGCGAGCTTATCGCCCAGCGTTACGGGACAAAGCGCCTTAAATGCGCTACTTATGTGTCCTTTAGCTTTATCGGGGACGGGAACGAGGCCCGTCCCGTCCGTCGCCGCTCCGCCTTGTTTCGACACGCGCACAGGCCAGCGATGCGTGTGGTGCCATGTAGGCAGGCAGGGTGCTGAGGTGGCGCGGTGGTGGAGCCTTCACGAAGATCTGCATGCCACCACGCAGGTGCTTGCTGAGTCGGTGTGGAGGCCGCCCGTCGCCACGCAGGTGTCTGCCCAGCAGGTTGAGCTAGCAACTGCTTGGGGATGGCGGTGGAGTCTTGGCTGGTGCGGGCCTGGCAGTGGCCCCGCTGATGCCCTCGGCAAGGGTCTTGCCGGGGCGCTGCAGTCGTCCCCGGCAAGGTTCTTGTCGGGGGGTCTTGTAGGTTTCCTCGGCTAGAATCCCGCCGAGGATCGTCGTCTTCTGGTCCTCATCTGATCTCATGTATCTATGATCTTGACAAAGATCTGCATGCCACCACAGAGGTGCCTCCCGAGCCCTGGGTCCGACGTAGTTGTTGGTGACGTTTTGGAACCCTTGGGCTCAAGGGTGGCTCGCTCTTCCGGCGTCGGGCAATTTGCCCTGGCAAGCGCCTTACCGGGGTCGGGAGGCCGCCCCGGCAAGGGTCTTGCCGGGGGAGTCCACCTCGCCCCCTTGCTCTTTCATGCTTCTGATCTTGGCGTTGCTTTGTTTGCCTTGCGCTTTGGTTTCTCTCCGGCTTCCCTCCTCTGCCCTACTAAGTGTGGCCGTGGCATGTGGCTCTGACTGCATGTGCACAAGTAAAGGGGTCAAAAGGAGAGCCCCTACTTTTGTGCACCGACAGGAGCCCCCGGGTCTGGGCCGCACATAAGCGCGACGCGTTGTTGGGCCAGGCCCAGAACGGTGCGCGGGCAGGTGGGGCGGATTTTTACCGCAGTAACTGTTTCGTCCGCTGCGCTTCACCATGACCTGCGTTGGACGCGCGACGTGGAGGATCGTGCGTGACGTGGGGGTCATGCGTGGGGCGGTTCCCGCACGCATGCGTCACATCGCAGTTAATGGGAAAAGAGGCGGCCCGCGCCTTCCCCGTAAAAAGGAATAACTGCAGGCGCGCTGCTCATTTCACCCCTGCATCTTCTTCAATCTCGGAACCGCCGTCCCCTTCTCCTTCCTTCCCAAGCTGCCGCCTTTGCTCGCCGCCGCTGCGTCTTCGCTATCTTCTATCCCATGCTCCCTGCACCCGCCATGGCACCCAAGACCAGCATAGGCAAGGGAGTGGACAAGGACACCGAGACGAGCGAGCCGCCGGAGAGCGAGTTGGCGGCGCGGCGGATGCAGCTCGCCTACTTCCCCTCGACGTGTTCGAGCTCCGGGACTGCTTCAGGCCCCTATGGGGGTGCAAGACGGGGGGGATACGACGGGGCATCCAGCCACGCGTGTCATCCCCGCCAATTGCGCCGAGGCCGCCCCGAATCGGTAACCGTTCTTCGTCGATTACTTTTCTTGCGGCCTTTGCCCCCCTTTCTCCGATTTCTTCAACGATATCATGCACACATTTGGCTTCCACCTTCTGGACTTTACTCCAAACACCATGGCGTGCATGGCTCTGTTCGCCCATCTCTGTGAGGGCTTCATCGGAGTTCTTCCCAACACGGCGCTCTTCCGCCATTATTTTTACCCCCGCATCCCGAAGGGAGGCGCCATTTCTGGTTGCGTCACCTGGATCCCAAGGTCCAAAGGGACGTACCCGGAGGGCGCCCAGAAGGAGAGGTGGGAAGAATGGTGGGGCCGGTGGTGCTGGATTGAGGAGGACGATCCACAGGAGTTCTGCCGGGTCCGCCAGGCGCCGCTGGTCTGCAGGAACGACTGGGGCGATGTTGACGCCTAGGACGACAAGCTCGAGATCGCCACCACCAGGATCCACCACCTCACCGTTGCCGGGCTTACCCTGGAGATGATTGGGGCAGATTTCCTCCGCCACCGAATCGCTCCTCTGCACAACAAGGGGAGGCCGGCCTGGCTCTTCCAGGACGCGGCTGACATCATGAGGCTTCGCCCCGGCCTCAATCACAACTTCACCGTGATGGGGCACGCTCACTTCTGCCAGCGGATCTTTCAGCTTGATGTGAACCGCAAAGGCTGGGCCGAGAGGTCCCGCAAGGCTGCGAAGGCTGGCAAGGTCGTTAAGGGGCCCTTGTTTGGGTTGCCGGCGGGGGTGGTCCCGCTGAGCAACAACTCGCGCCAGACCGACATCATCGCCATGATGCCGGACTGCAACGCGCATGGTCCCGTCCAAAACTAGGCCCCGCCGCCGGAGGAGCAGGTGCAGGAGTTTTTTGACGGCTTGGCGGAGGTGTACGTCTGCAATGAGCCGCTGCTTATCCAGGACACCACTCAGGCAGAGCTGGAATATATCGCCGCCAGGGCGGTGGAGGTGGAGCTTGCCAGGCAGGCCGGCAGCACTAGCGGCGTAGAGGACGAGGCCGCGGCGGCCGCGGAGGAGAAGGAGCTTGCCCAATGGGTGGAGTCCGCTGGGGAGGCCAGCAGCGCCAGCACCGGGGCCCTTCTGGTCGAAGATGTGGTCGACGAGTCGTAGGAGGAGGATCGACCCTCCGGCCACGGGGAGAGGGCGAGTCCTGCGGCGGGCCACCTCTGGTGAGCCGGTTCGGCCCGGCAGGGTCATGCAGCCTCGGTAAGCTCAGGAGGCGTCCACGCGCCAAACGAGGGCCGCGGCTGCAAAGAAATCGGTGAAGGCCGCGGTAGCAAAGGAGAAAGCATCTGCCTCTTCTTCATCCAAGCGCGTCCAGACTCCGCCCTCCTCCCCTCCTCCGGCAGACATCGACGCGGAGGTCACCTTTGACTTCGGGTCCCTCAGCCCAAGGAGGAAGAGGAAAGCAGCAGAGGAGGAGGTGGAGGACGAGTAAGTATCTTGTCCTTTTCTGTCATCTCCGTCTCCTCGGATCGTGCCACTTATCTTGATTTGTCTTCATCTTTGCAGGGATGCGGAGACACTGGCCCAGAGGGTGAAGAGGGCCAGGGCTTCGGCGAGCGACCAGCCCCCGGCAGGAATTTCCGGTACACCGCTGGTGGTGTTGAGCAGCCCGGACAGCAGCCCCCGGCACAGCCCCCAGCGTAAGTTCACCACTCACCCCTCGTTGACGTGTGTTGGGGGCACGATCTCTTGGTGCTGACCTTGCCGTGGTTGCAGGAGGAGGACAGCAGCAGGAAGAGCCACAGAGGGCTACCCCCAACATGCCGCCCCCATCGACGACGCCGCCCCAGGGGCGTCCCCGGCAAGGGCGCCAAGCACCGAGCCCATGCACACGGAGGACGAGGAGGAGAACCCGGGCGCTGGTGGCTTCGCCTCGGCGCCAAATGTTGGTGGGGAGGGGACCTCTGCTTTCCAGCCCGGCATGGGTAAGTCACTCGCCTTCCGTCCCTGTTCTTTTTCTGTTCTTTCTGAATCTTGGTCTTGGCTTTGCCTCATCCCCTTCTTGGTATCTAGATCCCCCGTCGGCGGACCAGGAGGACATAGACACCATCATCGAGGATGTCGCCAAGACCGCCGAGGCGGAGGCCGAGAAGATCTCCGCCGAGGAGGCCGCCAAGGGCGCTGCTGAGGATGCCGCCAAGGGGCCTGCCGGGGAGGCCAGCAAGGCCGCTGCCGAGGAGGAGGTGGTTGATGACCACCCTTCCTCCTCTGCTACCTCTGGTTCCGACAGGTATCTGAGGGTGAGCGACGACCTTTTCATCCACCTCCCAGGGTCGTCGAGCTCCAGGGCGCCAACCGAGGGAGAGTTGTTCGACGAAGAGGTGCTTGCCGCCGCCGGGCTCGAGGTTGTTGACGAGCCGAGCGCCGGTGGCGACGGTTCTCGGGAGGAGAGGCTTCTCCAGGCCATGGGCGCCAGCTTCCGGAAGCTCCAGGCGCTCCACCGAGCCCGCCTGGATAAGGCCAAGTCCAGGATGGCAACGGTGGACAAGGCGGAGGCGGACCTCAAGGGACGCGTGATACGTCTCCAACGTATCTATAATTTTTTTATTGTTCCATGCTATATTATATTCTGTTTTGGACATTATTGGGCTCTATTATACACTTATATTATTTTTGGGACTAACCTATTAACCAGAGGCCTAGCCCAAAATTGTTGTCTTTTTTGCATATTTCAGAGTTTCGCAGAAAAAGAATATCAAACGGAGTCCAAACGGAATGAAACCTTCGGGAACGTGATTTTCGGAACGAACGTGATCCAGAGACTTGGACCCTACGTCAAGACATCAACCAAGAAGGCATGAGGTAGGGGGCGCGCCTACCCCCCTGGGCGCGCCCTCCACCCTCGTGGGGCCCACCACTACAAAAAAATACACTTCCGTGATGATACGTGTTTGTCACAGTAGGTCGCGTTTTCTGTCATGCATGTACATCCATGACAAATTTATGACAAAATCAAGATAGTCATGCCTGTGCTGTCGTAGAAGTGTTCCATGACATTGCCAAAATTATCATCACGGAAGTGTCCACTTCCATGACGATAAATCGTGTGTCATAGAAGTGCTTTCGTCAAGGGTGACCGACACGTGGCATCCCCGTAACGGAATGCAGTTAAGCTATCGGGTCGGATTTTGGATCCGATAACCCGTTAACAGCCACGACCAATGCCGATTTTCCACGTGTAAAATTCTCATTAGCTGACGGATCCACGCGTCAGCTCCGCGTTGGCACAGGTGTCACTCATCCAACGGTCGAGATGGGCCTATGATATGTTGACACGTGGGCCGGACCAAAAGTGGCCCACAAAGTTTAAATGGGCCGGCCCAACCGAAGGCCCATAAGATTTAGCAGACCATAATGAGCCGGCCCAGCTAAAGGCCCACAAAATTTAGCGGACCATAATGGGCCGGCCCAGCTAAAGGCCCACACGATTTTGCAGACCGTAATGGGCCGGCCCAGCTAAAGGCCCACAAGATTTTGCGAACCACAATGGGCCGGCCCAGCTAAAGGCCCACAAGATTCTGCACACCATAATGGGCCGGCCCAGCTAAAGGCCCAACATTCTCTGTCAAATCGGCCCGTCAACAGCCTGTCCTAAACATGTCATCAACGCGGCCCATGGTCACTTCTGGCCCGTTAACAGTCCGCTAAGTAATTGGGCCGAATTACGGCCCGATGTATTTCCGGCCTGTTAAAGGTCCGGCTTCATTTGGGCCCATTTACAGGCCATCAAAACTTTCAGCCCATAAACGACCGTGAAGGATTTGGGTCATATTCGGCCATGTCTGACATTCGGCCTGTTAGAGGCCCACTATAGCTTTCGGCCACTTTCGGCCTGTTGTCATTTTCGGCCTGTTAACGCCGGACGTAAACCATGGGCCATATGTGGCCCAACGTCATATCGGGCCCATTAACGGCCCATATAAAAATGACGATAATCTAGCCCGACCGAAGTTCCGGCCTGTTAAAGGCCCGTGTATTAGGTCGGCGCATTTACGGCCCGTCCGAATTTCGGCCTGTCAAAGATCCGCATCGTAAATGGGCCACCATTTCGGCCTGCTAAGTCCAGTGGGTTATTTAGCACAATCAGGGCCCAATCTCACTTTCGGTCTATTAAAGGCCCATGTTTTTGTTGGCTCGAGATATTTACACCTGTAAACTGCCTATTTTTACTGAGGGCCCAAATTATGTTTAGGCCTGTTAAAGGCCCACTATGGGCACAGGCCTACCAGAAAAATATGAAAGCTTATGCTGATTTAGGCCCAGATATTTTTAGTGGGCTACATGCCAATTTCGGCCCGTAATCGTTTTTAGCCCAATTGGAATGGGCCCGACGAATGTTGGCATGTTGGGCTCCTACGAAGCTTTCAGCCGAATACATTACTAAGATAAACCTACACTATACAAAAATAGCGTCGTAATTACTGCAGCCTGAGGCAGCATCATAAATGTTGTATCACAACAAAATAAATTCCAACCATACAACAAAAGGCCTATTGGCATAAAGTTTACAATCCTTCCGGATAAAAGCACCATCAGATGTATAGAAGCACAGATCATTTGACCTGAGTGCTAATGTTTCAGGCTGTAGAATCTGATGGAGCAGCACGATCTCCACCTTTTTTCCGCCATTGCTCTTGAACAACGAAGCGAATATCTGATAGTCTGGTTTCAAAACCGTTCATATCTTGACGACATTTCTCAACCACTATTCTTGTTTCCGAAACAACGTCCATTAGGGATTGGACTTGTGTCTGGAGCACAAATATATCACTCTGTCTAGCAGGAAGATTTTGTTCAGTAGGCGATTTGGACGAGGTTACCTTGACAACCAACCCAGAATTACGCAGGAAGGTGCTTTTTGCACTGTTAGTGGAGAGATACTGATGCACTGCAGCAAGAGGTGACATTGTGCCTGTAGTAGCCTCGTCACCTTCAGGTGGTTGTGGCTGTTCAATCATTTGTTCCATAGCTTCCTGAAAGTTTGAACTTGTAGATTAGTGTACCAGATAAGTTAGTAATGAGACAAAAACAAACAAAGTTGGTTAAACGTTTATACATAACTTATTTTGGTGAACTACTGTAATACATTAGCATGTATTGTAGTGCCAACTACATAATAAAATCACTTTCGGAACATATGTCCATGTAGCATGCCTACTGTATTGTCTATTTCCTCACATTTGTTGACATCTAAGGATAAAGAGACATGGTTTAAAGTAGGATGAACATAGTATGACATCATTCATATCATGGGCAAACAGATATAAAACAAACAGGCTATTTTATCATTGTGTGCGCACGTGAACATAACAACTAGATTACAAATCAAGACCAAAAGAATATCCTTCATCTCTTTTAAACCATGTAAGGTGAAATGATACGTTAAGACAACTGTGAATAAAAGTGAACAGAGTAACTAACATTGGCTGCAAACCAAGTAGTTAAATGAACACATCACAGTACCAATCAGTTCAAGGCAGGAGGAGTAAGGACTTACAACAGCGGCTTGAACTGGTGTGCTCATGCCCTTCATCTTGCTGGTGTGGAAATCCTTGAAGATTTGCACTGCATTCGGTTCAGGTTCTTTTTGGTCCGCATGGGCTTTCCTCTGTATTTGGAACAATTCAATATAGATACGATAATATGGCACAAAAAAAGGAAGTAGCAGCTATTTACAAGAGCCTTGCAGTGTGCAATATAGCTACGAGATCCTGTTGTCTGTTGGAATTTCACTTTAGAACGGTTGGTTTTGTTCTTCAAACAGTTAGCCTAGAAGAAGATACACTTGTAAGGAACATACATAAATACAAGTTCAATATGTGGTCTGATCAAATACATATAGCCTACCTGATACTTTGGATCAGACGAGTGTTTAACGAGGGCTGTCCAGTCTTCATCTGTAATATATTCCACTGGAGATGTTTGGGCGATTTCATTGTTAGCCTTTCCTTCAAAGTGAGATTTTCTAAGGTGGTACCGATACTGTCGCAGAGCAGACTGAAAAACATGAGTGCATGCTTGTTTAGTTGCATCATCTTTCGGATCCAACTTGAACCTCATATGTTGAAAAAAGAATGTGAGTCTTATTAGGAGGAAGCTAGAAAGTATGGGACAGAGCAAGACAATATTACTAATTGCAATGAATAACATTACTTACGGATAAATGGTCAAGGAAGGTGTTAAACTGGGTATTGTCTTTCTCATTCCTGTACTGGATCCACGTTGGGAGGATACGTGCATGACACCTAACGGCAATGGCTGCCTCTGATAATAACTTGGCTGACTCTGTAGCATCACGTGGCCTTTTTAAACCTGCCTCAAAATGGATCTCCATTCTTCCTCCTTTAGATTTTGTTAATCTGTCAAGCATTATCCCTGATGTCTATTTCCGCTTGCGCCGTGGTGCTAGTTCAACAACGAATATGGAAAGTGTTAGTGTACATCAAACCGTGAGAGTACATATAAAGGAGCATGCAACTGCAACTTGACTCGGTCAGGTACCGTCTTGGTGTTGATGCTCATGAGGTTCATCTGATCTTGCCAAGTCCTGTTGTGTCAGCAGTGCTTCGGAAGTAGTGTTAGGTGTGAAGGCAGCTTGGGAACTGGCCAGTTCCGGAGCAAACGAACGAGTAACTAGTTGAGATGCTGGTACAGTTGAAGCGGATGCTGCAGCTAGTGGAGCAGGTGATACTGTGTTTGTAGATTTAGCCGGTGGACTTGGACCTTCTGCTGCACTATAAGTACCAGCAGAATCTCGACGGCAGAACCTTTTCCGTTTCACCCGACGAGTAACAGCACTCCCTACTATATTATTTTCCTTGCTCTTTTTTGACTTTGCCATGTCAAGCTGTACCCACAACACAAAAGAATAAAATCACTCTTCAGAACTCATTGATGCATGATACAGACAAGCAATACTTTGATGTAAGACAACCATATGAGGATGGAATATGTAAGAAAAACAGGACGACATGACATATTCACAGCTACGATGTGCAAACTAAGCAGAAGGATTTTCAAGAAAATAGAAGTAATGCAAGCTAGACACCATATGAAAGATGCAACCAATATTACTCTGCCAAGTTAAAAGTGTCTTGTCATAAGTGGCAATTCGAAAAATTAGACGCAGTACAACATAGAAATCAATGCAAGATGCAACCACTATCAAACTGCCATGTTAAAAGCGTCCAATCACGAGTGACTGATGCGGGATACACAACAGCAGTACTTTGATGTAAGAACATGGTATGATAGATAGATGCAGTGTATTCTAGACACAGAAAGCCATGTCATATGCACATGTATAACGTATGAACTCAGCACGTGCAACTTAATCAAAATAGAAGAAATACAGGCTAGACAACATATGAAACATGAAACCAATTATCACACTGTCAACTTAGAGCAAGCACCTGCGATGGTGGAGTATGGGAGATGAACTCATCATGTAGACTTGGGACTTCAACTTCATTAGCAGTAGCAGTGGCAAATCTAGAGAGTCTCTGTTTGCGTCGGTCCAGAGGACAACCAACATCCCCTAACTTACTCTTTTCCTTCCTATTTTCTGATATTGCCTTATGAAGTCAAAACCACAAGAAGATGAATAAAATTAGCTCTGCATAACTGGTTGATGCATGATACAGACGAACACTACTTTGATGTAAGGCAAGCGCAGGATAGGAGGATGGAATATATACAAAAAAGACAGTGTTTCATATTCACACGTACGATAGGAGGATGGAATATGTATGAAAAAACAGTAAGCGGAAGGCATTTCAACAAAATTAGAAGAAATGAAAGCTAGGCACCATATGAACATGCAACCAATATCACTCTATCAGGTAAAAAGTGTCTCGTTGTAAGTGCCATTTCAAGAAATTAGAAGCAGTACAAGCTAGAAGACAATGCAAGATGCAACCTACATCACAGTCCCAACTTAAATGTGCTTTATGGGTAAGTGATCGTTGCAGGTATAAGTTGTAAGCTACGCAGATGCAATTCAACATAATCAGAAGCAATACAAACTAGACATCATACGGAAAACGCAACCACGTATAACAGTTCCAAGTAAGAGCAAGCACCTGTGATGGTGGAGTAGGGGAGATGTGCTCATCATGTACACGTATGTTCTAGAAACAGGAACACGTGTCATATTCACAGGCATTATGTGTAAAGTAAGAAGATGCAATTCAAGTTAGAAGCAATATAAGCTAGACGTCATACGCAACATGCAACCACATATAATAGTGTCAAGTTAGAGCAAGCACCTGTGATGGTGGAGTAGGGGAGATGTGCTCATCATCTACATAGCTACCTTGACTGTCCAGCCTTGTGTTGTCTTGCGAATCTTGTTGGGAGGATGGCGGAGTAGAATCTGTAGAGACCCCCTGTTTGAGTTGCTCCGAAGGACCACCCTCATCCACTGCCGGACTAATTTCCTTCAGCTGTAATGATTTTGCATTGTGAAGTCAAACCAATAAGAAAAAGGAATAAAATTCGTTCTTCAGAATGCATTCATGCATGATACTGACGAACACTACTCGGATGAAAGGCAAACACATGATGCGAGGATGGAATATGTATGAAAAACAAGATGGTGTGACATATTCACACCTATGATGTGGTAACTAAGCAGAAGGCATTTCAACAAATTAGAAGCACTGCAGGCTAGACACCATATGAAAGAGCAACCAATATCACTCTGCCAAGTTCAAACTGTATGGCCTTTCAACAAATTAAAAGCAGTACATGCTAGAAATCATATGCAAGACACAACCAATATCACAGTGGTGACTTAAAGGTGCCTTATCATAAGTGACTGATGCGGGATATGTAAGAATAGTAGTCTGATGTAGAAACAGGAACACATGTCATATTCATAGGCATTATGTGTAAAGTAAGCAGATGCAATTCAACAAAGTTAGAAGCAATACAAGCTAGACATCATACGCAACATGCAACCACATATAATAGTGCCAAGTTAGAGCAAGCACCTGTGATTGTGGAGTAGGGGAGATGTGCTCATCATCTACACAGCTACGTTGACTGTCTAGCCTTGCGTTATCTTGCGAATCTTGTTGGGAGGATGGCGGAGTAGAATCTGTAGAGAACCTCCGTTTCAGTTGCTCAGAAGGACCACCATCATCCAATGCCTTTCCAATTTCCTTCAGCTTTATTGATTTTGCATTGTGAGGTCATACCGACAAGAAAAAGGAATATCATTCGCTCTTCAGAACTCATTCATGCATGATACTGATGAACACTACTCTGATGAAAGGCAAAGTCATGATACGAGGATGGAATATGTACGAAAAAATGGACGGCTTGACATATTCACACCTATGATGTGGTAACTAAGCAGAAGACACTTCAACAAATTAGAAACACTGCAAGACACCATATGGAAGGTGCAATCAATATCACTCTGCCAAGTTAAAATTGTCTCGTCATAGGTGGCGTTCATCAAACTAGAAGCAATACATGCAGAAATCATATTCAAGACGCAAACCAATATCACACTGCCAACTTAAAGGTGTCCCATCATAAGTGACTGATGCAGGATACACAAGAAGAGTAGTTTCATGTAAGAACATGGTGTGATAGACAGATATAGTATGTACCAAAAACAGGAAAGCGTGTCATATTCACATGTATCATGTGTAAGCTAAGCAGATGCAGTTTACACTAATTAGGAGCAATATGAGCTAGACACCATATGCAACATGCAACCAGATATCACACTCCCAAGTTAGAGCAAGCACCTTGGATGGTGGAGTAGGGGAGCGGAGACTTGGACCTTGTATTGCACTATCAGTACAAGGAGAATCGGTATAGATGCTCCGTTTACGTTGCTGCAGAGGACCACCATCATCGCCTTCCTTACTCTTTTCCTTCCTCTTTCTTGATTTTGCCTTGTCAAGTCAAACCCACAAGAAAAAGGAATAAAATTTGCTCTTCAGAACTCATTGATGCATGATAGTGATGAACACTACTTTCATGTAAGGCAGCCGCATGATAGGAGGATGGAATACGTATGAAAAACAGGACGGCGTGACATATTGACATGTATGATGTATAAAGTGTAAACTAAGCACAAGGTGCTTGAACTTGTTCGAATCGATGCAAGCTAGAAACCATATGAAAGATGAAACCAATATCACTCTGCCAAATTAAAAGGGTGCCCTAACAAATGTATTTGACCAAATTAGAAGTAATACATGGCAACAGGCTAGAAATAATATGCAATATGCAACGAATAAAGGTGACTCATCGTAAGTGATTGATGCAGGATACAGAAGAGAGGTAGTTTCATGTCAGAACAAGGTTAACACATAGATGTAGTGTGTACCAAAAATAGGAAGGCATGTCATATTCACAGGTATAGTGTGTAAACTAAGCAGATGCAATTTACCCTAATTAGAAGCATTACAAGCTAGACACCGTATGCAACATGCAACCACATATCACACTGTGAAGTTAGAGCAAGCACCTGTGATGGTGGTGTAGGGGAAGTGCGGTCTTTAGGTACAGAGCTACGTTCAATATCTTCATTTAGGCTTGCTGTTTCTTGAGAATCATGTGGAGAGGATGAAATTGCATTCTTTATAAGAGTATTGCGTCTCATATTAACCCACGCGCATGACTGTCTCATCATAAGTGATAGACGCAGGATACAAAAGAACAGTAGTTTGATGTAAGAACATGGTGTGATAGGCAGATGTAGTATGTACCAAAAACAGGAAGGCGTGTTATATTCACATGTATAATGTGTAAGCTAAGGAGATGCAATTTAACAAATTAGGAGAATTGATGAGGGATACACAAGAAAAGTAGTTTGATGTTAGAATATGGTTAATAGAAAGACGTAGTATGTACCAAAAACAGGAAGGCATGTCATATTCACAGGTATAATGTGTTAACTAAGCAGATGCAATTACCCTAATTAGAAGCATTACAAGGTAGACACCATATGCAACATGCAACCACATATCACACTGCCAAGTAAGAGCAAGCACCTGCGATGGTGGTGTGGGGGAATTGCGGTGATCAACTAGAGAGATACGTTGACTATCTTCATTTAGCCTTGCTGTTTCTTGAGAATCATGTGGGGAGGATGACACTGCACTCTTTAAACGAGTAGGGCTTCTCACAGTAACCCACTCGGGTGACTGTCTCATCATAAGTGATTGACGAGGGATACAAAAGAGCATTAGTTTGATGTACGAACATGGTTAATAGACATATGTAGTATGTATCAAAAACAGGAAGGCATGTCATTATCAAAGGTATAATGTGTAAAGTAAGCAGATGCAATTTAACCAAATTGGAAGCAATACAAGCTAGACACCATATGCAACATGCAACCACATTTGACAGCGCGAAGTTAAAGCAAGCACCTGGGATGGTTGTGTGTGGCAATTGAGATCATCAACTGCAGAGCTACGTTTACTGTCTCCAACTGCTGACACTGCAGCCATTAGAGCGCTGAAACGCTTAGTGCTTATCTTCGAATTACACTGGAGCGACTTCTGTCTTTTCTTTTCTGCATTCATCAACACTGCGTCAGAGTCTGAAATACCCATGCATAAAAAAACAATAGTGTGAGTATAGGTGAAGTGTGTGCACAATTAGTACAGTGTAAAGGTAGTAGATAGCAGGTCGGTGAGAAATAAATGACGGGAGACATATGATAGCTCTACAACATGCATGGCACACTAAATTACTACAGGATTCTATGAAAATAACAGTCGACTGAAAGCAAATAGGTCAGTCCATTTTTCTGCACCGTCCGATGTATAAAGAATAGGCAGATCGCCTTCATCTACCTCCAGCTAGTCAGTGTTGATGATCTTCCTTGAAACGCCAGCGACCACCGGCCCAGTATTCCTCCCCTGCCTGCGCCCTCCCCTCGACCTCACCGCACCGCCGTGCTTGGCACCGCCCCCGGCCATCCATTCAAGCCCCGCCGACCTCCAGATCAGGCGCAAGCAGCTCCTGCGCCCCACACCCCTATGATAGACACCGATGCGCCGCTTCCCCAGGGAACAGGCGGACTAGGTGCTCCGCGCGCCTAAGCGGGTGCCGCTTCTTTTAATTGCGGTTCGACTGACCCTGAATTGAAATCCAGGCGGGCTACTGACCTCTAGCAAAGGTGAAATAGTAAAAGGGAGGAAACCTTGTGCATTTAGTATCACGAAGAAGATGCAGTAAGAAGCGCTCAACTAGTTTCTTTCGTGGGATGAATACGGTGTGAGCGGAGACGTAAGATTTGCACGAATAAGGGAAGAGGAGTACCTCTTTCTGCTGGCAGTGATGTGTCCTCCTTCTGTTTTTCCAACGATCTTCTTGTTGTTCGCCGAAAACCAGAAGTTGTGGAGGACGGTGCAGCCTTGGACGAACCCATGGACAAGTTGTTGAGTGTGGTGTGGTGGCCGTCTGTCGGCGGCGGGGAAGCAGATTCGAGGCGGCGAACGACGGCGTAGCGGGAACAGCTCCGGTGCGGTGGACGGTTGCGACAGTGGAGCCGCAGCAGTGAGGCGCAGGACGGCGTGGTCGGAGTGGTTCTGGTACGGCGCACGTCGGCGTCGGTGTCGTGGAGGCAGCTCTGCCTCGGCTTCAGCTGCTAAGTCCTTGAGGGCATTGCGGTTGCGGTTGCATTGGACGACGACGTCGGGGTACCGGCTCCGGCGTGATGGAGGAGGGCGGCGGTGGATTGGCCGCTATGGGGTGGAGGACGGAGGAGGCTGGGGTTTCGCGGCTGGTGGAGAGGGCGTTTTCGCGCCCACGGAGTATGAATGGGGAAACGGAGGGAGGCGGGGAACTAAGGGGGAACAATGTTTCGGTTTGAGATGCGCTTGATTGAAATTTGGGGAAAGTTACAAACTTTGCGCCCATCTAAAATTTCGGACATATTGCGGGTTGGGGGTAGGACAGTCATGTCAGGTGTCCCAAATGTGGGCGGGGTAGATTTCGGCCGAGCGCTGGGTAGGTGCCCACGGCGTATGAATGCTTCTCGGAGGCGATTGAGACTGGTGTCTTGGTGAAGTTACAAACCTACCCCGGTTTAGACCTTTGGACATCGGGCCGATAGGCTACACGGGCCAGAGTGAGGACAGTAATTTCCTACCACCAAAACATTAGTCTCGCGCGGTTTCGGGTGACTAGAGGCCTATTTGGCGCTTCGTTCAATATTTGGGAGCAGAAGCATTAACGTTTTCGGTTCTCTTGAATTGAACTTTCAGGATTTGTCAAACTTCACAAATCCTTACTCTTGAAAATCCTAAAGCTACGATTATTTTGGAATGGAGGGGGTACATTTGAATATACATTATACACGAGTATATATTAAAAAATATGCAACTTACCTCAGCTCATGCATGGTTCCAGATATAATCTCCTTGGTTGCAAAAAAAGAAGTTAGATATGCGTATGAATATATATAGCATGTTCAAACTCACAACAAAGATTGATGCCCCCTTTTACATCTGATTTACAAATGCCATTATCTCGGGTTCAAATAAATGAATGCACTTCCTATGAATTCAAATCTTCGAAACCCCCTTTATGTTGAATTCGACATGTATTCTATTTCGTAGCTAGATATTTGGAATGTATCCATGCAAGTGACAAATGTATAAAGTGCTTCACACTAACAACATGGAGTGCACTAATTAATGTTTATATATGAATTGCAAAAGCATCCATTGCCTGTATTTCAAACCGCTCTCACTCTATGGATCGATAATATGAAATAAACACATGCACATGCTAGAATTCAATAGAGTATGGGTGTCTGATAGACCGATTTTCGTCCATACGCAATTTGCAAAATTCATGATCTCATCCAAAAATAATAATGCCATTTATATTTTAATTTAATGCGTAGAACTGCCTTTTACACGTAGATGCACTATGCCTCGCCCCGTTCTCACAAACGCGTTATATATCTCTCTATCTAACGCATAAGTGCACACACTTTATATGCATCGGCATTTCTCTTTCACACATGCTCACAATCTCTCTCAGGGTGTCGGGGTGTGTCACGCACATGCTCTCTCTGTTTCTCTCTCTCTCTCTCTTTCTAACTACAATGTACCACTCTTTTCACTAATCTCAGTTGGAAAACACTATTTCTCTCACATGCATATATACACATGCACGGTCTCTACTAGCCCTCTATACGCACATATATGTGCCTACGTGTCTCCCTCACGCACATTATCTTTAGTCCTCTCTCGCACACATTGCCCCCCCCCCCGACACACCTCTCTCTTGGTAGTTGGCAGATATGATTTCATCATATCATTCGGTAGGATACCCCTGGCTGTTAGGCTGGACGGTAATACGAGGCAAAGTTTTACCCTAGTTTGGATCGGACCCTTGCAGTTGAAGAAAGAGCCTACTCCTGGTACTGTATATTAGTGATAGGGGTGTGTACAAAGTACACGTGAATACCAGGCATTGTGCGTGTGTGTGTACTATCGACGAACTAGCCCCCAAGCTTGTATAACATACTAAGGGCCTAGGGTTACAAATCATATATAGTCGGCTTATCACCAGTGGGGATAGAGTCCTCCGCGACTCTGGTAGCTTCGTGTTGTACGCCGAGTCCTCCACATGGGTCTTCGTATAACACGTCTCGGTCCAACCTATATGTGGTGCAGGATGGAACCGACCCATGAGTCTTCATGTTGACCCACCACAACTAGAAATGATGTTCCCACCACACCACACACGCAATAGGCCACTAAGAAAATAAGCATATACAATAGTACAACGGTATCTAGCTCACGATACGTCTCCATATTTTGTTGATGACACTGACGGACTTTGCATTTGATGCGTGCTCCGTATTTTGTTGACGACACTTACGGTCATTGTATTTGAAGCGAAAGCACGATATGGTCACTGGACTTCAGAATAAGCTCATCACGGTCACCACATACATTTTGTCGTGCTAACCAACATGTGGTTGGATGGTTAGAGGACAGTGGTTTCTCGAGCCCACCAAGGTTAAAGTCCCGGTGCTCGCATTTATCTTGTGTTAATTTCAGTATTTTCCGGCGATGTACGTTCAGTGGGAGGAGACGTTCCACTCGACTACGAGGAACCTATGGTGACTTCGTAAAATCTCAAGATCATATATGATGGCCCACTCTCTCGAAGGTGCTCATCGGGGTAGGGTTCACGTGTGTGCGCTTATAGCGGTGTGTGCTTGCGCGTATATATGAGCCCTTGTGTCTGTACCGTGTTAAACAAATACATATCATGATTATACGGTCACTGGCTCACCCGTACAACTCCGTATTTTGTTGATGACACAATCAATTGACCAGTCAAACGTTCCACGCGGCGCAACTAGTGTTGCACCATCGGGGCGCGTAACCGCGGGGCCCACCTGTCAGCCCGTATATGAAAGAAAGAAATGGTAGTTTGAGTCTGTAGTGTGTTAATAAAATAGGAGTACATTTTAGGGTGATCATACGGTCACTGGCTCACCATACAGCTCCGTAATTTGTTGATAACACGATCAATTGACCAGTCAAACGGTCCACATTCAGCAGCGCACATTACCATAGGGTCCACCCGTCAGCGCGTATATGAAGGACACAAATGGTAATAAATTAGTGGTCGGTGGGTATTCGAAGTCGTGAGACCTCTGGTTGGCAGTCACCGGCGGTTGGGGGCGTTCATTGGGCGGTGGGGTGGGGATCCCCGGAGAAAAAGCTCGGCGGGGGGGGGGGGGGGGGGCTAGAGGGATGGCCGGTGCGGCGGCGGACCGGCGGTGGGGAGTGGTTTCGGGGATGGCGGGCCGGCCGCGGGCGGCGGGGGCTGGCGGTTCGGCCGGTGGTGGCTGGCGGCTCAGGGGGGTGCAGTTTGATGATAAACTGGAGGCCCTTGATTTCGTATCCAACGGCTGGAAAATCTAATGACCAGAGATGAAAAAGTCAGTCGACTGACATGTAGCCTCACCCCGCACGTACACATGCACGCACGCCAGACACGCACGCATGTAGGCGTGCAACACTGACACGTACACACGCACGCATGCTGGCGTGCAACACTGACACGTACACATGCACTCACGAACACACGCACGTACGCACACATGCATGCAACACTGAAACGTACCCTAGCACGCACGCAACACTCGCACGCCTGCATGCACACAGCACACGACGCAAGACACACGCTCAACCTATACGTGCATGCACCCTTTGTTAAGGACATGGATTGTTACGGGTATTAATCAATCTTATCTGTGATAAGCAGAACATTGATGTTTGCAGCGGTCTTTATGAATCACAACGTATCGAACGGGCTATCAACATAGTGGGCTTATCTACATGAAAAAGATGACGTCACACTCAATGAACAATCATCGGTTTATGAAATGCCCGCTTCTGACCGCCCTGGCCCACCAAAGGTTCCTCTGCTGTGCGCTGCCTGCGTTGGGTCACTGACATGCAGGCCATGCACCCAAAGAGCCCACACATCAGTGGAAGAACGGCGCGGTGTCCTAGGTCAGATTCGAAGGCGCCACTCGCGGCACGCCCGGCTGAACACGCCTCCGTGCCGCATTCAAACGCCTCCATGAAACCCGCTCGTGTGGAAGCCAAGAAACCCACTCTGGACACACGTCCGTTCATGACTGGGCCGGCGTTAAACGCAACGCCGGTCGAGCTCCTCCCGTCCGCCGTCTATTTAATCTCCTATTTAAATGAGGCCAAACGCCGGCCAAGAATCGCACACCTCCGCCGCTCCCCTATCTCCTCCACCATTTTGTCCACTCTTACAATGGCTTACGAAGAGTAGTTATTCCGCATCCAAGCCGGCTGGGTAGCCCGCCGGATACGAGCTATGCAGCTCGCTGATCCACCTCCCTCCCCTCGCCCGACGGAGCCAGTTACCGCCCCAAGCCGGCGCGCGGTTCAGAAACTCACCGCTCCCTCGCTGATCCACCTCCCTCCCCTCGCTCGACAGAGCCAGTTACCTCCCCAAGCCGGCGCGCGGTTCAGCAACTCGCCGCTCCAGGCCAGCTCGACGAGGAGTGGCGCACGGGCGTCGTTGCTGCCGTCCATGCCGCCGCCTCGTACCGCGTCTCCCATTTCTGTGGCCGAGACTCCCATGCCGGCGGCCGCGCCATGCAAGCAGCGACAGAAGCCGGGTGCGCGGAGAGCGACGAGTCGGTGGCCAGCGCCTCCGCGTCCGCCACCATCATCGAGGAGAAGTAGAACACGGGAGGCCACCGCCGCTTGGGTCCCATGAAGGCCACCGCGGAGGCGACGCCGGCGTACACAGTAGGTGTCTTGCCGGATCCTTTTGTTGCGAGGACCTTTGTCGACCCCGCATGGGCTCCACGGAAGAGGGGAATGTTAGGATGAACTCGAGCCGGTGCCGGCCATGGCGAAGTAGTGGCCGGTGATGAACTCAAACCGGTGCCGGCCACCATCATCTTCGGCACCAGCCAATGATATCAGTTGGGAAGTGGGGAAGCGAGCCGTCCTTTGCGCTGAAGCATATACCTCCGGGGCTCCCGGCAGTCCGGTGATCGTGCTTCCGGACATGAGGAACACAAATCAATCGGCGGGCGACCATTTAGGCCAGGTATTATATACCTGTGCTGTCTAGAACTAGCACCGTGTAGTTCATTTGAATGTAATGAAATCCGTCATGTTTGTATGAAAATCCGGTATTTTATATGATTTCCGTCGTTGTTTATATGAAATATCAGTTTGTCTACGTGTTTGCGTGAATTTCGTCCGGTTGGTTGAGTTGCTGTCATAATGTGTGCGGCTACGGTTGGATGGCGTAATTTGCGGGACGCCGGTCGGTCTGCGGGCGGCTCGGGCGGTGTTGTGGGACAAAAAAACACAGCTCGTGCGAGCTCGTCTCCAACGTGCGCGCTGGAGGATGCATGACAGCATGAGCACCCGAGCCATTCCTCGTTCATCGGTGGCAAAGGCACCGGTGGACAAAAAAGTCGCCAATATTTTGGCTACCCCGGGCAAGATCCAAATAGCCCCTCCCACCAGATTCAAATCCCTCGTTCGCCGTGGAATTTTGCCATGTGTTGTTTTCATGGACTAGCAAGATGCCCGTGCATTGCACGGAACATCAAGATGCATTTTTTTACAAACTCTCGCATGCATGCAAGGGATAATTAATGTCCTCCTTTGCTAGTACCACGAGGCAAACACCATTAATATTGCATCGATTAGTGTTAGTGGCCTTGTATATCTGCAAATTGTAATTTTGATAGTGGCCCCTTGTATATAAAAATGGAGGGAGAAAGATGAGAGATAAGGTGAGGAGGAGTGGGGCGTGGTGGTGACTGGTGGTCGGACTGGGCGGAGGCATGGGGATGGACGGCGCATTATGTCTAGGTTTGTATCTCTCTCACACACACCCACGTAGGTGGGGACGTGCACGAAGAGAAGAGGTGCACGCACGGCACACGTACTCCTGTCTCTTTCCCAACCACACCCGCGCGGGTACACGGTGGAGCTCATTTCTGTACGAAAAAGGCAGCCCACGTGGTAATTTGGCACGTGTACTGGTTGTCCACTTGGTGGAGGGAGGATCGTCTACCACGGGTGAACAAACAAATTGCGACTTGACTCGTTATGTTAAATTAAAAAAGAGGCAAACTATGTGGGGCCTACCTTAGAGGCAAGGCTCTATACACTGGAGTACTTTTGATGTGTCCCGTCAACTCGCAGAACGAGGAGAAGCTTGCTTAGTACGCCCGCTCCCTCGCCCACGCGCGCGGTGGCTCGCAGCATGAGCAGAAAATTTTACTACTCCCTCCGTTTACTCCTCGTCCCTAGTACGTACTTTGGTTAGTACTCCCTCCATTTACTTGTACAAGGCCACTATAAAAAAATACATTTTTCATCTATACAAGGCCACAAATAGTAATCGAGACAAAAGTTACTACTCCCTCCTTTCCAGTTTATGGCTCAATTTGAAAATCTCTCCAACCAAGGTAGACGGCGAGTGGTCGAATTAATTTCGTAGTTTGCACAAGTAATTAGTACGCTCGTTTTTCTCAAGAAGTTATGTTTACCGAGGCATTAATTAGAACGAATGCATGAATGACCACTAAATTTCCATGAACTTGTACATGCATTGGTTAGTTTCCTCTTGACACTGCTTGCGTCGGGTGATCTAACGCACCTCGAAATCCAACATGTAATGGTACTACTACTAGTAGAGTAGAATTGAGACTTATCAAACGGAAAAATGAATGTTTTTTAGATGAGCCCTCTAAACCCTAGTGGGTACGTACTCCGTAAAAACAGATTTTTCCAAAAGTAAGTCGCTCCCTTTCATGAACTTTGTAGTATACTCCTCCGTCGACACTCCCTTTCATGAATTATGTACTTCGTGTCGCCGACATGTGGGACATATAGCAACCGGGTCGACGTGTCAAGCACCAAATAACAGTGCAGAATAGCAGGGGGGACGCACCCCACTCATACCGGCCCAGTAGTAGTAATGAGCAATGAGACGTCAAATCACAATGCCGCACCTTCCCAGACGGACGAAGAAACCATTATTTCATACTTCGGTTCGCCATCATCTCAAACCACGTAGTATTGCTTCTGCCTCAAGAGGGACACGCGCATCGCCTTGGTACATCATGACATGTGGGACCGCATGATAGGCCATGCTCCCCCGCCGATCGCTCGGTAAAATCACCTCATTTTTACTATACTTCCTCCGTATCGGTTTACTACATGGCATGCACATCGTTCTAGGTTGAGAATTTAACTGGCTATATATGTGATGAACAGTACTCTAGCCTTTTAAAAAATGTATACTTTTGTACAGTAGTACTATCGATGGATTGCGCCATGGAGCAAAAATTGAAATTAAAAAAAAGGTGGTACATATAGAGAGCGCTCGTCGCAAAATTATGCATATAGTACTATTAAAAAAGCTAGTACGTGCTTAATTGGGGTGCTAAATTCTATTAAAGAAATACTAGTAGTATGTACATACTGAAGAGTTAAAGTAACGAGAAGAAACATAACATAGTTCTGCTGGGGGCTCAGCACAACACACCCCGCAAATTAAACTAAGCACACCTGAAATTAAACTATGCAACTAATCCGGTAGACACTGCATTAGAAGTTTAGAACCACCATGAGCAATGACACTGCCACCTTACTTGGAGTCCTCGTCCACGTCCTCGACTTCGTCCTTGTCCCTCTTCCTCTTGGCCGATACTTCTTTGCTTGAACCGCACACTTGGCTATTGCTCTTCATCCAACCCTTGTAGATATTGAAAAAAAGGTAGCCATCCATTGCAGCATAGTGGATGTGGTCTATATCTAGTACATTCCACCGCCATGCATGACGATGAAACGTGTAATGAGGTTTCTCCAGTTTACGGTACGAAGGATGAACCATGGCTCCTGCCAGGGTCAGCATTGAAGGCTGACGAGAGGGCACCAGTCGATTCTTCTGGAGGTCGAAGGGGTTGCCTACAACGAGGCCTATCCGATCCAGGACTTCTTTGTCGTTCTTAAAGTCTACAGTAACGAATTTCACTGTTTTGTCCTTGAGGAAGTTCTTAAAATCCTGGCACTCAACGTCGGCATGGCATATGTGGTAGACCAAGCAAACGTTATGTACGCAAACCTGGATAACGGCGGGCTTCTTCCTCTCTTCGTCCTTTAGATCCTTCTCTCGTCCCGGGACTGTGGTGTACTCAACGTCTAGCCCAGCGACCCACTCATCATCTGAGTTTTCGAACATGCGTCTGAAGCGAGAAAGGCATCCTTTCACCGTCGCGGAAGAACGGGTGTAGATGACGTCGAACTCATCGCCGGTGATGGTTCTAACCTTGTACTCAACACCGATCGTGGAGATTTGGGACGCCATGGATTTGGGAGGAGGGTTAGGATTAGTGGAACTGCCGTAATGTGAATGGACGGGACGACTAGGAGCGAACCGCCGTAGTATTGAAGGACGTGCGGGGACGAGTAGGAGCGAACTGCCAGCATGCGAACGGCAGGGTAGTGGCTTTCCATTCTCCCATGATACGGGCTTCCGAGAGCCCTTGGATCTGAGATCGAACAGTTGCATGGCGTGATTCTAGACCTATGGGTGAATATCCTATCCTGGAGGGTTATTCTGCAAATTTTCAGCAACTTAGCATGCGATTGTTTGATCTCAGATCCAAGGGCTGCCAGCAACCCGTATCATGGTCGCGCCTACCACGACCGTCGCGTTGCTCGCGCGGTCGCGCCCTTGGAGTTTTAACACGGTGCGTTAGCCTATCTGATGTTGGCATGTCATACATAGTCATCACTTAGTCACTCATACTACAACAAGGTTGGCTATAAGTGTAATTTTTTTACTCCTCTCTATCTCTTTCTTCGTACTCCCTCCGTCCCATAATATAAGAACATTTTTTACACTAGTGTAGTGCCAAAAACGTTCTTATATTATGGGACACAGGGAGTACTAGTATTTATTGCATTTGCCAAGGAGTGACCTCTTCCAATGAAATGGTGTTGCTAAGTTTGCTTCATTTAATTAGCTATAGACTCAAAATTGTCTTTTCACCTAGGTACACGCGCTTAGCACCGTTTCTTCCTTGGGTCACCAAACTAGTCTCTCTCTTCTTGATTAACTTGCCACGTCAGACTTTATGCCTATGTGGCAAGCTTAAGCACCTATAGGAGCAAGTAAAATTAAGTACAATAGTGCGCTATACATGGCATTTTTGCATATGTGGAGGAAAGAGAGGCAAGGAAAAAGTGGAGAAGTGGGCTCTCATGCAAGAGCCAGCCTCTACTACATGGTGGAGCATTGGGAGAGGCACCTGTATGGAGGTGGTCAGGAATCGGGAGACTCACGCCGGTCGTAGCGCCGCAGTTAAAATGATAATGGCAAGTCAAATCACGGGGCCCCACCTGTCCAGCAGTAACTCGCTGTCAAATCACAGAGCCCTACGTTTGCAGCAGCCTACTCCCTCGTCTTCTCGCGTCTCTGTCGAACCGACTAGGCAGAACTGCCCAACCTACCGCGTAGGAAAAGCCCCGCCCTCGACTTTTAAATACAACTACATCCGCTTAAGAATCCAATGATATACTTTTTGTGACTTAGTATCTCATATTTAGTTAGTCAAATGGATGACCTAGAACTACGTGCAGGCCCTATAAACCGAGACACCTAAAAATAAAAAAAACTGAGACGGAGAGGGTAGTTCAGCACGTATCTTTTTAGATCAATATAGTCAGGATTCACCAAGGAGCAAAACCAAGTGGTAGGCTGCTCCTGTCGTGTTGGCGTAGCAACTCAAGCAGGGTCGGTCCGCACACGAAATGGCGACACACTTAACAGGACCCCTTTGGCCGACATGTGGCTCATCCATCGTCTTGTTCCACGTGCGATGCACCAAATTACAGCTCGGAGCAGCGGTTGGAATTGGAGGCACCCCGGTCGTAGCGCCGCAGTAGTAGAAAATGAGCGATGAGGGGTCAAATCACAAAGCCCCACCTTTCCTGCATTAAGCTAGACGGACGAAGCAACCATCATTTCACTCTAGGGCGCAAGAGCATAAAGAAAAGAGAAAACAATGATGCGTGCGGCAGCTACCTAGGGCACCCTAGGGTAGGGGTCTCCACTACAGATCCTTTTTTTTAAAGCGCCTCCACTACAAATCGGCTTCTCCCTCGTCCTCTTGAAGAAAACCGATGATGAGTGCGGCGGTAGGGTTTGTAGGAGTACTACGGCGTGCGGGGCCACGTCGTAGTAAACGGGTTCGAGTCGACGCCTTAAATATGTGTGGGCCGCTTGGTTTTACGGGAACGATGCAGCATTTTGGGTACGGGGACCAGTGGAGATATAGTACGTACAAAAAATTGTGGACGTAGGTTCGACCGAAAGGCAATGATGCATGGGCCCTGCATTTTGATATACCCGGGGCCGCGTGAAATTTGCTACTCTACTCAAAACTAGTAAGGTACACATGTATTGAACGCATGAAATTTCGAAACCAAATTACGAATAAATACACACTATAGCATGTAAAGCTTTGAGTCATATATGCATGATGTAGATGTTCGTTTAGTTCTTATAGTTCATCTCATTCAAAATCAATTAGTTTTATAAAAATGTTGAGATTCATGGGGTTGTGCATTGTAAATCATAAAGTAAAAAAACAAATAATGGCAATTCATTTAGAAAAAAATAATCAATTATGATACAGAAGATTCTAGAACAAAGGAGAAGTGCTTGTGTTTTGAGGTTTGTGCATTATGCTTAAGTTCAACCATGGAGTCTTCTAAATTGTACATGTGGCAGATCTGGTGGAATGTTGATGATATCCAACGGTCAGTAGTGCTCGGATTTTCCTATCTCTGCACTGTCGGGTTAGCTTCATCCAGTGACCATCTTTCAAAGTTATTGGCACACTATATAGTTCTTGTGCCATAGTCGCATGTTTTGGAAAAAATGCTACTAGTAGGTTGTACTATCTATTTAGGAATAGAAGATGTATACATGGAAGTTGTAGGGAAAGAGATGACATGGAGCATCTCAATTCCTATGAGTAGGGATTGGAAAAGACATGTCATTTGGTTCACATCATAGGAACTTTTCTATTGAATCTAGAGATGACATGTATCTCAATTCCTATGAGGAGGGATTAGAAAAGAGATGTAATTTGGTTCATATCATAGGAACTTTTCTATTGAATATACGCTAATGTTTATTTTCCTTTGAAATTAAGGGAGTATAGGAATCCATTCATATGAACCAAGTGGCTCTAAAGCTATAGAAATGATATCATGTTTATTTCCTTTGAAATGTGGAGTATATGAATCTATTCCTATGAACCAATTGGCTCTAAAGGAAAAAATCCTATAAAAATCATATCATATAGAGTTCCTATGATATTCCTCGACACTAAAGGATGCTTGAAATTGCTGCGGGTGATACGATGGTCTTTCTTTGTAGACTCCTCACCCATCTTTATAGTTACCTCTCGAAGATGAATGAAATGATATATACATGGTATTCTACATGTGCAATTTGGTACACGAAAACTCGGTAAAAGTTTGCGAGGTTCGAACTTTCAATAAAGCTATATGCACTGCATTTCGGAACGAAGGGAGCATACGGCAGTTGCTAACACTCACGTGGAAGATTTGTGTGTAGGAGGAGTGTCTATTCTGTTAAATGACATGGCAAAACTGACACTGTCGGATGCCGATCTAACGGTTCTTACGGCGTTCGTCAGGAAAAGGCTTGTGGCGAAGGTTTGTCGGATAATGATTTACGGACACATGCATTGCATTGATACGTGCCCCCTCTCTCTCACGCACACGCACCCTCACGAGTCATGACTCTCCCGAGTCCTCTCGCAGACTCGCACGTCACACCCACCGTCTATCTGCAGGTAGACGTCACGCACATATGTGCTCTTCACACCCTACCCTCAGAACTTCTAAAAAACAAAAGACGGCGCGCACATTTTATTTTAGCTCACACGTCACACACTTATACTATTACTCTTGCGGCGAACGTTCTATGGGCATAGTATATTGTACTCTCACAAAGAGAAGAGGTGCACGCACGTACTAGTTCTCTCACACCCACTCGCGGGTACACGTAGGAGCGCATTTTTTTGAAGCTGGTACAACAAAATCACTCCACTATATATAAAAGCAGGAGCCTTAGCGCTTGCTTTACTAGGGTTCCTCTCGTTCACTCTCTCATGCTCTCCAGATCTAAGCAACACATAGGCGGCCACACACTCTCTCAGCTCACGGCTGGTCACAAATCCGGCCGGACAACCTCGACCGGGGCAGGGGTGTAGGTGCATCGTTCACGCTGTCGTCGGCGGCGAGGGAGGAGACCAACGGCTGCCCGCGTGTCCCGATCGGTGACCGTGCCGTTCTCTCCGAGAGAGCGCCGGCTCGGGAGGGCCTCCGACCCCTTCTTCCTCCCTGCGGTATTGTGGCCAAGATGCGGCCTCCCGACGCCGTCTTTGCCACATGCCGATGACCCTCAGGTATATATTCCTTCGAAACCTGCCTTGCTCTGCTGCCCCAGCTCCCTTCGTGTGGATCCTTTTCTACTTCCGTCCGCTGTTCCAAAGCCACCTAGACTTCTACTATTATTAGAAGTAAAGCTAGTTCATACAGTCGACTCAAAGCGTTGGTTCAAACAGGGAAGAAAGTGGGAAAGTTGTAGCATGAATCTAGGACTTGGTTCTAAGAGGAAACGGGGGAAAGTAGTAATATATGTCACTGTTTAAATAACCGTATTTCGTATTTGCGCAAACAAGGATGTCTGTCTCCGTATCGTTTCTATCCGCGCAATCAAAAGCACACACCTCCGTTTTAGTACAACTGCACAAAATGAGATGGCTATCCCTCGTTGTCGTCGTCTAACCTCCCGTCTTCAAGGTATCCCTACATTGGTACTAGTAACTAAGGTAGAATGACCAACGCAATCTAAAAGAAGCTGATTCGTACGTTTTACTTCCTGATTGCAGTGCAGGGACGAGCGAAAACAACTACGTCCTAGTCTAGAATGCACTTTCTACCAGTTCATCCATGGACCGAGGACTACCTGGCATGGCTGCACGGCGGCTTTTTGGACAGGTGCGCGGACAAGAGGCATTGTGGTCTGCTTATTTCTGCAAATAGCGGTGCTTAAATTTAGTGGAACGCACAAGCATTTCAGCTGGTCAGTACACTGCATGGTTCAGTTCAGCATTCCAGCTGAGGCCACAATTATAATTGGTTATTCTGGAATGAGAGAACCTAACCCTGAATGGTGGCAACAACAAAAAACCAGAGTGAACTCCAGGAAATTTAAGCCTGCCGGGAGGCCCTTTGCTCAGAGAAGCCTTACTTGTTTTTTCCTGCTTTGTAAACCTTCTCACAACTTTGTCTTTTGCTATGAACTAGTATATGTTTGTTATGTTCTATGAATCATTGAGATGCATAAAATTGCTTAACTTATGCTTTTCAAGTTTTTTATGAAGACGAGTTTAATGTGAGTGTTCCACATGAGCGCTGGACTAGCGTGTGAACATTTGGAATTTATTACATTGTGGCCTCAATTAACTGCATGAACCACTGTAACAAGATACATAGTTGATTATATGTCAGACAGCAGATTGTTGATTGTTAGCTGGTCGATAGCCTAGTGTTGAAGCGAGCTGAGCCAATGTGCCGTGTTTTGCACAACTGCTTACAAGTGGGGTAGCACCAACAGTGTTTACAAGTACATATGTATACGTCGGTGCATGATTCTCGAACGAGTGCTCTATTTCATCAAAACACACACTGCTCGTATGATAAACCATGACAACTTATGTCTTACCATGCCATATTCATGAAAAAACTAGTGAGGACGCATCTGTTTCGGCAAAAAATACGATGGTTCTCACATGATTCACGGGCACACAAAAGTAGCAGCAGTTCCCATAGACGGATTCAAACAGAGTACTAGCCCCAGAGGGGTCGATAACAGGCAAGGTTCGGATAATTAGACACAATCCAAACTACTATTAAACACTAGCTGGGGCAACTATTCCATGCCTCGATCTAATTTGGGCTGGACACAAGACGGACCTTGCCATGAACATCATCGAGGACGTCCCGCAGCAGCTCAATCCTGTGAACCTTCATGAAGACAACCTTGTGGCCTTGCCACTGATAAACTTGTTTGTGGAGGCATGCCATGTCATCTTCCTGCGTAAGCTTGACAAGAACAGTATGCCTCACAAACGAAGGAGTAGCTTTGAACTTCTTGTGCTTCAGTACACCCTGGACAACACGCCTGACAACAGTGAGGCTGGAATACAACTCTTCATTGGTATAACCACAAATGGCTTCCAGGATCCAACAGCCTAAGAACTCTGTTTTCCCAGTGCGTATATTCAGGTCGTCCGCCTCATAGCGAGTGACATGTACAACCACACAATCCTTGTCTGCATCAGGGCTCTAATTGAAACAGAAACAAATTCTGAATTACTTTTCAGTATAAGAAACACAAGTTATTTAAACCACTATGTATAGCATGGCATCGAAGCTAATAAAATTTTGCATTATTAATCACGACATACTTCCTTTTCTAAAAAAATCACCACATACTTAGATGAAAAACCACAATCGAGATCGGCAAAGAAGGAAATCACCTTGGGCAACTCAGCGGGGGGGACACATCCTCGAAGGGGGAAAACTGCTCCTGCAGTGCCACGGGGGCTGTAACCTCAAACGGGGCGTTGACCATCTCAGTAGTGGCCGTGAGCGTATCTGGGGTCAGCTCGGTGGTTGCCTCCATCTTCTTGGAGCTCTCTGTCTCGTGGGGATCAGCCTCCCGCGTCTGCTCCAATATCGGCAGATCTTTGCCTGGTTCTCCTTGGTCCATCATGAAACTGACGAATACTAGGAGACCACTGAAAGGAAAACATAATCGCAATGACAATGAAACAAAAAAGAGAGTGAGGATCGGTTACTGCTTTGCAAAAGTTCTTTTTTTTCTCTGAACAAAAATATACCAACATCACGGATCCGCTTACCTTCCCTTCGTTCGGAGAGAAGAACAGTGGCAGATGCGAGTGTTGCCTTTCTTGAAGACGGTGAGGGGGAAGGATAGTCCGAGGGAGAAGGGGATTCAGCGAAGAGTGAAATGATGGTTGCTTCGTCCGTCAAACTTAGACTGCTGGGAGGTGGGGTTTTGTGATACGACGGCTCGTTACTGCCGCGCTACGACCGGGGTGACTCTCCGCCTGCATATTGCCTTCTAATTCGGTGGATGGCATTTGGGCCCGCGCGCTGCATGGCCCGCATGTCGGTGAACAAAAGTATAATGGCATTCAGTAGAGGGAGACATTTCAATGACCTAGGAGGAGCCAGAAGCGGTAGAGTGTCTCCACTGTACTAGTAGTAATTGTTTTTCTGGGTAGCTGTAGAGTGTCTCCACTGCACTAGTAGTAATTGTTTCTCTGGGCCCAAGACAAAACAGCCCATCCACACTAGTAAATAGTAAAATCAATTCAAAAGCCCATCCACACTGGGTGCTCTTCTTCCTCCTCGCTCCCACCCACCTCACGTCAGCTCGCTCCACTCGTACCCCCAAATTCCTCACCTCACTCCTACAGAAAACCCCAGCTCCCCTTCTTCCTCACTCCTACAGAAAACCCCCAGCTCCCCTTCTTCTTTGCTCGCACTACAACTAGGCTCGTCATTCGTTACTCTGCTCAAATCCGTGAGCGCGACGCGACGCCCTCGAGGAAAATGGAGTTGGCTGACCCCAGCGCCAAGAAGATGAGGCTCCCGCCAGCGGCGACGCCTGTTGTAGATCCCGCACCTGGCAGCGCGGGGAGAAGCGGCAACTCTGCCCCCACCGGATCCCAGGAACCCGTAGAATCTCAGGTGGACCGCATCAGCGATCTCCTGGACGCCGTCCTTGGGGAGATCATCTCGCTTCTCCCCACCAAGGATTGCTGCCGCACCCAAGTCCTCTCAATTTGGTGGCGCCCTCTATGGCGCGCCGTGCCCCTTAATCTCGACTGTCGTCAGCTATCTCTCTACAATGATTTTGAAATCCCCAGATCCATCATCTCCTCCCACCAGGGCTCCGTTCAAAGCCTCTGCATCCCGTCATGCTACCTGAGCAAGCATACCATGCCCTGCACGGTGGACGCCTGGCTGAAATCCCCTGAATTCACAGAACTACACATGCTTGAGTTCTACTATTCCCCTGGAAATCACATACCACATACCGAACGCCATGAACTTGTGCCCTCAGCACCGATGTCCATCTCGCGGTTTTCGTCCTCTCTCCGCACCGCCACCTTTGCACTGTGCTACCTACCAGACAATCTGGTACTAAACCTTCGACTCCCATTTCTCAAGAAACTTTCACTTGTGCGGGTTCGTATATCGGAGGCCTCATTGCACAGCATCATCCACTCCAGTTGCCATGCGCTGGAGTGCTTGGTGCTTGTTTTCACAGTTAGAATCGGTTGTCTCCAAATAAAGTCGCCAAACCTTGTAAGAATTGGAATCTCTTTTGATGGAAGGCAGCTCATCATCCAAGATGCCCCTTCACTTCAAAGGTTGATCCTTGATTCTAGTTATTCACCGTTGCAAATAACCGTCCTCTCTGCGCCTAAACTGGAGACCTTGGGTGTAATACATGATCTCTGGGCTCATTTCAATATGGTGTTTGGCTCCACAGTTCTTTAGGTACTTTATATTATCATCTACACTTGTAACCATAAGCTACATTTTAAATTTCTACGCATAACTTATATATCATCTTGGAGTACACATTTTGTACTAATATTATGTTCTATGCTCAATGAAGAGTTTCTCCATGGATGGCCTATCAATGGTGCTGGATTCTGTCAAGATCTTATATATCCAAATGAATAGTTTTGATCTGAACAAGATTATTGGTTTGCTGCAATGCTTTCCATGTCTGGAGAAGTTGTATATAAAGGTGATAATTTCACGCACATTGGAAGCCTGCATATAGTGTACTAGAATTAACCGTTCAGCTATTGCTGTTTTGACACTCTTCTTTTAGACCTTAACTGTTTTCAATCTTCATGTCTATTTAGGCAACAGGACGGGGTAAGAAAGTTATAACCAATCGGTGGATTCGTAAGCATCGGGATTTTCTCACTTCTCATGAGATTCGATTGAAGAAAATAACGCTAGAACGATATGTAGCCAACCGTGCAAACACATATTTGTCACATTCTTCCTGCTGAATGCGAGGTTACTATTGTCCATCAGGCTTAAGTTTATTAGCAGCATGGTTTTAACGGATGGGTATGTCGAAGAGCAAAAAAAAGGAGTTTCAGGTGGGCAAAAGAGCTTCTGAACGTGCCGGGCTTCTATTTACAACATATTGTGGTCATAATCCAGTAAATTTTACGACCCAGGATGTTCATTCTATGGACCTGACCGGTCCATTTGACTGTGACTGCCGAAAACAATGCTGGAGTTAGATGTTGTTGCCCTTTTCAATCTGGTTTTTTTTTGTAAACCTGATGAACAATTAACCCTCGTGCTTTTGTACAGTTTGTAAGCTGGAGTTAGATGTTCCTGCCCTTTTCAACTCAGCTGTGACTGTCATATTCTCTTTGAAACAAGGCAAATGGCTTGCCATTCGTTTAATTTAGAGTGAAATATTGTAACAAATCCCAACCAAGGGAAATAACATCACTCTCGCCGGCTGCTTGAGCTCACTGTGCATTACAGAAGCCAAGTGATTAGCCCCCACCAGCACCCACAAACTTATTTCGAACTAGCACATCAAATGGGCTGTAAATTTTCATAGGAAAGGCTGCATGACCGTGACAGATTTGGATTCTGACATTTGGGACCCGCGAGGAAATAGCCTATCCAAGGTGGTGTCGACTTACTAGCCAGTCAACAAACGATTCTTCCTACCAGCCGTTGGATTGACATCCAACATCTGTCGTGTATCTTCTATCTCTTGTCTTCTTCTTCCTCCAGCCGCCCAAACCAAACCACCCCGTCGGCTCCGCCTGCTCCCGCCTCCCATGGCTGGCTGCGCCTCCGGCGCCCTACCGTACGTACCCTCCAACGTTGGCTAGTCCCTCCCTCTATTCCCCCACACGTCCTGTTATTCTCCGGCGACGTCAGCCCCAACACGCACCCGCGCCCGAACCAGTCAACCCTCGTACTCCCCTCCGCCTGCGACTGGACCGGCGCATCTTCAACGGCTCCTGTTCGTTCCGTCCAAGGCCTCTCCGTCGTCCTCCGCCTTGCGGCCTTGGTTCGCTCGCCGTGCGCGGTGCACCGCCCTCTTGCGTTGTCAACGTCGTCAACAACCGAGAGGAACAAGGAGATGACTGTACGTGGAGAGGATGACAGTAGGGACCCACCAGCGTCATGGCAGTACGCAAGCAAGTGCCTCTATAGTACAAGCCCAAAAATATGGTTCCTCCTAATGGTTGGACATCTGGGGCTCACGCCATTATCAACGTAGTCAATAAACGAGAGAATTACACTACGAGCGGCTGACACCAGGGACCCAGCAAGTTGCGCAGTTTTTTTAGGAACAAGCAGTTGTTATTTATACTAGTTTTAGCAACGGGTCAGGGTAACAACGGGGCTATGCGGGGGCGGTGGCCCGTCTAGCCAGGGTTTTATTTATGTTTACCACATCATGAGCCCAGTTGTGTTTTTTCTTGCTGAAAATGGCTAGGCCAGTTCTATTTTTTTTAAGAAATACCCAAACAAGGACTACTTGCTTTATCGGCCCTGCTGGGCTGCAAATCTTTCAAGACGAGGAGAGTTTAATTCAGTTTGCCCAGAAATGGGTTGTACATTTTTAAAACACATCAAACCGGGAATTAGTTTCAATTTTTTTTATTACAAGATCTTAAATTCCATTGATTTTTATGCGTGGACAATTATTTGGGTTTTATATTTATATAAATTATTTTTCAAAATAGTTTGAATGTGAATCGATATTTCTGGATTAAAAACAGTTGACCGCACCAAAATATGCAAAATTTCGTATACCTTTTGACCGTGGCCACAATATGGGGTGTAATGCTAACAAAAAGAAGATGGGCTCCAAAAAAATTCTTAAAAATTAGCAAATGGGCTGTACATTATTAGAAATAATGGCAGATGGGTTGTATGCTGTTTTCCACAGATTTGAGGCTGACTTGTGAGCCTACTACAGGTTGACGCGTATGCTTTCATAAAAAAAGGTTGACGCACACGCAATGCCCTGTCAACTTAGTCAACACACGAGAGCAGTGACTATTGGATGTCCATCCAACGGCTGTCGTGCTTCTTCAATCTCTGCTCTTCATGCTCCAGCCGCTCAAACAAGCGCCGGTGGGACTGCCTGCTCCCTCCTCCCGCGGCCGGCTATGCTGCCGCACAGGCCTCACGGCCCCACCGTACTCCCATCGCTGGCCTAGCCATCCCTCTACTCACCCACACATGCTGTTATTCTCCGGCGACGGCACACGAACCAGTAAACCCTCGTACTCCTCCACGTGGAAACAACTACCGAGTATTCCCTGGCTCCGTGTCGTTCCCTTCCTAGGCCTCGCCGTCATCCACCGCCCTGGTGCTCTCGGCGCGGCCTCGTCAACGTGGTCAATGAACGACATCCATCGGAAGTTGACTGTACGTGGAAAGGCTGACAGCTGGGTCCACGACCGCACGCAAGAAAATGCCTCCTTATTACGCGCAAAATAATGATTCCTCCACCTGACAGCTAGGACCCACAGGAAGGGCCTCTGTATTTCGCGAAAAAAATGTTCCCCCCGCTGACAGGTCGGATCCACCAGCTATATCTTCGCACGCAAGGAAGTGCATCCTTATTACGCCCAAAAAAATGAATACCCCCCTGCTAGCTGGGACCCACCATATTGTTGGGCTGACTTGTGGGCCTACTAAGTTGACGGGGACGGAGGGCTTTGTCAACTTAGTCAATACTCCAGTGACCGTATGATGTCCATCCAACGGCCATAGTGCTTCTTCAACCTCTGGTCTTCTTGCTCCAGCCGCCCAAAGCAGCGCCGGTCGTGTCGCCTGCTCCTGCCTCCCGTGGCCGGCTGTGCTACCGCGGAGGCCTCACCGCCCCCATACTACTCCCATCACTGGCCAAGCCATCCCTCCACTCACCCACACCCCCTGTTATTCTGCGGCGACGGCAGCCTCACACCGCAGCCGAACCAGTGAACGCTCGTACTCCTCTCCGCGTGGGCATCCACTGCCGCGTCTTGCCCGGCTCCGCGTCGTCCCCTTCCTAGGCCTCGCCATCGTCCACCGCCGTGGTGCTCTCGGCGTGGCGTGGTCAATGTGGTCAACGACCGACTTCCATCGGAAGAGTACTGTACGTGGAGAGGCTGACAGCTGGGTCCACGGCAGACGCAAGGAAGTGCCTCCTTATTACGCGGAAAAATAATTATTCCTCCACCTGACAAAGGGGACCCACCGGACGGGCCACCAGTATTTTGCGAAAAAAATCGTTTCCCCCTGACTGCTGGGACCCACCAGACGGGCCACCGTATTTCGTGAAAAAAGCGTTCCCCCCGCTGTCAGCTCGGACCCACCGGAAGTGCCTCCTTATTACGCACAAAAAAATGAATACTCCCCCGGCTAGCTGGGACCCACCTTGGTGGGAGGCTGACTTGTGGGCCTACTAAGTTGATGGGGACGAAGGGCTTTGTCAACTTAGTCAATATGAACGATTCTAGCTCCAGTGACCGTACGATGTCCATCCAACGGCCTTAGTGCTTCTTCAACCTCTGGTCTTCTTGCTCCAGCCGCCCAAAGCAGCGCCGGTCGTGCCGCATGCTCTTGCCTCCCGTGGCCGGCTGTGCTACCGCAGAGGCCTCACCGCCCCCTACTATTCCCACCACTGGCCAGGCCCTGCGGCGGCGGCAGCCTCACACCGCAGCCGAACCAGTGAACCCTCGTACTCCTCTCCGCGCGGGCTTCCACTGCGCGTCTTCCCCGGCTCCGCGTAGTCACCTTCCTAGGCCTCGCCGTCGTCCACCGCCGTGGTGCTCTCCGCGCGGCGTGGTCAACGTGGTCAAGGAACGACTTCCATCGGAAGAGTACTGTACGTGGAGAGGCTGACAGCTGGGTCCACGGCCACAGCCCAGTTTTTTTGTGATTTGCCAAGTAAGTCGCTTTGTCAGGCCTGTTGGGCTGCAAATCTTTCAAGACGAGGAGGGCTTTCATTCGGCTGGCCGAGAAAATGGCCCATCAGTAATCAGAAATGGGCTGTACATTTTTAAAACACATCAAACCGGCAATTAGTTTCAAATATCTTTTTTTCCATTTCAAGATTTTAAATTACATTAATTTTTATGCGTGGAGAATTTGTTGGATTTTATATTGATATACATTTATTTTTAAAATCAGTTTGAATGTGAGTCAAAATTTCGAGATTAAAAACAGTTCGGACCACACCGAAATATGCAAAATTTCATATAATTTTTTAACCTTGGCCACAATATGGGCTGTAATGCTAACAAAAAGAATATGGGCTCCAAAAAAACCTTAAGAATTAGCAAATGGGCTGTAAATTATTAGAAATAATGGCAGATGGGATGTATGCTGTTTTCCACAGATTTGAGGCTTTCCTAAGAAAAGGGTTGACGCACAAGCACCGACTGTTGGATGTCCTTCTTCAATCTCTGCTCTTCCTGCTCCAGCCGCTCAAACAAGCGCTGGCGGGACTGCCTGCTCCCTCCTCCCCGTGGCCGGGTGTGCTGCCGCGCAGGCCTCACCGCCGCACCGTACTCCCATCGCTGGCCTAGCCATCCCTCTACTCACCCACACCTGCTGTTATTCTCCGGCGACGGCAGACGAACCAGTAAACCCTCGTACAGTCGTACTCCCCTCCGCGTGGGAAACAACTGCCGAGTCTTCCCTGCCTCCGTGTCGTCCCCTTCCTAGGCCTCGCCGTCGTCCACCGCCGTGGTGCTCTCGGTGCGGCGTGATCAATGTGGTCAACGACCGACTTCCATCGGAAGAGTACTGTGCGTGGAGACGCTGACAGCTGGGTCCACGGCCGCGGCAAGGAAGTGCCTCCTTATTACGCGCAAAATAATTATTCCTCCACCTGATAGCGGGGACCCACCGGACGGGCCACCGTATTTCGCGAAAAAACATTTCCCCCTGACTGCTGGGACCCACCAGCTACACCTTCGCACGCAAGGAAGTGCGTCCGGGCAAAAAACAAAACGATTCGCCCCCCTGACTGCTGGGACCCACCAGCTACATCTTCGGACGCAAGGAAGTGCCTGACAGTCGGGACCCACCTGGTCGAAGCGTACGTAGCGTTGTCATTCTGGTCGCGAACGTGTACGTACATATATACTGGTGGATGTAGAGGCGCGCACGTGTCGTAGTAGAGGCGCGCACGTAGCATGTACACGTACGTACAACGGCCAGGGTGCAAGAAAGAAAATACGGCCACGTATGTGTACATACGGGCGGGGTCTCGAACGCCTACTCGCGCATACGTACGGCGAGGGCTCATTGACATGGCTGGGTCAGAACGGAGAAACAGCATCGTCATCGTGTTCATGGGGAGGCAACGGAATGCGTCGTGTTCATGGGGAGGCAACGGAATGCGTCATGTTCATCGGGAGGCAACGGAACGCGTGGGAGCCAACCGGTTGGGTCGGAACGGAATGCGTGGTCGTGTTCATCGGGAGGGCTTGGACGGAACAGGCGATGGAAATGAGGCCTGGCGTACCGCAGAACGGAGGAAACGGCCTTGTGTTCGACCGGCCACATTCGAAACGGGATCCTGTTCATCAGGAGGGGTCTGGCGTACCGCAAAACGGACGAAACGGACCTCCTACGGTCGAAACGGGGGTCCTGTTGATCGGGAGGGGTGTGGCGTACCATAAAACGGACGAAACGGACCTCATACGGTCGAAACGGGGGTCCTGTTGATCGGGAGGGGTGTGGCGTACCGCAAAACGGACGAAACGGACCTCCTACGGTCGAAACGGGGGTCCTGTTCATCGGGAGGGGTGTGGCGTACCGCAAAACGGGACTCCACGGGATACTGTTCATCTCCACCGTCGACCTCCTCCAGCCTCCACGGGCTACCATCGACCTCCTCCAGCCTCCACGGGCTCCTGTTCATCCAGCCTCCACCGCGCGCTACTCCACCGGCTACTGTTCAACCACCCCTCCACGGGCACCCCTCCACCGTCTAGTGTTCATCCACCCTCCACACGACGGGGTCCTGTTCAACCACCCCTCCACGGGCACCCCTCCACTGTCTACTGTTCATCCAGCCCTCCACACCACGGGGTCCTGTTCATCCAGAGGCAACGCCACCGCTCACTGTTCATCCAACCCCCCCCCCTCGGCAACGCTCACTGTTCATCCAATCGATCGGCTTCAGTTAGCAGCAGTAGCGAAGGAATCGCCCGATCGGGTTCAGTTAACAGCCATCGATCAATCGCTCGGGTTCAGTAATGCGTAGCCTGCAGTGCAATCGCTCAGGTTCAGTTAGATCCCAACGCCTCGCTCGGGTTCAGTTAGAGCCAATGCCTCGCACACACGAGCGTACGTGTACGAGAGAAACGCGCATCGTTCGGCCCCCGACCTCCCACCGTAACCGGGAACTCCCCGAAATTTTCCTCCCCCTCGCTTCTACCACGGGTTTTTCTGTCATGGACGGCCCAAAGAATGTCATGCAGCTGCGTCTCCGGCCCGCCCAGGACAAAAAGCCCATTTTCTATCATGATTTTTTGTCATAGAAGTAGGAGCCCACCACATCTATGATGATACCGGGTTTTGTCACAATTATCGTCATAGAAGTGTCATATGTATGACAGGAAAAAAATTCGTTCGGCCCAAAATGTCACGGATGTGTCTTTTTTTTGTAGTGCACGTTGCTCCACCGACGTACTTCTTCCTCCTATATATACCTACGTACCCCCAAACTACCAGATACGGAGCCAAAAACCTAATTCCACCGCCGCAACCTTCTGTACCCGTGAGATCCCATCTTGGGGCCTTTTCCGGAGCTCCGCCGGAGGGGGCATCGACCATGGAGGGCTTCTACATCAACACCATAGCCTCTCCGATGATGTGTGAGTAGTATACCTCAGACCTTCAGGTCCATAGTTATTAGCTAGATGGCTTCTTCTCTCTTTTTGGATCTCAATACAATGTTCTTCCCCTCTCTTGTGGAGATCTATTCGATGTAATCTTCTTTTGCGGTGTGTTTGTTGAGACCGATGAATTGTGGGTTTAGGATCAAGTTTATCTATGAACAATATTTGAATCTTCTCTGAATTCTTTTATGTATGATTGGTTATCTTTGCAAGTCTCTTCGAATTATCAGTTTGGTTTGGCCTACTAGATTAATCTTTTTTGCAATGGGAGAAGTGCTTAGCTTTGGGTTCAATCTTGCGGTGTCCTTTCCCAGTGACAGTAGGGGCAGCAAGGCACGTATTGTATTGTTGCCATCGAGGGTAACAAGATGGGGTTTATATCATATTGCATGAGTTTATCCCTCTACATCATGTCATCTTACTTAAAGCGTTACTCTGTTCTTTTGAACTTAATACTCTAGATGCATGCTGGATAGCGGACGATGTGTGGAGTAATAGTAGTAGATGCAGGCAGGAGTCGATCGACTTGTCGCAGACGTGATGCCTATATACATGATCATACCTAGATATTCTCATAACTATGCTCAATTCTGTCAATTGCTCAACAGTAATTTGTTTACCCACCATAATACTTATGCTCTCGAGAGAAGTCACTA
The DNA here is from genome assembly GCF_002575655.3 of Aegilops tauschii subsp. strangulata. Lineage (NCBI taxonomy): Eukaryota > Viridiplantae > Streptophyta > Magnoliopsida > Poales > Poaceae > Aegilops > Aegilops tauschii. The sequence goes on from NC_053035.3 coordinate 60,257,025, forward strand.
GTGAAACCTATGGCCCCCGGGCCTATTCTCCATCATAATCTTCCAACACTTAGCTATTTTTATTGCCTTTTATTTTACTTTCCATCTTTATAATAAAAATACCAAAATATTATCTTACCATATCTATCAGATCTCACTTTCGTAAGTGACCGTGAAGGGATTGACAACCCCTTTATTGCGTTGGTTGCGAGGATTTTATTTGTTTGTGTAGTTGCGAGGGACTCGTGCGTGGCCTCCTACTAGATTGATACCTTGGTTCTCAAAAACAGAGGGAAATACTTACTGCTTTACTACATCACCCTTTCCTCTTCAAGGGAAAACCAACGCAGTGCTCAAGAGGTAGCAAGAAGGATTTCTGGCGCCGTTGTCGGGGAGTCTACGCAAAAGTCAACATACCAAGTACCCATCACAAACCCTTATCTCCCGCATTACATTATTTGCCATTTGCCTCTCATTTTCCTCTCCCCCACTTCACCCTTGTCGTTTTATTCGCCCTCTCTTTTCCGTTCGCCTCTTTTTCGCGTGCTTCTTGTTTGCTTGTGTGTTGGATTGCTTGCTTGTCACGATGGCTCAAGATAATACCAAATTGTGTGACTTTACCAATACCGACAACAATGATTTCCTTAGCACTCCGATTGCTCCTCTTACCGATACCGAATCTTGTGAAATTAATGCTGCTTTGTTGAATCTTGTCATGAAAGATCAATTCGCCGGCCTTCCTAGTGAAGATGCCGCTACCCATCTAAATAGCTTCGTTGATTTGTGTGATATGCAAAAGAAGAAAGATGTGGACAATGATATTGTTAAATTGAAGCTATTTCCTTTTTTGCTTAGAGATTGTGCTAAAGCTTGGTTTTTGTCTTTGCCTAAAAATAGTATTGATTCTTGGAATAAGTGCAAAGATACTTTTATCTCTAAGTATTTTCCTCCCGCTAAGATCATCTCTCTTAGAAACGATATCATGAATTTTAAGCAACTTGATCATGATCATGTTGCACAAGCTTGGGAGAGGATGAAATTAATGATACGTAATTGCCCTACACATGGTTTGAATTTGTGGATGATTATACAAAAGTTTTATGCCGGATTGAATTTTTCTTCTAGAAATCTTTTAGAATCGGCCGCGGGAGGCACTTTTATGGAAATCACTTTAGGAGAAGCTACTAAACTCCTAGATAATATTATGGTTAATTATTCTCAATGGCACACTGAAAGATCTACTAATAAGAAAGTGCATGCGATAGAAGAAATTAATGTTTTGAGTGGAAAGATGGATGAACTTATGAAATTATTTGCTAATAAAAGTGTTTCTTCTGATCCTAACGATATGCCTTTGTCTACTTTGGTTGAGAATAATAATGAATCTATGGATGTGAATTTTGTTGGTAGGAATAATTTTGGTAACAACGCGTATAGAGGAAACTTTAATCCTAGGCCATATCCTAGTAATTCCTCTAATAATTATGGTAATTCCTACAACAATTCCTATGGAAATTTTAATAAGATGCCCTCTGAATTTGAGACTAGTGTTAAGGAGTTTATCAATTCGCAAAAGAATTTCAATGCTTTGCTTGAAGAAAAATTGCTTAAAGTTGATGAATTAGGTAGGAACGTTGATAGAATTTCTCTTGATGTTAATTCTTTGAAACCTAGATCTATTCCACCTAAGCATGATATCAATTAGTCTCTCAAGGTCATGAGAATTTCCATTGATGAGTGCAAAGAAAGAACCGCTAGGATGCGTGCTAAGAAAGATTATTTTGTGAAAGCGTGTTCTTCTAGTTTCTATGAAAATAAAGATGAAGATATAAAAGTTATTGATGTGTCCCCTATTAAATCTTTGTTTTGCAATATGAATCTTGATAATGATGCGACTTAATATGATCCACCTTTACCTAGAAGGCGTTCCGAAAATTCGGAGTTTTTAGATCTTGATGCAAAAATTGGTAAAAGCGGGATTGAAGAGATCAAAACTCTAGATATTAATGAACCCACTATTTTGGATTTCAAGGATTTTAATTATGATAATTTCTCTTTGATAGATTGTATTTCCTTGTTACAATCCGTGCTAAATTCTCCACATGCTTATAGTCAAAATAAAGCCTTTACCAAACATATCGTAGATGCTTTGATGCAATCTTATGAAGAAAAACTTGAGTTGGAAGTTTCTATCCCTAGAAAAATTTCTGATGAGTGGGAACCTACTATTAAAATTAAAATCAAAAATCATGAATGCTATGCTTTGTGTGATTTGGGTGCTAGTGTTTCCACGATTCCAAAGACTTTGTGTGATTTGCTAGGTTTCCGTGATTTTGATGATTGCTCTTTAAACTTGCACTTTGCGGATTCCACCATTAAGAAACCTATGGGAAGAATTAATGATGTTCTTATTGTTGCAAATAGGAATTATGTGTCCGTGGATTTTAATGTTCTTGATATAAATTGCAATCCTTCATGTCCTATTATTCTTGGTAGACCTTTCCTTAGAACGATTGGTGCAATTATTGATATGAAGGAAGGGAATATTAGATTTCAATTTCCGTTAAGAAAAGGCATGGAACACTTCCCTAGAAAGAAAATAAAATTACCTTATGAATCTATTATGAGAGCCACTTATGGATTGCCTACCAAAGATGGCAACACCTAGATCTATCCTTGCTTTTATGCCTAGCTAGGGGCGTTAAACGATAGCGCTTGTTGGGAGGCAACCCAATTTTATTTTTTGCTTCTGTTTAGGAATAAATATTTGATCTAGCCTCTGGTTAGATTTGTTTTTATGTTTTAATTAGTTTTTGTGCCAAGTTTAACCTATAGGATCTTCTTGGATGATAGTTATTTGATCTTGCTGAAAATTCCAGAAACTTTCTGTTCACGAAAATAATTGTCAAAAATAACCAGAACGTGATAAAATATTGATTCCAATTGCTTCTGATCAATAAACAAATTGTCTAGGTCTTCCTATTTTTGCTGAATATTTGGAGTTCCAGAAGTTTGCGTTAGTTACAGATTACTACAGACTGTTCTGTTTTTGACAGATTCTGTTTTTCGTGTGTTGTTTGCTTATTTTGATGAATCTATGGCTAATAAAATAGTTTATAAACCATAGACAAGTTGGAATACAGTAGGTTTAGCACCAATATAAATAAAGAATGAGTTCATTACAGTACCTTTAAGTGGTGTTTTGTTTTCTTTCGCTAACGGAGCTCACGAGATTTTCTGTTAAGTTTTGTGTTGTGAAGTTTTCAAGTTTTGGGCGAAAGATTTGATGGATTATGGAACAAGGAGTGGAAAGAGCCTAAGCTTGGGGACGCCCATGGCACCCCAAGATAATCTAAGGACACCTAAAAGCCAAAGCTTGGGGATGCCCCGGAAGGCATCCCCTCTTTCGTCTACTTCCATCGGTAACTTTACTTGGAGCTATATTTTTATTCACCACATGATATGTGTTTTGCTTGGAGCGTCTTGTATTATTTGAGTCTTTGTTTTTTAGTTTACCACAATCATCCTTTCTGTACACACCTTTTGAGGGAGACACACATGATTCGGAAATTATTAGAATACTCTATGTGCTTCACTTATATTTTTTGAGCTATATAGTTTTGCTCTAGTGCTTCACTTATATCTTTTAGAGCACGGCGGTGGATTTGTTTTATAGAAACTATTGATCTCTCATGCTTCACTTATATTATTTTGAGATTCTTAAAATAGCACGGCAATTTTCTTTAATTATAATACCATGAGAAATTTGATGCTTGATAATTGTTTTGAGATATAAAGGTGGTAATATCATAGTTGTGCTAGTTGAGTAATTGTGGAATTGAAAAATACTTGTGTTGGAGTTTGTGATTCCCGTAGCATGCACGTATGGTGAACCGTTATGTAACGTAGTCGGAGCATGAGGTATTTATTGATTGTCATCCTTTGTGTGGCGGTCGGGATCGCGTGATGGTTAACTCCTACCAACCCTTCCCCTAGGAGCATGCGTAGTAGTACTTTGCTTCGAGGGCTAATGAATTTTTGCAATAAGTATATGAGTTCTTTATGACTAATGTGAGTCCATGTATTATAGCACACTTACCTTTCCGCAATTTTTTAGCCTCTTCGGTACCGTGCATTGCCCTTTCTCACCTTGAGAGTTGGTGCAAACTTCGCCGGTGCATCCAAACCCCGTGATATGATATGCTCTATCACACATAAACCTCCTTATATCTTCCTCAAAACAGCCACCATACCTACCTATTATGGCATTTCCATAGCCATTCCGAGATATATTGCCATGCAACTTTCCATCGTTTCGTTTATCATGACACGCTCCATCATTGTCATATTGCCTTGCATGATCATGTAGTTGACATTGTATTTGTGGCAAAGCCACCATTCATAATTCTTTCATACATGTCGCTCTTGATTCATTGCATATCCCGGTACACCGCCGGAGGCATTCACATAGAGTCATATTTTGTTCTAAGTATTGAGTTGTAATTCATGAGTTGTAAGTAAATAAAAGTGTGATGATCATCATTATTAGAGCATTGTCCCAAGTGAGGAAAGGATGATGGAGACTATGATTCCCCCACAAGTCGGGATGAGACTCCGGACTAAAAAAAGAGGCCATAAAAAAAGAGAAAGGGCCCAAATAAAAAAATGAGAGAAAAAGAGAGAAGGGACAATGTTACTATCCTTTTACCACACTTGTGCTTCAAAGTAGCACTGTGATCTTCATGATAGAGAGTCTCTCATTTTGTCGCTTTCATATACTAGTGGGAAATTTCATTATAGAACTTGGCTTGTATATTCTAATGATGGGCTTCCTCAAAATGCCCGAGGTTTTCGTGACCAAGCAAGTTGGATGCACACCCACTTAGTTTCTTTTGTTTGAGCTTTCATACACTTATAGCTCTAGTGCATCCGTTGCATGGCAATCCCTACTCCTTGCATTGACATCAATTGATGGGCATCTCCATAGCCCGTTGATTAGCCTCGTTGATGTGAGACTTTCTCCTTTTTTGTCTTCCCACATAACCCCCACCATTATACCTTATTCCACCATAGTGCTATATCCATGGCTTGCGCTCATGTATTGCGTAAGAGTTGAAAAGGATTAAGCGCGTTAAAAAGTATGAACCAATTGCTTGGCTAAAACCGGGGTTGTACATGATATGAATATTTTGTGTGGGGAAGATGGAGCATAGCCAGACTATATGATTTTGTAGGGATAACTTGCTTTGGCTATGTTATTTTGATAAGACATAATTGCTTGGTTAGCATGCTTGAAGTATTATTGTTTTTATGTGAACAATAAACTTTTATCTTGAACATTCGTGCCACAATAAGAAGAATTACGTTGAAATTATGCTAAGTAGCATTCCACATCAAAAATTCTGTTTTTATCATTTACCTACTCGAGGACGAGCGGGAATTAAGCTTGGGGATGCTTGATACGTCTCCACCGTATCTATAATTTTTTATTGTTCCATGCTATATTATATTCTGTTTTGTACATTATTGGGCTTTATTATACACTTTTATATTATTTTTGGGACTAACCTATTAACCGGAGGCCCAGCCCAGAATTGTTGTTTTTTGCCTATTTCAGAGTTTCGCAGAAAAAGAATATCAAACAGAGTCCAAACGGAATGAAACCTTCGGGAACGTGATTTCCGGAACGAACGTGATCCAGAGGACTTGGACCCTATGTCAAGACATCAACCAGGAAGGCATGAGGTAGGGGGTGCGCCTACCCCCCTGGGCGCGCCCTCCACCCTCGTGGGGCCCACGTTGCTCCACTGACATACTTCTTCCTCCTATATATACCTAAGTACCCCCAATCTACCAGATATGGAGCCAAAAACCTAATTCCACTGCCGCAACCTTCTGTACCCGTGAGATCCCATCTTGGGGCCTTTTCCGGAGCTCCGCCAGAGGGGGCATCGATCATGGAGGGCTTCTACCTCAACACCATAGCCTCTTTGATGATGTGTGAGTAGTATACCTCAGACCTTCGGGTCCATAGTTATTAGCTAGATGGCTTCTTCTCTCTTTTTGGATCTCAATACAATGTTCTCCCCCTCTCTTGTGGAGATCTATTCGATGTAATCTTCTTTTGCGGTGTGTTTGTTGAGACCGATGATTTGTGGGTTTATGATCAAGTTTATCTATGAACAATATTTGAATCTTCTCTGAATTCTTTTATGTATGATTGGTTATCTTTGCAAGTCTCTTCGAATTATCAGTTTGGTTTGGCCTACTAGATTGATCTTTCTTGCAATGGGAGAAGTGCTTAGCTTTGGGTTCAATCTTGCGGTGTCCTTTCCCAGTGACAGTAGGGGCAGGAAGGCACGTATTGTATTGTTGCCATCGAGGGTAACAAGATGGGGTTTATATCATATTGCATGAGTTTATCCCTCTACATCATGTCATCTTACTTAAAGTGTTACTCTGTTCTTTTGAACTTAATACTCTAGATGCATGCTGGATAGCGGTCGATGTGTGGAGTAATAGTAGTAGATGCAGGCAGGAGTCGGTCTACTTGTCGCGGACGTGATGCCTATATACATGATCATACCTAGATATTCTCATAACTATGCTCAATTCTGTCAATTGCTCAACAGTAATTTGTTTACCCACCGTAATACTTATGCTCTCGAGAGAAGCCACTAGTGAAACCTATGGCCCCCGGGTCTATTCTCCATCATATTAATCTTCCAACACTTAGCTATTTTTATTGCCTTTTATTTTACTTTGCATCTTTATAATAAAAACACAAAAAATATTATCTTACCATATCTATCAGATCTCACTTTCGTAAGTGACCGTGAAGGGATTGACAACCCCTTTATTGCGTTGGTTGCAAGGATTTTATTTGTTTGTGTAGGTGCGAGGTACTCGTGCGTGGCCTCCTACTAGATTGATACATTTGTTCTCAAAAATTAGGGAAATACTTACGCTGCTTTACTGCATCACCCTTTCCTCTTCAAGGGAAAACCAACGCAGTGCTCAAGAGGGAGCAATGCGTCGCCGAGGCGCAAAGTTGGTTCCGCTAGGCTTGCGAGGAGCTGAAGGCCGCCCAGGGCGAGCTGGCCAAGCGCGAGGTGGAGCTCACCATGAAGCAGACCGACATCGAAAGGCCCAGGAGACGGCGGAGAACTAGGCCGCTGCAGCCGAGGTCGCTCAAACCCAGCACCAGGCCGCTCTGAACTCCCAGGAGGAGGACCTTGCCGCGCACGAGGAGAAGCTTGCTGCAACGCTCCGCGGCAAGGATGAGGAGGTGGAGAAGCTCGTCGTGCAGCGGACCCAGGAGCTGGAGCAGAGGCACTTGATGCCTAGGCTCTGGTTCACGCCGACAGAGTGAAGGAGCTGGAGGTGGAGCGGGACGAGCTGAAGGGGCAGGCCCTGAAGCTGTCCAAGGAGAAGGACACGCTCAACGGCGCCCTGACAGAGGCGTAGGGCGCAGCCGTCAGCAGGGCCGGGCAGCTTTCCGAGGCCAAAAACTCCATCAAGAACCTCAAGCTGAAGCTGGATGGTCTCGAGGGGATGCTGTCGGAGGCCCAGGCCCGGGAGGGGACCCTGGCCAAGGATCTGGAGGCCGAGAAGCAGCAGCGGAAGAACGAAGCCGCCAACCACAGGGATTTTGTGGATGGTGAGAATCGCTGGATCGGCCGCCTCGAAGACGTCGTCGGCAGGATCACCATGCAGCTGGCCACCATGGGGATGCCAAATATGAGGTACGCCCCAGATCGCAGCACGACTCCCAACGCCAGGCTGACCCTATTCTTCGAGGGTGTTCTTGGAGCCCTGGAGCATTTCTGCTCCACCAGGGCGACTTTCCTCGCCAATGAGGCCCGGAGGCTTTCCCGGGGTGCCATGACCAAGGTTCTCACCAAGACGGCATACTGGAATCCCAACCTCGACTTCGACGCTGCGCTGGAGAGCTTGCCGGAGGGTGTGGACCTCGCGCCGCTCAGTGAGCGTATTGAGCCCATCATCAGCGGCATCGATGGAATCCAGAGGGTAGAGGGCCAGCGCCGGGACTAGGAACCCCGTTTCTGATTATCGTTGCAGGTTCATGACCAAGACAATTTCTATGTTTAGTTAGAACCACAGCAACAATTGATGTAATATAACTCTGCAATACTTTTGAATCAGCGCATGTTATTTTCCTGTTCAATCTCTCTCTCTGTATGTCCACCCTACGTGAATCGGGTAGGCCTGCCGGCGTGTAACCCAGGGCGCGGCACCTCGAGGACGGATCCTCGATAGCCTGCAGGGTGTGCTTGCTACCAGGCAAACCACCTTACCACTCTCAACGCGGCCGCCCGAACTGTCGAGCTTGACTCGAGTCAGAATCGAGAGTGTTGCCAATTGCGGAAGTCTACCACGCCGTTCTCTACGCGGCCGCTTAAGCTGTTGAGCGGACTCGAAACAGAGTAAGGGCGTTGCCAATAGCGGAATGGCCCCATTGCGTGCAGGTTTTCCATACAAAGAACGAGATCTCCGAGGGGAATAACCTTATATAAAAAGGAAATCTTTAAAGTTCAGCATGACTTAGCTTTCCTGTCGCCGCACTGGTGCCCTTCGCGCTTGCAGGCGGCGTCGTTCTCTTGGCCATCTTCTTCTTTAGAAACCATGGCGATGAACAAACTGCTAGGCTAACTGCTAGACTAGATTCTCACAATTGTGCCCCCTACCTGGCGCGCCAAAGATCTCGGGGAAAAAGGAAACCTATGGGATCACTGGAATCCCTTCTACGGTTGGCGGGCGCGGGGTTGTGAGAGGAGTAGGTCTGACAGGAAGCACACGGATCGTTTACCCAGGTTCGGGCCGCGAAGATGCGTAATACCCTAGTCCTGCTTTGGTGGATGTATTGAGCGTTCTTGTGTTCTTGAGCTAGCTACGGGGTGTAACTTGCCCAAAAGAGCTGAATCCTTCTCCTGGTCGCCTCGGGCCTCCTTTTATAGGCAAAAGGGGTTGCCACAGTGGCACACAGGAGCTGGAAAGGTATACACAGCGCGAGCTTATCGCCCGGCGTTACGGGACAAAGCGCCTTAAATGCGCTACTTAGGTATCCTTTAGCTTTATCAGGGACGGGAACGAGGCCCGTCCCGTCCGTCGCCGCTCCGCCTCGTTTTGACACGCGCCCAGGCCAACGATGCGTGTGGTGCCATGTAGGCAGGTAGGCTGCTGAGGTGGCGCGGTGGTGGAGCCTTCATGAAGATCTGCATGCCACCACGCAGGTGCTTGCTGAGTAGGTGTGGAGGCCGCCCGTCGCCATGCAGGTGCCTGCCCAGCTGGTTGACCTAGCAGCTGCTTGGACGGTGATGGAGTCTTGTCTGGTGCGGGCCTGGCAGTGGCCCCGCTGATGCCCTCGGCAAGGGTCTTGCTGGGGGCCCGGCAAGGGTCATGCCGTGGCGTTGCAGATGTCCCCGGCAAGGCTCTTGCCGGGGGGGTCTTGTAGATTTCCTCGGCTAGAATCCCGCCGAGGATCGTCATCTTCTGGTCCTCATCTGAACTCATGTATCTATGATCTTGACAAAGATCTGCATGCCACCACAGAGGTGCCTCTCGACCCCTGGGTCCAACGTAGTTGTTGGTGACGTTTGGAACCCTTCGGCTCAAGGGTAGCTCGCTCTGCCGGCGTCGGGCAATTTGCCCCGGCAAGCGCCTTGCCGGGGCCGCGGAGGCCGCCCTGGCAAGGGTCTTGCCGGGGGAGTCCACCTCGCCCCCTTGCTCTTTCATGCTTCTGGTCTTGGCGTTGCTTTGTTTGCCTTGCGCTTTGGTTTCTCTCCGGCTTCCCTCCTCTGCCCTGCTAAGTGTGGCCGTGGCACGTGGCTCTGACTGCCCGTGCACAAGTAAAGGGGTCAAAAGGAGAGCCCCTACTTTTGTACACCGACACCAGGAATCGCTACTATTACGAGGCAAAGAATAGAACCAAATTTTTGCAGAATCACGCAAAGAGAACGGAAATAATTTCATCTTGACCACATCATTGTCCACATCTTTTTTCTTTTGCATATCGCATAATTACACAAAGGTATTAAGATGGGACGCGGGATCCTCATTTGGAGTACCGGAAAATTGGTCTTTCATAACAAGATTCAGCAAAGCGGTATTAATATCACAAGTCTCCGCACTAGTGGCGGGAGGAGCAAGCGGAGTGCCAATAAAATCATTGTTGTTGGTATTTGAGAAATCACATAACTTGGTGTTCTCTTGAGTCATGATGACTACACAACAAGATTGCACTCAAAAACATATCCGGCAAGAAAACGGTGAACGGAAAAAGAGAGGCGAATAAAATGGTAAATTTTTGTGAAGTGGGGGAGAGGAAAACGAGAGGCAGATGGCAAATAATGTAAATTGCGAGGAGATGAGATTTGTGATTAGGAACCTGGTTATGTTGAAGATCCTCCCCGGCAACGGCGCCAGAAATTCTCCTTGATGGCAGCTGGAACTACGTCGGTATTTCCCCGGAGAGGGAGGGATGATGTAGCACAACGATGGTAGGTATTTCCCTCAGTTATGAAACCAAGGTGTCGAACCAGTAGGAGAACCAAGCAACACAACATAAACAACACCTGCACACAAACAACAACACCTCACAACCCTATGAGTTAAAGGGGTTGCCAATCCCTTCCGGGGTACGGCGCCTCAAGATAGGCAAGCGGACGTGAGATAAATTGTAGTAGATTGATAGATCGAACGCCAAATAAAATAAATAAAGATAAAGCGCAGCAAGGTATTTTTTGTATTTTTGGTTTAATAGATCTGAATAAAAATGCAAAGGAAAAGTAGATCGCAATGCAAATATATGAGAAAGAAGACCCGGGGGCCGTAGGATTCACTAGTGGCTTCTCTCGAGAAAGATAGCAAACGGTGGGTAAACAAATTACTGTTGGGCAATTTATAGAACTTCAAATAATTATGATGATATCCAGGCAATGATCATTACATAGGCATCACATCCAAGATTAGTTGACCGACTCCTGCCTGCATCTAGAACTATTAATCCACACATCGACCGCTATCCAACATGCATCTAGTGTATTAAGTTCATGAAAAAACGGAGTAATGCAATAAGAACAATGACATGACGTAGACAAGATCCGTTTATCTATATGGCGGTAGATATAGATCTCGTCTTTTTATCCTTAGTAGCAATGATACATACGTGTCGTTTCCCTTTCTGTCACTGGGATCGAGCACCGTAAGATCGAACCCACTACCGGGCACCTCTTCCCATTGCAAGATGAATAGATCAAGTTGGCCAAACAAAACCCAAATATCGGAGAAGAAATACGAGGCTATAAGAGATCATGCATATAAGAGATCAAAGAAACTCAATAACTTTCATGGATATAAAAAGATATGACTGATCATAAACTCGAAGTTCATCATATCCCAACAAACACACCGCAAAAGAGTTACATCATATGGATCTCCAAGAGACCATTGTATTGAGAATCCAGCGAGAGAGAGAGAAAGCCATCTAGTTACTAACTACGGACCCGAAGGTCTACAGGGAACTACTCACGCATCATCAGAGAGGCACCAATGGAAGTGGTGAACCCCTCCGTGATGGTGTCTAGATTTCATCTGGTGGTTCTGGACTCTTCGGCGGCTGGATGAATATTTCGTCGACGCTTCTAGGGTTCTGGTATTTTTGGGGTATTTATAGAGCAAAGTGGTGGTCTGGGGGCACCCGAGGTGGGCACAACCCACCAGGGCGCGCCTGGGCCTCCTGGCGCGCCCTGGTGGGTTGTGCCCCCCTCGGGGCACCCCCCAGGTGCAACCAGGGCCCATTGCCTTCCTTCTGGCCCATAAAAAATCATCATGGAGTTTCGTGGCATTTGGACTTCGTTTGATATTGATTTCCTGCGATGTAAAAAACATGGAAAAATAGCAACTGGCACTTGGCACTATGTCAATAGGTTAGTACCAAAAAATGATATAAAATGACTATAAAATGATTATAAAACATCCAAGATTGATAATATAGCATGGAACAATCAAAAATTATAGTTACATTGGAGACGTATCAGGGCCCTTGAGCACCGCGGCTCAGGGGCTCCAACCGGACCTCGGACCCTCACCCCCTGGCATTGACCACGGCATTGCAACCTGGCATACCAGCGGCGGCTAAGCCTCGCTCGAGAGCCGGGTCCCGAGGACGTAGAGCACCCGAAAGAACGGGGGATGGAGTCAGTAGGGGCCCTGCAGGGGGGCACCATTGGAGAAGGGCGTAGCCTGACGTCGTGCAAGAAGTTCACCCTCGCAACAAAGGAATCACCGCAGGCTCGCCAAGATAAGTCACCTCGCACGCGCAGGCGTGAACCTCATAATCAATGCGTTATCTCTGGTGATCTCGCTCAGGCAAGGAAACTTCCCTTTCAGTCCTTCAGGAGCCACTTGTGCGCCAAAGGGGACCTCCTGAGCATCACGCCTCAGGGACTCTTACCGGACCTCGGGCCGCTCACCTCCTGGCCTTGACCACGGCATCGCGACCTGGCATACCAGCGATGGTCGAAGTTTGGCTGAGGACTGGGTCCTATCAGCGTAGAGCATTAAGCTACCGCGAGAATGAAAGAGGGGAACCATGCCAAAGCGAGAGGCACAAACACAACATCGATTGGAAATGATAACATTAAAGTGCGAGTGTCACGGATTTTACATGCCCCCGCGGGGCCCATCATGATTTTTCGCGCAGGAATGAAGCGAAAGGAAAAACCTCCTCAGAGCCATGGCCTTGGCAGCATCGCCAGCAATGTCATGATGGTGCCGCACCTCCCCTAGGCCCAGGCGCGGGGACGCGACGGCTCATAGCTGTCGTCGTTGCTCGAACCTGGTCCGGAGGAAGCGCTGCTGCTGTCGGAGGAGTCGCTGACAAGGCCAAGGGCTAGCTCATCGCCAGTGGCTTCGCCGCCTCGCCGGCCCGCAGGGGAACCGCTGCCTCGACCTCCTCCCCTGGGGCAGCATTCCAGGCATCGGCCGTCCTCTCCGAAGACCTTGAAGAAAAGCGTCGATGCCCTGTCGTACTCGAAGTGGATGGTGTGCCCCATCCGAGCGACAGGCACGGGCGATTGCGCCCCATCCCTGGGTCATGAAGACGTCGCCGGAGTGGACGGCCTCGACCTCCGCCTCCGAAGCTTGGCTGCAGTAGCCGTCGTGCTGCAACCACAGCTCCACAGGCCCCTTTGGTGGTATCTCCCCTGCCAGAGACCGTGGGAGCCGGATCCACGTGCGGGGCTCCATTGCTGCCCACACCGCGAACTCGCAAGCCGTGTCATGCGCATGGGCTTGTGGGCCAGGTGACCGTGCGGCCACCACTTGTTCACCTCCACGACTCCGTCCGCCCGGCTTCCGTGGTCGCTCCCGAGGGCGGGACTATGCGCACGAACATACGCGCGGACTGGGAAGCCCGGTGGAGCGCGTTCGTCCCAAGACCGCGTTTTCATGGGCGCTGCGGTGGCGTCGTGAGGGCGATCTCGCCTTTTCTTTGGCGGGAGCAACTCAGGTTCCACCTGAGGGGTTTTTCCCTTCTCCGTGGCGGAGAACCTCCTCACTGGCGCCATGGATGCTCTAGCAAGATGGCGGAGCAAAGAAGAAGGAGCAAGAGGCGAGAAGATGAAGCTGAGCTGGGGGCTCCGCCCCCTCCCCATTTTATAGTCGGAGGAAGGCTACCCGCTGGCCTCTCACGCTCCAAGCAATGATGGCCTTACTGCATGCGCCTGGTAGTTGTCAAGTCGGGCAGTTGCCGAGGCGGCGTGGGGAAGTGGAGACGCCCACGGCCCATCAAGCGCCAAGCGTCGGCTCGGTCCGCAGGCGATTGGGGCCCACGGCACTTCGCCCTTGCCCTTTGGCTTTGCCTCGAAGCCAAGTCCGAGCATGCCTTGGGCCCGGGGGCTACTATCGGCGTTCTGGGAACTAGGGTACCCAGACTTGCCTGCATCCTTGTGGCTTCTACATCAACACCATTGCCTCTCCGATGAAGCGTGAGTAGTTTACCACAGACCTACGGGTCCATAGCTAGTAGCTGTTGGAAATATGCCCTAGAGGCAATAATAAAATGGTTATTATTGTATTTCCTTGTTCATGATAATTGTCTGTTGTTCATGCTATAATTGTATTAACTAGAAACCGTAATACATGTGTGAATACATAGACCACAACATGTCCCTAGTAAGCCTCTAGTTGACTAGCTCGTTGATCAATAGATGGTTATGGTTTCCTGACCATGGACATTGGATGTCATTGATAATGGGATCACATCATTAGGAGAATGATGTGATGGACAAGACCCAATCCTAAGCATAGCACAAGATCGTGTATTTCGTTTGCTAGAGCTTTACTAATGTCAAGTATCATTTCCTTAGACCATGAGATTGTGCAACTCCCAGATACCGTAGGAATGCTTTGGGTGTACCAAACGTCACAACGTAACTGGGTGGCTATAAAGGTGCACTACACGTATCTCCGAAAGTGTCTGTCGGGTTGGCACGAATCGAGACTAGGATTTGTCACTCCGTATGACGGAGAGGTATCTCTGGGCCCACTCGGTAATGCATCATCATAATGAGCTCAATGTGACTAAGGAGTTAGCCACGGGATCATGCGTTACGGTACGAGTAAAGTGACTTGCCGGTAACGAGATTGAACAAGGTATTGGGATACCGACGATCGAATCTCGGGCAAGTAACGTACCGATTGACAAAGGGAATTGTATACGGGATTGATTGAATCCTCGACATCATGGTTCATCCGATGAGATCATCGTGGAACATGTGGGAGCCAACATGGGTATCCAGATCCCGCTGTTGGTTATTGACCGGAGAGTCGTCTCGGTCATGTGTGCATGTCTCCCGAACCCGTAGGGTTACACACTTAAGGTTCAGTGACACTAGAGTTGTAGAGATATTAGTATGCGGTTAACCGAAAGTTGTTCGGAGTCCCGGATGAGATCCCGGACGTCACGAGGAGTTCCGGAATGGTCCGGAGGTAAATATTTATATATGGGAAGTCCTATTTTGGCCACCGGAAAATGTTCGGGTTTTTTCGATATTGTACCGGGAAGGTTCTAGAAGGTTCCGAAGTGGGCCCACCTGCATGGGGGGACCCACATGAACGTGGGTAGTGGGGGAAAGGCCCCACACCCCTGGTCAAGGCGCACCAAGATCCCACCTTAGAAAGAATAAGATCATATCCCGAAGGGATAAGATCAAGATCCCTAAAAAAGGGGGATAACAATCGGTGGGGAAGGGAAATGATGGGATTTCTTTCCCCCACCTTTGCCAACGCCCCAATGGACTTGGAGGGCAATAAACCAGCCCCCTCCACCCCTATATATAGTGGGGAGGCGCATGGGAGCAGCATCCCAAGCCCTAGCGCCTCCCTCCCTCCCGTGACACCTCTTCCTCCCCGCTTGCGCTTGGCGAAGCCCTGCCGGGATCCCGCTACTTCCACCACCACGCCGTCGTGCTGCTGGATCTCCATCAACTTCTCCTCCCCCCCTTGCTGGATCAAGGAGGAGACGTCCCCGCTCCGTACGTGTGTTGAACGCGGAGGTGCCGTCCGTTCGGCGCTAGGATCATCGGTGATTTGGATCACGACGAGTACGACTCCATCAACCCCGTTCTCTTGAACGCTTCCGGGCGCGATCTACAAGGGTATGTAGATGCACTCCCCTCTCTCTCGTTGCTAGATGACTCCATAGATTGATCTTGGTGATACGTAGAAAATTTTAAATTTCTGCTACGTTCCCCAACAGTGGCATCATGAGCCAGGTTTATGCGTAGATTCTATGCACGAGTAGAATACGAAGTAGTTGTGGGCGACGATTTCTTCAATTTTCTTACCGTTACTAGTCTTATCTTGATTCGGCGGCATTGTGGGATGAAGCGGCCCGGACCGACCTTACACGTACTCTTACGTGAGACAGGTTCCACCGACTGACATGCACTTGATGCATAAGGTGGCTAGCGGGTGTCTGTCTCTCCCACTTTAGTCGGATCGGATTCGATGAAAAGGGTCCTTATGAAGGGTAAATAGCAATTGGCATATCACCGTTGTGGCTTTTGCGTAGGTAAGAAACGTTCTTGCTAGAAACCCATAGCAGCCACGTAAAACATGCAACAACAATTAGAGGACGTCTAACTTGTTTTTGCAGGGTATGCTATGTGATGTGATATGGCCAAAAGGATGTGATGAATGATATATGTGATGTATGAGATTGATCATGTTCTTGTAATAGGAATCACGACTTGCATGTCGATGAGTATGACAACCGGCAGGAGCCATAGGAGTTGTCTTAATTTATTGTATGACCTGCATGTCAATGAAAAACGCCATGTAATTACTTTACTTTATTGCTAACCGTTAGCCATAGTAGTAGAAGTAATAGTTGGCGAGACAACTTCATGAAGACACGATGATGGAGATCATGGTGTCATGCCGGTGACGAAGGTGATCATGCCGCGCCTCGAAGATGGAGATCAAAAGGCGCAAGATGATATTGGCCATATCATGTCACTTTATGATTTGCATGTGATGTTTGTCATGTTTACATCTTATTTGCTTAGAACGACGGTAGCATAAATAAGATGATCCCTCACTAAAATTTCAAGAGATGTGTTCCCCCTAACTGTGCACCGTTGCGAAGGTTCGTTGTTTCGAAGCACCACGTGATGATCGGGTGTGATAGATTCTAACGTTCGCATACAACGGGTGTTGACGAGCCTAGCATGTACAGACATGGCCTCGGAACACAAGCAAAACACTTAGGTTGACTTGACGAGCCTAGCATGTACAGACATGGCCTCGGAACGCAAGAGACCAAAAGGTCGAACATGAGTCGTATAGTAGATACGATCAACATGGAGATGTTCACCGATGATGACTAGTCCGTCTCACGTGATGATCGGACACGGCCTAGTCGATTCGGATCATGTATCACTTAGATGACTAGAGGGATGTCTATCTAAGTGGGAGTTCATTAAATAATCAGATGAACTTAATTATCATGAACATAGTCAAAAGGTCTTTGCAAATAATGTCGTAGCTTACGCTTTAGTTCTACTAAGATATGATCCTAGAGAAAATTTAGTTGAAAGTTGATAGTAGCAATTATGCGGACTGGGTGCGTAAACTGAGGATTGTCCTCATTGCTACACAAAAGGCTTATGTCCTTAATGCACCGCTCGGTGTGCTGAACCTCGAGCGTCGTATGTAGATGTTACGAAACATCTGACATACACGTTTTGATGACTACCTGATAGTTCAGTGTGTGATGCTAACGGTTTAAAATTGTGGCACCAAAGACGGTTTTGAAACGTCGCAGAACATATGAGATGTTCCAAAGACTGAAATTGGGATTTCAGACTAGTGCCCACGTCAAGAGGTATGAGACCTCTGACAAGTTTCTTAAGCCTGCAAACTAAGGGAGAAAAGCTCAATCATTGAGCATGTGCTCAGATTGTCTGAGTACTACAATCACTTGAATCAAGTGGGAGTTAATCTTCCAGATGAGATAGTGATGGTTCTCCATAGTCGCCGCCACCAAGCTATTAGAGCTTCGTGATGAACTATAACATATCAGGGATAGACATGATGATCCTTGAGCAACTCGCGATGTTTTACACCGCGAAAGTAGAAATCAAGTAGGAGCATCAATTGTTGATGGTTAGTAAAACCACTAGTTTCTAGAAGGGCAAGGGCAAGAAGGGATACTTCATGAAACGGCAAATCAGTTGCTGCTCTAGTGAAGAAACCCAAGGTTGAACCCAAACCCGAGACTAAGTGCTTCTGAAATGAGGGGAACAGTCACTGAAGCAGAACTACCCTACATACTTCGTAGATGAGAAGGCTGGCAAGGTCGACAGAAGTATATTGGATATACATTATATTAATGTGTACTTTACTAGTACTCCTAGTAGCACCAGGGTATTAGATACCGGTTCGGTTGCTAAGTGTTAGTAACTCGAAATAAAAGCTGCGGAATAAACGGAGACTAGCTAAAGGTGAGATGACGATATGTGTTTCCAAGGTTGATGTGATCAAGCATCGCATGCTCCCTCTACCATCGAGATTGGGGTTAAACCTGAATAATTGTTATTTGGTGTTTGCGTTAAGCATAGACATGATTGGATTATGTTTATCGCAATACGGTTATTCATTACAGGAGAATAATGGTTACTCTGTCTATTTGAATAATACCTTCAATGGTCTTGCACCTAAAATGAATGGTTTATTGAATCTCGATCGTAGTGATACACATGTTCATGCCAAAAGATATAAGATAGTAATGATAGTACACATACTTGTGGCACTGCACTTGAGTCATATTGTTATAAAACGCATGAAGAAGCTCCATGTTGATGGATCTTTGGACTCACTCGTTTTTGAAAAGATTGAGACATGCGAACCATGTCTATTAGTATATATGCATGAAGAAAGTCCATACAGATGGATCATTTAGACTCACTTGATTTTGAATCACTTGAGAAATGCAAATCATACCACATGGGCAAGATGACTGAAAGGCCTCATTTTCAGTAAGATGGAACAAGAGAGCAACTTGTTGGAAGTAATACATTTGATGTGTGCAGTCCAATGAGTGCTGAGGCATGCAGTGGATATCGTTATGTTCTTACTTCACAGATGATTTGCGTAGATGCTGAGAATATTTACTTGATGAAACACAAGTCTGAATTATTGAAAGGTTCAAGTAATTTCAGAGTGAAGTTGAAGATCGTCGTGACAAGAGGATAAAATGTCTGTGATATGATCATAGAGATGAATATCTGAGTTACGAGTTTGGCACACAATTAAGAAATTGTGGAAATTGTTTCACGACTAATACCGCCTGGAACACCATATTGTGATGGTGTGTCCGAACATCATAACTGCACCCTATTGGATATGGTGCATACCATGATGTCTCTTATCGAATTACAACTATCGTTTATGGGTTAGGCATTAGAGACAACCGCATTCACTTTAAATATGAAATATGGTTTAGAGAAACCTAAGCTGTCGTCTCTTAAAAGTTTGGGGCTGCGACGCTTATGTGAAAAATTTTCAGGCTGATAAGCTCGAACCCAAAGCGGATAAATGCATCTTCATAGAATACCCAAAACAGTTGGGTATACTTCCTATTTCAGATCTGGAAGCAAAAGTGATTGTTTCTAGAAACGGGTCCTTTCTCGAGGAAAAGTTTCTCTCGAAAGAATTGAGTGGGAGGATGGTGGAGACTTGATGAGGTCATTGAACCGTCACTTCAACTAATGTGTAGCAGGGCACAGGAAGTTGTTCTTGTGGCACCTACACCAATTGAAGTGGAAGCTTATGATAGTGATCATGAAACTTCAGATCAAGTCACTACCAAACCTCATAGGACGACAAGGATGCGTACTACTTCAGAGTGGTACGTAATCCTGTCTTGGAAGTCATGTTGCTAGACAACAATGAACCTACGAGCTATGGAGAAGCGATGGTTGGCCCGGATTCCGATGAATGGCTTGAGGCCATAAAATCCGAGAGGATCCATGTATGAAAACAAAGTATAGACTTTGAAAGAACTACTTGATGGTCGTAAGGCTGTTGGGTACAGATGGATTTTAAAGGGAAGACAGACAATGATGGTAAGTGTCACCATTAAGAAAGCTCGACTTGTCGTTAAGATGTTTTCCGGCAAGTTCAAGGAGTTGACTGCGATGAGACTTTCTCACTCGTAGCGATGCTAAGAGTCTGTTAGAATTATATTAGCAGTTACTGCATTATTTATGAAACCTTGCAGATAGGATGTCAAAACATTGTTTCCTCGACGATTTTCTTGAGGAAAGGTTGTATGTGATACAACCAGAAGGTTTTGTCAATCCTGAAAGATGCTAACAAGTATGCAAAGCTCCAGCAATCCTTCTAAGGATTGGAGTAAGCATCTCGGAGTTGGAATGAACGCTTTGATGAGATGATCAAAGATTTTGGGTTTATACAAGGTTCATGAGAAACTTGTATTTCCAAAGAAGTGAGTGGGAGCACTATAGATTTTTGATGAGTATATGTTGTTAACATATTGTTGATCAGAAATGATGTAGAATTTCTGGAAAGCATCCAGGGTTATTTGAAAAGTGTTTTTAATGGAAAACCTGGATTAAGCTACTTGAACATTGAGCATCAAGATCTATAAGGATAGATCAAAAAATGCTTAATAGTACTTTCAAATGAATACATACCGTGACAAGATTTTGAAGGAGTTCAAAATAGATCAGCAAAGAAGGAGTTCTTGGCTGTGTTACAAGGTGTGAGTATTGAGTAAGACTCAAGACCTGACCACGGCAGAAGAGAGAGAAAGGACGAAGGTCGTCCCCTATGCTTTAGACGTAGGCTCTACAGTATGCTATGCTGTGTACCGCACCTGAAGTGTGCCTTGCCATGAGTTAGTCAAGGGGTACAATAGTGATCTGGGAATGGATCACATGACAGCGGTCGAACTTATCCTTAGTATCTAGTGGACTAAGGAATTTTCTCGATTATGGAGGTGGTAAAACAGTTCGTCGTAAAGGGTTACGTCGATGCAAACTTTGACACTAATCCGGATGACTCTGAGTAGTAAACCGGATTCGTATAGTAGAGCAGTTATTTGGAATAGCTCCAAGTAGCGCGTGGTAGCTACATCTACAAGATGACATAGAGATTTGTAAAGCACACACGGATCTGAATGTTGCAAACCCGTTGACTAAAACCTCTCTCGTAAGCATAACATGATCAAACCCTAGAACTCATTGAGTGTTAATCACATGGTGATGTGAACTAGATTATTGACTCTAGTAAACTCTTGGGTATTAGTCACATGGCGATGTGAACTTTGAGTGTTAATCACATGGTGATGTGAACTAGATTATTGACTCTAGTGCAAGTGGGAGACTATTGGAAATATGCACTAGAGGCAATAATAAAATGGTTATTATTGTATTTCCTTGTTCATGATAATTGTCTGTTGTTCATGCTATAATTGTATTAACTGGAAACCGTAATACATGTGTGAATACATAGACCACAACATGTCCCTAGTAAGCCTCTAGTTGACTAGCTCGTTGATCAATAGATGGTTATGGTTTCCTGACCATGGACATTGGATGTCATTGATAACGGGATCACATCATTAGGAGAATGATGTGATGGACAAGACCCAATCCTAAGCATAGCACAAGATCGTGTAGTTCGTTTGCTAGAGCTTTTCTAATGTCAAGTATCATTTCCTTAGACCATGAGATTGTGCAACTCCCGGATACCGTAGGAATGCTTTGGGTGTACCAAACGTCACAACGTAACTGGGTGGCTATAAAGGTGCACTAGAGGTATCTCCGAAAGTGTCTGTTGGGTTGGCACGAATCGAGACTGGGATTTGTCACTCCGTATGACGAAGAGGTATCTCTGGGCCACTCGGTAATGCATCATCATAATGAGCTCAATGTGACTAAGGAGTTAGCCACGGGATCATGCGTTATGGTACGAGTAAAGTGACTTGCCGGTAACGAGATTGAACAAGGTATTGGGATACCGACGATCGAATCTCGGGCAAGTAACGTACCGATTGACAAAGGGAATTGTATACGGGATTGATTGAATCCTCGACATCGTGGTTCATCCGATGAGATCATCGTGGAACATGTGGGAGCCAACATGGGTATCCAGATCCCGCTGTTGGTTATTGACCGGAGAGTCGTCTCGGTCATGTCTGCATGTCTCCCGAACCCGTAGGGTCTACACACTTAAGGTTCGGTGATGCTAGAGTTGTAGAGATATTAGTATGCAGTTAACCGAAAGTTGTTTGGAGTCCCGAATGAGATCCCGGATGTCACGAGTAGTTCCGGAATGGTCCGGAGGTAAAGATTTATATATGGGTACGTATTCCTATTTTGGCCACCGGAAAATGTTCGAGTTTTTTCTGTATTGTACCGGGAAGGTTCTAGAAGGTTCCGAAGTGGGGCCCACCTGCATGGGGGGACCCACATGAACGTGGGTAGTGGGGGCAAGGCCCCACACCCCTGGTCCAGGCGCACCAAGATCCCACCTTAGAAGGAATAAGATCATATCCCGAAGGGATAAGATCAAGATCCCTAAAAAAGGGGGGATAACAATCGGTGGGGAAGGGAAATGATGGGATTTCTTTCCCCCACCTTTGCCAACGCCCCAATGGACTTGGAGGGCAATAAACCAGCCCCCTCCACCCCTATATATAGTGGGGAGGCGCATGGGAGCAGCACCCCAAGCCCTGGCGCCTCCCTCCCTCCCGTGACACCTCTTCCTCCCCGCTTGCGCTTGGCGAAGCCCTGCCGGGATCCCGCTACTTCCACCACCATGCCGTCGAACTGCTGGATCTCCATCAACTTATCCTCCCCCTTGCTGGATCAAGAAGGAGGAGACGTCCCTGCTCCGTACGTGTGTTGAACGCGGAGGTGCCGTCCGTTCGGCGCTAGGATCATCGGTGATTTGGATCACGACGAGTACGACTCCATCAACCCCGTTCTCTTGAACGCTTCCGCGCGCGATCTACAAGGGTATGTAGATGCACTCCCCTCTCTCTCGTTGCTAGATGACTCCATAGATTGATCTTGGTGATACGTAGAAAATTTTAAATTTCTGCTACGTTCCCCAACAGTAGCTAGATGGCTTCTTCTCTCTGTTTGATTCTCTATACAAAGTTCTCCTTGATGTTCTTGGAGATCTATTCGATGTAATACTCTTTTGCGGTGTGTTTGCCGAGATCCGATGAATTGTGGATTTATGATCATCCTATCTATGAATATTATTTGAATCTCCTCTGAATTCTCCTATGCATGATTTGATATCTTTGCAAGTATCTTTGAACTATCGATTTGGTTTGGCCAACTAGATTGGTTTCTCTTGCAATGGGAGAAGTGCTTAGCTTTGGGTTCAATCTTGCGGTTCTCGATCCTAGTGACAGAAGGGGAACCGACACGTATTGTTGATGTCTACTATGCAACTTTATTCTTGTAGACACGTGTTGGGCCTCCAAGCGCAGAGTTTTGTAGGACAGTAGCAATTTTCCCTCAAGTGGATGACCTAAGGTTTATCAATCCGTGAGAGGTGTAGGATAAATATGGTCCCTCTCAAACAAGCCTGCAACCAAAGACAATAAATCTCTTGTGTCCCCAACACTCCCAATACAATGGCAAATTGTATAGGTGCACTAGTTCGGTGAAGAGATGGTGATAAAAGTGTAATATGAATGGTAGAAATATGTTTTTATAATCTGAATAAATAAAAACAGCAAGGTAACAAATAGTAAACAGGCACAAAAACGGTATTGCAATGCTTGAAAATGAGGCCTAGGGTCCGTACTTTCACTAGTGCAACCTCTCAACAATGCTAACATAGTTGGATCATATGATTATCCCTCAAAGTGGAATGAAGAATCACTCCCGAGTTCCTATTAGCGGAGAACAAAAGATAGAAATTGCTTGTAGGGTACGAAACCACCTCAAAGCTATTCTTTCCGTTTGATCTATTCAAGAGTTCGTACTAAAATAACACAAAGCTATTCTTTTCGTTCGATCTATCCTAGAGTTCATACTAAAATAACACCAAAGCAAATTCATATTCATAATACTCAATCCACACAAAGAACTACAAGGAGACCCCAAAGTTTCTATCGGAGAAAAGATAATAAAAATGTGCATCAACCCCTATGCAAAGATTACCCCAATATCACCGCGGGAATCCGCAAGTTGAGTGCCATAACGTATATCAAGTGAATCAATATGATACCCCATTATCATCTCAAGTATTCATACCGCAAGACATACATCATGTGTTCCCAAATCTGAACATTCAATCCGACATGACAAAACTTCAAAGGGTAAAGATTAAATTCATCACAAAAAGAGAATAGAGGGGAGAAACATCATATGATCCATCTATGTTAACAAGGCTCATGATATAGATCACGAGATAGAGAGATTTAACACATAGCTACTGGTACAAACCCTCAGCCCCAAGGGTGGACTACTCCCTCCTCACCGTGGTGCCCGCCGGGATGATGAAGATGGTCACCGGAGATGATTCCCCCCTCCGGCAGGGTGCCGGAACATGGTCTAGATTGGTTTTTGGTGGCTACAGAGGCCTGCATCGGCGGAACTTCTGATCTAGGTTAACCCCAAGGGGTTTCGGAATATTTGGGAATTTATAGTGCAAATAAGGGGTACGGGAGGCCACCGAGGTGACCACAACCCACCAGGGCGCGCCTGGGCCCCCAGGCGTGCCCTGGTGGTTTGTGCCCCCCTCGGGGCACCCCCGAGGTGCTGCTCTGGCCCATCTTGGGTGTTCTGGTCCATAAAAAATCTCCAAAAAGTTTCGTGGTGATTGGACTCCGTTTGATATTGATTTCCTGCGATGTAAAAAACATGCAAAAAACAGCAACTCGCACTTGGCACTATGTTAATAGTTTAGTCCCAGAAAATGATATAAAATGATTATAAAACATCCAAGAATCATAATATAACAGCATGGAACAACAAAATATTATAGATACGTTGGAGACGTGTCAGCATCCCTAAGCTTAATTACTGCTCGTCCTCGAATAGGTAAATGATAAAAGCAAAAAAATTATGTGGAATGCTGCCTAACATGTCATATCATTTTTTTTTCTTTATAGCATGGACATTTGGACTTTTATATTGTTCAAAGCAATAGTCTAGTTTTGGCATGATAATTTAGATACTCAAGAATATCAACAAGCAACCATGTCTTTAATAATATCAACGCTAAAATAAGCTATCCCTAGCCCATCATGATCAATCATTGATCCATTCATGAAACACACTCGCATACTAGCTACACCCAATGCTCAAGTACGATCATAGTGCCCCCTAGTTGATGCTTTTTTAAGAGAAGATGGAGACTCAAAGTAAAGATAAAAATTGCATAAAGTAAAAGAAAGGCCTTTCGTAGAGGGAAGTAGGGATTTGTAGAGGTGCCAGAGCTCAAAGCGAAAATTTAGAGATAAAAACATTTTGAGAGGCATACTTTTCCCACCAACGAAAATGACTTAGAGCTCCCAACACTTTCCATGCTAGATATATCATAGGCGGTTCCCAAACAAAAAATAAAGTTTATTCCTTTTTCCACCATACTTTCACTTTCCATGGCTAACCGTATCCACGGGTGCCCTCCATACCAACACTTCCCAAGGAATTTATTATTTGATAACATAAAGTAAATTCATTTTTCATTTCGGGACTGGGCATCCCTAATACCTTTGACTTACTCTCGTGCAATGACAAGTGAATAAACACTCATCGTGAGAATAACACATCTAGCATGGGAAATATTGTCCACCCCTCACCGCCCCATGAGTGGTACGAGCCCACAAAAGAGAAATTTATTTTGAGAATTAGAGATGGAACATACCAATTTTCTGAACGGCAAAAGAATACCGCATATAGGTAGGTATAGTGGACTCATGTGGAAAAACTAAGGATTTTGGATGCACAAGTAGTGATCATACTTAGTGCAAAATGAAGGCTAGCAAAAGATTGAGAAGCGACCAACCAAGAAATGAATAATCTCATAAGCGATCATTGAGCATAATTAACACCGAATAATGCACCACAAGTAGGATGTAATTTCATTGCATAACTATTGACTTTCGTGCTTGCATAGGGAATCACAAACCTTAACACCAATATTCCTACTAAAGCATAATTACTCATCAACATGACTCACATATCACATCATCATATCTCAAGACTATTACAAGGAATCAAGTTTATTTTGTCCAATGATCTTCATGAAAGTTTTTATTATATCTTTCTTGAATATCAATCACTTTGGAACTAATTTTCATGTGTTGCTTTTGATAAGCTCATACAAATATAAGTGAAGATCATGAACATAATATTTATTTCTCTCAAATTAATTTAAGTGAAGCAAGAGAGTATTTCTTCAAAAATACTAAAGCACACCATGCTCGAAAAGATATAAGTGAAGCACTAGAGCAATTCCATAGAAAAGAGCTTCATTGACGGGATGTGAATGCCGCTTACTTAGCCTCCCTGGCAACTATTTGAGGACTCTATTTTATTTAAAAAAACTCTCAAATCTAAGTATTTTATTAAAACAGTAAGCAAAATGAAAATAAAATGACATTCTAAGAATAACACAACTCGTGTGAAGAAGCAAAAACTTAGGCTCAACCGATACTAACCGATAATTGTTGATGAAGAAAGGTGGGATGCCTACCGGGGCACCCCCAAGCTTAGATGCTTGAGACTTCTTGAAATATTATCTTGGGGTGCCTTGGGCATCCCCAAGCTTTAGCTTTTGTGTCTCCTTAATTCCTCTCATATCACGGTTTTCCTAAATCTCAAAAGCTTCATCCGCACAAAACTCAACAAGAACTCGTGAGATAAGTTAGTATAAACTAATGCAAAAACCTTATCATTATCTAATGTAGCAAATCACTAAAATTATTATTCAACATTGCATACTAAATGTCTCTGCATATTTAGTACTCCTATCCTCAAATGGGATCACTAAACAAGCAAACATATGCAAACAATGCAAACATAACAGCAATCTGCCAAAATAGTATAGTTTGTAAAGAATGCAAGAGTATCAATACTTTTTAAAATCCAAAATTATGAAAATTTTACCACACTGTAGAAAATTTATCAGAGCTTATTATGCAAAAAGTTTCAACATTTTATCACATTCTGAATTTTCTAGGGAATTTTTGCAACAGCGGTAAGCTTTCTGTTTTCAAACAGCAACATGTAGACTTGTAAAATAAACATAGTAAAGTCTATCAATGCCACTTTATTGAGATAAAAGATGCAAAACATTATTCTAAATAACATCAAGCAAATCCTAACAAAATAAATTGATGCTCCAAGCAAAACACATATCATGTGACGAATGAAAACATAGCTCCAAGTGAGGTTACCGATAATGTTGGAGACGAAAGAGGGGATGCCTTCCGGGGCATCCCCAAGCTTAGTTGCTTGGATCTTCCTTTAATATCACCTTGGGGTGCCTTGTTCATCCCCAAGATTAGGGTATTGTCACTCCTTATTCTCCTCATATCAACATCTCGCCCAAAACTTGAAAACTTCAATCACACAAAACTTAACAGAACTTCGTGAGATAGGTTAGTATGATAAAGAGCAAACCATTCCACTTTTGGTACTGACAAAGACAATATTCATAATTGCTCTCAAACAATGACTACTGTATCATATCATTTCCACAATTTATATTGAGCAATATATGCCATGGAAACTAGAAAACCAGCAAACATGCATTGAAAACAGAATCTGTCAAAAACAGAACAGTTTGTAATGATCTGGATAACTACCATACTTCTGCTACGTCTCCAACGTATCTATATTTTTTTCTTGTTCCATGCTGTTATATTATCAATCTTGGATGTTTTATAATCATTTTATATCATTTTTTGGTACTAACCTATTGACATAGTGCCAAGTGTGAGTTGCTGTTTTTTTCATGTTTTTTACATCGCAGAAAAATTAATATCATAACGAGCCCAAATGCCCCGAAACTTTACGGAGAATTTTTATCGGCCAGAAGGAATACAACGGGCCCTGGCTACGCCTGGGGGCGCCCCGAGGGAGGCACAACCCACTAGGGTGCACCAGGAGGCCCAGGCACGCCCTGGTGGGTTGTGCCCACCTCGGGTGCCCCCGGACCGCCTCTTTGCTCTATAAAGACCCCAATATTTCCAGAACCCTAGAGGCATCGACGAAATATTCATCCAGCTGCCGCAGAGTCCAGAACCACCAGATCCAATGTAGACACCATCTCGAATGGGGTTCACCACCTCCATTGGTGCCTCTCCGATGATGTGTGAGTAGTTCTTTGTAGACCTTCGGGTCCGTAGTTAGTAGCTAGATGGCTTTATCTCTCTCTCTGAATTCTCAATACAATGGTCTCTTGGAGATCCATATGATGTAACTCTTTTGCAGTGTGTTTATTGGGATCGATGAACTTTCAGTTTGTGATCAGATCTATCTTTTAATATCCATGAAAGTATTTGAGTTTCTTTGATCTCTTTTATGCATGATATCTTATAGCCTCGTATTTCTTCTCTGATATTTTGGTTTTGTTTGGCCAACTTTATCTATTTATCTTGCAATGGGAAGAGGTGCTTTGTAGTGGGTTCGATCTTACGGTGCTTGATCCCAGTGATAAAAAGGGAACTGACACGTATGTATCGTTGCTACTAAGGATAAAACGATGGGGTCTATCTCTACATAGATAGATCTTGTCTACATCATTTCATATTTCTTATTGCATTACTCCATTTTTCCATGAACTTAATACACTAGATGCATGCTGGATAGCGGTCGATGTGTGGAGTAATAGTAGTAGATGCAGGCAAGAGTCAGTCTACTAATCTTGGACGTGATGCCTATATAATGATCATTGCCTGGATATCGTCATGAGTATTTGAAGTTCTATCAATTGCCCAAAAGTAATTTGTTCACTCATCGTTTGCTATTTTTCTCGAGAGAAGCCACTAGTGAAACCTACGGCCCACGGGTCTCTTTCTCATATTATTTGCCTTTGCGATCTACTTTTTCCTTGCATTTATTTTCAGATCTATTGAACCAAAAATCCAAAAATACCTTGCTGCAATTTATTCTTATTTATTTTATTTGGTGTTCTATCCATCAATTTACTACAAATTTATCTCACATCTATTTGCCTACTTGAGGTGCCGTACCCTGGAAGGGATTGACAACCCCTTTAACACGTCAGGTTGCGAGGATTTGTTATCTGTGTGCAGGGGTTGTTTACGTTGTGTTTCTTGGTTCTCCTACTGGTTCGATAACCTTGGTTTCATATCTGAGGGAAATACCTACCGCCGTTGTGCTGCATCATCCCTTCCTCTTTGGGGAAATACCGACGTAGCTTCAAGCGACATCATGTAACTCTTTTTCGGTGTGTTTGTTGGGATCGGATGAACTTTGAGTTTATGATCAGATCTATCTTTTTATATCCATGAAAGTATTTGAGTTTCTTTGATCTATTTTATGCATGATTGCTTATAGCCTCGTATTTATTCTCCGATATTTGGGTTTTCTTTGGCCAACTTGATCTATTTATGTTCCAATGGGAAGAGGCGCTTTGTAGTGGGTTTGATCTTACAGTGCTTGATCCCAGTGACAGAAGGGGAACCGACACGTATGTATCATTGCTACTAAGGATAAAATAATGGGGTCTATTTCTACATAGATAGATCTTGTCTACATCATGTCATCGTTCTTATTGCATTACTCCGTTTTTCCATGAACTTAATACAGTAGATGCATGCTGGATAGCGGTTGATGTGTGGAGTAATAGTAGTAGATGCAGGCAGGAGTCGGTCTACTAATCTTGGACGTGATGCCTATGTAATGATCATTGCCTGGATATCATCATGATTATTTGAAGTTCTATCAATTGCCCAACAGTAATTTGTTCACCCACCGTTTGCTATTTTTCTCGAGAGAAGCCACTAGTGAAACCTACGGCCCCCGATTCTCTTTCTCATATTATTTGCCTTTGCGATCTATTTTCCTTTGCTTTTATTTTCAGATCTACTAAACCAAAAATACAAAAATACCTTGCTGCAATTTATTCTTATTTATTTTATTTGGTGTTCAATCTATCAATCTACTACAATTTTATCTCGCGTCTGTTTGCCTATCTTGAGGCGCCTCTACCCGAAAGGGATTGACAACCCCTTTTACACGTAGGGTTGCGAGAAGTTGTTATTTGTGTGCAGGTGATGCTTATGTTGTGTTGCTCGATTCTCCTACTTTGGTTCTCCTACTGGTTCGATAACCTTGGTTTCACATCTGAGGGAAATACCTACCGCCGCTGTGCTGCATCATCCCTTCCTCTTTGGGGAAATACCGACGTAGCTTCAAGTGACATCACCCACCAGGGTGACCTTCCCGGTAGTTTCTTATTTTCCTATTTTTTGTTATTTTCGAAAACTGAATGAAAATATTTTTGCGGACTTTTCAGAGTCCGTTTACTTACCGTATCAAGTACCTCCTCTTTTTCACGATTCTGGAGTGTTCCGGAAGGTCTCTTTAATATGTTCTTCCGGTGTCATAGTTTGGATAATACTGCTTTCAACATTAACGGGCGTACCTGAGATATAGTGTTTTATTCGTTGCTGTCGGTGGGAAACGACACCTATGGGATCACAAGAATCCCTACTACGGTTGCCGGGGCGCAGGGTTGTGAGAAGAGCAGGATTAGCAGTCAACACAAGGATCGTTTACCCAGGTTCGGGCCGCAAGGATGCGTAATACCCTAGTCCTGCTTTGGTGGCTGTATTTCAGAGAGTTCTTGAGCTCTCGAACTAGCTGTGGTGGCTGCATGGTCCAAAAGAGCCGAATCCCTCTCCAGTACGCCATGGGCCTCCTTTTATAGTCGAAAGGGGCTGCCACAGTGGCACACAGGAGGTGGAAAGGCATACAGTACTGCGAGCTTATCGTACGTATTACAGGACAAGACGCATTTAATGCGCCACTGAGGTGTCCCCTAGCTTTATCGGGGACGGGAGCGAGGCCCGTCCCGTCCGTCGCCGCTCCTCCTCGCTTCGACATGCGCCCTGGCCAGCGATGCGTGCGGAGCCATGTAGGCAGGCAGGCAGCTGAGGTGGCGATGTGGTAGGGTCTTCACGAAGATCTGCATGCCACCACGCAGGAGCTTGCCGATCTGGCCAGGAAGCAGCATGTTGCCACGCAGGTGCCAGCCCAGCTGGTTGGGCTGGCAGCTGCATGCGAACGGCGGTGGAAAACTTTGGCTGGCGCGGGCCTGGCAGTGGCCCCGTTGATGTCCTCGGCAAGGGCCTTGCCGGGGGCCCGGCAAGGGTCTTGCCGTGGCGCATAGTCGTCCCCGGCAAGGATCTTGCCGGGGGTCTTGTGGCTTTCCTCGGCAAGGATTTCGCCGAGGGTCGCCGTCTTCTGGTCCTCATCTGATCTCATACATCCGTGGTCTCAACAAAGATCTGCATGCCACCACAGAGGTGCCTCCCGAGCCCTGGTCCAAGCGCAGTTAGTTGGGTTGGAACCCGCGGGCTCAAGGGTGGCTCGTTCTGTTGGTGTTTGGGCAAGTTGCCCCGGCAAGGTTCTTGCCGGGGCTGCGGAGGCCTGCCCCGGCAAGGGCCTTGCCGGGGGACTCCACCCCGCCCCTTTGCTGTCTTGCGTTTCTGGTCTTGGCGTTGCCTTGATCGTCTTGTGTTGGGCTCCGGCTTCCCTCCCTTGCCCTGCTACGTGTGGCCACGGCGCATGGCTCTGACTGCCCGTGCACAAGTAAAGGGGTCAAAAGGAGAGCCCCTACTTTTATACACCGACAGGAGCCCCCGGGCCTGGGCCACACATAAGCGCGACACGTTGTTGGGCCAGGCCCAAAACGGTGCACGGGCGGGCGGGGCGGATTTTACCGCAGTAATTTTTCGTCTGCTGCGCTTCCCCATGCCCTGCGCGCGACGTGGAGGGTCGTGCCTGACGTGGGGGTCGTGCGTGGGGCGGTTTCCGCATGCATGCATCACATCATGGTAAAGAGGTGGCTCACGCCTTCCCCATAAAAGAGGGAGGCATGGAGGCGCAGCTCATTTACTGGATGGACCTGGGTCGCGGTCTTCAAGGCGCCCACTCCCCCCCCCCCCGATCACGGGGCGGGGAATGGTCGCCTCACCTGTCCTTTCGACCCTGCACGTTCGCCACGCGTCCTTCATGCAAGTGGCGGGCGGTGGAGGTGGGAAACCGGGCCGTCGCTGATTGGGGCGGCGGGTCGGTCCTGATTCCCTGCGCCTCCGACGGCTGGATTGGCTGGGTGGGGCGGCCGGGCCTCAACCTCGCCCCTTTATAAGGAGGGGGAGGGAGCACGTCATCCCGCATTCTTCCAGCACCCATCCTCCTTCATCTTTGCTTCTTTCTTCCACCTGCCATGGTGAGAGGAGGTGCTGGACCTTTGTCGGTGGCGGCGAGGGTCGCCGCTAATCAGCGCGTCCCTCCTCCCCACGAGCCCGTGGAGGCGGAGCCAGCTGCAAGAGGAAGGGGGAGGGGGCGTGGCCGAGGTCGCCGCGGCGGTCGGGGGAGAGGGGGCGAGGTGGCGCGGCGGTCGTGCCTCCGCCAGCGATGCCCCCCGCGGTGGAGGGCCACGTCGGGGACCGGCCCCACGAGTTCTTCATCAGGCTGCGCCGGCCACCGCGTCGTCGTCTCCGTCTTCCCACCCCTTTTGCTCACGAGATGGAGCTCGACCCTCCCCAGACCCTCAGGTTGCACATGAGGGGCTGCGGGACCGGCGGCACGCGGGTCGACGTCGACTTCCCTGCTCCTCACGTCATGTATCTCCGTCGCGGATGGAAGACATTCGCCCGCATCCATAGCCTGACGGTGGGGCTCGTCCTCTACTTCAAGTTAATGGAGGGCGGCCTGCTCTCCGTCAAGGTCTTCGGAGATCTTGGCACTCGCCTGAAGTGCTGCGTGGAGAGCTCCTTTGACGATGAAGATTCCTCCTCGAGCGAGAGCGACGAGGAGGACAGCGACAAAGACGATGAGGGTAGTAGGCGGGAGGATGACGGGTCCGACTAGGTGTCGAGCCCGCCGTCCCGGGGCGGTGTCGGCAGCAGCAGTATCTGCACAGGGCCCTCTGAACTTCTCGGGGTCGCCTCCTTGGGCGGCTGGCATAGGACGCCCGGGGAAGGCGAAGAAGCCGGGTGGCGGGCCGTCAAGTCGGACTACACGGGCACCGACGCCTTCGTCGCATATTGCTGGTCCTGCCGCCTCGTCTTCCAACTCTTCTCTGTAGGGGAACGTGACAGAAAACAAAAAATTCCGACCTACGCACCAGCCCAGGACCACTATGGAGACTGCATACATGGTTTGATCTTTTTCATTACCGACTCGTAGCGCAGCGGGAAGTAGAGTCGATGACAATCAGCGGTGCAGATCCCCGCAGCTAGGATTTACAACCTCCCAACCGTGAGGATGTATACCCTCATCTGCTCCTCAAACAGCCCTCCGGGAAGCGGTCGAACAGCCCGCCGGACGGTGTCGCGGGCAGCCCTTCGGGAGGACCTTCCAAACTCGAACGGTCACTCGGACAGCCCTTCGGGAGGACCTTCGAAACTCGGACGGTCACACGGACAGCCCTTCGGGAGGCACTCACGAACTAAGACCGAAACTACGATCTCTCTACAGAGTTGCACACATACGGTGTCATCTATCCGGCAGGGCTTCGCCGTCCAGAACTAGTTCCTGCCGGAACCCAGACAGCCTTACGGCTCTACGAAACTCTTTTCGTGGGAGGGAGAGAAGAAGCCAGATAATGCATGGCATGTGCATGAGAGCAAGGGATGAGAGTGGAGGGCTGCCCCTCCACCTCTATTTATAGGAAATCCCAAGGGGTGGGGTGGTTTTACAAGAAAACCCAAAACCCACATGAAATGGAGTCCTTCCCAAGGACCTAAAGAGTGAAAACAAGGGACAAGTGGGGCCCCGTGGATGAGCTGCACCCATGAAGGTCCCACCCCTTGTGGGGCCCCCAAAAGGAGGTTCCCACCCTTCCATGTCATCCCTAGATCTTTTGGGCAAAGCCCCAAAAGGTGGCTTTCCATAAAATATCCCAAAAAGCACTTTCACTATTCACGATGACATTTTTCAGCGTCCGTTCGAACTAAAAATATTTATGTGGGCTTAGAACATTTCCAGTACCCACCATAATAATTTTCAACGCGTTCTGGAACAATTCCAGTTTAGTGATTTTCATCTGCGAAAAGCATCTGAACCGGTTCCTGCAGCTCCGGAACATTTCCGTTTTTTATTTATGAAAATTCCAAAAAGTTTCCAGAATGATTCTGGCACCTTCCAAGAATTATCAGTCATGTGCCGAAACCATTTTGACTTAATGGCATACCCCAAAACAACTATTTCGGTTTCACCGAAACTCATCCGGTGACCTCTCTCTGCGGAACTTTTCCGTTGTCCGAAACTTTTCGGTGTCTGAAACTTTTTCGATGATTTTCTCTTAGACTCCCTGTCTAGTATTCAGCAGATAGATGACCCTTAAGCATGTGACCCTATAGGTTCGGTGAAGTATAGACATGACCCAGAACCCCTTTCGATCAATGATCAACATCGGACCCATGGACACCCATATTGACCCCTATACCCACACGAATAAATATTCGAGTGAACCTCCAGTTGCAGTGAGCTATTCCTGTTGCTTCGCGATATGTCACAAACACCCGAGGTGAGATTTATTGCATCCCCATGGACGAACAATTTGTCCACCATGCAAGTTACCTCGTTACCGGTTTTGTTCTCTTTTCTCGTTTCCGTGTTCCGGCATCCCAGAATCAAATCACAAGGTGTCTGGCCAGACGATTATGGATACCGTAACACCGAGAGGGCCCGAGAATATCTCTCCATGAGGAGCAAATCCCAATCTTGAGCTATCAAGTTACTTGACATACTTTTCCATGAACCCGTAAGCCGCCGTAATAGCCACCCATTTACGGATGACGGTTAACAAACCCCAAAGTTCATGAAGGAAGCATGAAGAAACTCGGTACTCTCACGGTCCAAGGAATCATGCAAACGTTAACCATCTCTGTGTTATGTGCCATTAAACTTGTGATGAATGAATCTCATAGCATAACATCAATCCGGGTCGATTCAACACAAATGTTCTCTTAACATTGTGCCCTCAAAGTTGCTGGCATAGACATGTCCATGACCAGGAAAACAGAATCATCATGCAACACTTGAGCTAGTCTTAGAGGCCAGACTAGGAATACTTCTTACCGTTTATTATTCCACACGTGCATATGAGTCTTCCTCCGAGCCTCGTGTTATTGCAGACTTGAGAACCATAGCAGTTATAGCATGGAACATAAACATAATTATGAACATGGAGATAAGTAATAGCATTTATTATTGCCTCTAGGGCATATCTCCTACATTCTCCCGTCATCATCACCACCAGCCTCTCCCTGGGATGGCCACCAGGATGTTCTCCTGGTGCCTTCTGCTGCTCGTGCCTCGCCTAGGCGCTCTTTTTGCCCTTCCGTCATCTCGTTCCATTTCCTGAGGAGAGGGACAAGAAAGGGATTACGGGCACCTTATTTTTTTTTAGTTTGTAAGCCTGTGGGCACTTGTTAGATTTGAAATTTGTAATCCCCTTGCTCATGTTTTTCTTTCCGTACGAACTTGTACCTGTATGGGACGTTTTTAATGAAAAAGGGTGCTTGCCGGGTTTTTTGTGCGCGAGCGAGGCCCATGCCAAGGATGAATCCTTGTTATTTTTAAGATAAACATTATCGCCCGGCAGCAAGCCTTGTCGTTCCCCTACTTTAGCCGACCATTCTCACGCTCTCGGCGGAGGCAGGGGCGATGTGGAGTTAGGCCCCTCGTCCGTTTCTCTTGCCACCGCGACCATGACCAAGTTCCGACCCAGGGGATAGCTCTTGGGCACGGGAAAAGGGGAGCACGGTGGTTTTAAGAAAATAAACGAGGTTTTCACACATCCCAGACCCGTACGGAAATGCATAACAGGGGAATGAAAGACTTATCTGAATCCGTAGCCCCCGGCAACCTTGGCTTGCCGTGGTTGGATCCTTGCGTCTTCAGCCCCCGGCAATCCTGGCTTGCCGGGGTCGGAGCACCGATCCGTCCTCTTCCTCCCAAGCGACTCAGGAGGAGCCTCCACGTGTCCTGCGAACCAAAGGAGACAGAAAGACGCATACTCGACCTCTAGGCTAGGGGTTAGTCGCCGCTAAGCACTATCAACCCTAACCGAGGGAGAGACTCAACCTAGCATGCATGCTATAACTTAGGGCGCCAGTGCTTCGTTTATTTATGCTCAAGGTCTGCGCCTGGCTTTGTACCAAGGGTTACATGCCTTGCCGGCAAAGCTTGTACAAAAGGTGGCTTGCCAGGGGGCCCGGCAAGCCGCGCCTTATGGGTAAAACTTGCGAAGATGCTCGATGTTCCAGGAATTGCTCACTGGGACAGCATCTTCGGTCTCCAGGCAGACTGTGCCGGGCCTGGTGACTCGTATTACCCGATAAGGGCCTTCCCACTTCGGCGTCAACTTGTTGGAATTCTTGGCCGACTGAACGCGCCAAAGAACAAGGTCGCCTTCCTCAAAGCTTCGGGCATGAACCTTGCGGCTATGGTAGCGGCGCAAGGCTTGCTGGTAGCGTCCTGCTCTCACAGCCGCCCGAAGACGATCTTCCTCAAGGAGCATCGCGTCATCTTGCCGCAACTTCTCTTGCTCAAGCTCGTCATAAGCGAGCACTCGAGGTGACCCATATATGAGTTCCGTGGGGAGAACTGCCTCTGCCCCATACACTAGGGCGAAAGGTGTCTGGCCGGTGGCTCGATTTGGCGTCGTCCTGATCGACGAAAGAACTGCCGGCAACTCATCAATCTAGCGCCTTCCGCTCTTGTGCAGCTTGTCAACAGTCTTTGTCCTCAGGCCTCGCAATACTTCAGCATTTTCCCTCTCCGCTTGGCCGTTGCTCCGTGGGTGTGCCACGGAGGCAGAACAGACCTTGCTGCCGAGGTCTTGGATGTATTGCATGAAGGTGTGGCTTGTGAACAGCGTGCCGTTGTCGGTGATGACTCTGTTTGGCACACCAAAACGGCAGACTAGTCCCTTGAAGAACTTGACGGCTGACTGTGTTGTCACCTTCCTCACTGCTTCCACCTCCGGCCACTTTGTGAACTTGTCGATTGCAACATACAAGTATTCAAAGCCCCCGACGGCATGGGGGAAGGGGCCCAGTATGTCGAGCCCCCAGACCGAAAATGGCCAGGAGAGAGGGATTGTTTGAAGGGCTTGAGCTAGTTGATGAAGCCTCTTTGAATGGAACTGACACGCTTCACAGTTGGTTACTAGTGCCGTTGCATCTTGGAGGGCTGTGGGCCAGAAGAAACCTTGCCGGAACGCCTTGCCGGCAAGGGCCCTCGACCCTATGTGGGAGCCACATATTCCTCCATGTATCTCCGCCAACAGCTCCATTCCTTCCTCCCAGGGGATGCACTTCAATTTCACCCCGTTCGGTCTTTTTCTGTACAGGACGTCATCGACGAACTGATACAGGGCAGACCGACGGGCTACTTTTTCTCTTCTTCCTGCTCCTCAAGAATTTCCCCTCTTTGGAGGAATCGGACGGTATGATGCGCCCATGCTGGAGCCTAGGGCTCGACGGCAAGGACCAAAGGCATTTCTTCCGCCATGGGAGCGGCTGTCTCTACGGCCAGGGCTTGACGCCCTGCCGGAGCCAGCTACTCCTTGGCAGGCTCAGGGTCCACGACAACATCCTTGTCGGCAGCCCCAGGGGGCTCGGTGGGAAAGTACTTGTCGGGGCCTGATTTCCTCCGCTTGTTCTGCTCCGTTGATGGTTCGACGGATGGCTGAGTTTACCGGAGCAAAAAGGTACCTGGTTCCACAGGTAGCTTGAATGCAGCACGCTTTGACAGGTAATCGGCGATGTCGTTCTCCGCTCGAGGAACGTGCTCCGCTTGGATACCGTCAAAGTGTTCCTCCAGCTTTCTCACCTCATCTACGTAGGCCTCCATCAACGGGCTCTGGTAATCCTTGTTGACATGTCTGACAACAAGCTGCGAGTCACCCCTGACGATGAGCTTCTTAACCCCTAGGTCTGCCGCGATCCTGAGACCGGCAAGCAGCCCCTCGTACTCAGCAGTGTTGTTGGTGGACATCTCCCTGGGAAAGTGCATCTGGATCACATACTTGAGGTGCTCTTCGGTGGGTGCGACGAGCAGCACACCAGCACCGGCGCCTTGCAGCGAGAAAGCTCCGTCAAAGTACACAATCCAGTCACGAACTGTTTCCTTGCCGGGGAGGGTAGTCTCCTGGACCTCTTCATCAGGCGTCGAGGTCCATTCTGCAATGAACTCCGCCAAGACCCTGCTTTGGATCGTCGAGGTACTTTCAAATTTCAAACCGAAGCTTGACAACTCCAAGGCCCACTCCAAAATCCTTCCGGTCGCGTCTGGGTTGTGCAGTATCCATTGCAACGGGAGGCGGGTGACGACAGTGATCTCGTGGGCTTGGAAGTAATGACGCAGCTTCCTCGAGGCCATAAGGAGGCCGAAGAGCAATTTTTGCACACTGGAGTACCTTGATCTAGCCCCCTGCAAGAGGGAGCTGACAAAGTAAACCGGGTGCTGCATCATCTTCATCTTCTGCACCACTCCACTTGACGGCACGGGCCCCGTCCCGATGGCGTCGTACTCTGCCGGGGGCCTTGCCTTGCCGGCACCGGGACCTGCCGGGGGAGTCTCTAACTTGCCGCCCGTCGGTCCTGCCACTGCCACTGCCTCTTCTTCAACTTCCCTCTGCGCCACTAGCGCGGCACTGACCACTTGATTCGTCGCCGCTAGATACAGCAGCAACGGCTCTTGTGGTTTAGGCGCAACTAGTATCGGTGTAGAGGAAAGGTATCTCTTCAGGTCTTGCAATGCCGCCTCGGCCTCTGGGGTCCATTCGTCGAGCTACTCTGCAGCAGGAGGGAAGTCGAGGAGCAACTATGCGCGTGCCAAAGCTTCTGCTGGCGTGGGTGGTGGCGAAAGCTGCATGGACCGTGGCACGCTTCGACCTCTAACCACGTTAGTAGGAGCTCTGTCATGGCCCAGCGGCTGCGTGCCACTTTCGCCAGCGCTTCAGCGG
The DNA here is from genome assembly GCF_002575655.3 of Aegilops tauschii subsp. strangulata. Lineage (NCBI taxonomy): Eukaryota > Viridiplantae > Streptophyta > Magnoliopsida > Poales > Poaceae > Aegilops > Aegilops tauschii. Next base: position 60,295,761 of record NC_053035.3, read on the forward strand.
GCATGCTGACCTTCTGCGTCCCGCGGATGGTGCACGGGACTCTTCCCGTGGCGGTGCCCGGGGTCTTCAGCGTGGTGAAGCTGTTCGTCGCGCGCAGCCTGGGAGGAGCGCGTCGCGGGCGCCAGCGTGGGCGTCTTGGAAGTTGCTGCGCCGCCCATAGGTGGCACAACGACACTCCTGGAGGGCCCAGTGCCGCCTGTGGGAGGTCCAGCTCCGTCTTTGGATCTGGCTGCGTGCGGCCCATCGCCTGGCGTACAAACGACGCCGCTCGCCAGGCTCTGGCTGCTAGGGCGATGTTGGTGCTCGCGGACTGCGGCCTGGGTCCTGTCCGCGACCGGCCCGCTGCTCGCCCGCACTGGCACGGGCCGTTCGGCTCCTGTCAGGCCAATCGCCGTGACCGTCCTCTTCTTGGGAGCCATGGCGATGAAGAACTGCTAGGCCAACCACTAGACCAGATTCTCACAATTGCGCCCCCTACCTGGCGCGCCAAAGATGTCGGTGGGAAACGACACCTATGGGATCACAAGAATCCCTACTACGGTTGCCGGGGCGCAGGGTTGTGAGAAGAGCAGGATTAGCAGTCAACACAAGGATCGTTTACCCAGGTTCAGGCCGCGAGGATGCGTAATACCCTAGTCCTGCTTTGGTGGCTGTATTTCAGAGAGTTCTTGAGCTCTCGAACTAGCTATGGTGGCTGCATGGTCCAAAAGGGCTGAATCCCTCTCCAGTACGCCATGGGCCTCCTTTTATAGTCGAAAGGGGCTGCCACAGTGTCACACAGGAGGTGGAAAGGCATACAGTACTGCGAGCTTATCGCCCGGATTACAGGACAAGACGCATTTAACGCGCCACTGAGGTGTCCCCTAGCTTTATCGGGGACGGGAGCGAGGCCCGTCCCGTCCGTCGCTGCTCCTCCTCGCTTCGACACGCGCCCTGGCCAGCGATGCGTGCGGCGCCATGTAGGCAGGCAGGCAGCTGAGGTGGCACGGTTGTAGGGTCTTCCCGAAGATCTGCATGCCGCCATGCAGGCGCTTCCCGATCTGGCCTGGAAGCAGCATGTTGCCACGCAGGTGCCAGCCCAGCTAGTTGGGCTGGCAGCTGCATGCGAACGGCGGTGGAAAACTTTGGCTGGCGCGGGCTTGGCAGTGGCCCCGTTGATGTCCTCGGCAAGGGCCTTGCCGGGGGCCCGGCAAGGGTCTTGCCGTGGCGCGCAGTCGTCCCCGGCAAGGATCTTGCTGGGGGCCTTGTGGCTTTCCTCGGCAAGGATTTCGCCGAGGGTCGCCGTCTTCTGGTCCTCATCTGATCTCATACGTCCGTGGTCTTGACAAAGATCTGCATGCCACCACAGAGGTGCCTCCCGAGCCCTGGTCCAAGCGCAGTTAGTTGGGTTGGAACCCGCGGGCTCAAGGGTGGCTCGTTCTGTTGGTGTTTGGGCAAGTTGCCCCGGCAAGGTTCTTGCCGGGGCCGCGGAGGCCTGCCCCAGCTAGGGCCTTGCCAGGGGACTCCACCCCGCCCCTTTGCTGTCTTGCGTTTCTGGTCTTGGCGTTGCCTTGATCGTCTTGTGTTGGGCTTCGGCTTCTCTCCGGCTTCCCTCCCTTGCCCTGCTACGTGTGGCCGCGGCGCGTGGCTCTGACTGCCCGTGCACAAGTAAAGGGGTCAAAAGGAGAGCCCCTGCTTTTGTACACTGACAGTTGCCCATTAACAACCTTCAGGTTAGTGCCGTCGGCATTATTTATTTTGATAGCTCCAGATCGATAAACCTCCTCGATAACATAGGGTCCTTCCCATTTTGAGAGGAGTTTTCCTGCAAAGAATCTGAAACGAGAGTTGTACAAAAGAACATATTCTCCAACTTTGAACTCACGCTTTTCGATTCTTTTATCATGCCACCTTTTAACTTTTTTCTTTAAATAACTTGGAAGTTTCATAAGATTGGGTTCTCCATTCATCCAATGAGCTAATATCAAATAACCTCTTTTCACCGACAAGTTTAAAATCATAATTGAGTTCTTCGATTGCCCAATATTCTTTATGTTCTAACTCAAGAGGCAAATGACAAGCTTTTCCATAAACCATTTTATAAGGAGACATACTCATAGGATTTTTACATGTTGTTCTATAAGCCCAAAGTGCATCATCTAATTTCTTGTACCAATTCTTCAGGGACCTATTGACAGTCTTTTGCAGAATTAATTTTATTTCTCTATTGCTTAGTTCAACTTGACCACTAGACTGAGGATGATAGGGTGATGCAATTCTATGGTTAACATCATACTTGGCAAGCATTTTACAGAAAGCACCATGAATAAAGTGTGAACCACCATCAGTCATTAAATATCTAGGGACTCCAAACCTTGGGAAAATAACTTCCTTAAGCATTTTAATAGAGGTGTTGTGATCAGCACTACTAGTTGGAATAGCTTCTACCCACTTAGTAACATAATCAACAATAACCAAAATATGTGTATACCCATTAGAGGAAGGAAAAGGACCCATGTAATCAAAACCCCAAACATCAAATGGTTCAATAGCAAGTGAATAATTCATAGGCATTTCTTGACGCTTACCGATATTACCTATTCTTCGACATTCATCACAAGATAAAGACGAACTTACGGGCATCCTTGAAAAGAGTAGGCCAATAAAACCCAGACTGCAGTACCTTGTGAGCAGTTCTGTCTCCCGCATGATGTCCTCCGTAAGCATCGGAGTGACATTTCTGTAGGATTTGTCCCTGTTCATGCTCAAGTACACAACGTCTAATAATACCACCTACTCCTTTATAAAGATGTGGATCATCCCAAAAGTAATGTAAAGCTAGGTGGTAAATATTTAGCAACAATATAATTAGCATAATCAGCATACCAAGGAGTGTTATGAGAAACATTTATTGCAGCTAACTGCTCATTAGGAAAACTATCATCAATAGGTAGTGGGTCATCAAGGACATTTTCAAGCCTAGACAATATCAGCTACAGGGTTCCCTGGTCCTTTTCTATCAGTAATACGCAAATCAAATTCTTGTAGCAAGAGAACCCATCGAATAAGCCTAGGCTTAGCATCTTTCTTTTCCATAAGTATTTTATAGCAGCATGATCTGTGTGAGCAATTACTTTTGAATCAACAATGTAAGATCTAAATTTATCACAAGCAAACACCACTTCTAAAATTCTTTTTCAGTAGTAGCATAATTTCTTTGTGCACTTTCTAGAGTTTTACTAGCATAATGAATAACATTTAGTTTCTTATCAACTCTTTGTCCTAGAACAGCACCAACAGCATAATCACTAGCATCACACATAATTTCAAAAGGCAAGTTACAATCAGGTGGTTGAACAATAGGTGCAGAAATTAAGGCTTTCTTGAGTGTTTCAAAGGCTTCTAAACAATCATCATCAAAAACAAAAGGAACATCCTTTTGCAAAATATTTGTAAGGGGCCTAGAAATTATAGAAAGGTCTTTGATAAATCTCCTATAGAAACCAGCATGACCTAGGAAACTATGAATACCTTTGATATCTTTGGGACATGGCATTTTCTCAATTGCATCAACCTTAGCTTTGTCAACCTCAATACCTCTTTCAGAAATTTTATGGCCCAACACAATACCTTCATTAACCATAAAGTGGCACTTCTCCCAATTCAAGACAAGATTTGTTTGCTCGCATCGCTGCAAAACTCGATCAAGATTGCTTAAACAATCATCAAAAGACTTCCCATAAACAGAAAAGTCATCCATGAAAACCTCAACAATCTTTTCATGAAAGTCAGAGAATATAACAATCATACATCTTTGAAAGGTAGCAGGTGCATTGCATAAACCAAAAGGCATACGTCTATAAGCATAAGCTCCAAAGGGACAGGTAAAAGTGGTCTTTTCTTGATTAGGTTGAGAAACAGGTATTTGTGAAAAACCAGAATATCCATCAAGGAAGCAAAAATGTGTGTTCTTAGATAATTTTTCTAGCATTTGATCAATAAAAGGCAGAGGGTAATCATCTTTTCTAGTTGAGGGAGTCCTGGACTAAGGGGTCCTCGGGCGTCCGGCATGTTGGACATGAGCCGGACTAATGGGATGTGAAGATACAAAACCGAAGACTCTCTCCCGTGTCTGGATGGGGCTCTCCTTGGCGTGGAAGGCAAGCTTGGCATCCAGATATGAAGATTCCTTTCTCTGTAGCCGACTTTGTACAACCCTAGTCCCCTCCGGTGTCTATATAAACCGGAGGGCTTAGTCCGGAAAGATATATAGTCATACAGGCTAGACTTCTAGGGTTTTAGCCATTACGATCTCGAGGTAGATCAACTCTTGTAATACTCATATTCATCAAGATCAATCAAGCAGGAAGTAGGGTATCACCTCCATAGAGAGGGCCCAAACCTGGGTAAACATTGTGTCCCCCGTCTCCTGTTACCATCGACCTTAGACGCACAGTTCGGGACCCCCTACCCGAGATCCTCCGGTTTTGACACCGACATTGGTGCTTTCATTGAGAGCTCGGCTGTGCCGTCCTCAAAAGGTTTGATGGCCCCTTCAAACATCTACAACAATGCTGTCCAAGGAGAAGTCTTCCTCCCCGGACAGATCTTCATATTCGGTGGCTTCGCTGCGGGCCAACTCGCTTGGCCATCTGGAGCAGATCGATAGCTACGCCCCTGGCCGTCAGGTCAGATTCAGAAGCTTGAACTATGTCGCAGACATCCGCGGACACTTGATCTTCGACGGATTCGACACCACGGTAGCCGCTCCCCTTCACTACGATGAACATGACTTAAATCTGTCATCGGATCATATCCAGGAGATAGCACCTGTAACTGCTCTGGCCTTAGATCCGGAGCAGATCGCGCCATCCGAAGATAGGAAGCTCGACCCCGCCACGGATGCCAAAGTCCCAGCGGCGTCAGAGCCGCACACAGACCCAACCTCGAGTGGAATCTGTGTCACCAGAGCCTCGGACTCGTTTCCGGCTATAGGCTCTGAACCATGTGCATCCACGTGCGTCGAGCTCGATCAGTCATCGATCGTTGAATTCAGCTCCGCGGACATTTTTCGGCACTCGCCTTTGGGCGACGTGTTAAACTCGTTAAAAGCACTATCCTTAGCGGGGTCTCTCAGCCGAATTATATCCAGTTCGAACTGGAGGCTCATGACGGAGAAATTCGTTTCCCACTGCCGACTTTATAGCCACTGTCGAAGACTTAACCGACATGCTCGATTACGGCTCCGAAGACATCGACGGTATAGACGACGATGCCGATGAGGAGCAGGGCCGAAACCCGCCGTTTACCAGACGATGGACTGCCACCTCCTCTTACGACGTGTACATGGTGGATACACCTAAAGGAACTAACGTCGATGACAAAGAAGATCCAGTCGAGGATAAACCTCCTGAGATACAGCCAAAGCATCAGCATCAGCGGCGCCGCTCTAAGTCACGTCGTGGAAAAGACAGCAATACCGACACGGAAGAAAACAATACTCCAGACGATTCCGAAGATAATGAAGACTCCGTTGAGATAACTTCCGAATAGGAGGAATGGGAAAACGGGCAAGTTAGCCCTGATGAATAGGCCATAAACGACGACTCGGAGGACAGTAATTATCTTCCACTCTCCGAGGATGAGGTGAGCCTTGGCAACGAGGATTTTATCGTGCCTGAGGAACCTCTCGAGCAGGAGAACTTCAAGCGCCGCCTAATAGCCACTGCAAGGAGCCTGAAAAAGAAGCAGCAACAACTTCAAGCTGACCAAGATCTGCTCAACGACAGATGGACTGATGTCCTGGCAGCCGAAGAATATGGCCTCAAGCGCCCAGCCAAAAGTTACCCGAAGCGCAAATTGCTACCTCAGTTTGATGATGAGGCGCCGGAGCCTGTACCATCATCGCGCAATGCGGCTGACCGACCACCACGTGGTCGGGACAAAGCCGCAACTCAAGCCGAACACCAGCCCGCCCCACCGCGCCGTAAAGGCAGAGATAAAACGGCTTGGGGTTATACATATGACCTTCGGCAGGACCTGGACAGTAGAGCAGGACATACTAGATCGATCTACGGATCGCGAGGACGCGCCTCGACACGCGACGACGGCTATCTATTCGGACGTGACAAGCCCAGTCACGCTCAGGCCAAAAACCGCACACGGACTCCATCGGAGCTACGTCGCGATATGGCCCGATATAGAGGTGCCGCACACCCTCTATGCTTCACTGACAAAGTAATGGAACACGAATTCCCAGAAGGGTTTAAACCCGTGAATATCGAATCATATGATGGAACAACTGACCCCACGGTATGGATCGAGGATTTCCTTCTCCATATCCATATGGCCCGCGAAGAAAACCTTCATGCCATCAAATACCTCCCACTAAAACTCAAAGGGCCAGCTCGGCACTGGTTAAACAGTCTGCCCGAAAATTCTATTGGCAACTGGGAGGATTTGGAAGACGCCTTCCGCGACAACTTCCAAGGTACATATGTCCGGCCACCAGATGCCGATGACTGAAGTCACATCGTCCAGCAGCCCGGAGAGTCGGCCAGGAAGCACTAGACTAGGTTCTTAGTTAAAAAGAACCAAATCGTCGACTGTCCGGGCGCGGAAGCCCTAGCGGCCTTCAAACACAGCGTCCGGGACGAGTGGCTCGCCCGCCACCTCGGTCAAGAAAAACCAAAATCCATGTCAGCCCTTACCGCACTGATGACCCGCTTTTGCACGGGAGAAGACAGCTGGCTCGCTCGTAGAAGCAACAGCGCCAGCGATCCGGGCACTTCCGAAGTCCGAGACGGCAACGGCAAGCCACGACGCAATACACACAAACGTCGCACTGATAATGAAGGAACGCACGACACAGCGGTCAACGCCGGATTCAGCGGCCCCAAAACCGGTCAACGGAAAAAGCCATTCAAGGCAAACAGAGACGGACCATCCAATTTAGACAAGATATTGGATCGGCCCTGCCAGATTCATGGCAAACCCGATAAACCTGCTAATCACACCAATAGAAGTTGTTGGATCTTCAAACAGGCCGGCAAGCTCAATTCCGAACACAAGGGGAAGAGGCCGCCCGGTGATAGCGACGATGAAGAGACTCACCAAAAAAATATCGGGGGTCAGAAGCAATTCCCCCCCCCCAAGTAAAAACAGTGAACATGGTATACGTAACACACACCTCTACAGGGGAGAGTAAGAAGCACTCCCTCCGAACAGAGGATCATACTGCGGCTACTTCAGCCGAAGTACAAAGCGGCCTTGTTAAACCGCATACCTTGTCGGCGATTAAGCCGCCGGTCTCCATCCAACAGGATCGACCAAATTCGGAGCTGGACTAGCAATTCGGCTTCCGCCGACCGCCTCATATACCCACGAAATCTGTACCGCGCATACATAACTATGCACTTCAAATACCCTCGGCATCGGCGGAAGCACAATACGGACAAGCCTACAAGTACTCCCATAAACTCCTTCTTTCTTTTCCAAACTACTCTTTCTTTTTCATTATCCTTTACTACAGGTGGCTCAAAAGGCCGGTCATCTCACGGACTCTATCGGAGTTCGGGTTCGTACATTTACCCAAAGGTCACTCCTGTTAAGGAGCCCCTTCAACGAGGAAAGGTGACGCAGACGTGCGACGGGAGGTCCAAAACAACTTTTTGTAGACCGCACTCTCTATTTTTGAGCTTGTAAAGTGCCTTTTTCCTCAGCCGTCGACCCATGACATGTCAAATAGCCGGGGTTGCGGCGTTATTATTTGTAAAATGACGATTGGCATATCACTCAGGTTCAAGGGCTCAGTATGGGAACAAAATGAGTTGCCAACAATTCCGAACAGCTTTATAGCATACTTCAGCGTCGCGAGTTTGGCCTTATATGCATCAGCTCCGAATCATGTCTTGGGTCAATAGTTGGGTTGCCCGACTCCTGTGCTTACTACCTTACGTTCCGCTCTATCGGCTAGGTAGTAAAGGGAGAACTACTGTGATTGTGTTTTTGGTTCCTCTGGTCAAACACCTCAGTAGAGAAAGCCGAAAAATGACTGTCATGGTGCGGCGAGAGCTGGTCAACCACTCGATGACTTATCAGAATCTTTCGCGATTCCCTCCATATTACACGAAGGACCTTTCTTCAGGTCATACATGTAACGCACCATATTGGGATAACCGCATACATACCAGGCTCTATATTGTAGGCCCACCGTAAAACTCCTATGGCTAAGTGAAAGTGTTAACGCCCTATAGTCCGATTGCCTAGTTCGCCGCATTGACACCTCCTTCATGGACCAAGACGTTGGGTTAAGAGTGATCAAGTGCTTTTCCGAACACCCCCCATATTTTCTACGAGGGGGCTGAAGTCGACGACTGGAAAACTTTCAGATTGTGCAAAAACGGCCGCACAGGAGGAGCCAATGAAAAATAACTTTATTATATCATAATATTGTCTTTTACAATTCCAATACATTTCACTCAAATATTATGTCTTTCGAGCACTGACCCTCTATCAAGCGGGCACCCTCTAAGACATCCTCGAAATAATGCTCCAGTGCGTGGTGGTCCTTGCCCTTGGGTGGACTCTTCGCTGCAATGTCGGTGGCCTTCATCTTCGCCCAGTATGTCCTGACACGGGCAAAGGCCATCCGTGCACCTTCAATGCACATTGACCGTTTAACGGCGTCGATACGCGGCACCGCATCAGCAAGTCGCTGCACCAAACTGAAATAACTATCCGGAATTGGCTCGGTCGGCCATAGCCGGACCATGACGTCTTTCATGGCAGATCCGGATATCTTGTGGAGGTCTGCCCACTGAGCCATCTGTTCATTCAGCAATAGCGGACGCTTCGTCATGCTAAACTGCGACCAGAACAGCTTTTCTGTTGCACGTCCTTCTTGCACTTGGAAAAACTGCGTCGCATCGGAGACACTCTTCGACAAGTCCAACAATGCGTCTGGAGAACTCCACACTTGATTTAGCGGGGCATAATTCGGATCACCGAACTTAGTTTGTAATAAAAAGGGCTTACCAGCCGCGATCTCCCCCGTTTGCCGGATCTCCTCCCGGGCCGCTCTAGACTCGGACCGCGCTTCTTTCGCCTCTCGTAAGGCCTTGTCAAGATCAGCCTTTTGTCTTTATTATCCTTCTCGAGAAATTCACAGCGGCTAGCAGCATCCTTTAGCTCAAGCGCCATCGTGGATATTCTCTCCTCATACTGGCGCCGAGCAGCCTGTTCGGCCTTTAATTCAGCCGATGCCTTTTCGGCAGCCGCATTACTAATCCGGGCCTGCTCCTTGGCCCGGGCCAACTCAGCCCGAAGGATCTCAACTGTGGCAGCACCATCTGCAGTCATGCATATTTCAGTATACAATGCTTAGCATCCTGCTTATATTATAAGCACGCGCATGCAACGACTACCACCAAGACATACCTTCCGCCTCGTCAAGCCGCCTGTTGATAAGCGTGATGTCATCATCCGCTACGTCAAGCTTCCGCTGCAAATCTGCAACCTTTGTAGTTCGGGCAGTCGCCAGGGAGGAAACAGCCTGTGTTCCAATTAATCAGATTATTTCCTGGGCATATCTTTTTGATCCTCTGATCGCCTCCCTTGGGAAGCCAATCAGAGCCTCAGGGGCTACTATCTATACACGGGTGCATTTTGTGAATAAAACACAATCGAAAATATTACAGTACAAACCTTGAAGCCTCTTAGCAGGCTCGTGAAGGCTTCATTCAATCCGCTTTTCGCGGACAGAACCCTTTCAACCACCATACCCATCAAGGTACGATGTTCCTCTGAGACGGATGCCTGACGCACCATGTTCGTCAATATATCCGGCGCTTCTGGATCTCCGGAAGCTGCTGTAGGAGTACGGCCTCCCTTCGAAGGGATCCGTTTATTCGTCCCTAGAGTCATCTCCGACGGTAAACCGGACAGTCTGGGGCCTTTATTGTTGGCCCCCGGACCCTGGGCTACCGAAGTATCACCTCCGGGTAGTGTCTTCATCACCCCTCGCACCACTTGTTGATCAGGAGAGACCCTCCGGGACGACACCTCAAAGTCGTCTGCCTTATTGGGCAAGGAGACCGGTGGAGGTGTCTCGCTTTCCATCATCTCCGGAAGAAGATCCCCCGAGGAAGAGGATTGATGAAGAAGACTGTTTGCCGAGCTGCAAAAACATATATTCTAGATGTTACCTTGGTAACAGGAAAGGAACGGGATATGTTTAAAAACACCCTTGTTCACTTATGATTTCGCTAGAGGCTTGTCTCATCGTGGGACTGTGCGACGACGTCATCCTCCAAGCCCGAGCCGCCCGACAGGGGCATCTTGCCTCGTTTAGGAGCCCTTTCCTCCCAACCTTCGGAGGCAACCCTTTCCTTACCATGGGGAGAAGGGATGTTGGCTTCTCCTTCACTTTTGTCTTCAGGCGGGGGAACCTTGATCTCCCGGGACACAGTGTATGATATCCCCTCGAAATGGAGGCTACCTTTAGCCTTCCCGCTCTCTGCCTGGTCCTCCTTCACGGGCACCTGATGCGGTGCCCGGGCCAGCATCCTTGTTAGCACGGGATCCGCTGAGTCTTCGAGAAGAGGGGCCGAACACCTAATTCGCTCCGCTTTCTTTATCCAGCCCTAGAAGGAGATAGTTTGCGCAGTAACATATTACGGCATACTTAACTAAAAAGTGTTCTGGAGTCGAGCGCTTACCGAGGTATCCGGATGGTTGCCGTCGAGGCCAATGTCCTCGGTGGTGTCCGGCCACTGTTTTCGTTTTCCGAAAAACAACTTCCACATTCCTTTGTGCGTAGCGCCAAAGAAGTGTTGGAGGGTCTGTGGTCCTTCCGGATTAAACTCCCACATACGGAGAGGCCGACGCTGGCATGGCAGGGCTCGGCGGACTAGCATTACTTGCGTTGACAAGATCGATATCCTTCTCAAGGAGGCTTCGAATGTGGCTCTATAGAGTATGCACTTCATCAACTGATCCCCAGCCCAGCCCCTTATTAATCCATGATGCAAACTGTAACGGAGGGCCAGAGCGGAACGCAGGTATAGCTGCCCACTTGGTACCGCGGGGTTCAGTGACGTAAAACCACTCCCGCTGCCATAGGTTGGAAGTTTCGGTGAAGGAGCCTTTTGGCCAGAGAGCATTGGTAAGCTTGCTCACTGTAGCACCACCGCACTCCGCCTGTTTCCCGTCGACCACCTTCGGCTTCACACTAAAGGTCTTGAGCCATAAGCCGAAGTGTGGGGGAATACGAAGGAAGGCCTCGCACGTGATGATAAACGACGAGATGTGGAGAAAAGAATCTGGGGCTAGATCGTGAAAATCTAGTCCGTAATAAAACATGAGCCCCCGGACGAAGGGATGAAGAGCAAATCCTAGCCCTCAGAGGAAGTGAGAGATGAATACTACTGTCTCGCCGGATCTGGGAGTCGGAATAACCTGTCCTTGAGCAGGAAGTCTGTGGGGGATCTCCGCGGTCAGATATCTGGCCGCCCGAAGCTTCGCAATGTCCTCCTCTGTAACGAGGAAGCCACCCATCGGCCTTGTGGGCTGGGTTCGAACATGACTGGGAAGCTGGAAGCAATGAAGTCAAACCTTGGGTGCTAGAACTCGAGGTTGGAAGGGCTCGGCGTAAAAGAAAGAGGCGACCCTTGGCTCCTTTATAAAGGCAATAGATATCGAACGCCTCCTCCTAAACCTGGAAACCTGCCTATTCCTAAGGAATCATGCCGAGGGACTGTTGGGTTACCCACACCCGTATTGATGAGGATCCTGCAATAAGGGGACACGATCTCTACTTCGACAAGATGTGCCAATGAAAACCACGCCTCGAAACATGGAACGGCAGGACAAGAAATGGTTCGAAATAATGACCGGGAAGACGTGATGTCACATTGCAAAAAAGTTGTCGGCGGATTGGACTCGTGAAATATTATACTCTCTACGGCTCTGTGTGCGCAGTACTTGTGTTGCAGATCCGAACACGTTTGTTGCGTCTGAAGACTATCTTGGAGTATTCGGAAAGGGGAACCCGCCTTGCAATGCCGAAGACAATCTGCACGCCGGACACCTCATCATTGAAGCCTGGTTCAGGGGCTACTGAGGGAGTCCTGGACTAAAGGGTCCTCGGGCGTCCGGCCTGTTGGACATGGGCCGGACTAATGGGCTGTGAAGATACAAAACTGAAGACTCTCTCCCGTGTCCGGATGGGGCTCTCCTTGGCGTGGAAGGCAAGCTTGGCATCCAGATATGAAGATTCCTTTCTCTGTAGCCGACTTTGTACAACCCTAGTCCCCCTCGGTGTCTATATAAACCGGAGGGCTTAGTCCGGAAAGATATATAGTCATACAGGCTAGACTTCTAGGGTTTTAGCCATTACAATCTCGATGTAGATCAACTCTTGTAATACTCATATTCATCAAGATCAATCAAGCAGGAAGTAGGTTATTACCTCCATAGAGAGGGCCTGAACCTGGGTAAACATTGTGTCCCCCGTCTCATGTTACCATCGACCTTAGACGCACAGTTCGGGACCCCCTACCTGAGATCCGACGGTTTTGACACCGACACTAGTAGCTTTGTTTAATTTTCTAAAATCAATTACCATTCTATAACCTGTAACAATTCTTTGTGGAATAAGTTAATTCTTATCATTAGGAACAATAGTAATACCTCCTTTCTTATGGACACAATGAACAAGACTTACCCATCTACTATCAGCTATAGGATAGATTATACCTGCTTCCAGAAGTTTTAATATTTCCGTTCTTACCACTTCTTTCATTTTTTTGATTTAACTGACGTTGGTGATCAACAACGGGTTTAGCATCAGGTTCCATCTTGTGCTGACATAGAGTGGGACTAATGCCCTTTAAATCATCAAGAGTATATCCAATAGCAGCTCGGTGCTTCCTTAGAACTTCCAATAATCTTTCTTCTTCATGTTCTGAAAGGTTGGCACCAATAATAACACGATATATCTTCTTCTCATCAAGATAAGCATATTTCAAAGTGTCTGGCAATTGTTTTAATTCAAACACAGGATCACCTTTAGGTGGAGGAGGACCTCCTAGTGTTTCAATAGGCAAATTGTGTTTAAGCAGAGGACATTGTTCAAAGAAAATCTTATCTATTTCATTTCTTTCATGCATATGTAAATCATTTTCATGGTCTAAAAGATATTGTTATAGTGGATCAGTAGGAGGCACAACAATAGAAGCAAGACCAACCATTTCATCCTTACTAGGCAATTCTTTCTTATGAGGTTTTCTACTAAACTTGGAAAAATTAAACTCATGAGACTCATCACCAAAGCTAACACCGACAATTTGTTTCTCACAATATATTTTAGCATTAACGGTGTTCAAGAAAGGTCTACCAAAGATAATGGGACAAAAGTCATCTTGTGGGGAACCAAGAACAAGAAAATCAGTAGGGTATTTTATTTTCCCACACAAGACTTCAACATCTCTAACAATCCCAATTGGTGAAATAGTGTCTCTATTAGCAAGTTTAATAGTAACATCTATGTCTTCTATCTTTGCGGGTGCTATGTCATTCATAATTTCTTGATATAAGGTAAAAACAATAGCACTCACGCTAGCACCTATGTCGCATAAACCATGATAACAGTGATCCCCTATTTTAACTGAGACAACGGGCATGCCAACAACAGGTCTATGTTTATCCTTTTTATCAGGTTTGGCAATTCTAGCAGCTTCATCACAGAAGTAAATAACATGCCCATCTATATTTTCTTCCAGGAGATCCTTAACCATAGCAACACTAGGTTCTACTTTGATTTGTTCATCAGGTTTAGGTGTTCTAACATAACTTCTGTTGACGAAAGTTGAAACTTTATCATGTTCCTTCATCCTAACAGGGAAAGGTGGTTTCTCAATATAAGCAGTAGGAACAACTAGATCAACATTATAAATAATAGTTTCCTCTTTAGCTAGTACCGATTCTTTAATTTCTTCTTCAATAGGTGGGTGATATTTAAACCACTTCTGTTTAGGGAGATCAACATGAGTATCAAATGATCCACAAAAGGAGGCTACTATCTCAGTGTCAAGTCCATATTTAGTGCTAAACTTTTGAAAAGCATCGATATTCATAAAAGATTTAACACAATCAAATTTAAGCTTATACTTGACTCTTTACCTTCGTCAAGTTCCCAATCTTCAGAGTTGCGTTTGATTCTTTCTAAAAGATCCCACCGGAATTCAATAGTCTTCTTCATAAAAGAACCGGCACAAGAAGTATCAAGCATGGATCGATCATTATGAGAAAGCCGAGCATAAAAAATCTGGATAATAATTTCTCTTGAGAGCTCATGATTGTGGCATGAATATAACATTGACTTGAGCCTCCCCCAAGCTAGAGTGATACTTTCTCCTTCACGAGGCCAAAAATTATATATGTAATTCCGATCACGATGAACTAGATGCATAGGATAACTATTTTGGTGAAACTCCAATTTCAATCGATTCCAATTCCAAGATCCAATATCATGGCATAGCCTATACCATGCCAATGCTTTTCCCTTCAGAGATAAAGGGAAAACCTTCTTCTTAACTTCATCTCCGGATAAACCTGCAAGCTTAAACAATCCACAAATTTCTTCCACATATATCAAGTGCATATCAGGATGTTCGGTTCCATCTCCTGCATAAAGATTAGCTAGCAGTTGTTCTATCATACCCGAAGGAATTTCATATTCAATATTTTTAGTAGGTGCAGTAGGTTGAGGGGTAACTAATTGTGGTTCCGGTCGAGGTGAAGATACCCCGAACAAACCCCTCAAAGGATTGTTTTCCATAGTAACAAGTGACAATAAATTTCAGCATGTAGTAATAATTTTTCCTTACCAATTTCCACTTACCAAGAGCGCTTCACTCCCCGGCAACGGCGCCAGAAAATAGCCTTGATGACCCACAAGTATATGGGATCAATTGTATCCTTTTCAATAAGTAAGAGTGTCGAACCCAACGAGGAGCAGAAGGAAATGACAAGTGGTTTTCAACAAGGTAATGTCTGCAAGTGCTGAAATTGTGAGTAACAGAGTAGTTTGATAGCGAGATAATTTGTAACGAGCAAGAAACAGTAATAGTAACAAAAGTGCAGCAAGGTAGGCCAATCCTTTTGAGGCAAAGGACAGGCCAAAATGGTCTCTTATAGTAAGCAAAGCGCTCTTGAGGGTACACGGGAATTTCATCTAGTCACTTTCATCATGTTGATTCGATTCGTGTTCGTTACTTTGATAATTTGATATGTGGGTGGACCGGTCCTTAGGTGCTGTTCTTACTTGAACAAACCTCCTACTTAGAATTAACCCCCTCGCAAGCATCCGCAACTACGAGAAAAGTATTAAGAATAAATTCTAACCATAGCATTAAACTTTTGGATCCAATCGGTCCCTTACGGAATAGCGCATAAACTAGGGTTTAAGCTTCTGTCACTCTCGCAACCCATCATCTAATAACTACTCCACAATGCATTCCCTTAGGCCCAAATATGGTGAAGTGTCATGTAGTCGACGTTCACATGACACCACTAAGGGAATCACAACATACATACTATCAAAATATCGAACACATATCAAGTTCACATGATTACTTGCAACACAATTTCTCCCGTGACCTCAAGAACAAAAGTAACTACTCACAAATGATAATCATGCTCAAGATCAGAGGGGTATTAAATAGCATATTGGATCTGAATAATCTTCCACCAAATAAACCATATAGTAAACAACTACAAGATGTAATCAACACTACTAGTCACCCACAAGCACCAATCTATAGTTCCGGTACAAAGATTGAACACAAGATATGAACTAGGGTTTGAGAGGAGATGGTGTTGTTGAAGATGTTGATGGAGATTGCCCTCCCCAAGATGGGAGAGTTGTTGGTGATGATGATGATGATGATTTCCCCCTCCGGGAGGGAAGTTCCCCCGGCGGAATCGCTCCGCTGGAGGGCAAAAGTGCTCCTGCCCAAGTTCCACCTCGAGATGGCGGCGCTCCATCCCGAAAGTCCTCTCTTTATTTATTTTCTAGGTCAAAATGACTTATATACCAGAAGATGGGCACCGGAGGTGGGTCAGGCTGAGCACAACCCACCAGGGCGCGCCTCGGGGCCAGGCGCGCCCCAGTGTTTTGTGCTCACCAGGTGGCCCCCCTCCGGTGGTTATTTGCTCCAGTATTTCTTATTTATTCCATAGAAAATCCTCGTGAAGTTTCACCAGGTGGCCTGATGTAGCTTTTCCAGGTACAGATTTCTAGCTGCCAGAATTCTCCCTCTTTGTGTGAACCTTGCATATTATGAGAGAAAAGGCATTAGAATTACTCCAAAAAGCACCATTATGCATAAAAACATCATAAATAACAGTAGGTAAACATGATGCAAAATGGACGTATCTATCATGAATATAGGCATCACGTCCGTGTCAAGTAGACCGAAACGATTCTGCATCTACTACTATTACTCCACACATCGACCGCTATCTGGCATGCATCTAGAGTATTAAGTTCATAAAGAACGGAGTAACACATTAAGTAAGATGACATGATGTAGAGGAATTAACTCAAGCAATATGATGAAAATTCCATCTTTTTATCCTCGATGGCAACAATAAAATATGTGCCTTGCTGCCCCTACTGTCACTGGGAAAGGACACCGCAAGATTGAACCCAAAGCTAAGCACTTCTTCCATTGCAAGAAAAACCAATTTAGTTGGCCAAACCAAACCGATAGTTTGAAGAGAATTACAAAGATATCAAATCATGCATAAAAGAATTTAGAGAAGATTAAAATAATATTCATAGATAAGCTGATCATAAATCCACAGTTCATCGGATCTCGGCAAACGCATCGCAAAAGGGTATTATATCAAATAGATCTCCAAGCACATTGAGGAGAACATGATATTGAGAATCAAAGAGAGAGAGGAAGCCATCTAGCTACTAGCTATGGACCCATAGGTCTATGGTAAACTACTCACTCTTCATCGAAAGGGCAATAGAGTTGATGTAGATGCCCTCCGTGATCGAATCCCCCTCCGGCAGGGTGCCGGAAAAGGTCCCTAGATGGGATCTCACGGGTACAGAAGGTTGCGGTGGTGGAAAAGTGTTTTCGTGGATGCCTCTGGTGGTTTGGGGATATTTGGGAATATATACAGGCGAAAGAATTAGGTCAGGAGGCTCACGGGGGGCCCACAAGGGTGGGGGCGCGCCCTCCGTCCTTGTGGTCGCCTCATGGCTCCTCCGACTTCATCTCCAAGTCTCCTGGTTGTCTTCTGGTCCAAGAAAAATCACCGCGAAGGTTTCATTCCATTTAGACTCCGTTTGGTATTCCTTTTCTGCGAAACTCAAAAACAAGGAAAAACAGGAACTAGAACTTGGCTCTATGTTAATAGGTTAGTCCCAAAAATAATATAAGATAGCATATTAATGCATATAAAACATCCAAAACAGATAATATAATAGCATGGAACAATAAAAAATTATAGATACGTTGGAGACATATCAAGCATCCCCAAGCTTAATTCTTGCTTGTCCTCGAGTAGGTAAATGATAAAAACAATTTTTTTATGTGGAATGCTACCTAACATATTTATCCGTGTAATTTTCTTTATTGTGGCATGAATGTTCAGATCCATAAGATTCAAAACAAAAGCTTAATATTGACATAAAAACAATAATACTTCAAGCATACTAACAAGGCAATTATGTCTTCTCAAAATAACATGGCCAAAGAAAGCTTATCCCTACAAAATCATATAGTTTGGCTATGCTCCATCTTCATCACACAAAATATACAAATCATGCACAACCCCGATGACAAGCCAAGCAATTGTTTCATACTTTTGATGTTCGCAATACATGAGCGTGAGCCATGGACATAGCACTATAGGTGGAATAGAATATGGTGGTTGTGGGGAAGACAAAAAGAGGGAGATAGTCTCACACCAACTAGGCATATCAACGGGCTATGGAGATGCCCATCAATAGATATCAATGTGAGTGAGTAGGGATTGCCATGCAACGCATGCACTGGAGCTATAAGTTTATGAAAGCTCAAAAAGAAACTAAGTGGGTGTGCATCCAAATTGCTTGCTCATGAAGACCTAGGGCAATTTGAGGAAGCCCATCATTGGAATATACAAGCCAAGTTCTATAATGAAAAATTCCCACCAGTATATGAAAGTGATAACATAGGAGACTCTCTATCATGAAGATCATGGTGCTACTTTGAAGCACAAGTGTGGAAAAAGGATAGTAACATTGTCCCTTCTCTCTTTTCTCTCATTTTTTGGGACATCTTTTTTTATTTGGCCTTTCCTTTATTTTTTATTTCCTCACATGGGACAATGCTCTAATAATAAAGGTCATCACACTTTTATTTACTTTACAACTCAAGAATTACAACTCGATACTTAGAACAAAATACGACTCTATATGAATGCCTCCGGCGGTGTACCGGGATGTGCAATGAATCAAGAGTGATATGTATGAAAGAATTATGAATGGTGGCTTTGCCACAAATATGATGTCAACTACATGATCATGCAAAGCAATATGACAATGATGGAATGTGTCATAATAAACGGAACAATGGAAAGTTGCATGGCAATATATCTCGGAATGACTATGGAAATGCCATAATAGGTAGGTATGGTGTTTGTTTTGAGGAAGGTATATGGTGGGTGTATATAAGGCATATTGGGATATTAAAGAACTCAATTATGATTTCAAACTTACCGGTGAGAAGAGGTTATTTGGCATTAGCTCACTTGATGAATGGAGAACCCAAGCCTATGAGAATGCCATGTTGTTTAAAGAAAAAGTTAAAAGATGGCATGACAAGAGGATACAAAAGCGTGAGTTTAATGTAGGCGATCATGTTTTGCTATACAACTCCCATTTAAGATTTTTTGCAGGAGAACTTCTCTCTAAATGGGAAGGTCCTTACATTATCAAGGAGGTCTATCATTCCGGTGCCATAAAAATCAACAACGCCGGAGACACAAACTCGAAGGTGGTAAACGGTCAAAGAATCAAACATTATATCTCAGGTACTCCCATAAATGTTGAGACCAATATAATTGACACCATAACACCGGAGGAGTACATAAGGGACACTTTCCAGAACATTTCAGACTCCGAAAAGGAATAGGTATGTGGTACGGTAAGTAAGCCGACTCCAAAACGTTTCCAATGATAATTTTTCTCTGTTTTGGAATATTTAAAAAATAGGAAAATTAAAAGTAGGCCAAAAGAGACACGAGGCGACCCCAAGGGTGGAAGGCGCCCCCCTGCCTTGTGGCCACCTCGTGTGCCCTCCGGACTCCATTTTCTTGCACAATACTTCTTTTGGTCGGTAAAAAATCATTATATAATCTCCCGAAGGTTTTGACCATCGTACCACGACAATATCTCCTGTTTTTGTTTTGAGCTATTTCTGCAGCAGATTTGGGGCAAGATGTCGTCCCAAGATTTGGAGGGAGAGAGCTACATAGCTGATTATATCACAAACCCAAAAGTATATGGGGATGTGGAACATTATGGTTGGACCACACGGAGGAAGAAGAAGACTATGATCCAATGGGAAAGGAGGAGACAAGCTCCGATGAAGAGGAAGTCCCTCTACCCCAACATGGGGACATGCATGTGGAGTTTAAAAAGTCAAGTCCCCCGAACAAAGCGAAGAAATCAAAGATCGAGTTTATCCTTTTTAGTCTTTTGCAGGAGAACAAGAAAGAATTATGTAGAAGGATATTAACACTGGAACAGGAGATCAGTGAGCTGAAGGAGGAAAATTCTATCCTCAAGTGTAAGCTAAGGAAAAGGGGCAAGCCTACAACATCAACAACTCCATCATCACCACCTCCAAAGAAAGAGACATAAATACATGGGTATGGGCACTCCCCTTGGCAACTGCCAAGCTTGGGGGAGGTGCCCCGGTATCATATCACCATCACACCTTTACCTTTATCGTTTTTCTTAGTTCGATCCTTTTGGTTATATCTTGATCTAGTAGAATAAAGTTTTTAGTATGATCTAGCTTTGAGTTTTGTTTTGATCTCTATCTATGTAATCGATTCCTTGAGTTATATAATAAAGAGTATTTTTGAGTTGAGGGCTTTGCTATTTTGCTATGATCTTGAGGGAATTAAATAAAAAAGAATAAAAAGAAATAAAAGAGATCATATATTGATCTTATGGAGAGTAATGACTTCACATATAAAGAGTATGATGAATAAAAGTTGTTGAGAGTTGACAAACATAGTTTTGGTCATTGTTGCAATTAATAGGAAGTAATAAAGAAAGAGAGGTTGCACATATAAATATACTATCTTGGACATCTTTTGTAATTGTGAGAACTCATTAAAATATGACATGCTAAAAAGTTGATGTTGGACAAGGAAGACAACATAATGGGTTATGTCTTCTTATATCCGAATAGAAGTTATATTGTCATGGATCATCCAACATGTTGAGCTTGCCTTTCCCTCTCATGCAAGCCAAATTCTTTGCACCAAGTAGAGATACTACTTGTGCTTCCAAACATCCCTTAAACCAGTTTTTCCATGAGAGTCCACTATACCTACCTATGGATTGAGTAAGATCCTTCAAGTAAGTTGTCATTGGTGCAAGCAATAAAAATTGCTCTCTAAATATGTATGATCTATTAGTGTGAAGAAAATAAGCTTTATACAAACTTGTGACATGGAAGAAATAAAAGCGATAGACTGTATAATAAAGTTCTTTATCACAAGCGGCAATATAAAGTGACGTTCTTTTCCATTAAGATTTTGTGCATCCAACCATAAAAGCGCATGACCACCTCTGCTTCCCTCTGCGAAGGGCCTATCTTTTACTTTTATCTTCTACCCTTATACAAGAGTCATGGTGATCATCACCTTTCCTTTTTACACTTTTCCTTTGGCAAGCACTATGTGTTGGAGAGATCCGAATATATATATATATATATATATATATATATATATATATATATATATATATATATATATATATATATATCCACTCGGATGTAGGTTTCATGAAGTATTATTGTGGACATTACCCTTGAGGTAAAAAGTTGGGAGGCGAAACTATAAGCCTCTATCTTTTTCTATGTCCGATTGAAGCTTTGAACCCATAAGTATTGCGTGAGTGTTAGCAATTGTGAAAGATTAAATAATAGTTGAGTATGTGGACTTGCTGAAAAGCTCTTATATTGACTATTTCTGATGTTGTGATAAATTGCAATTTCTTCAATGACTGAGATCATAGTTTGTTAGTTTTCAATAAAGTTTGTGATTCATGCTTCACCTTGTGAATGAATTGTTACTTTAGCATAAGAAATTATATGACAATATATGTTGTTGTCCTAAAGATGATCATGATGCCCTCATGTCCGTATTTTATTTTATCAACACCTTGATACGTCTCCAACATATCTATAATTTTTTATTGTTCCATGTTGTTATATTATCATTCTTGGATGTTTTATAATCATTTTATAGTCATTTTATATCATTTTTTGGTACTAACCTATTGACATAGTGCCAAGTGCAAGTTGATGTTTTCTGCATATTTTTTACATCGCAGGAAATCAATACCAAACGGAGTCCAAACACAGTTCTGTGGATTTTTTTGGACTAGAAGATCTAGTGGGCCGGAGAAGCGCCTGGGGGGTGCTCCGAGGGGAGCACAACCAACCAGGGCGCGCTAGGAGGCCCAGGCGCGCCCTGGTGGGTTGTGCCCACCTCGGGTGCCTCCCGAACCACTTCTTTGCTCTATAAATACCCCAATATTCCAGAAACCCTAGGGGATTCGACGAAAATCAATTCCATCTGCTGCAGAGTCCAGAACCACCAGATCCAATCTAGACACCATCACGAAGGGGTTCACCACTTCCATTGGTGCCTCTTCGATGATGCGTGAGTAGTTCTTTGTAGACCTACGGGTCTATAGTTAGTAGATAGATGGCTTCCTATCTCTCTTTTGATTATCAATACAATGGTCTCTTGGAGATCCATATGATGTAACTCTTTTTGCGGTGTGTTCGTTGGGATCAGATGAACTTTGAGTTTATGATCAGATCTATCTTTTTATCCATGGAAGTTATTTGAGTTTATTTGATCTCTTATATGCATGATTGCTTATAGCCTCGTATTTCTTCTCCAATATTTGGGTTTTGTTTGGCCAACTTGATCTATTTATCTTGCAATGGGAAGAGGTGCTTTGTAGTGGTTTTGATCTTACGGTGCTTGATCCCAGTGACAGAAGGGGAACCGACACGTATGTATCGTTGCTACTAAGGATAAAATGATGGGGTCTATTTCAACATAAATAGATCTTATCTACATCATGTCATCGTTCTTATTGCATTACTCCGTTTCTCCATGAACTTAATACACTAGATGCATGCTGGATAGCGGTCGATGTGTGGAGTAATAGTAGTAGATGTAGGCAGGAGTCGGTCTACTAATCTTGGACGTGATGCCTATATAATGATCATTGCCTGGATATCGTCATGATTATTTGAAGTTCTATCAATTGCCCAACGGTAATTTGTTTACCCACCGTTTGCTATTTTTCTCGAGAGAAGCCACTAGTGAAACCTACGGCCCCCGGGTCTCTTTCTCATATTATTTGCCTTTGCGATCTATTTTCATTTGCTTTTATTTTCAGATCTATTAAACCCAAAAATACAAAAATACTTTGCTGCACTTTTTTTATTTGGCATTCGATCTATCAATATTTACTACTCTCTCACATCCGTTTGCCAATTTCTGGCGCCGCTACCCGAAAGGGATTGACAACCCCTTTTACACGTCGGGTTGCAAGTATTTGTTATTTGTGCGCAGGTGCTGTTTACGCAGTGTTGCTTGGTTCTCCTACTGGTTCGATAACCTTGGTTTCATCACTGAGGGAAATACCTACCGTCGCTGTGGTGCATCATCCCTTCCTCTTTGGAGAAATACCGACGTAGCTTCAAGTCACATCAAAAAGAATTTCTGGCGCCCTTGCCGGGGAGGATCTTCAACATCTACCAGGTTGCTAATCACAAATCTCATCTCCTCGCAATTACATTATTTGCCATTTTCCTCTCATTTTCCTCTCCCCCACTTCACAAAAATTTGTCGTTTTATTCGCCCTCTTTTTCGTTCGCCGTTTTCCTGTCGGATCTGTTTTAGAGTGCAATCTTGTTGCGTAGTCACCCTGACTCAAGAGAACACCAAGTTGTGTGATTTCTCAAAGACCAACAACAATGATTTTATTGTCACTCCTATTGCTCCTCCTGCCACTAGTGCGGAATCTTGTGATATTAATACCACTTTGCTGAATCTTATCATGAAAGATCAATTTTTCGGTACTCCTAATGAGGATGTCGCGTCCCATCTTAATACCTTCGTGGAATTATGTGATATGCAAAAGAAAAAAGACGTGGACAATGATGTTGTGAAGATGAAATTATTTCCATTTTCTTTGCGTGATTCTGCAAAAAATTGGTTTTCTTCTTTGCCTCGCAATAGTATCTATTCTTGGAATAAGTGCAAAGATACTTTTATCACTAAGTATTTTCCGCCCGCAAAAATTATTTCCCTTAGAACCCAGATCATGAATTTCAAGGAACTTGAACATGAGCATGTTGCACAATCTTGGGAAAGGATGAAAATGATGCTAAGGAATTGCCCAACTCATGGGTTAAATCTTTGGATGATCATACAAAAAAATTATGCGAGATTGAATTTTGTTTCTCGTAATCTTTTAGATTCCACCGCGGGTGGGACTTTTATGGAAATTACTTTTGGTGAAGCCACCAAATTGCTTGATAATATTATGGCAAATTATTCACAATGGCATATCGAAAGAGCTCCTAGTAAAAAGGTTAATTCGGTTGAAGAAATTTCTTCTTTGAGTGAAAAAGCTGATGCTCTTATGAAATTGGTTGCTAGTAAAAGTGCTCCTATTGATTTCAATGATATGCCTTTGTCTACTCTGATTGAGCAAAATAGTGATGTCGTAGATGTGAATTTTATCTCGCGAAACAATTTCAATAACAATGCTTATAGAGGTAATTTTAATCCTAGGCCTTCTCCTAGTAATTCCTCTAATAATTATGGTAATTCTTATGTAAATCCTTCTTACAATAATAATAGAAACACCTTTGATATTGAGAATAATATTAAAGAATTTATCAACACACAAAAAGTTTTCAACACTACCATAGAAGAAAAGTTGAATAAGATTGATGATTTGTCTAGAAGTGTTGATAGAATTTATCATGATGTAGAAAATCTCAAGATGAAAATTTTTGTGCCTAAGGTTGAGGAATCATTTAAAGCTCTCTATGTTTCTATGGATGAAAGTAAGAAAAGAACCGCTATGCTTAGAGCTAAAAGAGAAATTTTAGAAAAAGCATTTTCTAGGGATTACTTTCGTAAAAGTGGTGAAGATCTTAAAATGATTGGTGCTTCTTCTATTGATTCCTTGTTTAGTAATGCTAAGATTGATGAAAAAGGGACTGGATAAGAGTCAACTTTAGTTAGAAGGCGTCCCGATAATTCGGAGGGTGAAAATCTTGTTGAGAAAATTGATGAAAGAGAGTTTGAAGAGGTCAAAACTTTAACTAGTGATGTGCCCACTCTTTTGGATTACAAAGACTTTAATTATGATAGTTTCTCTTTGATTGATTGTATTTCTTTGTTGTAATCCATGATAAATTCACCCCATGCTTATGAACAAAATAAAGCTTTTACTAAACATATTGTTGATGCTATGATGAAAGCTTTAGAAGAAAAGTTGGAATTAGAAGTTTCAATTCCTAAAAAATTACATGATGAGTGGGAACCTACTATCAAAGTCAAGATTAAAAATTATGAGGGTTTTGCTTTGTGTGACTTGGGTGCTAGTGTTTCTACAATTCCAAAATCTTTATGTGATGTGCTTGGTCTTACTGATATTGAAGAATGTTCTTTAAATTTGCACTTGGCGGATTCTACTATTAAAAAGCCTATGGGAAGAATTAATGATGTTCTTATTCTTAGAAATAGGAATTATGTGCCCATAGATTTTATTGATCTTGGTATTGATTGCAATCCGTCTTGTCCAATTATTCTTGGTAGACTGTTTTTACGCACTATCGATGCCGTGATTGATATGAAAGAAGGCAATATTAAGTTCCAATTTCCACTAAGGAAGGGTATGGAACACTTCCCTAGAACAAGAATTAGGCCACCATATGAATCAATCATGAGGGAATCTTATGGATCTCGAAACAAAGATGACAAAACTTAGATCTTTTGCTTTATGCCTAGCTAAGGGCGTAAAACGACAGTGCTTGTTGGGAGGCAACCCGATGAATAAAATTTATTTTTGATTTTTGCTTTATGTTATTGAGTGTTAGAACAATTATGCTACTGATATGATTGTGTTTTTTGTGTTTTAGTTAGTGTTTGTGCCAAATAAAGCCTTTAGGATCTTCTTGGGTGATAGTTGTTTGATCTTGCTGAAAAACAGAAACTTTTGCACTCACGAAAACTATTCTAATTTTTAACCAGAGCGTGATAAAATGCCAATTCTTTTTGAAAAAGATAAATATATAAATTTCTCATGTGTTACTAATTTTTTTCAGAATTTTTGGAGTTTCAGAAGTATTCGAAATATCCAGATTACTATAGACTGTTCTGTTTTTGACATATTCTATTTTCTTTGTGTTATGTGCTTGTTTTGATGATTCTATGGTTTTCTTTGGTGAGTTTTGCCATAGAAAAGTTGGAATACAGTAGATATAATGCAATAATAAAATATGAATTGGTTTTCTACAGTACTTATAGTAGTGATTTGCTTTCTTATACTAACGGATCTCATGAAGGTTTTGTTGAGTTTTGTGTGATTGAAGTTTTCAAGTTTTGGGTTATCTTACGATGGATGAAGGAATAATGAGTAAGAAGAGCCTAAGCTTGGGGATGCCCATGGTACCCCAAGTTATTTTCCAAAGAGAAACAAGAAACTAAGCTTGGGGATGCCCCGAGTGGCATCCCCTCTTTCTTCTAACGACCATCGGTATTTTACTCGAAGCTATATTTTTATTCGTCACATACTATGTGTTTTGCTTGGAGCGTCTTGTATGATATGAGTCTTTGCTTGTTTTGCTTTGTGTTTTTAGTCTTGATTCCTTGCTGGACACACCTATTTGAGAGAGCCAAAATTATGTCATGACTTGCTAGAATTGCTCTCTATGCTTCACTTAAATTTTTATGAGCTATGGACTTGGCTCTAGTGCTTCACTTGTATCTTTTTTAGCATGGTGTGCTTTAGTATTTTTGAAGAAATTATCTCTTGCCTCACTTAGATTTATTTGAGAGTTAGTAATTTTTTTGAAGAAATTATCTCCTGCTTCACTTAAATTAATTTGAGAGAAAGAAATATTATGCTTATGATCTTCACTTATATTTGTTTGAGCTTATCAAAAGCAACACATGAAAATTAGTTCCAAAGTGATAGATATCCAAGAAGGATATAATAAAAACTTTCATTAAGATCACTAGACAAAATAAACTTGATTCTTAGTAATAGTTTTGAGATATGATGATGTGATATGTGAGTCATGTTGATGAGTAATTATGCTTTAGTAAGAATATTGGTGTTAAGGTTTGTGATTCCCGATGCAAGCACGAAAGTCAATAGTTATGCAATGAAATTATATCCTACTTGTGGTGCATTATTCGGTGTTAATTATGCTTAATGCTCGCTTATTGGATTATTCGTTTCTTGGTTGGTCGCTTCTCAATCTTTTGCTAGCCTTCATTTTGCACTAAGTATGATCACTACTTGTGCATCCAAAATCCTTTAAACCAGTTTTGCCACATGAGTCCACTATACCTACCTATATGCGGTATTCTTTTGCCGTTCTAAGCAAATTTGTATGTGCCATCTCTAATATCCAAAATAAATTTCTCTTTTGTGTGCTCGTACCGCTCGCGAGGCGGTGAGGGGTGGCTAATATTTTCCATGCTAGATGTGTTATTCTCACGATGAGTGTTTATTCACTTGTCATTGCACGAGAGTAAGGCAAAGGTATTAGGGGTGCCCAGTCCCGAAATGAAAAATGAATTTACTTTATGTTGTCAAATAATAAATTCCTTGGAAAGTGTTGGTATGGAAGGCACCCGTGGATACGACTAGCCATGGAAAGTGAAAGTACGGTGGAAAAAGGAATAAACTTTAATTTCTGTTTGGGAACCACCTATGATATATCTAGCATGGAAAGTGTTGGGAACTCTAAGTCGTTTTCGTTGGTGGGAAAATTATGCCTCTCAAAATGTTTTTATCTCCCAATTTTCGCTTTAAGCTCTGGCACCTCTAGAAATCCCTACTTCCCTTCGCGAAGGGCCTTTCTTTTACTTTATGCAATTTTTATTTTTAATTTGTGTCTCCAACTTCTTTTATAAAGCACCAACTAGGGGGCACTATGATCGTACTTGAGCATTGGGTGTAGCTAATATGCGAGTGTGTTTCTTGAATGGATCAATGATTGAGCATGATGCACTAGGGATAACTTATTTTAGCGTTGATATTTTGAAAGACATGGTTGCTTGTTGGTATGCTTGAGTATTTAAGTTATCATGTCAAAACTAGACTATTGCTTTGAACAATATAAAAGTCCAAATGTCACTGCTACAAAGAAAAGAATATGAGATGACATGTTAGGCAGCATTCCACATCAAAAATTCTGTTTTTACCATTTACCTACTCGAGGACGAACAGGAATTAAGCTTGGGGATGTTGATACGTCCCCAACATATCTAGAATTTTTGATTGTTCCATGCTGTTATATTATCATTCTTGGATGTTTTATAATCATGTTCTAGTCAGTCTATATAATTTTTTGGTACTAACCATTGACATAGTGCCAAGTGCCAGTTGTTGTTTTCTGCATGTTTTTTACATCGCAGGAAATCAATACCAAACGGAGTCCAAATGCAGCAAAACTTTTTGTGGATTTTTTTGGACTCGCCTCTCGTACGGCCTTATCAAGCTCAGCCATTTTGGCTTCATTCTCCTTCTCAAGGAATTCACATCGGCTGGCAGTATTCTTCAATTCAAGTGCCATTGCGGATATTTTCTCCTCACTTTGGCGCCGAGCTGCTTGTTCGGCTCTTAAATCAGCCGATGCCTTCTCGGCAGTCGCATCACTACGCCGGGCCTGCTCCTTGGCCCGGGCTAGCTCCGCCTGAAGAGGTTCAATGGCGGCAGCACCATTTGCAATCATGCATATTTCATATAAACCATTTTCAGCATCAGGCCTACATCACAAGCACATTGGTGCAAGGAATGCTCGACATATATACCTTGCGAGTCGTCAAGACGCATGTTGATCAATGCAATGTCATCTTCCGCAATATCCAGCTTTCGTTGCAGTTCAGCCACTTCCGTATATCGGGTAGCCGCGGGAGGGGAGGCAGCCTGTATTCCAAGTTAAATCAGGGTTAGCAACTGAGCATATCTTTTTGATCCTCCGATCGCTTTCGTCGGAAGGCAATCCAAGTCTCAGGGGCTACTGCATATACAATAGGTGCATTCTGTCAATACTATTCAATTGGCAAAACTACATCACAAACCTCAAAACCCCTTAGGAGGCTCGTGAAGGCCTCGTTCAACCCGCTCTTCGCGGATAGAACCTTTTCGACCACCGTAACCATCAAGGCACGGTGTTCCTCCGAAACGGACGCTTGTCGCAGCATGTCCGTCAGCATTTCCGGCGCTTCTGGGTCTTCCGAAGCCGCCGCCGGAGTACGGTATTCCTTTGAAGGAATCCGCCCACTTGCCCCGGGATCGTCTCCGGCTCTAAACCGGATAGGGCGGGGCCGCCATGCTTGATTCCCGAACCCTGAGTGACAGAGACACCACCTTCAGGTAATGCCCTCTTCGTTTCCTGCACTGCTTGTCGACTAGGAGGAGCCCCCCGGGATGATACTTCAGAATCATCCGCCCTGTTGGGCGAGGGGGCCGGAGAAGGCGTGTCACTCTCCATCGTTTCTAGAAGAAGGTCTCCCGAGGAGGAGGACGATTGGGAAACCCCGGGCGTTAACCTGCGAGGACATACGTATGCCGGAGGATTACTTCAGTAATAAGAAAGGAAGGAGGTATGGTTTAAGTGCCCTGCTGCACTTACAGTTTGGCCAGAGGTTTATCTTCATCATAAAGCTCCACGTCAACATCGCTTGCCCGGCCCAAGCCGCCCGTCGATGGCGTTTTCCCTTTCTTGGAAGGTTTCCCCTCCTGACCTTCAGAAGCGGCCCTTTTCTTACCATGGAAGGCCTCCTCTGCACCTTTGCCCTCGGGCAAGAGGGTTTCGGTTTCCCCGAACACAACGTATGATTTATCCTTGGGGCAGAGACCACCTCCGGCCTCCCTGTTCTCGCCCTCCTCCGCAGACACCTGGTATGGTGTCAGAGTCAGCATCCTCGTTAGTAGGGCGTTCGCAGAATCCTCGGGAAGGGGCGTCGGACACCAGATCAACACCGCTTTCTTTATCCAGTCCTGTGAAGGGACGGATTGTTCAATATCTTACCAAGAAATACTCGAATAAAGGGTGTGCGGAGATCAAATACTTACCGCGGTGTCCGGATGATTGCAGTCGAGGCCAACATCTTCGGTGGTGTCCGGCCATTGCTCTCGTTCCCCGAAATATAATTTCCACATTCCCTCATGCGTAGTGCCGAGGAAGTGCTGAAGAGTCCGCCGTCCTTCAGGATTAAACTCCCACATACGGAGAGGCCGCCGCTGACATGGCAGGGTCCGGTGGACTAGCATTACTTGAACGACGTTCACAAGACCGACGCCCTTCTCGGTAAGGCTTCGGACGCGACCTTGCAGAGTCTGCACTTCATTGACGTATCCCCAGTCCAGTCCCTTATTGATCCATGAAGCTAGCTGAATTGGAGGGCCGGGTCGGAACGCGGGCGTAGCCGCCCACTTGGAGCCCCGCGGCTCGTTGATATAAAACCACCCCTGCGGCCATAGGTCGGAAGACTTGGCGAAAGATCCTTCAAACCAAACCGCGCTGGCAAGCTTGCCTATTATGACGCTGCCGCACTCTGCCTGCTCCTCCTCTGTCACCTGCGGCCTCACGTCAAAGGTCTTGAGCCACAAACCAAAGTGCGGAGGAGTCCGGAGGAAGGCCTCACATGTGACGATAAATGTCGAGATGAGGAGAATAGAGTCCGGGGTCAGATCATGAAATTCTAGCCCATAGTAAAACATGAGCCCCGGGACGAAGGGGTTAAGCGCGAACGCTAACCCGTGGAGGAAGTGGGACACAAACACTACCCTCTCGCCGGATTTGGGGGTAGGAACGACCTGCCCCTGTGCAGGAAGCCGATGGAGGATTTCCGGGGTCAGCTACCTCGCTGCGCGGAGCTTCGCAATATCCTCCTCTATGACAGAAGAAGCCACCCACCGGCCTGGACGGCCGGATCCGGACATGATTGGGGCTGGTGGCGATGGGGACCCGAGGGTTGGAACTTGGGGTGGCTAGGGTTGAGGAAGAAGCAAGCGCAAAGGAAGAAGACTAGTCTGGGACCCTATATAAAGACCCCAAGTACTAAGCGTATCCACCTGGGTCTCGAAACTTACCAATCTCCGGAGAGTTGTACCCGGGAGACGGTTGGGTTACCCACGCTTGCATTGATGAAAATCCCGTGAATAAGGGAACACGATCTCTGCCTTGGCAAGACAAGCCAGTAAAACCGCGTCCCGAGACGTGGGGCGACGCGCCAGCCAACGGTTGGAAATAGTGACCGGGCAGGCCTAATGCCATGAACAATTATCAATAAATTAGGCTCGTATATTTTTTGCAACTATATATACAGGTCCGGATATATCTACTACGTCCGAAGACTATGTTGGAGTTCGAAGAATGGGGAACCCGCCTTGCAATGCCGAAGACAATCTGCGCGCCGGACTCCTCGTCATTGAAGCCAGGTTCAGGGGCTACTGAGGGAGTCCTGGACTTAGGGGTCCTCGGGCGTCCGGCCTGTTATCCATGGGCCGGACTGATGGGCTGTGAAGACATGAAGACCGAAGACCATACTCGTGTCCGGATTGGACTTTCCTTGGCGTGGAAGGCAAGCTAGGCGACCAGCTGTGAAGATTCCTTCTTATGTAACCGACTCCATGTAACCCTAGATCTCTCCGGTGTCTATATAAACCGGAGAGAATAGTCCGGATAGGACAGATTCATTACCATATACACATAGGCTAGACTTCTAGGGTTTAGCCATTACGATCTCGTGGTAGATCAACTCTTGTAACACTCATATTCATCAAGATCAATCAAGCAGGAAGTAGGGTATTACCTCCATAGAGAGGGCCCGAACCTGGGTAAACATCATGTCCCCCGTCTCCTGTTACCATCGATCCTAGACGCACAGTTCGGGACCCCCTACCCGAGATCCGCCGGTTTTGACACCGACAGACACTTCACCATGATTTGGGCCTAGGGGAAGGTATTTGGAAGTAATAAGTAGATGATGGGTTGCTAGAGTGACAGAAGCTTAAACCCTAGTTTATGCGTTGCTTCGTAAGGGGCTGATTTGGATCCATATGTTTCATGCTATGGTTAGATTTATCTTGCGGATGCTTGCAAGAGGGGTTAATCATAAGTGGGAGGCTTGTCCAAGGAAGGGCAACACCCAAGTGTCGGTGTACAAAAAGAGGGGCACGCTTTTGTACCCCTTTACCTGTGCACGGGCAGTCGGAGCCGCGCCCACGGTCACACCAAGCAGAACAGGGGAGGTGAGCCAAGGTAAGACCGAAGCCCAAGATAATCAAAGCAACACCAAGGCCGAGACCACAAGGAGCAGAGGGACGAAGCAGGCTCCCCCGGCAAGACCCTTGCCGGGGCAGCTCGCCCCACACCAACAGAGCAAGCCACCCTTGAGCCCACGGTCCCCAACGCCATCATCCACGTGCGGCCAGGGCTCGGGAAGGCACCTCTGTGGTGGCATGCAGATCTTTGTGAAGACAAATTCAAGATCAGATGAGGATTAGAAGACAACGATCCTCAGCAAGATCCTTGCCGAGGAAGGCCACCAGACCCCCGGCAAGGCCCTTGCCGGGGACGACAGCGCGCCACGGCAAGACCCTTGCCGGGCCACACGGCAAGACCCTTGCCGGGCCACCCGGCAAGGCCCTCACCAAGGACGCCAGCAGGGCCACCGCCAGGCCCACGCCAACCAAGCTTCCACCGCCGTTCACATGCAGCTGCCAGCCCAACCAGCTAGGCGGGCACCTGCGTGGCAACATGCAGCCCCCAGGCCAACTCATCGAGCGTCTGCGTGGCGGCATGCAGATCTTTGTGAAGGCTCCACCACCGCGCCACCTCAGCTGCATGCCTGCCTACATGGCGCCGCACGCATCGCTGGCCAAGGCATGTGTCGAAGCAAGGAGGAGCGGCGACGGACGGGACGGGCCTCGCCCCCGTCCCCGATAAAGCAGGGGGACACCTAAGCTACGCATTAAATGCGTCTTATCCTGTAATATGAGCGATAAGCTCAGGGCATTGTGCGCCTTTCCACCTCCTGTGTGCCACTGTGGCAGCCCCTTTCAACTATAAAAGGAGGCCCATGGCATACTGGAGAAGGATTCGGCTCTTTCGAACCACACACTCACCACAGCTAGTTCGAGAGCTCAAGAACTCTCTGAAATACACCCACCAAAGCAGGACTAGGGTTTTATGCATCCTTGCGGCCCGAACCTGGGTAAACGCTCCTTGTGTTGGCTACTGATCCTGCTCTTCTTGCAACCCTGCGCCCCGGCAACCGTAGTAGGGATTCTTGTGATCCCATAGGTGTCGTTTCCCCGACATCTTTGGCGCGCCAGGTAGGGGACCGCAATTGTGAGAATCTGGTCTAGTAGTTAGCCTAGCGGTTCTTCATCGCCCTTGGCTCCTGAGAAGAAGAAGGCCGGAGGAACGACGCCGGCGGCAACAGAAAAGCTAAGTCATTCAGAGCTTTGAGTTATTTCCTCCTATATATAAGGTTATCGTCCTCGGAGATTTTGCCTATGTATGAGAGACCTGCACGCAAAGGGGACCTCCCACAATTGGCAACGCCTTTGTTCTGTTTCGAGTCCGCTCAACAGCTCAAGCGGCCGCGTCGAGAGTGGCGGGGTAGCCTTCCGCACCTGGCAACGCTCTCGATTCTGACTCGAGTCAAGCTCGACAGTTCGGGCGGCCGCGCTAAGGGCGGCAAGGTGGTTTGCCCGGCAGCAAGCACACCCGGCAGGCCAATGGGGATCCGTCCCCAAGACGCCGCCCTGGGTTTACGCGCCGGCGAACCTACCCAGGTAGCGTAGGGTGGACATACAAAGGAAAATCGAACAGGAAAATAACATGCATGATACTGAAAGTGCTGCAGAGTTATATTACATCGAATTGTTGTTGTGGTTCTAACTAGAGATAGCGATTGTCTTGGTTGTGAACCTTCAGCGGCGATAAAGAGCGGGGTGCCTAATCCCGGCGCTGGCCCTCCACCCTCTGAATTTCGCCGACTCGGCTGATGATGGGCTTGATGCGCTCCCTGAGCGGCGCGAGGTCAGTACCCTCCGGCAAACTCTCCAGTGCGGCGTCGAAGTCGAGGTCGGGGTACCAGTGCGCCACCTTGGTGAGAACCTTGGTCATGGCACCCTGGCAAAGCCTCCGGGACTCGTCGGCCAGTGAGGCCGCCCGGTTGGCGTGAAGCCGCTCCAGAGCGCCGACGACCTTCTCAAAGAACATGGTCAGGCTGCAATTGGTGCTCACGCTCCGCTCCGGGACATACCTCACGTCCGGCATCCCCATGATGGCCAGCTGCGCGGCGGCCTAGTTGGCGACGGTGGCAAGGCGATCGAGCCAACGGTTCTCGCCCTCCACGTGATCCGCGAAGTAGAGGCCCTCGTTCTTCCTCAACTGCTTCTCGGCCTCCAGCTCCTTGGCCAGGGTCCCCTCTCGGCTTTTGGCCTCCGACAGCACCTTCTCGAGACCCTCCAGCTTCAGCTTGAGGTCTTTGATGGAGTTGCTGGCCTCGGAGAGCTCCCCAGCCTTGCTGACGACCGCGCCCTGCGCCTCTGTCAGGGCACTGTTAAGCGTGTCCATCTCCTGGGATAGCTTCAGGGCCTGCTCCTTCAACCCGTCACGCTCCGCCTCCAGCTCCTCCACCTTGCCGGCGTGAACCTGGGCCTGGGCATTGAGTGCCTCTTTGTGCCTCTGCTCCAGCTCACTGGTTTGCTGCAAGACAAGCTTCTCCACCTCTGCATCCTTGCCGCGAAGCATGGCGGCAAGCTTCTCCTCGCGTGCAGCGAGGTCCTCCTCCTGGGAGTTCAGCGCAGCCTCGTGCTGGGTCCGGGCGGCTTCGGCGGCCGCAGCCAAGTTCCTCACCGTCTCTTGAGCTTTCTCGACGTCGGCGAGCTTCATGGTGAGCTCCACGTCGCGCTTGGCCAGCTCGCCCTGAGCAGCCTTGAGCTCCTTGTGGGCCTCGCGGAACCAGTCCTGCGTCTCAGCAACGCGCTTCTGGAGGTCCGCCTCCGCCTTCTCCACCACCGCCGTCCTAGACTTAGCCTTGTCCAGGCGGGCACGGTGGAGCGCCTGGAGCTTCCGGAAGCTGGCGCCCATGGCGTGGAGGAGCCGCTCTTCCTGCGAACCGTCGCCACCAACGATCAACTCGTCGACGACTTCAAGCCCGGTAGCGGCAAGCACTTCGTCGTCGAACACCTCTCCCTCAACGGGTCCTGGTGCTCGACGCGCCTGGAAGGTGGACGAACAAGTCGTCGCTCACCCTCAAGTACTTGCCGGAGCCGGAAGCAGCAGAAGAGGAAGGTTGGTCATTAGCCACCTCGTCCTCCTCCTCGGCAGCGGCCCCGCTGGCCTCTCCGGCAGGCCCCTTGCCGGTCTCCTCAGCGGCAGCCTTGCCGGCCTCCCCGGTAGGCCCCTTGGCGGCGTCCTCGGCAGCGCCCTTGCCGGCCTCTTCGGCGGCAATCTTCTCGGCGTCCGCCTCGGCGGCCTTGGCGACGTCCTCGATGATGGCGTCCACGTCCTCTGGGTTCACCGAGGAGGGATCTGGACGCCGAAGAAGGGGGTGAGGCAGGGCCAAGACCAAGAGCCAGAAAGAAAAAGAAACAGGGATGAATGGCGAACGACTTACCTGTGCTGGTACCAGGCTAGGAAACGGAAGTCCCCTCCCCGCCAACATTTGGCGTCGAGGCAAAGCCGTCGGGGCCCAAGTTCTCCTCCTCCATGTGCGTGGCCTCGGTGCTTGGCGCCCTTGCCGGGGATGCCCCTCGGGGCGGCGTGGTCGATGGGGGCGGCGTGTTAGGCGTAGCCCTCTGCGGCTCCGCCTGCTGCTGCTCTCCTCCTGCATACCTGGCAAGGACAGCACCAAAGTGCCGTGCCCCTGACACATGTCGGCGGGGGAAGAATGATGAACTTATGCTGGGGGCTATGCCGGGGGCTACTATCCGGGCTGCTCAACACCACCAGTGGCGCCCTCGAAGTACCAACCGGGGGCTGGCCACCCGCTGAGACCTTGGCCCTCTTCACTCTCTGGGCCAGCGTCTCCACATCCCTGCAAAGGCGAAGACAAGTCAAGACGAGCAACACAGATTGAGGAGGCAGAGATAACAAAAACGAACCAGATACTTACTCGTTGTCTGCCTCCTCCTCTGTTGTTTTCCTCTTCCTCCTCGGGCTGAGGGATCCGTAATCAAAAGTAACCTCCGTGTCAACATCCGCCGGAGGGGGGGAAGGAGGTGGTGTTTGGACACGCGTGGACGAAGAAGGGGCGTCTGTCTTCTTCTTCACCGCGGCCTTCGCCGGCTTCTTTGCCGCCGCGACCCTCGTGTGGCGCCCGGACCCCTCCAAGGTCAGCTGCGGCCGCGCAGCCCTACCGGGCCGGACCGGCTCGCCGGAACTGGCCCGCCGCAGGACTCGCCCTCTCCCCATAGCCGGCGTCGGGCCGGCGGTCCCGGCCTCCTCCGACGACGACTCGCCGACCACATCCTCAACCAGAGGAGCCTCGGTGCCGGCGCTGCTAGCTTCCCCGGCGGCCGCCGCCCACCGGGCGAGCTCCTCCTCCTCCGTGGCCGTCGCGGCCTTGTCCTCCACACCGCCAGCGCTGCCGGCCTCCCTCGCCCTGGTGGCGATGTAGTCCAGTTCCGCCTGGGTGGTGTCCTGGACCAGCAGCCGCTCGGCGTCGGCGTTGATGTATCCCTCGTGCAGAGTATCAAAGAACTGCTGCACCTCGGCGTCCTCCGGCTCCTTCCAGCTCGGGTCAGGGCCATGCGCGTTGCAGTCCGGCATCATGGCAATGATATCGGACCGACGTGAGTTATTGCACAATGGGACCACCCCCGTCGGCAGCTTGAACAGAGGGCCCTTGAGGACCTTGCCGGCCTTCGTAGCGGCCCTCGTGACCTTTCCGGTCCGTTGACCTTGCCGTCGCGGGCCACGTCAAGCTGGAAGAGCCGCTGGCAGAAATGGGCATGCCCCATCACCGTGAAATTGTGGTCGAGGCCGGGACGAAGCCGCATGATGTCGGCGGGGTTCGTGAAGAGCCAGGCTGGCCTCCCCTTGTTATGCAGTGAAGCGATCCGGCGGTGGATGAAGTCCGCCCCGATCATCTCAAGGGTGAGGCCGGCCTCGGTGAGCCGGAGGATCCTGGTGGTGGCAACCGTGAGCTTCTTGTCGTCAGCATCGACGTCGCTCCAATCGCTTCTGCGGACCGGCGGCGCCCGGCGAACTTCGCAGAACGCCGGCGGGTCCTTCTTCTCAATCCAACAGCACCGGCCCCGCCATTCTTCCCACCTCTCCTTCATGGCGCCCTCTGGATACGCTCCCTTGGATCTTGAGACCCAGGCGATGCAACCGGAGATGGCGCCCCCCTGGTTGGATCCGAGGGGAGAAGTAATGGCGAAAGAGCGCCGTGTTGGGGTGCACCCCGGCGAAGCCCTCACAGAGATGCGCGAAAAGGGCCATGCACGCCACCGCATTCGGAGTAAAATCCAGGAGGCGGAAGCCGAAGGTATGCATGACGTCGCTGAAGAAATCGGAGAAGGGAGGACAGAGCCCACAGGAAAAATAATCGACAAAGAAGGGGTACCGATTTGGGGCAGCCTCGGCACAGTCGGCAGGGATGACGCGCGTGGCTGGATGCCCTGAATCCCCCCCCCCCCCGTCTTCACTCCCCACAGGGGCCTGAAGGAGTCCCGAAGCTCGAACACATCAACTGTCGAGGGGAAGAAGGCGGACTGCGTCCGCTGCACCGCCAGCGCACTCTCTGGCGCCTCCACGGTTCCGGCATCCTTGGCCACTCCCTTGCCCTTGGTGGATTTTGGCTCCATGGCGGCTGGGGGAGGGGGCAGGACAGAGGGCGGCGGAAGCGCAACAGCGGCGAGCAGGAATGAAGCTTGGA
Organism: Aegilops tauschii subsp. strangulata; assembly: GCF_002575655.3. NCBI lineage: Eukaryota > Viridiplantae > Streptophyta > Magnoliopsida > Poales > Poaceae > Aegilops > Aegilops tauschii. Next base: position 60,333,222 of record NC_053035.3, read on the forward strand.
GAAGAAGAGGAAGGCAAGCGGAGGTTTCCGAGATTGGGGTTGCGCGAAGGGTAAAAGGAACAGTGCGCCCGCGGTTATCCCTTTTTATGGGGAAGCCGCGGGTCGCGCTGCCCATTTACTGCGATGTGACGCATGCGTGCAGAAACCGCCCCACGCATGCCGCCCACGTCACGCACACCCCTCCACGCCGCGCCGCGCGCGTGGGTCGTGGGAAGCACAGCGCGCGAAAAGTCTTACCACGGTAAAAACCAACCCGCCTGCCCGCGCACCGTTTTGGGCCTGGCCCAACAACGTGTCGCGCTTATGTGTGGCCCAGGCCCGGGGGCTCCTGTCGGTGTACAAAAAGAGGGGCACGCTTTTGTATCCCTTTACCTGTGCACGGGCAGTCGGAGCCACGCCCACGGTCACACCAAGTAGAACAGGGGAGGTGAGCCAAGGTAAGACCGAAGCCCAAGATAATCAAAGCAACACCAAGGCCGAGACCACAAGGAGCAGAGGGACGAAGCAGGCTCCCCCGGCAAGACCCTTGCCGGGGCAGCTCGCCCCACACCAACAGAGCCAGCCACCCTTGAGCCCACGGTCCCCAACACCATCATCCACGTGGGGCCAGGGCTCAGGAAGGCACCTCTGTGGTGGCATGCAGATCTTTGTGAAGACAAATTCAAGATCAGATGAGGATTAGAAGACAACGATCCTCGGCAAGATCCTTGCCGAGGAAGGCCACCAGACCCCCGGCAAGGCCCTTGCCGGGGACGACAGCGCGCCACGGCAAGACCCTTGCCGGGCCACTTCACAACACAAAACTCAACAGAAAATCTCATAAGCTCCGTTAGAATAAGAAAATAAATCACCACTTTTGGTACTGTTGTCAACTCATTATTTATTTATATTGGTGTAATATCTATTGTATTCCAACTTTTCCATGGTTCATACCCCTCAATACTACCCATAGAATCATCAAAATAAGCAAACAACACATAGAAAACAGAATCTGTCAAAAACAGAACAGTCTGTAGTAATTTGTAACTCTTGAATACTTATGTAACTCCAAAAATTCTGAAAAATTAGGACGACCTGGGAAGTTTGTGTACCAATCTTGTGCAAAAAGAATCAGATTAAAATCACACTTCTGTAAAAAATGAAAATTATTTTCCTGAGTGGAAAAGTTTTTGTTTTTCAGCAAGATCAAAACAACCATCACCGTAAGCCATCCCAAAGGTCTTACTAGGCACAAACAGTAATTAAAACACAAAACCACATCTAACCAGAGGCTAGATGAATTATTTAAATCAAAATAGGAACAAAAAGCAAAAACAAAAATAAAACTGGGTTGCCTCCCAACAAGCTTGGGATTTTGCATATTATTAGCACAAGTGACATTAATAGAATTTATAGTAGAACCATTGCAATCATGCTTTTCATCCAAGGAGCTATCGTGAATCACTTCATAAATTTCTTATTTTAACACTTCATCAAAAAAATTATATTCACGAATTTCAAGCAAAACTTCATAAAGATAATCTAGTGCACTCAACTCACTAGCAATAGGTTCATCATAATTGGGCCTATTAAAAAGATTAGCAAGTGGATGAGGATCCATAAACTCGTTGGTTTCTGATTTTCAATAAATACACAATTATTCCAACTAAACAAGCAAACGAGCCAAGTAAGACATAGGGGCAAACGAAAAGGCGAACGAAAGGAGGCAAAGAAAATGGCAAATCTTTTTAAAAATTGTTTTAGAAGTGGGGGAGAGGAAAACGAGAGGGAAATGGCGAATAATGTAATGCAAGAGATGAGAGTTTATGATGGGTACTTGGTATGTCTTGACTTGGCGTAGATCTCCCCGGCAATGGCACTAGAAATTCTTCCTACTACTTCTTGAGCTTGCGTTGGTATTTCCCTTAAAGAGGAAAGGGTGATGCAACAAAGTAGAGATAAGTATTTCCCTCAGTTTGAGAACCAAGGTATCAATCCAGTAGGAGACAACGCACAAATCACCGAATACCTGCACAAATAATCAAAGAACGTGCACCCAACGCGATAAAGGGGTTGTCAATCCCTTCACAGTTACTTGCAAAAGTGAGATCTGATAGAGATAGATGAACAGTAAAGTAATTTTTTTTGGTTTATAGATCGGAAAGTAAAAGATTGCAAAATAGTAGATCGGTAACTAATATGATAAATCGAAAACTTATATGATGGAAAATAGACCCGGGGGCCATATGTTTCACTAGAGGCTTCTCTCAAGAAAGCAAATAATACGGTGGGTGAACAAATTACTGCCGAGCAATTGATAGAAAAGCGCAAAGTTATGATGATATCTAAGGCAATGATCATGAATATAGGCATCACGTCCGTGTCAAGTAGACCGAAATGATTCTGCATCTACTACTATTACTCTGCACATTGACCGCTATCCAGCATGCATCTAGAGTATTAAGTTCATAGAGAACGGAGTAACACATTAAGTAAGATGACATGATGTAGAGGAATTAACTCAAGCAATATGATGAAAACCCCATCTTTTTATCCTCGATGGCAACAATACATACGTGCCTTGCTGCCCCTACTGTCACTGGGAAAGGACACCGCAAGATTGAACCCAAAGCTAAGCACTTCTCCCATTGCACGAAAAACCAATCTAGTTGGCCAAATCAAACCGATAGTTCGAAGAGAATTACAAAGATATCAAATCATGCATAAAAGAATTCAGAGAAGATTCAAATAATATTCATAGATAAGCTGATCATAAATCCACAATTCATCGGATCTCGGCAAACACACCGCAAAAAGGTATTACATCGAATAGATCTCCAAGAACATCAAGGAGAACATGGTATTGAGAATCAAAGAGAGAGAAGAAGCCATCTAGCTACTAGCTATGGACCCATAGGTCTGTGGTAAACTACTCACGCTTCATCGGAAGGGCAATAGAGTTGATGTAGAAGCCCTCCTTGATCGAATCCCCCTCTGGCAGGGTGCCGGAAAAGGTCCCTAGATGGGATCTCACTGGTACAGAAGGTTGCGGCGGTGGAGAAGTGTTTTCGTGGATGCCTCTGGTGGTTTGGGGATATTTGGGAAAATATAGGCGAAAGAATTAGGTCAGGAGGCTGACGAGGCCCACAAGGGTGGGGGGCGCCCTACCCCCTGGGCACGCCCTCTGTCCTTGTGGCCGCCTTGTGGCTCCTCCGACTTCATCTCCAAGTCTCCTGGTTGTCTTCTAGTCCAAGAAAAATCATCGCGAAGGTTTCATTCCGTTTGGACTCCGTTTGGTATTCCTTTTATGTGAAACTCAAAAAAACAAGGAAAAAACAGAAACTGGCACTGGGCTCTAGGTTAATAGGTTAGTCCCAAAAATAATATAAAATAACATATTAATGCATATAAAACATCCAAAACAGATAATATAATAGCATGGAACAATAAAAAATTATAGATACGTTGGAGACATATCAGTTCTTCAATGAGTTCTTCATGTGAGAGTGGTTCGGTAAGGTCATGGGTTGAGGCAAGGGCCTTTCAACCAGATGCATTTGTTGGAGGGATCAATGGAAGTACTTTGAATTAACTTCCTATATGTGTAGCATAAAGTTGTTCCGTAGTTGTCTCTTGTCTCGTTCGCGTTCTTCATCCATCACGTACCCAGGATCATGGAGAGCGAGTCACAAAGAGGCTAAGGGCAGGGAGACCGTGATGTGTTATCCTGAACACCAGTGACAGAAAGGTTTAGGGCTAGTTCTTTTGGTGGTTTTTTTGGGCTTCTAGAATAAGCTCCCCTACCCAGCTTATTCTATAAGCCCAACTATAAATATTTTTTAGAAGCCTACTAGTCAAGTCTTAATGAGTAGGATTTTAAAAACATAAAATTGGTTGGGCTTTTTGAATAAGCTGGATAGGTGAAAGATCGTGGATGTCGCTTAAGGGGGGGTGAATAGGCGCTTTAAAATAATTACGGTTTAGGCTTGAACAAATGCGGAATAAACCTAGCGGTTAATTTGCCAAGAACAAAACCTACAACAACTAGGCTCACCTATGTGCACCAACAACTTATGCTAAGCAAGATAAACTACTAGGTGAAAGCAAGATATATGACAAGAAACAATATGGCTATCACAAAGTAAAGTGCATAAGTAAAGAGCTCGGGTAAGAGATAACCGAGGCACGCGGAGACGACGATGTATCCCGAAGTTCACACCCTTGCGGATGCTAATCTCCATTTGGAGCGGTGTGGAGGCACAATGCTCCCCAAGAAGCCACTAGGGCCACCGTAATCTCCTCACGCCCTCGCACAATGCAAGATGCCGTGATTCCACTAAGGGGCCCTTGAGGGCGGTCACCGAACCCGTACACTTTGGCAACCCTTGGGGGCGGTCACCGGTACCCGTCAAATTGCTCGGGGCGATCTCCACAACCTAATTGGAGACCCCGATGCTTGCCCGGAGATTTGCACCACAATGATTCAGCTCCGAACACCACCAACCGTCTAGGGCGCCCAAGCACCCAAGAGGAACAAGCTCAAGGGTACCAAGCACCCAAGAGTAATAAGCTTCTCAACTTGTAACTTCCAGGTATCACCGTGGAGAACTCAAACCGATGCACCAAATGCAATGGCAAGGGCACACTGAGTGCCCAAGTCCTTCTCCCCCAAATCCCACCAAAGCAACTAATGCTAGGGAGGAAAATGAGAGGAAGAACAAGGAGAACACCAAGAACTCCAAGATCTAGATCCAAGGGGTTCCCCTCTCATAGAGGAGAAAGTGATTGGTGGAAATGTGGATCTAGATCTCCTCTCTCCTTTCCCCCAAAAACTAGCAAGAATCCATGGAGGGATTGAGAGTTAGCAAGCTCGAAGAAGGTCAACAATGGGGAAGAACCCGAGATCAAGAGATAAAGTTCATTGGGGAAGAAGACCGCCTTTTATAGGTGGGGAAAAATCCAACCGTTATGCTCACAGCCCGCACAGAGCGGTACTACCGCTCGTCCTCACGGTACTACCGTTAGGGGTAGCGGTACTACCGCTAAGGGTAGCGGTACTACTGCTTGCGAGCGGTACCAAAAAAATACATCCGTGCCTACCACCGCTGGACTTGTGACGAGTTTTTGGTCCGGAGCGGAAGTAGCCACGGAAGTAGCCGCGGTAGTACCTCTCCCAAGAGCGGTAGTAAAAAATTACATCCGCTCCTATCCGCGGTAGTACCGCTGCAGCCTTTTCAGAATACCAAAACTACCACAACTTCTGCAAACGGACTCCGAATTCGACGAAACCAAGTTTGTTGGAAAGCTAACGACATGGGCTAACACAATCTTGAAAGAAATATCAATAAGAAGCAAATGAGAAAAGGCCCATAAGAAAATGATGAGAACCCTTCCTCGGATAAGACCGGTAAAACCTCCAACACCGAAAACATCATAGAAGACGCATGCGAACTCCGTTTTCGATGAACTCAAGCTTGTCATCAAGATGACCATAAGCTCTAAGACTCACAAAGAGAACCAAACAAGAACCAAGAAACATGATGCAAGGATGCAATGGTTTGAGCTCTCTACTGACGATACGATCAAGCTACCAACTTGAGAGCCCCCCTTGATAGTACGGCAAACGATCCTATAACCCGGTCTCCCAACTACCACCATGAGACCGGTAAAATAGAAAGCCTATCAAGGGCAAACCTTTGCCTTGCACATGGTCCACTTAAGCTAGATGATGACGATCTTGGCTCCCTCAAGTTGGACCACCTTTCTTGATTGCGTTGGCTCGATGAAGACTAGATGATTGCTCCCCCATACTCCACTATGGGTGAGTCACTCTTCGGTACACCTTCACAAGTCCATTTTCACCACAATGGACGGCAAGCTACAAGCATGATTTCTTCGTGATGCTCCACTTGAACTTGCACAACACAACCTTGATTACGATCACCACTTGATGTCATCCTTTCCATGGGTTGTATGATATCTTCCTCTTGACGCAAGCCCATGGACACGTACCTAACCCCACATAGAACTCTCACATAGACCATGGGTTAGTACACAAAGTGCAATGGACAATGCTTACCATACCATGGGATCACTTGATCCCTCTCGGTACATCTTTTACGCTTTGTGAGTTGATCAACTTGATTCACTCTTGACTTAGTCTTGATCAACCTTGAATCTTTTCAACTACCTTCGTTTGGATGATGTCTTGAAGGTAAACATGAATGATCACACAATCTTCTTCTTCAAGACATGCTTGCAATAAGCACAACACTCACATGACCAATCTTTGGATAATTCCTTAATAGCACCTTGGTCAACACATAAACTCCTTGAAACCAACACATGGACTTCTAGAAATGCCTATGGACAAATCCTTCAAATATAACTCAATGCAACCATTAGTCTATAGAGAATGTCATCAATTACCAAAACCACACATGGGGGCACCGCATGTCCTTTCAATCTCCCCCATTTTGGTAATTGATGACAATCACTTTCAAGAGAGTTTATATATGGAATTATGCATCACCATGCCATGCAACAACCAATAATGCATGCGTACGAGATGCGTATGCTTAGGAACAAACCAAAGCCAGAAGAGACAACTCTCTAAACTTCTCCACAAAACTCTCTGAAACTTCTCCCCCATTGGCATCAATTGCCAAAATGGGCGAAAAGCTTAGAAGGCCAATATAAATTGTGGTCCTCCATAAATTGTGTATTTCTCAACAAGTGAGTGGAATGCAACACACATATCCAAAGATAAATACTTGGAGGAACACAAACTATATTGAGGCACAAAGATAGAAAAAGAATGATATGCCACAAAGACATAAAAAAGAGAGAAACAAGTAATCAAGCAATCAAAAGATACCAATTGAAGCAAGCAAACAAAGGATATCAATTGAACCAACTAGACCGAAGATCCTATGAGCCACATGAATAAGGATAATACGATATGAGTAAAGGAGTGTTCTAAAGAAAACTAGAGGAGCTCCCCATGATTTGTGCACACATAAGAATTTTTGTATTTGGATACAAAGTGCACAAAATAGGATCATAGCTCCCCGAAAATCAATAGAAACTTACAACAAGTGCAAGGTAGCAAAAAGGAAACAAAGCCTAGAACTTGCAATAAACACATGGTTGAGCAACATGTAAAAGAGGCAACTTAAGACTAGGCTCAACCAAAATGATGTGTGTGAGTCATGGCAAAGCACTTGAGAAGACTAATGTATGGATGAGCATTAAGCATCAACATAGTCTTGGATAGTGGAGATACAAGGTGCATGACATGTCCTCCCCACACACACCAAGCAAAAGGGTTCACAAGCTCACTAATAAGCATATAAAGAACCTATGCTTGTGACAACCCATGGTGAAGATATAAGATGAAAGCCTCATCAAGACGAGGGGTACCAATTAAGATGGCAAAAGCCTCGTAAAGATAAGCATGAGGAAAATAATCTTCACCACACAAGAGTGCAACAAGATGCAACGATATAAGACACGCACTCAAGGCAAAAGCTTTCACGGAGCCACCAAAGAAATAACATATGAAAGACAAGGTGGACGTGAAAGAAAGGATATCATCTAGATATGCAACTTCTCTCAAGTGTATAAGATTCTAGGTAGACGAAATCATGATGATATATATCTACAAAGAAGGATGTACACCCGAGATAGTTACAACACGAAGGAACAAGATATCCAAAAGGAAGTCATACATATACCAATAAGATATTTGCTTGGAAGCATAGCACATGGCTAGATATGGTCTTATAGTATGTAAATGAATTCCTACCACACAACCATCAAAGACATCACAACTAGCAACATGAGATCATCGTTGAGATGCTTTGAAAAGGGAAACAAGTAACACAAGAACTAATCAAGAAATTCATGCCATGATGGAACCTACACAAGGTTGTATGAAGGAAATGTATGCATGAGTAGATACTTGTTACCGAGATAGCATTGGAAGGATGTAGTAGATACCAATTGAATGTAAACGATAGTAGTTCATTGAGCGTCCTAGCTTGACTCCAATAAGCACATGGTGACACCACCTTCCTTTTGAATGATCCGAGCATCCAATGCATCTCTAGTTGTTCCTAGAACAACACCACAAACAAAATGGTACCCAAACTCATTGGGACCAAAGAGTTAGGAAACCAACAATACATATGACAAACTCCACATAAATATGTGCATATAGATATGAAAATGAATTTCATGCACATCTCATCCAATTTGATACTTGGTGGAGTTTCCCTATATATTGGGTCAAAGAAAGAAAACATGCCAAAGAAACTACATGAAGTTAATATGCATGCTCAAGACTTTCAAGAACCGAAACCAAATGACAACGAAAGACCAAGTGAAGAAAAGATACCAAATGAATAAATCATCAGTTGGAGGATATCCATAATAGATACATCAAGGAATGAGATATCCAATGATACACGCAAAAAGAAAGATGTCAAACTCCCAAAAGAGAGAATGGTTCCAAACAAACCAAGCTCTCTACAAAGTTTCATGATGGCACAAAGTACCAAAAAGAAATGGTTTGCATTCCACCAACACACACTTGATAAGGATCACAAGGTGAGCATTCTAAGAAAATAGGATAGCTCCCCCAAGCATTGTGCATTATAGAGAATTTGCATTTGAATACAAAAAGCACAAGATGGGATCACCACTTTCACTATATCTAAACAAGCACTAGACAAGCTCAAGGAAATAACAAGATCCACAAGTGGAATGGAATACAATGGAAGTTGACACAAACTTAGGCACGAGATAAGGCAAATAAAAGCAAAGGCCAATGTAAACATGATCAATAATTTCTACCACACATAAGTGAGTACCAATTGTCATAAGACAAGAAGTATTTGGAAATGATTCCCGTTGGTAGATAGCAAGGATATCCAACACCATCTTCACACCAAACACGAGCAAAATGCAACTTGTAGAGCTAACATGCCACCTAGGAACAGTATAATCTACAATATCAACGTTAGGTGACAATATCTCAAATGTACACATTTTATAGGCTAGTAATATGCTATGTATATGATGTGCAAACCAACACACGCATACTTGATTGCTCAAGATAATCAATTTGGAAGCACAACATATACAAACACATGCAAGGAACGAAACCAAACATGCAAAGGGGCAAGTAACTATCAATGTAAACACTTTAAGCAGGAGTTACCGCAAGGAGGAACATTGGATATAAGATAGAAACTTGATAATCCGAATGACTTGGCTTGAGACAATAATAATGATGAAGTCCCCTTAATTCTTCATAATGTAGCCAAGTCTCCAATGACCTCCAACAGCACCTATTGATCAAGTATGAGCTAGTTGGTCCCCAACCAAGTTGGGTCCTAAGAGGTTAGTCACAATAGGCTTGGCTACCCAAATGGTTCTTTGCTTCAAACCACTTTGAGTACCAACAAACTTGGCAAAAACATTTCCAACCTTATCCTTCCCAAGAGAATAGATATCATCAATAATAATTGGGTTGGATAAGTTGCCACTAGTGCATGAAGAAGCGAGGTGACCTTTCTCACGACATGGGTAGCAACGTCTACTCTTCACTTTCTTCTCACTTGATTTCTCAACTTGAGAAGCATTAGCTCGAGTTTTCTTGGGAAGAGGCATTTCTTCAAGTTGTGGTTGAGCATGAGATTGAACTCGTGGACGCTTCCCTTGTTGCTTGTCACAAATGGTCTTCTTCTTCAATGGGCAAGATCTCACATGATGCCCTTCAATTTTGCACTTGAAGCAAACAATCTTGGCCGAATTCTTGACTTGTTCTTGGCCCTTGTTCTTGTTCATCTTGGACTTCTTCTTCTTAATGGAGTTGAATCCAAGTCCACCTTTGTCATTGGGGGATTTTTGCACACTCAAGATATTGTTGAGTGTGGATTTCCCTTCATGACTCTTTTCCAAGTCTTTCTTCAAGAAGTGACTTGGGCCTTGAGCTATTTGATTTCCTCTACATGGTTAGTCTCAACACAAGTACTAGAGGAAGTATAGGCTTCATTGTTAGAGCAATAAGGCAAGGAAAGCAATTCATCACAAGATGTACCAACATTGTGAGTAGATGAATTACAAGGACTAGCACATGGCAATATAGTATTTTGACTAGATGTGGTGCTAGTATCCACATGAGGCTCACTAGATGTTACCTTAGCAATCATGGCCTCATGAGCTATCTTTAGCACATTATGGGATACTAGAAGATCATCATGAGAGCTTGAGAGCTTTTCATGACTTTCTTCCAATTTCCCATAATTGCTAGATAGCAACTCAAGTTGAGTCTGAAGCTCAACATTCTCCTTCAAAATGGATGCTTCACAAGTAATAGAGTTAGTAGCACAAGCATCATCAATAATAGCAAGAGGAGAAGGCAACTTGGCAAGCTCTTTTGAATATGAAGCTTTAAGTTGTGCATGAGACTCGGTGAGTTTGATGAGCTCACTCTTAATGACTCTTGATCCATTTTCAAGGTGTCCAAAGTCCTCAAGAAGTTTAGCATGCACAACTTCAAGCTTCTCATTTTTAGTTTCAAAAACATTGGCCACCTTAAGAGCTCTATCATGAGATTCCTTCACTCTAGATAATTCTAGAGAAAAATTCTCCTCAAGAGATTCCTTGGTGGTTTGTTCAAGTTCAAGAGCTTGAGAGAGGTCCGCAATCTCATTAGTGTAATCACGCTCATGACCTTCCATTTTTTCAATGGTGACCTCATGCTCCTCGAGATGAGATTCCAACTCCTCAATATATTTCTTGCCCTCAATGGCAATGGACATGATTTCCATGAAGTTGGAACAAGCAATTTTATTTTTATGAAGAGCTTTAAAAATCATTTCCCCCTTAATTTTTAAGGAGGCAACATTATCATTCTCTTCATCATAATCAACATCACCATCATTCTTGCCATCATCAATATCATCACAAGATATATTGGGATTCAAAGTGGGAGATACCTTTGAAGCCTTAGCCATAAGGCAAAAAGCAATCGATGATGATGTAGGATCCCTTGAAGCACCGTTCAAGACCACATCTTGTTCCATGGAGTGTTGGGTTTCCTCTACATTGTTAGCACAACAACTCGAGGAAATAGATACATTTTCATCATGGCAACAAGACATAGCAAGCATATCATCATGAGATTTGAGCAAGCAATTTCTACATGATATGCAAGGACTACCAACACGAGCATGTGAAACATGTAAGGTGCTCGAAGTGTTAAAGTCCAAAGAAGGACCATTGCAATAAGATAGTGATGAAGAATCACCAAGAACAAGCACACTATCATCATTGCAATGACCACCACTACTCACCCTGGCATTACCTTGTGGCAATCCACATGTAGGTGAAGTAGAAGAAGTTGAGAAGGCAACACGGCTGGAGGTGGAGGGAGAACAATCATCCCCACAAATCTTGGACACACCATATTTATCTTGAAGCTTTGTCCATAACTCATGAGCATCCCAGAACGGCATGAGTTGAAATATAACTACATTGCTCAAAGCATCGAAAAGCACATTAGAAGCTTGAGCATTGAGATAAGAGTTTTTTTCATCCTCTAAAGATAATCTTTGGGGATCTTTTGGAGGAGAAAAACCCATATCTACAATTCGCTCTAAATTTGGGTCCATGACCCTAAAGAGATTAAGCATGCGAATTACCCAAACATCAAAATTTGTGCCATCGAAACTAAGTGTGTCAGAGAATCCTAATCCCCTAGTCGACATCTTTACTCTCTAGGCGGTTAAGCCTAACAAAGAGAGACGAGGCTCTGATACCAACTGAAAGATCGTGGATGTCGCCTAGAGGGGGGGTGAATAGGCGCTTTACGGTTTAGGCTTGAACAAATGGGGAATAAACCTAGCGGTTAATTTGCCAAGCACAAAATCTACAACAACTAGGCTCACCTATGTGCACCAACAACTTATGCTAAGCAATATAAACTACTAGGTGAAAGCAAGATATATGACAAGAAACAATATGGCTATCACAAAGTAAAGTGCATAAGTAAAGAGCTCGGGTAAGAGATAACCGAGGCACGCGGAGACGGCGATGTATCCCGAAGTTCACACCCTTGAGGATGCTAATCTCCGTTTGGAGCGGTGTGGAGGCACAATGCTCCCCAAGAAGCCACTAGGGCCACCGTAATCTCCTCACGCCCTTGCACAATGCAAGATGTCGTGATTCCACTAAGGGACCCTTGAGGGCGGTCACCGAACCCGTACACTTTGGCAACCCTTGGGGGCGGTCACTGGTACCCGTCAAATTGCTCGGGGCGATCTCCACAACCTAATTGGAGACCCCGATGCTTGCCCGGAGCTTTGCACCACAATGATTGAGCTCCAAACACCACCAACCGTCTAGGGCGCCCAAGCACCCAAGAGGAACAAGCTCAAGGGTACCAAGCACCCAAGAGTAATAAGCTTCTCAACTTGTAACTTCCAGGTATCACTGTGGAGAACTCAAACCGATGCACCAAATGCAATGGCAAGGGGACACGGAGTTCCCAAGTCCTTCTCCCCCAAATCCCACCAAAGCAACTAATGCTAGGGAGGAAAATGAGAGGAAGAACAAGGAGAACACCAAGAACTCCAAGATCTAGATCCAAGGGTTCCCCTCACATAGAGGAGAAAGTGATTGGTGGAAATGTGGATCTAGATCTCCTCTCTCCTTTCCCCCAAAAACTAGCAAGAATCCATGGAGGGATTGAGAGTTAGCAAGCTCGAAGAAGGTTAACAATGGGGAAAGAACCCGAGCTCAAGAGATAAAGTTCATTGGGGAAGAAGACCCCCTTTTATAGGTGGGAAAAATCCAACCGTTATGCTCACAGCCCGCACAGAGTGGTACTACCGCTCGTCCTCACGGTACTACCGCTAGGGATAGCGGTACTACCGCTAAGGGTAGCGGTACTACTGCTTGCGAGCGGTACTAAAAAAAATACATCCGTGCCTACCACCGCTGGACTTGTGACGAGTTTTTGGTCCAGAGCGGAAGTAGCCACGGAAGTAGCCGCGGTAGTACCGCTCCAAGCGGTAGTACCGCTCCCAAGAGCGGTAGTAAAAAATTACATCCGCTCCTGTCCGCGGTAGTACCGCTGCAGCCTTTTCAGAATACCAAAACTACCACAACTTCTGCAAACGGACTCCGAATTCGACGAAACCAAGTTTGTTGGAAAGCTAACGACATGGGCTAACACAATCTTGAAAGAAATATCAATAAGAAGCAAATGAGAAAAGGCCCATAAGAAAATGGTGAGAACCCTTCCTCGGATAAGACCGGTAAAACCTCCAACACTGAAAACATCATAGAAGACGCATGTGAATTCCGTTTTCGATGAACTCAAGCTTGTCATCAAGACGACCATAAGCTCTAAGACTCACAAAGAGAACCAAACGAGAACCAAGAAACATGATGCAAGGATGCAATGGTTTGAGCTCTCTACTAAAAATACGATCAAGCTACCAACTTGAGAGCCCCCCTTGATAGTACGGCAAACGATCCTATAACCCGGTCTCCCAACTACCACCATGAGACCGGTAAAATAGAAAACCTATCAAGGGCAAACCTTTGCCTTGCACATGGTCCACTTGAGCTAGATGATGACGATCTTGACTCCCTCAAGTTGGACCACCTTTCTTGATTGCGTTGGCTCGATGAAGACTAGATGATTGCTCCCCCATACTCCACTATGGGTGAGTCACTCTTCGGTACAACTTCACAAGTCCATTGTCACCACAATGGACGACAAGCTACAAGCATGATTTCTTCGTAATGCTCCACTTGAACTTGCACAACACAACCTTGATTACGATCACCACTTGATGCCATCCTTTCCATGGGTTGTATGATACCTTCCTCTTGACGCAAGCCCATGGACACGTACCTAACCCCACATAGAACTCTCACATAGACCATGGGTTAGTACACAAAGTGCAATGGACAATGCTTACCATACCGTGGGATCACTTTGAAGGAAATATGCCCTAGAGGCAATAATAAAGTTATTATTTATTTCCTTATTTCATGATAAATGTTTACTATTCATGCTAGAATTGTATTAAACGGAAACATAATACTTGTGTGAATACATAGACAAATAGTGTCACTAGTATGCCTCTACTTGACTAGCTCGTTGATCAAAGATGGTTATGTTTCCTAGCCATAGACATGAGTTGTCATTTGATTAACGGGATCACATCATTAGGAGAATGATGTGATTGACTTGACCCATTCCGTTAGCTTAGCACATGATCGTTTAGTATTCTGCTATTGCTTTCTTCATGACTTATACATGTTCCTATGACTATGAGATTATGCAACTCCCGTTTACCGGGGGAACACTTTGTGTGCTACCAAACGTCACAAAGTAACTGGGTGATTATAAAGGTGCTCTACAGGTGTCTCCGAAGGTACTTGTTGGGTTGGCGTATTTTGAGATTAGGATTTGTCACTCCGATTGTCGGAGAGTTATCTCTGGGCCCTCTCGGTAATGCACATCACTTAAGCCTTGCAAGCATTGCAACTAATGAGTTAGTTGCGGAATGATGTATTACAAAACGAGTAAAGAGACTTGCCGGTAATGAGATTGAGCTAGGTATTGAGATATCGACGATCGAATCTCGGGCAAGTAACATACCGATGACAAAGGGAACAACGTATGTAGTTATGCGGTTTGACCGATAAAGATCTTCGTAGAATATGTAGGAGCCAATATGAGCATCCAGGTTCCACTATTGGTTATTGACCGGAGACGTGTCTCGGTCATGTCTACATAGTTCTCGAACCCGTAGGGTCCGCACGCTTAAAGTTCGACGACGGTTATATTATGAGTTTATGTGTTTTGATGCACCGAAGGTAGTTCAGAGTCCCGGATGTGATCACGGACATGACGAGGAGTCTCGAAATGGTCAAGAGATGAAGATTGATATATTGGACGACTATATTCGGACACCGGAATGGTTCTGGGGGTTATCGGATAAATGCCGGAGTACCAGGGGTTACCGGAACCCTCCCGGAGGTTATTGGGCCTCATGGGCCCAAGTGGTGGAAGAGGAGAGGCGGCCAAGGGGCAGCCGTGCGCCCCTCCCCCCCAAGTCCGAATTGGACAAGGAGGGGGCGGCGCCCCCTTTCCTTTCCCCCTCTCTCTCCTTCCCTCTCCTCTCCTACTCCAACATGGAAGGGGGGAAGTCCTACTCCCGGTGGGAGTAGGACTCCTCATGGGGCGCGCCAAGGGTGGCCGGCCCCCTCCCCCTCCTCCACTCCTTTATATACGAGGAGGGAGGCACCCCCTAGAGACACAACAATTGATCATTGATCTTTTAGCCGTGTGCAGTGCCCTCCTCCACCATAGTCCACCTCGATAATATCGTAGCGGTGCTTAGGCGAAGCCCTGCGTCGGTAGAACATCATCATCGTCACCACGCCGTCGTGCTGACGAAACTCTCCCTCAACACTCGGCTGGATCGGAGTTCGAGGGACGTCATCGAGCTGAACGTGTGCTGAACTCGGAGGTGCCGTGTGTTCGGTACTTGATCGGTCGGATCGTGAAGACGTACGACTACATCAACCGCGTTGTGCTAACGCTTCCGCTTTCGGTCTACAAGGGTACGTGGACAACACTCTCCCCTCTCGTTGCTATGCATCACCATGATCCTGTGTGTGCGTAGGATTTTTTTGAAATTACTACGTTCCCCAACACACTTGATCCCTCTCGGTACATCTTTTACGGCTTCGTGAGTTGATCAACTTGATTCACTCTTGACTTAGTCTTGATCAACCTTGAAACTTTCCAACTCTCTTCGTTTGGATGATGTCTTGAAGGTAAACATGAATGATCACACAATCTTCTTCTTCAAGACATGCTTGCAATAAGCACAACACTCACATGACCAATCTTTGGATAATTCCTTAATAGCACCTTGGTCAACACATAAACTCCTTGAAACCAACACATGGACTTCTAGAAATGCCTATGGACAAATCCTTCAAATATAACTCAATGCAACCATTAGTCTATAGAGAATGTCATCAATTACCAAAACAACACATGGGGGCACCGCATGTCCTTTCAATAGGGGTGGCTTATTCCAACTTATTTTAGAAGGCAACAAAAGAACTGACCCTTAGTACGGTAACACGGATCCTATCTCTGGGGATACAAGAAGTGTAGTCCTTAAACGACCAATTTTGTCTGGTTATTGCTATCTTAATTACTGGGGCAACCCCGGGCAAAAAATAAGGTCTTCGATTGGACAATTGACTCTTGATGCAGGACGCGTGTTGGTCAAGACGTAATTTGCACACATTCCCCACTTCCATATGTAGCAAGCACATCTCGATGGATGACTTTACGGCACAAATAATATCATAATGATCCCAACACAAACATATGGTTGTAAGCATAAGTTCTCATACCCATGCCTATTTTTATTTTAAGTGTTTTTAGTGTCACCTTGATTTACGATCTGGTCAAAAGCTGGAATTTATTTCTTTTGCAAAAGCTTGTTACAAACCCTTGCTTAAAGGGCACTGTCCTCTCGTGGGTTTGATAACTCAGGGTCACCTTTGGGTAAAAAGCCGAGAATCCTTTATGATCCTTTACGGGATCACTAAAGGGACTAATCAAATGGAAGGTCCTCAATAAGCAACATGAGCGCGACACTAGCGACGACATATCAGTTAGACTCACTCTTGCTCAGCGCCTGATGCCACACCCTTCGTCGAATCCAGATTAGTGTACCCTCTATTTTAACCTGTGTGTGGGCTTATTATTGAGCTGGTGCCCCCAGCAGACTTGATGTTTGTGTATTTGTACCTATATTGTGTTTGAACTTGGTTGTTTGGTCTATTTTCCAAAAAGATACAGATCCTGCGTCATGGCTTCATGTTGTTCCTTTTCTGACAATTCAAACGATGAAGTCCAATCACCTGACGCCATGAGAGCAGCTACCGCAATCCAATCTTACCCAAGATCGAATAAACCCGCTGATTTCCCTCCTCATAACCCAAACCAAAGCTCACAAAGGCCGGGAAGTCGTACGAGACCACCCCTTGGTCAGCCCGAACAAGACCGCAAATGAGATGTGAAGAGATAAACACAAACACCGACAGAGCGATGAGAGAAAAGACAAACCCTAGCGAGAGGGAAAAGGCGACACCAACCACTACTTATTTCGTCATCGTTCGACTGAGCTTGCGTAACAATTGGGGAGCTCCTAGTTGACACCTTGACTAGGCCGAACCATTGGCGTACACGCCTATTTGTCCTGCTGGTACTATAGCGCAACCCCTGGTCAACCCGAATAAGACCACATATGGGAGGACAAAAGATAAACTAAAACATCGGTGGAACAACGAGAGAAGAGACAAACCCTGGAGAGAGGGAAATGGCGACACCAAAGACTACTTCTTCCGTTGTTGTTCGACTGAGCTTGCATTACAATTAGGGAGTTCCTATTTGACCCCTCGACTGGGCCAACCCATTGGCGTGCACGACGTTCGCCCTGCTGGTACTGTAGCGCAACGGAAATTCACAAAAAGCAGTGCACGCACAAGGAATCAAACTACATACCTCTCACTGGTCAAGGACTGTCGGTAGCCAAAGTTTGAAATTTCAATTTTTTGTTCATGTTGGTAAAAAATGTTTGGGTTACATTATTTGTCTTTTGAGAAATTGTTCATGATTTCCAAGAAATGTTCGAAAAAAAATTGAACCCGCAAACAAATTTTGAAAATGCATGAACATTTTTTTAAATGTGATCATTTTTTAATTGTGAATCTAAACTAGATTTAGAAGTATTGAACATTTTTATTAAAAATTGAAGATTTTTTAAAATTACTCTTTTTTAAAAAGTGATCAAATTTAGAAAATACGAACGAGCGTCATATAGGAAATTCCTTACAATTGGTGGTCCGCTGCGGTTGTCGCTTGGCTGGGCCTGCGGTCCTCTTGGGCCTTCTCCCGTGTCTAGCTGCTGTACATCGGCCCGGTTTTCCGCTAGGTCGATTTTCTGTCAAAGAAACCGTCGAAGCCCAGAACGCAGGATTCTCAAAAGGAAAAAGCCCCCAACGCAGGCGGCAGCCTTGATCCCCTCCTTCCTCCCCAGTCCCCACCGCCGCCACGAACTCTGCTCAAGCTCGCTCCCATGGCTCCCGTCATCGGCATGGACTCTTTGCCCGTTCCGCAAGCCGAAAAAGGACTCGAGTCCCTCGATCGAAATCCCAGATCAGACCGGATCGCGGCGGCAGGCGGCGCCACGACAGGTTGCCGGCCTGCAGTCCTCCTCACGGGACAAGCTGCGTTCGCGGTGCGCTCTCGCTGCCCGCCGGCTTCGACGGTGTGGGCCGGGGCGCCGCCCTTCCGCAGATCCGCAATCGAGTCGTGCGTCCGGTCTGCCGCCTCCCCTCGACGTCCACGGCTCTGTGCTCTTCCGTGTTCTCTCCTAGCGCAGGCTGTGGGGGCGCTACGCCGCTATCTGCCGGCTCCTCATACAAGAGCGATGGACAAACTGAGCCCTGTGGGAAACAATTGCATCAGCTCAGCGACGTCCAGCGTTTCTCCTCTCTACGTTTCTTTGCACGCCTCATCTCCAAGCACGAAGCCACGGCGAGATGTAAGTTTCATCATTATTGCTCTGTTTTCTTGGTCATGACTTGATTCCCTCTTTTGATCTAAATATTCTGATTACTGCATGCCATTGCTCTAAATTTCTTGATTGCTGCATGCGGCTGGAGTTGCTGTGTATGAGTAGTGAACCATAATACATGTATGTTATGCCTTCCACATGTTTGACGTAATGCCCGACCGAATTGCGCACACAAAATTCGATGGGAACAGAAAGCAGCATGGCTTCCAGCTGTCAATCTTTGAGTTTCTGTAAATTTTAAGCCCAATGTTCCTCTATGCCCCTGTTTCTTACCTCCTCACGCACCAAGCAGATCAAGAAGCAGCACCGAAGTCCCCCTGATGTTCCATCTCTCCCATTTGTGTGTCTCCCATCTTTCCATGTTTGTCTCTCCATCTCTCTGACAAAATTAACAAGAACTAGTCCAGAAAATACAAAGGAGAACCTGGGTACCAGCGCACCCTATATGCAATAAATAAATAAATAGTAATTCAAAAAAGTTCAAAAAATCCTGAAACTTCTCTGGTATCAAACATGATCGAATATTGTAGTCGTATAAAAAGATTCGTCAGAGAAAGACTTTTGTTGTATCCTGGGTCGAAGATTCGGCAAAAAACGTTATATACAAGTACTATACACGCTATATTGTCGTCATAAACTTCTCTTTTTTGCCCTGAAGTCAAAATGAATCATTTCTTGTCCAAAATTTTTATACGAGTAGAATACCTAATCATGTTTGATTCCAAAAAAGATTTATAATTTTTTGAACTTTTTTTGAATTACTAATTTTTTTGGCGCATATAGGGTGCGCCAGAACCCAAGAGCACCAAGTTCCCGTCCGAACTAGTCCTCTCTATCTTTCTTTCTCTACATAAGGTTTTCTCTACATAAGGTCTAGTACACTATTGAAGGATACATGTCTTGACGGAGAGATAAAACTCACATTATGCGTTGTAATTCAAATTATTAGTTATTTTTATTAGGTGGGTCATCAGCCTAAGGCAACAAGCCAAGAATCGTGAGGGGAGAGAATTTGACATCATAAATGACTATCTCTAGTAAGACCTTTTTCCTTATATGTTTCTTGTCAATTATATTTCAACCTGCACCTTTCAAATATTATTTCTATGTGTCCTTACTCCTTGTACTAAGTCTACCAAAACAAAATACAGAAATAGCAAATCTAAGTATGCTCTAGATATTTAACATGTGAGACAATAGGTGAAAAAGACCAACAGAGCATCATTCTGGAAAGAAGATATCAACGTTGGATTTGAATCTTTCACATTTTATCAAACTCACTTCCAATGGATGTGGCACAAACGAAAGGAACCAAGCGGGACTGAGTGCAAGTCTTGTATTCTTCATCTGCATATATTAATAATGTAGGGTCTATTTACAGTTGATTACACTCTGACTATCTTGTATGGACAAAAAAATAATCATGATTCAGATCTTTTTATTTAATAATTAGCGTGTGAATTTTCTTGGGGTTGGCAGTTAGTATAGGTATATATCCGATAAGGATTAGGGTGCAAGTGATGCAAATTCACATGAAGTTTAATATACAATGCAAGCAAACAATTGTATAGACTCACAAAATAATGGAACTTTTTGTTCTTCAGGCAAGCTGGAATGTTCTTGCATAACCAGTGAATGTGCTGCTACCCATAATATTGATTTTAATTTTAAAATAAATAAGTAGACATCAAAATAAACTCATAAAATAATAGCACGGCCAATGCCACAATTGAGTACGTAGATGGTCTGTCCTAAAATAATTTTGTGATATTTAAATGAGCTAAAATAATTTACGTAGATGGACGCGGGTCATATCCTAAGAAATAGGCATCCCACAACCAACATGATCCCAACAACGATATCCCTTATGCTCATCTTTGTATCCTAACAAGACACACTCAACAGACCGAGATGTCAGTTTGGTGCGTTCACGAGGTGCAAGAAGGACATAGCAAACACAACCAAAAAATTGAAGCGCCGAATAACCGATCAAATAGATGCTCGAAAGGAGCGTCACCCTGCAGAGTAGTGGATTGCTGAAGGTTGATGAGATAGATGGAAGTGGAGACGGACTTGACCCAAAAGTGCGGTGAAAGAGAGGTGGTAACCATCAATGGACGAGCCGTCTCAAGAAGGTGACGATGCTTGCGTTTAGCCACGCCATTTTGAGCATGAGCACCAGGATAAGAGAACCAAAGTCTGCTCAGCAAGGATTCCACACAACAGCTTGGAGATACTCTCCACCAGAGTCACCATAGAACACATGAATAGGCGTAGAGAATTGAGTGTGAACCATGGCAGCAAAAGGCTTATAGATAAGACCTCACTACGAGAAGAAATAAAGTATATATTCAGGTGTGTTGAGAGAAGTTACTAGCGGAGGCAAACGAAGATGATCCCTCGAGATCAGAGTGAACAATGTCTAAAGGATGCTGAGACATTGTCTCGCCATGAGTATAAAAGGTAACTGGACCACCTATTAGAGACATCATCGGAGACAGATCCAAGAAGATCACGTCGAACTAAGGATGAGAGATCACACGTGACCCAAGGCAATAATGCCACTCTTGAAAATATGTGGCAGACAAGGCAACAGAGACAAAGACTGGCGGCACTGGCAGTAGAGGGGCTTGATCTGGCATCCCACTTGCCTGTGCACTCTTCGTACCTCGCCGATCTGGCTGGGTGTTCCTTTCCTGTTTGCGGGTTGTGTGCCACGTGCTTGATTAAGCACCCCGGGTTCTCCTACTGTGCGCCCTTGGCCTCGACTTTAGGTAGCGCCTGTCCTCGGCTCGTCTCATGCATAATCCAGGTACACGTCGACTGTCCGAGCTCCTGCTCATCATGGGTGGTGCTCGAGCGTGCGGTTATGGTGTCACACATAAAGGGAACACAGGATGTGGGATTGAGACAATGCTCGTAGCAACCCGCAGCAAGGCAAAGGATGCCCATCAAGACAGGTAGGGAGTGGAGGTGGTCACAAAGGGAGGTGGTCACAGGTGGACGTTAACTCCATAGGAGTCTCAACAGTGCGCTCATCAGTAAGAGTAGCACGAGTAAGAAGATCATGGACATACTTCTCTTGGAAAATAAAGACATACTTCTCTTGGAAAATAAAGAAGTCATTAGAGGTAGAAGAAACCTCAATCTCAAGGAAGTACCGAAGAGGACCAAGATTAGACATAAGAAATTCACTATGACAAGCCTTCACCAAGGCAATGTACTTAGAGTCGTTGCCAGTGATGATCGACATGTACAAGAAGTGTTCGACCACGAGTTGAATTTTGGATCGAAAGTGTAGGATAAGGAGCACTCGCCAAAAACTAGCCGCAATCATCACTGAGACGAAGCGCTCAAACCAGGCACGAGGGGTTTGCTTAGGCCATATAGACAGCGACGAAGACGACAAACCATGCCATCAGGAAGAGAACCTAGGTGGTGGCAACTTGTAGGCATTCTTGACATCAAGCTGAGAGACAAACTAGCGGCGAATAGAAGCCACATTGAGAAGTGTGCGAAGAGTGGTCATGTGGGCCATTTATATAGGAGTAAATGTCTCTTCGTAGTCATGACCATGTTCTCTCCACTAAACGAGCTTTGTTATGCTCAAGAGTATCATCAGTCTTAGCCTTGTAGACCCACTTACAAGTGATGAGACGAGAACGAGGAAGGGAAATGAGATTCCATGTGCCGATGCGGGCAAGAGCATCAATCTTCGATGCCATCACATGCAGCCATTTGGGATGAACAACCTCACGGCAAGAAGTCGTCTCGGGAAGAGCTGAGCAGTAACCATAGCGGTCAATAGGTAGAAGTGGGCGAGCTCGAAAAGCATAAGTAGGCTAAGCTGGAGGCGGTGCGTTTCCAAGGGAAGAAGATATAATAGTCGGGGGAGATGGCTTATTAGAAGAATCCACAACACGGGGACCACGAGTGTAGTAAAGTCGAGGAACATGAGCAAAAGAAGGAACATATAAAAAGTAAAAGTGAGTCATAACATTCCCACCAAGTGATGGGACGAACATGAGGAGGAAGAGAAACAATATCCCACGTGCCGACGCGCTCAAGATGAACAATCTTCTCTGCCATCGCAAGATGCCATTTGGTATGAATAACATCACGATAAGAAGTCGGCTCAAGAACACCAGCACCAACGCTTCGAAGACCAAGGCGGTCAACAGGTGGAAGTGGACGAGGAAGCAAGCCAAGTAGGCTAAGAGGGGAAGTGGCACATCAGTAGACACATTCACAACACGCGGGCGATGTATATAAAAGTGAGGAAAAGATGGAAGAATACGAGCAGAAATCATCGGGATAAACTCAGGTGATGGAGACAAGGAAGCCAGAACTGATGAAGGTGTAGAATCCTGTGATAAGCGAGGTGAGGAAATCATAGGAGATGATGGCATTGGATCTGCAATTATCGAAGAAGCGGGAGCGGTACAACGAATGGATAAGGGAGTGATAGGATTGTTGGATTAAAAAAATAAGGAGATTTCCTCCATTGAAAAGGTCGAGGAAGATGGATGCGGGTAGAAGGGATGAGACTCGTCAGAACTCTTATCCCGAGAAATAGGCCGAGAGAGAATTGAGTGTGAACCATGGCAGCAAAAGGCTTATAGATAAGACCTCACTACGAGAAGAAATAAAGTATATACTCAGGTGTGTTGAGAGAAGTCACTAGCGGAGGCAAATGGAGATGATCCCTCGAGATCAGAGTGAACAATGTCTAAAGGATGCTGAGACGTCTCACCATGAGTATAAAAGGTAACTGGACCACCTATTAGAGACATCATCGGAGACAGATCCAAGAAGATCACGTCGAACTAAGGATGAGAGATCACACGTGACCCAAGGCAATAATGCCACTCTTGAAAATATGTGGCAGACAAGGCAACAGAGACAAAGACTGGCGGCACTGGCAGTAGAGGGGCTTGATCTGGCATCCCACTTGCCTGTGCACTCTTCGTACCCCGCCGATCTGGCTGGGTGTTCCTTTCCTGTTTGCGGGTTGTGTGCCACGTGCTTGATTAAGCACCCCGGGTTCTCCTACTGTGCGCCCTTGGCCTCGACTTTGGTAGCGCCTGTGCTCGGCTCGTCCCGTGGATAATCCAGGTACGCGTCGACTGTCCGAGCTCTTGCTCACCATTGGTGGTGCTCGAGCGTGCGGTTATGGTGTCACACATAAAGGGAACACAGGATGTGGGATTGAGACAGTGCTTGTAGCAACCCGCAGAAAGGCAAAGGATGCCCATCAAGACTGGTAGGGTGCGAAGGTGGTCACAAAGGTGGACGTTGCTAGTGATGATCCTGGTGCCAGTGATGATCGACATGTAGAAGTGTTCGATCACGAGCCTTCACCAAGGCAATGTACTTAGAGTCGTTGCAAGTGATGATCGACATGTAGAAGAAGTGTTCGACCACGAGTTGAATTTTGGATCGAAAGTGTAGGATAAGGAGCACTCGCCAAAAACTAGCCGCAATCATCACTGAGACGAAGCGCTCAAACCAGGCACGAGGGGTTTGCTTAGGCCATATAGACAGCGGCGAAGACGACAAACCATGCCATCAGGAAGAGAACCTAGGTGGTGGCAACTTGTAGGCATTCTTGACATCAAGCTGAGAGACAAACTAGCGGCGAATAGAAGCCACATTGAGAAGTGTGCGAAGAGTGGTCATGTGGGCCATTTATATAGGAGTAAATGTCTCTTCGTAGTCATGACCATGTTCTCTCCACTAAACGAGCTTTGTTATGCTCAAGAGTATCATCAGTCTTAGCCTTGTAGACCCACTTACAAGTGATGAGACGAGAACGAGGAAGGGAAATGAGATTCCATGTGCCGATGCGGGCAAGAGCATCAATCTTCGATGCCATCACATGCAGCCATTTGGGATGAACAACCTCATGGCAAGAAGTCGTCTCGGGAAGAGCTGAGCAGTAACCATAGCGGTCAATAGGCAGAAGCGGGCGAGCTCGAAAAGCATAAGTAGGCTAAGCTGGAGGCGGTGCGTTTCCAAGGGAAGAAGATATAATAGTCGAGGGAGATGGCTTATCAGAAAGAATCCACAACACGCGGACCACGAGTGTAGTAAAGTCGAGGAACATGAGCAAAAGAAGGAACATATAAAATGTAAAAGTGAGTCATAACATTCCCACAAAGTGATGGGACGAACACGAGGAGGAAGAGAAACAATATCCCACGTGCCGATGCGCTCAAGATGAACAATCTTCTCTGCCATCGCAAGATGCCATTTGGTATGAATAACATCACGATAAGAAGTCGGCTCAAGAACACCAGCGCCACGCTTGGAAGACCAAGGCGGTCAACAGGTGGAAGCGGACGAGGAAGCAAGCCAAGTAGGCTAAGAGGGGAAGTGGCACATCAGTAGACACATTCACAACACGCGGGCGATGTATATAAAAGTGAGGAAAAGATGGAAGTTTACGAGCAGAAATCATCGGGATAAACTCAGGTGATGGAGACAAGGAAGCCACAACTGATGAAGGTGTAGAATCCTGTGATAAGCGAGGTGAGGAAATCATAGGAGATGATGGCATTGGATCTGCAATTATCGAAGAAGCGGAGCGGTACAACGAATGGATAAGGGAGTGATAGGATTGTTAGATTAAAAAAATAAGGAGATTTCCTCCATTGAAAAGGTCGAGGAAGATGGACGCGGGTAGAATGGATGAGACTCGTCAGAAGTCATATCCCGAGAAATAGGCCGAGAGAGAATTGAGTGTGAACCATGGCAGCAAAAGGCTTATAGATAAGACCTCACTACGAAAAGAAATAAAGTATATATTCAGGTGTGTTGAGAGAAGTCACTAGCGGAGGCAAATGGAGATGATCCCTCGAGATCAGAGTGAACAATGTCTAAAGGATGCTGAGACGTCTCGCCATGAGTATAAAAGGTAACTGGACCACCTATTAGAGACATCATCGGAGACAGATCCAAGAAGATCACGTCGAACTAAGGATGAGAGATCACACGTGACCCAAGGCAATAATGCCACTCTTGAAAATATGTGGTAGACAAGGCAACAGAGACAAAGACTGGCGGCACTGCAAGTAGAGGGGCTTGATCTGGCATCCCACTTGCCTGTGCACTCTTCGTATCCCGCCGATTTGGCTGGGTGTTCCTTTCCTGTTTGCGGGTTGTGTGCCACGTGCTTAATTAAGCACCCCGGGTTCTCCTACTGTGCGCCCTTGGCCTCGACTTTGGTAGCGCCTGTGCTCGGCTCGTCCCGTGGATAATCCAGGTACGCGTCGACTGTCCGAGCTCTTGCTCACCATTGGTGGTGCTCGAGCGTGCGGTTATGGTGTCACACATAAAGGGAACACAGGATGTGGGATTGAGACAGTGCTTGTAGCAACCCGCAGAGAGGCAAATGATGCCCATCAAGACTGGTAGGGTGCGAAGGTGGTCACAAAGGTGGACGTTGCTAGTGATGATCCTGGTGCCAGTGATGATCGACATGTAGAAGTGTTCGATCACGAGCCTTCACCAAGGCAATGTACTTAGAGTCGTTGCCAGTGATGATCGACATGTAGAAGAAGTGTTCGACCACGAGTTGAATGGTGGACCGAAAGTGTAGGATAATGAGCACTCGCCAAAAACTAGCTGCAATCACCACTGAGACGAAGCGCTCAAAGCAGGCATGAGGGTTTGCTTAGGGCCATATAGACAGCGACGAAGACGACAAACCATGCCATTAGGAAGAGAACCGAGGTGGTGGCTAATATAGGCATTCTTGACATCAAGCTGAGAGACAGACTAGCGGCGAATAGAAGCCACAGTGAGAAGTGTGCGAAGAGTGGTCATGTGGGCCATATATATAGCAGTAAATGTCTCGTCGTAGTCATGACCATGTTCTCACCACTAAACGAGCTTTGTTATGCTCAAGAGTATCATCAGTCTTAGCCTTGTAGACCCACTTACAAGTGATGAGACGAGAACGAGGAAGGGAAATGAGATTCCATGTGCCGATGCGGGCAAGAGCATCAATCTTCGATGCCATCACATGCAGCCATTTGGGATGAACAACCTCACGGCAAGAAGTCGTCTCGGGAAGAGCTGAGCAGTAACCATAGCGGTCAATAGGCAGAAGCGGGCGAGCTCGAAAAGCATAAGTAGGCTAAGCTGGAGGCGGTGCGTTTCCAAGGGAAGAAGATATAATAGTCGAGGGAGATGGCTTATCAGAAGAATCCACAACACGCGGACCACGAGTGTAGTAAAGTCGAGGAACATGAGCAAAAGAAGGAACATATAAAATGTAAAAGTGAGTCATAACATTCCCACAAAGTGATGGGACGAACACGAGGAGGAAGAGAAACAATATCCCACGTGCCGATGCGCTCAAGATGAACAATCTTCTCTGCCATCGCAAGATGCCATTTGGTATGAATAACATCACGATAAGAAGAGATTGGTGGATTTAAAATATCTCATTCTTGACAACATGCGAATCATGAAACGCGAACTCAAATTGTCAAGAATGACATAACACCACCTCAAATGATAAGGTAGAACGAATTGCACTTTAGAATGCAAGATGAAGAATGCTTGAACTCCTCAAAACAAACATGTGTTGAGCACCATGTTTATTTTGAAGTATAGCTTGGCGGATCTTAACTCCGAGAGAAATCTTGAAGAACAATTGAAGAATGAAAAGGAAACCTTGACGAACCACCATGTTGAGCCTTCGTGAGAACTCCGGTAATAAAAGGATGATAAAAAGAAAGAGAAGTTGACAACACAAGGTGAAGCCTTGCAATGATTTGGGTGGAGCTTTGAAATGATATAACCGAGAAAACTTGGAACTCCGGAAAGAAAAGATGAACAACTTGGAAGCGAGAATTTGATATCATGAACGAACTCCGGAAGAAGGAATTAATCACTTGGATGAAACAAGAACAAGAATTACATTACGCGTATCCTTCACCAATTTAGATTGATGACAAACAACGGATTTGGCATACTACTTATTCTCGTAGAAAGGATTAAGATAGATATAGCGCAAACTTGGGAAGGTCTTCATCGAACCACCGGTAGGATTGAAACAACGAATAAATTAATATGAGGACATAGGAAAAGGAATCTTGAACGAAACCACTGTAAGAATTAAAGAGCGCGCGAAAATACTCGAGGGAATTTGATACACGAGAACGAAGATATCACGAGCTGATTAGAGAATACTTGAACGATGCACCGGTAAGATTTGGAGAATGAGAAAAGCTGAGAATGAATAATACTTGAGATGATGGCTCCGGAGAATCAACCTGAAAAGACTCCTGAACTGCTCCGGATGGGTGAAAATAATTCTCACAATCGAAAACAATTGTGAGAGGATGGCATAAGCTAGAACTATGAATCTTCAAGAGAACGGACCAAGATTTAAGAGAAATTCTTCTTCGGTCTTCAAATGTTGAGAATGACGATGAGAAACACCACCATGACTTGTTGTGACACTCCGGAATAATGAAGAATATAAAGGTTGAATCAACAATGAAAAGAATTTGAAAGCGATCTTGGAGAAGGAGTATGACTGATGATACTCCATTCTTACGTCAAACTTCGAAAAGAATTTGGGAATAGCTCCGGAAAGAATTAGAAGACTTAGGTAAGATCCTGGGAAAAGACCTGTGGGTTAGGGCCCACTCAAAAGAAACACCGTTGAAATGATTACTTGAAAAGGAGATTGCACCGGTTGAATTAAATGGCTTGAATGAGATAACAACCTCAAAATAGCTTAAATTGATTAAGAATGGCAGCTTGAATTTTTTGAGATATCTTCAGCGCTCCGGATACGAATGAATGGTGAAAAAATGGATGATTAAGAGGTGCACCGGCATGAGAAAACATTTGAAACGAGGAAAGGAATATGATCAACACTGTAAGCTTGAATTGGATCCACCAGAGAAGAAACAACAATGAAGGATGATGAACTTGAAACTGTTGAGCATCTTCATGAGAAATCACCGGTTAAGAACATGGAGGAAAAGAATGAAGAGACTTCACATCCATAAGATGGATACTTGATTAAGAAATCTGAGTGTTTCAAGAAAAAGGGTGGGAGGGCGGGAAAAACTGGGACGGATGAAGCAAACACCGTTGCAAATAACTGAGAATTGATCTCGCGAATGTTGAAATGATCGGATTTACTTGAAGAGAAGCACACCGTTTGGGAAGGAATTAACATGGCAACCTCGATGATCAAGAAGGATTAGTATTCACATAGCAATATGAGAACACTGTTTAGGAAAAATATGGATTCAACATTTGACTTCGAAGCAACTCGAATACCATAAATAAAACAAAACCAAGGATTGGCTTGCGGAATAAGCCGGAACAAACATATGATCGAGATTTCGTCCGAAGTTTTCGTGGTGGGGCCCACACGGGCTCGATCGTACAGCACCATCATGTACAAGGCAGTGCACATGACATACGAAGCGTCCCCGAGTAGGCATAGCCAAGGACTCTTTAAGACACTATGAGACCACTGTAAAACCAACCGTGGAAAGGCGGACCACTAGACGTCGAACCCCAATCTCATATCATGCATCTGTCGGAAAGATATCCTAGGAGCTACTTGAATTCCCACTTATAAACTCCCGAAACTTTCTGGTTATGCAATCTGGTGTTGGGGATACAGGGGACACAAAATATATCACCCAAACTAACAATACCTAGATCCAGCTGTATCCATCCTTCAACACATAACCAAGAAACCTTCGGAAATCATTTACCTCAACCTTCGAAAAGCATCCGTTATACGAGTTATGGCAATACTCCCGAACTCCCGCCCCAGTACTGGGTGGCGTCGAGGTGATCTCACCAACAACTGCATAAAAGAGATTTCGATGTCGGCGAAACTCAGGTATTCCAGAACTACAACGATAAAATTGTGACGACAACACCTCGGAGCTCAACTCCCCGGGACACTGCCACAACCCCTAAATGTCAGGAGGCACCAAGAACAATGTTCTCGTCACAAAATCATCGGAACGATTCCAAGATACCCGCGTGATCCTAAATTTTTTTTAGTGAAATTTGAGGAGAGGAAAGTCAAAACATCTACGTCAGGAGGACCTCACCAGAGCGACGAAGGGACTGAGGAGTAAAAAGAATCCTACTCTCCGATATATATAATCCTAAGACTCAAAACATTTTTGTTCTAGACTCAACAACGTCAGCGATTCGATCAAGCAGGGGGCTCCTAAGTCGGGGATGGCTCTGATTACCAACTTATAACGCCCACGATGCGGCTATATCTCCCACGTGTCGAGGCACGACTTAGAGGCATAACCGCATTGTGGTTTTGTCGCAAGAAGGGTCATCTTCACACAATCCCATGTAATGAACAAGAATGGGATAAAGAGTTGGCTTACAATCGCCACTTCACACAATACATAAATAAATTCATACATCATTCAAGATACACACATAGGTCCGACTACGGAACCAAAAGAAAAGAAGACAACCCAACTGCTAGATCCCCGATCGTCCCAACTGGGCTCCACTACTGGTCAACAGGAAAAAGAAACAACACAACGAACAAGATCTTCATCGAGCTCCCACTTGAGCTCAGTTGCGTCACCTGCACTGGTATCCTCGACACCTGCAACTGTTTTGGAAGTATCTGTGAGTCACGAGGACTCAGCAATCTCACACCCGCGAGATCAAGAATATTTAAGCTTATGGGTAGGAAAGGGTAAGGTGGTGAGGTTGCAGCAGCAACTAAGCATATATGGTGGCTAACATACGCAAATAAGAGCAAGAAGAGAAGCAACGGAACGGTCGTGAAGCTAGCAATGATCAAGAAGTGATCCTGAACTCCTACTTACGTCAAACATAACCCAGAAACCGTGTTCACTTCCCGGACTCCGCCGAGAAGAGACCATCACGGCTACACACGCGGTTGATGCGTTTTAATTAAGTCGAGTGTCAAGTTCTCTACAACCGGATATTAACAAATTCCCATCTGCCACATAACCGCGGGCACGGCTCTCGAAAGTTTATACCGTGCAGGGGTGTCCCAACTTAGCCCATTATAAGCTCTCACGGTCAACGAAGGATATTCCTTCTCCCGGGAAGACCCGATCAGTCTCGGAATCCCGGTTACAAGACATTTCGACAATGGTAAAACAAGTCCAGCAAAGCCGCCCGATGTGTCGACAATCCTGATAGGAGTCGCACGTACCTCGTTCTCAGGATACACCGGATGAAAACTATGTACAACTAAAACCAGCCCTCAAGTTTCCCCGAGGTGGCGCTGCAAGTGGCTCTAGTTTGGACCAACACTCCGAGGAGCACTGGCCCGGGGGGGGGGGGGTAAAATAAGATGACCCTCGGGAGCGCGACTCCCAAGGGAAAAAGGCTAGGTGAGGCAAATGTAAAACCAAGGTTGGGCCTCGCTGGAGGAGTTTTATTCAAAGCGAACTGTCAAGGGGGTCCCATAAATCACCCAACCGCCTTAGGAACGCAAAATCAAGGAACATAACACCGGTATGACGGAAACTAGGGCGGCAAGAGTGGAACAAAACACCAGGCATAAGACCGAGCCTTCCACCCTTTACCAAAAATATAGATGCATTAATAATATAAGAGATATTGTGATATCCCAACATAAACATAATCCAACATGGAGCAAATCTTCATCTTCACCTGCATCTAGCAACGCTATAAGAGGGGCTGAGCAAAAGCGGTAACATAGCCAAAAAACGGTTTGCTAGGAAGGGTGACAAAGGTTAGAGGTTCATGGCAATTTGGGAGGCTTGAAGAGCAAATGAATAGGTAGCACAGCATAGCAATAGAGCGAACAACTAGCAAGCAAAGATAGAAGTGATTTCGAGGGTATGGTCATCTTGCCTGAGATCCCGCAAGGAAGAAGAACGAGTCCATGAAGAAGACAAACGGACGTAGTCGAACGAATCCTCACAACTCCGGAACGAAACCGAAGCTAACGAGAGAAGCAACCCGGAAAGAAACAAACAGCATAGTAAACAACCACCACATGCACATGGCATGATGCACAAACAAGTATGATGCATGTCCGGTTTAAATATGCATGGCATGGCAAAGTGCACAAACGAAACTACAAGTTAAGTGGAGCTCAATATGCAACGAGTTGCATATTGACGAAACACCACATCAATTATTTAGTTCTCTCTCATTATGTACTCGACCATATTAAATGTTGATTAATATGGCAAGAGGTGAAGCATAAATAAACTAACTATCTAGGCAATTTAAATGAGGCCGGAACAACAAACAACAATTCCGAACAATCCCCATGTCATTTAGCAATTTTAATGCAAACATCAATTTTAAACATTTAAATGTTGTTATCATGATGTGGATGACATATGCAAGTTTTAAGCAATTTTTATGAAAATGTTGACATGAGCATGTTATGAAGCATTTGTCGCCATGGCGGAAGGAAAAGGGTGCCACGGCAACGAATCCGAAAATGATGCCACGGCAACATATCGGTTCTGATAGCTCACGGAGATACCGGTGCAAAAGAGCAAGTGTGCGGATGTGCGGAACATGCAAAAGATGGTGGGGTGATCCCGGTTACCGGGTTCCCACGGGTCGACGGCATGGCAACCGAGGAGGAACGTGCATGAAGCAAACGGGCATGGTGCAAACATACGGTTCATCTCAGACAACATGCATTCGTACATGGGCGGTCGTCTCGGGGTTATACCTTCGAAGCATGCATTTTCGGAGCGGTTCAAAATCGTCGAGGGAAGTAGTGGTTCACGAGCCGTAGTGGAAGTAGTCGTTCTCGCGACGGTAGTGGAAGTAGTGGTGCACGCGGAGGTAGTCGAACTTGACGGTTCCGTTAGACGGGTCTTCGGCGATGGTAGTGGTACACACGTTCGGGAAGCAGTTTACGGCGTTGGTAGATGTACACGGCAATCGTAGTGGTACTATGCGTCGTCGGACTTGTCGAATCCAAACTCTTCGAGGGCCGTCGTGGTACTTGGCGCTTGCGGTGTGTTGCTTGGGGGCAACCAGGGGTGCTTGGCAGGTTCCCCACGAAGATGCATCGATGGCGCTCGAAGGCAGCAGCGAGGAGGCGAACGAGGCCGCTGGGACTCGAGCGAAGAGTGGCGTGCGGCTGCTGGCGAATGGGATCCAGGCCGACGGGGTCAGGCGAGGCCAAGGCGGCGAGGCGGCCATGGAGGTGGGGCGCAGCATGGCAGTAGAACGGCAACGGCTGCAGGGCGCCGGCGGCGGGTGGACTTGACGACTTCAGTAGGTCCTAGAGGGGTCGCCGGGGCTTGTGTCGTCGGGACCCGAAGGAGGAGGCGAGGCATCGACGGATTCGGGCGGTGAAGGCCGTTCCCGGCGGCGGACTTGACGGATCGAGGCAGGGGAAGGCCCTAGCGACCATGGTGGGGCTTGGCGGACTTGACGCAACTCCGACATCTCCGGGTGATGGACGACATGGAGGAGGAAGGGACGCGCTGGATGTTGCTGCTACTGGCCGGCGAAGGCGAGCTCCGGCGGACGAGGTCGCCGGCCGACGGCAGGGTCGACGGAGACGCCCGGGCACGAGGGACTCCGATCTCGTGGAGAAGGCGCACGGGCACGAGGGGAAGGCAGCGGGGACGAGCTCCTGCGGGGGTTTCGTCCGGCAACGGAGATGCTCCGGCGAGCTTGGGGACAAGTCGCCGAGGGCGAGGCAGGAAGGAAGAAGAGACGCAAGGGGATCGGGGCGAGGCGCTGCTGTTCGCTCTGTCTCTCTCTGGCGGTGCTGGAGGAAGAGATCGAACGAGGGGAGAGGGAGGTGGATCGGGCAAGGGAGCGGCTAGTGTTAGAGCAGGGGGTGCTGGGCCTTGGAGGGGCAAATGGCCGCGGGGGAAGGATGGGCCGGCCTGGGAGGCTGGTTGTGCTCTCTCCCCTTCTTCCTTTATTTTTCTTTAACTGAAAGCATTAGAGAGAAGGAAAAGGTATAGGGGGGTTAGGGAAAAGAATTTGAGCACGAGGACAATTTTCCTGGACTCACAAAAATGTGCTTGATCCAGGAAAAATAGCAGTGGCATGATTGAAAGATAAAAATTCAAATGCATTGAATTTAATTCAAATGATTTGAATAGGAAGTGAGGGTTGGGAAGGTCCAAAAATGTTTGGATTTTTGGTGGAGCTCCGGAAAGTGAAGAAAGAATATATGACAAGGTTGGAGACCAAGAATTAAGATAACAAAGGCATTGGGATAATTTACAAGTGTGTTATGGTGATTTCCAAGATAAAGAAATATTTAATATAGCTCCCTAATATTGGGAGGATATGTTATAAAGAGAAGTCACCATGTGCATTTCCCTTGATTTAAATGGATCGAAGATCCATGCAATTTACTTAGTTGAGTTTTTTTTAAAAATTAATGACATGATGGCATGATGACATGATGCAATGAAAAATAAAAGAGCAAGCACAAAAGAAACACACGGTGATCACGAAAAATATGGAAGTCTTCTGAAGCGTCGGTCTCGGGGCGTTACATTCGTCCATAAATGGTTCGAGGGACTTCAAGTACGATCTACACAGATTCTTCTTCCGCTGCAACTCGAAGTTGGTAACGATCTGATCTAAACCGTTAATGCATCATCATAGTGTTCCTGGTTTTATTGTAGGACAATTTTTTTTGTTTTCTACTATGTTTCCTAACATATACCACGCCCGCTTTATAAAAAACTTGATTGGGGAGCGTATGTCTCGACTACTATAACTTTGCAAATGGAGGAAAAATTTACTAAACAACTAGTAGATATGATCGAGGATGTGCTGCTAAGGCTCACTTAACATGTTAACCCTATCGATTTTATTATACTTGATATGTTTGAAGATGAAAACTTGTCTATTGATCTTGGGAGACCTTTCCTTAGTACCACAACTACAGAAGTGGACTATGATGAACGAAAGGTGGCCTTTAAAGAATCTACAATGAAGAAATTACTAGGGGCTTCCTTAGGAAGTCTGGACAGGCGAAGTACATTCCACCCTCAAGAGAACAAATGAAATATTTCTAAAGAAGAACAAAGCCCTTGGGTGCAATTCAATTGGGTGATACTCTGGACTTGTTTGCATCATAGGGGAAGTGTCATGGCCATTCTCACTCTGTCGGCATACCCCGTGTGTGCTATTGATCGGCATAAAGGGCCCTTGCCATGTGTTAGGGTGAATTGGTACACCCATGTAGAGTTAAATCTATTTGAATAGCTATGTCTGTGGTTATGTACGACTTGGAGATTTTGTACCTGGTCATAGAACAACTTCAACTAATAATTAATAAACCTGCCAACTTACGTGTGAGTGCCTTGGGGATCCTTCCTTGTGGAGTTGTGGGTGATGCGAGGGGGATGCAAGGTAGTGTTATGTTATGGTGTTTATGTTAGATGGCACTGATACGCTCTCTTACCTAATATCTATAGAGACAAGTTGTAGTGTGTCTCTATAGAATTCTAGCGCTTGCTGCCGCTCAAACCACATACCACATCTTTGAAAATGATAGATACTTGGTATAGATCCGATGTAAGTCTTGCGAGTACAACTAAGTACTCGTCTTGCTTTATTTATTCTTTTGACCCAGATGCTGCAAATCGTATGATAGCAACTGGAATAGGTGATCTCTAGCTGTGAAGACGACATTAACGATGGCTATACTAAGCAGTGGTCTGTGCAGGGTCATGAACGCCATATGATTTTCTTTATCCTTCTTAAGGCATTTTTTAAACTTTACCGGTCTAGGTATATTTTTCTTCCGTTGCGAGAGCCGCAACTTGGTCGTGAGACCCTTACAGTTCTTTTGTAGAGTTGTGTTGTGATACATGTCGTTCCAGCTACATAGCATGAATGTTGAGTGTATGGATATAATGTGCAATTGTGTTTGCTTGGCGTCTTGGGTTCAATACTATGCATTTTCTAGCGGAGATGATAGATCTGTAGAGTGTTGGTCCTAGGGCGTTACATTTAGGCTCCGCCGCATACCCCATCACTCGGAGCAGGTAATGCTTGGTTGACCGTAGTCGTAGCACCACCAAAGTCTGTCGTAGCGCTTCATTAACCTCGCCCAGCTTGCAACACCCGGCAGAGAGCTCACAACACACATAGCCTTGGCTGCCAACCGCAACAGCCCTCATCAAGCTCGCAACACATGTCATACTGGTTGCTAGTCATAGTAACAAGGCTCACCCTTTGCATCTCTAGTAGTCAGTGGTCGCAACAAAAGTGGGTTGTTCAATTCTGGATGTCACCAGTCCCAACAAAAATGGCTTGTCGGTACCAGTAAAATGATTCGCCCGTTGTAGCTCGGTGTTGTGCCTGTTGCAGCACGTCGACTTGCTGATGTGCTACAAATACCTTGCTCCAGCATTGGTGATTGACGGTTGCAGCATCGCCGGTCGTCGTCTCTAGCACCGGTGATTGCTGGTGGTAGAACCTGTCGTTTGGGAGGTGTCATCCCTAGCATCAGCGGGCGCCAGCAGCAACACTCGTCGTTGGTGTGGCCTTGTCTCCATTAGATCCTTCGATGGTAGCATCAACGTTGCAGCGCCACGCATCTTCGGCTGTAGCGTGTCACATTTGGGTTGCAACATCAGTAGTCGGTGGAGGCATGTGAGTTTGCATCACTATTGAGGAGCACCCCGTGCAACAACTTCGAGAGGTATGTGGGTGTGCGTGTATGGATTGAGCTCGCAACAAACCCTGTTATGCGCTCGTGGGCATTGGCAAAACGGTGGTGATGACGGGCGGGAGCCGGGAGGTAAAGAGAGAAGAGGAGGGGTGGTGTGATAATCCCCAAGTGCAGGGAATCATCGTAGCAATTCCCAATGGTGGAAGTGATAAGTATGGAGTGTCGAACCCACAAGGAGCTAAAGGTAAGATCAATATTCTCTCAAGTCCTATCTGCCACTGATACGACTCTACGTGCACCAAACATTTGCTTCCAACTAGAACGAGAAATAAAACCACGTTGTGGGTATGAAGAGGATAGCTTTGCATGATATCGGAGAGCTAAAACATAAAAGTAGGTGCTGTTATCATAAAGTTAGAATATATTACTAAATATTATAAGTAGCGAGTGTGGAATAATGATGGATCGGTGTGCGGAATTGTCCTAGGCAATTGTTAACAAGACCGGTGGTCGTCATTGCAATTTCATATGAGGGAGAGGCATAAGCTAACATACTTTCTCTTCTTGGATCATATGCACTTATGATTGGAACTCTAGCAAGCATCGGCAACTACTAAAGATCATTAAGGTAAAACCCAACCATAGCATTATAGCATCAAGTCCCCTTTATCCCATACGCAACAACCCCCTTACTCGGGTTTATGCTTCTGTCACTCAAGCAACCCACTATAAGCGAATCATAAACGTATTGCAACACCCTACAGCGGGAATCCCTCACGCTTGCGCGACACGGAGGGCACAATAGGACAACACCAAAATAAAACATACAACTCGTACCAATCTAGATCATCAATCAACCCAAGGACAAAAGATATCTACTCAAAACATCATAGGATGGCAACACATCATTGGATCATAATATGTGGCATAAAGCACCATGTTCAAGTAGGGATTACAGCGGGGTGCGGGAGAGTGGGCCGCGTAAAATAGATGAGGATGGTGATGATGATGGTGATGTTGATGAAGACGATCACCGCGGCGATGATTCCCCTCCCGATGGCACTCCGGCGCCACCGAGAGAGAGGAGGAGAGGTTCTCCCCCTTGTGCTTCCTCCTCCATGGCCTCCCCCCTAGATGGGGAGAGGTTCTCCCTCTGGTCCTTGGCCTTCATGGCGATGATGGCCCCTCCGGGATCCTCCTCCACGGCCTCCGGTGATGATGGCCCTCTCCGGCAGGGTGCCAGAGAGGGCCTAGATTGATTTCTCGTGGCTACAGAGGCTTGCGGCGGCGGAACTTCCGATCTAGGTTATTTTCTGGGGGTTTCTGTATTTATAGGAATTTTTGGCGTTGGTTTCACGTCAGGGGGGTCTCCGAGTCGTCCACGAGGCAGGGGCCCACACCCAGGGGGGTGGGCGCGCCCCCACCCTCGTGGACATCCCGGGACTCTTCTGGCCCAGCTCTTTTACTCCAGGGGCTTCTTTTGGTCCATAAAAAATCATCAAAAATTGGCACGTCAATTGGACTCCGTTTGGTATTCCTTTTCTGTAAAACTCAAAAACAAGGAAAAAACAGAAACAAGCACTGGGCTCTAGGTTAATAAGTTAGTCCCAAAAATCATATAAATAGCATATAAATGCATATAAAACATCTAAGATGGATAATATAATAGCATGAATACTTCATAAATTATAGATACGTTGGAGACGTATCAGCATCCCCAAGCTTAATTCCTGCTCGTCCTCGAGTAGGTAAATGATAAAAGAAATAATTTCTGAAGTGTGAATGTTAGCAAGTGCATAAGTTTGATCAATGATAATTTCAATCACCTTTTCTAGCATCATTATATGTCATAACAATAGCTCATCTCATAAAACTTTTCATGATCAAGTAACAAGCTATTCACATGTTAAAGTATAGATCATAAACTTTCTTGAAAACTAACAAACAATGCTCTTAGTCATCAAACAATTGCAATTCATCTTATTTTCGGGAAGGGTCTATGTAAGAGCCTTGATTCAGCAAACTCCACATACTCAACTATCATTTAATCTTTCACAAGTGCTAACACTCATGTGATATTTATGGGTTCAAAGTTTTAATCGGACACAGAGAAAGATAGGGGCTTATAGTTTCGCCTCTCAACCTTTTACCTCAAGGGTAATGTCAACAATAATAATTTATGAAAACCTACATCCAAGTGGATATATATCCGGATCGCTCCAACACAAAGTGCTTGCCAAAGGAAAAAGTGTAAAAAGGAAAGGTGATGATCACCATGACTCTTGTATAAGGGTAGAAGATAAAAGTAAAAGATAGGCCCTTCGCAGAGGGAAGCAGAGGTTGTCATGCGCTTTTATTGTTGGATGCACAAAATCTTAATGCAAAATAACGTCACTTTATATTGCCTCTTGTGATAAAGACCTTTATTATGCAGTCCGCCGCTTTTATTTCTTCCCTATCACAAGTTCGTATAAAGCTTATTTTCTTCGCACTAATAGATCATACATATTTAGAGAACAATTTTTATTGCATGCACCGATGACAACTTACTTGAAGGATCTTACTAAATCCATAGGTAGGTATGGTGGACTCTCATGGCAAAATTGGTTTAAGGGATGTTTGGAAGCACAAGTGGTATTTCTACTTGGTGCAAAGAATTTGGCTAGCATGAGAGGGAAAGGCAAGCTCAACATGTTGGATGATCCAAGACAATATAACGTTTCGGATATAGGAAAACATAACCCATTAAGTTGTCTTCCTTGTCCAACATCAACCTTTTAGCATGTCATATTTTAATGAGTGCTCACAATTACAAAAGATGTCCAAGATAGTATATTTATATGTGAAATCTCTCTTCCTTCAATATTCTTTCATGAATTGTTCAAGTGACCAATTATGTGTTTGCTAACCTTCAATAAGTTTACTACCTATACTTATTATGTGTGAAGTCATTACTCCCCATGTTATAAGCATATGAAACATATATAAATTCAGATTTATACTATTCAATTCATTCAACCATTTACTCATAGGATATACGTGAAGCACGTGAGTAAATGACAAACCACTCCAAAAAGATATAAGTGAAGAACACCGAGTAGTCAAATAATTAACTAGCCAAGGGAGGATTCTTTTTCATTCAAGATTTCAGATCCAATGATTTTATTCAAACAACAAGTAAAATTGAAAATACGCACCAAGCAAAACACATATCATGTGATGAATAAAAATATAGCTCCGAGTAAGGTATACCGATAGTTTTGAAGACGAAAGAGGGGATGCCTTCCGGGGCATCCCCAAGCTTAGGCGCTTGAGTCTTCCTTGAATATTAACTTGGGGTGCCTTGGGCATCCCCAAGCTTAGGGTCTTTCCACTCCTTATTCTCCTCATATCGATATCTCACCCAAAGCTTGAAAACTTCAATCACACAAAACTTAACGGAACTTGGCACGTCAATTGGACTCCGTTTGGTATTCCTTTTCTGTAAAACTCAAAAAGAAGGAAAAAACAGACACTGGCACTGGGCTCTAGGTTAATAGGTTAGTCACAAAAATCATATAAAATAGCATATAAATGCATGTAAAACATCTAAGATGGATAATATAATAGCATGAATACTTCATAAATTATAGATACGTTGGTGACGTATCATGGTGTTCGAGAGAGACGTGTCCATGATGGAGTGTTCACTAAAGCCGAGTGCTACTTCTTGAGCTTGCATTGATTTTTCTCTTGAAGAGGAAAGGGTGATGCAGCAAAGTAGAGATAAGTATTTCCCTCAGTTAAGAACCAAGGTATCAATCCAGTAGGAGGCACAAGCAAGTCCCCAATAGATGCACCTGCACAAACTAACAAACACTTGCACACAACGCGAAAATAGGGTTGTCAATCCCTTCACGGTCACTTGAAAGAGTGAGATCTAATAGGAATAGGTATAAAAGTTAAGTAAAAGTGTAAAATAAAGTAAATATAAATAAATTGCAGCAAGGTATTTTTGGATTTTTGGTTTTATAGATCTGAAAATAATATGATGGAAAATAGACCTGGGGGCCATAGGTTTCACTAGAGGTTTCTCTCTTGAAGAAAGCATACGGTAGGTAAACAAATTACTGTTGAGCAATTAATAGAAAAGCGCATAGTTATGACGATATATAAGGCAATGATCATGAATATAGGCATCACACCCGTGACAAGTACACGGACTCCTGCCTGCATCTACTACTATTACTCCACACATCGACCGCTATCCAGCATGCATCTAGTGTATTAGGTTAACAAGAATGGAGTAACGCCTTAAGCAAGATGACATGATGTAGAGGGATAGATCCAATCAATGTGGTAAAACCCCCATCTTTTTATCCTTAATGGCAACAATACAAATACGTGCGTGGCTACCCCTACTGTCACTGGGTGAGGACACCGCAAGATTGAATCCATCACAAAGCACCTCTGCCATTGCAAGAAAAACAAATCTAGTTGGCCAAACCAAATCGATAGACCAGAGAGAAATACAAAGCTATTTTAATTATGCATAAAAGATTTCGGAAAAGACTCAAATAATATTCATAGATAATCTGATCATAAATCCACAATTCAACGGATCTCAACAAACGCACAAAGAAGATTACATCGAATAGATCTCCAAGAACATCGAGGAGAACATTGTATTGAAGATCAAAGAGAGAGAAGAAGCCATCAAGCTACTAGCTATGGACCCTTAGGTCTATGGTAAACTACTCACACATCATCGGAAGGGCAGCAAGGTTCGTGTAGAGGTCCTCCGTGATCGAATCCCCCTCCGGCGGAGTGCCAGAAAAGGCCCCAAGATGGGATCTCACGAGAACAGAAGCTTGCGGCGGCGGAAAAGTATTTTTGGTGTGCCCTCTGACGTAAGGGGAATATTTGGGTATTTATAGAGCAGAGATTAGGGTTAGAAGAGCCCTAGGGCTTGTGGCCCCCTCGTGGGTCTTCTGGCCTCTTCCTGAAGCTTTGTGGTTGTCTTCTGGTCCAAGAAAAATCCTCAAAAAGTTTCGTTCCGTTTGGAGTCCATTCGGTATTTATTTTCTATAAAAGACAAAAACAAGGAAAAAACAACAACTGGCACTAGGCACTAGGTTAATAGTTTAGTCCCAAAAAATGATATAAATAGCATATTAATGCATATAAAACATTCAAGATGGATAATATAATAGCATGGAACAATAAAAGATTATAGATATGTTGGAGACGTATCACCGAGGGAGAAAGATAAAGCGACCCAAGAAGAAAAAAATGGAGGAGGATGAGGGAAAGAAGGGATAAGGATGTGATGGGCGATGATGTGGGGGGCCCACATAGAGGATTTTTCACGGGCGCGAGCGCGAACGATAACAAGGGAGATTGATCGGTCGGTGTCGATCATTTCCCATAATTATAAGTAGTCAGATAGGAAGATTTGTTTTTACGGGAAAGATAAGAAGAGTTGTGTATAGGACTCAATCTTTATTGACGAAAAAAGGGGAAGATGATTGATTTATTTTAGGGAAACATTCCAAATCGGTTGACTGATCTTGCTCGAGATCATTTGCCTTGCGCAGTGGGCTCGCGACTGATGGCCCCACGCACCTCCTGGTGCTGTCTTATCTCATTCACGTGTGGGACACCCTCCTCCAGTCAATTTTTCCAAATGCAATCTCTTTCTCATTAGCTTCCTCCTCCCCGACGCACCACACATTCAGGCTACATCGCGCCGACCTTAGGCCACAAGCAGTCATGGAGGATCCCTACCTCCCGAAGGATCCCTATCTTAGGCCACAAGAAGTTCGCCCTCGCAACAAAGGAATCACTGCAGGCTCGCCAAGATAAGTCACCTCGCACGCGCAGGCGTGAACCTCATAATCAGTGCTTTATCTCTAGCGATCTCGCTCGGGCAAGGAAACTTCCCTTTCAGTCCTTCGGGAGCCACTTGTGCGCCAAAGGGGACCTCCTGAGCATCACGCCTCAGGGACTCTTACCGAACCTCGGGCTGCTCACCTCCTCGCCTTGACCACGGCATCGCGACTAGGCATACCAGCGATGGTCGGAGTTTGCCTGGGGACTGGGTCCTGTCGGCGTAGAGCATTAAGCTACCGCGAGAATGAAAGAGGGGAACCATGCCAAAGCGAGAGGCACAAACACAACATCGATTGGAAATGATAACATTAAAGTGCGAGCATCACGGATTTTACATGCCCCCGCGCGGCCCATCATGATTTTTCGCGCATGAATGAAGCAAAAGGAAAAACCTCCTGAGAGCCATGGCCTTGGCAGCATCGCCAGCGATGTCAGGATGGTGCCGCAC
Source organism: Aegilops tauschii subsp. strangulata (assembly GCF_002575655.3). Taxonomy (NCBI): domain Eukaryota; kingdom Viridiplantae; phylum Streptophyta; class Magnoliopsida; order Poales; family Poaceae; genus Aegilops; species Aegilops tauschii. The sequence goes on from NC_053035.3 coordinate 60,375,865, forward strand.
CTCCCCTAGGCCCAGGCGCGGCGGCGCGGTGGCTCGTAGCTGTCGTCGTCGCTCGAACCTGGTCCGGAGGAAGCGCTGCTGCTGTCGGAGGAGTCGCTGACTCGACCCGCAGGGGAACCGCTGCCTTGACCTCCTCCCATGGGGCAGCACTCCAGGCGTCGGCCGTCCTCTCCGAAGACCTTGAAGAAAAGCGTTGACGCCCTGTCGTACTCGAAGTGGATGGTGTGCCCCCTCCGAGTGACAGGCACGGGCGATTGCGCCCCATCCCCGGGTCATGAAGACGTCGCCAGAGTGGACGTCCTTGACCTCCGCCTCCGAAGCTTGGCTGCAGCAGCAGTCGTGATGCAACCACAGCTCCACAGGCCCCTTTGGCGGTATCTCCCCTGCCAGAGTGTCGGGGGTGTCGTGCGACATATGCCAAAGGATGGCTTACCATGGAGGGGGCTAATAGTACGTCGCCGGTGCCAGGAAATGGGATGAGGCGAAGGCATGCACGCCGTTGAATCTTACCCAGGTTCGGGGCTCTCCTAGGAGATAACACCCCTAGTCCTGCTCTGCGGGGTCTCCGCATGATCACTCAAGCAACAATGGTGGCTACAAGCTTGCTCCTTGAGCTATTTCTCTAGAGGGTGAAGAAGAACAAGTCTAGCCCTAGCTTCCTCTCTCTATATGGGTGTGTGGATGAACTAGAGTCTGAACCCTTTGCATGGGTGCCCTAGGGGGTTTATATAGGCCTACCCCCTAGGGGTACAAAGGTAATCTGGCCGGGTGTAGGGCCCGGCTGTTAGTGTCTACGGTCGCCGGCTTCTCCGCTGGCTGATGGGGCCCGCTGCCTGGCGGGTCCCACCGACTGTCTCGTACTTGGCTGACAGGCCGCACCCGCCGCTCGCGGGTCTGGCTGGCTGCTCAACACTGTAGTGATGCTTGTAATGATGCATGCTTTGTCAGGGGAGGCGTGGCTGCAGTACCGCTGCCTGGCGAGCGATCACTGTAGCCATCCCCCATCTCTTCTGATTAATGGCACACGGACTTTGAGGGAAGGGGAGGGCCTCCTGGTAGGAGTCGACTCCCCTCATGCCGACTGGTCCGTGCTCGCCGCCTTCTGGCTTCTCACTGACAGGTAAGGCCCACCGCTTCGTGGGCCATACCGACAGCCCGTACTAGAGGCATGGCCTTCCCTGCCATAGGTGACGTCGTGGGTGGTGTGGCAACAGTGCCGCGCCGGATGGGAGATCTTCGTTCGGTACGGGGCACTGTGGCCACGCTTGGCCCTGGATTTGGGGGTGGCAGGGCGTGCTGTAGCCATGCCCTGTCTTAACGTATTTATGTGGGCGCAGACTCTGAGGATGCTTGGGGCCGCCTACTAGGGGCCGACCTCTCTGGAGGCCGCCTGCTAGGAACCGGCCCACCTCATGGCCGCCTGCTGAGCCTTGCCGTCTTCTGGCAACCGGCCGCTTGGACCAGTCGGCTGTGAGAAGGTGGCGCTTTGGTTTTTTGAGGGGCGCAGCCGGCCCCAATGTCTTGAAGCGCCATGGGGGGCCGATGAGGCTACCCGTGGCCAATTACTCCGACACAGAGACCGTGGGAGTCGGATCCACGTGCGCGACGCCATTGCTGCCCACACCACGAACTCGCTAGCCGTGTCGTGCGCATGGGCTTGTGGGCGAGGTGGCCGTGCGGCCACCGCTTGTTCACCTCCACGACTCTGTCCCCCCGGCTTCCGTGGCTGCTCCCGAGGGCGGGGCTATGCGCGCGAACATACGCGCGGACCGGGAAGCCCGGTGGAGCGCGTTCATGCCAAGTCCGCGTTGCCATGGGCGCCGCGGTGGCGTCGCGAGGGCGATCTCACCTTTTCTTCGGCGGGAGCAACTCAGGTTCCACCTGAGGTTTTTTTCCTTCTCTGCGGCGAAGAACCTCCTCACTGGCGCCATGGACGCTCTAGCAAGATGGAGGAGCAAAGAAGAAGGAGCAAGAGGCGAGAAGATGAAGATGAGCTGGGGGCTCCTCCCCTCTCCCTTTTATAGCCGGAGGAAGGCTACTCGCCAGCCTCTCACGCTCCAAGCAATGATGGCCTTACTGCATGCGCCAGGCAGTTGTCAAGTCGGGCAGTTGCCGAGGCGGCGTGGGGAAGTGGAGACGCCCACGACCCATCAAGCGCCACACGCCGGCTCGGTCCGCAGGTGATTGGGGCCCGCGGCGCTTCGCCCTTGCCCTTTGGCTTCGCCTCGAAGCCAAGTCCGAGCGTGCCTTGGGCCCGGGGGCTACTATCGGCGTTCTGGGAACTAGGGTACCCAGACTTGCCTGCCTGTAGCCCACGGCGTGGCTCCACCGACGGCCTGGTACGGCCCATATGCGAGACCATCAAAACAAGACCCTCGCAAGGGGCCAAGCCTCGCAAGGCGGGCGACACCAAGACCTCCGGAGGGAGCGGCCTCCTCATGCTGCCTCCTGAGGAGCGGAGATTTCTATGCAGGTGCACAATCTCATGAGGTTGGGATGACACAATCCATGACGACCAAGGCCAGGCGGGCGCCAGCGGGCGCAGAGGAGCCAGTTTCCTCTTTGGTGTTAAGAAGGCAAGCGCAGGCGCGGGGTCCCAAGGAATCAGGCAAAGGTTTCCATTCCCGTGCAACAAGACCAAGACCGCGAGGACGGATGTTATCACCGAGCCCACCGCCGCGTCACGACCAGGAGCTTTGCAGGCAAAGACCACCTTTCGTCAGGATAAGATGTACTACTTGTCCCCTTTCAAATTGGCCACTGTGGAATCCCTTCCCGCCTTCGTTTTGAAGGAAGAGGACCGAGACCACTATAAGTATAGGTTGGCCACCACCGAGAGAGGGATCGGATCCTTTCCACCCTCACCAGAGCAGACATTGCGAGGTTGTTCTTCCCTTGTACTAGTTCATCCTCAACCCCTCGTGAGGCAAATCCTCCACAAAGCAGGTGACAACATCATGTACCTAGGGTAAGGTCTTAGGTCTGACCTAGACACCCTACCTAAGGACACTACCCTAGAGTCAAAGGCCTACAATGTTCAACAGAAGATACCGACTGAAATCCTCATGAAGTGCAATCCACTCGACGAAAGATTCCACTCGGATATCCCAATTCCACTCGACCATGATAACTTCACTCGACCATACAAGAACCCACTCGGAGTACAGAAGGCCTAAAGTCACCCCAGGATGGCAATGTTCAGGCATTCACTCCATCGTCATAAAGATCTTTTATTGCGGGCGTTATCAGTAACGTTCAAGTCATAACTCACATTGAACCCCTGTGTAAGTGAGGGCTGCGAGGGGCCAGGCGCACTCTATATAAGCCACCCCTCCCCTCTGGCACAGGGGTTCGCACCCCCGGTAACATTCGCACACATCCAGTCGACAAGCCTCCGCTGCACCGAGACGTAGGGCTATTACCTTCTCCGAGAGGGGCCTGAACTTGTAAACCTGTGTGTACAACCTCGCCATGGCTAGGACACTGCCCTCTTCTATGTACCCCCTACTCTTACTGTCATACTCGTTCCCATGACAGTTCGCGCCCACCGTGGGGTAGGCGTCTGAGCGACTTCCGGTGAGGTTGCAATTTTCGATCTCCATCAACATGGTTTCCGGTGGTGGTTTGGCCCTGGGTCACGAGATCCGTCTCGGCGCGTTCGTCTTCATCGCCGATGACTCCACCTGGCTCCAAGAAGCTCCCCTCGACGTCGAGGCTCTCCCCATCCGTGGGGCGGCACACTTCTACGCGAGTGCCTGTGGCATCCTCTTGCGGCAGTCGTCGACACAATATCGGCCGGCTTCCGCAACATCTTCGCTCCCCACTGTCCGCCGCCTCAAGCGATCTAGTCGGCCGCGGCTCCAGCGGAGGGTGAAACACGTGGTGGCTCGTCAATCGACCCCCCACAAATCACAGCAATTGAGCCTGATGAATCCCTCTATGGGTTGTTCGATCTGCCGACTGGCCATTCGGATACGCTTTCCGAGTGTGAGAGCAACGATCCCGCGACGGAAGTCCTCATGGTCGACTCCTAGCGCAGTCCGCCTAGGTTCCCTCACGGCGGCGGTGGCGGCGGCGACGCTGGTAGCCTGTCGCACGTTGACAACGAGTACTACCCTCAAGCCCTCACTGTCGAGCAGAGAGAAGAACTGCATCACAGAAACATTTAGGCTCTTCAAACCCCCATCGTTGGGGAGACCTCCGAGGCTCGGGCTTTGGAGGCTGCGCGCTTAGCCACTCTGGCTGAGCGTACGCACTTGGAGAATCTTCAACAAGCGTGATACGTCTCCAACGTATCGATAATTTATGAAGTATTCATGCCATGTTTACTATTGTTTTATATGATTTTGGTATGATTTGATTAGAACTAACCCGGATTGACGCTGTTTTCAGCAGAACTACCGTGGTGTTGTTTTTGGGCAGAAATAAAAGTTCTCGGAATGCGCTGAAAATCAACGGAGAATTTTTCTGGAAAATATAAAAAATACTGGAACAAAAATCTACCAGAGGGGAGTCCCGTGGGCCCCACGAGGGTGGGGGCGCGCCCACCCCCCTGGGCGCGCCCCTGTGCCTCGTGGACTACTCGTGGGGCCCCTTGACTTGTTCTTGACGCCAACCTATTCTATAAATACCCAAACCTCCAGAAATTAACCTAGATCAGAAGTTCCGCCGCCGCAAGCCTCTGTAGCCACCAGAAATCAATCAAGGCCCTCTCTGGCACCTTGCCGGAGGGGGCCGTCATCACCGGAGGCCATGGAGGAGGATCCCGGAGGGGCCATCATCGCCATGAAGGCCAAGGACCAGAGGGAGAACCTCTCCCCATCTAGGGGGGAGGCCATGGAGGAGGAAGCACAAGGGGGAGAACCTCTCCTCCTCTCTCTCGGTGGCGCCGGAGTGCCATCGGGAGGGGAATCATCGTCGCGGTGATTGTCTTCATCAACATCACCATCATCTCTCCCGCACCCCGCTGTAATCCCTACTTGAACATGGTGCTTTATGCCACATATTATGATCCAATGATGTGTTGCCATCCTATGATGTTTTGAGTAGATATCCTTTGTCTTTGGGTTGATTGATGATCTAGATTGGTACGAGTTGTATTATTTATTTTGGTGCTGTCCTATTGTGCCCTCCGTGTCATGCAAGCGTGAGGGATTCCCGCTGTAGGGTGTTGGAATACGTTCATGATTCGCTTATAGTGGGTTGCTTGAGTGACAGAAGTATAAACCCGAGTAAGGGGGTTGTTGCGTATGGGATAAAGGGGACTTGATGCTTTAATGCTATGGTTGGGTTTTACCTTAATGAGCTTTAGTAGTTGCAGATGCTTGCTAGAGTTCCAATCATAAGTGCATATGATCCAAGAAGAGATAGTATGTTAGCTTATGCCTCTCCCTCATATGAAATTGCAATTACGACTATCGGTCTTGTTAACAATTGCCTAGGATAACTCCGCACACTGATCCATCATCATCCACACTCACTATTTATAATATTTAGTAATATATTCTAACTTTATGATAACAACACCTACTTTTATGTTTTAGCTGTCCGATATCATGCAAAGTTATCCTCTTCATACCCACAACGTAGTTTTATTTCTCGTTTCTAGTTGGAAGCAAATGTTCGGTGTATGTAGAGTCGTATTAGTGGCAGATAGTACTTGAGAGAATATTGATCCTACCTTTAGCTCCTTGTGGGTTCGACACTACATACTTATCACTTCCACCTTTGGGAATTGCTACGATGATTCCCTGCACTTGGGGACTATCAAGCTCTTTTCTGGCGCCGTTGCCGGGGAGCAATAGCGTGGGGTTGATATTCTCGTGTGTGCTTGTTTGCTTTCGTCACTAAGTAGATTTTGTTTTTCCTTTTTGTTTCTGTTTAGTTGTGGGTGAAACATACAAAAAAATAAAAGAATGAAAATACAAAAAAAAATTACTTGCCTTTCATGCCTAAAAAGTTTTTCAAAAAGAGAAGTGATTGGAAAGTTATGCATTGAAGAAGTGAGGGTCGACCTTGAGCACTTGTGTTCATGCTCATGGAAACAATGTAGAACATTTCATGGAAGTTTCTCTGTAAATAATTATCTCCTTGTATATATCCATTGTATTATAAAAATAATGTGCCAAGCTTTGGTTTTAGGATGATTAGATTGCTTGTTTACTATGCGCAGAACAAAAACAGAAACTTTGGCTGTAGCGCGTGATTTAATTTTTTACTGGAAGGTCAAATGGGTCTGAAATTTTCTCACATTACTTCTGTACAAATTTTTTAAATTGTCATATTTTTTAGAATTTTTTGGAGTTACAGAAGTTTATTAAACTTCCAGATTACTACAGACTGTCCTGTTTTTGACAGATTCTGTTTTCTATGAGTTGTTCGCTTATTTTGATGAATCTATGGGTAGTGGGTAGTATCGGGCGGGGGGGGGGGGGGGGGAGGGGGGTATGAACCATGGTGAAGTTGGAATACAGTAGATATAGTTCTAATATGAAATTGGAATAAGTTTGCAACAGTACCTAAAGGTAGTGATTTGCTTTATTACACTAATGGATCTCATAAAGTTTTTGTTAAAGTTCCGTGTGGATGAAGTGTTCAAAGATCGAGGAGCTATCAATATGAGAAGAATAAAGAGAGGAAAGAGTTCAAGCTTGGGGATTCCCAAGGCACCCCAAGTAAATATTTCAAAGGATACTCAAGCATCTAAGCTTGGGGATGCCCTGGTTGGCATCCCATCGTTCTTCTACAACAAATATCGGTATACCTCGGTTTTTGTTTTGTTCACATGATTTGTGTCCTTTGTGTTTTTGTTTTTCCTTTAAGAACCATGCTAGTATGAGATAGCCCTTCATTGATTTATATAATACTTCATGTGCTTCTGTCGGTGTACAAAAGTAGGGGCTCTCCTTTTTACCCCTTTACTTGTGCACGGGCAGGCGGATCCGCGCCCACGGCCACACTAAGCAGGGCAGAGGAGGGAAGCCGAATTCACAAAGGAGACCGGAGGCAACGCCAAGACCAAGAAACACAAAAGAGCAAAGGGGCAAGGTGGACTCCCCCGGCAAGACCCTTGCCGGGGCGGCCTCCGCGGCCCCGACAAGAGCCTTGTCGGAGCAGCTTGCCCAACGCTAGCGGGGCACGCCTCCCTTGAGCCCGAGGGTTCCAACGCCGCCAACAACCACAATGGAATCAAGGCTCGGGAGGCACCTCCGTGGTGGCATGCAGATCTTTGTCAAGATCACAAACATACGACATTAGATGAGGATCAGAAGACGACGATCCTTGGCGGGATCCTAGCCGAGGAAATCCACGAGACCCCCGGCAAGACGCTTGCCGGGGAAGACCACAATGCCGCGACAAGACCCTTGCTGGGCCCCCGGCAAGGCCCTTGCCGGAGACACCTACGAGGCAGCAGCAGGGCCCTCGTCTGCCAAGGCTCCACCGTCGTCCCCATGCAGTTGCCAGCTCAACCAGCTGGGCAGGCACCTGCGTGGCGACGAGCGGCCTCCACGACCGACTCAGAAAGCACCTGCGTGGTGACATGCAGATCTTCGTGAAGGCTCCACCACCGCGCCAGCCCAGCAGCCAGCCAATGTGGCGCTATGATGCCTCGTCAGCTCGGACGCGTGTCGAAGCCAGGCGAGGCGGCAACAGATGGAACGAGCTTCCTTGCCGTCCCCGATAAAGCAAGAGGGGCACGTCGGCAGCGCATTAAATGCGTTTGTCCGACGGTGCCAGAGGATAGACTCATCCACTGTAGACCTTTCCACCTCCTGTGTGCCACTGTGGCAACCCCTTTTTCCTATGAAAGGAGGCCCGAGGCGACCAGGGGAAGGATTCGGATCTTTTGAGCTACGAACGCACCATAGCTAGCTCACGAACTCAAGAACACTCAAATACATACACCAAAGCAGGACTAGGGTTTTACGCATCCTCGCGGCCCGAACCTGGGTAAACGATCTTTGTGCTTCCTATCAGACCCGCTCTTTGCACAACCCCGCGCCCGCCAACCATAGAAGGGATCCCAGTGATCCCATAGGTGTCGTTTCCCCGACATCTTTGGCGCGCCAGGTAGGGGGCGCAGTTATGAAAATCCATTCTAGCAGTTAGCCTAGCAGTTCCTCATCGCCATGGCTCTGAGGAAGAAGACGACCAAGCGGGCGGCGTCGCCCGCGGACGCGGTGAACGCCCGCGCAACGACAGAAAAGCTAAGTCACGCGAAATCTTGGCTATTTTCACTTATATAAGGCTGCCTTTCCCGAGAGATCTCGTCCTTTGTACGGGAAACCTGCACACGATGGGACCCTTCCGCTGCTAGCAACGCCTTTGTTTCTGCCTCGAGCCCGCTCGACAGTCCATACGGCCGTGCTAGTAGCGGCAAGGTGGCTTACCCATTGCCAGCAACGCTCTTGTTCTGCTTCGAGTCCGCTCGACAGTTCAAGTGACCGCTCTGGCGGCGGCAAGGTGGCTTGCCCGATAGCAAGCGCCTTTCCAGCAAGGTGCTAAGGATCCGTCCTAAAGCACCACGGCATGGGTTTACGCGCCGGCGGCCTTATCTCAACAAGCGTAGGGTGTGAACATACAAGGGGAGATTTAATGGGAAGGTAGCATGCATAATATCAAAAGTGATGCAGAGTTATATTACATCAATTGTTGTTGCGGTTCTAACTAAAGATAAAAATTATCTTGGTCATGAACCTGCAGCGGCGGTGAGAGACGGGGTGCCTAATCCCGACGCTGGCCCTCTATCCTCTGAATTCCATCGATGCGGCTGATGATGGGATCGATATGATCCTTGAGCACCGTGAGGTCCGCATCCTCCGGCAAGCTCTCCAGCGCGGCATCAAAGTCGAGGTTGGGATTCCAGTGCGCCACCTTGGTGAGGACCTTGGTCATGGCACCCCGGCAAAGCCTCCGGGCCTCATCGGCCAGACAGGCCGCCCGGTTGGAGTGGAGCCGCTCCAGGGCACCAACAACCTTCTCGAAGAACAGGGTCAGGTTGCAGTTGGGGCTCAAGTTCGGCTCCGGGGCGTACCTCACATCCGACATCCCCATAGTTGCCAGCTGCATGGTCGCCCAGTCTGCAACGGTGGCGAGGCGGCTGAGCCATCGGTTTCTCCCTCCACGTATTCCTTGTGGGTGGCGGCATCGTTCCTCCGCAGCTGCTTCTCGGCCTCCAGATCCTTGGTCAGGGTCTCCTCCCGGGCCTTGGCCTCCGACAGCGCTCCCTCGAGGCCCTCCAGCTTCAGCTTGAGGTCTTTGATGGAGTTCTTGGCCTCGGAAAGCTGCTCAGCCTTGCCGAGGACTCCGCCCTGCGCCTCAACCAGAGCGCCGTTGAGCGTGTCCTTCTCCTTGGACAGCTTCAGGACCTGGTCCTTCAGCCCGTCCCGCTCCACCTCCAGCTCCTTCACCCTGCCGACATGGACCAGGGCTTGGGCATCGAGCGCCTCCCTGTGCCTCTGCTCCAGCTCCTGGCTCCACTGCAGGACAAGCTTCTCGACCTCCTCGTCCTTGCCGCGGAGTGTCGCAGCAAGCTTCTCCTCGCGAGCGGCAAGGTCCTCCTCCTGGGAGTTTAGCGCGGCCTGCTGCTGGTGCCGAGCAGCCTCGGCCTGGGCAGCCTGCTACTTCGCCAGTTCCTGGGCCTTCTCGATGTCGCCCTGCTTCATGACGAGCTCCAGGTTGCGCTCGGCCATCATGTCCTGGGTGGCCTTCAAGTCCTTGTGGGCCTGGCAGAACCAAGCCTGCGCCTCAGCGACACGCTCCTCAAGGTCCGCCTCCGCCTTGTCCACCACCGCCATCCTGGACTGGGCCTTGTCCAGGCGGGCGCGGTGAAGCGCCTGGAGCTTCTGGAAGTTGGCAGTCATGGCCTGAAGGAGCCGCTCTTCCTGGGAACCGCTGCCACCAGTGCTGGGCTCATCAACAACTTCAAGCTCGGCGGCGGCGAGCACTTCGTCATCAAACACCTCCCCTCTGCGGGCGCCCCGGTGCTCGCCGTCCCTGGGAGGTGGACGAACAGGTCGTCGCTCACCCTCAGGTACCTGCCCGAGCCAGAGGCAGCGGAGGAGGAAGGTTGGTCGTCGACCGCCCCCTCCTCGGTGGCGGCCTTGCCGGCCTCCCCGGTAGGCCCCTCGCCGGCCTCCTCGGCAGCAGCCTTGTCGGTCTCCTCAGCAGACCCCTTGGCGGCCTCTTCAGCGGCAGTCTTGGCGGCCTCCTCGGCAGCAATCTTGTCGGCCTCGGCCGCGGCGTCCCTGGCGACCTCCTCGATGATGGCGTCAACGTCCTCCGGGTTCACCGGGGAAGGACCTAGACGCCGAGAAGGGGAGTGAGGCGAGGCCAAGACCAAGATTTAAAAGAAGAAAAGACGAAACTGGAATGAACAAGGACAGAAGGTGAATCACTTACCCGTGCCGGGACGGGAAGAAGTAGCCCCTTCCCCGCCAACATCTAGCACCGGGATGGAGCCACCAGCACCTGGGTTCTCCTCCTCCTCCTCTGTGTGCATAGGCTCGACGCTCGGCGCCCTTACTGGGGACGCCCCTCGGGGCGGCGTAGTTGATGGGGGTGGCGTGTTGGGGGTGGCCCCTAGTGGCTCCCCTGCTGCCGTCCTCCTCTTGCAACCATGGCAAGGTCAGCACCAAGGGATCGTGCCCCAGCACGCGTTGAGGGGGGGGTGGTGAACTTACGCTGGGGGCTGCGCCGGGGGCTGTTGTCCGGGCTGCTCACCACCACCAGCGGCGTACTCAAAGTGCCCGCCGGGGGCTGGCCGCCTGTCGAGGCCCTGGCCCTCTTCACCCTCTGGGCCAGCGTCTCCACGTCCCTGCGAAGATGAAAACAGATCAAGATAAGTGGCACAGTCCGAGGAGACGGAGATGACAAAAAAAAGAGCAAGATACTTACTCATCCTCCACCTCCTGTTCTGTTGCCTTCCTCTTCCTCCTTGGGCTGAGGGACCCAAAATCGAAGACGACCTCCGCGTCGGCATCTGCTGGAAGAGGGGCGGAGGGTGGAGTCTGGCCACGCTTGGACGAAGAAGAGGCAGTTGCTTTCTTCTTCGCCACCGCGGCCTTTACCAACTTCCTCGCCGCCGTGGCCCTCGTTTGGCACACGAACGCCTCCTGGGCTTGCCGTGGTTGCACGGCCCTACCGGGCTGAACCGGCTCGCCAGAGATGGCCCGCCGCAGGACTCGCCCTCTCCCCGTGACCGGAGGGTCGACAGTCTCGACCTCCTCCTCCAACGACTCGTCGACCACATCTTCGATGAGAGGGGCCCCAATGCCGGCACTCCTGGCCTCCCCAGCGGACTCCGCCCACTGGGTGAGCTTCTTTTCCTCCGCTGCCGCCGCGGCCTAATCCTCCACGCCGCCGGTGCTGCCGGCCTCCCTAGTGAGCTCCGCCTCCGCCGCCCTGGCGGCGATGTAGTCCATACCTGCCTGGGTGGTGTCCTGGACGAGCAGCGGCTCGTCGCAAACGGACTTCTCCACCAAGGAATCAAAGAACTCCTGCACTTGATCCGCCGGCGGCTCGGCCCAATTTGGGACCAGGCCGTGCGCGTTGAACTCCGGCATCATGGCAATGATGTCGTTTCGGCGCGAGTTATTGCTTAGCGGGACCACCCCCGCCGGCAACCCAAACAAGGGCCCCTTGGCGACCTTGCCGGACTTCGCGGCCTTGCCGGAACGCTCGACCTTGCCGTCGCGGTTCACGTCGAGCTGGAAGAGCCGCTGGCAGAAGTGGGCGTGCCCCATCACCGTGAGGTTGTGGTCCAAGCCGGGGCGAAGCCTCATGATGTCGGCCACATTCGTGAAGAGCCAGGCCGACCTCCCCTTATTGTGCAGCGGAGCGATTCAGCGGCAGATGAAATCTGCCCCAATCATCTCAAGGGTGAGCCCGGCCTCGTTGAGGAGATGAATCCTGGTGGTGGCGACCGTGAGCTTCCCATCGTCGGCGTCGACATCGCCCCAGTCATTTATGTGAACCGGCGGCGCCTGGCGAACCTGGCAGAATTCCTGTGGGTCCTCCTCCTCAATCCAGCACCACCAGCCCCGCCACTCCTCCCACCTCTCCTTCTGAGCGCCCTCTGGGTATGTCCCCTTGGACCTTGGGATCCAGGCGACACAACCAGAGATGGCGCCTCCCTTTTGGATTCGAGGATAAAAGTAGTGGCGGAAGAGCACCGTGTTGGGGAGCACTCAGGCAAAGCCCTCGTAGAGATGCGCAAAAAGAGCCATGCACGCCACGGCATTTGGGGTAAAATCCAGAAGGTGAAAGCCGTAGGTGTGCATGATATCATTGAAGAAATCGGAGAAGGGGGGCAGAGGCCGCAGGAAAAGTAGTCGACGAAGAATGGGTACCGATTCGGGCCGGCTTCGGCGAAAGCAGCAGGGATGACGCGCGTGGCCGGATGCCCCGTCGTCTCCCCCCGTCTTGCACCCCCACAGGTGCTTGAAGTAATCACGAAGATGGACCGCGTCGACCGTCGTGGGGAAGTAGGCGGACTGCGTCTGCTGCACCGCCAACTCGCTCTCCGGCGGCTCCTTCGCCGCGGCGTCCTTGGCCATTCCCTTGCCTTTACTGGTTTTGGGTGCCATGGCGGCTGCGAGAGGCGAAGGGGGGAAGGACGACGAAGACGCAGCGACGGCGAGCAAAGGCAAGAGCTTGAGAGGGAGGAAGAAGGGGACGGCGGCTCCGAGATTGGAGAAAGCACAGAGGGTAAATGAGCAGCGCGCCTGCGGTTATTCCTTTTTATGGGGAAGGCGCGGGCCGCCTCTTTACCATTTACTGTGATGTGATGCATGCGTGCGGGAACCGTCCCATGCATGCCCCCCCACGTCACGCATGACCCTCCATGACGCGTATTCAACGCGGGTCGTGGGGAAGCGCAAGCGAGCGAAAAAGCTACCGCGGTAAAAATCCGCCCCGCCTGCCCGCGCACTGTTCTGGGCCTGGCCCAAAAACGTGTCGCGCTTATGTGTGGCCCAGGCCCGGGGGCTCCTATCGGTGTACAAAAGTAGGGGCTCTCCTTTTTACCCCTTTACTTGTGCACGGGCAGTCGGAGCCGCGCCCACGGCCACACTAAGCAGGACAGAGGAGGGAAGCCGAAGGCACAAAGGCGACCAGAGGCAACGCCAAGACCAAGAAACACAAAAGAGCAAAGGGGCAAGGTGGACTCCCCCGGCAAGACCCTTGCCGGGGCGGCCTCCGCGGCCCCGGCATGAGCCTTGCCTGGGCAGCTTGCCCAACGCCAATGGTGCGTGCCACCCTTGAGCCCGAGGGTTCCAACGCCGCCAACAACCACATTGGAATCAAGGCTCGGTAGGCACCTCAATGATGGCATGCAGATCTTTGTCAAGATCATAAACATACGAGATTAGATGAGGACCAGAAGACGACGATCCTCGGCGGGATCCTAGCCGTGGAAATCCATGAGACCCCCCGGCAAGACGCTTGCCGGGGAAGACCACGATGCCGCGGCAAGCCCCTTGCCGGGGCCCCGGCAAGGCCCTTGCCGGAGACACCTACGGGGCAGCAGCAGGGCCCGCGTTTGCCAAGGCTCCACCGCCGTCCCCACACAGTTGCCAGCTCAACCAGCTGGGCAGGCACCTGCGTGGCGACGAGCGGCCTCCACGGCTGACTCAGCAAGCACCTGTGTGGTGACATGCAGATCTTCGTGAAGGCTCCACCAGCGCGCCAGCCCAGCAGCCAGCCAACGTGGCGCTACGACGCCTCATCAGCTCGGACGCGTGTCGAAGCTAGGCGAGGCGGCGACAGCTGGGACGAGCTTCCTTGCCGTCCCCGATAAAGCAAGAGGGGCACGTCGGCAGCGCATTAAATGCGTTTGTGTGACGGTGCCAGAGGATAGACTCATCCACTGTAGACCTTTCCACCTCCTATGTGCCACTGTGGCAACCCCTTTTTCCTATAAAAGGAGGCCTGAGGCGACCAGGAGAAGGATTCAGATCTTTTGAGCTACCAACGCACCGTAGCTAGCTCACGAACTCAAGAACACTCAAATACATACACCAAAGCAGGACTAGGGTTTTACGCATCCTCGCGGCCCGAACCTGGGTAAACGATCTTTGTGCTTCCTGTCAGACCCGCTCTTTGCACAACCCCGCGCCCGCCAACCGTAGAAGGGGTCCCAGTGATCCCATAGGTGTCGTTTCCCCGACAGCTTCACTTATATCTTTTAAGTATGATCTTATAGAATTGCTCTTTGTCCTTCACTTAAATATTTATAGTATGGTTTTATAGAATGCTTCCTGTGCTTCACTTATATTTTGAGCTTGGATATTGGTTAGTGTATATTAATTGTAGAATGCTCCATGAACTTCACTTATATCTTTTGGAGTATGAATAATACTATCATCTAAAGCGGGTTTGGAAGAGTGTCAACTTTAGGAATTAGTGAACCCACTATCCCGAATGAGAAGAATTTTGCTTATGTGGAGAGCAGAAAATTTTCTATGCTTGCAGATCATGAAAAGAATGCTTTATGTGATAGTTATATTGTTGAATTCATTCATGATGCTACTGAAAATTATTATGAGGGAGGAATATATGCTTGTAGGATTTGCAATAGTATCAAGTTTCCTCTCTATGTGCTTAAAGTTTTGAAGTTATACTTGTTTTGCCTTCCTATGCTAGTTGATTCTTGTCCCTATGAATTATGTGCTCACAAAATCCCTAGGCATAGGAAGTAGGTTAGATTGAAATGTGCTAGTCATATTCTTCATGATGCTCTCTTTATGTTTCAATTCTTATCTTTTATGTGAGCATCATTGAAATCATCTTGCCTAGCTAAAAGGCATTAAAGAAAAGCGCTTGTTGGGAGACAACCCAATATTTACCCTTACTGTTTTTGTGTGTTTACATGATTAAGCTACTGTAGTAATCATGTTTTATAGCTTTTGTTTCAATAAAGTGCCAAGTAAGACCTTTGGGAAGACTTGGGTGAAAGTTAATTTGATCTTGCTGTAAAAAACAGAAACTTTACGCTCACGAGATTAGCTGCCATTTTTTTACATAAGAGTGCTTTTGAGTTGATTATTTTTGCAGAAGATTAATAGAAAAATTCCTCACGTCCACCAATTTATTTCAAATTTTTTGGAGTAGCAGAAGCATGGTTGCTGTTCAGATCATTACAGACTGTTCCGTTTCTCACAGATTATATTTTCATTGCATAGTTTGCTTGTTTTCTAGTTTCTATGGATTATATTTCTCAATAGAAATTGTAGAAATGATATGGTACAGTAGGCATTGTGTGAGAACGATTATGAATATTGTCTTTGATAGTACCAAAGTGAATGGTTTGCTCTTTATCATAGTAACCTATCTCACGAAGTTCCGTTAAGTTTTGTGTGATTGAAGTTTTCAAGCTTTGGGTGAGATATCAATATGAGGAGAATAAAGAGCGGAAAGACCCTAAGCTTGGGGATGCGCAAGGCAAGCCAAGGTAATATTCAAGAAGGACTCAAGCGCCTAAGCTTGGGGATGCCCCAGAAGGCATCCCCTCTTTCGTCTTCAAAACTATCGGTATACCTTACTCGGAGCTATATTTTTATTCGTCACATGATATGTGTTTTGCTTGGAGCGTATTTTCAATTTTACTTGTTGTTTGAATAAAATCATTGGATCTGAAATCTTAAATGAAAAAGAATTCTCCCATGGCTAGTTAATTATTCGACTACTCAGTGTCCTTCACTTATATCTTTTGGAGTAGTTTGTCATTTACTCATGTGCTTCACGTATATCCTATGAGTAAATGGTTGAATGAATTGAATATCATAAATCTGAATTTATATATGTTTCATATGCTTATACCATGGGGAGTAATGACTTCACACAAAATAAGTATAGGTATTAAACTTATTGAAAGTTAGCAAATGCAGAATTGGTCACTTGAACAATTCATGAAAGAATATTGAAGGAAGAGAGATTTCACATATAAATATACTATCTTGGACATCTTTTGTAATTGTGAGCACTCATTAAGATATGACATGCTAAAAGGTTGATGTTGGACAAGGAAGACAACGTAATGGGTTATGTCTTCTTATATCCAAAATAAAGTATATTGTCATGGATCATCCAACATGCTGAGCTTGCCTTTCCCCCTCATGCTAGCCAAATTCTTTGCACCAAGTAGAAATACTACTTGTGCTTACGAATATCCTTAAACCCGGTTTTGCCATGAGAGTCCACCATATCTACCGATGGATTGAGTAAGATCCTTCAAGTAAGTTGTCATTGTTGCATGCAATAAAAATTGCTCTCTAAATATGTATGATCTATTAGTGTGGAGAAAATAAGCTTTATACGATCTTGTGATATGGAAGCAATAAAAGCGACGGACCGCATAATAAAGGTCCCTATCACAAGTGGCAATACAAAGTGACGTTCTTTCGCATTAATATTTTGTGCATCCAACTGTAAAAGCACATGACAACCTTTGCTTCCCTTTGCGAAGGGCCTATCTTTTATTCTTGTCTTATACCTTATACAAGAGTCATGGTGATCCTCACCTTTCCTTTTTACATTTTATCCTTTGGCAAGCACATTGTGTTGCAAAGATCCTGATATATCCAATTGGATGTAAGTTATCATGAACTATTATTGTTGACATTACCCTTGAGGTAAAAGGTTGGGAGGCAAAACTATAAGCCCCTATCTTTCTCTGTGTCCGATTAAAGCCTTGAACCCACAAATATCACGTGAGTGTTAGCAATTGTGAAAGATTAAATGATAGTTGAGTATGTGGAGTTTGCTGAATCGAAGCTCTTACATAGACCCTTCCCGAAAATAAGATGAATTATAATTGTTTGATGACTAAGAGCACGGTTTGTTAGTTTTCAAGAAAGTTTATGATCTATACTTTAACAAGTGAATAGCTTGTTACTAGATCATGAGAAGTTTTATGAGTTGAGCTACTGTTATGATATATAATGATGTTATAAAAAGTGTTTGAATCTATCATTGATCAAACTTAAGAACTTGCTAGCATTCACACTTCATAAATTATTTCTTTTATCATTTACCTACTCGAGGACGAGCAGGAATTAAGCTTGGGGATGCTGATACGTCTCCAACGTATCGATAATTTATGAAGTATTCATGCCATGTTTACTATTGTTTTATATGATTTGATTAGAACTAACCCGGATTGACGTTATTTTCAGCAGAACTACCGTGGTGTTGTTTTTGTGCAGAAATAAAAGTTCTCGGAATGCGCTGAAAATCAACAGAGATTTTTATGGAAAATATAAAAAATACTGGAACGAAGAGTTACCGGAGGGGAGTCCCGTGGGCCCCACGAGGGTGGGGGGCGCGCCCACCCCCCTGGGCGCGCCCTTGTGCCTCGTGGACTACCCGTGGGGCCCCCTAACTTGTTCTCGACGCCAACCTCTCCTATAAATACCCAAACCTCCAGAAATTAACCTAGATCGGAAGTTCCGCCGCCGCAAGGCTCTGTAGCCACGAGAAATCAATCTAGGCCCTCTCTGGCACCCTGCCGGATGGGGCCATCATCACTGGAGGCCATGGAGGAGGATCCCGGAGGGGCCATCATCGCCCTGAAGGCCAAGGACCAGAGGGAGAACCTCTCCCCATCTAGGGGGGAGGCCATGGAGGAGGAAGTACAAGGGGGAGAACCTCTCCTCCTCTCTCTTAGTGGCGCCGGAGTGCCATCGGGAGGGGAATCATCACCGCGGTGATTGTCTTCATCAACATCACCATCATCATCACCATCCTCATCTCTTTTACGCGGTCCACTCTCCCGCACCCCGCTGTAATCCCTACTTGAACATGGTGCTTTATGCCACATATTATGATCCAATGATGTGTTGCCATCCTATGATGTTTTGAGTAGATATCCTTTATCTTTGGGTTGATTGGTGATCTAGATTGGTACGAGTTGTATGTTTTATTTTGGTTCTGTCCTATTGTGCCCTCTGTGTCGTGCAAGCGTGAGGGATTCCCGTTGTAGGGTGTTGCAATACGTTCATGATTCGCTTATAGTGGGCTGCTTGAGTGACATAAGCATAAACCCGAGTAAGGGGGTTGTTGCGTATGGGATAAAGGGGACTTGACGCTTTAATGCTATGGTTGGGTTTTACCTTAATGATCTTTAGTAGTTGCGGATGCTTGCTAGAGTTCCAATCATAAGTGCATATGATCCAAGAAGAGAAAGTATGTTATCTTATGCCTCTCCCTCATATGAAATTGCAATGACGACTACAGGTCTTGTTAACAATTGCCTAGTATAATTCCGCACACCGATCCATCATTATTCCACACTTGCTATTTATAATATTTAGTAATGTATTCTAACTTTATGATAACAACACCTACATTTATGTTTTAGCGCTCCGATATATGCAAAGTTATCCTTTTCATACCCACAACGTAGTTTTATTTCTCGTTTCTAGTTGGAAGCAAACGTTCGGTGTACGTAGAGTCGTATCAGTGGCAGATAGGACTTGAGAGAATATTGATCTTACCTTTAGCTCCTTGTGGGTTCGACACTCCATACTTATCACTTCCACCTTTGGGAATTGCTATGATGATTCCCTGCACTTGGGGATTATCAAAGCGCTCAACGACCTCGCTCGCAAGCAAATTCCAGGTTCCAGTCGACGACCACGACATCTATTTCCGACTGAACCTCGAGAAGAATGTCAAGTATACCGTACTCCAATTCAGAATGTTGTAGCTGCTGCACGTATCGTAGAGTCAATCCAGTTGTCCTGTTCCAAGGCTGGCAGAGGCCTGTAGTAGATTCGGGCGTTGCTCAGAGCGGTCGGGGAGCAAAACTCAGTTGTTTCTCAGTCGTGCAATAGGATTCACAGTAGATATATCATTGCGGACACAGTTCAGTCGGCACACAACCCAAGATCGCCTCCGCGGCATGACGATCGTGGTTATCGCGAAGACCAGTACCTTGGCCGAGGCCGTGGGCAGTTTGATCCTTGATATCACCGTGATGACCACCGTCGAGTGCCTATGCCCCCTCCGAGGGGTGGTTTATATGCGCCCCGGTGGTATGATGATAGGCGGCCGTATGGTGGTGAACAGAGAGTTCCAGTCGACCCAAGAGAGCCTGGGTTCGATGCGAGGTCAGTCCTCATACACGGCCTGCTTGACAGAGGCAGAGCTAACAGAGAAGGGCTCGACGAAGATCGTCCCACTAGAAGCAGGGCGTTTATCTCGGGGCCCGAGTGTTTCAGCGGAGCCATCCGAGCAGCTGAGATCCCGCCCAACTTCAGATTGGCTGTAGGTGTCAGCAAGTTCACCGGTGAGTCGCAGCCAGACACTTGGCTGGAAGATTACCGAGTGGTAGTGCAGATTGGTGGAGGCAATGATGATGTAGCCATGAAGCACTTCCCCTTGATGCTTGAAGGCTCAGCCAGGGCTTGGCTGAATCAGTTGGCCCCTGGAAGCATTTTCTGTTGGGAAGATTTTGCCCGAGTGTTTATCAAAACATTCAAAGGCACCTGCAAGCGACCTGCTGGGCTGACTGAATTGCAACATTGCATCCAGAAGCTGAGTGAAACTTTGAGGGATTTCATCTAGAGATGGACCACCCTTCACCATGTAGTGGAGAATGTGTCAGAGCACCAAGAAGTTTGCGCCTTCAAGGAGGGTGTCACATACAGAGAGCTTATCCTGAAGTTTGGTTGTTCTGGGGACATGTCCTTGAGCCGAATGATGGAGATAGCCACTCGGTATGCAAATGGAGAAGTGGAGGACCGGCTCCCCAATGGTAAAGGGAAAGCAGTCGACCCGGACACTTGGGGCGGGAATCCCAGTAGGAAGCAAAAGCGTAAGGCTGAAGCTGCAGGTCCTGCTGAAGCCGCAGTTCTGAATGCGCAAGGAAAATTTAAAGGAAAGCCCAAGGGACTGTGGGTGCCCAAAAAGGTGAGAGATCAGTCAGGACAGGACGTCCTAGATTTGCCGTGTCATATTCACACGAAGAAGGATGAAGAGGGTACCTTGATTTTTCCCAAGCATACCACTCGACGGTGCAGACTCCTGATCCAGCAGTTCCGAGAGGGTCAGCCCAATGAAAAGGACTCTGATAAGGATAAGAGGAGGAAAAGGATGATGGTTACCCGAAGGTCAATGCTACCTTGGTGATTTTTTATCATGTCGAAAGCAAAAGTTGACTGAAAGTTATTAACAGAGAAGTGAACATGGTTGCTCCGGCAACTACGACGTACCTAAAGTGGTCAAAAACTCCCATTACATTTGACCAATCAGATCACCCAGCGCATGTTGCTACCCCCGAGTGGCAAGCGTTGGTGGTCGACCCAGTCGTTGGGGCGCCCGACTTACAAAAGTTCTTATGGATGGTGGCAGTGGTCTGAACATTCTGTATGCCGAGACACTCCAAGGGATGGGCATTCCGATGTCCAAACTCAGTGAGAGCAACATGCAGTTCCACGGTGTCATCCTAGGGAAGAAAGCAAAGTCACTCGGGTAGATCGCTCTTGATGTGGTTTTTGGGATTCCAAGAATTTCCACAAGGAGAAGTTGACGTTCGATGTAGTAGATTTCCATAGTACCTATCATGCTATCCTGGGCAGGCCCACTGTGGAAACCCGGAATTATCTTCCAGATCCTCCTGTGTTTAATTGTCAACCCCAGGATCATTGTTGACAATGAAATGGTATCATTGCAGAATAGGTAAAAGCATTAAATGTAGTATATTTGTCACAAGACATACATAGTGAAATGTCTCATGACATCTATTACAATCAGAAAACAGCGGAAAGAAAATGCGTAGTGACTCCATCTCAGCCACAGGCAGTCGATGTAGTCCACGTGACCTCACTCCTACGGATCGCCATGGTAGTTGTAGTCGTCACCTTTGTCTTCGTGGAACTCTGTTGTTCAACAAAATTATTGCCATGAGTACATTACGTACTCAACATACCTCCTTCGGAGAAGGTCCTAATAGCTACATGTGGCTTCAAAGGAAGGTTGTTTGGCTCATTTGCATAAAAGCTAATTTTGTTTAAAAAATATAGCAGTTGGATAAAAGCAGTTTTTGATGAAAACCTGTTTTATCTCCAGAATAACTTTCATCAAAGTGAGGATCCTCGAATAACTCACAATCTTCATAGGTTCCAAGAATAGGGGCAAAGAGGGAATAAGCAAGACAGGTCTTGTATGTCATGAAAGATTCATGTGTCGTCCATGACCGTGGACACGGCTATTCGAATAGTTTTACACTCTGCAGAGGTTGTACACTTTACCCACACGACACAATCCCGACTTGTTGCCACTAGCCGTCGCTAGCGTAGTACACCATTTGGTATACCGGCAGGGAGATTGTGACGAGGTCTTTGGACTAGATCCCCCAAAGATGTGACATGCCCACCGGGTCTGGTGCACGGAACTGAGAGTACGTCCTCAAACCGGGCCCCCCATCTGTGCCGAGGATACTCCCCGCAGGGCAGCTATCCCATCTGCGGTACGGCGACATCGACACCTAAGGCTGACTAGCTTACTTGACCAAGCCAGTGCCCATATAGCATGTGGTTGTACTGTTATCACAATCTTCAAATCCAAGACTTATTAGGCCTTATCCTGCACGGACGACTGATTGCCCCCTTCCACTCGTGAAGGGCGGCCAATCGCTCCTTCAATCCTTGATTCAGCTATCGCCCGCACGAGTATTCAGATGGTAAGTTTCACCCAGAGTAGGAGATCAACAAGGGCCAATTGGCCTAGCTCAGCGATAAGTTTCAAGTGTTAATGACTCAAGGTCATTCAACAAAGCACCTATAGGGTAATAAGCATGGCTAAGCATTTCTACTCTACCAGAATACTATAATTCTACTCAGGTGTCAATTGAATAGGCGACAAGCGGATCAAGGTAATGTCTCAATCGACACGCTAGCAACAAGAATTAAAATAGCGTGCATATAGTAACCATAAAACACAATGCAATTTTGTAAACATAGGATAAATATGATCAAAGAAGGAGGCATGCCTTCGTTGTTGAGTCCTTCTTCCGTAATCTGTTCTGTCCATGTCCAACATCGATATCGTCACTCCCTACTTGTCGGAACGATAGCCAAAGAAAAACAATAAATACCAAAGCAAAAGTAAATCCAAATAACATCCAAAACAATTTAAAATTGGATGGATAGCAAGATATTGATCAAGATGGAGACTTCAAAATGAGGTTGATTGGGATGTAAGAGGGATGATTCACTGAAGCGACATGGTTTAGGTTGATACAGCTAAGGAGGGTCGACTATCAAGACTAATGTTCTAATACGAAATATGCTATTGACCACAAGTAGCGCCCACTACACATCATGACTAACTATTAGGAAACTACTATCTAACAAACACAATGGCATCAACACACATGAAAAGGAACCATCCTATGCATTTAACCATACAATTACAACATGACATGATGAAGGTAATAGTTAACCACAAATAGATATTTAGATAGAATCTAAATATTTATAATGGTCAATAGTAGTCAAACATATACATCAACTATATAATAATTCGAAAGGCAATAGTTCTGTAAGACAAACGTACAATCATTACAAACCATACTAGTTAAGCAATCAAACATCACTCAACAACATGAATCCAATTGACCTAGGTCTAACCCTATAACATTATTAATATAAAATAGGATCAACTCTATTATAACAAACCAAGTCATTTGTCAAACAATTAACAAGAAACTATACAAGACATGGAACAGAAGAGTGAACTACTATCAGGCATGATACGATTAAGATTAATAATCAACCACAAGTAAATATTTGGATGAATCCAAATACTTATAATGGTTAACAACAATCAAAGACTAAACATAAATCATAAAAACTATTAGCAAGAATTTCTATAAAAGAAGACAAACCAATACTAATTAAGGTAGAAACTAATTAAACAAGCTAATAATAACACACATCTCACACAATACATGTGAGTATAGATTCATTAGATGTCTAAGAAAATAACACAAACATTACACATACGAGTGATCATGATAAGATCCTAACCTAGAATATGGACTTACTACTAAAGAACAATTAATACTCAAGTAACCACTAGCAATAAGATTACCACTTCATGCTTACATAACAGATCAAACTATGCACACTAAGCATATGAGGAAGATACAACTCAACTAACATGAAAGGTAAACTATCTTAAGCATGTGCTAAACTATCACAACAAGACCCAACACTCCTGAGGCTATCATAAGACCAAAGTGATCATCCATAAGAACGCACAAGAGACTAAGTACTCAATTATAGCACATACACAAAACAAGACATGAAAGATCACTTGCATGAGTGACAACTAGACATATAACAATGCAACAACTAGAATAAAGTAGATATGAAGAAGTCTAGGCATACAACAATGTAATAGTGAGGTAGACTAGATATAACGCTAAGCATGGATGATCATGACACATGATGCCTAACTATGCTACCAGTAGAATACAACTTATAACTACGACATAACCTAGTTGATATCAACTAACATGACTATCAAGAATGGCATTAGCACACAACACTATCATGCTAGTTGTGACTTATAAGCAAAAGGAAAAGCATACTAAGCAGGTAAACATCTAGGTCATGGCATCAATCACATCGAGCAATGTGCTATACTAGCATGAATAACATGAAGACATGTATTTCTAACTAGTACAACCTAGACTTGGTAATACATAACTGGACAACCTAAGCATCATACAACACACGAGTCGTTACACACATGTTATGAAATCAATTTATACAATCCCAACAACATGGCATAGTGATAAACAAATGTAAATGTACACACATGATAGTTACCAAGATGAAATAAACTAAATTCTATTTCACAAGAATAAATTATATATAGCAATACAAAACTAAATGATTGCATGAAGCATCTATCCATGCAATCTTGTATAACACACATTTATAAAATAAGAGGAACAACTAGCCAATAATATTCTATGCTATGAACTACAATGTACTCATATCCAAACAATAAGGCATTTCATTCGACATCTTGCATAAAGAATAATATGCAATAACACGTACTAAAATATATAAACACCTATCGTAGACATGGCATGATTTCAAACCAAACAAACAAACATGAAACATCGACGAAAATGAATATGTAATCAATATCTAAGATATACTCATTCCAAATAAAAATGAAAATAATCAAGACATTAGGTATCGCATAACCACGCAAAGGTTACAATAATTCTACATAAACCTACGCATGGTAATATTTTACAAAAAACATGTACATATGCATATCATAACTATAATCGGTGAAAGAAATAAATCTAACAAGTCCTACATCACACTAAAATTATAAGACGAACAACATACACTCGTAGACATATCATGAACATAATAAAATAACATACTAACAAGTTGACCGATCAAATACTCCACATGGTAGTAATACATAATAACTAATACAAAGGCGTATCTCACTACTTCATGATGCACGGAGTTATCTACACCAAATCATATAAAACTATATTTAAAACTATTGTTACACTTAACAACAACGACTAGATAAAACCTAAACTAAAATCAATTGACCCGACAAGGAAGATTATTCCACCAACGGGCTTCTATGGCCATAGAGAATATTTCCTCTATTGGGAACAAAGTCATACGACGAATAAAAACTGAAGAAATATGTGGATGCCGTTGGATGGCCTCCGATTCATGGACATGGCGTGGTTGATGCGGCCAACAAGAGAAATAGGTCGAACTAGGATGTCTAGGTGATAGATTGAACATGGTTTAGTGCATGTGCAAAAGGAATTGGACAGAAACTCACCGAGCGCGACGAATCGATCCGACGAACTCGATGAACAGTGTAGACGAACATGCTGAATTCTTTGCATGTAGTTGACGGAACGCGTTCCTTCTTCTCTGAATGGATTCGTGGTGTGGAAAGGAAGAACTTGGCGCAAGGGTTTGGATGAAGATGGTCCGAGTCACCGGGATCGAAACCTCGTATTCATGGACAGCAAGAGTTCAAGGAGAAACTTAGAAGCACCGGTAAAGGAGAGGGCAGGGGTTCTTGCGGGAATGGAAGAGGAGGCCGAGGCACACATATATATACTCACGGATTTGTAAACCGTGGAGAATTGAAGGGATTAGAGGAGGGGTGCAAGTGAAGGTACGTTTAAGTGGCAGAACGTTTGTTCTTCTCTGTAGGTGCGTGGGTGGAGGAAGGAGAAGCGATCTAGCGCTGGTGGTGGGAGATGGCTAATATCTTCAGATAGGGAAACGCTAGTAATTAAAGGGAGTAAAGAGGAGGAGGGGTTTCATGCCTGTACGTTTCTAGTTTCCTCTTTCTGTAGATTCTCAACGTACAGAGAAAGGAAGGAAGGAAGGCGCCACCTCACTAGAGAGATGGGCCAGTTTGGCCAGGCCCATGTGGGATAGTGGGAAGAGAAAAGAGGAAAGGCAAAAAACAAAAAAAAACAAAGATGGGCTTGCTCCATTTGGTTGGAGAAAAATAAATAGAGAAGTGAGGAGGCAGATTGGGTTAGGCCCATTCAGTTTGGAAGGCAACCAATGATTTGGGCTGCACGCAAAGAATAGAAAGACTTATGACATGAGGGAGAAAAGAAATGAGTTTCTTTTTATGAAAAAATGGAAAATGAATAGAGGCTCAAACAAAACAGAAACATATGACTTCGGAAAATCCAAAGAATATACACACACGCAGAATTTAATATGCTGAAGGGAGAAAAACAAAACTCAACTAAAAGAGAAGAACAAAACTCAAATTTAAATTTAAGTTCGCATTAGATCAAATTAAATTCTCCAAATTATAAAATTCCAATTTAAGCTTTATTACCAAATAAACAAACAAAATTTTCTTGCCCTGATTTTTGGAAAAGTTTCCCTTAAACATTCCGAGAATTGGGATGTTACACCCGCATATGCACGTTTCATGGCCTGCCCATGTTACGTATATCTCAAGTTGAAGATGCCCGGGCCCAAAGGTGTGATTATAGTCAGTGGGAATAGGCAGAGAGCAGAGGAGTGCCTCCAGAAAGGCTCCAAGATTGCTGATGAGAAAATGGCGCTGGTGGAGCTAGAAGAGTATAAGAAGAATGCCGATCCGAGTGATTTGTTGCGAGCCAAGAAGCCTGCTTCTGAGTCTGCATTTTAGTCGGCCGGTGAGACGAAGCCAGTCCACATTCACCCGGAAGACCCTGTCGGTCTCAAAACCGGCGGATCTCGGGTAGGGGGTCCCGAACTGTGCGTCTAAGGTCGATGGTAACAGGAGACAGGGGACACAATTTTTACCCAGGTTCGGTCCCTCTCTATGGAGGTAATACCCTACTTCCTGCTTGATTGATCTTGATGAATATGAGTATTACAAGAGTTGATCTACCACGAGATCGAGATGGCTAAACCCTAGAAGTCTAGCCCGTATGACTATGGTAATGAGTCTCCCCCTCTCCGGACTAAGTCCTCCGGTTTATATAGACACCGGGAGGATCTAGGGTTACACAAGGTCGGTTACAAAGAAGGGAATCTACATATTCGGCCGCCAAGCTTGCCTTCCATGCCAAGGAGAGTCCCATCCGGACACAGGTGCAGTCTTCGGTCTTCGTATCTTCACAGCCCATCAGTCCGGCCCATGGCTAACAGGCCGGACGCCCGAGGACCCCTTAGTCCAGGACTCCCTCAGTAGCCCCAGAACCAGGCTTCAATGACGAGGTGTTCGGCGCGCAGATTGTCTTCAGCATTGCAAGGCGGGTTCCTCATCTGACGGTTTCCAAGTAATGTATTCGGCTTTTAATTCAATGCCGCACCCCTCGGCTTCTGTGCATCAACAACTTCAGCTTCCACGTGTCGGGCGAATGCGGGCGGTCAGGGTATTTTTTGCAAATAACACCCTAGCCATGCAGGAAAGAGCGTATATTTAAAGAGATTGGGTCTCAGATCCATTCGGCACCACGCGGAGAAAATCCTCAGAGATTGCCAGGAAAGACCACTCCAATATGGCTAGCATTCCCAGCTCCTCCTCCTGTTCCAACCCAGAGAAAGGCGAGTGGGAGAGGTGCTCTGTGTCCCATAGTCAATTGGCGAAGTTGCAAACGCAGGGATTTCTCCCCCTGCGGATCTGGTCCCTGTTCGAGCAGGGCTGGCTTCCTTCAATGGCAAAACCCGGGCGGAGGATTTCCCCAATCCATCTGCGGGGGAACGAGTGTGCTTCGTCCCCTATCTGCTGAGGGGCGTGGGATTTCCATTTCACCCATTCCTCCGAGGGCTTCTGGAGTATTATGGCCTCCAGCTGCACAATTTTACCCCAGCCTCCATCCTGCACATTGCGGGTTATGTCGCTTTATGCGAACTATTCCTGGGTTGTGAGACCCATTTTGATTTGTGGAGAAAGTTGTTTTGTCTTGTCCCGCGCAACCACGAGGGATCGATATTTGAAGTGGGCGGGGCCGAAATATGGCGCATTGCTGAGACCGGATACCTATCCGGCACATCGAAGAAACCTTCCGAAGAGTGGACCTCTGAGTGGTTTTACATTGATGACGTCGTACTTCCAGATCCAGTCCGGAGGGGTCTCCCCGAGTTTACAAGTGTTCCTCTGAAGAAACGCCACAGCTGGCGCCCTCGGAGCCTCGAGGAGGAAGATAGTGCGGAAGTTCGCCAACTCCTGAGCAAGATCAGGACGCTTGCCTAGTCCGGATATACGATAGTCGAAGTGATGGCGACCTCCATAGTACGAGGAGTCCAGCCACTCCAATACAGAGGACTTCCCATGTGGAACTACAATGGGGAAGATGACGCCTCCCGCTGCGGCAGGAAAGGTCCGGACACCCCTGCCGCCCTAGCCAAAATATTGGCCGAACTGTTCAAGGGTGAGGAAGAGGAGTTCCCGCGCATCACGCACAGAGAAGGATATTCCATGTACAGTCCTCCTAGCTGGGTAAGCCCCCAACTCTTCTGCTCTACTCATTCCACTCCCTGAGCTTCGTTCAATGAATATTAACCCGTCCATTTATAATAACACTGGTGAAAGATTTCCTTGGGGCTTTACAGACCTGCCCCGTAGCCCGAGGGCCACAATCGGGACCTTGACGCCGGATTCGAAGAGGATCCGAATATATTCATGGTGCTCGAGAATGGCGTGTTTTACCAGGCGAGCTATGACGGCACAGAAGTGGCCATCATCGCCGATTACCCTGGTCTTCTCCCCGCTTCACACGTAAGTAATCAGGAGACATCTCCCCCGAAAGGATTCCCTCGTTCCGCCTCACCCACCGCACTGTCTCGTGCTTCAAAGGGGAGGCATTCGACATACCGTGCTACTCCAGGAGCGACTCCGAAGAGAGCGGCTCCCGCACCGGGCAAGCCTTCGAAGAGGAAGGCAAACGAAGACACGGTCGGGCCCTCATCAAAGAGGTATGGGTTTGCAAATATATTTGTTTTGATAGTCACATCCAACTGTGACCTTCATGTTCGTCCTGTATCAGGAAAAGAGTTCGCCGGACTGTGTCCGGGAATCCGTCTAGTTATACTCCCAACAGCCGAGATCCAGCCCCAGCCGAAGAGACGGGGGCCGATATGGGAGTGATGTCGGACTGTCCTTCGGCCGAGGGCTCGGAAAATATGTCCGTCACCAACTCGGAAGTGGAGAGCGCCATGAATCATCGGCTCCGGAGGGCCATTTTACGAGACCCCCGCTTTTCGGAAGAGGCATTTAATGCCTTCAGCTCGGCTGATGCATACATCCGAGCTGCTCGAGATGGGCTTGGCAGAGCCACAAAGCAACATTTAAAAGATGTGCAGGTAAGTTTACTGTGTCTGAGTATGGTAACCATATGCCAGTAGCCCCCGAGACTTAAAGTAGTTGGTACAACTGATTTGAGGATCGCTGCACAATCAGGTTCTCTCTGAGAAGAACGAGTTGCTGGCCCAAGAGCTAGAAAAGTGCCGGACGCAGTTAAATGCAGTTACCGCCAAACTGGAAAAATCCAAGAGGGCGTCTTCTGGTAATATTTCCCTCCATCGAGAAACAGTAATTGTATAGCGACTGTGTTAACGCTGCAGCTTCTCTCATAACAGGATCATCAGATCAGCTGGAGGAAAAAGAGTCGAAAAGACTACATGCCGCAGGCGAACGGGTGCTGGCCCGAGTCAGACAGGAGAAAAACAAACTCCAAGATTCAAATACCCAGCTGGGCGAAGAACTGAAAGATGTGCCGGCTCAATTGGCCGACTCCGTAAAGGAGAACAAAAGGCGGCAAGGCGGCATATTCAGTATGTGGCCAAACCTACCTTGTAATAGTTCGGAGACTAAAGGTACTGATAGAGTTTATGTTTGTAGGTATGCTGACAGGCCGTCCTGAAGAGGACATGTCCGGATTCTCGGGCGACTTGCTACAGGAGCTGTCGCGCATGCATGAGCAAGCTCGGTAGGCGATGCGAAGTGTTGCCAAGGCCTTGTGGCCATCTGCCTCTCCCCCAGGGAAAATGGAGGAGCTCCTAGAGCTATTCAAGGGAGCGAGGCGGCGCATTCGATTGTGGAAAATACCGGCCTGCCGGGAAGGTGCGCGAGAGGCCTGGGCCATGGTGAAGACACGGTACACCAAGCTTGATCCGAATCATATGGCTCGGGTCGGACCTCTAGGGTCAGATGGGAAAGATGTTCCCGTTAGTTTGGTATATGACCAAGTAAAGGTAGCCGCCAAGTATTCCCAACAGGATTGTAAGTTAGATAGCCTACTGGACGATATAGAGGAGGAAGTTTTTGAGTCCTAAGTGACTATGTACTTTCCTTTGCATACACAACTCTAGCTGAATTGTAAAATGATTGTCTTGGCCGACCTTTTCACTTCAACCTCTGGACCCGAAGGTGCGGAGTATTTCCGAATACCAAAGCGGCCGAGTAGACCGGGTATGCATGGAAACCAGGCGTAGGTTTCACAGTTGCTTGAACAGACAATTATCCGGCTAGTTATGTTATATTACATTAAGATTGTACGAAACATCTTCCAGAGAGAATAGTTCCGTTAAGGGTTCCTTTCCCTGGGTGTGCATGCGTTAATGCGCATGTCCGAACTATGATTGAAAAATCGTAGTATGTTTTAACTTCTGGGGGTTCACAATGCGAAAAATCATCTTTAATCCATCGACCGAATATTCTCTTAAGAACGCTAGCTTTTGGCTTCACCCAGTCTGAGGTACACATCCGGATGACCCGGCAGTAACAATCGCAGAGGTGCTCCCTTTATGCCCTAGCCGAACTAACGGGAACGTAGCGCATAAGCACAGGAGCCAGGCAACCCAGCTTGGCCAAAACTTAAGTCATATCGATGCATATAATGGTGAAGAAAAGGTACATATGGAAAAAGCGCATATGTAATGAGCTTAATGCTCGGGGAATAATAATAGCAAGCTTCTGGACAAGAAGCCCCCAGGTACAATGGGCGTACATACTTGAAGATGTATGCGCCGGGGGTGTACGGTCTAACCACACGAAAGCTGTAAGGCTGAAGAGAAAAAACGAAAAGAGAGAGAAAAAAGAAAAAAAGTGTTATGGAAACAGCAGGGAGAAGGAGATGAACAAAGAGTTCGGCGCTTTTTAGGCATAGAATCTTCGGAGTCTGGCCGCGTTCCAGGGGTTCGGCTCGAGGCGATTGTCTGATGCATCACGCAGGCGGTATGCTCCTCCGGTGAGAACTTCGTCAATGATGAAGGGACCCTGCCACTTGGGCTTGAGTTTGTCCTTTTTCTTCTCCGACAGGCATAGAACGAGTTCGCCGACGTTATAAGTTTTGGCCCGCACTTCTCTGCTTTGATATCTGTGAGCCTGCTGTTGATAAAATGCGAAATGGGCTTTTGCGACGTTGCGCTCCTCCTCTAGGGCATCTAAGCTGTCCTGCCGACCGAGCTCGGCCTCTCTCTCTTCGTACATGCGCACTCGAGGTGAGTCATGAATAATGTCGCAGGGTAGCACTGCCTCTGCGCCGTCCACCATGAAGAAAGGTGTGTATCCGGTAGTGTGATTGGGCGTGGTCCACAGCCCCCAGAGTACGGAGTCGAGCTCCTCAACCCAGTGCTTGTCTGATTCTTTCAAAGACCGCACTAGCCTTTCGACTTGACAGTTTGTCTGTGGATGATAGACAGAGGCGTAATCGAGCTTGATGCCCAGATTAGCGCACCAGGTTTTCACTTTGTTGGCTGTGAAGTTGGATCCGTTATCAGTGATGATGATGTGTGGAACACCATAACGGTGTACGATGTCGGATATAAAGTCTATTACTGGCCCGGACTCGGCCGTTTTAACTGCTTTGGCCTCTATCCACTTGGTGGATTTATCCACCATGACCAGCAGATATTTTTTATGGCTTCCTCCTTTAAGGGGTCCAACCATATCCAGTCCCCAGACCGCAAAAGGCCAAGTGATGGGGATTGTTTGTAGGGCGGTGGGGGCATATGGCTTTGGTTGGCGAAGAGTTGGCATCCAACGCAACGTTGGACAAGGTCCTGTGCATCCGCTCGGGCCGTTGGCCAATAGAACCCTGTACGGAAGGCCTTGCTAACAAGGGCCCGAGCTGCGGCGTGGTGCCCGCCGAGACCGGCATGAATCTCAGCTAGGAGCTGCCGCCCCTCCTTCTCGGAGATACATCTTTGAAGGACTCCGGTAGCGCTTTTCTTATAGAGCTCTCCATCGTGCACCTTGTAGGCCTTCGAACGCCGGACAATGCGGCGGGCCTCATTCTGCAGGAAGTTCCTTCCTGTTAAGGTAGGCCAGGAAGGGTTCGGTCCATGGGGCAATGACTGCCATGATGAGATGCGCCGACGGTGTTATTTCGTCGGCTGAGCCTCCGATGATATCGGTGTGTTCGGAATCTGGGGTTATGTTCGGATCCGGACTAGTGTTGCCGTTTTCCCCCTGCCACACCACAGATGGCTTAAAAAGCCTTTCCAGGAAGATATTAGGTGGGACGGGTTCGCGATTGGCGCCGATATGAGCAAGAACGTCCGCCGCTTGATTACTTTCTCGAGCCACATGACGGAACTCGAGCCCCTCGAACCGAGCCGACATTTTTATGACGGCATTACGATAAGCTGCCATCTTCGGATCTTTGGCATCAAAGTCTCCATTTATTTGAGATATTGCAAGGTTTGAGTCCCCGCGCACTTCCAGGCATTATATGCCCATGGAGACAGCCATCCGGAGACCATGCAATAAGGCCTAGTATTCGGCTGCGTTGTTGGAGTCTGTGTATAGTATTTGGAGTATGTACTGAACGACGTCTCCAGTAGGGGACGTTAAAGCGACGCCCGCTCCTAGCCCTGCCAGCATTTTGGAGCCATCAAAATACATAACCCAATTGGAATATGTGCCGTACTCTTTAGGGAGTTCGGCCTCTGTCCATTCGGCGACGAAGTCAGCCAGTACTTGGGATTTAATAGCTCGACGTGGTTTGTATGTGATATCAAATGGAAGGAGCTCAATGGCCCATTTGGCAATCCGGCCCGTGGCATCGCGGTTGCTTATTATGTCGTTGAGTGGTACCTCGGAAGCCACCGTGATTGAACACTCTTGGAAGTAGTGTCGTAGCTTTCGGGATGCCATAAAGACCGCGTATGCTATCTTTTGATAATGGGGGTACCGGGATTTGCATGGTGTAAGGACAGTGGATACGTAGTATACTGGCTTCTGAAGCGGGAATTTGTGTCCGTCCTGCTCTCGTGCAATGACGAGCACGACGCTCACCACCTGATGTGTTGCTGATATGTATAATAACATGGGTTCGCCGACGTTTGGCGCGGCCAGGATTGGGTTGCTCGCTAGAAGGGTTTTTTATTTCCTCCAGTCCGGCTGTTGCCGCGTCCGTCCACTCGAAGTGATCGGTTCGCCGTAAAAGGCGATAGAGTGGCAGTGCCTTTTCTCCCAATCTGGAGATAAAGCGGCTTAGAGCTGCCACGCAACCCGCCAGTTTTTGGACTTGTTTGAGGTCCATTGGCGTAGCCAATTGAGACAGAGCTCGAATTTTGGCTGGATTTGCTTCAATTCCTCTATTGGAAACGATGAAGCCCAGCAGTTTTCCAGCGGGGACGCCGAAAACACACTTTTCCTGATTGAGCTTAATGTCATACACGCGGAGGTTGTCGAATGTGAGACGTAAATCGTATATTAGTGTTTTGACGTGTCTAGTTTTGATGACGACCTCGTCCACATAGGCTTCAACTGTCTTGCCGATCTGTTTCTCCAGGCATGTTTGAATCATGCGTTGGTATGTGGCGCCGGCGTTCTTGAGCCCGAAGGGCATGGTGTTGAAGCAGAATGGCCCATACGGGGTAATTAATGCTGTTGCAGCTTGATCGGATTCCTTCATTTTGATTTTATGGTATCCGAAATATGCATCAAGGAAACATAGTGAGTCGTGTCTTGCGGTAGCATCAACGATTTGATCGATGCGGGGGAGGGGGAAGGGATCCTTAGGGCAAGCCTTATTGAGGTCTTTAAAATCGACGCACAGGCGCCAGGATTTGTCCTTCTTTGGTACCATCACCAGGTTTGCCAGCCAGTCCGGGTGTTTTATTTCTCTAATGAATCCGGCCTCAATTAGCATGGCCAGCTCCTCCCCCATAGCTGACGTTTGGGTTCGGAAAAGCGCCGCAGTGCTTGTTTGACTGGTTTGTATCCCTTTAATATATTGAGGCTATGTTTGGCCAGTTCGCGTGGGATTCCAGGCATGTCAGAAGGGTGCCAGGCGAATATATCCCAGTTTTCACGAAGGAAATCCCGTAGCGCGGCGTCGACCGTTGGGTCTAGTTGTGCCCCAATAGATGCTGTCTTCTTGGGGTCCGTTGGGTGGAACTGGAATTTGACTATTTCTTCTGCCGGTTTGAAGGAGGTGGATTTGGGTCGTTTGTCTAAGATGACATCGTCCCTATCCACCATGGAGTGCAGTGCGGTTAATTCCTCGGCCGCGAAGGCTTCAGATAATGCCTCAAGGGCTCGGGATGCGGTTTTGTTTTCTGCGCGGGGTGCTATGTCCGGATCACTCACAAGAGTGATTATGACGTTGGGCCCGGGCATCTTGAGCTTCATGTACCCGTAATGAGGTATAGCTTGGAAGCGTGTAAAAGCATCTTGCCCCAACAGGGCATGATATCCACTGCTGAAAGGGGCCACTTGGAAGGTTATTTCTTCGGACCGATAATTCTCTGGCGTGCCGAATACCACGTCAAGTGTGATTTTCCCACGCACCGCGCCTCCCTATTGGGAATGATTCCTCGGAAGGTCGTGCTGCTTTGCTTGATGCGGCTCCTGTCTATTTCCATTTTGTGGAGTGTATCCTCATAGATGAGGTTTAGTCCGCTGCCGCCGTCCATGAGGACCTTGGTGAGTCGAAAGCCGTCCACGATGGGACTAAGGACTAATGCGGCAGGCGCTCGGGCGGTCCTGTATTTTGGTTCGTCACCGGCATTGAAGGTTATAGCCGTGTCGTTCCAAGGGTTTATCACGGCGATTTGACAGACTTCGGCGAGGTCGCGGAGTGCCCTTTTGCGCTTATTGTTTGAAGCGAATGTCTCGAAGACCGTCAATACTCTGGGGTCGTCGTCTTCTGGAGGGTGTTGCTCTGGGGTGTTTTTGGTAAGGATGTCCTCACCGCTCTTGGCTACCTGCCGGAGTATCCAACATGCTCTAAGGCTGTGGGTTGGTATGGTGTCCGGTGTTGTGTGTAGTTTGCATGGGCCATCGAGCCATCCCTCCAGAACAGTTCCGTGCCGCGTAATGGGTTTATATTTCTTGGCTATTGGACTGGCGTGTCACGAGGATGCGCCCTTTTCGCCTGGACCAGCGGTTGAGTTGGGACCGATGGCTCCCAACAAGCTGCCTGATCTTTGTACTTCTGTACGATAGTTGCCAAGTCAGGGAAGTGTAGTATACGGTGGCGATTAATGGCGTTGAGGATTCCTTCGTTCGTGCAATTGTTGCAGAACACAGATATCGCGTCCTCGTCGTGGCAATC
Source organism: Aegilops tauschii subsp. strangulata (assembly GCF_002575655.3). NCBI lineage: Eukaryota > Viridiplantae > Streptophyta > Magnoliopsida > Poales > Poaceae > Aegilops > Aegilops tauschii. The sequence continues at coordinate 60,410,897 of NC_053035.3, forward strand.
TTTAACCTTGTCCTTGACAAGGAGGAATCTGGCCCAAAAGTGGTGGACCGTTTCCTGAGACTGCTGTTGTATGCTCATGAGAGCGCTTATGTCTGGGTGGGTGGGTGGAATTGGATTCGGACCCTGACCCGATCGATGATCCGGAGTCTGAAGGTTTTCCAGACTTAACAGTCCGGGCTCCGGAGTATCTTCTGGTTGCTTATGCTCGCCGTCCGATTCTATGTTCGGAAGGCCGGTCACCTCCTTTTGCTGGTGGGACCCGGCTCTGTAGGGTCGGTGATCCAGACATAGTCCGTCTTCAGTATAGGGGAAGAGTCCCCGTCTTGCTCCTCGACTACCGCTATCTGGTGGGTGACCGGTGGAGATTTGATTTCTCTTTGGCCGGGTTTAAGCCCGATCCGATCGTAATCTGTGGTGATTCTTAGGGCGGCGATGCGATCAAGGAGCTCGTTTAAAGACGAAAACTCCGCCGGATGCATATGCTTGGAGTGTTTGGAGTCGATACGAAGGGGATTTTCGATGGCCCGAGAGGTCATCGTCGGCTTAACGGCCGAACGGGCGGTCATGGTAAAGCCGCCCAGCCGGAGGGTTTGGCCTGGGGCTAGTTCTCCTCCGGCGGTGATATTGTCTTTAAGGACGAGGCGAGTCATCGATCCTATCATCGACGGCACAGTGGAAGTCTCAATGAAAGCACCAATGTCGGTGTCAAAACCGGCGGATCTTGGGTAGGGGGTCCCGAACTGTGCGTCTAAGCTCGATGGTAACAGGAGACAGGGGACACAATGTTTACCCAGGTTTGGGCCCTCTCTATGGAGGTAATACCCTACTTCCTTCTTGATTGATCTTGATGAATATGAGTATTACAAGAGTTGATCTACCACGAGATCGAGATGGCTAAACCCTAGAAGTCTAGCCCATATGACTATGGTAATGAGTCTCCCCCTCTCCGGACTAAGTCCTCCGGTTTATATAGACACCGGGAGGATCTAGGGTTACACAAGGTCGGTTACAAATAAGGGAATCTACATATTTGGCCACCAAGCTTGCCTTCCATGCCAAGGAGAGTCCCATCCGGACACGGGTGCAGTCTTCGGTCTTCGCGTCTTCACAGCCCATCAGTCCGGCCCATGGCTAACAGACTGGACGCCCGAGGACCCCTTAGTCCAGGACTCCCTCAGACCCCACTGCTGCTCCGACTCACATTTGAACGACACTCCACAGCAAATAGGAAGCCGTGCTCATCCAATTCCTCCATGAGAACTGGGACATCTTTGCATGGAAACCATCAGACATGCAGGTGTACCCAGGGGACTGGCCGAGCACTGTTTGCATGTCGACCCAAAGGCAAAATCTGTCAAAGAGCATCTCCGTCGGTCCGCCATGGAAAAGAGGAAGGGATTGGCGAGGAAGTGGCTCAGCGCCTGGCAGCTGAGTTCATCAGCGAGATTTACCACTCCGAGTGGCTTGCCAACGTTGTCATGGTCCCTAAGAAAGATGATTCACTTTGTATGTGTATTGATTTCAAGCATATCAATCGGGCTTGCCCAAAAGATTATTTTCCTCTCCCCTGCATCGATCAGATTGTCGACTCGACTGCGTGGTGTGAGCGTTTGTCCTTTTTGGATGCATATTCCGGGTACCATTGGATCCAACTGTATGGGCCCGATGAAATAAAACGGCCTTCATCGCCCCATTCGGGTGTTTTTGCTATGTCATCATGCCTTTCGGTCTTAAGAATGCCGGCGCCACATTCATGCGCATGATCCAGAAGTGCCTGCTCACTCAGATCAGTTGGAATGTGGAGGCATACATGGATGATATCATAGTTAAGTCACGCAAGGGTTCTGACCTGCTGACTGACCTCACTGAGACATTTGCCAATCTCAGAAGATGTGACATCAAGCAAAATCCGTCCAAATGCACGTTCGGAGTTCTAGGAGGAAAGTTACTCGGTTTCCTCATTTCCGAACGAGGGATAGATGCAAATCCCGAAAAGATTGGTGCGATTCTCCGAATGAAACGCCCTGTGCATGTGCATGACATGCAGAAGCTCACAGGTTGTCTTGCTACATTAAGTCGATTCATTCCTCGTCTCGGTGAGAAGGCATTGCCCCTTTACGGACTGATGAAGAAGTCTGATACTTTCGAGTGGACTCCTGAGGCTGAAGTAGCGTTTGTAGAGCTCAAAGCCCCGCTTTCCAGCCAGCCGATGCTTGCTGCTCCAGTCAGCAAAGAACCTCTACTACTATATATTGCAGCCACTGGTCAGGTTGTCAGCATAGTGCTCACAGTCGAGCGAGAGGAAGAAGGCAAGGCCTATAAAGTTCAATGCCCAGTGTATTACATTTCTGAAGTCTTGACTCCATCCAAGCAAAGGTATCCACATTACCAGAAGCTTGTCTATGGAATTTATTTGACTACGAAGAAAGTTGCAGATTACTTCCAAGACCACTCGGTTTCAGTCGTTAGCGACGCTCCATTGTCCGAAATCTTGAATAATCGAGATGCAACTGGCCGAGTGGCTAAATGGGCAATAGAACTTCTTCCTCTGGATATCAAGTTTGAAGCAAAGAAGGCAATCAAGTCTCAGGCAATCGCAGATTTCTTGGCCGAGTGCATTGAGCAACAACAGCCGACTCAAGTTCACTCGGAACACTGGACCATGTTCTTTTATGGATCTAAGATGTTAAACGATTCTAGTGCTGGAGTGGTCCTGGTGTCCCCAAGAGGCGACAAACTCAGTTGTGTCCTGCAGATTCATTTTGATTCCTCCAACAATGAAGCTGAGTACGAAGCACTTCTCTATGGGTTACGTATGGCCATCTCACTCGGCGTCCATTGCCTGATGGTTTACGGCGACTCAGATTTGGTAGTTCATCAGGTGATGAAGGAGTGGGATATCAGGAGCCCTGCCATGACTGGATACTACAATGTGGTGAGGAAGTTGGAAAAGAAGTTTGAAGGATTGGAGATCCACCACTACCCCGAATCAAGAATCAAGCAGCTGATGATCTGGTGAAAATAGGTTCCACTCGGAAACCTATTCCCAGTAATGTGTTCTTGGAGCATCTCGATACCCCGTCAGTACAATAGGATCCCTTTACTGAGGAACTTCCCCAACCAATAAGTTCTACCAATCCGACTGAAGTCGAAGTGCCAACAGTTATCGACCTAATTATGGAGATTTTGGTAACCATCCCCGACTGGACAGTGCCATATATTACATATCTGCTCAGACAGGAGCTTCTAGAGGATGAAGTTGAAGCACGTCAGATTGTCCGCAGGTCCAAGGCCTTCACGGTAATCGGTGGACAACTCTACCGAGAAAGTGTTACTAGCGTAGCTCAGCGGTGTATCTCTCCAGAAGAGGGTCGAGTGATCTTGAATGAGATTCACTCGGGAACTAGTGTTCACCATGCGTCTTCCCGGACCATCATGGCCAAACCATACCGAGCAGGATTCTACTAGCCACGGGCCAATGAGGCGGCGAAAGAGATCGTCGACAAGTGCGAAGCTTGCCAGTTTTACTCGAACATATCCCATAAGCCCGCATCTGCTTTGAAAACCATTCCACTCATCTGGCCATTTGCTGTGTGGGGGTTGGACATGATTGGGCCGTTAAGGACCGACAGAAGTGGCTTCACTCATTTGCTCGTGGCAGTCGACAAGTTCACTAAGTGGGTTGAAGCAAAACCTATCAAGAACCTAGACTCAAGCACACCATCAGTTTCATTAAAGAGTTGGTGTTACGATATGGAGTTCCGCACAGCATCATCATAGACAACGACTCAAACTTTGATTCTGATGAGTTCAGAGCATTCTACGCTTCCCAAGGCACTCGGGTCAACTACGCATCCGTTGCGCACCCACAGTCAAATGGGCAAGCTGAAAGAGCAAACAGTTTAATCCTCCAAGGGCTGTAACCCTGATTGATGTGCGACCTTAAGAATGCAGCTGCGGCTTGGGTGACTGATTTGCCATCTGTTTTGTGGGGATTGAGAACAACTCCCAACCGATCGAACCCCTTTCTTCATGGTGTACGGGGCTGAAGCATGCTTCCGAGTGACTTGCTTTACAATGCACCCCGAGTGGAACTTTTCTCAGAAGCTGAGGCAGAACAAGCACGTCGGGATGCCGTAGATCTTCTGGAGGAAGAGCGAGAGATGGCCTTGATCTGGTTGACCATTTATCAGCAAGACCTTCGTCAATTCCACGCCCGAAACGTCAAAGGTCGAGTATTTCATGAAGGAGATCTTGTGCTCTGAGTGGATCAGCAACGACCTCATAAGCTCGCTCCTGCTTGGGAAGGCCCCTTCGTCGTCACCAAGGTGCTCCACAACAGGGCGTATCACCTTTACAACGTAACCAAGAAGAAAGATGAGCCACGCGCTTGGAACGCGGATCTGCTCTGCCGATTTTATACTTAACACTCGGATCGTCGAGGTGTAATAAGAATACCTTCAGTTTGTTTATCAAGACATGATTCCTGCAGTCTCTTAATGATTGTTTTTGCATAAATGTGTGTTCAAATCCCGATGAATCTGCTTCGCCTAAGTTTCAAAAACTACTCCGAGTGGAGAGCAATCCTCCCACTCGGGGGCTTAGCTGCGAATCTGTTTCGCCTAAGATTCAAAAACTACTCCGAGTGGAGAGTAATCCTCCCACTCGGGGGCTTAGCCACGAATCTGTTTCGCCTAAGTTTCAAAAACTACCCCGAGTGGAGAACAATCCTCCCACTCGGGGCTTAGCCACGAACCTATTTCGCCTAAGTTTCAAAAACGACTCCGAGTGGAGAGCAATCCTCCCACTCGGGGGCTTAGCCACGAATATGTTTTGCCTAAGTTTCAAAAACTACTCCGAGTGGAGAGAAATCCTCCCACTCGAGGGCTTAGCTACGAATCTGTTTCACCTAAGTTTCAAAAACTACTTTGAGTGGAGAGTAATCCTCCCACTCGGGGGCTTATCCGCAAACCTGTTTCGCCTAAGTTTCAAAACCTACTCCAAGTGGAGAGCAATCCTTCCACTCGGGGGCTTAGCCGCGAACCTGTTTAGCCTAAGTTTCAAAAACTACTCCGAGTGGAGAGCAATCGTCCCACTCAGGAGCTTAGCCGCGAACCTATTTTGCCTAAGTTTCAAAAACTACTCCGAGTGGAGAGCAATCCTCCCACTCGGGGGCTTAGCGGCAAATCTGTTTCACCTAAGTTTCAAAAACTAGTCCGAGTGGAGAGCAATCCTCCCACTCGGGGGCTTAGCCGCGAACCTGTTTCGCCTAAGTTTCAAAAACTATTCCGAGTGGAGAGCAATCCTCCCACTCGGGGGCTTAGCTGCGACCCCGTACTCGCCTAAGTTTCAAAAATACTTCGAGTGAAGAGCAATCCTCCCACTCGGAGGCTTAGCCGTGAACTAGCTTCGCCTAAGGTAAAAAAATCCAAGCACATTGGAAACGAGAAAATGGCATTCAGATAAAACTATCATGTTCGGATAAATTCAGCAAGGTTCAGAACCGCAAGCAAAAGTACTCGGGCGTCAGGCCCAAAGGAGTTTAACGACTACACAATCACTTGGCATTCCGAGGAAAATGAATTCAAATCATCAAGTTTTTCACTAGCTAGGAGGAGGACTAGCTGGCTCGACGAAGGTGTCCAAGTCAATGCCGTCCGCAATGCGAGTGGCTGCGTCGATGAAGGTCCCCATGAAAGATTGAAACTGAAGCTTCTTGGTATTTGCCAACTGAAGAGCTTTCATCTTTTCTTCCTTGGCGTCCTTGCAATGAACACAGACGAGTGATAGAGCCACGTTGGCACTGCAACGAGCAGCTGACTTTTTCCATGCTTGCACTCGGTTAGGGATTTCATTGGGCCGAGTCATCAGTGACTCGAGGTCAATTTGAAGCACATTTTCTGGCCATAGCTCCTTGTCTATCCGCGGCAGTGCAACCTTCAGCCGAGCAATATAGTCCAAGACGCCAGCAAGGCGACATTCCAGTCGCAGCATGCTCATTGCAACTTCATCTTAGACAGGAGAGTTGATGGGGTCCAATCCCGTTTCGATTCGCCCAGTTTCCTCCTCGAAACTCTGACAGAACTCTGCACAAGGAGAAAAGAAATTAATTAGCGGCAATGTTGTGAAGAAGCTTTTTGGAATCACTCGGATGAAAAAAATACCTTCGAGCATGATGAACATCTTCTTGGCAAGGCCTCCCAAATAAACCTCCAACTCATCTCTCTTTCGAGTGAGATCATCCACCTTGCTAGTCAGGGTCACCTTCTGCTCTCTCAGTTGCGCGGCTTCTTTCTTTGCTTCATCAACAGCAGTCTTCAGATTAGCGTTTTCTTCTTCGAGCTTGCCGACTGAAGCCAACTTTCTCTCAGCCAGTTCAGTCATCTCACGCGCCACCTTCTGCGCCCCACAAGGTCAGTGTCCTTCTTCTCCAATACCTGCTGCATTCTGTCTAAAGAAATAACATTCCTCAGTTGAGCCTGGAGTTGACAGATTTTACTATGCACATCTGTTCGAGTGGAGTCATTCACTCGGTTCAAAGGATGATAAATAGGAAATATCTGAACATGCAGTCAGCGAGTTATTACCTCCCATGGCTGCTACTTCATCTTGAGCAGTCTTCAGGTTCTTCTTGGCAAGCTCCAGGTCAAGCTTGAGTTGGACCTTCTCCTTCTCCAAGGCAGCATACTGGGTCCCAAGTTCACAAGATTTCTGCAATCAACAAAAAGACAAATCAGTCGACGGAAACTTCTGAGTAAAAAAGAGCAAGTTCAAATTGCTATTTTGAAAAAAGTTCTAAGACCACCGCTGAATCAAACATTCGATAGCGGTCTTGGGGACTACACCTAGTGGGTGCACTTAGCATGCCCCCACTGGTTCGATTTCCCACCGGGTGTGGCCTGCCCAACCCAAGTGGAAGAAGCAAAAAAAATCATTTGTTCTCAGACCATCGCCGACTGCCCACAGTCGATAGCGGTCTCGGGGACTACACCCAGTGGGTGCACTTAGCGTGCCCCCACTGGATCAGTTCCCACTCGGTATGGCCTGCCCAGCCCAAGTAGAAGTGCTACAAACAGACATATTCTAAACACCCCGCTGAATCAAACATTCGACGGCGGTCTCGGGGACTACACCCAGTGGGTGCACTCAGCGTGCCCCCACTGAACCAGGATCCCACTCGACATGACCTATCTGACTCGAGTGGAAGAACTACACAAGAAAAGCAAACACCCAGTGGGTGTACAGATGCAAGGCACAGACCCATGATAGATGCACATTAAAGGTTCCAAAACTCTCATCCACGGACATCTTACGAATAATAAAGTAGCAGTTTTTAGATAGCATATCCTAACAGAGCAAGGGTCAAGCTGAAAAGCCAATCATAAATCAACTTACAATCCCACTTACTCGGACATTGGTCTGGAGGGTAGAACTGGCGTCGTAAGCGGCCTTGTTTGTCTCATACACCACTTTCAGTCGGTCCATCATCAGACCAGCCTGGATCATTGCTTCCTTGGTGGCTCCTATATGGTCCTCCAGGACATGATGTAGAACAAACGGAGTTGACGATGGAGTCGATGACGCAGCTGGTGGGGTCGGAGCCTCGGGTTGTGCAGTCGGACCAGAAGTCTAGACAGTCGACGCTGAGGGTTGGTCAGTCGACAGAGGAATGATAACCCACAAGTATAGGGTATTGCAACAGTCTTCGAGGGTAGAGTATTCAACCCAAATTTATTGATTCGACACAAGGGGAGCCAAAGAATATTCTTGGGTATTAGCAACTGAGTTGTCAATTCAACCACACCTGAAAGACTTAATATCTAGCAAAGTATTTAGTAGCAAAGTAGTATGGAAGTAACGATAACGGTGGCAAAAGTAACAGTAGCAGTTTTGTAGCAATCATAACAGTGGCAACGGAAAAGTAAAGTAGCAAAGATCAATATGTGAAAAGCTCGTAGGCAATGGATCAATGATGGATAATTATCTCGGATGGCATTCATCATGCAACGGTTATAACATAGGGTGACACAGAACTAGCTCCAATTCATCAATATAATGTAGGCATGTATTCCGAATATAGTCATACGTGCTTACGGAAAAGAACTTGCATGCCATCTTTTGTCCTACCCTCCCGTGGCAGCGGGGTCCTATTGGAAACTAAGGGATATTAAGTCCTCCTTTTAATAGAGTACCGGACCAAAGCATTAGCACTTAGTGAATACATGAACTCCTCAAACTACGGACATCACCGGGAGTGGTCCCGACTATTGTCACTCCGGGGTTGCCGGATCATAACACGTAGTAGGTGACTATTGACTTGCAAGATAGGATCAAGAACACAGATATATTCATGAAAACATAATAGGTTCGGATCTGAAATCATGGCACTCGAGCCCTAGTGACAAGCATTAAGCATAGCAAAGTCATAACAACATCAATCTTAGAACATAGTGGATACTAGGGATCAAACCATAACAAAACTAACTCGATTACATGGTAAATCACATCCAACCCATCACGGTCAAGCAAGCCTGATACGTCTCCAACGTATCTATAATTTTTGATTGTTCCATGCTATTATATTATCTGTTCTGGATGTTTTATATGCATTAATATGCTATTTTATATGATTTTTGGGACTAACCTATTAACCTAGAGCCCAGTGCCAGTTTCTATTTTATTCCTTGTTTTAGAGTTTCGCAAAAAAGGAATACCAAACGGAGTCCAAATGGAATAAAACTTTCGCGATGATTTTCTTGGAACAGAAGACACCCAGAAGACTTGGAGTGCAAGTCAGAAGAGCCACGAGCCGGCCACAAGGGTGGAGGGCGAGCCCAGGGAGGTAAGGCGCGCTCCTCGACCTTGTGGGCCCCTCGGTGACCTCCTAACCTAAATCTTCCTCCTATATATTCTCAAATACCCCAAAAACTTCGAGGGGAGCCACGGAACCACTTTTCCACCGCTGCAACCTTCTGTACCCGTGAGATCCCATCTAGGGGCCTTTTCCGACATCCTGCCGAAGGGGGATTCGACCACGGAGGGCTTCTACATCAACACCATTCCCTCTTCGATGAAGCGTGAGTAGTTTACCACAGACCTACGAGTCCATAGCTAGTAGCTAGATGGCTTCTTCTCTCTCTTTGATTCTCAATACAAAGTCCTCCTCGATGTTCTTGCAGATCTATTTGACGTAATACTCTTTTGCGGTGTGTTTGCCGAGATCCGATGAATCGTGGATTTATGATCAGCTTATCTATGAATATTATTTGAATCTCCTCTGAATTCTTTTATGCATGATTTGATATCTTTGCAAGTCTCTTCGAACTATCGATTTGGTTTGGCCAAGTAGATTGGTTTTTCTTGCAATGGGAGAAGTGCTTAGCTTTGGGTTCAATCTTGCGGTGCTAGATCCTAGTGACAGAAGTGAACCGACACATATTGTATTATTTCCATCGAGGATAAAAAGATGGGGTTTTCATCATATTGCTTGAGTTAATTCCTCTACATCATGCCCATCTTGCTTAAGGCATTACTCCATTCTTTATGAACTTAATACTCTAGATGCATGCTGGATAGCGGTCGATGTGTGGAGTAATAGTAGTAGATGCAGAATCGTTTCAGTCTATTTGACACGGACGTGATGCCTATATTCATGATCATTGCCTTAGATATCGTCATAACTTTGCGCTTTTCTATCAATTGCTCGGCAGTAATTTGTTCACCCACCGTAATAATTTCTATCTTGAGAGAAGCCTCTAGTGAAACTTATGGCCCCCGGGTCTATTTTCCATATTATAAGTTTCCGATCTACAATTCTAGTTTCCTATTTACTTTCTTTGCTATTTTTTACTTTCTGTTCCATAGACCCAAAACACCAAAAATATTACTTTACCGTTTATCCATCTATATCAGATCTCACTTTGCAAATAACCGTGAAGGGATTGACAACCCCTTTATTGCGTTGGGTGCAAGTTGGTGTTTGTTTGTGCAGGTATTCGGTGGCTTGTTGCGTTGTCTCCTAATGGATTGATACCTTGGTTCTCAAAAGCTAAGGGAAATACTTACTCTACTTTGCTGCATCACCCTTTCCTCTTCGAGGAAAAAACCAACACAAGCTCAAGAGGTAGCAGGAAGAATTTTTGGCGCCATTGCCGGGGAGATCTACGCCAAGCCGAGACATACCAAGTACCCATCATAAACTCTCATCCCTCTAATTTCATTATTTGCCATTCGCCTCTCGTTTTCCTCTTCCCCACTTCTTAAACGATTTTCAAAAAGATTCGCCTTTTCTTAGCCCCTCCTCCGTTCATATTCTACGTTTGCTTTTTGTGTGCTCGTATGTTGGATTGCTTGCTTTGTCACGATGGCTCAAGATAATACCAAATTGTGTGACTTTTCTAATACCAACAACAATGATTTTATTAGTACTTCGATTGCTCCCGATGCTAATGCGGAATCTTGTGAAATTAATACCGCTTTGCTGAATCTTGTTATGAAAGATCAATTTTTCGGCCTTCCCAATGAAGTTGCCGCAGCCCATCTTAATAATTTTGTTGATTTGTGTGATATGCAAAAGAAAAAAGATGTGGATAATGATACTGTTAAATTGAAGCTATTTCCGTTCTCGCTTAGGGATCACACTAAAACTTGGTTTTCATCTTTGCCTAAAAATAGTATTTATTCATGGAACAAGTGTAAAGATGCTTTTATTTCCAAGTATTTTCCTCCCGCTAAGATCTCCCTTAGGAACGATATTATGAATTTTAAGCAACTTGATCATGAACATGTTGCAGAATCTTGGAGAGGATGAAATTAATGATTACAAATTGCCCCACGCATGGTTTCAATTTGTGGATGATTATACAAAAAATTATGCCGGATTGAATTTTGCTTCTAGAAACCTTTTAGATTCGGCCGCGGGAGGTACTTTTATGGAAATTACTTTAGGAGATGCTACTAAACTCCTAGAGAATATTATGGTTAATTATTCTCAATGGCATACCGAAAGATCTTCCACTAGTAAAAAAGTGCATGCGATTGAAGAGATTAATGTTTTGAGTGGAAAGATGGATGAGCTCATGAAATTATTTGCTAGCAAGAGTGCTCCTATTGATCGTAATGATATTCCTTTGTCTAATTTGATTGAAAATAATAATAATCATGGATGTGAATTTTGTTGGTAGGAACAATTTTGGTAATAACGTGTGTAGAGGTAATCTTAACCCTAGGCCTTTTCTTAGTAATTCCTCTAATAATTATGGTAATTCCTACAAAAATTCTTATGGAAATTACAATAAGATGCCCTCTGAATTTGAGAATAGTGTTAAAGAATTTATTAGTTCGCAAAAGAATTTCAATGCTTTGATTGAAGAAAAATTGCTTAAGATTGATGATTTGGCTAGGAACGTGGATATAATTTCTCTTGATGTTGATTCTTTGAAACTTAGATCTATTCCACCTAAGCATGATATCAATGATTCTCTCAAAGCCATGAGAATTTCCATTGATGAGTGCAAAGAAAGAACCGCTAAGATGCGTGCTAAAAAAGATTGGTTTATAAAAGCGTGTTCTTCTAGTTTCCGTGAAAATAGTGATGAAGATCTTAAAGTGATTGATGTGACTCCTATTGAATCTTTGTTTTCCAATGTGAATCTTGGTAATGATGGGACTGGAGATGATTCAACTTTAGTTAGAAGGCGTCCCAATGATTCGGAGTTTTTAGATCTTGATGCAAAAATTGATAAAAGTGGGATTGGAGAGGTCAAAACTTTAGGTACCAATGAACCCACTCTTTGGATTTCAAGGAATTTAATTATGATAATTGTTCTTTAATAGATTGTATTTCCTTGTTGCAATCCATGTCGAATTCTCCTCATGCTTATAATCAAAACAAAGCTTTTACTAAACATATCGTTGATGCTATGATGCAATCTTCTGAAGAAAAGCTTGAATTGGAAGCTTCTATCCCTAGAAAACTTTATGATGAGTGGAAACCTACTATCAAGATTAATATTAAATATTATGAATGCTATGCTTTGTGTGATTTTGGTGCTAGTGTTTCCATGATTCCAAAAACTTTATGTGATGTGTTAGGTTTCCGTAAATTTGATGATTGTTCCTTAAATTTGCATCTTGCGGATTCCACTATTAAGAAACCTATGGGAAGGATTAATGACGTTATTATTGTTGTTGCAAAATAGGAATTATGTGCCCGTAGATTTCATTATTCTTGATATAGATTGCAATCCTACATGTCCTATTATTCTTGGTAGACCTTTCCTTAGAACGATTGGTGCAATTATTGCTACGAAAGAAGGAAACATTAGATTTCAATTTGCGTTAAGGAAAGGCATGGAACACTTCCCAAGAAATAAAATAAAATTTCCTTATGAATCAATTATGAGAGCCACTTATGGATTGCATGCCAAAGATGATAAAACTTAGATCTATTCGTTTTTATGCCTAGCTAAGGGCGCTAAACAATAGCGCTTCTTGGGAGGCAACCCAATTTTATTTTTATTTTTTATTTTTAGGTTCTGTTTTGCAATAAATATTTCATCTAGCCTCTGTTTATATGTGGTTTTGTGTTTTAATTAGTGTTTGTGCCAAGTAAGACCTTTGGGATAGTCTACGGTGATAGTTGATTTGATCTTGCTGAAAAACAGAAACTTTTGCGCTCACGAAAACAATTCTAATTTTTAGCTGAAGAGTGCTTTTTAGTTGATACTTTTTGCAGAAGATTAATAGAAAAAATTTCTAGGACTTCCTAATTTCTCAGGATTTTTAGTGTTACAGAAGTATTCAAAATATCCAGATTTCTACAGACTGTTCTGTTTTTGACAGATTCTGTTTTTCGCGTGTTGTTTGCTTATTTTGATGAATGTATGGCTAGTATCGGGGGGTGTGAACCATGGAAAAGTTGGAATACAGTAGATATTACACCAATATAAATAAATAATGAGTTCGCAACAGTACCAAAAGTGGTGATATATTTTCTTATACTAATAGAGCTTACGAGATTTTCTGTTGAAGTTTTATGTTGTGAAGTTTCAAGTTTTGGGTAAGGATTTGATGGAGTATGGAATAAGGAGTGGCAAGAGCCTAAGCTTGGGGATTCCCAAGTCACCCCAAGGTAATATTCAAGGAGGCCAAAGAGCCTAAGCTTGGGGATGCCCCGGGAAGGCATCCCCTCTTTCGTCTTCGTCTATCGGTAACTTTACTTGAGGCTGTATTTTTATTCACCACATGATATGTGTTTTGCTTGGAGCGTCTTGTATGATTTGAGTCTTTAGTTTTTGGTTTGACACAATCATCCTTGCTGTACACACCTTTTGGGAGAGACACGCATGAATCGTGATTTATTAGAATACTCTATGTGATTCACTTATATCTTTTGAGCTAGGCAACTTTGCTCCAGTGCTTTACTTATATCTTTTTAGAGCGTGGGGGTGGTTTTATTTTATAGAAATTGATGAACTCTCGTACTTCACTTATATTATTTTGAGAGTCTTTAAAAACAACATGGTAATTTGCTTTGGATATAAAATTAGTCCTAATATGATAGACATCCAAGAGGGATATAATAAAAACTTTCATATAAAGTACATTGAATACTATGAGAAGTTTGATTCCTTGTGATTGTTTTGAGATATGAAGATGGTGATATTAGAGTCATGCTAGTGAGTAGTTGTGAATTTGAGAAGTACTTGTGTTAAGGTTTGTGAGTCCCGTAGCATGCACGTATGGTGAACCGTTATGTAACAAAGTCGGAGCATGAGATATTTTTTGATTGTCTTCCTTATGAGTGGCGGTCGGGGACGAGCGATGGTCTTTTCCTACCAATCTATCCCCCTAGGAGCATGTGTGTAGTACTTTGTTTCGATGACTAATAGATTTTTGCAATAAGTATGTTAGTTCTTTATGACTAATGTTGAGTCCATGGATTACAAGCACTCTCTCCTTTCCGCCATTGCTAGCCTCTCTTGTACCGCGCAACTTTCGCCAGTGCTATAAACCCACCATATACCTTCCTCAAAACAGCCACCATACCTACCTATTATGGCATTTCCATAGCCATTCCGAGATATATTGCCATGCAACTTTCCACCGTTCTGTTTATTATGACAGGCATCATCATTGTCATATTGCTTTGCATGATCATGTAGTTGACATCGTATTTGTGGCAAAGCCACTGTACATAATTCTTTCATATATGTCGCTCTTGATTCATTGCACATCCCGGTACATCGCCGGAGGCATTCACATAGAGTCAAATTTTTGTTCTAGTATCGAGTTGTAATTTTTGAGTTGTAAGTAAATTGAAGTGTGATGATCTTCATTATTAGAGCATTGTCCCATGTGAGGAAATAAAAAAAGGGAGAGAAAGGCCAAATAAAAAAAGGTCCAAAAAAGGGAGAAAAAGAAAAAAAATGAGAGAAAAATAGAGAAGGGACAATGTTACTATCCTTTTGCCACACTTGTGCTTCAAACTAGCATCATGATCTTCATGATAGAGAGTCTCCTATATTGTCATTTTCATATACTAGTGGGAATTTTTCATTATAGAACTTGGCTTGTATATTCCAATGATGGGCTTCCTCAAAATGCCCTAGGTCTTCATGAGCAAGCAAGTTGGATGCACACCCACTTAGTTTTATTTTTGAGCTTTCATAAACTTATAGCTCTAGTGCATCCGTTCCATGGCAATCCCTACTCACTCACATTGATATCTATTAATGGGCATCTCCATAGCCTGTTGATATGCCTAGTTGATGTGAGACAATCTCCTTCTTTTTGCCTTCTCCACAACCACCGTCTATTCCACCTATAGTGTTATGTCCATGGCTCACGCTCATGTATTGCGTGAAAGTTGAAAAGGTTTGAGAACGTCAAAAGTATGAAACAATTGCTTGGCTTGTCATAGGGGTTGTGCATGATTTGACTATTTTGTGTGATGAATATGGAGCATAGCCAGACTATATGATTTTGTAGGGATAAGCTTTCTTTGGCCATGTTATTTTGAGAAGACATAATTATTTTGTTAGTATGCTTGAAGTATTATTGTTTTTATGTCAATATTAAACTTTTGTTTTGAATCATACGGATGTGAACATTCATGCCAAAATAAAGAGAATTACATGAATAAATATGATAGGTAGCATTCCACGTCAAAAATTCTGTTTTTATCATTTACCTATTCGAGGACGAGCAGGAATTAAGCTTGGGGATGCCTGATACGTCTCCAAGGTATCTATAATTTTTGATTGTTCCATGCTATTATATTATCTGTTTTGGATGTTTTATATGCATTAATATGCTATTTTATATGATTTTTGGGACTAACCTATTAACCTAGAGCCCAGTGGCAGTTTCTGTTTTTTCCTTATTTTAGAGTTTCACGGAAAAGGAATACCAAACGGAGTCCAAACGGAATAAAACTTTCGTGGTGATTTTTCTTGTTCCAGAAGACACCCAGGAGACTTGGAGTACAAGTCAGAAGAGCCATGAGGCGGCCACAAGGGTGGAGGGCACGCCCAGGGGGGTAGGGTGTGCCCCCGACCTTGTGGGCCCCTCGGTGACCCCTGACCTAGATCTTCCTCCTATATATTCTCAAATACTCCAAAAACTTCGAGGGGAACCACGAAACCACTTTTCCACTGCCGCAACCTTCTGTACCCGTGAGATCCCATCTAGGGGCGTTTTCTGGCATCCCCAGAGGGGGATTCGGTCACGGAGGGCTTCTACATCAACACCATTGCCTCTCCGATGAAGCGTGAGTAGTTTACCACAGACCTACGGGTCCATAGATAGTAGCTAGATGGCTTCTTCTCTCTCTTTGATTCTCACTACAAAGTTCTCCTTGATGTTCTTGGAGATCTATTGGATGTAATACTCTTTTGCGGTGTGTTTGCGGAGATCTGATGAATTGTGGATTTATGATCATCCTATCTATGAATATTATTTGAATCTCCTCTGAATTCTTCTATGCATGATTTGATATCTTTGCAAGTATCTTTGAACTATCGATTTGGTTTGGCCAAGTAGATTGGTTTCTCTTGCAATGGGGGAAGTGCTTAGCTTTGGGTTCAATCTTGTGGTGCTCGATCCTAGTGACAGAAGGGGAACCGACACGTATTGTTGATGTCTACTACGCAACTTTATTCTTGTAGACACGTGTTGGGCCTCCAAGCGCAGAGTTTTGTAGGACAGTAGCAATTTTCCCTCAAGTGGATGACCTAAGGTTTATCAATCCGTGAGAGGTGTAGTATGAAGGTGGTCTCTCTCAAACAAGTCTGCAACCAAATACAATAAATCTCTTGTGTCCCCAACACACCCAATACAATGGCAAATTGTATAGGTGCACTAGTTCGGCGAAGAGATGGTGATAAAAGTGTAATATGAATGGTAGAAATATGTTTTTATAATCTGAATAAATAAAAACAGCAAGGTAACAAATAGTAAACGGGCACAAAAACGGTATTGCAATGCTTGAAAATGAGGCCTAGGGTCCGGACTTTCATTAGTGCAACCACTCAACAATGGTAACATAGTTGGATCATATGATTATCCCTCAAAGTGCAATGAAGAATCACTCCCGAGTTCCTATTAGCGGAGAACAAAAGATAGAAATTGTTTGTAGGGTACGAAACCACCTCAAAGCTATTCTTTCTATTCGATCTATTCAAGAGTTCGTACTAAAATAACACAAAGCTATTCTTTCCGTTCGATCTATCCTTGAGTTCGTACTAAAATAACACCAAAGCAAATTCATATTCATAATACTCAATCCACACAAAGAACTACAAGGAGATCCCAAAGTTTCTATCGGAGAAAAGATAATAAAAACGTGCATCAACCGCTATGCATAGATTACCCCAGTGTCACTGCGGGAATCCGCAAGTTGAGTGCCATAACGTATATCAAGTGAATCAATATGATACCCCATTATCACCTCAAGTATTCATACCGCAAGACATACATCATGTGTTCCCAAATCTGAACATTCAATCTGACACGACAAAACTTCAAAGGGTAAAGATTCAATTCATCACAACAAGATTATAGAGGGGAGACAAATCATCTGATCCATCTATGTTAACACGGCCCATGATATAGATCACGAGAGAGAGAGAGAGAGATTAAACACATAGCTACTGGTACAAACCCTCAGCCCCGAGGGTGGACTACTCCCTTCTCATCATGGTGGCCGCCGGGATGATGAAGATGGTCACCGGAGATGATTCCCCCCTCTGGCAGGGTGCCGGAACAGGGTCTAGATTGGTTTTCGGTGGCTACAGAGGCCTGTTGCGGCGGAACTTCTGATCTAGGTTAACCCCGAGGGGTTTCGGAATATTCGGGAATTTATAGTGCAAAGAAGGGGTACGGGAGGCCACCGAGGTGAGCACAACCCACCTGGGCGCGCCTGGGCCCCCAGGCGCACCCTGGTGGGTTGTGCCCCCCTCGGGGCACCCCCAGGTGCCGCTCTGGCCCATCTTGGGTGTTCTGGTCCATAAAAAATCTCCAAGAAGTTTCATGGTGTTTGGACTCCGTTTGATATTGATTTCCTGCGATGTAAAAAACATGCAAAAAACAGCAACTGGCACTTGGCACTATGTCAATAGGTTAGTCCCAAAAATTGATATAAAATGATTATAAAACATCCAAGAATGATAATATAACAGCATGGAACAATAAAAAATTATAGATACGTTGGAGAAGTATCAGCATCCCTAAGCTTAATTACTGCTCGTCCTCGAGTAGGTAAATGATAAAAACAGAATTTTTGATGTGGAATGCTGCCTAACATGTCATATTATAAGTTTTTTCTTTATAGCATGGACATTTGGACTTTTATATTGTTCAGAGGAATAGTCTAGTTTTGACATGATAATTTAGATACTCAAGCATATCAACAAGCAACCATGTCTTTCAAAATATCAACGCTAAAATAAGCTATCCCTAGCCCATCATGCTCATTCATTGATCCATTCATAAAACACACTCGCATATTAGCTACACCCAATGCTCAAGTACGATCATAGTGCCCCCTAGTTGGTGCTTTTTTAAGAGAAGATGGAGACTCAAATTAACGATAAAAATTGCATAAAGTAAAAGAAAGGCCTTTTGCAGAGGGAAGTAGGGATTTGTAGAGGTGCCAGAGCTCAAAGCAAAAATTTAGAGATAAAACATTTTGAGAGCTATACTTTTCCCATCAACGAAAACGACTTAGAGCTCCCAACACTTCGCATGCTAGATATACCATATGCGGTTCCCAAACAGAAAATAAAGTTTATTCCTTTTTCCACCATACTTTCACTTTCCATGGCTAACCGTATCCACGGGTGCCCTCCATACCAACACTTTCCGACGAATTTATTATTTGATAACATAAAGTAAATTCATTTTTCATTTTGGGATTGGGCATCCCTAATACCTTTGCCTTACTCTCGTGCAATGACAAGTGAATAAACACTCATCATGAGAATAACACATCTAGCATGGAAAATATTGGCCACCCCTCACCGCCTCGCGAGCGGTACGAGCACACAAAAGAGAAATTTATTTTGAGAATTAGAGATGGCACATACAAATTTTCTTAGAACGGCAAAATAATACTGCATATAGGTAGGTATAGTGGAATCATGTGGCAAAACTAAGGATTTTGGATGCACAAGTAGTGATCATAATTAGTGCAAAATGAAGGCTAGCAAAAGATTGAGAAGCGACCAACCAAGAAACAAATAATCTCATAAGCGAGCATTGAGCATAATTAACACCGAATAATGCACCACAAGTAGGATGTAATTTCATTTCATAACTATTGACTTTCGTGCTTGCATAGGGAATCACAAACCTTAACACCAATATTCCTACTAAAACATAATTACTCATCAACATGACTCACATATCACATCATCATATCTCAAGACTATTACAAGGAATCAAGTTTATTTTGTCCAATGATCTTCACGAAAGTTTTTATTATATCTTTCTTGGATATCTATCAGTTTGGAACTAATTTTCATGTGTTGCTTTTGATAAGCTCATACAAATATAAGTGAAGATCATGAGCATAATATTTATTTCTCTCAAATTAATTTAAGTGAAGCAAGAGATAATTTCTTCAAAAATACTAAAGCACACCGTGCTCAAAAAGATATAAGTGAAGCACTAGAGCAATTCCATATAAAAGAGCTTCGTTGACGGGATGTGAATGCCGCTTACTTAGCCTCCCTGACAACTATTTGAGGACTCTATTTTATTTAAAAAACTCTCAGATCTAAGTATTTTATTAAAACAGAAAGCAAAATGAAAATAAAATAACATTATAAGAATAGCACAACTCATGTGAAGAAGCAAAAACTTAGGCTCAACCGATACTAACCGATAATTGTTGATGAAGAAAGGTGGGATGCCTACCGGGGCATCCCCAAGCTTAGATGCTTGAGACTTCTTGAAATATTATCTTGGGGTGCCTTGGGCATCCCCAAGCTTTAGCTTTCGTGTCTCCTTAATTCCTCTCATATCACGGTTTTCCTAAATCTCAAAAGCTTCATCCACACAAAACTCAACAAGAACTCGTGAGATAAGTTAGTATAAACTAATGCAAAAACCTTATCATTATCTAATGTAGAAAATCACTAAAGTTATTATTCAACATTGCATACTAAATGCCTCTGCATATTTAATACTCCTATCCTCTAATGGGATCATTAAACAAGCAAACATATGCAAACAATGCAAACTTAACAGCAATCTGCCAAAACAGTACAGTCTGTAAAGAATGCAAGAGTATCAATACTTATTAAACTCCGAAAATTATGAAAATTTTACCACACTGTAGAAAATTTA
This sequence comes from Aegilops tauschii subsp. strangulata, assembly GCF_002575655.3. Classification (NCBI taxonomy): domain Eukaryota; kingdom Viridiplantae; phylum Streptophyta; class Magnoliopsida; order Poales; family Poaceae; genus Aegilops; species Aegilops tauschii. The sequence goes on from NC_053035.3 coordinate 60,430,748, forward strand.
TCAGAGCTTATTATGCAAAAAGTTTCAACATTTAATCACATTCTGAATTTTCTAGGGATTTTCTGCAACAGCGGTAAACTTTCTGTTTTCAAACAGCAACATGTAGACTTGTAAAATAAGCATAGTAAAGTCTATCAATGCCATTTTTATTGATATAAAAGATGAAAACATTATTCTAAATAACATCAAGCAAATCCTAACAAAATAAATTGACGCTCCAAGCAAAACACATATCATGTGACGAATGAAAACATAGCTCCAAGTGAGGTTACCGGTAATGTTGGAGACGAAAGAGGGGATGCCTTCCGGGGCATCCCCAAGCTTAGTTGCTTGGATCTTCCTTGAATATCACCTTGGGGTGCCTTGCTCATCCCCAAGATTAGGGTCTTGTCACTACTTATTCTCCTCATATCAACATCTCACCCAAAACTTGAAAACTTCAATCACACAAAACTTAACGGAACTTCGTGAGATAGGTTAGTATGAGAAAGAGCAAACCATTCCACTTTTGGCACTGACAAAGACAATATTCGTAATTGTTCTCAAACAATGCCTACTGTATCATATAATTTCCACAATTTATATTGAGCAATATATGCCATGGAAACTAGAAAACAAGCAAACTATGCATTGATAACAGAATCTGTCAAAAACAGAACAGTCTGTAATGATCTGGATAACTACCATACTTCTGCTATCGAAAAATTATGAAAAATTAGGACCACGTGAGAAATTTGTATATTAATCTTCTTCAAAAAGAATCAAATCAAAAGCACTCTTCTGTTAAAAATAAGAATTATTTTTGTGAGTGCAAAAGTTTCTGTTTTTCAGCAAGATCAAATCAACTATCACCCAACATGATCCCAAAGGCTTTACTTGGCAATTTATTGAAACAAAAGCAATAAAACCTGATCAATACAGTAGCATAATCATGTGAACACACAAAAACAGTAGGTAAAAGTGTTGGGTTGTCTCCCAACAAGCGCTTTTCTTTACTTCCTTTTAAGCTAGGCATGATGATTTCAATGATGCTCACATAAAAGATAAGAATTGAAACATAAAGAGAGCATCATGGAGCATATTACTAGCACATTTAAATCTAACCCTCTTCCTATGCATAGGGATTTTGTTAGCAAACAACTTATGGGAACAAGAATCAACTAGCATAGGAAGGCACAACAAGCATAACTTCAAAACTCGATATTATTGCAATTCCTACAAGCATAAGTTCCTCCCTCATAATAATTTTCAGTAGCATCATGAAGAAATTCAACAATATAACCATCACATAAAGCATTCTTTTCATAACAGAAAAGCATAGAAAACTTTCTACTCTCCACATAAGCAAATTTCTTCTCATCAATAGTACTGGGAGCAAACTCAACAAAATAACTATCATAGGAGTGAAAATTGAAATCATGATGACAAGTTTCATGGTTATCATTATCAAATATAGCATACATGTCATCACCATAATCATCGTAGATAGCAACTTTGTTCTCATAATAATCAATTGAAACCTCTTCCGAAATAGTGGATTCATCACTAAATAAAGTCATGACCTCTCCAAATCCACTTTCATAATTATTACAATAAGATTCAACACCCCCCAAAATAGTGGGATCATTAGTACCTAGAGTTGACACTCTTCCAAACCCACTTTCATCAATATAATCATCATAAATAGGAGCCATGCTTCCATCATAATAAATTTCCTCATCAAAAGTTGGGGGAGTAAAAATATCATCTTCATTAAATATAGCATCCCCAAGCTTGTAGCTTTGCGTATCATTAGCATCATGGATATTCAAAGAATTCATACTGACAACATTGCAATCATGCTCATTATTCAAATATTTTGTGCCAAACATTTATTGACTTCTTCTTCTAACAATCGAGCACAATTTTCTGAACCATCATTTTAAAGAAAGATATTATAAAGGTGATAAATAATATGATGCAACCTCAATTCCATTTTTTTGTAGTTTTCTTTTATGAACCAAACTAGTGATAAAACAAGAAACTAAAAGATTCGATTGCAAGATCTAAAGATATACCTTCAAGCACTCACCACCCCGGCAACGGCGCCAGAAAAGAGCTTGATGTCTACTATGCAACTTTATTCTTGTAGACACATGTTGGGCCTCCAAGCGCAGAGTTTTGTAGGACAGTAGAAATTTTCCCTCAAGTGGATGACCTAAGGTTTATCAATCCGTGAGAGGTGTAGGATGAATATGGTCTCTCTCAAACAAGCCTGCAACCAAACACAAGAAATCTCTTGTATCCCCAACACACCCAATACAATGGCAAATTGTATATGTGCACTATTTCGGTGAAGAGATGGTGATAAAAGTGTAATATGAATGGTATAAATATGTTTTTATAATTTGAATAAATAAAAACATTAAGGTAACAAATAGTAAACGGGCAAAAAACGGTATTACAATGGTTGAAAATGAGGCCTAGGGTCCGTACTTTCACTAGTGCAACCTCTCAACAATGCTAACATAGTTGGGTCATACGATTATCCCTTAAAGTGCAATGAAGAATCACTCCCGAGTTCCTATTAGCGGAGAACAAAAGATAGAAATTGTTTGTAGGGTATGAAACCACCTCAAAGCTATTCTTTCCGTTCGATCTATTCAAGAGTTCATACTAAAATAACACAAAGCTATTCTTTCCATTCGATCTATCCTAGAGTTCGTACTAAAATAACACCAAAGCAAATTCATATTCATAATACTCAATCCACACAAAGAACTACAAGGAGACCCCAAAGTCTCTATCAGAGAAAAGATAATAAAAACATGCATCAACCCCTATGCATAGATTACCCCAATGTCACCGCAGGAATCCGCAAGTTGAGTGCCATAACATATATCAAGTGAATCAATATGATACCCCATTATCACCTCAAGTATTCATATCGCAAGACATACATCATGTGTTCCCAAATATGAAGATTCAATCCGACATGACAAAACTTCAAAGGGTAAAGATTCAATTCATCACAACAAGAGTATACAGGGGAGAAACATCATATGATACATCTATGTTAACAAAGCCCATGATATAGATCACGAGAGAGAGAGAGAGAGAGAGAGATTAAACACATAGCTACTGGTACAAACCATCAGCCCTGAGGGTGGACTACTCCCTCCTCATCGTGGTGGCCACCTGGATGATGAAGATGGCCACTGGAGATGATTCCCCCCTCCGGCAGGGTGCCGGAACAGGGTCTAGATTGGTTTTCGGTGGCTACAGAGGCCTGCGGCGGCGGAACTTCTAATCTAGGTTAACCCCGAGGAGTTTCGGAATATTTGGGAATTTATAGTGCAAAGAAGGGGTACGGGAGGCCACCGAGGTGAGCACAACCCACCTTGGTGCACCTGGGCCCCCAGCGCACCCTGGTGGGTTGTGCCCCCCTCGGGGCACCCCCTGAGGTGCTGCTCTGGCCCATCTTCGGTGTTCTGGTCTGAAAAATTCTCCAAAAAGTTTCGCGGTGTTTGGACTCCGTTTGATATTGATTTCCTGCGATGTAAAAAACATGCAAAAAAGAGCAACTGGCACTTGGCAGTATGTCAATATGTTAGTTCCAAAATATGATATAAAATGACTATAAAATAATTATAGAACATCCAAGAATGATAATATAATAGCATGGAACAATCAAAAATTATAGATAAGTTGGAGACGTATCAATTGTTTTGTTGCCATCGAGGATAAAAAGATGGGCTTTCATCATATTGCTTGTGTTAATTCCTCTACATCATGTCATCTTGCTTAAGGCGTTACTCCATTCTTTATGAACTTAATACTCTAGATGCATGCTGGATAGCGGTCGATGTGTGGAGTAATAGTAGTAGATGCAGAATCGTTTCGGTCTACTTGACATGGACGTGATGCCTATATTCATGATCATTGCCTTAGATATCGTCATAACTTTCAGCTTTTCTATCAATTGCTCGGCAGTAATTTGTTCACCCACCATAATAATTTCTATCTTGAGAGAAGCCTCTAGTGAAACCTATGGCCCCCGGGTCTATTTTCCATCTTATAAGTTTCCGGTCTACAATTCTAGTTTCCTATTTACTTTCTTTGCTTTCCGTTCTGTTCCATAAACCCAAAATACCAAAAATATTACTTTATCGTTTATCCATCTATACCAGATCTCATTTTGCAAATAACCGTGAAGGGATTGACGGTGGATTCCCCTCTCCGGAGCCCCGAACGGACTCCAGATCTGCCCTCTCGAGGAAGAACAGGGCTTGGCGGCGGCTTCATATCATAAAACGTGATGAATCATTCTCTCTAATTTTTTTCTCCCCGAACGTGAATATATGGAGTTGGAGTGAGGTCGGTGGAGGTCCGGGGGCCCACAAGGTCGGAGGGCACGCCCCGGGGGGTGGCGCACCCCCCACTCTTGTGACTAGGGTGTGGGCCCCCTTCACTTGATTCTTTCGCCAATATTTTTAATTAATTCCAAAAGTTATCTCCGTGAAGTTTTAGGTCATTCTGAGTACTTTTTATTCTGCACAAAAATAACACCATGGCAGTTCTGCTGAAAACAGCGTCAGTCCGGGTTAGTTCCATTCAAATCATGCAAGTTAGAGTCCAAAACAAGGGCAAATAGTTTGGAAAAGTAGATACGACGGAGACGTATCAACTCCCACTACAAAAAAATACACTTCCGTGATGATACGTGTTTGTCACAGTAGGTCGCGTTTTCTGTCATGCATCTACATCCATGACAAATTTATGACAGAATCAAGATAGTCATACCTGTGCTATCGTAGAAGTGTTCCATGACATTGCCAAAATTATCATCACGGAAGTGTCCACTTCCATGATGATAAATCGCGCGTCACAGAAGTGCTTTCGTCAAGGGTGACCGACACGTGGCATCCACCGTAACGGAACACCGTTAAGCTATCGGGTCGGGTTTTGGATCTGATAACCCATTAACAGCCCCGACCAATGGGGATTTTCCATGTGTAAAATCATCATTGGCTGGAGGAAACACGTGTCGGCTCATCGTTGGGACAGATGTCATCCACTCATTGGACGGAAGGCGCCTATGATACGTCGACACGTGGCATGGCCCAACAGAGGCCCATTCCTGTGAAAAGGCCGGCCCGTTTGACTTGGTCAAGAGGTGGCGGGCCGGCCCATGGAAAGCCTGTTAACGGCCTGTTCACATATAGCCCATTTACAGCCCGCTAACCCAAGGCCCGTTACGCCCTATCCGAATTAGGCCTAGTAGCGTCATCTGGGCCATGCAATATGATTCCAGCCCGTTTTCACTTCTGGCGCATGTATGGCCCATGACGTCTTTCGGCCCATATGAGGCCCTATGTAACTCTTGGCCTATTAACGGCCCATGGTGAAACTGACCCGTAATGAACAGTGTATCACTTTACACCCATTAACGGCCCGTGGTGAAACTGGCCCGTAATGAACAGTGTATCACTTTATACCCATTAACGGCCCGTTATTCCGTTGGGCCGTTTCCTGCCCATGTTATCTTTCGGCCTTCTCAGAGCCCATTTATTCTTGGGCTCATTTCCAGCATTCGTTTACTTACGGCCCGTTACTGTCATTTTCTGCTTGTGGGCCAAATTCAGCCCGTGGTTACAGTCGGCCCGTTTGTGGTCCGTTAATATGTTGGGCCGTTTTCATAGCGTCATCAAATACGGCCTATTAACGATGGCCCATTATGGTCGGCCCATGAACGGACGATTCCAACTCTAGCCGGTTTACGGCCATAATGCGGTCTGTTTGGCCCATGTTTGGCCAATCGATCATATGGCCTGTATAAGGCCCATTGATGATACGGCCCGCAGAAGGCCCATTGTTTCTACGGCCCATAGAAGGCCCATTGTTTCTACGGCCCGTAGAAGGCCCACTGTTTCTACGGCCAGTAGGAGGCCCAGTGTCACTACAGTAAATATTAGCCCATGGTTATTGGGGCCTAGTTTTAAAAAATAGGTTATTGCAGCCACTAGCTAACCGCGGAAAAAGAACTGCAATGACTACAAGCAAACAAATAAACAAGACAACAAGGAAATAAATAAGCAAGCAACTAACGCTAGGCTATCACGGCTATTACACATATTACATCCACTGGGCATCAAAGTTCGCCACCAGTGCAAATATAGGGAACAAAGCAGCATATCATATACACTGGTTGTCAAAGTTGGTGACCAGCGCAAATAAACGCCGCAGCAAAACAAATCCAGAACTGAAACCACTTCAGAAGATCTCAAGAAACAATATCCTGGGTACCCATAATGCTGGCAAGATGCTTAGCAAGCTTATTACTTTCTCTTGTTTGGCCCTTAAATCCTCCAGCGCTTGCTGCTGCACCAGAAAATATGCATCTGAATTCTGCAGGGACTTCCTCAGTCCTTCAGCTTCCTGTCGCAGCACATCTGATCGATGTCTTTCAACTTGAAGTTGAGACTCAAGAAGACGAACTGATTCAGGCAGCGAGTTCGAAGAGCTTGTGCCAGCAGTAGTGGCCAGTAACTCAAACACTACATCAAGACAGGACTTTTGGGTTCCCTCACTGTCGTCAAGATAGTTTTTATCAGCTTTCTTGGAGACCAACAGGGATGTCTCACTATCTTGAACCTTATCTGCATTACTTCCTTTACCATTGGATAACGCGGTACTGTTCTCCAATATTTTGTCCGCATTCTAAAAGAGAAACAAGCAGACACATCACATGTTTACCATGTTGTATATGAAACTCATTTTGGTAAATGAGTTCAGTAGTAAAGTGGACAGGATAACAGCATGAAACAAACATATATCTATGTACCATGGTCACTTTATGGTCTATATCATTCTAGTTTTTGTTGCCAAATCAAGATAGAGACACAGTTCAAATAATATTTGTTCAAGACAAAGGAGAATAGACAGAATATAAGTGTGGGTATCTATAGAGCAATAACAACACTTGTAATGTGCATGACATGAGAACATAACTATTTATTCAATTGAAACTGAAATCAACATAGAGCAGGTTACAACAGCAAACCAGTTAAAGAAACAGGTTTAAAACATACCTGTTGCACCATTGGAGTTTAATTCCATCCTTCAAAATTGAAAATAGTTGGTATGAGTAAATACAGTAATGCAAGAGCAAAGGAGTATGAACCATAGCTACAGAACCTGAGCTGAGAACAAATCTTCTTCTCCTTTAAGCGTTGAGTTGGGATTCGGAGTGGTGGTCCTCGTGCTTTGGGCACTGCAGTTCCCTTACTAACTGCTCGTGTTTGGGTGCTCTGTGGTGGAGACGGTGCTGTGTCAACTGGAACTGGGTTACTATCTACCGGGGTTGGGGGATAGAAGGGGTGTAGTTGGTTCTCTGTCCAACTGGGTAGGGGTACAATCTGCGAGAGTCTGGGTTATGTGTGGTGGATCTGGTCCTTGGGCAAGTACAACCGTGGTTCTATCTGCATCAACTCGTAGCACTGTCTTTTCTGAAGACCGTTTTTTTACTCCCTTAGATACTGCCATCACGCTCTCCAATTCAAATGGCTGATAAACAAGAAAAGTAATTGAAAGTATAGACATTGTATGATAGACAGGTGCAATGGATAGTGGGGAATAAAAGAGGGCATGAAATAATTCATATTTATGTTGTCTAACCAAACAGGATAGCATGACACAATTTCACATATATGATGGCTAACTAAACAGGATAGCATGACACCATTTCACATTAAGATGGCTAACTAAAAAAGATGGAAAGACATAGTTCAAAATATGAGACTATGTAAACAGGATGACATGACATAACTATATAATGTGTTTATTAAATAGGTTGGCATGCCATAATTCACATACATTCACGGATAGAATGCCATAATTCAAAATATGATGACTGTAAACACTAAACAGGATAAGATGATATAACTATATGATGTCTTTATTAAATGGGTTGCCATGCCATAATTCAGATAGATGATGTGTATGTACTATGTAAACATGATGGCATGATATAATTCAAATATATGATTTATATAGTAAGCAAGTAAGCAGATGGCAATCCATATATGATGTAAAAACTAAGCAATGCAAGACAACATGCATGACATGGGTAATATAACCCTGCCAAGTTTGAGCATAGACCTCAGGGGGGAAATAGGACTGGTCATCAGTCTCTGAATCCTCCTCTGAGGAGCTCTCTGTAACCAGCAAGATGTCTGCTTCAGCAGGTAGCATTGTCTGCTCTGAATACCTTATTTTCGCTCCAGATACTACCATCACCGCTTCAAATGGCTGATGCACAGGAAGAGTAGTTGAATATACAAACGTTGTCGACAAATGGAACACGTAATACAAAAAAATGATAGCATGATATAATTCACATATATGATGATTGGCTAAACAGCATGGCATTGCATAATTCACATATATAATGCCTTTGCAACAAGATAGCATTGTATAATTCACATATATAATGTCTTGCAACAAGATGGCAATGCATAATTCACATATATGGTAATTAGACACTGAACAGGTGGCATTCACACAAAGCATGTCTAAACTAATCAAATGACATAGCAATGCGAGATACCATACGCATGATATGAGCAACATAACCCTGCCAAGTTAGAGCATACACCTCGGGGGGGGGGGGGGGAATAGGACTGGTCATCTGTCTCTGAATCCTCCTCTGAGGAGCTATCCGTAACCAGCGAGATATGCGCTTCGTCAGATAGCATAGTCTGCTATGAAGACCTTGTTTTCACTCCAGAATTTGCCATCACCATGTCAAATGGCTGATGCACACGAAGAGCAGTTGAATGTACTAACATTGTTGAAAAATGTAATATGTAATGAAAAAAAGGATGGCCTGATATAATTTACATATAAGATGACTGGCTAAGCAGGATGGCATTGCAAAATTCACATATATGATGCCTGGCTAAACAAGATGGCGTTGCATAATTCACATAAACGATGAATAAACTAAACAGATGGCATTCGCACAAAGGATGTCTAAACTAAGCAGATGACATATTTGATGTATAAAGTAAGCAATGCAAGACACCATATGCATGATATAACCAACATCAGCATGCCAAGTTAGAGCGAAGACCTCAGGGGGTAAATAGGAGTTGTCTTCTCCTTCTGAATCCCCCTCAGAACAGATATCTTCCTCTCAATTACAATCCGAAATGCGTGGAGGGGGGGGGCTGCCTTTGCTCCTACCATGGAGCGACGTCTGCATGAAATTTTATTGCCACGCAAGGCTCGTCTCTTTTGCTCTACATGTTCAGTTCCATTGTTTACAATAACTGTCATGCATAGGAATAAAACATAGTGAGATTATGTAAGGAGTGCATGCAGAAATCCAGAGTGATGGTAGCAATCTGTGGATAGACCCAAAACCAATAATAGCAGGCAGATAATGGCTTCAGTTAAAAAAATAGAGATAATGGCTTCTTTATTGTTTGTTTCCCACCCAACATGAAACTCATAGTAGACACCGGAGATTAACCAGATAGTAGATAGATACTATTGATAGCGGCCCCGATATGTACCCCACAACCATTTAAAAACTCAAGTTTGACCATTAGTTTGGAGCTGACTCAGAGTCTAATCGGTGAACGGGACGATAAAGTAGCATGTAATATTAAGCGATGCATAACGTAAGCAGACACGAAAGAGTGCGACCTCTCTTGCGGACCCGTGTAGTCCTCGAGGTCATCTGCTCGGTTGATGATGGTAATGCAGTTTTCATGGCAGCCAGTGGCGGGGAAGAAGATCTGAGGCGGCGAAAGACAGTCTGGAGGCCGGATCCCTGCTGTGCTGGACCCTTCTGTCGTTGGAGTAGCTGAGCTGGGGTGGACGACGGCGCAGCAGGAGCGGGACAAACCACGCAAGTTTTTCTTTGACAACTATCTGTAAGAGAAGTAATTCTGTAAGGGCTCGTTTGAATTGGAGGATTCCAATAGTGCAGGGATAGGAAATAGACAGGAATAGGATAGGAATGCACGTGCAAAACAGAGAATTTAAAAACACAGGATTTCTGCCAATCTGGGTGTTTGATTCACAACAATTGGAAGATCACAGGATGCAAAGAAGCATGGTGAGATTAAGTCAAACCACAAGAAAATGTACGGTTATAATGCTATTATGCTACTATCTCTTAGTCTTGTGCTTCATGAATAGGAATTTGAAAAGGAGGACAAGTGAAAATTAAAATTCCTACGTTTTTTCTTTCAAGGAGACACTAAAGGAACAAATCCGTGTGCTCAGTGGACAATATATATAACATGTAGAGTAAAAAAGAGATGCAACAAGTGTACAACCTCTTTGGCGAAGCCATGTCGATCTCAGCGTGATTGGGTTGGCCGGTGAGGATGCTCCGCCTGACTTTGCTGTCGGAGGAGGGGAAGAAGATCTTAGGCGTCTAGAGATGGAGCCCGAGGTACTGCTCCGCTGTGATGGAGGGTTTCGTCGTTGGAGCAGCTCCGGTGAGTTGTACGACGCCGAGGCTGAAGCAGGACAACAGAGACAACAAACAACGTTAACCTGAGTGGAATTCTAATAGCATCTCCAATACATGACGTAAAATACATAACCACAAAGTGCTAGATGTAAAATACATCAGCCGCTCATCTCTGAACTTAACTGTCGAAACTGAACTTAACTGTCGAAACTGAATTTTGCTGTCGAAACTGAATTTTGTTGTCGAAACTGAACGCACTAGCAAGGTGAGGCTACACGTCGGTTGACTAACTTTTTCATCTCTGGTCAGTCGATTTTGCAACCGTTGGATACGAAATCAAGGGCCTGCGGTTCATCTTCAACCTCCACCCCCCTGAGCCGCCAGCCACCACCGGCCAAACAGCAGCCCCCCGCCGCCCGCGGCCGGCGGTGCGCCGCCCCGCCCGCCCCGAAAACACTCCCCACCGCCGGTCCGCCGCCGCCCCGGCCATCCCTCTAGGTCCCCCCCCGTGCCGAGCGTTTTCTCCGGCGATCCCCACGCCACCGCCCCGCCACTGCCGGCGACCACCGCCCCCATCCTGAACCCTAAGATAGATAGTGGGGTACCTCTCCGGCGAGCCCCCCTTCCCGCTGCGGCTGGTTCTTCCTTCACCCCGGCGAGCCCCCCCACCCCCTAAAAATCGACTGACCCAAAAGTCGATTCAGTCGACTGAAGTGTAGCTAAATTGGAGCAACATCGCAAGCAAGAGCAAGAGCGAGAGCAAGAGCAATAGCGAGAGCAGACCAGGCAGGGGACCGAGAGCAAGAGCAGAGCAGCAGCGCGAGCGAGAGCTAAAGCAACAGCAGCTCCTACTGATGTGGACGTCGCCGCCGAGGGAGCGACGCCGTGGAGGAAGTGGCCGGCGACGCCGCCGTGGATGGAGCCGCGCCGTGTCGGCTCGGGACCGAGCGCCGGCAGCACCGTGAGATCAAATCAAGAAGAAAATGCGGCGATTAGTGTACAACCTCTTTGGTGGCGCCGATTAGGCCGCAGCTTCATCCGAGGAAACGGTGATGATGATGCTCTGCCGGTGGTGCAGGTGAAGACGGCGGTGTGGGAATGGAGGTGGCGCGAAAGACGAGGGGAACGTTGGGGCACCTCCTTGGAGGTGGAGGACGGGGTGGCTGAACCGGCGGGACGATGAGATCGACAACGGATCCTCATCTGGTACGGTGGATGAGGGACGTCGAGGTGTTGATGTGGACGACATCGTCGGGGAAGAGGCTCCGGCTGGGTGGCGGACGGAGCAGGGTGTGGGGTTTCGTCGCGGGTTTTCGCGGCCTCGGTGTACGAATGGGTGGGCGGATGGGATGGCACTGGGGAACCATGGCTTAGAGACGCGCTTGTCCGAAATGTGGGGTAAGTTACGAAAGTACCCCCACCGATTTGAGGCGGTTCTTTCGGTTCAGGGGTAGCACGGGCATTTTGCGTGTCGGGATTTCACAGGAGGTGGGACTTTTTGCGCGCGTTGTAATTTCGGAATAGCAAGGCGCGGGTTGAGATGGAGGGAGTTGTCGGAGCACAACGAGACAAAGATATATCTTAAATATTTCGGGCTAACAAGGCGTGGGTTGAAATTTCCGGACAAGCCTAACGTGTACTGTACCAAATCAATGCGCAGTACAAATGTCATTCAAAACTTGGAATTCATGTTATGTTCAATTAAAATATTTTGCTACGTGTATAATGCATGCAACCTACTACTCAAATGAACGTTTTAGTGCATTCCAAACGTATATACTATCGCTTCAATATGAACTAAATTTGAATTCGTTTCTCTATTTGAATAAGATCTACAGTAATGATTGTTGTGAAGTCAAAGCATTTGAATTCGTTTCTCTGTTTTAATAAGATCTACAATCATCATTATTGTCAAGTTAAACCATCGTTTGTGTATTATCTTCACAGCACACCACATGATTAGTCTCGAGTTACATATGAACTATGTGTACTATATGAACTCGAACTAGATTTTTTGAATCCACTTTATTTTGATTTCAAATCACATTACATTTCTAGCTCTAGCTAGATCTTCATAATCTAAACCATGTCTCATATGTATAATGTGTTTATCACATTATGTATGGTGCCCCGCCCCCTACGCCTACAAGTATTTAGATGTGAGTTGCAAACACCACACATTACCACAAATTCAAATAAAATGTGAGAATGTTCGATATATAGTATTGTTTAGATTGTTCGATATTTGGTTGTAAGCTGCAAACGCCACACATTATCACAAATTCACATAAAATGTGAGATTGTTTGATGTATAGTATGGTTTAGATTGTTCGGCATTTAGCTGTGAGTTGCAAACGCCATGTATTATCACATTATGGTATAACATGTGCACAGCACGTGTATCACCGCTATATTCATGCATGCAATGTTTAAAACACTATGATCTCCTATTCAAATATATGAATCCGCTTTCATATCAAATTATGATCTTTGTTAGTCTCTTACGCCCACACAATCCTCTAACCTTTGTAGCTACCACTAACTTTCTCTCGTGCATGCACACGCCCTCCTCGCCCTCCCCCTCCCTCGGCATTCTATCCACCGGGCACATTCATTTTTTTCTTTAGGTCGTTCCCCCAGAGTCTCCACAACTCCTTTCCGACACACACCGATCGATAAACCTCTCCAGCGATGCCTGCCTACAACATACACACACACCTTCAATCTCCTCCTTTATGTGTCCTTGCCTCGTGTCTCTCATACGGTCAGACACACGTGTAAACTCTCGCCCCTCTTTTCATCGATCTCACAACCGCACACTCCTCCCCTATCTAGCTAGTAGTTGGGCCTCTCGCACCACCTCCTAGCTCCATTCTCTCTGTCTATCCGTCTCGCTGGGCCTTATTTGCCTCTAACAAATGGACGTACACCGACCGATCTCTCGCTATACATATAGCTAGCTAGGTCCTTATAACTCGTTTTTACCCACACGTCAATCGATCTACCTCATTAGTTGTGTCTCTCCCTTCCTCCGACAAACAACAATTGATCTACCGATCTAGTTAGGTTTGCTTACCAAACACATGGTTCCCCTTCATCATCCATGGATGCGTCCCGACAGATCTATCACGCACAGGCACACACAGAAACACATCCCCACTCTTATTGATAACATTGCAGTTCCACCCTCAGTTTGTCTAGTAGGCCTCTCCCACCATCTTCGAGAAGCAACTCCATCACCCATCCAACACTCTACCCCTCTCCCTCCATCTCCCTCCCTCTCTCTCTCTCCTCTCTCTCTCTGTCCCATCATATTTCCTGTCCTTTAGTTATGTATGGATGTCGACCGATCTCCCTCAAGACATAGCTGGGTCTCTCCTTCTCAACACATATATGAGTCGTTCTACCTCTATAGTTAGGCCTCTGCCTACCCCTCCCCCACCCCCTCCCCCCCACACACACCGATACATCGAGCGCTCTAGTCATGTCTCCCTGCCACACACAAACTTGACATGTGCCCTCTAACGTTCCGGTAGGCCAGTCGCCCTATATCTTTGACTTGCACACACACACAATTTCGATGGCTCTCTTCATCGATCTCGCACCCACCCACTTGATCCTCTCTTCGACTCTATCGATAGCTATGACCCCTCCCTCTCTTCTCGTGGATTGCCCGACCCTCTATGTATGATATGGATAGGCCTCCATTTCACATACATTGCATGCAAAATTTTGTTTGAGATGTCATCGACACATATTCCCACAAATAATTCACGAAATCAACCCCCCACCCCAAAACAAAAAACACTCACGAACGTGGTTTGTATCTCTCACACACACCCACGTAGGTGGGCGACGTGCACAAAGAGAAGAGGTGCATGCACGGCGCACGTACTCCCGTCTCTTTCCCAACCACACCCGCGCGGTACACAGTGGAGCTCATTTCTGTACGAAAAAGGTAGCCCACGTGGTAATTTGGCACGTGTACTGGTTGTCCACTTGGTGGAGGGAGGATCGTCTACCACGGGTGAACAAACAAATTGCGACTTGACGTGTTATGTTAAAAAAGAGGCAAAACATGTGGGGCCTACCTTAGAGGCAAGGCTCTATACACTGGAGTACTTTTGATGTGTCCCGTCAACTCGCAGAACGAGGAGAAGCTTGCTTAGTACGCCGTCTCCCCCGCCCACGGGCGCGGTGGCTCGCAGGATGAGGTGAAGCTTGCTCCGCCTTACGCCCGCTCCCTCACCCATGCGTGCGGTGGCTCTCAGGATGAGGAGAAAAATTTACTACTCCCTCCGTTTACTCCTCGTCCCTACTACCTTGGTTATAGATATTATATCATATTGTTTGGAATATATATGTCCTTTAGTAGATTTCAATATGAACTACTAGTACATACTCCAAACACTGATGTATATAGACGTATTTTAGAGTGTAGATTCACTCATTTTGCTCCGTATGTAGCACTCTCCCTCGCCCCTCGACCCTCGCCCACGTGGTGGACGTGCAGCAATTCATTCGGTCTCATATAGCTAGAACGATATATACTGCACTACCATTATTGCTCGACTTCCCGAAGAGGTGAAGAGCCAATCGCAAGGTTAATATTTTGGAGATGCCAAGCGCAAGATTATAGGAGAACGAGTAGTAGGTGCCGCGTCATTTATAAATAAAGTTTTTTTTCTTCAGTGGCACGTACGCAATATGATAGGTTCATATGGAGAGAAAAGGAAACCGCTCCACTATATATATAGTCAGGACGGGCCAGCCTACACGGTTGCTTGCTGGGGTTCCTCTCTTCACACTCTCTCGCACAAAACGACTGTGGCCACATCTCTAACATCCCGGCGGATCACGTCCGCTTGGGGAAGGGGTGGATGCTTAGTGTAGATGCGGTGGCCGTCGCCGACGGCGAAAACCCACTGTCGGCACGTCCCAATCAGGGGTCCCCGCCGTTCTCTCTCACAAAGCCGGTGAGGTTGCCTTCGTCCCTTGCTCACTGCCGCGACGTGGGCAGTTGCCGCCTCCCGCCGCCCTCCTCAAGGTTGTGCTACGTCCCTCAGGTACAACTCCCTTTACAGTCGGCTTGCACCACTGCTCCAGCTGTCCACATCACTCCCTGTGGATATTTCTCTACTTCTTTGCCCCGCACATACCTCTACTGGCTTCTACGTACTGTATTTGTGATGAGTTTATGTCTCATCAACTAGTCCCAGTAATCTTATTCTAATCACGCTTCTTCAATTTCTTTGCCACAGGGATGCTCATCTCGATTTTGGTGAAACTACACAAAATGATCCGATGGTCAAAAGGTTGCAAACTTCATTTATTAGGAAGCTCGAACGTTGCCAGCAAATTGAAGCCTGGTCAGGGTTCACGGTTCAAGGGCTAGGGACTGCATGGATCGTTTTTTTCTTTAGCTGCCTCTATTCAAAAATAAGTGTCAACTTTAGTAGTAGTACAACTTTGTACTAAAGTTTGCACAAAGATGAGACACTTATTTTGGAACGGAGGGAGTACATATTTGCTATGATCTGTCAATCGTTGAGATGCAATAGCATGCATGTTAGTCTCCTTTGTATTTTATGAAATGTTGCAACGGGCAACCTTGGACGCAAGATACATGTAACAGAAGCTGGAAGCTTCATAGCATTGTACAAATTTATCTCGCTGATAAATTACAGTACGTACTATACTAGTACTTCCTCCGTTCCTAAATATAAGTCTTTGTAGAGATTTCACCATGAACCACATGTGAATGTATATAGATGCATTTTAAGTGTAGATTCATTCATTTTGTTCCGTATGTAGTGGAATCTCTACAAAGACTTATCTACTAGTAATAGCTAGCCCCCACTACTAGGAATTCTCTATCCTCTCCTTGAGCCACATCATCAAAATTGATGTAGCCGTTAGATGAAGTAAATCAGTCCATAATAGCCGTCTGATCTAGACGTTGAGAGGCTCCACACTAAGCCACATGCAAGCATGCAGAAATACCATGGGACATGCATGTGAGTCGGTTTTAAATCACATCAACATGTCTGCATGCAAGCATGCACCGGTAGCATGCATGTAAGTGAGCTTTTAAGTCCCATTAACAAAAAGAAAAATATAATCCCATTATGCAGTAGGAGTTGGCTGATCTTTTTTCCTTACGTGGGATGATCTAAATGATGATGGGAGTTTATTTAGTTTGGCTACCACATTTGTCATGCGGTTATAGAGTTTTTTTAGTTCTATGAAATCGATAATTTTGCGCAGAGAGATATACCGCTGTTCCGCGGCAACGCGCGGGGACTCATCTAGTAATATTTAGGAACGGAGGGAGTACTATGTAAAGAGTTAGGTGTCGCACGGTGATAGTGTGAGGTGGGCCATGTAATCACTGAGCCTGCGTGTTTTCACTGCTCTTGCGCGCCTCCGCTGTAAGAATGGAGAAAATTGCAATCTAGTAGTAGTACCTCCTTTCGCCGAAAGCGTGGGACATCCAGCAGTCCTACCACCTCAGTAATAAAGACCAATGAGCCGTCAAATCACATAGACCCAGCAGTAAGTTGGACGGAAGAAGCAACCATCACTCTTGCGCCAGTGAGAGGTCGCGTCCGCTCTGCCCGGGCATGAATGCGGCACCGATTCTTCGGAGCGGCGCTGACCGTTTCGGGCGGGAAGCGCGCGCGGGCGATGGAAGAGGCTTTGGGTGGGCCAGGCTGGTCAGGAGCGGGCATGGCAGCTGTCCGCATGTCCCTACCGGACACGCCCGGAAACGGGAGGATGCACCGACTCTCGCGGCTAAAATCGTACACTACACAACATCTCTCTGTAGGAGTAGGTCGATCTGTCGCTCTCTCTAACACACACATGCTGTTAAACACACACACACACACACGCACATGCACGCACCTTGGTCCCGTTGCACCTTCTAACGTGACTTATTACACCTAGACGGAGGGAATAGTAAGTATACGAGATACGGTGGCACACTGACTTAAGTCGAATACAAGTGCCCAAAATTTGTGTGCATGTTATAATAAGGATTCACTTAAAATAGTACGTGAGCGAACAGAGGGATCAATTGGACAGTGTTCCCGAGCAGTAGCGAGATGTGTGAGGTAAGATACACCACTGGCGCTTTTAATTTTTCTTATTAATTTGTTTGTTTCACCCTCTGACTGGTGGGACCCAACGTACTACGTGGAGAGAGGTAAGGTGACTAAGGCTGCATTATTTCTGCACCACTGTGGATAGTCTTACCACCAAAGCCACATGACACGATTATGATTGAAATCCCAATGACTCCCACACACACAAAATAAACACGGCATGCTTGTCACACGAATGCAGGAATGTATAAAAGGTTATTTCCCTCTCGTTGAACATAACGGGAGGGTTGTGTAGCTGGTTAGCCTGTTCGCTCATCAAACTTGAGGTCTCGGGTTCGATAACTACACTTGAGCATAATTTGTGCCAGGAGGATTCTTTGATTGGTCAAAATGTTTTCTAGGGTTTGCACGCTTCACACACACTCTCCAGTATATATATACACGCTGGAGCCTCAGCGCTTGTAGTTGCTCTCTTCACACTCTCTCGCCCTCTCCCGCTGGAGCCTCAACGCTTGTAGTTTCTCTCTTCACACTCTCTCGCCCTCTCCAGATCTAAACAAGACTTCGTTGGCCTCTCTCTCCCCTCACTGCTGCTCAAAGAGCCGGCAGGATCCGTCCGCCAGGAAGGGAAGGAGGCTTAATGCTGTCGCCGTCGGTGAGGGAATACCGGCGCAGCTGTTCACTTTCCACCCAGCGGCGGCGCGGGAGGGCCTCCGACCCCTTCTTTGCCGCCGTCCCGTCGCCCACCGAACCACGCCCCAAGAACCTTAAGGTATAATTTACTTACTCCACATGCATTGCTCTAGTTGCATGTATACCATGAATCTAGGACGTGGTTCAAAGAGGAAAGGAGTGGGGGAAAGTAGTGGGAAAAGTTGTATATAGCATGAATCTAGGACGTGGTTCAAAGAGGAAATGAAGGGGGAAAGTTGTATAGCATGAATCTAGGACGTGGTTCAAAGAGGAAAGGAATGGGGGAAAGTAGTGGGGAAAGTTGTATCGCATAAATCTAGGACGTGGTTCAAAGAGGAAAGGAAGGGGCGAAAGTACTAGTTCAAAAAGGAAAGGAAGGGACAAGGCTGTAGAGTTTGAGCAGGACTAGATTTGCTGCGCTCACATAGGGAAAGGTGTCTAAAGATAACAAAACTGGGACCAACACAAATATGCTCCTTGGTTGTTTGTTCTTTGTTGCAACAGACTGTGCATGACCACAGTACATCGGTAGATGCACATGGTGCTGGTGCGTCCACTGTCCCGTGCAACTCATTAGCTGTCGTTAATCTAAGGCCCTGTTTGGTTAAAAACTCCCTAGTCCCTACCTGCTTGGTTCCAGGGACTAAACATGGACTAGAGGTTATTAAATGGCATGCTAAAAGACCATGTTACCCCTAGTAATGAACTAATAGAGACAAGGTGCGATGCATGGCAGGGGCAACTGTTGGAAAAAGTCCCAAAAAGACTCCCTCGGGGTCTTCTTTCTTTAGTCCCTAAAAGTCCCTTATGTTTGGTTTAGATGGGACTGACATGGAGTTTTTTTAGTCCCTACACCAAAATGTCCCTGTAAACAAACACCCTCTAATAATGCCGCTGGAAAATTGATGCAATGCCACAGTTAAAAGCAAATTACATGTTTAAAGAATTTTATTGTTAATATAATCTCTATGTTAATATTAATCAATGCCACCGTTTGAGAAATGCTACTGTCTTGCTTTCTTTCCCATTTAGATAAGGTAGATGCTTCTTTTTGTTGGCTTCTGTGTCATCCACCGTTATTGACCACTAATTGTTTCCTTTGCACCTCTGTGTAAACAAGGTTATCTACTTCACCTCATTGCCATTGTGACCTTTTGTTGCACTGCACAAAACACTTTTGTTTTAAGAGTGTTTTGTGCAGTTCAACCAAAATGTCACACCGACAATGTTGCTTGATTGCATGATCTTAGTGGAACTGCACAAGAGGAGATCTTACTTCCTATCCGTTAAGGCGAATTTCCTTCAGATCTTCTTCTTGTGAGTTGTTTGAATTCTGCATCATGAGAGGTCAGTACTAGCCTTCTTTCACATGATTCTGCAGTGTGCTTTCATATGTTGTGCTACTTGTACGATAATGTTGCTTGATTTTAGTGAACTGCACAAATGGAGACAAGACTTCCAATCTGTATGTGCACCGTAATATCCCATTGAGGTAAGATAAGGATATTTCACAAGGAGCAGTTGAAGGATGGTTACATTACTCCCCACAAGACCAAACTAACTTCAGCTCAGAAGGACTGACAAATCTCCATTTTTTTGCTGTGATGCGCGAGTACAATGTTGTTCTAGGATTCTTTCTGGTAAGTTCCATTTTTCTAAAAGTGTGCTCTACATGGACCATGTATGTGCCTGTTGAAACTGTCAATTCATAGTACAGGTTGCTTTATACTAATCACATTTTTGTATTTGTGCAAACAGGGGTGCTCAGCTTGATTTCAATCGGAACTGCACAAAATGTCCGAACTGATGGCAAACCCTGTCCATTCCACAATCGTAGGCATTTGATATTTTGGAATGGGACAACCTTGTCAAATTTTGCTCTTTGATTTTAGCAAGACATGCGTTTGATATTTTCGAATGGGACGCCCTTTGCTGTCAGCAGCGTCGATCAATTTTTTCTTTATTCTTTAGTTGTGAAGTAAATATTGCCTCTGACATGTGAGTAGCTAAGATGCATAATCATCGATTGTTTTGAATGTTCTCTATGAATTGCCAGGCCTGTGTGTTTGATTGCAATGTACAAATACGCTAAAAAGCTGCTCAAACTCTTTGTACTCCTTCTGTTCCTTTTTACTTCGCACATTGTGAAAGTGCATACTTTTTTGTATAAGATTGGTCAAAGTAGAGATACTTTGACTGCAGACAAAACTTGTATGCAGACTAGAAAGGACCGGAGGGAGTACATGTGAAACTGCTGCAAACGAGGTGATCACCTTGCGAATAATGCTAGTACGTATTGTTTTGCATGTTCATCCAATGCCAGTGATACAGGAATTCGAACTAATCGAAATAAATTCATTCATACACGGTCGGATTTCATATAAATATGCCGGATTTCATTACATTTCATACATTCTTCAACTAAAAAGGGGTGCGCTGGAGTTATAATTAATTAACCGAAGCTACCCACCTGTGTCCCGCTGAGCCGAACAGAAGCTTCAGTGACTTAACTGCAGGTGCAGTTGCGTAACTGACATGTGGCCTGTTGGGCCCACGTGTCAGTCAGCCAACTGCAGCAGCAGTTAAGTAGAAGCAGCGTTCTTCTCCAGCGCAGCTCTCCGACTCCACGTTGCCGCCAAGAAGCTAACCGGCCGTCAATGGTCAACCCGCCTAGCTTGGCTTCAACCGGAGGATAGCAGCGGTGGCCTTACTTGGACCCGAGCGGCGGCGACCTACCGAGTTCTACTCTTCCTCGTTTTCTGTGTGGCGCGGCCTCGTTGGCAGCGGGGCGGGGCCTCGGCGGAGCCGGCGATGTCCTCTGTCTCGTTGCCGGCGGGCGGCGCCTCAGTGGAGCGGTGGAAATCCTCCCCCACGTTGCCGGCAGGGTGGGGCCTCGGCTGAGCCGGCGATGTCCTCTGCCTCGTTGTTGGCGGGGCGGGGCCTCGGCGGAGCCGGCGGTGTCCTCTGCCTCGTTGTTGGCGCCGCGAGGCCTCGGCGGAGCAGGGCCTCGTCGACGCCAGCGAGCGGGGACTCGTCGGAGCCGGCATTGTCCTCTGCCTCGTCCTCGGTCTCGCCAAACAGCGCCTTGCCCGCTTCATCGCCCTCTTTGCTAGCCTCTTTGTAGGCGGCCGCATCCTCCGCCACCCGCATGCGGTACCGCCAGCGCTTGAGGCGGCCCTTGCGGGCGGAGCCGTACGAGTCGAGCAGCGCCTCCTGCTCCGCCCGCTCCGCGGCGATCTGCTCCTCCGCCTGCAGGTGCTCCTGGAGGAGATGGTGGTTGTAGGCGGCGTCGGCCTGCGCCTCCCGGAACTGCTCCTCACGCATCTGCCTCACCCTGTCCATATATTGGGCACGGGCCTCGCCGATGGTCATGGTGCAATGCGCCGGCGAGGATGGCGCGGAGGAGGGGGTTGGCGCCGGATCGTCGACTACCATGTTCTCCATTGGGACGTCGTCGTCCTCCGGCTGCCTGCCGGCCAGCCGGTCGGCAGCAATGGCTGCCATCTCTTTGTGGTCCGTCGTCCGCCCGTCCTGAAGGGCGCTGGAGCGCGAGGAAGCCATGGTGGGCAGTAGTGGTGTGGACAGGAGAAAGGGAACGGATGCGGATGACTGCGGCTATGGCCGGCGCAGCAGTTTATATAGCAATGGTGGGCGGGCGGAGGGACGGATGTGTGGCGCCGGAGTAGCCGCCTCAGCAACCGCGTATCATTAATGTGGGCGGCAGATGGATGGACGGACGGCACTTGTGTCGTTTGAAGGCGGAGCAATCGCTTGCACCGGGAAGCAGGGCGGGCGCCGCTGACTGTTTCGGGCGGAAAGCGCGCGCGGGCAAGGAGATGACTTTACTTGGAGAGGATGACAATGGGGACCCACCAGGTCCATTGTCGGAGTAGGCCACGGGTAGCCATTCCGTCTACCCCTGGTTCTTCAGAAAAATTATCAGGCCTTTGGGCCTTCAAGCACTCCAAGCATTTGGGCCGCCTTCCCTGGTCGGCTACCTCTGAAGCCGACTCCCGGAAGGCGCCCCAGCCTCAAGCAACCTCTCCCCAGGATGACTACGGGGTGACCGACTCCAAGAAGCCGGCCAAGAAGGACGCCGGCTCCTAGCTGCCGGCCGAGACCACAACCACCAAAGCTGTTCCCACATAACGGCGACACGACGGGGTGTGGCCATAGTGCGGCCCACTACCCCCGAAGCCCGAGGCGGGCATGGCTACAGGAGGCCGTACGGGACGGCCGTCTCCCGTGCGGCTCGACACTGTAGCCATGCTAGCCTCGACGTCATCCACGACCAACTCCTGTACGGCCCAAGGACTGCGGGCCCCTTTAGCCAGAGAGAGGCGTGAAGGCGGCCCGGCCTTTCCCAGTCGGCCAAGAGCACAGCCGGCCTCCAGAAGCCGGCTACTCCCTTCCTCGAAGTAGGAGCCCCATTAAGGAGACAAGACGAGGTAAGGCTACAGTGATAGCCCGCGAGGCGGCCCACTGTAGCCACGCTTACCTCGACAAAGCCCTCGTCATCACAGGCGAGGCTACAGTAAGCAGCCGCCGACAAGACCCTAGGCGGTGGGGCCGACCTGTCGACCAAGTAGCCGGCAGCCGGCGGGACCCACCAGCCGGCAGGACCCAGCAGCCGGCGGAGAAGCCGGCGAGCGTAGACACTGGCGGCTGGGACCAACTCCCAGTCGGGTTACCATTGTACCCCCGGGGGGTAGGCCTATATAAACCCCCGAAGCACCCATGCAAAGGGTTGGCTTCCAAGCATAATTGGCCTCTGAGCATAGAGTTGCCCCCTAAGCATAGCACACACCATAGATAGAGAGAAGCAAGGGCTAGCCTAGTTCTTCTTCTCCCTTGAACCCAACAGCTCTAGAGCGATTGTAGCTACTTTCACCGATCTAGTGATCATGCGGAGACCCCGCAGAGCAGGACTAGGGGGGTTATCTCCCCGGAGAGCCCCGAACCTGGGTAAGATCCGCCGGCGTGCATGTCTTCGCCTCATCCCGTTTCCAGGCACCGGCGACGTTTTATTGGCTCCCACAATGATAAGCCATCCCTTGGCATATGTCGCACCAACCACCCGACATTTGGCGCCCACCGTGGGGCCAGGTGCACCGTCGTCCGGAGACCTGTTCTGGACGGGAACCCTCTTCCTCCCCCGCGAGCGCAGCCAGCCTGCTGCGCCCGATGGCGTTTGCCTCGACGCGCTGCAAGGCGTCGACGACGCCTGCGCAGCGAGCTGCCTCGCCGATCTGCTCGGCGAGACTCGCATCTCCGACGAGCCTGCGTCCGATGCAGGCACCAACTACCCCGAGAGCCGCCTCGTCAGCCTCCTCGACCAACTTCACGTCTCCAGCGAGCCCGCTGCGGATATGGAGTCGGTCGGTTCCACCGACCCGATGCTCGTCGACTCCGACACCGCGTTGCTTGACGCCTACCCCTCCGACGTGGTGGTCTTCGACGACCCCCTCCCACGAGCTGACAGCGGCAGCAGCGTGGTCACCGAAGTGCTGGTCATCAGCCACGTCTCCAACTCGGGCGAGAATGCCCGCGACGCTCAGCGAGCGGCGATGCACGACCTCTCCGTCCCCATCCCGGCCGACGCCGACGCCGAGACCCTGGAGGCACGCCGCCTTGCCCTCATCGCGGAGGGCCAGAAGATAGCCTCGATGAGACGCCTCACCGAGGCCCACCAGCGCGAAGCCGACCGCGCCGCCTTCGGCACGCCGCCGCCTAGCGGCCCGAGCCGAGCCGGCTTCGTCCAGAAGCGCGGCGCGGCCGTCGCCAGCATGCTGGGCGCAGGTCGCCCCGTCTACGCCACCCCGCTCGAGAATCTGCGAGCCACTCAGGCGGCTGCAGAGGAGCTCAATGGGCTGGGAGCCGACGAGCTCCCCTACATGACAAGACGGATCCAGCAGCTGATCGACGCGGCTGCAGAACGGCACGAAGCCGGCGCCCGTGCTGATAGTCATCCCCCGCGCCGGGAGCACGCCGCGACGTCACGCTCGCCGACTGCGAGCGGCGCGCGCCAGAAGAAAGACAAGGAGCCAGCTGCCAGCCGCAGCCGGACTCGCATCACTATCGAGCGCGACGCGGATGGTCGCCCTCGAGCTGTAGAGCACCAAGGAAACCTGCCTCCTCCCCCGCCTCAAAGTGCAAGACGCTTCACTCCGCCGCCTGTCACACATCCGACTCTTGGCGACCGACTCGGCCGCCGAGAAGGAGTCGGCGAGAACGACGCCCGCCACAGGATCGACCGCCTTGCTCGATCCTTGGCGTTAGAAGAAGAAGACGATGTCGTCCCGCCATGCTTTGGCCCCCGCATCCGCGACGAGCCCTTCCCCAAAGGGTTCTCGCTCCCCAGAGACACGCCCAAATACAACGGCTCGGTGAAGCCAGACGACTGGCTCATCGACTACTCCTCGGCCGTCAGCATAGCCAACGGCAATCGGCGCGTCGCCGTGAAGTACGTCCCCCTCATGCTGCAAGGCACGGCACGCACATGGCTCAACAGCCTCAAGCCCTACAGCATCAACAGTTGGCTGGACTTCACCGAAGTCTTCGTCCGCAACTTCACCAGCACCTACAAACGGCCTCCCAAGCCTCGCCAGCTCTCCCTTTGCGTCCAGGGGCCCAACGAGTCGACCCGCGACTACCTCACGCGATGGGCCGAGCTCCGCAACTCCTGCGAGGGAGTGCATGAGGTCCAGGCCATCGAGTACTTCACCGCCGGGTGCCGAGAGGGCACCCTCCTCAAGCACCGACTCCTCTGCGACGAGCCGGCTACCCTCGACGAGTTACTAATCATCGCCGACAAGTACGCCACCGCCGATTCCTCGATGAAGACCGAGCTCCGAGTGGACGCCTCGGGGAAAGTGATTTCTCCGGCCCCCAAGACGCCGGCTGGCGACCCTAATCGGCGCCCCTACCAGAACGACCACAAGCGCAAGGGCCCCATGCCGACTTCCTCCAGTCGGCAGGTGGCCACAGTTGAAGACGAGCAGCCCGAAGATCGGCCCGGTCCCAAGAAGAAGGGTGGCCGGCCGCCTTGGCAGCCGTCTTTCTCCTACGAGCAAGCTCTTGATGCCCCCTGCAAGTTCCACAACGGCGCGAAGCCATCCAACCACACAACCCGGAAATGCCACTGGCTCACCCGCATCACCAAGGGCGAAGGGATGTTGCCGCCTCCGCCTCCCGGCCCGCCACCTCCAGCCCCCCAGTAGCCGGCGGCTCGGCCGGCAGTCGGCGCCATCCAAGACGAATTTCCCGAAGAGCACGCCGCCTACGTCGTCTTCACCAGTCAAGCCGACGACAAGCGTAGTCGGCGCCGGCAGCACCAAGAAGTGAACGCAGTCGCCTCTAGCACCGCCGAGTTCATGCACTGGTCAGAAAAGCCAATCAGCTGGAGCCAGGCCGACCACCCAGAGGTGATGCCTTCGCCTGGCTCCTATGCAATGGTCTTGGATGTCACCCTCGCGACGGAGAGGCGAGCTGCCAGATTTTCCCGCGTCCTGATAGACGGCGGAAGCAGTATCAACATACTGTACCGCGATACCATGGAGAAGCTGAACATCAAAATGAAGCAGCTCATGCCGAGCCGCACCGTCTTCCATGGTATCGTACCCGGCCTATCTTGCTCTCCAATCGGCAAGATCAAAATGGATGTTCTCTTCGGAGACAAAGATCATTTTCGCCGGGAAGCAATATGGTTCGAGGTAGTGGATTTGGAGAGCCCCTATCATGCACTCCTTGGCCAACCTGCTTTGGCCAAGTTCATGGCTGTGCCCCACTACGCCTACCTGAAGATGAAGATGCCGACCTCGAAGGGGGTCATCACGGTAGCCAGCGACTACAAGAAGTCCATCGAGTGTGCCATGGCCAGTAGCCGGCTGGCCGAGTCCCTCGTGGTGGCAGAAGAGAAGAAGACGTTGGAACGGGTTGTGGCCATGGCCGGCAAGCAGCCGGCCTTGTCCCCCAACCCCAAGGATTGTGATGCGCAGGGCTCCTTCCAGCCTGCCAAAGAGACGAAGAAGATACCTCTGGACCCGGAGAACCCGGAGAGGTTCGCTGTGATTGGGGTGAATTTGGACAGTAAATAGGAAGGCGAGCTCGTCGACTTCCTCCATGAGAATCGAGACATCTTTGCATGGTCCCCAAAGGACATGCCGGGTGTCCCGAAGGATTTCGCCGAGCACAAATTACATGTCCGAGCTGATGCGAAGCCGGTCAAGCAACCCCTCCGCCGACTGTCTGAAGAGAAGCGAAGAATTGTGGGAGAAGAGATAGCCCGGCTCCTTGCCGTCGGCTTTATCATGGAAGTGTTCTTTCCAGAGTGGCTTGCCAACCCAGTTCTGGTTCTGAAGAAGAATAACAAGTGGCGTATGTGTATAGACTACACGAGTTTGAACAAGGCCTGCCCAAAGGATCCGTTTGCTCTGCCGCGGATTGACCAAGTGATAGACTCCACAGCCGGATGCGAGCTGTTAAGTTTTTTGGATGCATACTCAGGGTATCATCAGATCAAGTTGGACCCGGCTGACCGCCTGAAGACTGCCTTCATCACACCCTTTGGAGCTTTCTGCTACGTCACAATGACATTCGGCTTGAGAAATGCCGGTGCCACTTTTCAGCGTTGCATGCAGAAATGTCTCTTGAAACAACTCGGCAGAAATGCCCACGTCTACGTAGACGACATTGTGGTGAAGACAGAGAAGCGCGGTACCTTGCTGGAAGACCTGAAAGAAACATTCGCCAACTTGCGCTGATTCCAGATCAAGCTCAACCCCGAGAAGTGCGTGTTCGGAGTACCAGCCGGCCAGCTGCTAGGCTTCCTGGTCTCTGAACGCGGCATTGAGTGCAACCCCGTCAAGATCAAGGCCATCGAGAGGATGGAGATTCCCACCAAGCTGCGAGATGTGCAGAAGTTCACTGGCTTCTTAGCCTCCCTGAATCGTTTTATCACCCGACTAGGAGAGAAGGCCCTCCCCCTGTACCGACTCATGAAGAAGTCCACTCACTTTGAGTGGAATGATCAAGCCGACCAAGCCTTCCACGAGTTGAAGAAAATGCTGACCACTCCGCCTGTCCTGGCTGCGCCGACTGAGAAGGAGCCCATGCTCCTCTACATCGCCGCGACTAGCCGAGTCGTCAGCACTGTTGTTGTGGTCCAGCGCCCGGAGGAAGGCCGAGCCCAGCTAGTCCAGAGGCCGGTCTACTATCTCAGCGAAGTACTGTCCAGCTCAAAGCAAAACTACCCGCACTACCAGAAGATGTGCTATGGGGTGTACTTCGCTGCCATGAAATTGAAGCCCTACTTCCAAGAGCACCCCATCACGGTCGTGTGCACTGCCCCGCTCGCCGAGATCATAGGCAGCCGGGATGCATCCGGCCGGGTGGCCAAATGGGCCATTCCCTTGGCGCCCTACACGATTTTCTATCAACCCCGCACCGCCATCAAGTCGCAAGCATTGGCCGACTTCCTCGTCGACTGGGCCGAGACCCAGTACTTACCGCCGGCTCCCGACTCTACCCATTGGCGGATGCACTTTGACGGGTCCAAGATGCGCACTGGCTTGGGAGCCGGCATCGTCCTCACCTCTCCCAAAGGCGACAAGCTCAAGTACACGCTGCAGATCCACTTCGCCGCCTCCAACAACGTCGCCGAGTACGAGGCGCTTGTACATGGGCTCCGGCTAGCCAAAGAACTCGGCATACGCCGGATCCTGTGCTACGGCGACTCAGACTTGGTGGTCCAGCAATCATCTGGCGACTGGGACACCAAGGACGCGAACATGGCGAGCTATCGTTTCCTCGTCCAGCAGATAAGCGGATACTTCGAAGGGTGCGAGTTCCTTCACGTGCCAAGGGCCGACAACGACCAAGCAGATGCCCTAGCACGGATCGGCTCCACCCGACAAGCCATACCGACTAGCGTCTCCCTCCAGCGCCTCCTCAAGCCGTCCATCAAGCCGTCTCCAGAGTCGGATTCCATCTTCGTACCACCTGCGCCAGATACAGCCGGATCTGACTAGAGAAATCCCGCAGGCGGCACGGGGACTTCGACAGCTGGCCCGGGGACTGCCGTAGTGGCACCCGGCCCGGGGACTTCAGAACCCGGCCCGGGGACTGCAGCAGTCGGCCCGGGGACTGCAACAACACAAGAAGCGGTGGCCGACTCCAATTCAGCGCCCAACCCACCCACCCGAGTCATGGTGGCCACATTAACAGAAGAAGAAGTCACAGCTCCCTCATGGGCCCAGCCCATCCTCAAGTTCCTAGTCAGCAGAGAGCTGCCGGCTGATGAGATCTCAGCAAGACTAGTGCAACAACGAGCCGCAGCATGCACAATAATCAACAGAGAGCTTGTGAAGCGCAGCGTCACTGGAGTCTTCCAGCGTTGTGTCGAGCCAGAAAAAGGAGTAGCAATCCTCAAAGACATCCACCAAGGCGAATGCGGCCACCACGCAGCCTCAAGATCCCTTGTGGCCAAGGCTTTCCGCCATGGTTTCTTCTGGCCGACTGCCTTGGAGGATGCAAAAGAAATAGTCAAGAGCTGCAGAGGATGTCAAGTTTTTAGTTCCAAGCAACACCTGCCGGCTTCTGCCCTCAAGACCATTCCCCTTACTTGGCCTTTTGCCGTCTGGGGACTGGACATGGTGGGCCCTTTCAAGACAGCCCGCGGCGGCCTGACACATCTACTCGTTGCTGTGGACAAGTTCACAAAGTGGATCGAAGCCAAGCCGATTAAGAAACTCAATGGGCCGACTGCCGTAACATTCATCACCGACATCACCACTCGGTACGGCATGCCGCACAGCATCATCACCGACAACGGCACGAACTTCGCCAAAGGAGCACTGGCACGTTTCTGCGCAACGCACGGCATCCGACTGGACTTAGCGTCCGTTGCCCACCCGCAGTCAAACGGCCAGGTCGAGCGAGCAAATGGACTCATCCTCTCCGGCATCAAGCCCCGACTGGTTGTACCACTGGAGCGATCGGCCGGCTGCTGGCTCGAAGAGCTGCCGGCTGTCCTCTGGAGTCTGCGCACTACACCCAACAAGTCAACCGGCTTCACTCCATTCTTCCTCGTGTACGGTGCCGAGGCTGTCATCCCAACAGACATCGAGTTCTACTCACCTCGGATCACCATGTACACGGAGGAGGAAGCCAAAGAAGCAAGAGAAGACGGCGTCGACCTACTGGAAGAAGGCCGGCTGTTAGCCCTCAGCCGGTCCGCCATCTACCAGCAAGGGCTGCGCTGCTACTACAACCGCAAGGTCAAGCCAAGATCCTTCCAAGAGGGCGACCTTGTGCTCCGGCTGATCCAGCGAACAGCCGGCCAGCACAAGCTCTCGGCCCCTTGGGAAGGCCCCTTCGTCGTCAGCAAGGCGCTCGGCAACGACTCCTACTACTTGATCGACGCACAAAAACCAAGAGCACGCAAGAGAGACGACTCCGGCAAGGAGTCGGAGCGACCATGGAACGCAAACCTCCTAAGACGATTTTACAGCTGAAAAGCAGTATGTATCACGCTCCCCTTTTTTGTATTAAGTACAAACAAACAGGCCCCCCGAACAGTACTCGGGGACTGCCTTTTATTTATCTATGAATGACGAGTGTCATATCCATGAATGTATTATTACATTTCGAATTCTTATCCGGCACCGGGTTCGACTAGTCGGCCCGGGGACTGGCCGCCTTGAGCTATATTGACAGTTCTTCCTGAAGTCAGCAAAGTAGTGCGCCGGCTCCCGAGTCCTCCCTTGTTAAAAGTCGCAGCTCAAAGAACTGACTGTCCGACTAGCAAGAGGAAAGACGGAAAGGACGCCCACACGAAAAACGGCTAAGGAACAACGAACCTATATAGCAAAGAGACGGCCTCCAAACATGCCTGCCGGCTGTCAAAGCAGCCGGCTGGCCGGCTTCCTAAAAAACTTAGCTTTAGTCCGGCAGAGCTAAAGTACTTCCCCCTCCCCAATCGGCCAGGCACTCCCCGGCTACAGATTGCAGAGCAACTGTTTGACTGGGGAGGCAGCAACCAAGGGAGGGCGGCAAAGGAAAAATCAAAAGGACAACAAGCAAAAGTACAAGGAAAGGCCAATTGCATCAGCTATATATACATTAAGCCGCCAACAGGCTGGCAACAGACATAAGTTCGAATACACCCAGTGGGTGGAATTGTGCGAATTTAATCAAACATTGTTCTAAAAGAGTAACAAGACAGGAAAAGCAAAAAGACGGCAGACTAGGGCGCGACATGGAGGCCGAGCTGGTCGGTGAAGGCGGCCTCGCCGGCTGAAGGAGTGGCCGACTAGCGGGCCCCGGCTGGACCACCACTTGCGGCAGGAGGCGTGGAGGCGCGCGACGTAGTGCTGGAGGCGCGGTCAGGCTGAGGCTGGCCGGCTACTCCACCAGCCGGCTCGGCGTTTTCACCCTCCTCCTCCTCCTCCTCGCCCTCGTCACTGGAGTCGATCTCCTCCGCCGAGTCCTCACCGTACGTCGGGTCCAGCCCGAACCACTCTTCCGGCTGGGCGACTCCATTGTCGTCCACCTCGGGGGCGAAGACGCTGGTGTCGGTGTAGTCGGCAATCGCCGAAGCCCGCCGAATGATGGCCGGCCGCGCCGGTTCCAGCTCCGTGTCGGCTTGCTGCCGCCAGGTAGCCAGCTGGTCCAGGCTCAGGGTGGGATACCAAGCCTTGACGAACTCCAGCGCCCGCCTGGCGCCGGAGCGAGCTGCCAAGGCCTTCCAAGCCTCGAAGCGGCCGACTGCCACCTCCAGCCAGTCGGCAGTCCGACTGGGGGTGCGAGGGACCACTTGGCCGGGCCAGAGGGCGGCCAAGACCTGCGCCACAGCACGCTGAAGCCGGCGGAGCAGCCGGTGAGCCGGCTGGATGCGAGCCTGGATCGCCAGGAGCTGTTCCTCCAGCGAGCGGCCGGGGGTTGGCGAGATCTCAAAGCCGGCCTGCCTTCGCGCTTGGCGACGGGCCTCGATGGCCTGGTTGGCGGCAGTCGAATAGCCAGGAAATACTCTGCGCGAAGAAGAAGAAAACAAGAAAGGAACACCAAAATCAGAAAACAAGCCAAAGTGGCAGATGGCAAGAAAGGACGAAGAGGTAGACGGCTTACCGTCAACCAGATCTTCGATCTGGCCATAGCCGGAGACCAGAGTATGCCTGGCCTCTGCCCAGCCGGCCGCCTCCGTCTCGAACTTGGCCTGGAGAGTGGCTTCGCGGTCCTGCACCGCCTTCAGTGCCGCCTTATGGCTTTCCTCCTGGTCGGCCAGCTTCTTGACCAGGCGGTCGTGCTCCTGCACCAAGGCGGCGAGCTCGGCGTCCTTGGCACGAAGAGCAGTCTGGGACTCCCCCAGCTGTGCCCTCAGACTGGCATTGGCCGCTGCAGAAACGAAAGAAGAAGAAGAAAAGTAAGAAGTCGTCAAGGAAGATCCGACCCGACTGCTCAGCAGTCGGCCCGAATCTCGGGGACTACACCCAGTGGGTGCGCTGACGCGCCCCCACATAAGATAAAGATCAAGTCACGTACCTCGGCTCTCAGTAAGGTCGGCGGTCTTTTGAGTCAGCTTCCGAGCCTGGGAGTTGAAGGCGGCCGCTCGAAGGTTGTGGTAGTCCTGCAAGATGGACAGAAGACCGAAGTGAGAACAAAAATAGCAAAGGCAAAACCACCAAGAAGTTCCAAGCCGCCTGCTCAGCAGCCAACTCGGAACTCGGGGACTGCACCCAGTGGGTGCGCTGACACGCCCCCACGGAAGAAATCAAGATCAAGAAGAAACAAGATGGGAATACTAACCCGGATGGCCGCCTGCGTTGCGAGGAACTCGTCGGTGAACTGCCTCAGCGCCGCGGCCTGGCTTTGGAGCCGGGTCCGGACGTCTTGTGCAGCCACGTTCACTACGGCTGTCCCTCCGCCTGGCGTCCACCCCGAGGTAGCGCTGGCCGCCTCCGCGTCTCGGGCCGACGAGCTGGAGCCAACGGCCGGCTGTGGCTCCGACGCGGCCTTGTGCGGCTCCGACGCGGCCTTCCCCGCACGCCGGCTTGGCGGAATCCGGACCGCCACCTCAGCCCTCGCGGCCGGCTCGCCCTCCGCCGACTGTGCAGGCGGCGAATCAGGCCGGCCGCCTTGGGCCGCCCCAGTTGGCGGGGTCGGCTCCGGCCCCTTCTCCAAAATGATGACGTCGTCGCCGCTTCCTCCCGGCCCCGGCTGGGAGCCGCTGGCTCCCCCTAGCGAGAGCTCCACGTCCCCAGGCGCCATGACGCACAGGGGGGTGACCATCAAAACCTCCCCTGCCGCCGCCGCGGCCTCAGCCTCTGCCTGGGCCCTGGCTACGGCCTCGGCGAGTGCCTTCGCCGCCTCCTCCCGTGCCGCCTGGGCGGCGGCTGCCTTCCGTGCCTCCGCCTCCCGTGCCTCCTGCTCCTCCCGCGCCTCCCGCGCGTTCCTTTCCGTCGCCTCCTAGAGGTCGGCGTGGGGGTCCACGCGGCGGGTGGTGCTCCCAGAGCCCCTTGGCGACTCGACGACGGAGCCGGCAGCCGCCCACTCAAGTGTCAACGGAGCCCTGACCAAAGAAGAAAAGGACGAGAGTTCAAGAACCACAAAAGAAGGAAAGAAAGAGAGTACACAAAGAAAGCGAACTTACGCCGACACTGTCTGCGGCTGCTTCACCACCTTGCGGAAGCGAGCCGCCTTCGCGGCCGCCTCTTCCCGCCTGGTGGCTGCCGCCCCGCCCCTGGGTTTCTTCGTTCGGCTGCCGAACAAGCCCTGGGTGGCACGGCGCTTCTGACCTCCACCCCGAGCAGGCTGCGCGGCGGAGGAACCCGCGCCGCGTCCAGATGCCGGCTGGCGGCGCGGGACGGCTTCGGCTTCATCATCGTCCGGCCAGTCGTCGAAGGTAGCAGTGAACCCGGAGCCGCCTGCTTCGCCGCCGGCTTGGCCACCACCCGGCTCGACAGCGTCGTCCATATGGACCGCCCCCAGGTCGGGGTCCTCCAGGTCGTGTTCGGTCTGGTCGGGGACGAAGCGGCGCTCCACGTCTGACCCGCCGGCCGGCCGAAGCAGAGGGCTCTGTCGAAGGACAAGCCGACTAAGTCAGAGTTGGCCAAGAGATGCTCGGCAACAAGGCTGAGAGAGAGAGAGAAAAAGAGACAAGGGGAGCATACCGTAGGCGGAGGATTGGCTCGGCTATATGGCTCCTTGCCGAACTGCCACTCTTCAGTGAGTTGGCAGTTTGCAAGGTAGTTCACCATGTAGGCGGCCTCATGGCGCGGCATCTCCTTGGTGCACATTCGGCTCGGATCGAGCTGGCCGCTCATCTGACAGATCAGATGAGGCCGGATCTGGAGCGGAAGAACCCGGCGCGTGACGAACGCGGCCAGGAGGTCGCGCCCCGTCAGGTCCTCCGATTGGACCATCACCCGCAGTCGGGCGATGGCGGCGTTTCCCGCCTGCGACAGCGTCACAGCCCGGAAGGACCACTGGGGCAGCCTGCCCGCCGGTGGGCCGGCTACGTAAGCCGGCAGGTTGATGTAGTCGCCCCGTGGAGCGATGTTCCGCACGTAGAAGTACGACTTCTGCCACTTCTTCACCGATTGGATCAGCGTGATGACGGGGAAGGGGTTGTCGGCGCCCGATCTCCGCGACGCGATGAAGGCGCCAGTATGAGCCGGCACGCCCTTGCTGCGCGTGCCCAGCTTCGACTGGAAAAGCTCCCCCCAGAGCTCAAGGGTGGGGAGGACGCCGAGATAGCCCTCGCACAGGGTGACGAAGGCAGATAGCAGCACCACCGCGTTGGGGGTGAGATGGTGCGGCTGGAGCTGATAGAATTCGAGCCAGGAGCGGAAGAAGGCGCTCACTAGCAGGCCGAAGCCGCGCAAGAAGTGCGAGCCGAAGACCACCCGCTCACCCTCCTGCGGCCTCGGCGAGATTTCCTTCGCCGGCGCGAGGCGGACCTCCACTTTGTCCGCGCTGGGCAGCCGCCGCGTGTCGCGGAGGAAGTCGATGTGGTCGTCATGGACGTTGGAGCCGTCCCAGTCCCCGCCAAGCTGCTCTACGGTGGGAGGCATGGCGAAAGCTAGCACGGCGGCGGAGGAGCGTGCGGTGGAAGAGCGCGGCGGCGAGGCGCTGTCGCGAGAACGGGCAAGCGAAGAAGCCGGTGGAAGTAGGAGGAGCGTGCGAGGGCCTGCCGCCCTCCACCTCCCCCTACTTATAGCCTCACGAGGCCAAAGAGGGCGGACGTGGGGGGGAGACGTGGGATTAACTATGCCCACTCCCCCCACGTCTCGCGTTTATTGCGCATAAGTGCGAGCCGAAACTGCCGCACGGAACGTGCGGGCGGTTTCGGGATACAAAGGATCCGCGCCTGGGCCAGGGCGCGGACATGGCGGGCCCCCTCCCTGCGGCGACGTCCCGTCACGCGCGTGGGCTAGCAGGCTTTCCGGCCACGTGGTTCGCCGACGGCCCGTGGCCGGCCCGCGGCCCGGTGCACGTGCCAGCGGGTTCCCGCCCTCCGACTCCAGAAGATTTCGACTCAGGCGGCGCGCCTAACCAAGGCCGGCTCCCAGCTACCGGCTTGTCAAGATAGGAAGCTGATCAAGCTTCTCAACCCCTACTCCACCTCGAAGCCCAATCAGCTTCGGGGACTACTGTCGGAGTAAATGGCCACGGGTAGCCATTCCGTCTACCCCTGGTTCTTCAGAAAAATTATCAGGCCTTTGGGCCTTCAAGCACTCCAAGAATTTGGGCCGCCTTCCCTGGCCGGCTACCTCTAAAGCCAACTCCCGGAAGGCGCCCCAGCCTCAAGCAACCTCTCCCCAGGACGACTACGGGGTGACCGACTCCAAGAAGCCGGCCAAGAAGGACGCCGGCTCCTAGCAACCGGCCGAGACCACAAACTCCAAAGCTGTTCCCACATAACGGCGACACGACGGGGTGTGGCCACAGTGCGGCCCACTACCCCCGAAGCCCGAGGCGGGCATGGCTACAGGAGGCCGTACGGGACGGCCGTTTCCCGTGCGGCTCGGCACTGTAGCCATGCTAGCCTCGACGTCATCCACGACCAACTCCTGTACGGCCCAAGGACTGCGGGCCCCTTCAGCCAGAGAGAGGCGTGAAGGCGGCCCGGCCTTTCCCAGTCGGCCAAGAGCACAGCCGGCCTCCAGAAGCCGGCTACTCCCTTCCTCGAAGTAGGAGCCCCATTAAGGAGACAAGACGAGGTAAGGCTACAGTGATAGCCCCCGAGGCGGCCCACTGTAGCCACGCTTACCTCGACAAAGCCCTCGTCATCACAGGCGAGGCTACAGTAAGCAGCCGCCGACAAGACCCTAGGCGGTGGGGCCGGCCTGTCGACCAAGTAGCCGGCAGCCGGCGGGACCCACCAGCCGGCGGGACCCAGCAGCCGGCGGAGAAGCCGACGAGCGTAGACACTGACGGCTGGGACCAGCTCCCAGTCGGGTTACCATTGTACCCCCGGGGGGTAGGCCTATATAACCCCCCGAAGCACCCATGCAAAGGGTTGGCTTCCAAGCATAGTTGGCCTCTGAGCATAGAGTTGCCCCCTAAGCATAGCACACACCATAGATAGAGAGAAGCAAGGGCTAGCCTAGTTCTTCTTCTCCCTTGAACCCAACAGCTCTAGGAGCGATTGTAGCTACTTTCACCGATCTAGTGATCATGCGGAGACCCCGCGGAGCAGGACTAGGGGTGTTATCTCCCCGGAGAGCCCCGAACCTGGGTAAGATCCGCCGGCGTGCATGTCTTCGCCTCATCCCGTTTCCAGGCACCGGCGACGTTTTATTGGCTCCCACAATGATAAACCATCCCTTGGCATATGTCGCACCAACCACCCGACATCCATAGCCTCACGTACGCAATTGCCTCCTTATTATATATATATAACTATAATTTATTTTGCTTCCTCCTGGTTTCCTGACATCACGGTCCCACACCATTGTCAACCTATGTAGTAGTCAATAAACGAGAGAATTGCACAAGAAGCGGCCGACAGCTGGGGCCAAGCAGCTCGAGCAGTATTTTGTGTTTTTGAGGTGTGAGCACTGCAGAGTTTTTCGATGTTTAGCCCAGATATTAATTTTTCTCCTCTGAATAACAACGAAAACATCGCTGCAGGTATTAACTGGGCGGGCTGTGGCCCGTCTAGCCCAGGCCAGATATCCAGCCCCGATATTAATTTTTTTCAAGTTGAAAATGGCTAGCCCAGTTATACATTTTTTTAGGAATACCCAGGCAAGGTCAAGTTGTTATTCTCTGCCCCGCTGGGCTGCAAATCTTTCCTAGGAGGGATGCATTAGGCTTAACAAGAAAATGGGCTTTAAGAAATAATAAATGGGATGTAATTATAAAAACTGGGCAGTAACTATAAAAAAATGCACCAAACACGTGATTACTTTATAAAATATTATTTTTGGATATTGAAAATTCTAATTTCATTAATTGTTGCGAGCGCAATGTTTTGTTGGATTTTTACGTAATATAAATTTATATTGAAATTGTATTTAATCTGACTAGAAATTTCGGGATAAAAATATTTCGGATCCCATCAAAATGTGGGAAATTTTATTGAATTCTGTTTTGAACGGTTGGTTGAAATGGGCTATACTTTTAACAAACTGTAAATGGGCTGTAGTAAATTCCATTAGAATTCAAATATGGGCTACACATTCTTACAAATCTCAAAAGGGCTATAAGTTCTCTGCCACACACTTCTGGCTTTACTAAGTTGACGCGTCCCCTAAAAAAACAGAGTTGACGCGTATGCAAGGCTTTGTCAACTTATAGTCAACACACGGTTCTAGAAGCAGTGGCCGTTGGATGTCCATCCAACGGATGCCGTGCTTCTTCTTCAATCTCGGATATTCTAGCTTCACCCGCCCAAAAAATGATTCCTCCCCCTGACATATGGGGCGCACCGTTTCGGAAGCTGACCTGTGGGCCTACTAAGCTGATCTGCATGCATTCAAAAAAAAGTTGACGTACCAAGGGCTTTGTCAACTTAGTCAATATAAACGATTCTAGCTGCAGTGACCGTACGATGTCCATCCAACGGCCGTCGTGCTTCTTCAACCTCTGGTCTTCTTGCTCCAGCCGCCCAAAGCAGCGCCGGTCGTGCCGCCTGCTCCTGCCTCCCGTGGCCGGTTGTGCTGCCGCGGAGGCCTCACCGCCCCTACTACTCCCACCGCTGGCCAGGCCATCCCTCCACTCACCCACACCCCCTGTTATTCTGTGGCGACGGCAGCCTCACACCGCAGCCGAACCAGTGAACGCTCGTACTCCTCTTCCCGTGGGCATCCACTGCCGCGTCTTTCCCGGCTCCGCGTCGTCCCCTTCCTAGGCCTCGCCGTCGTCCACCGTCGTGGTGCTCTCGGCGCGGCGTGGTCAATGTGGTCAACGACCGACTTCCATCGGAAGAGTACTGTACGTGGAGAGGCTGACAGCTGGGTCCACGGCAGCCGCAAGGAAGTGCCTCCTTATTACGCGGAAAATAATTATTCCTCCACCTGACAGCGGGGATCCACCGGACGGGCCACCAGTATTTTGCGAAAAAAAATCATTTCCCCCTGACTGCTGGGACCTACCGGACGGGCCACCGTATTTCGCAAAAAAACGTTCCCCCGCTGTCAGCTCGGACCCACCGGAAGTGCCTCCTTATTACGCACAAAAAACTGAATACTCCCTCGGCTAGCTGGGACCCACCTTGGTGGGAGGCTGACTTGTGGGCCTATTAAGTTGACGGGGACGAAGGGCTTTGTCAACTTAGTCAATATGAACGATTCTAGCTCCAGTGATCGTACGATGTCCATCCAACGGCCGTAGTGCTTCTTCAACCTCTGGTCTTCTTGCTCCAGCTGACCAAAGCAGCGCCGGTCGTGCCGCATGTTCCTGCCTCCCGTGGCCGGTTGTGCTGCCGCAGAGGCCTCACCGCCCCTACTATTCCCACCGCTGGCCAGGCCCTGCGGCGACGGCAGCCTCACACTGCAGCCGAACCAGTGAACCCTCGTACTCCTCTCCGCGTGGGCTTCCACTGCCACGTCTT
Source organism: Aegilops tauschii subsp. strangulata (assembly GCF_002575655.3). NCBI lineage: Eukaryota > Viridiplantae > Streptophyta > Magnoliopsida > Poales > Poaceae > Aegilops > Aegilops tauschii. The sequence goes on from NC_053035.3 coordinate 60,469,071, forward strand.
CCCCGGCTCCGCGTCGTCCCCTTCCTAGGCCTCGCCATCGTCCACCGCCGTGGTGCTCTCCGCGCGGCGTGGTCAACGTGGTCAAGGAACGACTTCAATTAGAAGAGTACTGTACGTGGAGAGGCTGACAGCTGGGTCCACGGCCACGGCCCAGTTTTTTTGTGATTTGCCAAGTAAGTCGCTTTGTCAGGCCTGTTGGGCTGCAAATCTTTCAAGACGAGGAGAGCTTTCATTCGGCTGGCCGAGAAAATGGCCCATCAGTAATGATAAATGGGCTGTACATTTTTAAAACACATCAAACTGGCAATTAGTTTCAAATATCTTTTTTTTTCATTTCAAGATTTTAAATTACATTAATTTTTATGCGTGGAGAATTTGTTGGATTTTATATTGATATAAATTTGTTTTTAAAATCAGTTTGAATGCGAGTCGAAATTTCGGGATTAAAAACAGTTCGGACCGCACCGAAATATGCAAAATTTCGTACAATTTTTTAACCGTGGCCACAATATGGGATGTAATGCTAACAAAAAGAATATGGGCTCCAAAAAAAACCTTAAGAATTAGCAAATGGGCTGTAAATTATTAGAAATAATGGCAGATGGGATGTATGCTGTTTTCCACAGATTTGAGGCTTTCCTAAAAAAAGGTTGACGCACAAGCACTGACTGTTGGATGTCCATCCAACGGCCGTCGTGCTTCTTCAATCTCTGCTCTTACTGCTCCAGCCGCTCAAACAAGCGCCGGCGGGAATGCCTGCTCCCTCCTCCCCGTGGCCGGCTGTGCTGCCGCGCAGGCCTCACCGCCCCACCGTACTCCCATCGCTGGCCTAGCCATCCCTCTACTCACCCACACCTGCTGTTATTCTCCGACGACGGCAGACGACCCAGTAAACCCTCGTACAGTCGTACTCCCCTCCGCGTGGGAAACAACTGCCGAGTCTTCCCTGCCTCCGTGTCGTCCCCTTCCTAGGCCTCGCCGTCGTCCACCGCTGTGGTGCTCTCGGCGCGGCGTGGTCAATGTGGTCAACGACCGACTTCCATCGGAAGAGTACTATGCGTGGAGACGCTGACAGCTGGGTCCACGGCCGCAGCAAGGAAGTGCCTCCTTATTATGCGCAAAATAATTATTCCTCCACCTTACAACGGGGACCCACCGGACGGGCCACCGTATTTCGCGAAAAAAACGTTTCCCCCCCTGACTGCTTGGACCCAGCAGCTACACCTTCGCACGCAAGGAAGTGCGTCCGGGCAAAAAAAAACAAAACGATTCGCCCCCCTGACTGCTGGGACCCACCAGCTACATCTTCGCACGCAAGGAAGTGCCTGACAGTCGGGACCCACCTGGTCGAAGCGTATGTAGCGTTGTCATTCTGGTCGCGAACGTGTACGTACATATATACTGGTGGATGTAGAGGCGCGCACGTGTCGTAGTAGAGGCGCGCACGTAGCATGTATATGTACGTACAACGGCTAGGGTGCAAGAAAGAAAATACGGCCACGTACAGTACATACGGGCAGGGTCTCGAACGCCTACTCGCGCATACGTACGGCGAGGGCTCGTTGACATGGCTGGGTCGGAACGGAGAAATAGCGTCGTCGTCGTGTTCATGGGGAGGCAACGGAATGCGTCGTGTTCATGGGGAGGCAAGGGAATGCGTAGTGTTCATCGGGAGGCAACAGAACGCGTGGGAGCCAACCGGCTGGCTCGGAACGGAATGCGTGGTCGTGTTCATCGGGAGGGCTTGGACGGAACAGGCGATGGAAACGAGGCCTGGCGTACCGCACAACAGAGGAAACGGACCTCCTACGTTCGGAACGGGGTCCTGTTGATCGGGAGGGGTGTGGCGTACCGCAAAACGGAGGAAACGAACCTCCTACGGTCGAAACGGGGGTCCTGTTGATCGGCAAGGGTGTGGCGTACCGCAAAACGGACGAAACAGACCTCCTACGGTCGAAAGTGGGGTCCTGTTGATCGGGAGGGGTGTGGCGTACCGCAAAACGGACGAAACGGACCTCCTACGGTCGAAACGGGGGTCCTGTTCATCGGGAGGGGTGTGGCGTACCGCAAAACGGGACTCCACGGGATACTGTTCATGTCCATCGTCGACCTCCTCCAGCCTCCACGGGCTCCTGTTCATCCAGCCTCCACCGCGCGCTACTCCACCGGCTACTGTTCAACCACCCCTCCACGGGCACCCCTCCACCGTCTACTGTTCATCCAGCCCTCCACACCACGGGGTCCTGTTCAACCACCCCTCCACGGGCACCCCTCCACCGTCTACTGTTCATCCAGCCCTCCACACCACGGGGTCCTGTTCAACCACCCCTCCACGGGCACCCCTCCACCATCTACTGTTCATCCAGCCCTCCACCACACCACGCCTGTCCCACTTTAGAACACTAAGAACGTAATAAGCCTAGCCGGGACAAATGCACTCAGTGTTAGTCCGATCACGGGAGGTCTTCTTAATAGAAGGGACATTTGGCGATAAGCGGGGTCCTGTTCATCCAGAGGCAACGCCACCGCTCACTTTTCATCCAACCCCCCCCCCCCCGCAACGCTCACTGTTCATCCCAGAGGCAGCATCGATCGGCTTTAGTTAGCAGCAGTAGCGAAGGAATCGCTCGATCGGGTTCAGTTAACAGCCATCGATCGATCACTCGGGCTCGGTAACGCGTAGCCTGCAGTGCAATCGCTCGGGTTCAGTTAGAGCCCAACGCCTCGCTCGAGTTCAGTTAGAGCCAACGCCTCGCACACACGCGCGTACGTGTACGAGAGAAACGCGCATCGCTCGGCCCCCGACCTCCCACCGTAACCGGGAACTCCACAAAATTTTCCTCGCCCTCGCTTCTACCACGGTTTTTTTCGTCATGGACGGCCCAAAGAATGTCATGCAGCTACGTCTCCGGCCCGCCCAGGACGAAAAGCCCATTTTCTGTCATGATTTTTTGTCATAGAAGTAGGAGCCCACCACATCTATGATGATACCGGGTTTTGTCACAATTATCGTCATAGAAGTGTCATATGTATGACAGAAAAAAATTCATTTGGCCCAAAATGTCACGGATGTGTCTTTTTTTTGTAGTGTCCCCCAAGCTTACACCTTTGCTTGTCCTCAAGCAATTCAGTTGAGAAACTGAAAGTGGTAAAGAAAAAACTTTTACAAACTCTGTTTGATCTTGTTGTTGCAAATATGTAAAGCCATCATTCAAGTTTTCAGCATAGATTATGAACTAACTATATTCACAATAACATTTAGGTCTCACATTTACTCATATCAATGGCATAATCAACTAGCGAGCAATAATAATAAATCTCGGATGACAACACTTTCTCAAAAACAATCATGATATGATATAACAAGATGGTATCTCGCTAGCCCTTTCTGAGACCAAAAAAACATAAATGTAGAGCACCCCTGAAGATCAAGGACTGACTAGACATTGTAATTCATGGTAAAAGAGATCCAGTCATAGTCATACTCAATATAAATTAATAACAATGCATACAAATGACAGTGGTGCTCTCTAACTGGTGCTTTTTATAAGAGGATGATGACTCAACAATAAAAGTAAATAGATAGGCCCTTCATGGAGGGAAGCAGGGATTTGCAGAGGTGCTAGAGCTCCAGTTTTAGAATAGAGATTGAATAATATTTTGAGCGGTATACTTTCATTGTTAACATAACAACCAACAGATCTCGGTATCTTCCATGCTACATATATTATAGGCGGTTCCCAAACAGAATGATAAAGTTTATACTCCCCCACCACCAACAAGCACACTCCACGGCTGGTCCGGAACAATGGGTACCGTCCAACTAACAACAGTCCTGGGGGAGTTTTGTTTGCAATTATTTTGATTTGATTTGAGCATGGGACTAGGCATCCCGGTTACCAGCCATTTTCTCGTGAATGATGAGCGGAGTCCACTCATCGTGAGAATAACCTACCTAGCATGGAAGATATTAACATCCCTAGTTGGTACATGAGCTATTCGAGCATACAAAACAGATTATTATTTGATGGTTTAGAGTTTGGCACATGCAAATTTACTTGGAACAGCAGGTAGATACCGCATATAGGAAGGTATGGTGGACTCATATGGAACAACTTTGGGGTTTATGGAAGTGGATGCACAAGCAGTATTCCCTCTTAGTACAAGTGAAGGCTAGAAAGAGACTGGGAAGTGACCAACTAGAGAGCGACAACAGTCATAAACATGCATTGAGATTAACCAACATTGAATGCAAGCATGAGTAGGATATAAATCACCATGAACATAAATATCATAGAGGCTATGTTGATTTTGTTTCAACTACATGCATGAACATGTGCCAAGTCAAGCCACTCGAATCATTCAAAGGAGGATACCATCCTGTCATACTACATCACAACCATTTTAATTTCCATGTTGGCACGGAAGGTAAACCATTATAAACTCCTAGCTAATTAAGCATGGCATGAATAACTATAATATCTAATTGTCATTGCAAACATGTTTCATTCATAATAGGCCGAATCAGGAATGATAAACTAATCATATTTACAAAAACAAGATAGGTCGAGTTCATACCAGCTTTTCCTCATTTCATCATATATCGTCATTATTGCCTTTCACTTGCACGACCGAACGGTATGGATAACAATAATAGTGCACGTGCATTGGACTAAGCTGGAATCTGCAAACATTTAATCAAAGGAGAAGACAAGGTAATATGGGCTCTTTGTTAGATCAACAATAATGCATATGAGAGCCACTCAACAGTTTCATCGTGGTCTTCTCCTCTCGACCCCCAAAGAAAAAAAAGAATTTCAAAGAAACACACAGAAATAGTTTTGGAGTTTTTTTTCTAAAGAAAGAAGAACAAGAACGAGAAAAATTATTTGCACGGGAAAGCTCCCAACAAGAAAAAGAAGAACATGAAATCTTTTTGGGTTTTCTTTTAGCTTTACTACTACTAAGCATGCATAGAAAGTAAACTAACTACAACTAATTTTTTTGGTTTTTCTGAAGGTTTATCAAACACAGAAGAAGAAAGGGGGAAAAAGAAAGTAAACTAACATGGATAATACAATGAAAAAGTATGAGTACCGACAACTTAGAATGAGTGTGTGAACATGAATGTAATGTCGGTGAGAAATACGTACTCCCCCAGGCTTAGGCTTTTGGCCTAAGTTGGTCTATGCCCACGGATCAAAGTAGCCCTCTCCGGTGTACTGAGGAGGATCCTGGGGGTTCCACTGGTTAGAGAGCTCCTGTGGATCCCATAGACAAATAGACTCCTGATATGGATCAGGTGATGGCTCTGGCTCAGGAGGTGGGCATTGCGTCCCCTCCCAGTATGCATGAATGTCCACGGGCAAAACAAAGTACCTGCCTGAATGAATATTGAACAAAACAGGTGCAGGCAAGGTAATAATCTGAAAAGTATTCTCGCTAAATACCAGGTTATATATAAGTCTCTTTTCCTCATCATGGCGAATAAACTTATGTGCTACCATGCTGTCATAATCTGAATGTATAGTGGGTAGCAATTTCTCCTCTTTTTCATAGTGCCTATTGGGTATCTCAAAATGTTTAGCAAAGCGGGAGGCGAAGATACCTCCGAAAATAGGACCCTTTGCACTGTGCATACTCAACTGTTTAGCAACCATAGCGCCCAAACTATAAGTTCTATCTATGTGTAAAGTGTGGCGCAAAATAGCTAGGTCAGGGGCACTAAGGCCCCCACTCTCTCCACGACCAATTAAACATCTCCCAGCAAATAATGAGTAATAGCGTAAAACAGGAAGATGTATACTAGCCACTCTCGCTCCCGACACTCCTCTGCCTTCCCCTACGGTAATTTCATGAATAAGGCCTTCCACATCACTAGGACGTGGTTCCTCGACGCTACCTTCATAAGGTAATTTACAAACCTCACAAAAGTCATAAAGCGTCATTTCTTTGTACTCATTATATAAGTGAAAGTCTACCGTGGGTGCTGATCTCCTAGCATGAAAGTGAAAATTTTGCACGAAAGTATTAGTGAGTAGGAGATACTGATTACACTGGTCGAGGAGGAAGTCGGTGATGCCTGCATTCCTAGCCAAATAATAGAAATCATCGTAAATCCCAGCTGCTTGTAAGAATGCATCACATGGCCATTCGCACGACCAAATTTCCGTGGTGCGAGGAAGATTATACTTGGGGTTTTCCTTCTCCTCATTTTTCTTTTTCCTTCGAATCCCGGCTCAAGGAACCTCTCAACAATATCCTAAACATTTTCTTCCTCTGAAAATTCCTGAGATTTTTAGTGACTCAAAATAAAAGTGAACCAAACTCAACAAACATGATATCAACTACTCCTGCAATTGCGTAGAGGCTATATCATGAATCAAATCTACTTTGGACCATATAAATTTGACATGCAAGCTCAAGAACAAGGTCACCACAGCAGCAAAAATTTGCAATGAATAAAGCACTAGATAAAAAACTAATTGGACCATTGGAGGAGTCACATACCGAAGATCAATCCCCCAAAGCAGTTTTGTGAATGGAGCTTTGAGCAAGGAGATCGAAAATGGCAGCAAGATGAGCAAGAATACGAGTTTGAGCTATGGAGTGATTTTTTCTGGAGGAAGAAGGAGTGGATGGGTGCTGGAATAATCGGAGGGAGGCCACGTGGGGCCCACAAGGTCAGGGGGTGCACCCTCCACCCTCGTGGCCAGCTGGTGAGGCCCCATGGTGTGTGTTGAGTGCCAGAAATTCTAAAATATTACAATCATACTGAATTTCCAGGGCATTTGGAGAATTTTATTTTTCGGGACATTTTTTATTGCATGGATAATTCATAAAACAAACAGAAAATACTATTTTTGCTTTATTTAATCTAAATAACAGAAAGTAAAAGATGGATACAGAGAGTTGTGCCTTCTAAATTCATCCATCTCATGCTCATCAAAAGGAATCCATTAACAAGGTTGATCATGTCTTATTAACAAACTTCTTCCGAATGACATGAAACCGGAGAATTTTCGAATAACACTAGGTTACCTCAACGGGGATATGTATTTCCCCAACAATAAGAATATCATATTTCTTTTTGATAGTAGGTAGAGGGAATTCAAAACCTCCAATAGTAATAGTTGAAATTTTTCCAATAGAATTGATACTATATATGAACTTGAGGTTGTTTGCAATCAATAACAGCCCCTGCAGTATTCAAAAAGGGTCTACCAAGGATAATCGACATACTATCGTCCTCGGGAATATCAAGAATAACAAAGTCCGTTAAGATATTAACGTTTGCAACCACAACAGGCACATCCTCACAAATACCGATGGGTATAGCAGTTGATTTATCATCCATTTGAAAAGAAATTTCAGTAGGTGTCAACTTATTCAATTCAAGTCGACGATATAAAGAGAAAGGCATAACACTAACTCCGGCTCAAAGATCACATAAAGCAGTTTTAACATAGTTTCTTTTAATGGAGCATGGTATAGTTGGTACTCCTGGATCTCCAAGTTTCTTTGGTATTCCACCCTTAAAAGTATAATTAGCAAGCATGGTGGAAATTTCAGCTTCCGGTATCTTTCTTTTATTAGTGACAATATCTTTCATATACTTAGCATAAGGAGGCATTTTAAGCATATCAGTCAAATGCATACGCAAAAAGATAGGTCCAATCATTTCAGCAAAGCGCTCAAAATCCTCATCATCCTTTTTCTTGGATGGCTTAGGAGGAAGGGGCATGGGTTTCTGAACCCATGGTTCTCTTTCTTTACCATGTTTCCTAGCAACGAAGTCTCTCTTTATCATAACATTGATTCTTTGATTATGGGTTATCAAGATCAACACCGGGTTCAATCTCTACATCATTATCATTACTAGGTTGAGCATCAACATGAACATCATTATTAAAATTATCACGAGGTTCATGTTCATCACCAAATTGTGTTTCAACATCAGAAATAGAAATATCATTGGGATTCTCGGGTGCGTCTATAGCAGGTTCACTAGTATGCAAAGTCCTATCAGTTTTCTTTTTCTTTTTAGTACGAGGACTAGGTGCATCAATATTAGTTCTCTGAGAATCCTACTCAACACTCTTAGGGTGGCCCTCAGGATACAAAGGTTCCTGGGTCATCTTGCCAACTCGAGTCATAACCCTAACAGCATTATCATTGTTCTTACTATTCAACTCATTAAGCAAATTATCTTGAGATTTAAGTACTTGTTCTACTTGAGTTGTAACCATGGAAGCATGTTTACTAATAAGCTTAAGATCATTAACGGTCCTATTCATATAATCACCCAAGTGGTCAAGCATGTAAGCATTACGTTTCAATTGTCTACTAACATAAGCATTGAAGTTCTCTTGTTTAACAATAAAATTATCAAACTCATTCTAAGCATTGACTAGCAGACTTATAATGAGGAATATCACCATCATCAAACTACGGAGAGAGTTTACCTCTACTACCTGTGTCGGGTTATCAAGACCATGTATTTCTTCAATAGGCGGTAAATTCTTAACATCTTCAGCTTTAATACCTTTTTCCTTTCATAGATTTCTTTGCCTCTTGCATATCTTCCGGACTGAGAAATAGAATACCCCTTTTCTTCGGAGTTGGCTTCGGAGTTGGTTCAGGAAGTGTCCAATCATTTTCATTACTCAATATATCATTCAATAGCAATTCAGCTTGCTCAACAGTTCTTTCCCTGAAAACACAACCATCACAACTATCCAGGTGGTCTCTGGAAGCATCGGTTAGTCCATTATAAAAGATATCAAGTATTTCATTTTTCTTGAGAGGATGATCAGGCAAAGCATTAAGTAATCGGAGAAGCCTCCCCCAAGCTTGTGGGAGACTCTCTTCTTCAATTTGCACAAAATTAAATATTTCCTTTAAAGCAGCTTGTTTCTTATGAGCAGGGAAATATTTTGCAGAGAAGTAATAAATCCTGGGGACTACGCACACAACTAGGAGCAAGAGAATTAAACCATAACTTAGCATCACCCTTTGATGAGAAAGGAAACAATTTAAGAATATAGTAATAGCGAATTTTTTCCTCATGAGCAAATAGGGTGGCTATATCATTCAATTTAGTAAGATGTGCCACAACAGTTTCAGATTCATAGCCATGAAAAGGATTAGATTCAACTAAAGTAAATAACTCAGGATCGACAGAGAAATTCATAATCCTTATCAGTAACAAAGATACGTGAAGTAGAAAAAGCGGGATCATATTTCATTCTAGCATTCAAGGATTTTTCTTTCAGCTTAGCTAACAACTTCTTAAGATCCTCTCTATCATTGCAAGCAAAGAAGTCTCTAGCAGTTTCTTCATCCATAACATAACCATCAGGAACAACAGGCGATTCATATCTAGGGGGAGAATCATAATCTTCAGTTTCAATAATATCATTACTCTCAGTATTTTTATTCTCTCCAATCCTAGCAAGTTGTTCATCAAGAAATTCACCTAGTGGCACAGTATTATCAACCAGAGAAGTAGTTTCATAATAAGCATCATGCATAGCATAAGTGGCATCATCAGTAACATGCGACATATCGGGATCAATAGCAGGTGTAGGTGTCGCAAGTTTACTCAAAACAGATGGAGAATCAAGTGCAGAGCTAGATGGCAGTTCCTTACCTCCCCTCGTAGTTGAGGAAAAAAATTAGTTCTTTGATCTTTCAAGTTCCTCATAGTGATCAACAGATATAAATCCCAAGTGACTCGGAGAATATAGCTATGCTCTCTGGCAACGGCGCCAGTAAAAGGTCTTGATAACCCACAAGTATAGGGGATCACAACAGTTTTCGAGGGTAGAGCATTCAACCCAAATTTATTGATTCAACACGAGGGGAGCCAAAGAATATTCTTGAGTATTAGCAGCTGAGTTGTCAATTCAACCACACCTGAAAGACTTAATATCTGTAGCAAAGTATTTAGTAGCAAAGTAGTATGGAAGTAATGGTAATGGTGGCAAAAGTAACAGTAGCAGTTTTGTAGCAACCGTAACAGTGGCAACGGAAAAGTAAAGTAGCAAAGATCAATATGTGAAAAGCTCGTAGGCAATGGATCAATGATGGATAATTATGTCGGATGACATTCATCATGCAACGGTTATAACATAGGGTGACACAGAACTAGCTCCAATTCATCAATATAATGTAGGCATGTATTCCGAATATAGTCATACGTGCTTATGGAAAAGAACTTGCATGGCATCTTTTGTCCTACCCTCCTGTGGCAGCGGGGTCCTATTGGAAACTAAGGGATATTAAGGCCTCCTTTTAATAGAGTACCGGACCAAAGCATTAGCACTTAGTGAATACATGAACTCCTCAAACTATGGTCATCACCGGGAGTGGTCCCGACTATTGTCACTTCGGCGTTGCCGGATCATAACACGTAGTAGGTGGCTATTGACTTGCAAGATAGGACCAAGAACACAAATATATTCATGAAAACATAATAGGTTCAGATCTGAAATCATGGCACTCAGGCCCTAGTGACAAGCATTAAGCATAGCAAAGTCATAACAACATCAATCTTAGAACATAGTGGATACTAGGGATCAAACCCTAACAAAACTAACTCGATTACATGGTAAACCTCATCCAACCCATCACGGTCCAGCAAGCCTATGATGGAATTACAAACACACGACGGTGAGCATCATGAAATTGGTGATGGAGGATGGTTGATGATGACGATGGCGATGGATTCCCCTCTCCGGAGCCCCGAACGGACTCCAGATCTGCCCTCCCGAGTAAGAACAGGGCTTGGCTGTGGCTCTGCATCGTAAAACATGATGAATCCTTCTCTCTGATTTTTCTCCCCGAACGTAAATATATGGAATTGGAGTTGAGGTCGGTGGGGGTCCAGGGGGCCCACAAGGTTGGAGGGCGCGCCCCCACCCTTGTGACCAGGGTGTGGGCCCCCTTCACTTGATTCATTTGCCAAATTTTTTATTAATTCCAAAAGTTATCTCTGTGAAGTTTCAGGTCATTCCGAGAAATTTTTATTCTACACAAAAATAATTACCATGGCAGTTCTGCTGAAAACAGCGTCAGTCCGGGTTAGTTCCATTCAAATCATGCAAGTTAGAGTCTAAAACAAGGCAAAAGAGTTTGGAAAAGTAGATATGATGGAGATGTATCAAGGAACAACAAAAGAGACAGTAGCCCACGACGGGCACCAAGGTCTTGAACTACAGGCTCAGACGGCAGGCGAGGTGTTCGACTGGAAGGTGTCCTCGTGCTCAAAGCTCTGCCCCTTCTCCCTACGCTCCTCTGGAGTTCATCCTCGTCGTCATCATCCGAAAGCTGGATAACATTTGTTGGCACTGCAAACACTCGACAGTGAGATTTCAGTCGGCCACCAAAACAGTTGATAGAGTGTAAACACGGCTGTGGTATCATACCTGCTCGAGAGGTGGCCACATCCGCGGTCTCCGCATCGGCCCGCTCCTCATCAATATTTGTGGATGTTGCAGAAGTAGCAACCCTGGAAGCCCAAAATGTCACTCAATCAAACAAGTGAAGAAGTCCACAACAACACAGAGGAACAAGGAAAAGGAACACTTATGCAGAAGTAACAGGTACGACCACCTTGATCCTGGGCAGGGCCTTCCGAGGCTTGGGCAGAGCGACCTTGGCTTGCTTGGCAGACTTCTCCGTCGGTTCTAGAGTTAACGTCCGAGTGTGCTTGGGAATTCTCGCACTCGACGTCGCCGCCTTACCGTGGCCGCCCGCAGGATCTTGTGATTGCTTGGAGCGCCGCTCGGAGCATGGTGGCGAGTCGACCTCTTCACCATAGTCAGAGTCTTCGCTGTCATCCCCACTGTCATCCGCATATTCTATGTCAGCACTGCCGCCTTCGCTCTCTGCTCCTTCAAGGTGCTGCTCCCCATTTGGCATAGAGTACATGTTTGTGAAAACCTACAAGACACAAGTCACAAATGTCAGTCAGATTCCAAGATAACTACATATCGAACAAGACATAAACACTCGACTAAACACGCCTGAACTCTCCTGGTGCGCTCTGGGCGTCGAATGGCAAGATCCTCCTAGCTCCCCGAGGGTTGTCCTTGTTGCCAGTGATGCTCCGAAGCCCCTGGGCCACCATCTCCTCGCTGACCTCCTCCGTGTGGGTCCGATCGGTGTCTTCTGGGCCCGAATACATCCACATGGGGTGGTCACGAGCTTGCAAGGGCTGGATGCGTTGACCGAGGAACACCTCCAACAGATCCATGCCTGTCACCCCACCTTGGAGCAACGCGACAACTGCATCGACCAGAATGGCAACCTCACCCTTCTCCACCGCGGATACGGTCAGTGAAGGAGGATTATGGAGTCTCTCCAGAGCGAAAGGGGGAAGGCCAATCGACTGACCAGGACTCGGGATGTCTTTACAGTAAAACCAAGTCGACTGCCACCCTCTAACTGACTCAGGAAAGGTCATAGGAGGAAAGGTGCTACTACCTCTCATCTGGATCCCTAGCCCCCGACACATTTGGATCACATGCGTCTTTTCATTATCCGGATTAGCTTTCTTCACTGACTGAGATCGGCAAGTGAAAATGTGTTTGAACAGACCCCAGTGCGGGTGACACCCCAGGAAGTTTTCGCACATTGAAACGAATGCGGCATGATACGAGATAGTGTTGGGAGGAAAATGGTGGATCTGAGCACCAAAGAAGTTCAGGAAGCCTCGGAAAAATAGATGAGGGGGTAGGGAGAAACCTCGGTCGACATGCGTCATGAGGAGAACACACTCGCCATCGCGTGGCTCGGGCTCGATCTCCCCCTCCGGCAACCTACAAGACCCCTCAGCGATCCGGCCGCCGGCGACCAGATTCTCCATGTCCTCCACCGTGACAGAAGAGCGGATTTAGTCCTCCTGGATCATCCAGGCGGCAGACTGGACCGCGACGTCGACCCTTCGCTGTCGCCTTCTTCACGTGCTCCAGGGCCGCGGTCCTGTCCTTCACCATGCCTGCAAAGCTCAAGAGGAATGGGCGGAGGAGTGGGGTGCTGGAAGAGGCAGGGCGGAGAAGCGGAGAGAAAGGGGGCGAATGACGTGCACTGTTCCACCCACCGGCAGCAGCGCCTTTTATGGTCACACTTCCGAGTGCCTGACCCATGGGCCCGTGCAATCCTGGCGCATCCTGTAACAGATGCTGGCTTGATACGTGGCAGAAAAAGTGGCACAAGAATTAAGGAGTCTCTATCTACCTGCTCCGCTTATCGCGCCGCATCCTGTCCCGCGCGCTTCTCCAAATTTCGAATCCCGCGAGATTCGGGAACCGCAGAGCAGTCGATCGCACCAAAGATATCCCATTCCAATCTACTCGAAGATATGCAACATAATTTACTCAGGAATTCCATGAGCAAGAATCGATCAAGGCGACTGACGAAGAGTTAAAGTACCAGCATACTTTCAGGCCCCTGAGGAAATGTCTCCGAGGCATCGAATCGGATCGGAATCAACTTCAACCCTTCTTCACTCGGTCCTCAATCCATCCGGGGGCTAATGACAATGTCATGTACCTAGGGTAGGGTCTTAGGCCTGACCTAGGCACCCTACCCAAGGACACTACCCTAGAGTCAAAGGCCTACAAGGTTCAACAGAAGATACCGACTGAAATCCTCATGAAGTGCAATCCAGTCGATGAAAGATTCCATTCAGATATCCCAATTCCACTCAACCATGATAACTTCACTCGACCATACAAGAACCCACTCAGAGTACAGAAGGCCTAAAGTCACCCCAGGATGGCAACAGTCAGGCAATCACTCCATCGTCATAAAGATCATTTATTGCAGGCGTTATCAGTAATGTTCAAGTCATAACTCACATTGAACCCCTGTGTAACTGAGGGCTGCGAGGGGCCAGGCGCACTCTATATAAGCACCCCTCCCCTGTGGCACAGGGGTTCGCACCCCCTGTAACATTTGCACACATCCAATCGACAAGCCTTTGCGGCACCGAGACGTAGGGCTATTACCTCCTCCGGGAGGGGCCTGAACTTGTAAACCTGTGTGTACAACGTCACCGTAGCTAGGACACTACCCTCTCCTACGTACCCCCTACTCTTACTGTCAGAATCGTTCCCACGACAGCAGGAGTAGGGTCTTACACCGCAAGGTGGCCCGAACCTAGGTAAAATTGATGTGTCCATCTTCTTCCTTGTTCATCGAGCTAGGCCATGGGGGTGATGAGCTGGTTGGATGGAGAGGTTGAGTTCTTCACACACGCCCCAGAGTTCAAACCTTTCTTGGGTCTGTGAAGCCCTGAATCCGACAGCAACTATGCCTTCCCGAGTCGCAGCCGGAACTAGATGGCGGGTCTGGAGATCTGACCATCCAGCCTCGTGCCGACCACCTCCGACGGAGGAGATAGCCACCACCTTCAGCGGCACCGGCCAGATCAGATCTGACCGGAGACGCCGCCGACCAGTCAACCATGGCCACATCCCCTCCTGATCCACCCTCCCCAAGAAGCCACCAGAGCAGCGTCGAATAGCCAAAAAAGATGAAGACCGAAGGGTGATCTTGCACCGCCGGTCCCTCCAGACCGCGGGGCTACAGCCTAGATCCCCGCCGTCCCCATCACCGGCGGCGCCTGGGCTTAGTCGGCGCACGTCTCTGAGGACGATGAGGTAGATGAGAGGCGGGAGGGGCGGCAGCCGGGGCGCTGGGGTTGGCCCCCTGATCGCTCCGTGGGCTATCTAGCTACTACAGTCTTAAAAATTGGGGGATAATTTTACTTCCCCGGCCTCTTCACCAACTAGGGATGCATGAGGGAGTCTTGGACTAAGGGGTCCTCGGGCGTCCGGCCTGTTATTTATTGGGCCAGACTGATGGGCTATGAAGATATGAAGGCCGAAGACTATACCCGTGTCCGGATTGGACTTTCCTTGGCGTGGAAGGTAAGCTAGGCGACCAACTATGAATATTCCTTCTTATGTAACCGACTCCATGTAACCCTAGATCTCTCTGGTGTCTATATAAACCGGAGAGCGTAGTCCGGATTGGCAGATACTCATTACCATAGTCATACAGGCTAGACTTCTAGGGTTTACCATTACGATCTCGTGGTAGATCAACTCTTGTAATACTCATATTCATCAAGATCAATCAAGCAGGAAGTAGGGTATTACCTCCGTAGAGAGGGCCCGAACCTGGGTAAACATCTTGTCCTGTTACCATCGATCATAGACGCACAGTTCGGGACCCCCTACCCGAGATCCGCCGGTTTTGACACCGACATTGGTGCTTTCATTGAGAGTTCCAGTGTGTCATCGACAAGAGGCTCGATGGCCCCTTCAATCGTCGATAATGATGCTGTCCAAGAAGGAACCTTCCTCCCCGGACAGATTTTTGTGTTCGACGGCTTCGTACTGCGGGCCAACTCGCTTGGCCGTCTCGAGCAGATCGATAGCGACGCCCCTGGCCACCAGGTCAGGTTTGGAAGCTTAAACTACGTTGTGGATACCCGTGGAGACTTGATCTTCAATGGGTTTGAAACCACAGCAATCGCTCCCCCTCGTCCCGATGAACATGACTTATATCTGTTATCAGATTACATCCAGGAGGTGGATCCTATTGCTGCAACGGCCTCAGAACCAAAGCAGATCATGCCCTCCGAGGCCACAAAGTCCGCGGCGTTGGAGCCACACACGGACTCGACATCCTGCAATGCTTGCGTCAATGGAACTCCGGACTCGTCTCCGGCTATACGTTCCGGACCAGGTACGCCTGCGGACACCGAGCTGGATCGGTTATCAATTTTCGAATTTAGTGCCGCAGACATCTTCCAGCATTCACCTTTGGGTGACGTGCTAATCTCTTTAAAGAACTTGTCCTTGGAGGAGGACTCACAGCCGAACTATGTTCGGTTCGAGCTAGAGGCGGATGACGAGGATTTTTGCTTCCCACCCGCCACCCACTTCATAGCCACTGTCGATGACTTAACCGACGTGCTTGACTATGGCTCCGAAGACATCGGCGGCATGGACAATGATGCCTACAAGGAGCAAGGCCAAGACCCTCCATTTACTGGACGTTGGATGGCCACCTCTTCGTACAACGTGTACATGGTTGATACACCTAAAGGATTTGGCGACGACAAAGAAGAGCCAGATGCGAATAAAACCTCTCAGACGTAGTCCAAGTGTCGGCGGCCCAAACGCCGCTCTAAGCCTCGTCGCTCAAAGGATGGCAACACTGGCACCGGAGAAAATAGTACTCCGGGCGACGCCTAAAACAATGAAGACCCTGTCGGAGCTGCATCCGAACAGGAGGAACACGACAACAGGGAAGGTAACCCTGATGAACAGGCCATAGAAGATGACTCGGAGGACAATAGTTACCATCCACCCTCCGAGGGGGAGACAAGCCTCGGCAACGAAGACTTCATCGTGCCTGAGGATCCTCTGGAGCAGGAGCGCTTTAAGCTTCAGCTCATAGCCACTTCAAGAAGCCTGGAAAAGAAACAGCAGTAGCTTCAAGCTGAACAAGATCTGCTCGTCGACAGATGGACTGATGTCCTGACAACCGAAGAATACGGCCTCAAGCGCCCAGCCAAGAGCTACCCGAAACGCAAACTGCTACCTCAATTCGATGAGGAGGCGCCGGAGCACATATCTCCCTCGCGTAATGCCGAACGACCACCACGTGGTCGAGACAGGGTGGCCGACTGGCCACCCCGCGGTCGGGATAAAGCGGCAACTTAGGCCGAACAGCAGCCTGCCCCACCGACCCGTAAAAATAAAGACGGAAGAGTTCGGGGTCATACGTACGACCTTCGGCAGACCCTGGACAGTAGAGCAGGACATACAAGATCGATCTACGGATCGCGAGGACGTGCCTCGAGGCACGATGGCGGCTACCTATTCGGACGTGACAAACCTAACCACGCCCGGGCCGAATACCGCAGACGGACTCCATCAGAGCTACGCCATGATGCGGCCCGATATAGAGGCGCCGCACACCCTCTCTGCTTCACAGATGAAGTACTGGATCATGAATTCCCCGAGGGGTTCAAGCCCGTCAATATCGAATCATACGACGGCACAACCGATCCTGCAGTGTGGATCGAGGATTTTATTCTCCATATCCATATGGCTCGAGGAGATGACCTCCACACCATTAAATACCTCCCACTAAAGCTCAAAGGGCCAGCTCGGCACTGGCTTAACAGCCTGCCTGAAAATTCTATCGGCAACTGGGAGGACTTGGAAGAAGCCTTCCTGAACAACTTCCAAGGAACCTATGTCCGGCCACCATACGCCGACGACTTAAGCCACATAGTTCAACAACCTGGAGAATCAACCAGAAAATTCTGGACTAGGTTCCTAACCAAAAAGAACCAGATCGTTGACTATCCGGATGCTGAGGCCCTAGCAGCCTTCAAACACAGCATCCGTGACGAATGGCTAGCACGCCACCTCGGCAAGGAAAAGCCGAAGTCTATGGTAGCCCTTACGGCACTCATGACCCGCTTTTGCGCAGGTGAGGACAGCCGGCTGGCTCGCAGTACAAACACAGCCAATAAAACAGGCCCCTCCGAGGCCAAAAACAACACCGGCAAGCTCCGGCGCAACAGACACAAACACCGAAGCATTGGCGATAACACCGATGACACCACAGTTCACGCCGGATTCAGTGGCTCCAAGTCCGGCCAGTGAAAGAAGCCCTATAAAAGGAGCAGCGGAGGATGTCGTGGTTTTGTCACGACAGATGTCCTAGAGAAAGGACTTAGTCATGGAGCCATCGCTACGGGTTAACTTAAAGGGGTTAAAGCGGACAAGGGACGCAAGAGAGTTTTATACTAGTTCGGCCCCTTACGATGAAGGTAAAAGCCTGCGTCTAGTTGTGATGGAATTGCTGGGGTTTCGATGACCAGGGAGCGAATACGCTTTGCCTGAGTCTCGAGTTGTTGTCTGTTGTCCTTGAACCACCGCCGGGTCATCCCCTTATATACATGGGTTGACGCCCGTCGGTTTACAGAATCCCGAGGCTGGCTCATAATCGTGTCCGGCTTGGTCTCTGCTACTTCTATCTTACAACACAAGTTTACATATCAATGCCGGTTTATGTCTACAGGCCTTAAACCGGCTTTGGGCCCTGGGCCTTCATAAAGCATCACCGTCTGTCTTCATGGACTTCAGATATGAATGAACTACTTATGGGGTTAACCCGGCCTCTCCTGGCCGGTTTACGCCCAGTGGTAATATCCCCAACATTAGGCCCCAGATTGATTTGAACTGATTCATGTCAATCCTCAATACTTAAGAAAATTTCTTCTTCAACATCTTCACATAATCTTGTAAACCGCCGTGACATCATCTTCTAGGACCATGGTAAACCGCCGTGACGTCACCTGTTATTTAAAACTGTGTATAATCCACCTTCATTAATGATCCTCTGACAATCGAGGCGACAACTCTGCCTCATATCCAAAATTTAGGCTCCTCGATTTTCGCGCCTGATGCTTATCTTTTTGTCCTTATAAATAGGGCCAGGGGGTCTTTCCATCCCCCCCCCCCCGTATCTCTTCACCTCATCTTCTTCCTTGCACTGCCCATCCTTTGGAGCTCCGCCACCACCGTCGACCTTCGTTTCTTCCTCCGCAACGGTTGCTGCATCAACCTGATCGGACCAGAAAATCGCGGCAATCCTCCGCTGCTTCCTCAGCACCAGTACGTTCCTCCTTTCTTACTCCAAATCGACCATTAGGTTTCGTCGTTCTTCGTAGTTCTTCGAAGTTCTTGAATCTGTTTGTTTCTCTTTAGCAGTCCAATGGCTAGTTTAGATCTGCTTTTTCCAAAGCCTTTGTACTTTAAACTCCTGCTTCCTTGTTAGAACATCTGCCTTGTATAAAACTCATCTCAACTTGGTGAACCTTTAACACGCTGGAAATTAGGTCAGAATATATTTTGTTTTTCCAACGCGCGGTAGATCTGAAATTACCATGGCAAGATGTGAAACTTGTTTCTTCCTTCACTTATACACTTTTAATACCAGATTGGGCGGTTTAACTTCATATACAAAATGATGACCCAGTAGATACCATTAGTCCCCTGTTGAACCGCCAATGCATTCATCATTGTACTGTTTCCATTGTCAGATTCTGGTTTACGAATAACCAATTCCGGTTTAACAATATGCTTACATCCTTATACCGCTGTATAGTTGTCCATTGTAAATCTTAAACCGGCAATAATCATGTTTCAGATCTTTCATTGCCATGGCCAAGCAAATTTATGAATGCAATTGGGCTCCTTCTCGAGTAACCGAAGAACAGTTAAACAATCTTGTTAAAGCGGGCGCTTTAGCCAAGAAAGATGTCATCCACTGGAGGGTCCCTGGCCCGGAAAATCCTCCTACACCCAAGGACGGAGAGGTAGTCGTGTTTGCTGACCATCTGAGTCGAGGTTTTAGCCCTCCCGGTTCGAAATTTTTCCGAGATGTACTAGCCAATTTTCAGCTGCGCCCTCAAGACATCAGTCCCAATTCTGTGACCAACATCTGCCACTTCCAAGTCTTCTATGAGGTTTATCTGCAAGAGGAACCTACAGTCGAACTGTTTAGGGATTTCTTTCACTTAAACCGTCGCACAGAGTTCTCGGATGGACCCAATACGGAACTGGGCGGAATGGCGGTTCAGAAAAGGAAGGAAGTCACCTTCCCTCATCCCAAACTCCACAGTCACCCCAAAGAGTGGAACCAGACTTGGTTTTATTGCATGGATACATCTCCACCTGATGAAAACCCCCTGCCGGGTTACCGCCCTGAACGCCTTAGCAACACACATCCTTTTCCTCAGAGGTTGACGGCAAAAGAAAGGGCCAACTATGCCCCCCAATTATCAAAGCTTAGAGCCTTCATGGCGAACGGTTTGACAGGAGTTGATCTTGCTCGTTGCTGGATAAGCTGGAGTATTCTGCCCTTAAGCCGGCGCTCCGGTTTGATGTGTGAGTATACGGGGAGTTTGAAGGATGCTCAGCGGCACATTGAAATTCAGCTTACAGATGCAGAAGTCACTAAGGCTGTAAAGAAAATGCTGAATGAACCGGAGGCTGTCTGTGCCCAAACCAGACTACTCCCTTTCTGCGCTTTCAACAAACCGCCAGCTGTAAGAATCATATAATCTTTTTATCTGAAGTTGCTTTTGTCCAAATATTCTCTGAAAGTGTGATTATTTTCTGACAGGGTGATGATCCATTCTGGAATAAGAAACCACCACAAGACAAACCGGTCAAGCCGCAAGATAAACCGGTCAAGCCAGTTCGTCCAAAGACCAAGGTTATCAAAAAGCCTGCCAAGAAAAGGACCACTGCATCCTCCGAGCTACCAGCTGATGACGATGTGGGTAATCCAGAATCAGAGCTAGAACTTGACTTTCTTGGTTCATTTTTCGTACATCTCATTGACAATGATTATTATCAGGACGACGCTGAAGGCAGTCATGCTGATGACGTAGAGGTAACCATTCTTTCCTCCGATTCAGATCCTCTGCCAACATCAAAAATCCGTCAAGCAAACCGGAAAGTAAAATTTTCTCACCCCCTTGCTTACTTGGACCCAAACTTTCTTTTGAAGACGCAGCAGCACGAGGCTCGCCGTACAACCCGGCATAGCGGCCAGGTAGTTACCTCCGCCGGTTTACCGAATAGTCTGGTTCGGAAACGCCGATCAGAGGTCTCTTGTCCCATTGATACTTCATGCCCCAAAGCAGGTTGTTTCCGCCAGCCTCTTAACCCGTCAGATTCAAATTATTAGGGTACTTCTCACTCATCTTCTGGCGAGTCGTCGGCCACAAAACTTCCACCCCTCAAAACGGTTCTTGGGTGAGCTATACACTTGTTGTTATCCTTGATGTTGCTATTCTGATATACTACACTGATCCTCATGTTTATTTTCTCAGCGCCAAGCCCAGACCCAGCAAGAAAGCTCGGTTGAATAAACCGGCTGATGAAGACGTGGCTGTTGAACCGGAGAAAACTCCAGATCCTGAAGAGACCAACATTGATGCCATACTGAATGACCCACCACCTCAAGATCATGACTTCGTTGCTCAGCAGGCAGAAGTTGACACCATAAGCCATGCTGACCAGCCAACCAGCCCTGTCTGAACTGACAATAAAACGGCAAGTCCAGTTAAAAATACTAACAAACCGCCAAACCCAGTAACGGCTGCTGATGACAAAGATGATGACATTATGATTACTGGCACTGGCCATACCGCTCCGGGCAATCATGTCGCTTTGTCAAAGCATACTGCCAAAGATGAGCTCTCTGCTATTGGCAAAGGCAAATGGAACGCCGATTTGTCAAATTATGCCCATCTGAATGCTCAAGACCAGTCTGAACCGTCTGAACACCAGTCGTGACTATGAAGCCGGTTTGGTAAATATGATGAAGGAGCGATATGAGGTAACTTCATAAGTGTTTCTCTCTTATATTTGCTTGTAGCTTATCAACTCCAGTAGCCCCCAAGTGACGGTTTATGATACCAATCTAAACCGGGACTTAGTAACAATCTTTATATTTGCAACATTGCATCTTTTTTCACTGGTGTAGCCCCCAAGTGACGGTTTAACTTTTATAAAGATGAACCGGGACTGTATAAGAATTCCCATATCAGTAGTTGTGAGCAAACACACATTAGCCCCCAAGTGCCAAGAGTAAGACTTGTATTGTGCTTGGGACTTGTAGAACTTTCTGATAGGGAGCAAATATGCATTAGCCCCCAAGTATCAAGGGCAGAACTTGTTATGTGCTTGGTACTTTAAATATGCACTATCAACTCATAATATGTTGCTTTCTTACAGGCTGAGCTGAGCAAAAGGAATCTCAAACCGCCGATCTTCAAGAAATTATCAAGTCCCAACAGGCTGAAACTTCTAAGGCAAAAGATGAGCTGACGAGCGCCTTAGCCGCTATGGAAAACCTAAAGGGGAGCTTCACCAAGGAGCGGGCGGATTGGAACATAGAGAAATCCGCTTTGCGGAAAAGAGCAGAAGACGCAGAAGCAGCTCTCAAACCGGTGGTAGACGGTTGACTGGTGTAAAGCGGCAAGTACATGCTATGACCGCTGCTGTGTTTGGTAAGCATCCTTGCTTTATACTTTCAACATATCTTCCCATGTGTTGCTGGTTTACTGAAGTTTATAATGATGCAGGAACTCGTATTAGCCATCTGGGCTCTGACGTACAGAAGAAATTGAAAGCGGCCTATACTCTGATAGAGCAGCTGTATACCGGTGCGCAGCGGATCATCTGCACTGCTTCACACAATAAACCTCCTCCAACATTGATCAAGGACACCTTAGAAAGGCTATCCATGCTGCCTGCCCGGGTTGAAGAACTAAAGAAAGCTGCGGCAAGGGCCGGAGCTCTAACCGCTCTAACCCGGGCAAAGGCGTGGGTGCATGGTCTTGATCCGGTGGACGTGGCTAAAGGCTTCCCAAGCTTAAAAGAAGACGGATCAGAATTTGGCCAGGAGGATCTCCGCGCCATAAACCGGGAAGTACGTCCACTGGCTTGTCAATTGGCTGAAGAAGCTGATCTCTCATACTATCAGGCAAGTTATGATGATAAGAATAGACGGGTTGTGCCACCAATTCCAGAAGCGCAAAATCTTATCCCACCAATCCGTAAGCACACTTATGCTCCTGACATTGAACCGTCCATGCTGATAAGCGATGAAGCTGTATTCCAAGCCCTAACTGGGATCGACTGGGCAGCTGTTGATTTCCAACCACTGGATAGAGGGGAGGGAGTTGAACCGGTGCGAGATGATCTGCAGCCGTTAGGCCAAGCTGGTGACCAACCATGAACCGGAAGCCGGTTTAGTCTTCTACATGCTGCAACATGTATTTGAGAAAACAATTATCCTTTTGGGCACTGAAACGCCTTGTAATATGCTAGTTAAAATACTTGGTCTGGTATACCTTCGTGCATATTTATCTGCGACTGATGCTTGCTTAATCCGACATGCTTAAGATATGATATTCATAATCCATAGCCATTTATTCAAGCTGTTCCTGCAGATAAGAAGCTTAAAGCGCCCTGGCGATTTACCACCGGGCGGGTCATGATACCCAAATACATATATATGACCAAGGTTTATAACCAAGGTTGTAAAGATAACCAAATATGGAAATATATGATACATGTGACCTTTAGGCATAATGTTGGCTGACCAACTTTTAGTGAGGGTCATAACCCTAATCTGGAGTATAAGTAACTCCCATTATATGATATTGGTTGACAATAAAACCGTTCCGAGTTATGATAAACACCGGTTTATTCTATACTGGTGACTTTGAGTCAAAACTAGACAGGGCTGATAGTCTCCAGATTATAACTTGATCATGTACTAACAACTTGTAGTTGACAGCCTAACCGGGTTGATAAACACCGGTTTGAAAACATCACAAATCTTATCAAAAGAAAGAAAAACTTAGCAAAAGGCAAATAAAACCGTTCTAGTCGAGGCTTTTCACGGGCTGCCAGGCCCCAAATTCGAGGCTTTTCATGGGCTGCCAGGCCAGTGAGTTAAACCATTTTTGCAAAGCCTTTTAAGATGGTCCTCAATCCTTAACCAATCATCATTTTAACTTGACAAGTTCAGGGTCTTTATTTTAGAGTAACTTGTCAAAGTTCGAAGGGTCATACCAGGTTTACCTGGGCGGTGTGACTTACTTAAATAGGCAGGTTAACCCGGGGTTTTAGGTGTATACACCAGGCTTCCAAGCCATGGCTTGATAGCCTGTTACAAGTGTAGATTCTTAGTTCGTTTCGACAGCAAAGAATCCCCAAGCAACATTGTGAGCTGTGCTCAGTGGGTGCCTATGTTTGAGCTGTTGTTTTACAACACTCTCTTTGGCCCCGGATTGATGTGGCTTTGAACCGATCAAGAGGTGTGACCGTGGTTCGGATACGACCAAGCCCCCAAGTGATGCCGTGGCATTCCGCTGATCAAGAGGTGTAGCTGTGTTTCGGATACGACCAAGCCCCCAAGTGATGTTGTGGCATTGCGCCGATCAAGAGGTGTAGCTATGGTTCGGATACGACCAAGCCCCCAAGTGATGCTGTGGCATTGCGCCGATCAAGAGGTGTAGTTATGGTTCGGATACGACCAAGCCCCCAAGTGATGCTGTGGCATTGCGCCGATCAAGAGGTGTAGCTATGGTTCGGATACGACCAAGCCCCCAAGTGATGCTGTGGCATTGCGCCGATCAAGAGGTGTAGCTATGGTTCGGATACGACCAAGCCCCCCAGTGATGCTGTGGCATTGCGCCGATCAAGAGGTGTAGCTATGGTTCGGATACGACCAAGCCCCCAAGTGATGTAACATAAAGCTTTGAGAAGCTGAATCAAGGGGTAAACTAGACGCCACTTTATAAACAGAAGCTCCATGTAACCACACATGATGTAAGAAAAACAATAGATACCCCGCTTTAGCTGAGGTTCCGATTTATTATATTGATCATAATATATACATTGTCATAATATGTACATAAGCAGAGCCTATGGCTCAAGTATAGTAAGGCCGAAGATGAGCAATATTCCATGGCCGGTTGGTCTCCTCCTTCGATTTACGTGAGTCTTTGCGCTCTCGAACATCGATTAGGTAGTATGACCCGTTGTGTAGATTCTTGCTGACCACAAAGGGTCCTTCCCAAGGGGGGGATAGTTTGTGCATGTCCGTCTGATCCTGGATGAGTCGAAGCACCAAATCGCCTTCTTGAAAGGTTCTGGTTCTAACCCGGCGACTATGATAACGACGCAGATCTTGCTGATAAATCGACGAACGGGTTGCTGCCATGTCACGCTCCTCATCTAACAGGTCAAGAGATTCCTGCCGTGCCTTCTCGTTGTCAGCTTCAACATATGCCGCTACACGAGGTGAATCATGACAGATGTCACTAGGAAGAACCGCTTCCGCTCCATAAACCATGAAGAACGGTGTGTATCTTGTCGATCTGTTGGGTGTGGTATTGATGCTCCATAACACAGAAGGTAACTCCTCAACCCAACAACCCGGCGTCCGTTGCAAAGGAACCATAAGTCGGGGTTTGATGCCTCTCAAGATCTCTTGATTGGCCCTCTCCGCTTGACCATTAGACTGTGTGTGAGCCACCGATGACACGTCAAGCCGGATGTGCTCACGTTGACAGAACTCCTTCATGGCACCTTTTGACAGATTAGTACCATTGTCTGTTATAATGCTGTGTGGAAAGCCGAACCAGAAGATCACCTTTTTGATGAATTGAACCGCCGTGGCTGCGTCACACTTACTAACTGGCTCTGCCTCCACCCACTTCGTGAACTTATCAACCGCCACCAAAAGGTGGGTCTTCTTGTCCTTGGACCTCTTGAAAGGCCCGACCATATCCAGCCCCCAAGTTGCAAACGGTCAGGTGATTGGAATCATCCTCAATTCTTGAGCCGGTACATGAGCGCGCCTTGAGAATTTCTGACAGCCATCACATCTTTTGACCAAGTCCTCGGCATCAGCATGAGCTGTCAACCAATAGAAACCGTGACGAAACGCCTTGGCCACCAAAGATTTTGAACCGGCGTGGTGATCACAATCTCCTCCGTGGATCTCACGCAAAATTTCACGGCCTTCCTCAGGAGACACACAGCGTTGAAACGCCCCTGTCACACTACAATGATGTAACTCTCCATTGATAATAGTCATGGACTTGGACCGCCGGATTATCTGCCTGGCCAAAGTTTCATCCTCTGGTAACTCGCCTCGGTTCATATACGCCAGATATGGAACCGTCCAATCCGGGATAACATGAAGAGCCGCCACCAACTGAGCCTCCAGATCAGGAACAGCCAAATCCTCTTCACCAGGGAGCTTGACGGACGGATTATGCAAAACATCCAGGAAGACATTAGGTGGAACCGATTTACGTTGGGAACCCAGGCGGCTTAAAGCGTCCGCCGCTTCATTCTTCTGCCGGTCCAAATGATCCACCTGATAACCTTTAAAGTGACCTGCAACAATATCCACCTCACGACGATATGCTGCCATTAGTGGGTCCTTGGAATCCCAAGTGCCGGACACTTGTTGAGCCACCAGATCCAAGTCACCGAAGCACTTAACTTGGCTTAGGTTCATCTCCTTAGCCATCCGAAGACCATGGAGTAAAGCCTCATATTCAGCTGCATTGTTAGTGCAAGGGAACATTAAACGGAGAACATTACAAAACTTATCACCTCGTGGGGAAGTTAATACGACTCCAGCCCCCGAGCCCTCCAATTGCCTGGACCCATCAAAATGAATAGTCCAATAAGTATGATCCGGCTTCTCCTCTGGCGCTTGTAATTCTGTCCAATCATTGATGAAATCCACAAGTGCCTGAGATTTGATCGCCGTTCAGGGTATGTATTTCAACCCGTGAGTCCCGAGCTCTATAGCCCACTTAGCAATCCGGCCAGTTGCTTCCCTGTTCTGGATTATATCTCCCAACGGAGCAGAGCTGACCACCATGATGGGATGACCTTGGAAATACTGCTTAAGCTTCCGGCTTGCCATAAAAACCCCATACACCAATTTTTGCCAATGCGGGTACCTCTACTTGGACTCAATAAGTACCTCACTGATATAGTAGACCGGCCGTTGAACCGGATATTCCTTTCCGGCCTCCTTGCGCTCCACCACAATAGCCACACTAACAGCCCAGGCGTTAGCTGCCACATATAGCAACAATGGCTCTTTGCCAACCGGAGCAGCGAGAACCGGTGGATTAGCCAGCTGCCGCTTTAAGTCCTCAAATGCTTCATTAGCGGCGTCACTCCAGATGAAGTCATCCGTTTTCTTCAGCATCTGAAACAAAGGGATGGCCTTCTCGCCAAGGCGACTGATAAACCGGCTCAACGCGGCAATCCGGCCTGCTAGGCGTTGAACATCATTGATACACTTCAGTTTGGCCAAGGAGGTGATGGCCTTGATCTTTTCCGGATTAGCTTCAATACCCCGGTTAGACACCAAAAAACCCAAGAGCTTGCCTGAAGGTACACCAAAGATGCACTTGGCCGGATTAAGCATCATTTTGTAAACCCTCAGGTTATCGAAGGTTTCCTTCAAGTCATCAATCAATGTCTCCTTCTTCCTTGATTTCACCACAATATCATCCACATAGGCGTAAACATTGCGACCGATCTGTTTATGAAGACAATTCTGCACACACCGTTGATAAGTCGCCTGGGCACTCTTGAGCCCAAAGGGCATGGACACATAGCAGAAGGCTCCAAAAGGAGTTATGAAGGTTGTCTTCTCCTGGTCCTTAACTGCCATTTTGATCTGATGATAACCAGAATATGCATCCAAAAAGCTCAAACGCTCACAACCCGCCGTAGCATCAATAATTTGATCAATACGAGGGAGGGCAAAAGGATCTGCTGGACAAGCTTTGTTAAGGTCTGTGTAGTCCACACACATACGCCAAGTGCCGTTCTTTTTAAGGACCAGAACCGGATTAGCCAACCACTCAAGATGGAATATTTCAACGATAAATCCGGCCGCCAAGAGCCTGGCTACTTCTTCTCTAATAGCTTTGTGTCTTTCTTCATTGAACCGGCGGAGAAACTGCTTGACCGGTTTATATTTGAGATCAACATTGAGAGTGTGCTCAGCGAGTTCTCTCGGTACACCTAGCATGTCAGAAGGCTTCCATGCAAAGATGTCCCGATTCTCACGGATGAACTCGATGAGCGCACTTTCCTATTTCGGATCCAAGTTAGCGCTGATGCTAAACTGCTTGGACGAATCGCCAGGCACGAAGTCAACAAGCTTAGCCTCATCAGCCGATTTAAACTTCAGGGCCGAATCATGCTCTGTAGTTGGTTTCTTCAACGGAGTCATATCTGCCGGATCAACATTGTCCTTGTAAAACTTCAACTCTTCTGTTGCACAAACCGACTCAGCATAAGCCGCATCACCTTCTTCACACTCCAGAGCAATCTTGCGGCTCCCATGCATGGTTATAGTTCCCTTGTGACTCGGCATCTTGAGTTGCAGATAGACATAACAAGGCCATGCCATAAACTTAGCATAAGTTGGCCATCCAAATAGGGCATGATACGGGCTTCTGATTTTCACCACTTCAAAGGTCAAGGTTTCTGATCTCGAGTCATGCTCATCTCCAAAAGCCACCTCCAGAGCTATCTTACCAATAGGATATGCCGACTTGCCAGGCACCACACCATGGAACACTGTATTGGACGGTTTAAGATTTTTATCTGTTAAGCCCATGCGACGGAAGTTTCATAATAAAGGATATTGATACTACTCCCTCCATCCATGAGTACCTTAGTGAACTTATAACCTCCCACCTGAGGTGCCACCACCAGAGCCAGATGACCCGGATTGTCAACCCGGGGTGGATGATCTTCTCTACTCCACACAATCGGCTGCTCGGACCAGCGCAAATAACGGGGCACCGCCGGTTCAACGGCATTCACCGCCCTTTTATGAAGCTTTTGATCGCGCTTGTCCAAGCTAGTGGTGAAGACATGATACTGTCTGCTATTCAACTGCTTTGGGTTGCTCTGGTAGCCCGACTGCTGCTGTTGCTGCTGATTGCTCTGATGATTATAGCTACCTTGGTTACCCTGATTACTTTGATTGTTATGTCCACCCTGATTGCCGTGGAAGCCTGAACCGGGATTTCCTCCACCATAACCCGGCCCATTAGACCCGGGGCCCGAACCGCCTCCTGGTCCATGATCATACCGGAAAGAATCAGAATTTTTGAACTCTTGCATGATGTAACAATCTTTCCAGAGGTGTGTGGACGGGATCTCCTTCGTCCCATGCTTTGGACAGGGCTGGTTCAACAGATAAGACAAACGGTCCGGATTAGGACTTGGCCCTCAACCGCGCTGGGGCGGTTTAGCCTTACGCCGCTGGCCCTTGTCATGTGTATTAGTATTAGCCACAAAGTCTAAACCGTGGTCCGCCTTACGCTTGCCGCCATTTCCATGACCCGCCGGGTTGTGGTGCTGCCCCTTGGCGTTGCCGCTCTTTTTTCCCTTCCCTGTCTTATCATCGTCAGACTCGGGATCCTTGGTACTATCAGAGTCGGCATACTTCACCAGTGCAGCCATGAGGGTTCCCATGTCATTACAATGACGTTTGAGCCGTCCTAACTTCAACTTCAGGGGTTCAAACTGGCAATTGCCTTCCAATGTTAAAACTACGGTGTCAGCGTTGATGCGGTCCGATGAATGCAAAATCTCTGAAACCCGGCACACCCAATGGGTTGTTGACTCTCCTTCCTCCTGGACACAGGCAGCTAAATCCACAATTGACATGGGCTGCTTGCATGTATCCTTGAAATTCTGAATAAACCGGGCTCTCAACTCGGCCCATGACCTGATAGAATTACCCGGTAAGCTCTTTAGCCAAGTGCGGGCCGTCCCTTCTAGCATCATGGTGAAGTATTTCGCACATGCCGCATCATCCACATCCAGCATCTCCATGGCCATCTCATAGCTTTTGACCCATGTTTCAGGGGATAAATCGGCGGTGTAATTCGGCACCTTGCGCGGGCCCTTGAAATATTTGGGCAGGCGCACATTGCGCAACGTCGGGACGAGACACGGCACTCCCAAAGAACTAGAGGTAACTCCTGGTTCTACCGATGTGGTTGGACGAACCGGAGTAAGCTGACAGGCTTCATGCTGCGCCGCTAACTTGGCCTCTCTGCGTGCCCGAGCCCGGTCCACCACCTCCTGAGCATCACCAGCACCACCCGCCGGGTTATTGCCACGGGGCGGATCACGGTTCCACGCATTGCTTGACACTGCCGGTTCATCCATACGCCTGCTGTAACTCCGGCTTGGACGGGGAGTGGAATGAATCCGATCGCGACTATATGAATAAGTCTCCTGTTGAACCAAGGCTGTCTGAAGAAGCTCCTTAACCCGACGCGTCTTGACCGCCGCCGGAGAATCGCCTTCGATCGGGATGGCCGCCAGCCGTGAAGCGGCAGCGACAATGTTGTCCATCGGGTTAGAGTAATGACCCGGTGGCGTGGGGACATGTGGTGTTACAATGTTGTTCTGACGAGGCGGATCCACCAAACATGGCTGAACCGGCGCCCCTGCTCCAGGTGCCTCCGCCCGGTTTACCACCGGAGGATTACTGGTCCCTGCTCCTGGGGTGTTAAAGAGATTTCTAGAGTCATAAACCGGCGGCAGGCGAGATCGGTACCTCCTCTTCAGGACTTCGTTCGACGCACTCTGATCCAGCATAATCTGGTAAGCTTGTGCATCCAAAGCGGCCCGCTCCGTGGCCATCCTGGTATCCTCAGCTGCTAAGTCGGCTTTGGCCTGGGTGATCTGATCTTTCACTTTCGTGATTTCCGCATTGTGTGCATCCTGATCCGCCGGGTTAACCTCCGCCATCAGCGTTGCCAACGCGTCAAACAAATCAGATAGAACCTGAGCTGGCGGTCGCACAGGGCCTCCTGCCTCGGCCGCTGTTGCCGCTGTCGATCCGGAAATCATCGCCGCTGCGGTCGAAGAGTGGAGCGCCAGTTGCGTACCGGCCATGAAGATCGCAACCCGGTTTGGCAGATCAAAGGGGTCCGGAATACTGTCGCCATCGGAACAGCCCCCAATCCGGCCATCCAGTAACTGATATAACTACTCGGTCTCTCCGGTCGATGACTCGTCGCCGGAATAAACGACGGTCTCACCACCAGATTCCGATCTATCCTCAGATTCCCCTCCATGGATAACTCCCACTAAGGCACGCTTCATGGCAGGCTTGACCCGGGCAGATCCCGCACGCTGAGCCGTTTCGATGAGGTCGGTGCAGATGTCCGCCTCAGGGCCCGGTTCGCCGATCTTGCCAATGAAAACGTGTATGCCACCAAAGGGGACCCGGTACCCGTACTCGATTGAGCCGGCCTCGGGGCCCCAGCCTGCATCGTCGATGTAGAGCTTGCCGCAACGACTCTTGGTCATCCGGCCCAACACGTAACCCTTGAGTCCTTCGAAGTTGCCCTCCAAGAACTTGAAACCATCGTGCGATAGCCCCACAGTGGGCGCCAACTGTCGTGGTTTTGTCACGGCAGATGTCCTAGAGAAAGGACTTAGTCGTGGAGCCATCGCTACGGGTTAACTTAAAGGGGTTAAAGCGGACAAGGGACGCAAGAGAGTTTTATACTAGTTCGGCCCCTTACGATGAAGGCAAAAGCCTACGTCTAGTTGTGATGGAATTGCTGGGGTTTCGATGACCAGGGAGCGAATACGCTTTGCCTGAGTCTCGAGTTGTTGTCTGTTGTCCTTGAACCGCCGCGAGGTCGTCCCCTTATATACATGGGTTGACGCCCATCGGTTTACAGAATCCCGAGGCCGGCTCATAATCGTGTCCGGCTCGGTCTCTGTTACTTCTATCTTACAACACAAGTTTACATATCAATGCCGGTTTATGTCTACAGGCCTTTAACCGGCTTTGGGCGCTTGGCCTTCATAAAGTGTCACCGTCTGTCTTCATGGACTTCAGATACGAATGAACTACTTATGGGGTTAACCCGGCCTCTCCTGGCCGGTTTACGCCCAATGGTAATATCCCCAACAGAGGACCATCCAGCTTGGACCGCATACTCGATCATCCTTGCGAGATACATGGCACCCCAGACAAATCGGCCAACCATACTAACAAAGATTGTCGGGTCTTTAAACAAGCCAGCAAGGTAAACAGCAGAAACAAGGAAGGGGAATCACAGAGCGAGGACGATGACGAGGAGCCCCGGCAGTCGAACACTGGGGGGCAAAAGAAATTTCCCCTCAAGTCAAAACGGTGAACATGATATACGCTACAGACATCCCCAAAAGGGAGCGCAAGCGCGCACTTAGGGACGTCTATGCGTTAGAGCCAGTCGCCTTGAAATTCAATCCGTGGTCGTCATTCCGGATCACCTTTGACCGCTGAGATCATCCAACCAGCATCCGCCACGGTGGTTCAGCCGCACTGGTCCTCGACACAATCATCGACGGATTTCACCTGACACGAGTCCTAATGGACGGTGGTAGCAGCCTCAACATGCTCTATCAGGATACAGTACGTAAAATGAGCATCGGCCCCTCACGAGTCAAGCCCATGAAGACTACCTTTAAAGGAGTCATACCAGGCGTAGAGGCCCGTTGTACGGGCTCAATAACGCTGGAAGTAGTATTCGGCTCCCCGGATAACTTCCGAAGTGAAGAACTAATCTTCGATATCGTCCCATTTCGCAGTGGCTATCACGCCCTGCTCGGACGAACTGCATTCGCTAGATTCAATGCGGTACCACACTATGCTTATCTCAACCTCAAGATGCCCGGTCCACGTGGCGTCATTATAGTAAATGGAAACACGGAACGCTCCCTCCATACAGAGGAGCACACCGCCGCCCTAGCAGCAAAAGTACAGAGCGGCCTTCTCAAGTAGCATTATAATCCGGGTGCCGAGCCCCGGGACATCATCAAGAGGGTCCGGACCACACTGCAGCAGGGCAGCTCGGCTCGTCACGAGCCGAATTAGCAATTTGGCCTCCGTCCCAGCCCCGATGAGGCAATGGCATTAATACCGCGTGTACATAAACTACGCACTCAAAACCCCATGGGTATTGACGGAGGCATAACTCGTTCGTGATCCACAGTACGGCTGGACCGACCTTGGGATTCGCACGCTCTTACTTTTTCTTTTTCACGGGTTTTCTTCTCTTGTCGAGGTCTACACGGACAACCCGCTTGCAGAACACACCAAGGAGGCAAGGAGCTCTGGCTTACAAGGGAATCCCCAGGTGGTCTCTACTAAACTATTGCCATACTTGCTTTTCAAACCCGCACGTAGCTCGCCCTTGGTTGCGACATGTTAAATAGCCTTACATGCTTATCGCATCACTTGTACAAAGTACGCCTCGACGTACTAGTCACATCACAATGGTGAATACATGGTAGTGTCAGCTTATTATTTCATTTTCCCGTTTCCTCACCTTGGTATTAATTATTCATTGCACACGTACACCATGGTACGCATTACTACGCCAGGGGCTTCATTACACCCAACACTACGACAATAAGAAGTCCGAACACTTTTATAGTATAGTTCGGCACCCCGAACTTATAGCATTATATGCATCGGCTCTGAATCATGTCTTGGGTCAACAATTGGGTTACCCGGCTCTTGTGTTTACTACCTTACATTCCGCTATATCGGCTAGGGTAGTAAAGGGAGAACTACTGCGATTGTGTCCCGGTTCTTCCGGACGAGCACCTCAGTAGAGAAAGCCGAAAACTGACTGTCATGATGCGGAGAGAGCCGGTCAGCTGTTTGAGAGGTTCCAAATCGTTAGAGATTTTTTCCGCTTCTTGCGAAGAATCGGCTCCTCCGATTAGGCGTGTATAGCGCCCCTAGTTCGGTCTTCCGAATACTAGGGGCTTCACCAACTTTTTTAATTGTCAAACTCCTATGGCTAAGTGAGGGCGGTAAAGGCCGCATAGTCTGATTGCCTTGCTCGTTGCGCTAAACACCTCCTTTAAGGACCAGAATATGGAGTAAACAGTGTTTAGATTTATCCCGAACACCCCCGTACTATCTACGTGGGGGCAGAAGCCGACGACTAGTCAACCCTCAGATTTAATAAACGGCCGCACAGGAGGTAAAATTTAAAACATAAGCATTATACTACATAACATCATTGTTCCATATTACAGGGCAAGGTAATACACATGTTCTCATGGGAATATGATATCCTTCGAACATTGCTCCGCCACAAGGCGGGACCCCTCCAGGGCACCATCAAAATAGAGCTCGGGCCGACGATGCTCCTTGCCCTCTGGCGGCCCCTCGGTCATTAGCTTCTTGGCATCCAGCTTTGCCCAATGCGTCTTGACGCAGGCAAAGGCCATGCGCGCACCTTCAATACAGACCGACCGCTTCACGGCTTCGAGACGCGGACAGGCACTCACAAGCCGCTGCACAAGTCCGAAGTAGCTGCTAGGTATAGGATCGGCAGACCACAGCCGGACTATCAGGTCCTTCATGGCTAGCTCTGCCAACCCATGCAGCTCGACCAACTGCTTTAGCTGGTCGCTAAAGGGCACCGGCTGTTCGGATCCCAGATATTGGGACCAGAATAGCTTCTCCATGGACATCCCTTCTTCGGCTCTATAATGCTCGGCAACATCTGATACACTATGCGGCAGATCTGTAAACACCCTTGGAAAATCCAAATTCAGGATAAGTACAAGGAACGTTTCTTCTACATACTTGCTATGCATGGTGAAAGACTTACCCGCCGTAATCTTCTTGGCTGCCTGAATTTCCTGGAGGGCGCTCTGGGCTTCGGCTCGTGCATCCTGCGCGCTCTGACGGGCCTTTGCCAATTAGGACTCTTGCGCCTTATAATCGCGCTCCAAGGACTCAAATCGCTCTATCGCGCCCTGGAGCTGTTGCTGCGCCTCGCCAACCCGGGCCTCGTGCTTCTCGCGCGGGGCGCGTTCCTTGGCTGCTTTGTCCTCGGCCTCGGCTAGCACCTTCTTAAGGGCTGCCACCTCGGTCGTGGCCCCTAATAAAGTTTATGACACTTTAGTCCGGTCTGACTATTCATTTTTTCGAAATGTACCCACAGGTTACTGCATACCTTGGTTATCCTCCAGCTGCTTCTTCACGAGGCCGAGCTCCCCCTCGGCCCGCTCTAGTTTCTGCTTCAGTCCGGAGACCTCCGTAGCATGAGCAGTGGCAGCCTGCAGCGATACTTGCTTATTCACATAGACAAGTCATGTCAGACTCCTACGATATTTCCTCTTGATCCTCTGTTCGGCTTTTCCTCCAGAACACCAAACAGAGCATCAGGGGCTACTGTCTATGCTGTGATATTTTCCCTACAATCACATTACTTACCTCAAAGCCCGTTAGAAGGCAAGTGCAGGCTTCGGTCAGTCTGCTTTTGATGAGCTGAACCTTCTCTATTACCGTGTCCATAAGGACACGATGTTCATCCATGATAGAGGTGCCTCGTAGCGCCTCCTACAGATTATCCGGTGCATCTGGTTGGACAGAGGTCACCGGTGGAACAGGCACATTCCCTCCTTGTGGGGAATGCCGTTCGCTGGACCCTGGAGACATGTAGATCTCCGGAATGGTAACCGGCGGAGGTCCGAATGGAACTCGGGCCCCGTCACCAGTCCCCGTGGGGACTTTTTCCCCCGTATGTCCAGTGGCCGAGGAGTCATCCTGGGGCGTCACCCCGATGACCTCTGGAATCTCCCCCCGGCCCGGGAAAGTCTTTTTGGACACCACCTCGTCATCACCCTTGGGTGAGACGGAATGAGCAGGTGGCGGAGACATGCTATCCATCTCCTTCGAATCCAGTGAATCCTCTGTCGAGGATCGCCGGGAGCCATCGCGTGTCGGACTGCAGTGACAAAATTTACAATATGTCAATATTACAAACCAGGAAGCCCAGACGTTTGCGGATTCTGGTACTTACGAGGCGGCCTGAGGCTTGGTCCGACGAGGTCGCTCCGGACTGCTATCAACATCCCACACGGAGTTATCCATGAGGGAGCCTCTAACCCTATTAGGCGCTTTCGCCTCCGGGATTGTGGGGGGCGCTCTCTTCTCCCTCCCCACTTTAGGGGGGAGTCGTTTTCTTCTTCCTCTTCGTTGCCGTCGTCAGCGGACAAAGAGGAAGTCTCGCTTCCGGACGTCGCGTTCGGAGTGCCTTTCCGGCGAAGGCCTTTCTTGGCCCCTGCGGCCGCCTTCTTAGCTGTCTTCTCCGGCACCTCATAAGGTGCAGGGAACAGCATTTTCGTCAGTAGCGGGAATTCTTGGTCTTCGGGGAGCGGAGCCGGACAGTTAATCTCCTCTGCCACCTTGATCCAGGCCTGGAAACAGGGTAAGGAAAGCTTAAGTTTCCTCTCAAAATATGCTAGTAGAGGGTACTCCTTGAAAACATTAAAAGAACTTACCGAATTGGCTTGGCGCTTTAAGCTAAGCCCGCGATCCTCGGTCATAGGCGGCGGCGTCTCGCCGGCCTTGAAAAGCACTCTCCAGATGTCTTCGTGCGTCATGCCGAAGAGCTCTTGCAGCGTCTAGTGCTTGGCCGGATCATACTCCCACAGATAGCAAGTCCGGCGTTGGCAAGGAACGACCTGGACCATGTTGACAAGCTTGATTTTCCTATCTATCATGTTCTGGACGCATGTCTGGAGTCCGGTCAGCTCGTCCAAAGGACCCCGGGTTAGGCCCCTCTCTTGCCAGGAGGTGAGCTGCATCGGGATTCCGGATCGGAATTCGGGGGCCGCCGCCCAGTTGGCGTCTCACGGCTCGGTGATGTAGAACCACCCCCATTGCCGCCCCTTCACCGTCTCTGCGAATGAGCCTTCGGGCCAGGTGACGTTGGGCATCTTGCCCACCATGGCGCCTCTGCACTCTGCTTGTTGACCGCTCACTACTTTCGGCCTCACATTGAAGGTCTTCAGCCACAGGCCGAAGTGAGGAGGGATGCGGAGAAAAGCCTCACAAACGATGATAAATGCCGAAATGTTGAGCATGAAGTTGGGGGCTAGATCATGAAAATCCAGCCCATAGTAAAACATCAGTCCACGGACGAATGGATGGAGAGGGAATCCTAGTCCGCGGACAAAATGTGTGAGAAACACAACCCTCTCATGGGGCTCTGGAGTAGGGACAATCTGTCCCTTGGCCGGGAGTCGGTGAATGATCTCCTTGGCTAGGTATCCAGCCTCTCGGAGCTCCTTGATGTCCTTCTTCTTAACGGAGGAGGCCATCCACTTGCCTCCAGCTCCGGATCCGGACATGTTTGGAGTGCTTTCTTGGACGAAGAAAAGCTAAGGCTTGGGCGCTGGAGCTCAAGGACGGAAGGGCTGAGGGAAAGAAAGGGCGTGGGTGAGAAAAGGGAATTCTTACTCCCTTTATAGAGGCCGCGAATATCAAACGCCTCCCCACTCGCCTTAAACTCTCCTATTCCCAAGGGCCATGCAAATGGCACGGTTAGGTTACCCACGCCCGCATTGATGAGGATTCCGCAGTAAGGGGACACGATCTCTGCTTCGACAGGACGTGCCAATTACAACCGCGTCTCGAAACGTGGGATGGCAGATGAAAACGGTTCGAAATTATGACTGGACAGACGTGATGTCGTGTTGTGAAAAAGCTGTCAACAGATTAGATTCGTGCAAATATTATATTCTCTCTGCGGTTGTGTGTGGAATACGTTACTGCCGAAAAAGACGAAGACCGAAGGGCGATCTTGCACCGCCGGTCCCTCCAGACCGTGGGGTTGCAGCCTAGATCCCCGCCGTCCCCATCACCGGCGGCGCCTGGGCTTAGCCGGCGCACGTCTCTGGGGACGACGAGGTAGAGGACAGGCAGGAGGGGCGGCAGCCGGGGCGCTGGGGTTGGCCCCCTGATCGCTCCGTGGGCTATCTAGCTACTACAGTCTTAAAAATTGGGGGAGAATTTTACTTCCCCGGCCTCTTCACCAACTAGGGATGCATGAGGGAGTCCTGGACTAAGGGGTCCTCGGGCGTCCGGCCTGTTATTTATTGGGCCGGACTGATGGGCTGTGAAGATATGAAGGCCGAAGACTATACCCGTGACCCGATTTGACTTTCCTTGGCGTGGAAGGCAAGCTAGGCGACCAACTATGAATATTCCTTCTTATGTAACCGACTCCATGTGACCCTAGATCTCTCCGGTGTCTATATAAACCGGAGAACGTAGTCCAGATAGGCAGATACTCATTACCATAGTCATACAGGCTAGACTTCTAGGGTTTAGCCATTACGATCTCGTGGTAGATCAACTCTTATAATACTCATATTCACCAAGATCAATCAAGCAGGAAGTAGGGTATTACCTCCGTAGAGAGGGCCCGAACCTGGGAAAACATCGTGTCCCCCGTCTCCTGTTACCATCGATCGTAGACGCATAGTTCGGGACCCCCTACCCGAGATCCGCCGGTTTTGACACCGACAATGCATACAACCTTTTAAGTATGAGTACTAGCATTTTAGGATTTTTTTTAATCTCTGTTATGCACTGAGCCTAGTCCTCAATGATAAATGTGTGAGTACTAGGAGAGCCTAGTCCTCGGGAATAAATAGGAACCTAAATTCGCCTCCGTGAGGATTTGAACCCAGGTGTTGGGCTTGTACATCCACTCTCCCAACTAGTTAAGTTAGTCTCACTCCCCTGCCAAGCTACCCCCACCCCATTTGACCACTCACGGCACTAATTCCAAAGAGATAGGAGACGACGGCAACGACTACAGCACGGGTCGCTCTCCATCCCTGTCGACGACACGACTCACCTCCTAGTCATCCTCTCCAAATCCCACCGTCCCGCCCTGCTGCCTCCCAATTGATAGGTACTGGACACGAGAGAGGAGCTCATTCCCCACCTGCCTCGCCCGACCCCGTGCCCAAGCCCCCCGATACGTCCATTTTGCACCATGTTTTCTTACTGTTATTTTTAATTTTTTATCTATAATAATGCTTTTTGGAGTAATTCTAGTGCCTTTTCTCTCATAATTTGCAAGGAACACACCAAGAGGGAGAATTCCGGCAGCTGGAAATCTGGACCTGGAAAAGCTACGTCACGCCACCTATTCTGCACAACTCCAAATGAGCTGAAACTTCACGGAGATTTTTTATGGATTATTTAAGAAATACTGGAGCCAATAAACACCAGAGGGGGGCCACCAGGTGGGCACAACCCACCTGGGCGCGCCAGGCCCCCCAGGCGCGCCCTGGTGGGTTGTGGCCTCCTCGGCCCACCTCCGGTGCCCATCTTCTGGTATATAAGTCATTTTGACCTAGAAAAAAATAAAGAGGAGACTTTCGGGACGCAGCGCCGCCGTCTCGAGGCGGAACTTGGGCAGGAGCACTTTTGCTCTCCGGTGGAGTGATTCCGCCGGGGGAACTTCCCTCCCAGAGGGGGAAATCATCGTCATGATCATCACCAACAACTCTCCCATCTTGGTCAGGGCAATCTCCATCAACATCTTCAACAGCACCATCTCCTCGCAAACCCTAGTTCATCTCTTGTGTTCAATCTTGTTACCGGAACTATAGATTGGTGCTTGTGGGTGACTAGTAGTGTTGATTACATCTTGTAGTTGATTACTATATGGTTTATTTGGTGGAAGATTATATGTTCAGATCCATTATGCTATTTAATACTCCTCTAATCATGAACATGTTTATCATTTGTGAGTAGTTACTTTCGTTCTTGAGGTCACATGAGAAATCATGTTGCAAGTAATCATGTGAACTTGATATGTGTTCGGTATTTTGATAGTATGTATGTTGTTATTCCCTTAGTGGTGTCATGTGAACGTCGAATACATGACACTTCACCATATTTGGGCCTAAGGGAATGCATTGTGGAGTAGCAATTAGATGGTGGGTTGCGAGAGTGACAGAAGCTTAAACCCGAGTTTATGCGCTATTTCATAAGGGACCGATTGGATCCAAAAGTTTAATGCTATGGTTAGAATTTATTCTTAATACTTTTCTCGAAGTTGCGGATGCTTGCGGGAGGGTTAGTCATAAGTAGGAGGTTTGTTCAAGTAAGAACAGCACCTAAGCACCGGTCCACCCACATATTAAATT
This sequence comes from Aegilops tauschii subsp. strangulata, assembly GCF_002575655.3. Lineage (NCBI taxonomy): Eukaryota > Viridiplantae > Streptophyta > Magnoliopsida > Poales > Poaceae > Aegilops > Aegilops tauschii. Next base: position 60,508,748 of record NC_053035.3, read on the forward strand.
ATCAAAGTAGCGAACACGAATCAGACCAACATGATGAAAGTGACTAGATGAAATTCCCGTGTACCCTCAAGAATGCTTTGCTTATCATAAGTGACCGTTTTGGCCTGTCCTTTTTCTCAAAAGGATTGGGCTACCTTGCTGCACTTTTGTTACTATTATCGTTACTTGCTTGTTACAAATTATCTTGCTATCAAACTACTCCACTACTTACAATTTCAGCACTTGTAGACATTACCTTACTGAAAACTACGTGCCATTTCCTTCTGCTCCTCGTTGGGTTCGACACTCTTACTTATCGAAAAGAGCTCCAATTGATCCCCTATACTTGTGGGTCATCAAGGCTATTTTCTGGCGCCGTTGCCGGGGAGTGAAGCGCCTTTGGTAATGGAATTTGGTAAGGAAACATTTATATAGTGTGCTGAAATTTATTGTCACTTGTTACTATGGAAAACATTCCTTTGAGGGGTTTGTTCGGGGTATCTTCACCTCGTCCGGAACCACAATTAATTACCCCTCAACCTACTGCACCTACTGAAAATATTGAATATGAAATTCCTTCGGGTATGATAGAACAACTGCTAGCTAATCCTTATGCAGGAGATGGAACCGAACATCCTGATATGCACTTGATATATGTGGAACAAATTTGTGGATTGTTTAAGCTTGCAGGTTTACCCAGGGATCAAGTTATGAAAAAGGTTTTCCCTTATCTATGAAGGGAAAAGCATTGGCATGGTATAGGCTATTAGTTGATATTGGATCATGGAATTGGAATCGTTTGAAATTGGAGTTCCACCAAAAAATTTATCCTATGCATCTAGTTCATCGTGATCGGAATTTTATATATATATATATATATATATATATATATATATTGGCCTCGTGAAGGAGAAAGTATCGCTCTAGCTTGGGGGAGACTTAAGTCAATATTATATTCATGCCCCAATCATGAGCTCTCAAGAGAAACTATTATCCAGAATTTTTATGCTTGGCTTTCTCGTAATGATCAAACCATGCTTGATACTTCTTGTGATGGTTCATTTATGAAAAAGACTATTGAATTCCAGTGGGATCTTTTGGAAAAAATTAAACGCAACTCTAAAGATTGGGAACTCGACGAACGTAAAGAGTCAGGTATTAAATTTAAGTATGATTGTGTTAAATATTTTATGGATACTGATGCTTTTCAAAAGTTTAGCACTAAATATGGACTTGACTCTGAGATAGTAGCCTCCTTTTGTGAACCATTTGCTACTCATGTTGAACTCCCTAAGGATAAGTGGTTTAAATATCACCCACCTATTAAAGAAGAAATTAAAGAAGCAGTACCAGTTAAAGAAGAAACAATACTTTATAATGTTGATCCAGTTGTCCCTTCTGCTTATATTGAGAAACCACCTTTCCCTGTTAGGATTAAGGAACATGCTAAAGTTTCAACTGTGGTTAACAAAAGCTATATTAGAACACCTAAACCTTATGAACAAATTAAAGTAGAACCTAGTATTGCTATGGTTAAAGATCTCTTGGAAGAAGATATGGATGGGCATGTTATTTACTTCTGTGAAGAAGCTGCTAGAATTGCTAAACCTGATAAAAGAGATAAACATATACATTTTGTTGGCATGCCTGTTATTTCAGTTAAAATAGGAGATCAGTGTTACCATGGTTTTGTGACATGGGTGCTAGTGTGAGTGCTATTCCTTACACTTTATATGAAGAAATCATGAAAGACATAGCACCTCCTGAGATAGAAGAAATAGATGTTACTATTAAACTTGCTAATAGAGACACCATATCACCAGTTGGGATTATTAGAGATGTTGAAGTCTTGTGTGGGAAAAGTAAATACCCTACAAATTTTCTTGTTCTTGGTTCCCCACAAGATGACTTTTGTCTCATTATCTTTGGTAGACCTTTCTTAAATACAGTTAATGCCAAGATAGATTGTAAGAAACAAACTGTTGGTGTTAGCTTTGGTGATGAGTCTCATGAGTTTAATTTTTCCAAGTTTAGTAGAAATCATCATGAAAAAGAATTGCCTAGTAAGGATGAATTAATTGGTCTTGCTTCTATTGTTGTTCCACCTACTGATCCTTTAGAACAATATTTGCTAGACCATGAAAATGATTTACATATGCATGAAAGAAATGAAATAGATAAGGTTTTCTTTGAGCAACGTCCTCTGCTTAAACACAATTTGCCTATTGAAACTCTAGGAGGTCCTCCTCCACCTAAAGGTCCTATGTTCGAATTGAAACAATTTCCAGACACTTTGAAATATGCTTATCTTGATGAAAAGAAAATATATCATGTTATTATTAGTGCTAACCTTTTAGAACAAGAAGAAGAAAGATTATTGAAAGTTCTAAGGAAGCACCGGGCTGCTATTGGATATACTCTTGATGATTTAAAGGGCATTAGTCCCACTCTATCTCAGCACAAAATTAATATGGAACCTGATGCTAAACCCGTTGTTGATCACCAACGTCGGTTGAATCCAACAATGAAGGAAGTGGTAAGAACGGAAATCTTAAAACTTTTGGAAGCCGGTATAATCTATCATATAGCTGACAGTACATGGGTAAGTCCTGTTCATTGTGTCCCTAAGAAAGGAGGTATTACTGTTGTTCCTAATGATAAGAATGAACTTATTCCACAAAGAATTGTTACAGGCTATAGAATGGTAATTGATTACAGAAAATTAAACAAAGCAACTAGAAAAGATCATTACCCTTTGCCTTTTATTGATCAAATGCTTGAAAGATTATCTAAGCACACACACTTTTGCTTCCTAGATGGATACTCTGGCTTTTCACAAATACCTGTTTCTCAACCTGATCAAGAAAAGACCACTTTTACTTGTCCCTTCGGAACTTATGCTTATAGACGTATGCCTTTTGGTTTATGTAATGCACCTGCTACCTTTCAAAGATGTATCACTGCTATATTCTCTGACTTTTGTGAAAAGATTGTTGAGGTTTTCATGGATGACTTTTCTATTTATGGGAAGTATTTTGATGATTGTTTAAGCAATCTTGAGCGAGCTTTGCAGAGATGTGAACAAAAAAATCTTGTCTTGAATTGGGAGAAGTGCCACTTTATGGTTAACGAAGGCATTGTCTTGGGTCATAAAATTTCTAAAAGAGGCATTGAAGTGGAGCAAGCAAAGGTTGATGCAATTGAGAAAATGCCATGTCCTAAGGACATCAGAGGTATTCGTAGTTTCCTAGGTCTCTTACTAATCTTTATCAAAGACTTTTCTAAAATTTCTAGGCCTCTTACTAATCTTTTGCAAAAGGATATTCCTTTTGTTTTTTATGATGATTGCTTAGAAGCCTTTGAAACACTCAAGAAAGCCTTTATATCTACACCTATTGTTCAACCACCTGACTGGAACTTGCCCTTTGAATTTATGTCTAATGCTAGTGATTATGCTGTTGGTGCTGTTCTGGGACAAAGAGTTGATAAGAAATTGAATGTTATTCATTATGCTAGTAAAACTTTAGACAGTGCTCAAAGAAATTATGCTACTACTGAAAAAGAATTCTTAGCAGTGGTATTTGCTTGTGATAAATTTAGATCTTATATTGTTGATTCCAAAGTAACTGTTCACACAGACCATGCTGCTATTAAATATCTTATGGAAAAGAAAGATGCTAAACCTAGACTTATTCGTTGGTTTCTCTTGTTACAAGAATTTGATTTACATATCATTGATAGAAAAGGAGCTGAGAACCAAGTGGCTGATAACTTGTCTAGGCTTGAAAATGTGCTTGATGACCCACTACCTATTGATGATAGTTTTTGTGATGAGCAGTTAGCTTCAATAAATGTTGCTAATAGTACTCCTTGGTATGTTGACTATGCTAATTACATTGTTGCTAAATATTTACCACCTAGCTTTACATACCAGCAAAAGAAAAAATTCTTCTATGATTTAAGACATTACTTTTGGGATGACCCACATCTTTATAAAGAATGAGTAGATGGTACTATTAGACGTTGTGTACCTGAGCATGAACAGGGACAAATCCTACGGAAATGTCACTCCGAGGCTTATGGAGGGCATCATGCTGGAGATAGAACTGCTCACAAGCACTGGTACGCGTCGGTGCTAAACAAACGGTTTTTAACCCCTTTCCGCGACGGCATTCGGAACCGTCGCCAAGTGAGTGTGGGCGATAGGGGGTCCTTCCCACACGACCCAGAAACCATTGGGGATATGCCCTGCTGGCACACACGCTCGGCAAAATGAGGTCGTGTGCGACCGACGAGCACTCAAATACAGAAATACATACAGTAGTGCTCAAAAAATACAATTATATAGGCGAAATCATTTCCGGTCGTAAGTACATCCCACACAGTCAGTCACCATTAAACGTTTCCGTTCGTATTACATCCCACACAGTCACTACAAGGAAAACATTTGCACAAGGTGGCGTAACGCAAACAGTTTTGAAGAGAATGTCGTGTGTGATTGTTCATTGATCCAACACAGTTTATTCCTAGAAACTGTGTGCGTTGCCTGAGGTCATCGCCCACGGTGTTTTCTCATTAACCGTTTGCAATAGGAAAACCCAATTAGCAAGCTAATTGTCCTATTATTAATAATCCATTTACTAATCTAATTGACATTCATATTAAGCACATAATATATTCCATTTCCATATTAAGGAAGCAGGATTTCATAATTGAAGTACATTGGAGTACAACATGATATAGCTTCAGCACTCAGCTACCCCATTACACAACTGCACCAGCAACAAGTTTCACATGCAACATCTAGAACCTTTCAAAATTAGCATCATAGACGGTACATAGAGAGATGCATCTCATCTGGAAAACTGCTGAAGCGGAAGGCGAATATTGAGCCTTCGTTCATGTTGAAGGTCTTTGCAACTTTAGGCCAGTGCCTGTGGATGATTGACCGTCCATCCTTCGACCTCTTCAGGAACACTTCAATAGTGAACCGTGGGTGTTGTATGAAAACATTCCTCGCCTCCTGACAACAGAGGTGGTTTGAGAGGTAATCATCAGTGAACACTGAAAACAAGGATGTGCATAAATATCTTCTCTATATTGGAAACGGGGCAAAGGAATAAAAAAGGCAAGGTATAATAGGTAGTACCATCTTGTAAATCTTAGTGCTTCCCATTGTTTCCCTGCAACACATATAAGGTAGTTAGTCATCAGGTTAAGTAAGGGTTCGCATGCTATCAGTAAAATATGTTGATGAAAAATAAGCACATTGCAGATTCATCGGATTAATTCAAGCCACATGGAAAACCCATTTATCCAAACCAAGCATGATTAAGAACTAGGAAATATAGCACTTGTATATGTTTCTCATGTATTAAGTGCATCCAAATTCGATTTATTCCTCACATGGTATACAATAAGAGAATGCAGCCACAACAATTGAACATCGCATTGCAGAATTGAACCAAGCAGTTAACTAAACACCACAATAAATGAACCAAACTTTAACTGAGCACCACATTGCACAATATAACATACTCCTAATAGAAGATCAGACAGTTAACCAAACCAAGCATGCTTAACAACTTGGAAATATAGCAATGTATTTGTTTCTCATGTATTAAGTATAGCCAAATTCGATTTATTCCTCACATGGTATACAATAACAGAATGCAGCCACATCAATTGAACATCGCATTGTAGAATTGAACCAAGCAGTTAACTAAACACCACAACAAATGAACCAAACGTTAACTAAGCACCACATTGCACAATATAACATACTCCTAATAGAAGATCAGACAGTTAACCAAACCAAGCATGCTTAACAACTTGGAAATATAGCAACTATATTTGTTTCTCATGTATTTAGTACAGCCAAATTCGATTTATTCCTCACATGGTATACAATAACAGAATGCAGCCACAACAATTGAACATCGCATTGCAGAATTGAACCAAGCAGTTAACTAAACACCACAACAAATGAAACTGAGCACCACATTGCACAATATAACATACTATTAGTAGAAGATCGGACAGTTAACCAAACCAAGCATGCTTAACAACTTGGAAATAGTGCACCCTGAAGAATTGAACATCACATTTGCAGAATTGAACCAAGCAGTTAACTGAACACCACATTGCACGACATATAGAACATATACACTATAGCAGAAGATTGCATGGTAAAAGTAGATAGCACAATTCACTAGAATTTGTTAAGGAAAGGCAGTAGCTAGGAAACTGAACATGGGTCCTTATAGTGAGCTAATAAGACAAGCTACTCCTCATTGTCGGAGATATCAATGACGATTGGCTCCTTGGACATGGAAGAGGGCGAGGCCTCCGCATCGTGGGCGCCCTCGTTGTAGTGGTGAGTTGCCTGAGCCGCTCCGGGCACCAACCTGCTGGCTGTCGAGATGAGGTAAGCACGTGCACGCTGAGAAAACACCTCGTAGTCTTCGTCAAAGGCACCGACCGTGGTCTCGAGAAAATGCCACGAGCAGTCGTTTAAAGCAGCCAACCGCGTCGCGGCGTCAGCGCGCGAGGCGTCAACGGTGGCCTCGACGGCGAGGTGCTCTTCCAAGATCTGGGGGTTGGCACGAATGGCAGCCATCGCGACCTCATCCGCGCGTGCAGCCGCGATTTGCTTCTCCGCTGCCAAATGCTCCTTGAGGTCCTGGCTATACTGCGTGCACCATGGCTTAGGCTGGCGCTTATTTGGTGGAGGGGTCGGCGATTTGGGTGGAAGGTGTCGCGCTCGCGCCGGCGGTCGGGGCATGTGGGATTTGGAAGGAGGAGGAGGATGGGGGTCGGGTGTGGATTACCTGCCTGGATAGGCGAGGCCGAGCAGCGTGAAGGAGGGTCGCCGGCAAGGAGGCGGCGCTGCAAGCAAGGAGTGAAGGTTTCAACTTGGAAAGGCAGGCGGAAACAGGGGAAATGTGGCTTTTGGTAAGGGGGAGGGGCGGGGAGGTAGATATTTCGCGGAAGCCGAAAATTTGGAATCGCTTCAATGAAAAAACTGGCGTGCAAAGTGTCATCAGACACGATCCCTTATTCAGAGCGGGCTGTGGACTGTAGCCGTCGCACCTTCTCGCGTAAGCCATATGCGTACTATATGCCAACGGTGCTCCAAGATATTTTGTGCTGCATCTCACACGGTTGGTTATAATAAACTGTGTGGGATCACTTGATTTTTCGTCTTGATTTGAATTACATAATGGGGTCACAGTGGCCATGGACGGTGTTTGAATTGCTAGACCTTTTATCTACAGTGATCATAAAAGAATTGGAATTATTCAGGATTCGTTTGGACATTTTTATGCATTAACTGAGTTTTCAATGCATTTATGTGCATAATTCAAATTTGAACTACATGCACATGCTCCAGTGCATATAAATTGGTTGAAAAATCAAATCTTTGTCCTTGGGTGCATGCTTAGGTCCCATGCAAGAAATGGGAATGAATGTCAAACACCCTGCCACCGTCACTTGGCCGCAAACATTGAGATACCTAGCTTTTAAATTCTAGTAAATCTAAAACTCGTCTGAAATTCATGAAACTTGGCATGCTATCATGGAGCGGCATCAACATGTCCTGGTAAATTTTTGTCCCATTTGGGGCAGGTTTGGGTATATGCTTCTCACAAACCAGAGCTTCTCACAACAAGCATGATGGTTTCGGTAGGGAATGCCCCACCTTTGGGGACGAAACGATATCCATTTCTACTTATTGCTTTCAAAAAAATTCTCGTGGCAACATAGAACAACAGGAGTGTTGTGTTATTTTTTGTGATTTTTCAGGGTTCGTTTGGACATTTTTATGCATTAACTGAGTTCTCAATGCATTTATGTGCATAATTCAAATTTGAACTACATGCATATGCTCAAGTGCATATAAATTGGTTGAAAAATCAAATCTTTTGTCCTTGGGTGCATGCTTAGGTCCCATGCAAGAAATGGGAATGAATGTCAAACACCCTGCCACCATCACTCGGCCGCAAACATTGAGGTACCTGGTTTTTAAATTCTAGTAAATCCAAAACTCGTCTGAAATTCATGAAACCTGGCATGCTATCATGGAGCGGCATCACCATGTCGTGGTAAATTTTTTGTCCCATTTGGGGCAGGTTTGGGTATATGCTTCTCACAAACCAGAGCTTCTCACAACAAGCATGATGGTTTCGGTAGGGAACGCCCCACCTTTGGGGACGAAACGATATCCATTGCCTCTTATTGCTTTCAAAAAATTTCTCGTGTCAACATAGAACAACAGGAGTGCTGTGTTATTTTTTGTGATTTTTCAGGGTTCGTTTGGACATTTTTATGCATTAACTGAGTTTTAGATGCATTTATGTGCATAATTCAAATTTGAACTACATGCACATGCTCCAGTGCATATAAATTGGTTGAAAAATCAAATCTGTGTCCTTGGGTGCATGCTTAGGTCCCATGCAAGAAATGGGAATGAATTTCAAACACCAGGGCACCGTTGATTGCCGGCAAAACATTGAGATGTCTGGTTTTTAAATTCTAGTAAATCCAAAACTCGTCTGAAAATTCATGAAACTTGGCATGCTATCATGGAGCGGCATCAACATGTCGTGATAAATTTTTTGTCCCATTTGGGGCAGGTTTGGGTATATGCTTCTCTCAAACCAGAGCTTCTCACAACAAGCATGATGGTTTCGGTAGGGAATGCCCCACCTTTGGGGACGAAATGATATCCATTGCCTCTTATTGCTTTCAAAAAATTTCTCGTGTCAACATAGAACAATAGGAGTGTTGTGTTATTTTTTGTGATTTTTCGGGGTTCATTTGGACATTTTTATGCATTAAGTGAGTTTTTGATGCATTTATGTGCATAACTCAAATTTGAACTACATGCACATGCTCGAGTGCATATAAATTGGTTGAAAAATCAAATCTTTGTCCTTGGGTGCATGCTTAGGTCCCATGCAAGAAATGGAAATGAATGTCAAACACCCTGCCACCATCACTCGTCCGCAAACATTGAGATACCTTGTTTTTAAATTCTAGTAAATACCAAACTCGTTTGAAATTCATGAAACTTGGCATGCTATCATGGAGTGGCATCAACATGTCGTGGTAAATTTTTTGTCCCATTTGGGGCAGGTTTGGGTATATGCTTCTCACAAACCAGAGCTTCTCACAACAAGCATGATGGTTTCGATAGGGAACATCCCACCTTTGGGGACGAAACGTTATCCATTGCCTCTTATTGCTTTCAAAAAATTTCTCGTGTCAACATAGAACAACAGGAGTGTTGTGTCAATTATTGTGATTTTTCAGGGTTCGTTTGGACATTTTTATGCATTAACTGAGTTTTCAATGCATTTATGTGCATAATTCAAATTTGAACTAGATGCACATGCTCCAGTGCATATATATTGGTTGAGAAATCAAATTTGTGTCCTTGGGTGCATGCAAGAAATGGGAATGAACTTCAAACACCAGGGCACCGTTGATTGCTGGCAAAACGTTGAGATACTTTGTTTTTAAATTCTAGTAAATCTAAAACACGTCTGAAATTCATGAAACTTGGCATGCTATCATGGAAGGGCACCTGACGTGTTGTGGTATTTTTCATGTCCATTTTGAGGGAAGGCGCACTCAAATAATGACAGCCAACAAAGGCAATTTGAAAAAATAGATGCCACTTTAATATCTCAAACGTTTGTATAATTCAAACTGTGTGCGTTCGGTTAACCATTCACGTGACGCCACGTGTCTTGGTTTTAATGGCTATAGGAGGTGCCGTGTGGACAGCTGCTTGACTAAACGGGAGGCGTGCGAGCGCAGTCCGGTGTGCAGGCTCACCGGGAAGCGTACAAGTTGTTCAACGCAGGATCTGTGCATCTCTTCAACACAAACAGTTCAGATTACGGTATGCAAATTAAAGCCAGACTTCGGCGCTAAGCCAAGAGACACTGTGATTTGTCAAAATATGCAGCTAAAAATCAATAGCACTATCTATTTTTTGCAACTAAAATTCAATAATTAAGCATAGATTTCATTCATACTAGAGATTAAGCAGTCGTTCTCAACGGGAAGCGAGATAGCCTTGGACCGCCGCCCGCCTCACTCCCACTGGTCTATATTAATGGCGTCGTCGAGCGGCCGCACCCCCCCATCCTCGTCACACACACAATTCCTCTCTCTCCACCCGCATCCTCGACGCCGCTCTGAGTCCTCAAAGCCGTCAGTGTACGAGGATGCCGCCGAAGCGCCCCATCGGAGGGAGTGGCGATGCCGGGGTTGCTGAAGCACCGGAGCACGGCGTGAATATGGAGACAGAGGTTTCCGTCGCCGCCGACGAGGTGGAGAACGAGGCTGCCAACAAGCGGAGGCGTGTCGAGAAAGAAATGCAAGCGACTCCAGCAGGCCTAGACTTCATCAACAACCTCCCCGATGATATGTTGATAGTCATCATATCCCTCCTCCCAATCAAATATCGGGCGAGGACAGCCGCCCTTTCCCGGCGGTGGCACACCCTATGGCTCCGCACCCCTGTCGACCTCCTCGACGCCCACAAGCTCTGCCATGGCTATCACCAAAGCTTGGATGTGTTCTCCCAGATCCTCGGCAGTCACGATGGCCCAATCAAAGGCCTTATCACGGGCAAGTTCTGTTCCAATGGCAAGGACCGAGCCAAGCTTGACGAGTGGTTCCGATCCCGCGCCATAGATCAGCTCGAGAAGCTAAGTTATAATGATGGGCATATGCTGCCAACGTCCGCGCTCCGCTTCACGCCCACGCCTCGCCTCGCCAAGTTCATGAACTGCCATCCCCCCTTAAAGACGCGCACGCTCTTTTTCTACCACGACTGAAGCACCTCGAGCTCGTCGCCGTCCGCATCCCAAAGGATGACATGGAGCGTCTACTCCGCGGCTGTATTGCGCTTGAGTTCCTTCGTCTTCAGGCGATGAATTGGTCGAGTACCTTGCACATCACCTCCAGGACTCTCCGGACTATTTATGTGTGTTGCTGGTGCTGCAACAAGAGATCACAAAAGGTGGACCACAATATGGTCATCCAAGACACACCTTCACTTGAGAGACTACTTGTAGTTGATCAACAAGGTCCAACAAGAATCAATGTCATTTCTGCGCCGAAATTGAAAGTGGTGGGCTACTAGTCTGTCAAATACTACAACTTTCAGGTACAGCAGATGCCTTATATACCTCTCCTTCTTGATATCAATGTTATTTCTAATTTTGAAGATGTATGTTCGTCTGTCATCCAGCGAAGCTTCACCCAGACTCTAGGCACAGTGAAGGTCTTCCCACTAGAATCTGTCGACCCCAACCTAGATCAAGTTGTCAGTTGCCTGAGATGCTTTCCGTGCCTGAAGAAGTTGTATATCGAGGTGATGTTCCTTTCCTGTTAAATGTTAACCATAAGGGAGTTCAATTTTTTCACCTTTTCCCAAGTTTACATGACAATGTACTACGATTTCTGAAGGAATTTTGGAGGATTCTAGGACATACACCCCCACCCCATATTGGTTGCTTCATTCATATGGTTACCATTGTCCATAAGCATTTCTCCTTTGGATTCATCTGTACTAGTTTTCTTAGGGAATTTTTCATCCAATCCAACCTCTTGTGAAGAAGGCTACATGTTTCTAGATTGTAATCAAATGCCCATGTTAATCATGCCAGATCGAAGATGGCACGTTGGTGCATTTTACAAATCCTGCAAACCAAATGGGCGTGTAGAAGTGTTCAAAACTGCATGTAGGCACTGACACGTTCTCTTCTTTTGTAGATAATAATAGGCCCGGAGGTGGATAATGTTTATAACGACAATCACATCGAATGCCTGGATCTCCATCTCTCAAATATTACTTTGAACTCCTACCGAGGGACCTTACCGGAGATTTCACTCGCCAGGTTCTTTCTTGCCAGAGCAAAGGTGCTGAGGGTACTGAGGTTGAACTCTCATTTAATTAGGAAAGATCAATGGTATGATTATCAGAGTCGGCAGGTACTGTGGAATGGAAGTGCCTCCAAAAATGACAAACTTTGTATTGGAAGAGCATATGGCAAAGCAATTGGAAGTTATTGCGTCAAACCCATACATGACTTGCCATCGGCTGATCCCTTTTCAGAAATGACGCAGCTTGCAATGTTTGAATTTGGGCGTTGTAATCTTTTAATTTGAACCTTGCAATATTTATGGTATTTGTTTATTGAACCGTTTATGTTCTCTTGTCTCAACGCAAATAGTTCATCCGGGTGAACCGCATGTCGTACATCGCACACACCTTGATCTGGCTGACCGTTTCTTTTGTGTTGCCTAATCACAAACAGTTCATCCGAGTGAACTGTATGCTATACATCGCACACACCTTGATCTGGCTGACCGTTTCTTTTGTGTTGCCTAATCACAAACAGTTCATCCGAGTTAACCGTAAGTCGTACATCACACACACCTTCATCTGGCTGCCCGTTTCTTTTGTTCGTCCTCATCGAAAACGGTTAATTGAACTGAACCGTATGCCCTGAATCGCACACGCAACTAAAATCTGAACCATTTTTGATGCATCCGTCATCGCAAACGTTTTGCACCGTTTTTGACGGGTTTTTTTACATCCGTTTGCGATTATTGCATCGCACACAGTTTCATCGAAGGGTCTCTGATCGTAGTGTCACATTAGCAGCATCCTGCAGTTGTGAAGGTATTGCAATCTGGATTTTATTGGCCTACTCTCTTCAAGGATGCCCGTAAGTTTGTCTCTTCTTGTGATGAATGTCAAAGAATAGGTAATATCGGTAAGCGTCAAGAAATGCCTATGAATTATTCGCTTGCTGTTGAACCATTTGATGTTTGGGGATTTGATTACATGGGACCTTTTCCTTCCTCTAATGGGTATACGCATATTTTGGTTACTGTTGATTATGTTACTAAATGGGTAGAAGCCATTCCAACTAGTAGTGCTGATCACAACACCTCTATTAAAATGCTTAAGAAAGTTATTTTCCCAAGGTTTGGAGTCCCTAGATATTTAATGACTGATGGTGGTTCACACTTTATTCATGGTGCTTTCCGTAAGGTGCTTGCTAAGTATGATGTTAACCATAGAATTGCATCACCCTATCATCCTCAGTCTAGTGGTCAAGTTGATCTTAGCAATAGAGAAATAAAATTAATTTTGCAAGAGATTGTTAATAGGTCCAGGAAGAATTGGTCTAAGAAATTAGATGATGCACTTTGGGCTTATAGAACAGCATATAAAAATCATATGGGTATGTCTCCTTATAAAATGGTTTATGGAAAAGCTTGTCATTTGCCTCTTGAGTTAGAACATAAAGCATATTGGGCACTTAAAGAAATCAACTATGATTTCAAACTTGCTGGTGAGAAGAGGTTATTTGATATAAGTTCTTTAGATGAATTGAGAACCCAAGCTTATGAAAATGCAAAGTTATTCAAAGAAAAGTTAAAATATGGCATGACAAAAGAATTCAAAAGCGTGAGATTAAAGTTGGAGAATATGTTCTTTTGTACAACTCTCGCTTTAAATTTTTTGCAGGAAAGCTCCTCTCAAAATGGGAAGGCCCATACATCATCAAGGAGGTTTACCAGTCTGGAGCCATCAAAATAAATAACTCCAAAGGTACTAACCCGAAGGTTGTCAATGGGCAATGAATAAAGCATTATATCTCATGTACGCCTACTAGTGTTGAAAGTAATATTATCCAAACTTTGACACCGGAAGAACACATAAAAGAGTCCTTCCGGAACACTCCAAAATCGTGAAAATAAAGAGGTACGTGATACGGTAAGTAAACGGACTCAGAAAAATCTGTAAAAATATTTTTTATCAGTTTTGGAATATTTTAAAATTTTGGAAATAAAGAAACTTCCAGGATGCGTCCCCTGGTGGGCACAAGACACCAGGGCGCGCCAGGCTTGCCTGGCGCGCCCAGGTGGGTTGTGCCCACCTGGGACACCTTCCATACTCCGTTTTTCTACCGTATGCTTGTCCTCCAAGATAAAAAATCTATATATACTTCCCGAACCTGTTGATCACCGTATCGCTAAGAAATCCTCTGTTCTCTTTTCTTGTTGTTTCTGGTCTGATTTATCAAGCCAGGCATCATGTCTTCTTGCTCCTCCAACAACATGGAAGAAGATGCTTGGCTGATGAAGATTGAGGCAAAGCAGGAGGAGCCTACGGACGCCATCAAGGGAGATAAGGGCAAGAAAGCTATCTTGGATCCGCCCCCGGTGGCAGCACGAGAGCTGCTGGCCGCGGAGGAGGAAGAGGATATCCTTAAACCTTACCTTCCTCATCTTACTCCCGCTGAGATTGAGGCTTTTCACGTCATTGAAATAGTTCGCATACAGAATAAGTATCTTACTCGCGAAATATTCTGCATCAAGAGCATATCATCCATCTCCGGAGCGTCATCCGTCGGCTGGAGAACCTCTTGATGCTTAAGGATAGGATCGCTTCATCACGACCATCATCTTCTTCACCACCAAAGGAGAATTGAGTATCGGGTATGGGCACTCCCCTTGGCTTCCGCCAAGCTTGGGGGAGGTGCCCCGGTATTCTATCATCCCACTATCTTTTTGCTTTTACTTATCCTAGTTCGATCATTTGCTTTTAGATGAAATAAAGTTTAGTTCGATCCTTTCTTCTTTGAGAGTTTGCTTAGTGATCTATCATTGTAATCGTGTGCAAGTTATATAATAAAGTTAGTTTGAGTTTTTGCTTTCTTCACTTTCATGTTGCAAATAAAGAAAAGAAATAAAGAAAGAAAAAAGAGAAAGGAAATAAATTAATAAGATTATATACTAATCATATGGTAGGTGATGGCACCACATAAGGAAAAGTATAAGTAGAAAATTTTATTAGAGATTGACAAACGTAGCATTAGTCAATGATGCAACTCATGAAAGAATTAATAAGGGAAGAGAAGATACACATATAGATATACTATCCTAGAAATCTTTTGTGATTGTGAGCCCTCATCAAAATATTATATGCCAAAATTGTTGACGCTGGACATGGAAGACAACTTAATGATTTATGTTTGTTTATATTCACATAGAAGTCATATTGTCATAGATCATTTAACATGTGGTGCTTGCCCCTTATCTTTGCTAGCCAAAAATTCCGCACTAAATAGAGATACTAATTGTGCATCCAAAAACCCTTAAACCCAAATATTTTCAAGTGTCCACCATACCTACCTAGGGGTTGAGCAAGATCCCTCAAGTAAGTTGTCATCGGTGCAAAAAGGCAATAAAAATTGCTTCTAAAATTGTGAGATCATTTAGTGTAAGAGAAAATTGAGCGTTGTACGAACTTGGATGACAAAGAATAAAAGCGACAGACTGCATAATAAAGGTTGTCATCTTAAGGGGCAATACAACGTGACGTTCTCTTGCATTAAGAGATTGAGCATACAAACAAATAAGCACATGACAACCTCTGCTTCCTTCTGCGAAGGGACTATCCTTTATTTTTATGCACTTACTTTCATGCAAAGAGTCAAAGTTTTCCTTCTATTCCTTTTATTTTTCTCCTTCGGCAAGCATCATGTGGTGAGGAAAGATCAAGGCACATATGTCCAGTTGAATATAGATAGCATGAGTTTTTATTGTTAACATCACCCATGAGGTGAGTATGTTGGGAGGCGAAACTATAAGCCCCTATCTTTCTATGTGTCCGGTTGAAACGTTTTGCTCATGGGTACAAGGTGAGTGTTAGCAATCATAGAAAACTATATGATGGTTGAGTATGTGGACTTGCCTAAAGGCTCCGATACGTGACCCTTCCTGAAAAGATGATGAATTGTAGTTGCAAAGTTGACTGAGAACATAGTTTATCGGTTTCTAATAGAGTTTTTGCTTTATACTTCAATTGTGTGATGAACTATTACTTATTCATGAGAAGTATATGATAAAAGTCATATGTTTAATTTTCTTGCTGTTATAGTAATCAACATGATGCTTCTATGTCCGTATTTTGTTTTTATCGACACCTCTCTCTCAAAGCATGTGGACATATTTTTCGATTTTGGTTTTCCCTTGAGGACAAGCGAGGTCTAAGCTTGGGGGAGTTGATACGTCCATTTTGCATCATGTTTTCTTACTATTATTTATAATATTTTTATCTATAATAATGCTTTTTGGAGTAATTCTAATGCCTTTTCTCTCATAATTTGCAAGGAACACACCAAGAGGGAGAATTCCGACAGCTGGAAATCTGGACCTGGAAAAGCTACGTCAGGCCACCTATTCTGCACAACAACAAATGAGTTGAAACTTCACGGAGATTTTTTATGGATTATTTAAGAAATACTGGAGCCAATAAACACCAGAGGTGGGCCACCAGGTGGGCACAACCCACCGGGGTGCACCATGCCCCCCAGGCGCACCCTGCTGGGTTGTGGCCTCCTCAGCCCACCTCCGGTGCACATCTTCTTGTATAAAACTCATTTTGACCTAGAAAAAAATAAAGAGGAGACTTTCGGGATGGAGTGCCGCCGTCTCGAGGCGGAACTTGGGCAGGAGCACTTTTTCCCTTCGGCAGAGTGATTCCGCCGGGGGGACTTCCCTCCCGGAGGGGGAAATCATCGTCATCATCATCACCAACAACTCTCCCATCTTGGGGAGGGCAATCTCCATCAACATCTTCAACAGCACCATCTCCTCTCAAACCCTAGTTCATCTCTTGTGTTCAATCTTGTTACCGGAACTATAGATTGGTGCTTGTGAAGGAAATATGCCCTAGAGGCAATAATAAAGTTGTTATTTATATTTCCTTATATCATGATAAATGTTTATTATTCATGCTAGAATTGTATTAACCGGAAATTTAGTACATGTGTGAATACATAGACAAAACAGAGTGTCCCTAGTATGCCTCTACTTGACTAGCTCGTTAATCAAAGATGGTTATGTTTCCTGACCATAGACATGTGTTGTCATTTGATGAAAGGGATCACATCATTAGAGAATGATGTGATGGACAAGACCCATCCGTTAGCTTAGCATTATGATCGTTGAGTTTTATTGCTATTGCTTTCTTCATGACTTATACATGTTCCTCTGACTATGAGATTATGCAACTTCCAAATACCGGAGGAACACCTTGTGTGCTATCAAACATCACAATGTAACTGGGTGATTATAAAGATGCTCTATAGGTGTCTCCGAAGGTGTTTGTTGGGTTGGCATAGATCGAGATTAGGATTTGTCACTCCGAGTATCGGAGAGGTATCTCTGGGCCCTCTCGGTAATGCACATCACTATAAGCCTTGCAAGAAATGTAACTAATGAGTTAGTTGCGGGATGAAGCATTACGGGACGAGTAAAGAGACTTTCCGGTAACGAGATTGAACTAGGTATGATGATACCGACGATCGAATCTCGGGCAAGTAACATACCGATGACAAAGAGAACAATGTATATTGTTATGCGGTTTGACCGATAAAGATCTTCGTAGAATATGTAGGAGCCAATATGAGCATCCAGGTTCCGCTATTGGTTATTGACTGGAGATGTTTCTCGGTCATGTCTACATAGTTCTCGAACCCGTAGGGTCCGCACGCTTATTGTTCAATGACGATTTGTATTATGAGTTATGTGATTTGATGTACCGAAGGTTGTTCGGAGTCCCGGATGAGATCACGGACATGATGAGGAGTCTCGAAATGGTCGAGACATAAAGATCGATATATTGGAAGGCTATATTCGGACATCGGAAAGGTTCTGAGTGATTCGGGTATTTTTCGGAGTACCGCGGAGTTACGGGAATTCGCCGGGGGGGGGGGGGTCAATGGGCCTTCATGGGCCTTAGTGGAAATAGAGGGCACCAAGGAAGCGTGGGGTGCGCCGCCCCTAGGCCCAAACAGAATTGGTTTAGGGCTTTGGGGGCCGGCCCCCTCTTTCCTTCTCCCCTTCTCCTCTTTCCTTCCCCTCCTAGTTGGACTAGGAAAGGGGGAACCTACTCCTAGTAGGAGTAGGATTCCCCCCTTGGGGCGCACCCTATGAGACCGCCGGCCCCCTCCCCTTGCTCCTTTATATACGTGGCCAGGGGCACCCCAAAGACACACAAGTTGATCTTATAGCCGTGTGCGGTGCCCCCTCCACAGTTACACACCTCGGTCATATCATCGTAGTGCTTAGGTGAAGCCCTGCGCCGGTAACTTCATCATCACCGTCACCACGCCGTCGTGCTGGTGGAACTCTCCCTCGGCCTCAACTGGATCAAGAGTTCGAGGGACGTCACCGAGCTGAATGTGTACAGATTGCGGAGGTGTCGTGCGTTCGGTACTTGGATCGGTTGGATCGCGAAGACGTTCGACTACATCAACCGCGTTACTTGACGCTTCCGCTTTCGGTCTACGAGGGAACGTGGACACACTCTCCCCGCTCGTTGCTATGCATCACCTAGATGGATCTTGCGTGTGTGTAGGATTTTTTTTGAAATTACTGTGTTCCCCAACAGCTTGTGGGTGGCTAGTAGTGTTGATTACATCTTGTAGTTGATTACTATACGGTTTATTTGGTGGAAGATTATATGTTCAGATCCATTATGCTATTTAATACTCCTCTGATCATGAACATGTTTATCATTTATGAGTAGTTACTTTCGTTCTTGAGGTCACGGGAGAAATCATGTTGCAAGTAATCATGTGAATTTGATATGTGTTCGGTATTTTGATAGTATGTATGTTGTTATTCCCTTAGTGGTGTCATGTGAACGTCGACTACATGACACTTCACCATATTTGGGCCTAAGAGAATGCATTGTGGAGTAGCAATTAGATGGTGGGTTGCGAGAGTGACAGAAGCTTAAACCCGAGTTTATGCGCTATTTCGTAAGGGACCGATTGGATCCAAAAGTTTAATGCTATGGTTATAATTTATTCTTAATACTTTTCTCGTAGTTGTGGATGCTTGTGGGAGGATTAATCATATGTACGAGGTTTGTTCAAGTAAGAACAGCACCTAAGCACTGGTCCACCCACATATCAAATTATCAAAGTAGCAAACACGAAACAAACCAACATGATGAAAGTGACTAGCTGAAATTCCCGTGTACCCTCAAGAACGCTTTGCTTATCATAAGAGACCGTTTTGGCCTGTCCTTTGCCTCAAAAGGATTGGGCTACCTTGCTGCACTTTTGTTACTATTATCGTTACTTGCTTGTTACAAATTATCTTGCTATCAAACTACTCCGCTACTTACAATTTCAGCACTTGCAGACATTACCTTACTGAAAACTACTTGTCATTTCCTTCTGCTCCTCGTTGGGTTCGACACTCTTACTTATCGAAAAGAGCTATAATTGATCCCCTATACTTGTAGGTCGTCACCCCCAGCTTCTTGTCGCCGGCAGCGCCACCAACCTCGATCCCTCTAACTTGATAAGATAACCAGCACCCAATCGCCCTGTCGCGCGTGCCTTCGAGCTGCAGGAGGCCCGATGCCGGAGCCCATCCTACCTATCCTTCGCGCGCGTTTCCGACCAAGGGGAGGCTCCCCGTGATCCCCGCAGAAGACCGGAGCGGCACCCAGGGTCCTCCCTGAGACGTGCCCAACACGGGTGTTGTAGTTAGCCACGCACCTGAGGTGGATCCGAGGTCCCAGGTTCGATCCCCGCAGCGTGACCTCGTCGGGAGCGACCTGCAAGCGAGCCACCAGGCGGCGACCTAGAGCGGCGCCCTGGGACCTCCCCGCGGTGCGTCTCAGCCGACATCTGCTACTCCGAAGGCGCAACCATTCAGCAGAGGGTGGCGATGCCGGCGTCGGCGGTGAACAAGTACCAGATGCAATGGTGGGTCGGCTGAGTACAGAGGTCAAACTACCAGATAGGGTGTTTTGGTCCACTATTTTATGCATATATTATGTCAATCATTTATAAGAAGATCTGGAAGATGAAGATACCTCTTAAAAATAAAATATTTGCATGGAATCTTCGTCGCGGTGTCATTCTTACTAAAGATAACCTTATTAAGAGGAATTGGCATGGAAGTCTACAATGTGTTTTTTGTCACCATGATGAGACAACAAAACATTTATTCTTCCAATGCAAATTGGCTCGTCCTATATGATCAGTCATCCGAATAGCTTCTGGCTTGTATCCTCCTTGTAGTGTTGCTAATGTATTTGGCAACTAGTTACATGGGATAGATCACGTGTTTAGAACTCTTCTCAGGATGGGAGCGCTTGCCATTATTTGGTCGCTTTGGCTATGTAGAAATGATAAGGTTTTTAATTGTAAAAGTACTTCTCTGATGCAGGTTATCTACAGATGTACCGGGACTCTTCGTTTATGGCCCTCTCTACAACGCGTGGAGAATCGAGACCTATTTACGAAGGTGTGTACACGATTGGAGGCTACGGCGAGGGATCCTTTTACCCAACATGGGTGGCAGCATGATCTTAGGATTGGCCCCCTCCGCTTTAGGCGTTATATGAATCTTTTTGTATTTCGCCTTTAAAAAAAATTGTTTGTGGGAAAGGAGTGCGGCGATTTGGCTCCCGAGCTCATCTGCACCCGCGCTCACGGAAAAAATCAAAAAAAATACTAGAAAAATTCAAAAAATTCCAAAAAAAAATCCGGGTGGTAGATAATTAGGTGCGTGAGGTGCGCTGCAAAAATTAACTCGTTTGGAAATTTGAGCAAGTCTGTGCAAAAAAGACAAAATCGGGGTCTGTGAAAAAGTTTACTGTTCACAAACTGTTTTGACCCGATTTGTCTTTTTTGCACAGACTTGCTCAAATGTCCAAACGAGTTGATTTTTGCAGCGCACCTCACGCACCTAATTATCTACCACCCGAATTTTTTTTGGAATTTTTTGAATTTTTCTAGTATTTTTTTTGAATTTTTTGCTGAACAGGTGCATCTGAGCCCGGGCTCTGCCTTGAATTATCGGTGGGAGAGGATCTTATTTGGCTATGTGCATCTTAGTTATGCAGAGGCCGCGTGTAATGCTTAAATCTTTTAAGTAATAAAGCGCCCCTTTTAGAAAAAAAATGTAAGTATTGTTCTTGTGTGAAAAAATGGCTAAATATCAAAGTGCAAAGTAAAGAGTGGCAAATGATCAATTACAATATAAGGAGTGGCAAATTATCAAAGTGCACAATAATTGATGGCTAAAAGTCAAAAACCCCGTCTTATTGCTCCCAGCAGCATTCGCCCACACCCCACCCCTCTATTTCAACCCGGGATGGCCCTGCCTCACTCTTTTTCTATCCAATTCTATTAAGCCAACTCAGCCCGTAATTAATCTTTGCCTGTAATTACTCGTACGTGTAGCATTGCTCCTCTGGCGCCCATCAAGATACGTGAGCGGTTCTGATGCTTATCAGACATTTCCAGGCTTCGTGCCTTAAAATCATCATCATGCCTAATACGCCTCTCTTGTCCCCCGCAAAAAATTTAAAAAATACACCTGTCTTATTGCTCTCAGCAGCATTGGCATTTGGCAGTCCCGTACCACAGAACCAACACTCCACAATGTCCAACGGCACCATGAGCCAACTGACGCCGGCGCCCGATGCGTGGAACTTCGCGCCGGACGAGGCCCTCCTCGGCCTGTCGGCGCTGTCGGTGCGCTCCGTGCTGGGCAGCATCAAGGCCGGGATGGACCCGAGCAGCGACCGCCCGGTGATCCCGCTCGGGCACGGCGATCCTTCGGCCTTCCCGTGCTTCCGCACCGCGCCGGAGGCCGTGGAAGCCGTCTCCGCCGCGCTCCACTCGGGGAAGCACAACTCCTACCCCACCGGCGTCGGCCTGGAGCCGGCGCGGCGCTCCATCGCGCGTCACCTGTCCCTCGACCTGCCCTACGAGCTCTCCCCCGACGACGTCTACCTCACGAGCGGCTGCTCCCAGGCGATCGAGATCGTCTGCTCCGTGCTCGCCGGCCGTCCCGGCGCCCACAACATCCTGCTCCCGCGGCCCGGGTACCTCTTCTACGAGGCGCGCGCCGCGTTCAACGGCATGGAGGTCCGCTACTTCGATCTCCTTCCGGACAGCGACTGGGAGGCGGACCTCGGCGCCGTGGAGGCCCTCGCCGACCGGAACACCGTCGCCATGGTCCTCGTCAACCCCGGCAACCCCTGCGGCAACGTCTACAGCTACGACCATCTCGCCAAGGCAAGCCATGACATCCAATCGCCATCCTTCTCCTTCCCGCCTCGACCGACGATCTTCAGCTTGACCAACTGTTGCAGGTCGCCGAGACGGCGAGGAAGCTTGGCATCTTCGTCATCGCTGACGAAGTGTACGCGCACCTGACGTTCGGGAAGAACCGGTTCGTCCCGATGGGCGTGTTTGGCTCCGTGGCTCCGGTGCTCACCCTGGGATCCGTCTCCAAGAGATGGGTGGTGCCTGGATGGCGGCTTGGATGGATCGTCACCAATGATCCTAATGGCGTATTTCGCAGGACCAAGGTTCTTTTCTTCGACTTCTTACATTATTAGGATGTTTTTTTTTTTGTCTGATATAAAATCACAGCCATTAGAAAGAAAAAGAAGAAAGGATCAAATTAGTGTCACATGGCAGACAGACATACGATAGGACAAACTGTTGGTCAAATTTTTGGCTTGTTCAGTCAAAATATACATATATTCTGAAAGGAGGGAGCAGTGATATATAAGTACAATAAGCATCGCACATGTCCAAAAATGGTGGCGGCTCACTCACAAGTCACAGTTCAGTCAGCTTTCATCTTCTTTTTTCTATGCAACAACTCAAACATAGCACGTTGCTTCAACTCTTTTGTGTTGCGTGAAACCTGAACCTTACAAAGTGAGGTCATGTCATTTTCTTCTTGTTTTTATTAATTGCAGCTTGTGGAAAGCATTAAGAGTTACCTTGACATCTCCTGTGATCCTGCGACATTTGTTCAGGTAACTGACCCTTACAAATTTCTTCAGAGATAACATTTCATATTCTGGAGACATAATAAAAGCCACCATACAAAAAATAATCAGAAATTGAACACGTGAATGAATAGAAAAATAAAATGACATTTTGGCTTTTGATCTTGACGCATTTTTGTTCCCCAGGGAGCAATCCCAGAACTCCTGGCGAACACAAAACAAGAATTCTTCGACAAGACCGTGGAGATCCTGAGACAAACCGCGGATATATGCTGGGAGAAGCTCAAGGGCATCAGTGGCATCACTTGCCCAAGCAAACCGGAGGGCTCCATGTTTGTAATGGTTAGTGCTTCAGGCCAAGTTGCAAGACATCATGCGGAATGATTTGCTGATGATGTATGAGAATTTTTACTGCATTTCTGCAGGTGAAACTGGATTTGTCCTGCCTTCAGGACATCAAAGATGACATGGACTTCTGCTGCAAGCTGGCAAAAGAGGAGTCAGTGGTTGTTTTGCCAGGTACAGTACAGTTTGAATCTAACAAGTCGGATACAAGATTTTATTTTCTTTCTCTCTTCGGCGATCAGAATTGCCTTCTGTTGGCATTTTATTCTAGCATTAACAAGTCGGTTTGTCCAGGATGTGCTGTGGGATACAAGAATTGGGTCCGGATCACGTTCGCAATCGGACCGTCTTCTCTGGAAGACGGCCTTGACAGGCTCAAGTCCTTCTGCTCGCGGCACAGCGAGACTAAGAAGTGATACTGTGAACTCACAAGTTCCCTGCATCATGAGGCACCTGCTTTCCTACAAATAACCACTATGTATGTGCAAAGTTCAGTAGTTCAGCAGGATCTACCTGAAGGATTCAACACACTCATGAGAGATGATGTATTTGATGCAATATTTATGACTTCTTTGTCTAGCCAACATATGAACTGTTACAATTCTTGTTGCAACACCAAGTATGTGTAGGTGACAATTGTAGGGAATCTATAGTGTGCAACACAATTATACTATTGAATAAAAGTGGGACTTGATGTTAACTTGTGTTCTTTCTTTCAGAAGAGGATAGGATCGAGAGCTAAACCTTAGGTGCCGGAGTTTCGCTTGTTAATGTTTCTTTGTCCATGTTATTGCTCGTTTTCTCGTATACGGATGTTTTTGTGTCATCGAAAGACAGGGAATCCCTGATGAGCATTGAAGTACCGCTGTTTTCCTTTCCTCCACGGCATTGCACAGAATAAAAGGTTCACGGTAGTATTCTTGTTCTAGTATGGCAGTTGTATCCCATATAATCGGTACTGGAGAGTTACGGTATTTTGGTCACCGGAATCGACGTCTTTGAATTGCGATGTTTGTTGTCTGGCCTTTAGTGTGTATAGAGAGTGGTGGCGATGATTGTGGTGGTCAAGTGTGGCATGGTCAGATGTCCTCTAATTTTGAATTTCTTCTTGTTGTTGTTTCTCCTAGTTTCTTCCCTCGCGGTATAGTGTCGAAGCAAATGATTTGTTAACTTGGTTCGCAATGGAATATTCAAAAAGTGAAGCTCAAGACGATGAATTCAAAGCACCTTGATGTAACTTTTACTTTGATTACGTGCCTTTGTCGCTTTTTTTTGTGATAGTTTGTTCGATGATATATTTGCTTACTTGATCAACCAAAGTCGGATTGTCTGCTAAAATGTGTTTGCTCTTTCTTTGTAAAATAAATAACTAAGTAATTAAACAATTCCCCATACAAAACTACACCATGCAAAACTTGCAACAAATCCTATAGATCAATCAGGAGTATAATATAACCTCTTCTTTTCTAAGGAAAAATATATGAATTGTGTTCTTTTTTGTGTGGTAAGAGTTGATCTTTCTTACAATACTCTCTACTTCTAGAGGGGGAGGGAGCAGTATATATCTAATCTTACCACTGATATATTGAGAGGAGTAGTTTAGGCTTTCCTGAATTTCATTGTACATGTTTTCGTTTGTAAATGCTTGATAAGCTAAAAATTTAGCCCATATCACCCGATAGAAGGAAAGACGTCACTCTGCCTCTTGGAAAATTCTATTTGACTCATTTTGCGTCAAATAGGTTTTTTTTAGACAACCTAACGAAGTTTTTCTTAATCCGTCATAATGTTTACAGGGACGAAAGTAAGGTCTCCAGGCAGTTCTAACCAAACATGGCGGCCACCCTGGAGAGATAAAGCATACTTAGCTAAGTTGTGAGCTTCGAAGTTCGAGCTCCTAAATTCATGGCTAAAATTACAAAAATCAAAATCCAAGGAGTGTCGTATTATCTCCTGTATAATCGCTCCATAAACGGATGACGTCCCCTTCTTCAAATCTTCCACCACTACCTTGCAGTCCGAGGCCACATGTATCCTCCTTTCATAGAGATCATCTGAGAGATCTAGTGCTTCTCTGATTGCAATCGCCTCCAAAGTCTGTGGTTCTGCAATAAAATTGAGGACCATTACAGAAGCTCCCAAGAATGTCCCATCCGCACTACGGCATACTGCCCCAACAGCACCACACTTAGCTCGTCTCGACACCGCAGCATCAACATTAACCTTAACACATCCCGCTACCGGTGTTTGCCACTGGTTCAGTCTTGGGATGGCCGCAGGACTCGCTTTTGGCAGTTTTGCATTGATTGCACTAACTTCGGCCAGATAGCTCGTGATGAAACCATTTATGGCATGCGGTGATTGATATATATCTTCATAAATCGCTTTTCTCCTTGCTGTCCAAATCGCCCACATGGTAACAATCAGCCGTACAAAGGACTCCTTATCAAGAAGGTCATGAAGGGCAAAAGGCCACTCCCTCGATCCTTCCTCATGTCTTTCCATCAGATGATAAATCAGATCATCAGGCGCCAAAGACCATATGCTAGCCGACATCGGGCAGATAAACAAGGCATGTTTCCACGTATCCATCGCTCCACACAAGTGACAACTGTCCTCAGGCGACATGTTGTGGTGTTTTAATAACTCTCCTGTTGGCATGGATCGTCTGGCGAGACGCCACACAAACATATTTAGCTTCGAGGGAACCTCAATGTGGCAAATTTTACTCCAGTGATCACTCTCAGCCTGCGCACTTGATGATCCCCCCTGTTCACTAAGCCAAGCTTCCGGGCCATGTTTTGTACGCAGGATCATACGATAAGCAGAACGTACACTGAATCCACCTCTAGCTTCCTCATGCCATGCCCAGAAGTCGTCTATCCTCCTCGTACATAGGGGTATCTTCAATATTTCTGCTGCATCAAACTGAGTGAAAGTCGCCCTTACGAGATCCACGTTCCAAGATGAGCTTGTAGCATCAATTAGTTGAGCCACCATCTGAGGCGGATTTGGGACCAGAGAGGTAATGGGTCTCTTAAAACTGTCCCGGGGGATCCAGTTTTGGCTCCAAATATTTGTGGTTTCACCGTCCCCGATTCTTCTGATTATTCCTTGCGCAAGGATGTCGCCCATCAAGGATCGCCCGCCAAATCTGGGAAGGATGTGCTCCCAGCTCCGCCTCTAAAAGTGAGCAGTTTGGGTAGTAGACCGCTTTCAGAAACCTTCCACTCAATGATGACCCATCCGTCAACAGTCTCCAAGCCTGGCGAGCAAGCAGCGCGAGGTTGAAAATTTCCGAGTTGCGAAAACCTAGACCGCCAAGCTGTTTTGGTCGAGTCAATATATCCCACGCCACCCAGCTAGGCTTCCGCTTCCCCTGCTTGCTTCCCCACCAAAATTGTCGTATGATGGAAGTGATACTTTCACAAAGTCCTCTTGGCAATCTGAAATATGACATAGAAAAGACCGGAATTGCTTGGGCCACTGATTTGATCAACACTTCTTTACCTGCCGATGACAAGAGCTTCTCCATCCAGCCTTTAATTTTCTCCCAAACACGATCGCGCAAATATATGAATGTACCATTCTTTGAGTGACCCACATATGTAGGCATACCTAGATATCGTTCATTCAGTGATTCATTGTGTACATGTAGAGTGTTTTTGGCCGCTTCTCTCACAGCCTCCGGACACCCCTTACTGAAAAATATCGATGACTTTTCATTATTTATCCGCTGCCCAGATGCACCACAATAAGTATCAAGTAGGTTTGACACCACACCGGATCCCTCTACATTCGCCTTGAAAAGCAACAGGCTGTCATCTGCAAACAGAAGGTGGTTAACGACTGGCGCCGTCGGGGCCACCTGGATACCCGCAAACGATGACTGAGTACTGGATTTGAGGAGGCACGAAAGGCCCTCTGCTGCAATCAAGAATAAGTAGGGGGAGATTGGGTCTCCCTGCCGAATACCTCTAGTTGGTCTGAATGGATCAAGTTTCTCACCATTGAAGAGCACCGAGAAAGACACTGATGACACCATGCCCATCACAATGTTAATCCACCCTTCTCCCATAATAGGCCAGCCCTTTTCGCCTGGTTATCTTTCCTTCTCTTCTTCCCTCGTGTGTTGACTCTTTGTGTTTTTTTACTCTTTTTTATTTTTAGTTTTTTCTGTTTCTTTTTTATTTATTTCTTTCATCCGTTTTCCCGAGTCGTGTATAGCTGAAAATCCTATTCGCCGCTCGCTGCAGCGAACTGTCGAGCGATCGCACAGAGCAGCACAGCGAGCGACAGACATGGGCCGGCCCACTGCGTGGGAACCTTCTAGAAGGTTCCCTAAACCGGGTTTTTTCCTGTATCTTTTTTTCTGGTTCTTTTTCGGCTTTCTATTATTTTTTATTTCTCTTTTGTTTTCGTTTCTGTTTCTTTTTCATTTTTTTCATTTTTTGTTTTTTGTTTCATTTTCTTTTTCAAGTTTATTTTTCTTTTTGAGGACATGTTCGCAGTTTTACAAAACATTTAGGATTCTCTTTTTTATTTCTTTTTCTTTTCTTCTCTTTTTTTAAAAATATCAAAAAAAATTAAATTTTCTTCGTGTTTCCAAAAAATGTTCTCAAAATTTAAAAATTGCTCTCGTTACACAAAAAAGTTAAACTTTCGAAATTCAGAAAATGTACCGGATTTCAATTTTTTTCCACATATTCAAAAATGTTCGTGCTTTAAAAAAAATCGCGCTTCCAAATTTGTTCAGGATTTTTCAAAATTGTTCACCGTTTCAAAATTCGTTCGCAAGTTTCAAAAAATATTCGTCCTTCACAAAATAGTTCGCGCTTCCAAATTTGTTCTCAAGATTCCAAAATCTTTCGTGCTTTAAAAATTGTGTAGAAATTCCAAAAATGTTCATGTTTTCGAAAAATGTTTGGGTAATTCAAAATTTGTTCACTTTCATAAATTTGTTCACATATTCAAAAAATGTTCATGTTTGAAAATTTGGTCATAAATTCAAAAAATTGTCCGCATGTTTAATTATTATTTTTCACTAATTCAAAAAATATGAGTCCCTTAGTAATGTTTGCGTTTCAAAAAGAGTTTCTTTTTTAAAAATTATGCTTCAAATTATAAGTTTTAATGTGCAACGGGTTATAGTTCATATACTCCGGGTTGCCATTGTACTGACTAAATATTAGATAGTACAGTTGCTACTGACACGCTTCCCTGTCCTTAGGACTCGAGTTTGATCCCTCGCCCACATTTTTTTTGAGATTCCGAAAAATGTTCTATTTTAAAAAAATCACAAATTTGAAAGTGTTCATATTTTTTCAAATATTGTTCGCAATTTCAAATAATGTTCTTGCTTTCAATTTTGTTCCTTTTTTTATTCCCGAAAACTGTTTGTGCTTTTGAAAAAAATTTCCCATTATCAAATATTTGTTCTCAAAATTCTATAAATGTTTGGGTTTTCGGCAAATGTTCAGGAATTCAAAGACAAATCTGTCAAAAAAATGTTCACGTCTTTTGTTTTATTTGTTGAAACTTGAAAATATGTCTGAGTTGTGAAAAAAATTATGTTATTTGTGAAACATTGCTCATTTGTTAAAAAAATCACAATTTCAAAGCAAAGTTTGAAAAAATTCAAAAAACTGTCCTGATTCTTCGGTGGTATTATTTCTTATACGAGCACGCTTCACATTTAGCACCAACATTTGCTAGGTCTACTGGTTTGCTCGTCTCCTACGCAACATGGAGGACCAGAGTTCGAATCCTAGCAGGACAGCAGGTTTTTTTTCAACATTAACATCGCAGCGCTACTGTACACGTGCTCGCTACAGAGCCCACTATTGGGCCGGCCCAGTCGGCGGTTTCTTGCGTGCGTTGCGTGGCTGCTTCATGCGGAATCCTAGCAGGACAGCAGGTTTTTTTTCAACATTAACATCGCAGCGCTACTGTACAAGTAAGGCGTGCTCGCTACAGAGCCCACTATTGGGCCGGCCCAGTCGGCGGTTTCTTGCGTGCGTTGCGTGGCTGCTTCATGCGGAATGCGTCCAATAGGAGCTCTCGGCCCACTCGGCTATATACGGGAACTCCTAGGGCTGCACATGCGTACGGACAAAACTAATCACGTATGAGGGTTACCTCGCGCCGCCGCCGCCATCTTCAAGACCTCTATATTGGCTGCTTCACGCGGAATGCGTCCAATAGGAGCTCTCGGCCCGCTCGGCTACATACGGGAACTCCTAGGGCTGCACATGCGTACGGACAAAACTAATCACGTATGAGGGTTACCTCGCGCCGCCGCCGCCATCTTCAAGACCTCTATATTGGCTGCTTCACGCGGAATGCGTCCAATAGGAGCTCTCGGCCCGCTCGGCTACATACGGGAACTCCTAGGGCTGCACATGCGTACGGACAAAACTAATCACGTATGAGGGTTACCTCGCGCCGCCGTCGTAGCCGCCATCTTCAAGACCTCTATATTGTTCGTCAACATTTAATGATTATCATAGTTTTGTGAGAATACATTTCTTCTCGTTCTTTTGTCAATACCATGTGGTAGAGAGCTTTCTGTCCTCGCAGATACGATTATTCGGATTTGGTGAGTTTATTTCATTGTGTCGTGTTTATTTTGTTTGTCGGATTCTTTTTCGAGGTGAAATCTTTCATCGACACCACCATGAAGATATTGTGATTCGACGGCCTGCACTTCTAGGGGATCATCCCCGGCCCAAGTACGTTCATCGGTCAAGGCTTTTCATCTTTTTGAATGGGCGACTCAGGGCGCTTCCAAAAATCAATATTGGTAATGTTCATCCGGGTGAAAGAGTGACAACATCATTGCTCCAGTCCAATTGCTGCATCTTTACTGGAGTCTTTGAAGTATTTCTTCGAGCAAGATTGATACCGCGGAGAAGGTGTTTTCAAGAGATTTCATTGTAATTCTTAGCCATACGGGTTACTTTGTATTTTCTTGGATCTTAGGCACAAATCAGTGTACCTGTAATTGTTATGAGTATGAATAAGTTTTTTTTTAACTACCAGCAACTGCTGGCTTTTATATTATGAGACAGGGAGCAATATTTACAAGGCCGTAGACACGGTCTGAAGGAGGAAAATCATAGAAAGGAAAACAGGCCCTAGGGGGCTAACATTTGGTAGGGCTATCTCTCACGTTGGATCCCCAAAAGGGTGTTGCATGCATCTTGCTCCCGCCAGTCTCCATGATTCCAGGGATTTCCGAACTGCGTGGAGGACGGCCGAGGGCGCGGCCATCTTCTTGTGAAACACTTTGCTGTTTCGTTCCAGCCAAAGCTCCCAAGAGATGAGTATGGTGAGAGACCTGACTCCTTTCTTGTGCTCAGAAGAAGTGGCATTAAGGATATGTGACCAGTATGTCTCCGAGTGGTTGCCATCCGGCCAAGTGCTCGGGTCGAGGGCGGCGCAACCGTACCAGTCGGCTGCAGTGCCCCAGATCCTCCGCGCCTCCAGGCAGTGCCATAGCAGGTGAAATGAGGTTTCTAGGTTGCAAACACATAGCGGGCAGAAATAATCGTTCGGCAATCCTCGTCTTTGTAGTCTGTCAGCACACCATACTTGATCCAACATCAGCAGCCAGATGAAGAACTTGCAGCGTGGCGGAGCCCAGGCTTTCTAGAACATATTAGCGTAGTCAGGTTCGATCCTGTCGACGAATTGTAGCCTGTACGCTGCCGCTGCGCTGTAGATGCCGGAGGGCGATGTCTTCCAGGTGATGCTGTCCAGCACATCCAGCTGTAGCGTGATTCCATCCTTGCTAATCAAGTTCCATAGCGTTCTGAATTCAGAAATGTTGTCATCAGGGAGGGGTGGCCGAGGAATGTCCTGAATCCACTTGTGGCCTTGCAGCGCCTCCTTCACAGTGCATTTCTTGCATCTGGAGCGTGCGAAGAGCGAAGGTGCAATCGTCTTTGGCGACATCGGCCCCAGCCAGGTGGACTCCCAGAAAAGGGCACGCTCACCATTGCCAATTGTCACACTCGTTGCAGCAGCAAAGAGCTCACGGTCTTGATCATCACATGGCAAGGGAGAGCCAGCCCATGGTCGGGCGACTTCATCCAGGATTGCTAAAGCCACCTAAGCCGGAGGCCCTTGCGAATTTTGCACTGTCTAAAACACCTAAACCACCAAGCTCCATCTGGGAGCAGACTGTATGCCAGTTAACCTTGCATTTGCCACCGGACAGCCTCTCCTTTTGAGCCCAAAGGAAGCGCCGGCATATCTTGTCAATGTCCTTCAGTATTCCGGTGGAGGCCTGAATGGCTGTGAGCGCGAAGATCGGACTAGCTGAAAGCATAGAGCGGACAAGTGTTCGCCGGCATTAGCCGCCCCTTCCATCCTGCTAGCTTTGCCTTGATGCGATTGAGGATGAACTGGAGATGCACTTTCCATAGTCTTCACACAGAGAGTGGCAAGCCCAAGTAGGTGACTGGGAAACCCGTGCGTCGGTCGAGAAAGCCTTGAAGAATGTTGTCTAGGTCCAAGGCTTGGCATTGGATAGGCACAACCGTGGATTTTGATGGGTTTACACGCAACCCCGTGGCCTCCCCAAACCGCTCCAAGATCGCAAGTAGGCAGGAAACCTACTCATTGCATGGGTTGGAAAAAATGATGGCGTCGTCCGCATATAGACTAACACGCAGCTTGATGTCACGTCCGGGTAGCGGTGCTAGGTACCCCAAGGCAGCAGCACGGTCTAGAACTCACTGCAATTTGTCAATCGCAAGGATGAAGGGGAAAGGGGACATCGGATCGCCTTGTCGAAGCCCTCGGTGATGGTCAATCAGCTCGCCCTCAATGCCATTAAGGAGCATTGCAGAGGAGGACGATCGTAGCGGCAGAGAGATCCAATCGCGCCAACGTACAGAGAAGCCTAGTTTCTGTAGTAACTCAAGCAGGTATTCCCAGGAGATTGTGTCGAAAGCCTTGGCTATATCCATCTTGAAGAGCAGGGCAGGCTTATTTCTACGGTGCAGGCTTCGCGCAGCAGTTTTGACGAACAAAAAGCTATCGTGGATGCATCTAGTCTTCAGGAAAGCGCTCTGCGTTGGAGAGATCAGATTGCCTAGCTTGGGAGAGAGGCGCGGTGATAGGATTTTTGCAATGAGCTTTGCAAAGGAATACACAAGGCTGATCGGCCGGAAGTGCCCGACATCAGTTGGGTCAGCGGTTTTAGGGAGGAGCACCACTGTGGCTCCATTGAGGCATTGGAAGCTAGCACCACCATTCAAATCATAGAATTGGTGCAGAGCCCATAGCAGGTCGGGTTTTATGATATGCCAGCATCGTCTGTAGAAGATTTCGGAGAAGCCATCCGGGCCAGGGGTGCGATCAGGGGGCGAGAGCTTGATGGCATTCCAAACTTCAATTCCGAGAAGGGTAAGTCTAAGCCAAATGTGTTGCGGTAGATGAATTTCTTCCCAGTTTATGGTGCACGCGCGACGTTGCTGTTTGCCCAGTAGCTTGGTGAAATGTTCCTGGATCACCTCCTCCTTCTCAATGTGGCTTGTAGCAGCTACGCCGTTCTTGTTCAGGGAAATAATGAAGTTTTTTTTCTTTTCCTAGCGATTATTTTGGCGTGGAAAAAGTTCGTACTAGCATCCCCAGCCCTCAGCCAATTGATCATGGAGCACTGCTTCTTTCTAGCCCTTTTTGTCGCTGCCAGGCCCAGTATGCGCAGCTTCAGTCTCTTTCTGAAAACTAGTTCAGCCGTCGTAAGCACTCTTTTCTCCTGGGCGGTGTCGAGGCACAGAACGAGCTCCTAGGCCATGTGGAACTGCAGCTTGGCATTGGAGAACAAGCCTCTACTCCATTATTTCAGAGCCTTTGCGGTGCGCTGCAGTTTTGTGTGCAAAACCTTGATAGCATAGCTCGAGGGGACTAGCATGGACCAGGCTGCTAGGACTATTTCTTGAAAGCCAGGGAACTTTGGCCAAAAAGCTTCAAATCTAAACTTGGGCTTGCTAGACGGAGGTTTAGCGCTTGCAAGGACCAGAGGGCTGTGATCCGAGACTGATGTAGAGGCTGCATGCAGTAGCATTGAAGGGAACAGAGCATCCCAAGCTGGGTTGCAGAAGACGCGATCGAGGGCAATGAGAGTGGGGGGCTGCTGCTCATTGCTCCAGGTGAATTGTCTGTTTTTGCATCTAATCTCAAGCATTTCAACAAGTTGATGGCATTGCCGAATTTTCCCATAAGTCTGTGGTTGAGGTTTAGGTTGTTTTTGTCCCTAGCTTTGTAGATCTGTTGAAATCGTCGAGCACGGTCCAAGGGTGGCCCAGGGGTGGGCAGAGCTACACATCTCAGCCCAAAAAACTATCTTTGAGACTATCATCTACGGGTCCATAGACCGTGGTCAGGCAGAAGTGTGAACCAGAAGTCAGCAGCTTAATGTTAGCGGTCAGGTTGAACTGAAGTGGCACTAGGTTAGAGGTGTGCACCAGGCTACTATTCCAGAACAAACTAATTCCTCCCCTAGTGCCTGATGCAGGTATGTGGAAGGCCTGATCAAGGATGGAGCCACCTATATCCCTAGCCATGGAAGAGTCCCATGCACTGATCTTGGTCTCCTGCAAACATACAATTGCGGGTTTCCAGACAGCAATTGCTTCATGGACAGCAAAACGTTTAGCCGACATGTCGAGGCCTCTAACGTTCCAGGACACAATATTGCAGTGGTTGTCATACATAAGGAACCAAATTTACCAGCAGAGTAAAGAAACTACTACGAATAACACGAGCTACACCATCCTTACTAGCAAGCCACACAACCAACAACCACCACCAGTAGCACTCTACGGCCGTCAGCAGACTACAACTCCTACCCCTCTGATACGTCTCCAACGCATCTATAATTTATTAAGTATTCATGCCATGTTTACAACAATTTTATATGGTTTTAGTATGATTTGCATGGAACTAACCCGGACTGACGTTGTTTTCAGCAGAACTACCGTGGTGTTGTTTTTTGTACAGAAATGAAAGTTCTTCAAATGAGCTGAAACTTTTTGACGATTTTTTTGGAACAAAAGAGACCCCCCGAGCTTCATGGTAGGGCTAGAAGAGACACTAGGAGGGCACAACCCACCAGGGCGCGCCTGGTGGGCCTGGCTCGCCCCGGTGGGTTGTGCTCACCTCGAGGCCCATATTCGCGTGAAACCGATGCCAAAAAATCCTATAAATAGAGAAACCATCAGAAATAAACCTAGATCAGAAGTTCCGCCACCGCAAGGCTCTATAGCCACGAGAAACCAATCTAGACCCTTTTCGGCACCCTGCCAGAGGGGGGAATCATCACCGGTGGCCATCTTCATCATCCCGGCGACCACCACGATGAGGAGGGAGTAGTCCACCCTCGGGGCTGAGGGTTTATACCAGTAGCTATGTGTTTAATCTCTCTCTCTCGTGTTCTTGAGATGTCACGATCTTGATGTATCGCGGGCTTTGTTAATATAGTCGAATCATATGGTGTTTTCCCCTCTCTATCTTGTTGTGATGAATTCAGTTTTCCCTTTGAGATTTCGTTGTTATCGGATTGAATACTTTTATGGATTTGAGAACACTTGATATATGTCTTGCAATTGAATACTCGTGGTGAAAATGGGGTATCATATTGATTCACCTGATATATGTTTTGGCACTCAACTCGCGGATTCCCGAGGTGACATTGGGGTAATCTATGCATAGGGGTTGATGCATGTTCTTGTCTTTGTTTCTCCGGTAGAAATCTTGGGGCACTCTTTGAAGTTCTTTGTGTTGGATTGAGTATGATGAATATGAATTTGCTTTGGTGTTATTTTAGTACGAACTCTAGGATAGATCGAACGGAAAGAATAGCTTTGTGTTATTTTAGTACGAACTGTTGAATAGATCGAACGGAAAGAATAGTTTGAGGTGGTTTCGTGCCCTACAATCAATTTATTCTTATGTTCTCCGCTAGATAGGAAGTTTGGAGTGATTCTTCATCGCACTTTGAGGGATGGTTATATGTTCCAATTATATTAGCACTGTTGAGAGATTGCACTAGCGAAAGTACGGGCCCTAGGCCTCATTTTCAAGCATTGCAATACCGTTTTTGTGACCGTTTACTATTTGCTACCTTGCTGTTTTTATTTTTTTCAGATTATAAAAATATATTTCTACCATCCATATTACACTTTTATCACCATCTCTTCGCCGAACTAGTGCACCTTTACAATTTGCCATTGTATTTGGTGTGTTGGGGACACAAGAGATTTCTTGTATTTGGTTGCAGGGTCATTTGAGAGAGACTATCTTCATCCTACGCCTCCCACGGATTGATAAACCTTAGGTCATCCACTTGAGGGGAAATTGCTACTGTCCTACAAAACTCTGCGCTTGGAGGCCCAACACGTGTCTACAAGAATAAAGTTGCGAGTAGACATCAAGCTCTTTTCTGGCGCCGTTGCCGGGGAGGTTAGGAAAGCGGCACTCACAACCCGTCAACAAAGCTCTTTTCTGGCGTCGTTGTCGGGGAGGTGAGTGCTTGAAGGTATATCTTTAGATCTTGCAATTGAATCTTTTAGTTTCTTGTTTTATCACTAGTTTGGTTTATAAAAGAAAACTACATAAAAATGGAATTGAGGTTGCATCATATTGTTCATCTTTATAATGTCTTTCATGAAAATGATGGAATGGAAAATTGTGCTCAATTGATAGAAGAAGAATGCAATAGAATGTTTGGCATAAATGATGAGCATGATTGCAATGTTGTTACTATGAATTCTTTGAATATCCATGATGCTAGTGATATGCAAAGCCATAAGCTTGGGGATGCTATGTTTGATGAAGATGATATTTTTAGTCCCCCAAGATTTGATGTGCAAATTTGTTATAATGATTGCATGCCTCCTATCTATGATGATTATAATGATGAAAGTGGATTTGGAGAGGTCATGACTTTATTTATTGATGAACCCACCATTTTGGATGAGGCTTCAATTGACTATGATAAAAAAGTTGCCATCTATGATGATTACGGTGATGACACGTATGCTATAAAGAATAATGCTAACCATGAAACTTGTCATCATGATTTTAATTTTCAATCCCATGATAGTTATTTGGTTGAATTTTCTCCCACTACTATTGATGAGAATAAATTTGCTTATGTGGAGAGTAACAAAATTTCTATGCTTATGTATCATGAAAACAATGCTTTATGTGATAGTTATATTGTTGAATTCATTTATGATGCTACTGAAAATTATTATGAGAGAGGAACATATGCTTCTACATATTTCAATAATATTAAGTTTCCTCTCTTTATGTTGAAAGTTTTGAGGTTGCACTTGTTTTGCCTTCCTATGCTAGTTGATTCTTGTTCCCATAAGTTGTTTGCTCGTAAAATCCCTATGCATAGGAAGTGGTTTAGGCTTAAATGTGCTTGCCATGTGTTTCATGATGCTCTCTTTACGCTTCAATCCTTATCTTTTATGCGAGCATCATTGAAATCATCATGCCTAGCTAAAAGCATTAAAGAAAAGCGCTTGTTGGGAGACAACCCAACAATTACCCCTACTATTTTTATGTGTTCACATGATTATGCTACTGTAGTAATAATGTTTTATTGCTTTTTTCAATAAAGTGCCAAGTAAAGCCTTTGGGATAGTGTGGATGATAGTTGACTTGAATCTGTGCAAAAACAGAAACTTTTGCGCTCGGGCCAGGATTTTTGAATATTCACTGGAACGTGATTGTGATCTAATTTTTTTACAGGTGATAGATATACAAATTCTCTACGTTTTCCTAATTTTTCAGAATTTTTGGAGTAGCAGAAGTATGGTCGGAGTATAGATTCTACAAATTGTTCTGTTTTTGACAGATTCTGTTTTCAATGCATAGTTTGCTTGTTTTCTAGTTTCTATGGTTTATATTGCTCTATATAAATTGTAGAAATGATACGTTACAGTAGGCATTGTATGGAAACAATTATGAATCTTGTCTTTGGCAGTACCAAAAGTGAGTGGTTTGCTCTTTATCCTACTAACCTATCTCACGAAGTTCCGTTAAGTTTTGTGTGATTGAAGTTTTCAAGTTTTGGGTGAGATATCGATATAAGGAGAACAAGGAGTGACAAAACCCTAAGCTTGGGGATTCCCAAGGCACCCCCAAGGTAATATTAAAGGAAGATCCAAGAAACTAAGCTTGGGGATGCCTTCCGGGGCTATGTTTTCATTCATCACATGATATGTGTTTTACTTGGAGCATCAATTTTTTTTGTTAGGATTTGATTGATGTTATTTAGAATAATATGTTGCATCTATTACTTCAATAAAAATGTCAAGTATAGCCTTTGTCATGCTTATTTTGCAAGTCTACATGTTGTTGTTTGAAAACAAAAAGTTTATCGGTGTTGCAAAAATTCCCCAGAAAAGTAAGAGTGCGATAAAATGTTGAAACTTTTTGCATAGTAAGATATGATAAATATTCTACAGTGTGGTAATTTTTCAGAATGTTTGGATTTAGGGAAGTATGATGAATATTGCATTCTTTACAGACTGTACTGTTTTGGCAGATTGCTGTTATGTTTGCATATGTTTGCTTGTTTAATGATTCTATTTGAGGATAGGAGTATTAAATATGCAGAGGCATTTAGTATTCAATGTTGAATAATAATTTTAGTGATTTTCTACATTAGAGAATGATAAGGTTTTTGCATTGGTTTATACTAACTTATCTCACGAGTTCTTCTTGAGTTTTGTGTGGATGAAGTTTTTAAGATTTAGGGAAACCGTGATATAAAAGGAATTAAGGAGAGAAAAAAATCTCAAGTTTGGGGATGTCCAAGGCATCCCAAGATATTATTTCAAGAAGTCTCAAGCATCTAATCTTGGGGATGCCCCGGTAGGCATCCCACCTTTGTTCATCAACAATTATCGGTTAGTATCGGTTAACCCTAAGTTTTTGCTTCTTCACATGAGTTGTGCTATCCTTGAAATGTCATTTTATTTTTATTTTGCTTGCCGTTTCAATAAAATATTTAGATCTGGAAGTTTTAAATAAGAGAGTCCTCACATAGCTATCTATTTACTTAACTACTCGCATGATCTTCACTTATATCTTTTTGGAGTAGGTTGTCACTTACTCTTGTGCTTCACTTATATCCTATGAGTAAATTGTTGAATAAATGGAATATCATGAATTTGAAATTCTATGTTCATATCATGCCCAGTGGTAGTTTCACATTGGGTTTATAAGTGAAATGTTTTGAAGCTTGACAATCAAAATATTGGTCATACAAGCAATTCATGAATGATTAGTAGAAGGAAGAGAACTTTCACATGCAAATACACTATCTTGGAAATTTTTTGTGATTGTGAGCCCCCATCAAAATATTATATGCCAAAATTGTTGACGTTGGACAAGGAAGACAACGTAATGATTTATGTTTGTTCATATTCACACAGAAGTTATATTGTCATAGATCCTTCAACATGTGGTGCTTGCCCCCCATCTTTGCGAGCCAAAAATTCCGCACCAAGTAGAGATACTACTTGTGCATCGAAAAACCCTTAAACCCAAATCTTATTTTCAAGGGTCCACCAAACCTACGTAAGGATTGAGTATGATCCTTCAAGTAAGTTGTCATCGGTGCAATAAAGGCAATAAAAATTGCTTCTAAAAGTGTTATATCATTTAGTATAAAAGAAAATTGAGCGTTGTACGAACTTGTGATGGCAAAGAATAAAAGTGACAGACTTCATAATAAAGGTTGCTATCATAAGGGGCAATATAACGTGACGTTCTTTTGCACTAAGGGATTGAGCATACAAACAAAAAGCGCATGGCAACCTCTGCTTCCCTCTACGAAGGGCCTATATTTTACTTTTCAGTATTTACTTTCATATAAGAGTCAAAGTTTTTCCCTCTATTCCTTTTTATTTTTCTCTTTTGGCAAGCATCATGTGGTGAGGAAAGATCTAGGCACATATATCCAGTTGGATATGGGTAGCATGAGTTATTATTGTTGACATCACCCTTGAGGTGAATACGTTGGGAGGCGAAATTATAAGTGTTGGAAATATGCCCTAGAGGCAATAATAAATGGTTATTATTATATTTCTTTGTTCATGGTAATTGTCTATTATTCATGCTATAATTGTATTGTCCGGAAATCGTAATACATGTGTGAATACATAGACCACAACCTGTCCCTAGTAAGCCTCTAGTTGACTAGCTCGTTGATCAACAGATAGTCATGGTTTCCTGACTATGGACATTGGATGTCATTGATAACGGGATCACATCATTAGGAGAATGATGTGATGGACAAGACCCAACTTAAGCATAGCATAAAAGATCGTGTAGTTTCGTTTGCTAGAGCTTTTCCAATGTCAAGTATCTTTTCCTTAGACCATGAGATCGTGCAACTCCCGGATACCGTAGGAGTGCTTTGGGTGTGCCAAACGTCACAACGTAACTGGGTAACTATAAAGGTGCATTACGGGTATCTCCGAAAGTGTCTGTTGGGTTGGCACGGATCGAGACTGGGATTTGTCACTCCGTGTGACGGAGAGGTATCTCTGGGCCCACTCGGTAATGCATCATCATAATGAGCTCAATGTGACTAAGGCGTTAGTCACGGGATCATGCATTGCGGTACGAGTAAAGAGACTTGCCGGTAACGAGATTGAACTAGGTATTGGGATACCGACGATCGAATCTCGGGCAAGTAACATACCGATTGACAAAGGGAATTGCATACGGATTGATTGAATCCTCGACACCGTGGTTCATCCGATGATATCATCGTGGAACATGTGGGAGCCAACATGGGTATCCAGATCCCGCTGGTGGTTATTGACCGGAGAGGCGTCTCGGTCATGTCTGCATGTCTCCCGAACCCGTAGGGTCTACACACTTAAGGTCCGGTGACGCTAGGGTTGTAGAGATATATGTATGCGGAAACCCGAAAGTTGTTCGGAGTCCCGGATGAGATCCCGGACGTCACGAGAGGTTCCGGAATGGTCCGGAGGTAAAGATTTATATATGGGAAGTCTTATTTTGGTCGCCGGAAAAGTTTCGCGCTTTATCGGTATTGTACCGGGAGTGCCGAAAGGGGTCCGGGGGTCCACCAAAGGGGCCCACCAGCCCCGGGGGGGCACATGGGCTGTAAGGGGTGCGCCTTGGCCTATATGGGCCAAGGGCACCAGCCCCAAGAGGCCCATGCGCAAGAGATAAGAAAAAGGGAGAGTCCTAAAGGGGGAAGGCACCTCCGAGGTGCCTTGGGGGGGAAGGACTCCCCCCTGGCCGCACCCTTCCTTGGAGGAAGGGGCAAGGCTGCGCCCCCCCTCTCCCTTGGCCCTATATATAGTGGGGGGAAGGGAGGGCAGCATCATCTAAGCCTTGGGCGCCTCCCTCCTCCCCTGCAACACCTCTCTCTCTCTCGCAGAAGCTTTGCGAAGCCCTGCCGGAGACCCGCTACATCCACCACCACGCCGTCGTGCTGTTGGATCTCCATCAACCTCTCCTCCCCCCTTGCTGGATCAAGAAGGAGGAGACGTCGCAGCACCGTACATGTGTTGAACGCGGAGGTGCCGTACGTTCGGCACTCGATCATCAGTGATTTGGATCACGGCGAGTACGACTCCGTCATCCACGTTCATTGGAACGCTTCCGCTCGCGATCTACAAGGGTATGTAGATCCACTCCTTTCCCCTCGTTGCTAGTAGACTCCATAGATGCATCTTGGTGAGCGTAGGAAAATTTTAAATTATGCTACGATTCCCAACAGTGGCATCATGAGCCAGGTCTATGCGTAGTTACTATGCACGAGTAGAACACAAAGTAGTTGTGGGCGTTGAGTTTGCCAATTCTTCTTGCCGCTACTAGTCTTTTCTTGTTTCGGCGGCATTGTAGGATGAAGCGGCCCGGACCGACCTTACACGTACTCTTACGTGAGACAGGTTCCACCGACTGACATGCACAAGTTGCATAAGGTGGCTAGCGGGTGTCTGTCTCTCCTACTTTAGTCGGAACGGATTCGATGAAAAGGGTCCTTATGAAGGGTAAATAGAAATTGGCAAATCACGTTGTGGTCATACGTAGGTAAGAAACGTTCTTGCTAGAAACCTACAAACCACGTAAAAACTTGCAACAACAATAGAGGACGTCTAACTTGTTTTTGCAGCAAGTGCTATGTGATGTGATATGGCCAGAAGATGTGATGAATAATATATATGATGTATGAGATTGATCATATTCTTGTAATAGGAATCACGACTTGCATGTCGATGAGTATGACAACCGGCAGGAGCCATAGGAGTTGTCTTTATTATTTTGTATGACCTGCGTGTCATTGAATAACGCCATGTAAATTACTTTACTTTGTTGCTAAACGCGTTAGCCATAGAAGTAGAAGTAATCGTTGGCGTGACGACTTCATGAAGACACAATGATGGAGATCATGATGATGGAGATCATGGTGTCATGCCGGTGACGAAGATGATCATGGTGCCCCGAAGATGGAGATCAAAGGAGCATAATGATATTGGCCATATCATGTCACTATTTGATTGCATGTGATGTTTATCATGTTTTTGCATCTTATTTGCTTAGAACGACGGTAGCAAGTAGGATGATCCCTTATAATAATTTCAAGAAAGTGTTCACCCTAACTGTGCACCGTTGCGAAGGTTCGTCGTTTCGAAGCACCACGTGATGATCGGGTGTGATAGATTCTTACGTTCGAATACAACGGGTGTTGACGAGCCTAGCATGTACAGACATGGCCTCGGAACACACGCAATACACTTAGGTTGACTTGACGAGCCTAGCATGTACAGACATGGCCTCGGAACACGGAGGACCGAAAGGTCGAGCATGAGTCGTATAGAAGATACGATCAACATGGAGATGTTCACCGATCTTGACTAGTCCGTCTCACGTGATGATCGGACACGGCCTAGTTGAACTCGGATCATGTTTCACTTAGATGACTAGAAGGATGTCTATCTGAGTGGGAGTTCATAATCAGATGAACTTCATTATCATGAACATAGTCAAATAGGTATTTGCAAATTATGTCATAGCTTGCGCTTTAGTTCTACTGGTTAAGATATGTTCCTAGAGAAAATTTAGTTGAAAGTTGGTAGTAGCAATTATGCGGACTGGGTCCGTAAACTGAGGATTGTCCTCATTGCTACACAGAAGGCTTATGTCCTTAATGCACCGCTCGGTGTGCTGAACCTCAGCGTCGTCTGTAGATGTTACGAAACATCTGACATACACGTTTTGATGACTACGTGATAGTTCAGTGCGGTTTAGAATTGTGGCACCAAAGACGTTTTTGAAACGTCGCAGAACATGTGAGATGTTCCGAAGACTGAAATTGGGTTTTCAGACTAGTGCCCACGTCAAGAGGTATGAGACCTCTGACAAGTTTCTTAAAACTGCAAACTAAGGGAGAAAAGATCAATCGTTGAGCGTGTGCTCAAATTGTCTGAGTGCCACAATCGCTTGAATCGAGTGGGAGTTAATCTCCCAGATGAGATAGTGATAGTTCTCCATAGTCACTGCCACCAAGCTAGTAGAGCTTCGTGATGAACTATAACATATCAAGGATAATTAT
The DNA here is from genome assembly GCF_002575655.3 of Aegilops tauschii subsp. strangulata. NCBI lineage: Eukaryota > Viridiplantae > Streptophyta > Magnoliopsida > Poales > Poaceae > Aegilops > Aegilops tauschii. The sequence continues at coordinate 60,551,581 of NC_053035.3, forward strand.
GATGATCCTTGAGCTATTCGCGATGTTTGATACCGCGAGAGTAGAAATCAAGAAGGAGCATCAATTGTTGATGGTTAGTAAAACCACTAGTTTAAGAAGGGCAAGGGCAAAAGGGATACTTCATGAAACAGCAAGTCGTTTGCTGCTCTAGTGAAGAATCCCAAGGTTGAACCCAAACCCGAGACTAAGTGCTTCTGTAATGAGGGGAACGGTCACTGAAGCGGAACTACCCTAGATACTTGGTAGATGAGAAGGCAGGCAAGGTCGACAGAAGTATATTGGATATACATTATATGAATGTGTACTTTACTAGTACTCCTAGCAGCACCAGGGTATTAGATACCGGTTCGGTTGCTAAGTGTTAGTAACTCGAAATAAAAGCTGCGGAATAAATGGAGACTAGCTAAAGGTGAGATGACGATATGTATTGGAAGTGTTTCCAAGGTTGATGTGATCAAGCATCGCATGCTCCCTCTACTATTGAGATTTGGTGTTTGCGTTGAACATGATTGGATTATGTTTATCGCAAAACGGTTATTCATTTAAGGAGAATAATGGTTACTCTGTTTATTTGAATAATACCTTCAATGGTCTTGCACCTAAAATGAATCTCGATCGTAGTGATACACATGTTCATGCCAAAAGATATAAAATAGTAATGATAGTACCACATACTTGTGGCACTGCAACTTGAGTCATATTGGTGTAGAACGCATGAAGAAGCTCCATGTAGATGGATCTTTGGACTCACTCGTTTTTGAAAAGATTGAGACATGCGAACCATGTCTATTGGTATATGTGCATGAAGAAACTCCATGCAGATGGATCGTTTGGACTCACTTGATTTTGAATCACTTGAGACATGCAAATCATACCACATGGGCAAGATGACTGAAAGGCCTCGTTTCAGTAAGATGGAACAAGAGAGCAACTTATTGGAAGTAATACATTTTGATGTATGCAGTCCAATGAGTGTTGAGGCATGCAGTGGATATCGTTGTGTTCTTACTTCACAGATGATTTGAGTAGATGCTGAGTGTATTTACTTGATGAAACACAAGTCTGAATTATTGAAATGTTCAAGTAATTTCAGAGTGAAGTTGAAGATCATCGTGACAAGAGGATAAAATGGCTGTGATATGATCATAGAGATGAGTATCTGAGTTACGAGTTTGGCACACAATTGAGACATTGTGGAAAGTGTTCCACAGTTAATACCGCCTGGAACACCATAGTGTGATGGTGTGTCCGAACATCATAACTGCACCCTATTGGATATGGTGCATACCATGATGTTTGTTATCAAATTACCACTATCGTTTATGGGTTAGGCATTAGAGACAACCGCATTCACTTTAAAAGGGGCACCATGCAATTCCGTTGAGACGAAACCGTTTATAGAAACCTAAGTTGTCGTTTCTTAAAAGTTTGGGGCTGCGATGCTTATGTGAAAAAGTTTCAGGCTGATAAGCTCGAACCCAAAGCGGATAAATGCATCTTCATAGAAAACCCAAAAACAGTTGGGTATACCTCCTATTTCAGACCTGGAAGCAAAAGTAATTACTTCTAGAAACGAGTCCTTTCTCGAGGAAAAGTTTCTCTCGAAAGAATTGAGTGGGAGGATGGTGGAGACTTGATAAGGTTATTGAACCGTCGCTTCAACTAGTGTGTAGCAGGGCACAGGAAGTTATTCCTGTGGCACCTACACCAATTGAAGGGGAAGCTTATGAAAGTGATCATGAAACTTCGGATCAAGTCACTACCAAACCTCGTAGGACGACGAGGATGCGCACTACTTCAGAGTAATGCGTGATCCTGTCTTGGAAGTCATGTTGCTAGACAACAATGAACCTACGAGCTATGGAGAAGCGATGGTGGGCCCATATTCTGACGAATGGCTCGAGGGCATGAAATCCGAGATAGAATCCATGTATCAGAACAAAACATGGACTTTGGTGAACTTGCCCGAGCCATTGAGATAAATGGATCTTTAAGAAGAAGACGGACATGGACGGTAATGTTACCGTCTATGAAGCTCGACTTGTGGCAAAGAGTATTTTCACAAGTTCAAGGAGTTGACTACGATGAGTTTTTCTCATCCGTAGCGATGCTTAGGTCCGTCGGAATCATGTTAGCATTAGCTACATTTATGAAATCTGGCAGATGGATGTCAAAACAAGTTTCCTTACCAGTTTTCGTAAGGAAAGGTTGTATGTGATACAATCAGAAAGGTTTTGTCGATCCTAAGGATGCTAAAAGGTATGCTAGCTCCAGTGATCCTTCCATGGATCAGAGCAAGCATCTCGGAGTCAGAATATACGCTTTGATGGGGTGATCAAAGTTTTTGGGTTTATACAAAGTTTGTTAGAAACTTGTATTTACAATAAAGTGAGTGGGAGCGCTACAACATTTCTGGTAAGTATATGTGAATGACATATTGATGATCCGAAATGATGTAAAATTTCTGGAAAGCATAAAGGGTTGTTTGAAAGGAGTTTTTCAAAGGAAGACCTGGATAAAGCTACTTACATATTGGGCATCAATATCCATAGAGATAGATCAAGACGCCTGATGATACTTTCAAAAGACAGCACACCTTGACATGATTTTGAAAGAGTTCAAAATAGATCAGCAAAGAAGGAGTTCTTGGCTGTGTTACAAGGTGTGAGTATTGAGTAAGACTCAAGACCTGACCACAGCGGAAGATAGAGAAAGGACGAAGGCCGTCCCCTATGCTTTAGACATAGGCTCTATAGTATGCTATGCTGTGTACCGCACATGTAGTGTGCCTTGAGTTGGTCAAGAGGGTACAATGGTGATCCGGGAAAGGATCTCATGACAGCGGTCGAACTTATCCTTAGTACCTAGTGGATTAAGGAATTTTCTCGATTATGGAGGTGGAAAGGAGTTCATCGTAAAGGGTTACGTCGATGCGAACTTTGACACTAATCCGGATGACTCTGAGTAGTAAACCGGATTCGTATAGTAGAGCAATTATTTGAAATGGCTCCAAATAGCGCGTGGTAGCATCCACAAGATGACATAAATATTCGTAAAGCACACGGTTCTGAAAGGTTCAGACCCATTGACTAATAACCTCTCTCACAAGCATAACATGACCAAACCAGAACACACTGAGTGATAATCACATAGTGATGTGAACTAGATTGTTGACTCTAGTAAACTCTTTAGATGTTGGTCACATGGTGATGTGACCAGTGAATGTTAATCACATGGTGATGTGAACTAGATTATTGACTCTAGTGCAAGTGGGAGACTGTTGGAAATATGCCCTAGAGGCAATAATAAATGGTTATTATTATATTTCTTTGTTCATGGTAATTGTCTATTATTCATGCTATAATTGTATTGTCCGGAAATCGTAATACATGTGTGAATACATAGACCACAACGTGTACCTAGTAAGCCTCTAGTTGACTAGCTCGTTGATCAACAGATAGTCATGGTTTCCTGACTATGGACATTGGATGTCATTGATAACGGGATCACATCATTAGGAGAATGATGTGATGGACAAGACCCAATCCTAAGCATAGCATAAAATATCGTGTAGTTTCGTTTGCTAGAGCTTTTCCAATGTCAAGTATCTTTTCCTTAGACCATGAGATCGTGCAACTCCCGGATACCGTAGGAGTGCTTTGGGTGTGCCAAACGTCACAACGTAACTGGGTGACTATAAAGGTGCACTACGGGTATCTCCGAAAGTGTATGTTGGGTTGGCACGGATCGAGACTGGGATTTGTCACTCCGTGTGACGGAGAGGTATCTCTGGGCCCACTCGGTAATGCATCATCATAATGAGCTCAATGTGACTAAGGCGTTAGTCACGGGATCATGCATTGCGGTACGAGTAAAGAGACTTGCCGGTAACGAGATTGAACTAGGTATTGGGATACCGACGATCGAATCTCGGGCAAGTAACATACCGATTGACAAAGGGAATTGCATACGGATTGATTGAATCCTCGACACCGTGGTTCATCCGATGATATCATCGTGGAACATGTGGGAGCCAACATGGGTATCCAGATCCCGCAGGTGGTTATTGACCGGAGAGGCGTCTCGGTCATGTCTGCATGTCTCCCGAACCCGTAGGGTCTACACACTTAAGGTCCGGTGACGCTAGGGTTGTAGAGATATATGTATGCGGAAACCCGAAAGTTGTTCGGAGTCCCGGATGAGATCCCGGACATCACGAGAGGTTCCGGAATGGTCCGGAGGTAAAGATTTATATATGGGAAGTCTTATTTTGGTCGCCGGAAAAGTTTCGCGCTTTATCGGTATTGTACCGGGAGTGCCGAAAGGGGTCCAGGGGTCCACCAAAGGGGCCCACCAGCCCCGGGGGGACACATGGGCTGTAAGGGGTGCGCCTTGGCCTATATGGGCCAAGGGCACCAGCCCCAAGAGGCCCATGCGCAAGAGATAAGAAAAAGGGAGAGTCCTAAAGGGGGAAGGCACCTCCGAGGTGCCTTGGGGGGGAAGGACTCCCCCCTGGCCGCACCCTTCCTTGGAGGAAGGGGCAAGGCTGCGCCCCCCCTCTCCCTTGGCCCTATATATAGTGGGGGGAAGGGAGGGCAGCATCATCTAAGCCTTGGGCGCCTCCCTCCTCCCCTGCAACACCTCTCTCTCTCTCGCAGAAGCTTTGCGAAGCCCTGCCGGAGACCCGCTACATCCACCACCACGCTGTCGTGCTGTTGGATCTCCATCAACCTCTCCTCCCCCTTGCTGGATCAAGAAGGAGGAGACGTTGCTGCACCGTACGTGTGTTGAACGCGGAGGTGCCGTACGTTCGGCACTCGATCATCGGTGATTTGGATCACGGCGAGTACGACTCCGTCATCCACGTTCATTGGAACGCTTCCGCTCGCGATCTACAAGGGTATGTAGATCCACTCCTTTCCCCTCGTTGCTAGTAGACTCCATAGATGCATCTTGGTGAGCGTAGGAAAATTTTAAATTATGCTACGATTCCCAACAATAAGCCCCTATCATTCTATGTGTCCGGTTGAAACGTTTTGCTCATGTGTATGCGGTGAGTGTTAGCAATCATAGAAGACTATATGATGGTTGAGTATGTGGAGCTCTTACTTAGACTCTATTGAATAAGTTGAATTGCAATTGTTTGGTGACTAAGAATATAAGTTGTTGAGTTTCAAGAGAATTCATTGTTTGAACCTTAACATGTGAGTTGGTTGCTACTTTAACATGATAAGTTTTATGAGAAAGAGTTGATGTTATGATGCTAGGAAAAGTGATTGAAATTATCATTAATCAAACTTACACATTTTGCTAGCATTCACACTTCCTAAATTATTTCTTTTATCATTTACCTACTCGAGGACAAGTAGGAGTTAAGCTTGGGGATGCTGATACGTCTCCAACGTATCTATAATTTATGAAGTATTCATGCCATGTTTACAACAATTTTATATGGTTTTGGTATGATTTGCATGGAACTAACCCGGACTGACGTTGTTTCCAGCAGAACTGCCGTGGTGTTGTTTTTTGTGCAGAAATGAAAGTTCTCCAAATGAGCTGAAACTTTTTGACAATTTTTTTGGAACAAAAGAGACCCCCAAAGCTTCTTGGGAGGGCCAGAAGAGCTACTAGGAGGGCACAATTCACCAGGGCATGCCTGGTGGATCTGGCTCGCCCCGGTGGGTTGTGCTCACCTCGAGGCCCATCTTCGCGTGAAACGGACGCCAAAAATCCTATAAATAGAGAAACCATCAGAAATAAACCTAGATCAGAAGTTCCGCCACCGCAAGACTCTGTAGCCACGAGAAGCCAATCTAGACCCTTTCTGGCACCCTACCGGAGGGGGGAATCATCACCGGTGGCCATCTTCATCATCCCGGCGACCACCACGATGAGGAGGGAGTAGTCCTCCCTCGGGGCTAAGGGTTTGTACCAGTAGCTATGTGTTTAATCTCTCTCTCTCGTGTTCTTGAGATGTCACGATCTTGATGTATCGCGGGCTTTGGTAATATAGTCGGATCATATTGTGTTTTCCCCTCTCTATCTTGTTGTGATGAATTCAGTTTTCCCTTTGAGATTTTGTTGTTATCGGATTGAATACTTTTGTGGATTTGAGAACACTTGAAATATGTCTTGCAATTGAATACTCGTGGTGACAATGGGGTATCGTATTGATTCACTTGATATATGTTTTGGCACTCAACTCGCGGATTCCCGAGGTGACATTGGGGTAATCTATGCATAGGGGTTGATGCACGTTCTTGTCTTTGTTTCTCCGGTAGAAATCTTGGGGCACTCTTTGAAGTTCTTTGTGTTGGATTGAGTATTATGAATATGAATTTGCTTTGGTGTTATTTTAGTACGAACTCTAGGATAGATCAAACGGAAAGAATAGCCTTGTGTTATTTTAGTACGAACTGTTGAATAGATCGAACGGAAAGAATAGTTTGAGGTGGTTTCGTGCCCTACAATCAATTTATTCTTATGTTCTCCGCTAGATAGGAAGTTTGGAGTGATTCTTCATCGCACTTTGAGGGATGGTTATATGTTCCAATTATATTAGCACTGTTGAGAGATTGCACTAGCGAAAGTACGGGCCCTAGGCCTCATTTTCAAGCATTGCAATACCGTTTTTGTGCCTGTTCACTATTTGCTACCTTGTTGTTTTTATTTATTCTGATTATAAAAATATATTTCTACCATCCATATTACACTTTTATCACCATCTCTTAGCCGAACTAGTGCACCTATACAATGTGCCATTGTATTGGGTGTGTTGGGGACACAAGAGATTTCTTGTATTTGGTTGCAGGATCGTTTGAGAGATGCTATCTTCATCCTACGCCTCCCATGGATTGATAAACCTTAGGTCATCCACTTGAGAAAAAATTGCTATTGTCCTACAAAACTCTGTGCTTGGAGGCTCAACACGTGTCTACAAGAATAATGTTGCGTAGTAGACATCACCCTCTCCTAGAAGAACATGACTCGAAACACTGCCCAGACTAGCAGGCAGCCGCGGCGCGGGGCACCACCAGTAGCGCCGCTCCCCTGACGCCAGCATACTACATCTACCACCATCCCTACACTAGAAAGAAAAATCCCTAACTTAGACTGGCGACAAGCCGCCGGTCTGTGCTGGATTACATAAAGGTTTTCTAACATTGATCAACTAATTGGCACCGATGGCCGAGCTGCTGGGGCCGCCAAGGCCTGCCGCGACACGGAGCGCCGCGCTGTCCAGGCCGGTGAGAGCCGCAAAGCCTTTGATCTCCTTCTGAGTGATTGGCTCATCAAAACGCTTGATGAACTTCTGGGCGGCAGCTTCAGTCATCGTTTCCCCTGGGCCAAGGGTTCCCATCCCTTGGACTAGACGCAGGGCCGCACGGTTGGCCACCAGGACGTCGATCTTTGCTTCAGCTTGGCGCGCGCTCCGTCTAGAGGGAGCAGTGGTTGCCTTGGTCCTCCTCTGCTGGGTGGCCTTCGGGGTGCTGGAGATCAGTGGCTGCTTAATGGCGGTGAAGAGAGTGTGGGCCACCGGTGGCTTGCTCTGCCCCAGCTCAAGATCTCCCACTTTGGAGGTTATCCCATCCAGCTGATGAGAAACCGGTCCCGCGGCAGCTCCGGTCAGGGCCATCATCTTGCCCTGAGGGGAGTGCAGTTGCCAGTATGGGCTGGGGTGTTCGCCGTCCTTTGCTCCAGGTTGACATCAGGGGAGAAAGACAGTGGCTTGGATAATGCGGCTTCAGCTGTGGCGTTGACCTCGAAGATCATGTTGTCCGTCCAGCTGGGAGGGGTGAGGGCAATGGTACGGTTTGCAAAAAACGTAGCCACCGGATCTTCTTGTCCAGCATCATGTTGTGCGTCCGCCTGATCATCAGCTTGTTGCACTTCTTCCAATCCAGCAACGTTTTGGGGCAGCAGGTGCACATCCGCAGGAGGTTGGAGTAGCAGTGGCCTTGGCGGGGCGAGCAGCCGCACTGGTTCGGGGGCTGGCCTTGGGGTGGCAGCTGGGAAGGGTGCAACATCCAGGGCCTAGGGCTACCGCAGTGCGTGGCAGCGTCGATGGAGCGGACCCGGGGTCCTACTGTGATGGCGCTCCATGCTCGAGGACTGCGGCGCCGACGTGCCTCTGCTCTGGCACCCGATGCCGAGCAGAGTATCCTTCCAGGTGCGGCGGCTTGGGCCTGCCTGCGCCTAGGTGGCACTGGTGGGGAGGCGGCGGGGCTTGCAACAGGGGGGCGGTGTAGCAGGCTGGAGCAGCAGGTGGGCTGGCACAACAGCCGAGTAGAACGGACGGCTATCTTCAATGTTGAACGTCCAGTCCAGCGAGGAGACCTCGGGGAGTGGCCGGCGGTTGTCATTGTCTGAGCCCAAGGACGGTAGCCCGCTGTCACCAGAGGTAGGGGAGCGCGGCTCACGCGGGGTCCAGTCTTCTACGCGGTCAAGATGAAAGAGCAAGGAGCTCCTTTCCCCTTTCGGAGGCTCCGGCACGGTGCGATCAGCTTGCAGCGGTGGCGAGAAGCCCTGCATCTCCACCACCCGCCCAGCTGTTGGGAATCGTAGCATAATTTTAAAATTTTCCTATGCTCACCAAGATGCATCTATGGAGTCTACTAGCAACGAGGGGGAGGGAGTGCATCTACATACCGTTGTAGATTGCGAGCGGAAGCGTTCCAATGAACGTGGATGACGGAGTCATACTCGCCGTGATCCAAATCACCGATGACCGAGTGCCGAACGTACAACACCTCCGCGTTCAACACACGTACGGTGCAGCGACGTCTCCTCCTTTCTTGATCCAGCAAGGGGGGAGGAGAGGTTGATGGAGATCCAACAGCACGACGGCGTGGTGGTGGATGTAGCGGCTCTCCGGCAGGGCTTCGCCGAGCTTCTGGGAGAGAGAGAGAGGTGTTGCAGGGGAGGAGGGAGGCGCCAAAGGCTGTTGTGTGCTGCCCTCCCTCCCCCCTCCCTTTATATAGGCCCCTGGGGGGGTGCGCCAGCCCTAGGAGATGGGATCTCCAAGGGGGGGGCGGCGGCCAAGGGGGGAAGGGGTTGCCTTGCCCCCCAAGGCAAGGGGGAACTCCCCCCCCTAGGGTTCCCAACCCTAGGCGCATGGGGGGAGGCCCAAGGGGGCGCCCCAGCCCACTAGGGGCTGGTTCCCCTCCACTTTCAGCCCACGGGGCCCTCCGGGACAGGTGGCCCCACCCGGTGGACCCCCGGGACCCTTCCGGTGGTCCCGGTACAATACCGATAACCCCCGAAACTTTTCCGGTGGCCGAAACTGGACTTCCTATATATAATTCTTCACCTCCGGACCATTCTGGAACCTCTCGTGACGTCCGGGATCTCATCCGGGACTCCGAACAACTTTCGGGTTTCCGCATACATATATCTCTACAACCCTAGCGTCACCGGACCTTAAGTGTGTAGACCCTACGGGTTCGGGAGACATGCAGACATGACCGAGACGCCTCTCTGGTCAATAACCAACAGCGGGATCTGGATACCCATGTTGGCTCCCACATGTTCCACGATGATATCATCGGGTGAACCACGGTGTCGAGGATTCAATCAATCCGTATGCAATTCCCTTTGTCAATCGGTATGTTACTTGCCCGAGATTCGATCGTCGGTATCCCAATACCTAGTTCAATCTCGTTACCGGCAAGTCTCTTTACTCGTACCGCAATGCATGATCCCGTGACTAACGCCTTAGTCACATTGAGCTCATTATGATGATGCATTACCGAGTGGGCCCAGAGATACCTCTCCGTCACACGGAGTGACAAATCCCAGTCTCGATCCGTGCCAACCCAACAGACACTTTCGGAGATACCCGTAATGCACCTTTATAGTCACCCAGTTACGTTGTGACGTTTGGCACACCCAAAGCACTCCTACGGTATCCGGGAGTTGCACGATCTCATGGTCTAAGGAAAAGATACTTGACATTGGAAAAGCTCTAGCAAACGAAACTACACGATCTTTTATGCTATGCTTAAGTTGGGTCTTGTCCATCACATCATTCTCCTAATGATGTGATCCCGTTATCAATGACATCCTATGTCCATAGTCAGGAAACAATGACTATCTGTTGATCAACGAGCTAGTCAACTAGAGGCTTACTAGGGACAGGTTGTGGTCTATGTATTCACACATGTATTACGATTTCCGGACAATACAATTATAGCATGAATAATAGACTATTATCATGAACAAAGAAATATAATAATAACCTTTTATTATTGCCTCTAGGGCATATTTCCAACACCAGCACCCTCCTTAAAGCTCGAGAGGCAGTGCCGAGTGGGGATGTCAGTGAGGATCCACACCCACGCCCAGCAGGCGAAGGTGCGCGTGTCCCGGCGCTCGGTGGTGTGGCTGTCAAGCCTATCGATGATACAGAACTTGCCGAGCACCTCCTTCGTTCTTTCTAGTGTCCACATGTCCAGGGGCAGCCGCTCGATGACGGTGCTGACATGCAGCAACCATTTCTGGTGAACAGCATGGTCGTCTGGCCTCCATGGCTTGGTTCGGAAGGGCACCCCGTCGACGTTGATGGTGTTGTGGCGCCGGAGGGCATCGCGGTCAGCAGGCACGATGAAGTGGACAAGGAAGTCTTCAGGGTAGTGACGAGTGACCCGCAGCAGATGTGGGCCAATGCGCAGCAGAGCCTCGAGGATGCGACCCACCATCATCGGGTTGGCGACGTTGTAGCTATCGGTGGCCGTCAGGAGCACATCATGGTGCCTGAGGACGAATCGCGTGTGCTCCATCGCCCTGGAGCGCACGACCACCCCGTGGCTTTGCCGCTGGCGGCGGGGCGGGGACACGGGGACGAAGGTGACTTCCATTGCCGTCTGTGGTGGCAGCGACGGTGGTGGCTGCAGGCGAAGCGGGGGCGACGGGGGGGGGGGGGGGGGGGCGCAGCACTGGGGAACTGTAGACGGTCACGGACAGGGCCCCGGCCCGGGGGGTGGCCGGGCGCGGCGGGGGACGCCGCTCTTTCAGCAGAGGCTTGTTCACAGGGCACGCATTGGATTGGTGACCTGGGCAACGGCAGGTGTGGCAGTGGGTGGGATCTCTACAATCCTTTCTCCTATGCACAGAGTATGAATAAATTATAGCTGTTTCTAAAAAATATGGGACCTCCTATTTGGCGGGGAAATATCTTGTGCACATGTGCTTGCGGTGCTACCGGTGCACCGGACCTCCGTAGCACATTTTAAAATGTGCCAAACAATGTGAAACAAATTGAGCACATTCACACATCATTTAATATTTGTTATAATAAAATTTCAAATTAAAATTGAAAACATTGCTTGACATACAAGAATGTCAAATTTAACACTGAATAGTATGTAATATAATTTAAGCTTTTATTTGGCCCATTATCACATTAGTGTCAAATTTGTCATTTTTATATCTCGAGCAATGTTTCAAATTTTATTTGAAATTTTGCCACAACAAATATTGATGTTGTGTGAATATGGTCAATTTTTTGATATTTTTGGTAAATTTTTAAAATGTCCTAGGAGGTCTACTGCATCGGTAGCACACCACAAGCACCGGTGCACCTGATATGTTCCCCTATTTGGCGTGGTTGACGCTGGCGAACGAGCCAACCCACAGCCCCTTCCCCTGTGCGCCCATTTTGAGCAGGCCATGTGTGGGGCGCCTTGTTTTTTCATTTCATTTCATTTTTTTTCTTTCTATTTTCTATTTTCTTTTTCTTTCTTATTTAAATAATTTGAGATTTTAAAAAAGTTCCAAATTAAAAAAATGCGAATTTTACAAATTTGTCAACAAATCATAAAATGTTCGTAGATTCAAGAAAATGTTTGCATATTCAAAAAATGTTCATGACTTTGAGAAACAAATGCTCGTAAAATAATAAATGTTCATGATATTGCAAAAATGGTCGTGTCTTCAAAAAATGTTCAGGAATTTTAACAAACATTTGATAACTCAAAACATATCCATGCATTTTTTAAATGTTCAATAAAAATCATAAATTATTCGCGAATTACAAAAAATGTTGATCGATTCAAACAATGTTTATGTATTTGAAAATTCTTTATGCATTTCAAAAATGTTTGTCAAAACAAAAAAATTTGAAGTTCAAAAAAAATTCCCCAATTTCAATAATTGTTCAACAGTTCAAAAGATATGTGCACCGATTCAAAAAATGTTCACGAGTTCCATAAAAATATTTGCTATCTTAGAATGATTTTCATCAATTCAAAAAATGTTCATGATTTCATAAAAATGTTCGTGAATGAGAAAAATATTCATGATTTCGAAAAGTATTCATGGTTTAAAAAGTAAAAAAAATACATTTAAAACTCGAAAAAATAATGAACATGAATAAAGAAATTAAAAGAACAAAAATGAAAAAAGCAGGAAAGAAACCGAAAGCAAAACACTAAAAAAGAGAAAACCCGGTTTGGGAAGGTTCCCAAAACCGGAAAGAGACAGATAGGGGTGGGGGGTGCACGCTCGGTCACTAACTAGGGACCTAAGTGCCAGATAGGATTACCTCACAGGGATTCCCCTTCCTCTTGCCTTCGGAAAAATCCTATTCTCGCCTTGCCCCGCGCAAGCAGGGGCAAATCATGTTTGACAATTATGGGTGAAACAGTGTCTTGTGCGTAGAAGGCCCACGACCTCCTTTCACAGGTTTTGTAAAGCTTCTACAAGCTTTCTTCCGATCAGTCTTGCAAAGCTTCTACAAGGTTTTGCTCAAGGTTTTTTTTTTCCTTTTTGCTTTCTATGTTTCCTCACTCGATTTTCCGTCGGGTTCCCTCTGAATCTCTTTCGTTTTCCTTATATTTTATTTATTTATTATTTTTTGCCTTTCGTTGTTTTAATTGTCATTTCATTAAAAAAATCAAATTTCCTAAACTTTTTTAAAAAAATCCTAAACATTTGAAATATTTCATGAACTTCTTTTTAATGTTGTGAGCATTTTTTTAAATCTTCCCGAGTGCCATCTCTACAAGGACTAAAACCCTAACATATCTACTAGTCAGCACCGAGGCACCAGGATTCCCCTCCCCGTCACCGGCTGCCAAAGCGGCAAAAAGAGGGACGCAAATCCTTGGGCTTGCCAACGGAGGTCCAATGAAGGAACGCTTTGCTCTAGTCATCTTGCGAGAAGGGAGAGAAAATACTTCCTACTATTGTACTTTGCTTATTTAATAATCATTGAAGTTGGATCGGCTATTGAAAATTGCTTTTTCTTTCTTTACAAAAGAAATAACTATATGTCTAAACAATTCCCTTTACAAACCTACATCATGCAAAACCTGCAACAAATTCTGCAGATCAATCGTTACTATAGTTTATCCTCTTTCCGAAGTAAAAAAGTTAAACTAAGACATTATGGTTTTTAGGCGAGGTAAGACGTGATGTTGTTACATGAACAAGAAGACATGATCTACTCGGTATGAAGAACTGCAAAATACATATCTCTGTCCATTCGAGAGTTCAAGGCCCCCCCCCCCCCCCCCCCCCAATTACACAACAAGTGGAGGTGCTTTTAAATGCTCTTTTCTTATATGCATGAGATAGACCGGAAATCCTTAATTCTCCGCGTGAGGGGGGGGGGGGACTCCAGAAAGTTGTGTTCGTGAGCACTATCTTAAAAAAAATATTGAATTTCTTGCATAGATAAGAGTAACTCCAGGAGAATCCACATATGTGTGATCGCCATATTGTCGGTGTACAAAAGAAGGGGCGCACCTTTGTACCCCTTTACTTGTGCACGGGCAGTCGGAGCCGCGCCCATGGCCGCACCAAGCAGGACAGGGGAGGTGAACCGAGGTAAAACCGAAGCCCAAGACAACCAAGGCCAAGAAGCACAAAGAGCAAGGAGGCGAAGCAGGTTCCCCCGGCAAGACCCTTGCCGGGGCGGCTCGCCCACGCCAGCGGAGTGAGCCACCCTTGCCACGGTTTTCAACACCATCAACCACGTTGGAACTAAGGCTCGGGAGGCACCTCCGTGGTGGCATGTAAATCTTTGTCAAGACCAAAGAACACTCAAGATCAGATGAGGATTAAAAGACAACGGTCCTCGGCAAGATCCTTGCCGAGGAGAGCCACAAGACCCCCGGCAAGATCCTTGCCGGGGACGACAGCGCGCCACGGCAAGACCCTTGCCGGGCCACCCGGCAAGTCCCTCGCCAAGGGCGTCAGCAGGGCCACTGCCAGGCCCGCATCAACCAAGTCTCCACCGCCGTTCGCATGCAGCTGCCAGCCCAACCAGCTGGGCAGGCACCTGCGTGGCAACATGCAGCTTCCAGGCCAACTCAGCACACACCTGCGTAGCGGCATGCAGATCTTCGTGAAGGCTCCACCACCGCGCCACCTCAGCTGCTTGCCTGCCTACATGGTGCCGCATGCATCGCTGGCCAGGGCGCGTGTTGAAGCGAGGAGGAGCGGCGACGGACAGGACGGGCCTCGTTCCCGTCCCTGATAAAGCCAGGGGACACCTCAGTGGTGCATTAAATGCATCTTGTCCCGTAATACGAGCGATAAGCTCACAGTACTGTACGCCTTTCCACCTCCTGTGTGCCACTGTGGCAGCCCCTTTTCGACTATAAAAGAAGGCCCATGCCGTACTGGAGAGGGATTCGACTCTTTTGAACCATGCAGCCACCGTAGCTAGTTCAAGAGCTCAAGAACACTCAATACATCCACCAAAGCAGGACTAGGGTTTTACGCATCCTTGCAGCCCGAACCTGGGTAAACAATCCTTGTGCTGATTGCTAATCCTGCTCTTCTCACAACCCTACGCCCCGGCAACCGTAGTAGGGATTCTTGTGATCCCATAGGTGTCGTTTTCCACCGACATCTTTGGCGCGCCAGGTAGGGGCGCAATTATGAGAATCTGGCCTAGTAGTTGGCCTAGCAGTTCTTTATCGCCATGGCTCCCAAGAAGAAGACGACCACGGTGATCGGCTCGTTGGGAGCCGAATGGCCCGTGCCAGCGCGGGCGAGCAGCGGGCCGGTCGCGGACAGGACCCGGGCCGCGGTCCGCGAGCACCAGCATCGCCTTGGCAGTCAGAGCCTGGCGAGCGGCGTCGTTCGCGTGCCAGACGACCGGCCGCGCGTCGCCAGATCCAAAGACGGAGCTGCCCCCCCCCCCCCCGCATGCGGCGCGGGGCCCTCCAGGAGTGCCGTTGTGCCACCCCCAGGCGGCGCAGCAACCTCCAAGACGCCCACGCCGGCGATCACTGCGCGCTCTTCCCATGGTGTGCACGCTGAGCAGCGTCACCACGCCGGTGACCCTGGACACAGCCGTGGGAAGAGCCCTATGCGTCGTCCGCAGGACGAAGGAGTTCAGCATGCCCGCCGAAGTGCTGGCAAAAATGGCGCGCAGCCGCTGGGTCGTGATAGAGCTCCTTCTAACATGGTTAGAAGTCGAAGTGTGCCACGGTCCACGCAGCTGTCGCCTCCACCCACGCCAGCACAAGCTTTGGCGCGCGCGCAGCTGCTCCTCGACTTTCCTCCAGCTGCGGAGAAGCTCGACGAGTGGAGGGCCACCATCCGGAGCCTCGTCGCCGTCGCCAACAAAGATGATCCGCGACCGGCGGGACCCTCGGGCCGGCGCTCCACCGAGCCACCACATGCCAGCGCTGGGAGGACCGGGGGTGCTGCGGTCACGGTGCACTCTCCTCCTCCCCGCCAGCCGCCGTGGGCGTCGGCCCGTCGTGACGACGCTTGTGATAACATTTCTATAGCGTCGTCCGACCCGCGGGCCCACCGCGACCAGCGCCAAGTTCTCCGAGAACGAGCTCACGAAGATGCTCGAACCACTATCGAGGGCCGGCGTGATACACGCCACCAGTCGGACAAGCGGGCAGGACCCACTGTGGACCACCCAGCACCGGGGGGCTCTGACGGCCTACCTTACGAGGTGGGCTGCCCAGCCTTTACCCGCGAGCTGCGGCAGTTCCAGTGGCCGTCCCACCGCACGTTCAAGCCCGACATCGGCGAGAAGTACGCTGGCAAGACCCATCCGCCCGAGTTCCTCAGCATCTACACCATCGCGATGCAGGCTGCCGGAGCTCGCGATGACAAGGTGCTTGCCAATTACTTTCCATTGGCACTGAAGCCCAACGTTATGTCTTGGTTGATGCACTTGCCGGCGGATTCCATTTCTTCTTGGTCGGATCTGTGCCATGAGTTCGTTGGCGCCTTCACTGGAGGCCACCAAGCTCATGGCCAGGCTAGTGATCTGCATATCATTCCCCAGAAGGAAGGGGAAACCCTGCGCAAGTACATCCAGAGATTCAGCCGGGTGCAGTACAACATCCCCGACGTTCATCCCGCCGCTGTGATCAGCGCGTTCCACCAAAACATGCGCAACCGCAAGATGTGCGAAGAGCTGGCGATGACCAAGGTTAAGGATGTGGCCGAACTCTATGTTCTGGCTGATAGGTGCGCCCGGGCTGAAGAGGGAAGGAAGTACCCCGGCAAGGACGCTGGCATGGAAACCGACTCTACTGATGAAGACACCGCCGCCCCAACGAAGAGGGGCCGGCGTCGCAACAGGAAACGCAAGGGCAAGGCCGTGCTTGCCGTTGAAGGGTCTGACAACACCGGCGCTGCCAAGAAGGTCAAGGCAGACGACCCCAGCAAGGAGATTGCTGGATGCGTCGCCTGCCGGGCCTTAGCAGCTGCCGACAAGCCAGGGGGCTCCGGCAAGCAGTATTGCAAGATCCACCGCACCAAGGGCCATGACCTCCAGAACTACCGGCAAGTCGAGCTGCTTGCTGAAAAGCAAAGGGCCGAGTATGAGAGGCGGGACAAGGAGAAGGGCCAGGACGGTGCCGAGGGATCCGGCAAGAAGCGTGGCGGCCAGGGAGGCCGCCGCGACAAGGACAGCCAGCAAGAGAGGCCCACCCGGGGCCGTGACAAGAAGCAAGAAGACGACGATCATGACAAGGACGACGAGTCCGGCGAGCAAGAGTTCCAGAAGGCTACAGAGGCCATGTGCGTCGACGGTGGTGCCTCGCTGCATACTTCTCACCGCCAGCTCAAGCAGTGGGCGCGTGAGATTACAGCAGCAGAGCCATCGTTCGACGCTCAGAAGCCACTGAAGTGGTCCAGCACGCCCCTCATCTTTGATGCCGAGGACCACCCTGACCGCACAACCGCGGTCGGGTGTTTGCCGTTGTTGGTCTCGCCAACGATACGCAACCTCAAGGTGAACAAGATGTTGGTCGACGGCGGGGCCGGCCTGAACTTGATCTCGCCCGTCGTGATCAAAAGGCTGCAAATCCCCGATGGAGACCTCGAGGAAATGGGCACGTTTCAAGGGGTCAATCCGGGGAGGAGCCAGCCGAAGGGGAAGGTCATGCTACCCGTGACGTTTGGAGGGGAGTTGAACCACATGATAGAGAGGATCGTCTTCGACGTGGCCGAGATCCCCTTGCCCTACAACGGGATCCTCGGCCGCCCGGCCCTAGCCAAGTTCATGGCGGCGTCGCACTACGCCTACAACATGCTAAAGATGCCCGGGCCGTTGACCATCATCTCCGTCCCCTCCGACAAGAAGGACGCGCTGATTTGCGCCGACCAACTCTACCGGGAAGCAGTTGCAGCAGCTGCCGCCAAGGCACTTGCTCCTGCCACTGAAGCCCCGAGGAAGAAGAAGAAGCCCGGCAAGACCTCTTGCACCCACTCCGGCAAGCGCACCTCCTCAGAGTGTTGTGCTACCGTCGAGGACGTGCCAGAGAGCTCTGCCGGCAAGAGCAAGAAATCCAGAGTTGAGCCACCACAGACCAAGAAGGTGTTCGTCAGGGAGGATGGCACGGGAGGGGCTTTCACCATAGGCTCCACCCTCGACAGCAAATAGGAAGGCGCGCTCGTCACCTTCCTGCGGGCGAATGTCGACGTGTTTGCGTGGAAAGCATCCGACATCCCCGGTGTTCCCAGGGAGGTGATTGAGCACCACCTAGCTATCTGTCTTCATGCGCGGCCCGTCAAGCAGAAGGTCAGAAAGCAGGCTCTAGAGAGGCAGGAGTTCATCACAGAGGAGATCAGGAAGTTGGAAGCGGCGGGTTTGGTGAGAGGAGTGCTCCATCCGACGTGGTTGGCCAATCCGGTAGTGGTGCGCAAGGCGGATGGGAAGTGGAGGCTGTGTATTGACTACACAGATATCAATAAGGCTTCTCCTAAGGACCCCTTCCCGTTGCCGCGCATCGACCAGATTGTCGACTCCACGGCCGGGTGTGATCTGTTGTCATTCCTCGACGCCTACTCGGGCTACCACCAAATCTTCATGACAAGAGAAGATGAAGAGAAGACAGCATTCATCACCCCATGTGGTACGTATTGCTTTTTACGGATGCCTTTCGGGTTGAAGAGTGCTGGTTCGACGTTTGCAAGAGAAGTCCAAATTGGTTTTGAACCCCAGCTCCATAGAAATATGGAGGCATACATGGATGACATAGTGGTCAAAACCAAGGACGGGGCAACTCTTGTGCAAGATCTGGAAGAGACATTTGCCAACCTGCGCAAGATCAACCTTAAGCTGAACCCTGAGAAGTGTGTCTTCGGCGTTCCGTCCGGCAAGCTTCTCAGATTCTTTGTGTCGCTGCGCGGGATCGAGGCAAACCCAGACAAGATCAAGGCTATTGAACAGATTGAGGCGCCCAAGCGGATCAAGGATGTGCGTCGGCTCACCGGCTGCGTCGCCGCCATGAGCCGATTCATCTCCAAGTCCGCCGAGCGCGCCCTTCCCTTCTTCAAAATCTTGAAGAAGGCAGGCCCGATGGAGTGGACCCCAGAAGCCGAAGGAGCGTTGCAGGATCTGAAGAAATACCTTTCCTCCACGCCAATACTGGTTGCACCTAAACCACAAGAACCGTTGCTGCTATATCTAGCGGCAACGAATCAAGTGGTCAGCACCGCACTGGTGGCACAGAGGGAGGTCGACGAGGAGGCAGTGGCAACGGTAGAACTAGCAGACGGCGAGCCAAAGATTCCCCCGGCAGGGCCTGGTGCCGGCAAGGCAAGGCCCCCGGCAGAGTCTGACGTCATCAGGGCAACGCCCGCACAGTCAAGCGAAGTGGTGCAGAAGAGGAAGATGATGCAGCACCCGGTTTACTTTGTCTGCTGATATGTCTCCAACGTATCTATAATTTTTTATTGTTCCATGATATATTATCTTCTGTTTTGGACATTATTGGGCTTTATTATACACTTTTATATTATTTTTGGAACTAACCTATTAACCGTAGGCCCAGCCCAGAATTGTTGTTTTTTGCCTATTTCAGGGTTTCGCGGAAAAAGAATATCAAACGGAGTCCAAACGGAATGAAACCTTCGGGAACGTGATTTTCGGAACGAACGTGATCCAGAGGACTTGGACCCTACGTCAAGACATCAAACAGGAGGCCACGAGGTAGGGGGCGCGCCTACCGCCCCCCAGGCGCGCCCTCCACCCTCGTGGGCCCCCTGTTGCTCCACCGACGTACTCCTTCCTCCTATATATACCTACGTACCCCCAAACTACCAGATACGGAGCCAAAAACCTAATTCCACCGCCGCAACCTTCTGTACCCGTGAGATCCCATCTTGGGGCCTGTTCCGGAGCTCCGCCGGAGGGGGCATCGATCATGGAGGGCTTCTACATCAACACCATAGCCTCTCCGATGATGTGTGAGTAGTTTACCTCAGACCTTCGGGTCCATAGTTATTAGCTAGATGGCTTCTTCTCTCTTTTTGGATCTCAATACAATGTTCTCCGCCTTTCTTGTGGAGATCTATTCGATGTAATCTTCTTTTGCGGTGTGTTTGTTGAGACCGATGAATTGTGGGTTTATGATCAAGTTTATCTATGAACAATATTTGAATCTCCTCTGAATTCTTTTATGTATGATTGGTTATCTTTGCAAGTCTCTTCGAATTATCAGTTTGGTTTGGCCTACTAGATTGATCTTTCTTGCAATGGGAGAAGTGCTTAGCTTTGGGTTCAATATTGCCGTGTCCTTTCCCAGTGACAGTAGGGGCAGCAAGGCACGTATTGTATTGTTGCCATCGAGGATAACAAGATGGGGTTTATATCATATTGCATGAGTTTATCCCTCTACATCATGTCATCTTGCTTAAAGCATTACTCTAATCTTATGAACATAATACTCTAGATGCATGCTGGATAGCGGTCGATGTGTGGAGTAATAGTAGTAGATGCACGCAGGAGTCGGTCTACTTGTCTCAGACGTGATGCCTATATACATGATCATACCTAGATATTCTCATAACTATGCTCAATTCTGTCAATTGCTCAACAGTAATTTTTTCACCCATCGTAAATACTTATGCTCTTGAGAGAAGCCCCTAGTGAAACCTATGGCCCCCGTGTCTATTTTCCATCATATTAATCTCCCGACAACAAGCTATTTCTGGCGCCATTTTTATTTTGTTTTCTTTACTTTGCATCTTTATCATAAAAATACCAAAAATATTATCTTATCATATCTATCAGATCTCACTCTCGTAAGTGACCGTGTAGGGATTGACAACCCCTTATCGCGTTGGTTGCGAGGATTTATTTGTTTGTGTAGGTGCGAGGGACTCGTGCGTGGCCTCCTACTGGATTGATACCTTGGTTCTCAAAAACTGAGGGAAATACTTACGCTACTTTGCTGCATCACCCTTTCCTCTTCAAGAGAAAATCAACGCAGTGCTCAACAGGTAGCAAGAAGGATTTCTGGCGCCGTTGCCGGGGAGTCTGCGCAAAAGTCAACATACCAAGTACCCATCACAAACCCTTATCTCCCGCATTACATTATTTGCCATTTGCCTCTCGTTTTCCTCTCCCCCACTTCACCCTTGCCGTTTTATTCGCCCTCTCTTTTCCGTTTGCCTCTTTTTTGTTTGCTTGTCGTTATGGCTAGTCCTCTATCTTCTCCGTTGTCTCCCGAGAATGAAGTTCTAAATTTTAAGCAAAGGGAGGGAGAAAATCTAAAATACGCTTGGTATAGAATTTGCAATGCTCAAAATAGATCTACCTGGAAGCAATCTACTTCCGTTCTTCTCCGCAATTTTTATGTAGGCGCTACTCCTTGGTACAGATATATCCTTGATACCATTACCGGAGGGAATTTCTGGGGTAGCCATACTTTTGATTCTTATAATGCTTTGATAGATTTGTTTGGCTCATCACCTCTTTAATGGAACTATGTTAACCTTGGAGCATGTAATGCAAAGACTTGAAATTATTGAAAATAAAGTTGCTACCGTAGAGTTAATTGAAAATTTGGATAAAAAGATCCATAATCAAATTACCCAATACGGATCTAAAGTAGGAGTCACTTTGAAAAATATTAAGGAGAAGGAACGCATAGTTAATGAAAGAATAAATCAGGATTCCACTAGAATCGATAAACTTGAGGGTATCATTACCAACTTGGGAACCGCTTTTTCTTCCATAAAGAATACTCCAAGTCCTCCAACTAAAATTGCCAAGCTTATGTATGTTCCTGAAAACAAGGGTGAATCCTCTAGTAAGGAAATTGCGAATCTCAAATCTATAAGTATTCATCCCAATCTTTTTGTTATCATTAAGGAACCATTTGCTACAAATGAATTTTTCGATCTTGTGCCTAAAAGTTTGATAATTAATGAAAAGAAATAAACTTTTAAGGATGATAGATGCCTCATTAAAGAATTGCCTACCAAAGATGGCAATACCTAGATCTATCCTTGCTTTTATGCCTATCTAGGGGCGTTAAACGATAGCGCTTGTTGGGAGGCAACCCAATTTTATTTTTAGTTTTTTTCTTTTTGCTTCTGTTTAGGAATAAATATTTGATCTAGCCTCTGTTTAGATGTGTTTTTATGTTTTAATTAGTGTTTGTGCCAAGTTTAACCTATAGGATCTTCTTGGATGATAGTTATTTGATCTTGCAGAAAATTCCAGAAACTTTCTGTTCACGAAAACAATTGTTAAAAATCACCAGAATGTGATAAAATATTGATTCCAATTGCTGCTGATCAATAAACAAATTTTCTAGGTCGTCCTATTTTGGCTGATGTTTTGGAGTTACAGAAGTTAGCGTTAGTTACAGATTACTACAGACTGTTCTGTTTTTGACAGATTCTGTTTTTCGTGTGTTGTTTGCTTATTTTGATGAATCTATGGCTAGTAAAATAGTTTATGAACCATAGAGAAGTTGGAATACAGTAGGTTTAACACCAATATAAATAAATAATGAGTTCATTACATTACCTTGAAGTGGTCTTTTGTTTTCTTTCGCTAACGGGGCTCACGAGATTTTCTGCTGAGTTTTGTGTTGTGAAGTTTTCAAGTTTTGGGTGAAAGATTTGATGGATTATGGAACAAGGAGTGGCAAGAGCCTAAGCTTGGAGATGCCCATGGCACCCCCAAGATAATATAAGGACACCTAAAAGCCAAAGCTTGGGGATGCCCCGGAAGGCATCCCCTCTTTCGTCTACTTCCATCGGTAACTTTACTTGGAGCTATATTTTTATTCACCACATGATATGTGTTTTGCTTGGAGCGTCTTGTATGATTTGAGTCTTTGCTTTTTAGTTTACCAAAATCATATTTGCTGTACACACCTTTTGAGAGAGACACACATGATTCGGAAATTATTAGAATACTCTATGTGCTTCACTTATATCTTTTGAGTTATATAGTTTTTGCTCTAGTACTTCACTTATATCTTTTAGAGCACGGTGGTGGATTTGTTTTATAGAAACTATTGATCTCTCATGCTTCACTTAGATTATTTTGAGAGTCTTAAATAGCATGGTAATTTTCTTAAATAATCCTAATATGCTAGGTATTCAAGATTAGTAAAAACTTTCTTATGAGTGTAGTGAATACTAAGAGAAGTTTGATGCTTGATGATTGTTTTGAGACATGGAGGTAGTGATATCAAAGTTGTGCTAGTTGAGTAGTTGTGAATTTGAGAAATACTTGTGTTGAAGTTTGCAAGTCCCGTAGCATGCACGTATGGTAAACGTTATGTAACAAATTTGAAACATGAAGTGTTCTTTGATTGTCCTCCTTATGAGTGGCGGTCGGGGACGAGTGATGGTCTTTTCCTACCAATCTATCCCCCTAGGAGCATGCACGTAATGCTTGGTTTTTGATCACTTGTAGATTTTTGCAATAAGTATGTGAGTTCTTTATGACTAATGTTGAGTCCATGGATTATATGCACTCTCACCTTTCCATCATTGCTAGCCTCTTCGGTACCGTGCATTGCCCTTTCTCACATTGAGAGTTGGTGCAAACTTCGCCGGTACCCCGTGATATGATACGCTCTTTCACACATAAACCTCCTTATATCTTCCTCAAAACAGCCACCATACCTACCTATTATGGCATTTCCATAGCCATTCCGAGATATATTGCCATGCAACTTTCCACCATTCCATTTATCATGACACGTTCATCATTGTCATATTGCTTTGCATGATCATGTAGTTGACATAGTATTTGTGGCAAAGCCACCGTTCATAATTCTTTCATACATGTCACTCTTGGTTCATTGCATATCCCGGTACACCGCCAGAGGCATTCATATAGAGTCATACTTTGTTCTAGTATCGAGTTGTAATCATTGAGTTAATAGAAGTGTGATGATCATCATTTTCTAGAGCATTGTCCCAAGTGAGGAATAAAAAAGGCCATAAAAAAGAGAAGGCCCAAAAAAATGATAGAAAAAGAGAGAAGGGACAATGTTACTATCCTTTTACCACACTTGTGCTTCAAAGTAGCACCATAATCTTCATGATAGAGAGTCTCTTGTTTTGTCACTTTCATATACTAGTGGGAATTTTTCATTATAGAACTTGGCTTGTATATTCCAACAATGGGCCTCCTCAAGTGCCCTAGGTCTTCGTGAGCAACCAAGTTGGATGCACACCCACTTAGTTTCTTTTGTTGAGCTTTCATATATTTATAGCTCTAGTGCATCCGTTGCATGGCAATCCCTACTCCTTGCATTAACATCAATCGATGGGCATCTCCATAGCTCATTGATTAGCCTCGTTGATGTGAGACTTTCTCCTTTTTGTCTTCTCCACATAACCCCCATCATTATATTCTATTCCACCCATAGTGCTATATCCATGGCTCATGCTCATGTATTGCGTGAAGGTTGGAAAAGTTTGAGATTACTAAAGTATGAAACAATTGCTTGGCTTGTCATCGGGGTTGTGCATGATGAGAGCATTTTTGTGTGACGAAAATGGAGCATGACTAAACTATATGATTTTGTAGGGATGAACTTTCTTTGGCCATGTTATTTTGAGAAGACATAATTGCTTAGTTAGTATGCTTGAAGTATTATTATTTTTATGTCAATATTGAACTTTTATCTTGAATCTTTCGGATCTGAATATTCATACCACAATTAAGAAGAATTGCATTGAAATTATGCCAAGTAGCATTCCACATCAAAAATTCTGTTTTTATCATTTACCTACTCGAGGACGAGCAGGAATTAAGCTTGGGGATGCTTGATACGTCTCCAACGTATCTATAATTTTTGATTGTTCCATGATATATTATCTTCTGTTTTGGACATTATTGGGCTTTATTATACACTTTTATATTATTTTTGGGACTAACCTATTAACCGGAGGCCCAACCCAGAATTGCCGTTTTTTGCCTATTTCAGAGTTTCGCAGAAAAAGAATATCAAACAGAGTCCAAACGGAATGAAACCTTTGGGAACGTGATTTTCGGAACGAACGTGATCCACAGGACTTGGACCCTACATCAAGACATCAAACAGGAGGCCACGAGGTAGGGGGCGCGCCTACCCCCCCCCCCCAGGCGCGCCCTCCACCCTCGTGGGCCCCCTGTTGCTCCACCGACGTACTCCTTCCTCCTATATATACCTACGTACCCCCAAATTACTAGATATAGAGCCAAAAACCTAATTCCACCGCCGCAACCTTCTGTACCCGTGAGATCCCATCTTGGGGCCTGTTCCGGAGCTCCGCCGGAGGGGGCATCGATCATGGAGGGCTTCTACATCAACACCATAGCCTCTCCGATGATGTGTGAGTAGTTTACCTCAGACCTTCGGGTCCATAGTTATTAGCTAGATGGCTTCTTCTCTCTTTTTGGATCTCAATACAATGTTCTCCCCCTCTCTTGTGGAGATCTATTCGATGTAATCTTCTTTTGCGATGTGTTTGTTGAGACCGATGAATTGTGGGTTTATGATCAAGTTTATCTATGAACAATATTTGAATCTCCTCTGAATTCTTTTATGTATGATTGGTTATCTTTGCAAGTCTCTTCGAATTATCAGTTTGGTTTGGCCTACTAGATTGATCTTTCTTGCAATGGGAGAAGTGCTTAGCTTTGGGTTCAATCTTGTGGTGTCCTTTCCCAGTGACAGTAGGGGCAGCAAGGCACGTATTGTATTGTTGCCATCGAGGATAACAAGATGGGGTTTATATCATATTGCATGAGTTTATCCCTCTACATCATGTCATCTTGCTTAAAGCATTACTCTGTTTTTATGAACTTAATACTCTAGATGCATGCTGGATAGCGGTCGATGTGTGGAGTAATAGTAGTAGATGCACGCAGGAGTCGGTCTACTTGTCTCGGACGTGATCCCTATATACATGATCATACCTAGATATTCTCATAACTATGCTCAATTCGGTCAATTGCTCAACAGTAATTTGTTCACCCACCGTAAATACTTATGCTCTTGAGAGAAGCCACTAGTGAAACCTATGGCCCCCGGGTCTATTTTCCATCATATTAATCTCCCGACAACAAGCTATTTCTGGCGTCGTTTTTATTTTGTTTTCTTTATCATAAAAATACCAAAAATATTATCTTATCATATCTATCAGATCTCACTCTCGTAAGTGACCGTGTAGGGATTGACAACCCCTTATCGCGTTGGTTGCGAGGATTTATTTGTTTGTGTAGGTGCGAGGGACTCGTGCGTGGCCTCCTACTGGATTGATACCTTGGTTCTCAAAAATTGAGGGAAATACTTACGCTACTTTGCTGCATCACCCTTTCCTCTTCAAGGGAAAACCAACGCAGTGCTCAAGAGGTAGCATCAGCTCCCTCTTGCAGGGGGCTAGGTCGAGGTACTCCGGTGTGCAGAAATTGCTCTTTGGCCTCCTTATGGCCTCGAGGAAGCTGCGTCATTACTTCCAAGCCCACGAGATCACTGGCGTCACCCGTCTCCCGCTACAACGGATACTGCACAACCCAGATGCAACCGGAAGGATTGTGGAATAGGCCTTGGAGTTGTCGAGCTTTGGGTTGAAGTTTGAAAGTACCTCAACAATCCAGAGCAGAATCTTGGCAGAGTTCATTGCGGAATGGACCTCAACACATGACGAAGAAATCCAAGAGACCATCCTCCCCGGCAAGGAAGAGGACCGCGACTGGATCATGTACTTTGACGGGGCTTTCTCGCTGCAAGGCGCCGGTGCTGGTGTGCTGCTTGTTGCACCCACCGGAGAGCACCTCAAGTACATGATCCAGATGCACTTTCCCAGGGAGATGTCCACAAACAACACTGTTGAGTACGAGGGACTGCTTGCCGGTCTCAGGATCGCGGCAGACCTCGGGGTGAAGAAGCTCATCGTCAGGGGTGACTCGCGGCTTGTCGTCAGACAAGTCAACAAGGATTACCAGAGCCCATTGATGGAGGCCTACGTAGATGAAGTGAGGAAGCTGGAGGAGCGCTTTGATGGTATCCAAGCGGAGCACGTTCCCCGAGCGGAGAACGACATCGCCGATTACCTGTCGAAGCGTACTGCATTCAAGCTACCTGTGGAACCAGGTACCTTTCTGCTCCGGTTAACTCAGTCATCCGTCGAACCATCAACGGGGCGGAACAAGCGGAGGAAGTCTGGTCCCGGCAAGTACTTTCCCGCCGAGCCCCCTGGGGCTGCCGGCAAGGATGCTGCCGTGAACGCTGAGCTTGCCAAAGAGCAACTGCCTCCGGCAGGGCGTCAAGCCCTGGCTGTGGAGACAGGCGCTCCCATGGCAGAGGAAATGCCTTTGGTCCTTGCTGTCAAGCCCCAGGCTCCGGCGTGGGCACAGCATACTGTCCGATTCCTCCAAACAGGGGAACTTCCCGAGGAGCAGGAAGAAGCGGAAAATGTAGCCCGTCGGTCCGCCCTATACCAGTTCATCGATGACGTCCTGTACAGGAGAAGGCCGAACGGTGTGAAATTGAAGTGCATCCCCCAGGAGGAAGGACTGGAGCTGTTGGCAGAGATACATGGAGGCATATGTGGCTCCCACATAGGGTCGAGGGCCATTGCCGGAAAGGCGTTCTGACAAGGTTTCTTCTGGCCCACCGCCCTCCAGGATGCGACGACACTAGTAACCAGGTGTGAAGCGTGTCAGTTCCATTCAAAGAAGCTTCATCAACCAGCTCAAGCCCTTCAAACGATCCCTCTCTCCTGGCCATTCTCGATCTGGGGGCTCGACATACTGGGCCGTTTCCCCCGTGCTGTCGGGGGCTTTGAGTACTTGTACGTTGCAATCGACAAGTTCACAAAGTGGCCAGAGGTGGAACCAGTGAGGAAGGTGACAGCACAGTCAACCGTCAAGTTCTTCAAGGGACTAGTCTATCGTTTTGGTGTGCCAAACAGAGTCATCACCGACAACGGCACGCAGTTCACAAGCCACACCTTCATGCAGTACATTCAAGACCTCGGCAGCAATGTCTGTTTTGCTTCCGTGGCACACCCCGGAGCAATGGCCAAGCAGAGAGGGCGAATGCTGAAGTGTTGCGAGGCCTGAGAACGAAGACCTTTGACAGGATGCACAAGATCGGAAGGCGCTGGATTGATGAATTGTCGGCGGTTCTTTGGTCGATCAGAACAACGCCAAATCGAGCCACCGGCCAGACACCCTTCGCCCTAGTATATGGGGCGGAGGCAGTTCTCCCCACGGAACTCATATACGGGTCCCCTCGAGTGCTCGCTTATGATGAGCTTGAGCAAGAGCAGTTGCGTCAAGATGACGCGATGCTCCTTGAGTAAGATCGTCTTCGGGCGGCTGTGAGAGCAGCGCGCTACCAGCAAGCCTTGCGCCGCTACCATAGCCGCAAGGTTCATGCCCGAAGCTTTGAGGAAGGCGACCTTGTTCTTCGGCGCGTTCAGTCAGCCAAGAATTCCAACAAGTTGACGCCGAAGTGGGAAGGCCCTTATCGGATAATACGAGTCACCAGGCCTGGCGCAGTACGCCTGGAGACCGAAGACGTTGTTCCAGTGAGCAACTCCTAGAACATCGAGCATCTTCGTAAGTTTTATCCATAAGGCACGGCTTGCCGGGCCTCCCGGCAAGCCACCTTTTGTACAAGCTTTGCCGGCAAGGCATGTAACCCTTTGTACAAAGCCAGGCGTAGACCCTGAGCATAAATAAATGAAGCGCTGGCGCCCTAAGTTATAGCATGCATGCTAGGTCGAGTCTCTTCCTTGGTTAGGGTTGATAGTGCTTAGCGGCGACTAACCCCTAGCCTAGAGGTCGAGTGTGCGTCTCTCTGTTCTTTTCTGTCCTCTTTTGGTTCGCAGGGCACATAAGCACTTCTGCTGAGCTACTTGGAAGAAAGGGAACGGACCGGCGCCCCAACCCCGGCAAACCAGGGTTGCCGGGGGCTGCAAGTACAAGGATCCAACCGCGGCAAGACAAGGTTGCCGGGGGCTGCAGATCCAGATAAGTCTTCCATCCTCTGTCATGCATTTCGGAACGGAATTGGGACATGTGAAACCTCGTTTTATCTCTGCTACCTCTTGAGCACTGCGTTGGTTTTTCCTTGAAGAGGAAAGGGTGATGCAGCAAAGTAGCGTAAGTATTTCCCTCAGTTTTTGAGAACCAAGGTATCAATCCAGTAGGAGGCCACGCACTAGTCCCTCGCACCTACACAAACAAATAAATCCTTGCAACCAACGCGATAAGGGGTTGTCAATCCCTACACGGTCACTTACGAGAGTGAGATCTAATAGATATGATAAGATAATATTTTTGGTATTTTTATGATAAAGATGCAAAGTAAATAGAAGCAAAATAAAAGGCAATGAAAATAACTAAGTGTTGGAAGATTAATATGATGGAAAATAGACCCGGGGGCCATAGGTTTCACTAGTGGCTTCTCTCAAGAGCATAAGTATTACGGTGGGTGAACAAATTACTGTTGTGCAATTGACAGAATTGAGCATAGTTATGAGAATATCTAGGTATGATGATGTATATAGGCATCACGTCCGAGACAGGTAGACCGACTCCTGCCTGCATCTACTACTATTACTCCACGCATCAACCGCTATCCAGCATGCATCTAGAGTATTAAGTTCATAAGAACAGAGTAGCGCTTTAAGCAAGATGACACGATGTAGAGGGATAAACTCATGCAATATGATATAAACCCCATCTTGTTATCCTCGATGGCAACAATACAATATGTGCCTTGCTGCCCCTACTGTCACTGGGAAAGGACACCGCAAGATTGAACCCAAAGCTAAGCACTTCTCCCATTGCAAGAAAGATCAATCTAGTAGGCCAAACAAAACTGATAATTCGAAGAGACTTGCAAAGATAACCAATCATACATAAAAGAATTCAGAGAAGATTCAAATATTGTTCATAGATAAACTTGATCATAAACCCACAATTCATCGGTCTCAACAAACACACCGCAAAAGAAGATTACATCGAATAGATCTCCACGAGAGAGGGGGAGAACATTGTATTGAGATCCAAAAAGAGAGAAGAAGCCATCTAGCTAATAACTATGGACCCGAAGGTCTGAGGTAAACTACT
This sequence comes from Aegilops tauschii subsp. strangulata, assembly GCF_002575655.3. Classification (NCBI taxonomy): domain Eukaryota; kingdom Viridiplantae; phylum Streptophyta; class Magnoliopsida; order Poales; family Poaceae; genus Aegilops; species Aegilops tauschii. The sequence goes on from NC_053035.3 coordinate 60,581,393, forward strand.
CACACATCATCGGAGAGGCTATGGTGTTGATGTAGAAGCCCTCTGTGATCGATGCCCTTTCCGGTGGAGCTCCAGAACAGGCCCCAAGATGGGATCTCACGGGTACAGAAGGTTGCGGCGGTGGAATTAGGTTTTTGGCTCCGTATCTGGTAGTTTGGGGGTACGTAGGTATATATAGGAGGAAGGAGTACGTCGGCGGAACAACATGGGGCCCACGAGGGTGGCGGGCGCGCCCCCTACCTCGTGCCCTCCTGGTTGATGTCTTGACGTAGGGTCCAGGTCCTCTGGATCACGTTCGTTCCGAAAATCACGTTCCCGAAGGTTTCATTCCGTTTGGACTCCGTTTAATATTCTTTTTCTGCGAAACTCTGAAATAGGCAAAAAACAGCAATTCTGGGCTGGGCCTCCGGTTAATAGGTTAGTCCCAAAAATAATATAAAAGTGTATAATAAAGCCCAATAATGTCCAAAACAGAATATAATATAGCATGGAACAATCAAAAATTATAGATACGTTGGAGACGTATCAATCTCCAGGCTACCGTGCTCCCCTCTTTTTCTGTACCTAAGGATTGTCTCCTGGGTCCGGACTTGGTTGTAGCCGCGGTAGCAAGGAGATAGAGCGAGGAGCCTAAGCCCACTTCATTCCTGCCTCCGCCAAGGGCGCGAGCATGGTCGAAGTGAGGGGGACGGCTGGGCCCGTTGCCGGGCGAAAAACGTTTATCTTAAAAAGTAACAAGGATTCACTCCTTGTCGCGGGGTCCACCCACGAGCGAAAAACCCGGAAAACATCCCTTTTTCATTAAAAAACATCCCGCACAGGTACAGTCCGTACGGAATAAAAAACATGAGCAAGGGGATTACAAGTTCTAAATTTAACGAAGGCCCGAAGGCTTACAAACTAAAAAAGAGATAAGATGCCCGTAATCCCTTTCTTGTCCCTTTCCTCAGGAGGCAGGTCAAGGAGGCGAAAGGGCAAAAGGGGCACCTAGGCGAGCTACGAGCAGCAGAAAGCACCAAGAGAACACCTCGGTGGCTACCCAAGGGTAGGCCGGTGATGACGGTGCTGGGAAAGGAGCTGGAAGACGAGGCGGCAGGACGCCGGACACGCGACGAAGGCGTCGGTGTCCGCGTACTCCGAGTTGACGGCCTTGCCGCTCGCCCTCTTCCTCTTCCGCAGCCTCCCGACGCCAGCTACCCAAGGAGACGGCCCCGAGAAGTTCAAGGAGCTGGCCCCTCCCCCGGTAAAACTCCGTTGAATGAGCGGCCAGGTGCAGATGCTGCTGCTGCCGCACCCGCCCAAGCGCGGGGCGTCCGACGCCTAGTAGGACTCGTCCCCGTCATCTGCCCCGCTGTCCTCCTCGTCACTTTCACTCGAGGAAGAGCTTCCATCGTCGGAGTCTCTGTCGAAGGAGCTCTCCACGCAGCACTTCAGGCGAGTCCCAAACTCTCCGAAGACCTTGACGGAGAGCAGGCCGTCCTCCATTAATTTGAAGTAGAGGACGAGCCCCGCCGTCAGGCTGTGGATGCGAGCGAACGTCTTCCATCCACGGCGAAGGTACATGACCCGAGGAGCCGGGAAGTCGACGTCGACCCGCGTGCCCCCATTCCCGCAGCCCCTCATGTGCAACCTGAGGGTCTGAGCCGGGTCACGCTCCATGTCCCGAGCGAACGGGGTGGAAAGGCGAAGACGGCGACGCGGAGGCCGGCACAGCCTGATGAAGAACTCGCGGGGCTGGTCTTCAACATGGCCCTCCATCGGGAAAGGCATCATTGGCGGGGGCGAGGACGGCGCGCCACCCCGTCCTCCTGTTCCCCGAGCACCACAACCTCTGCCACGGCCTCGCCCCCTCCCCCTTCCCCTCGCGGCCAGCTCCACCACCGTGGGCTCAGGAGGAGGAGGGACGCGCTGTCGAGCGGCAACCCTCGCCGCCACCATAGAGGGACCGGGATTCCCCTTCTCCATGGAGGGTGAAAGGAAGGAGCAGAAGCAGGAGGAGATAGATGACAAAAGAGTGCGGGATGCCATCCCCCCTTCCCTCTCCTTATAAAGGAACAGGACCGGGGCTCGGCCGCCCCGCTTGGCCAATCCAGCCACCGAAGGCGCAGGGAATCGAGACCGACCCGCTGCCCCAACCAGCGACGGCCCGATTTCCCGCCTCCACCGCTCGCCGCCCCAAGTGCATGGAGGACGCGTGGCGGACGTGCAGAACCGAGGGGACGGGTGAGCGACCTCTCCCCACCCCGTGATCGTGGGGTGTGGACGCCTTGAAGACCGCGACCCGGCCCCGCGCAGTAAATGAGCCGCGCCTCCACGCCTCCCTCTTTTTATGGGGAAAGCGCGAGCTGCCTCTTTACCACGATGTGACGCATCCATGCGGAAACCGCCCCACGCATGCCGCCCATGTCACGCGCACCCCTCCACGTCGCGCGTTCAACGCGGGTCGTGGGGAAGCGCGGCGGACGGAAAATTACCGCGGTAAAAACCGCCCCTCCTGCCCGCGCACCGTTTTGGGCCTAGCCCAACAACGTGTCGCGCTTATGTGTGGCCCAGGCCCGGGGGCTCCTGTTGGTGTACAAAAAAAGGGGCGCACCTTTGTACCCCTTTACTTGTGCACGGGCAGTCGGAGCCGCACCCATGGCCGCACCAAGCAGGACAGGGGAGGTGAACCGAGGTAAAACCGAAGCCCAAGACAGCCAAGGCAACGCCCAGGCCAAGAAGCACAATGAGCAGGGAGCCGAAGCACAACGCCTGCCTACATGGTGCCGCATGCATCGCTGGCCAGGGCGTGTGTCGAAGCGAGGAGGAGCGGCGACGGACGGGACGGGCCTCGTTCCCGTCCCCGATAAAGCTAGGGGACACCTCAGCGGCGCATTAAATGCGTATTGTCCCGTAATACGAGCGATAAGCTCACAGTACTGTACGCCTTTCCACCTCCTGTGTGCCACTGTGGCAGCCCCTTTTCGACTATAAAAGGAGGCCCATGGCGTACTGGAGAGGGATTCGACTCTTTTGAACCACGCAGCCACCGTAGCTAGTTCAAGAGCTCAAGAACACTCAATACATCCACCAAAGCAGGACTAGGGTTTTACGCATTCTCGCGGCCCGAACCTGGGTAAACGATCCTTGTGCTGATTGCTAATCCTGCTCTTCTCACAACCCTGCGCCCCGGCAACTGTAGTAGGGATTCTTGTGATTCCATAGGTGTCGTTTCCCACCGACACATATGGAATATGATGCACACTTCATATGAATATGGAGGTCGAAGTGGCTGTACGCAAACACACATTCCCCAAAAAGTAGTCTTCATATTTTCTTACACATGGGTCCCACTTGTCATTGACTATGTTAGTTCTTCCCAAAAATTAGACTTTAGTTCAATTTCTTCCTACTATTGTTGGGCGAAAGATGAGTCAGAATATGATTTCTATATTGATAGACTACATTTACAGTTAAACTAAGAACTAATAAGTAGCTAATAATTTTGGCCACGACCACCGCCACCGCTAGAATGCAGCAACGCGGGCCGCGATGGCTCGGGAATGTGCCCCGGCGGCGGCGGCCTAGGCCACCCATTCTTTCGCGGTGGCTGCGCATGGGCCCAAATCTGCTGCTGCATATGCGCGTCCATCTACGCAGCCTCCTCTAGGGCCATGTTTATCTGGTCCCATAAGGGGTCCGGAGGATCCGCCCGGTTCTTCGCCTCCATGTCATCTTCAAAACTGAAGACGGGGGAGCTCTTGCCACTGCGCCATGGAGCCAGAGAGGTGGATTGGATGCGGACGAGAGGGAATTGTGCAATAATATCGGAGAAGGCATTGGATAAGGGAGAGTGAGGAGGGTGCCAACCTTTTATAGTGCGCCGCGGGTACCATTAAGATGGCAATTGAGGAGGCGCCCGATGACGAGCGGTCAAATGGCACGTCTCTAGTGAGAAATGTTGTGGCGGCTTGCTCCCACACTTCCTAGCTGCTTACACGACTCCTCACGGTCTTCTCACATGCAAGCCAGGAGTTGATGCCGCGTGGCGGCCATCCGACCGACCGTCATGAGAATCCGAGGGAGCGAGCATGGCATTAATGGCTGAGTGCCCATCGTGGGTGGTGTGTGGGAGGTCGGGCTGCTTCAAATCCTACGCACAACGCAAGGAGGAAGAGGCTAAAACTTTCCTCCTACACTGGTGCTCTGGTTAGGAGCGAGCTTCGCACTGGCCCTCCACAACCTCCAAATATAGGGGTTGCAACATAAGTTTTGGCGTCTAGGAGGCATATAACAACTGCTAGAGTGCCATTTCAAGCCAAAATCGACATATTGGCAGTTATTATGGGTATTGGAATCATATGCCGACTTCGGTAAAGCCGCTCTAAGGTGGCGCGGAAACAAGAGCGTTCATCAAAAGAAATGCAAATGTGGGTGCTTCTCCACCGAAAATCACTCATCTTTTTCTTAAAAAGAAGAGATGGCCCTCGATCTCTCCATCGGGTGATGCACAGAGTCATATATTGTTTAGTGACAGTGCCGAACAAATTAACTTACCAAGAAGAAAACATTCATATTATTCTAGAGCAATGCATGCATTTTTTTTTTTGTTTCCGACGTAAAACCAATGAAAGGACCTCCAAAATCCAGACCAAAGACAGCTCAATAAAAGCATAATTAAAAGCGTAGATTAAAGAAAAATAAAAGCATAACAAGAGCATAGAAGAACACACCTTGGTACTTAATTAACAAGGGCTAGACACTAATCGCGTACACATAACATAAGCTCGTAAATGATGCCCACACGTCCTCCACTGCGAAGTTGCTAATCTCAACAACCCAATCCTGTCTGCAATCAGAAAAATGCCTGGATTTCTCGTTGGCCTCCCTTTCTTGACCGCGCAATGCTTTCGGCTGAAAGCTTTTGGCCGCCTCGAGTCGGCTGCACTGGCCTAGCGCTACATGTACACACGCGCTGGCCTACTTACCAAATGTGCTTTGTGAAAAGAACATCGCAAGGAGATCAAAGGCAGATTATTGTGCTGGCTGTACCCAACAATGGTGTCAATATATATGCAGGTCTCGTGTTCTCACACGCACCTCGAGAATAAATAAAAGCCGCTGCCGCCCAGAAGGGCCTGGACAAGGACGCAAGAGCTTGGTGATAGGGAAAACCTAAGCTGAATTAATCAGACCATCGCACTACCGATCACTCCTTTGTTGACTAATCATATATGTACCCCCGCACGGACCCATCGCTCGAAAACAATAGAGAAAGATCGACTAGAAAAGTTTTAGATTTGTACATGTTTGATTAGCTCGTCTCGTTTGAATTGAGGTTTCCTTTTTCTGCGGGGTATTTTTAGTTGTGAGGTCGCTTTACTTTTCTTAATCATGGCGGCTTTCCATGTACACTCGTATGATTGCTCGTTGAATGCATTATTTCTTGACTACATAATTCTCTAAGGGCATCGATAAACATGTCAATGACATCACTAACACGTCTCACCATGTAGGATAACTGTTGAGGTGCAACCAACAGCAGGAAATGAGAATGAACAAAAGTAAATATTTTTGTTGTTTTGAAGTTACATTCACGAGTAACGAAATTTGGTGGCACTGGTCTGAATGGACGGATCCGGTGAAAACATGGGTGAAAATGTGCAACCCCTACAATGACGCCGACATATATGGTTTGTTTCTATGCCTCCACGACGATATTCATAGGTGGATGGATGCAAGGCACCCCTTTGGCATATGGCTCTTCGGCCAGCGGCCTAAGGATCCTGCACTCCTCAATTTCATGGCCTGTCGTCGCAAGTTTTCTGTCAAGCAAGCATTAACCAAGAGCATGTGGGTTGTTCAGATTAGGACCTCCGACGGCCTTATGGCCGTCCACATCTCTGAATTTGCCACCCTATGGGCGAAACCATTAGAGCTAGAAGCTCAATGATAATGAGGTGAACAAGATAACTTGAAAATTAACCTCAGCTGGAGAGTACATGACTTCCTACACGATGCATCACACTATATGAAAAACTTGAAAATGACGACGGTGCAATATTCTTTCGGATGGTTCATTGTGGAAAATAGAGTTTGGACAGCAGATTAGTTACAGAGAAGAGGGTGGCCAAACTCCGACATTGTGCCTGCTAGGTATGAGGGCGTTGAAGATAGAGGCACACCTTGTGTTCCAATGTTGCTTCACGATCCGGATATGAGGTTTGATCAAGGATTGGCTTGGACTGCATTAACTGGACATAGTCGCTTGGGCGGAGGATAACTCGGTTAAGGAATGGTGGGAAAGCAAATCAGAAATGTGAATCATCAAAAAAAAAACTATGGGCATCGTCACGTGGATCATATGGAATGAAAGAAATGTGAAGGTTTTTCAGGGCACGTTCACCATGCCTATATGTATCCTTTCCAAGAAAAAGAATGAGGCGGTCAATTGTGTGATCGCCGGGGCAAAGCATTTTGGATTTTTAGTTTAAAAGAAGAAAATCTAGATTAATTAAGTCTCTCGGTGACTTTCTCCGCTCTTGTTTTGAGTAACAGTACCATTGTCTATGTTGGTTTTTCTGTCGACTCTAAATACAAAAGTAATATGGACGGACCGAAAAACTAACTGCACAATCTTTTATACTCCCTCTAGAGAACAGATGTTTGGCTCTCGGCCTCCATGGAGGCCTTTATTTGAAAACAAATCAAAATTCAAACTTTTTGGTTTCAAAAAAATCTGAAAAAATTTGTAGAACTAAACAAAGATGTTATGTGTATGTGTGTAAAAGTTCAGGATGAAAAACGTTGAAATGCGACCTATACAAAAAAGACAAATTCATGACCTGGGAGGATGAATAGTATCATGTGTTAAAAAGCTCCAGATTTGTCTTTTTTGCACAACCCTGATTTCAATGTATTTTACCCTGAAAATTTACACACATATGTGTTGTGCCTTCATGTATATTTGTGGTTTTTCAGATTTTTTTGAAACCTAGAAAATATGAAATTTGAAAAAATTCGAATTTTTCAAAACCGAGCTAGAGCTCGGCCTCCAAAGACAATATTCGCTCTAGATTGGAATATAAGTCTGCCACAGAAACTTAGGCCATCAATTTAGCTAGTGAAACGCACATAATATGCCACACAAATATATGTTCAAAAACTACATTCAACGACGAACATAATTTTTTATAGCATATTAATAAAATTTTGGGCAATCAAATCGAAGGCTTAAAAATCCCACTTATATTCCCTCGGTGGGAGAAGTTTCTCCATGGTGAGTATTGAATTTCTGCTCCGGCCAATTCATCCAAAAGTATGAACTATGGGAGAGGCCGGACATTACACTCCAACGCCTCCTCTCCCGTCTATGCTCCTTTGGAGTTATGACATGGTCAGCGGGAGTCGGGGCAGACTGTAGTTATTTATTGCGTTTACTACGTTTTGAACCCTGAAACCTTTTAATTATAAGTTGTATGCATCTAACCAGTTCACCTAGCAGTCTGAACTGATGGAGAGAGACACATGTAGGCCGCAGAAAGAAAATAATATTGTGTTGACCAGGTCTTTGAACTTGAGACCTCCTGGCTTATATACCATATTGAATCCATGCTCCAGCCAATTCATTCAAAAGTTCAAACTGTGAGAGAGGGTTGAAGGGAGAATATTTGTAGCACGCAGGAGCGGTGGCACGCAACCCTCTTTTTCTTTTGGCATTCGATTTTCAATCTTTCATATCTTTTGAACTAAAAGTTTAAATTGAGTTTCGTTTGCATATGTGTGTTTCTAGTGATCGATAAGATCTTTCAAATGAGATCCATTTTGAATATGTTTTTGACAAGTTTTTTAAACTTCATTAAGTTTCAACTTCTGCAACTTGGTACGAACAACCAAGAAAATCACAAGTTTCAGAACCTATGACTGACAAGAACGTAAGTTTCAGCAACTAAATTTTAGAACTTGTTGTGCTCTCGTGCAGGATCCAATGACTTTGCAGATCGTGAGTGAGGGGATCCTGGACTAAGGGGTCCTCGGGCGTCCGGCTTATTAGCCATGGGCCGGACTGATGGGCTGTGAAGATACGAAGACCGAAGACTGCACCCGTGTCCGGATGGGACTCTCCTTGGCGTGGAAGGCAAGCTTGGCAACCAAATATGTAGATTCCCTTCTTTGTAACCAATCTTGTGTAACCCTAGATCCTCCCGGTATCTATATAAACCGGAGGACTTAGTCCGGAGAGGATATACACATTACCATAGTCATACAAGCTAGGCCTCTAGGGTTTTAGCCATTACGATCTCGTGGTAGATCAACTCTTGTAATACTCATATTCATCAAGATCAATCAAGTAGGAAGTAGGGTATTACCTCCATAGAGAGGGCGCGAACCTGGGTAAAATATCGTGTCCCCTGTCTCCTGTTACCATCGACCTGAGACGCGCAGTTCGGGACCCCCTACCCGATCCGCCAGTTTTGACACCGACATTGGTGCTTTCATTGAGAGTTCCACTGTGCCATCCCTTAAAGGTTCGATGACCCCTTCAATCATCAGCGACATGTTGTCCAAGGCGAGACCTTCCTCCCTGGATAGATCTTCATGTTCGGCGGCTTCGCACTGCGGGCCAACTCGCTTGGCCATCTAGAGCAGATCGATAGCTACGCCCCTGGCCACCAGGTCAGATGTGGGAGCTTGAACTATGCTGCGGACATCCGTGGAGATTTGATCTTCGCCGGATTCGAGACCGCGGCAACCACTCCTGGTCACCCCGATGAACATGACCTAAATCTGTCATCGGATCGCATCTAGGAGACAGCTCCTGTAACCGCTCTGGCCTTAGATCCGGAGCAGACTACGCCATCCAAGGACGGGAAGCTCAACCCCACCACGGAGGCCACTGATTCCCCGGCGTTGGAGCAGCACATGGACTTAACCTCACACGATATCTGTGTCACCGGAACTCCGGACTCGTCTCTGGTTATAAGTTCCGAACCATGTGAGCCCGCGGACGCCGAACTCGATCGTTTATCGATCTTTGAGTTCAGTGCCGCAGACATCTTCCAACACTCGCCCTTCGGCGATGTGCTAAACTCATTAAAGAACCTGTCCTTGGCGGAGGACTCACAGCCGAATTGTATCCGGTTTGAACTGGAGGCTAATGATGGAGAATCTCGTTTCCCACCCACCGCCCACTTCATAGCCACTGTCGAAGACTTAACCGACATGCTTGATTAAGACTCCGAAGACATCGATAGCATGGACGACGATGCCGATGAGGAGCAGGGCCAAAACCCACCGCTTACCGGACGCTGGACAGCCACTTCTTCGTATGATATATACATGGTGGATACACCTAAAGAAACTAACAACGATGACAAAGAGGATCCAGTTGAGGACAAACCTCCTGAGACACAGCCCAGACACCGGCGCCAGTGGCGCCGCTCTAAGTCACATCGTGCAAAAGACCGCAACACCGGCACCGGAGAAAATAATACTCCGGACGATGCCGAAGACAATGAAGACCCCGTTGGGGCAATCTCCGACAGGATGAACGGGAAGACGGGCACGTTAGCCCTGATGAACAGGCCATACACAAAGACTCGGAGGACAGTAATTATCTTCCGCTCTCCGAGGAAGAGGAGAGCCTCGGCAACGAGGATTTCATCGTGCCTGAGGAACCTCTCGAGCAGGAGCGTTTTAAGCGCCGGCTAATAGCCACCGCAAGGAGCCTGAAAAAGAAGCAGCTGTAGCTTCAAGCTGACCAAGATCTGCTCAATGATAGATGGACCGAAGTCCTGGCCACCGAGGAATATGGCCTTAGTGGCCCAGCCAAAAATTACCCGAAGCGCAAATTGCTACCTCAGTTCATTGACGAGGTGCTGGAGCCCGTACCATCATTTCACAACGCGGCCGTCCAACCGCCACGCGGTCGGGATAAAGCGGCAACTCAAGCCGAACACCAGACCGCCCCACCTCGTCGTAAGGGCAGGAATAAAACAGCTCGGGATTATACATACGACCTTTGGCAGGGCCTGGACAGTAGAGTAGGACATACAAGATCGATCTACGGATCACGAGGACGTGCCTCAACACGCGACGACGGCTACCTATTCGGACGTGACAAACCTAGCCACGCCCGGGCCGAAAACCGCAAACGGACCCCATCGGAGGTACGTCGCAGTGTGGCCCAATATAGAGGCGCCGCACACCCTCTTTGCTTCACAGACGAAGTAATGGAGCACGAGTTCCCAGACGGGTTTAAGCCCATGAATATCGAATCATACGACGGAACAATGGATCCCGCGGTATGGATCAAGGACTTCCTCCTCCACATCCACATGGCCCGCGGCGACGACCTCCATGCCATCAAATACCTGCCATTAAAACTCAAAGGACCAGCTCAATACTGGTTAAACAGTCTGCCGGAAAACTCTATTGGCAGCTGGGAAGACTTGGAAGACGCCTTCCGTGACAACTTCCAAGGAACATATGTCCGGCCACCAGATGCCGATGACTTAAGTCACATTGTCCAGCAGCCTAGAGAGTCAGACAGGAAGCTCTGGACTAGGTTCTTAGTTAAAAAGAACCAAATCGTCGACTGTCCGGACGCGGAAGCCCTAGCGGCCTTCAAACACAGCGTCCGGGACGAGTGGCTTGCCCGCCACCTCGGTCAAGAAAAACCAAAATCCATGTCAGCCCTTACCGCTCTGATGACCCGTTTTGCACGGGAGAAGACAGCTGGCTCGCTCGTAGAAGCAACAACGCCAGCGATCCGGGCACTTCCGAAGTCCGAGACGGCAATGGCAAGCCACGACGCAGCAAACACAAACATCACAATGATAATGAAAGAACGCGCGACACAGCGGTCAACGCCGGATTCAGCGGTCCCAAACCCGGTCAACAGAAAAGCCATTCAAGGCGAACAGAGACGGGCCGTCTAATTTAGACAAGATATTGGATCGACCCTGTCAGATTCATGGCCACCCCAACAAACCAGCTAATCATACCAACAGAAGTGGTTGGGTCTTCAAGCAGGCCGGCAAGCTCAACGCCGAACACAAGGGGAGGAGGCCGCCCGGTGATAGTGACGACGAAGAAACTCACCAACCAAATACCGGGGGTCAGAAGAAATTTCCCCCCGAAGTAAAAACAGTGAACATGGTATACGCGACACACAACTCTATAAGGGAGCAGGAGAAGCACTCCCTCCGGACTGAAGATTACACTGCGACAACTTCAGTCCAAAATGGTCTTATTAAACCGCATACCTTGTTGACCATTAAGCCACCGGTCTTCATTAAAAAGGACCGACCAATTCCGGAGCGGAAATAGCAATTCGGCTTCCGCCGCCCACCTCATATACCTGCGAAATTTGTATTATGCATACATAACTACGCACTTAAGATACCATGGGCATCGGCGGAAACACAATATGGACAAGCCTGCAAGCATTTCTGTAACATTTTTTCTCTAACTTACTCTTTCTTTCTTCATTATCTCTTAAAAACAGGTGACGCAAAGGACAAACATCTAACTGACTCTATCGGAGTTCGGATCCGTACACTCACATAGGGGGCTACTTCCGTCCAGGAACCCCTCGCCGAGGACAGGCGGCGCAGACGTGCGATAGGAGGTCCAAAATAACTTTTTGTAGACCACACTCTTTATTTCGAGCCTGTAATATGCCTTTTTCCTCCGCCTTCGACCCCGGGCATGTCAAATAGCCGGGTGTGTGGTCTTTTTATCTATAAAGTAACCATTGGCATATCACTCAGGTCCCAGAAAACATAATCCGCGTTCATCATTCGTTTCTTTTTCAAATATGAATTTGGCTCCTATGGTTGTTTTGTTGGGGAACGTAGCAATAATTCAAAATTTTCCTACGTGTCACCAAGATCAATCTAGGAGATGCTAGCAACGAGAAAGAGGGAGTGCATCTTCATACCCTTGAAGATCGCTAAGCGGAAGCGTTACAAGAACGCGGTTGATGGAGTCGTACTCGCGGCAATTCAAATCGCGGAAGATCCGATCTAGCGCCGAACGGACGGCGCCTCCGCGTTCAACACACGTACAGCCCGGGGACGTCTCCTCCTTCTTGATCCAGCAAGGGGAGAGGAGAAGTTGAGGGAGAACTCCAGCAGCACGACGGCGTGGTGGCGATGGAGCTCGTGGTTCTCTGGCAGAGCTTCGCTAAGCACTACGGAGGAGGAGGAGGAGGAGAGGGCTGCGCCAGGCAAGGGGTGCGGCTGCCCTCCCACCACCTCACTATATATAGGGGGAAGGGGAGAGGGGGCCGGCCCCTCTAGATGGATCTAGAGGAGGAGGCGGCGGCCAGGGGAAACCCTAGATGGGTTTGGGCGCCCCCACCCCCTAGGAAACTTGCCCCCCAAGCCGGGAGGGGCGGCTGCCCTAGGGGTGGCGCCCCCACCTCTCCTGGTTACGTGAGAGGGGTTGGGAGGGGCGCACAGCCCCTTAGTGGGCTGGTTTGCCCCTTCCCCTTGGCCCATAAGGCCACCCAACGCTTGCCGGGGCCTCCGAAACCCCTTTCGGACATGCTGGCCATAGCATGGTACCCCCGGAACAATTCCGGACTCCAATACCCTTCGTCCAATATACCGATCTTCACCTCCGGACCATTCCGGAGCTCCTCGTCATGTCCGGGATCTCATCCGGGACTCCGAACAACCTTCGGTAACCACATACTATTTCCCATAACAACTCTAGCGTCACCGAACCTTAAGTGTGTAGACCCTACGGGTTCGGGAACCAAGCAGACATGACCGAGACGTTCTCCGGCCAATAACCAACAGCGGGATCTGGATACCCATGTTGGCTCCCACATGTTCCACGATGATCTCATCGGATGAACCACGATGTCAGGGATTTAATCAATCCTGTATACAATTCCCTTTGTCCATCGGTATGTTACTTGCCTGAGATTCGATCGTCGGTATCCCAATACCTCGTTCAATCTCGTTACCGGCAAGTCTCTTTACCCGTTCCGTAACGCATGATCCCGTGGCTAACTCCTTAGTCACATTGAGCTCATTATGATGATGCATTACCGAGTGGGCCCAGAGATACCTCTCCGTCATACGGAGTGACAAATCCCAGTCTCGATTCGTGCCAACCCAACAAACACTTTCAGAGATACCTGTAATGCACCTTTATAGCCACCCAGATACGTTGTGATGTTTGGTACACCCAAAGCATTCCTACGGTATCCGGGAGTTGCACAATCTCATGGTCTAAGGAAATGATACTTGACATTAGAAAAGCTCTTAGCAAACGAACTACACGATCTTGTGCTATGCTTAGGATTGGGTCTTGTCCATCACATCATTCTCCTAATGATGTGATCCCGTTATCAATGACATCCAATGTCCATGGTCAGGAAACCATAACCATCTATTGATCAACGAGCTAGTCAACTAGAGGCTTACTAGGGACATGTTGTGGTCTATGTATTCACACATGTATTACGGTTTCCAGTTAATACAATTATAGCATGAACAATAGACAATTATCATGAACAAGGAAATACAATAATAACCATTTTATTATTGCCTCTAGGGCATATTTCCAACAGTCTCCCACTTGCACTGGAGTCAATAATCTAGTTCACATCACTATGTGATTGTAATGAATCCAACACCCATGGGGTTTGTTCATATATCGCTTGTGAGAGAGATTATTAGTCAACGGGTCTGAACCTTTCAGATCCGTGTGTGCTTTACAAATCTCTATGTCATCTTGTAGATGCAGCTACCACGCGCTACTTGGAGCTATTCCAAATAACTTCTCTACTATACGAATCCAGTTTACTACTCAGAGTCTCCAGATTAGTGTCAAAGTTTGCATCGACGTAACCCTTTACGACGAACTCTTTTACCACCTCCATAATCGAGAAAATTCCTTAGTCCACTAGTTACTAAGGATAAGTTCGACCGCTGTCATGTGATCCATTCCTGGATCACTCTTGTACCCCTTGACTGACTCATGGCAAGGCACACTTCAGGTGCGGTACACAGCATAGCATACTGTAGAGCCTACGTCTAAAGGATAGGGGACGACATTCGTCCTTTCTCTCTCTTCTGCCGTGGTCATGTTTTGAGTCTTACTCAACACTCACACCTTGTAACACAGCCAAGAACTCCTTCTTTGCTGATATATTTTGAACTCCTTCAAAATCTTGTCACGGTATGTATTCATTTGAAAGTACTATTAAGCATTTTTTATCTATCCTTATAGATCTTGATGCTCAATGTTCAAGTAGCTTAATCCAGGTTTTCCATCGAAAAACACTTTTCAAATAACCCTGTATGCTTTCCAGAAATTCTACATCATTTCTGATCAACAATATGTTAACAACATATACTCATCAAAAATTCTATAGTGCTCCCACTCACTTCTTTGGAAATACAAGTTTCTCATAAACTTTGTATAAACCCAAAATATTTGATAATCTCATCAAAGCGTACATTCCAACTCCGAGATGCTTACTCCAGTCCTTAGAAGGATTGCTGGAGCTTTGCATACTTGCTAGCATCTTTCAGGATTGACAAAACCTTCTGGTTGTATCACATACAACCTTTCCTCAAGAAAATCGTCGAGGAAACAATGTTTTGACATCCTATCTGCAAGATTTCATAAATAATGCAGTAACTGCTAATATAATTCCAACAGACTCTTAGCATCGCTACGGGTGAGAAAATCTCATCGTAGTCAACTCCTTGAAGTTGTCGAAAAACATCTTAACGACAAGTCGAGCTTTCTTAATGGTGACACTTACTATCATTGTCCGTCTTCCTTTTAAAATCCATCTGCACCCAACAGCCTTACGACCATCAAGTAGTTCTTCCAAAGTCTATACTTTGCTTTTATACATGGATCCTCTCTCGGATTTTATGGCCTCGAGCCATTCATCGGAATCTGGGCCCACCATCATTTCTCCGTAGCTCGTAGGTTCATTGTTGTCTAGCAACATGACTTCCAAGACAGGATTACGTACCACTCTGAAGTAGTACGCATCCTTGTCGTCCTACGAGGTTTGGTAGTGACTTGATCCGAAGTTTCATGATCACTATCATAAGCTTCCACTTCAATTGGTGTAGGTGCCACAGGAACAACTTCTTGTGCCCTGCTACACACTAGTTGAAGTGACGGTTCAATAACCTCATCAAGTCTCCACCATCCCCCCACTCAATTCTTTCGAGAGAAACTTTTCCTCGAGAAAGGACCCGTTTCTAGAAACAATCTCTTTTGCTTCCAGATCTGAAATAGGAGGTATACCCAACTGTTTTGGGTATTCTATGAAGATGCATTTATCCGTTTTGGGTTCGAGCTTATCAGCCTGAAACTTTTCCACATAAGCGTCGCAGCCCCAAACTTTTAAGAAACGACAGCTTAGGTTTCTCTAAACCATAGTTCATACGGCGTCGTCTCAACGGAATTGTGTGGTGCCCTATTTAAAGTGAATGTGGTTGTCTCTAATGCCTAGCCCATAAACGATAGTGGTAATTCGATAAGAGACATCATGGTATGCACCATATCCAATAGGGTGCAGTTATGATGTTCGGACACACCATCACACTATGGTGTTCCAGGCGGTATTAATTGTGAAACAATTTCCACAATGTCTTAATTGTGTGCCAAACTCGTAACTCAGATATTCATCTCTATGATCATATCACAGACATTTTGTCACGACGATCTTCAACTTCACTCTGAAATTACTTGAACCTTTTAATAATTCAGACTTGTATTTCATCAAGTAAATATACTTAGCATTTACTCAAATCATCTATGAAGTAAGAACATAATGATATCCACTGCGTGCCTCAGCACTCATTGGATTGCACACATCAAAATGTATTACTTCCAACAAGTCGCTTTCTTGTTCCATCTTACTGAAAACAAGGCCTTTCAGTCATCTTGCCCATGTGGTATGATTTGCATGTCTCAAGTGATTCAAAATCAAGTGAGTCCAAACGATCCATCTGTATGAACTTTCTTCATTCATATATACTAATAGACATGGTTCGCATGTCTCAATCTTTTCAAAAACGAGTGAGTCCAAAGATCCATCAACATGGAGCTTCTTCATGCGTTTTATACCAATATGACTCAAGTGGCAGTGCCACAAGTATGTGGTACTATCATTACTATCTTATATCTTTTGGCATGAACATGTGTATCACTACGATCGAGATTCAATAAACCATTCATTTTAGGTGCAAGACCATTGAAGGTATTATTCAAATAGACAGAGTAACCATTATTCTCCTTAAATGAATAACCGTATTGCGATAAACATAATCCAATCATGTCTATGCTCAACGCAAACACCAAAAAACAATTATTTAGGTTTAACACCAATATCGACGGTAGAGGGAGCATGCGATGCTTGATCACATCAACCTTGGAAACACTTCCAACACATATCGTCATCTCACCTTTAGCTAGTCTCCGTTTATTCCGTAGCCTTTTATTTCGAGTTACCAACACTTAGCAACCGAACCGGTATCTAATACCCTGGTGCTACTAGGAGTACTAGTAAGTACACATTAATATAATGTATATCCAATATACTTCTGTCGACCTTGCCTGCCTTCTCATCTACCAAGTATCTAGGGTAGTTCTACTTCAGTGACCGTTCCCCTCATTACAGAAGCACTTAGTCTCGGGTTTTGGTTCAACCTTGGGTTTCTTCACTAGAGCAGCAACTGATTTGCCATTTCATGAAGTATCCCTTCTTTCCCTTGCCCTTCTTGAAACTAGTGGTTTTACTAACCATCAACAATTGATGCTCCTACTTGATTTCTACTTTCGCGGTGTCAAACATCGCGAGTTGCTCAAGGATCATCATGTCTGTCCCTGATATGTTATAGTTCATCACGAAGCTCTAATAGCTTGGTGGCAGTGACTATGGAGAACCATCACTATCTCATCTGGAAGATTAACTCCCACTCGATTCAAGCGATTGTAGTACTCAGACAATCTGAGCACATGCTCAACGATTGAGCTTTACACCCTTAGTTTGCAGGCTTAAGAAACTTGTCAGAGGTCTCATACCTCTTTACGTGGGCACTAGTCTGAAATCCCAATTTCAGTCTTTGGAACATCTCATATGTTCTGCGACGATTCAAAAATGTCTTTGGCGCCTCAATTCTAAACCGTTAGCATTACGCACTGAACTATCACGTAGTCATCAAAACGTGTATGTCAGATGTTCGCAACATCCACAGACGACGCTTGAGGTTCAGCACACCGAGCGGTGCATTAAGGACATAAGCCTTATGCGCAGCAATGAGGATAATCCTCAGTTTACGGACCCAGTCCGCGTAATTTCTACTATCAACTTTCAACTAAATTTTCTCTAGGAACATATCTTAAACAGTAGAACCAAAGCGCAAGCTATGACATAATTTGCAAAGACCTTTTGTCTATGTTCATGATAATTAAGTTCATCTGATTATTTAATGAACTCCCACTTAGATAGACATCCCTCTAGTCATCTAAGTGATACATGATCCGAGTCAACTAGGCCATGTCCGATCATCACGTGAGACGGACTAGTCATCATCGGTGAACATCTTCATGTTGATCGTATCTACTATACGACTCATGTTCGACCTTTCGGTCTCTTGTGTTCCGAGGCCATGTCTGTACATGCTAGGCTCGTCAAGTCAACCTAAGTGTTTCGCATGTGTAAATCTGGCTTACACCCGTTGTATGCGAACGTTAGAATCTATCACACCCGATCATCACGTGGTGCTTCGAAACAACGAACCTTCGCAATGGTGCACAGTTAGGGGGAACACATCTCTTGAAATTTTAGTGAGGGATCATCTTGTTTATGCTAACGTCGTTCTAAGAAAATAAGATGTAAACATGACCAACATCACATGCAAATCATAAAGTGACATGATATGGCCAGTATCATCTTGCGCCTTTTGATCTCCATCTTCGAGGCGCGGCATGATCACCTTCGTCACCGGCATGACACCATGATCTCCATCATCGTGTCTTCATGAAGTTGTCTCGCCCACTATTACTTCTACTACTATGGCTAACGGTTAGCAATAAAGTAAAGTAATTACATGGCTTTTTCATTGACACGCAGGTCATACAATAAATTAAGACAACTCCTATGGCTCCTGTCGGTTGTCATAATCATCGACATACAAGTCGTGATTCCTATTACAAGAACATGATCAATCTCATACATCACATATATATAATTCATCACATCCTTTTGGCCATATCACATCACATAGCATACCCTGCAAAAACAAGTTAGACGTCCTCTAATTGTTGTTGCATGTTTTACGTGGCTGCTATGGGTTTCTAGCAAGAACGTTTCTTACCTACGCAAAAGCCACAATGGTGATATGCCAATTGCTATTTACCCTTCATAAGGACCCTCTTCATCGAATCCGATCCGACTAAAGTGGGAGAGACAGACACACGCTAGCCACCTTATGCATCAAGTGCATATCTGTCGGTGGAACCTGTCTCACGTAAGAGTACGTGTAAGGTCGGTCCGGGCCGCTTCATCCCACAATGCCGCCGAATCAAGATAAGACTAGTAATGGTAAGCAAATTGAACAAATCATCGCCCACAACTACTTTGTGTTCTACTCGTGCATAGAATCTACGCATAGACCTAGCTCATGATGCCACTGTTGGGGAACGTAGCAATAATTCAAAATTTTCCTACGTGTCACCAAGATCAATCTAGGAGATGCTAGCAACGAGAAAGAGGGAGTGCATCTTCATACCCTTGAAGATCGCTAAGCGGAAGCGTTACAAGAACGCGGTTGATGGAGTCGTACTCGCGGCGATTCAAATCGCGGAAGATCCGATCTAGCGCCGAACGGACGGCGCCTCCGCGTTCAACACACGTACAGCCCGGGGACGTCTCCTCCTTCTTGATCCAGCAAGGGGAGAGGAGAAGTTGAGGGAGAACTCCAGCAGCACGACGGCGTGGTGGCGATGGAGCTCGTGATTCTCCGGCAGAGCTTCGCTAAGCACTACGGAGGAGGAGGAGTTGGAGGAGGAGAGGGTTTGCGCCAGGCAAGGGGTGCGGCTGCCCTCCCACCCCCTCACTATATATAGGGGGAAGGGGAGAGGGGGCCGGCCCCTCTAGATGGATCTAGAGGAGGAGGCGGCGGCCAGGGGAAACCCTAGATGGGTTTGGGCGCCCCCACCCCCTAGGAAACTTGCCCCCCAAGCCGGGAGGGGCGGCTGCCCTAGGGGTGGCGCCCCCACCTCTCCTGGTTACGTGAGAGGGGTTGGGAGGGGCGCACAGCCCCTTAGTGGGCTGGTTTGCCCCTTCCCCTTGGCCCATAAGGCCCCCCAATGCTTGCCAGGGCCTCCGATACCCCTTCCGGACATGCTGGCCATAGCATGGTACCCCCGGAACAATTGCGGACTCCAATACCCTTCGTCCAATATACCGATCTTCACCTCCGGACCATTCCGGAGCTCCTCGTCATGTCCGGGATCTCATCCGGGACTCCGAACAACCTTCGGTAACCACATACTATTTCCCATAACAACTCTAGCGTCACCGAACCTTAAGTGTGTAGACCCTACGGGTTCGGAACCAGGCAGACATGACTGAGACGTTCTCCGGCCAATAACCAACAGCGGGATCTGGATACCCATGTTGGCTCCCAGATGTTCCACGATGATCTCATCGGATGAACCACGATGTCGGGGATTCAATCAATCCCGTATACAATTCCCTTTGTCCATCGGTATGTTACTTGCCCGAGATTCGATCGTCGGTATCCCAATACCTCGTTCAATCTCATTACCGGCAAGTCTCTTTACTCATTCCGTAACGCATGATCCCGTGGCTAACTCCTTAGTCACATTGAGCTTATTATGATGATGCATTACCGAGTGGGCCCAGAGATACCTCTCCGTCATACGGAGTGACAAATCCCAGTCTCGATTCGTGCCAACCCAACAGACACTTTCGGAGATACCTGTAATGCACCTTTATAGCCACCCAGTTACGTTGTGACGTTTGGTACACCCAAAGCATTCCTACGGTATCCGGGAGTTGCACAATCTCATGGTCTAAGGAAATGATACTTGACATTAGAAAAGCTCTTAGCAAACGAACTACACGATCTTGTGCTATGCTTAGGATTGGGTCTTGTCCATCACATCATTCTCCTAATGATGTGATCCCGTTATCAATGACATCCAATGTCCATGGTCAGGAAACCATAACCATCTATTGATCAACGAGCTAGTCAACTAGAGGCTTACTAGGGACATGTTGTGGTCTATGTAATCACACATGTATTACGGTTTCCAGTTAATACAATTATAGCATGAACAATAGACAATTATCATGAACAAGGAAATACAATAATAACCATTTTATTATTGCCTCTAGGGCATATTTCCAACATGTTTCACACACATACCCCGGCATAACCTGCCAGGGGCTCGGTATGGGAACAAATGAGTTGCCGACAAAGTCCGAATAGCTTTATAGCGTACTTCGGCGTCGCCAGTTTGGCCTTATATGCGTCAGCTCCGAATCATGTCTTGGGTTAATGGTTGGGTTGCCCGGCTCCTGTGCTTGCTACCTTACGTTCCACTCTATCGGCTAGGGTAGTAAAGGGAGAACTACTGCGATTGTGCTTCCGGTTCATCTGGTCAAGCACCTCAGTAGAGAAAGCTGAAAACCGACTGTCATGATGCTGCGAGAGCTGGTCAACCACTCGATGACTTATCGGGATCTTTCGCGATTCCCTCCGTATTATATGAAGGACCTTTTTCTTCAGGTCATATATGTAACTCACCATATTGGAATAAGTCGTACACATACCAGGGGCTATATCGTAGTCCCCCCTATAAAACTCCTATGGCTAAGTGAAAGTGTTAATGCCCTATAGTCCGATTGCCTCGTTCACCGCATTGACACCTCCTTCACGGACCAAGACGTTGGGTCAAGAGTGCTTAGATGCTTTTCCGAACACCCCTGTATTTCCTACGAGGGGGCTGAAGCCGACGACTGGAAAACTTTCAGATCATATACAAACGGCCGCACAGGAGGAACAAAAGCCTTTTAGGCAAAACTAAAATATATACTGATTATAAAAATTGTCTTTTACAATTCGGATACACTTCACTCGAATATTATGTCTTTCGAACATGGACCCTCTATCAAGCGGGTAGCCTCTAAGACGTCCTCAAAATAATGCTCTGGTGCGTGATGGTCCTTGCCCTCGGGTGGACCCTTCGCCGCAACATCGATGGCCTTCATCTTCCCCCAGTATGTCTTGACACGGGCAAAGGCCATCCGTGCACCTTCAATGCACGCCGACCGCTTAACAATGTCGATACGTGGCACCGCATCAGCAAGCCGCTGCACCAAGCCGAAGTAGCTATTCGGAATAGGCTCAGTCGGCCACAGCTGGATTATGACGTTCTTCATGGCAGCGCCGGATATCCTATGAAGCTCGGCCCATTGGGACATCTGTTCATTCAGCAGCAGAGGGCGTTTTGATGCACCAAACTGTGACCAGAAAAGCTTCTCAGTTGCATATCCCTCTTGCGCTCGGTAAAACTACGCCGCATCGGAAGAACTCTTCAGCAAGTCCAAAAACACGTCTGGAGAGCTCCACACTTGGTTAAGCTGAGCATAATTCGGATCGCCGAACTTAGTCTGTAATAAAAAGGGCTTACCAGCCGCAATCTCCCCAGCTTGCTGGATCTCCTCACGGGCCGCTCTAGATTCGGACCACGCTTCTTTCGCCTCTCGCAAGGCCTTGTCAAGATTAGCCGTCTTGGCTTTATTCTCCTTCTTGAGGAATTCACAGCGGCCAGCAGCATTTTTTAGTTCGAGTGCCATCGTGGATATTTTCTCCTCGTCTTGGTGCCGAGCAGCCTGTTCGGCCTTTAACTCGGCCGATGCCTTTTTGGTAGCCGCATTACTAAATCAGGCCTGCTCCTTGGCCTAGACTAGCTCCGCCCGAAGAATCTCAACGGCAGCGGCACCATCTGCAGCCATGCATATACCAGTATGCAATTTTCAGCATCATGCTTATATTATAAACACGTATGTGTAATGACTGCTCCGAATACATACCTTGTGACTCGTCAAGACGCCTATTGATTAACGCAATATCATCCCCTGCCACATCAAGCTTCCGCTGCAGCTCGGCAACTTCTGTAATCCGGGCATTCGTCAGGGGCGACGCAGCCTGTGTTCCAATTAGCCAGATTATTCCCTGAGCATATCTTTTTTATCCTCTGATCGCCTCCCATGGGAAGCCAACCCGAGTCTCAGGGGCTACTACCTATACACAGGTGCATGTTGCAAATAAAATATAGTTGAAAATATTACATCACAAACCTCGAAGCCTCTTAGTAGGCTCATGAAGGCTTCATTCAATCCGCTCTTCGCAGACAGAATCCTCTCAACCATCGTATCCATCAAGGTACGTTGTTCCTCCGAGACAGATGCCTTTCGCAGCATATCCCTCAACATATCCGGCGCCGCTGGGTCTCCGGAAGCCGCTGTAGGAGCACGACCATCCTTTGAAGGAACTTGTTCACTTGTCTCCAGAATCACCGCTGGCTGAAAACCGGATAGTCCGGGGCCTTCATTGTTGGCCCCCGAATCCCGGATGATCGGAGGCTCACCTTCGGATACTGCCTCCTTCGTCCCCCGCGCCGCTTGTCGATCAAGAAAAACCCTCCAAGACGACACTTCGGAGTCGTCCACCTTATTGGGCGAGGAGGCCGGGGGAGGCGTCTCGCTTTCCATCATCTCTGGGAGAAGATCTCCCGAAGAAGAGGATCGCTCAGGAACACTCTGCGCCGAACTGTTAAGACATACAAGAATATTACGTGTTGCTTCGATAACAGGAAAGGAACGGGATGTGATTAAAGCACCCCGGATTTACTTACGATTTGGTCGAAGGCTGGTCCTCACGACGGAGCTGTTCAACGGCGTCGCCTTCCAATCCCGAGCCGCCCAACGAAGGCATCTTGCCCCTCTTGGGAGACGGTTCTTCCCAACCTTCGGAGGCGGCCCTTTTCTTCCTATATGAAGAAGGGATGCTTGCTTCTCCTTCGCCTGTGTCTTCGGGCGAAGAAATGTCGATTTCCCCGGACTCGGTGTCTAATGTGCCTCCAGAACGAAGGCCATCCCGGGTCTTCCGACTCTCCACCTTGCCCTCCTCCACCGGCGCCTGATACAATGTCGGTGCCAGCATCCTTGTTAGCACGGGGTCCATTGAGTCTTCAGGAAGAGGGGCCAGACACCTAATCCGTTCCGCTTTCTTTATCCAGCCCTGGAAAGAGATGGTTTGCTCAGTGTCTTGCCACAGGATACCTGATTATGAGGTGTTCGGCGGACGGGTACTTACCGTGGTGTCCGGATGGTTACAGTCAAGGTCGATGTCTTCGGTAGTATCCGGCCACTGCTTTCGCTTTCTGAAAAATAATTTCCACATCCCTTTGTGCGTAGTGCCGAAGAAGTCTTGAAGTGTCCGCGGCCCTTCGGGATTAAACTCCCACAGGCGGAGAGGTCGCCTCTGGCACGGCAAGGTCCGACGAACTAGCATTACTTGAATAACGTTGATGAGATCAATGTCCCTCTCGAGGAGGCTCCTGATGCGGCTCTGAAAAGTCTGTACCTCATCAATTGATCCCCAGTCCAACCCCCTATTAATCCATGATGAGAGCTGGATTGGAGGGCTGGGTCGAAACGCAGGCGCAGCCGCCCACTTGGAGCCACGGGGCTCCGTGATGTAGAACCACTCCCGTTGCCATAAGTCAGAGGACTCGGTGAAGGATCCTTTTAGCCAAAGAGCGCTATTAAGCTTGCTCACGGTGGCGCCACCACACTCCGCCTGCTTCCCCCCAATCGTCCACGGCTTTACGTGGAAGGTCTTGAGCCACAAGCCGAAGTGTGGAGGGACTCGAAGGAAGGCCTCGCACGTGATGATAAACGCCGAGATAAGCAGAACAGAGTTCGGGGCCAGATCATGAAAATCCAGCCCATAGTCGAACATGAGCCCTCGAACAAAGGGATTAAGGGCAAAGCTTAACCCTCGGAGGAAGTGGGAGATGAACACGACCCTCTCGCTGGATCGGGGGGTAGGGATAACCTGCCCTTCGGCAGGGAGCCGATGGAGGATTTCTGCAGTCAGATATCTCGCCGCCCTAAGCTTCGCAATGTCCTCCTCTGTAACAGAAGAAGCCACCCACCTACCGGGAAGGCTAGATCCGGACATGACTAAGGCTTGTGGTGGTCGAAACTTGGGTTTTAGAACACGAGATAGCAAGGGCTGAGGAAGAAGCAAACGTGGATGAGAAAAAGGACGGGTGTGCACTTCTTTATAAAGGCCGTGAGTATCTAAACGTCTACTCCTGGGCCTTAAAACTTGCCTGTTTCCAAGGAGTTGTACCACAGAGACGGTTGGGTTACCCGCGTCTGTGTTGATGAGAATCCCTTAATAAGGGGGACACGATCTCGACTTGGATAAGACGTGCCAATAAAGCCGCGCCTCGAAACCCGGGGCTGCAGGCTAAAAACGGTTCGAAATTACGACTGGGCAAACGAAATATCATGTTACAAAAAGTTGTCAGCGGATTGGACTCGTGGAATATTATATTCTCTCTGCGATTGTGTGTGGTGTGTATGTTACAGGTCAGGACACGTTCAAAACGTCCGAAGACTATCTTGGAGTTCGGAAGGAGGAACCCGCCTTACAATGCCGAAAACAGATCTACGCGCCGGATACCTTGTCATTGAAGCCAGGTTCAGGGGCTACTGAGGGAGTCCTGGACTAAGGGGTCCTCGGGCGTCCGGCCTGTTAGCCATGGGTCGGACTGATGGGCTGTGAAGATACGAAGACCGAAGACTGCACCCGTGTCCGGATGGGACTCTCCTTGGCGTGGTAGGCAAACTTGGCAACCAAATATGTAGATTCTCTTCTTTGTAACCGACCTGGTGTAACCCTAGATCCTCCCGGTGTCTATATAAACCGGAGGACTTAGTCCGGAGAGGATATACACACTACCATAGTCATACAGGCTAGGCCTCTAGGGTTTTAGCCATTACGATCTCGTGGTAGATCAACTCTTGTAATACTCATATTCATCAAGATCAATCAAGCAGGAAGTAGGGTATTACCTCCATAGAGAGGGCCCGAACCTGGGTAAAACATCGTGTCCCCTGTCTCCTGTTACCATCGACCTTAGACGCACAGTTCGGGACCCCCTAGCCGAGATCCGCCGGTTTTGACACCGACAGTGAGGCCATCAGGCGACTGGCACGGCTGGGCAGGTGCGTGCCCCACGAGTTTCCGGAGGGTTGAACATTATATTTCAACACTCCCCTTCATGTGTAGGTTCTCTTAGTCCTTAGGCGTGGCAACGGTGTAGGTCAATTTTTTTTTTTTAATACAGTGTCGACAGGTTCTTGAACTCGAGACTTCTTAACGACGATATCATATTGAATTCATGATCTAGCCCATGTACAGAGTCACAAGGGGACATACATATGTACACCCATACCAGTAAACCTGGCTCCGCAACTGCTCCGACCAATTCATCCAAAAGTTTAAACTGTAGGAGAAGGCTGGACAATATACTTCAACAGACCTCAGATGCATGCATAAAAAATTCAAACTTAAATCTGTTTCTTGACGTGCATCAACACCGATGTGAGTGACATCACTAACTCGCCTCACCTTGCGGGATAACTGAAAGGAAAACAAAGATGTTGAGAGGAGAGCGAACAGAAGTGACTACTTTTGAAGAATTGCATTCCAGGAGCAGCAAAAATTGTAGATTAATCAAGTCCCTCATTGACTTTGTCTGCTCTTGTCTTTAGTAACAGTAGCTCATTGTCTATGTTAAGTTCTCCGTGACTCTGAATACAAAAGCACTATGGAGTATGGAGGGACTGAAAAATCAGTTGGCACAATCTTCTATAGTTTTCCTACTTGCTCCATTGACAAAGATAGGTAGTATTTGTCCAACACTTCACATGCTTGAACGGTCTCCATCTCCATGGCCGGATGGTTAAGCATGGGGAGCATGGCACGACTGGAGAAGCTGCCCTTGGGAGCGCGACACGGCGAGGGATTCGTTTCACCAACTATATGGCTGGATGCGCCCATTCCTTTTTCCCAATATAGACAAAATGTATTGTTGAGACGTCTCAAGCCATGTTGCTAGCATCGAGCCTAGCTAGGTCACTCGTTTTCCAGTTCTTTTCTAGGGTAGGTCAATCAACTTGTGTGACACTGTTCAATAGGCCACTTCGAAAGGGCACAATAATGCATATGGGAATTCGATCTATCAGTGTGTAGGCTCTCGTGACTGAGCCACCGTGTCGTGAAAAGGCCTACCATGCACCTGTTGTATCATCAGCTGAAGTTGGGGGTACCCCACCGAAAACAAATAATGAGTCCCGAGGTCACATCTCTTTCCGAAAAAATAATTAGTACTTCCTCCGTTCACAATTGTAAGATGATTTGAATATTTTAATATGAACTACATACAGACTGAAATGAGTAAACACACACATTAAAACCTGTCTATACACATCCTATTCAAAAAAGTTAGAACATCTTATATTTGTAAATGGAGGGAGTACTTACCTAACAATATTTAAAAACATTCTCGCATGTAAATAGCTCAATATTGTTTTTCGGATTTCGAGCTTCATCAAAATTTCATCTGATTTGCGGTGTAACAAAGCAGAGACATTTTTCACAACCTAAATATGCTATTATGGCTTCCAAAATAATGTCGTGGAATACAAAACAACAAAAAAGTTCACAAAAAAATGATGATACAAGACTCAGTCTACTGTCTATACACCAGTTGTTGTTTTTTCCTTCTAGATGTCCTCGACATTTTAAACTCAAAATATGAATTTGCTAGAAAAAGGGATCGTATTATCCCTAGAGCTGCAAATCCTCATTTGGCCTTCGGCGTCTATCCAGAACCCGTACCGCATTTTTTGTCGCCGTAGACAAGACACGAGTTTTGACCGGTGAGACATAGGTTGTTTAAAAAAAATGATATATGTGCAATGGTTTCGTTGGTAGAAAAAAATCGTGTGTGTTATCAATACAAGAAAGAAGTCATATGTATCATAAGTTTATCTTGGTCTCTCAACTATTTACCAATTTTAATTTTGACCATTAACTTTCAATAGCATGTTGATTTGGTCCCTCACACTACTCAAAACATTTTGCCTGATGATGGTGGTTTTGCAGGTATGGCAACCCAGTCAAGACAAAATAGAACATGAATAAAATAATTTTGAAGAACCTAGAAGGCTCAAAAGTATAATAAGGTATTAAATAGAATTACTTAATTATAAAATGGAAAATAGAAGATAAAAAGTAGATTATTCTAGCCATCAAAAGTTTCTTTTCCATTTTCCTAAATTCTTCAATTTCAAATAATTATAGATTTTCCATTAATGCACCTTCATGTTATTTGTTTTCAGAAGTCCCTGACTTTCAATAACGTTTCGCTACTTCATTTTGAACATCTTATAATATTTCATTTTTTGGTTTGCTGGACTGCATAAAAATGGTAGCCATGTCCAATACCTCATCTGCCCATCCACATCTATCCCAAACCCATACTGCATTTGTCGACATAGACAAGACATGAGTTTTTTTAAGCTGGTGAGAAATAGGCTATTTAAAAAAGTAATAAAATGATATATTTGCAATGGCTTTGTTGGCAGGGAAAAAAGTGTGTGTTCTCAATAGAAGAAATAGTACATGTGTGATAAAGTTTATTTTGGTCTCTAAACTTTTTTCATATGCCAATTTTAATTTTTACCATTAACTTTCAAATAGCAGATGGATTTAGTCCCCATACTCTAAAAGTATTTTGACGGATGATGTAGTGGCGGTTTTGAGGATATGGCAACCCAGTCAAGACAAAAAGAACAATCAAATCATTGAAGTAAGAAAATGGAGGAATAAAACAGTTTTGAAGAACCTAGATGGCTAAAAAGTACTCCCTCCTTCCCAAAATCTTAGGCGCTTAACCTTTTTTTATAAAATCCCACAATATTAGGTGCATAAGCCTCCCAACCCGTGTTTTTCTCACGTACAGGTAGTTTCCGCTAACTATCGCTAGCACTAGATCGGTCCTATTCTCTCACGCCCGTTTGCTATTTTCCTGGATCGTTCAATCACTTCTGTTAGAGGAGATCGTTTAGTCGTACGCTAATTTTCATCCAAAAGTTTTTTTGTTGCGTTCCAATCAGTGAGCTTTATTCAACGAACGAACTCCTGGCATCATCAGCTAACAAGCCGGTGAGCAGGAAGAAGGTCTTGAGCCAGTCCAACTTTCGGTAACCGTCAGAGTGCATGCATGTTTTGCACAAAGACGGGCCGGTACATTGGCTGCTCAGGTTACATGTTGAATATCAAAGGAAGAAAAAGAGGAAGCTAGCTCTTTAATTTCTACTAATACTGGTGCCACCACAGAGAAGCTATAGTGGCGAGTTTTCCAGAGATTGACGATCTCCAGGCAATCTGTTTCCATGATCACATGTGAGAAGCCACGTAGATTTGCAAAGATTACCCCATCTCGCAGTGCCAAAGTCTCACCAATGAACAGATCGGAGACCCCGAAGTGAGGTTTACTCCAAGCACCAAGTAACGCACTGCTGGAGCATGCAACTCCGCCCGCACCAACCTTGTCAGAATCCATGCCCAAAGCCGCATCCATGTTGATCTTAACAACTCCTACATCAGGCGGTACCCAGCCATGTCCAGGAAGAATGGAAGCATGAGACTCGGGTATATCAAGCAATGTCATATCCTCCCTGATGCGCTTGACAGAAGTGAATGGGTCGAGCTGCTCGTCATCATGAGTAACCCTGTTTCTTGAGTGC
This sequence comes from Aegilops tauschii subsp. strangulata, assembly GCF_002575655.3. NCBI lineage: Eukaryota > Viridiplantae > Streptophyta > Magnoliopsida > Poales > Poaceae > Aegilops > Aegilops tauschii. The sequence goes on from NC_053035.3 coordinate 60,610,290, forward strand.
CAGATAGACCACATGACCGAGATCATCACATCCCTCACATTGTCAGAGAATTGCCCGTCACATAGAATATCACGAGACCATGTATTTGGGTGCAAGCGAGGTCTTCGGATGCCAAACAGCGCATGCGCTTGTTCCCAAAACAACTTGGCATGAGATCAATGCACTAGTGCGTGCATCAGATCCTCATCCGTCGCAAGACATATATTGCATCTACTGATGACTGTGATATGACGACACCGAAGGGGTGCACTCATCTGGTAGTATACCACGGACAACCCGCCACCAGAATACATGCACCTTCGTCAAAACCTTGAGCTTCCATAGTAGCTTCCACATCTGTTCATCGGTCTGTGAGGTATTGGTCACCGTCCCTTCCTCTAGAGCAGCACGCTCTTTTCGAGTCACGAGAGCATGGTACGGAGATTTAACAGAGTAGATACCACTTCTTTCATGGGCCCAAGCAAGAAAATCATCACCACCACCATAGCGCAAAGGGATGTTCAGGATAGCTTCGGCTTCAGGTGAGATAAAAAAGTTTCGGACCAACTCTTGCCGCCATGTCCAGTTTTTTGAGTCAATGAGTTAATCAACAGTGCCAAGTGTTATACCCCCAGGTATGACCGAAGGGGACAAAGTCGATATACCCGGGATCCAACGATCCTCCCATATAGATATGGTAGCTCCATCACCCACTCTTTTGATCAAACCTACTGTGAGTGCTTCCCTACCGCCACAATGGCTCGCCAAATCGCAGAAGCAGATTGTGGAACGGAAGCTTCCATAAACTCACAATCGGGAAAGTAGCACCCCTTCATGACCCTTGCACATAGAGAATTGAGATTTGTACTAAATCTCCATCCATTTTTGCCTAGTAGCGCCAAATTGAACAATTCCAGATCACGAAAACCCATGCCACCTCGGGCTTTTGGAGATGCAAGTTTGTCCCATGCCACCCAATGCAATGAGCTGCGATCAAGGGAACCACTCCACCAAAACTTTGTCATACTAGATGTAAGGCTTTTGCACACCTTTTTTGTTAGTATGAAGCAACTCATACTGAACGTTGGAATGGCTTGAACGATTGACTTAATAAGTGCCTCTCTTCCGGCGCAAGCCAGAAGTCTTGCAGCCCAACCGTTCATATAACTCCGTGATCTCTCACCAATATGATCAAAAGTGTCACTAGTAATCCTTCCAACCGCAGTTGGTAATCCCAAGTATTTACCACTGAACGCCTCAACCATAATACCCAGGACTATCTTCAAAGCTTGTCGTCTAGCGGTGGGAGTATTGGGCGAAAAGAATACAACACTCTTGTCTTTGTTCACAGACTGACCGGAGCATAGGGCGTATATATGCAGAATCTCATCCAGTCTGTGTGCATTTTCCTCTGTTGCACTAATGAAGATAAGACAATCATCGGCAAATAACAAGTGACTCACCCACGGTGCTCGAAAGGACACTCTTATGCCTCTGTCAACATTAGGACCAAAATAGTAGTTGAGTAGAGAAGTAAGTGGCCTTCCGCACATAAGAGAAAAAGGAAATGTGAAACAGGGTCCCCTTGTTGCAATCCACATGACGGTGTAAAATATGGTTGTAGTTCACCATTCACTCTCACCGAGAACCTGACCGAAGTTACACATCGCATGATCAAGTTCACAAAATTACTGCTAAAACCAAGCTTGAGCATGATTGCCTCCAAGTAAAGCCATTCAACACGGTCATAGGCCTTCATCATGTCCAACTTGATAGCACATGTATAATTCCTTCCTTTCATCTGCCTTCTCATAGTATGGACACTTTCGAAGGCGACCACCACATTATCAGTAATCAAGCGGCCGGGAACAAATGCACTCTGTTCCTCTCCCACAACTGCATCCATAACCTCTTTCAAACGGTTAGTAATCATCTTAGCCCCAATCTTGTAGGGCGCTGGACACAAAGAGATGGGTCGGTATTGAGTTATAGACTGTGGATTTTTCAAGTTAGGGATAAGAGTAATCGATGTATCATTAAAGCCCACCGGTAAGTCACCACCATTCAAAAAACCAAGGATAGCCAACACCAAGTCACAAGGTTCTAGTGCCTTTGAAAGAAACCTGCAGTAAACCCATCGACGCCCGGAGCTTTGGAAGGTGACATCTGGAATAGTGCAGTACGAACCTCCTCTGGCTAGAAGGGTTTATTCAGGAATACATTCATGTTCCCATTAACACGCTCCGGAACAAACTGAAGCAGCTCGCTCATATCATTAAAACCTTGAGAAGTATATAAATTCTGATAGAACGTCTACACCTCCGCCTTATCTTCAGCTTCAGACTGACAGAAAGACCCATCTGAACGTCGAAGATTGGCAATCTGATTCAACCGCTTCCGTTGCGCTGCTTGTGCATGATAATACGTTGTGTTCCGATCGCCTTTCCGAAGCCAAGGTACGCGAGAGCGCTACCTGATCCATATTTCCTCTTTCCGTAATGCTTCACGCAGTTTCAGCACAGTGGCCTTCTCCTCATCGGATGGTCCTCTGCCGATTGACTGCTGTCTCAAAAGCTCCAGCTTTTTCTGCAGCTTCTTTACTTTCTTGGCTAGACAACCAAACTCACGAGCACCCCAATTCCCCAGCTTGCTCTGAAGCTGAGTTAAAGTGGCTTGAATACTTGCAAGTCCCTGTCCAGTACAGTTTCTACGCCACGCCTCCGCGACAAACTTATCATATTCCACATGGAACTGCCAAACATCCTCATACCGAAAGGGTTTCGGTCCCCTTTTATATTGCACATCTTGAGTCTGAACCGAGACCAAACAGTGGTCTGATTCCACCACGCTGATGTGAAGAACTCGTACATGGTCGAACATTTGTAAGAACGCTTTATTCGCCAGTCCTCTGTCAAGAAGGGCTTTGACATTCATATTGCCCGCCTTCCTGTTATCCCATGTATAAGGTAACCCCGTATAACCAAGATCTTGCAAGGAGCAGTCCTCCAAAGTTTCCCTAAACGCACGCATCTGCCATTCCAGTCTTGCAGCCCGACTGAAATGCTCCGTGCCATATAAGGTCTCATTAAAATCTCCTAGGCACAACCATGCTTTAGGCGCTTAGAAAATGGGAAGGAGGGAGTATAATACAATATTAAATATAGCTGCTTAATTTATGACATAAAAAATAGAAGATTAAAAAAGTATTCTGACCAAAAGGAGAATTATGAAAAGTAATTAATTTTGTTCAAAGGCATTTCAAACGTTTATTTCCCATTTTCCAAAATTCTTCAATTTCAAACAATTGTAGTATTTTCCATTGATGCACCTTCATGTTATTTCTTTTCAAAAGTCCCTGATTTTCAAATAACATTTCAGTTTTTTATTGAGTCTTTTGCTACTTCATTTTGAACATTTTATGCAATTCCACTTTTTAGTTCGCTGGACTGCCATTAAAATCGGAGCCATATCTGAGACCTCATATGGCCTTCCACATCTATCCAAAATCCTTACCGCATTTGTCGCCATAGACAAGACATGGATTTTTTAGGCCAGTGAGAGATAGGTTTTACTCACAGAAATGATATATGTGTGATGGTTTCTTTGGTAGGAAAATATTGTGTGTGATGTCAATAAAAGGAAAAAAGTCATATGTGTGATCAGTTTTATTTGGTCTGTCAACAATTTACCAATTTTATTTCTTGTATCATACTTTTTATTTGGTCTCTCAAGTAATTGCCAATTTTAATTATTATCATTAACTTTAAATAGCAAGTGGACTTGGTCCCTCACACTACTCAAAACATTTTGCCTGATGATGTGGTGGTTGTTTTGAAAGTATGGCAACCCAATCATGACAAAAAGAAACAACCAAATCATCAAAAGAAGAAAATGCAGGAATAAAATGATTTTGAAGAACCTAAAATTTATAATACATATACAGTAATAAATAAAATTCTTTACTTCATAAAACGAAAAAAGAGAACATAAAAATATAAGTTTTGACAAAAAGTATAGAATTCCAAAAAATATCTAAAATTGTTGAACAACATTTCAAAAATTCATTTTCATTTTCCTAGATTATTCAATTTCAAAAATAATATTATAGAACTTTTATTAATCTACCTTCATATTGTTCGTTTTCAAAAGTTGCTGATTTTCATAGAATTTCAGTTTTTTTTTCATTAATTGATTTTTTTGCTAATCTGTTTTGGACAGTGTACTTTTGAGTTTGCCGGACGGCCATTAAAACCGCAGCCACATCATAAATCAAACCCCTTCGTGTGGGAACTAAAAATCTGTCATTTTTGCGATGGTGAGGGGCTAATAAAGACCTACAGTAGTTTGTATAGAGATCGGCGTTGAAATTGATAACGGCATCCGCTTCGTCCTGACCAATCCTTTTGTCATGATGGTTGTCGAAACTGCACACCATGAAGGAAGGAAAGAGCACGAGACTACCGTTGGCCAAAATGACGTGAAGTGCCCGGAGAAAACGACCGTGCCGTACGTAGTCGTCACGGTAGACCCAAAATCACACCAAACTTGCTCGCTGGCAGGAAGCAGCCCGGAACCACTTCTGGGCGAACCCCCGATTGACCGACGAGCGATGCGTCTGCGTCTGCGTATGGGTTGGAATAAAGAAATTTGACCGCTCCATACTCCTGAGACCGGAGACCAAAAGCGAAGAAGAGAAAACGGGGCGGGAGACGGCGCTTTGATCTGTTCAAACTCCAAAGATGCTCGACGATGATGATCAAGATTGATTCTTCCTTCCGGAATGCCCGAAAGCTGCTTGGAACGCAATGATTCTGCTGGAATCCCACCAGAGTGGTTTTGGAACGCAGATGATGGTGTTCACATTATCGTGTTGGGACTGATGCCTCAAAAGCAGATGATGGTTGAGAACCTGGAAATTTTTCTCATGCATGTTCCAAACCAGGGGAGAGAAGAGATCAGTTCAATACGATCATGTACATCCACCAAGAACAAAATGTGTGAGATGAGCGAGATAATCACAGCACAGATCACACACACAGAGAGAGACCTCTCCGGTTCCAAAATCTACCCTCAAATCAAAAATCAATGAACTAACAAACGGATTACGATCCAAGGACCTCGCCTCCTCCTTCCCGGGCTAATCACAATTTGAAACTCCTGGATTCGAATTTTCACGAAGGGATTTAGCTACTCCGCGAGCCGTCCCGACAGCTCCATGGACGTCATGGAGAGGCTGGCGCTGGACGAGCTGTTGCCGAAGCCGCCGCCCGTGGTGGTGCCGCCGGCGCCGCGGCTGCCGCCCGCGCTGCCCTCGCAGAGCGCGAACGCCGTCTCTAGGTTGGCCACGATGTCGGCCATCGCCGGCCGGTCCTTGCCCTCGAGCCGCACGCAGTGCACGGCCGTGTACGCCACCAGCTCGACGGCCTCGGCCTCGTGCGGCGAGGGCTCCGGCGCGCGCCCGTCCAGCACCTTGCCGAGCTCCCCGGCCACGATGCTCGGCTGCGCGTAGTCCACCACGCTCACGGGGCTCCCGCCCTCGGCCTCCTTGAAGATGGCGCGCTTCCCCGTTAGCGTCTCCAGCATCACCACGCCGAAGCCGTACACGTCGCTCTTCACGGTGAGGTGGTGCAGGCCGTAGTACTCCGGGTCCATGTACCCCACCGTGCCGGCGGCCTTCATGGACAGGTGCTGCTGCGGCGCCTGCGCGCCGCCCGCCTCCTCCGTCTCCGGCGGGCCCATCAGCGACAGCCCGAAGTCCGACACGCGCGCCACCCACCCGCCGTCCAGCAGGATGTTGGACGACTTGATGTCGCGGTGGATGATGGGCGGCACGGCGTACGAGTGCAGGTACTCGATGCCCCGCGACGCGTCCAGCAGGATCTTGATGCGCAGCTTCCACGACGACACCACCGGCGACGCCGCGTCGGCGTCGGCGCCGCCGCCCTTGGGGTGGAGGTGGTCGTAGAGCGCGCCGTTCTTCATGTACTCGTACACCAGCAGCCGCTCGTCGTTCTCCTCGCAGTAGCCCACCAGGCCGACCAGGTGCTTGTGGTGGAGGCGGGAGAGGAAGGCCAGCTCCGACCGGAACGCGCTCTCCTTCTCCTGGAACTTGCGCGCCATTGGCCCTGACGCCTCGCCGCGCTTGATGGCAACCTCGCGCCCGTCGGGGAGCTTGCCCCGGTAAACAGTGCCGAAGCTTCCCGCGCCGATCTTGGCCTCCGGTGCGAAGCCGTTCGTCGCCGTCGCCAGCTGCGCGAACGTGTACTCCTCGGTGTGCTCCTTGAAGTTGAAGGACGACGGCCCGCTGCGCTGCCGCGTCATGGCGCGGGAGAGCTGCCGCCGGAAGAGGCCACGCGCCCGTGACCCGTTCGGCGAGCCGTAGGGGCTCGCCACGGCGCCGACTCCGACGCCGACGGCACCGACGTTATCCGCCGCCGCAGCGGGCGCGTTGCTGGCGATATTGGGCTGGACGGAGTTGTGGATCCTCTTGTGGCTGCAGAAGCCGAAGACGAAGCAGTAGATGATAGAGCAGATGCCAGCGAAGACGCCGACCGCGCCGACGACGGCGAAGGCGATCCAGACTTTGGACACTGGCTTTGTAGCCGTGGTTGGTGACTGAGGAGGCGACGCCGGTGCCGGCGGCGGCGTCGAGTTGTCGCACAGCCTATTGCAGATAACGCCGCCGCCCGCGCCCGCGCTCGCGCAGAGCTCTCCGGACCGAGGGTAAACGCCGCATTCGCACGAGGACTCGTTGCGGACGCAGGAGCCGGGGAGAATCGCGGGCAACGGCACCATCACCGCCTCGTTGTCCACCACCGACGAGGTCGACGACCAGCACTGCACGGTGAAGTTGGCGGTGACGAGGCCGCACGTGAGGTTGCCACCGGCGACGAGGAACTCGAACGCCGTCCCGAAGGCCGGGTAGTACATGGTGGGGGTCGGTCCCGCGAGGTTCCAGCACACGGCGGTGCGGTTAGGCCGCCGGAGCCCGCAGGCGTGGGAGTCGCCGACGGCGAGCCCGTGCGGGTAGATGTCGTTCTGCGGGAGCTTGTCAACAAAGCCAGAGCAGAGCACGGCGCCGGTGGCCGACACCACGCCGCACGCGCGGGAGCCCCCCGCGGCGAGGGACGACACGGAGACGTTGGCGAAGGCCGCCTGCACGTCGCTACCCCGCAGGCCCCAGCATCGGACCGCGGAGGAGGAGTTGCCGGTCTGGAGCGCGCAGGTGAAGCCGTCGCCGGAGACGAGGGAGCCGAACGCGCCGAGGGCCAGCTCCGGGAACTGGCCAGACCCCCTCCTCCACCATCGGATCCCGCGCGCCTGCCCGTCGTACGCCGCGACGTGGTCGGCCCCGACGGCGAGGTCCGAGAGCGGGGCAGGGCCCCTGTACACCCGCCTGAGCTGCCCCGGCGCGGCCGGCGCCCAGCAGAAGAGCGCCCCCGGTGCGCCGCCGCCGCCTGGGACCGCGCCGACGCCGCAGAGGAACCCCGCGCCGCCCGAGACCTGCGAGAAGACGAGCTGCGGCGCGACGGGGGAGGCGGAGGCGTTGTAGGCCGACGAGCCGGCTGTGGCCGCGACGCAGTAGACGGTGCCGTTGTCGGCGGCGACGCCGCAGACGGCGGAGCCCCCCGCGACGGCGAGCGTGGAGGCCGCGACCTCCGCGTGCGCGAGCAGCAGCAGCAGGAGGAGGAAGGGGAGGAGGAGCGCCGCGGCGAGCTGGGGTATGGACTGCGCGCGGGTCATTGGAGGGAGAGCGTGACGGCGGCGGCCGTCATCTGCGAGGCGCTGGGCGGCGGCGCGCACGAGGGGGCGGAGGCGGTGACGGTGGCGGGAGTAGGAGCGGAGCAGAGGATCAGAGGATCAGAGGACGGGGCGGGGGCGCGGACGGACGGATTAAATTAGAGCCCGTGGAAAAGGTAAAAGGGCGGGCGGGACGCGGCGGGGTTGGGGAGGAGTGGACGGGGGTGACCGCGTCGGGGTTTCCGTTCCGTTTGGATGTCTTTCTTCTTTCTGCTCGCGTTTCCACTGCTGCGATGGTGGCTCGCGGCGGCGGCGGCTTCCTGGTGGCCCGGCGTACACGTGTTTTTGGACCGGAGGCGGGGGACGCGGCGCGGTCTGACTCTGCGACCACGGTCGGCCGGGCGTGGCGGACAGCCGGAGCACGCGCCTCTGCGGCTGGCTGCTGGCTGCTGGTGCCTGGACTAACCCGTGAAGTAAGAAAAAACGACAGCGTCTCAGATGGGATTCCGTTTCCAATTACCGGCGCCCAAGAGGAATATCGGTACGGACCAACACGGGATTATAGATTTACAGTGGAGTGGTTCTGTGCCAGCACTAAACAGCACATTTCTTAAGCGAAATGCTAACACAACAATGGTGTGAGTACAAATCAACATCTCTGATCTCTCCCGATGTTGAGAACGGTCGGAGCTTCAAGTGAGCGCTGCTGGCGAGCTTTTGACGGCACCGAGACGGTTTCACCGGTCCCGACTTGCTCTTCTTTCTATCTATCAGCAACCTCACTTCCTCGTACCCTGTTGACGATTCAAGACTCGGAAGAGAACGGTCAACTTTAAAGGCGTGTTGTAGGGACTGTACCGTGTCCGGGTGAAAAGTGAAAGCGTGTCTCTGGCCGGACACGGTACATGCACGTGGAACAAAAATGTACTGCCAGTACCGCAGTACCCTGTATTTATAGCACACACAAACGTGCCTTGCAATTGTGAACGGACGGAACAATGTTATGGATCCTGTATGTATATTTAACACAATGAAAGTGGCATACAGTTATGAACGGACGGAACAGTGTTACGCCGATACTGTTTACAAATATGGTGCCTATTAGATCCTGTATGCACTACCAGTACTGCAGTAGCCTGTATGGATCCTGTGTTTTAAAGCAAAATGTGGCGTGCAATTATGAACGGACCGCAAAACGTTACGCTGATACTGCTTAGAAGCTCGTACAAATATGCGTACCTATTCATTTGTACTCCCTATGTAAACAAATAAAAGAGCGTTTGAGACAGTGATTTTCAAAAATCACAAACGGACCAACAAGTGTCCTCTGTGCCGCGGCTCTGCTTCTCGATGGTGGCGTGGATTTGGCCGCAGGCTCAACGACAATGCCATTTGTGAGCGTCGTTTCTTTCTTGCGGGTGTCGCATAGGAATCCACTTCTATCCTGATGTGATTCTCGCTCCTCAGCAGCGGTGTTTGATTGGGGGGTGGGGGGGGGGGGGGGGGGGGGTCACCGGCGGCAATGGGCGACACCGCAGTTGGTACCCTCATGTTGATCGTGTGGTCTCTACCGTCGGTTCTTCGATTTACCCCCAAAGCTCAGCCCAATTCTATGATATTTTGTGACCGTCGATGGTGATGTGGTGACTATCGTGCTCTTGGTACAGTCTGTGGTACAGTCTGGGTTAATTGCACCCTTCGGCGATGCATATGGCTAAGCTCACCTCACAAAGTGACTAGGGTTGCTGTCCCTATAGCGGAGCTCTTGGTCAACAGTCGTGTTGTTCGGTGGGATGTTGGTTGTGACGCCCCCGATTCAATCGTACACTAATCATGCACACAAACGTGTACGATCAAGATCAGGGGCTCACGGGAAGATATCACAACACAACTCTAAAACATAAATAAGTCATACAAGCATCATAATACAAGTCAGGGGCCTCGAGGGCTCGAATACTAGTGCTCGATCATAGACGAGTCAGCGGAAGCAACAATATCTGAGTACAAATATAAGTTAAACAAGTTTGCCTTAAGAAGGCTAGCACAAATTGGGATATAGATCGAAAGAGGCGCAGGCCTCCTGCCTGGGATCCTCCTAACTACTCCTGGTCGTCGTCAGCGGGCTGCACGTAGTAGTAGGCACCTCCGGTGTAGTAGGAGTCGTCGTCGACGGTGGCGTCTGGCTCCTGGGCTCCAGCATCTGGTTGCGACAACCAGGTAGAAAGGAAAGGGGGAAAAGAGGGAGAAAAGCAACCGTGAGTACTCATCTAAAGTACTCGCAAGCAAGGAGCCACACTACATATGCATGGGTATATGTGTAAAAGGCCATATCGGTGGACTGAACTGCAGAATGCCAGAATAAGAGGGGGATAGCTAATCCTGTCGAAGACTACGCTTCTGGCCACCTCCATCTTGCAGCATGTAGGAGAGAGTAGATGGTAAGTTCACCAAGTAGCATCGTATAGCATAATCCTACCCGGCGATCCCCTCCTCGTCGCACTGTTAGAGAGCGATCGCCGGGTTATATCTGGCACTTGGAAGGGTGTGTTTTATTAAGTATCCGGTTCTAGTTGTCATAAGGTCAAGGTACAACTCCGGGTCGTCCTTTTACCGAGGGACACGGCTATTCGAATAGATAAACTTCCCTGCAGGGGTGCACCACATAACCCAACACGCTCGATCTCATTTGGCCGGACACAATTTTCTGGGTCATGCCCGGCCGCGGAAGATCAACACATCGCAGCCCTACCTAGGCACAACAGAGAGGTCAGCACGCCGGTCTAAATCCTATACGTGCAGGGGTCTGGGCCCATCGCCCATTGCACACCTGCACGTTGCGTACGCGGCCGGAGAGCAGACCTAGCAACCTCCATTTCAAAGGAAGTCACGTTACGCGGTCCAACCCGGCGCACGCCGCTCAGTCGCTAACGTCACGAAGGCTTCGGCTGATACCACGACGATGAGTGCCCATAACTGTTCCCGCGTAGTTGGTTAGTGCGTATAGACCAAATGGCCAGACTCAGATCAAATACCAAGATCTCGTTAAGCGTGTTAATTGATGTAACCACGGACACCGACCAGGGCCAGGCCCACCTCTCACCTAGGCGGTCTCAACCTGCCCTGTCGCTCCGCCACAAAGATCCACCCAGAGGGCCGTCGGGACAAAGGTCCTTTCAGCCCCCAATCCGTGAATCACTCGCGGGTGCTCCACGAGCCGACCCGACTTTAGTCACCACATGTATAATGTATAAAGTATATATTATAAACCCGTGATCACCTCCCAAGTGATCACAGCCCGATAGTATAGCACAGCAGACGGACAAGAATGTAGGGCCACTGATGGAAAACTAGCATCCTATACTAAGCATGTAGGATTGCAGGTAAAGGTAACAACAGTAGTGGCAAAGACAAGCTATGCAGCAGAATAGGATTAACGGAAAGCAGTAACATGCTACACTACTCTAATGCAAGCAGTATAGAGAAGAATAGGCGATATCTGGTGATCAAGGGGGGGCTTGCCTGGTTGCTCTGGCAAGAAGGAGGGGTCGTCAACACCGTAGTCGTACTCGGTGGCATCAGCGCCGGTCTCGGGGTCTACCGGAGAAGAAGAGGGGGGAAGAAACAGTAAATACAGAGCAAACAAAGCATCACAAAACATAACGAGGCAATACACGGTGCTAGGTATGCTCTAACGCGGTACTAGGCGATGCCAGCGAAGGGGGGAAACATCCGGGAAAGTATCCCCGAAGTTTCGCGTTTTCGGACAGATGAACCGGAGGAGAAAAGTTGCGTGTTCGCTATGCTAGGGATGTGTGGCGGACGAACAGACCGCGTGTTCGGATTCGTCACGTCGTTCTGAGCAACTTTCATGTACAAAGTATTTTCATCCGAGTTACGTATGATTTTATATTAATTTTCAAAGTTTTAATCAATTTCTAGAATTCCTGAAATTATTACTAATTTCAAATTTACTTGAATACATGCTAAGTGCACACATGAATTCCTACCCAGAGTGTATGACAAGTGGGGCCAGAAAGTCAGCATAGTCAAAGTTGACTGGGTCAAAAAGTGGGCAGTGTTAAGGGCCCACATGTCAGGATTTTAACAATTTCTAAATGGATTTACTTAATCTAATTAGAGGGGTCCCACATGTCATTTGCTATAGACTAAGTTAACACTAATATAATCCTAAACTAACTTTTAATTAGGCTCTTAACTAATTGGGCTGGCCCACTATGTGGCTGTGCATCACGCACAAGCACACACAGGTGCACGACCATGGCTAGCAAAAAGGCAACGGCTTCAGCTAAGTATTAGCAGTGGCAGTAACAAGAGCAGCTCCAGCGGCAGGACGAGCAGCAACAGGGGAAGGAGCGCAGCAGCAGTAGAGCAAGCAGCGGCATGTAGAGGAGCGTAGCAGCCGCGGCAAGGCAGCACGCAGTAGCAGCGGCAGCTAGCAGGAGCAGGGGCGCGGGCCGGGCAGACGCGAGCGCGTGGCCTGGGACGGACAGTGGCGCGGGGGAGCACGGCTACGGGCGCAGCGAGCACGCGCGGGAGCTCGGCCGGACGCAGGGTACGGCGCGGGCGGGGTGGCCAAGGGTGACAGGAGCAGAGTTTCAGACGCGGTGACGGCGAGCGCGGCATCGGCACTCCAGTGGCCATTTGGCCCGGGGGTTTGGTCCTACAGGACGAGCGCGACGCTCCGCGCCCGAAGGTGCAAGAAGAACGAGCACCTACGTCTGGTGACGGCGGCGGCAGCGAAGCCGAGCGGAGGTCGGAGCATGGCTACGGTGGTTGTTCGCTACGAGGCACATGCGGTAGCAGGGAGATGGGGAAAAGATGGTGGTGCTCACAGTGATGACGGGGGCAAGCTCGGGGAGGTGCAGGGGTGGTTGAAGAGGAGCTGACGGCGACGAATCCGGCGATGATGCGGCGGTGGCTGAAGGCGGAGAAGAACTCAATCCCGACGGTGCGGCGGAGTTGAGGTCGAGATGGTTCGCGTAGAGGACGTAGACGACGGAGGTGGAGCTCCCGAGCAACTCTAGGGGGCGGGGGAACGACGGTGGCCACGGGATTTGACGACGGCGCACACCGGCTCCTCACAGGCGAGCTCCAGATCGAGGGGAAAAGAGGCGAGGTGGAGGAGGGGGATAGTGGCTAGGGTTTTACCGGGGGTCACGGGTCGGCCTTGTAGGAGCGGGGGAGCCGGCCGATGGCCGCCACGCAGGGCTCGGCTCGCCATGGCCAGGGGATATGCGCCACGACCCCCATGCCTCCCTGTAGCAGAGGAAGGGGACGAGGGGGTGGGCTGGGCTGGGCCTCTTTCTCTTTTTTTCGGCTTGTTGGGCAAGTGGTCCGTTAGTTTTACTGTAGCTCAACTACCGGGGTGTTACAAATCTCCTCCACTACAAGAAATCTCGTCCCGAGATTTTAAGTGGTGGAGTAAAGGGGAAAGTCTTGGTTACGAAATTCTATCGGTTCTTCTTGGTCTTGGTTGCTCTTCCTGAAGTAGTTGATCCTCTTTGTTGATGTCTTTATTTCTCTGCTTTAGGTCATCATGATGAAGTCGGCATCCTTTCTTCGGAAACCCATAGTACTTACAAAAGAATAAAGGGTGGTTATCCCGGAAGAACGGACCTCTGCAAAGTTGACTACCTGGTAGCTAACATCGGGGGAGGTGGCGGAAAGCAACTCTTGAACTGAAACTTAAGAAAATTTCGAGAGCAAAGTAAGAAGGTAACATGAGAAGTTTAAGCGGGTAGGCAATCGTTCGATGCCTGAGCAAAGTGTGAGAGGGGTCTAGAGCAACGAGAATAAGTATTGCGTCTGATACCAAAGTAGATTACTAGGAAGATGACCCATGAATTACATACGAAATCAAGCCCGAGGGATAACTTTGGCAACATGGGTGTATAGGTGAGTCAGGTTTCAATCATGTGGAACTGTGGGTTATGGGCCCACCATGTGGTTAAAAGTAGGAAGGGCGTTGACATCTTGCACGGTCATGATAGCAAGACATGTCAGAGTGTAGCCTATCAGTTATGTCGACAACAATGTCGGTACCAAGGGCGAGGGATGAAGAGAACCATTTTCCTGCTCGTTGAACGAGGCGGAGCATTAGGCAAAGTTCTCGTCCATCGGTGGCTACCGGAATGTCATCAACAATAGTAACAGGGTCTTGCTGACAGAGTTGTACACCGAAGTGTTTGCACAAGCAGGGAATTATTACTGCTTATATCATATATATATATATATATCACAATAAGGGTTTAAACAAACCAATGGAAAGGGAAAAGTGTCCATCAGATTAAATCAGAACAATGGAAAGAAAATGTGTTTAAACACATATTTCAGGGGTATATCCTTCCCAAGAACAATCAGAGCATGATATCCATGACAGGATATATCATAGAAAACCATTTAGGTAAGGGGAGAGGAAGTTCATGACATTACCCAAACAACGGTGTTAGGATAATTGATAAAGAAAATTATAGCATTGTGCTTCAAATGTTCTTATTGAAAATCGGAGTAGCACAGACATGCTTCAAGATAGCATCAACATGGTCTTCAAGCAAAGGTCAAACTTTGGATACAAAGGATCCATCGGAAACAACTTATAGAATAAGTCTTACAATTTCCTCATGTGAAAATGGTTAATCTTACCAAAAGAGATACTGTAATAATAGGTCTTCCAGCCAGGTGTGCTAGGCAATCACCTTACCGGGAGATATAAAAACCAATGTTAAAACTCTTGGAAATATGTTCCAACCATCATATCTGACCGGGATTCAGATCTGATTGGTGTCAGGATAACTCAGACTCAGGATGCCTGAGATGAGAGGTGCAACACAAATTGACGGGATGGCATTGTAAGATTCTCGGGAAATGAACTATGGAAGCGAGTTGCGAAACAAGAGTTCATCAGTAAACCAAGGAGAGGATGAGGGGGTGGCTGATGGACTCAGCGACAATTCCTCGAGATTTCCAAAAAGATGGATTTCCACAATCATGTGAACAAGGAGATAACATTTGTCAGATCAAATGATATAATGATGTATGCCTGAGGAAAACATACGCAAGTAAACATTGGTTGAAAGGTACACCCGAAATATGGGCTAGGTTGCACGACCAACGTCGAAATGGCGATTGAGCAACCAACACTCTAAATTGGAATTATTGTCCAATAACTCTGAAGCAATAGGGTTGCTAGAGATATTAAATTCGCACAACAAAGTTCACTCAACACGGGGACCAAGAAAAGAATGGTGATGGCGAGAAGCATCACTGTATCACGAATTCTTAAAAGGTGGTGAAATTCTCACAACATTAATTACATAAGAGATGGTAATGTTCCAAGGTAAAGAAGAACAATTGCTGGATAGCAAGGAACTCAAGGTATAACACCAAACATGAACAAGTTTGTGTTGGTGGGAAGGCAATAAAGTGGTCGATGATAATACAATTCACCGAGGGCAAGGATGGTATTTCACATCATGAATTTGACTGATATCCTGGAAGAGCTCAGAATGTTGATGATGATCATGACACAATGGTCGGGAGACTTCATGAAGATGTAATCAATCGGTGATGACATCAAGTCAAAGAAATGATGAAGCGAATGGCTATTGGAACCATGGGTACGACACAAACTCGAAATCAAGTTTGTTGTTCAAGGAGAAATGATATGACGAGGAAAATCGACGTAAGATTAGCTCACCGTTGAAATTTGTGCTCCGGGAAGGACCAGGTAGCACAGTTAAAATCAGCACGGTAATGATATAGCCAATCAGGCTAGGAATGACTTGAAGGATTATTAAACTCATAAGCAACAAAAATTACTTAGGGTTATCGAACCGGAATGCGGAATCGGTTCACATATCGGTGTTCTCGGTTGACGACAACCCAGAACCCAAGAAAATTGGAATCGGTGAGAAATAACAGTTGATGAAGAACCCATAAGAAGTTATGCAGTTCCATGATATTTTCGAGATACCAGAGTGTAATACTCGATGGTAGATCAAAGTAAAGGTTGGACAGGTGCAAAGATCTGCAGAAGACAAGTACTTCAACTTGTCCGAGAAATGGTATTTAAAGGAGAACATGGCCGGAACCACGATTGCAAAGGGGTCAATTCTCAGATACCATATGATATTATATCAAGGAAACAATTATTATTACAAGAAGCTTTTATGATAGGATCTACATCGTGTCCATGGGCATGAACACAAAGTTCAAGGTCGACTCCCACTTCTCTAATGCATAACCTTTCATTCACTTGTCGCCTTCAACGAAGTTGTGTTGAAATTTTATCTGACATAACAACAGTAGAGTATGACCCGTAGTAGTTTCCGGGTTCACACAGATTAGAAAAGGCATAGGTTCAACCCATTAGGGTCTCTTAGGAACATATACCACAAACATCAGGAGTAAATAACACAAGCTCGAAAGCAGAGCATGGTTGGTCAATCAGAGGATAGGATTTACCAATGGAGAAAGAACTTCCAAAGTGATTGGATATGAAGGACGCTATCGGATAAAATCAGACAAAGGATCCGGTGGTCCTCAAGGGATCTGATGTGAGCATCGGTACTCAATCGGAGGAAGATACAATGCAAGGAGATAAAATTATAGAAACAACCGACTAATTCAATCAAATGCAAAGGAATTATGTTTTCCAAATCAAGAGATCAGAAGCAAACGGCCTGATCAAAGATGGATAAGTTGAATAGGCTTAGGTATACAATCGATGGCAATTTGATTCGGCGAGAACCATCTCATGTTTAAAATTGGCAACTAAGCCAGAAGGGTGAATTCCACGATTCGGTTGAGGATTGCTAGCAACCGCAACATATTGAATCAACAGACTCAAAATGATAATGACAAAGGATGTCAATAAGATTACTAGACTTATGGGATTAATCATAATGCAAGTAGAGCAAAAGGCCCCTGGGGATTTTCGGAAGATCGAATGATATTTTGAAGACTTTTGTGAAACACATGATCAACTGGGGATGAGCGGATACTCGACAAGTGCGAGGATTTATTCGTAGGGGTATTCATGTGGTAAAGAACTGCAAGGCAGTAAGCTCAAAGGATTCTCGGGACAACAGAGAGTATTTCGGGACATCTTGTAATAACAAGATAACGGGGAATGATTGTATGAATGGCAAGTGTATGCAGTTTTCATAGGGGTTGATGGTGGAAGGAAATCGCAAATGCGATGTCACAAAGACTCGAGAGAACATCGTACAATAACTTTGGAATCTTCTAGTACAGCAGGCGATCATCTGAAGTGAGGGGCTCTCCGGGAGAAAGTATTTTCGAGAACCTAAAGTTAGTTTTGTTTTTAGCAAAATCTTTTAACCTGAATAGAAGAGAGCTCAGAGTCCCAGAGTAAAGATCAAGGAGTAAAAGATCCTAATACCACCCAATGACGACGTGGGCCCATGGGCCGCACAGCCATGTTAGTAAAAGTTTTGTAATATCTAGACTCGACTTCGGCCAAGGAGTGTGGAAGGGGGATTCCTACAGGCAGTCGGCTCTGATACCAACTTGTGACGCCCCCGATTCAATCGTACACTAATCATGCACGCAAACGTGTACGATCAAGATCAGGGACTCACGGGAAGATATCACAACACAACTCTAAAACATAAATAAGTCATACAAGCATCATAATACAAGCCAGGGGCCTCGAGGGCTCGAATACTAGTGCTCGATCATAGACGAGTCAGCGGAAGCAACAATATCTGAGTACAGACATAAGTTAAACAAGTTTGCCTTAAGAAGGCTAGCACAAACTGGGATACAGATCGAAAGAGGCGCAGGCCTCCTGCCTGGGATCCTCCTAACTACTCCTGGTCGTCCTCAGCAGGCTGCACGTAGTTGTAGGCACCTCCGGTGTAGTAGGAGTCGTCGTCGATGATGGCGTCTGGCTCCTGGGCTCCAGCATCTGGTTGCGACAATCAGGTAGAAAGGAAAGGGGGAAAAGAGGGAGAAAAGCAACCGTGAGTACTCATCCAAAGTACTCGCAAGCAAGGAGTCACACTACATATGCATGGGTATATGTGTAAAAGGCCATATTGGTGGACTGAACTGCAGAATGCCAGAATAAGAGGGGGATAGCTAATCCTGTCGAAGACTACGCTTCTGGCCACCTCCATCTTGCAGCATGTAGGAGAGAGTAGATGGTAAGTTCACCAAGTAGCATCGTATAGCATAATCCTACCCGACGATCCCCTCCTCGTCGCCCTGTTAGAGAGCGATCACCGGGTTATATCTGGCACTTGGAAGGGTGTGTTTTATTAAGTATCCGGTTCTAGTTGTCATAAGGTCAAGGTACAACTCCGGGTCGTCCTTTTACCGAGGGACACGGCTATTCGAATAGATAAACTTCCCTGCAGGGGTGCACCACATAACCCAACACGCTCGATCCCATTTGGCCGGACACACTTTTCTGGGTCATGCCCAGCCGCGGAAGATCAACACGTCGCGGCCCTACCTAGGCACAACAGAGAGGTCAGCACGCCGGTCTAAATCCTATGCGCGCAGGGGTCTGGGCCCATCGCCCATTGCACACCTGCACGTTGCGTACGCGGCCGGAGAGCAGACCTAGCAACCTCCATTTCAAAGGAAGTCACGTTACGCGGTCCAACCCGGCGCACGCCGCTCAGTCGCTGACGTCACGAAGGCTTCGGCTGATACCACGACGTCGAGTGCCCATGACTGTTCCCGCGTAGTTGGTTAGTGCGTATAGACCAAATGGCTAGACTCAGATCAAATACCAAGATCTCGTTAAGCGTGTTAATTGATGTAACCACGGACACCGACCAGGGCCAGGCCCACCTCTCACCTAGGCGGTCTCAACCTGCCCTGTCGCTCCGCCACAAAGATCCACCCAGAGGGCCGTCGGGACAATGGTCCTTTCAGCCCCCAATCCGTGAATCACTCGCGGGTGCTCCACGAGCCGACCCGACTTTAGTCACCACATGTATAATGTATAAAGTATATAGTATAAACCCGTGATCACCTCCCAAGTGATCACAGCCCGATAGTATAGCACAGCAGACGGACAAGAATGTAGGGCCACTAATGGAAAACTAGCATCCTATACTAAGCATGTAGGATTGCAGGTAAAGGTAACAACAGTAGTGGCAAAGACAGGCTATGCAGCAGAATAGGATTAACGGAAAGCAGTAACATGCTACACTACTCTAATGCAAGCAGTATAGAGAAGAATAGGCGATATCTGATGATCAAGGGGGGGGGGGGGCTTGCCTGGTTGCTCTGGCAAGGAGGGGTCGTCAACACCGTAGTCGTACTCAGTGGCATCAGCGCCAGTCTCGGGGTCTACCGGAGAAGAAGAGGGGGGAAGAAACAGTAAATATGGAGCAAACAAAGCATCACAAAACATAACGAGGCAATACACGGTGCTAGGTATGCCCTAACGCGGTACTAGGCGATGCCGGCGAAGGGGGAAAACATCCGGGAAAGTATCCCCGAAGTTTCGCGTTTTCGGACAGATGAACCGAAGGGGAAAAATTGCGTGTTCGCTATGCTAGGGATGTGTGGCGGACGAACAGACCGCGTGTATGGATTCGTCACGTCGTTCTGAGCAACTTTCATGTACAAAGTATTTTCATCCGAGTTAAGAATGATTTTATATTAATTTTCAAAGGTTTAATCAATTTCTAGAATTCCTGAAATTATTACTAGTTTCGAATTTACTTGAATACATGCTAAGTGCACACATGAATTCCTACCCAGAGTGTATGACAAGTGGGGCCAGAAAGTCAGCATAGTCAAAGTTGACTGGGTCAAAAAGTGAGCAGTGTTAGGGGCCCACATGTCAGGATTTTAACAATTTCTAAATGGATTTACTTAATCTAATTAGAGGGGTCCCACATGTCATTTTCTATAGACTAAGTTAACACTAATATAATCCTAAACTAACTTTTAATTAGGCTCTTAACTAATTGGGCTAGCCCGCTATGTGGCTGTGCATCACGCACAAGCACACACAGGTGCACGACCATGGCTAGCAAAAAGGCAACGGCTTCAGCTAAGTATTAGCAGCGGCAGTAACAAGAGCAGCTCCAGCGGCAGGACGAGCAGCAACAGGGGAAGGAGCGCAGCAGCAGTAGAGCAAGCAACGGCATGTAGAGGAGCGTAGCAGCCGCGGCAAGGCAGCACGCAGTAGCAGCGGCAGCTAGCAGGAGCAGGGGCGCGGGCCGGGCAGACGCGAGCGCGCGGCCTGGGACGGACAGTGGCGCGGGGGAGCACGGCTACGGGCGCAGCGAGCACGCGCGGGAGCTCGGCCGGACGCAGGGTACGGCGCGGGCTGAGTGGCCAAGGGTGACAGGAGGAGAGTTTCAGACGCGGTGACGGCGAGCGCGACATCGGCACTCAGGTGGCCATTTGGCCCGGGGGTTTGGTCCTACAGGACGAGCGCGACGCTCTGCGCCCGAAGGTGCAAGAAGCACGAGCACCTACGTCCGGTGACGGTGGCGGCAGCGAAGCCGAGCGGAGGTCGGAGCATGGCTACGGTGGTTGTTCGCTACGAGGCACATGCGGTAGCAGGGAGATGGGGAAAAGATGGTGGTGCTCACAGTGATGACGGGGGCAAGCTCGCGGAGGTGCAGGGGTGGTCGAAGAGGAGCTGACGGCGACGAATCCGGCGATGTTGTGGCGGTGGCTGAAGGCGGAGAAGAACTCGATCCCGACGGTGCGGCGGAGTTGAGGTCGAGATGGTTCGCGTAGAGGACGTAGACGACGGAGGTGGAGCTCCCGAGCAACTCTAGGGGGCGGGGGAACGACAGTGGCCACGGGATTTTACGACGGCGCACACCGGCTCCTCACAGGTGAGCTCCAGATCGAGGGGAAACGAGGCGAGGTGGAGGAGGGGGATAGTGGCTAGGGTTTTACCGGGGGTCACGGGGTCGGCCTTGTAGGAGCAGGGGAGCCGGCCGATGGCCGCCACGCAGGGCTCGGCTCGCCATGGCCAGGGGATATGCGCCACGACCCCCATGCCTCCCTGTAGCAGAGGAAGGGGACGAGGGGGTGGGCTGGGCCCCTTTCTCTTTTTTTCCGGCTTGTTGGTCCAAGTGGTCCGTTAGTTTTAGGTCTATTGTTTTCTTTTTATTTCTCCTTTTTCTTTTTCTGTTTATTCATTTCGTACTGTTTTATATTAAATTGAGCTAACAAATGATTTAGTTAAATATGCAAGTTAGCACAATAATATTAGGTAAGGTATTGAGTTAGCACCAGTAGTTGCAAATTATTTTGAGAAGCATTCATATTTACTTTAAATTAGAAAGCCCCATATAACTGCTGCTGGAGTAGTTTTAAAGTGCTTAGGGGCATTCTAATATTTTTTAAAATGTTGATTCCCACATGAAAATTAGTTACTGAATATTTGGAACCCATCGAACATTTTTATTTGACAGTTTGAATAAATAAGAATTTATCTTGTTATTCGAAATTTGAATTTGACTCTGATTTTCATCAAGTGGCAAATTGGCTTAACTTAACATGATGACATAGCCCATTAGGGTGAGGTTACTGTAGCTCAACTACCGGGGTGTTACATTGGTGTTGCAAAACCCTTTGATGGTATTGGCAAAACACCTCGGATTGATGAAACGAGATACACTCGTGAGAGATGTCTGTACAATACTGTCTTGCATCAGTACAGTCTTCCGACAATGCCAACAGACACTCGTTGACTTGCATAGGCTCATGATATTTAACCTGCTAATGGATCACTAGTGAGTCAGACATGCGATGTTGCAATTTGTAAAAGTGCGTTTGTGATGCCTTTCGATAACGTCAGCTTTTACTACTTTGGTCCTACAGAGTTTCATCAAGTGCACAAGTTATCTTCTTTATCTTTTCAGTTTGTCCTATTCATTTTTATTGTAGTTTGGTGATGTTCAAATCACTTCATTCTCATGACTGATAACCTTTGGCAAGGGAGGTTAGGACCATGGTCTTGCAACACCTTTGAGCAATATTTCCAATGGCGTTATTCGTCAAAAATGCTTATATTTTGTGTAGAAAAATATAATCAACTATGTTTTCTGCAAAGCCCCTAAACATTAATTTCTGCATGACAATTACATGAATCATATTGTAGCATTTTGTTTATTACCTGAAATTTTTTTTTTGACGGTGCTACGGCGGGCTTACGCCGGTCTGAACCATTTTTATTATAGATAAGAGTAGGATACAACACAACAGGTGCAACAGATTGCACACAACACACACCAGAGAGTTACAGGGAACAACAGAGACACAAGAAGAAGAACCAGAAGTGAGTGAGACACAGCCAACATCAAGAACTGAGCACCTAGGCAGACCGAGAAGAGCAGGAGCTAGCTTTGTTGGATCAGTCGAAAGGAGATCCGCCACCGAGAAGACGTAGAGAAGAAGTCACCAGCTGCTTTGCGATCACTCAGCACCTTGAAGAGCTAGGAGAGTCACAACCACCATCGAAGGGCCTCCCACTGCCTAGGCACGTCACGACAAAGAGCGTCATAGACCGTGCCGAAGGGCACTGATCCGCCGAGACAGCCCTGCACCTCCTCTAGGCCACACCATGGCCACCATCACAAATAGAGGGATCCAAAGCACAACAAGGCAACAAAACCTCATGCGCCGTCGAAGGGCACCGAAACCCGAGACCTCACCGCCGCCACGAGCCCCCAAGAGAAAGGTCCACCCTCAGAACGACCAAGGCGCCGGTCGCTACCATATTACCTGAATTTTTATTTCTACACAATTAAAATAAATTACAACTTCTACAAGAAAAATAATACCTGAAATGTTTCTAAGTTCTAAACATAAAAAAAACTAGACCAGTAGGAAGAGAAGTCCCTATTGGTTATTTTAATGAAGATGATAATGTGAGACAGCAACGTCCAAACCGAGGCTCGAACCCGCGTCGGCCATGAGACACAGCCGCTCGCTGGCCACTGGGCTAGGAAATATAAATTCACCGAGTCCAGTTGTTATGAATATTTTCGCGTTTCATATAGGTTAATGCAGGTCAAATGCTTATTTTTTCTCAGCTAAATTGTCTCAGTCTCTAAAAGAAAAGTCCTTTAGAACATGGGCGCGGTCTACCATGTCATGCTTTGGTATAAAGATCATTACATTATAAAAGTATATGCTTCTCTATATCATCGTTAGTCAAACCCGAAATGTTTGACTCGTCATACATACTCCTACTTTTAAATGACCCGTAGAGTCGTAGAAACGGTATGATCAGACAGAGCCCAAAAATCTGCATGTTGCCGCGGCTGCTGTTAAATAAACTAAGACATCCTAATTTTCAATTCAATTGCTTGTATAGTAATCTTATTACTGTTAGTCTAGTATTTTTCTGTGTGGGACTAGAAGCTCCATTTTCTCAAGTTTTTCACGGACTATTTTGAAGTCTGAAAGATATACCTGATTGAACACACGCAAACGGTCGATCCATTAGAGTTGCTCTGTCTAAAAAATACCTGTGTCCGTTTCTTGTCTGTTGCCGTGCAGAAAAGTTTCAGACGGCAGTGACAGTGCTACCGCTGCTACGTGCACACCCAAGGGACCTTGTGCTCTTCTCTGTAAGCTTCTGTCGGAGAACAGTAGGCTTCTCTGTCTGGGTCGACGGTCAAGGCTGACAAAGACCGGACTCGTTCAGAGTCCAACCACCGCTCTTTGGTGTAAGATAAGACTGTTGGTAACCAGGATTAGATTGGATGATAGCAATATACCTGGATTGATGGGTGTAAATCGTGATTGAATTTGGAAAGAATCCACCATGTATATTCATGCATGCACCGATGAAATGTGCGTGTATGACGAGTATACCATGTTGAGAAAGCATACTATATATATGAATGGCTGCTTGAATTGAATAGCATGGCAACAAAAAAAAAACAATGGACGTTCTCTTTTAGTTGGTGGCACTTTGTCGGTTGTTCGTGCAGATGATCATACAAGGGAAATAGACGTTGCTTTCCTTTGCTTCCACGGTTTCCCACTGTTCACTTCACAGCACACTATCAGTACTGTGCCACACTCGTTCTTCACGCTCATATCGATCGCGCAGCTGTAAAGGCAGCAGAACGGACTGTAACATCTCTGGTGGGAACATGCGCAAATTAGTCAGAGTTAACAAGTCAGCCTAAGCAACTGATAGTATATTTAGTGATACTGCCTGAGTTGATACTCATGATTAACATAGTTTTCTTCTTCTTTCTGAACGAAGTTAACCCAGTACCAGTATTAATGGTTATGTTATCGTTCAACTATTCTTCGAAGTTTGAGAGCTTTACAAAGAACGACTCTGAATGGTACTAGTATATACTTCCTTCGTTCCCGAATATTTATGTCTTTTTAGAGATTACAAATAGACTACTATATACGGATGTATGTAGATATAGTTTAGAGTGTAGATTCACTCATTTTACTTCGTATGTGGTCATTTGTTAAAAACTCTATAAAGACAAATATTTAGAAACGGAGGGAGTATGTTTCATTGATCACGAAGAAGACTATAAGACTGAAATGAAGTGCAGCGAATGCTGGATTGTCACTTTGCCCTAGCTCGTTGGGACTCCGTTACAACCGGTAAGAACAGAGGTATCTCGGCACTAGATGAAATCTCGTATCTCGCCAAAGTGCTTCCTACCAAGATTGTCATGAAAATTATCATTATGAGTTGTTGGCGCATCTGGATGCAGAGATCGCGCCGGCGGCCCTAGGCCTCCTCCCCTCGTCTCCTCCCTCTTGCCGTTGCCTGAGGTCTCACCGGCGAAGCCTGGCCTATGATGGCGGCGGCAGGGCCTTCTCCCTTGCGCCGTGGTGGCGAGATCTCCGGGCGGCGGCGGCGCATGGTACGACGGAGATCCGGCAGCAAGGAGCGGCGGGATCCCTACGGCGTGCGTGACGGCAGCGTTGATATGTCTCCAACGTATCTACTTTTCCTAATGCTTTTCCTCTTGTTTTGGACTCTAATTTACATGATTTGAATAAAACTAACCCCGGACTGACGTTGTTTTCAGCAGAACTACCATGGTGTTGTTTTTGTGTAGAAATAAAAGTTCTCGGAATGGAACGAAACTTTGTGGGGAATTTTTATACAATAAATAAGAATTTCTTAAGCCAAGACCCATCGGAGGGGGGCTCCTGGGTGGGCACAACCCACCAGGGCGCCCCCCTCCTGGCGCGCCCAGGTGGGTTGTCCCCACCTGGTGGCCCCGCAGACCCTGATACCGACGCTATAAAATCCTATTTTTCCAGAAAAAAAACAAGGAAAAAGAATTATCGCGATCCACGAGACGGAGCCGCCATCACCTCCTATTCTTCATCGGGAGGCCAGATCTGGAGTCCGTTTGGGGCTCTGGAGAGGGGAATCTTCGTTTTTCGTCATCACCAATCCTTCTCCATCGCCAATTCCATGATGCTCCCCACCGGGAATGAGTAATTCCTTCGTAGGCTCGCTGATCGGTGAGGAGTTGGATGAGATTCATCATATAATCGAGTTAGTTTTGTTAGGAATTGATCCCTAGTATCCACTATGTTCTAAGATTGATGTTGCTATGACTTTGCCATGCTTAACGCTTTGTCACTTTGGGCCCGGCTGCCATGAACTCAGATCTGAACCGTTTATGTTATCACAATTATATCCATGTTCTAGATCCGATCTTGCAAGTTATAGTGACCTACTACGTGTTATGTTCCGGCAATCCCGGAGTGACAATAGTCGGGACCACTCCCAGTGATGACCGTAGTTTGAGGAGTTCATGTATTCACTATGTGTTAATGCTTTGTTCCGGTTCTCTATTAAAAGGAGACCTTAATATCCCTTAGTTTCCAATATGGACCCCGCTGCCACGGGAGGGTAGGACAAAAGATGTCATGCAAGTTCTTTCCATAAGCACGTATGACTATTTACGAAATACATGCCTACATTATATTGACGAACTGGAGCTAGTGCCGTATCGACCTAGGTTATAACTGTCTCATGATGAATATCATCCAACAAGTCACCGATCCAATGCCTACGAATTTATCTTATATTATTCTTGCTAAGTTACTACTGCTATCATAACTGTTACACTTGCTACAAAATACTGCTATCACTGTTACTGTTACCGTTGCTGTTGTTACTACTATCAAAACTATCATATTACTTTGCTACTGATTACTTGCTACAGATAATTAATCTCCAGGTGTGGTTGAATTGACAACTCAGCTGCTAATACCTTCAAATATTCTTTGGCTCCCCTTATGTCGAATCTATAAATTTGGGTTGAATACTCTACCCTCGAAAACTGTTGCGATCCCCTATACTTGTGGGTTATCAAGACTTTTTTCTGGCACCTTTGCCGGGGAGCATAGCAATATTTGTTGATTCACCTGGGATTATTATCAATTTATCACTATGAAGAATCTGAAGGATGCTAAGACTAAGATTTACCCCTCTAAGACGAGGGGAGGTAAAGAACTGACATCCAGTTCCGCTTTAGATTCACCGTCTGTTATAAGTAAACTTGCAACACCACATGCTATCAATTCTAATATGTCGCAAGTTATTGATGATGCTACTTCTTCTATGGATAATGCTTATGATGATGCTAGTACCTTGCTTGATGATGATGATGTTCCACTTGGTGAATTTCTTGATGAACAAATTACTAGAGTAATGCAACATGATGTTGTTGAATCTGATGATGAGCTTGAAACTGAGACTCATGAAACACCTGCTAGAACTAGCCTTCCTAGATATGATGTGACGCCCGGATAATTAAGCTACAATAATCCCCTATTAATGATGTCAGGTCATCGCGATTACTGTTGTTAAACTCACGTTGGTTCGAAACTGGTTCAAAATTCAAATTTAAAATAAAGTCAAAATTTCAAGTTTTCCAATGTCGAAACAAAAAAGTACAAGCGGTGAAAAATAATTCATAAGTAATATTGGAGGTGAGCCAACATTTTTATAAAGTGGTTAAATGCCTTAACCTAATTAAAACAATGACCAATACATCATTTAAATCCTTTTCTAATTTATGAAAATCCCAAACTAATTCCAAACACTCCCTAAACTTTTGCGGCGGTGAGGTATATGGTATACTGCTTTTTTTGAGACCAGCCACACATTGTACCAAGATGGGTTATTGTTAAAAGAAAATATAAAAACATAAAAATAAAACAAAACAAAGAAATAAGGGAATAGAAAACCCCCTGGCTCCCCCGGGCCTCGGCCCACTCCCACCCAGCCAGCCCACCTAACTCCGTCGGTCGCCTCTTTCCCTGTACAGCTGACCGGGCCGCTCCCGTTCGTCCCCGTCGAACCGGGCGCACCTTCCCACGCCGCCACGCCGACGGGGGAGGGATTAGGATGCCGCTCCCCACCTCCTCGGTCCCCACTCCCCCCACTCACCTTGCCCTCTGCCTCCCTCTCCTCCTCCCTCTCACGCAGATCCCCTTTTCCTCCACCGCACCGAGCACCTCCATCGCCATGCCGCCGCCGTAGGCGTAAGCGCCGTGGCCACCGTCCGCCCCACGCTGCGACATGCTACGCCACCAGGCCCTCTCGCTCCGCCGGCGTCGACTACGCCTCATCGATGAGCCCCAAGACGCCGGGGACCGCCTACGCCTCCGCCCCGGATCATCTTCTTCCTCGGCTCGCCGTCGTCTTCTTCAACGCCGGCGCCCACTGCGGCTACTAAGCCCCCCATCGGGCCATCGTGCGCCTCCCCGGTGAGCACCGCACGTCTTCCCCCTCCTCCCTGCTCCTTTCGTCCCCGTAGCCCCGCTATCCACCATGGCCGTAGGTCGTCTTCGCTGCTTCGCTCGTCGCTGTCGTTTCGGTCGACGTTGAGCTCGACCGAGTCCTCGGTCGTGCTCCTCGACGCCGTAGGAACTCGTAGCTTGCACGCACGCTCCCTAGCCACCCCCCGGTGCTCACTGGCAGTGGCCCTCCTTTGTCTCGCGGCCGCGCGCCCGCCGTCGCTCCCGACGGTGCCGCACTCGCCTGCTCTGCTCTGCAGCTGCTTGCCGCCTCCACCTGCTGCTGCGCCTAGTTGCTGCGACTATTTGCTGTTGTTGCCGCTGCTGATTTTTGCTCGTTGAGCCCCGCCGCTCGTTGCCGGACCTGCCTCCGGCCACCGCCCCCTCGCTGCAACCCCGCACGACCCCACAGCCGCCTAGCCGCGCGACGGCCGCGACCCACTCCTTCCGCGGGCGCGCGCCTCGCCGCGCCCGACCGCACCGGCCGCCCCTCTGTCGCTCGCCCTGCCGCTTCCCTCGCAGCCGCGTCGCCCGCTACCGCCGCCCGGCTGCAGCCCCCTCCCCCCAACGCGCTCGCCGCCTGCGCTCAGGTCGTGACCCACTCTCCCCTCCGCTCGCTGGCTCGCCACCTCGCCACGTCCGGCGCCCTCCCCTGGCCGCGCTGTGGCCACGCCCCCCCTGGCGCCCTCTGTCGCTCCGGTGCGGGTGCGCGGGCGCCCACACCCGATAGCGCTCGCCCCGGCTGGCCTCTGTGCCACTGCACGTGGGGCCCGGCCCCAAAACATTAAAAAAAGAAAACAAAAAAGATTTTTTTAAATATATTAATAAAACTAATTAATTAATTAATTAAAAGCTTAATTAACTTAATTAATTAATCTTAATTAAGCTAATGAACTATATTAGTTAGTTAAATCTGTAGTTAGTTAGAACAGTCAATGACAGGTGGGCCCCACCCCATGTTGACCAGTCAAATGTTGACTGGTCAACTGGGACCCGCTGGACCCGCATGTCACCCACTGGTACACCTCTGTGTACACAGATCTGGGTGCACATAGCATTTTAGCTATTTAATTTCGATTTAATAACAAATCCAGAATATTGCTAAAACTTTGATAAATTAATAGAAAATAATCTGTAACTCGGATGAAAAAGTTTTATACATGAAAGTTGCTCAGAACGACGAGACGAATCTAAACACGCGGTCCGTTCATCCACCACACATCACTAGCATAGCAAACACGCAACCTTTCCCCTCCGATTCGTTAGTCCGAAAATGCCTAACTTCGGGAAAACTTTTCCGGATGTTATCCCCCTTCGCCGGTATCGTGTAGTACCGCGTTAGGTCACATCTAGCACCGCGTTTCGTCATGTCATGCATAGTATTGCACTTGTTTGCTCTGTATTTATTGTTTCTTCCCCCTCTTCTCTCCGGTAGACCCCGAGACCGATGCTGATGCAACTGTGAGATCGACTACGTCAACGACGACCCCTTCTTCCCTTTCAGCGGAGCGTCCAGGCAAGCCCCCCCCTTTGATCATCCCAATATCGCCCATTCCATTCTCTCATGCTTGCATTAGATTTTGCTACTGTATTTGATTGCTCCTATTCTGACGCATAGCCTGCTTTTGTACCTGCTATCGTTACCTACCTGCTTATCCTAAACTGCTTAGTATAGGTTGGATAGTGATCCATCAGTGACCCCCACCTTGTCCTTGTCGCCCCTGCTTCATCATCGACGACTCGATCAACGTGATCGACGACCAGAGCCCGACACCTCACATCACATCACGCCCCTTTTGTTGCTCGACTCTGCAGAGCTACTATCGAGTGCCGAGGGTGATCCCTCATAACGCACTCCTGATGATAATTCTGTAGTGTAGCTATTCGGTGTGGTCATCGAGGGTGGTTCCTCTTTCACCATTCCCGATACGGCTCTATCATGCAACACCTCAAGTGTGAACCTCGAGGGTGGTCCCTCTTACGTTCACCTTGATGATTACACTGAGTGGAATCCACTGGGGGTGATTCCTCGGGTTTTCCCCTTGTTGTCTGGACACACAGTTACCTTGACTGTACTTGAGACATTGGTGAAAGTCGGGCGGGCCCGGAGAGCACCCGAGGAGTTGTTACGGTGGCGGCTGGCTGTTTAGCGGTATCACCCGGGAGGGGGTGATAGCTCCGGACTTGTCCCGACAGCCGTCACTACTTTAGTTGTTAATGCACTAACATGTTTGGGTATTTGTTCTGAATTGGCCTTTGGCCTTTACGCACTAACCACCATGTGAGAATAGTTATGGGCCTCGACGTCGCAGCATCAGCCGAAGCTTTGTCAGACGTCCAGTTCAGTATTGTGGGCCTGTCGGGCCAGTGCCATCCAGTATGAGGTGGTGCTCGTCCCGGCTCGTCGCACAACAACCCGGAGTGCAACGGGCGATGGGCCCAGACCCCGGAGTGCTTAGGATGTAGACCGGCGGGGACCTCTCTGCTAAGCCTAGGTAGGGCTACGACGTGTTGATCTTCCGAGGCCAGGCATTGACCCCAGAAAGGTGTGTCCGACCAGAGTGATCGAGCGTGTTGGGTAACATGGTGCACCCCTGCAGGGAAGTTATATATTCGAATACCGTGTCCACGGTAATGGACGCTCAGACTTGTATCCTAATCTTATACAACTAGAAATGGATACTTGATATGTGATGGATATGTGGCTCCGGGATTGCTTTCTCGCAGGGAGTCGAGGAAGGATCTCTGGGCATTAATGCTACAACATGCTTGTTAATTAAACTGCTATTCTTTACTCTTCTACATGCTGCAAGATGCTTGGAGCTCCTTGAAGATGCTAGTCTTCGATAGGCTAGACCTTCCCCTCTATTCTGGCATTCTGTAGTTTAGTCCACAGATACAGCCCTTCCATTTGATACCAATGCATACTTAGTATAGATCTGATGCTTGCGAGTACTTTGGATGAGTACTCACGGTTGCTTTGCTCCCCCTTTTCCCCCTTCCCTCTTCTTTCTGGTTGTTGCAACCAGATGGTGGACCCCAGGAGTCAGATGCCACCCCCGCCGGCTACGACTACTACCCCGAGTGTGCCTACTACTACGTGGAGGCCGACGACGACCAGGAGTAGTTAGGAGGTCCCAGGCAGGAGGCCTTGCCTCTTCGATCGTTGTTGTTTTTGTGCTTGCCTTCTTAAGGCATCCTTGTTTAACTTATGTCTGTACTCAGATATTGTTGCTTCCGCTGAGGCTTGTGTCTCGAGCTTTTGTATTCGAGCCCTCGAGGCCCCTGGCTTGTAATATGAAGCTTGTATTATTTTGATTTGTGTGTAGAGTTGTGTTGTGATATCTTCCCGTGAGTCCCTGATCTTGATCGTACACATTTGCGTGTTTGATTAGTGTACGGTCGAATCGGGGGCGTCACATATGAATTGCCAAAGGTACCGGAAGGTTATGTTATGAATGCGGAGACAACTAGAGATATTCTTGCTTCTAAGGATAGAGATGATCTAGAGAAATTATTATGCAAGTATAAAGAAAAATCTCTGAATGCTAGAATGAAATATGATCCTAAGTTTGCTACTTCACCAATATTTATTGATGATAAGGTTTATGAATTCTCTGTCGACCTAGAGTTAATTACTTTGGTTGAATCTGATCCTTTCCATGGTTATGAAACTAAAACTATTGTGGCACATCTTACTAAGTTGAATGACATAGCCACCCTTTTTACTCATGATGAGAAAACTCGTTATTACTTTATTCTCAAATTATTTCCTTTCTCATTAAAGGCTGATGCTGAAGCTTGGTACAATAATCTTGCTCCTGGTTGTGTGCGTAGTCCCCAGGATATGATTTATTACTTCTCTGGAAAATATTTTCCTACTCATAAGAAACAAGCTGCCTTACAGGAAATATTTAACTTTGTTCAAATTAAAGAAGAGAGTCTCCCACAAGCTTGGGGGAGGCTTTGCCAATTACTTAATGCTTTGCCTGATCATCCTCGTAAGAAAAATGAAATACTTGATATCTTCTATAATGGACTAACCAATGCTTCTAGGGACTTCCTAGATAGTTGTGCTGGTTGTGTTTTCAGGGAACGAACTGTTGGACAAGCTGAAGAATTATTGAATAACATATTGAAAAATTATGATGATTGGACCCTTCCTGAACCACCACCTAAACCCACTCCAAAGAAGAGGGGTATATTATATCTCGGTCCTGAAGATATGCAAGAGGCAAAGAAATCTATGAAGGAAAAAGGTATTAAAGCCGAGGATGTTAAAAATTTACCTCCTATTGAAGAAATACATGGGCTTAATACACCACCACTGCCTAAGGTGGTAGAGGTAAATTCTTTAATGAAGTTCAATGATAATGACAATCCTCACAATATGCATCCTAGCCAATGCCTTTATGTGTTTGAAAATTATATTAGAAAGCAAGATCACTTCAATGCAAATGTTATGAAACAATTGAAATACAATTCTGATATGATTGCTCGCTTGAGTGACTTGTTATTTAGAATATCAAATGATGTTAGAGGTGTAGGAAAGCATGCTTCTATGGTACAAACCCAGTTAGAACAAGTTGCTAAATCTCAAAGAGAATTACTTGATGAAATGAATAACAACATACATGACTTTGCTATTAGAGTTGCAACTAGAGGAGGTAAAATGACTCAGGAACCACTTTATCCCGAGGGAAACCCAAAAAGAATTGAACAAGACTCATAAAGAAATAACACCAGTGCACCTAGTCCTTCTAGAAAGAAAAAGAAAAAGAAAAATGATAGGACTTTGCATGCTTCTAGTGAACCTGAAGTAGAAAAACCTCCTGATAATGATAATGAAACTTCTATCTCAGATGCTGAAACTCGGTCTGGTAATGAACACTCACCCTCTGATAATGAAAAAGATAATACTGATGTTCATGAAGATACTCAACCAAACAATGAAAAAGAACCAAATAATTATGTTGAGATAGAACCACCTGTTGATATTGATAACCCACAACCTAAGAATAAATGATATGATAAAAGAGACTTTGTGGCTAGAAAACACGGTAAAGAAAGAGAACCATGGGTTCAAAAACTATGCCTTTTCCAGCTAAGTCAACTAAAAAGAAAGATGATGAAGAATTCGAACGCTTTGCTGAGATGTTGAGGCCAGTCTTTTTGCGTACTCGCTTGACTGATATTTTGAAAATGCCTCCTTATGCAAAGTATATGAAAGACATCATCACTAATAAGAGAAAAATACCGGAAGCTGAAATCTCCACTATGCTTGCTAATTATACTTTTAAGGATGGAGTACCTAAAAAACTTGGAGATCCGGGAATACCAACTATAGCCTGCTCTATAAAAAAGAATTATGTGAAAACTGCTTTGTGTGATTTAGGAGCTGGTGTTAGTGTTATGCCTTTCTCTTTATATAAAAGACTTGACTTGAATAAACTCACGCCTACTGAAATATCTTTGCAAATGGCCAACAAATCAACTGCCATACCTATCAGTATCTGTGAGGATGTGCCCGTTGTTGTTGCTAATGTTACTATTTTGACTGGCTTTGTTATACTTGAGATGCCCGAGGACGACAACATGTCGATTATCCTTGGTAGACCCTTCTTGAATACTGCAGGGGCTGTTATTGATTGCAATAAAAGCAAGGTCACTTTTCATATTAATGGTAATGAGCATACGGTGCACTTTCCGAAGAAACATGTAACGCCCGGTTAATCAAGCTCCAGTAATCCCCTACTAATGATGCCAAGTCATCACTATTACTGTTGCTAATCTCACTTTGATTCAAAACCGATTCAAATTCAAACTCGAAATTTAAAGTCAAAAATTCCAATTTGCCGAACATGAAAACTAAAATGTTCAAAGTGTGGCAAATAATCCTGTGATATTTGTCATGTTGGAACCAACCTCTTTTGGATTTCGAAAGTGCCCTAGGAAATTATTTAGTGATCCAGCAGCATTTAAAATTGGCCTCTTAAATTTCTAAAAATAGTTGGACAACTACTTTCGGCCTTAAACTTTTTGTGACTCTTAGAATTAATGTGCTTGTTTTAGTTGACAAGTCTCTTTTATATCAAAACTCT
Source organism: Aegilops tauschii subsp. strangulata (assembly GCF_002575655.3). NCBI lineage: Eukaryota > Viridiplantae > Streptophyta > Magnoliopsida > Poales > Poaceae > Aegilops > Aegilops tauschii. The sequence goes on from NC_053035.3 coordinate 60,643,895, forward strand.
TTTAGTTTTACAATTTATAAGAAGACAAAAGAAAGGGGTTTAAGAAAAAGAAAAAGGCAAGGAGAGAAAGGAAAAGCCCTGACCTCCCCTCTCACTTGGCCTCGGCCCAGCTGGACCGCCAGGCCGGCCCACCCCTCCTACATCTACCCCCACTCCACCGAACCGTAGAGCCCAACCCCACTCTCCCACGGTCCCCTCACGCTCCTTCCCTCGACCCGATCTAGATCAGGGCAGCCGGCGCCCCCGTCCCCCGACGCGCTCCCTGTCCCCGTCGCCAACGCCGCCACTCGACGCCCACCCCCAGCGCCGCCCCGCCTTCCTCCACCTCTTCCCCTCTCTGTGCTGGATCCGGGCGATCCCCATCGCCCCTGACCCCGCCTCCGCTGACCAGCGCCTCCCATCGCCGCCCCACGGCGACGGCCTTCCCCGACGCGCCTGACCCGCCGGCCATGGAGGCCCCGTGCGCCCGCAGCTTCACCTCAAGCAGGCCACCTCCTCACGCCGTCCCCGTCTCCGCTCAACCTCAAGCGTGGCCACGCCTGAAGACCGCTGCCTCCACCCCGCCGAGCTCGCGCCGCCCTCCCCGAACGCCACCCCAAACACCCTCGTCGTGAGCTCCCCCTTCGACCCCCCCGTTTTCCCATTCGGTTTCCCCCCGCCGTGGCCACCTAGTCGTGCCACCGCGCTCTCTGTGGCCGCCCCGATGAGCGTGCGCTCTTCCTTCGTAGTTGTCGTCGCTCTATCATGTACCTGCTAGAGCTGCCGGCACCAGTAGATGCGCGCCGATGCGCTGGTTTGAATGATAGGCTCTGCTATTTGTTTGGTCGCCGAAGACGCAATCCGGCGTGGCGCTACCGCCCCTGTAGCTCGTCGCCGGCGTGCTCAATATTTAAGTTGGCCACTGTCTCAATGACGTGTGGGCCTGAGACACTAACAGTTGGATTAGATGCTAATCTATCCACTAGCAGACACTGACGTCCTGGCCCCGCTAGCTAATTATTCTAATAATTAAAATATGTTAAAAGAAAAACTGATTCAATGACATGTGGGTCCCATTGGACCCTTTGACCAGTCAACTGCTGACTGGGCAGTTGACTGGGCCCTCTGTCAGCCCCACACAGCCGCGGGCTGGGTGTACTTTTGGGTACACTTAGCATTTCTAATCTATTTTCGAAATATTATTAATTTCAGAAAATTGTTTAAATCTTTGAAAATTCATTTAAAATAAACCGTATATCAGATGAAAATGTTCTCTACATGAAAGTTGCTCAGAACGACGAGCCGAATCCGAATACGCCCTCTGTTCGTCTATCACACGTCCCTAGCATAGCAAAGTTGAACTTTTCCCCTCTGGTTCATCTGTCTGACAGACGTCCGGAACCGGGAAAACTTTCCCGGATGTTATCCTCCTTCGCCAGTATCGCCTAGCGCTATGTTAGAACACCTCTAGCACCGCTTATTGTCTTGTTATGCTTATGTTTGCGTGTATTTACTGTTTCTTCCCCCTCTTCTTCTCCGGTAGACTCGAGACTGCTGCTGATGCCCCTGTGACCGACTACGTCGACAACGACCCCTCCTTGCCAGAGCAACCAGGCATGCCCCCCGTTTGATCATCCCGATATCGCCCATTCCATTCTCTCATGCTTGCATTAGATTTTGCTACTGTTATTGTTTGCTCCTATTCTGATGCATAGCCTGCATTTGTATCTGCTGTTGTACCTTACCTACTTATCCTAAAGTGCTTAGTATAGGTTGGTTTGATCCATCAGTGACCCCCACCTTGTCCTTGTTGCCCTTGCTTCATCATTGAAGACCCGATCAACGGGATCGAAGACCAGGCCCCGGCACCGCACATCACTTTCCCCTTAGTTGCTCGACACTACTGGGTTACTATCGAGTGCCGAGGGTGAGACCTCTACAGCACTTCTGATGTTAACCCTGTAGTGTAGCTATTCGGTCGTGGTCATCGAGGGTGATTCCGCCATAACCACTTCCGATACGACTCTGTCGCGCAACCCCTCAAGTGTGAACCTCGGGGGTGGTTCCTCTTACGTCCACCTTGATGATTACATCGAGTGGAATCCACCGGGGGTGATTCCTCGGGTTTTCCCCTTGATGTTTGGACACACAGTTACTATGGTTACTATGACTTTACACTGAACCATGTTACTAAAGACGGGTCGGCCCTGAGGGGTACCCGCGCGACCTGAGGGGTACCCGCGTGAGCTTAATTGCGAGTGATGTGGAGACGGGTTGACCTGGAGGGTGCCCGCGAGATAATTACGAGGCGTGGCCGGGCATTCCTAGCCCTTGCCGCAAGTCCTCGAGACGGGGCAACGGGGTCACATCATTCGTGAGTCTCTGCTTGTTACCGCGCATTCCTAAATCACTACGATTTGGATGTTTGATCCGAGGGGCCTCTGGCCTGATAGCACTAACCATCACGTGGGCATAGTATGGGCGTTCTGCGTCGTATGCATTAGCCGAAGCTTAATAGACGTAAGCGACTGAGCGCCGCGCGCCGGGTTGGACTGGTAAGCTCCTGCCTTTTTAGGGAGGTAGCTAGGTCTGCTCACCGGCCGCGTACGCAACGCGCAGGAGTTCCCGGGGTGATGGCCCATGACCCCTGGGGGCATAGGTTTAGTCCGGCGTGCTGACCTCTCTATTAAGCCTAGGTCGGGTTGCGGCGCATTGTCTGGCCGAGGCCGGGCATGACCCAGGAAAGTGTGTCCGGCGGAGTTAATCGAGAGTGGTGGGTAAGTTGGTGCACCCCTGCAGGGAAGAAAACATCTATCGGTAGCCTGTCCTATGGTAACGGACACTTGGAGTTGTATCCCGATCGATACAACTAGAACTGGATACTTGAGATGATACTTGGATATGAGATGATAATTGGATAGTATGGCTCTAGGATTGCTTTCTCGCAGGGAGTCGAGAAAGGATCTCTGGCCGAGGTTGATAACACTACTACTACTTTACTTTATGCTACTCGATTCCCTCTTGTTGCTGCAAGATGGTGGTTTCCAGAAGATGCTAGTCTTCGATAGTACTAGGCCTTCTCTCTATTCTGGCATTTCTGCAGCCCAGTCCACATATACAACCTTCCTTTGATAATGTTGCATATGTAGTGTAGATCCTTGCTTGCGAGTACTTTGGATGAGTACTCATGGTTGCTTTGCTCCCCTCTTTTCCCCCTTTTTCATTCTTCTCGGATGTCGCAACCAGATGGTGGAGCCCAGGATCCAGACGCCACGTTCGACGACAACTGCTACAACACTGAGGGTGCCTACCACTACGTGGAGGCCGCCGACGACCAGGAGTAGTTAGGAGGCTCCCAGGCAGGAGGCCTTGCCTTTTAGATCGTTGTTGCTTTTGTGCTAGCCTTCTTAAGGCAAACTTGTCTAATTCATGTCTGTACTCAGATATTGTTGCTTCCGCTGACTCTTGTGTATTCGAGCTTATGTATTCGAGCCCTCGAGGCCCCTGGCTTGTAATATAAAGCTTGTATTTTTTTAATTTGTGTCTAGAGTTGTGTTGTGATATCTTCCCGTGAGTCCTTGATCTTGATCGTACACATTTGCGTGTATGATTAGTGTACGATTGAATCGAGGGCGTCACAAGTTGGTATCAGAGCCGACTGCCTGTAGGTAGCCCCCTTCCAACTCCTTGGCCGAAGTTGAGTCTAGTCACTGAAAAACTTTTACTAACATTGGTTGTGTGTCTTACGGGCCCACATCGCCATTGTGTGGTATTAGGATCTTTTACTCCTCGTCTATACTCTGGGACTCTGATCTCTCGTCTATTCGGGTTAAACATTTTACTAAGTCTGACATTACGATCTCGTACCCACTTTCTCCCGGAGAGCCCCTTTAGTCCAGATGATCGCTTGCTGCTTCAGAAGATTCCGAAGATACGCTCCGATGTTTCCCCAAAACCCTTGCGGCCTTCGCCGTTGCAATTCCATATCACTGATAAACCCCTCTGGATAACTACATACACCTGTCGTTCATATTGTCATCCCAAGTTGATCTTGTTATTACAAGATGCCTTGTAATACTTTCAGGTATTTCGAGAATCCACTGTGCCTGCTACGTTGCAGCTCCTTTTCCGCCTGAATACATGTACGAATAATTCCTCACAATTATCGAGGATTCATTCATCCCCAATTGTTTAGGTATTTCACAAAAGTCTTCGAAATACCATTCGATCTTCCGAAAATCCTCAGCAGCCTATTGTTGTTGAAATTCTTGTTTGCTTGCATTATGGTTAATTCCATATTTCTAGTAATCTTCGTTGACATCCTCTGTCACTATCGTTTCGAGTCCCTTGATCCAATATGTCACGAATGCTCGTAATCCTCAATCAGATCCTAGCATTCATCCTTCCGGCTCAGACGTCACTCCAAACATGAGCTTGTTCTTGTCAAATCAAACATTGATTGATTGTCGATCTATATCGATTCAACTCAATTATCTTTTGATCAGAGCCTCTGCTTCATATCTTCTGATTTGAAAATCGTAATTCCTTTGTATTCAAGCTTTAAAGTTATCCAGTTATATCTATAACCCGATTCCTTTGCATTCTTTCTTCTTCTGGGTGAGTATCGATAGTCACATCAGATCTTTTATGAACCGCCATATCCTTGGTTGGATTATTATCCGACAATGTCCTTCATATTCATTAAACTTGTGAGTTTTGCCCTGACATATAATGCCTTTGGTAAATTCTATCATCTGCTTTTGTCAACCATGCTCTGCTTTCGAGCTGGTATATTTTAATCCTGAAATTAGTGGTATATGTTCCTAAGATACCCCTACGGGTTGAACCTATGCCTTCCCTAATCCGTGTGAACTCGAAAGAGATGTGAGTCATACTCTTCTGGTGCTTCACCAGATAAATCTTTCGCACTACTAATTCTTCGAAAACGAGGAGTGAATGAAAGGTTATGCATTGAAGAAGTGTGAGTCGACCTTGAACTTTGTGTTCATGCCCATGGACACGATGTAGATCCTATCATGGAAGCTTCTTGTAATAATAACTATTTCCTTGATAAATATCATCTGGTATCTGTGAATTGATCCTTTGCAAATGTGATTCCGACCATGATTGTTCTCCTTTGATTCTATTTCTCGGACAAGTTAAAGTACTTTCCTTCTGCAGATCAGTACGCCTGCCCAACCTCTATTTTGTTCTACCTTCGAGTATTACCCCCTGGTATCTCGAGGATATCAACCCATTGCACTTCATCTTATGAATTTCTGGTGAAGTGGTTCCTTTCCCCGTCATAGTCACTTCACGGGTTCTGGGTTGTCGTCAACCAAGAACACCGATTTGTGAATCGAATCAACACTGAGGTTCAGTACTCCCAGTACTTTGTTGTTGAGAAGTTTAATACTCCATCACGTCATTCCTAGCCTGATCGGCTATATTTTTATAGTGTCAACTTTTAACTGTGCTACCTGGTCCTTATGCCCGGAGCAACTTTCGATGATGAGCTAAGCTTACGTCGATCTTCCTCATCTTATTATTTCACCTCGAACAACAAGCTTGACTTCGAGCTTGTGTCGAATCCCTGGTTCTCATAGCCTTTCACTTCATCCTTCCTTTTCTGCTCGATGGCATCTTCATAGAGTCTCTCGACAAAATCTGTCGTGATCACCGTCTACACTTTGGCTTCTTCAGAGATGTCAATTGAATTCATGGCTAGAAATACCATCCCTGCCCCTCAATGATTTGTGATCTCATCGATGACATCTTGACTTTCTGCCAACACAGACCTGGTTGTGCTTGGTTATTCCTTACGTTCTGAGATATCTTGGAATTTTTTCTCGGTATCTCTTGAGATCTTCGAACCCAATCTTTACTTGACACCATATCATTGCTGCATCGAAGCATGACTGTGGTTTTCCGAATATCAGCAAGAACATTGGAAGCACATTGTCAAATGTTTCTTGATCTATTATCCAAACACCGTTGTATGGGTAAACCTCATAAATTCCTTGCCTCTTTGTCTAAATGGTTTCATACTTGGAGCCCTATCTTGTATATCATGCTCTGCCTTTTCTTGGGAAAGATATACTCCTTATAGTGGGGTATAATCACATTTTCCTTTCCATTGTTTTGTTTATCCTTTCTTGTAATCTAGCTTATCTGAGCAGAGATAATTCTCTTCTTATGTAAACACCTCGGTGTACAATTTGTTAGTAAGACCATGTTACTATAGTTGATGACATTCCGGTAACCACTGATGGATGAGAACTTTGCCTATTGGTCCGCCTCGTTTCAACGAGCAGGAAAATGGTTCTCTTCGTCCCTCGCCCTTGGTACCAACGTTGTTGCCAACATAACTGAAAGATTTTTCTCTGACATGCCTTACTATCATGACCATGCAAGATGCCATCCCCCTTTCTACCCCTTAACCCACATCGTGGGCCCATAACCCACAGTTCCACAGGATCGGAACCTGACTCTCCTGTACAACCTTGATTCCGAAATATTCTTGGCACTCGTCTTCGTATGTAATACACGAGGTAACTTCCTCACCATGTTTCATTTCGGTATCAGAGGCAACATTATTCTTCTTTGCTCTGAACCCCCCCATCATCACTTGTTTTAGGCATCCGCTGGATGCCTACCTGGTTGAAACTTGTTGAACCTCCTTATAGCACTCTCGATACATTTCTTGGTGCTTCTAAAATCTCCTTCCTTGAGAAACTACCGGATGCTCATCCTTTCAGACATTCGTCCTTATAGCTTCCCCCTTACTCCAGCTCTTAAATCTCGGGACGAGATTTCTTGTAGTGGAGGAGATTTGTAACGCCCGGTTAATCAAGCTCCAGTAATCCCCTACTAATGATGCCAAGTCATCACTGTTACTGTTGCTAATCTCACTTTGATTCAAAACCGATTCAAATTCAAACTTGAAATTTAAAGTCAAAAATTTCAATTTGCCAAACATGAAAACTAAAATGTTCAAAGTGTGGCAAATAATCCCGTGATATTTGTCATGTTGGAACCAACCTCTTTTGGATTTTGAAAGTGCCCCTGGAAATTATTTAGTGATCCAGTAGCATTTAAAATTGGCCTCTTAAATTTCTAAAAATAGTTGGACAACTACTTTCGGCCTTAAACTTTTTGTGACTCTTAGAATTAATGTGCTTGTTTTAGTTGACAAGTCTCTTTTATATCAAAACTCTTTTAGTTTTACAATTTATAAGAAGACAAAAAAAGGGGTTTAAAAAAAAGAAAAAGGCAAGGAGAGAAAGGAAAAGCCCTGACCTCCCCTCTCACTTGGCCTCGGCCCAGCTGGACCGCCAGGCCGGCCCACCCCTCCTACATCTACCCCCACTCCACCGAACCCTAGAGCCCAACCCCACTCCCCCACGATCCCCTCATGCTCCTTCCACCGACCCGATCTGGATCGGGGCAGCCGGCGTCCCCGTCCCCCGACGCGCTCGCTGTCCCTGTCGCCAAAGCCGCCACTCGACGCCCACCCCCAGCGACGCCCACCTTCCTCTACTCCTTCCCCTCTCTGTGTTGGATCCGGGCGATCCCCATCGCCCCTGACCCCGCCTCCGCCGACCCCGCCTCTCCCGCGCTGGCGCTGACCAGCGCCTCCCATCGCCGCCAGACGGCGACGGCCTTCCCCGACGCGCCCGACCCGCCGGCCATGGAGGCCCCATGCGCCCGCAGCTTCACCTCAAGCAGGCCACCTCCTCGCGTCGTCCCCGTCTCCGCTCAACCTCAAGCGCGGCCACGCCTGAAGACCGCTGCCTCCACCCCGCCGCTCTTCCCGCCGAGCTCGCGCCGCCCTCCCCGAACGCCACCCCGAACACCCTCGTCGTGAGCTCCCCCTTCGACCCCCCTTGTTTTCCCGTTCGCTTTCCCCCCGCCGTGGCCAGCTAGTCGTGCCACCGCGCTCTCTGCGGCCGCCCCGATGAGCGTGCGCTCTTCCTTCGTAGTTGTCGTTGCTCTATCCTGTACCTGCTAGAACTGCCGGCAACAGTAGATGCGCGCCGATGCGCTGGTTTGAATGATAGGTTCTGCTGTTTGTTTGGTCGCCGGAGACGCATTCCGGCGTGGCGCCGCCGCCCCTGTAGCTCGTCGCCGGCGTGCTCAATATTTAAGTTGGCCACTGTCTCAATGACGTGTGGGCCTGAGACACTAACAGTTGGATTAGATGCTAATCTATCCACTAGTAGACACTGACGGCCTGGCCCCGCTAGCTAATTATTCTAATAATTAAAATCTGTTAAAAGAAAAACTGATTCAATGACATGTGGGTCCCATTGGACCCTTTGACAGTCAACATTGACCAGTCAACTGCTGACTGGGCAGTTGACTGGGCCCTCTGTCAGCCCCACACAGCCGCGGGCTGGGTGTACTTTTGGGTACACGTAGCATTTCTAATCTATTTTCAAAATATTATTAATTTCAGAAAATTGTTTAAATCTTTGAAAATTCATTTAAAATAAACCGTATATAAGATGAAAATGTTCTCTACATGAAAGTTGCTCAGAACGACGAGCCGAATCCGAATACGCCCTCCGTTCGTCTATCACACGTCCCTAGCATAGCAAACGTTGAACTTTTCCCCTCCGGTTCATCTGTCTGACAGACGTCCGGAACCGGGAAAACTTTCCCGGATGTTATCCTCCTTCGCCAGTATCGCCTAGCGCTATGTTAGAACACCTCTAGCACCGCTTATTGTCTTGTTATGCTTATGTTTGCGTGTATTTACTGTTTCTTCCCCCTCTTCTTCTCCGGTAGACCTCGAGACCACTGCTGATGCCCCTGTGATCGACTACATCGACGATGACCCCTCGTTGCGAGAGCAACCAGGCAAGCCCCCCCTTTGATCATCCCGATATCACCCATTCCATTATCTCATGCTTGCATTAGATTTTTCTACTGTTATTGTTGTCTCCTATTCTGATGCATAGCCTACTTTTGTATCTGCTATTGTACCTAACCTGCTTATCCTAAACTGCTTAGTATAGGTTGGTTAGTGATCCATCAGTGACCCCCATCTTGTCCTTGTTGCCCCTGCTTCATCATTGAAGACCCGATCAATGGGATCGAAGACCAGGCCCCAGCACCACACATCACTTTCCCCTTAGTTGCTTGACACTACTGGGTTACTATCGAGTGCCGAGGGTGAGACCTCTACAGCACTTCTGATGTTAACCCTGTAGTGTAACCACTTCCGATACGACTCTGCCGTGCAACCCCTCAAGTGTGAACCTCGGGGGTGGTTCCTCTTACGTTCACCTTGATGATTACATCGAGTGGAATCCACCGGGGGTGATTCTTCGGGGTTTCCCCTTGATGTTTGGACACACAGTTATTATGGTTACTATGACTTTACACTGAACCATGTTACTAAAGACGGGTCGGCCCTGAGGGGTACCCGCGCGAGCTTAATTGTGAGTGATGTGGAGACGGGTTGACCTGGAGGGTGCCTGCGAGATAATTACGAGGCGTGGCCGGGCATTCCTAGCCCTTGCCGCAAGTCCTCGAGATGGGGCAACGGGGTCACATCTTTCGTGAGTCTCTGCTTGTCACCGCACGTTCCTAATCCACTACGATTTGGATATTTGATCCGAGGGGCCTCTGGCCTGATAGCACTAACCATCACGTGGGCATAGTATGGGCGTTCTGCGTCGTATGCATCAGCCGAAGCTTAATAGACGTAAGCGACTGAGCGGCGCGCGCCGGGTTGGACTGGTAAGCTCCTGCCTTTTTAGGGAGGTAGCTAGGTCTGCTCACCGGCCGCATACGCAACGTGCAGGAGTTCCCGGGGCGATGGCCCATGACCCCTGGGGGCATAGGTTTAGTCTGGCGTGCTGACCTCTCTATTAAGCCTAGGTCGGGTTGCGGCGTATTGTTTGGCCGAGGCCGGGCATGACCCAGGAAAGTGTGTCCGGCCGGAGTTAATCGAGCGTGGTGGGTAAGTTGGTGCACCCCTGTAGGGAAGAAAACATCTATCGATAGCCCGTCCTACGGTAACGGACACTTGGAGTTGTATCCCGATCGATACAACTAGAACTGGATACTTGAGATGAGACTTGGATATGAGATGATAATTGGATAGTATGGCTCTGGGATTGCTTTCTCGCAGGGAGTCGAGAAAGGATCTCTGGCCGAGGTTGATAACACTACTACTACTTTACTTTATGCTACTCTATTCCCTCCTGTTGCTGCAAGATGGTGGTTTCCAGAAGATGCTAGTCTTCGATAGTATTAGGCCTTCTCTCTATTCTGGCATTTCTGCAGCCCAGTCCACATATACAACCTTCCTTTGATAATGTTGCATATGTAGTGTAGATCCTTGCTTGCGAGTACTTTGGATGAGTACTCATGGTTGTTTTGCTCCCCCCTTTTCCCCCTTTTTCATTCTTCTCGGATGTCGCAACCAGATGGTGGAGCCCAGGATCCAGACGCCACCTTCGACGACAACTGCTACTACACTGAGGGTGCCTACCACTTCGTGGAGGCCGCCGACGACCAGGAGTAGTTAGGAGGCTCCCAGGCAGGAGGCCTTGCCTTTTCGATCGTTGTTGCTTTTGTGCTAGCCTTCTTAAGGCAAACTTGTCTAACTCATGTCTGTACTCAGATATTGTTGCTTTCGCTGACTCTTGTGTATTCGAGCTTATGTATTCGAGCCCTCGAGGCCCCTGGCTTGTACTATAAAGCTTGTATTTTTTTAATTTGTGTCTAGAGTTGTGTTGTGATATCTTCCCGTGAGTCCTTGATCTTGATCGTACACATTTGCGTGTATGATTAGTGTACGATTGAATCGAGGGCGTCACAAGTTGGTATCAGAGCCGACTGCCTGTAGGTAGCCCCCTTCCAACTCCTTGGCCGAAGTGGAGGCCAGTATTTTTGCGTACTCGCTTGACTGATATTTTGAAAATGCCTCCTTATGCAAAGTATATGAAAGACATCATCACTAATAAGAGAAAAATACCGGAAGCTGAAATCTCCACTATGCTTGCTAATTATACTTTTAAGGATGGAGTACCTAAAAAACTTGGAGATCCGGGAATACCAACTATACCCTGCTCTATCAAAAAGAATTATGTGAAAACTGCTTTGTGTGATTTAGGAGCTAGTGTATGCCTTTCTCTTTATATAAAAGACTTGACTTGAATAAACTCACGCCTACTGAAATATCTTTGCAAATGGCTGACAAATCAACTGCCATACCTATCAGTATCTGTGAGGATGTGCCCGTTGTTGTTGCTAATGTTACTATTTTGACTGACTTTGTTATACTTGAGATGCCCGAGGATGACAACATGTCGATTATCCTTGGTAGACCCTTCTTGAATACTGCAGGGGCTGTTATTGATTGCAATAAAGCAAGGTCACTTTTCATATTAATGGTAATGAGCATACGGTGCACTTTCCGAAGAAACACTTCCAAGTGAATGGTATTAATGTTATTGAAAAATCTTCGACAATCACTATTGGAAGTTTTCAAATACATCTACCTACTGTCAAAAAGAAATATGAAATGCTTATTGTTGGGGACATTCATATCCCTATTGAGGTAACTTAGTGATTTACGAAAGTTCTTCGGTTTCATGCTAATCAAAAGTGGTTGTTTATAAGACCTGATCAACCTTATTAATGAATCATTTTTGAGAGGTATGAAGTTGATGAATTTAGTAAGCACTACCTTCTGTCCCTACTTTTTGTTTTCTGTTTTTACTAGTTAAATAAAATAAAATGCCATGTTCTGTCTGTTTTCTGAATTTTCCGTGCAATAAAAAAATGACCCAGAAATAAAAGTTCTTAGAATGCTTTGAAAATTTAATACGATTCTTTTCTGAATATTTATGAATTTTTGGTGCAAATAATATCAGAGGGAGGTGCACCAGGTGGGCACAACCCACCTGGGCGCGCCAGGACCCCCATGCGCGCCCTGGTGGGTTGTGGTCCCCACGTGGGCCCCCTCACTTATCTCTTCACACCACATCATCACTTACCTCCAGAAAAAAATCTCCATTGCTCTCTCTCCCATGTTCTTGCTCTCAAACCCGTGGATTTCAATCTCTTTGCTCGAAGCTCCGTTTTCTGAAACTGTTTTGGGGGATTGTTGCTTGGTATGTGACTCCACCGTTTGTCCAATTAGTTTTTGTTTAAGTGGTTTATATTTTGAATAATTAGCTACTCATGGTGGTGCTGTAGATGAGCTTGCATGTTAAATTCTTAGAGTTCTAAGTAGTTTGAATGCTTGCTATGGCCTCTATGTATCCCTATGAGTAGTTGCTATCAATTTTGTGAAGTTTTGTTGAGAAAAATTTGTGGACTAAAAATTTCAGAATTTTGTTCATAGGAAAAGGATGAATATCTTTAGGAAGTTTGCTTCTAAGAAGAACTCCAAAGGTGTTATTGGGGAGTCATCTGACAGTGATCTCCATCATCAGAGGTTGGCGGAGGTGTGGCCGTGCGAATGGCCGCACACCCAGTTCATGGAAGAGGCTGGAATTCTTCAGGAGTTCACACAATATGCTGGTAATGCCGGCCTCACCGACTTCATCGCAGATGAGTGTGAACAGCATCAAATCCTCACAAACATCTTTGTTCAAAGTTTTACTTTCCTTTCTAGGAATAATCCTCCTGAAGTGCGGTTTGATTTATATGCTGAAAACCATCAGATACCACTTACTGAATTTTGTAACATATGCATGAACCCTTCTGATGGGAATTTAGCTGAGCCTAGGCCAGCAGAGTTTGAGGCCTTTTATCGCACCTTGACAGTGGGAGATGAGAGAGGGGTGTCAGCTACCACTTCCGCTAGCTTGCATTTTCATGCTGTTCATTACTTTGCTCTTTTCATTGCAAAATGCTTGCTTGCTAGAGAGAAGGTGGGTGCACTCAGTTCACCAGACCTTGCTGTTTTACGTCATGCACTAGAGGGCGACAACACTTATAGCTTGGGAGCTATTGTGGCTCGTCGCCTCCATATTAATAAATCCAAGGGTAAAATACATGGTGGGATTTTTTCTACTCGTTTGGCGGCTCACTTTAATGTTCAGATATGCCCTCATGACTACCCCGTGACCAAGGTTTACCTAGACCGCACAGCCATGGATCACCACCATTTCATTGATAACAATTCTCCTGGCATTCCTATCCCTTATAACCTGGTTTTTAGCATTGAAACTCGTGATATTATTCCATTGCCTGCTCCTGCTTTGTTTGATTCTGTTGCCAGGGGCGCATATAGGATTATGCCTGGGACATCATCGCCTACCGGAACGCTCAGGCTGCTGCAGAGGCAGTGGAGGAGCCTCAGCAGTGGGATGAGTGGATGCCAGCTCCTCAGTACCCCAGCTACTATCCAGGCTACTGATCTATTACCAAGTTAGGCCAAAAGCCTAAGCTTGGGGGAGTATGTGTTTCTCACCGACATTACATTCATGTTCATATATATCATTCCAGCTGTCGGTGTTCACACTTTTTCATTGTATCATCCATGTTAAATTTATTTTCTTGCTTTCTTCTTGTGTGTTTGAAAAGCTTTAGAAAAGCCAAAAAATAGTTGTAGTAGTTTACTTTCTATGCATGCTTAGTAGTAGCACTAAAAAGAAAACCCAAAAAGATTTCCTTGTTCTTCTTTTGCCTGTTGGGAGCTTTCCCGTGTAAATAGTTTTTCTCGTTTTTTCCTTTCCCTTTTATTTGCTTGTTCAAGAAAAACAAAAACTCCAAAAATATTTTAGTGTGTTTCTCTGAATTTCTTTTCTTTTTATTTGAATCATACCGAGGAAAAGCAAAACAATGAAAATGTTGAGTGGCTCCCATATGAATAAATGTTAATCTAATAAAGAGCCCATTTTACCCTGTCTTCTCCTGTTGAATAAAATGTTTTACAGATTCCAGCTTAGTCCACGGCACTCTTGCACTTTTATTATTTTCATATCGTTCGATCGTGCAAGTGAAAGGCAATAATGACGATATCCAATGAACTGGCCGTGGCAGAGAGAAACGGGTATGAACTCGACTTGTTTTGTTTGTGTACATATGTTTAACCTAGTATCCATGATTAAGCCCATTATGATTAAACATGTTTGCAATGACAATTAGAGATTATAGTTTCTCATGCCATGCATAAGTAGCTAGGAGTGGATAATGATTTATCTTGGATATCAACATTGCGTTAAAAGGATTGTGATGTAGTATGATGATATGGTATCCTTCTCTGAATGTTCAAGTGGCTTGATTTGGCACATGTTCATGCATGTAGTTGAATGAAAACCAACATAGCCTCTATGATATTTATGTTCATGGTATTCATATCCTAGTCATGCTAGTGTCCAATGCTACTTATGCATAATGCATGTTTATGACCGTTGTTGCTATCTAGCTGGCCGCTTCTCAATCTAATTGCTAGCCTTCGCCTGTACTAAGTGGGAATTCTGCTTGTACATCAAAAACCTTGAACCCAAGTTGTTACAGATGAGTCCATCATACCTACCTATATGCGGTATTACCCTGTCGTCCTAAGTAAATTTTCATGTGCCACCTCTAAAAATTTCAAATAAATACCCTTTTTGTGTGCCTGGGTCATTCATGGAACGACAGGAGGTGGTCGGTATCTTCCATGCTAAGCAGGTTATTCTCAGGTCGAGTGTTTATTCACTTGCCATCGCACGAGAAAAGGGCGGTAATAGGGGCGCCCAGTCCCAAACTGCAAATAGAAAAAACTTACAAATAATCAAACAAAAACTTCCAATGGAGTAAACCTTTACTTTTATCGCTTGGGAACCATCACTAGCGTGCTTAGCATGGAAGATGTTGATAACTGATGGTCATGAAGTAAATGAGAAGGGTGCATGTCTCAAAATATCATTTTCCTCTGTTTTAAAACTTGAGCTCTGGCACCTCTGCAAATCACTGCTTCCCTCTGCGAAGGGACTATCTATTTACTTTTATGTTGTGTCATCACCTTCTAAAATAAGCGCCAGAACCTAATAGCACAACTGTCATGACTTATGCATTGTGTGCAGCTAATGTTGGGTGCATCATGACTGGATCTTTTCTACCATGAATTATAATGTCTAGTCGCTGCTTGAACTTTGGAGGTGCTCTGCATTTATGTTTTGCGGTCTCAGAAAGGGCTAGCGAGAAACCACTATTGTCATATTATATCATGGTTGTTCTGACAACGTGTTGCTGTTTAAGATATCTTATTATTGCTCGCTAGCTGATTATGTCATTGATATGAGTTAATATAATTTTTAAGAGTTATTGTCGGGACCACTCCGGAGTGACAATAGTCGGGACCACTCCCGGTGATGACCGTAGTTTGAGGAGTTCATGTATTCACTATGTGTTAATGCTTTGTTCCGGTTCTCTATTAAAAGGAGGACTTAATATCCCTTAGTTTCCAATATGGACCCCGCTGCCACGGGAGGGTAGGACAAAAGATGTCATGCAAGTTCTTTCCATAAGCACGTATGACTATTTACGGAATACATGCCTACATTATATTGACGAACTGGAGCTAGTGTAGTATCGCCCTAGGTTATAACTGTCTCATGATGAATATCATCCAACAAGTCACCGATCCAATGCCTACGAGTTTATCTTATATTGTTCTTGCTAAGTTACTACTGCTATCATCACTGTTACACTTGCTACAAAATATTGATATCACTGTTACTGTTACTGTTGCTGCTGTTACTACTATCAAAACTATCATATTACTTTGTTACTGATTACTTGCTGCTGATAATTAATCTCCAGGTGTGGTTGAATTGGCAACTCAGTTGCTAATACCTTCAAATATTCTTTGGCTCCCCTTGTGTCGAATCTATAAATTTGGGTTGAATACTCTACCCTCAAAAACTGTTGCGATCTCCTATACTTGTGGGTTATCAGGCGTCAGTGGAGGCGCGACCTCCCCGCGACAGAGGCGCCCCTGTGGAGCGGCGGCCGAGATCGCAGATCTTGTCTTGCCCAAATGGGCTTGGGCGGGCCGGCGGTTCTGATGTGCATCTACAGGCGAGCGTGGTGGGCCTGGTGGCGCCGGCAGTAGGCACCGTGGTGGTGCCATGGCCGGTCAGGCGGCGGCGGCCTGGATCCCTTTCGTCCAGTCCCCGACAGAGATGGCTGCAGTCCGTGCACGAGATGCTTGAGGAAGGCTCTTCGAAGAGATCTGGGTGAAAACCTGCTCTTGGTTAGCTGCCAAGGCCGATGGTGGCGGTGCTGTCTGCGTCGTTCCCTTCTTGAAGGCATCACCGTGGAGAAGTTCAAGGCCACTCTCTGCTATCTCCGGAGGAAATCCTAGATCAGTAGATCAGATGACGGCGGCGCTCTGGTATCGTTTCCCTCTTGGGGGCGTCATTCATGTACACCAGGTGTATATGGGCCGAGGGACCAATGGAAGGCTTCTTTGGTGGAGCGGTGCTTCAGCTTACACATTGATGGTGGCGGATCTCGGCGGCATGGCGTAGTGGAGATTCGACGTCCGATGCGCAGAGATGGACTCGCGCAGGAGGAGGAAGCTGTCTGGCGTCATGGTGGCGTCGATGGCAGAGAGGCCTGGCAAGGTCGGTGCGTTAGTTTCTGCTCTGAAGATTGATCGATGGAAGACGGCGGTGACGACACGTGAGAGTGCGTCGAACCGGTTTGTGCCCCAAACCCGGTATGTGGCTTGGTTGGGGCATCCGGCTTTCGATGTTAGGTTTTGGTGCGATGTCTGTTTGGTATTAAGCTCGGACTATCGGCACCCCTTCACCAAATGGATAGGAGTAGCGACAATTATTGCTAAAATGATGGCTTCAGACTACCTAATGTACTATTTTGTAAGGTCTTTGTGAATAATTAATAAAATATCCGCATGCATTGTCCAGATGCAGAGTTCAGGGGTAATAATTTTTTTCAAAAAAAAAATCTGAATGTAGAGAGATGCCAAACTCTTCAAAGCCCAAAATGCTTTTGTTACCTTCTGGAGACGCCTCCTCAAGATGGATCTTCTGTTGATCACTCACAGAATAAAGGATAAATTCAAGGATACACTTTATAGCTGGGTTGAAGATTATTTAACTTGATTACCATGACTCACACGATGTTTCCTAGAGCTGGCATAGGATAAACTTTCATTGGGTGTAACTTGTGCTTCGTACTCCCTCTGTCCGGAATTTTTTTAACTGGGTCTAACACTAACTTGGTGCTAAATACATTCATTTAAGGGACAAGTTTTTCAGATGAAGAGTACATATTTTAATATAATTTGCTGTAGAACCAGTTCTACGGTTCCTGATGCAAAAAATAAAATAAATGCCGAACCAATTCTACACGTGAAACAGATTCTACACGTGAAACAGATGCGCTCGTTCAATTCCGGACTTCCGGTTCCACATGGCTAGTTAGTTAAGCACGCTGCTTATATATTACTCCTGCCACAAAGGAACACATTATACTAGTCCCAACGTGGGGACTGAAATTTCAAGGGGGAGCAGCAAAGCCATTATCAGTGGTGAAAAACTGGAGCCATCTACTGCTTCAACGCAGGGGACCACCAATCGCCTTGAATGATCCAGTACGTATACGTGTTTATATAGATACACATGGTTGCGAGAGACGTCTGACCATTAACTAATTTAATTTTCCCTATTTGACTAATCGGCCAGCATGCCATATCTGACCAAATGCCAAGTCAACATCAGGCTGGGAAATTGACTTGGAAGTCTTGCGGCATCGCCTACTTTGCATACGGAGAAAACGGTTTGAATATTTACTGCCCGACCCCGACTTCCCTAGGCTTCCGTATGTTTGGTCAATTTGATGATTCTAATCCTAGGAACAAGCATATTGCTTGCGGCGTTGTTGGCGTCCTCGTCCAGGTAAGTAGTACTCTCTCCGTCCGCGAATAAGTCTACATCTAACTTTTGTTTTAAGTCAAAGTTTAAATTTTTTGACTAACTTTATATAAAATAGTAGTAACATAGATGACATCAAATTGATATATTATCAAAGTACATTTCAAAACGAGTCTAGTGATACTAATTTGGTGCCTTAAATGCTTTGACTTTTTTCTAGAAAGATGGTCAAAGTATTAAAACTTGACTTAAGCCAAAAGCTAGATGTATACTTATTCGCGGACGGAGGGAGTACGTATGACGTCCTATAAACCACCTAATTTAATCGTCGTCCTCGCTCTGTCGAAAACGCAATGCAGTGCTACTAAAATAAGTTATGCACGGCTCCGACAAGGAAGGACATTGACAGCGACGCGCCTTTGATTCCCTTCAGTGTGATCGTTAGGTGGTCTATAGATCTAGATGTAATTTTATTATTTGTAGTGTTCGTTGTAATATCATGATTAAAAATGAATAGATCGAAAATTTTCTCGCAAAGAAAAGAACAAAAAGGAAAATGTAATGCAGCGCCATTGGTGCGGCCGAAGGCCGTGAGAAGGCGGTGGCAGGGGGTTCTTTTTTGACATTATTCGTCTTCTTCGGTGTCGTGAGGTCCGATTGCAAATTTTAGGGGAAGTTTTTTCTAAAAGCAGTTTTTTCACTAAACTTTGTTGCGGCCAAAGGCGAGGAGAAGGCGGTATAGTATTTTTGCATGGCGCACTTCGGCGTCGTGAGATTACCTCCTCTGTCTCAGGGGTGCGAGTTTTTCTGTTCACTTCCATTTTTTGTCTTTTCTCTTGTTTATTATTTTCTTACTTCTTTTTGGCATTTTCACGTTTTTACACTCTGCTATTTAGTTCCATTCATCTTCTAGTTCTTCCAATTTTCAATTTTCCTTATTTTATCTTCTTACTTTGTTTAAATCTATGAACTTTTAGAAAAAAATACATGAACTTTTATTAATATATGAATATGTATTTTTGTATGCATGGAAAATTTTCAAATACGGAAATCACATTTTAATTTATGTACATGGACATTTTTATCACCTACATAAACATTTCTCTAGATTCTGCAATGAACTTTTCCCTTTTTTAAGACTTATTTGACAACATATTTAAAACAAGTTACGCTTCTAATGAAATGCGCCATGGCTGGCTCATGTACGTTCTAGGCATTTGCCCAACCTGTTTGAGGCACCAACGTCAAGCAGGAGCGCAAAGACTATATATCACCCGTAGCCAGCATTATGATGTTCTGCATGCGGATTATTTTTGGGAAACAACTTTTGTCCGTTTTATAAATGTTTTCCCTGTTTCCTTTTCTATTTTCTATCTTTTTTCTGTTTATATTTATATTTTTTTCCTTTTTATGTTTCTTTTGCACTTTCCCACTTTAACTTTTTACAACAAGTATAAACATTTTTCAGAAATTACATGAGTTTCTTTTCATGGCTTAAGCACTTTTCCAAAAGTACATGAATAACTGTTACAATACTTGAATACTTCTCAAAAGTACATAAACATTTTTTCCTAAATGCGCAATCATTTAAAAAAATACATGAACATTTTTTAAAGGTGTGGATACTTTTAAAAGCACATGAACATATTTTAAAAGGTAGACTACTCCCTAAAAAAAGAAGACTAGTATGAGTGTGTAAGAACAGAAATGAACCTCAGTGATAGGGCTTCTCATTCCACCTGATGTGGAGGGAACTAGAGGGGAACTAAATGCGCGAACATTTGAAACAAATATGGTACCATTTTTTGAAGGGATGAACACTTTTTTATAAGCAGACTACATTTTTTCCAATGTATGAACACTTTTCAATTTTTTTAAAATGCATGAATAAGTTTTAAATCTACTAAATATTTTCTTAAATATGTTAACACTTTTAAATCATACGAGATTATTAAGAGCCCGAACATTTTTTAGTTACATGGTCATTTTTTGAATAATCCAAATTAATTTTTTAATTAGACGCCAATTTTCGTGAAACATTCTTCTAAAACTGGCGTTTTATTAAATACTCCATCTGTAGAGAAATATAAGAGTGTTCAGATCACTACTTTAGTGATCTAAACATTCTTATATTTCTTTACAAAGGTAGTGCATTATATGAAATAGTGAGGAAAACGTTTTGGGATTTATACATAGAAAATGAAAAGAAAACTTTGCTTGCTTAGTGGGCGGAATTAAGCCACCATGAGCAGGCAATGTAGGCGAGCCTCCCTTCATGCGCTTCTTAGAGACACGTAGACATAATAGCGTCCAAGTAGGAGAAAGTCGAGAGCAACTAAACGGAGGTTATCCCAAAGTTATGCATGGGCCAGGCCAATCTAACGCGTGGTGGACCAGAAAGGCACCGCGGGCCGCAATGAGGGTTTGAAATGTGTTTTTTCTTCTGGTTTTTGCATGGTGGGCCCCGATTTTGGCCTTTTTTGGTTTTTATTTTCCTTTGTTTTTCACTTATTTTTCTTTTCTCCAGCTTTTATCAACTTGTGCTAGTAACAGTACACTTCGTACTTGGAGTACATGTTGCAAGACATGCAAATTACATGTTGTACTAGCAATACAAGTTGCAACACATGAAGCATAGGTTGCAGCGGGCGAGAAGAACATGTTACACCAGGTAGTACACGTTGCCACACTGAAAGTACATATTGCACCCGAGATTTAAGGGTGCATTGCGTAGCAAATACATGTTACACCATGTGAGAAGCACATGTTACACCAAGGACTATAAATTGCACTATGAGAGGGCTACACATTGCATTACACATGAGTTCACTACCCATGGGAAGTACAAGTATGTTGTCATTGGAAGTACAAGCTGCATTTGAAAATAAATTCACCGAAATGTATTTACACAAGAACTAGTTTTGAAGATATGGACGCGACAAATGTTACGGTGAAATCTGTTTGCAATTTGGACACTCGATTTAGATAACTTTGATTGAAATTTACACCGCACGAGAAAAATGCATCCTTAAAAAAAATACACATGAACTTCCTGGTGACGACAAGTGGTTTATATGCATTGTGTCACGCGTCACCACCCTCAAAGATGCACCACGAAACACGTTTTTTTACGGGGGACCACGAGAGAAGTTTGAGGTAACCTTTGCACCTGTACCCTAACTTGTGATTTTTGAGAAATTGTTATTTTTAAGTAAGAAGTTATTTTTTAGCAAGAAATATTATTGTTTTTTAGAAATAACTATATATTTTTTCATAGTAGCAAGATATTACTGTATAGATGCAATGCTTTCGGATCCAAGATCCAAAAACTACAAAGTACCTCATATAACTAAGAATTACAAGTGAAATATCTTGAAACCATCTTCTCCATGGTATCAATCTTGTAAAATGAATTACTGCAAAGAGAGTGCAATTGGATAGGAACTGTGATACTTCCACTCATTTACCCACATGAGCTTGTTTATCAAAAAGGTTTTTTTAGCAACATGAATCGCCGGAAGCCATGAGAAAGAAACATAATTGGTGCAGGAATGATCCTCTAGGAGTGCATAGCGCTGAACCACAAGATTATCACCATAGTGTCGAGAAAATATTTTAAGTCAAAGAAAAAATCAAACCAACAAAAAGAACATGGTACACTAATCTAAACTTATCATATATGAATAATTGACTCTTCGATAACACAAACCTCTCTGCCTTCATGGCACCCCCAAAGAAAAACCAAAGTAATTTTATTCGCAAAACACCACTATATGATGGCGAAGACCATACAATTCTTGATGACTGAGACCCCCACATCTCAGCGCCAAGATGGTAACGGGAGGTGTGGGGATGGAAGGTATCCCGACGGCGACCAGTGTTCCTCGAGCCCTAAACTCTCAATCGATTGATTACATAAGATTACCGCTTGTGCTGTCTTCCGTGTTGAAATTGGTGATGTGGGCGGCATGCATGGTTTTGGGCTGCTAATTAGGGCATGGGCATCCGGATCGCAATGTACGACATTGCCGGCTCTTCCTCCATGACTTCTTCCTTAGGCCCGATCTGATTCTACAACCCACTTGCCGACTCTTCTTGACACTTCAAGGTTGGGTGCATTGATTTGCTTTGTCCTGGTGGTGTGGCCGCGCGACAGTGGTGCCGGCTTTGTTCGTGAAGTGGCCTAGCTACTCTGGATCTCACTTCCTTGCCTTCCATGACTGGAGTATATGCTTGGGCGAGTGTGTGATGTGTTGTATCCTATCCGTCTCCTCTTTGTTACTTTGTTTTCTCCTATCCGTCGATGAAAGATATGCAAACTTTGCGTATTCAAAAAATGTAAGATTTTTTTTAGGCTGTAAGATTATTGCTTTTGGTTTTTAGAAGAGGTTGTAAGATTATTTCTTCTTTTAGAAGAGGCTGTAAGATTATTTCTTTTTGTTTTAGAAGAGGCAGTAAGATTATTGCTTTTTTTTAGTAACGGCTGTAAGATTACACATGCTGAGCTACCAAGTTCGAATATGGCCCATGGATAAACCCAACAACTGCGGCCCCAAGGTCCTAAGCCCACGAACTTCGACCCACCATGCCGTGAGGCCTCTCTCTCCCAGTTCAACCCTGGCCTCGTCTAAAAAAAAAAGTTCAACCCTAGCCGCATCTCGTGAGGTATTCACAGCCGCCGCCGCCGCCCTCCCTGTCCTCCGCTCGTCTTCTTCCTAGTCCCAGCGCGCGACGGCAACTGCTGCCGCGTTCGACATGAGCTGCCCCCCGGCAACTCGCTGACGCGCGGCCCGTTGCCGCGACGCGCCCTGACGGCGTGGTGAAGGTAGGGGAGGACCGTCGACGGCTAGCAGCGGCAGCGACGACGGCATCTTTGCTCCTCCGTTTTCCCCTCTTCCTCCCTCCCATCTCCCTCCCAGCGCCGTTCTACACCACCGTCCCAGCTATCGACCCAACTCGACCCCGACGGTCGGTCCATCCCCGGCCAGGGGACGCTGCCTCGACCCGCGTTCCCTGCAACTGCCTAGCCCACCAACGGAATGGCGGAGCTTCGCGATCTCCCTGCTGCCATTGTAGCGTCATCTGAGGGAAGTTCATATGTGATCAAGATAGACGGGTACTCAAGAATCAAGGGGCAAATCGAGCATGGAAACTACGTGAAATCTACCCCTTTCAGTGTTGGAGGTCACGACTGGGTTGTGTGGTATTTCCCAAACGGCTGCGACACCCAAGCCGGTTCCGTATCTGTTTTTCTAGCTCTTGATTCTGTTGTTGCGAAGGAAGTGAAGGCGAAAGTTAGATTTAGTCTGCTTGACAAGGATGGGGAACCAGTGGAATCAAAATCCAAGATCACCGAAGAACATATCTTCCGGAGCAAAGATTCAGACTAGGGTTTCACTAATTTTCGGAAAAACTAACGCCCACACGTGTGGGCGCTTGCACATCGTCCACACGCCTTCATCACCACTCATTTTGTCACGTATGAACAGATGACATTAGCAGAAATCTTTTTGGTTTTCGGCTTAAAAATCTTTTATCTCCTAATTAAAAAAGCGAATTAAAAATTTGTTTCTACCATTAAATCTGTCTCGATGAGATCTTCAAAACTAGACCCCATGTTGATATGTTTTGACGAATTTTTTTCCCCAAAAATTGCCATGATGTTTACACTGTAGTTGACATAGTCCTTAAACTAAAGTTGTCATGTGGCAATTATAGTTTGTAGATCATGTCAATTTTAGTTTTTTGATGATGACAATTCCAGTACTTTCATCATGAAAATATTTTTTTGTATGAACCATGGCAATTTTAAGTGCATGTATCATGGCAATTTTAATTTATGGTGCATGGCAAGTCTAGTTTCTTAGTTCTCTGTTTTATAATATATCAAAATTTACTTTTAAATGTAGAAGAAAATAGCTGAAACATATCATGACAACTTCAGGGTAAACATCATGACAATTCATGTGCAATAGACATGGCAACTTTTAACCAAAAAATTCATCGAAATATATTGATATGAGATCTAGTTTCGAAGATCTCGTCGCGAGGGATATAATGGCGGAAACGGATCTTCAATCGGATTTTTCATTTAAGAGATAAAACATTTTGAAAACAGAAAATCCAAAAAGATTTCCACATGCATGCGGTGACATGGCGTAGTCTGAGTGCTATAGAGCGTGTGAGCGGGTTTGACTCCCACCACACGTGTGGGCGTTAGGGTTGTTCCTAATTTTATCAAGGCTGCTGATCTCGAGAGATCAGTGCATCTAAGAGACGACAGTTTCAGCATCAGGTGTGATGTTACGGTTATGAAGCCTGTACGTAAAGTTAATCGGTTTATTGCGGTTCCTCCAAGTAACTTGCACCAGCATCTCGGTGACCTCCTCATCAGCATTGATGGAGCTGATGTGACCTTTCGGGTTGGCGGGGAAAGCTTCTTGGCCCATAGGTCCGTGCTCGCTGCTTGGTCATCAGTATTCAGAGCGGAGCTCTTTGGCCCCATGAAGGAGAGTGGGAACAGTCTGATTGAAATTAGCGATATGGAAAGTCACGTGTTCAAGTCTTTGCTCCACTTCATTTACACGGACTCACTGCCTGTTCCTGAGACAACTGATGTGGGTGAAACAGGAAGAGACGTGGCGATGGCTGGTCATCTACTTGTTGCGGCAGACAGGTACAATATTGAGAGGCTCAAGCTGATATGCGAAGAGAAGTTGTGCAACCTCATTGACTCTGACGTCGTGGCGACTAGTTTGGCTCTAGCTGAGCAGCACGGCTTGCATAGAATCAAGGAGGCCTGTTTTGAGTTCCTCGCTTCGCCTTCCAATTTGGAGGCGTGATGGCAAGTGATGGTTACGAGCATGTGAAGAATAGCTGCCCATCTGTTCTCAGGGAGCTGGCTGCTAGCTTCCTGCCGGCCGAGCTGAAAGCGGTCAAAGATTTTATCATAGTATCTATATTGTTACCTATTGCCGTGTGTATGGGTACATGTAGGTCTCAGTGGCTCGGGCTCAGGGCAAAACTATCTAGTATATCCATGCTGGAATCAGAATATGAACTAGTTGGGTGATTCCTATGTTATTGTATTTGCTGGGATGCAGGATTAATGTTGAACTGGATTTGTTGTCCTTACTGCATGCAGCTTTTTGTTACGGGCAGCGCTAGGCATCAGACTACTGATAGATTGCATCTATCAGTCTAGTTGTAGGCCCCTAGATTGAAAGCATGATGTACGTCAGGCCCATGCGAGATTACCGTAGCCCCTAATTGAGTGCTTCCCAACTGCTCCCGCTACCCACGACCCCACACTCGGGTCATTCTCTCACTCTCTCTAGTTGTTTCTTCCTCCCCTCGGACGCTGCTTCTTTGTTGTGTGGTTATCTCCAGTTCAAGAAAAAATGGCGCACCTGGCCCTTGAGACTGAGTATCGTGGGTTCTACAATTCAGTTCATCGTTCTGCTTCAACCGATCCAAATTGTCCATGGCCTGGGATTAGTTCCAAAACAGGAGGTTGTGCTGTAGATTGGTCCAATAAGTAGCTCCCATATCAGATTGTCCATAATGGCGACGGACAGATAAACTAAGGATGATTTCTAGTGTTTTGCCATGTTTCTGTAGTGCTGCTCATGTGTATTGGGGGGCGTATGAGTTGATGTCAAGAGTGACTGATGCATTGTTTTACATTAGCTCATGGTACGCCCGTTTGTTGAGAGAGAAGATCAAAATTGGGGGCGATGAATTTGATGGAAGCATTGCTTTTTGAGAAGTGATGCACTGGCGTTTAGTTGTAGAGGCGATGTCTGCCTTCACGGTACTGAGATGCACAGGTTTAGGGTATGAAATTCTTTTCCCTGCCGTAGAGAATGAATGCACATAGATGAATATGGTTCACTTTGATTTGTGAGGCCTTGATTTCTGATAGTTGATGCAGAAAGTTGTGATGAATTCAATTTTGATTAAGAAAGGAAGCATGCGACAGTAGGGGAGGAAGCAGTATTTATTACGACATGAATCATGCAGCGCAAAAAAATATTTACAATGATCGCAGAATTTTCTACCACATTGATTAGGTTTGCTTTAATTTAGTAGAAGTTATATATTATACAAAAATAATTATCACAATATTGATTTCACCAAATAACGTTATATAAAAAATTGTTTCCATCAAAAGCACAACTATTTTTACTGCCATGAATACACATGCTTCAACAGAATTGGGAATATGCATCTAGAGAAAAAACAATTGCTCCCATTCTAAGTTGAATTTGGTTCCATGAAAAAGAAAACTCAAATCCGAATCACATTTTGTTTTGGTAAAACTGATAGTAGCAAAAATTCCATTGATATTGGCACATGCTTCCTTCTAGTTTCTTGTTTGTTTCCATAGGCACTAGAAATGCGGCCGCGTTGCTTCCTACTAGGGGTTGGGCGCGGTCGTGGAGCACCTCTTGAGGCAGTCTTGTGTGC
Source organism: Aegilops tauschii subsp. strangulata (assembly GCF_002575655.3). Lineage (NCBI taxonomy): Eukaryota > Viridiplantae > Streptophyta > Magnoliopsida > Poales > Poaceae > Aegilops > Aegilops tauschii. The sequence continues at coordinate 60,670,198 of NC_053035.3, forward strand.
TTCAATCTTATCTAAGCACATTGGAATGGCTACTTGGGTCCTGGTCTCAGCTTGGTTATGCATTCAGTGAGCCATGTACATCAACATTAGCATATGTTAGTAGGAGAAGATTAATTCAAAGATACAAATAGGCTTACTAACACATTCAAAATCACTTATACAGTACCATAATGTGAGGACTATATAACCCATCAATCAATAATGTGACGAACATTTTAAATTGGCTTGCATAACTGAGTTACAAATGATTCTCTGATGTATGGTCCCTTTTAGTTCTAACTCACCAATTGTTGTCAAAACAAAAAGTTTCTTGGGAATACATAAGAACACAGTATTCACTAATAGAGACATTTGAACGAAATCCTCAAAATACATGCATTAGACAACAAAAGTAGAAGCAGCGACACAAAATAGAGATAAAGGACTAAGAGACCGCCTAACTGCAGCACCTTTCGGTAGAACAAATGGCGCCATGCCTCATTGGCGTCATGACGGACACATCCTGACAATGTAGTGCCTCCATCAGTGGCTCAACACCACACCTCCGCACCATGCTCATCTACTCACTACCACCGCTGTCCGGTCGAGCAGGATATGTGAAAGCCCTGTAATACTTAATATGAGTGAAGATATTCAGTAGGATTTTTATATAACAAAGTTTAGTAGTTCACTGGTTGGCCATTGTGAATGTAATATTTTGATCATTCTAAGCTTCATTTTAAAAGAAATATTATCAGAACTAATACCCACACAACTAATAAGGCAATATTGTAGTTGACGTTTTAATGATGAACATTGTAACTGGATTTTATTGTATATTTTAGAGTCCAGATAATGCAAGAGTAATGTTGGTCACAACTCTTCCAGTCAGGTGTATCGGTAATTTGTATTATTGTTTCTAATCAATAATACATTAGGACAACCAACTTTGAGCTTGTAAGAAATATATGCTAGGTAGCTAGTCATCTTGCCAATTCACCAACACGCTAGTGAGGGTAAGTGACTCCTAAATTCAAAGTTACAATTTTATTATTGTCAACGAGACTTCCGCTTCAAGAGGGATGTTCTAAGTTGCATCAGAACTTGAAGGCCTTGCCAGATACTAATTAGTACAACAGTAGTAACATTAAGCAGATGACATATTAGATCTAGGCATTTATATGTGCATCAAATTAGCAATTGGGGTGATCCCAGAGCAGACGAAGTGGCAGACTCAAGAGTCCTGGAACAAAGGCATGCAATTACATCAGCAAAAGAAATGACATTCAAAGAGGAGAATGTAGAATTTGTAATCAAGGTATAGATTAGCCTAAGCTTTAAGCACTCGACTTTACTCCCGAAAAGAATGTAATTTAGCCATGAAAACTATTTTCCAATGACAACTGAATCGTGTTCCCCCGCTTCTTCATGTTTCCTAGAATTTCACCTATTTTTTATTGCCTCAATATTACTTATCGAGGGAATGAGACTGATGAACAACGAAGCACTAAAGTTTTATGCCAACAACCTTCGACAAAGCAGATTAAAGGTATACAACCAACAACCAAATATAAAGGTACAAAATATGAGTTCAAAGAGATTCTTTGATGAAAAACCTCACTGAAGTGACCAGAAACTGAACCTTAGAACAGATTAGGCATGTGTGCCTATGTGTGTCGATAGCATCTCACAGTAAACGAAATCCCGGGAGACAAACCCGAGCAACAAAATTGAGAAATTAATAATCCAAGAAAATATCAGTTATGTACCTTTATTTTAATAGGAACATCCACATTGATGTGGCCATGGGCCAAAAAGAATGGCATGATGAGCTATATTTAGGAATGTTGCTCGGGCATAGACCACGTAGATCACATCGGAATAGAAATCCTTCCAAGTTCACTGCTCTTCTGCACGCACCAATGAAATTGAATGCATTCTGCTTATGCCCATGATCAAGCCACTTTCACATAAAAGCTACAATGAGATCTAGAAGGAGGGATTCCTCTGGGAGAGAAAGTCAAGCATGCAGAAAGTTTCCTTGCAAAGGCAACACCTAGGAAGGAATAAGCAGCCACACATGCAGGGTCGCCCAATTGCTGGCTCTTTCTATTCCTCGCGAAGGGGAATAATTATTTGATTAAGCTTAGCATAGTATCCATCAGCACTCGACTTTAATGACCATGAAAACCCAGTACTAATCATCTTCGAATCCCTGCACTCAAAGAAGAAATGCCATCTTGTAAAATGCAAATCAATTAAGTTTTAATACCTTTGTATTACCAATGGAAAAGGCAAAGTAACACACTCAAAATTACATATTAGAGAAGGAAGGAGAGAATGTGTATCTCACTGATCCAAATGAACATGCTACAATATCAGCGGAATAGGTTAGTGTATTCTAACTATATGTATCAGGGTGTAGTCCGCCGCTTGCAAATAAAAAGGCTTTCATTCAGATCATTACAACGCCTCTGAGAAATGAGAATGGGAGTTCACACACAAATTTCAAAGATATTGTAGATGACTTGAACAAGCATTTAGAGTAAATATGCAGATTAAATCGAGAAGATATTTGCGGTAAAAAGTTGCATCCAAGAGTTATGTACATAATAGCACAATCCTTTTGATGAATATTTACACAAAACATGGTAAGAGAAATGTTGCATTGGTCATAACATTTATTGCACGGACGCTGAGCTATGGCCTATGAATCATAAAAAAAGACTATTCCCGATTTACCTCTAAAACTTAGACAGATCGCCATCCTTCCTACATGAGCAACATGAAAGATACAAAATTTAGCCAGCCCTTAAATTAACACAAGATAGCAAGTCTAAAATCTACCAAAAAAGGTATTAATAATTGGACAAAGGTTCACTTGCAACTCAGTTGAATCTAGACTAAGTACTCTAGAGCCCCGTGCTGCAGCAACAGTTGCCTGTTGCAAAATTTAAGAGAGACGAGTGAGGTTACCTGGGTGAAGATGGGAAGGAGGCACTGCCGTGCCCTTGCTCTCCTTTTCGGCACATTAGAACTGGGTGACCTTAGCACAGAGAAGCACATGAAAGAGTAATCCATGGGTAAAGGGAAGTCTGGATTCCCAGAAGCAACCAATAGAGACTGCATATTACTTTGTATATAAATTAATGACTGAACCAAAATGTTGTGAAGTTAGGAGACTGTATACCTTCTTCACCCGGTCTGAGATCACCACAAGTGGTAAAAGCTTCCTTCCCATGGTCAATCACAATAATTGTTGGCAGCTTCGAAAGCACCAAACTTGCTGGGAAAGGGTGGCTTGGATTGCTACAGAAAAAAATCATGGTATTCTTATATGCACTCTTAAAGAAACATCCAGCAAAAAGATATTTAATTATCTCCGTATGTCTTTGTATGTGATCTGAATACTTGATGTTTCCAATCACAATGGTAATGAAATACCCAAACGATGATGAATTCCTCAGGATGAAAAGTTTTGAGTTGAAAATTTAATGAAGTATAATCAAACATGGTCAGTTCCCAACCCATGTGACAAAAGGCATAACATGGCTAGATCGAATATATAAGTCATGTAGATAGTTCATTATCACAATACACAAACACACACACAATTGTTAGATGGCGTGAGCAATGCATAAACTTGTAAGACGTGAATAATGCACACTTTACCAATAAACAACAACAAAGAAATACAAAGAGAAGATAGTGAAGAACAATCAGATCGCCTGGACAATATGTCGAATACCTTTGATGCAGGCATATGCGGGGGAAGCAATGGCGACGATAGCCCCGAGAAGACATGCGCCTTGCCACTAGCGTCACCGAAGATGCCGATGGCCATGCCGCCAGCAAGGCCGCAGGAGAGGTGCGTGTAACCATAGAAGAGGAAGTAGGGCTTGACCCTGGGGTTGATCCCAGTGGAGATGATGACTGCGGTGATGAGGGCGTAGATCTTGAGCGCCCCCGCCATGACAACGGGCACGATGGACTTCATGACCAGCTCCGGGTGCAACACCCCCATGGACGCGATGCACACCCCGCTCTTGGCTGTCCCGTACACCTCGATCAGTGTCTGACAGAACACAAAGAATGGGAGAAGAGTGGGGGCTATCGGCGGCAGCACACCAAGGATGCGGGCGCCAGGGATGACCTCCTCTAGGCGCGGCTGTCAAAGGTGAGGAAGAGGAGAGAGAGAGGAGGCTGTCAGGGAAGGGGAGAGGAGGTCAGGAGGAGGCCACTCGATGTGCGAGTTTCCTTCCTAGGGAAGGAAGCGTGGCGTGTCCGATTCGGCGCGTCTTTCTTTATTTGGCATTTTTCTCTCCCCACACTCTAGAAATGACGTGGCACTTGTCGTCCTCCCACTGACCCTGACCATTTCAGGGAACCACAAATGAACAATTTGCAAAATAATTAACTAGTCAAAAGTAACAAAAAATAAATGTTGGGGGGCATGATGAAGACATAATCCCACTGAAAAAGAAAAACAAACCAATATGTACATTTTTTAACTTCGGACATAACTTTAAGAGGTTAGATTACTCAGGTGTGACCTACGGATTGATCTGAATAAAAATTACACAAACCAATCATTGCAACCATCATTCATTGACTGAATGTACATATTCAGTACATGCATGATAAAATGGCATCAATTGACATCTTAGTTTTCAAGTGTACTTCAGGGCTCTTCCCACTAATTTTCAGCAACACAATAGCTCTAGCGAAAGAAGAATGCGAGAGATTATAGCACTGTCAGTCGTGGCACCCAAGCATCAAGAATTTGATTAACCGGGAAGGTTTCATAGGATTCCATAGGACAAATATCGTCCTATTAATAAGAACATAAGAGTATATAAAAAATTCATACCACTGCAACAACCAGTATATGCAATTTGGAGCAAAAAGTATTTGCAATGAACTTGTTCACACAAAACCATAGCGAATGTCATTTCTAGCTAGTGTTTATGAAAATGTACTTACTCTATAAGATAGCCAACTTCTTACCGATTTTAAATTAAGACTAATTATTTTCGACATAATACAGATACTGTGAATCATAAAACAATTTAAATAGTGCACCAAGTTATGCTTTTCTCCTAAACTAATAGAAAAATCTAGCTAATCACATCGATATGCACTGCATACAAGGTGCACTTGCAAGGATCAATATTGGTAAATTCTCTGTAGAAATAATGTTTTCCCCTTACAAACTCATATTGACAGAAAAAAGATAGCGGGAAATCATCAACAAGGCCAATTCAGAAAATAACAACTTGTATTATAAAGAATGGAGGAGAGTCTATATTGCGTGCGTTGATTTTCATTGAATGCATAAAAATAATTCAAATAACACAATAAACAAGGTCAAAATAAATGGAGACTATCGTTGCAACGCTGAAGAAAAAAGGATACATACTAAAGGAATTATATGAATGACGAAAATTGTCATTTCATCTCGAAAGATTCCTCCGAATCCTACTGGTTGTTTTCCAGTGCTTGGTTAGAGATGTTGAAGGCATTTTCACTTCAAGATTGGGATAGAAAGCTACGGAGAACCTCCAAAAAGAAGCAGTGTGTCCCCTTTTCTCATGTCGAAAAGCTATTTGTTATATTAATAAGGTCCATTAGATCTAGTCAAGAAGAAAGCAATATGTGCTCCTTATATTTTCTCAAGTAGTATAACCTTGCCAATTCTGGCAACTTCTTTGATCCCAAATTTGCTCAAGTTCCACTATACATCAACACTTTTTCCAGGATCTCTAGTTACCTTTGGCATGACTCAAAAATAGAGAGGATACTTGGCGATGCTTGGCTTTAATAAAAGATATAAATATATACAAGTGATAATGTAAGTGATCTGCAAGATAAGACACATCATGGACTTTACCTCAGTAGTTAGCGTATGGTCGGAAAGATCAAGCACTTTCACTCTGAAAATATCAACCAAACCCATCATCTGCATGTAAAATTAAAGAAATAAGTAGAGTACCCAAACTATACCCCCACCCCACCCCCAAAGCACTCGAACTGAAAGATGTAAATTTGAGCATCACATGCACAAATTAAAATCTATAAGCTTTTACCACAAGACCTATTTTGCCTCTACATTTAGTTTTATAAGCATGAACTCTCTTTCAACTTGCGGTTCCTTTGACAAATCGTGAACCTTTTCAATCGATATATAAAACTATGAATATCAGATATTGTGATGACTATTAGTTACTATTTGTTAGCAAACATTTTCAGTATTCACGGGATACTGAAAGAAGAAAATGCTGACCTGTATATAACATGTTTGTAAGCTGCTCCACGACTTGTGTGAGTATTTCCTCCATTCCTAATTCCAGTATGGTGAACAACGCTTTGTCCTTGTTGAGCCCAACCATCAATGACCCAATATTGTACGACCTCGACATTCCGATTGATCACCGGACTCTCATCCACAACAAAAGCTCATATCCTGTGGTGCTTTAGGAAGAAGTGCATCCCATTTGTTCCAATCTTGACCCTCTTTAGCTAATTTCTTGATTTTGAACACCCGCAGCTCTTGATTGGCCGAGCTAGACACCACAAACTTCTCGCTAGAATCAACATCCATCGACCATATCTTGTTGTGATGGCCACCTACAGTTTGAAGGCAGTGTTGTGTGTCGAGGTCCCAGACCCAGATAATCTTTTCCTTGGAGCAGGTCACCAACTTCTTACTCGAATCCAGGAACACAAAATTAGTCACCTGCAGCCTCCCCAAATTAGAATTATTGGGCTATGGCAACGAATGGGGTCATAGAGAGGCATGAAACCATATCCAAACCTGACCATGGTGGCCATGACGTCGGAAGAGGCAGTGCTGGACAACAACGTCCCAGAGGTTCTTGCGGTCGGAAGCGAGGACGACAACGGAGGGAGCAAAGCGTAGGGCGGAAGTAGCAGAGCGGTGGACATGAGGCGCGCCCTTGGTCTCGCCGAGATGGACACGGGTGAACGAGGCGGCGGCTGGAGGTGATGGCGGGATCTAGTTCGGACAACCGCCCAGCCGCCGCGCCATCTTCGCTCAGCTCTGCCCGTGACGGCCGCCGTGTCTGCTCTCGTGACACGCCGATCTGTCGTTGGCTCCTCCTCCTCCTCCTCCACTGCCGGCCACCGCAGCTCTCTGCAGATGTTGTGCGCATGAACCTTCCTCGCCCACTGAGGAGGAATAGTAGGAGGCGGCTGCGGCTGAGGGAGAGGTAGAGGCGGCATGTGGGGGAGAGGTGGAGACGACCTACGCGTGCGACCCGATGAGGAGCTGCCTTCATTGGGAAGGAAACAAATTAATTGGTGCATTATCTCTTGCCTTTGTTTCTCCTCGCACAGTCTCCCGATTGACTTGAACAGTAGTCCTGATGATGTGGCTATCACGAGATGGCGCCCTTTGCGCATAGCTTATTGTTTTGGATTTCAAAGTGTCACATGCTTCCTAGTTGCTATCTATTTGCCTTTTGAAGTTTAACAATCTGGTTATGTCGGCTGTTATTTCCAAGTGTTAGGAAGCAAGCAACCCCATTGTGAGTGAGGTTCTCATCGTTCCAGAGGTATCCATCGCCACTTGACTTTTTACCACCAAATTCCATTGCCATCTCGTTTGTTTGCATTCATGACTTGCCTGGAGGCCACAGGTTCCCCTCATCCTTAAACTTCTCTGTCCCAACTGTGAGCGCGTCGCAACTTTCACCACCTTTGAAACATAAAATGTTTAGGCATGATGCATAATAATAGAGTGTAGGAAGCAACAACTAGTACAAAAGAAGCTTCAAACTACACGTAGATGAATCATTGGATGTTTAAGGATGGATACTCCGAAGCACCATTGTATTGCATAAACAATATGAACTGAAGAAACACAAATAGGTTGCTTAGGAAGCATAGATTTATAAGCATAAATTTGATACTATCTCAATATAAGCCATACCTAGTGAAAACAACCAGAAGTTAGCAATACTTGCCACCAACATGCGGTTGCATCATATTACGATCTCCGAACGAATTTCATAAATGTTGACTAGCTCTGTTAGTTTACATGCAAAAACTAGAAATTGTTGGCCAGCAAGGGATGGATGTTTTTACTAACCAACATTTAGATCTGTACTTTTGTTTGGCACTTGGAAGCAAAAAAAAAAAACAGTCTAGAAGCATCTAAATAGCATTATAGATGCTACAAAACTAAGAAGCACTAAGGGCATCTCCAACGTCGACCCTCAAACCGCCCGCATCCGTCCGGACCACGCTGTCTGGACCGGAAAGCCATCCAACATAGTCCGGACGTACTTTCTGCCACAAAACAGAAACAAATGTGGGCGAGTTTTGCGGGAGTCCAGACATCCTCATGACAAACCAAAAGTCGCCACTTATCCCACCTCTTCGTCTGGATGGCGGAAGGCCACTGATTGGCGGAAGTCTAGCATGTTAGGTGATTAGTATTTGTGCATTTGGCGGAAGCTTTGCAAATATAGTTGGGCATTTGGCGGAAGGTTACTTCTTGCCATATGATTAGCAAGGTGATTAGTATTTGGGCATTTGGCAAAAACTTTGGAAATATATTTGGGCAGTTGGCGGAAGGTTACTTCTTGCCATGGTTATCATATGGCAAGATGAGTAGTTTTCTATTAAGATTCTTTATCACACGTTGACAGAATGAAGGAAGCTTTGTAAATAGATTTGGCCTTTTGGCAGAAGGTTTGAAAATGACCAAGGCCATTTGGCAGAAGGAAGCTACTTCAGTGGCAAAGCAGCCAACTTTGGCGGAAACTACACTAGCATATGGATTGATACCCTTCCGCTAAACAAAAAGCTACTAATCATAGTTTTCTCCATGGAATCACGTAGCAGTTATTTGACAGTTAAAATCTAACAGAGACGAACATTTACGGCTAAGGTTGGATGGCGTCCTCCCGCATCCGTGTTCGCGGACCGCCCCCTGTCCGTGAATGGACGTGGGAGGAAATTTGCGGGTTACCATTGGAGATGCCCTAACGTATTATTGTGGAAACAAATCGAAATAGATGGAATCAACCAATTTTGAAATCAAGTCAGATACTAATATTACCGCGAATATTGGGAATTGGGAATGGGATTAGTGTGATATGCACAAGAAATTAACCAAAGGTCATAGATGACAGAGTGATGCAAAACTTATCGAAGCAACCATTACATTCACAAATGAATCAAAGTTGAGATGAACGCTAGTTCGGGTCCAGGGAGGACACATGTGCGGATACTTTGCCGTCTCGAAACAGTGCACCAGCACATGAGGAGGACGGTGATGGGACATCTCTGGCAGGGGACCGGAGCGGCGATGGGGGTTACCAGTCCGGTGATGGGAGCGATGCTTGGTGCAGCAGACTGGGACGAGACACAACAGCGACGTGGGATCAATTGAATCCATGCCGGAGCTGGTGGTGCGGAGCAAGGAGAGGTGGCTTAGGTAGTCGCCGCGGTGCGCGAGCTCGGCGAGCTCGGGGATGAGCTCGCCCATGCGTTGGGAGATGGGGTGGGTAGGTGGGTCGTGGAGGCGTGATTTACGACGGATAGGGCAGCACTCGGGATTACAGTGGTATTTATTAGGAAAGGATTAAGTCATGCTGTCGGTGCAACAAACCCTGGGTCTGTTGCCCAGACTGTGCACATGCACGGGAACGAGATTGAAGCACCAACCCAAGCCAGAGCCCAAGAAACCAAGATCTCCGAAGGACCAACATGCAGATCAGAGGGACCAAGACCAAGCTAGTGAAACAAGATACCATCAGGAGAAGGGCCTCCTTTGCCGGGCAGGCGAGCTCGGCAAGGGGCGAGGCCACCCCCGGAAGAAGACGTCCAAGACGTCCCGGCAGGGCCTGCCAGGACACACGGAGGCAAAACCACCTCACCAACTACTCCGCCACGACCCACATCGTCAATTAGTGCGGTGTCAAGCCGCAAAGTGACTAAGTGGCAGCCATTCACCACATGGCAACCTCTCCCTACAGGAAACACTTGCAGATGACACCCGTCCTGTGACATGTCAAGCGAGTAGACGTGGAGCTGGCAAGATAGCCCGGCAAGCCTTGTCGGGCAACCAACGATGTGACGTTGAGCGGTGCATTTAATGCACCCTGTCAGCCCGCAGAGTTAGGTATGATAGCACTGTTTGCTATCTTATCAGTGCATAATGACTACTTTGCCATTGTGGTAACCCCTTATCTATAAAAGAAGGACCATGGCAACCATAGAAAGGGTTAGAAGGTTGGATAACTCACACCCCCATACACGCGTAGCCACTACCACCCTGAGGCAGCCCTTGCCGGGCAAGTGTAGTATGCTCCATCACCACCTTTTCTCCATCAATCCACCAAAGCAGGAGTAGGGTTTTACGCCTCACGACGGCCCGAACCTGGGTAAAAATGCCTGTGTGATCTCTGTCGTGCTCCCACACGCTCGTTTGCTCTTTGTGCAACGCGACGCCCCTTGCCGAACCAGCAAGGGGCCTCCTGGTCCCATAGCTGGTCGTGGTTTCTCGCGACATCTTTGGCGCGCCAGGTAGGGGGATCGCTTACGCGAACCTGAAGACGTGTGCAGCACGTCACCTTCATCGCCATCTTCATCTTCGACGACGCCATCAACCATGGAGCCTAAGAAGAAACCCGGTTTTTCGGCTCATCCATCCACCTCGAAGGCTCCGCCGCCCGCGGCCTCTAACGCTGTGGGGGGTGCGGAGACACGCGAGGATACGGACGCTGCTGGGGATGTGGCCGGAGCAGGCGGCACCGTCACCACATCCCCCGCGGCCGGCGCAGGAGGAGGAGGCATCGGAGGAGAGTAGCATCAGCAACACCCCGACGGCCACGCTCCACAAGGTCCGGGTGGAGGGGCTGCTCCATCTGCGCCCCTCTCTCCCACTGACGGGCACAGCCACAGCAACGACGTTCGGACCGGGGTGAATCGCCGCCCTCTGACCGCTCCCACCACGGGTGCGGTCGCAGCACGCGCACCTCCCCAGGGACGGGTCGACCAAGCCACTGCGCCCGACGAGGCCACTGGCCCTCGAGCGCCTTTGCCGCACCACCCTGCCATCCAGGTGGTCGCCCCACAGCAGTGGGGGCGCAGTGCTGCTGCCGCTGGCACCATCAGGAGCCGAGTGACGGTGCGGTCGACTTCATCATCACCCATGCCAAGTACAGCCTCGGAGGCCATGGCGCGGGCTCAACTACTGTTGAGGTTTCTACCAGCAGCCGAGCAGATGGACGAATGGTGTGCCACCATCCAGAGTCTGCTCGGTTTCGCCAAAACTGGGGGCTCACGGCGGGCCTGCCCGCCACGACCTCCCCAAGCGATAGCAACGGCTCATGCTACTGACCGTACAGAGGGGGCCGTCCCCACGGTGCAGTCCCCGCCACGGCAGCCGGCTTGAGCGCGATAGAATCAAGACCCCGACGACGTCTTGATGGCCTCTTCTGACCCTCTAGCGCGTCCAGGCCAACAACGAGCCCCGGAGGATAGGCGGAGAGGAGACACGCGCGTCATTGTTGAGCAACGCTGCGACGACCTCCGCCGGACCGATGGGTACAACGACCCCGATGTCGACGAGCCCGCGCTCGGTATTGGCGGGTGCCTACCTTTCGAGGTTGGCTGCCCTGCCTTTACCCGTGAGCTGCGGCAAGTCCATTGGCCGTCCGTTCGCACGTTCAAGCCAGAGATACCTGAGAAGTACAAAGGGAGGCTGAACCCGACCGAATTCCTGAGCATCTACACCATTGTTGTTCAGGCTACCGGGGGAAGAGATGAGAAGGTGTTCGCCAACTACTTCCCTTTGGCTCTCAAGTCCAATGTGAGGTCTTGGCTGATGCACCTATCGGAGAACCCCATTTCGTTGTGGGCAGACCTGTGCCATGAGTTCGTCGGTGCCTTCAACGATGGCCACCAAGAGACGGGCCGACCCAACGACTTGCAGCTTCTCCAAAGAAGGAAGGAGAAACCCTCCGTAAGTATTTGCAGAGATTCAGCAAAAATCATAGAATATCCCAAATATCCATCCGGCAGTCGTGATAGCCGCCTTCCAGTCCAATGTGCGCAACCGCCAGATTCGTTCTAAGATGAACGTGCGGTTGCCCAAGACTGTGAAGGAGCTCTACACATGTTGGTTAATAAGTGTGCTCGGATTGAGGAGGGAAGAAAGTTGCCCGGAGAGGAAGATTGCACCAATGTTGATTCAGAGGATGATGATGAATCAACCAGTCAGAAGAAGAGCAAGAAGCACAGTAAGAAGTGGAGGGATAAGGCAGTGACGACTGTTGAAGGATCGGGTACGCCTAGTATCGGTAAGAGGCCCAAAGCTGAGGCCCCCGGCAAGGAAGTTGCCATGTGCACTGACTGCCGGGAAGCCGCTGCTACCGAGAAAGCCGGGAAAGGTGATGGGCCGTATTGCAAGATTCATTGGACCAAGGGCCACGACCTTCAAGAGTGTTATTAGGTTGAGAAGCTTGTCAAAAGGCAGAGAGCAGAGTATGAGAAGCGTGACAATGAAAAGGGTCAGAATGTTACTAGCCGTAAGGGTCGAGGTGGTGAAGTAAATCGCCCCGGCAGACCCCTTCGCAACCAAGGAAAGCCCGCCAGAGGTCGAGAGAAGGAAACCTGTGATGATGAGAGTGATGGAGGCGACGAAGAGGAAACCGGTGAGCAAGAATTTCAGAAGGCCACTGACGCCCTGTGCATTGACGGAGGTGCATCTCTGCACACCTCTCACCGCCAACTCAAGCAGTGGGCACGAGAAGTCAATGTCGTGGAACCAGCGCCCGAAGCCTGGAAGCCGCTCAAATGGTCTCGTACGCCCATCATCTTTGACGAGGAGGATCATCCTAGCCGTACCACTGCGGTAGGTGATACGTCCATTTTGCATCATGCTTTTATATCGATATTTATTGCATTATGGGCTGTTATTACACATTATGTCACAATACTTATGCCTTTTCTCTCTTATTTTACAAGGTTTACATGAAGAGGGAGAATGCCGGCAGCTGGAATCCTGGGGTGGAAAAGGAGCAAATATTAGAGACCTATTCTGCACAACTCCAAAAGTCCTGAAACTCCACGAAAGTCAATTTTGGAATATATTAAAAATATTGGGCGAAGAAAGCACCAGAGGGGGGCCACCCACTGCCCACGAGGGGGAGGGCGCGCCTCCTGCCTCGTGGGCCACCTGGAAGCCCCCCGACGCCCATCTTCTGGTATAAGGTGTCTTTTGCCCTGGAAAAAAATCATAAGGAAGCTTTTGGGGACGAAGCGCCGCCGTGTCGAGGCGGAACCTTGGCGGAACCAATCCAGGGCTCCGGCGGAGCTGTTCTGCCGGGGAAACATCCCTCTAGGAGGGGAAATCGTCACCATCGTCATCACCATCGATCCTCTCCTCGGAAGGGGGTCAATCTCCATTAACATCTTCACCAGCACCATCTCCTCTCAAACCCTAGTTCATCTCTTGTATCCGATCTTTGTCTCAAAACCTCAGATTGGTACATGTGGGTTGCTAGTAGTGTTGATTACTCCTTGTAGTTGATGCTAGTTGGTTTATTCGGTGGAAGATTATATGTTCAGATCCTTTATGCACATTAATACCCCTCTGATTATAAACATGAGTATGATTTGTGAGTAGTTACGTTTGTTCCTGAGGATATGGGAGAAGTCTTGTTATAAGTAGTCATGTGAATTTGGTATTCGTTCGATATTTTGATGAGATGTATGTTGTCTTTCCTCTAGTGGTGTTATGTGAACATCGACTACATGACACTTCACCATTGTTTGGGCCTAGGGGAAGGCATTGAGAAGTAATAAGTAGATGATGGGTTGCTAGAGTGACAGAAGCTTAAACCCTAGTTTATGCGTTGCTTCGTAAGGGGCTGATTTGGATCCATATGTTTCATGCTATGGTTAGGTTTACCTTAATTCTTCTTTCATAGTTGCGGATGCTTGCGAGAGGGTTAATCATAAGTGGGATGCTTGTCTAAGGAAGGGCAGTACCCAAGCACCGGTCCACCCACATATCAAATTATCAAAGTAACGAACGCAAACCATATGAGCATGATGAAAACTAGCTTGACGATAATTCCCATGTGTCCTCGGGAGCGCTTTCCTTTATATAAGAGTTTGTCCAGGCTTGTCCTTTGCTACAAAAAGGATTGGGCCACCTTGCTGCACCTTGTTTACTTTTTTTACTTGTTACCCGTTACGAATTACCTTATCACAAAACTATCTGTTACCGATAATTTCAGTGCTTGCAGTGAATACCTTACCGAAAACTGCTTGTCATTTCCTTCTGCTCCTCGTTGGGTTCGACACTCTTACTTATCGAAAGGACTACGATAGATCCCCTATACTTGTGGGTCATCAAGACTCTTTTCTGGCGCCGTTGCCGGGGAGTGAAGCGCCTTTGGTAGGTGGAATTTGGTAAGGCAAAATTTATGTAGTGTGCTGAAATTTACTGTCACTTGTTACTATGGAAAATAATCCTTTGAGGGGCTTGTTCGGGGTATCTTCACCCCGACCAGTAGAGCAAAGAGTTTTTTCTCAACCTACTGAACCTACTGAAAATGTTTACTCTGAAATTCCTTCAGGTATGATAGAGAAACTGCTAGCTAATTCTTTTACAGGGGATGGAACATTACATCCCGATATACACCTAATCTATGTGGATGAAGTTTGTGGATTATTTAAGCTTGCAGGTATGCCCGAGGATGTTATCAAGAAGAAGGTCTTCCCTTTATCTTTGAAGGGAAAGGCATTGACATGGTTTAGGCTATGTGATGATATTGGATCATGGAACTACAACCGATTGAAATTGGAATTTCATCAGAAGTTTTATCCTATGCATCTGGTCCATCCTGATCGTAATTATATATATAATTTTTGGCCTTGCGAAGGAGAAAGTATCGCTCAAGATTGGGGGAGGCTTAAGTCAATGTTATATTCATGCCCCAATCATAAGCTCTCAAGAGAAATTATTACTCAAAATTTTTATGCTCGGCTTCCTCTCAATAATCGCTCCATGCTCGATAATTTTTGTACTGGTTCTTTTATGATGAAGACCATTGAATTCACATGGGATTTATTGGAAATAATTAAACGCAACTCTGAAAATTGGGAACTCGACGAAGGTAAGGAGTCATGTATAACACCTAAGTTTGATTGTGTTAAATCTTTTATGGATACCAAAGCTTTTCGTGAATTTAGCACTAAATATGGACTTGACTCTGAGAAAGTAGCTTCTTTCTGTGAATCATTTGCTAATCATGTTGATCTCCCTAAGAATAAGTGGTTTAAATATCATCCTCCCAGTAGTTGAACCTATTAAAGTTGAAGAAAAGACTATCACTTATAATGTTGATCCTATTGTTCCTACCGCTTATATTGAGAAACCACCTTTCCCTGTTAGAATAAAGGATCATGCTAAAGCTTCAACTGTGGTTCGTAAGAGTAATGCTAGAACACCTACACCCTCTGAGCAAATTAAAGTTGAACCTAGTATTGCTATGGTTAAGGATCTCTTGGTCGATAATCTTGATGGGCATGTTATTTACTTCTGTGATGAAGCTGCTAGAATTGCTAGACCCGATATTGAAAATAAACATAGACCTGTTGTTTCCGTTAAAATAGGAGATCACTGTTATCATGGCTTATGTGATATGTGTGCTAGTGTCAGTGCAATACCTTATACTTTATATAAAGAAATTATGCATGATATTGCACCTGCTGAGATAGAAGATATTGATGTTACTATCACTACAAAAAAAGACACATCCGTGACATTTTGGGCTGAACGAAATTTTTTTCTGTCATACTTATGACACTTCTATGACGATAATTGTGACAAAACCTGGTATCATCATAGATGTGGTGGGGTCCTACTTCTATGACAAAAAATCATGACAGAAAATGGGCTTTTCGTCCTGGGCGGGCCGGAGACGCAGCTGCATGACATTCTTTCGGCTGTCCATGACGGAAAAAACCGTGGTAGAAGCGAGGGCGAGGAAAATATCGGGGTGTTCCCGGTTACGGTGGGTGGTCGTGGCCGAGCGATGCGCGTTTCTCTCGTACACGCATGCGCGTGGGTGCGAGGCGTTGGGATCTAACTGAACCCGAGCGAGGCGTTGGGCTCTAACTGAACCCGAGTGATTGCACTGCAGGCTACGCGTTACTGAACCCGAGCGATCGATCGATGGCTGTTAACTGAACCCGATCGAGCGGTTCCTTCGCTACTGCTGCTAACTGAAGCCGATCGATGCTGCCTCTGGATGAATAGTGAGTGTTGCTGGGGGGTTTGGATGAACAGTTCCCGTTGGGGGTGGATGAACAGGGCCCCGTGGTGTTGCCTCTGGATGAACAGGACCCCGATCGATCGAGCCGGTTGGGGCTGGATGAACAGGACCCCGTGGAGGTCAGGATGAACAGGACCACCCCGTGGAGGGCAGAATGAACAGTAGACGGTGGAGGGCTGGATGAACAGTAGCCCGTTGAGGGGTGGTTGAACAGGAGCCCGTGGAGAGGGCTGGTTGAATAGTAGCCGGTGGAGTAGCGCGTGGTGGAGGCTCGATGAACAGGAGCCCGTGGATGAACAGTCGCAGGTGGAGGCTGGAGGAGGTTGACGGTGGATGAACAGTAGCCCGTGGAGGCTGGAGGGGTCGACGGTGGAGATGAAAAGTATCCCGTGAAGTCCCGTTTTGCGGTACGCCACACCCCTCCCGATCAACAGGACCCCCGTTTCGACCGTAGGAGGTCCGTTTCCTCCGTTTTGCGGTACGCTAGACCCCTTCCGATGAACAGGATCCCGTTTCAAACGTGGCCGGTTGAACACAAGGCCGTTTCCTCCGTTCTGCGGTACGCCAGGCCTCATTTCCATCGGCTATTCCGTCCAAGCCGGAAAGCCATCGGAGGAAATGGACACACGGAGGAAACGGACACACGGAGGCAAGCCGGAAAGCCATCGGCTATTCCGTGCCTGCCGGGACACACGGAGGCAAAACCACCTCACCAACTACTCCGCCACGACCCACATCGTCAATTAGTGCGGTGTCAAGCCGCAAAGTGACTAAGTGGCAGCCATTCACCACATGGCAACCTCTCCCTACAGGAAACACCTGCAGATGACACCCGTCCTGTGACATGTCAAGCGAGTAGACGTGGAGCTGGCAAGATAGCCCGGCAAGCCTTGTCGGGCAACCAACGATGTGACGTTGAGCGGTGCATTTAATGCACCCTGTCAGCCCGCAGAGTTAGGTATGATAGCACTGTTTGCTATCTTATCAGTGCATAATGACTACTTTGCCATTGTGGTAACCCCTTATCTATAAAAGAAGGACCATGGCAACCATAGAAAGGGTTAGAAGGTTGGATAACTCACACCCCCATACACGCGTAGCCACTACCACCCTGAGGCAGCCCTTGCCGGGCAAGTGTAGTATGCTCCATCACCACCTTTTCTCCATCAATCCACCAAAGCAGGAGTAGGGTTTTACGCCTCACGACGGCCCGAACCTGGGTAAAAATGCCTGTGTGATCTCTGTCGTGCTCCCACACGCTCGTTTGCTCTTTGTGCAACGCGACGCCCCTTGCCGAACCAGCAAGGGGCCTCCTGGTCCCATAGCTGGTCGTGGTTTCTCGCGACATCTTTGGCGCGCCAGGTAGGGGGATCGCTTACGCGAACCTGAAGACGTGTGCAGCACGTCACCTTCATCGCCATCTTCATCTTCGACGACGCCATCAACCATGGAGCCTAAGAAGAAACCCGGTTTTTCGGCTCATCCATCCACCTCGAAGGCTCCGCCGCCCGCGGCCTCTAACGCTGTGGGGGGTGCGGAGACACGCGAGGATACGGACGCTGCTGGGGATGTGGCCGGAGCAGGCGGCACCGTCACCACATCCCCCGCGGCCGGCGCAGGAGGAGGAGGCATCGGAGGAGAGTAGCATCAGCAACACCCCGACGGCCACGCTCCACAAGGTCCGGGTGGAGGGGCTGCTCCATCTGCGCCCCTCTCTCCCACTGACGGGCACAGCCACAGCAACGACGCTCGGACCGGGGTGAATCGCCGCCCTCTGACCGCTCCCACCACGGGTGCGGTCGCAGCACGCGCACCTCCCCAGGGACGGGTCGACCAAGCCACTGCGCCCGACGAGGCCACTGGCCCTCGAGTGCCTTTGCCGCACCACCCTGCCATCCAGGTGGTCGCCCCACAGCAGTGGGGGCGCAGTGCTGCTGCCGCTGGCACCATCAGGAGCCGAGTGACGGTGCGGTCGACTTCATCATCACCCATGCCAAGTACAGCCTCGGAGGCCATGGCGCGGGCTCAGCTACTGTTGAGGTTTCTACCAGCAGCCGAGCAGATGGACGAATGGTGTGCCACCATCCAGAGTCTGCTCGGTTTCGCCAAAACTGGGGGCTCACGGCGGGCCTGCCCGCCACGACCTCCCCAAGCGATAGCAACGGCTCATGCTACTGACCGTACAAAGGGGGCCGTCCCCACGGTGCAGTCCCCGCCACGGCAGCCGGCTTGAGCGCGATAGAATCAAGACCCCGACGACGTCTTGATGGCCTCTTCTGACCCTCTAGCGCGTCCAGGCCAACAACGAGCCCCGGAGGATAGGCGGAGAGGAGACACGCGCGTCATTGTTGAGCAACGCTGCGACGACCTCCGCCGGACCGATGGGTACAACGACCCCGATGTCGACGAGCCCGCGCTCGGTATTGGCGGGTGCCTACCTTTCGAGGTTGGCTGCCCTGCCTTTACCCGTGAGCTGCGGCAAGTCCGTTGGCCGTCCGTTCGCACGTTCAAGCCAGAGATACCTGAGAAGTACAAAGGGAGGCTGAACCCGACCGAATTCCTGAGCATCTACACCATTGTTGTTCAGGCTACCGGGGGAAGAGATGAGAAGGTGTTCGCCAACTACTTCCCTTTGGCTCTCAAGTCCAATGTGAGGTCTTGGCTGATGCACCTATCGGAGAACCCCATTTCGTTGTGGGCAGACCTGTGCCATGAGTTCGTCGGTGCCTTCAACGATGGCCACCAAGAGACGGGCCGATCCAATGACTTGCAGCTTCTCCAAAGAAGGAAGGAGAAACCCTCCGTAAGTATTTACAGAGATTCAGCAAAGTTCATAGAATATCCCAAATATCCATCCGGCAGTCGTGATAGCCGCCTTCCAGTCCAATGTGCGCAACCGCCAGATTCGTTCTAAGATGAACGTGCGGTTGCCCAAGACTGTGAAGGAGCTCTACACATGTTGGTTAATAAGTGTGCTCGGATTGAGGAGGGAAGAAAGTTGCCCGGAGAGGAAGATTGCACCAATGTTGATTCAGAGGATGATGATGAATCAACCAGTCAGAAGAAGAGCAAGAAGCACAGTAAGAAGTGGAGGGATAAGGCAGTGACGACTGTTGAAGGATCGGGTACGCCTAGTATCGGTAAGAGGCCCAAAGCTGAGGCCCCCGGCAAGGAAGTTGCCATGTGCACTGACTGCCGGGAAGCCGCTGCTACCGAGAAAGCCGGGAAAGGTGATGGGCCGTATTGCAAGATTCATTGGACCAAGGGCCACGACCTTCAAGAGTGTTATTAGGTTGAGAAGCTTGTCAAAAGGCAGAGAGCAGAGTATGAGAAGCGTGACAATGAAAAGGGTCAGAATGTTACTAGCCGTAAGGGTCGAGGTGGTGAAGTAAATCGCCCCGGCAGACCCCTTCGCAACCAAGGAAAGCCCGCCAGAGGTCGAGAGAAGGAAACCTGTGATGATGAGAGTGATGGAGGCGACGAAGAGGAAACCGGTGAGCAAGAATTTCAGAAGGCCACTGACGCCCTGTGCATTGACGGAGGTGCATCTCTGCACACCTCTCACCGCCAACTCAAGCAGTGGGCACGAGAAGTCAATGTCGTGGAACCAGCGCCCGAAGCCCGGAAGCCGCTCAAATGGTCTCGTACGCCCATCATCTTTGACGAGGAGGATCATCCTAGCCGTATCACTGCGGTAGGTGATACGTCCATTTTGCATCATGCTTTTATATCGATATTTATTGCATTATGGGCTGTTATTACACATTATGTCACAATACTTATGCCTTTTCTCTCTTATTTTACAAGGTTTACATGAAGAGGGAGAATGCCGGCAGCTGGAATCCTGGGGTGGAAAAGGAGCAAATATTAGAGACCTATTCTGCACAACTCCAAAAGTCCTGAAACTCCACGAAAGTCAATTTTGGAATATATTAAAAATATTGGGCGAAGAAAGCACCAGAGGGGGGCCACCCACTGCCCACGAGGGGGAGGGCGCGCCTCCTGCCTCGTGGGCCACCTGGAAGCCCCCCGACGCCCATCTTCTGGTATAAGGTGTCTTTTGCCCTGGAAAAAAATCATAAGGAAGCTTTTGGGGACGAAGCGCCGCCGTGTCGAGGCGGAACCTTGGCGGAACCAATCCAGGGCTCCGGCGGAGCTGTTCTGCCGGGGAAACATCCCTCTAGGAGGGGAAATCGTCACCATCGTCATCACCATCGATCCTCTCCTCGGAAGGGGGTCAATCTCCATTAACATCTTCACCAGCACCATCTCCTCTCAAACCCTAGTTCATCTCTTGTATCCGATCTTTGTCTCAAAACCTCAGATTGGTACATGTGGGTTGCTAGTAGTGTTGATTACTCCTTGTAGTTGATGCTAGTTGGTTTATTCGGTGGAAGATTATATGTTCAGATCCTTTATGCACATTAATACCCCTCTGATTATAAACATGAGTATGATTTGTGAGTAGTTACGTTTGTTCCTGAGGATATGGGAGAAGTCTTGTTATAAGTAGTCATGTGAATTTGGTATTCGTTCGATATTTTGATGAGATGTATGTTGTCTTTCCTCTAGTGGTGTTATGTGAACATCGACTACATGACACTTCACCATTGTTTGGGCCTAGGGGAAGGCATTGAGAAGTAATAAGTAGATGATGGGTTGCTAGAGTGACAGAAGCTTAAACCCTAGTTTATGCGTTGCTTCGTAAGGGGCTGATTTGGATCCATATGTTTCATGCTATGGTTAGGTTTACCTTAATTCTTCTTTCATAGTTGCGGATGCTTGCGAGAGGGTTAATCATAAGTGGGATGCTTGTCTAAGGAAGGGCAGTACCCAAGCACCGGTCCACCCACATATCAAATTATCAAAGTAACGAACGCAAACCATATGAGCATGATGAAAACTAGCTTGACGATAATTCCCATGTGTCCTCGGGAGCGCTTTCCTTTATATAAGAGTTTGTCCAGGCTTGTCCTTTGCTACAAAAAGGATTGGGCCACCTTGCTGCACCTTGTTTACTTTTTTTACTTGTTACCCGTTACGAATTACCTTATCACAAAACTATCTGTTACCGATAATTTCAGTGCTTGCAGTGAATACCTTACCGAAAACTGCTTGTCATTTCCTTCTGCTCCTCGTTGGGTTCGACACTCTTACTTATCGAAAGGACTACGATAGATCCCCTATACTTGTGGGTCATCAAGACTCTTTTCTGGCGCCGTTGCCGGGGAGTGAAGCGCCTTTGGTAGGTGGAATTTGGTAAGGCAAAATTTATGTAGTGTGCTGAAATTTACTGTCACTTGTTACTATGGAAAATAATCCTTTGAGGGGCTTGTTCGGGGTATCTTCACCCCGACCAGTAGAGCAAAGAGTTTTTTCTCAACCTACTGAACCTACTGAAAATGTTTACTCTGAAATTCCTTCAGGTATGATAGAGAAACTGCTAGCTAATTCTTTTACAGGGGATGGAACATTACATCCCGATATACACCTAATCTATGTGGATGAAGTTTGTGGATTATTTAAGCTTGCAGGTATGCCCGAGGATGTTATCAAGAAGAAGGTCTTCCCTTTATCTTTGAAGGGAAAGGCATTGACATGGTTTAGGCTATGTGATGATATTGGATCATGGAACTACAACCGATTGAAATTGGAATTTCATCAGAAGTTTTATCCTATGCATCTGGTCCATCCTGATCGTAATTATATATATAATTTTTGGCCTTGCGAAGGAGAAAGTATCGCTCAAGATTGGGGGAGGCTTAAGTCAATGTTATATTCATGCCCCAATCATAAGCTCTCAAGAGAAATTATTACTCAAAATTTTTATGCTCGGCTTCCTCTCAATAATCGCTCCATGCTCGATAATTTTTGTACTGGTTCTTTTATGATGAAGACCATTGAATTCACATGGGATTTATTGGAAATAATTAAACGCAACTCTGAAAATTGGGAAATCGACGAAGGTAAGGAGTCATGTATAACACCTAAGTTTGATTGTGTTAAATCTTTTATGGATACCAAAGCTTTTCGTGAATTTAGCACTAAATATGGACTTGACTCTGAGAAAGTAGCTTCTTTCTGTGAATCATTTGCTAATCATGTTGATCTCCCTAAGAATAAGTGGTTTAAATATCATCCTCCCAGTAGTTGAACCTATTAAAGTTGAAGAAAAGACTATCACTTATAATGTTGATCCTATTGTTCCTACCGCTTATATTGAGAAACCACCTTTCCCTGTTAGAATAAAGGATCATGCTAAAGCTTCAACTGTGGTTCGTAAGAGTAATGCTAGAACACCTACACCCTCTGAGCAAATTAAAGTTGAACCTAGTATTGCTATGGTTAAGGATCTCTTGGTCGATAATCTTGATGGGCATGTTATTTACTTCTGTGATGAAGCTGCTAGAATTGCTAGACCCGATATTGAAAATAAACATAGACCTGTTGTTTCCGTTAAAATAGGAGATCACTGTTATCATGGCTTATGTGATATGTGTGCTAGTGTCAGTGCAATACCTTATACTTTATATAAAGAAATTATGCATGATATTGCACCTGCTGAGATAGAAGATATTGATGTTACTATCACTACAAAAAAAGACACATCCGTGACATTTTGGGCTGAACGAAATTTTTTTCTGTCATACTTATGACACTTCTATGACGATAATTGTGACAAAACCTGGTATCATCATAGATGTGGTGGGGTCCTACTTCTATGACAAAAAATCATGACAGAAAATGGGCTTTTCGTCCTGGGCGGGCCGGAGACGCAGCTGCATGACATTCTTTCGGCTGTCCATGACGGAAAAAACCGTGGTAGAAGCGAGGGCGAGGAAAATATCGGGGTGTTCCCGGTTACGGTGGGTGGTCGTGGCCGAGCGATGCGCGTTTCTCTCGTACACGCATGCGCGTGGGTGCGAGGCGTTGGGATCTAACTGAACCCGAGCGAGGCGTTGGGCTCTAACTGAACCCGAGTAATTGCACTGCAGGCTACGCGTTACTGAACCCGAGCGATCGATCGATGGCTGTTAACTGAACCCGATCGAGCGGTTCCTTCGCTACTGCTGCTAACTGAAGCCGATCGATGCTGCCTCTGGATGAATAGTGAGTGTTGCTGGGGGGTTTGGATGAACAGTTCCCGTTGGGGGTGGATGAACAGGGCCCCGTGGTGTTGCCTCTGGATGAACAGGACCCCGATCGATCGAGCCGGTTGGGGCTGGATGAACAGGACCCCGTGGAGGTCAGGATGAACAGGACCACCCCGTGGAGGGCAGAATGAACAGTAGACGATGGAGGGCTGGATGAACAGTAGCCCGTTGAGGGGTGGTTGAACAGGAGCCCGTGGAGAGGGCTGGTTGAATAGTAGCCGGTGGAGTAGCGCATGGTGGAGGCTCGATGAACAGGAGCCCGTGGATGAACAGTCGCAGGTGGAGGCTGGAGGAGGTTGACGGTGGATGAACAGTAGCCCGTGGAGGCTGGAGGGGGTCGACGGTGGAGATGAAAAGTATCCCGTGAAGTCCCGTTTTGCGGTACGCCACACCCCTCCCGATCAACAGGACCCCCGTTTCGACCGTAGGAGGTCCGTTTCCTCCGTTTTGCGGTACGCTAGACCCCTTCCGATGAACAGGATCCCGTTTCAAACGTGGCCGGTTGAACACAAGGCCGTTTCCTCCGTTCTGCGGTACGCCAGGCCTCGTTTCCATCGGCTATTCCGTCCAAGCCCTCCCGATGAACACGACGATGCATTCCGTTCCGACCCAGCCGGTTGGCTCCCCATGAACACGACGACGACGCTGTTTCTCCGTTCCGACCCAGCCATGTACACGAGCCCTGGCCGTACGTATGCGTGAGTAGGCGTTCGAGACCCTGCCCATATGTATGTATGTGTCCGTATTTTCTTTCTTGCACACTGGCCACTGTATGTACGTGTACATGCTACGTGCGCGCCTCTACTACAACACGTGCGCGCCTCTACGTCGACCAGTATGTACGTACACGTTCGCGACCAGAATGACAATGCTACGTACCCTTCGACCAGGTGGGTCCCGACTGCAGGCACTTCCTTGCCTGCGAAGATGTAGCTGGTGGGTCCCAGCAGTCAGGGGGGCGAATCGTTTTTTGCCCGGACGCACTTCCTTGCGTGCGAAGATGTAGCTGGTGGGTCCCCGCAGTTAGGGGGAAATGTTTTTTCGTGAAATACGATGGCCCGTCTGGTGGGTCCCCGCTGCCAGGTGGAGGAATAATTATTTTGCGCGTAATAAGGAGGCACTTCCTTGCTGCGGCTGTGGACCCAGCTGTCAGCCTCTCCATGTACAGTCCACGTCCGGTGGAAGCCGTTCCTTGATCACGTTGACCACGCCGCCCGAGAGCACCAGGGCGGTGGACGACGGCGATGCCTAGGAAGGGAATGATGCGGAGCCGGGGAAGACACGGCAGTGGAAGCCCGCGCGGAGAGGAGTACGAGGGTTCACTGGTTCGGCTGCGGTGTGAGGTTGCCGTCGCCGCAGGGCCTGGCCAGCGGTGGGAATAGTAGGGGGCGGTGAGTTCTCCGCGGCAGCATAGCCGGCCACGGGAGGCAGGAGCATGCGGCACGACCGGCGCTGCTTTGGGTGGCTGGAGCAACAAGACCAGAGGTTGAAGAAGCACTACGACCGTTGGATGGACATCATACGGTCACTGGAGCTAGAATCGTGCATATTGACTAAGTTGACATCATACGGTCCCAGATGTCAGGTGGAGGAATCATTATTTTGCGCGTAATAAGGAGGCATTTCCTTGCGTGCGGCCGTGGACCCAGCTGTCAGCCTCTCCACGTACAGTCCACTTCAGTTACATGTCGGTCGTTGACCACGTTGACCAGGCCGCGCCGGGAGCACCAGGGCGGTGGATGACGGCGAGGCCTAGGAAGGGAACGACACGAAGGCAGGGAAGACTCGACAGTTGTTTCCCACGCGGAGGGGAGTACAACTATACGAGGGTTTACTGGTTCGTCTGCCGTCGCCGGAGAATAACAACAGGTGTGGGTGAGTAGAGGGATGGCTAGGCCAGCGATGGGAGTACGGTGGGGCGGTGAAGCCTGCGCGGCAGCACAGCCGGCCGCAGGGAGGAGGGAGCTGGCAGTCCCGCCGGCGCTTGTTTGAGCGGCTGGAGCAGGAAGAGCAGAGATTGAAGAAGCACGACGGCCGTTGGATGGACATCCAACAGTCACTGCTTGTGCGTCAACCTTTTTTTAGGAAAGCCTCAAATCTGTGGAAAATAGCATACAACCCATCTGCCATTATTTCTAATAATTTACAGCCCATTTGCTAATTCTGAAGGTTTTTTTGGAGCCCATATTCTTTTTGTTAGCATTACAACCCATATTGTGGCCACGGTTAAAAAATTATACGAAATATTGCATATTTCGGTGCGGTCCGAACTGTTTTTAATCCCGAAATTTCGAGTCACATTCAAACTGATTTTAAAAATAAATGTATATCAATATAAAATCCAACAAATTGTCCACGCATAAAAATTAATGCAATTTAAAATCTTGAAATGAAAAAAAGAAATTTGAAAGTAATTGCCGGTTTGATGTGTTTTAAAAATGTACAACCCATTTCTCATTACTGATATGCCATTTTCTCGTCCAGCCGAATGAAGCTCTCCTCGTCTTGAAAGATTTGCAGCCCAATAGGCCTGACAAAGCGACTTACTTGGCAAATCACAAAAAAACTGGGCTAGCCATTTTCAGAAAGAAAAAAACTACTGGGCTGGTCTGTGGTAAACATTAAACAGAAGGCTGTCTAGACATGCCAGAGTGCCCCGCATAGCCCAGTTGACACCCTGCTTCCGTCTCAAAAACAAATTAGATAAATGCCACAACAAATATGGCGATTCATAAAAATGCCACTGCAATTTCCAAACTTTGAAAAATGCCACTACAATTTTTGCAAACTTTGGAAAACGCCACTGCAATTTGCAAACATTGAAAAACGCCACTGCAGACTTCAAAAAATGCCACTGGGGATGGCATGAAATGGCATTTTTCAAAGTTTGGAAATTGCAATGGCATTTCTTAGAAACACCAGATTTGGAGTGGCATTTATCAAATTAACCCAAAACAAAAATAACTGGGCGAGCTGCTGGGTCCCTGATGTCAGCCGCTCGTTGTGCAACTCTCTCGTTTATTGACTACGTTGACAATGGCATGGGACCCAGATGTCCGAAATCCATTACGAGGAGCCATCTTTTTTATTGGATTGAAATAAGGAGGCACTTTGCTTGCGTACTGCCATGACCTTGGCGGGTCCCTGCTGTCATCCTCTCCACGTACAATCATCTCCTCGTTGTGTACGCGTCAACTTGGTAGGCCCACAAGTCAGCCTCTAAACCCGTGGAGGACAAATACAACCCATTTAAAAAAATAACAGCCCATTCCATATGTTCAAACGGAAAGTTCAACATTCAGAGCAAAGTAACAGGTCTGATCCACATATAGAGTACTGAACTTCCACGTTGACAACCATCATAGCCAAGTTAACTATCTACTTCCACTAATACTCTAGTAGCTTACAAGTACTAACTTACTCTTAGCTAACTAGACGATGCCGGCCGCCATCTGCGGTACACGCTAAACGCCGGCACCGGCGTCCTCCGCCTCGCCTCGGACTTGTCTGGTGGGTCCCAGCAGTCGGGGGCAAACGTTTTTTTGCAAAATACGGTGGCCCGTCCAGTGGGTCCCTGCTGTCAGTTGGAGGAATCATTATTTTCCGCGTAATAAGGAGGCACTTACTTGCTGCGGCCGTGGACCCAGCTGAGACTCTCCACGTACGGTATACTTCCGATGGAAGTCGTTCCTTGACCACGTTGACCTCGCCGCGTTCCGTTGCATGCATGCGTCCATGGGCGTGGTGCGTCCCCACTGTCAGCCTCTCACGTACAGTCATCTTCCGATGACTCTCGGTTGTTGACCACGTTGACCACACCGTGCCGAGCGCACCCAGACTGGAACGACCCGGAGATGGGGAAGACGGGGCAGTGGAGTCGCAGATGGAGAGGAGTGGGAAACTTCACTGGTTCGGGTGCGCGGCAGCACAGCCGCGGTGCCGCCCCTGGGAGACAGGAGCAAAAACAGAGGTTGAAGAAGGAGCACGGCTGTTGGATTAACATCCAACGGTCCAGCTGCTAGAATCATTTGTTGATTAAGTTGACAAAGCCGTGCGTACACGTCCGCTTAGTAGGCCCACAAGTCAGTCACCAAATCTGACGGGTCCCAGCTGTCAACGGGATGAATAATTTTTTTCACAAAACAAGGAGGCACTTCCTTCCGTGCGAAGATATAGCCGGTGGGTCCCAGCTGTTAGGTGGAGGAAACATTTTTTTCAGCTTAATAAGGAGGAACTTTCCTTGCGTGCGACCATGGACCTCGTGGGTCCCAGCCGTCAGGCTCTCCACGTACAGTCCTCTTCCGATGACTCTCGTTTGTTGACCATGCCGCACCGAACGCAGCGAGGAGGTGGACGACGGCGAGGCCCCGGACGGGAACGACTCGGAGATGGGAAAATGTGGCAGTGGAGTTGCAGATTGAGAGGAGGAGAAGGGTTATAGCTGGTTCTGTTGCATCGTGGGGCTGTAGTCTGTGGAGAATAACAAGAGGTGTCGAGGGGTGGAGGGATAGCCTGGCCAGTAGTGGGGTAGCGCTTCGCAGCGATGCGTGCTAAGCAGAGCCGCTAGCCGCCGGAGGCTATACCAGGCGGTCCCGGCGACGCTGGAGGAAGAAGACGAGAGATTGAAGGTGCATGCCGGCCGTTGGATATAAATCCAATGGTTCTGGATGACACAATCATTTGTTGACCAAGTTGATAACGCCCTGCGTAGGCTTCGACCTATTGGCCCACATGCCAGCCTGCAAAAATGTGGCATATATTTAACCCATGTTTTCTAGAATGTACAGTCCATTTGCTGGGCTGGGTGAACAAATAATTTCGCGTCAATCAGGCCCATTTATATTTTCTAAGAAATCCCAGCCCATTTGCACTTCCTTGAAATACACGTATTAGGTGGGCTCGTTATATATATAATGTTACGTTAGAAGGAGCAATTAATATCAAAGAATAAACCGGAGAGGCACATTATATATAT
This sequence comes from Aegilops tauschii subsp. strangulata, assembly GCF_002575655.3. Taxonomy (NCBI): domain Eukaryota; kingdom Viridiplantae; phylum Streptophyta; class Magnoliopsida; order Poales; family Poaceae; genus Aegilops; species Aegilops tauschii. Next base: position 60,698,625 of record NC_053035.3, read on the forward strand.
ATATATATATAATTAAGAAACTAGCAAGTTATTGCTCAAAATAAAAATGAGCGCGTTATTATTAAATTGGTCCTTAAAATCTTCGCAAGCTTTTGTACGCAATCACCAGGATTTTCCTTGCCTGTGAGTCAAAAACAACCAGGATTTTCCTTGCCAACTTCCGTTAAACATTTACTTTTATAAGTTAATAACACGTGGGATGTTTTTATAATGTATATATAAGTCTCTATAAAATATACGATAATAGTAATAATATAAATATATATAATGTGGTTAGAAGGGAAAACATAAATTGGACACATCATTGCTTTTATAAGAGACCTGCATTTTATACCCCACAGTAGGCATACTAACAAGTTCACACACAAATACAACAGAAAAGGTAAACATTCATATCAAAATCAGATTCACAGGACACGTTCATATTCATAGCCAACATTCACTATCAACAACTCAAAAGATTCATATATACACAAGCTCAGCATATCTATGCATCCAAATGATTGATAGATCACACGACAATATTCATACATAATTCACAAAAAGATTCAGATATACACATGTTCAGTATGTTTATGCATCCAAATGATTGAGATCACAGCCAATATGATCCATGGACGAACTTTAATTACCTAGGGTACAGACTGGTAAATGGTGTTCAATCGGAGGTACTTCTTGCTAAAATTAGTTCTTACGAGTAAACTTTCGAGTACATAAGAGGCAGCACAGACAATTTGAACTTTGCTTGTAGGTTTATCCTCAAATAGTGGCCTCGTGCCGAGGGAGGTTTGAGCAACTTGGCCACTACTTTCATCCAACTAGTTTACTGGCTCATCTTGGTCCTGTATCTCGCCAAAATTCTACATTGCAGACGATAAAGGAGGCGGTTGAGAAAATGAACCACCCAATTTTTGTGTGCAGTTCAACTGAAATGGAGCATCCTTGGCATGCAGATTGATTAAGTGCCAGATGAATATACACGTCAACCAACTTGTCTGGAATCTTTAGACTCCATGCCATATAGTTCTCTACCATATGTGCCGATAACCAAAAGGCACAAGTTGGGACCAAAGACTGGACTGCGTTTTTCTAGGCTATGCACCAAGCAATATTTTTGGCATTCACTCTCCTAATACTTGGAGTTTGACAATTGGTTGACGCCGGTTGATACTCGAATGAATATAGGAACTTCTTGTCAACATCGATGCTTGTCTGAGTGAACTTTGGAGTACATAGCAGCAGCATAAGTACCTGTCCATCCGATCATTTTGTGCAGTTCTACTGAAATCACCCGATGTAATGATTTGCTTGCGAGTTCAGGCTCCAAATTACTCCTTTATGAAATCGGCAAACAGTAGCACAATACCAAATTACCAATACATATGACAGGCACAATAATCAGGATAAAGACCAGTACCAACCTGTGTGAGGTAGCATATCAATTACTATTTCCTTTGACTGGAAGCCGAGATAAGCCAAGCGACTGACAGCAAAGGAAGAAAGCAAGCGGAGATTAGCGACTGACAGGAAAGGACGGAAGCTATCGAGGCAATGAAGCACCCAAAGTTTTTCTGCAGTTCCACCAAAATCGAGCATCCCTGTTGGCACATATACTAACAAATAGAAGCACCCTCATTATCTTAATGGGTAAAGTTAGCAATGTTGGGGAACGTAGCAATAATTCAAAATTTTCCTACGTGTCACCAAGATCAATCTAGGAGATGCTAGCAACGAGAGAGAGGGAGTGCATCTTCATACCCTTGAAGATCGCTAAGCGGAAGCGTTACAAGAACGCGGTTGATGGAGTCGTACTCGCAGCAATTCAAATCGCGGAAGATCCGATCTAGCGCCGAACGGACGGCGCCTCCGCGTTCAACACACGTACAGCCCGGGGACGTCTCCTCCTTCTTGATCCAGCAAGGGGAGAGGAGAAGTTGAGGGAGAACTCCAGCAGCACGACGGCGTGGTGGCAATGGAGCTCGTGGTTCTCCGACAGAGCTTCGCTAAGCACTACGGAGGAGGAGGAGGTGTATGAGGAGGGAGGGCTGCGCCAGGGAAGAGGTGCGGCTGCCCTCCCACCCCTCCACTATATATAGGGGCAAGGGGAGAGGGGGAGGCGCCCTAGGGGGCGGCGGCCAAGCAGATTGGATCTCCCTAGGGAAAATCCTAGGGAGACTTGCCCCCCAAGCCAAGCAGGTGGAGGCTTGCCTCCCAAGCCAGGTGGAGGCGCCCCACCTCCCCAAGTAACGTGGGAAAGGGTGTGGGGGCGCACCACCCCTTAGTGGGCTGGTTTGCTCCTTCCCCTTTGGCCCATGAGGCCCTCCAACACTTGCCGGGGCTCCCGAAACACCTTTCGATCATGCTGGCCATAGCCTGGTACCCCCGGAACACTTCCGGACTCCAATACCCTTCGTCCAATATATCGATCTTCACCGCTAGACCATTCCGGAACTCCTCATGATGTCCGGGATCTCATCCGGGACTCCGAACAACCTTCGGTAACCACATACTATTTCCCAACAACTCTAGCGTCACCGAACCTTAAGTGTGTAGACCCTACGGGTTCGGGAACCATGCAGACATGACCGAGACACCTCTCCGGCCAATAACCAATAGCGGGATCTGGATACCCATATTGGCTCCCACATGTTCCACGATGATCTCATCGGATGAACCACGATGTCGGGGATTCAATCAATCCCGTATACAATTCCCTTTGTCTATCGGTATGTTACTTGCCCGAGATTCGATCGTCGGTATCCCAATACCTCGTTCAATCTCATTACTGGCAAGTCTCTTTACTCGTTCCGTAACGCATGATCCCGTGGCTAACTCCTTAGTCACATTGAGCTCATTATGATGATGCATTACCGAGTGGGCCCAGAGATACCTCTCCGTCATACGGAGTGACAAATCTCAGTCTCGATTCGTGCCAACCCAACAGACACTTTCGGAGATACCTGTAGTGCACCTTTATAGCCACCCAGTTACGTTGTGACATTTGGTACACCCAAAGCATTCCTACGGTATCCGGGAGTTGCACAATCTCATGGTCTAAGGAAACGATACTTGACATTAGAAAATCTCTTAGCAAACGAACTACACGATCTTGTGCTATGCTTAGGATTGGGTCTTGTCCATCACATCATTCTCCTAATGATGTGATCCCGTTATCAATGACATCCAATGTCCATGGTCAGGAAACCATAACCATCTATTGATCAACGAGCTAGTCAACTAGAGGCTTACTAGGGACATGTTGTGGTCTATGTATTCACACATGTATTACGGTTTCCAGTTAATACAATTATAGCATGAACAATAGACAATTATCATGAACAAGGAAATACAATAATAACCATTTTATTATTGCCTCTAGGGCATATTTCCAACAGTCTCCCACTTGCACTAGAGTCAATAATCTAGTTCACATCACTATGTGATTGTAATGAATCCAACACCCATGGGGTTCGTTCATATCTCGCTTGTGAGAGAGGGTTTTTTTAGTCAACGGGTCTGAACCTTCCAGATCCGTGTGTGCTTTGCAAATCTCTATTTTATCTTGTAGATGCAGCTACCACGCGCTACTTGGAGCTATTCCAAATAACTGCTCTACTATACGAATCCGGTTTACTACTCAGAGTCATCCGGATTAGTGTCAAAGTTTGCATCGACGTAACCCTTTACGACGAACTCTTTTACCACCTCCATAATCGAGAAAATTCCTTAGTCCACTAGATACTAAGGATAAGTTCGACCGCTGTCATGTGATCCATTCCTGGATCACTCTTGTACCCCTTGACTGACTCATGGCAAGGCACACTTCAGGTGCGGTACACAGCATAGCATACTATAGAGCCTACGTCTAAAGCATAGGGGACGACCTTCGTCCTTTCTCTCTCTTCTGCCGTGGTCAGGTCTTGAGTCTTGCTCAATACTCACACCTTGTAACATAGCCAAGAACTCCTTCTTTGCTGATCTATTTTGAACTCCTTCAAAATCTTGTCACGGTATGTATTCATTTGAAAGTACTATTAAGCGTTTTTGATCTATCCTTATAGATCTTGATGCTCAATGTTCAAGTAGCATAATCCAGGTTTTCCATTGAAAAACACTTTTCAAATAACCCTGTATTTTTCCAGAAATTCTACATCATTTCTGATCAACAATATGTCAACAACATATACTCATCAGAAATTCTATAGTGCTCCCACTCACTTCTTTGGAAATACAAGTTTCTCATAAACTTTGTATAAACCCAAAATCTTTGATCATCTCATCAAAGCGTACATTCCAACTCCGAGATGCTTACTCCAATCCTTAGAAGGATTGCTGGAGCTTTGCATACTTGTTAGCATCTTTCAGGATTGACAAAACCTTCTGGTTGTATCACATACAACCTTTCCTCAAGAAAATCGTCGAGGAAACAATGTTTTGACATCCTATCTGCAAGATTTTATAAATAATGCAGTAACTGCTAATATAATTCCAACAGACTCTTAGCATCGCTACGAGTGAGAAAGTCTCATCGCAGTCAACTCCTTGAACTTGCCGGAAAACATCTTAACGACAAGTCGAGCTTTCTTAATGGTGACACTTACCATCATTGTCTGTCTTCCTTTTAAAATCCATCTGCACCCAATAGCCTTACAACCATCAAGTAGTTCTTCCAAAGTCTACACTTTGTTTTTATACATGGATCCTCTCTCGGATTTTATGGCCTCGAGCCATTCGTCGGAATCCGGGCCCATCATCGCTTCTCCATAGCTCGTAGGTTCATTGTTGTCTAGCAACATGACTTCCAAGACAGGATTACGTACCACTCTGAAGTAGTACGCATCCTTGTCGTCCTACGAGGTTTGGTAGTGACTTGATCCGAAGTTTCATGATCACTGTCATAAGCTTCCACTTCAATTGGTGTAGCTGCCACAGGAACAACTTCTTGTGCCCTGCTACACACTAGTTGAAGTGACAGTTCAATAACCTGATCAAGTCTCCACCATCCTCCCACTCAATTCTTTCGAGAGGAACTTTTCCTCGAGAAAGGACCCGTTTCTAGAAACAATCACTTTTGCTTCCAGATCTGAAATAGGAGGTATACCCAACTGTTTTGGGTATTCTATGAAGATGCATTTATCCGCTTTGGGTTCGAGCTTATCAGCCTGAAACTTTTTCACATAAGCGTCGCAGCCCCAAACTTTTAAGAAACGACAGCTTAGGTTTCTCTAAACCATAGTTCATATGGTGTCGTCTCAACGGAATTGCGTGGTGCCCTATTTAAAGTGAATGCGGTTGTCTCTAATGCCTAACCCATAAACGATAGTGTAATTCGATAAGAGACATCATGGTATGCACTATATCCAATAGGGTGCAGTTATGATGTTCGGACACACCATCACACTATAGTGTTCCAGGCGGTATTAGTCGTGAAACAATTTCCACAATTTCTTAATTGTGTGCCAAACTCGTAACTCAGATATTCATCTCTGTGATCATATCACATACATTTTATCCTCTTGTCACGACGATCTTCAACTTCACTCTGAAATTACTTGAACCTTTCAATAATTCAGACTTGTGTTTCATCAAGTAAATACTCAAATTATCTGTGAAGTAGGAACATAACGATATCCACTGCGTGCCTCAGCACTCATTGGACTGCACACATCAAATGTATTACTTCCAACAAGTTGCTCTCTTGTTCCATCTTACTGAAAACGAGGCCTTTCAGTCATCTTGCCCAAGTGTTATGATTTGCATGTCTCAAGTGATTCAAAATCAAGTGAGTCCAAACGATCCATCTGTATGGAGTTTCTTCATGCATATCTACCAATAGACATGGTTCGCATGTCTCAATCTTTTCAAAAACGAGTGAGTCCAAAGATCCATCAACATGGAGCTTCTTCATGCGTTTTATACCAATATGACTCAACTGGCAGTGCCACAAGTATGTGGTACTATCATTACTATTTTATATCTTTTGGCATGAACACGTGTATCACTACGGTCGAGATTCAATGAACCATTCATTTTAGGTGCAAGACCATTGAAGGTATTACTCAAATAAACAGAGTAACCATTATTCTCCTTAAATGAATTACCGTATTGCGATAAACATAATCCAATCATGTCTATGCTCAACGCAAACACCAAATAACGATTATTTAGGTTTAACACCAATCTCGATGGTAGAGGGAGCGTGCGATGTTTGATCACATCAACCTTGGAAACACTTCCAACACATATCGTCATCTCACCTTTAGCTAGTCTCCGTTTATTCCGTAGCCTTTTATTTCAAGTTACCAACACTTAGCAACCGAACCGGTATCTAATACCCTTGTGCTACTAGGAGTACTAGTAAAGTACACATTAATATAATGTATATCCAATATACTTCTGTCGACCTTGCCTGCCTTCTCATCTACCAAGTATCTAGGGTAGTTCTGCTTTAGTGACCGTTCCCCTCATTACAGAAGCACTTAGTCTCGGGTTTGGGTTCAACCTTGGGTTTCTTCACTAGAGTAGCAACTGATTTGCCGTTTCATGAAGTATCCCTTCTTTTCCTTGCCCTTCTTGAAATTAGTGGTTTTACTAACCATCAACAATTGATGCTCCTACTTGATTTCTACTTTCGCGGTGTCAAACATCGCGAGTTGCTCAAGGATCATCATGTCTATCCCTGATATGTTATAGTTCATCACGAAGCTCTAATAGCTTGGTGGCAGTGACTATGGAGAACCATCACTATGTCATCTGGAAGATTAACTCCCACTCGATTCAAGCGATTGTAGTACTCAGACAATCTGAGCACATGCTCAACAATTGAGCTTTTCTCCCTTAGTTTGCAGGTTAAGAAACTTGTCAGAGGTCTCATACCTCTTGACGTGGGCACTAGTCTGAAATCCCAATTTCAGCCTTTGGAACATCTCATATTATCTGCGACGTTTCAGAAACGTCTTTCGTGCCACAATTTTAAACCGTTAGCATTACACACTGAACTATCACGTAGTCATCAAAACGTGTATGTCAGATGTTTCGCAACATCTACAGACGACACTCGAGGTTCAGCACACCGAGCGGTGCATTAAGGACATAAGCCTTCTATGCAGCAATGAGGACAATCCTCAGTATACGGACCCAGTCCGCATAATTGCTACTGTCAACTTTCAACTAAATTTTCTCTAAGAACATATCTTAAACAGTAGAACTAAAGCGTAAGCTATGACATAATTTGCAAAGACCTTTTGACTATGTTCATGATAATTAAGTTCATCTGATTATTTAATGAACTGCCACTTAGATAGACATCCCTCTAGTCATCTAAGTGATACATGATCCGAATCGACTAGACCGTGTCCGATCATCACGTGAGACGGACTAATCATCATCGGTGAACATCTCCATGTTGATCGTATCTACTATACGACTCATGTTCGACCTTTCGGTCTCTTGTGTTCCGAGGCCATGTCTGTACATGCTAGGCTCGTCAAGTCAACCTAAGTGTTTCGCATGTGTAAATCTGGCTTACACCCGTTGTATGCGAACGTTAGAATCTATCACACCCGATCATCACGTGGTGCTTCGAAACAACGAACCTTCGCAACGGTGCACAGTTAGGGGAAACACGTCTCTTGAAATTTTAGTGAGGGATTATCTTATTTATGCTACCGTCGTTCTAAGCAAATAAGATGTAAACATGACAAACATCACATGCAAATCATAAAGTGACATGATATGGCCAATATCATCTTGCGCCTTTGATCTCCATCTTCGAGGCGCGGCATGATCACCTTCGTCACCGGCATGACACCATGATCTCCATCATCATGATCTCCATCATCGTGTCTTCATGAAGTTGTCTCGCCAACTATTACTTCTACTACTATGGCTAACGGTTAGCAATAAAGTAAAGTAATTACATGGCATTTTCATTGACACGCAGGTCATACAATAAATTAAGACAACTCCTATGGCTCCTGCCGGTTGTCATACTCATCGACATGCAAGTCGTGATTCCTATTACAAGAACATGATCAATCTCATACATCACATATATAATTCATCACATCCTTTTGTCCATATCACATCACATAGCATACCCTGCAAAAACAAGTTAGAAGTCCTCTAATTGTTGTTGCATGTTTTACGTGGCTGCTATGGGTTTCTAGCAAGAACGTTTCTTACCTACGCAAAAGCCACAATGGTGATATGCCAATTGCTATTTACCCTTCATAAGGACCCTCTTCATCGAATCCGATCCGACTAAAGTGGGAGAGACAGACACCCGCTAGCCACCTTATGCATCAAGTGCATGTCAGTCGGTGGAACCTGTCTCACGTAAGAGTACGTGTAAGGTCGGTCCGGGCCACTTCATCCCACAATGCCGCCGAATCAAGATAAGACTAGTAACGGCAAGCAAATTGAACAAATCATCGCCCACAACTACTTTGTATTCTACTCGTGCATAGATCTATGCATAGACCTAGCTCATGATGCCACTGTTGGGGAACGTAGCAATAATTTAAAACTTTCCTACGTGTCACCAAGATCAATCTAGGAGATGCTAGCAACGAGAGAGAGGGAGTGCATCTTCATACCCTTGAAGATCGCTAAGCGGAAGCGTTACAAGAACGCGGTTGATGGAGTCGTACTCGCAGCGATTCAAATCGCGGAAGATCCGATCTGGCGCCGAACGGACGGCGCCTCCGCGTTCAACACATGTACAGCCCGGGGACGTCTGCTCCTTCTTGATCCAGCAAGTGGAGAGGAGAAGTTGAGGGAGAACTCTAGCAGCACGACGGTGTGGTGGCAATGGAGCTCGTGGTTCTCCGGCAGAGCTTCGCTAAGCACTACGGAGGAGGAGGAGGAGGTGTATGAGGAGGGAGGGCTGCGCCAGGGAAGAGGTGTGGCTGCCCTCCCACCCCTCCACTATATATAGGGGCAAGGGGAGAGGGGGAGGCGCCCTAGGGGGCGGCGGCCAAGCAGATTGGATCTCCCTAGGGAAAATCCTAGGGAGACTTGCCCCCCAAGCCAAGCAGGTGGAGGCTTGCCTCCCAAGCCAGGTGGAGGCGCCCCACCTCCCCAAGTAACGTGGGAAAGGGTGTGGGGGCGCACCACCCCTTAGTGGGCTGGTTTGCTCCTTCCCCTTTGGCCCATGAGGCCCTCCAACACTTGCCGGGGCTCCCAAAACACCTTTCGGTCATGCTGGCCATAGCCTGGTACCCCCGGAACACTTCCGGACTCCAATAGCCTTCGTCCAATATATCGATCTTCACCGCTGGACCATTCCGGAACTCCTCGTGATGTCCGGGATCTCATCCGGGACTCCAAACAACCTTCGGTAACCACATACTATTTCCCATAACAACTCTAGCGTCACCAAACCTTAAGTGTGTAGACCCTACGGGTTCGGGAACCATGCAGACATGACCGAGACACCTCTCCGGCTAATAACCAATAGCGGGATCTGGATACCCATATTGGCTCCCACATGTTCCATGATGATCTCATCGGATGAACCACGATGTCGGGGATTCAATCAATCCCGTATACAATTCCCTTTGTCTATCGGTATGTTACTTGCCCGAGATTCGATCGTCGGTATCCTAATACCTCGTTCAATCTCGTTAGTGGCAAGTCTCTTTACTCGTTCCGTAACGCATGATCCCGTGGTTAACTCCTTAGTCACATTGAGCTCATTATGATGATGCATTACCGAGTGGGCCCAGAGATACCTCTCCGTCATACGGAGTGACAAATCTCAGTCTCGATTCGTGCCAACCCAACAGACACTTTCGGAGATACCTGTAGTGCACCTTTATAGCCACCCAGTTACGTTGTGACATTTGGTACACCCAAAGCATTCCTACGGTATCCGGGAGTTGCACAATCTCATGGTCTAAGGAAACGATACTTGACATTAGAAAAGCTCTTAGCAAACGAACTACACGATCTTGTGCTATGCTTAGGATTGGGTCTTGTCCATCACATCATTCTCCTAATGATGTGATCCCGTTATCAATGACATCCAATGTCCATGGTCAGGAAACCATAACCATCTATTGATCAACGAGCTAGTCAACTAGAGGCTTACTAGGGACATGTTGTGGTCTATGTATTCACACATGTATTACGGTTTCCAGTTAATACAATTATAGCATGAACAATAGACAATTATCATGAACAAGGAAATACAATAATAACCATTTTATTATTGCCTCTAGGGCATATTTCCAACAAGCAACATAGTAGTCTTGCTTAAAGAGAGGTATTAGTTTATTTAATCAGTGCCAATTAGCTCAACTCAACACTCAAAGCATTACCATTTATCATAGGTTGCAAAACTTTAACGTGTAAAGATAAAGGAGTTTCTCATGACAGTAGCACGATACAAATAGAGATGACAGCAAACTAATAAGGATGAAGGCCTTAGGCCGTACCAACCTGAAAAAAAAGCTTATTCATGTAGTCCCATAAGAGATGATAAAGCACTCACTGGAATCACACAATAGTATATATTTTTGTGCACTTCAAATGTATGGTTGGAATCACTCTTGTTTACCAGTGCTGAGATTATATCGAAAGATTATCAAGAACTTCCAGCAGAGTTAAAGCACTGGCTGGGATACAGTTCATTGTATTGTCTTGTGTAGTTCCACTAAAATGTATGATTGGCACAACATGATCCCTGTTTGCACAAGTAGGAACAAGGTGAAACCTTCATTAGCTTAGTGAGAAAGGATAGGAAGACATTAGCATATTACTCAAATAGTAGCATCAAATTCATGATGGACAATACGCAAAACATTGCCTCATTGAACCAATGGCAATAAATTGACATGCAAAACAGTAGCACTATTATGCCATGACACTAATAATATTCCCTCCCTGCTCCACCACATGATTCACCTCCATAGACAAACATACACACGTACATGATTCAGCATAAGGTCCTACTAAAGATTTGTTTAACTCCAACAGGAAAATTAGGCAGTAATAAATTAGTGGTACTTAAGTACTCCTAATTAATTAAGTGAGACAGCAGAAGTGGAAGGGCTCCCTGGAGGATCATCTCACATGTAAGGTATTCGTTGCCGGAGCCCTGGAATGGCCTCGACTGAGGCCTCTGGCTTCAGTAAGATCGCCTTGGCACTGTTTATTCTTCTTCTTCTTCCTCTTCATGCTCCATTTCTCTTTCTCCTCACCAGTTGGTGAAACCAAGTACATGATTGGCCTTCTAATTCAGAATTGGTTTTGTCAGTGAGGGAGTACAAGTGTACTAGTAAAAAACAGCATTATTTTCTCATGGCAGTCGAAAAATAGAGATGAACACATGCATTAAATATCATTCTTACCTAAAGGAAGGTTATGGCGCCAATATGGATGATGAGGATTGGAACACAGATCTCCCTTTGTGCAGTTCCACCAAAATGAACCAACTGTTCCATTCTGACATTCCAGTTAAACAGCACAAAAGTCACTTCTTTTAAGAAGAGTTTTGTGCAGTGCACCAAAAGGTCACAACAGCAACCAGGTGAATCGGATATCCCTGTTTGCACAAAAAGGCACAGAGGAAACAGTCAGAGTCTCAAACAATTACAGGCAAAAACATTTGGCTAAGCTTGTCATGGCTTATAACAGTGGCATGGCTTCATTTTACCAGGGACATTAGATTAAGAACAGCTAAGGCTGCGTTCGGTTCACAGGTTTGGTGCAGGATTTTCGTAGGAACACAATTCCTACAGTATTCTTTCCCTTCCTACCATTCGGAACACGGGAAAGGTGAATAGTGTTTCATAGGAAAGCTGGTCTGGTAGTACTAATTCCATAGGATAAGAAACATCCACGCGCTGCTCATTTTTTGGGCGAAAGCCCGAGGCAGGCGCTCGCTGCCATGCGTTAGACAGGTTGCTGTGCTATGTTGCCGGAATAAAAAAAATCAACCTATGTGTGGTACATGAGGTGAGGACAAGAGTAGTCACTGTGCAGCCGAATAAACAAATAGCATCTCATACTGCCAAGCATGCTACTCTAAAAAACAAATCTGTACATTTTGTAGTCCATCCGAACACATTCTCTTGAGAGTTTCCTCCGGTTCGCTGTTCCATAGTTTTATACCTACATTCCTTTCCGATTCCTCTATTTTCATCAAGACCTATGTTTTCTGCCCCTTTATTCCGAACGGAGCCTAAATATTTGGTATAAGGGCATGGGACAGTGGGTGCACCAGCACTTCAGCACCATGTACGTAAACAGGGGCATAAAGTGGTGATTCATAGTTTGTTGCCCCGAGAAACAAACATCCAAGAAACATATCTGGGCTGGTCCCATTTTTGTTCACTCTAGCCACCTACTCCTATGTGTGGATAGCAAATCTAGTCCTGGTCATACCACTGTGTACAGCGTTACCCCTATATTTCCCTTTTCGACCAAGAGACCGGTTGGATGACCAGTCTGTACTACTTTCACCCCCTTTCCTTCCTGTTTGTACCAAGTCCGATGTACATAGTAAATTCCCCCACCCCCACTTTATTTCTTGTTTGAACCAAGTACTCCCTCCGTCCGGAATTACTTGTCATCAAAATGGATGTGTCCAGAACTAAAATACATCTAGATACATCCATTTCAATGACAAGTATTTTCGGACGGAGGGAGTACAAGATTCGACTCCATGAAGTAGCTTTACCTCTAACAATAGAAGAAAAAAAATATGTGATGTTGGACCATCCGATCAAGAGGGGCTGAGAGGTAGAAAATGATGCACATGCAGCGACGTAGCGAGCTGGGGAAGTAGAGCTAAGGCGGTTTCGAACGAAGATATACCTGAAGGTCATCGGGATGTGGATAGGTGGGCGGCGGGAGGCCGGATCCTCCCACAGGCAACGACGAAGGGATCGGAGGACCTCCCGCGCCGGCGCTCGGCCAGAGATAACGGTGCGGCCGGCAGTGGGTCTCCTCCCTCGCTGTCGACGACGGCCTAAACGCTGCCCCTCCTCCCCTTTACCGGCGGAGGGGGATACGTCCGGATCTGTAACCAGCGGTGAGGATAGAAAGCCAGTGTTTTTTGAAGGGAGAAAGACAGTGTTACTACCCCTATCTTGTTTAGATCTAGAGAGGATGAGAGTGTGTGAATAGAGCAACCCTAGCAAGCAAGCGCGGAGGCTCCGGCCTATATATACGTAGTGGGGTAGTTTTCCTTTTTCACTCCATCAAAACAATCGTTTAAAATTGTGTACTACTACATGCCAGGTCGCGGTTTTTTAGTTGTTGATTGTTTTTTGAGATGCTACCCGCTTGTTCCAAGTGGTGTTACGGTGTGCCAGGTCGCACTTTGTATTGTTCAAGTCTGGTACTACAAGTCCCTCCATTAAATGAACAACCACCCCCTCGTAAAAATTGTGAACAAGCCCACGGCTAAAATTAGCGGAAACATGGGTTGCCCCAACATGCATTATTATTTATATTTTCTACTCCCTCCATTCCTAAATATAAGTCTTTTTTATTAGCCACACCAAAGACAAGATTTTTTTATTAGCAGTGAACCCCACATGTCATAGACACAAAAATTGTGGCAAGATTCCCTTAGGCAAGCCAAAGTGTGTCTAACAATTTGAGCAACTCAGGTTAGGCAAGTGTGGCAAGTGTGGGAAAAATAATGTGGCAACATAAGACAAACATAGTCACAATCCAAACAGCCCCGTAAATTTTTGTGACATGCATGAAAATTTGGTTAGTTAAATTTATAGTCAAAATTTGGCAAGGTGCATCAAATCAACACATGCAAGTATCAAAAGGAAAGTCACGGCATGCATGCATGCGTTGTACTCCCTCCGTTTCCAAATATAAGTCTTTTTAGAGATTGCAACAAGTGACTACATACGAAGCAGAATATGTCTACTCCTACATATGAAGTAGCCCATTTGAAATGTGTAAAAAGACTTATATCGAGTGCAGTGCTTTGATGTGTCGCGTCAACTCGTACAAGACCGAGAAATTTGATTACGACGGTGCTGTTTGGTTTCTAGCCACACCTTACCACACTTTGCCACACCTAACCTTAGGCAACTTTGACCAAGTTAGATAGGTGTTTGGTTCTAGCCACACCTAAGGCAAGAATTTTTTTATGAGCATTGAACCCCACATGTCATAGACACAAAAAGTGTGGCAAGATTCCCTTAGGCAAGCCAAAGTGTGGCTAACAATTTGAGCAACTCAACTAAGGCAAGTGTGGCAAGTGTGGCTAAAATCATGTGGCAACATATGGCAAAGATAGTCACAATCCGAATAGCCCCTACAACGCCCTCTCCCTCGCGGACTGAGCTCCGGTGCCTTAACTGCACCTGCCTTTGGCTGCATGACAGGAGGGCCAACCACCTATTGGGCCCACCTATCATAGACGCAAAGGCAGGAGTAGTACGTAGAAGCTTTCACTACACGCTATCCCTCCCGCACGAGGTGGACGGACATGCAGCAGTGGATTCGATACTGTAGAAGTAGGAGTAACATCATTGTTCGTCTTCTCGAAGAGGCGAAGAGCCAAGCGCAACCCGAACGTGGCAGTTGCGAACGCTCGCGTGGTGCGGTTCCTTGGAGTACTAGCCAAGCTCTTGCATGAGACAAAATTGCTATTGTTTAACAATTAAAATCCATTATCCATTGGTTGATACTCATTCTGCATAGGTCCACGCGCTTAGCACCGTTTCCTCCTAGGGTCACCAATGTTTATTTGCTAATTAATAGCATTGCATGCAATGAACTAGCCATTGCAAGTCATTAAAAGCATGCACACCTCTCATCTCTTATTGGTTGATATGTCAAGAAACAAAAAACAAGGTAGAAGTTAATGCACCACGCCTAAGTGTTTTGGGACTATTTGGTTTTCGTAAGATGACTTACACACCTAGACGGAGGGAGTAGTACAGCCCTGTAAACTGGAAAGGAGTATTTGCCTTTCTAGAGATTTCAACAAGTGACTAGACTACACCGTGTGCAGTACTCCCTCCCTTCCGGTTTATAGGGCTCAAATCTCGAATCTCATGAACCAATGCATTTTGCGATTGGAGGAATGTATCTCGTACTTTACAAAACTACCCTAATTAAACTCATGCATTAATTACGTAGTTCTCTCGTTTTCCTCTCCGCCTTGGTCGCGGTGCACAATAGTGAGCACTCCTATATGACTAGCCACTCTATCTACATGCGGGACATTTCAAAGCATCCGGGCCCGCGTGCCATCCACCAAATCACAGCGAGGTGCTACAGTCGAGACTCACCTGTCACCCCGGTGTGGCTGTCATGACCCGTCATATCACAAAACCCACACCTTTACCAGTTGTGGTAAGGTGGCCTCCAAGTTGGACTGGACGAAGCAACCATCATTTCACTGGAACGCTCATTCAAGCCCTTTCTTCCCTTTCTTGAAGAAAACCTCACTCCAGGCTACTCACTTCTGCCATTTTTCTTCTGTACCGATGAAGGAAAGGTGGGCGAATCAGTTACGCTGGTATATTTTCATTCCAAGAATCTTCTTTTTGTGAAGCACCGACCGATTCTCACATCCTATTCTTTTCCCGTTTTCATTGCGATTGTGGTTTCCTTTCGATTGCTTTTTGTTTGTCAGTTCATTGATGGATCCTGGAGCACTAGGCAAAGAGTTGCCGGCGGACAACCCACTGGAGACAGCAATCTCGAGGAAGCGAGCACCGACCAACGAGTTGACCATGTTGGCGGGCCAACCCATGGAGACGAAGAACTCCAAGAAACAAGCACTGGCCAAAGAGTTGAGGACGTTGGCGGACGAACTCCTCAAAGAAAGTTGGAAGAACAGCAAGGGCCCCACCGTGCCTACCCCGGGAACTCTGATTGCCACCTATGTGAGGCTCAAGATCGAGTTTGAGGAGATAGTCGCCATTGAGAAGCAGTATTCCCCTGGCAAGGTGATGGCCCCCATCGAGGACGAGGAGATGGCCCCCGGAGGGATGAGATCCCGCGGTGAGCTGCACAAGGTAAAAAATAATGGCTTATTACCATAGTTGTGGTTTTTGATTATTTGCAATGTGCTTGCTAATATGTTAGGGTTGTGCAGGTGCCGGTGGACGTCCTTGATGATTCCAATGTCGTGGCCCGTCCTGTTGGCATCGCCCTGGAGATCGATTCCGATGTCGCGGTCAGTCCTGTGGACATCGCCCCAGAAATCGATTCCCATGCCGTTGTCCGTGCTGTGGTCATTGCCCGAGAGATGGATGACAAGAAATAGTTGGTCGCGCTAATCCTTCAGGGTAGTTTGCATTGCCCTGTGTTTAATTACCAGAACGACGCGTGTTATCAAACCATCTTAGGGCTAGTGCACTGTCTTGTGTGGGCGGATCTTGCTACTTTTGTTTGATAGTGAATCATGCGATGAATCATGCGAACCCTCTCCGAGTTATGGAAACAGATGTATCCTCACCAGCTTTTGATGTAATATATGGCATGCTTAGATGTAAGTTTGAACTGTTTGTCATATCAGCCGGGCTTGTTTGATGATTCTTGGTGTTAGTAGGCTAGCTACTGTGCGAGCTATAGTACTTGCAAAACACTCACCGAAGAGAAACGTTGGGGCTGATGAGCTCGTGGTACGCTTATACTTATCCCTCGTCGATCGACCAATAGCCCTAGCTCCTAAAATTGTAGGCTTAGCGATCGATCAGACAATAGTCGACATACATTCAGGCCTCATTTGGTTCATATGGTAGGAAAATCATAGCAAAAGTACAGAGAACGTGCAACACAAAATCATAGCAGTGCAGAGACGTACTCCCTCCGTTCCAAAATAGTAGATGACCTAGGCGGGCAAGTTTGGCCTAGTGGGTTTCAGTGATATGACGTGGTACAGTGCCGTCCAGTCTTCGCGTGTGGTAGCAGTATTGCGGGTACAATAAGTTTTCTTGAAGAAGCGGAATTCAACGAAGTCATGATGGTTCCTTCGTCCGAACAACTTACAGTGGGAAAGGTTGGGCCTGCGATACGACCGGGGTAGACCAGGATAATTTTGTGCATGGCAGGTGGACCAGGATGGTCGACGTCCCACATGTCTGCGAATGAAAGTATTCTTTCCGATATAGAGGATGAGCAACGAGTATTCATTGTTTATTTTTTATGAAAGCTATTGTCTCCACTGTTACGACGGAGGAGTGTGAAACACGGCAGCCCAGTGAACTTGGCATGTGCACCACTCCCTCCTTCCTCATGTAATGCCCAGATTACAACTTTTTCTCACTTTCTCTCTATCTATTTCCTCTCAAATGTTTTTTACCTTTCTTTTTTTAAGACACAATTGTTTTTATGCCTTTTTTAGAATTATTTTTTATACCTAGGAGCACGTGTAGAGACGGGCTCTTGCAGAGCCCACTCCTTGACTTTGTCAATGCCTCTCTCTCCTCCACATAAGGAGTACTACTTGCTATGCATGCATGCGGCGGGCAGCTGGCGTCTTGAGGGGCCAGGGCGGTGAGAGCGGGCTCCAGAAGCGGTCCGGACTCCAGCATGGCCCACCTCACATTATCAGCATATATTTCTTGGAGTCCATGCGTGGCGGGCGGGCGATCTCTTCTCCCTCCCCCGTTTCTCTCTTCTCAGCCGACGCCCCCCGAGCGATTAGATTTCGGCTATCGACGGTTTATTCAATTACTGTCCCACATGTCAGTGAAATTGCAAGACAACGCGTGTCCCCTCTGGTGAGCGGCGTGCGAGACGGACTATCGGGGTTGCGACGCGTACGAGTCGTAAGTGTGCCGCCTTTTCCTTTAGAACTTGCGAAGCTTAACATTTTCGCGCGATCGATCGATAGAAATCTAGAACAAAATGACGAGGGCGGTGCTTTCCCGCTCGTTAGGCAGGCTAGTTCGAGTGATATGACGTGCTACAGTGCCGTCCACTTGCTCCATTTTTATGTAAGCAAGAGTTTACACTCTTACGCGGGAGGAGTGCGAAACACCGCGGATCTAATTTTGATCGAGGGATAACTGTTCCCTGCCAAATAATGGAGGATTGTTAGCGATTATAGCATGATAATTAGGGCATCTCCAGCGCTGGCCCACAAATTTGCGCCGGCAGCTATCCGAGGACACTGATGGATGCCATCCGATGCTGCCCTCATACCTTTCGACAACTATATGAACTAACCAGATGAAATTCGTGCAAACAAAGCAAGTTTCAAATTAACCGGATGAAATTCATTACATTTCGAAAACTTTTCCTACAAACTAGACGAAATTCATTACATATTTCGCACAAACCGTACTAAAACCTACTGTAAACCTAATCTAAACGATCGCCAGCGCTCGACCACCATGTCAGGCCATGAACCCGAGAAAGCCGGCCATTGCCTTTGCCTCCTCCCCATCCGCCTCGATAACCTCCTCCTCCAGAGTGGCGGCGACCTACCGTGTACTACTCTTCCTCGCTGCCGGCTGTGCCCGCGCACGCGGGCCGGCTTCGTGGTCGTGGCGGCGGAGGGCGGCCGGGGGGGTGCCGGCGATCTCCTTCGTTTGCTCCTGCGATAGTACGTCGAAGAGAGCTTTGGAGCGCGCCCGGAGCGGAGCCGCCAATGTCCCTCGTCTGCTCCTGCGACAGTACATCCAAGAGAGCTTCGGAGCGCCAGGAGGCCATGGTTGAAGTGGTGCCGACAGAAGGAAGGGACCGGAGGAGAATAAGTGTGGGTCTTTGGCTATGGCTAGGAGCTGGGGCTCAAGTTAATATAGCGGGCGAATGGCAATGAGCCGCGGCAGACGGATGGACAATTGGCGCCGGAGTAGGTTCGTCGGGCGTGAATGCAGACGCTGCTTTAGTGACTTAACTGCAGATGTGTTTGGGTTACTGACATGTGGGCCCAACGGGCATCTCGCCCGCATGTCAGTGATACACCAATTGCACCTGCAATTAAGTCCGGTGAATGCGGCATTGACATTCTGGAGAGACGGTGACCGTTTCAGGCGGGAAGCGCGCGCTAGCGATGGAAGGGGTTTCGGTGTGCAGTCGCACTAAGATCGGTCGCTCACGATAGTACATACTCCGTACCATACTACCATAGTACCCTCTCTAGCTTAGGCTGTTTTATAGATTGTCATTGTGATGGACGATATACATGAGCAAGGCGGTCCGAGTATGACCGTTGGCGTTGAGCCAGGTGAATACATGCTCGGCGTTCGCGTAGGCCTCCATCAAACGTCTAAACAGTAATGTCAGGCACCGCCGGGGTGCGCAGGTGATGGGCTCGCCGTTTGCGTTGCGCCATGAGCAGGACTTTGATTTAGAGGGCGACGTGCATGCATTAGCATGCTTTGACAGTGTGAGCATGAGTGTCTGACGCGAAGTATTTCATTTTCATTTGGCTGACGAGGGTGTGTTGCAGCGACGAGTCCGTGGTTTGATTCCCCACATACGCATAATTTTGGTTTTTCTTTCTCCATTGACAGGTAGGCCCGCGTAGATAGATAAAGAACACGAGCTGATGAGGCGCATGCCGACTGTTTGACTGGTCAACCAGACAAATACGGAGCTATACGCTGAGCCAGTGACCGTATAATCACCATATCTCGTATACAATGATCAAAGTGAGCTATCAAGACAAGTTCGATGACCGCCAACGCATTTTACTCGGTAATAAATGACCAGGATTGAAGGGGAATCCAAATTTGCTTCGTCTTCTGTCCTTAAGCTCTTGACAAACCAATGCACTATACGGTTGTCCGGGCACTCCACCCCAGAGCTATCACCAAGCGTCGTTCATGCCACCACGCTGCACACTAACCGGTAAGGCAGCGATGGCATCCCGCCGCGCCGAGTTCCTCGCCGCCCACGACCGCACACAAAATGGTAGGGAAGCAATGGCATCCCTCTGTGTCGAGTTCATCGCCGCTCGTGACCTCACAACTATGTGGGAGGAATTTGAAGATGCCAAGGCCGAATGGGCAGTAGAGCAAGAGGCGGCCGAAGCCGCACAGAGGGAGAGGAAAAGTCAGAAAGCACTCAAGAAAAGAGAGGCCCGCTGCCGCACGAAAGAAAAGGACGCACGCGCTGCTGCGGAGAGGTCGGCGGAGATCCAAGCACGGTGGGGTGTCGCCGACAAAGCCGGGAAGGAGAACGACGGCGTCCGGCCAGCATGTGAGAAGTAGTAGTACTAGTAGTTAGTGTGTGTGTCTGTGTCTGAGTACGAGCATGTACCAATACTACTAGTTACTACTGTAGTTTTTAGAGCAAATTACCAGTACATTAGCCTAGACTAAATGGAAAAATTCCTATCCTAAGCATCAAATGGCATCTCTTTCTCTATAGGAATTGAGATGCATGTCATCTCACTTCCTATGATTTTCATATTCCTATCCTATGAACGAAAGGAGGCCTCTGTTGGAGTAACTACTGTAGCTAGCAGTACTGCTGGTACAGTAGTTTTCTTCAAGAAGCGGAATTCAACGAAGTCATGATGGTTCCTTCGTCCGAGCAACTTCAAAGTGGGAAGTGGGCATGTGATTTGACGGCTCATTAGTCATTGTTACTGCGGCGCGACGACCTGGGTGACTCTCCCTTGGAGTTCTACATGCATGGCAAGTGGACCAGGATGGTCGACATCCCACATGTTGGCGAACGGAAGTATTCTTTCCGATATCGAGGAGCAAGGAAACCGCGTGGTATAGTATCACTGCTGATTGGTTTGCAAAAAGAATAGTATCACTGCCGATTTATAATTATTTTTTATTTCTGATGAATGCCAGCGTTTCAACTCTTACGACGAAGGGTGCCAAACACGGCATGTGCTGGATGTCCCACACGTCAGCGAAAGGAGTGAGACATGAACAACGTGGTAGAGCCCAGCGTAAAAAAACAGCGTTGTAGAGCGTCTCCACTTCTTCCGCTTCTGGGTCGGAGACCACACGTAGTAGTACTTAGTGGTATGAACGATACAAAGTGCGACCCGGAGAGAAAGACACGTCTAGTTGGAAGGTCTCGGGGCATACACGTAAACCAATATAAAAGTTAATATGTGCCTCCAACTAATATAGTAGTAGTAGAGTACTTAGGCACATACTCCATAACATCACCGTGCATTGCACGTACAACATTTAGTGGTAGTACGTAGTAAGAGACAAATGCCGCCCAAGAGTTCCCTTCTCGACCTACTTTTGGGTGTTTGGTAGAGTGTATGGAGGGTGCATGAGTCGACACTAGTTTAGCACAAATACACTAGAAGCATGCATGAAGAGAGCATGCATGAAGAGGGGTGTTGAGTTGAGCATGCATAAAGAGGGAACAACTATGCTGAGACGAGAACGCAACCAAACACACCCTATATGCCACGCATGTTCATACCATTTGTGCCTTCCTTCATCACTTACTGCGCTACATTACTCAGGTTCGTACGTCCACTCCTGGGTACATGTCCGTCTTGTAGTTCCAGTCCCACGTGTTCTTCATATAGATGGAACGATCCTTGCATAACACGTGCACCTTGATGCTAGATGTCTCGCGTGTTGGCAAAAGGATGAACAAAGCTCACGTAAAAAAAATAGAGTGGAAGAACATAGATTCCGGATGACCGAGAAGGAGCAAGGAACCTCGTGGTGGAGCGTCTGCACTCATAATAT
Source organism: Aegilops tauschii subsp. strangulata (assembly GCF_002575655.3). NCBI lineage: Eukaryota > Viridiplantae > Streptophyta > Magnoliopsida > Poales > Poaceae > Aegilops > Aegilops tauschii. The sequence continues at coordinate 60,720,245 of NC_053035.3, forward strand.
TTAATATTATTCAGCGATATAAAATTAACCAATCATCTCCACAGTGGATTGGAAGAGTATGAAACACGGCAGCCCAGTGTAGTTACATCATACTAGTACATGGCTAACCCACGCTATCACCATATTTCTTGGCTTCCGTGCGACACCTATCTCTAGTAATCCAGCAGCCTGTATCGCTTCTCCCTCCTCGTCTCTGTGAAAGTGCGGCGGGCTGGCGTTTCTGCCGTCTATTGAGGTCGGTTAACTATCACATGTTAGCGACATGCCAAGAGCATTCTAAAAAATTCCTTTCACGTTCCGTTTTCAAAAAGAAAAAAAATCCTTTCATGTACGAATTTGCCTGTATGCTTTGAGCAACTTGCATGTCCTATACTGCTCCTGTTTGATACTCTAACTTAGCTAGAGGTTAGACTAACTCATGACTAACCCTGAACTAACTGTAGCCAAAGAGGTGTTTGGGTGACAGGGTTAGATTGACAATAAATGCACTTCATGGAGAGAGAAAAGTGATTTTTCAGTGGTCCCAATGAGAACTATCTCCAGTTAGCACCTCTTGGGTGGGATAGTTTTTTTTGGTGGGTTGGGTGCAACTTGCTCCAATTTAAACCCTCATGCTTGGATACTTTAGGGCTATTTGAGCCCCAACTAGCTCAAACTAACGCTAACCCATGGATCCAAACAGGGCCTATGGCCAGTCTCGACGCGGAGCAGTCGCGTGCACCGGGAAGCGGCGCTCTCTCGGCCGTCGCGCCACTTCAAAGCCGGCGCCAGTGAGAGGTCGCCTCCGCTCTGGCCAGGCATTAATGCGGCACTGACGCTCCAGGGCGATGCTGACTGTTTCACACGGGAAGCGCGCGCTGGCAAGGGAGTATAGGTTTTGAACCGTTTCAGGTGTAGTACTGGTAGTTTGCAAAACTACTCAATTATTGCACTCAGTTTCCTAAGAAATTGTGGTAAAAAAGTTACTCCACAGCCCGCTTCCCTTCTCCTTCCTCTTCCACCGCCCACGCACGTCCGCGGGAAGCGACCGGTCAACCCTTATATAGGAGTGCTAGCATAAAACCATGCATGCATGACCACTAAAATTTCCATATTAAAGCGCCACTCCGGCGGGAGTATGGCGTATGTTGTTACCTTCGGCCGGCCCATGGCTACCGGGTGACGGCGACCAGAGAAGAGGCGGCGGGAGGGGAATGAATGCAGCTACTGTTCGGGTTCGCCTTCCGGCTTAAATAAATGCACAGCATCACGTGTACCCGCGGGTGCACAAATTGTAACATACGTGTCTGCTTAAGTGGGTGTCACGTAACTGGTGTGTGTGTGTGAGAGAGATTCTGAGAGACAGAGTGCGTGTGTGCGACTCTACTCTTCGGACATGTACTCAACCTTTTGCATCGGGATATAATTATAATGGTATTTACTTTAGCTAGTGATTTACGTGGCCATGTTAACGTGGTTGTGTCAAAAAAAATGTCACTTCCTGCTCGTGATTTGTGTTATATAATTACAAGCAAGATTCTCGTGCATTGCACGGAACATCAATATGCATTTTTTTACAGAACACCTGTTGTGATTGACCCATGCAGGAGTAATCCCATGTGTAAAAACTAATGATATCTCGAGAATTTTATCAGAAAACTGGTATCTCGAGAATGTCATCGAAAAAATGAAAGATGAGAGATAAGGCGAGGAGGAGTGGAGCGTGGTGGTGACTGGTGGTCGGAATGGGCGGAGGCATGGGGATGGACGGCGCCGGCAGGCGGCAGCAGCCACCATGCATGCTAGATTGTTCCAGAGACTTATTCCTTTTTTAATTGCTGAGTAATGAGGTTGCGGGAGATAATGATGTGGAGAGAGGTGCGGGTATCTTTTGTAAAATTATCATAGTTTGCTGTCTATCCTCAGATATAGATCATACGGTCTGTATTACAAGATGGCAGGCACACCATCACCGCCAACTCGTTGTTTTATAAGGGTACAGATGATAAGTTTGCTGACTACTAAAGTAAAGTGGAATTTGTCCATGTTATGCAAGTAAATAAAGGTGATTGTTTATCATACGGGCAAGGTTGGATGAAGGGTGGTAGGAACAAATGCTCCGCCTAGAGCATGTGTGTGTGTGTGAGATGGAGTCTTAGTGTGTGTGTGGGGTGTGTGTGTGAGAGAGAGAGAGAGAGAGAGGAGAGGGAGAGAGATGGAGTCTTAGTTTGTGTGTGTGTGTGAGAGAGAGATGGAGTCTTAGTGTGTGTGTGGGGGGGGGTGTGCGTGCGTGCGTGCGTGTGTGTGTGTGTGTTTGTGTGTGTGTGTGTGTGAGAGATGGAGTCTTAGTGTGTGTGTGTGTGTGGGGGGGGTGCGTGCGTGTGTGCGTGCGTGTGTGTGTGTGTGTGTGTCACGCGGGGTCCTCTGTGGCGGATGTAATTTAAGTGTGCATGGCTTCATCATAGAGAGGTGATGTGTATGGCAGAGGCCACCAACGATGGGGTGCGAGAGAGAAAATGCCCATAGAGAGGGAAGAGAAGGTGCGTGCGCGTTAGAGGAGTCGACATCGAGAGAACGTGTTTGTTCGAGAGACACCGAGGAAGACTACTATATATCGATGGTGCATGTAGGCGGGAATTAAACAAAGGGATGGTCTTATTGGTTTCGGGGATATAGGGGAAGAGTGAGAGGCAGGGGGGGTAGCTAGAAGGAGATTGTTAAGTGTGAGTGTGTGTTTTACCCATCCAGGCGGAAGTTATGTGCACAAAAGAGGAGAACGATTCGATGTGGCGTTAGGATTGAGGGTAATTAACTACGTATGGAGACATAGAGACCTTGAACGTGCATGTGTGAGAGGTATACATGTATACGTGGGATGTGTGTGTGTGTGCGCGTGCATGATCGAGATAAAAGAAAGAAGACATAAGTCATAAGATCGACGACATGGGAGAGACGGGTCGGTATGACAATATGCATGCATGTGAGAATGCAGGGAAGAAGGCCCAACAATTGAGCATGTGTTTTTGTCTTTAAGAGATAGTGGCGTGGGCTGGAGCATGCATCTATGGCGAGCAGAGGGAGTGAGGTGCAACGATTGTGCAAAAGAGACCAACCTATAAATGCATATGTATGGAGAGACATATATAGTGTGGGTGATAGGAAGCAAGACTCCGTGCGAGAAAGAAATGTTGACGGAGAAACTACAGATAGATATAGAGATGGAGATGCTAGCTAGAGGGACATCCGCTAGTTTGGGTGTTGGAGATGACCGTCGGGTGGTTCAAAGGGTGAAGTTATACATGTGTGTGAGAGGGCACTTGACTGCATGTAGAGAGAAACATATGTAGTGTGCGTGATAGGAATCAAGAGTGAGGGCGAGAAAGAAGATTGATGGAGAAACAGATAAATAGAAAGATAAAGATGCTAGCTAGTGTGCGTTAGAGTTAGGAGTCGAGTGGATCAGAAGGCTGGGTTATGTGTGTGGGTGTGAGAGAGATAGAGAGAGGGTGCATGTGAGTCACATACAAACAGATATCAGAGAGAAATGAGATCCAGAGAGACGGAGTTTTGTGTCTGCGAGAGAGAAAGATATTTCACAACGAGAGTGATAGCTAGAGAGACATACGAGGGAACGCAAGATATCTCTAGGGAGACAGGGTGTGTGTGAGCGACATACAAGAGAACAATGGAGAAATATGAGACCCTGGGAGACAGAGTTTGTGTTTGTGTGTGAGAAAGAGATATTGAAGAGGAAGAGTCGTAGGTTCTCATATCTAAGGAGCGAAAGACATCTCTGTATGAGGGGTGTGCGAGTGGCACACATGGGAATAGTAGAGAGAAATGAGACCCCGGGAGACAAAGTTTTGTGTTTGTGTGAGAGAAAGAGATTCTAGATGGAGAATCATAGTTAGAGACACATAGCAGGGAGCGAGATATACTTAGAGAGAGATAGAGTGATGAAGGTCGAGGGAGAGAGTACCGTCAGTGTGTTACGAAGATAAAATATCATTGTCAACATACAGGTAGCATGAGAGATACCTGAGAGACGATGAACGCGTATAGGTCCAGAGAGATAGTCCTATATAAGCATGAGTGATAGCTATATGAGACGAATATCTGGATTAAAGGGGATTCAAATATTTAAACTGGAGATCACGACATCGATAATATCGTAACGCAAATTGGTGTATCAAACATGCATATTCATTTGAATTTGGGCACACGTGCAATGTTATATAGTTTATCAATATTGGTGATCCATAGATTCTTCAATTACAAACAATGCATGGTTTATATGCAATTAATGTCTAAACGGGATTAGACTATATGTTGCGTGTGTGAAACACATTATACATGTTTGAGAAGTAAAAAAACGCATGAAACACAGATTAATTGGAGACAGTTAGTGAGGAATGCATACATTGGATTTCAACATAAAGTGGTTTCAAATATTTGAAAATCCAAATTGATGGATACAACCTTATGAATCTGAGATCATGCCATTTGTAAACCATATTTATGTATAAATGGTGTTGTGCTTTTGGAAGTATATATAAAAAATGATGTATATAGAATGTAATTCCAATTGAAAATGGATCCCGCCCGAAAAAATAGAATACAAACGGGATTCGAATTGAGTTGGCACGGTAAACGTGCACTTTGCAAAATTTGAACGAAGCGGGGAAAGTCGCAGTAACCGCTTGAAACCAAAATCTGCGAGATGGAAATCACTACTGCCTATCCCTGCCACGCAAAGCCTATCTGCTGGATTTCTATAGGTTTCGATAGGGGTAGGTTTGTAATTTCACCGAAACGTGACGTAACCGCCTCTCACCCGGATTCATACACGGTGGGCGCCAAAACACAGTGTGTCCTCGGCCGAAATCGACTCCCTCCGCGATTCATATTCATACACGGTGGGCGCCGAAAACAAACTCTCGTAGGCAAATATTCGGTGTATGCGAGATTACCGTCCTATCCCCAACCGACTAATGTTGTTGTGATGTAGTAGAAATTTGAACGGGGGCTAAGTTTGTAAATTTCCTCGCATTTGAGACAAGCGCGCCCTGAATACATGGTTCCCCCTTCCTCTCTAGCTCCGTTTTCCCCATTCGTACTCCGTGGGCGCCAAAACACCCTCTCCACCCCACCCTCCTCCGTACGCCGCCATTCGCCACCCCATCCACCACTGTCCTCCTCCACCATGCCGGAGCTGATACCCCGATGCCGTCGTCCATTACAAGAGATCGGCCTCTCTCATCCACGGCTTTGGACCGGGATCCTTGCATCCCGTCCTCTCGTTTCATCCCCGCCGCCGTCCACCTTGCCGGCGCCACTCCTACGACCGTCTCGTGCACTGCGCCCCACTGCCACCGTCTACCCTCCTAGATCTGCTTCCACGCCGCCGACAGCCATCGCTACCGCAGCACCGTCAAATTCTCAACAGATGCGTACACGGCGCCGCACCAGAGGTGGTACTCTTTGGTATCTGCTCAACTTATTTATCGCAGCAAGAAAATAGATCGCCACTGCTTTACTCTGATTTCTTGTCTTGGTTGCGAAGTTGCCTTTGTCCGGTTTGCACCTTCAGATCCGCCATGGCACGCTCAACACTATACTCCCAATGCTTATGGTTTTCCCCTTTTATATTCCACACTAGTTAAATCAGAGTAGACTAAATTTCAAAATTGGGTCAGTCAATTTTTCAGAGCTCGCCGGAGTTTGCCGGTGCGATCGAAGGGGCCTCGCCGAACAAAGAAAACACGACGTGGGTGGGGGTTGGGGCGGGGGTGGGGGTGGGGGTGGCGGAGGAACACAGGCGGTGGGGCCGGTGGTCCGGCCGGCGGCCCGTGCGGTGTTTTGTATGGGAAGAATCAGAGACGAGGAAGAAGAAGGGTTAGGAGACGTAGGATCTTCATCCAACCGCCTGAAATGGTCGAGAGACAGCTGGGAGTTGCATTCTTAATGCGCTCTGGTTCATCATGTGTGGGCACTGCGCAACCAACATTTTATTATCCAAAATCTGCTTGCTCTTCTTTACCATGTTCCTCTTCCGTTCTTCTTTAATATGTACTCTCTCCGTTCCTAAATACAAGTCTTTGTATAGATTCCACCATGGACTACACATGGAGCAAAATGAGTGAATCTACACTCTAAATGTATCTGGATACATCTGTATGTGATCCATAGTGGAAATCTCTACCAAGACTTATATTTTGGAACGGAGGGAGTATGATAGTAGTACAATATGTTCCTTGTACTAAAGATGAGCAGGGACATTTGCAGTGTAGAGGTCTATACGGTCGGTTTGATGGACACTTTGAGCCTCTTTGATTCGTAGGATCTTGTAAACATAGGAATAGGATTTGTAGTGGCCTGCCCACTTGTATCCTATAAGAATAGCAAGGAAATGCGGGGAGCTGTGTCGCCTTTGAGAGTTACACTGATATTAACAGTACCGCACCTTCACTTTGATGGCAAGTCTATAAACGAATTTCCGGTGAAGTCTCTTGTGCTAAATTTAGAAGACATTGAATGGAAAAACCTTGTTATGCACTGGTCTCGTTCCTAGGATGAGGTACTGTCTATGAAATCACATGACAATTTGAACTTCTACTTTTCTGCATGTGCCTTATGGTCTTTTTTGCAGGAAATCTTCTTGAAGAAGAATTCCGGTTTGACAAGAACGACAGGGTATCGCAAATATGCTGCCCGCTGCTTTGCTCTTGTTAGTACCTGTTGTCCTGTATCACTGTACTTGCATACATACTTGGTTCATTATGTGACAGCAGTATGCATGATAGCTTGCTTATCAATTGTTCGCTCCAAATTATCTGATCTGTATGAATGGTTACATTAGTTTAGAATATATCCAATGCCAATGTTTTTTTAGCTCTGCATTGTTCTTGTAAGTACATGCTGTCCTTTATCAGTGTTCTTATAATGACAAGTAGTTGTTCATGTACCATCACTCTGCAGCTTATTTTCCTTTGCCCTCCATTTTCTACACATCAGATCTATATTTACTCTTACCATAAGGTTGGTACTGAAGAAGTTTAGCTGTGCATTGCTCTTGGCTGTACCTTTTGCATGTATCGCTGCACTTACATTTATAGCTACTTGGTTATATAGCATCACTCTTCATCTTATCTTAAATATTCTCCATTTTTTCGTATATTATCACATCTATATTTACTCTTAACAAAATGTAGAATAAAGGCAATGCTTTTGAAGAATATTCTGTGGTATACTTCTTGAATTGCACCCCCATCAGCATGGACAAGGCCTTTATAGAGCCTGTCTTCACCAATAATGTAAGTTTGTCCATCTCAAGCCTTCAAACTTTGTTGTATATATTTGGTTAGGCATGACTGCAACAGCTGTTTATTTTTGGTGTTTGCATCAAATTGCTTGTTTAAAGTTTATTATGTAGTTCATAAACAAAAGTTTGTCCTTTCTCAATTTAAGTTTTCAGTTGTACAACCAAGTTCCTTCTTCATACCATGTAAATTAAACTATACAGAGCAAGTGATCTTCTTTTGCACTGCATGTATGCTTCTGTTCTTCATCCGTAATCCAGTGGTGTGGTGAACCTACCCACTACAGCACAATGTCATATTCTGCAATGTCTTAACTATGAACAATGTCATATCATTCTACTATTATTTAAACCGTCTCTTATTTGCCAATCTGAAATGGTATAAATTGACAGCACACTAACCATTGATACTTATGAGTTCTTGATCTGTAATCCAGTGGTGTCGTGAAGCTGCCAACTCCTTCACAATGTCATTTCCTGCCATGTCTTGACCTGAACAATACCATATTGTGTTAATGCAATTTTAAATTGTGTCACTTTATTCGTCAGTAAGAAACGTGATGAATTGTCAGCACTGATACTTTTATGTGCAAACCTGTCATCTGTCTGCTTTTTTATCTTTCAGAGTGAGGAAGATATAAGTGTTGAACAAGCGCAGTCTCATCATCTGGCTCAGCTGCTTGCGCTGCAGCTCCCCAGCAGGGCTAACCTTTCTTGAACTCTATTGAAGTGCTGTCAGTTTTGTATATTATTTTGTCGGCGTGTTTATTTGCACTGGTGGCGATCTTTGATGCCCAGTGTATGTAATCTGCTGTCTGCTTGTGCTTTATTATCATAGTGGCGAACTTTGATGCCCAGTGGATGTAATATGCCGTAATTTCTTTATTGTATAGTCTAGGTTTTTTCTTATTCACGATGCTACAGTTATTTTACTGTATATATATCCTGTCTTCGCAGTAAACCGGCCAAACCGTAAAATTATGGTACATAATCGGGCCGTCATGCAATCACGATGTAGGTTGGGCCTGAAACGTGTCGAACAGCTCACGGGCCGGCAGCAGCCCGAAATGAACCTCGGCCCATGATTGTGCGAATCAAATCACGGGCTTTTAACAGGCCAAAATTGTTTCGGTCCTTGTTTGGCCCAATCAGATATCGGCTGCGAGCAGGCCGGATGCAAACTGGGCCGTAGTTAGGCCCAACTATATGACGGGCTTTTAACAGGCCGAAATTAATATAGGGCCAAAATGTTAAACGGGCCCTTAACAGGCCAAAACTAATATCAGGCCGAATTACTAAGTGGGCCTTTAGCAAGTGGGCCCAAAAGCATAGTGTCCAGTTGACGGGCCGAATCTGATATGGGCCATAATTGAGCCCAAAGCCTCTTAAAGGGCCGGACCTGATCTGGGCCGTAATTTGGCCCAGCACGTTGTAGGCTTTTAACGGGCCGGATCTCATATGGGCCACTATTAGGCCCGGAGCGTGGCAGGCCATTAATGGACCGGATCAAATATGGGCCGGCATTTGGCCCAAAACATGGCAGCCAGTTAATGGGCCGGCCTACTAGGGTCCTCAAAATCTTGTGGGCCTACAGCTGGGCCGGCCCATTAATGTTGGCGAAATCTCGTGGGCCTTTAGCTGGGCCAGCCCATTATGATCCGCAAGAATCTTGTGGGCCTTTACCTAGGCCGGCCCATTATGGCACACAAAAATCTTGTGGGCGTTTACCTGGGCCGGCCCATTATGGCCCGCAAAATCTTGTGGGCCTTTAGCTGGGCCAGCCCATTATGGTCCGCAAAATCTCGTGGGCCTTTAGCTGGGCCGGCCCATTATGGTCCGCAAAATCTTGTGGGCCTTCAGTTGGGCCGGCCCATTTAAACGTGATGGGTCGGTCCACGTGTCAACATATCATAGGCGTGTCTCGCCCATTGGATGAGTGACTGTGCCAACGCGGACCTGACACGTGTCTCCTCCAGCCAATGATGATTTTACACGTGGAAAATCCCCATTGGTCGGTGGTGTTAATGGGTTATCGGATCCAAAACCCGACCCGATAGCTTAACGTCATTCCGTTACGGTGGATGCCACGTGTCGGTCACCCTTGACGAAAGAACTTCTGTGACGCGCGATTTATCGTCATGGAAGTGGACACTTCCGTGATGATAATTTTGGTAATGTCATGGAACACTTCTATGACAACACAGGTATGACTATCTTGATACTGTCATAAATTTGTCATGGATGTACATGCATGACAAAAAACGCGACCTACTGTGACAAACACGTATCATCACGGAAGTGTATTAAGCTTGCCAATAGAGATACTATTTCACCAGTTGGGATTGTTAGAGATGTTGAAGTATTGTGTGGGAAAATTAAATATCCTACTGATTTTCTTGTTCTTGCTTCCCCACAAGATGACTTTTGTCCCATTATATTTGGCAGACCCTTCTTGAATACTGTTAATGCTAAGATAGACTTCGAAAAGGATATTGTTACTGTTGGTTTAGGGGATATGTCTCATGATTTTAATTTTGCTAAATTTCATAGACAACCCCATGATAAAGAATTTCCTAGTAAAGATGAAATTATTGGTCTTGCTTGTATTGCCGTGCCTCCTAATGATCCTTTAGAACAATATTTGCTAGACCATGAAAATGATATGTTTATGAATGAAAGAAGGGAAATAGATGAAGTATTCTTTAAACCGGGACCTATTTTGAAACACAACTTGCTTGTTGAAATTCTAGGGGATCCTCCTCCACCCAAGGGTGATCCCGTGTTTGAGCTTAAACCATGACCTGATACTCTTAAATATGTTTATCTTGATGAAAAGAAGATATGTCCTGTTATTATTAGTGCTAACCTTTCAGAGCAGGAAGAAGAGAAATTATTGAAAACTCTGAAGAAGCACCATGCTGCTATTGGATATACTCTTGATGATCTTAAGGGCATTAGTCCCACTCTATGCCAGCACAAAATAAAATTGGAGAAAGACGCTAAACCAGTTGTTGATCACCAATGACTGTTAAATCCTAAGATGAAAGAAGTGGTAAGAAATGAAATACTAAAGCTTCTGGAGGCAGGTATAATTTATCCTGTTGCTGATAGTCAGTGGGTAAGTCCTGTCCATTGTGTCCCTAAGAAGGGAGGTATTACTGTTGTTCCTAATGATAAAGACGAATTGATCCCACAAAGAATTGTTACAGATTATTGAATGGTAATTGATTTCCGCAAATTAAATAAAGCTACTAGAAAGGATCATTACCCTTTACTTTTTATTGATCAAATGCTAGAAAGATTATCCAAAAATACACATTTTTGCTTTCTAGACGGTTATTCTGGTTTCTCTCAAATACCTGTGTTGAAAGAGGATCAGGAAAAGACCACTTTTACTTGCCTTTCGGTACCTTTGCTCATAGACGTATGCCTTTTGGTTTATGTAATGCACCTGCTACCTTTCAAAGATGTATGACTGCTATATTCTCTGACTTTTGTGAAAAGATTGTTGAGGTTTTCATGGATGATTTCTCCGTGTATGGAACTTCTTTTGATGATTGCTTAAGCAACCTTGATCGAGTTTTGCAGAGATGTGAAGAAACTAATCTTGTCTTGAATTGGGAGAAGTGCCACTTTATGGTTAATGAAGGTATTGTCTTGGGGCATAAAATTCCTGAAAGAGGTATTGAAGTTGATAAAGCTAAAGTTGATGCTATTGAAAAGATGCCATGTCCTAAGGACATTAAAGGTATAAGAAGTTTCCTTGGTCATGCCGGTTTTTATAGGAGGTTCACTAAAGACTTTTCAAAAATTTCTAGGCCTCTGACTAATCTCTTACAAAAAGATGTTCCTTTTGTCTTTGATGATGATTGTGTAGAAGCATTTGAAATACTTAAGAAAGCCTTGATTTCTGCACCTATTGTTCAACCACCTGATTGGAATTTACCCTTTGAAATTATGTGTGATGCTAGTGATTATGCTGTATGTGCTGTTCTGCGACAAAGAGTTGATAAGAAATTAAATGTTATCCAATTTGCTAGTAAAACTCTAGACAGTGCCCAGAGAAATTATGCTACTACTGAAAACAATTTTTAGCAGTTGTATTTGCTTGTGATAAGTTCAGACCTTATATTGTTGATTCTAAAGTAACTGTTCACATTGATCATGCTGCTATTAAATACCTTATGGAAAAGAAAGATGCTAAACCTAGACTTATTAGATGGGTTCTCTTGCTGCAAGAATTTGATTTGCTTATTATTGATAGGAAGGGAGCTGAGAACCCCGTTGCAGACAACTTGTCTTCGTTAGAAAATGTTCTTGATGACCCACTCCCTATTGAAGATAGTTTTCCTGATGAACAATTAGCTGTCATAAATGCTTCTCGTACTGCTCCATGGTATGTTGATTATGCTAACTACATTGTTGCTAAATTTATACCACCTAGTTTCACACACCAGCAAAAGAAAAAGTTTTTCTATGATTTAAGACATTCCTTCTGGGATGACCCACACCTTTATAAAGAAGGAGTAGATGGGGTTATTAGACGTTGTGTACTTGAGCATGAACAGGAACAGATCCTACGCAACTGTCACTCCGAGGTTTATGGAGGACATCATGCTAGAGATAGAACTGCACATAAGGTATTGCAATCCGGTTTTTATTGGCCTACTCTTTTCAAGGACGCCCGTAAGTTTGTCTTGTCTTGTGATGAATGTCAAAGAATTGGTAATATCAGTAGACGTCAAGAAATGCCTATGAACTATTCACTTGTTATTTAACCATTTGATGTTTGGGGCTTTGATTATATGGGACCGTTTCCTTCCTTTAATGGGTATACACATATTTTAGTTGCTGTTGATTATGTTACTAAGTGGGTAGAAGCTATTCCAACTAGTAGTGCTGATCATAACACCTCTATTAAGATGCTTAAAGAAGTTATTTTTCCGAGGTTTGGAGTCCCTAGATACTTAATGACTGATGGTGGTTCACATTTTATTCATGGTGCTTTCCATAAAATGCTTGCTAAGTATGATGTTAATCATAGAATTGCATCTCCATACCACCCACAGTCTAGTGGTCAAGTAGAACTGAGTAATAGAGAGATTAAATTAATTTTGCAAAAGACTGTTAATATGTAAGTACATCTAGTGCCCCTTAGTGTTTTTGGTGTATTGAAGACTTATAGGTTAAGGGACTAATGTGGTTATGAGTGTACACAGGTCTATAAGTCTATGAGGAGTTTGATATTTACAGAGAAAGTCGACCCCTAAAAATGAAGTTCTTCGACTGAAGACTTTGGTATTTCTGAAGACTTTCTGAAGACTTTGAAAGTGAAGAAATTGGTGTGACCTTGAAGACTTGGTATTCATTTGAGGAACATGAAGCGTGAAGACTTTTGTTTTCGTAGTTTCATTTTCTCCTCTTGAGTCATAGGAAACACCCTACTGTTAAAGTGGGTCGAGGAAATACTAAGGAAAAATTTCCATGTGATTCTCAACTCAAAATCCTACACCTACCAATCCCTTCGAGTGAAGCCATTGGAAACCTCATATAGTTCAGTCATATTCTTCAGTGACAGAGACGAAGTTCTTCTGGTCTCTGAGGAATTTGTTCTGATTGAGGAGTTAGGAATTCGCCAGTGAGGATTGCCTACACAGTGAGGAACATGATAGCCCTGAGGAATCTGAGCCTCAAATTTCCGACCGTTGCTGTGCTATGCGCCAGCTGTCCCAAAATATCTTATCCACGTAACGGTCATATCATTGAAGGGCATTTATGTCTTATCATGTCGGGCTGCTCCCTTGGCTAGAAATAGCCGCCCCCTACAACCACTAGCTGGTTGGCTGCTCCGAGAGAAACTGACACTTGTCATTTGAGAGCATCCCATCCTCCGAGGACTTTGAGCGAAAATCATCAAGTGAGGAAAACCCAAACCCAAACACCTACAAACCCCAAGTGATTGAGCATCACTGAAGAGATTGATCCTGCGTGGATCCGACGCTTGTTACCTTTGAAGACTGTGCTTCTTCCAGGCGGTTAGGCGTCATGGTCTAGAGCATCCAAGAGGAATTGTGGATCGCCGAGTGACCGAGTTTGTGAAGGTTCGGAAGTCACCTGAAGACTTACCTCGAGTGATTGGGCGAGTCCGTGTGACCTTAGCTCAAGGGGAATACGGTGAGGACTAGGTGTCCTGGACTGTGTGTTCAGGACTGGGTGTCCTCAGGTTTAAATACCTAGCCGCCCTAACCAGATGTACAACTGAGACAGCAGTTGGAACTGGTCTACCAAATCATTGTCTTCACCAAGCTTACTGGTTCTATTTCCTCAACTCTTTCATTTCCTCATTACTGTGTTGTGTGCTTGTCATATATGTGTTTGAAGACTTTGACTGAAGACTTTCTCAATTCAGTTCAATTTCTTCAGTCTGTTTGTCTTCATCCTGTGTTATCCTGTGTTTACGCTTTCTGTACTCTATGCTTGTCTTCATTTCATCATGATGACTATGCTTGTGTTTCGCTAAGGAATTTCCTCACCCACAAATTCCTAAGTGAAGAATTCATAAAAATCGCCTATTCACCCCCCTCTAGTCGATATAACGCACTTTCAATTGGTATCAGAGCAAGGTACTCCCTTGTTCTGTGTGATTTTGGTTTAAACTCCTGGAGTTTTAGTTATGTCGACCAAAGGTATGAAGAAAGTGACATGTCCCATCTTTGACGGTCATGATTATCCCAAGTGGAAGGCCATGATGAAGAAGCGCCTCATGGCGATGAACAGCAAACTGTGGACTGTCACTGAGATTGGTCTTACCGATCTGTGCAAGACGGCGGAAGCTGATGACATTCGCAAGTACACTCTTGTCAACCTCACGGCGAAGGGCGTCATCTGCTTCTGTCTGTCTCAAAATCATTTCAGGAACGTTATGCATCTCGATCATGTGAAGCTTATTTGGGACCGTCTCTCTGATGTCTATGAAGGTCATCGAACCCGTCATGATCCTTGGTTTGAGTACTTCAAGGAATCTCTCAAATCAATGACATTCGAACCAGAATCATCATCCTCCTCACCATGCCTTATGGCAGATGGTGAAAAGGTAACTGAATGCTATCTGTCTGAATCTAGTGATGATGAATTAGGACCCAGTTATGTCAAGCTTGTTTCCCTTGCCGCTAAACAACAAAGAGCTTTGGAAAAGGTTCAAAACATGCTTAGTAAGAGCGATGATATGTTGGGTGAAGAAATGGATCAGTCAAAAGCTTTGGCTGAAAGTCTTCAGAGACTTCATACTAAGTATGCCACCCTTCAAGATCAACATAACACTCTCTTATCTGATCATGAGAAGCTTTCTTATGAATTTCTTCAAAGAAAGCAAGATCTTGAGAAGCTAAGAGTGAGTTATGAAGATCTTCAGAAGGAGCGCGATTCATTACTTGCTCAACAAATCAGCGCTGCTCAGGAAGAATTTGTTCCTCCATGTTTGAAATGCATTGAACGTGAATCTGCTAATTCTTCACCTGAATGTGCAAATGCTTCTAATGCTACAAATTCTTCAACTGTCTCTGCTATCACTAATTCCTCATCTGAGGACATTGCTAGTATCACTAACGATGCAGGGCTGAAGGAATTGTACATGACAGGCATGTACAAAAGCCTCAAAGGGCATCAGACTCTTTGTGATGTGCTTAAAAAGCAGATCCACAACAGGAACCCTAGGAAAGAGGGTATTGCCTTTCAGAGGAAACTCAATGCTGATGGTACATATTGGAAGCGTGAGCAGTACCCCAAAACCTCATGGGTTGCTGCAAAGGGACCTCCAGTTGATCCATCTAATTTATCTGGCTTTACATGTGAATCTTCTCATTCTTCTGATGAGTCATTTGACTCCAACTACAAACTGTTTAAAACTCAGAATGGTGAAGTATTTGCTAGATATGTTGGCACTAACTGCATGAACGGTTCCCCTATGAAGAAAATCTGGGTTCCCAAAAGGTGCCTTGAAAGTCTTCAGGTGAATGTCCTCATGACACCATCTGTGAAGATTAGGAACCCCAGATCAAATTCTTCATATGGACCAAATTCTTCATATGGATCCAAGTCCTCATACGGACCAAATTCCTCACATGGTGTAGCGACCAAACCTCAAATGGTCTGTGCTGCTGTGCACCAGTGCCATCCCTGGATCAGTAATGCTGACACGCATAGTACAAATGGAGGATTTATAACAGAGTAGCAATCACACACTTATTACATCGAATATCTCCAAAGAGAATAAGTATGATAAATATGGCTTAAGGCCATCTAAAACGATAACAGCGGAAGACTTGGAAGATAAGTGAGTCCATCAACTCCAACGGCATCACTGAGTATAAGACCACGACCTAAGGCACCTTACTCGTCGTCTGAAAAGTCTGCAACATAAAACGTTGCAGCCCGAAAACGGGTCAGCACATGGAATATGCTGGCAAAGTAACACATAGAGAATAATGAATATCATAATGCTATACTACATGCATATATGGCTGGTGGTAAGCTCTATGGTTAAAGTTTTTGCGAAAAGCCAATTTTTCCCTACTGCAAAGGAATAAATTTTGTTTAACTATCATGGTGCTTGTTAAACCGTGAGATGGTTGACAACATCTCAATCCCAATTAAAAAAATCATCATTAACCCAACAAAATTAATTAAGAGTAACATAGTGATGAGATTCACATGATAATCCCGGTACTAGATACTCAAGTTGTCCATAACCGGGGACACGGCTAACCATGATTAGTTTGTACACTCTGCAGAGGTTTGTGCACTTTTCCCCACAAGACTCGATCTCCTCCATTTGATTACTCGCACTACATGGTGTTTGAGTAACGGATGACCGAGACACAGTCTTTCAGAAGTGTTTGCACCTTACGTATGGGTAGACAGTTACACCTACTTTCCCCTACATCTGCTAGTCTACCACTGTAAGACTTCACACAACTTAATCAACTATGCTGGAGCCCATAATAGCTTGTGGCTGCACACGGAAGTTTCTAGCATGAATAATCTTATGATCCCTTTGAACCTGGGTGGCGGTCCAAAAGAAAAACAGGCAATCCTGGAATACCCAGGTACCTCAATCCACCCAGATGTGAGTTTTAGTTGCCACCTTAAGTAAACCATTAATTAACAATCTCACATCTGTCATGGAAATCTCTCAAACCCAATCCACGTCTACGAGCATAGCATGGCAATATAATAGCAACGTAGAAGTAACTCCCAAGGGTTTGATAATAAACATGGCAATAGGTACTACCTCATCTACTTCCCAGAACCCACAATTTAATTAGATCCTAATCATGCAATGTGTGAGGATTGATCTAATGCAATAAAACTGGGTATGGAAAAGTATGATCAAAGTGTTACTTGCCTTGCTGATGATCCGCGAAACCTAGCGATTCGAAGTAACAAGCGGCACGCTCCGGGTACTCTATCGCAAACAAACAAGCAAACAATAAGTACTCATCTAATGCACAGGTAAAACTCGAATGAAAGACCCAACCAGAAAGTTCAACTTAAGAACTCCGGTTTGCAAAAAGAATCAACTCGAACGAAGCAACGAAAGTCAAACTGCGAAAGAAATAAGCTCCGTTTACTAATCTGGATCGAGGTCAAATTTTACAGTAGAAAAAACTTGTTTGAGTAGGCTAAACAGAAAGAGAATTTCGAGACGAAACTCTAGGCGCTTGAATCGCCTGATTCCGATAAACGAGCGAAAAGTTAAACAGTAACGAAGATCCGATCAGAAATCGAGATCTGAGATAATCGCGGAAAAATCCGACGAAAAAGAAAAACTGACGAACGGTTAAAGAACGGACGTTCGTTAACAGAGAAAATCCGACGAACACGTTCGTTAAAACGAACGGGTCGGTGAACGTTCACATAATAACAAAACCGAAGAAATAAACCGATCTAGGTTTTTTTTAAAACAAACAACGAACGGTTTTTTTCAGAAAACCGGCAAACGACGGCGAGGTGTACCTCGTCGGGGCAGGGATCCGGCGGGGCTCGGCTGGGCTCCGGCGAGGGCGGCGGGGTGCGGCGGGGTGCGGCGGGGCTCTGGGGCGGCGAGGGGCGGCTCCGGCGGCGGCGAACGACGAGCGGGGCGGCGGCTCGGGGCGGCGGCGGTGCGGGCTTCCGGCGGCGGCGGCTCGGGGTGGCGAGGGAGGGGCGGCGGCCGGGTATTTATGGAGGGGGAGGGGTGGTTGGAGGAGGGGGCAAGGCGGCGGGGATGGCGGCGTACGCGGGGAGGAGACGCGGGGATGGGCCGGCGACTCGGCTGGGCCTCGGCCCGGCCGGGCGCGGCGCGATTTTTTTTTAACATTCCGCCGAAAAATTCATAGGAAAATAAATAAAAATTCAAAAAAGGTAAAACAAATTTTCCCCGTCTAGTTAGAATATTTAGAATAGGGTGAACATTTTTTGATACAAAAATGCAAATTTGAAAACATGATATATTTTTAGTGCAATTAAAATTGCAAATAAAATCCGGATAAAATCCAATTTATGATTTTAATATTTTTCCTCCAGTATTTCAATTGTTTCGGAGAAGTCATATTTTTCTCCTCTCATTTATTTTTAAATGAAATATTTTTCCGGAGAGAAAATAATTAAAACCCAAATCCTCGTTTTATTATTTGACGAAAAATCAAATATGAAAATATTCGAGAAAATCCCCAACTCTCTCCGAGGGTCCTTGAGTTGCTTAGGATTTATCGAGGATTTGTCAAAATGCAATAAAAATATGATATGCAATGATGATCTATGTATAACATTCCAAATTGAAAATTTGGGATGTTACAAACCTACCCCCCTTAAGATGAATCTCGCCCTCGAGATTTGGGTTGGCTAGAAAACAGGTGGGAGTGGTCCTTCCGTAGATCTTCCTCTCGCTCCCAGGTGGCTTCATCTTCCGTGTGGTGACTCCACTGGACTTTGCAAAACTTGATAACCTTACTACGGGTAACTCGGCTGGCATACTCAAGAATCTTACGTGGTTCCTCCTCATAGGTCAAATCACTTTCCAGCTGAATCGCTTCCAGCGGCACAGTATCTCTCAGTGGTATCTCAGCCATCTCTGCGTGGCACTTCTTCAATTGGGAAACATGAAATACATCATGAACTCCAGACAATCCTTCGGGGAATTCCAGCTTGTAGGCAACTTCTCCCATACGTTCCAAAACTCTGTATGGTCCGATAAAACGGGGCGCTAACTTTCCCTTAACTCCAAAGCGCTTCACTCCTCGAAGTGGTGATACTCGAAGATAAACTCTGTCTCCGACTTCGTGGACTGTCTCCTTTCATTTAGAATCCGCATAACTCTTCTGTCTGGACTGGGCTACCTTGAGCCTATCGCGAATCAACCTCACTTTCTGTTCAGACTCCTTAGTCAAATCTGGTCCAAACAACTGACGGTCTCCAACTTCGTCCCATAACAACGGCGTTCTACACCTCCTTCCGTACAATGCTTCGAAAGGGGCCATCTTCAAACTGGTTTGATAACTGTTGTTGTAGGAAAACTCTGCATATGGCAAATTGTCGTCCCAACTAGATCCATAATCTAGTGCACAAGCTCTCAACATGTCCTCCAAAATCTGGTTGACTCTCTCGGTCTGTCCATCTGTCTGTGGGTGAAAGGCTGTACTAAATTCTAGCCTGGTTTCCAATGTTTCGTGTAACTGCTTCCAAACTTCGAGGTAAACTGGGTTCCTCTATCTGATACAATGGTCCTCGGAACTCCATGCAAACATACGATCCTGGTCATATATATGTTCGCCAACTTAGCACTGGTGTAAGTGGTCTTTACTGGAATGAAATGAGCCACTTTCGTCAAACGGTCGACTACAACCCATATTGAGTCATAGCCTGAACGAGTCCTGGGCAATCCTGTGATAAAATCCATGCCTATTTTATCCCACTTCCATTCGGGTAACGGCAATGGTTGTAGCAATCCTGCTGGCTTCTGATGCTCTGCCTTCACTCTCTGACATACATCACAAACTGCTACATATTCCGCAATGTCCTTCTTCATTCCGGTCCACCAGAATGTATTTTTCAGATCCAAATACATCTTGGTATTTCCTGGGTGAATCGAGTACGGTGAATCATGGGCTTCTTGCAAAATCAACTTCCTGATCTCCGGATCATTGGGCACATAAACGCGGTCCTCAAACCATAAGGTATCGTGCTCATCCTCACGAAATCCCTTGGCTTTTCCTTTGCTCATCTTCTCCTTTATCTCGTCAATCTCCTTGTCTGTCTTCTGAGCTTCTCTGATCCTTTCCATCAAGGTAGACTGAATCTCCAGTGTCGCTAAATAACCTCTTGGGACTATCTCCAAACATAGCTCGCGAAGGTCCTCGGCTAACTCCTGAGGTAACTCTCCTGTCATGAGGGTGTTGACATGACTCTTGCGGCTCAACGCGTCTGCTACTATGTTAGCCTTTCCTGGGTGATAATGCAATCTCATATCATAATCTTTAATAAGCTCCAACCATCTCCTCTGTCTGGGGTTTAACTCCTTCTGCGTGAAAATATACTTCAAACTCTTGTGATCCGTGTACACCTCACAATGGTTTCCGATGAGAAAATGTCTCCATGTCTTCAACGCATGCACCACGGCTGCTAACTCCAAATCATGCGTAGCGTAATTCTTCTCATGGGGTTTAAGTTGTCGTGAAGCATATGACACAACTCTTCCTTCCTGCATAAGCACTGCTCCAAGTCCTTGACGAGAAGCATCGCAATAAACTTCATAATCCTTGCGTTGATCTGGCAGAATCAACACTGGTGATGTAACCAATCGTTTCTTCAATTCTTGGAAACTAGCTTCACAATCCTCAGTCCAATTGAATTTGGTGTCCTTCTTCAATAGCTCAGTCATGGGCTTAGCAATCTTCGAGAAATTCTTGATGAACCTCCGGTAGTATCCTGCAAGTCCAAGAAAACTCCGGATTTCTCCAACTGTCGTGGGTGATTCCCAATTTGTCACTGTGTCAACTTTGGCAGGGTCTACTGCTACTCCTTCTCCAGAAATAACATGTCTAAGGAATCCAACTTCCTTCAGCCAAAATTCACATTTGCTGAACTTGGCATATAACTGATGTTCTCTGAGCTTCTCAAGTACCAATCGCAAATGCTCCTCATGCTCTTCCTCATTCTTGGAAAAGACTAAAATATCGTCAATGAACACCATGACGAACTTATCCAAAAACTCCATAAACACTTTGTTCATCAGGTTCATAAAATAGGCAGGTGCGTTAGTCAGACCAAATGACATAACGGTATACTCATACAGTCCATATCTGGTGGTAAAAGCCGTCTTAGGTATATCCTGCTCTCGAATTTTTAACTGATGGTATCCTGATCGTAAATCGATCTTGGAAAATACTTTAGCTCCTTGTAGGAGGTCAAACAAATCATTTATCATCGGAAGTGGATACTTGTTTTTGATGGTCACTTCATTCAATCCACGGTAATCAACAACCATCCTCAATGATCCATCTTTCTTCTCCACTAGAAGTACTGGTGATCCCCAAGGTGACGAACTTGGGCGAATGTAGCCTTTATCCAGTAACTCCTTGATCTGCTTCTTAATTTCCTCCAAATCTTTTGCGGGCATCCTGTACGGTCTCTTGGATATTGGCCCTGTGCCTGGCAAAAGTTCAATCAAGAACTCAATGTCTCTATCCGGTGGCATGCCTGGCAACTCTTCTGGAAATACATCCGGGTAATCCTTCACCACTGGTACTTCCTCCTGTACAACTCCTGATAAGGAATTCACTTGAGTCCTCTTCGGCAAATGCCGGGATACATACTTAATCCTTTTTCCTTCTGGGGTGGTAAGCAAAATCGACTTGCGGGCGCAATCGATGTTTCCTCCATACATCGATAGCCAATACATTCCCAAAATCACATCCAAACCTTGCGACTCCAAAATTATTAGGTCTGAGGGGAAAACATGCCTACCAATGGCCAATGGCATCTGAAAACATCCTTGGCTTGCCATGTACTCTGCTCCTGGCGAGGTTACTAACATAGGTGTTCTGAGAACTTTGGTGGGCAACTTAAACTTATTCACAAATCCCCTTGATATGTATGAATTTGATGCACCAGTATCGAAAAGAACAGTTGCAGTAAATTACTTAACCAAAAACTTACCTATTACTGCATCAGGCTGTGCTTCAACCTCTTCCACGCTCACGTGGTTCACATGTCCTTTGTTGAACGGGTTCGGCTTCTTTCCAGAGCTTCCATTGCCATTTCCATTCTGGGCTTCAGGACATTCATTGGCATAATGTCCAGTCTTCTGGCACTTAAAGCAAGTGACTTGGCTCAGGTCCCTCTTGGCTGGGGTAGATGGGTTGGTGCGGTTCTGTCCATTGCTTCCTCCATTCCCATTACCATTCTTGGAGCCATTATGATTGTGCGAACTACCTCCTCCATGGGTATGCTGAAACTGTCCTCCCGGCTTCGGGGCATAACGTGGTTTCTGTTGAGCTCCAGAGTTATACTTCCCTTGTCCATACTTCCTCTTACGGTTTTCAATCTGCTGTTGTTTCCCTTCAATCATGAGAGCTCTATCTACCAACTCCTGGTAGTTGTTGAAGGTTGCTACCATCAACTGCATACTCAGTTCATCATTCAGTCCTTCCAAAAACTTCTCCTGCTTGGCTGCATCTGTAGCAACGTCATCTGGTGCATAACGTGCTAACTTACTGAAATCCTCCACATACTGGCCTACGGTGCGTCCTCCTTGGCGTAGGTTGCGAAACTCACGCTTCTTCATAGCCATAGCTCCTGCGGAAACATGGGCTGTACGGAAGGCTTGCTGAAACTGGTCCCATGTGACAGTGTCAATAGGATGTGTGGCTGTGTAATTCTCCCACCATGATGCTGCGGGTCCATCAAGCTGATGTGCGGCAAAACGCACTCTTTCTGCATCTGTGCATCCTACAGTGGTCAACTCCCTTCCAACTTTGCGGAGCCAATCATCTGCAACAATCGGCTCGGTGCTACTGGAAAACACCGGCGGGTTTAGCCTCAAGAAACGGGCTAAGAGATCAATAGGTGGTGGTGGTGGTGGGTTGTTGTTGTTGTTGTTGTTGTTGCCTTGGTTCTGCACTAACACTTGCATCAGGGCATTTTGTTGCTGAATCAACTGGGTGATCTCTGGTGGGAAAACAAATCCGGTGTCGCGTCTCGGAGGCATCTGATGGGTTAGAAAAGATGAGAGTTAAGAATAGAATGAGGTCTAGAGGGAGAACACTACACATATGCTCATGAGACAAATACAATCAATATCACTCAATCAATTCAAACAAGGCATAACAATCGATCTAACTAGCGTTACAAAGTGCTAGAACTATACTATTAAATGGGGGAAAACTACTAATGATATGGTGGTCTAGTTAGAAATTCTGATCAGTTGAAGACTCCATGATGTCTGCTCCAGCTTCATCAACAAAGTCATCTTCACTTGGTTCCGAGTCGGTGTCGTCGATGATGATGTAGTTATCCGGACAAGTGCATTCGTCATCTTTTACTTTTGGCACTGGATTCCCCATGAATACTCCAATCTTCTTCTCCAGGTCGTCATTCTTCCCTACTAGTGCGACGATTTCCTCCAAATAATCCTCGCGTGTAGCTTTGAGTTCTTCCTCCAGCTCCTTGATCTTCGTCAATGCCTTCTTCAGTTCTTCCTTGTCTGAGCACATTTGGTTCTCCTGGCGACGAATGTGTTGGTTCTGTTCCTGGATGAAAGCTGCAATTGATCCATCCTTCTTGGTTCTGATCATCTCCCATTGCGCGTCTCGGCGTCCACAAATCTGATAAATTTTATCCTTAAGCTCCTGGTGGTAGACTTCTCCAATGCGTCCCATAGCGATGTGGGCGGCCATGCTCTTCCCTAAACTCCAGGTTGGTGCTTCGAAAACCAATCTTATGGGTTCAGTAACTGGCACAAACGTCCTTCCTGGAATGTGAACTTGGATCTTCCAGCTCTCCTATTCGGGTAATGTGGCGTTGTAGGTTCCGGTGATGCTTGGTATTCCTATGTTCAAGTACTTAGTGACTTCCTTCAAGTGTCGTCCAAAAGGCGTGTCTTCATCTGGTTGCATGAACTTGCTCCATGCATCCGCCATTCCTAAAAGAGTAGAAAGTGGAGAGGGGTCATAAATGAGAAGAGAGAAGTGTTCTAGGGCTTAAGGTTAGTGGCCGTGTCCTACAGTCAGCGTGTGCTCTGATACCACCTTTGTAGCGACCAGACCTCAAATGGTATGTGCTGCTGTGCACCAGTGTCATCCCTGGATCAGTAATACTGACACGCACAGTACAAATGGAGGATTTATAACAGAGTAGCAATCACACACTTATTACATCGAATACCTCCAAAGAGAATAAGTATGATAAATATGGCTTAAGGCCATCTAAAACGATAACAGCGGAAGACTTGGAAGATAAGTGAGTCCATCAACTCCAACGGCATCACTGAGTATAAGACCACGACTAAGGCACCTTACTCGTCGTCTGAAAAGTATGCAACATAAAACGTTGCAGCCCGAAAACGGGCCAGCACATGGAATATGCTGGCAAAGTAACACATAGAGAATAATGAATATCATAATGCTATACTACATGCATATATGGCTGGTGGTAAGCTCTATGGTTAAAGTTTTTGCGAAAAGCCAATTTTTCCCTACTGCAAAGGAATAAATTTTGTTTAACTATCATGGTGGTTGTTAAACCTTGAGATAGTTGACAGCATCTCAATCCCAATTAAAAAAATCATCATTAACCCAACAAAATTAATTAAGAGTAACATAGTGATGAGATTCACATGATAATCCCGGTACTAGATACTCAAGTTGTCCATAACCGGGGACACGGCTAACCATGATTAGTTTGTACACTCTGCAGAGGTTTGTGCACTTTTCCCCACAAGACTCGATCTCCTCCGTTTGATTACTCGCACTACATGGTGTTTGAGTAACGGATGACCGAGACACAGTCTTTCAGAAGTGTTTGCACCTTACGTATGGGTAGACAGTTACACCTACTTTCCCCTACATCTGCTAGTCTACCACTGTAAGACTTCACACAACTTAATCAACTATGCTGGAGCCCATAATAGCTTGTGGCTGCACACGGAAGTTTCTAGCATGAATAATCTTATGATCCCTTTGAACCTGGGTGGCGGTCCAAAAGAAAAACAGGCAATCCTGGAATACCCAGGTACCTCAATCCACCCAGATGTGAGTTTTAGTTGCCACCTTAAGTAAACCATTAATTAACAATCTCACATCTGTCATGGAAATCTCTCAAACCCAATCCACGTCTACGAGCATAGCATGGCAATATAATAGCAACGTAGAAGTAACTCCCAAGGGTTTGATAATAAACATGGCAATAGGTACTACCTCATCTACTTCCCAGAACCCACAATTTAATTAGATCCTAATCATGCAATGTGTGAGGATTGATCTAATGCAATAAAACTGGGTATGGAAAAGTATGATCAAAGTGTTACTTGCCTTGCTGATGATCCGCGAAACCTAGCGATTCGAAGTAACAAGCGGCACACTCCGGGTACTCTATCGCAAACAAACGAGCAAACAATAAGTACTCATCTAATGCACAGGTAAAACTCGAATGAAAGACCCAACCAGAAAGTTCAACTTAAGAACTCCGGTTTGCAAAAAGAATCAACTCGAACGAAGCAACGAAAGTCAAACTGCGAAAGAAATAAGCTCCGTTTACTAATTTGGATCTAGGTCAAATTTTACAGTAGCAAAACTTGTTTGAGTAGGTTAAACGGAAAGAGAATTTCGAGACGAAACTCTAGGCGCTTGAATCGCCTGATTCCGATAAACGAGCGAAAAGTTAAACAGAAACGAAGATCCGATCAGAAATCGAGATCTGAGATAATCGCGGAAAAATCCGATGAAAAAGAAAAACTGACGAATGGTTAAAGAACGGACGTTCGTTAACAGAGAAAATCCGACGAACGCGTTCGTTAAAACGAACGGGTCGGTGAACGTTCACAAAATAACAAAACCGAAGAAATAAACCGATCTAGGGTTTTTTTTAAAAAAACAACGAACGGTTTTTTTTAGAAAACCGGCAAACGACGGCGAGGTGTACCTCGTCGGGGCAGGGCTCCGGCGGGGCTCGGCTGGGCTCCGGCGATGGCGGCGGGGTGCGACGGGGTGCGGCGGGGCTCGGGGGCGGCGAGGGGCGGCTCCGGCGGCGGCGAACGGCGAGCGGGGCGGAGGCTCAGGGCGGCGGCGGTGCGGGCTTCCGGCGGCGGCGGCTCGGGGTGGCGAGGGAGGGTCGGCGGCGGGGTATTTATGGAGGGGGGGGAGAGGGGTGCTTGGAGGAGGGGGCAAGGCGGCGGGGACGGCGGCGTACGCGGAGAGGAGACGCGGGGATGGGCCGGCGGCTCGGCTGGGCCTCGGCCCGGTTGGGCGCGACGCGAATTTTTTTTTAAAACATTCCGCCGAAAAATTCATAGGAAAATAAATAAAAATCCAAAAAATATAAAACAAATTTTCCCCGTCTAGTTAGAATATTTAGAATAGGGTGAACATTTTTTGATACAAAAATACAGTTTTGAAAACATGATATATTTTTAGTGCAATTAAAATTGCAAATAAAATCCGGATAAAATCCAATTTATGATTTTAATATTTTTCCTCCAGTATTTCAATTGTTTCGGAGAAGTCATATTTTTCTCCTCTCATTTATTTTTAAATGAAATATTTTTCCGGAGAGAAAATAATTAAAACCAAAATCCTCGTTTTATTATTTGACGAAGAATCAAATATGAAAATATTCGAGAAAATCCCCAACTCTCTCCGAGGGTCCTTGAGTTGCTTAGGATTTATCGAGGATTTGTCAAAATGCAATAAAAATATGATATGTAATGATGATCTATGTATAACATTCCAAATTGAAATTTTGGGATGTTACACATGGATCATATTCCTCAAGAGGATCAAAGTCCTCATATGAACATCATCGTGCTAACAACTCTGTTTCGCAGGGAAGAGCCAAGGGCTATGAATATGAGCATTATTCTTCTAATCATTATGTTCATAAGTCCTCGAAGAATTTCTCTGCTTATTCATATGCTTACCCTAACCTCTCTTATGTGAAATGAAATGGATTGGCTTCTATGCCACCTTTTTCGTATGGAGCTCGCAGAGTGATGAACTCTTTGCCACCCCTTCAGATGTGGGTGGTGAAGAAAAAGAACTAATATCTTCTGCAGGGTCAGGTCTCCAGACGTGCTCAAACGTCTGAAGAATTTGCTGGAGACCTGAAGAGTGCCTGAAAGGACGCAGGCTAATCATGAAGAAATGAACTTTCATTTCTCACGTCCTCATACTGTTTTTAACTGTTGCATTGCTTGATGAAATTGGTCTGATGAATTGTGATGTCATATTCTTCACCGATGAAGTATATGAAGTTCGTAGCTGCACTAATTCATCTGCAGGATGATCAACCCAAAGCCACTGAGTGGGTCCTCGATAGTGGATGTACTAATCACATGACTGATGACAAGAATCTATTGATGGATGCACCCTTATCACCATCACATCTGAAGCATATCATCTTCGCTGACAAAGGCAAAAGTCAGGTATTGGGTCTAGGTAAGGTTGCAATCACAAAGGATCGACACATGGACAAAGTCATGCTTGTCGAGTCCTTAGGATACAACCTCATGTTTGTCTCAATACTTTGTGATCTTGATATGGTAGTTGTCTTTGGCAAGTATCATTGTGTTGTGGTTATGGAAGCTGACAATTCCAAAGTCTTCGAAGGCTTTAGGAGAGGAGACTTGTATATTGTTGATTTCTCTACAGGACCGCAACCGGCCGTGTGCCTACTCGCAAAAGCTTCAGAAGGTTGGCTATGGCATCGACGACTTGGTCATGCAGGCATGAGGAATTTGCACACGCTTGCAAAGAAGAAGCATGTCATTGGCATTGAGAATGTCAAATTCCTCAAGGATCGCTTGTGTGGAGCTTGTGAAGCTGGAAAGATGACCAAGGCTAAGCATCCAGCAAAGACTATCATGACCACTACTCGACCATTCGAATTGCTTCACATGGATCTCTTTGGTCCTAACCATTACTCAGCTGTCACAAATGACGCATCTCTCTATGGGCTTGTTATTGTTGATGATTACTCTCATTACACATGGGTACACATTGTTACTTACAAACATGAAGTGCAGGAAGTCTTCAAACGATTTTCCTCTAGGGCTTCAACCAACTTTGGTGTGAAGATCAAGCACATCAGAAGTGACAATGGAACTGAGTTCAAGAATTCTGGTCTTGATGACTATCTTGACGAACTTGGGATTACTCATGAGTTATCTGCTCCTTATACTCCTCAGCAGAATGGCGTCGTGGAGCGCAAGAACAGAACTCTTGTTGAGATGGCTCGCACTATGCTTGATGAGTACAAGACGCCTCGTCACTTCTGGATTGAGGCAATTTATACTGCGTGCCACATCACCAACAGGGTATATCTTCACAAATTCTTTAAGAAGACTGCCTATGAACTCCTCACTGACAAGAAACCCAATGTGAGTTATTTCAAAGTCTTCGGTGCTAAATCTTGGATTAGAGATCCTCATCACAATGCTAAATTTGCACCGAAAGCACATGAAGGTTTTATGCTTGGTTACGGAAAGGACTCGCACACCTACAGAGTCTTCAACACCGTTCTTCACAAGGTTGTTGAAACTGTAGATGTGCGGTTCGATGAAACTAACGGCTCGCAAAGAAAGCACCTACCCTCTATGATAGATGAACCAACACCTGAGGAAACTATCAAGTTCAAGGCTACTGAGGATGTCATTCCTACTGAAGAATCTGCCGAAGAATTCATTCCAGAACGTGAAGAACGTCGACCTAATGCACCTGAAGAAATTGCTGAAGAAAATGGTGCTGAAGAAAATGCTGATCAAATTCCTCGACGACAACCTACTCATCCTCGCGTTGCAAAAGAAGTGCAAGTTGAGAAGATCATCGATGACATTGAAGCACCAGGTCCTCTCACACGCTCAAAAGCTGCACATTTATCTAACTTTTGTGGGCACTATGCTTTTGTCTCTATCACAGAGCCCACTAAGGTAGATGAAGCATTTCTGGAGCCTGAGTGGATTCAGGCCATGCAAGAAGAATTACATCAGTTCGAGCTCAACAACGTTTGGGAACTAGTCAATCGTCCAGATCCTCGCAAACACAATATCATTGGCACAAAGTGGATCTACCGCAACAAGCAAGATGAAAATGGCCTTGTGGTGAGGAATAAGGCACGGCTAGTAGCTCAAGGCTACACACAGGTTGAAGGAATTGATTTCGATGAAACTTTTGCACCTGTTGCTAGACTTGAAGCTATTCACATATTACTTGCTTATGCTAACCATCATGATATCACTTTATATCAAATGGATGTGAAAAGTGCATTCCTCAATGGTAAGCTTGAGGAAGAAGTATATGTTGCTCAACCCCCAGGTTTTGAAGATCCTAAGCATCCTGACAAAGTCTTCAGACTAAATAAGGCCCTCTATGGCCTCAAGCAGGCCCCTCGGGCGAGGTATGATACTTTGAAGGAATTCCTCATGAAGAAAGGCTTCAAACCCGGTTCACTCGACCCTACTCTTTTCACTAAATCATATGATGATGAATTGTTTGTATGCCAAATATATGTTGATGATATCATCTTTGGCTATACTGACCAACATTATAGTGATGAATTTGCCTATATGATGAGTGAAGAATATCAAATGTCTATGATGGGAGAGTTGAAATTCTTCTTAGGTCTTCGAATTCGTCAACAGAGCAATGGCATATTCATATCTCAGGAGAAATACCTCAAGGACGTACTGAGGAAATTCGGCATGCAAGATTGCAAAGGCGTCAAAATTCCGATGCCCACAAATGGCCATCTGTGCACTGATGAAAATGGTATTGACTCCGATCAAAAGGTATACCGCTCCATGATTGGTTCTTTATTGTACTTATGTGCATCTAGGCCAGATATTATGCTTAGTGTTTGCATATGTGCCCGATTTCAAGCTACACCGAAGGAATCACACCATAAGCCTGTGAAACATATTCTTCGATATCTAGCTCACACACCAACACTAGGATTATGGTACCCCATGGGCTTGTCTTTTGATCTCGTTGGATATTCTGACTCTGACTATGCTGGTGATCATGTGGATCGCAAGTCAACATCTGGTACATGTCATTTCCTCAGACGATCTTTGGTCTGTTGGTCCTCGAAGAAGCAGAACTGCGTATCACTGTCTACTGCTGAAGCTGAGTACATAGCTGCTGGTTCTTGCTGTGCTCAATTGTTGTGGATGAAGCAAACTCTCAAGGACTATGGCGTCAATGTGAAGAATGTGCCTCTCTTCTGTGACAATGAGAGTGCCATCAAGATTGCTCACAACCTAGTTCATCACTCGAAGACAAATCACATTCAGATTCGTCATCATTTTCTTCGCGATCATGTGGTGAAGGGCGACATTTCTATTGAGCATGTGAAGACTGAAGAACAGCTAGCCGATATCTTCACAAAGCCCTTGGATGAAAAGAGATTTAGCAAGTTGCGGTGTGAGCTAAATATCTTAGAATCTTCGAATGTTCTTTGAAGAGGACACTCATCCTAACACTTATGCAAAATTGATGACTTAGATGTGCAACACATGAAGAAACGTTTTTCTTCAATCAATGAAGAATAACACTCTAAGTGTGAAGAAATTAATCAAGAATTTGATTCTCAGAACCCTACGACAATTTACGCGGTGTCTGAAATCATCATTCTTATACGGTGGGTCACGCCACCACAAAAAGTTGAAAATCTTCAATATGAGTTTTTCTTCAGTTTTTGAAATTCCTTAGTTGTTCATACTCTTCAACCTTGCAAAATCTTCACTGTTTCCGTCGTTTTTCTTCATTGGCTATATATATATATATGAGTTTATGTCCTCTACAACATTCACTTATGGCTAATTCTTCAAGTTGGTTTTTCTGCTAAGTGAATGTGATCGGACCCTTCCCCCTCTATGCTATACTCAACCCAATCTATTCACAAATTCTTCATGTGCGTTTTATTTGAAACTCGTTCAAAATCTTCACTGTGTCCTTGTCAGCTGAAGAATTTGCGAACGGAACTTTTAACTTATCTTATCCAAATTTTTGGCTTTGCCGCTCAAACCGTTCCGCTTCCCATGATATACTTATCTATTCACCCACGATCTAACACGATCTCCACTTCTCAGTACGTGGGTGACACATGTCAAGCGAATGAGAAGGGTCAGGGGCACGTTCGTCCAATTTCTTCGGGCGAACAGTTTTTCACCGTGGCTATAAATACCCCCTCTCCCCTTCCTCACTTCTTTTACTCCGCTCGACCTCTCTCCAGCTCGAGCTTCTCAAACCCTAGCACCTCCGCTACATCATCGTCGCCGGTGAGGAAGAGCTTCACTGCCTCAACCTCGTCACCGCCGTACTCGCGCCGGCCGCGGAAATCTTCACTCCGCCGCCGCCGTAGCCGTCTTCCTCCGCCAAGTTAGGGTGTTGAAGATCTGCACAGACGAGCTTCACTTCTCCACATCCCAGTTCGTCGTGTTCTTCGTTCAGGGTAATTAAAAGTTACTTTTACTGCCCTCTTTGATTCAAATGTTTACTACAAAATCTTCAAAGGTGTTTTTCTTCAAATCCTCACACACTAAACACCTCACATATCATCTGTTCTTGATTCGTTTCTCTAAGCAATAATTTTTCTTCAAGATTCCTGAATTGTGTGGATCCTCGATCTATACAACTCTGGAACCTAAGACAAAGAACGATTAGTGAAATTCTTCAAGACTCGTCTGGTCAAATTCCTCAAACTTGTTCTTTTTGAAAAACCTTCTGAGAACGCATATGACCTCTCCAAATTCCTCGCAACTATACTCTGTTCACAGGTACTCATGTCCGCTGCTGAATCATTAGGTTCTCATCAACTTAACTCATTTGTAGCGTTCCTCGAAGAAAAGTTGCATACTTCTTCAGAGAGTTCAATTGTTCAAATTCCTCAACTGAGGAAAATGGCTGATGGAAAGAAGCCACAGAAAGGAGGAAAGAGGCCTGAGGTCAATACTTCCTTTGAAATCCCTGAGGACATTTATGCTGGGTACTGCACACCCCCTGAGGAAGATAAAAAACAGCGCAAGGTGCGCATTCAGAGGATAGAAAGGAGATGGGCAAAAGAGTGGAGGGAGTACAGGTATGTGACTCCAAAATACATGAAGAAATTCGCTGTTACTCCTTCATGCTCAAGACCACCATTGGCACCTGGCCAAGAGGTAGATCCCACTAGCATCAAGCGCGGTGAGGATTTTCCTGAAGAATGGGCCAAGCGCTAGGCCAAGTTGGCCAAACAGGCAAAAGATGCAGTGAGGAAATTCAACAAAGATTCCACTGCTGCTGCTGCTGAGGCCTCTGTAAGGCCGAAGAAATCCATGGAAAAGAAGCCTGCACACAAGCCAAGTGCCTCTTCTTCAATGCCCTCACGGCCAATTTCCTCAGCTAAGCCCTCACGGCCAATTCCTCAAGCCGCTCCTGCTCCTCCAAAGTCCTCAGCTGCTCCGACAAAATCCTCAGCACCTGTGCATCTTGCCACGTGCCAAAGGACTACAGGCATCTCCATTGCCTCAGGAGCTTCAGCTAGTTCCTCAGCTGCACCTAATTCTTCAACAGGACCCTCTTTGCTGAAGACAAAGACCACTGCTGGACGAGGCTCTCGCCCAAGTCCTCACAAGAAGCAGGTTGCCTTCCAAGTGCCGTCTGAAGAAGACGAAGCTGATGATGAAGAACTTGCTGAAATCATCAGAGACAGGCAAGTCAGGGCCGCTAGAGCCAAGGGCACAGATGTGCCACTGCTTTTGGATCCAAAGTTGATCCTCGACTACATTGACCTCTGGCGCAAGGACCCAAACACTCCTATGCCTGATTTCAAGTTGACACCTGGCCAAAGTCACATGCTGACCCATTTCATCCAAGAAGAAAAATGGAAATATGAGAAGGCCAGGAAGCTCAAGAAAGCACAGTACAGGAAGGAGAAGTTCCTGAAGAACAACGTTGTCTGTATGACAACTGATGAACTTGTAAAGATCAAGTCTGAAATCAAAGTCCTCAGCGATGATTTCAACGCTTACTATGCTGATTAGAAAGGAG
Organism: Aegilops tauschii subsp. strangulata; assembly: GCF_002575655.3. Lineage (NCBI taxonomy): Eukaryota > Viridiplantae > Streptophyta > Magnoliopsida > Poales > Poaceae > Aegilops > Aegilops tauschii. The sequence continues at coordinate 60,752,816 of NC_053035.3, forward strand.
ACAAGGTCAGGTTTGTTAAACTGACTGAGAAGTTCACCACCAATGTTGCTGCCCCATCGCAACAAGAAATTCCTCAGGCTGATGCATCTGCTCAGCCAACTGAAGAACATGCCAGCATAGCTAATGACTTTCAGGCTGCTGAAGAAAATGAGAGTTCCAGGGCTGATGACTGCATTCCAGCCGCTGAAGAAATTGCCAGGGCACCCACTAGTTGTGCACCTGAAGAAAATGAAGAGCTCAGGGCAACTGCATCAGTTGTGCCTGAAGAAAATCAACCACATTCCTCTGCTCCTCCTGCGCCTACCCCAACTCCAATCCTTCCATCTGCATCGGATGTGAAGAAGACCAAGGCTGCAAAGCGTGCAGCTGTGAAGAAAAGGAAAGCATCAACTCCTTCAGATTCTTCAGAACTGAAGAAGATAAAGAAATTGACAAGCTCATTTGCTAATCCAATTGATGCTGTTCCAGTTTCCTCCATGCCATCAAAAGAAATCATCCCTTTTGATGAAGAATATGTGATCCCTAGCGGATCTGATGAAGAAAATCCTTCTGCTGCTTCATCAGAGCAGATGGATGAAGAAATTGAAGTGGATAATATCCCTTCAACCCCCACAGTCTCCTCGCCTATGCCTCAATTTACTGCTGAAGAGGCAGGCGTTGAAGAAATTGAAGATGAAGATGTGGACATTGGCTGTACCACACCAGTGATGAATGATGACTTTTGGGAAAGTCAGCATCCCAATTCTCCACTCTTCACTCCACTGCAGCAAATTCCTCAGTCCCCAGTCAATACAGTTCAAATGGGATCTGATGAAGCTCATGAAGACATTCCAGCCGCTAGTGCTGAAGAAAATGAAAATGAAGAATTCAAGAACCAGGCTGCCACTGAAGAAGAACCAGAAATTCCTCAGCCTGAAGAACCTGAGATTGCGATTCCTGAGGTCATCATGCAACTGACTGACACTCCTCTGCCCAAGCCAAAGGATCCATTCTCAAGGAAGCAAAAATTCAAGGATGATGATTTCTTCGGCGAGCACGTATTCTTCACTGAGTACAACCCTTATGACTCTGCTCGCATAGTGAAGAGGCGTTTCTGGACTGCCAGCTAGGCAAATTTCTATTCCTCAGTGCTGTTCGACAAAGACAAAGTCTTCGATCATGAGCACATTCCTCACATGGATATGGAATCTCTGCCGTGCTTCGAGCCAGTCCTAAGTGTTCTTCATGACGCTGGATTGTTAAATTTCTGCACTGGCATCTGTGATTGGAATGAAGAACTTATTCTTCAATTTTATGCGACGCTGCACATCACCGGCAACTCTGAAGATGTGAATTCATGGGTGCTGGACTGGATGTCTGAAAACACTCACTACAAAGCACCAGCTACTGAATTGCTTCGTGCTTTGCCTCTCAGTACGCCCCTTGAAGGTGCTTGTTGTGTCTACAATGAACCTGAGCTTACCGATCACTACATGCAAGTGCTGATGAAGCCTTTGAAGTCAGGTCAGGCCCCAAGAACAAAATTCCTTGTGAAGGAATTGTTGTATGTGCCTCGGACTGCCTATCGCATTCTGACGAAGACATTGAGTCCTATCAAGGGCCACGACTCAAATGAAGAAGAAGTCGTTGGCATCATGAAGAATCTGCTTTTCCATATCATTCATAGCGTTCCCGTCAACTTCCATGATTTCTTCATGGGGACTCTGGCCAATGTGGCAATGTCACCATTTGAGTTGAAGCCTTATGCACCATGGATTATGAGATTCATCAGAACAAGGTCTTCACTCAACTACAAAGCTGATACATTGAACCATTGCAGCTACTTGCCCCCAATTGAAGTCCTCAAACAGACATTTTCCTCAGCTGATGAAAAGGGCAAGGCTACTGCTGTAATCGATGAAGGCATTCGTCCATTGGATGGACAATTTCGCAAGGCTGCATCCTACTCCACAAATGATGACTCTGCCACCCATGACTCTGCCGCAAACGCACCTAAGCAAAATCCTCAAGGCACAGCACCCAGGGTGATGACTGACCGTGAGCTTCTCCTCAGTCTTCATCAGAAGGTTGATCGCAATCATAAATGGGCCAAGCGTTTGTTTGGTTCAATTCTTCACAACATGACTGCTACCCACAATGCAGTGATGAAAAACCACTACTACCTTCATGAAACCCTCAACCGCACCTGGGCTGTTCTGTCTCAAGTCTATAGTGAAGAAGATCTGAAGAAAATGGGTCTCAAGGAAGATCTTGACTGGGCTGCACCTCCTCCGAAGAAGTACAAGAAGGTCAAGGTTCCTTCCTTGGTGGCCAGCTCCTATTCTTCATCACGTGACACTAATGTACATGAAGACTTGGACGACACTACGGTAGGCCCAACATCGACAAACAACCCCAACAACGCTGACGCTCCTTCATCAACTTGATATTCTTCAGGGGGTGTTAGTCCTCATTTTCGACCCTTTTGGTCATTTGATGACAAAGGGGGAGAAATTTGAGTTAGTCTTCAAGCGGGTCTATCTTATAGGCGTTTTTTTCTAAGTTACAACTCTCGTTCTTCTGATGACTTTGCTGGATCGAGTTGTAAACTTAAACTCTATGGTGGCCTGATACTTTTGCTGTTTCTTCTGCATGCTTATTCCTCGTTAATATTATTGCACGCATGCTGAATTACATCAGTCACCATATTTCATAATGCATTTCAAATTCTTCATATATTATGTCAAATGCGTGTATGAATTACAAGATATAAGGGGAGATCTCCATGATTCAACTCTTCAAGTGTGCATTGCTTCAAAAGCAAATTCCTCACTATGCACATCTTCAGGGGGAGTTCTTCTATATCTTGCAATCAAATTCCTCAATATCAGTATTTACACTTCATATGTTTATCCCCGTTGAAAACTTAACCTATATTGTCATCAATCACCAAAAAGGGGGAGATTGTAAGTGCATCTAGTGCCCCTTAGTGATTTTGGTGTATTGAAGACTTATAGGTTAAGGGACTAATGTGGTTATGATTGTACACAGGTCTATAAGTCTATGAGGAGTTTGATATTTACAGAGAAAGTCGACCCCTAAAAATGAAGTTCTTCGACTGAAGACTTTGGTATTTCTGAAGACTTTCTGAAGACTTTGAAAGTGAAGAAATTGGTGTGACCTTGAAGACTTGGTATTCATTTGAGGAACATGAAGCGTGAAGACTTTTGTTTTCATAGTTTCATTTTCTCTTTCTTGAGTCATAGGAAACACCGTACTGTTAAAGGGGGTCGAGGAAATACTAAGGAAAAATTTCCATGTGATGCTCAACTCAAAATCCTAGACCTACCAATCCCTTCGAGTGAAGCCATTGGAAATCTCATACAGTTCAGTCATATTCTTCAGTGACAGGGACGAAGTTCTTCTAGTCTCTGAGGAATTTGTTCTGACTGAGGAGTTAGGAATTCGCCAGTGCGGATTGCCTACACAGTGAGGAACATGATAGCCCTGAGGAATCTGAGCCTCAAATTTCCGACCGTTGTTGTGCTATGCGCCAGCTGTCCCAAAATATCTTATCCACCTAACGGTCATATCATTGAAGGGCATTTATGTCTTATCATGTCAGGATGCTCCCTAGGCTATAAATAGCCGCCCCCTACAACCACTAGCTGGTTGGCTGCTCTGAGAGAAACTGACACTTGTCATTTGAGAGCATCCCATCCTCCGAGGACTTTGAGCGAAAATCATCAAGTGAGGAAAACTCAAACCCAAACACCTACAAACCCCAAGTGATTGAGCATCACTGAAGAGATTGATCCTGCGTGGATCCGACGCTTGTTACCTTTGAAGACTATGCTTCTTCCAGACGGTTAGGCGTCATGGTCTAGAGCATCCAAGAGGAATTGTGGATCGCCGAGTGACCGAGTTTGTGAAGGTTCGGAAGTCACCTGAAGACTTACCTCGAGTGATTGGGCGAGGTCTGTGTGACCTTAGCTCAAGGGGAATACGGTGAGGACTAGGTGTCCTGGACTGTGTGTTTTGGACTGGGTGTCCGGGACTGTGTGTCCTCAGGTTTAAATACCTAGCCGCCCTAACCAGATGTACAACTGAGACAGCAGTTGGAACTGGTCTACCAAATCATTGTTTTCACCAAGCTTACTGGTTCTATTTCCTCAACTCTTTCATTTCCTCATTACTGTGTTGTGTGCTTGTCATATCTGTGTTTGAAGACTTTGACTGAAGACTTTCTCAATTTCCTCAGTTCAATTTCTTCAGTCTGTTTGTCTTCATCCTGTGTTATCTTGTGTTTACGCTTTCTGTACTCTGTGCTTGTCTTCATTTCATCATGATGACTATGCTTGTGTTCTGCTATGCATACTTTTGAGTACTTATTCCGCTGCAAGTAGTTCTTCGCTAAGCAATTTCCTCACCCACAAATTCCTCAGTGAAGAATTCATAAAAATCGCCTATTCACCCCCCCTCTAGTCGATATAACATACTTTCATAATAGATCTAGAAAGAATTGGTCTAAGAAACTTGATGATGCATTATGGGCCTATAGAACTTCATATAAAAATCCTATGGGTATGTCTCCGTATAAAATGGTTTATGGAAAAGCATGTCACTTACCTCTCGAACTAGAACATAAGGCATATTGTGCCATTAAAGAGCTCAATTATGATTTCAAACTTGCCGGTGAGAAGAGACTATTTGAAATTAGCTCACTTGATGAGTGGAGAACCCAGGCCTATGAGAATGCCAAACTGTTTAAAGAAAAAGTTAAAAGATGGCATGACAAAAGAAGACAAAAGTGTGAGTTTAATGTAGGTGATTATGTTTTGTTATACAACTCTTGTTTAAGATCTTTTGCAGGAAAAATCCTCTCTAAATGGGAAGGTCCTTACGTTATCGAGGAGGTCTACCGTTCAGGTGCCATAAAAATCAACAACTTCGAAGGCACAAATCCAAAGGTGGTGAACGGTCAAAGAATCAAACATTATATCTCAGGTAATCTCATAAATGTTGAAACCAATGTTATTGACACCGTAACCCCGGAGGAGTACATAAGGGACACTTTCCAAAACGTTTCAGACTCGGAAAAGGAATAGGTATATGGTACGATAAGTAAACCGACTCCAAAACAGTTCTAACAGCAATTTTTCTCCGTTTTGGAATACTTAAGAAAATAGGAAAATAAGTAGTCCGGAAAGGACACGAGGCATCCACGCGGGTGGAGGGCGCGCCCTACCCCCTAGGCGCGCCCCCTGCCTCGTGGGCACCTCGTGTGCCCTCTGGACTCCATTTTCTTGCACGATATTTCTTTTGGTCGGTAAAAATTCATTATATAATTTCCCGAAGGTTTTGACCACCGTACCACGACAAAATCCTCTGTTTTTGTTTTGAGCTGTTTCTGCCACAGATTAGAGCAATATGTCGTCCCAGGATTCGGAGGGAGAAAGGTATGTGGCTGATTACCTTGCAGACCCTAAGGTCTACGGGTACTTGGAGCATTGTGGTTGGACCATGGAGGAAGAATAAGACTATGATCCTAGGGGAAAGGAGGAGACGAGCTCAGATGAAGATGAAGTCCCATTACCTCAACCTGGGGACGTGCATGTGGAGTTCAAAAAGTCAAGCCTCCCTGATAGAGCAAAGAAACGTAAGATCGAGTTTATCCCGTTACGCCTCTTGCAGGAGAACAAACAGTAACTATGCAAAAAGATATTAAGACTTGAGCAGGAGATAGATGACCTAAGGGAGCAAAAGTCTACCCTCAAGCGCAAATTAAGGAAGAAGCCTACGTCATCAACAACTCCATCATCACCACCTCCGAAGAAAGAGACATAAACACATGGGTATGGGCACTCCCCTTGGCAACTGCCAAGCTTGGGGGAGGTGCCCCGGTATCGTATCACCATCACACTTCTATCTTTACCGTTTTTCTTAGGTCGATCCTTTTGGTTATATCTTGATCTAGCAGAATAAAGTTTAGTATGATCTAGCTTTGAGTTTTTGTGTTGATCCTTATCTATGTAATCATGTCCGTGAGCTATATATAATAAAGATTAGTCTTGAGTCGAGGGCTTGGTTATCTTGCTATGATCTTGAGGGAATAAAAGAAAAAAGAAAGAATAAAAAGAAATAAAGAGATCATATTGATCTTATGGAGAGTAATGACTTCACATATAAAGAGTATGATGAATAAAAGTTGTTGAGAGTTGACAAACATAGTTTTGGTCATCGTTGCAATTAATAGGAAGTAATAATTAAAGAGAGGTTTTCACATATAAATATACTATCTTGGACATCTTTTATGATTGTGAGCACTCATTAAAATATGACATGCTAAAAAGTTGATGTTGGACAAGGAAGACAACGTAATGGGTTATGTTTTCTTATATCCGAAATAAATTATATTGTCATGGATCATCCAACATGTTGAGCTTGCCTTTCCCCCTCATGCTAGCCAAATTCTTTGCACCATGTAGAGATACTACTTGTGCTTCCAAATATCCTTTAACCCAGTTTTGCCATGAGAGTCCACCATATCTACCTATGGATTGAGTAAGATCCTTCAAGTAAGTTGTCTTTGTTGCAAGCAATAAAAATTGCTCTCTAAATATGTATGATCTATTAGTGTGGAGAAAACAAGCTTTATACGAGCTTGTGATATGGAAGAAATAAAAGCGACGGACTGCATAATAAAGGTCCCTATCACAAGTGGCAACACAAAGTGACATTCTTTTGCATTAAGATTTTGTGCATCCAACCATAAAAGCACATGACAACCTCTGCTTCCCTCTGCGAAGGGCCTATCTTTTATTTTTGTCTTATACCTTATACAAGAGTCATGGTGATCTTCACCTTTCCTTTTTACACTTTATCCTTTGGCAAGCACTATGTATTGGAAAGATCCTGATATATATATCCAATTGGATGTGGGTTTTCATAAAGCATTATTGATGACGTTACCCTTGAGGTAAAAGGTTGGGAGGCAAAACTATAAGCCCCTATCTTTCTCTGTGTCCGATTAAAACTTCATACCCATAAGTATTGCGTGAGTGTTAGCAATTGTGAAAAACTAAATGATAGTTGAGTATGTGGACTTGCTGAAAAGCTCTTATATTGACTCTTTCCGATGTTATGATAAATTGCAATTGCTTCAATGACTGAGATTACAGTTTGCTAGTTTTTCAATGAAGTTTCTGATTCATACTTTAAATTGTGAATAGATTGTTACTCCAGCATAAGAAATCATATGACAATATATATATATATATATATATATATATATATATATATATATATATATATATATGTTGCTATTCGAAGAATGATCATGATGCCCTCATGTCCCTATTTTATTTTATCGACACCTCTATCTCTAAACATGTGGACATATTTTTCGATATCGGCTTCCACTTGAGGACAAGCGAGGTCTAAGCTTGGGGGAGTTGGTACGTCCATTTTGCATCATGCTTTTATATCAATATTTATTGCATTATGGGCTGTTATTACACATTATGTCACAATACTTATGCCTTTTCTCTCTTATATTACAAGGTTTACATGAAGAGGGAGAATGCCGACAGCTGGAATCCTGGGATGGAAAAGGAGCAAATATTAGAGACCTATTCTGCACAACTCCAAAAGTTCTGAAACTCTACGAAAGTCAGTTTTGGAATATATTAAAAATATTGGGCGAAGAAAGCAGCAGAGGGGGGCCACCCACTGTCCACGAGGGTGGAGGGCGCGCCCCCTGCCTCGTGGGCCACCTGGAAGCCCCCCCATGCCCATCTTCTGGTATAAGGCGTCTTTTGCCCTGGAAAAATCCATAAGGAAGCTTTTGGGGATGAAGCGCCGCCGTCTCGAAGCGGAACCTTGGCGGAACCAATCTAGGGCTCCGGCGGAGCTGTTCTGCCGGGGAAACATCCCTCCAGGAGGGGGGAAATCGTCACCATCGTCATCACCATCGATCCTCTCACCGGGAGGGAGTCAATCTCCATCAACATCTTCACCAGCACCATCTCCTCTCAAACCCTAGTTCATCTCTTGTATCCGATCTTTGTCTCAAAACCTCAGATTGGTACCTGTGGGTTGCTAGTAGTGTTGATTACTCCTTGTAGTTGATGCTAGTTGGTTTATTCGGTGGAAGATTATATGTTCAGATCCGTTATGCACATTAATACCCCTTTGATTATGAACATGAATATGATTTGTGAGTAGTTACGTTTGTTCCTGAGGACATGGGAGAAGTCTTGTTATAAGTAGTCATGTGAATTTGGTATTCGTTCGATATTTTGATGAGATGTATGTTGTCTTTCCTCTAGTGGTGTTATGTGAACGTCGACTACATGACACTTCACCATTGTTTGGGCCTAGGGGAAGGCATTGGGAAGTAATAAGTAGATGATGGGTTGCTAGAGTGACAGAAGCTTAAACCCTAGTTTATGCGTTGCTTCATAAGGGGCTGATTTGGATCCATATGTTTCATGCTATGGTTAGGTTTACCTTAATTCTTCTTTTGTAGTTGCGGATGCTTGAGAGGGGGGTTAATCATAAGTGGGATGCTTGTCCAAGGAAGGGCAGTACCCAAGCACCGGTCCACCCACATATCAAATTATCAAAGTAACGAACGCGAATCATATGAGCATGATGAAAACTAGCTTGACGATAATTCCCATGTGTCCTCGGGAGCGCTTTCCTTTATATAAGAGTTTGTCCAGGCTTGTCCTTTGCTACAAAAAGGATTGGGCCACCTTGCTGCACCTTGTTTACTTTTGTTACTTGTTACCCGTTACGAATTACCTTATCACAAAACTATTTGTTACCGATAATTTCAGTGCTTGCAGAGAATACCTTACTGAAAACTGCTTGTCATTTCCTTCTGCTCCTCGTTGGGTTCGACACTCTTACTTATCGAAAGGACTACAATAGATCCCCTATACTTGTGGGTCATCAGTAGGATGTTTGCCATTGTTGGTTTCCCCAACAATTCGCAACCTCAAGGTCAGAAAGATATTGGTGGACGGCGGGGCCGGGTTGATTTTGATTTCCCCAGCATTTATCAACAAGCTTCAGATAGCAGAGGAAGAGCTAGAGGTTACCGACACGTTTCAAGGATTTAATCCCGGCAGGAGCCATCCTATGGGAAAGATCACGTTGCCGGTAACGTTTGGGGGAGAACTGAACTACGGGACTGAGCGGATTGTGTTTGATGTGGCCGGTCTCCCCCTGCCATACAATGGGATTCTTGGACGCCCGGCCCAAGCTAAGTTCATGGCGGCATCCCACTATGCTTACAACACCTTGAGGATGCCTGCGCCACTGGGAGTCATCACCATCCCATCAGACGAGAAGGATGCAATCATTTGTGTGGACAAGATGTACCAGGATGCGGTCGCGGCAGAGGCAGCGGCAGCTCCCGCTAAGGAAAACAAAGGAAAGAAGAGGGATTGTAGGGCCTCCGGCAAAGAATCCGGGAAGAGTGGCCCCACCAAGTGCACGGCACCTGTTGATGACGTGCCGAAGTGTTCCAACAGCAAGAGATCCAAGGTCGCTTGTGACGCCCCCGATTTGACCGTACACTAATCATGCACGCAAATGTGTATGATCAAGATCAGGGACTCACGGGAAGATATCACAAGACAACTCTAAAACATAAATAAGTCATACAAGCATTATAATACAAGCCAGGGGCCTCGAGGGCTCGAATACAAGTGCTCGGTCACAGACGAGTCAGCGGAAGCAACAATATCTGAGTACAGACATAAGTTAAATAAGTTTGCCTTAGGAAGGCTAGCATAAAAGTAGCAACGATCGAAAAGGCAAGGCCTCCTGCCTGGGACCTCCTAACTACTCCTCGAAGCCGAACTTCATGTGGAATCATCCTCGGGATCTCTAGCTCCTGGAACTCCAGCATCTGGTTGCGACAATCAAGTATAGAAAGGGGAAAAGAGGGAGAAAAGCAACCGTGAGTACTCATCCAAAGTACTCGCAAGCAAGGAGCTACACTACATATGCATGGGTATATGTGTAAAGGGGCATATCAGTGGACTGAACTGCAGAATGCCAGAATAAAAGGGGGATAGCTAGTCCTGTCGAAGACTACGCTTCTAGTCATCTCCATCTTGCAGCATGTAGAAGAGAGTAGATTGAAGTCCTGCAAGTAGCATCGCATAGCATAATCCTACCCGGCGATCCCCTCCTCGTCGCCCTGTTAGAGAGCGATCACCAGGTTGTATCTGGCACTTGGAAGGGTGTATTTTATTCAGTATCCAGTTCTAGTTGTCATAAGGTCAAGGTACAACTCCGGGTCGTCCTTTTACCGAGGGACACGGCTATTCGAATAGATAAACTTCCCTGCAGGGGTGCACCACATAACCCAACACGCTCGATCCCATTTGGCCGGACACACTTTCCTGGGTCATGCCCGGCCTCGTAAGATCAACACGTCGCAGCCCCACCTAAGCACAACAGAGAGGTCAGCACGCCGGTCTAACCCTATGCGCGCAGGGGTCTGGGCCCATCGCCCATTGCACACCTGCATGTTGCGTACGCGGCCGGAAGCAGACCTAGCCTAGTGGCGTTCCAGTCCAATCCGGCGCGCGCCACTCAGTCGCTGACGTCACGAAGGCTTCGGCTGATACCACGACACTAGGATACCCATAACTACTCCCGCGTAGATGGTAAGTGCGTATAGACCAAATGGCCAGGCTCAGATCAAATACCAAGATCTCGTTAAGCGTGTTAAGTATCCGCGAACGCCGACCAGGGCCAAGCCCACCTCTCTCCTAGGTGGTCTCAACCTGCCCTGTCGCTCCGCCATAAAGTAACAGTCGGGGGCCGTCAGGAACCCAGGCCCACCTCTACCGGGGCGAAGCCACCTGTCCTTTCAGCCCCCTCATCAGAATCACTTGCGGGTACTCAACGAGCCGACCCGACTTTAGTCACCACATGTCATGTATATAATGTATATACAATATACCCGTGATCACCTCCCGAAGTGATCACGGCCCAGTAGTATAGCATGGCAGATGGACAAGAGTGTAGGGCCACTGATGGAACACTAGCATCCTATACTAAGCAGTAGGATAGCAGGTAAGGGTAACAACTGTAGCAACAATGACATGCTATGCATCAGTATAGGATTAACCAAAAACAGTAACATGCTACACTACTCTAATGCAAGCAGTATAGAGAAGGAATAGGCGATATCTGGTGATCAAGGGGGGGGGGCTTGCCTGGTTGCTCAGACAAGAAGGAGGGGTCATCGGTGACGTAGTCGACCACAGGGGCATCAGCATCGTGACGGGATCTACCGAAGAGAAGAGGGGGGGGGAAACAGTAAATATATAGCAAACAAGTGCATAACAGGACAACAGGCAGAGCTAGACGTGTTCTAACGCGGTATGAGGTGATACCGGTGAAGGGGGGAAACATCCGGGAAAGTATCCCCGGTGTTTCACGTTTTCGGACAGATGAACCGGAGGTGAAATGTTGCAGGTTCACTATGCTAGGGACGCATGGTGAACGAACGGACTGCGTATTCGGATTCGTCTCGTCGTTCTGAGCAACTTTCATGTACAAAGTTTTCCCATCCGAGCTACGGTTTATTTTCTATGATTTTTCAAAGTTTTAAAAGATTTTCTGAAATTACTGGATTATTATTAAATCAAAAATATTAAATAGTTAAAGGCTATAGGTACACAAAGTGTACCCATAGTTGTGCATGTATGGCTGACTGGTGGGGCCCGGTTGACTGCCAAGTCAGCAGTCAACGAGGACCGTTGACTGGCAACAAGTCGTGAGGGACCCATCTGTCATTGGCTGAGTCAAGCCTAGTTAACAATTTGACTAGGTCAAACTAGACAGGGGGCCACTTGTCATTGGGTTACTTATTTTGCATGGGTCAATTATTAGTTAACAGGGGGGTGGCTCGGTAGTTAGTGGGGGGTTTAGTGGGTTAGGTAATTATATTAGGTACTAAACTAATCCGGCCAGGGCCCACCTGTCAGTGAGACAGGGCCGGCCGTTAGGCGCTGTGCACGCGGGCGCGCACACAGCCCAGGTGCGGCGAGCGGCCGAACCAGGCGGGGCGCCGGCAGCGAGGGCCAGCAGGTCGCGCAGGCGGCCGGGAAGCGGGTGGCGCGGGCGGCCGGAAGCTAGCGCGAGAGCACGGGAGGAGCTTCAGGCGCGGCAGCGGCAGCGAAACATCAGGTCGAGCAGGTCGGGCACGGCACGGCAGCGAGCAGGGGGAAGCGGGTGCAGGAGGGCTTCGCCAGTGGGAGGCCGAAGCGCGACAAGCGGAGCATGGCGGGTGGAGCGACGGGCGGTGAGCGTGGGGTGCAGCCACGACAAGGCTGGGCGCAGGCGGCGCGCAGCCATGGGAGCAGGGGCGGGACGACCGACGAAGCGCGGGGAGGTCAGAAGGGATACAAAGAGGGGGAAAGGGGAATCGGACGAGGGGTCCTCACCGGGCCCTGTAGTTGTGCAAAGGCGAGCTCGGGGAGGTGTCTGGGAGGCGCCGAAGCAGCGAGACGAGGCGGCGGCCGTGGAGGATTCCGGCGATGTGGGACGAGGCGATCCGGTGGAGGAGGGCTCTGCGGCTCACTCCGGAGGTGTGGACGACGATGAAGAGGCGCTGCGGAATTTCTGGATTCCCTCTCGTGGCACGGGGAGGTGCCGGAGCACGCGTCCGACGATGATGCAGCGCGAGGTTGGTCGGGCGTGCGTGGGGAGGCAAGCGACGGCGCGGGGAAGGAGGGAAACGGCGCGGCTACGGTTGGGGGGGGGGCGGGGTAGGTCTGGTAGGCAGGGTGGGGTGCGGATGGCCGACGTGTGTGCATCGCCGGCAATGACGCCGGCGGATGAGCGCCACGCCCATCCCTGCTTCTGTAGCTGCAGATGAGGGGGCAAGTGTGGTGTGGACTGGGCCTGGTGGGGTGGTTTTGCCCCCGGTGGGCTAGGCTCAGGGGGATACGGGGAGGGGTTTCTTTTCCCCCAATCTTTTCGTTTTGTCTTGTCTTTACTTTTTAGTTATTCTTTTCTTAACTGTTTTTATTTTAGTTACCTTTTGAATTTAGTTTTATAAAACTTACCACTAGTACCTAAATTTGCATTTATAAATATACTACTGCCTCAATAATTATGGCACCCAATTAAAATAGTTTAATATTTTATTAATTATAAACGGCAATTAATTAATTGTTTTTGCTGCTGCTCCACTTATTTTAGAGCATCTATTTTTTTTTATAAAAGTGTGTTTTCTTCACCAATATTTATTATGGATTATGGCCACTCATAGAACATTTTAGTTTTAACGTTCGAAAACTTTTACCGTTTGACTTGGTTTTTGATCTTGAATTCGAACCGGTTTCGAACTAACGCCAGATTAGCAACAGTAATCGAGGTGACGTGGCATCATTAGCAGAGGTTTACTGTAGCTTAAATATCCGGGCGTCACATCGCTGCACCCAAGTGAAGAAGGTCCAGGCAGGACTGGCTGGCGTTGATGGTACGTTCACTATCAGCGCCACCCTCGATGACAAATAGGAAAGCGCGCTCTTTTCCTTCCTGGGCGAATATCGATGTGTTTGCTTGGAAACCATCTGATATCCCCGGTGTTCCCAGGGAGGTAATTGAGCACCACCTTACTGTCTGCCCACATGCCCGACCTGTCAAGCATAAAGTATGGAAGCAGGCCTTGGAGAGGCAGCAGTTCATTGCGGAAGAGATCAAGAAACTTGAGGCAGCTAGTTTGGTCAGAGGAGTGCTGCATCCCACGTGGTTGGCAAATCTAGTGGTAGTCCGGAAGGCTAACGGGAAATGGAGGCTTTGCATAGATTTCACAGATCTCAACAAGGCCTGCCCAAAGGACCCGTTCCCCTTGCCGCGTATCAATCAGTTTGTGGACTCCACTTCAGGTTGTGATTTGCTCTCCTTTCTAGATGCATATTCTGGGTATCACCAAATCTTCATGTCTGAGGAAGATGAAGAGAAGACGTCGTTCATCACTCCATGTGGTATGTACTGCTTTGTCCGCATGCCGTTCGGATTAAAGAGTGTCGAGTCCACTTTTGCAAGGGCAGTCTAGATTGGTTTTGAGCCACAACTGCACAGAAACATAGAAACCTATATGGATGATATTGTGGTCAAGACCAAGGATAAGGTCACCCTTATTCAAGATTTGGAGGAGACATTTGCTAATCTGCGCAAGATCAATTTGAAGCTCAACCCAGAGAAGTGTGTATTTGGTGTTCCCCCCGGCAAGTTTCTTGGGTTCTTTGTGTCCCATCGCGGGATCGAAGCCAACCCCGACAAGATCAAAGCCATCGAGCAGATCCAAGCACCAAGGACAGTTAAGGATGTGAGGTGTCTGACGGGATGCGTTGCCGCGCTAAGCAGATTCACCGTTCTTCAAAATTTTAAAGAAGGCAGGGCCCATGAAGTGAACCCGGAAGCAGATGCAGTTTTGCAAGAGTTGAAGGCCTACTTGTCCTCTATGCCTACCTTGGTTGCTCCCAACTCCCACGAACCATTGCTGTTATACTTAGCGGCAACCAACCAAGTGGTCAATGCAGCCTTGGTAGCACAGCGAGAAGTGGATGAGGCAGAGATTGAGCAGGGACCGGCAGAGTCAGAGAAGAATCAGGACAACAATTAGCACGTCAACGAGAGCGACCCCAAGTACGCGGCAAGGAAGAAAGTGGTGCAGCACCCAGTGTACTTCGTCAGCTCCTTGTTATAGGGGGCTAGATCGAGGTACTCTGGCATGCAAAAGTTGATTTTTGGTCTCATCATGGCCTCAAGGAAACTGCGCCATGATGTCTACTACACAACCTTCTTCTTGTAGACGTTGTTGGGCCTCCAAGTGCAGAGGTTTGTAGGACAGTAGCAAATTTCCCTCAAGTGGATGACCTAAGGTTTATCAATCCGTGGGAGGCGTAGGATGAAGATGGTCTCTCCCAAACAACCCTGCAACCAAATAACAAAGAGTCTCTTGTGTCCCCAACACACCCAATACAATGGTAAATTGTATAGGTGCACTAGTTTGGCAAAGAGATGATGATACAAGTGCAAGAGGGATGGTAGATATAGGTATTTGTATCTGAAAATATAAAAACAGCAAGGTAACTAATGATAAAAGTGAGCGTAAACGGTATTGCAATGCTAGGAAACAAGGCCTAGGGTTCATACTTTCACTAGTGCAAGTTCTCTCAACAATAATAACATAATTGGATCATATAATTATCCCTCAACATGCAACAAAGAGTCACTCCAAAGTCACTAATTGCGGAGAACAAACGAAGAGATTATGGTAGGGTACGAAACCACCTCAAAGTTATTCTTTCTGATCAATCCATTGTGCTATTCCTATAAGTGTCACAAACAGCCCTAGAGTTCGTAGTAAAATAACACCTTAAGACACGCATCAACCAAAACCCTAATGTCACCTAGATACTCCAATGTCACCTCAAGTATCCGTGGGTATGATTATATGATATGCATCACACAATCTCAGATTCATCTATTCAACCAACACATAGAACTTCAAAGAGTGCCCCAAAGTTTCTACCGGAGAGTCAAGATGAAAACGTGTGCCAACCCCTATGCATAGGTTCATGGGCGGAACCCGCAAGTTGATCACCAAAACATACATCAAGTGAATCAATAGAATAACCCATTGTCACCACGGTTATCCCACGCAAGACATACATCAAGTGTTCTCAAATCATTAAAAGACTCAATCCGATAACTTCAAAGGGAAAACTCAATCCATTACAAGAGAGTAGAGGGGGAGAAACATCATAAGATCCAACTACAATAGCAAAGCTCGCGATACATCAAGATCGTATCACGTCAAGAACACAAGAGAGAGAGAGAGATCAAACACATAGCTACTGGTACATACCCTCAGCCCCGAGGGTGAACTACTCCCTCCTCATCATGGAGAGCGCCGGGATGATGAAGATGGCCACCGGTGAGGGATCCCCCCTCTGACAGGGTGCCGGAACAGGGTCCCGATTGGTTTTTGGTGGCTACAGAGGCTTGCGGTGGCGGAACTCCCGATCTTTTCTATTCCCCGATGGTTTTAGGGTATATTGGTATATATAGGAGGAAGAAAAACGTCAGGGGAGCCATGAGGGGCCCACGAGGGTGGAGGGCACATGCAAATTTACTTGGAAAGGTAGGTAAATACCGCATATAGGTAGATATGGTGGACACTCATGGAAGAAACTTGGTTCAAGGGATTTGGATGCACAAGCAGTATTCCCGCTTAGTACATATATTTTGGCTAGCAAAGGATTCTAAATAGCAAGCACCACATGTTAGAGGAACCATAACAATATAACTTCTATACAAATATACCCAAGCATAACTCATTATGTTGTCTTCCTTGTCCAACTTCAACTAATTTGATCAAGTTTGAAAATAATTAATGGGGATCACAATCATAGAAGATGTCCAATATAGTATATTTATATGTGAAATCTCTCTTCCTTCAATATTCTTTCATGAATTGTTCAAGTGACCAATACAATGTTTGCTAACCTTCAATAAATTTACCACCTCTACTTCTTATATGTGAAGTCATTACTCCCCATGGGATAAGCATATGAAACATATATAATTTTAGATTTATGACATTCAAATCATTCAACTATTTACTCATAGGATATAAGTGAAGCACACGAGTAAATGACAAACTACTCCAAAAAGATATAAGTGAAGATCAATGAGTAGTTAAATAATTATGTAGCTATGTGAAGACTCTCTCTCAGTTAAGAATTTCAGATCTTGGTATTTTATTCAAACAGCAAGCAAAGCTAAAGAAAATAAAATGACGCTCCAAGCAAAACACATATCATGTGGTGAATAAAAATATAGCTCCAAGTAAAGTTACCGATGAACGAAGACGAAAGAGGGGATGCCATCCGGGGCATCCAAAAGCTTAGGCTCTTGATTGTCCTTGAATATTACCTTGGGGTGCCTTGGTCATCCCCAAGCTTAGGCTCTTGCCACTCCTTATTCCATAGTCCATCGAATCTTTACCCAAAACTTCAAAAACTTCACAACACAAAACTTAACAGAAAACTCATAAGCTCAGTTAGCGAAAGAAAACAAAACACCACTTCATGGTACTGTAATGAACTCATTATTTATTTGTATTGGTGTTAAACCTACTGTATTCCAACTTCTCTATGGTTTATAAACTATTTTACTAGCCATAGAGTCATCAAAATAAGCAAACAACACACAAAAAAACAGAATCTGTCAAAAACAGAACAGTCTGTAGTAATCTGTAACTTACGCAAACTTCTGGAACTCAGAAAAATCTACCAAAATAGGAAGACCTAGATAATTTGTTTATTGATCTACTGCAATTGGAATCAGTATTTTATCACGTTCTGGTGATTTTTAACAATTTTTTTCGTGAACAGAAAGTTTCTGGAATTTTCAGCAAGATCAAATAACTATCATCCTAGAAGATCCTATAGGTCTTACTTGCCACAAACACTAATTAAAACACAAAACCACATCTAACCAGAGGCTAGATCAAATATTTATTGCTAAACAGAACCAAAAATAAAGAACAAAAATAAAAATTGGGTTGCCTCCCAACAAGCGCTAACGTTTAATGCCCCTAGCTAGGCATAAAAGATAAGAGTTGAAACATAAAGAGAGCATCATGAAGAATATGAATAGCACATTTAAGTCTAACCCACTTCCTATGCATAGGGATTTTGTGAGCAAACAACTTATGGGAATAATAATCAACTAGCATAGGAAGTCAAAACAAGCATAACTTCAAAACTTTAAGCACATAGAGAGGAAACTTGATATTATTGCAATTCCTACAAGCATATATTCCTCCCTCATAATAATTTTCAGTAGCATCATGAATGAATTCAACAATATAACCACCACCTAAAACATTCTTTTCATGATCTACAAGCATAGAAATTTTCCTACTCTCCACATAAGCAAATTTATTCTCATCAATAGTAGTGGGAGCAAACTCAACAAAATAACTATCATGTGATTGAAAATTAAGATCAAGATGAAAAGTTTCATGGTTATCATTATTCTTTATAGCATACATGTCATCACAATAATCATCATAGATAGGAGGCATGCTTTCATCATAATAAATTTGCTCATCAAAACTTGGGGGACTAAACATATCATCTTCATCAAACATAGCATCCCCAAGCTTGTGGCTTTGCATATCATTAGCATCATGGGTATTCAAGGAATTCATACTAACAACATTGCAATCATGCTCATTATTCACATATTTTATGCCAAGCATTCTATGTAATTCTTCTTCTAGTACTTGAGCACAATTTTCCTTTCCATCATACTCACGAAAGATATTAAAAAGATGAAGCGTATGAGACAAACTCAATTCCATTTTTTAGTTTTCTTTTATAAACTAGACTAGTGATAAAACAAGAAACAAAAAGATTTGATTGCAAGATCTAAAGATATACCTTCAAGCACTCACCTCCCTGGCAACGGCGCCAGAAAAGAGCTTAGTTGACGGGGTGTGAGTGCCGCTTACCTAGCCTCCCCGGCAAGGGCGCCAGAAAGGAGCTTGATGTATACTACACAACCTTCTTCTTGTAGACGTTGTTGGGCCTCCAAGTGCAGAGGTTTGTAGGACAGTAGCAAATTTCCCTCAAGTGGATGACCTAAGGTTTATCAATCCGTGGGAGGCGTAGGATGAAGATGGTCTCTCTCAAACAATCCTGCAACCAAATAACAAGGAGTCTCTTGTGTCCCCAACACACCCAATACAATGGTAAATTGTATAGGTGCACTAGTTCGACGAAGAGATGATGATACAAGTGCAATAGGGATGGTAGATATAGGTATTTGTATCTGAAAATATAAAAACAGCAAGGTAACTAATGATAAAAGTGAGCGTAAACGGTATTGCAATGCTAGGAAACAAGGCCTAGGGTTCATACTTTCACTAGTGCAAGTTCTCTCAACAATAATAACATAATTGGATCATATAACTATCCCTCAACATGCAACAAAGAGTCACTCCAAAGTCACTAATAGCGGAGAACAAACAAAGAGATTATGGTAGGGTACGAAACCACCTCAAAGTTATTCTTTCCGGTCAATCCATTGGGCTATTCCTATAAGTGTCACAAACAGCCCTAGAGTTCGTAGTAAAATAACACCTTAAGACACACATCAACCAAAACCCTAATGTCACCTAGATACTCCAATGTCACCTCAAGTATCCGTGGGTATGATTATATGATATGCATCACACAATCTCAGATTCATCTATTCAACCAACACATAGAACTTCAAAGAGTGCCCCAAAGTTTCTACCGGAGGGTCAAGACGAAAACGTGTGCCAACCCCTATGCATAGGTTCATGGGCGGAACCCGCAAGTTGATCACCAAAACATACATCAAGTGAATCAATAGAATAACCCATTGTCACCACGGTTATCCCACGCAAGACATACATCAAGTGTTCTCAAATCATTAAAGACTCAATCTGATAACTTCAAAGGGAAAACTCAATCCATTACAAGAGAGTAGAGGGGGAGAAACATCATAAGATCCAACTACAATAGCAAAGCTCGCGATACATCAAGATCGTATCACCTCAAGAACACGAGAGAGAGAGAGAGAGAGAGATCAAACACATAGCTACTGGTACATACCCTCAGCCCCGAGGGTGAACTACTCCCTCCGCATCATGGAGAGCACCGGGATGATGAAGATGGCCACCGGTGAGGGATCCCCCCTCCGGCAGGGTGCCGGAACAGGGTCCCAATTGGTTTTTGGTGGCTACAGAGGCTTGCGGCGGTGCAACTCCCGATCTTTTCTGTTCCCCGATGGTTTTAGGGTATATTGGTATATATAAGAGGAAGAAATATGTCAGGGGAGGGGCCCACGAGGGTGGAGGGCGTGCCTAGGGGGGGTGGGCGCGCCCCTGCCTCGTGCCTTCCTCGTTGATCCCCTGACGTGCACTCCAAGTCTCCCGGATTGCTTTCATTCCAAAAATAACTTCCCCAAAGGTTTCATTCCGTTTGGACTCCGTTTGATATTCCTTTTCTTCGAAACACTGAAACAAGGGGAAAACAGAAACTGGCACTGGGCTCTGGGTTAATAGGTTAGTCCCAAAAGTAATATAAAAGTGTACAATAAAGCCCATAAACATCCAAGACGGATAATACAATAGCATGAATACTTCATAAATTATTGATACGTTGGAGACGTATCACACCACTACTTCCAAGCCCATGAGATCGCGATTGTCACTCATTTCCTGTTGCAAAGGATACTCTGAAACCCTGAGACTACTGGCAGAATAATGGAGTGGGCTTTGGAGTTATCCAGCTTTGGTTTGAAGTTTGAGAGCACATCAACTATTCAGAGCAGGGCATTGGCAGAGTTTATTGCAGAATGGACGCCAACCCCTGATGACGAAGTGACACAGGTAGTTATCCCCGGCAAGGAATCCCCCCAAGAATGGATTATGTATTTTGATGGTGCTTTTTCCCTACAAGGTGCAGGAGTTGGCGTGCTTCTTGTCACCCCCTCCGGGGAGCACTTGAAGTACGTCGTCCAAATGCATTTTGCCCGGGAAGAAGCAACCAACAATACAACAGAGTATGAAGGGCTCCTTGCCGGGCTCAGGATTGCAGTTGAATTGGGAATTAAGAAGCTGATCATTTGAGGAGATTCACAACTTGTGGTGAGACAAGTCAACAAGGATTACCAAAGTCCATTGATGGAGGCATACATCGAGGAAGTGAGGATACTGGAGGAGTGCTTTGACGGATTGCATACAGAGCACGTACCCCATGCGGAAAACAGCATAGCTGGTCATCTGTCAAAGTGTGCTGCGCAGAAGCTTCCTGTGGAACCAGGGACTTTTGTTCTCCATCTCACTCAGCCCTCCGTATCCCCAGCAACAATGGCCCAGAAAAGGAGAAAGTTGGACTCCGATAAGCCTCTCCTAGTAGAGTCGTCCACTCCTGGCAGAGACCCTGCCGGAAACAACTCCTCGCAGCCTGCCGGACCACACCCTCCAACCGGGCCCATGGACCCCGTGAACGAGGCGTGTGCTCCCGCATCAGAGGAGGTGCCACTAGTCCTCGTTGCTGAGCCCCAGGCTCCAAATTGGGCAAGGCACATCGTCCACTTCCTCTAAGCCGGAGAGTTTCCCGGCAACCAAGATGAAGCTGAAAAGTAGCCCGAAGGGCTAGTATGTATCAGTTTGTCGATGACACTCTGTACAGAAGGAGGCCCAACGGTGTGAAATTGAAGTGTGTCTGCCGGGAAGAAGGAAAGGAACTGCTGGCTGAGATACACAAAGGCATGTGCGGCTCCCACATTGGATCAAGGGCATTAGTTGGGAAAGCATTCCGACAAGGATTCTATTGGCCCACAGCCCTCCAAGATGCAGTTGAGCTAGTCACCAAGTGTGAAGCCTGCCAGTTCCATTCCAAGAAAACCCACCTGCCTGCCCAAGCTCTTCAAAAAATCCCTCTATCATGGCCATTTTTGGTCTGGGGGCTCGATATCCTCGGCCCCTTCCCCCGAGCAATTGGGGGCTTTGAATTCTTGTTTGTTGCTATCGACAAGTTTACAAAGTGGCCGGAAGTGACTGCCGTGAAAAAGGTGACTGCTCAGTCAGCTATCAAGTTCTTGGAAGAATTGGTGTGTCGTTTTGGAGTTCCGGCAAGGATCATTACCGACAAGGGCACCCAGTTCACGAGCCGTGCCTTCATGCAATATGTCCATGCCCTCGGATGCAAGATCTCATTTGCCTCTGTGGCACACCCCCGGAGCAATGGACAAGCTGAGAGGGCGAACGTTGAAGTGCTGCATGGACTCAAGACAAGAACTTTTGATACGCTGTAGAAGCATGGCAGGCGGTGGATCGAGGAGCTGCCAGTAGTTCTCTGGTCCCTCAAAACGACACCAGACCGAGCTACCGGGCAGACTCCCTTCTCCCTGGTCTACGGGGCAGAAGCAGTTATCCCCACAGAACTCATTTGGGTCGCCTCGATAGCTTGCCTATGATGAAGTAGCGCAAGATCAGGACCGGCGTGACGACGCTGTGCTACTCGAGGAGAACCGTCTCCTAGCTGCTACGCGTGCTGTACACTATCCGCAAGCCCTGCGTCACTGTCATAGCCGTAGGGTTCATGCCCGGTGTTTTGAGGAAGGTGACCCTGTCCTTAGGTGCGTTCAGTCCGCCAAGGGTACAAACAAGTTGTCACCAAAGTGGAAAGGCGCTTACCAGGTAGTATGAGTCACCAGTCCTGGCGCAGTCCGTCTGGAGACTGGAGATGGCATTCAGTTGTAAAACTCATGGAATATTGAGCATCTCCGCAAGTTCTACCCGTAAGGCTCGGTTGTCGGGCCCTGCCTGGCAGCCACCCTTTTGTACAAGCCTTGCCTCAGCTGCATGTAACCCCTTGTACAAAGCCAGGGCGATGACCCTATGCAAGAGAAAATAAAGAAGCGCTGTGGGGGCCCCCCGACCAAGATTGCATGCATGCATGAGCATTCCAAGTCACTGCATAAGCATTTCATGAGCATTTGCATATGCATATAGATAGGATTGCATCCAGTATTCATTCTCATTTGCATGAAGCTGCAGGTTCCTGCCGTGAACTTGGCTTTGACGAGGAGTTGAGAAAATTGCCCGGCACTGCGATCCCCGGCAAGCCAAACAGATAAGTTCTACCTCCTGTCCATTAGTGTTCTGTAAGCTATAACTTGTGTATAAGGAAACCTCACCAACCTTTTGAGACTTAGGTGCTCCCATCCCGGACTCGAACGTTGCTTCGGTCGGGATGGGCGTAGTGGCCTTTGGTAAAAAGAAGTTGGCGGGGGGGGGCTGGCCCCTTTGTCTGTTACCCGGCAGATGTGACTCTCCGGCAGACAAAAAGGGTGCCGGCAGGGTACCCTGGCGGGGAAAATTCGTTTATTTCCATTAAAGAGGCATCTCACCTCTGCATGGACATACAAATGCACGGGTTCACGACAAGGTTCACCTTTTTCATTAATATGCTGATACGAGTACAAGGCTTACACTCGCCACAAGCAACAACATGAATACAACAGTTCCTCAATACATAGCAATCATCATACAGAAGAGCAGGATTTGACTACGGATGAAATCAAACGAAAAAGAAGAACGACATCCACCCTGCTAATTCCAGGCTCCCCGACCCGGAACCTATCCCATGATCGAAGAAGAAGAAGAAGAAGAGGAACTCCAAACAAGCAAGCACCGCACTCGCGTCAGATCATCGCTTTACCTGTACCTGCAACTGTTGTTGTAGTAATCCGTGAGCCACGAGGACTCAGCAATCCCATTACCATGGGTACCAAGACTAGCAAAGCTTAATGGGACCCGACGTGGACGCCGAGGTTGGTCCCCGACATGGACGCTCGGTTTTCAGCCATGGCACTCCTCTCCGTGCCCTCCGCGTCCACCACCTACCACACCCAATGCATGCGGAACACATGGTAGTTTCCGCCCCGTGATCGTGGGGCGAGGAAAATCCGCAGGCCACGATCAAGGTTCTTCCACAACATTGCGCACGACGCGCGGAGAAACTGGGAACCAGCCCGGAATCAAGGCTAATGAAGAAGCAAAGAACACCTCAAGAGACCAGCCTCTTCAGCGACCCCGCCTGTGCACTTATTAGGCCCTACCCCGACGACGCTAGGTAGCACGTTCGGGGCAGGCCCGGGGGCTTGATCTGTCGGTGCAACAAACCCTGGGTCTGTTGCCCAGACTGTGCACATGCACGGGAACGAGATTGAAGCACCAACCCGAGCCAGAGCCCAAGAAACCAAGAACTCCGAAGGACCAACATGTAGATCAGAGGGATCAACAGTCCAAGCCAGTGAAACAAGTTACCATCAGGAGAAGGGATTCCTTTGCTGGGCAGGCGAGCTCGGCAAGGGGCGAGGCCACCCCCGGAAGAAGACGTCCAAAACGTCCCGGTAGGTCCTGTCGGGACACACGGAGGCAAAACCACCTCACCAACTACTCCGCCACGACCCACGTCGTCAATCAGTGCGGTGTCAAGCCGCAAAGTGACTAAGTGGCAGCCATTCACCACATGGCAGCCTCTCCCTACAGGAAACACATGCAGATGACACCCGTCCTGCGACGTGTCAAGCAAGCAGACGTGGAGCTGGCAAGATACCCCGGCAAGCCTTGCCGGGTAACCAACGATGTGACGTTGAGCGGTGCATTTAATGCACCCTGCCAGCCCGCAGAGCTAGGTATGATAGCACTATTTGTTATCTTATCAGTGCATAATGACTACTTTGCCATTGTGGTAACCCCTTGATCTATAAAAGGAGGACCATGGCAACTGTAGAAAGGGTTAGAAGGTTGGATAACTCACACCCCCATACACGCGTAGCCACTACCACCCTGAGGCAACCCTTGCCGGGCAAGTGTACTACGCTCCATCACCACCTTTCCTCCACAAATCCACCACAGCAGGAGTAGGATTTTACGCCTCACGGCGGCCCAAACCTGGGTAAAAATGCCTGCGTGATCTCTGTCGTGCTGCCACACGCTCGTCTGCTCTTTGTGCAATGCGACGTCCCCCTGCCGAACCAGCAAGGGGCCTCCTGGTCCCATAGGTGGCTGTGGTTTCCCGCGACACATGTGGTCAATCGACGGATCTGATACAAATATACACAGTTGGATTAAATGGGAATCAATAGTGCAGGAACAGGGTGATGCAGAAATTCTATCAGACTACTGATATACAAAGCTTTTCCCATTTGTGAAACTCGACATAGATGCATCCTTCTCTTAGGATAGTGGATCTGGAGGGACAGGCGCAATTTTGCGAGACGCCTGTGGGATGTTCATAGTTGCATCTTGTAGTAATATATAGTTCGTCGAGGACATTGAGACGGAGGAGGTCAGAGGGCTACGAGACACACTAATTCTGGTGAATGATATAGGTTGCAATGGAGGCAACTCACTAGGGCCGGTAGCAGCTTGTAGCGCCTAAGATGCGATTCTATCCCAATCACGTGATGAAATTATGATCGGGGCACAATCGTAATTCGACCGCATAGCAAGGTGGATATCATTACAACATACCATGTACTAAATAGATAGAATACAAGATAAAGGCTTACACTCGCCACAAGCAACAACATGAATACAACAGTTCCTCAATACATAGCAATCATCATACAGAAGAGCAGGATCTGACTACGGATGAAATCAAACGAAAAAGAAGAACGACATCCACCCTGCTAATTCCAGGCTCCCCGACCCGGAACCTATCCCATGATTGAAGAAGAAGAAGAAGAGGAACTCCAAACAAGCAAGCACCGCACTCGCGTCAGATCATCGCTTTACCTGTACCTGCAACTGTTGTTGTAGTAATCCGTGAGCCACGAGGACTCACCAATCCCATTACCATGGGTACCAAGACTAGCAAAGCTTAATGGGTATGGAAAGGATAAGTGGTGCGATTGCAGCACGCGACTAAGCATTGTATGGTGGCTAACTTACGAATACAAGAGTAAGATGAGAAACCACGCAAACGGTCGCAAACTACTAATGATCAATAAGTGATCCGGAACTACTTACGTTCAAACATAACCCCACCGTGTTCTCTTCTCGAACTCATTCGAAAAGAGACCATCACGGTTACACACGCGGTTGGTGTATTTTAATTCAAATCTGGTGTTAAGTTCTCTACAACCGGACATTAAAAATTCCCAATTGCCACATAACTGTGGGCACGGCTTTCGAAAGTTTAAACCCTGCAGGGGTGTCCCAACTTAGCCCATGACAAGCTCACGATCCGCGGAGACAATCCTCCATTGCCGGACCCTCCGATCAGACTCGGAATCCCGGTGCACAAGACATTTCGACAATGGTAAAACTAATCCAGCAAGACCTCCTGGCGTGCCGACACCCTGATAGTAGCCGCGCATATCTCGTCTCAGGCCACGTCCGGATGGGTCAAGCTACGAGTAAAATCAGATCCTCGGGTTTCCCCGTGGTGGCCCCGCAGGTTGCCCAGTTGGGACCAACACCAACAATGCTGGCCCCCTGTATTATGTTGAATTACTCTTCGGGTAGCGCTAACTCCCTATGCGTCAAATTTAATATCAAGTTTAGTTATTATGTGGGGCAAATGGTAAAACCAATGTTGGGCCTTGCTGGAAGAGTTTTGTTCAAAGCGAACTGTCAAGAGAGGCCCATAAACCCTCATCGTGTTAGGGACGCAAAATCAAGGAACATAACACCGGTATGACAGAAACTAGGGCGGCAAGAGTGGAACAAAACACCAGACAAAAGGTCGAGCCTTCCACCCTTTACCAAGTTTATAGATGCATTAATTGAATAACAGATATTTTGATATCCCATGATATTCATGTCCCAACATGGAACAACTTCAACTACACCTGCAACTAGCAACGCCATAAGAGGGGCTGAGCAAAGCGGTAACATAGCCGAACAACGGTTTGCTAGGAAGGGTGAAAAGGTTAGAGGCTATCATTGCAATTTGGGAGGCTTGATAAACAAGTGGTAGGTAGCGCGACATAGCGATAGCATCAAGACAACTAGCATAGCAAAGATAGTAGTGAGATCCAAGGTGACGCTCAGTGGCGGAGCTTGACAAGGATCGATGGGGGGGGCAAGTAGAAAATATGAACTTTTGTGGGAGCCAAGTATAATATTTCTTCTAGTGTATTTTGACCACACAAAAAATTCTTCACTAGTTTACCCCAACCTGGGGGGGCCATGGCCCCTGCAGCGTTGCACTAAGCTCCGCCAGTGGTGACGCTCATCTTGCCTGAAATCCGGCTAGGAAGAAGACAGAATCCATGAAGTAGTCAAACAACATAGTCGAATGGATCCTCACAATCGCAACGAAACCGTGAACTATCAAGAAGAAGCAACACCGGAAAGAAGCAAACAACATGATAAACAACCATCACATCAACATGGCACGATGCATAATCAAGTATGATACATGTCCGGTTTAATGAGTCATCGCATGACAAAGTGCAACAAACAACACCACAAGTTAAGTGGAGTTCAATATGCAACGAGTTGCATATTGACGAAACACCACATTTAATTATTTAGGTCACTCTTGTTTAAGCTACTCAACAATGTTAAATGATGTTAAACATGGCAAGAGGTGAAGCACAATAAAACTACCTATCTAGGAAAGTTTAAATGAGGCCGGAACAATAAACAATAATTCCGGTAATTCCCCATGTCATTTAGCAACTTAATGCACACAACAGTTTTAAACAATTTAAATGTTGTTATCATGATGCGGATGATATATACAAGTTTTATGCAATTTTAAGAAAATGTCGACATGAGCATGTTATGGCGCATTTGGTCACCGTGGTGGAAGGAAAGGGGTGCCACAGCGATGAATCCAAAAAAAATGATGCCACGGCAACATATCGGTTATCCGGCAACTCGTGGAGATGCCGATGCAAAAGAAGGGTGGCGGGAGTGTGTCATGCAAAGATGGTGGGGTGCTTCCGGATACCGGGTTCCCACATGTCGGTGGCATGGAAACGAGGAGGAACGTGCAAGTGACAACTCAGACATGGTGCAAACACGGGCATCTCATACATTACACATGCATTCGTTCACAGGCGTCGTCTCGGGGTTATACCTTTGAAGCATGCATTCGGGATGGATCGAGTTCGTCGAAGGAAGTAGTGGTACACGGGCCGTAGTGGAAGTAGTTGTTGTCACGACGATAGTGGAAGTAGTGGTACACGCTACGGTAGTCGAACTTGCTGCTTGTGGTACACGGATCTTCGGCGACGGTAGTCGTACCCACGTTGTAGTCGAACTTGGCGGGTCGTTGTGTAGTCGTTCACTTGACGGTCTTGTCGGGTCCACGACGAGGGTAGAGCTACACTTGTTGGAGAGGGACTTGGCGCATCCTTGTTCTTTCAGGTTCGTAGTTGTACTTGGCGTTCGGCCGGGTCTTGCCGGTGGTGTACTTGGCGAACCGGTGGTGTTTGGTGGCAAAGGATCTCGTACTCACATAACAACGGAGGCGCTGGACGCACACGCGTGGTGGAGGCCTCAGACAGGAAGTTGCGTGTCCAGTCGGTGGAGTTGCAGCAGAGCAGGCAAAGGGTTGCAGGGGCCCGCTGCAAAGGCAGAGCAGCAGCATGGTGATGAGCCCACGGCGGCTACCATGGAGCCGGCGGCCAGAGTTTGAAGGCGAGCAGGGCAAGGCAAAAGGAAGGGGAGGCCGATCAGGATGTGGACGAGGAAGACGCGGTCAACGGGCGAAGCAGGACATGGCTCTGGTCGTCGTCCTCGAGTGCTCGCAGAAGCAGGGAAGCGACGCGGCGAACTTGGCACGGAGGAAGGAGGTCCTGCGGTGGCCCAAGGGCATAGGGCGTCTGGGAGGCCGGATCCGGTCGCCGGGGTCCCGTTCCCTGCTGGATCGAAGCGGAGGCAGGCCGGCGGACTTGGAGCACCAGGCGGTGGCGGCTTCCATGACTGGACTCGAAGGGGACGCAAGGGACGGGCGCGGCGAGGCAGAGGGAGATGGGCGGCTCTGGCCGGTCGTCCGGGTCGCGGAGGACGGTGGGGAGGCGCGGCACTAGGGCCTGCTGGTCGGGTGCTCGAGGTGGCCAGTTGGAGAAGGAGGGCATGGGTAGGGAGGCCCTGGTGGGGTGGTCGACGGCGGCAAGGTGCGGCGGCGGGGCGAGGTGTCCAGCTCGGGAAGGAGGGGATCGGGACGAGGGGTGCAGCGCGTGTGGGTGGCGGCGCGAGGGAGATGGAGATCGAGGAGAGGGAGGCAGAAGCCTCGCTAGGTTAAAACAAGGGAGCCGACTGGGCTGTGTTGGAATCTCTCTCCCTCTTAATTATCTTTCTTCTAAAAAACAGAGATAAGATAGAAAATAGAAAATAAAGAGAGGTTAGGGATGGAGCTTGAGCAGGAGGGTATTTGTCTCAGACTCACAAAAATGAGCTTGATCCAAGAAAATAGAAGTTGGCATGAATGCAAGCTTTAAATTCAAACTCATTTGAATATAATTCAAATGGGTTTGAACTAGGGCTTGGTAAAAGGAAGGTCCAAAAAAATGTTGGGAATTTTGGTGGAGATTGGAAAAGTGATGAAATAGATTATGGGCAAACTTGAGGTCAAGGATTTAGATAGAAAGGCATGGGATTCATTTGCAAGTGTGTTATGGTTAATTCCAAAACAATGGAGTATTTATTATAGCTCCCTAAATATCGAGATGATATGTTATAAAGAGAAATCACCATGTGAATTCCCTCGATTTAAATAGATCAACAATCTATGCAATTTATTTAGCTGGGTTTTAAAAGGGGTGCAAGATGACATGATGCAATGCACATGATGCAAAGATGAATGCAACGAACAAAACAAATCACACGACGAATCTCAGAATCCATGGAAGGCATCTGGAGCGCCGGTCTTGGGGCGTCACAACTCTCCTCCACTTACAAGAGATCTCGACCCGAGATCTAAGGATGGCACCGGGGAGAAACTGAAGAGGAAGAGGTAAAACAAAGTTGCTTCTTTGACAAACGAGTGAAACCAATGAACCTGGAGAGGTTGAAAACTTGAAAGAAATAAGACAACAGAGTTGAACGAAGTTGAGAGACTCCGGTAGAAAGAGAAACAAGGAACACCATGTGAACCTTGGAGGTTGCAAAGCTATGAATGACGAGCACAATGGACAAGAAGGAATTGAAACCACTCTGGTTGAAACGAGATAAACAAGGAACAAGGAAGAACAAATTCGAACAACACTCCGGTTGAAAAGAGATGCGAGACTTGATAAGATGAAAAGAACTTGAGCAGAGGACACAACACTCCTGCTAAACGGATAAACAAGGAAAAGAACATGATATTTACAAAATGAGATGATGGGTCGAAGGGGGAATGGAATAAATGTAAGAATGGAATAAAAAGAACGGAGAAGAAAACAACATGTTCTACCTTAAATGAATTTAAGAGGGCATCCTTAAAAAGAAGGATTGAACGGAGTTGTTGGAAGATCAATACGAAAGGATATGATCCTCGTGGGCTTATGGAGACATCTCAAAATTATGAGGTGACAACCAGCCACTACCAAAAGATTGATTTGAGTGAGAGAACCAAAGGGATGAAAAACTTCTTTCACCGCGAGAATAGGAGGAAACTTGGATTATCGATAGACACCACAATAAGCAACATTCCTTGGGGAAGGCTTTAAGTGAAATCCATACCAAGATAACACCAACAAATAAATTATGACGGGTTCAAACAACTCATGAGCGAAAAGAAAATGATGATTTTAAAATATCTCATTCCTGACAAGTTGTGAATCATGAAGCACGAACTCAAGTGGTCAAGAATGACATGATACCACCTCAGAAGATAAGGTAAATAATTGCACTTCGGAATGCAAGATGAAGAATGCTTGAACTCCTCAAAGCAAAACATGTGTTGAACACCATGTTTATTTTAGAGTATAGCTTGGCGGATCTTAACTTCGAGAGAAATCTTGCAGAACAGTTGAAGAATGAAAGGAATCCTTGATGAACCACCATGTTGAGCCTCTCGAAGAATTCCGGATAGGTAACAAGATGGTCGCAGAGAAATAAAGCTTGAAAAGAATAAGATGAAGCCTTGCAATGATTTAGATGGAACTTCGCGACGAGATAATTGAGAGCTTGGAACTCCGGAAACAAAAGATGGACAACTTAGCACCGACAAATTGATATCATGAACGAACTCCGGAAGAAGGAATTAATCACTTGGATGAAGCAAGAATAAGAATTATGTTATGCGCATCCTTCACCAATTTAAATTGATGACAAGCAACGGATTTGGCATACTACTTATTCTTCTTGAAAAGATTGAAGAGATATAGCCAAGCTTGGAAAGATCTTTGCTACCTCTTGAGCATGCGTTGGTTTTCCCTTAAAGAGGAAAGGGTGATGCAGCAAAGTAGCGTAAGTATTTCCCTCAGTTTTTGAGAACCAAGGTATTAATCCAGTAGGAGACTACACGCAAGTCGCCTAGTACCTGCACAAACAATCAAGAACCTTGCAACCAATGCGATAAAGGGGTTGTCAATCCCTTCACGGCCACTTGCAAAAGTGAGATCTGATAAAGATAATAAGACAAATATTTTTGGTATTTTTGTTGTATAGATTGGAAAATAAAGATTGCAAAATAAATAGTAAACTAGAATTATAGATCGGAAACTTATATGATGTAAATTAGACCCGGGGGCCATAGGTTTCACTAGTGGCTTCTCTCATGATAGCATGTATTACGGTGGGTGAACAAATTACTGCCGAGCAATTGATAGAAAAGTGCATAGTTATGATGATATCGAAGCCAATGATCATGAACATAGGCATCACGTCCGTGTCAAGTAGACCGAAACGATTCTGCATCTACTACTATTACTCCACACATCGACCGCTATCCAGCATGCATCTAGAGTATTAGGTTCATAAGAACGGAGTAACGCATTAGGCAAGATGACATGATGTAGAGGGATAAACTCAAGCAATATGATGTAAACCCCATCTTTTTATCCTCGATGGCAACAATATAATACGTGTCGGTTCCCTTTCTGTCACTGGGATCGAGCACCGCAAGATTGAAACCAAAGCTAAGCACTTCTCCCATTGCAAGAAAGATCAATCTAGTAGGCCAAACTAAACCGATAATTCGAAGAGACTTGCAAAGATATCAAATCATGCATATAAAAATTCAGAGAAGAACCAAATAATATTCATAGATAATCAAGTTCATAAACCCACAATTCATCGGATCTCGGCAAACACACCGCGAAAGAGTATTACATCGAATAGATCTCCAAAAACATCGAGGAGAACTTTGTATTGAGAACCAAAGAGAGAGAAGAAGCCATCTAGCTAAGAAGTATGGACCCGAAGGTCTGTGGTGAACTACTCACACATCATCGGAGAGGCTATGGTGTTGATGTAGAAGTCCTGTGTGATCGAATCCCCCTCCGGCAGATCTCCGGAAAAGGCCCCAAGATGGGATCTCACGGGTACAGAAGGTTGTGGCGGTGGAAAAGTGGTTTCGTGGCTCCCCTGGATGTTTTCAGGGTATAAGAGTACATATAGGCGAACGAAGTAGGTCGGTGGAGCTACGAGGGGCCCACGAGGGTGGGGGCGCGCATACCCCCCTGGGCGCGCCCTCCTGCCTCATGGCCGCCTCGTTGCGTCTCTGACTTCCACTCCAAGTCTCCTGGATTGCGTTTGTTCCAAGAAAGATCCTCGCGAAGGTTTTGTTCCGTTTGGATTCCGTTTGATATTCCTTTTCTGCGAAACATTGAAATAGGCAAAAAACAACAACTGGCACTGGGCCTCCGGTTAATAGGTTAGTCCCAAAAATAATATAAAAGAGCATATTAAAGCCCATTAAACATCCAAAACAGATAATATACTAGCGTGGAACAATCAAAACTTATAGATACGTTGGAGACGTATCAAGCATCCCCAAGCTTAATTCCTGCTCGTCCTTGAGTAGGTAAATGATAAAACAAAATTTTTGATGTGGAATGCTACCTAACATAATTTTCAATGTAATTCTCTTTATTGTGGCACGAATGTTCAGATCCGAAAGATTCAAGACAAAAGTTTAATATTGACATAGAAATAATAATACTTCAAGCATAAACCAAGCAATTATGATTCTCAAAATAATATAGCCAAAGAAAGCTCGTCCCTACAAAATCATATAGTTTGGCCATGCTTCATTTTCGTCACACAAAATGCTCTCATCATGCACAACCCCAATGACAAGCCAAGCAATTGTTTCATACTTTAGTATTCTCAAACTTTTTCAACTTTCACGCAATACATGAGCGCGAGCCATGGACATAGCACTATGGGTGGAATAGAATATGATGATGGAGGTTGTGTGGAGAAGACAAAAAAGGAGAAAGTCTCACGTTGACGCGGCTAATCAACGGGCTATGGAGATGCCCATCAATTGATGTCAATGCGAGGAGTAGGGAGTGCCATGCAACAGATGCACTAGAGCTATAAATGTATGAAAGCTCAACAAAAGAAACTAAGGGGTGTGCATCCAACTTGCTTGCTCACGAAGACCTAGGGCATTTGAGGAAGCCCATTGTTGGAATATACAAGTCAAGTTCTATAATGAAAATTCCCACTAGTATATGAAAGTGACAAAATAAGAGACTCTCTATCATGAAGATCATGGTGCTACTTTGAAGCACAAGTGTGGAAAAAGGATAGTAACATTGCCCCTTCTCTCTTTTTCTCTCATTTTTTGGCCTTTCTCTTTTTTTTATTTGGCATTTCCCTTTTTTTAATTGGCCTTCCCTTTTTTTCCCTCACACGGGACAATGCTCTAATAATGATGATCATCACACTTCTATTTATATACAACTCAAGGATTACAACTCGATACTAGAACAAAATATGATTCTATATGAGTGCCTTCGGTGGTGTACCAGAATGGGCAATGAATCAAGAGAGACATGTATGAAAATTTATGCATGGTGGCCTTGTCACAAATACGATGTCAACTACATGATCATGCAAGGCAATATGACAATGATGAAGCATGTCATAAATAACGGAATGGTGGAAAGTTGCATGGCAATATATCTCGGAATAGCTATGGAAATGCCATAATAGGTAGGTATGGTGGCTGTTTTGAGGAAGATATGAGGAGGCTTATGTGTGATAGAGCGTATCATATCACGGGGTTTGGATGCACCAGCGAAGTTTGCACCAACTCTCGAGGTGAGAAAGGGCAATGCTCGGTGCCGAAGAGGCTAGCAATGATGGAAGGGTGAGAGTGCGTATAATCCATGGACTCAACATTATTCATAAAGAACTCACATACTTATTGCAAAAATCTACAAGTCATCAAAACCAAGCACTACGCGCATGCTCCTAGGGGGATAGATTGGTAGGAAAAGACCATCGCTCGTCCCCGACCGCCACTCATAAGGAAGGCAATCAAAGAACACATCATGCTTCAAATTTGTCACACAACGGTTACCATATGTGCATGCTACGGGACTTGCAAACCTCAACACAAGTATTTCTCAATTTCACAATTACTCAACTAGCACGATTCTAATATCACCATCTTCATATCTCAAAACAATCATCAAGTATCAAACTTCTCATAGTATTCAATGCACTCTATATGGAAGTTTTTATTATACCCATCTTGGATGCCTATCATATTAGGACTAATTTTATAGCCAAAGCAAATTACCATGCTGTTCTAAAAGACTCTCAAAGTAATATAAGTGAAGCATGAGAGATAACTCAAATGATTTCTATAAAATAAAACCACCACCGTGCTCTAAAAGATATAAGTGAAGCACTAGAGCAAAATTATCTAGCTCAAAAGATATAAGTGAAGCACATAGAGTATTCTAATAAATTCCGATTCATGTGTGTCTCTCTCAAAAGGTGTGTACAGCAAGGATGATTGTGGTAAAATAAAAAGCAAAGACTCAAATCATACAAGACACTCCAAGTAAAACACATATCATGTGGTGAATAAAAATATAGCCTCAAGTAAAAAGTTACCGATAGACGAAAACGAAAGAGGGGATGCCTTCTGGGGCATCCCCAAGCTTAGGCTTTTGGCTGTCCTTGAATTTTACCTTGGGGTGCCTTGGGCATCCCCAAGCTTAGGCTCTTGCCACTCCTTATTCCAAAATCCATCAAATCTTTACCAAAAAACTTAAAACTTCACAACACGACTTAAACAAAAAATCCCATGAGCTCCGTTAGTATAAGGAAACAAATCACCACTTTAAGGTACTGTAATGAACTCATTCTTTATTTATATTGGTGTTAAACCTACTTTATTCCAACTTCTCTATGGTTCATACCCCCCGATACTAGCCATATATTCATCCAAATAAGCAATCAACACACGAAAAACAGAATCTGTCAAAAACAGAACAGTTTGTAGCAATATGAATCAAACATATACTTATGTAACTCCAAAAATTCTGAAATAAATTCATGGACGTGAGGAATTTGTCTATTAATCATATGCAAAAAGAATCAACCTAAAAGCACTCTCCAGTAAAAAAATGGCATCTAATCTCATGAGCGCTAAAGTTTCTGTTTTTTACAGCAAGATCACAAAGACTTCACACAAGTCTTCCCGAAGGTTCTACTTGGCACAAACACTAATTAAAACATAAAACCACATCTAAGCAGAGGCTAGATGAAATATTTATTACTAAACAGGAACAAAAATAAAATTGGGTTGCCTCCCGACAAGCGCTATCGTTTAACGCCCCTAGCTAGGCATAAAAACAAGAATAGATCTAGGTATTGCCATCTTTGGTATTGGAAAAGAAAGGAGAAAATTCCTTATCTATAGCATTTATCTTTCTATTTTGATAAAGCACATGGCCATTAATGGTGGAAGAAAGATTAAGCACGCTACGGAAATTTGCATCTAAGCTAGCCTTCATCTCTTTGATAATTTCATTTTGATAAAAGCACAAAAGAGAGGTGGATTCAACCTTCTCACTCATGGGGTGCCCAAATATAGTTTTCATCTTTTCATAGGTATCTATGGCATCCCCCTCAAGAAAACCTTCTTCAAAAATAGAATCTAAAACTTGATTGAACGAAGAGGGTAAGCCAACATAAAAGCTTTTTAGGTATATCTCAATTTGATATTGGGGCACATAGCTGGCTCGGATCCTTAATAGCCTATCCCAAGCATATTTCAAAGACTCATCAAGCAAATAACGAAAAATTCCAGGGTCATCCTCATCAAAATTATTCAAACTCTCATCGATAACCCCGGTAGGTCTTTCCATAGCATCATTATTTGTGAGCTTAGAAAGGACAGAGGCACTGTCCAAAGTATTAAAACCCGGGAGAAAACCCTTAGCCCTTTTTGATTCGGCCATGGCAAAAGAAAGGCAAACGGGAAAGAGGCGAATAAAACGGCAAAGGTGAAGTGGGGGAGAGGAAAACGAGAGGCAAATGGCAAATAATGTAATATGAGGGATAAGAGTTTGTGATGGGTACTTGGTATGTCTTGACTTGAGCATAGATCTCCCCGGCAACGGCGCCAGAAATATTTCTTGCTACCTCTTGAGCATGCATTGGTTTTCCCTTGAAGAGGAAAGGGTGATGCAGCAAAGTAGCATAACTATTTCCCTCAATTTTTGAGAACCAAGGTATCAATCCAGTAGGAGACTACATGCAAGTCGCCTAGTACCTGCACAAACAATCAAGAACCTTGCAACCAATGCGATAAAGGGGTTGTCAATCCCTTCACGGCCACTTGCAAAAGTGAGATCTGATAAAGATAGTAAGATAAATATTTTTGGTATTTTTGTTGTATAGATTGGAAAATAAAGATAGCAAAATAAATAGTAAACTAGAATTATAGATCGGAAACTTATATGATGTAAAGTACACCCGGGGGCCATAGGTTTCACTAGTGGCTTCTCTCATGATAGCATGTATTACGGTGGGTGAACAAATTACTGCCGAGCAATTGATAGAAAAGCATAGAGTTATGATGATATCTAAGGCAATGATCATGAATATAGGCATCACGTCCGTGTTAAGTAGACCGAAACGATTCTGCATCTACTACTATTACTCCACACATAGGCCGCTATCCAGCATGCATCTAGAGTATTAATTTAAAAAGAACGGAGTAACGCATTAGGCAAGATGACATGATGTAGAGGGATAAACTTAAGCAATATGATATAAACCCCATCTTTTTATCCTCGATGGCAACAATACAATACATGTCGGTTCCCTTTCTGTCACTGGGATCGAGCACCGCAAGATTGAAACCAAAGCTAAGCACTTCTCCCATTGCAAGAAAGATCAATCTAGTAGGCCAAACTAAACCGATAATTCGAAGAGACTTGCAAAGATATCAAATCATGCATATAAGAATTCAGAGAAGAACCAAATAATATTCATAGATAATCAAGTTCATAAACCCATAATTCATCGGATCTCGGCAAACACACCGCAAAAGAGTATTACATCGAATAGATATCCAAGAACATCATGGAGAACTTTGTATTGAGAACCAAAGAGAGAGAAGAAGCCATCTAGCTAATAACTATGGACCCGAAGGTCTGTGGTAAACAAATCACACATCATCGGAGAGGCTATGGTGTTGATGTAGAAGCCCTCCGTGATCGAATCCCCCTTCGGCAGATCGCCGGAAAAGGCCCAAGATGGGATCTCACGGGTACAGAAGGTTGCGGCACTGGAAAAGTGGTTTCGTGGATCCCCTAGATGTTTTCAGGGTATAAGAGTATATATAGGCGAAAGAAGTAGGTCGGTGGAGCTACGAGGGGCCCACGAGGGTGGGGGGCACGCCTACCCCCCCTGGGCGCGCCCTCCTGCCTCGTGGCCGCCTCGTTGCGTCGCTGACTTCCACTCCAAGTCTCCTAGATTGCGTTTGTTCCAAGAAAGATCCTCGCGAAGGTTTCGTTCCGTTTAGATTCCGTTTGATATTCCTTTTCTGCAAAACACTGAAATAGCCGAAAAAACAGCAACTCGCACTGGGCCTCCGTTTAATAGGTTAGTCCCAAAAATAATATAAAAGAGCATATTAAAGCCCATTAAACATCCAAAACAGATAATATAATAGGATCGAACAATCAAAAATTATAGATACGTTGGAGACGTATTAGTCTTCAATGAACCACCGGTAGGATTGAAACAACGAATAAATTAATATGAGAATATAGGAAGAGGAATCTTGAACAAACCGCCGTAACAATTAAAAATGGTTGAAGAGAAGAGAACGAATCGCCAGGAAGAATTGAAAATGAACGTAGCAAAGGCACAATTCACCGGGAAGAATTATAAAACGAATAAACATACTTGATGGAATTTAGATACAAGATAACGAAGAGATGACAAGCTGACTGGAGAATACTTGAACGATGCACCGGAACAATTGGGGGACGAGAGCTGAACATTGATAACGAATAAATCCGAAATGATGGCCTTCGTAGGAATAAAATGGAAAGAACTCATGAAATGCTTCGGATGGGTATGAAAAGAATTCTCACAATTGAAAACAATTATGAGGATGGCATGAAGCTAGAACCACGAATCTTCCAGAGAACGGAGCAAGATTTAGAGAAAAGCTCTTCTTCGGTCTTCAAAATCTTAGAATGACGAGGAGAACCACCATAGATTGTTGGGGCACTCCGGAATGAAGAATAAAAAGGTTGAACCAACGATGAAAAGAATGTGAAAGATCTTGGAGAAAGACATATGACTGATCACACTTCATTCTTACATCAAACTTTAAAACAAATTAGAGAATGGCTCCGGCAAAATAGAAGAGTCAGGTAAGATCCCCGGAAAAAACCTATGGGTTAGGGCCCACTCAAAGATGAAGGAAATATGCCCTAGAGGCAATAATAAAGTTGTTATTTATATTTCCTTATATCATGATAAATGTTTATTATTCATGCTAGAATTGTATTAACCGGAAACTTAGTACATGTGTGAATATGTAGACAAATAGAGTGTCACTAGTATGCCTCTACTTGACTAGCTCGTTAATCAAAGATGGTTAAGTTTCCTAGCCATAGACAAAGAGTTGTCATTTGATGAACGGGATCACATCATTAGAGAATGATGTGATTGACTTGACCCATCCGTTAGCTTAGCATTATGATCGTTTAGTTTATTGCTATTGCTTTCTTCATAACTTATACATGTTCCTGTGACTATGAGATTATGCAACTCCCAAATATCGGAGGAACACTTAGTGTGCTATCAAACGTCACAATGTAACTGGGTGACTATAAATATGCTCTACAGGTGTCTCCGATGGTGTTTGTTGAGTTGGCATAGATCGAGATTAGGATTTGTCACTCTGATTGTCGGAGAGGTATCGTGACTATAAATATGCTCTATAGGTGTCTCCGATGGTGTTTCTTGAGTTGGCATAGATCGAGATTAGGAGTCACTCCGATTGTCGGAGAGGTATCTCTGGGCCCTCTCGGTAATGCACATCACTATAAGCCTTGCAAGTAATGTGACTAATGAGTTAGTTACGGGATGGTGCATTACGGAACGAGTAAAGAGACTTGCCGGTAACGAGATTGAACTAGGTATTGAGATACCGACGATCGAATCTCGGGCAAGTAACATACCGATGACAAAGGGAACAACGTATGTTGTTATGCGGTTTGACCGATAAAGATCTTCGTAGAATATGTAGGAACCAATATGAGCATCCAGGTTCCGATATTGGTTATTGACCGGAGATGAGTCTCGGTCATGTCTACATAGTTCTCAAACCCGTAGGGTCCGCACGCTTAACGTTCGATGACGATCGGTATTATGAGTTTCTGTGTTTTGATGTACCGAAGGTAGTTTGGAGTCCCGGATATGATCACGGACATGACGAGGAGTCTCGAAATGGTCGAGACATAAAGATTGATATATTGGACGACTATGTTTGGACTTCGGAATGGTTCCGGGTGAGTTCGGGCAATTACCGGAGTACGGGGGGGGGGGGGGGGGGGGGGTTATCGGAACCCCTCGGGGAGTATAATGGGCCATATGGGCCTTAGTGGGGAGAGAGAGGGGCGGCCAGGGCAGGCCGCGCGCCCCCTCCCCCTTCGGTCCGAATTGGACTAGGGAAGGGGGGGCGGCGCCCCCCTTTCCTTCTCCCTCTCTCTCCCCCTTCCTTCTCTCCTACTCCAACTAGGGAAAGGGGGGAATCCTACTCCTAGGGCGCGCCATAGAGAGGGCCAGCCCTCCCCTCCTCCACTCCTTTATATACGGGGGAGGGGGCACCCCATAGACACATTAGTTGATCTCTTAGCCGTGTGCGGTGCCCCCTCCATAGATTTCCACCTCGGTCATATCGTTGCAGTGCTTAGGCGAAGCCCTGCGTCGGTAACTTCATCATCACCGTCATCACGCCATCATGCTGACGAAGCTCTCCCTCGGCACTAAGCTAGATCTAGAGTTCATGGGACGTCACCGAGCTGTACGTGTGTAGATCGCAGAGGTGCCTTATCTTCGGTACTAGGATTGGTCGGATCGTGAAGACGTACGACTACATCAACCGCGTTGTCATAACGCTTCCACTTTCGGTCTACGAGGGTACGTGGACAACACTCTCCCCTCTCGTTGCTATGCATCACCTGGATGGATCTTGCGCGTGCGTAGGATTTTTTTTTTTGAAATTACTACATTCTCCAACAGTGGTATCAGAGCCAGGTCTATGCGTAGATGTTATATGCACGAGTAGAACACAAATAGTTGTGGGCGGTAATAGTCATACTTTGATTCGATGGTATTGTTGGATGAAGCGGCCCGAACCGACATTACGCGTACGCTTACGCGAGACTGGTTCTACCGACGTGCTTTGCACACAAGTGGCTGGCGGGTGTCAGTTTCTCCAACTTTAGTTGAATCGAGTGTGACTACGCCCGGTCCTTGTTGAAGGTTAAAATAGCACACTTGACGAAAAATCGTTGTGGTTTTGATGTGTAGGTAAGAACGGTTCTTGCTCAGCCCGTAGCAGCCACGTAAAACTTGCAACAACAAAGTAGAGGACGTCTAAC
This sequence comes from Aegilops tauschii subsp. strangulata, assembly GCF_002575655.3. Lineage (NCBI taxonomy): Eukaryota > Viridiplantae > Streptophyta > Magnoliopsida > Poales > Poaceae > Aegilops > Aegilops tauschii. Next base: position 60,793,442 of record NC_053035.3, read on the forward strand.
TTGTTTTGATGCGTAGGTAAGAACGGTTCTTGCTCAGCATGTTGTGATGTGATATGGTCAAGACATGATGCTAAATTTTATTGTATGAGATGATCATGTTTTGTAACACAGTTATCGGCAACTGGGAGGAGCCATATGGTTGTCGCTTTATTGTATGAAATGCAATCTCCATGTAATTGATTTACTTCATCACTAAGTGGTAGCGATAGTCGTAGAAGCAATAGTTGGCGAGACGATGGAGATCAAGGTGTCTCGCCGGTGACGATGGTGATCATGACGGTGCTTTGGAGATGGAGATCAAAGGCACAAGATGATGATGGCCATATCATATCACTTACATTGATTGCATGTGATGTTTATCCTTTATGCATCTTATTTTGCTTAATTCGAGGGTAGCATTATAAGATGATCTCTCACTAAATTTCAAGGTACAAGTGTTCTAAAGGTTATGCATTAAAGAAGTGGGAGTCGACCTTGAACTTTGTGTTCTTGCCCATGGACACGATGTAGATCCTATCATAGAAGCTTCTTGTAATAATAACTATTTCCTTGATATGAAATCATCTGGTATCTATGTATTGATCATTTGCAATCGTGGTCCCGACCACATTTTCTCCTTGATTCCATTTCTCAGACAAGTTAAAGCACTTGTCTTTTGTTGATCGATACATCTCCGCAACCTCTATTTTTGATCTTCCTCGAGTATTAACCTCTGGTATCTCGAGAACTGTGTTGCTTCCTGCAAGTCTTCATCTAGTATTGCTTCTCACCGATCTCGGATCCCCCCAGGTTCTGAGTTATTAGTCACTCGAGAACACCGATAAGTGAATCGATTCCGCACTCCGATTCAATAACTCTAAGTAATTCTTGTTGCTACGAGTTTAATAATCCTTCAAGTCATTCCTAGCCTTATCGGCTATATCATTATCGGGCTAAATTTTAACTGTGCTACCTGGTCCTTCTTCCCGGAGCACAATTTTTGACGATGAGCTAAGCTTACGTCGATCTTCCTCATCATATCATTTCGCTTTGAATAACAATACTTGATTCCGAGTTTGTGTCGTACCCATGGTTCCAATAACCTTTTGCTTTGTCATTCGTTTGACTAGATGTCATTACCGATTGATTACATCTTCATGAAATCTCTCGACAAATGTGTCGTGATCATCATCAGCATTCCGAGCTCTTCCAGCATATCAATTGAGTTCATGATGAGAAATACCATCCTTGCCCTCGATGATTTGTGTTATCATCGACCACTTTATTGACCTCCCTCCAACACAAACTTGTTCGTGTTTTGTGTTATACTCTGAGTCCCTTGCTATCCAGCTTCTGTTCTTCTTTACCTTGGAGTATTACCGTCTTTTATGTCAAGAATGTCATGGGAATTTTCAGCACCCCTTAAGAATTCTTGATACAAGTAATACTTATTACCATCACCGTTCTTTTCTTGGTGTCGTGTTGTTTCTAACCGGAATGCCGACAAATGGTCTGTGATGTGTAAATTTAAAACTTCTAGTAACCTTATTGCTTTGAAGTTAATGGTCGATAGTTTCATTCTAAGTCTGTTGCTTATTGAATCATCATTCTAACATTGATCGTGTTACCTAGTCCAGATTTTTGGGTGCACCTTTCTATCATTGTTTAATTGTGTATGTTTTTCCTCGAGCATACATCATTATATCGTTTGAAATGACGATTGTTATCTCCTTGTTCACATAACTGTGGAAATCCATCTTTTTGGATATCTTGTTGAAATATCGCTGAGTCCATCAGCCACCTCCTCATCCTCTCCTTGGCTTAATGATGAACCCTTGTTCAGAACTCGCTTCCATAGTTCATTTCCCGAGAATCTTACAATGTCATCTCGTCAATTGGTGTTGCACCTTTTCTTCTCAGGCATCCCGAGTCTGAGGTATCCTGACACCAATCTGATCTGAATCTTGGTCAGAAATGATGGTTTTAACATAATTCCAAGAGTTATAACATTGGTCTTTATATAACCCGGTAAGATGATGTCATGCCTAGCACACCTGGCCGGATGACCTATTGATATAGTATCCTCTTTACCAAGGTTAGCCATTCTTCCATGAGGAAATTGTAAGACTTATTCCATAAGTTGTTCCTGATGGATCCTTTGTGTATCCATAGCCTGATCTTTACCTAATGACCATGTCAATGCTATCTCGAAGCATGTCTGTGGTACTCCGACCTTCAATAAAAACATTTGAAGCACAATGCTAAATTTTCATTATCAATTATTCAAACACCGTTGTTTGGGTAATGTCATGAACTTCCTCTTCCCTAACCTAAATGCTTCTCTTCTAACCATTGTCCTTGGGAAGGATATACCCCTGAAATATGTGTTTAAACACATTTTCCTTTCCATTGTTCTGTTTAATCTGATAATCATATTTTCCTTTCCATTGGTTGGTTTAACGTTGCTTGTGATCTATATGATCTAAGCAGTAATATTCATCTTCTTATGTAAACACCTTGGTGTGCAACTGTGTCAACAAGACTGTGTTACTATCGTTGATGACATTTCGGTAACCACCGATGGACGAGAACTTTGCCTATGGGTCCGCCTCGTTTCAACGAGCAGGAAAATGGTTCTCTTCGTCCCTCGCCCTTGGTACCAACGATGCTGCCAACATAACTGACCGGTTATTCTCTGACATGCCTTGCTTACATGATCATGCAAGACGTCACCCCTCTTCCTACTTTTAACCCACATGGTGGGTCCATAACCCACAGTTCCACAGGATCGAAAACCTGACTCTCCTGTACACCACTGGTTCCCAAGGTTGTTCCTCACGCGTGACGTCGTATATAATTCACGACCACCTACCGAGGGTGACGGCTTCATCATGATGACCTGGAGCAGGGAAATGAAGACATCAAAGTAATGGATCGACCTCTTCGAGAAGAGCAACCAAGACCAAGAAGAATCGTTAGAATTTCGTAACCTATTCTTCCCCCTTGCCCCCCTCTTAAATCTCAGGACGAGATTTCTTGTAGTGGAGGAGAATTGTGACGCCCGGATAATTAAGCTACAGTGAACCCTCTGCTAATGATGCTACTTCACTTTGATTACTGTTGATAATCTCGCATTAGTTCAAAACCGATTCAAATTCAAAATTGAATTAAAGGCAAAATCAAAAGTTTTCGAACTTTGAAACTAAAATGTTCGGGTTGTGCCAAATAATGCATAGGCAATTATGGTGGAGCAACCACACTTTTATAAAAGGTTTGAATGCTCTAAAATGATTTAAGCGGTAACTAAAACGTTAGTTAAATGCCTTTGGTATTTTATAAAATACTAAATTATTTTATTTTGGGTTAAAACCTTTTTGTGGCAAAGGGTTATTTTGAATCGTTATTTTAGGAGCTATTGTCATATTGTACTAACTAAAAATAATGTGGACCTAAAATTAAAACAGAAAAGAAATAGAAAAGAATAGGAAAATTAAATAAAAAAACACACACAAAAGAAGACCCCTTGGCAAACTGGGCCAACAGGCCCAGCTGGCCACCCACGCAGCCCAGTCGGCCCACCCTGGCTGGATAACCCCACTCCCCACCCAAACCCTAACGCACACTACCCCACTTCCCCCACTCCTTCCTTTGCTCCCCCCGATCCAGATCGGATCGGTCGCTCGACGGCGCCCCTCACCGCGCCGACTGCGTCGCCAACCGCCCCGATGCCGCCGCCTGGTCCTCGCCGGATCCGTCACCTCGCCGTCTCCTTCCCACGCCGGACCTCCTCGACCTCCTCCCCGACGGCCTCCCCAAGCCATGTTGTGCCCCTTCGCCGCTCGCCGTCTCTGGTGCCACCTCGCCGACGCCGCCCCACCGCCTCTTCCTCGCATGGTTCAAACATTCAAATGGTTCACTTGCACGGAAACCAATACACCTTATATTCTGGAACGGAGGGAGTACTTTATATACATGACACATGTGGTGACTAAAGTCGGGTCGGCTCGTTGAGTACCCGCAAGTGATTCTGATGAGGGGGCTGAAAGGACAGGTGGCTCCGTCCCGGTAGAGGTGGGCCTGGGTTCCTGACGGCCCCCGACTGTTACTTTATGGCAGAGCGACAGGGCAGGTTGAGACCACCTAGGAGAGAGGTGGGCCTGGCCCTGGTCGGCGTTCGCGGATACTTAACATGCTTAACGAGATCTTGGTATTTGATCTGAGTCTGGCCATTTGGTCTATACGCACTAACCAACTACGCGGGAACAGTTATGGGCACTCGACGTCGTGGTATCAGCCGAAGCTCTTTTTGACGTCAGAGACTGAGTGGCGCGCGCCGCATTGGACCGTAAGCTCGCGCTTGTATTAAGGGGGCTAGGTCTGCTTCCGGCCGCGTACGCAACGTGCAGGTGTGCAATGGGCGATGGGCCCAGACCCCTGCGCGCATAGGATTTAGACCGGCGTGCTAACCTCTCTGTTAAGCCTAGGTGGGGCTGCGACGTGTTGATCTTACGAGGCCGGGCATGACCCAGGAAAGTGTGTCCGGCCAAATGGGATCGAGCGTGTTGGGTTATGTTGTGCACCCCTGCAGGGAAGTTTATCTATTCGAATAGCCGTGTCCCTCGGTAAAAGGACGACCCGGAGTTGTACCTTGACCTTATGACAACTAGAACTGGATACTTAATAAAACACACCCTTCGAAGTGCCAGATAGAACCCGGTGATCGCTCTCTAACAGGGCAACGAGGAGGGGATCGCCGGGTAGGATTATGATATGCGATGCTACTTGGAGGACTTCAAGCTACTCTCTTCTACATGCTGCAAGATGAAGGCTGCCAGAGGCGTAGTCTTCGACAGGATTAGCTATCCCCCTCTTATTTTGGCATTCTGCAGTTCAGTCCACCGATATGGCCCTTTACACATATACCCATGCATATGTAGTGTACCTCCTTGCTTGCGAGTACTTTGGATGAGTACTCACGGTTGCTTTTCTCCCTCTTTTCCCCCTTTCCTTTCTACCTGGTTGTCGCAACCAGATGCTGGAGCCCACTAGCCAGACGCCACCGTCGACGACGACTCCTACTACCCCGGAGGTGCCTACTACTACGTGCAGCCCGCTGACGACGACCAGGAGTAGTTAGGAGGATCCCAGGCAGGAGGCCTGCGCCTCTTTCGATCTGTATCCCAGTTTGTGCTAGCCTTCTTAAGGCAAACTTGTTTAACTAATGTCTGTACTCAGATATTGTTGCTTCCGCTGACTCGTCTATGATCGAGCACTTGTATTTGAGCCCTCGAGGCCCCTGGCTTGTATTATGATGCTTGTATGACTTATTTATGTTGTAGAGTTGTGTTGTGATATCTTCCTGTGAGTCCCTGATCATGATCGTACACATTTGCGTGCATGATTAGTGTACGGTCAAATCGGGGGCGTCACAGCACGCTACCTCTATATCTACCTTCGAGAGTAGTTTTAGACCTATATAATTGTTATTTGGTGCCAGCGTTGAGCATGAACATTATATCTGGATCTTGTTTAATGCGAGACGGTTATTCATTTAAATCAGAGAATAATGGTTGTTCTATTTATATGAGTAATATCTTTTATGGTCATGCACCCTTGATGAGTGGTCTATTTTTACTAAATCTTGATAGTAGTGATACACATGTTCATAGTACTGAAGCCAAAAGATATAAGTTTAATAATGATAGTGCAACTTATTTGTAGCACTGCCGTTTAGGTCATATTGGTGTAAAGCGCATGAAGAAACTCCATGCTGATGGGCTTTAGGAATCACTTGATGCTTGCGAACCATGCCTCATGGGCAAGATGACTAAGACTCCATTCTCCGGAACAATGGAGCGAGCAACAGACTTGTTGGAAATAATACATACTGATGTATGTGGTCCGATGAGTGTTGATGCTCGCGGCGGGTATCGTTATTTTCTTACCTTCACAGATGATTTGAGCAGATATGGGTATATCTACTTGATGAAACATAAGTCTGAAACATTTCAAAAGTTCAAAGAATTTCAGAGTGAAGTGGAAAATCATTGTAACAAGAAAATAAAGTTTCTACGATCTGATCGTGGAGGAGAATATTTGAGTTACGAGTATGGTCTTCATTTGAAGCAATGCAGAATAGTTTCGCAACTCACGCCACCCGGAACACCACATCGTAATGGTGTGTCCGAACGTCGTAATCGTACTTTATTAGATATGGTGCGATCTATGATGTCTCTCACTGATTTACCGCTATCGTTTTGGGGTTATGCTTTAGAGATGGCTGCATTCACGTTAAATAGGGCACCATCTAAATCCGTTGAGACGACACCATATGAACTATGGTTTGGCAAGAAACCCAAGTTGTCGTTTCTTACAGTTTGGGGCTGCGATGCTTATGTGAAAAAGCTTCAACCTGATAAGCTCGAAATCAAATCGGAGAAATGTGTCTTCATAGGATACCCAAAGGAGACTGTTGGGTACACCTTCTATCACAGATCCGAAGGCAAAATATTCGTTGCTAAGAATGGATCCTTTCTAGAGAAGGAGTTTCTCTCGAAAGAAGTGAGTGGGAGAAAAGTAGAACTTGATGAGGTAACTGTACCTGCTCCCTTATTGGAAAGTGGTTCATCACAGAAATCAGTTCTAGTGATTCCTACACCAGTAAGTGAGGAAGCTAATGATCATGATCATGAAACTTCTGATCAAGTTACTACCGAACCTTGTAGGTCAACCAGAGTAAGATCCGCACCAGGATGGTACGGTAATCCTGTTCTGGAGGTCATGTTACTTGACCATGACGAACCTACGAACTATGAGGAAGCAATGATGAGCCTAGATTCCGCAAAATGGCTTGAGGCAATGAAATCTGAGATGGGATCCATGTGTGAGAACAAAGTGTGGACTTTGGTTGACTTGCCCGATGATCGGCAAGCCATAGAGAATAAATGGATCTTCAAGAAGAAGAGTGACGTTGACGGTAATGTTACTGTCTACAAAGCTCGACTTGTTGCGGAAGGTTTTCGACAAGTTCAAGGAGTTGACTACGGTGAGACCTTCTCACCCATAGCGATGCTTAAGTTTGTCCGAATCATGTTAGCAATTGCCGCATTTTATGATTATGAAATTTGGCAAATGGATGTCAAAACTGCATTCCTTAATGGATATCTTAAAGAAGAGTTGTATATGATGCAACCAGAAGGTTTTGTCGATCCAAAAGGTGCTAACAAAGTGTGCAAGCTCCAGCGATCCATTTATGGACTGGTCCAAGCCTCTCGGAGTTGGAATATACGCTTTGATAGTGTGATCAAAGCATATGGTTTTATACAGACTTTTGGAGAAGCCTGTATTTACAAGAAAGTGAGTGGGAGCTCTGTAGCATTTCTGATATTATATGTGGATGACATATTGTTGATCGGAAATGATACTGAATTTCTGAATGGCATAAAACGATACTTGAATAAGAATTTTTCAATGAAGGACCTTGGTGAAGCTGCTTATATATTGGGCATCAAGATCTATAGAGTAGATCAAGACGCTTAATTGGACTTTCACAAAGCACATACCTTGATAAAGTTTTGAAGAAGTTCAAAATGGATCAAGCAAAGAAAGGGTTCTTGCATGTGTTACAAGGTGTGAAGTTGAGTCAGATTCAATGCCCGTCCATTGCAGAAGATAGAGAGAAAATGAAAGTCATTCCCTATGCTTCAGCCATAGGTTCTATCATGTATGCAAAGCTGTGTACCAGACCTGATGTGTGCCTTGCTATTAGTTTAGCAGGGAGGTACCAAAGTAATCCAGGAGTGGATCACTGGACAGCGGTCAAGAACATCCTGAAATACCTGAAAAGGACTAGGTATATGTTTCTCGTTTATGGAGGTGACAAAGAGCTCGTCGTAAATGGTTACGTCGATGCAAGCTTTGACACTGATTCGGATGACTCTAAGTCACAGACCTGATACGTATTTTTATTGAATGGTGGAGCTCTCAGTTTGTGCAGTTCCAAGCAGAGCGTCGTGGCGGGATCTACGTGTGAAGCGGAGTACATAGCTGCTTCGGAAGCAGCAAATGAAGGAGTCTGGATGAAGGAGTTCATATCCGATCTAGGTGTCATACCTAGTGCATCGGGTCCAATGAAAATCTTTTGTGACAATACTGGTGCAATTGCCTTGCCAAAGGAATCCAGATTTCATTAGAGAACCAAGCACATCAAGAGACGCTTCAATTCCATCCGCGACCAAGTCAAGGAGGGAGACAGAGAGATTTGCAAGATACATACGGATCTAAATGTTGCAGACTCGTTGACTAAGTCTCTCTCACGAACAAAACATGATCAACACCAAGACTCCATGGGTGTTAGAATCATTACAATGTAATCTAGATTATTGGTTCTAGTGCAAGTGGGAGACTGAAGGAAATATGCCCTAGAGGCAATAATAAAGTTGTTATTTATATTTCCTTATATCATGATAAATGTTTATTATTCATGCTAGAATTGTATTAACCGGAAACTTAGTACATGTGTGAATATATAGATAAACAGAGTTTCACTAGTATGCCTCTACTTGACTAGCTCGTTAATCAAAGATGGTTAAGTTTCCTAGCCATAGACAAAGAGTTGTCATTTGATGAACGGGATCACATCATTAGAGAATGATGTGATTGACTTGACCCATCCGTTAGCTTAGCATTATGATCATTTAGTTTATTGCTATTGCTTTCTTCATAACTTATACATGTTCCTATGACTATGAGATTATGCAACTCCCGAATACCGGAGGAGCACTTAGTGTGCTATCAAACGTCACAACGTAACTGGGTGACTATAAAGATGCTCTATAGGTGTCTCCGATGGTGTTTGTTGAGTTCGCATAGATCGAGATTAGGATTTGTCACTCCGATTGTCGGAGAGGTATCTCTAGGCCCTCTCGGTAATGCACATCACTATAAGCCTTGCAAGAAATGTGACTAATGAGTTAGTTACAGGATGTTGCATTACGGAGCTAGTAAAGAGACTTGCCAGTAACGAGATTGAACTAGGTATTGAGATACCGACGATCGAATCTCGGGCAAGTAACATACTGATGACAAAGGGAACAACGTATGTTGTTATGCAGTTTGACCGACAAAGATCTTCGTAGAATATGTAGGAACCAATAAGAGCATCCTGGTTCCGCAATTGGTTATTGACCGGAGATGAGTCTCGGTCATGTCTACATATTTCTCGAACCCGTAGGGTCCGCACGCTTAACGTACGGTGACGATCGGTATTATGAGTTTATGTGTTTTGATGTACCTAAGGTAGTTCGGAGTCCTGGATACGATCACGGACACGACGAGGAGTCTCGAAATGGTCGAGACATAAAGATTGATATATTGGACGACTATGTTTGGACTTCGGAATGGTTCCAGGTGAGTTCGGGCAATTACCGGAGTACCGGGGGGTTATCGGAACCCCCCGGGGAGTATAATGGGCCATATGGGCCTTAGTGGAGAGAGAGGGGCGGCCAGGGCAGGCCGTGCGCCCCCTCCTCCTTGGGTCCGAATTGGACTAGGGAAGGGAGGCGGCGCCCCCCTTTCCTTCCCCCTCTCTCTCGCCCTTCCTTCTCTCCTACTCTGTCGGGGATATACCCCGCGGTATGACCCGGCCGGAAGTATGACCCGGCCGGACTTGGCGCTTCACCATGACCCGCCGGAGGACTAGCGACTCACGGGTCTGGCGGCTCACTGTCAGATGAATCACGAGCCTGACGACTCACGGATGACCCCGATGGCGGGTCAGATAGAAGACAAGGCCCAAGGCCCAGAAGGCTGGCTCACGTTTATGATGGGCCGGCTTAAGAAGAAAGGGATGACGAATATTTCCTTTACGAGGAAGCAAGACCCGGACTTGTAATTAACTTGTAAGAGAAGATAGACTAGTCCTAGTCCTACTAGGACTCCACATGTAACCGGCCCCTCTAACTTATATAAGGAGGGGCAGGGCTCCCCAAAGAGGGGGGGACAAGCAACAAGAAATAATCTCTAAGGCTAGACACCGAGAGCCGGTTCCCGGCGACTCTCCCGTGATCATAGTGAGACCTAATCTCAAACAGCACGTAGGGCTATTACCGGATGATGTTTCCCGGGGCCCGAAGCTGTCTAAAATCCTTGTCTTGTGTTGCGTCTTTTGATTCCGATCAACCCCTCTCAAGCGACCGCATAGATGCGTTGGCCTCACGACTAAGTCCTCACCTAGGACATCTGACGTGTTAATTCCACGACAGTTGGCGCCCACCATGGGGCCTGCGCACGGTGGTGATGAGTTCTTGAAGGGATCTATCTCAGGGATCGAGAATATTACAATTCGTCGGATGGAGAAAGAGCCGGCAAAATTCATTGAGTTATGATCATAGTCATGATTAAAGTTTGAAACATCAGGCCCGAGATTGAGATCAAGAGTTAGGGTGGCGTCTGGGATCCGTTTAATCTGACATCAACCAATTGTTACTGCTGCGCCGCCTACGAAGTTTCAAGATTTTCCGCGACTTGGTCCGAGGCTGAGTGGAATCTGTTTGAGTTAAATCGGCTTGGTCTGCTAGTCGTTGTTTACGCGTATCTACGCAGTCTGACGCGCGCCTGACCGCGGCTACATATTCCACAGATAATTTGCTAGGTCAAGGACCGAGGAGACCGGTACTAATCAAGGAAAACTGCGAGACTACAATGTTGTTACCACGAACAGATCACCGAAGCAATTGAAAATAGCGATGTGGAGGTTTGTGTTCATGTGCTAATACTTTGACCTGGAAACAAAGGTTAGTCAAAGCAACTACGACTCGGAAACGAAGCCGGCCACAATCCAGATTCCTCCTGCGCTCGCGACCTCGTTTCGAGGCGCCCGCCTCCGCTGCCTCGTGTACGCCCAGGCGGTTTCCGAGCCGTTGCCGTTCTCCACACCGCGGCTTACCTCCGACGCTCCGACCGACCTTCACTACGACTGCGCCAAGCCGGTCCCGCTGCTGCGGTTGAGCCTCCCCCGCGATAAATCGTCGGTCCTCTGACCGCGGTCCGCCCCTCCGTCGCGGACTCGCCGGGGCCCTCTGAGCCGCCGCCTCCAAAGTCGCCATAGCCTGACGCCGCTTCGACCGCAGTATACTCCAGTGGCTGCGACTAGCTCTCTCTGCTCCGCGTCCCGCGGTGGTCGGGTAGCACGCTGCTGCCTCCACGCGCCTGCGAAGCCCGGCGCATCGCTGCTTGCTGCACCAGACTCCGTCCCCGTTTACCTTTGCTGAGCCGCCGTGCCCGCGTCCAAATTGTCTGCACAAGCCGTCTTTGAGCGATCCTGCTGCAGCTGTTTACCAAAAAAAAGGAGGAGTAGCTATGACCTGGAGAAGGACCTGAACCGGATTGGTCAAACCTCCACAATTCAGAGGAGGACTCGGCCATGGCTCGCGAGCGCCTCTGCCGCCTCTGGCCGCGGACTGGCCCGGTGCCCCGCCTTGTCGGCCTCCCACGCTGGCGTCTCCCCCGCCCTTTGCCTTCGTGCCTCCACTGCTACTACGGCCATGGCCTGTTTGAGTCGCCGCACACTACTACCTCTAAAGCGACGGCCGCGCCTTCGACCTACTCTACTGCAGCAGCCGCCGCCACAAACCGCCCGCGCCGGGCCAGGTTCACCTTCGCCTTGAGCCGCTGCACGCACCTGCCCTCAAGCCGATGCCTCTGCCGGGGCCGAGTCACTGTTTCGTCCTCCGCCTCTATCGCTAGCGCTTCCGAGACGCCTCTACTCGTTTTCATTCTGGATGCCTGGCGCGCCAAGCCGCCTACGAGCCCGACCACGCGTCGCCTCTGCATTCCGGTCCATTGGCGCATATAACCCGTACAAGGGCTTGGACAGAGAACAAGATAGGCGTGATTTCAATTGTGATGATTCAGTTTCATCAGGTTACACTAGCCTGTGTTTCAGATCGACCATATACTGATCACGGTGTAAGAGCTGAAGGCAACATGGCATTGTTTTAGTCAAAAACATTCAAGGCAATGCTATAGTTGAAATCCAGAGGAATGCCATTGCTGAAAGGAGTCAAAGCCCTATTTCATAGTTAAAAGGAATTGATGCCATTACTGTTCAAAATTGGCTGATGCTTTAAGTGGCAAGATCAACTGATGTGCTACCGCTGCTACCTCACCTTGCGTGAGACCCGCCCGCGCTGAAACGACCAGCGCCGGGCCTGAAGCCGCCCTCTGCTTCAAGTCGCCAAAGTCACAGGCTGGCCGCGTTTCCGCTGTTGCTCTGCGCCTTTGCACGTCCTCACCGGCTCTCAAGCTGCGGCTGTGCCCGAGTTGTCGCAGACGCGACCCGCCACCGGCTACACCTGCTGACCTCACCGCGGCGGTTCACCGCTACACCTGCCGGCTTGCCTGCCTCTTCTGCCGCGCTTCGTTCCCAATAGCGTTAAACCGCTCCCAAAACCAGGAACAGGCGTTAAAGGAAAGGAGCTACGGCAGCATCTGCAAACCACTGATCATTATAGAGTATTATATATACACAGTATTATATATACACCTGATGGGCTATACTATTGTCAGTTTATTGACGGATATCACATATGGATCATCTGCCGTACGAACAAATCAGGTCGATTAACTCATGGCCACGTTATGAACCGGCCTCATGCGCCGGCGTCGGAGGCGATGTATGCATCTACACCGCCCGTGCCGGGTGTTTAAGGACCGGGAGAATAACCCGGAGGGTTTCTGCTTGGATCGCCGTGACCATATTGCGTCGCCGACCTGCCTAAACCGTCTCTGTTGCGATGAACGGATCATCCGTTGTCCGAACAAAAAACATCAGGTGATATCCGTCCGCTTTGTTTTCATAGCACATATTAATTTTTGTGTGAACAAATACTTTGGCGTGTGATATTTTTTGATACAGGACAATTGTTCACTACATCAACACAACGTGGTTGACTTGCCCATCCACGCGGCATACCGCGCCGGTGATCGATTCGCCCGTCCGGACCGGCTTACAACACCGCGGCCGGCTTATCTGTCTGTGCCGCCTCTGATGCAACGGCCGTCTTTACCATCCGTCTCTCACGGGTTGGTCTATATAAACACACTGGGCCGCACCTGTATGCATGAGCTGTTTATTGAATATGAGCGAGTCACTGCTTGGGAAGCCCGGTTTTCTTCCAACAAATTGGAGGCGAATTATCATGTATTATCAGCCGCCGTCTGCACTGGATGGTTCAATGGGCAGGCGCACAAGTCGATGCCACTACAGTTTGGTTAACTTCAAAACATCTAGTTGGAAGGAACCATTGGCCGAGTTGCTGACACGGCTCATACGGGATCATTCATAACCCGCCGCGGTCACTTCAACCTTCTGTGGATTCACATCGCGCTATCAATACCAATGATATACACCTTATGCTATGAACAATATGGAGAATCTCAAAGCCAACTCCTCGAGTCGTCTTGAGACTCGGGGGCTACAATGATATGACTTGGCAGCATTGGTCGGTTTCAATGCATTCAAGAACTCCGGGTCATTGGAGGAAAAAATAACCCGGCCCTGGAGATTACTGCTCTATCGATGCAAATTTAAAGGCCGTCAGAAAAATATCCGGCTTAAAATAAAGATTCCGGTTTAAAATCCGGTTCAAGAGACATCTCTCTCCCGCAAAGCTTTGAAGCTCTCAAATCTGGTTCAAACATCCGGCTCAAGGTAAATTTGTCTCTTACAAAGCTTTTAAGCTCTCAAGTCCGGTTCAAAGTTCCGGTTCAAAAAGAATTAATCTCTCGCAAGATTCGAGTTCTCAGAAAAAATTAAAGGTTGCCAAAAAGAACTTGCTGCCATGATGCGTGGTTCAAACATAGGTATCCTGCCTTACGGCTTATCTTATTATGGTCACTTGGGGGCTTCCTGCTCATCGGGCATAGCTATCAGTACCCTCTAGATCGGTGCAATGCTTAAACTTATATGGTCACTTGGGGGCTTCCTGTTCAAACATAGGTCGTATTCAAACCAAAGAGAACATAGCTGTCGATACCCTTTTGATTGGCAAACTGCTGAACCTACTTGGGGGCTTCTTGATCGTATCCGAATCATAGCTCAACCCCTTTGGGAATCGACGTGGATCGTATTCGAATCAGCGTCGCTAAACAACTCTTAAGGTCATTTGGGGGCTTCCTGTTCAAACATAGGTCGTATTCGAACCAAAGAGAACATAGTTGTCGATACCCACTTTGATCGGCAACACCAAAGCCACTGGGGGCTATATGATCGTATTCGAATCTTAGCTTAACCCCTTTGGAACGGTTTTCTGATCGTATTCGAATCAGAAGCCTCAAAATTTTTGAAGTCTCTTTTTGCGAACAATTTTTTTTGATTTTACTTGAGGCTTTTTTGATCATATCTAAAGTATATAAGTGTGGTTTAAATTTAACCCGGCTTGGCTTTGGACGATAAGACGCCAGCATGTGACAATCATCATATATTTGGAAGTATTGGCTTCTAAGGATTGGGTTATCACCCTTACTGCACAGGTCATGTAAACCGACAGTACAAATTCAATATCAGAGTGGTTATATGTGAGATATTATGACCCGCCCTGCGGTAAACCGCCAAGGGATCTTGTGATCTACTTGTGTGCAGGATAAGACTACATTTGGGTGGTGACCCGCCCTAGCTTTTGACGTTAAGTCGCCAGGGCATATGTTGTTTAAACTTTGTGCAGGATTTACAGAGCTATGACTTACATAAATGATTCAGTTCAAGCCCATCATCGAAAGATTGACATTGGTGTCTCAAAAGGGTTATCAATTCTTGGTTTTCTCAAAGGCTATAAATAGTCGGGTTATAAAAATTCCGCTTACAATGGAGGCGTAATAAATCGCCATCGGCCAAGAGCCGCCGGGTATTTAAACTCCGGATTTACTTGTCAACAGATAAGGTATTTGAAATCTTTAAATAGCCAAACTTGGCTGGATTTTCATTATGATTTGAATAAATGAGGTTTTCAAACCGGGTTAGTCAAATCTTTAATAGCCAACATGGCTGGATTTTTATTATGGTTATCAGAAACTAATATTATGATTGAGGTTTTCAAAGTCGCTTCAGCGTAATGGCTATTATTTTATCAATGGATATGATTTATTCTACAATGGAAGGAATAGTCCCGAGGCGCTGCAGGCTTACAACCCGGCACTTGGGGGCTACATTATTCAAATTGATATTACATCAAATATGCAAGTCCCATGTCATTGCCAGCATGCACCGTGGCACTTGGGGGCTAATGCAAAGTCATTTTTTGCTCAACTTATTGAAGACCCGACTCATCACATTCTAAATGAGCCGGCTCTTGGGGGCTACCAATTGGTCCTGTCAAAAATTCAAGACAATTCTAGGATGACCCGGCTACACTACTATGACTGTAGCCGACTCATGGGGGCTACACAACTGGATTTTATTTAAAGCCATGGTGATAAGTCCCGGCTTATTCATGCTGATTAAACCGGCTCTTGGGGGCTATAGGTAATATGGATATAAGGGAGAAATATCTTTAAATTCTCAGTTTTGAGTAAATCAGATTGACGTGGTGTCTGCAAAATTTATAAACCGGCGTCGGCGACAATTATGACTTGGCATCATCTATTTATAACCTGGCAATTTTGGTACTCATAAACCGGCAAGTTTTATATCTTTAAGCCGGCTGAATATAAGTTGAATATTTGAAGACCAATATTTTTGTCAAGTCAGAGCATTGAAAGCCGACTCAAGTGGATTATCTCTTACAATATTTCTCAACAAGAGACCAATGTCAGCAAATTGACTCTGAAGCTGGCCTGTTGACCCGGATTTTCAAAGGAAGTATCTGGATTTTTTGCATTGGCAAAATTTGAACATATCTGCTAAAGAGATTTGCTATGAGATTATGGATACATATCAAGAAGGAAGATAACAAGGACATAAGGATGATCAAGTGCCGGCTTACAAAGAATATTTAACCCGGAACACAACCTGTCAAATTTGTTCTTGTGTTTATATTGCAGATTAGTTTAACATGGATAAATCCAAATTAAACTGGGGGCTAATGTCGGGGATATACCCCGCGGTATGACCCGGCCGGAAGTATGACCCGGCCGGACTTGGCGCTTCACCGTGACCCGCCGGAGGACTGGCAACTCACGGGTCTGGAGGCTCACTGTCAGATGACTCACGAGCCTGACGACTCACGGATGACCCTGATGGCGGGTCAGATAGAAGACAAGGCCCAAGGCCTAGAAGGCCGGCTCACGTTTATGATGGGCCGGCTTAAGAAGAAATGGATGACGAATATTTCCTTTACGAGGAAGCAAGACCCGGACTTGTAATTAACTTGTAAGAGAAGATAGACTAGTCCTAGTCCTACTAGGACTCCACATGTAACCCGCCCCTCTAACTTATATAAGGAGGGGCAGGGCTCCCCAAAGAGGGGGGGACAAGCAACAAGAAATAATCTCTAAGGCTAGACACCGAGAGCCGGTTCCCGGCAACTCTCCCGTGATCATAGTGAGACCTAGCCTCAAACAGCACGTAGGGCTATTACCGGATGATGTTTCCCGGGGCCCGAAGCTGTCTAAAATCCTTGTCTTGTGTTGCGTCTTTCGATTCCGATCAACCCCTCTCAAGCTACCGCATAGATGCGTTGGCCTCACGACTAAGTCCTCACCTAGGACATCTGACGTGTTAATTCCACGACATACTCCAGCTAGGGAAAGGGGGGAATCCTACTCCCGGTGGGAGTAGGACTCCCCCTAGGGCGCGCCATAGAGAAGGCCGGCCCTTCCCTCCTCCACTCCTTTATATACGGGGGAGGGGGGCACCCCATAGAAACACAAGTTGATCTCTTAGCCGTGTGCGGTGCCCCCCTCCACAAATTTCCACCTCGGTCATATCGTTGCAGTGCTTAGCCGAAGCCCTGCGTCGGTAACTTCATCATCGCCTTCATCACGCCGTCGTGTTGACGAAGCTCTCCCTCGACACTCAGTTGGATCTAGAGTTTGTGGGACGTCATCGAGCTGAACGTGTGCAGATCGCGAAGGTGCCGTATCTTCGGTACTAGGATCGGTTGGATCGTAAAGACGTACGACTACATCAACCGTGTTGTCATAATGCTTCGAATGAGATAACAACCTCGAAATAGGTTGAACGGATCTTGAATGAAAAGATGAGCCTTCTGAGATATCTTCAGCACTCCAGTACAAATGAATGGTGAGAAGTGAATGATTAAGAGGTGCATCGGCATGGAAAGCATTTGAAACAAGGAAAGGAATATGATCAACACCAAAAGCTTGAATTGAATCTACCGGAGAAGAAAAAGAATGATGAATGATGAACTTGAAACTGTTGAGCATCTTCACGAGGAAACACTGGATAAGAACATTGAAGGGAAAAAATGGAGAGACTTATCATGAATAAAATGGATAGTTGATTTGATATCTCTGAGTCTTTGAAGAAAAAAGGTGGGAGGGCGGGAAAACAAAGGCAACTTGGGATGGATGAAATGAACAACGTTGGGAAAACTGAGAGGTGATCTTGCGAATGGGGAAAATGATAGGATCATCTTGACGAGAAGCGAACCGATTGGAAAAGAATTGACATGACAATCTCGATAAACAAGAAGGATTAGCATCCAAATAGAAATATGAGAACACCGTTTAGAAAAGGAATGGAATCCACATTTGACTTCGAAGCAACTCGAATACCACAACACGAAATGAAACAAAGGATTGGCTTGCAGAATAAGCCGGAAACAAACATATGATAGAGATTTCGTCCGAAATTTTCGTGGTGGGGCCCGCACGGGCTCGATCGTACATCACCATTATGTACAAGGCAGTGCACATGACATACAAAGCGTCCACGAGTCAGCATAGCCAAGGACTCTTTAAGACACAATGAGACCACTGTAAAACCAACCGTGGACATGCGGACCACTAGATGTCGAACCCCAATCTCATATCATGCATCTGTCGGAACTATATCCTACGTAACTACTTCAATTCCCACCTATGAACTCCCGAAACTTTCTGATTATGCAATCTGGTGTTGGGGATACAGGGAGGCACAAATATATCACACAACTAACAAGCCCTACGCTCCAACTGTATCCATCCGTCAACACATAACCAAGAAACTTTCAGAAATCGTGTACCTCAGACCTTCGAAAACATCGGATATACTAGCTGTGGCAATACATCTGATTGCTCTCCCTAGTACTGGGTGTCGTCAAACTACTCTCACCACAAAGAGTATAGAAGCGTTTGCGATGTCGGTGAACTCTGGTATTCCGGAACTGAAACGATAAACACTGTGATAAAAACACCTTGAAGCTCAACTCCCAGGGACACTGCCACAACCCCTAAATGCCAGGAGGCACCAAGACAAAATTCCCGTCACAATGATATCGTAACGATCCAACAATACCCGCGTGATCCTTTTTTTTGAGTGAACAAGAGGAGAGTGAAGTCAAAACGTCTACGTCAGGAGTCCTCACCAGAGCGACGAAGGGGATAAGGAGTAAAAAGAATTCCTACTCTCCGATATAACTAAGACTCAAAACAGTTTTTTGCTTCTAGACTCAACAACGTCAGCGGTTTGATCAAGCAGGGCTCCTAAGGTCGGTAAGGCTCTAATACCAACTTGTAGCACCCAAGATACGATTCTATCCCAATCACGTGATGAATTCATGATTGGGGCACAATCGCATTTCAAGCGCATAGCAAGGTGGATATCATTACAACATACCATGTACTAGATAGATGAGAATACAAGATAAAGGCTTACATTCGCCACAAACGACAACAGGAATACAACAGTTCATCAATACATAGCAATCATCATACAAAAGAGCAGGATCCGACTACGGATGAAATCAAACGAAAAAGAAGAACGACATCCACCCTGCTAATTCCAGGCTCCCCGACCTGGAACCTATCCCTTGATCGAAGAAGAAGAAGAAGAGGAACTCCAAACAAGAAAGCATCACACTCGCGTCAGATCATCGCTTTACCCGCACCTGCAACTGTTGTTGTAGTAATCTGTGAGCCACGAGGACTCAGCAATCCCATTACCATGGGTACCAAGACTAGCAAAGCTTAATGGGTATGGAAAGGATAAGTGGTGAGGTTGCAGCAAGCGACTAAGCATTATATGGTGGCTAACTTACGAATACAAGAGTAAGATGAGAAACTATGCAAACGGTCGCAAACTAGTAATGATCAATAAGTGATCCTGAACTACTTACGTTCAAACATAATCCCACCGTGTTCTCTTCTCGAACTCATTCAAAAAGAGACCGTCACGGTTACACACGTGGTTGGTGTATTTTAATTCGAATCTGGTGTCAAGTTCTCTACAAACGGACATTAAAAATTCTCATCTGCCACATAATCGCGGGCACGGCTTTCGAAAATTTAAATCCTGCAGGGGTGTCCCAACTTAGCCCATGACAAGCTCACGATCCACGGAGACAATCCTCCATCGCGGGACCCTCTGATCAGACACGGAATCCCGATGCACAAGACATGTCGACAATGGTAAAACTAATCCAGCAAGACCTCCCGGCGTGCCGACACCCTGATAGTAGCCGCGCGTATCTCGTCTATGTCCACGTTCGGATGGGTCAAGCTACGAGTAAAACCAGATCCTCGTGTTTCCCCGTGGTGGCCCCGCAGGTTGCCCGGTTGGGACCAACACCAACAGCGCTGGGCCCCCTGTATTATGTTGAATTACTCCTCGGGTATCGCTAACTCCCTACGCGTAAAATTTAATATTAAGTTTAGTTATTATGTGGGGCAAATGGTAAAACCAATGTTGGGCCTTACTGGAAGAGTTTTATTCAAAGCAAACTGTCAAGAGGGGCTCATAAACTCTCATCGACGCAAAATGAAGGAACATAACACCGGTATGACGGAAACTAGGGCGGCAAGAGTGGAACAAAACACCAGGCAAAAGGCCAAGCCTTCCACCCTTTACAAAGTATATAGATGCATTAATTAAATAAGAGATATTTTGATATCCCATGATATTCATGTCCCAACATGGAACAACTGCAACTACACATGTAACTAGCAACGCTATAAGAGGGCTAAGCAAAGCAGTAACATAGCCAAACAACGATTTGCTAGGAAGGGTGAAAAGGTTAGAGGCTATCATGGCAATTTGGGAGGCTTGATACACAAGTGGTAGGTAGCGCGACATATCGATAGCATCGAGACAACTAGCATAGCAAAGATAGTAGTGAGATACAAGGTGACGGTCATCTTGCCTGAAATCCCGCTAGGAAGAAGACTGGATCCATGAAGTAGTCGAACAACGTAGTCGAATGGATCCTCACAATCGCAACGAAACCGGGAACTATCAAGAAGAAGCAACACCGGAAAGAAGCAAACAACATATGGTAAACAACCATCACATCAACATGACATGATGCACAATCAAGTATGATGCATGTCCGGTTTATGAGTCATGGCATGGCAAAGTGCAACAAACAACACCACAAGTTAAGTGGAGTTCAATATGCAACGAGTTGCATATTAACGAAACACCACATTTAATTATTTAGGTCACTCTTGTTTAAGCTACTCAACAATATTAAATGTTGTTAAACATGGCAAGAGGTAAAGCACAATAAAACTAACTATCTAGGCAAGTTTAAATAAGGCCGGAACAATAAACAACAATTCCGGTAATTCCCCATGTCATTTAGCAACTTAATGCACACAACAGTTTTAAACAATTTAAATGTTGTTATCATGATGCGGATGACCTATACAAGTTTTATGCAATTTTAAGAAAATGTCGACATGAGCATGTTATGGGGCATTTGGTCACCGTGGTGTTAGGAAAGGGGTGCCACGACGATGAATCCAAAAAAAAGATGCCACGGCAACATATCGGTGATCCGACAACTCGTCGAGATGCCGATGCAAAAGAAGGGTGGCGGGAGTGTGTCATGCAAAGATGGTGGGGTGCTTCCGGATACCGGGTTCCCACATGTCGGTGGCATGGAAACGAGGAGGAACGTGCAAGCGACAACTCAGACATGGTGCAAACACGGGCATCTCATACATCACACATGCATTCGTTCACGGGCGTCGTCTCGGGGTTATACCTTTGAAGCGTGCATTCGGGATGGATCGAGTTCGTCGAAGGAAGTAGTAGTACACGGGCCGTAGTGGAAGTAGTCCTTCTCGCGACGGTAGTGGAAGTAGTGGTACATACGACGGTAGTCGAACTTGCTGCTTGTGGTACACGGGTCTTCGGCGACGGTAGTCGTACCCACGTTGTAGTCGAACTTGGCGGGTCGTCGTGTAGTCGTTCGCTTGACGGTCTTGTCGGGTCCACCACGAGGGTAGAGCTACACTTGTTGGAGAGGGACTTGGCGCATCCTTGTTCTTTCAGGTTCGTAGTTGTACTTGGCGTTCGGAGTCCGGGTCTTGCCGGTGGTGTACTTGGCGAACCCGGGGGGTATGCCTTGGCGCAGTTGCGCGAAGCGAAGAAGATGAACTTGGTGGCAAAGTATCTCGTGCTCACATAACAACGAAGACACACGGAGGCGCTGGACGCACACGCGTGGTGGAGGCCTCAGGCAGGAAGTTGCGTGTCCAGTCGGTGGAGTTGCAGTAGAGCAGGCAAAGGGTTGCAGGGGCCGGCTACAAAGGCAGAGCAGCAGCATGGCGATGAGCCCACGGCGGCTACCATGGAGCCGGCGGCCAGAGTTTGAAGGCGAGCAGGGCAAGGCAAAAGGAAGCGGAGGCCGATCAGGATGTGGACGAGGAAGACGCGGTCAACGGGCGAAGCAGGACATGGCTCTGGTCGTCGTCCTCGAGTGCTCGCAGAAGCAGGGAAGCGACGCGGCGAACTTGGCGCGGAGGAAGGAGGTCCTGCGGTGGCCCAAGGGCGCAGGGCGTCTGGGAGGCCGGATCCGGTCGCCGGGGTCCCGTTCCCTGCCGGATCGAAGCGGAGGCAGGCCGGCGGACTTGGAGCTCCAGGCGGTGGCGGCTTCCATGACTGGACTCGAAGGGGACGCAAGGGACGGGCGCGGCGAGGCGGAGGGAGATGGGCGGCTCTGGCCGGTCGTCCGGGTCGCGGAGGACGGTGGGGAGGCGCGGCACTGGGGCCTGCTGGTCGGGTGCTCGAGGTGGCCGGTTGGAGAAGGAGGACACGGGTAGGGAGGCCCTGGCGGGGCAAGGTGCGGCGGCGGGGCAAGGTGTCCAGCTCGGGAAGGAGGGGATCGGGACGAGGGGTGCAGCGCGAGGGAGATGGGGATCGAGGAGAGGGAGGTGGGCTGTGCTGGAATCTCTCTCCCTCTTAATTATATTTCTTCTAAAAAACAGAGATAAGATAGAAAAGAAAGAGAGGTTAGGGATGGAGCTTGAGCAGGAGGGTATTTGTCTCGGACTCACAAAAATGAGCTTGATTCAAGAAAATAGAAGTTGGCACGAATGCAAGCTTTAAATTCAAACTCATTTGAATATAATTCAAATGGGTTTGAACTAGGGCTTGGTAAAAGGAAGGTCCAAAAAAATGTTGGGAATTTTGGTGGAGATTGGAAAAGTGATGAAATAGATTATGGGCAAAGTTGAGGTCAAGGATTTAGATAGAAAGGCATGGGATTCATTTGCAAGTGTGTTATGGTTAATTCCAAAACTATGGAGTATTTATTATAGCTCCCTAAATATCGAGAGGATATGTTATAAAGAGAAATCATCATGTGAATTCCCTCGATTTAAATAGATCAACGATCTATGTAATTTATTTAGCTGGGTTTTGAAAGGGGTGCAAGATGACATGATGCAATGCACATGATGCAAAGATGAATGCAACGAACAAAACAAATCACACGACGAATCTCGAAATCCATGGAAGGCATCTGGAGCGCCGGTCTTGGGGCGTCACACAGCTATCTACGATGAGTGCTCTTTTATTTGTCGTAATTTTAATCTGTTAATTTCCATCATTGTCGAAGGTAAGCCAAGATGGCTGCAGATTTGTTGGCTAGTATGTCGGAGGACTCAGGGACTATTGTGTGGCAGTCCGAGCCTCCTGTTTTCTTGCTTGATACTTTGTCAAACGATATAGCCCTTTTTGCACATGAAATATAAACCGCCGTGATGGCATTTCCCTTAAAAAAGAAAAAAAACTGACACACTAGGTTTGTTTATTACAGCACCATATGAATGTAACTGTAACTGGAGGGAAGCACATCTAGGTGGGCAAACATGGCGTCGGGGCAACAAGTGGCGCCATGTCGGATAGGGAGGCGCCGCGTGGAGCTGGAGGCGAGCGAAGCCCGACGACTGCAATCTGACGGCAATGTTAGGGTTATGTCGAGGTCAGCATGGATAAGAGCGAGACTGAGATGGGCGCCTGGCTAAAGTGGACTGTGGCAAACGGCGAACAACTTGACATTCGGCCCATAATTTCTTGGGAAACATTTACAATCGGCGAGCCGGCCGAGCGTTCAGCCGGTCGCACGCGCTCGCCCTCGCTTCCATGTGTTCTGTGCGTCACCGCTCACCACCACACCCTCCCATCCTTATCTCGCTCCTCTCTCTTATCTTCCCACCGCAGAAATTCCCCATTGTCTCGTCTCTTATCTCAGTTCTTCTTGGCCGGCTCATCTCCTACCACCAGCGGCCTACCGCCGCCACGAACCACATCTGCCCCTTCAAAACACCCAGTACCGACTACCTTCAACCACGCGAACCTTTTCTCCTGCTGCGCCATGCGCAATAATCAGGAGATGGGGGAGGTACAGGTGCTGCGTGCTTTCTTTATGGCGGTTGTGGACGCCGTATCAGCGGGGAGGTGGGGCTGCGTCGGCTCGCCGCAGGCCTGCACCATCAGCTGTGGTGCTGCAATCAGCTGCGGCCAGAGCTGGAACCGGCATCACCGGAAGCTGCAACTAGCAGTGCACCATGGCCGTGGACGACGTCCACAGGATGCTACGGGCAGCGATGCGCAGATGCTGGAACCACCGGAATGGGATGCTGGAACCGTCTATTCAAAAAGCTTCCACCGGCAAAAAGGAAAGCTACTGCCGGGGCAGCTGCTACAACCCGGCGATGACCACGACGACGACAGAGTGCTGCAACCGGCCAGCAAAAAGCTGGAAGTGGCGATTGTGATTGCTACAACCGGAGGCGTGAGATGCTGGAACCGGGTTCGCCATTGCTGGAAGAACTCTGCCACTCCAGGCCACCATTCATTTTTGCTGCAACCGTAGATGCGCCGAGCTACAACCATCGTGCGTTTTGTTGGAACCAAGGACCACCGGCGTTGGAGCTGCCCGTTTTGCTGCTACCGCAGATGAGAAAAGCTACAAGCGGCGGCTCGAGATGCTAGAAGCAACAAATGCTACAAGCAAGTGGGTGGTCTGCGGGGGAGCTCATCGCCAGCGTTGTGTTGCGGGGTCAATGGCAGAGGGACGCGGCTAGCTCGCCGGACAGGTGCATGGGATGCAACCATGGCTGGCCGGCGTCTGCTCACGAGGGAATCCACGATGGTCCAAGCGAAGCGGTGAGGAAGGATGCAAAGGATAAGGACCGAACAGCTACAAATCACCGTATCGAACGGGCGTGGCGTGACCGGCTGAAATTTCGGCCGGCGCACCGGCGCCTATCAGTCGCCAAATTTCTTTCAACTCCCGGCGTGGGTAAATTTGGGTTCTGCCGTTAGTTCAATCCGTAAAAATACAAGGGAAACGTTTAGAACCGGTCGACCGGCTGAAACTCGGCCGGTCACGTCCACGCTGGTGACGGCACCACCGTTTTGCTCTTTGTTATCCTGCCGCACGAAGCGCTCCTAGAGTTCTAGCCATTCGTTCCACCACTAACTATTCCCTCTTATCCCCTTACGCCCCTCTTTCCCTGTGGCTCCCAAATAACTTCTCACCGGTCGCCGACGATGACCATCATCGATCCGGCACCTACCTGCCCTCTGTCTATCCCGCGTCAAACTCCGCCGCGAACGGGCGCTACCTTGAGAGGAACCCACCACCGCGTGTGGCAAGGGGCGAGGTCATGGCCTGCGGCACCGATGAGGTATGGTGCTGGAGACCGGCCGGCAACTGCAAGCTATGTGGCCGCCGGCGTGGATTGGCTCGGCGCGGTGCTGCAACCGTAGTTCCGCGAAGCTGCAACCATGGTCGGAGAAAGCTGGAACCACGGTCTAGCGGAGCTGCAAGGCTCCTACATGCTGGCGAGGGGGTGCTACAACCATGGCCGAGAAAAGTTGGAAGCGTTGTCCGGCGGAGCTACAACCAGGTCCGGTGGAGCTGCGAGGTGAACCAGTCGTTTTTTGCATCCACCGTCTTTTTTTTTTGCTACAACCGTAAGTTCTTTTGCTGGATCGCTGAGATGTTTTTGTTTCGTGACCACCGGCGGCGAGGCATGATTTTTGGCGACATTGTCAGCCCTCGGTTGGTTGCGAGGTGTTCTTTTTGCTGGAACCGGCATATTATTTTGCTGGAACTATCTTATTTTTTTGCTACAATCGACCGTGGAGCTCTTCTCCTCTGAATTTGTTTTTGCTGGAACCGATCTATTCTTTTGCTGGAAGCTGGTATTGTTTTTGCTACAACTGACTATTGGAGCTATTTTTTGCTATGGAATTTGTTATGCTGGAACTGAAGCCTTTTCTTGCTGGAACCTAGTAACGTTTTGCTTTAAGGATTTTGTTTTGTTTTCAGTTTTTTTGTAGGACACCAGATGCAAGCCGACGGCCGCGGCGAGCCCGAGGCGGTGACGTCGATCTGGGGGATGCTGCAACCATGGCGAATCGCAAGCTTGAAGCAGCCGAGGAAGGGGATTAGAGCTGCAATCTGTCGGTGACCACGTGCTGAGGACCCATTGGCGGCTGTTATGCAATCCCGAAGAAAAGGCTCCGGTGAGCGTGCCGACGAGCAGCTCCAGCGAGCGGCTCGGCGAGCTGCTAGGGCGAGGCGCGGGCGGTTCATGGAGTTGTACGCGAGCGAGGAGGGGATTTTTCTTTTTTTTTTCTCTCTAGATCTGACGGTCACGTGTGTCGGTATCCAACGCTAGGGCGCTGACCGGTCGAAAATTTCGGCCGGCGCGCCGGCGCCTAGCAGTGCTCAAAATACAATGTGCTGAATGAGATCCCATACTTTGGATCTGCAGAGTATCTCTACTATTAAAGGAGGATCGAACGTCGTGATGGTTCGACCTTCATCGCCCCCCTCCTATCGCTAGCTCCTCCCACCCACGTCCTCCCATGATTTTTTTTCAATACTACAGTCCCTCCAAAAACCAAAGGCAAGTAAACAAAAGAACCAAGCGGTTCATCAATAAAAGAAACCTGAGCCGACCTCCACCGCTCCCTCGTTTCCGTTCAAAAAGAAAAAACCTCTCCCCACGAATCACCCGCCCACGAACTCACGTCCCACACATCCCCCCATCTCCCCCGCAGCCCTCGGCCCCGATCCCATCTCTCCCCTCTCTCCTTTCTCAGAAAAATCGCCGGCCCAGATCTCGATTCGCCGCTGCCGCTCCCCTCCTCGTCAGCCTCGTGGTCGCGGTGGCCGAAGTCCTGGCTGTGGACGTCGCCGCTCCCCTCCTCGTCAGCCTTGTGGTCACGGTGGCCATAGCCGCCGGCCCTGCACTCTCCTCTTCAGGATGTCCCTCGTGCCACCCTCGTGTTTTTGTCGTCGCGCCGCCTCTATACACCGGCAACCAACTGTTCAGTTCCATGGGTTTCTTGAATTTTAGATTGTTGGGCATGAGAGCCATCATTGGCTGGTTGATCCACCTCGCTAGCTCGTGTCCGTCGAGGTCGTTGACTCTTCCATTCCTGAATTGTTAAGCTTCGCTGCAGCAGACTCGCCTTGGAGTTTCAGTTTCGATCACATGCATGACCCTGTAGGTAAATTGCTTTTTTTCCCGTGGATGGTCTTCAGCCTGCAGATGGGCTTCTATTGTACGATGATACTGCTGCGAACATCGATCATTGTCCCGCGACTGGTGAACAAGTTGAAGTCCACAGTGATGTATAGCATCATGAGCGTAATTATATGACTACTTTTTGTTACTGTTTCTACATACATGTTTTATTATATCACGGTTCTGCTCTTTGGGTGTGCACTTAATTTATGGGAGGAGCCCCAAACTTTTATTAAAGAACTTACCTATCTTGAACCTTCAGAATTCAGACTGGTGGAGTACCTCTCATTTTTAGGCAATTGGTAGTGAAGACAGCCTTGCGTATTTGACTCGTCAGACATATGTCATAAACTTAAAACATATTGTTGGCTGGATACGAGACGATGTAGTGTTGGTTGGATACGTGACGATGTAGTTCCATCACCATTGGTGAAGTGGATAAGCTTAGAACATACTATTACTTTTAGGCAATCTGTCGCGAATCA
This sequence comes from Aegilops tauschii subsp. strangulata, assembly GCF_002575655.3. Taxonomy (NCBI): domain Eukaryota; kingdom Viridiplantae; phylum Streptophyta; class Magnoliopsida; order Poales; family Poaceae; genus Aegilops; species Aegilops tauschii. The sequence goes on from NC_053035.3 coordinate 60,820,837, forward strand.
GCAATAATGACTTAGTCCGGAGGTGGAGCGGATAGTTGACACCATGCAGTTCAACGATCCCTCATATGTGAGCAAGCCGCCTTTGGAGCTGCTTGAGGCAAGACAGGAAGCATGTCATGCTCAAGCTCAAGTCGTCTCGATGGCTCGTCGACCTGAAATGGATGATGCGCTCAAGTGATGCGTTGTGCGCTCAAGTGGTCGAAGCAGAAGGAAGAAAGGTCGTCCATAGTGTAGTCTTGCTGACTGTGGTCTTATATACTCAGCTGAGCAAAGCAGATGAAGCAAAGGAAGAAATGGATGAGTGACAAGTTATCAACTATGTAGTCTTAGAGTCAAGTGACAAGTGTGTACGAGTATTTCACAGGCATGCTTTTCAGTAGTGCGAGTGAGATTTTTATTTTGACTATTAATTAGTGTGAATTATGATGATCACCATTGATCAACTAATGTAAGGGGTTTGTTTTACGTAAAAGCATTGGATCTGATGTATACAAGTATCTGCCACTAGATCTCTTTCTATGTTTTCATCTGTTGTATGTTCCTGATGCGACAGATAAATTCTACACTGTTGAGATCTACACTTTTCTAACCAGGGCACACATACCTGTTCTTCTCCTGAAAAATAGCTGCAATTTGGAATAGTTCAAGCACAGAAGTAGTCTCCCAACTCTCAAATTGTTGCTTGTTATATTAATCTGCAGACTACCAAATTGGAAGATTTTCAATCATGATATGATTCTGAGAATGGATGCATGATTGCAGATGGCTACCAAACCGTAAAATTTCAACATTCAAAGGATGTATTTTGTACTGGCAGTTTTGATGCATGATTGCAGCTGCATGTAGGTTTCGGTTTGTCCAAGAACTGTCTATGTATACCGATAATGATTACTCCATCCGTCCCAAAATAAGTTTATTTGGTTTAGTACAGTTTATACTATAAACTGTACTACATGTACTAAATCAAAGATACTTATTTTGGGACTGGGGGAGTACTTTGTTTTCAAATGGCGCCTGCTGTACGCATGACAACTGTGCGTGTATAAATTAGTATCATGTTGCCTGCACGTTGAACTTATAATTCTTTTTCTGAATAATGTGTCATATTTTGATTCCTGTCAAAATGACCATTGCTATTTGCTTTCTAGCAATCTTGTATGTGGCTTGTGGTGATGACAATTTTTATTTTTCTCAGGATTTGATTATGATCGTGAAGGGTACATTACGATTTACGAGCATTTAATCTTCTCTAATAATCAAAGTGCCGCATAGTCTTATGTGCATTCATCAGAGCTATTCCACAATTTTGTCCCCCCTTATGCCTTTTTACACTTTTATATGTGTAGCTTTTAATTTTTTTAAGACGTTCATTCTTTTTTTCTAAGTCTTCATGTGTGCAGAATTACTTCTGCGGTGAGCCGGAGTGTGACGTCTTCTCACGGGCTACTGTCATCAATCAAGGCGGTCATCGGTCGATATCAAGCTTGACGAGTACTTCCTGAAGGCTGATTTCTGCTCCCGCCGCGTCGCTGACCGAGGCCCCATCTACGTGGGAAGCTGCTATTTTTTTGATAGATTGGCAGTGAGATGCTTGGATAGGAGAAAAGAAATCGGAAGAGCATGAGAGATAGATGTTGAGAACCTAAATAATGCACACACATTTACATATTTCATGTGATGGTAGTATGTCATCGTAATTTTTGTGTTGGTTGTCCTACTTAATGTTCCTGTCAGTCCTAACTCATCACATCTCTCTCAATTTTCAGTCATGCTTGGAGCTTTTATCTGTAACTCTACAATGTCAGAAAGCATGTCTAAAGCTCAAGGTAATGTTGAAACTTGGAGGCGATCAAACCATATGCTTTTTGGGCTGTAAGAGTTTAAACTAACTATTGCTTTTTGGGCTGTACGAGTTTGAACTAACTATCGCTAACATCCTGACTTTGAATTTTCAGTTTGTATTTTTTTGCAAAAGTTTGTATTTGTCCATGGTCAAGATAAGGGGCACATAGAGCTTGGTTTGTTAAGCTTCTTTATATTCTCAAGGAGGTCAGGAGTTCCTCTTGAGAAGGAAGAGGACAGCCTTTAACTCAACCTACGCCTTCAGAGAGAACTGCTTGAACTCAAGATGCTCCTCCCAGTCATTTGATCGATGCAGAAATAACCTTTTATGAGAGTGACCTAAAAGTCAGATGTTTTACATTAAGCATACATCTCTTGTAGGTCTATTTAACTTTGGGTTTGGAAGTATTATATGTTGTTTGAGAGGGTCTATTTTTTTTTTGAGAAAATAAGATTTTGTTCTTTGTTTCTATACTTATCGAAGTTCATGTTTCTTTTCAGTTAGTTGTGAGAGGTACTTCATAAGTTTCCATTCAAAAAGGAGATCAAATGATATTTTGAATCGATGACATAATAAATGAAAATACAAGATTTTGAATAGGGCTTGCCCACACGGCACTGTGGAAAAAGGTGAAGGGAAAGGAAGGATGAGGAGAATAAAATGATGCAAGGGGGAGTTTTTGAAGACATAGGACGATTGCCTAGGAAGAAATAAGAGGGAGAGAATCAATTTGTCCAGGAATTGAAACCAGTCCTATCATATCCGACACACATTTTTTAATTCGAAAAATTATTTGATCATAATGCTTTTTTTGACCCGTAACGTACGGGCATTCAGCTAGTAATGTTCAGTGCGGCTTCACACCCAAAGGTTCCTTATCGTGTTTCCTATTCCATGGGCCTATACAACGGTTTCTTCCTTGCAGTTTTCTCTGTGTTTTTCCCTTTGTTTGTTTCTTTTTTTTCATTTTCATGACTGTTTTCTCTGAGTATCTTTTTATTTATCTTTCAAAATTAATTAATATTTTTACAAAAATACCCATGTAGTAGTATATATTTTGGACGCCGATAACTATCACATGTGTAGCACAATCGATACATGACCACACGAGTTGTACGGTCGTACCCAGGAGACAGTCCACACGACTCAGTGTGGGTGAACATTAAAACTGCCCGCATGTTTGAGCGCAGCTACGACGGCCCACACGATCATGTTTGGCAATTGCTCATCCCCACCCCGTGGGCGTGAGTGCGTGTGTAATCAATTTTAGCTGCCATGTGTAATTAACTGTAGCTGCCATGTGTGTCATGTATCGTTAAATATAGTTATCATGTGTAACTAATTGGAATTGCCACGTGTGGTCAAACCATAGTTGTTATGTATTATCAACCATACTTACCGTGTGTGATTAACTAGTTGCCACATATGCACACATGTAATTGTCGTGTGTGGTTAAACCATAATTGCCATGTATGATCAACCATAGTTGCCATGGGTGATTCACTAGTTGCTATATATGCACACTTGTGGTTGCCATCTATCATCTTGTGAGCGTCGTGTGGGGAAGAGTAGTTTCGCCCACATGTTCGGGCAAGCGTTCTTGTGTCCGTTCGGGGCGAGAAGCGCCCACACACGTGACACTAAATGATAAGAGCATCTCCAGCCGCGCCCCCAACAAGGCCCCCCAGGCGACTTTTCGGCCGCCGGCGCTAAAAAATCGGCCTAGTCGCGCCCCCAAGGGCCCAATTTTCGCCGGCTCGGGCCAAAATTGGCGCCGGCGAACCCAACCCGAACCCGACATGCTGGGGGGCGCTCGGGGGCGCCGGGCGAATCTTTTTTGGCGCGAAAGAGCCGCGGGCCCTCCTTGCCAGCGACTCGTCTCGCTTCTCGCCGCTTCGTCGTCCTCATCGCCTCGTTTCCCGCGGCGAATCAATGCCAAAGCTGCCGCGCGCTGCCGCACCGGTCAGCCTCCACCATTGATGCCTCACGGGCGGCGCAGAGAAGACGAGACGACGCGCGTCCCCTCGCATGCCACGCGTAAACGCGGCGGCCAAGCGTGCGCGCGGCGCCTCCGCCTATATAAGCCGACCCCCAACGCGCCGGTGGCATGCACAGAGTCTCCACCGCCGACGCGCCCTTCCTCCCTCTCCTCTCGCCGTCTCCAGTTCAAAGAATGGCCGAACGCTTCCCAGGCGATGGCGCGGCGGCGAACGGCTTCGGCCGCTGCCACCTTCACGAGGACGAAGCTCGGCTCCTCTTCGAGGCCGAGTACCCGGTCCTGCCGGACATGCGTGTGCCCGGGGCGTGGATAATCAGTGCCGGCGGGGTCCCGGTACCACCACCGCCCACCGGGGCCGCGCGAAATGCGGAGATCGCGCGTATCCGCGCCTCCCTGCCGCGGGCGGCGAGCGGAGATCGCGCGTATCCGCGCCTCCCTGCCGCGGGCGGTGAGGGAGGGGCCACACTACGTCCCCGACAACCCGCTCTGGGAGCCCTACTTCCGCCGCCGCCACGCGGAGCAGCTTGTAACACCCCAGTGTAATGATGCTACAGTAACCCCTGGGGTTAAGTTAATCTTTTTGCTAAACATGTGTCTGATCATTAGTATCTCATGTTTCTTTCAACTTCCCCTTTTTATGAAAATTCAAATGCTAAGTGAAATTCAAAATTTCTCAAACATGAAAACAAAAATGTTCATCGTGTGGAAAATATTCTTCTGGTAATATTGGTGGTGAACCAACTTTTTTGCAAAGTACCTAAATGGCCTAAAATAGCTATAACAGAAAGTTGTTAAAAAAAGAAAGCAAAAGTTAAAAAAAAGAAAGAGAAAGAGCACAGGCCACTGTGCATTGGGCCAAGTGCACAGTGCCTGGCCCGAGCCTCGGCCCATTCCAGCTGGTCCGGCCCAGCCCCTCCCCGGGTCGCCTCCTCCCCCTGTTCCCCTGACCGGGGTCGCAACAGGGGCGAGCCCCGCCGGACCGCCTCGACGGCGACTCCCCGGAGAGGATAAGGTCGACCCCTCCCCTCGACGCCTCGACCTCCTCCTCACCTACCTCCACTCACCTGTCTCGCCTCCCAGGTCCACCCCGCTCTCCCCCCTCTCTGTCTCGGCCACTCACCTCACCCGAGCGCCGTCGACGCCATGGTCGCGCCATAGCCACGGCCACCTTCCTCCCCGCACCGCGCCTCCCTGTCCATACTCTCCGTCGGCGTCGTCTACGCCGCCTACGCCAAGCGCCTGGAGCCGGGGAGCAACGGAGCGCCCGCATCGCCGTCTTCTTCCTCCTTGGCCCGGCAGACTCCGTCGGCGATTCGCTCCGGCGAGCTCTCCCCCAAGCCCGCTTTGCTCACCTGCAGGTCACGGTGAGCCCCTGCCTTCTTCCCCCCGCCCTTCTCGTCGACGACCGTACCTCGTAGTCGCCATCCCCGCTGTGGCCGAGCCCTCCGCCGCGGACGCTTGTCGCCGGCCACCTCCCGGTGACCAAATGGCCACGCGCAGTAGTCCATCGCCGTCGCACGCGCATGTAGAGGTCCCTTGGCCGTTTAGTTTGTCCGCAAACGAGCTACCGTTGATGACCCGCATCGAGCCGAGTTCCGGCCGCCGCTATCGTCGACGCTGCGCCCTGCTCCGGTCAACTCCAGCCCCCGCGACCACCACCGTTGGATGCGCGAGATCGACCGCAGACGAACGAGTCCAGCCGCGTCCGATTTGAGCCACCGTAGTGCGATCCCGACAAGGTCCCGAACGCCACCACCGCCTCCACTCGTCGTCGGCGCCGTTTCCGGCAGCTCCAGCTCCGGCCGGCCTCACCACGCGACGCGGCGGGCTCTCCCCGTTCGAACGCGCCCGCCCGCGCCCGTGTAGGCCCCCTGTAGACGAATCCCGACGAGGCCGAGCGCCCTCCGCCGCATTTTCGTGCTCCCCGGCGTTCAACCGCCGGCCTGCTGAGCTGGCACACCTGGGGCCGCCCCCTGGGTCACTGCTAGTGGGGCCCCTGGCCTCCTGTTGACCAGTTGACCTGGTCACCTGTGCTGACTGGGCAGGCCCCAGCCACTGACGTGCGGGCCCCACCACTTAAATAACTAATTGAAAGGATTTTATAATTAAAAGTAATTAGTTTAGCTAATTAGTCACTGACATGTGGGACCCAGCTGCTAATTAACCACGTTTAATTAAAATAACCCACTGTTAGCCCTCTCTCTATGACATGTAGGACCCACTGGTCAGTTTGACCTGGTCAGCGAGTCTGTTGACTGCTGACGTCATCAGCACGTCATGCTGACGTCATTTTATCTTTTCTGTTAATTTAAATAAATCCAGAAAATGGTTTAATCTTTGAAAATTCATAGAAAATAAACCGTAACTTGGATGAAAATGTTTTCTATATGAAAGTTGCTTAGAAAAATCCAACGAATCCGAATACGTGGTCCATTCATCAGTCGGATGCCTCCAACTATCTGAACATGGAACATTCCCCCTCCGGTCATCTGTCTGACACTGGTCCGAAACCGGGAAAACATTCCCGGTTGAATTCCCCCTTCACCTATATCGTGTAGCCTTACGTTAGGTCACACCCGGCACCGCATATTGCCATGTTATGCTTTGTGATGCTTTGTCTGCTTTATATTTACTGTTTCTTCCCCCTCTTCTCTCCGGTAGACCCCGAGACTGATGCCGCCCCTGTGATCGACTACGTCGACGACGACCCCTCCTTGCCAGAGCAACCAGGCAAGCCCCCCTTTTGATCATCCTGATATCGCCCATTCCATTCTCTCATGCTTGCATTAGATTTTGCTACTGTTATTGTTTGCTCCTATTCTGATGCATAGCCTGCTTTTGTAACCTGCTCATTGTATCTTACCTGCTTATCCTAAACTGCTTAGTATAGGTTGGTTAGTGATCCATCAGTGACCCCCACCTTGACCTTGTTGCCCCTGCTTCATCATCGAAGACCCGATCAACGGGATCGAAGACCAGGCCCCGGCATCGCACATCACTTTCTCCTTAGTTGCTCGACACTGCTGGGTTACTATCGAGTGCCGAGGGTGAGACCTCTACAGCACTTCTGATGTTAACCCTGTAGTGTAGCTATTCGGTCGTGGTCATCGAGGGTGATTCCGCCTTAACCACTTTCGATACGACTCTGTCGTGCAACCCCTCAAGTGTGAACCTCGGGGGTGATTCCTCTTACGTTCACCTTGATGATTACATCGAGTGGAATCCATCGGGGGTGATTCCTCGGGTTTCCCCCTTGATGTTTGGACACACGGATACTTAGACTTTACAATTGTTACTTGGAAAGGCGGGTCGACCCTGAGGGGTACCCGCGAGTGATGTGGAGACGGGTTGACCTGGAAGGTGCCCGCGAGATAATTACGAGGCGTGGCCGGGCATTCCTAGCCCTTGCCGCAAGTCCTCGAGACGGGGCGACGGGGGTCACATCTTTCATGAGTCTCTGCTTGTTACCGCGTGCTCCTAATCCACTACGATTTGGATATTTGATCCGAGGGGCCTCTGGCCTGATAGCACTAACCATCACGGGGGCATAGGTTTAGTCCGGCGTGCTTGACCTCTCTATTAAGCCTAGGTCGGGTTGCGGCGTATTGTTTGGCCGAGGCCGGGCATGACCCAGGAAAGTGTGTCCGGCCGGAGTTAATCAAATGTGGTGGGTAAGTTGGTGCACCCCTGCAGGGAAGAAAACATCTATCGATAGCCTGTCCTACGCTAACGGACACTTGGAGTTGTATCCCGATCGATACAACTAGAACTGGATACTTGTGATGAGACTTGGATATGATAATTGGATGATAATTGGAACTAGATAGTATGGCTCTGGGATTGCTTTCTCGCAGGGAGTCGAGAAAGGATCTCTGGCCGAGGTTGATAACACTTCTACTACTTTACTTTATGCTACTCTACTCCCTCCTGTTGCTGCAAGATGGTGGTTTCCAGAAGATGCTAGTCTTCGGTAGGACTATGCCTTCTCTCTATTCTGGCAATGCTGCAGCCCAGTCCACATATACAACCTTCCTTTGATAATGTTGCATATGTAGTGTAGATCCTTGCTTGCGAGTACTTTGGATGAGTACTCACGGTTGCTTTGCTTCCCCTTTGCCCCTTTCTTCTTCTTTTCGGTTGATGCAATCAAATGTCGGAGCCCAGGAGCCAGATGCCACCGCCGATGCCTGCTACTACGTGGAGTGACGACCAGGAGTAGTTAGGAGGCTCCCTGGCAGGAGGCCTTGCCTCTTCGATCGTGTTGCTTTTTGTGCTAGCCTTCTTAAGGCATCCCTGTTCAACTTATGTCTGTACTCAGATATTGTTGCTTCCGCTGACTCTTGTGTAATCGAGCTCATGTATTCGAGCCCTCGAGGCCCCTGGCTTGTAATATAAAGCTTGTATTATTTTAATTTGTGTCTAGAGTTGTGTTGTGATATCTTCCCGTGAGTCCTTGATCTTGATCGTACACATTTGCGTGTATGATTAGTGTACGATTGGATCGAGGGCGTCACAAGTTGGTATCAGAGCCGACTGCCTGTAGGTAGCCCCCTTTCCAACTCCTTGGCCGAAGTTGAGTCTAGTCACTGAAAAACTTTTACTAACATTGGCTATGTGGCTCACGGGCCCACGTCGCCATTGGGTGGTATTAGGATCTTTTACACCTCATCTATACTCTGGGACTCTGATCTCTCTTCCATTCGGGTTAAACGAATTTACTAACTCTAACATTAGGATCCCGTGACCACATTCACCCCAAAGTTGGATAAGCCATAGTTATTCCTTAGAATAGTATTTTGAATAGTACACACACTGTCGTGTTGACTACGAAGTGGTATCCATCGTACCTCTTTCATTATGCATGTTTCATCATGAATGGTCCTTGTCTTTGCAAATGCTCAATGCTGAACTACCCCCCTGTTACATGTTATTAGGATGGTTAGACCCGCTGGTCGTGGCCGTGGTGCCAACGATCCACCACCGCCCGAATTCTTCGCCGGAATGATGCAACAATTTGAGCTGAACCGCCAGTTCATGGAAGGAATGATGGCTCAGTTTCCTCGTCCGAACATGAATCAACAACCAACCCCAGTAACTCTGCAGGACTTCATGCGCCTCAACCCAACTATCTTCCACAGCTCAACTCAACCCCTTGATGCTGATGACTGGCTCCGCGACATCACGTATGAAATGGAGTCTGCTAGTGTTGCCCCTGCTAGCTATGTCACCTTTGCATCTTTCTTTCTGAAGGGTCCCGCTGCTCAATGGTGGGACAGCCACAGGCGTACCCTACCTGCTGGAACGGTCATCACTTGGCCGGATTTCCAAGCTGCCTTCCGTGCCCGCTTCATTCCTCAGGGAATCATGGACAGGAAGAAGCGAGATTTCCGTAACCTCACCCAAGGCAACAAGTCTGTAGATGCTTATCAACGGGAATTTCTGGATTTGTCACGTTATGCTGAAGAAGACATTGCAACTGATGCTCGTAAGCAAGAGAAGTTTCGTGATGGACTTCACCCTGATATCAAGCTAGCACTGCTCGTTCATGACTTTGCCACCTTGGTGAACAAGGCTATTCAGGTTGAGACTGGTCTTCAGGAACACCAGGGATCCCTCAGGCGCAGCCGTGACGCTGGCTCATCTTCGGGCCCGTCCGCGCAGAAGCGTCGGATATGGATCCCCCACAGCATGTATCGTCCAACTGCACCCGCACCAAGACAGTCCTATGCTGCACCTCGTCTGCCTCCTCCACCGCAGAGGCAGCCTCTTCGAGATGTACCATCCCGAGCTCCTGCTCCCGATCCCAATGATGGTCTGTGCTTCAGATGTGGCCGCCCAGGCCACCTTGCTAAAGAATGCAATCAGAAAAAAGCCAGTTGACTCTGCCTTCAACTGGCCGTAACAATCAGCCCCATAACAACAATGCCAGACCTTATGGTCGTGGTCAGGCTAATCATGTTGATCTGAATGAAGCTCAAGACCAGCCTGCCACTGTGATGGGTACTCTTCTCGTTAATTCAGTACCGGCTTCTGTTTTATTCGATTCAGGAGCATCGCATTCATTCATGTCAGAAAATTTTGCATACGCACACGACATTGGATGCGAGCCCATGAACACCCCGATAGTGGTACGCACCCCTGCGGGTCAGTGTCCAACTACCATGATTGGTCGTGACGTCCCCGTTGAAATTGAAGGGTTGGAATTCCTTGTTTCTCCCATTATCCTGGAGTCTTCCAATATTGACCTCATTCTGGGAATGGAATGGTTGAAAGCGCATACTGCCTCTATCGTTTGCGCCACCAAGGTCGTTCACCTCCTACATCCTTCCGATGAGATAGTAACCTACCATGCTCAGCTTGTTCAAAACGCTGAAGCACGACTTTATGCTTTGAATGCATTGAACGCAGCACCTCTTGACGGAATTGAAAATATTCCAGTCGTTCGTGACTTCCAAGACGTATTTCCAGAGGAACTTCCAGGAATACCCCCTGCCTGGGCTGTCGAGTTCGTCATCGACATGAAACCAGGCACCGTTCCTATTGCCAAACGACCGTATAAGATGCCACCTCATGAACTCCTTGAACTTAAGGAGGAAATCGACAAATCTCTTCGCAAGGGTTTCATTCGTCCAAGTTCCTCTGCTTGGGGAGCACCTTCTCTCTTCGTCAAGAAGAAGGACGGAACGAACCGTTTGGTCCAAGACTACCGTCCTATCAACCAAGCTACAATTCAGAACAAATATCCCCTTCCTCGGATCAATGATCTGTATGATCAACTGGCTGGTTCATCGATTTTCTCTAAACTCGACTTGAGGTTGGGTTACGACCAGATCCGTGTTCGTGAAGAGGATATTCCAAAGACCGCATTCGTCACTCGTTATGGTTCTTACGAGTACACCGTCATGTCTTTTGGCTTGACCAATGCTCCAGCTACATTCTCCCGTCTGATGAACTACATATTCATGGATTACCTCGACAAGTTCGTCGTAGTCTATCTGGATAATATCCTGGTATATTCGAAGAACAAAGAAGAACATGCTGAACATCTTCGACTTGTTCTAGAGAAGCTTCGAGAGCATCAACTTTATGCCAAGTATTCCAAGTGTGAATTCTGGTTACCCGAAGTCACCTACCTTGGTCATGTCATCTCCAAGGATGGTATTGCCATCAACCCAGAGCGCGTTCAGGCTATTCTTGACTGGACCCCTCCGAAGACTGTCAAGCAAGTCAGAAGCTTTCTCGGACTTGCCAGCTATTGTCGCCGCTTTGTCGAGAACTTCTCAAAGATTGCCAAGCCACTGACCAATCTGCTTCACAAGGGCGTTAAGTTCGATTGGACAGACAAATGTCAGGAAAGTTTCTAGTCACTCAAGGACAAGCTAACTTCTGCCCCAGTGCTTGCTCCCCCTGATTCTCGCAAGGACTTCGTCATCCATTGCGACGCTTCACGTCAAGGATTCGGCTATGTCCTAATGCAAGAGCGCAAAGTAATTGCGTATGCCTCCCGTCAAGTGCGTCCTCATGAAGAGAACTACCCAGTTCATGATCTCGAGCTTGCTGCGGTTATCTTTGCACTGAAGCTATGGCGACAATACCTTCTCGGTAATCGTTGTGAGATTTTCACCGATCATCAGAGTCTGAAGTACCTGTTTACTCAGCCAGATCTGAACCTCCGTCAGCAGCGACGGATGGAAGCTATTGCTGACTACAACTGCGGTATATCCTATACCCCTGGCAAGGCTAATGTAATGGCCGATGCCCTGAGTCGTAAGTCTTATTGCAACAATCACATGGTCTTCAAAGCTCAATGTTGGAAATATGCCCTAGAGGCAATAATAAATTGGTTATTATTATATTTCCTTGTTCACGATAATCGTTTATTATCCATGCTAGAATTGTATTGATAGGAAACTCAGATACATGTGTGGATACATAGACAACACCATGTCCCTAGTAAGCCTCTAGTTGACTAGCTCGTTGATCAACAGATGGTTACGGTTTCCTGACCATGGACATTGGATGTTGTTGATAACGGGATCACATCATTAGGAGAATGATGTGATGGACAAGACCCAATCCTAAGCCTAGCACAAGATCGTGTAGTTCGTTTGCTCAGAGCTTTTCTAATGTCAAGTATCACTTCCTTAGACCATGAGATTGTGCAACTCCCGGATACCGTAGGAATGCTTTGGGTGTACCAAACGTCACAACGTAACTGGGTGACTATAAAGGTGCACTACAGGTATCTCCGAAAGTGTCTGTTGGGTTGGCACGAATCGAGACTGGGATTTGTCACTCCGTGTAAACGGAGAGGTATCTCTGGGCCCACTCGGTGGGACATCATCATAATGTGCACAATGTGACCAAGGAGTTGATCACGGGATGATGTGAGTTACGGAACGAGTAAAGAGACTTGCCGGTAACGAGATTGAACAAGGTATCGGGATACCGACGATCGAATCTCGGGCAAGTACCATACCGATTGACAAAGGGAATTGGGTACGGGCTTGATTGAATCCTCGACATCGTGGTTCATCCGATGAGATCATCGTGGAACATGTGGGAGCCAACATGGGTATCCAGATCCCGCTGTTGGTTATTGACCGGAGAACGTCTCGGTCATGTCTGCATGGTTCCCGAACCCGTAGGGTCTACACGCTTAAGGTTCGATGACGCTAGGGTTATAGGGAAAGCATGTACGTGGTTACCGAATGTTGTTCGGAGTCCCGGATGAGATCCCGGACGTCACGAGGAGTTCCGGAATGGTCCGGAGGTAAAGATTTATATATAGGAAGTATGGTTTTGGCCACCGGAAGTGTTCCGGGCATCACCGGTAGTGTACCGGGACCACCGGAGGGGTCCGGGGGTCCACCGGGAGGGGCCACGGGGCCCCGGAGGCATACATGGGCCAAGTGTGAGAAGGGACCAGCCCCTAGGTGGGCTGGGGCGCCTCCCCACCAAGGCCCATGCGCCTGGAGAGAAGAGGGGGCAAACCCTAGGGCAGATGGGCCCTTAAGGCCCATGCCTGGTGCGCCTCCCTCTCCCCCCCACTTGGCCGCCACCCTAGATGGGTTTTGGGGCTGCCGCACCCCTTGGGGTGGAAACCCTAGAGGGGGCGCAGCCCCCTCCCTCTCCCCTATATATAGTTGAGGCATTGGGGGCTGCAAACAGATGAGTTTTCCTCTCCCTCGCGCAGCCCTACCTCCTCCTCCTCTCCCGTGGTGCTTGGCGAAGCCCTGCGGGATTGCCACGCTCCTCCATCACCACCACGCCGTCGTGTTGCTGCTGGATGGAGTCTTCCCCAACCTCTCCCTCTCTCCTTGCTGAATCAAGGCGTGGGAGACGTCACCGGGCTGCACGTGTGTTGAACGCGGAGGCACCGTTCTTCGGTGCTTAGATCGGAATCAACCGCGATCTGAATCGCTACGAGTACGACTCCTTCATCCGCGTTCTTGCAACGCTTCCGCATCGCGATCTACAATGGTATGTAGATGCACTCCCCTTCCCCTCGTTGCTAGATTACTCCATAGATTGATCTTGGTGATGCGTAGAAAATTTAGAATTTCTGCTACGTTCCCCAACACTCAACCCCGCCTTTATGAAGAGCTATGCAAGCTGAACCTCCAACTAGTTCCACAGGGTTCTCTGAATAACCTTGTCTTGGAACCAACTCTTCTGAAAGCAATCAAGTCTGCTCAAGCCAAAGATGCACATGTTGATCTGATGAAAAAGGATCTTGCATTAGAGAAATCCAGAGATTTCTCACTTGGTGAAGCTGGAACCTTATACTTCAGAGATCGCATTGTAGTACCCCGGTTCGAGCTTATGACAGAGAAGGTAATGAAAGAAGCGCATGACACCCCTCTCTCTATTCATCCGGGAAGTACCAAGATGTATCTAGACATCCGTCAGAAGTACTGGTGGTCTAATATGAAGCAAGACATTGCTCGATATATTGAAGAATGTGACGTTTGTCGTCGCGTCAAAGCAGAACATCAGAAACTGGCTGGACTTCTACAACCACTTCCGATTCCTGAATGGAAGTGGGATAAGATCCAAATGGACTTTGTCACTGGCCTTCCCAAGTCTCAGAAAGGTAACGATGCTATCTTTGTCGTCATCGACCAATTCTCGAAGGTTGCTCACTTTCTGCCAGTCAAGGAGACAATCACTGCTAGTCAATTAGCAAACTTGTATATCTCCAGAATTGTGTCACTCCACGGCATTCCGAAGGAGATCAGTTCAGATCGCGGCAGTATATTCACTTCAAAGTTCTGGGATAGTTTCCAAGAGGCAATGGGAACTCATATTACCTGGAGCACTGCTTATCATCCCCAATCCCAAGGCCAAGTCGAGCGAGTCAATCAAATTCTTGAAGACATGCTTCGAGCTTGTGTTATTTCTTTCGGCAAGAAGTGGGAAGAATCTCTCCCTTATGCGGAGTTCTCTTATACCAACAGTTATCAAGCCAACTTGAAGATGGCACCCTTTGAAGTGCTCTATGGACGTAAGTGCCGAACCCCTCTGAATTGGTCAGAAACTGGGGAACGGACGCTCATTGGCCCAGACATTATTCAACAAGCTGAAGAGAAGGTTCGCATTGTCCGGGATAACCTCAAGGCGGCCCAGTCCCGCCAGAAGAGCAACTATGACCGGAAACACTGGGGTTCAACTTATCAACCTGGTGAACAAGCTTATCTGCGTGTCACTCCTTTGAGAGGCATTCATCGGTTCGGAGTCAAGGGCAAGCTAGCTCCGCGCTACATTGGTCCTTTCCGCATTCTGGCCCGTCGTGGACTGGTGGCTTATCAACTGGAGCTGCCACCTCAGTTCTCTCACGTTCATGACGTCTTCCACGTATCGCAACTTCGTCGATGCTTCAAGGATCCGGAACGTGAAGTGGATCCGAAGCTGATTCAAGTGCAAGATGATCTCACATACAAAGAGCATCCTATCTGCATTCTTGAAGAAGCTGAACGTCGAACACGCCAGAAGGTTACTAGGTTCCTCAAGGTGCAATGGTCAAATCATTCTATAGATGAAGCCACTTGGGAACGCGAGGATAACCTCCGTGCTGAATACCCCGATCTGTTCCCTTCTACCTCTTTATTCTCGGGACGAGAATTCCTTTTAGAGGAGAGTTGTAACACCCCAGTGTAATGATGCTACAGTAACCCCTGGGGTTTAAGTTAATCTTTTTGCTAAACATGTGTCTGATCATTAGTATCTCATGTTTCTTTCAACTTCCCCTTTTTATGCAAATTCAAATGCTAAGTGAAATTCAAAATTTCTCAAACATGAAAACAAAAATGTTCATCGTGTGGAAAATATTCTTCTGGTAATATTGGTGGTGAACCAACTTTTTTGCAAAGTACCTAAATGGCCTAAAATAGCTATAACAGAAAGTTGTTAAAAAAAGAAAGCAAAAGTTAAAAAAAAAGAAAGAGAAAGAGCACAGGCCACTGTGCATTGGGCCAAGTGCACAGTGCCTGGCCCGAGCCTCGGCCCATTCCAGCTGGTCCGGCCCAGCCCCTCCCCGGGTCGCCTCCTCCCCCTGTTCCCCCGACCGGGGTCGCAACAGGGGCGAGCCCCGCCGGACCGCCTCGACGGCGACTCCCCGGAGAGGATAAGGTCGACCCCTCCCCTCAACGCCTCGACCTCCTCCTCACCTACCTCCACTCACCTGTCTCGCCTCCCAGGTCCACCCCGCTCTCCCCCCTCTCTGTCTCGGCCACTCACCTCACCCGAGCGCCGTCGACGCCATGGTCGCGCCATAGCCACGGCCACCTTCCTCCCCGCACCGCGCCTCCCTGTCCATACTCTCCGTCGGCGTCGTCTACGCCGCCTACGCCAAGCGCCTGGAGCCGGAGAGCAACGGAGCGCCCGCATCGCCGTCTTCTTCCTCCTTGGCCCGGCAGACTCCGTCGGCGATTCGCTCCGGCGAGCTCTCCCCCAAGCCCGCTTTGCTCACCTGCAGGTCACGGTGAGCCCCTGCCTTCTTCCCCCCGCCCTTCTCGTCGACGACCGTACCTCGTAGTCGCCATCCCCGCTGTGGCCGAGCCCTCCGCCACGGACGCTCGTCGCCGGCCACCTCTCGGTGACCAAATGGCCACGCGCAGTAGTCCATCGCCGTTGCACGCGCATGTAGAGGTCCCTTGGCCGTTTAGTTTGTCCGCAAACGAGCTGCCGTTGATGACCCGCATCGAGCCGAGTTCCGGCCGCCGCTATCGTCGACGCTGCGCCCTGCTCCGATCAACTCCAGCCCCCGCGACCACCGCCGTTGGATGCGCGAGATCGACCGCAGACGAACGAGTCCAGCCGCGTCCGATTTGAGCCACCGTAGCGCGATCCCGACAAGGTCCCGAACGCCACCACCGCCTCCACTCGTTGCCGGCGCCGTTTCCGGCAGCTCTAGCTCCGGCCGGCCTCACCACGCGACGCGGCGGGCTCTCCCCGTTCGAACGCGCCCGCCCGCGCCCGTGTAGGCCCCCTGTAGACGAATCCCGACGAGGCCGAGCGCCCTCCGCCGCGTTTTCGTGCTCGCCGGCGTTCAACCGCCGGCCTGCTGAGCTGGCACACGTGAGGCCGCCCCCTGGGTCACTGCCAGTGGGGCCCCTGGCCTCCTGTTGACCAGTTGACCTAGTCACCTGTGCTGACTGGGCAGGCCCCAGCCACTGACGTGCGGGCCCCACCACTTAAATAACTAATTGAAACGATTTTATAATTAAAAGTAATTAGTTTAGCTAATTAGTCACTGACATGTGGGATGCAGCTGCTAATTAACCACGTTTAATTAAAATAACCCACTGTTAGCCCTCTCTCTATGACATGTAGGACCCACTGGTCAGTTTGACCTGGTCAGCGAGTCTGTTGACTGCTGACGTCATCAGCACGTCATGCTGACGTCATTTTATCTTTTCTGTTAATTTAAATAAATCCAGAAAATGGTTTAATCTTTGAAAATTCATAGAAAATAAACCGTAACTCGGATGAAAATGTTTTCTATATGAAAGTTGCTCAGAAAAATCCAACGAATCCGAATACGTGGTCCATTCATCAGTCGGATGCCTCTAGCTATCTGAACATGGAACATTCCCCCTCCGGTCATCTGTCTGACACAGGTCCGAAACCGGGAAAACATTCCCGGTTGAATTCCCCCTTCACCTATATCGTGTAGCCTTACGTTAGGTCACACCCGGCACTGCATATTGCCATGTTATGCTTTGTGATGCTTTGTCTGCTTTATATTTACTGTTTCTTCCCCCTCTTCTCTCCGGTAGACCCCGAGACTGATGCCGCCCCTGTGATCGACTACGTCGACGACGACCCCTCCTTGCCAGAGCAACCAGGCAAGCCCCCCTTTTGATCATCCCGATATCGCCCATTCCATTCTCTCATGCTTGCATTAGATTTTGCTACTGTTATTGTTTGCTCCTATTCTGATGCATAGCCTGCTTTTGTAACCTGCTCATTGTATCTTACCTGCTTATCCTAAACTGCTTAGTATAGGTTGGTTAGTGATCCATCAGTGACCCCCACCTTGACCTTGTTGCCCCTGCTTCATCATCGAAGACCCGATCAACGGGATCGAAGAACAGGCCCCGGCATCGCACATCACTTTCTCCTTAGTTGCTCGACACTGCTGGGTTACTATCGAGTGCCGAGGGTGAGACCTCTACAACACTTCTGATGTTAACCCTGTAGTGTAGCTATTCGGTCGTGGTCATCGAGGGTGATTCCGCCTTAACCACTTTCGATACGACTCTGTCGTGCAACCCCTCAAGTGTGAACCTCGGGGGTGATTCCTCTTACGTTCACCTTGATGATTACATCGAGTGGAATCCACCGGGGGTGATTCCTCGGGTTTCCCGCTTGATGTTTGGACACACGGATACTTAGACTTTACAATTGTTACTTGGAAAGGCGGGTCGACCCTGAGGGGTACCCGCGAGTGATGTGGAGACGGGTTGACCTGGAAGGTCCCCGCGAGATAATTACGAGGCGTGGCCGGGCATTCCTAGCCCTTGCCGCAAGTCCTCGAGACGGGGCGACGGGGGTCACATCTTCCGTGAGTCTCTGCTTGTTACCGCGTGCTCCTAATCCACTACGATTTGGATATTTGATCCGAGGGGCCTCTGGCCTGATAGCACTAACCATCACGGGGGCATATGTTTAGTCCGGCGTGCTTGACCTCTCTATTAAGCCTAGGTGGGTTGCGGCGTATTGTTTGGCCGAGGCCGGGCATGACCCAGGAAAGTGTGTCCGGCCGGAGTTAATCAAGCGTGGTGGGTAAGTTGGTGCACCCCTGCAGGGAAGAAAACATCTATCGATAGCCTGTCCTACGGTAACGGACACTTGGAGTTGTATCCCGATCGATACAACTAGAACTGGATACTTGTGATGAGACTTGGATATGAGAATTGGATGATAATTGGAACTGGATAGTATGGCTCTGGGATTGCTTTCTCGCAGGGAGTCGAGAAAGGATCTCTGGCCGAGGTTGATAACACTTCTACTACTTTACTTTATGCTACTCTACTCCCTCCTGTTGCTGCAAGATGGTGGTTTCCAGAAGATGCTAGTCTTCGGTAGGACTATGCCTTCTCTCTATTCTGGCATTGCTGCAGCCCAGTCCACATATACAACCTTCCTTTGATAATGTTGCATATGTAGTGTAGATCCTTGCTTGCGAGTACTTTGGATGAGTACTCACGGTTGCTTTGCTTCCCCTTTGCCCCTTTCTTCTTCTTTCCGGTTGATGCAATCAGATGTCGGAGCCCAGGAGCCAGATGCCACCGCCGATGCCTGCTACTACGTGGAGGCCGCTGACGACCAGGAGTAGTTAGGAGGCTCCCAGGCAGGAGGCCTTGCCTCTTCGATCGTGTTGCTTTTTGTGCTAGCCTTCTTAAGGCATCCCTGTTCAACTTACGTCTGTACTCAGATATTGTTGCTTCCGCTGACTCTTGTGTAATCGAGCTCATGTATACGAGCCCTCGAGGCCCCTGGCTTGTAATATAAAGCTTGTATTATTTTAATTTGTGTCTAGAGTTGTGTTGTGATATCTTCCCGTGAGTCCTTGATATTGATCGTACACATTTGCGTGTATGATTAGTGTACGATTGAATCGAGGGCGTCACACAGCTCAAGGCCACCAATGGCGTCGTGCCCTCTGGCAGGCTCAACTCTGAGGGGCGGCACCGATGGTGGCGCGTGCCCGGCCGCACGCTGGAGGCCGTCCTCGAGTACATCGAGGGCGGCAACACGGCGAGGCTGGAGTATCCCGACCCCCCGTCCTTTTCTCGCCGCCGTGGGAGCTCGTGGACGCCGAGGCACATGGACCCCGGGGCGTCCTCCTCCTCGTCCGGTCGGTCGACCGGCTCTCCCTGCCTCCACCCCGTCAAGCCGGAGCCCCAGGACACGCCTGTCAGCCGGCGCACCCGTAGCTCCGGCGTCCGCATCGCCGACTCCACCCCTGCCTCTGGCCGCCTCGTCCTCGTCACGCCCAAGCCGGAGCCCGGCCTCCCCCCGGAGTACAAGGAGATAGCCCGGCGCGGCTTCTCCGACGAGGACGCCCTACGGTGGGCGCGCGACGACTACCTCCGCGACGAGATGGTCCGGCAGCGCCGGGCCCTGGAGGAGATAGCCGCCCGCCAACGTGGGCGCGAGGACGAGCACGGCGTCGTGATCCTCGACAGCGACGACGACGAGGACGCCCCCGGACCGTCTAACCCGCCGCGCCAACCGGGGGAGGTTGCAGCAGGGACGGCGGCTGCGGTGGAGGCGACGACGACGACGACGACAGCGGCGACTACACGCGGTTCTACAGCCTCCTCGACATGTAGAACTGCAAAGGAGGCGGGCGGCGAGGAGCGGCGAGGGAGACGGCGAGGAGCAGACTAGTAGTTTTTTTTTCTTTTTGTAAAATATTTTAAATATGAACGAACTCACTGGAGTTTGGTTTAATTTGCGCCGTGTTTGTGACAAAATTTAAGTTTTTAAAAAAAAGTGGGCGCCGCAACTGGAGGGCATCACGCCCCCAGCACACGGTTTAGCGCCGATGCGCCCCCAGGGGCGATTTTTAGCTCCTCCTGGGGGGCAACGGCGGGAGATGCTCTAACACCCACACGTCGCTGGGTGCTTAGGTGACTCTTCACCCAGATGTCAACTGCTTCAAAATTCGTGCAAATGGATAAAACAGCATCGAGTGCGTGTGGGCGTGTTGATAAGTGCCACATGCGTGAGCGTTATCACTTGGGTATATTTTAGCTCATGAACATTTTGAATTTTTACCAACATTTTCTAAGATCCATGTACTATATTTTTAATGTAGTGAATGTTTTTTCATGAAACGTGAAAAAATTGCAACATCAATTCCCCTGTTCTTCTTAGTACAAATTTGTTAATAAATTACGTAGAAAACAAACCTTCAAAGAAAAAAACTTGGTAGTACGCACTCAGGAGTCCAGGCTCAGCCTGTTGCACTTGCACGCTCCGAGCGCCCCTGTGTGCTTATACGGCCGGGTCATCCGCCCGCCCCACGCCAACGGCCGCCGGTGACACTGTGCCGCTCCACTGAGCTCTCCGCGCTAGCTGGTTACAGGATCGGGAACGACAGCAGTCTTCGGAGTAGACGCCATGAAGGCGTCGTGCATTGGCTGGACTCGACCGCGCCCAGGAGATCAGCGTTGATACGCATCTGAAGATAGCTATCCCAATCTTCCTTGGTTAGGATTCTTATTTGGCATGTTATCTGTTCGGTTTAAATGGCAGAAAACTATGCCGACCCCAAGATCTATTAGAGATCTTATTTGGCATGTATATATATCTGCCTTGTATAGACGCAGGGAATCTCTCATTGTCGCCGTTCTTCCATCGGAGAGCAAATCTAAGAGACGGCAAGAATGTCAGAGCTTCGCGATCTTCCCGCAGTCCTTGCAGCGGGGTCTGACGAAAGGTCATATGTGATCGAGGTAGACGGCTATTCAAGAATCAAGGGGATGATCGGGCATGGCGACAAAGTGAAATCTGCCCCTTTCAGTGTTGGAGGCTACGTCTACGACTGGGTTTTGTGGTTCTACCCAAACGGCAGCGACATCACACATTATGAAGCCGGTTACGTATCTGTTTTTCTGGCTCTTGATTCTGGTTTTGCCACGGACGTGAGGGCGAAATTTAGAATTACTTTGCTTGACAAGAATGGGGAACCAGACATTACAAGAAGCAAGACCAATCCCGAACGCATCTTCTCTAGCAAAGGTTCATGCAAGGGTTTCAGTGATTTTGTCGGCAGAGCTTATCTTGAGAATCCAAGGACTCTAAGCAACGATAGTGTCAGCATCATGTGCCATGTTACTGTCGTGAAGAATATCCACAAAGGTGATCGGCTTATCGTGGTTCCTTCAAGAAACTTGCATCAACATCTTGGAGACCTACTAAAGAGCATGGATGGAGCCGACGTGACCTTTCATGTCGGCGGGGAGAGTTTCTCGGCTCATAGGGTCGTGCTCGCCGCTCGGTCATCCGTATTCAGAGCGGAGCTCTTTGGCGGCATGAAGGAGAAAGCCGGTGGTCCGATTGAAATTAGTGACATGGAAAGTGATGTGTTCAAGGCCTTGCTCCACTTTATATACACAGACGAGTATGAGCCTGTTCCTGAGATGACCGATGGATGTGAAGCACGGAGAAAAGCGGTGATGGCTGGCCATCTACTTGTTGCAGCAGAAAGATACAATATCGAGAGGCTGAAGCTGATATGCGAAGAGAGGATGTGCAACCTCATCAACCCTGACATCGTGGCGACTAGTTTGGCTCTAGCTGAGCAGCACGGCTTCCATACATTCAAGGATGCCTGCTTTGAGTTCCTCGCTTCGCCTTCCAATCCAGAGGCGATGATGGCAAGTGATGGTTACGAGCATCTGAAGAATAGCTGCCCATCAGTTCTCAAGGAGCTGGCTGCTAGCTTCCTGCCTGCCGAACTGAAAGCGGCCAAAGATATTATCATGACAATTTAGTGTTGTGGCTAATCATCGTTGCATCTAATCTAATTTAGTATCTATGGTCTTACCTATTTCTCTATATTGATTGCATGTATACTTCTTGCACTCGTCGCTGCACCTATTTCTCAAGGAACATGCATACTTCTTGCACCTGCAGCCTGAATTTCAATTTGCCGTGATCACTCTTCGCTGACTTTACAGCTTCCAAACTCATGTAATCGTCGGTAACGAAACTCATGTAATCTCATGTCCGTTTCGTCTTCTGCAGTATCCTGCTATATATACACCCAACTGTACTTTCCAGACATTAGCAGTTCTCCCTTATTAATAGTAAAGCACTGATAATACTGTCATTTACGGCCTGAGACTAGTGACTGGCATCGCAATGATAAATGAAACATTTTTCTTGTGAGCTTGAATTTGAGCCAGATAATTATTTAATGTTTGTTAAAAGGAATTAAGCTATGAGTTCCGCTTCGGTAAACCCCCCCTACAAACCGTATAAAGGGTAATATGGACTTTTCACACTTTGGTATGTATAATGAGTTGTCCGTAGGTATGTATATACGTATATATGCCAGTACGTTTACTTAAAGTTTCACATTTAATGGACTTTTCACACTTTGGTATGTATAATGAGTTGTCCGTAGGTATGTATATACGTATAGGCCAGTACGTTTACTTAAAGTTTCACATTTTTTTAAACGTAAAAATAATGCACACATCAAGGTTCAAACTAGAGACCTCCCGTTAGACCATACAACAAGGTAACCAACAGACCACGTTAGTAGTTGTGACAATTATAGGTATGCCAGCTATCTTAGTTCTAATACGCAGTGGGTTTCCATTTTTTTTGGCCGAGTTTTCATCTGCTTTTTTTTTTCTAATTTTTCCATTTTCTTTTCTTTTTAAAAGTCGTGAACTTTTATTAAATTTATGAATTTTTTTCCAAATCTGTGAACTTTATTTGAATCCTTATTTAAAAAAAAAATCAGTGAACCCTTCTTCAAAACATGTGATTTTTTTTCAAAATTGATGAACTTTTTTTTCACATACGATGAGTTTTTTAAAATCCAGCTGAGGTTCCCAAAACGGGATTTTTTTTTCTGCATCTTTCTTTGGTAAAATTTTTTTTTGAAAATCTGTAAAAAAAAATTCAAATCCATGAACATTTTTCTAAAAATTGATGTGATTTTTAAAATCTGCAAATGCTTAGGCCGGCCTAATAGGCGCATGACAGGAGCGATGTTGTCGCCTAGTTGGGCCAAAGCCTAAGCATTCTTTTCTTTTATATTTTTTGCTTCTCTTTTCATGTTAATTCATTTTTTTTATTTTTCAACTTTATTACTGTTTTAAAACTTGTTTTTTTAGATAGTAATTTTAAATATATTTTTACGTCAAACCTGGCATATATGCCTATCATGGGTATGCCCACCTGGTAGCAAAAGTTAAGACCATTTCATGAATGGGAAAAAAACAAAATTTTCAACGGAGGGTGTTCGGCTGGCCACAAGGTTCCGCTTGAGAGCACCCTGTATCCCGACATCCTTGAAATGGCCCAAATTTTCCATGGCCTTGTATGATCAATTTAAGGCACAATGCCAAGTTATTTTGGTTTTGGACAAATTTTGGCATTTTCTGAAATTTTCTCGGTCAAAAAAGAGCGATAAATGGCAGGACGTGTCACAAACTTGCATACGGTATCGGAAGTCGTTCAAACCTGACATGGATGCCAGCCATTGGCATGCCCACATGCTTACAAAAGTTGGGGTCATTTGAAGAAGTTGGTAACATTTCAAGAATGTCCAAAACTAGACCATGCTCAATGTAGGGTGTTTACGTTGGCCAGAGCACATAGTTTCTCCACATCATTCAAATGGCCCCAAAAAAATCCACCATCTTCTATGACTAATTCAAGGCACAATGCCATGTTGTTTTGGTTTTCGACTAATTTTGCATTTTCTGGAGTTTTCTCACACAAAAAAGGTAGATAAATGGCTGGACGTGTCACAACTTGCATACGGTGTCAGAAATCATTCAAACCTAGCATGGACGACTACCATGTGCATGCACACCTTCTTGAAAAAGTTGGTGTCATTTCAAGAATGTCCAAAACTAGACCATGTTCAATGAAGGCTGTTCGGGTTGCCGACAAGGCTCCGTTTGTGAGCACGTTGTATCTCGACATCCTTTGAATGGGCCCAAAAAAATTTCTACCATCTGCTATGACCAATTCAAGGCACAATGCCAAGTTGTTTCGGTTTTCGACTTTTTTTTTTGCATCGTTTGGAGTTTTCTAAGTCAAAAAGGCAGATAAATGACCGGACGTGTCGCAAGTTGCATATGGTGTCAGAAATCATATACACCAGGCATGGATGTCTACCACGGGCATGCCCACCTGCTTGGAAAAGTTGAGGTCATTTTGAGAATGTCCAAAATTAGATCATGTTCAACAGAGGGTGTTTCGTAAAGCTAGAAGAGTCTGTTTTAAAGCACGTTATCTTTCCACATCTGTCAAATGGCCCCAGTGTTTTTTCACCAACTTATGTGACCAATTCAAGGCATTATGCCAAGTTGTTTGGATTCTTGACAAATTTTGTATTTTTTGGAGTTTTCTCGGTGAAAAGGGTCTGATATCTTGCCGGACGTATGGCAACGTGCAAACAGTGTCGGAAGTCGTTTAAATCTGGCTCGGATGCCTTATATGTTCGTGTCAGGCTGCTGCCAGAAGTTGGGGTCATTTATTTATAGTCCAAAAAATCACTAGTGGAGAGGAGTGTGACTAGGCCAGACGGATGGATCTCTAAGCATGTAGTTTTCCTAATTTGAATGCTTTAGTTATTTGTAGTTTTCGTCATTATCAATTAACATGAATATTTTCTCATATCTTAACCACTTCTTGAAATTTTGTCAATAATTTTGAAGTTTTAAATTGCGTATGAAAATTTTATAAAATTGAACATTTTTTCAAAATTGTTAACAAATTCCCAATAATTTATTTTGAAGACAAATTGCATACTACGTACTTTTTTAAAAATTTATCAACTTTTTAAAAAAGCAATCATTTTTTAAATTTGCGAACAAAATATAAAAAATGTGAACATACATACATGATACAATTGCTGTTTGGAGACACATACACATACACTAGACTACATGCATGAATCTATCACGAAGAAAACAGCAGAAATGACATGCGCGCACACACGTGTACAAGTATAGCTTGCACAAATCGATTTGAGATTTGCACATGCATTCACGTGGTACTTACTACGTTCCTCCACACAAAAAAAATATACACACACAGAACCCTTAAAGTAGTACAAAGATTCTAAAAAAACCTTGAGTAGTACAAAGTACTACAGGGAGCTAATAATAGTAAAGTGAATTACGTTTGCAACAGCGGTGGCGTAGTCGATTGGCTAGCTCCCATGAACAGGACGATGAGGTAATGAGTTCGACCCCTTGTGCTAGTTTTCTTAACTTTTCCAGCATTTTTACCGCGCACGCTCAAATGGCAAGTGGCCTCTCGCCTGGTGGGCCGGCCCAGTTGTGCACCGTATCCGTGCTCGGCAATTACTCCAAAAAAAAAACTCAAAGCTGATGTACTTTCAATATGACTATCATGTCCTTTGTTATGAAGAGGTATGTATAATCTCAACCGTTAATGTGTTTAAGGGGGGTCTACCGAAGCAGAAGTATTAAGCTATTTGAATGTTCACTAGTTAATTAATGTTGAGTGCTAGCTTGTGAAATGGACTTTTTTTATTTCCTTCTGTGTATATCTATGCCACTATATATCCTTCTTATTCCATAAAAGTTCAAAACTCTTGCTTTTTGTTTTATAATTGACACGAACTCAACCTCTCCGGTTTCGTTACTCGAAACGTGTTGCAAAAGTATTTTAGAAACTTTTGTTTTCTCAATCACCTCTAGGGGAAGCTACTAAGGTCGACACGTCCCCCTTGGGACTGACGACAGCAGCAGATGAGATTTTTTTCTTTCTCCGAGCCTGATTGATATGCATTGCTAATTTATGGCCTGCTTTTCGAATATGGACGATGCTGACACTTCCTTAGCACGAAATTGATGCATGCGGAAGAAAGCGAGCTGGAAAGTACAAAGAATAAGCCTGGATGCATCGAAAGTGTTATTTTCGACCAACGACCTCCACTTGAGCTTCAGTTGAGGCACCCTTGGCTTGTACTCCACTATCGACGCTTTGCATCACAATTCGATCACCATTCAACTATACTTAGGAGGTTGAATTGTCTAATTTACAAGCAATGTTTTTCCTCTCTTTATCTGGTACGAACGACAAGTACCTATCAGGTTAATATCTTTTGCTTGGCATACACATAGGTATCATGCAAGTCTTTTTTCTTTCTTTCTTTTGAAAAGGGATACGCCGACCTCTACATCATACGATGCACATAATCATTTTATAAAAATAAAAGGCATAGTCATCGAGTACCAAAAGATTTACAGCAACATACGACCAAAAGGTCAAAACAAGATTATATAACTCATCCGCATAATCCGCTACTGACATGCCGGCCAAAACCATTGAACAAAATTAGTGCAACCATTTTCAGACTGCTGCACCCAAAGGCCATATCCCCCCGTGCGTCCACACGCTGTAGTGGTGATCATATACATCAACTATCAAGATAGTACAAAGAACACCCAAAGTAAGAATTACATCCAGGTCCGCAGACCACGACTACAAGCACTGGAGCGAGCCGAAGGTGCGCCACTGTTATCGCCCTTCCTCATCGGAGCCGGGCAAACATTGTTGTAGTAGACAGTTAGGAAGTCGTCATGCTAAGACCCCATAGGACCAGCGCACCAGAACATCAACCACCGCCGAGGAAGAGAAGCCTAGATCGGAAGCATCCAACCTGCACACACAGACGAACGAAGATTGGATCCAAGAGGACCAAACGAAGACAAACGCTGACCGGATCCCATGAGATCCGCCGGAGACAGACCTCCACACGCCCTCCGACGATGCCAGAAACATCGCTGGAACGAGGGCTAGGTGGGGAGGACCTTATTCCATCTTCAAGAAGCTGTCTCCGCCTCGTCTTCCTGAGCAAGGCACAAACCCTAAAGAAACTCCAAAAAAACACCGAAAAACGGAGCCCTCCCGTCGGCAAGGGCCGACATCCACCACGCCTCCATGATCCAAGGAAAATAGGAGATGAGGCGGACTAGCGCTGTCGCGGGCGAGAGGCAGGGAAACCCTAACTGAGAGGTCAAAACAAGATTACGTAGCTCATCCGCTACTGACACGCCAACCAAAATCATTGAACATAACTAGTGCAGCAATTTCCAGATATTGCACCCAAAGGCCATATGCCCCTGCGCGTCCACACGCTGTACTGGTGACCATGTACAGATTGACGTCGTAGCTCTGAAGAAAACCTGCAAAAAGTATGATCTGTTAAAACCGCACTCATTGCGGCAATTCTAAATTGCCCAAAAATGGGACAAACTCCCACATGAATTTCACCCTTCAGGTTATGATGAAAACCATCCAATCAATTACCAAACAAATTTGGTATACATTTTGGTGCCTTTTTTTAAACAAAAACCCGGGGAGGAGGTTGGGACCATAGGTGAGAGCCAGTAGTAGAAAACAGGGCTTTCGTTCGGGCCTGGCCAGCCCATTAGTCCCGGTTCGGCACGAACCGGGACCCATGGGGTGCATTAGTCCCGGTTCGTGAGCCCAGGGGGCCAGCCGGGCCACGTGGGCCACTGGTCTCGGTTCGTCTGGACCTTTTGGTCCTGGTTCAAGGCACGAACCGGGACCAATGCGCCTCGCCCCTGGCCCATGACCATTAGTCCCGGTTTGTGCCACAAACCGGGACTAAAGGGTTGGTCCAGTTTAGTCCCACCTCGCCAACCGAAGGGCGCTCACACCAGTTTATAAGCCCGTCCCTCTCTGCCTTGTTGAGCTCCTCTCAAAATAAAAATAGATGCCCTTATACAGGGAATTTGACCTAAATTCATAGTGAGTTTCTCTGAAATTCATAGAAATTTATTATGAATTTAGGTTGAATTTTCTCTATAGGCGCATCTATGCTCATTTTTTATGTTGGGGTTGGCGATCTTTACAGACTTTTTGTGTGTTGAATATGCACCATTCAAAATCAGTCTCTGCTTTGAATGGTTCATTTTGAACACACAAAAAGTCAGGAATTCAAATAAGTTCAAGAAAATGAAATCCCTTTGTAACAGACGAGTTTCCGTATGAAATCCTGATACTTTGAAAGAGATTGTCCATTTTGTTCACGAAGTGCATCCACCTTTTGCCGGGACCCTCTCAACTTTCTTGCACATGCTATGTGGATGAAATGATGATACCATGCCAACTTTCAACCTTTTCAGACTTCATTTGAAATGCTTTTCAATTTTAGGGTCTTATAGCTCAAAATAATTAGTAAATGCATGAAAAATAACAAATGAAGTCAGAAAGGATTGAAAAATAATGATGTGGCTTTGAATGGTGCATTTTAAACACACAAAAAGTCAGTAGTTCAGATAAGTTTTAAAAAATGAAATCCCTTTGTAACAGACGAGTTTCCGTATGAAATCCTGATACTTTGAAAGAGATTGTCCGTTTTGTACATGAAGTGCATCCAGTTTTTGCCGTAACCCTCTCAACTTTCTTGCACATGCTATGTGGATGAAATGATGATACCATGCCAACTTTCAACCTTTTCAGAGTTCATTTGAAATGCTTTTCAATTTTATGGTCTTATAGCTCAAAATAATTAGTAAATGCATGAAAAATAACAAATGAAGTCAGAAAGGATTGAAAGATGATGATGTGGAGTCATCGGAGCGTTCGGCAGAGCAACTTGTTCCTTTGATTGATTTCCACCTAGGCCGAAAAGCCATTAAGATATGTTTGGCCCACTTAGCATATTTAGATGGGCTATTGGTTGGGCTTTGACCCGATTCCATGGGAGCTCGTCACTAGTAGAAAAAGGGTCAAATGTGAAGCACATTAGTGCCGGTTTGATTTTTAGCCGGCACTAATGTGTCCATTAGTGTCGGTTCCAACGGCTAGGCGGGAGGAGCTCTTTAGTACCGGTTTGTGGCGAACCTTTAGCACCGGTTCGTGCCACGAACTGGTACTAATGAGGCTGTGGCCCCACGAGCACCTTTAGTACCGGTTTGTGGCACGAACCGGTACTAGAGTTTCTTACTAAGCTGTTTTTTAGTCCCACCTCGCGAAGAGAGAGGCACTAGGAGCTGTTTATAAGCCCTGAGTGCAGAGACGATGAAGAAGAGGCGCAATGCTCACCTTCACCTTGCTTAGCTTCAAGCCTTGAGGAATAAGGTAGACTGCATGGAGCTATGTGCAGTGCAGTCTACACTATTCCGAAAGGCTTGAAGCTAATTAACGAGCATTGTGCCTCTTTTTTATTTTTAATAACTTATTACAACTCCGGACTTCTTGTGTTACGGCAAAAACTGGATGCACTTCGTGTACAAACTGGACAATCTCTTTCGAATTATCAGGGCCTGTTTCGGACGAAAACTCATCTTTTACACCGGCACTTCATTTTTTAAACTTATTACGACTAGAAACCCATCCATGGGCCAGGATTCAGGCCCGCAGAAGGCCCAGCAGGCCCACAGGCATAACAGTGCAAGATTAGGCCCAGAGGCCTACAATTCAGAGGAGTTCAATGGAGATGGCGGGGCAGGGCTTATAAACAGGCCATGCCGCTCCTCGGCTAGCGAGGTGGGACTAAACATCCCACCGCACCGCGGCTTTGGTAGGCGCAGGACATTGGTCCCGGTTGGTGCCACGAACCGGTACCAATGCCTCCTTTGGTCCCGGTTGGTGGGACCAACCGGAACCAATGCCCACCCTTTAGTCCCGGTTGGTGCCACCAACCGGGACCACCAAAGCCCTCTGCTTCCCGCCCTTCGGGCTGCTGAAAAGAGGCCTTTGGTCCCGGTTGGTGGTACCAACCGGGACCAAAGAGGGGCATTTGTCCCGGTCCGTGACAAGAACCGAGACTAAAGCTTCATGTATACAAGGCAAACTTGTGAAAATTTTGGTTTGCATCTTGCAGTTCGCCCCCGACGACGCGCGCAGAGAGGACGCCGCCAGGCTGCCGGACGCCGTCGCCGTCGCCCCCGCCCCGGAGCCCACGCCGACGCCGTCGCCGTCCGCTGCCCCCGCCGTCGCCGTTGCCCCCGCCCCGGAGCCCACGTCGACGCCGTCCGCCGCCCACGCCGTCGTCGTCCGCCGCCAACGCCGTCGCCCTTGCCCTGCTCCGCGCGCCCGCCCGGATCCTCTGCACACCGACGCCGTCCGCCGCCTCCACCATCGCTTTCGTCGACGCCATCGCCCTAGCCGGCCGGCCCCGCTGTGAGCCCCCGAATCCTTTTTTTTTGATTTTTTTGTATATGTATTTTTCCATGTATATATACTAGTAAGTGTTTAATAAAATTAGTTAGATTAGGCGAATTAGATGTTTTTCCATGTAGTTTAGATTAGTTGAATTAGATGTTTTTTTGTCAATTTATGTATATATATGTGCATATTTAGAAAAAAAATTGTGTTGAACTAGTTAAATATAATAGAACTAGTTAAACAAGTTTATTTTTAGTAAGTGCTTAGTATGTTGAACTAGTTGATTTAATAAAACTACTTTATTTTACTATAGAAGTAGTTTATTTTAGTAAGTACTACTTTATTTTATGTATAGTAAGTGCTTAATTAGTAGTTGAACTAAGTTGATTTAATAAAACTACTTTATTTAGAAGTAGTTTATTTTTAGTAAGAACTACTTTATTTTATTTATTTATAGTAAGTGCTTAGTAGTTGAACTACTTTATTTTAGCAAGAAAATTAATAGAACTAGTTTATTTTTTTAGTTCAAGAAATTAATCCCGCATCGACGTCGACGATGCCTATCCCGCATCCTCGTCGTCGACTCGGCGGAGGAGGCCGGCTTGATTAGAGGGGCTATGTCCGGGACTGGGCTCCGCCGGGCTGGTTTTGGGAGGTGCTACCTTCCGGTGGGCGTAGGTTGGTGAGGAGCCAGCCCGTCGTTAACCCGATCCTTGTTTGGTGGCGGTCGCGAGGGCCAGTGACGGTGCCGAGGCTTCCGGACACCGCGGAGGTGGTACGTCACCGTGTCAGGGAGGAGGACCAGCACGTCCGTCGGTACATGGTTGCGTTGGAGGGCAGGTTCGACAATACCTGGCAGGTTCTTCAGGGATCTCACTGGAGCTATGATCCTGTGATGGTTCCGTCCCTTTGGGTGTCCACCGCCCGCGCCGATACCCGTCGGGCGCTACTGTTCTAGCTGTACTAGCGATGCTATATGCATGTATGATAGTATTCAAGGTGTATTAGTGATAATATTCGACGATGTACGGACGCATGGAGATGATGTAGTTTTTCTTATAATTGAATGCATCCTAATTTGAATACTACTTTATTTTGTGATTTGATTTTGCTTATTGAATGCTCAAAGTGGAAAACTACTCCTACTTTGAATGCTAAAATTGGAGAGCACTATGCAAGGCGTATGCATATGATTAGTTGATAGCTTATAGGGTTTTTGTTTTCGCAGAAATCTAGGAGGCCCCGGCCCCTCCATCATCCCCACCGTCGTCCCCGTCACCGCCCCCTCCGACATCGAGGTGGGACTAGCCAAATCCTCTTTTAGAAAGATAATTAAACGATATTTTGGGTTGACTGTAAGTCTGTCGAGTCTCCATCATTTATGAGAGGACGAAGAATCCCGACTGTTGTCGTGGGGGTAGCTTCTCCTTCGTTCCCGTGTGCTAGACAATTTGGTGTAATGCACTCGAGAACGAAAGGAGGAGCTACCATACCATCACCGACGGTCGCAAATGTTAGAGAGGAATCAGTGAGGGAGAGTTCCACCATATATATATGAGAGGACGAAGAATCCCGACTGTTGTCGTGGGGGTCGCTTCTCCTTTGTTCCCGTGTGCTAGACATTTTGGTGTAATGCACTCGGGGACAAATGGAGGAGCAACCATCACCAATGATCGAATGTATACACCACGTGAGCTGAGAGTTTTCAAGAAAAGACTCGACAAACCAATAGTCAACCCGTGATGAATAATAATGATCTAACTTAGGTTTTTTAGTACATATATTTAATTATAGACGTTTAATATTTGAATTATGAACATAGGAAATGTCGTACTCGGACGACGAAAGTCTCCCGGGGGAGTGCGACTGGTGCCACGACGATCGAGGTCAGTGCGACAGGCCTCACCTGGACGAAGATCGGCGCTTCAGTATTAAGCTGGAGGAGACCTTCGATGTTGAAATGGTACGCAACGACTACAAGTGTTATTTTTTCGTAATTAAGCACGACTTCAACTATTTCAACGTGTACTTTTCATCTTTTACAATTCGGCTAGCTTATCCCATGCCATGCAAGACGCTACGTCTTGGAGAGGATGGGTTTTGAATACCATGAAAGTATGGAAACAAAGAAAATTCACCTAAGGACCCATCATGATATAGATTTTGAAGTAAATCTGTATAATTCTGAGAGCGTAACCCATTTTGGTTGCAAGAATTGGGAAGCATTTTGCAAGATGTATGGTTTTGATGAGGGTATGCTTGTCACGATGGATCTTGGTGATCCTGACAACGAGCAAGACAATATGGACATTTGGGTCCTTGTTGATACGCCTCCAATTCTACCGCTATGTGAGTTTCTCAAACATAGTTATTAGATAATTTATATTGTTCATTTCAAAATAGTTGACAGCTTATTTTCATTGACAGCTTATTTTGATTGTTCAAACAATGTGCAGAACATGGTAGACAGAACCTACTACACCGATGGCTCTGAGTTAACTTATAAGGAGAAAACTCATCTGGTCGGATTTTGTACTGATCTTGAGAATTACAATATTTATTGTAAAACTCCTCCACATTATGGTCAATACGTGCCACTAGTGCACGTGTTGAACTATGGTAACTACTATGGAGATACCCTGGTAAGATTTCTTACTATTATTACGACATCCGTGCATCTTTTGCATACTTCTAAAACTAGTACATCATTGCTAACTATGAAGTTATTACTATGTTTTTCAACAGATAATCCCAGAGGATTGTGTGCCTCATTTGATGTATCAGAATGGTAGGCTTGATGTTTTGAACATACAACTAGGTCATCCTACGAATCTCAACTGTCCATACCGGATTTCTAAAAGAAGTGGAGACATGCAAATCAAAGAATGGAAAAAATGTATGGACAGTCGCAAGGAGGTTCTTGGAAGCAAAAGGAAGCGAAGCGCAAGAATTGGAGACAGGATGATCTCCATTCTCCATAATGGAGAGTCAGGGTCTATATTGTTTTATGCTATTTTACCTTAAAGAGGGTATTTCGGTCCTACGTAATACTGATGATCATGTGCTAGGAACAATTAAGTAGGGTTGGTTCGATGACTATGAGGATGATGATCGTATGACTGGTTATTAATAACGAGT
Organism: Aegilops tauschii subsp. strangulata; assembly: GCF_002575655.3. NCBI lineage: Eukaryota > Viridiplantae > Streptophyta > Magnoliopsida > Poales > Poaceae > Aegilops > Aegilops tauschii. The sequence continues at coordinate 60,854,193 of NC_053035.3, forward strand.
AGAAGTTGTATGATGATGATTAGTAGGACTTGTTATTATATATGATGATGCATGAAGAGTTATTATATATCAGCGGGTGAAATGAACATGGCTTGGATTGAAGTGAAGGCAACATGCATGTGGTGCATGTCGAAAGTAGTACAATCCAAACTTGATCAAGTTAGGATTAGTATTACTTTCGACATGCACCACATGTTGCCTTCACTTCAATCTAAGCCATGTTTAGGCATAGCAGTACGAGCGTTGGTAAACCAAGCACGGAGATATAAGAGAGGACACTTCTCTCTAATAGCTACCTAATAACAACCTAAATTAACCCCCAAAACCCCTAAATCAGCCCCTTTAAAAAAACAAAAACCTCAGCTCCAGCCAGATGCTGGCGCGTGGATGCCTATTGGTCCCGGTTGGTGTCACCAACGGGGACCAAAGGCCCCCCGGCCTGGGCTGGGCGCAGCGGCCACGTGGAGGCCCATCTGTCCCGGTTCGTGTAAGAACCGGGACTAAAGGGTTAGGGCATTAGTAACGACCCTTTAGTCCCGGTTCAAAAACCGGGACAAAAGGCCCTCACGAACCGGGACAATAGGCCCTTTTTCTACTAGTTTTAGAGGAGAGAAAAAGGATAGAGGCGATGGGAGGTGTGTGTGGGTGGGTGGGGGTACGACAAAACCTTACGTCCTTTTTAACTAGGAGAGATCATGTGTTCCTCGTGCTTATCCGCCCCTGACCTGCTAAGAGCATCTCCAACAGATCCCCAGTCTTCAATAAAATTCTGGTTTGCGAAATTGTGCCTAAAAATGTGAAGGACATATGCCCTAGAGGCAATAATAAAGTTGTTATTTCTATTTCCTTATATCATGTAAATGTTTATTATTCATGCTAGAATTGTATTAAACGTTAACTTAGTACATGTGTGAATACATAGACAAAAACAGAGTGTCCCTAGTATGCCTCTACTTGACTAGCTCGTTAATCAAAGACGGTTAAGTTTCCTGACCATAGACATGTGTTGTCATTTGATGAACGGGATCACATCATTAGAGAATGATGTGATGGACAAGACCCATCCGTTAGCTTAGCATTATGATCGTTTAGTTTTATTGCTATTGCTTTCTTCATGACTTATACATATTCCTCTGACTACGAGATTATGCAACTCCCGAATACCGGAGGAACACCTTGTGTGCTATCAAACGTCACAACGTAACTGGATGATTATAAAGATGCTCTACAGGTGTCTTCGAAGGTGTTTATTGAGTTGGCATAGGTCAAGATTAGGATTTGTCACTCCGTGTATTGAAGAGGTATCTCTGGGCCCTCTCGGTAACGCACATCACTATAAGCCTTGCAAGCAATGTGACTAGTGAGTTAGTTGCGGGATGATGCATTACAGAACGAGTAAAGAGACTTGCCGGTAACGAGATTGAACTAGGTATGATGATACCGATGATCGAATCTCGGGCAAGTAACATAATGATGACAAAGGGAATAATGTATGTTGTTATGCGGTTTGACCGATAAAGATCTTAACGTATGTTGTACTTGCATAGGGAATCACAAACCTTAACAGCAATATTCTTACTAAAGCATAATTACTCATCAACATAACTCACATATCACATCATTATATCTCAAAACTATTACTAAGAATCAAGTTTATTTTGTCCAATGATCTTCATGAAAGTTTTTATTATATCCTTCTTGGATATCTATCACTTTGGGACTAATTTTCATGTGTTGCTTTTCATAAGCTCAAACAAATATAAGTGAAGATCATGAGCATAATTTTTCTTTCTTTCTCTCAAATTAATTTAAGTGAAGCGAGAGAGAATTTCTTGAAAATTTTACTAACTTTCAAATAAATCTAAGTGAAGCAAGAGAGCATTTCTTCAAAAATACTAAGCACACCGTGCTCAAAAAGATATAAGTGAAGCACTAGAGCAAGTCCATTGCTCATAAAAATTTAAGTGAAGCATAGAGAGCAATTCTAACAAGTCATGACATAATTTCGGCTCTCTCAAATAGGTGTGTCCAGCAAGGAATCAAGACTTAAAACACAAAATAAAACAAGCAAAGACTCATATCATACAAGACGCTCCAAGCAAAACACATATTATGTGACGAATAAAAATATAGCTTCGAGTAAAATACCGATGGTCGTTAGAAGAAAGAGGGGATGCCACTTGGGGGCATCCCCAAGCTTAGTTGGTTGCTCATTTTTGGCTAATAGCTTGGGATGCTGGGGCATCCCCAAGCTTAGGCTCTTCTATCCTTTATTCCTTCATCCATCGTATGATAACCCAAAACTTGAAAACTTCAATCACACAAAACTCAACAAAACCTTCGTGAGATCCGTTAGTGTAAGAAAGCAAATCACTACTATAAGTACTGTACCAAACAAATTCATATTTTATTTTTGCATTATATCTACTGTATTCCAACTTTTCTATGGCAAAAAATCATCAACGAAAACCATAGAGCCATCAAAATAAGCACACAACGCAAAAAAAACAGAATCTGTCAAAACAGAACAGTTTGTAGCAATCTGACTATTTCGAAAACTTTTGGAACTCCAAAAATTCTGAAAAATTAGGACGACCCGAGAAATTTGTATATTGATCTACTGCAATTGGAATTGGTATTTTATCACACTCTGGTAAAAAATAAGAATTGTTTTCGTGAGTGCAAAAGTTTCTGTTTTTCAGCAAGATCAAACAACTATCACCCAAGAAGATCCTAAAGGCTTTACTTGGCACAAACACTAATTAAAACACAAAAAACACAATCATAACAGTAGCATAATTGTGTAAACATTCAAGAATAGAATGCAAAAAGCAAAAATAAATTTTATTCATTGGGTTGCCTCCCAACAAGCGCTATAGTTTTACGCCCTTAGCTAGGCATAAAGCAAGGATCTAAGTTTTGTCATCTTTGTCCAATTATTCAATCAAACACTTAGAATCCTTCAAAGACTTAGCATAAAGTTCTTCAATAACAACACTCCTAGGAATAAATTCAAGGATTTCACTCTTGGAAAAAGGATTTCTCATCACTTCACCAAAATTCGGGTGAATACCAATCATCTTAAGATCTTCTTTGTTACTATTACTAGAGGTTACACCCTTGTTCTTGGTAACTTTGCCAATTTTTACGGGAGTTTTTTCGATAGTTTTACCGGAGTTGAAAGTTATGCTTAGACTATTAAAAATTTCTTCTAATTTATCGATCCGAGACGGGCTTTCTTCTATTCTTTCATGGATTATGGTACCCTTTTGTTTTAACAACTTCAAAATATCTCCCGCTTTCAACCCAATGTTGGTGGAAAAATTAGGCATCTTTTTATCTATAATTTCCATATGATCTTCAGTGAGCATTTTCTTTTCAATAGCATCTAGTCTTTCCATAACATGCTCAAGAGTCAGAATTGTTTCATTGATCATGAGAGGAGGTGAGCCCACTAAATTTCCCATAGCATTAAAAGCATCAAGAGAAGGACACATCAAGAAATTTCCACCGGTAATCGTATCAAGGACGAATCTGTACCAAGTGGTGATGCCAACATAAAAACAACAAAGAAGAACATCGGGGATTGCTTATGGATAGATCTATTATGAGCATTGCAAATCCTATACCAAGCATCTTTTAAATTTTCTCCTCCCTTTGTTTAAAGTTGAGAACCTCGTTCTCGGGAGTGCAAGCAATAGAGGAAGAGCTATCCATAATGATAATAACGTCAAACAAGGTTGCACACAAAAACAGATCCGGCGAGAAAACGGCGAAAGAAAAAGAGAGGCGAATAAAACGGCAAATTTTTGTGAAGTGCGGGAGAGGAAAACGAGAGGCAAATGGAAAATAATGTAAATTGCAAGGAGATGAGATTTGTGATTCTGAACCTGGTATATGTTGAAGATCCTCCCCGGCAATGGCGCCAGAAATTCCTTTTGATATCCCTTGAAGCTACGTCGGTATTTCCCCAAAGAGGAAGGGATGATGCAGCACAGCGGCGGTAGGTATTTCCCTCAGATATGAAACCAAGGTTATCGAACCAGTAGGAGAACCAAGCAACACAACATAAACAGATCCTGCACACAGATAACAAATCCTCGCGACCCGACGTGTTAAAGGGGTTGTCAATCCCTTTCGGGGTACGACGCCTCAAGTGGCAAACAGACGTGAGATAAATTTGTAGTAAATTGATAGATCGAATGCCAAATAAAATAAATAAGGAAAAATTGCAGCAAGGTATTTTTGTGTTTTTGGTTTAATAGATCTGAAAATAAATGCAAGGAAAAAGTAGATCGCAAAGGCAAATATATGAGAAAGAGACCCGGGGGCCGTAGGTTTCACTAGTGGCTTCTCTCGAGAAAAATAGCAAACGGTGGGTGAACAAATTACTGTTGGGCAATTGATATAACTTCAAATACTCATGATGATATCCAGGCAATGATCATTATATAGGCATCACGTCCAAGATTAGTAGACCGACTCCTGCCTGCATCTACTACTATTACTCCACACATCGACCGCTATCCAGCATGCATCTAGTGTATTAAGTTCATGGAGAAACGGAGTAATGCAATAAGAATGATGACATGATGTAGACAAGATCTATCTATGTAGAGATAGACCCCATCGTTTTATCCTTAGTAGCAACGATACATACGTGTCAGTTCCCTTTCTGTCACTGGGATCAAGCACCGTAAGATCGAACCCACTACAAAGCACCTCTTCCCATTGCAAGATAAATAGATCAAGTTGGCCAAACAAAATCCAAATATCGGAGAAGAAATACGAGGCTATAAGAGATCATGCATAAAAGAGATCAAAGAAACTCAAATACTTTCATGGATATAAAAAGATAGATCTGATCATAAACTCAAAGTTCATCGATCCCAACAAACACACCGCAAAGGACTTACATCATATGGATCTCCAAGAGACCATTGTATTGAGAATTCAGAGAGAGAGAGAGATGAATCCATCTAGCTACTAACTACGGACCCGAAGGTCTACAAAGAACTACTCACACATCATCGGAGAGGCACCAATGGAGGTGGGGAACCCCATCCGAGATGGTGTCTAGATTGGATCTGGTGGTTCTAGACTCTGTGGCTGGATGAATATTTTGTCGACACTTCTAGGGTTCTGGAAATATTGGGGTATTTATAGAGCAAAGAAGCGGCCCGGGGGGCACCCGAGGTGGCCACAACCCACCAGGGCGCGCCTGGGCCTCCTGGCGCACCCTGGTGGGTTGTGCCTCCCTCGGGGCACCCCCAGGCGCAGCCAGGGCCCGTTGTGTTCCTTCTGGCCCATAAAAATTCTCTGTAAAGTTTCGGGGCATTTGGACTCCACTTGATATTGATTTTCTGCGATGTAAAAAACATGGAAAAACAGCAACGGGCACTTGGCACTATGTCAATAGGTTAGTACCAAAAAATGATATAAAATGACTATAAAATGATTATAAAACATCCAAGATTGATAATATAACAGCATGGAACAATCAAAAATTATAGATACATTGGAGACGTATCAATAGTCATACTGCTTACCACCAACGTCTTATTTTGATTCGGCGGTATTGTTGGATAAAGCGACCCTGACCAACATTACATGACCACATTCATGAGACCGGTTCTACCAACATGCTTCGCACACAGGTGGCTGGCGGGTGTCTGTTTCTCCAACTTTAGTTGAATCGAGTTTGACTACGGCCGGTCCTTGTTGAAGGTTAACCATCACACTTGACGAAAAATCGTTGTGGTTTTGATGCGTAGGTAAGAACGGTTCTTGCTAGAAGCCCGTAGCAGCCACGTAAAACTTGCAACAACAAGGTAGAGGACATCTAACTTATTTTTGCAGGGCACGTTGTGATGTGATATGGTCAAGACGTGATGAGATATAAATTGTTGTATGAGATGATCATGTTTTGTAAAAGTTATCGGCAACTGGCAGGAGCCTTATGGTTGTCGCTTTATTGTATGAAATGCAATCGCCATGTAATTGCTTTACTTTATCACTAAGCGGCAGCGATAGTCGTAGAAGCAATAGTTGGCGAGACGACAACGACGCTACGATGGAGATCAAGGTGTCAAGCCGGTGACGATGGAGATCATGACGGTGCTTTGGAGATGGAGATCAAAGGCACAAGATCATGATGGCCATATCATGTCACATATTTTGATTGCATGTGATGTTTATCCTTTATTCATCTTATTTTGCTTAGTACGGCGGTAGCATTATAAGATGATCCCTCACTAAATTTCAAGGAACAAGTGTTCTCCCTGAGTATGCACCGTTGCTACAGTTTGTTGTGCCGAGACACCACGTGATGATCGGGTGTGATAAGCTCTACGTTCACATACAATGGGTTCAAGCCAGTTTTGCACATGCAGAATACTCGGGCTAAACTTGACGAGCCTAGCATATGCATATATGGCCTCGGAACACTGAGACCGAAAGGTCGAACGTGAATCATATAGTAGATATGATCAACATAGTGATGTTCACCATTGAAAACTATTCCATCTCACGTGATGATCGGACATGGTTTAGTTGATATGGATCATGTGATCATTTAGATGACTAGAGAGATGTCAATCTAAGTGGGAGTTCTTAAGTAATATGATTAATTGAACTTTAATTTATCATGAACTTAGTACCTAATAGTTTTCGCATATCTATGTTGTTGTAGATCAATGGCCCGTGCTACCGTTCCCTTGAATTGTAATGCGTTCCTAGAGAAAGCTAAGTTGAATGATGATGGTAGCAACTACATGGACTGGGTCCGTAACTTGAGGATTATCCTAATTGCTGCACAGAAGAATTACGTCTTGGAAGCACCGCTAGGTGCAAGACCCGCTGCAGGAGCAACTCTGGACGTTATGTACGTCTGGCAGAGCAAAGCTGATGACTACTCGATAATTCAGTGTGCCATGCTTTACGGCTTAGAATCGGGACTTCAAAGACGTTTTGAACGTCATGGAGCATATTAGAAGTTCCAGGAGTTGAAGTTAATATTTCAAGCAAATGCCCAAATTGAGAGATATGAAGTCTCCAACAAGTTCTATAGCCGCAAGATGGAGGAAAATAGTTCTGTCAATGAACACATACTCAGAATGTCTGGGTACCATAACCACTTGACTCAGCTGGGAGTTAATCTTCCTGATGATAGTGTCATTGACAGAGTTCTCCAATCACTGCCACCAAGATATAAAGGCTTCGTGATGAACTATAATATGCAAGGGATGGAAAATACAATTCCTGAGCTCTTCGCGATGCTAAAGGCTGCGGAGGTAGAAATCAAGAAGGAGCATCAAGTGTTGATGGTTAACAAGACCACTAGTTTCAAGAAAAAGGGCAAACGGAAGATGGGGAACTTCAAGAAGAACAACAAGCAAGTTGCTGCTCAAGGGAAGAAGACCAAGTCTGGACCTAAGCCTGAAACTGAGTGCTTCTACTGCAAAGGGACTGGTCACTAGAAGCGGAACTGCCCCAAGTATTTGGCAGATAAGAAGGACGACAAAGTGAAAGGTATATTTGATATACATGTTATTGATGTGTACCTTACTAATGATCGTAGTAGCGCCTGAGTATTTGATACTGGTTCTGTTGCTCATGTTTGCAACTCGAAACAGGGGCTGCGGATTAAATGAAGATTGGCTAAGGACGAGGTGACGATGCGCGTGGAAAATGGTTCCAAAGTCGATGTGATCGCCGTCGGCACGCTACCTCTACATCTACCTTCGGGATTAGTTTTAGACCTGAATAACTGTTATTTGGTGCCAGCGTTGAACATGAACATTATATCTGGATCTTGTTTGATGCAAGACGGTTATTCATTTAAATCAGAGAATAATGGTTGTTCTATTTACATGAGTAATTTCTTTTATGGCCATGCACCCTTGATGAGTGGTCTATTTTTGTTGAATCTCGATTGTAGTGATACACATATTCATAATATTGAAGCCAAAAGATGCAAAGTTAATAATGATAGTGCAACTTATTTGTGGCACTGCCGTTTAGGTCATATTGGTGTAAAGCGTATGAAGAAACTCCATGCTGATGGGCTTTTCGAATCACTTGATGCTTGCGAACCATGCCTCATGGGCAAGATGACTAAGACTCTGTTCTCTAGAAAAATGGAGCGAGCAACTGACTTATTGGAAATAATACATACTGATGTATGCGGTCCGACGAGTGTTGAGGCTCGCGGCGGGTATCGTTATTTTCTACCTATACAGATGATTTGAGCAGATATGGGTATATCTACTTAATGAAACATAAGTCTGAGACATTTGAAAAGTTCAAAGAATTTCAGAGTGAAGTGGAAAATCATCGTAACAAGAAAATAAAGTTTCTACGATCTGATCGTGGAGGTGAATATTTGAGTTATGAGTTTGGTCTTCATTTGAAACAATGTGGAATAGTTTCGTAACTCACACCACCTCGAACACCACATCGTAATGGTGTGTCCGAATGTCGTAACCGCACTTTATTAGATATGCTGCGATCTATGATGTCTCTTACCGATTTACCGCTATCATTTTGGGGTTATGCTTTAGAGACGGCTGCATTCACGTTAAATAGGGCACCATCTAATTCCGTTGAGACGACACCATATTGTAACACCCCCAGCGTCATGCTACAGAAACCCTCTGTGATTAAGCTAATCATTTTACTAAACAGTGCTTGATCACCTTCAAATCAAATTCAATTTGCAAGTGAAATATGGAGTTGCACAAGAGTTGCTGCAAAATAGTTCACCATTTAGCCAAAATTCCATAATAAATGATTGTTAAGGAAAACAACATCACCTCCAAGCCAAGATGGACTATAGCAAATAAAACAGTGCCTTTTCAGCATTTTAAAATGCTATTTTTACCTGTGAAAAATCCAAATGGATTCAGTTGCCCCTCAAACTTTTTATGGCAGTGCCAAACAGTACAAGGAATTTAAGTGGCCTAGTCCCACAATTTTTCAAAGTATTTTGGTAGCCCAAACTTTTCCTTAGTTGTCTCTGTTTTAAATAAAAAAACAGAAAACCAGAAAAGAGTAAGGGCCTACTTGGCCTCTGGCCCAGCCCACCTACTCGTCATATCGTTTCTCCTGTACACAGGGGAGGGCGTGTCGCTCATCCACCGGCACCCTGGCCGGCGATGCACACACGTCAGGCATCCACCCGAGCTCCGAAGGAGATAAGGCCGACCCCAAGCCCCCCTTGCAACCAAAACCTAGCCCACCATTTCCCCCTCTCCATCGCTCGTTCTCTCCCTCTGCATCTCGTCGATGCTGCCATCGCCGTGCACCGCTCGATCCCGTGGCCATTGGCACCCTGAGCACCGAGAGCTTGACTACGAGGTGCACCGCCCACTACTTCTTCCTCCTTTACCACCAGCTGGAGCTGGGAAGCTCTCCTCCATCGGATCGCCTCGCTCCACCACCATCGGCATCGCCGCTGACGCCGCCCCGACCTGCAACACCGGCGCCCCCCGACCTCTCTAAGCACGCCTGACCTCACTATGAGCCCCCGACCGATTCCTCTCTTTCCCCCCGTATCCATCACCGTAGATGCCATCCCACGCGCGTCGCTGCTCACCATGGTCGAAACTCGTCCGCGCATGCACACTCTCTGCTTTGCCTCTAGCGGTTGCTCCTGCATACTGATACTGCTCTATTACTGCTGCTGCTTGCCGTCGCTGGCCTCCACAACTGTTGCCGCGTCTGCCGTTGCTGTGCGCCGTGTTGGCCCCCTGCTCGCCAGTTGATACGTCCATTTTGCATCATGTTTTCTTACTGTTATTTATAATATTTTTACCCATAATAATGCTTTTTAGAGTAATTCTAATGCCTTTTCTCTCATAATATGCAAGGTATACACAAAGAGGGAGAATTCCGGCAGCTGGAAATCTGGACCTGAAAAAGCTACATCAGGCTACCTATTCTGCACAACTCCAAATGAGCTGAAACTTCACGGAGAATTTTTATGGAATATATAAGAATTATTGGGGCAAATAACTACCAGAGGGGGCCCACCAGATGGGCACAACCCACCTGGGCGCGCCCTGGTGGGTTGTTCCCTCCTCGGCCCTCCTCTGGTGCCCATCTTCTGCTATATAGGTCATTTTGACCTAGCAAAAAAATAAGGGGAGGACTTTCGGGACGAAGCACCGCCGCATCGAGGCGGAACTTGGGCAGGAGCACTTTTGCCATCCGACGGAGCGATTCCGCCGGCGGAACTTCCCTCCCGGAGGGGGAAATCATTGTCCTCATCATCACCAACAACTCTCCCATCTTCGGGAGGGCAATATCCATCAACATCCTCAACAGCACCATCTCATCTCAAACCCTAGTTCATCTCGTGTGTTCAGTCTTGTTACAGGAACTATAGATTGGTGCTTGTGGGTGACTAGTAGTGTTGATTACATCTTGTAGTTGATTACTATATGGTTTATTTGGTGGAAGATTATATGTTCAGATCCAATATGCTATTTAATACTCCTCTGATGATGAGCATGTTTATCATTTGTGAGTAGTTACTTTTGTTCTTGAGGTCATGGGAGAAATCATGTTGCAAGTAATCATGTGAACTTGATACGTGTTTGATATTTTGATAGTATGTATGTTGTGATTCCCTTAGTGGTGTCATGTGAACATTGACTACATGACGCTTCACCATATTTGGCCTAAGGGAATGCATTGTGGAGTAGCAATTAGATGGTGGGTTGCGAGATTGACAGAAACTTAAACCCTAGTTTATGCGCTATTCCGTAAGGGACCGATTGGATCTAAAAGTTCAATGCTATGGTTAGAATTTATTCTTAATACTTTTCTCGTAGTTGTGGATGCTTGCGGGAGGGTTAATCATAAGTAGGAGGTTTGTTCAAGTAAGAACAACACCTAAGCACCGGTCCACCCACATATCAAATTATCAAAGTAGCGAACACAAATCTAACCAATATGATGAAAGTGACTAGATGAAATTCCCGTGTACCCTCAAGAACGCTTTGCTTATCATAAGAGACCATTTTGGCCTGTCCTTTGCCTCAAAAGGATTGGGCTATCTTGCTGCACTTTTGCTACTACTATCGTTACTTGCTCGTTACAAATTATCTTGCTATCAAACTACTCCGTTACTTACAATTTCAGCACTTGCAGACATTACCTTACTGAAAACTACTTGTCATTTCCTTCTGCTCCTCGTTGGGTTTGACACTCTTACTTATCGAAAAGAGCTACAATTGATCCCCTATACTTGTGGGTCATCAAGGCTATTTTCTGGCGCTGTTTCCAGGGAGTGAAGCACCTTTGGTAAGTGGAATTTGGTAAGGAAACATTTATATAGCGTGCTGAAATTTATTGTTACTTGTTACTATGGAAAACAATCCTTTGAGGGGTTTGTTTGGGGTATCTTCACCTCGTCCGGAACCACAATTAGCTTCCCCTCAACCTACTACACCTACTGAAAATATTGAATATGACATTCCTTCGGGTATGATAGAACAACTGCTAGCTAATCCTTATGCAGGAGATGGAACCGAACATCCTGAGATGCACTTGATATATGTGGAACAAATTTGTGGATTGTTTAAGCTTGCAGGTTTACCCAGGGATAAAGTTATGAAAAAGGTTTTCCCTTTATCTTTGAAGGGAAAATCATTGGCATGGTATAGGCTATGGGATGATATTGAATCATGGAATTGGACTCGTTTGAAATTGGAGTTCCACCAAAAAATTTATCCTATGCATCTAGTTCATCGTGATCGGAATTATATATATAATTTTGGCCTCGTGAAGGAGAAAGTGCCGCTCTAGCTTGGGGGAGGCTTATGTGAATGTTATATTCATGCCCCAATCATGAGCTCCCATGAGGAATTATTATCCAGAATTTTTATGCTCGGCTTTCTCGTAATGATCAAACCATGCTTGATACTTCTTGTGCTAGTTCTTTTATGTAGAAGACTATTGAATTCCGGTGGGATCTTTTGGAAAGAATTAAACGAACTCTAAAGATTGGGAACTCGACGAAGGTAAAGAGTTAGGTATTAAAATTAAATATGATTGTGTTAAATCTTTTATGGACACCGATGCTTTTCAAAAGTTTACACTAAATATGGACTTGACTCTGAGATAGTAGCCTCCTTTTTTGAATCATTTGCTACTCATGTTGAACTCCCTAAAGAGAAGTGGTTTAAATATCACCCACCTATTAAAGAAGAAATTAAAGAACCGGTACCCGTTAAATAAGAAACTATACGAATAATGTCGATCCAGTTGTTCCTTCTCCTTATATTGAGAAACCACCTTTCCCTGTTAGGATAAAGGAACATGCTAAAGTTTCAACTGTGGTTAACAAAAGTTTTATTAGAACACCTAAACCTGATGAACAAATCAAAGTAGAACCTAGTATTGCTATGGTTAAAGATCTCTTAGAAGAATATATAGATGGGCATGTTATTTACTTCTGTGAAGAAGCTGCTAGAATTGCCAAACCTGATAAAAAGGATAAACATAGACCTGTTGTTGGCATGCCAGTTGTCTCAGTTAAAATAGGAGATCACTGTTATCATGGTTTATGTGACATGGGTTCTAGTGTGAGTGCTATTCCTTACACCTTATATCAAGAAATAATGAAAGACATAGCACCTACAGAAATAGAAGACAAATGTTACTATTAAACTTGCTAATAGAGACACCATATCAGCAATTGGGATTGTTAGAGATGTTGAAGTCTTGTGTGGGAAAATAAAATACCCTATTGATTTTATTGTTCTTGGTTCCCCACAAGATGACTTTTGTCCCATTATCTTTGGTTGACCTTTCTTGAATACAGCTAATGCTAAGATAGACTGTAAGAAACAAACTGTCGGTGTTAGTTTTGGTTATGAGTCTCATGAGTTTAATTTTTCCAAGTTTAGTAGAAATCTTCATGAAAAAGAATTGCCTAGTAAAGATGAATTAATTGGTCTTGCTTCTATTGCTGTTCCACCTACTGATCCTTTAGAACAATATCTGCTAGACCATGAAAATGATTTACATATGCATGAAAGAAATGAAATAGATAAAATTTTCTTTGAACAATGTCCTCTGCTTAAACACAATTTGCCTATTGAAACTCTAGGAGGTCCTCCTCCACCTAAAGGTGATCCTGTGTTTGAACTAAAGCAATTGCCAGACACTTTCAAATATGCTTATCTTGATGAACAGAAGATATATCCTGTTATTCTTAGTGCTAACCTTTCAGAACATGAAGAAGAAAGATTATTGAAAGTTCTAAGGAAGCACCGGGCTGCTATTGGATATACTCTTGATGATTTAAAGGGCATTAGTCCCACTCTATTTCAACACAAAATTAATATGGAACCTGATGCTAAACCCGTTGTTGATCACCAACGTCGGTTAAATCCAAAAATGAAGGAAGTGGTAAGAACGGAGATCTTAAAACTTCTAGAAGCAGGTATAATCTATCCTATAGCTGATAGTAGATGGGTAAGTCTTGTTCATTGTGTTCCTAAGAAAGGTGGTATTACTGTTGTTCCTAATGATAAGAATGAACTTATTCCACAAAGAATTGTTACAGGCTATAGAATGGTAATTGATTTTAGAAAATTAAACAAAGAAACTAGAGAAGATCATTACCCTTTGCCTTTTATTGATCAAGTGCTTGAAAGATTATCTAAGCACACACACTTTTGCTTCCTTGATGGATATTCTAGTTTTTCACAAATACCTATTTCTCAACCTGATCAAGAAAAGACCACTTTTACTTGTCCCTTTAGAACCTATGCTTATAAACATATGCCTTTTGGTTTATGTAATGCACCTGCTACCTTTCAAAGATGTATGACTGCTATATTCTCTGATTTTTGTGTAAAGATTGTTGAGGTTTTCATGGATGACTTTTCTGTTTATGGGAAGTCTTTTGATGATTGTTTAAGCAATCTTGAGCGAGTTTTGCAGAGATGTGAACAAACAAATCTTGTCTTGAATTGGGAGAAGTGCCACTTTATGGTTAATGAAGGCATTGTCTTGGGTCATAAAATTTCTGAAAGAGGTATTGAAGTGGACCAAGCTAATGTTGATGCAATTGAGAAAATGCCATGTCCTAAAGATATAAAAGGTATTCGTAATTTCCTAGGTCATGCTGGTTTCTATAGGAGATTTCTCAAAGACTTCCCTAGAATTTCTAGGCCTCTCACTAGTCTCTTTCAAAAGGATATTCCCTTTGTTTTTGATGATGATTGTTTAGAAGCATTTGAAACACTCAAGAAAGCCTTAATTTCTGCACCTATTGTTCAACCACCTGATTGGAACTTGCCTTTTGAAATTATGTGTGATGCTAGTGATTATGCTGTTGGTGCTGTTCTAGGACAAAGAGTTGATAAGAAACTTAATATTATTCATTATGCTAGTAAAACTCTAGACAGTGCTCAAAGAAATTATGCTACTACTGAAAAAGAAGTCTTAGTAGTGGTGTTTGCTTGTGATAAATTTAGACCTTATATTGTAGATTCAAAAGTAACTGTTCACACAGACCATGCTGCTATTAAATATCTTATGGAAAAGAAAGATGCTAAACCTAGACTTATTCGATGCGTTCTCTTGTTACAAGAATTTGGTTTACATATCATTAATTGATAGAAAAGGTGTTGAGAACCCATTAGCTGATAATTTGTCTAGGCTTGAAAATGTGCTTGATGACCCACTACCTATTGACAATAGTTTTCCCGATGAGCAGTTAGCTACAATAGATGTTTCTCATAGTACTCCTTTGTATGCTGACTATGCTAATTACATTGTTGCTAAATATTTACCACCTAGCTTTACATACAACAAAAGAAAAAAAATCCTTCTACGATTTAAGACATTACTTTTGGGATGACCCACATCTTTATAAAGAAGGAGTAGATGGTATTATTAGACGTTGTGTACCTGAGCATGAACAGGGACAAATCCTACGAAAATGTCACTCCGAAGCTTATGGAGGGCATCATGCTAGAGATAGAACTGCTCACAAGGTATTGCAGTCTGGATTTTATTGGCCTACTCTCTTCAATAATGCCCGTAAGTTCATCTTATCTTGTGATGAATGTCAAAGAATAGGAAATATCGGTAAGCGTCAAGAAATGCCTATGAATTATTCACTTGCTGTTGAACCATTTGATGTTTGGGATTTGATTACATGGGACATTTTCCTTCCCCTAATGGGTATACACATATTTTGGTTGCTGTTGATTATGTTACTAAATGGGTAGAAGCTCTTCCAACTAGTAGTGCTGATCACAACACCTCTATTAAAATGCTTAAGGAAGTTATTTTCCCAAGGTTTGGAGTCCCTAGATATTTAATTACTAATGGTGGTTCACACTTTATTCATGGTGCTTTCCGTAAGATGCTTGCCAAGTATGATGTTAACCATAGAATTGCATCACCCTATCATCCTCAGTCTAGTGGTCAAGTTGAACTTAGCAATACAGAAATAAAATTAATTTTGCAAAAGACTGTCAATAGGTCCAAGAAGAATTGGTCTAAGAAATTAGATGATGCACTTTGGGCTTATAGAACAGAATATAAAAATACTATGGGTATGTCTCCTTATAAAATGGTTTATGGAAAGGCTTGTCATTTGCCTCTTGAGTTAGAACATAAAGCATTTTGTGCAGTTAAAGAACTCAACTATGATTTCAAACTTGCTGGTGAAAAGAGGTTATTTGATATTATCTCTCTAGATGAATGGAGAACCCAAGCTTATGAAAATGCAAAATTATTTAAAGAAAAAGTCAAAACATGGCATGACAAAAGAATCCAAAAGCGTGAGTTTAAAGTCGGAGAATATGTTCTTTCATACAACTCCCGTTTTAGATTCTTTGCAGGAAAACTCCTCTCAAAATGGGAAGGCCCATATGTCATCGATGAGGTTTACCGATCTGGAGCCATCAAAATAAATAATTCCGAAGGTACTAACCCGAAGGTTGTCAATGGGCAACGAATAAAGAATTATATCACAGGTACGCCTATTAACGTTGAAAGTAATATTATCCAAACTTTGACACCGGAAGAACATATAAAAGAATCCTCCCGGAACACTCCAGAATCGTGAAAATAAGGAGATATGTGATACGGCAAGTAAACAGACTCTGAAAAATCCGCAAAAATATTTTTTATCAGTTTTGGATTATTTAAGAATTTTGGGAATAAAGAAACTTCCAGGAAGCGTCCCTTGGTGGGCACAAGACACCAGGGCGCGCCAGGCTTGCCTGGCGTGCCCAGGTGGGTTGTGCCCATCTGGGACACCTTCCGTACTCCGTTTTTCTCCCGTATGCTTGTCCTCCAAGATAAAAAATCTATATATACTTCCCGAACATGTTGGTCACCGTATTGCGAAGAAATCCTCTGTTCTCTTTTTCCTTATTGTTTTCTGTCAGATCCCATCTACCATGGCCTCTTCAAGCTCCTCCAAGGACAAGTTCTTCAAGAACGTCATCAACCCTTATCTGCGGGAGGTGGTGCAGCACCCTCAAACCATCCAGATGCATCAGGGGGTGTTGTACAACCGTGATGAGCAAGGTCCCAAGGGCACGGGAACCGTGGAGGCCAGCCTTGAAGCCATGGATCAGGAAGTCTTCCGGTGCAAGGGGATGGTGGAGCGTGGGCTCAATGCTAACCGCCTCATGATCGCGGACCTTTCCCGTGACCTTAAGGTGGACGGCAAGCCCATGAAGGACATCGTCTTCACCCTCAACGAGCAAATCAACTTCCTCCAAAGCCAGATCTATGACCTACAAAACCAAGTCTTTGAATATGAGGCGAGGTTCAAAGGTATGAGTTTGGCTGCTAGTTGCAGGACCCGTGAGACTCACTCCTCCTCTTATGATGGTGGACCACTGCCATGGAAATCCGAGGACAAGATCTCTCCTTCATCACCATCATCTTCTTCACCATCGAAAGAGAACTGAGTATCGGGTATGGGCACTCCCCTTGGCTTCCGCCAAGCTTGGGGGAGGTGCCCCGGTATCGTATCATCCCACTATCTTATTACTATTACTTATTTTAGTTTGATCTTTTGCTTTAGATGAATAAAAGTTTTGTTCAATCCTTTCTTCTTTGAGAGTTTGTTTAGTTATTTATCCTTGTAATTGTGTGCAAGTCATATAATAAATTTTAGTGTGAGTTTTTTGCTTTCTTCACTTTCATGTTGCAAATAAAAGAAAAGAAATAAAGAAAGAAAAAGAGAAAGTAAATAAATCAATAAGATTATATACTAATCCTATGGTAGGTGATGGCACCACATAAGGAAAAGTATAAGTAGAAAATTTTATTAGAGATTGACAAACATAGCACTAGCTAGTCAATGATGCAACTCATGAAAGAATTAATAAGGGAAGAGAAGATTCACATATAAATATACTATCCTAGAAATCTTTTCTGAATTTAAGCCCTCATCAAAATATTATATGCCAAAATTGTTGACGTTGGACAAGGAAGACAACTTAATGGTTTATGTTTGTTTATATTCACATAGAAGTCATATTGTCATAGATCCTTTAACATGTGATGCCTGCCCCCTATCTTTGCTAGCCAAAAATTCCGCACTAAGTAGAGATACTACTTGTGCATCCAAAAACCCTTAAACCCAAATCTTATTTTCAAGTGTCCACCATACCTACCTAGGGATTGAGAAAGATCCCTCAAGTAAGTTGTCATCGGTGCAAAAAGGCAATAAAAATTGCTTCTAAAAGTGTGAGATCATTTAGTGTAAGAGAAAATTGAGCGTTGTACGAACTTGGATGGCAAAGAATAAAAGCGACAGACTGCATAGTAAAGGTTGTCATCTTAAGGGGCAATACAATGTGACATTCTTTTGCACGAAGGGATTGAGCATACAAACAAATAAGCGCATGGCAACCTTTGCTTCCCT
Source organism: Aegilops tauschii subsp. strangulata (assembly GCF_002575655.3). Taxonomy (NCBI): domain Eukaryota; kingdom Viridiplantae; phylum Streptophyta; class Magnoliopsida; order Poales; family Poaceae; genus Aegilops; species Aegilops tauschii. The sequence continues at coordinate 60,872,107 of NC_053035.3, forward strand.
CTGCGAAGGGCCTATCTTTTACTATTATGTATTTACTTTTATGCAAAGAGTCAAAGTTTTCCTTCTATTCCTTTTATTTTCCTCCTTTGGCAAGCATCATGTGGTGAGGAAAGATCTAGGAACATATGTCCAGTTGAATATAGATAGCATGAGTTATTATTGTTGACATCACCCTTGAGGTGAATACGTTGGGAGGCGAAACTATAAGCCCCTATCTTTCTATGTGTCCGGTTGAAACGTTTTGCTCATGGGTACGCGGTGAGTATTAGCAATCATAGAAGACTATATGATGCTTGAGTATGTGGACTTGCCTAAAGGCTCTGATACGTGACCCTTCCTGAAAAGATGATGAATTGTAGTTGCAAAGTTGACTGAGAACATAGTTTGTTGGTTTTTAATAAAGTTTTTGCTTTATACTTCGATTGTGTGATGAACTATTACTTATTCATGAGAAGTATATGATAAAAGTTCTATGATAAAAGTCCTATGTTTACTTTTGTTGCTGCTTTAATAATCAACATGATGCTTCTATGTCCATATTTTGTTTTTATCGACACCTCTCTCTCAAAGCATGTGGGCATGTTTTTTGATTTTGGTTTTCGCTTGAGGACAAGCGAGGTCTCAGCTTGGGGGAGTTGATACGTCCATTTTGCATCATGTTTTCTTACTGTTATTTATAATTTTTTACCCATAATAAAACTTTTTGGAGTAATTCTAATGCCTTTTCTCTCATAATATGCAAGGTATACACAAAGAGGGAGAATTCCGGCAGCTGGAAATCTGGACCTGAAAAAGCTACATCAAGCTACCTATTCTGCACAACTCCAAATGAGCTGAAACTTCACGGAGAATTTTTATGGAATATATAAGAATTATTGGTGCAAATAACTACCAGTGGGGGCCCGACAGCTGGGCACAACCCACCTGGCCGTGCCAGGGCCCCCAGGCGCGCCCTGGTGGGTTGTGCCCTCCTCGGCCCACCTCCGGTGCCCATCTTTTGGTATATAGGTCATTTTGACCTAGAAAAAAGAAGAAGGGGAGGACTTCCGGGACGAAGCGCCGCCGCCTCGAGGAGGAACTTGGGCAGGAGCACTTTTGCCCTCGGGCGGAGCGATTCCGCCGGGATAACTTCGCTCCCGGAGGGGGAAATCATCATCCTCATCATCACCAACAACTCTCCCATCTTGGGGAGGGCAATCTCCATCAACATCTTCAACAGCACCATCTCATCTCAAACCCTATTTCATCTCTTGTGTTCAATCTTGTTACCGGAACTATAGATTGGTGCTTGTTGGTGACTAGTAGTGTTGATTACATCTTGTAGTTGATTACTATATGGTTTATTTGGTGGGAGATTATATGTTCAGATCCAATATGCTATTTAATACTCCTCTGATCATGAGCATGTTTATCATTTGTGAGTAGTTACTTTTGTTCTTGAGGTCACAGGAGAAATCATGTTGCAAGTAATCATGTTGCAAGTAATCATGATGGAGGTGACTAGATGAAATTCCCGTGTACCCTCAAGAACGCTTTGCTTATCATAAGAGACCGTTTTGGCCTGTCCTTTGCCTCAAAAGGATTGGGCTATCTTGCTGCACTTTTCTTACTACTATCGTTACTTGCTCGTTACAAATTATCTTGCTATCAAACTACTCCGTTACTTACAATTTCAGCACTTGCAGACATTACCTTATTGAAAACTACTTGTCATTTCCTTCTGCTCCTCGTTGGGTTCGACACTCTTACTTATCGAAAAGAGCTACAATTGATCCCTTATACTTGTGGGTCATCACCAGTTGTCGCCTGCCTTGGCCGAAGCTCCATTTGCGCGCGCCCCTGACCACGCTCGTCGCGCCTCTGGCCGACCTGGCCGCACCCGTGCGCGCCGTTGCCCCGCGCCTCGCTCGTGTTCACCTCCGTCCGTGCCCCACCGCGCGAGCCGCGCCCGCCGCTGCCCGCCACTTCCGTCCTTGCTCCCCTGCTATCGCTCTTGCTTAGCTGCCGCTGTTGCTAGGCCTGCGAGCGCCACCCTGCAGCTCCTCGCGGCCGCCGCGCTTGGGCCTAGTCCCGCAACGCCAACGGCCACGCCCGCCCCCTGTTGGTTGCGCCCGCACCGCAAGCCACAGTCGTGGCCTCGCTCACCCCAACTGGTGCCCGCCGCCCCCGCGCCCGTCGTAGGCCCGAGCTCCACCGCCGCCCCGCTCGATGACGTCGCCACCACAGCCCACCACCGGCTCCCCCACGACCACAGTGCGACTTGCCCGGGAGCGCTCATTCGAACGCCACCACTCACGCGAGTTCCCGTGGCCGGAGTCGGCCCGCCGGCGATCGCCGGAGCCGCCGGATTTGTGCCGGTGGTTACGCTGACGTGGCATCATTAGATTAGGTTAATCACGTGCTTAATTACCTCCCGTGTGTATGACAGTGGGACCCGCTGTTTAATTAGAACATTTAATTAAAGCAAATAAACTATTAGTTTTAAATTGTGTCACTGACACGCGGGTCCCACCGAGCTAGCTGACTGGTCAGCCGTGAACCAGTCAACCGCTGAGTCAGCAGTTGACTGGACCCACTGTCAGCCCCTGATGCACCTATGGGTGCACTGCACCAGGTGCACCCAGTGTTTAACTGGAATATTTTCGTATTAATATTAATTTCAGAAATTTCAGAAAATGCTTTAAACTTTGATAAATCATAGAAAAAATCCATAACTCGGATGAAAATGTTTTATACATATAAGTTGCTCAGAACAAAGAGACGAATCCGAATATGCAGTCCATTTACCTATCAGATGCCTCTAACTATCTGAACATGGAACATTTCCCCTCCGGTCATTTGTCTAACACAGGTTAGGAACCGAGAAAACATTCCCGGTTGAATTCCCCCTTCACCTATTCGTGTAGACATACATTAGGTCACACCCGACACGTCATATTACCATGTTATGCTTTATGATGCTTTGTTTGCTTTATATTTATTGTTTCTGCCCCCTCTTCTCTCCGGTAGACCCCGAGACCGATGCTGCCACTATGATCGACTACGTCTCCGACAACCCTTCTTCCTTTGCAGCAGAGCTTCCAGGCAAGCCCCCCTTTTGATCATCTTGATATCGCCCATTCCATTCTCTCATGCTTGCATTAGATTTTGCTACTGTAATTAATTGCTCCTATTCTGATGCATAGCCTGTTTTTGCTACCTGCTCTCATACCTTACCTGCTTATTCTAAACTGCTTAGTATAGGCTAGTTAGAGATCCATCGGTGACCCCCGTCTGGTCCCAGTTGCCCCGCTTTATGTTCGATGACTTGATCAACATGATCAATGTCCAGGCCCCGACACCGCACATCACCCCCCTTAGTTGTACGACTCTGCAGAGTTACTATCGAGTGCCGAGGGTGATACCTCATCAGCACTTCTGATGTTAACCATGTAGTGTAGCTATTCGGTCGTGGTCATCGAGGGTGATTCCTCGTTGACCACTCCCGATGATGACTTTGTCGTGCAACCCCTCAAGTGTGGACCAACGAGGGTGATTCCTCCAAGTCCACCTTGATGGTTTCATCGAGAGGGAATCCATCGAGGGTGATTCCTCAGGTTTCCCCCTTGCTGTTTCAGACACACAGTTACTTTGACTTACTATAGAGCCATGATGACATCGGGTCGGCCCCGAGGGGTACCCGCGAGTGATGTGAAGTCGGGTTGATCTGGAGGATACTCGCAAGTTTTCCACGCAGCGCGGCCGGTCATTCTTAGCCCTTGCCGCAAGTCCGTTAGACAGGGCGACGGGGTCACATGATTGTGTCTCTACTCGTTACCGCACACTACCAAGACACTAACGGTTTGGATATTTGATCCGAGTAGGCCTCTGGCCTTTTCACACTAACCACCACGCGAGAACAAGTATGGGCACTCTTGTCGTATGTATCAGCCGAAAGCTCAACGGACATCAGCGATGGAGCGGCGCGTGCCGGTTTGGACTGCGTAAGCACCTGCCTTTTTAAGGAGGTAGCTAGGTCTGCTCACCGGCCGCATACGCAACTTGCAGGAGTGCAAAGGGCGATGGGCCCAAGACCCCTGTGCGCTTAGGATGTAGACCGGCGTTATGGCCTCTCTGTTGAGCCCAGGTAGGATTGCGGTGTGTTGATCGGCCGAGGCTGGTCATAACTTGATGGGGTGTCCGGCCTGAGTTGATCGAGCGTGTTGGGTAAGTTGGTGCACCCCTACAGGGAAGATTGATCTATTTGAATAGCCTTGTCCACGGTAACGAACGCTCAGAGTTGTATCCCGATCGATACAACTAGAACTTGATACTGAATGCTGAGGCATGTTATGGATATGTGGCTCCGGGATTGCTTTCTAATTGCTCTCTGACTATAGCGCCAGAAAATCTCCTGTCTGCTAGGACTATGTCGGTATTTCCCCAAAGAGGAAGGGATGATGCAGCACAGCGACGCTAGGTATTTCCCTCAGTGAAGAAACCAAGGTTATCGAACCAGTAGGAGAACCAAGCACCACAACATAAACAACACCTGCACACAAATAACAACACCTCGCACCCGACGTGTTAAAGGGGTTGTCAATCCCTTTCGGGTAACGATGCCAGAAATGTGTAGTAGTTTGAAATAATAGATCGCAAATAAAATAAAGTGCAACAGAGTACTTTTGTATTTTTGGTTTAATAGATCTGAATAAAAATGTAAAGGAAAAGTAGATCACAAGCAAATATATGAGAAAGAAGACCCAGGGGCCGTAGGTTTCACTAGTGGCTTCTCTCGAGAAAGATAGCAAATGGTGGGTAAACAAATTACTATTGGGCAATTGATAGAACCTCAAATAATTATGACAATATCCAGGCAATGATCATTACATAGGCATCACGTCCAAGATTAGTAGACCGACTCCTGCCTGCATCTACTACTATTACTCCACACATCAACCGCTATCCAGCATGCATCTAGTGTATTAAGTTCATGGAAAAACAGAGTAATGCAATAAGAACGATGACATGCTGTAGACAAGATCTGTTTATCTATTGCGTAGATATAGATCTCATCTTTTTATCCTTAGTAGAAACGATACATACGTGCCGGTTCCCTTTCTGTCACTGGGATCAAGCACCGTAAGATCGAACCCACTACCGGGCACCTCTTCCCATTGCAAGATAAATAGACCAAGTTGGCCAAACAAAACCCAAATATTGGAGAAGAAATACGAGGCTATAAGAGATCATGCATATAAGAGATCAAAGAAACTCAAATAACTTTCATGGATATAAAAAGATATGACTAATCATAAACTCAAAGTTCATCAGATCCCAAAAAACACACCGCAGAAAGAGTTACATCATATGGATCTCCAAGAGACCATTGTATTGAGAATTCAGCGAGAGAGAGAAAGCCATCTAGCTACTAACTACGGACCCGAAGGTCTACAAAGAACTACTCACGCATCATTGGAGAGGCACCAATGGAGGTGGTGAACCCCATCCGAGATGGTGTCTAGATTGGATATGGTGGTTCTGGACTCTACGGCGGCTAGATGAATATTTCGTAGATGTTCTTAGGGTTTCTGGAATATTGGGGTATTTATAGAGCAAAGAGGCTGTCCGGGGGCACCCGAGGTGGGCACAACCCACCAGGGCGCGCCCTGGTGGGTTTTCCCCTCCTCGGGACCCCCTAGGTGCAACCAGGGCCCAATATCTTCCTTCTGGTCCATAAAAAATCTCCGTAAAGTTTCGTGGCATTTGGACTCCGTCTGATAAGGATTTTCTGTGATGTAGAAAACATGGAAGAAACAGCAACTAGCACTTGGCACTATGTCAATAGGTTAGTACGAAAAATGATATAAAATGACTATAAAATGATTATAAAACATTCAAAATTGATAATAAAATAGCATGGAACAATCAAATATTATAGATACGTTGGAGACTTATCACTTTCTCGCAGGGAGTCGAGAAAGGATCTCTGGGAGCTAATGTTACAACATGTTCGCTAAATATAAACTGCTATTCTATACTGTTCTGAATGTTGTAAGATGCTTGGAGCTTCTTGAAGATGCTAGTCTTTGATAGGCTGGGCTTTCCCCTTCTCTCCTGGCATTCTGCAGTCCAGTCCACAGATACTACCCATTTCATTGACACCGATGCATATGTAGTGTAGATCCTTGCTTGCGAGTACTTTGCATGAGTACTCACGGTTGCTTTGCTTCCACTTTTTCCCCTTTTCCATTCTTCTCAGATGTTGCAACCAGATGGTGGAGCCCAGGAGCCAGACGCCACCTTCGATGGCAACTACTACTACACCGAGGATGCCTACTACTACGTGGAGGCTGCCGATGACCATGAGTAGTTACGAGGCTTCGTACATCCCCAGTTGTTCATGTGTTTCACAAATTCTTTGGAATACTATTTGATCTTCCGATAATCCTCAGTAGCCTATTGCCCCTGTTCTTCCTTATCATCTTGCATTATGGTTAATTCCATATGTCTAACATTATTCATTAAACTCCTTTGAGATTGTCATTCTTATCCTATTGATTCGACATGTGCGAGAATGCACACATTCGTTAGTTATTCCCTGGTAATTATTTATCCTTGTGGCTCAGACTCCACTCCGGACATGAGCTGGTTCTCGGCAAATCAAACCTTGAATGATTGTCGATCTATGTCTTTTCAACTTGCTTACCTTTTGATTAGAGCATCTGCTTCTGATCCCTCGATTTGGAAATCATAATTCCTTTGCATTTAAGTTTTGAAATTATCCAGATATTTCTATAATTCGAGGCCTTTGCACCATTCCTTCTTCTGCTTGAGCATCAATACTAACATCACATTCTTTGTGGTCCACCATATCCTTTGGTGGATTATTATCTGACTGTTCCTGCCTATGCTCAAATCCTTTAGTTCTTCCCCTGATACATAATGCCTTTATTAAATTGTATCACCTACTTTTGCTAGCCATGCTCTACTTCCGAGCTTGAGTTATTTACTCCTGAAGTTTGTGGAATAGATTCCTAAGATGCGCTATGGATTGAACCTATGCCTTCCCTAGTCCGTGTGAACCCAAGAGCTTTCACGAGTCATACTCTTCTGGTGTTTCGTCAGATATAATTTCAACACTACAACTTAATCGAAAGCAAGAAGTGAATGGAAGGTTATGCATTGAAGAAGTGGGAGTCGACCTTGAACTTCGTGTTCATGCCCATGGATCCGATGTGGAACTTAACATTGAAGCTTCTTGTGGTAATAATAATCCCCTTGTTATAAGTTCATCTGGTATCTATATTTGGTCCTTTGCAACCGTGGTTCTGACCATGATTGTTCCCCTTTGATTCCATTTCTCGGAGAAGTTAAAATACTTGTCTTTTGCAGATGAATACACCTGTCCATACCCTATTCTACCCTATCTTCGGGTATTACCCTCTAGTATCTCGAGAATATCAAAGAACTGTGTTGCTTCCTACGAGTCTTCTTCTAGTATTGCTTCTCACCCATTTTTAGATTTCCCCCGGGTTTTGAGTTGTTAGTCACTCAAGAACACCGATAGGTGAATCGATCCCGTACTCCGATTGAACAACTCTTAAGTAATTTTCATTTCTTACGAGTTTAATAGTCCTTCAAGTCATTCCTAGCCTGATCGACTATATCATTATAGTGCTAAATTTTAACTGTGCTACCTGGTCCTTCTTCTCGGAGCACAATTTTCTATGATGAGCTAAGCATACGCCGATCTTCCTCGTCATATCATTTCGCCTTGAACAACAAGCTTGATTTCGAGTTTGTGTCGTACCCGTGGTTCCAATAACCTTTCGCTTCATCATTCCTTTTAGTTGATGTCATCGCCGATCGATTACATCTTCCTGAAACCTCTTGACCAATATGTCGTGACCATCATCAGCATTCAGAGCTCTTCCAGGTTATTAATATGTCTCCAACGTATCTATAATTTTTGATCGTTCCATGCTATTATATGATCTGTTTTGGATGTTTAATGGGCTTTAATATCCTCGTTTATAATATTTTTGGGACTAACCTATTAACCGGAGGCCCAGTGCCAGTTGATGTTTTTTTTGCCTATTTCAGTGTTTCGCAGAAAAGGAATATCAAACGGAATCCGAACGGAACGAAACCTTCGCGAGGATCTTTCTTGGAACAAACGCAATCCAGGAGACTTGGCGTGGAAGTCAGAGACGCAACAAGGTGGCCACGAGGCAGGAGGGCCCTCCCAGGGGGTAGGCGCGCCCCCCACCCTCGTGGGCCCCTCGTAGCTCCACCGACCTATTTCTTTCGCCTATATATACTCTTATACCCTGAAAACATCCAGGGGAGCCATGAAACCACTTTTCCACCGCCGCAACCTTCTGAACCCGTGAGATCCCATCTTGGGGCCTTTTCCGGCGATCTGCCGGAGGGGGATTCGATCACGGAGAGCTTCTACATCAACACCATAGCCTCTCCGATGATGTGTGAGTAGTTTACCACAGACCTTTGGGTCCATATAGTTATTAGCTAGATGACTTCTTCTCTCTCTTTGGTTCTCAATAAAAAGTTCTCCTCGATGTTCTTGGAGATCTATTCGATGTAATACTCTTTTGCGGTGTGTTTTCCAAGATCCGATGAATTGTGGGTTTATGAACTTGATTATCTATGAATATTATTTGGTTCTTCTCTGAATTCATATATGCATGATTTGATATCTTTGCAAGTCTCTTCGAATTATCGGTTTAGTTTGGCCTACTAGATTGATCTTTCTTGCAATGGGAGAAGTGCTTAGCTTTGGGTTCAACATTGCGGTGTCCTTCCCAAGTGACAGCACGGACAGCAAGGCACGTATTGTATTGTTGCCATCGAGGATAAAAAGATGGGGTTTATATCATATTGATTGAGTTTATCCCTCTACATCATGTCATCTTGCTTAATGCGTTACTCCGTTCTTATGAACATAATACTCTAGATGCATGCTGGATAGCGGTCGATGTGTGGAGCAATAGTAGTAGATGCAGAATCGTTTCAGTCTACTTGACACGGACGTGATGCCTATGTTCACGATCATTTCCTTAGATATCAACATAACTATGCACTTTTCCATCAATTGCTCGGTAGTAATTTGTTCACCCACCGTAATACATGCTATCATGAGAGAAGCCACTAGTGAAACCTATGGCCCCCGGGTCTACTTTACATCATATAAGTTTCCGATCTATAATTCTAGTTTACTATTTATTTTGCAATCTTTATTTTGCAATCTATAAAAGAAAAATACCAAAAATATTTATCTTATTATCTTTATCAGATCTCACTTTTGCAAGTGGCCAGAAGGGTTTGACAACCCCTTTATCGCGTTGGTTGCAAGGTTCTTGATTGTTTGTGCAGGTACTAGGTAACTTGCGAGTAGTCTCTTACTGGATTGATACCTTGGTTCTCAAAAACTGAGGGAAATACTTACGCTACTTTGCTGCATCACCCTTTCCTCTTCAAGGGAAAACCAACGCATGCTCACGAGGTAGCAAGAAGGATTTCTGGCGCCATTGCCGGGGAGATCCACGCTCAAGTCAAGACATACCAAGTACCCATCACAAACTCTTATCCCTCGCTTTACATTATTTGCCATTTGCCTCTCGTTTTCCTCTCCCCCACTTCACCTTTGCCGTTTTATTCGCCCTTTTTCGTTCGCCTCCTTTTTCTTTCTTCTTGTTTGCTTGTGTGTTGGATTGATTGTTTGTCACGATGGCTCAAGATAATACTAAGTATTTTCCTCCCGCTAAGATCATCTCACTTAGAAACGGTATTATGAATTTTAAGCAACTTAAACATGAGCATGTTGCACAAGCTTGGGAGAGGATGAAATTAATGATACATAATTGCCCTACACATGGTTTGAATTTATGGATGATTATACAGAAATTTTATGCTGGATTGAATTTTGCTTCTAGAAATCTTTTAGATTCGGCTACGGGAGGCACTTTTATGGAAATCACTTTAGGAGAAGCTACTAAACTCCTAGACAATATTATGGTTAATTATTCTCAATGGCACACCGAAAGAGCCACTAGTAAAAAGGTTCATGCTATTGAAGAGATTAATGTTTTGAGTGGAAAGATGGATGAACTTATGAAATTGTTTGCTAATAAAAGTGTTTCTTCTGATCCTAATGATATGCCTTTGTCCACTTTGATTGAGAATAATATTGAATCTTTGGATGTTAATTTTGTTGGTAGGAATAATTTTGGTAACAACGCGTATAGAGAAAATTTTCATTCTAGGCCGTTTCCTAGTAATTCCCCTAATAATTATGGTAATTCCTACCACAACTCTTATGGAAATTTTAATAATATGCCCTCTGATTTTGAGACTAGTGTTAAAGAATTTATGAATTCGCAAAAGAATTTCAATGCTTTGCTTGAAGAAAAATTGCCTAAGATAAATGAGTTGGCTAGGAACGTGGATAGAATTTCTCTTGATGTTGATTCTTTGAAACTTAGGTCTATTCCACCTAAGCATGACATCAATGAGTCTCTCAAATCCATGAGAATTTCCATTGATGAGTGCAAAGAAAGAACCGCTAGGATGCGTGCTAAAAAAGATTGCTTTGTGAAAGCGTGTTCTTCTAGTTTTCATGATAATAATGATGAAGATCTAAAAGTGATTGATGTGTCTCCTATTAAATATTTGTTTTCCAATATGAATCTTGATAAATATGGGACTGGAGATGAGTCAACTTTAGTTAAAAGGCGTCCCAATGATTCGGAGTTTTTAGATCTTGATGCAAAAATTGGTAAAAGTGGGATTGAAGAGGTCAAAACTTTACATACCAATGAACCCACTATTTTGGATTTCAAGGAATTTAATTATGATAATTGTTATTTTATAGATTTTATTTCCTTGTTGCAATCCGTGTAAAATTCTCCTCATGCTTATGATATAAATAAAGATTTTACCAAACACATCGTTGATGCTTTAATGCAATCCCATAAAGAAAAGCTTGAACTAGAAGTTTCTATCCCTAGAAAACTTTATGATGAGTGGGAACCTACTACTAAAATTAAGATTAAAAATTATGAATGCTATGCTTTATGTGATTTGGGTGCTAGTGTTTCCACGATTCCAAAAACTTTGTGTGATGTGCTAGGTTTCCGTGAATTTGATGATTGTTTTTTAAATTTGCATCTTGCGGATTCCACCATTAAGAAACCTATGGGAAGGATTAATGATGTTCTTATTGTTGCAAATATGAATTATGTGCCCATGTATTTCATTGTTCTTGATATAGTTTGCAACCCTACATGTCCTATTGTTCTTGGTAGACCTTTCCTTAGAACGATTGGTGCAATTGTTGATATGAAAGAAGGAAATATTAGATTCCAATTTCCATTAAGGAAAGGCATGGAACACTTTCCTAGGAAGAAAATTAAATTGCCTTATAAATCTACTATGAGAGCCGCTTATGGAATGCATACCAAATGTGGCACTAGATCTATTCTTGTTTTTATACCTAGCTAGGCGCGTTAAACGATAGCGCTTGTTGGGAGGCAACACAATTTTATTTTTGTTCCTGTTTAGTAATAAATAATACATCTAGATTCTGTTTAGATGTGGTTTTATGTTTTAATTAGTGTTTGTGCCAAGTAGAACCTTTGGGAACAATTGGGTGAAGTCTTTGCGATCTTGCTGTAAAAAACAGAAACTTTTGCGCTCACGAGATTAGATGCCTTTTTTTTACTGGAGAGTGCTTTTAGGTTGATTCTTTTTGCCGATGATTAATCAAGAAATTCCTCACGTCCACCAATTTATTTCAGAATTTTTGGAGTTACATAAGTATACATTTGGTATATATTTCTACAGACTGTTCTGTTTTTGATAGATTCTGTTTTTCCGTGTGTTGTTTGCTTATTTTGATGAATCTATGGCTAGTATCGAGGGGAATGAACCATAGAGAAGTTGGAATACAGTAGGTTTAACACCAAGATAAATAAAGAATGAGTTCATTACAGTACCTAAAAGTGGTGATTTATTTTCTTATACTAACGAAGCTCATGAGATTTTCTGTTTAAGTTTTGTGTTGTGAAGTTTTCAAGTTTTTGGGTAAAGATTTGATGGATTTTGGAATAAGGAGTGGAAAGAGCCTAAGCTTGGGGATTCCCAAGGCACCCCAAGGTAAAATTAAAGGACAACCAAAAGCCTAGGCTTGGGGATGCCCCGGAAGGCATCCCCTCTTTCGTCTTCTTCTATCGGTAACTTTACTTGAGGCTATATTTTTATTCACCACATGATATGTGTTTTGCTTGGAGCGTGTTGTATGCTTTGATTCTTTGATTTTTAGTTTACCACAATCATCCTTGCTTTACACACCTTTTGAGAGAGACACACATGAATCGGAATTTATTAGAATACTCTATGTGCTTCACTTATATCTTTTGAGCTAGATAATTTTGCTCTAGTGCTTCACTTATATCTTTTTAGAGCACGGTGGTGGTTTTATTTTATAGAAATTATTAATCTCTCATGCTTCACTTATATTATTTTTAGAGTCTTTTAGAACAGCATGGTAATTTGCTTTGGCTATAAAATTAGTCCTAATATGATAGGCATCCAAGATGGGTATAATAAAAACTTTCATATAGAGTGCATTAAATACTATGAGAAGTTTGATACTTGATAATTGTTTTGAGATATAAATATGGTGATATTAGAGTTGTGCTAGTTGAGTAATTGTGAAATTGAGAAATACTTGTGTTGAGGTTTGCAAGTCCCGTAGCATGCACGTATGGTAACCGTTGTGTGACAAATTTGAAGCATGAGGTGTTCTTTGATTGCCTTCCTTATGAGTGGCGGTCGGGGACGAGAGATGGTCTTTTCCTACCAATCTATCCTCCTAGGAGCATGCGCATAGTGCTTGGTTTTGATGACTTGTAGATTTTTGCAATAAGTATGTGAGTTCTTTATGACTAATGTTGAGTCCATGGATTATACACACTCTCACCCTTCCATCATTGCTAGCCTCGTCGGTACAGTGCATTGCCCTTTCTCACCTCGAGAGTTGGTGCAAACTTCGCCGGTGCATCCAAACCCCGTGATATGATACGCTCTATCACACATAAGTCTCCTTATATCTTCCTCAAAACAGCCACCATACCTACCTATTATGGCATTTCCATAGCCATTCCGAGATATATTGCCATGCAACTTTCCACCGTTTCATTTATTATGACATGCTCCATCATTGTCATATTGGTTTGCATGATCATGTAGTTAACATCGTATTTGTGGCAAAGACACCTTCATAACTCTTTCATACATGTCACTCTTGACTCATTGCACATCTCGGTACACCACCGGAGGCATTCACATAGAGTCATATTTTGTTCTAAGTATCGAATTGTAATTCTTGAGTTGTAAGTAAATGAAAGTGTGATGATCTTCATTATTAGAGCATTGTCCCATGTGAGGAAAGGATGATGGAGACTATGATTCCCCCACAAGTTGGGATGAGGCTCCGGACGAAAAAAAGAGGCCATAAAAAAGAGAGGAGAAGGCCCAAACAAAAAAAATGAGAGAAAAAGAGAGAAGGGGCAATGTTACTATCCGTTTTCCACACTTGTGCTTCAAAGTAGCGCCATGATCTTCATGATAGAGAGTCTCTTATTTTATCACTTTCATATACTAGTGGGAATTTTTCATTATAGAACTTGGCTTGTATATTCTAATGATGGGCTTCCTCAAAATGCCCTAGGTCTTCTGAGCAAGCAAGTTGGATGCACACCCACTTAGTTTCTTTTGTTGAGCTTTCATATATTTATATCTCTAGTGCATTCGTTGCATGGCAATCTCTAGTCCTCGCATTGACATAATTGGTGGGCATCTCCATAGCCCGTTGATTAGCCGCGTTGATGTGAGACTTTCTCCCTTTTTGTCTTCTCCACACAACCTCCATCATCATATTCTATCCCACCTATAGTGCTATGTCCATGGCTCGCGCTCATATATTGCGTGAAAGTTGAAAACGTTTGAGAATGCTAAGTATGAAACAATTGCTTGGCTTGTCATCGGGGTTGTGCATGATGGGAGCATTTTGTGTGACGAAAATGAAGCATGGCCAAACTATATGATTTTGTAGGGATGAGATTTCTTTGGCTATGTTCTTTTGATAAGACATAATTGCTTGGTTAGCATGCTTGAAGCATTATTATTTTTATGTCAATATTAAACTTTTTTCTTGAATCTTTCGGATCTAAACATTCATGCCACAACAAATAAAATTACATTGAAATTATGTTAGGTAGCATTCCACATCAAAAATTCTGTTTTTGTCATTTACCTACTCGAGGACGAGCAGGAATTAAGCTTGGGGATGCTGATACGTCTCCAACGCATCTATAATTTTTTTATCGTTCCATGCTATTATATTATCTGTTTTGGATGTTTAATGGCCTTTAATATGCTCTTCTATATTATTTTTGGGACTAACCTATTAACCGGAGGCCCAGTGCCAGTTGTTGTTTTTTTGCCTATTTCAGTGTTTCGCAGAAAAGGAATATCAAACGGAATCCAAACGAAACAAAACCTTCGCGAGGATCTTTCTTGGAACAAACGCAACGAGGCGGCCACGAGGCAGGAGGGCGCGCCCAGGGGGGTTGGTGCACCCCCCACCCTCATGGGCCCCTCGTAGCTCCACCGACCTATTTCTTTCGCCTATATATACTCTTATACCCTGAAAACATCCAGGGGAGCCACGAAACCACTTTTCCACCGCCGCAACCTTCTGAACCTGTGAGATCCCATCTTGGGGCCTTTTCCGGCGATCTGCCGGAGGGGGATTCGATCACGGAGGGCTTCTACATCAACACCATATATAGCCTCAGTTTACCATAGACCTTTGGGTCCATAGTTATTAGCTAGATGGCTTCTTCTCTCTCTTTGGTTCTCAATACAAAGTTCTCCTCGATGTTCTTGGAGATCTATTCGATGTAATACACTTTTGTTGTGTGTTTGCCGAGATCCGATGAATTGTGGGTTTATGAACTTGATTATCTATCAATATTATTTGGTTCTTCTCTGAATTCTTATATGCATGATTTGATATCTTTGCAAGTCTCTTCGAATTATCGGTTTAGTTTGGCCTACTAGATTGATCTTTCTTGCAATGGGAGAAGTGCTTAGCTTTGGGTTCAATCTTGCGGTGTCCTTTCCCAGTGAGAGCAGGGGCAGCAAGGCACGTATTGTATTGTTGCCATCGAGGATAAAAAGATGGGGTTTATATCAGATTGATTGAGTTTGTCCCTCTACATCATGTCATCTTGCTTAATGCGTTACCCCGTTCTTATGAACATAATACTCTAGATGCATGCTGGATAGCGGTCGATGTGTGGAGTAATAGTAGTAGATGCAGAATTGTTTCGGTCTACTTGACATGGACGTGATGCCTATGTTCATGATCATTGCCTTAGATATCATCATAACTATGCACTTTTCTATCAATTGCTCGGCAGTAATTTGTTCACCCACCGTAATACATGCTATCATGAGAGAAGCCACTAGTGAAACCTATGGCCCCCGGGTCTACTTTACATCATATAAGTTTCTGATCTATAATTCTAGTTTACTATTTATTTTGCAATCTTTAATTTCCTACCTATACAACAAAAATACCAAAAATATTTATCTTCTTATCTTTATCAGATCTCACTTTTGCAAGTGGTCGTGAAGGGATTGACAACGCCTTTATCGCGTTGGTTGCAAGGTTCTTGATTGTTTGTGCAGGTACAAGGTGACTTGCGAGTAGTCTCCTACTGGATTGATACCTTGGTTCTCAAAAACTGAGGGAAATACTTGTGCTACTTTGCTGCATCATCCTTTCCTCTTCAAGGGAAAACAACGCATGCTCAAGAGGTAGTAGTTATCAATCGAATTCATGATGAGAAATACCATCCTTGCCCCCTCGATGAATTGTTGCTGAGCCCATGGGGCCCATCCTCATCTTTTCCTTGAAAAGATTGTACGACTTATTCTATAAGTTGTTCCTGATGGATCCTTGTGTATCCAAAGTCCGATCTTTATTGGAGACCATGTCAATGCTATCTCGAAGCATGTCTGTGGTAATCCGACCTTCAATAAGAACATTTTGAGCTCAATGCTAAATTTTCATTATCAATTATCCAAAAACCATTGTATGGGTAATGTCATGAAATTCCTCTCCCCTTACCTAAATGGTTTTCTACTTTTATCCTGTCATGGATATCATGCTCTGCTTGTCCTTGGGAACTATATACCCCTGAAATATGTGTTTAAACACATTTTCCTTTCCATTGTTCTGTTTAAGCTGATAATTGCATCTTCCTTTCCATTGTTTTGATTAACCTTTCTTGTGACCTATATGATCTAAGCAGTAATATTTTCCTGCTTATGCAAACACCTCGGCGTACAAATCTATCAGTAAGACCCTGTTACTATTGTCGATGACATTCCAGTAGCCACCGATGGACGAGAACTTTGCCTATTGGTCCGCCTTGTCATAATGAGCAGGAAAATGGTTCTCTTCGTCCCTCGCCCTTGGTACCAACATTGTTGCCAACATAACTGACAGACTATCCTCTGACATACCTTGCTATCATAACCGGGCTAGATGTCACTGCTCTTTCTACATTTAACCCACGTGGTGGGCCATAACCCACAGTTCCACGGGATCGAAACCTGACTCTCCTGTACAACCTTGATGTCGAAATATTCTTTACACTTGGCTTCGTATGTAACTCACGAGCTAACTTCCTCACCATGTTTTATTCCGGCTTCAGAGGCAACATTATTCTTCATTGCTCTGAAACCCTTCACCACCTATTTTAGGCATTAGCTGGATGCCTACCTGATTGAAACTTGTTGAACCTCCTTATAGCACTCTCAATATGTTTCCTGGTGCTTCTAGGATCTCCTTCCTTGAGATAATTACCGGATGCCAATCCTTTCGGACATCCGTGCTTATAGTTTCCCCTTTTACCCTATTCGTAAGTACGATGGAGTTTCTGAAGAAAGGGTGATGACTTCATCATGATGCCCTGATGCAGCGCATTGAAGACATCAACGATATGGATCAACCTCTTCGATGAGAGCAACAAGAACAAGAAGATCCGTTAGATTTTCGTAACCAAAACTTCCCCCTTTACTCCCCCTCTTAAATCTCAGGACGAGATTTCTTGTAGTAGAGGAGATTTGTAACACCCCCAGTGTCATGCTACAGAAACCCTCTGTGATTAAGCTAATCATTTTACTGAACAATGCTTGATCACCTTCGATTCAAATATCCTTTGAAATTTCTACTTTCAAATCAAATTCAATTTGCAAGTGAAATATGGAGTTGCACAAAAGTTGCTGCAAAGTAGTTCATCATTTAGCCTAAATTCCATAACAAATGATTGTTAAGGAAAACAACATCACCTCCAAGCCAAGATGGACTATAGCAAACAAAAGAGTGCGTTTTCAGCATTTTAAAATGCTATTTTTACTTGTGAAAAATCCAAATGGATTCAGTTGCCCCTCAAACTTTTTATGGCAGTGCCAAACAGTACAAGGAATTTAAGTGGCCTAGTCCCACAATTTTTCAAAGTATTTTGGTAGCCCAAACTTTTCCCTAGTTGTCTCTGTTTTAAATAAAAAGAAAAAACAGAAAACCAGAAACAAGCAAGGGCCTACTTGGCCTCTGGCCTATGGCCTAGCCCACCTACTCCTCATCTCCTTTCTCCTGTACACAGGGGAGGGCGTGTCGCTCATCCACCGGCACTTTGTGCGGCGATGCGCACACGTCAGGCATCCACCCGAGCTTCAGAGGAGATAAGGCCGACCCCAATCCCCCCTTGCACCCAAACCCTAGCCCACCGTTTTCCCCTCTCCATCGCTCGTTCTCTCCCTCTGCATCTCGTTGACGATGTTGTCGCCGTGCACTGCTCAATCCCGCGGCCACTGGCACCCCGAGCACTGAGACCTTGACTAAGAGGTACACCGCCCACTGCTTCTTCCTCCTGGACCACTAGCTGGAGCAGGGAAGCTCTCCTCCGCTGGATCGCCTCGCTCCACCACCGTCGGCATCGCCGCTGCCGTCGCCCGACCTGCAACACCGGTGCCCCCCGACCTCTCTAAGCACGCCCCAACCTCACTGTGAGCCCCCCGACCGATTCCTCTCTTTTCCCCCTCGTATCCATCACCGTAGATGCCGTCCCACGCGCGTCGCTGCTCACCATGGTCGAAACTCGTCTGCGCATGCACGCTTTCTGTTTTGCCTCTAGCGGTTGCTCCTGCGTACTTGTATTGCTCTATTACTACTGCTACTTGCCGTCACTGGCCACCACCGCTGTCGCCGCGGTTGCCGTCGCTGCGCGCCGTGTTGGCCCCCTGTCGGTGTCAAAACTAGTAGATCTCTGGTAGGGGGTCCCGAACTATGCGTCTAAGGTCGATGGTAACATGAGACAGGGGCCCGATGTTTACACAGGTTCGGGCCCTCTCTATGGAGTTAATACCCTACTTCCTGCTTGATTGATCTTGATGAATATGAGTATTACAAGAGTTGATCTACCACGAGATCATAATGGCTAAACCCTAAAAGTGTAGCCTGTATGACTATGGTAATGAATATCTCCTCCTGACTAAGTCCTCCGGTTTATATAGACACCGGGAGGATCTAGGGTTACACAAGGTCGGTTACAAAGAAAGAAATCTACATATTTGATTGCCAAGCTTGCCTTCCACGCCAAGGAGAGTCCCATCCAGACACGGGTGCAGTCTTCGGTCTTCGTATCTTCACTGCCCATCAGTCCGGCCCATGGCTAACAGGGCGGACGCCCGAGGACCCCTTAGTCCAGGACTCCCTCAGTAGCCCCTGAACCTGGCTTCAATGACAAGGTATCCGGCGCGTGGATCTGTCTTCGGCATTGCAAGGCGGGTTCCTCCTTCCAAACTCCAAGATAGTATTCGGACGTATTGTACGTGTCCGGACCTGTAACACAAGTTTTGTATACTTCCACAGAGGGCACAATAATTTATAAATCCAATCCACCGACAACTGGTCATAGCATGATGCCACATCACCGCCGGTACATTATTTTAAACCCTTTGTTAGCCTGCAGCCCCGGTTTTGAGGCGCGGCTTTATTAGCACGTCTTATCCAAGCCAAGATCGTGTCCCACTTATTAAGGGATTCCTATCAACACGGACATGGGTAACCCAACCGTCTCTAGGGTACGACTCCTTGGAAACAGGCCAGTTTTAAGGCTCAGGAGTAGGCGTTTAGATACTCACGACCTTTATAAAGGGGTACACACCCGTCTCACTCTCTTCCACTTTTGCTTCTTCCTCAGCCCTTGCTATCTCGAGTTCTAAAACCCAAGTTTCGACCACCACAAGCCTTAGTCATGTCCGGATCCAGCCTTCCCGGTCGGTGGGTGGTTTCTTCTGTTACGGAGGAGGATATTGCGAAGCTTAGGATGGCGAGATATCTGACCGCAGAAATTCTCCATCGGCACCCTACCGAAGGGCAGGTTATCCCTATCCCCAGATCCAGCGAGAGGGTCGTGTTCATCTCCCACTTCCTCCGAGGGTTAGGCTTTGCCCTCAATCCCTTTGTTCGAGGGCTCATGTTCTACTACGGGCTGGATTTTCACGATCTGGCCCCGAACTCTGTTCTTCTTATCTCGGCGTTTATCATCACGTGCGAGGCCTTCCTTTGAATCCCTCCATGCTTCGGCTTGTGGCTCAAGACCTTCAATGTGAAGCCGCAGATGATAGGGGGGAAGCAGGCGGAGTGTGGTGGCACCACCGTGAGCAAGCTAAATAGCGCTCTTTGGCTAAAAGGATCCTTCACCGAGTCCTCTGACTTATGGCAACGGGAGTGGTTCTATATCACCGAGCACCATGGTTCCAAGTGGGCGGCTGCGCCTGTGTTTCAACCCAGCTCTCCGGTTCAGCTCGCATCATGGATTAATAAGGGGTTGGACTGGGGATCAGTTGATGAGGTATAGACTCTGCAGATCCGCATCCGGAGCCTCCTCGAGAGGTACATTGATCTTATCAACGTTATTCAAGTAATGCTGGTTCATCGAACCTTGCCGTGCCAGAGGCGACCTCTCTGCATGTGGGAGTTTAATCCCGAAGGACCGCGAACACTCCAACACTTCTTCGGC
Organism: Aegilops tauschii subsp. strangulata; assembly: GCF_002575655.3. Lineage (NCBI taxonomy): Eukaryota > Viridiplantae > Streptophyta > Magnoliopsida > Poales > Poaceae > Aegilops > Aegilops tauschii. Next base: position 60,892,269 of record NC_053035.3, read on the forward strand.
ACTACGCACAAAGGGATGTGGAAATTAGTTTTCGGGAAACAAAAACAGTGGCCGGATACTACCGAAGACATCGGCCTTGACTGTAACCATCCGGATACCACGGTAAGTACCCGTCCGCCGAACATTTCCTAATCAGGTATCCAGTGGTAAGACACTGAGCAAACCATCTCTTTCCAGGGCTGGATAAACAAAGCGGAACAAATTAGGTGTCCGGCCCCCCTTCCCGAAGACTCAGCGGACCCTGTGCTAACAAGGATGCTGGCACCGGCACCGTACCAGGCGCCGGTGGAGGAGGGCAAGGTGGAGAGCGGGAAGACCAGGGGTGGCCTTCGTTCTGGAGGTAAATTAGACACCGGGTCCAGAGAAATCGACATTTCTTCGCCCGAAGACAAAGGCGAAGGAGAAGCAAGCATCCCTTCTCCATATAGGAGGAAAAGGGTCGCCTCCGAAGGTTGGGAGGAACTGACTCCCAAGAGGGGCAAGATGCCGTCGTCGGGCGGCTCGGGATTGGAAGGCGACGCTGTTCCACCGCTCCGTCGTGAGGACAAGGCGTCGACCAAATCGTAAGTGAATCTGGGGTGCTTTAATCACATCCAGTTCTTTTCCTGTTACCGAAGTGACATGTACCATTCATGTGTGTCTTTAAAGTTCGGCATAAAGTGTTCCTGAGCGGTCCTCTTCTTCGGGAGATCTTCTCCCAGAGATGATGGAAAGCGAGACACCTCCCCCGGCCTCCTTGCCCAATAAGGCGGACGACTCCGAAGTGTCGTCTCAGAGGGTTTGTCTTGATCAACAAGTGGCGCGAGGGATGAAGGAGGCATTACCCGAAGGTGAACCCCCGATCGTCCGGGATTCGGGGGCCAACAATGAAGGCCCCGGACTATCCGGTTTTCAACCAGCGATGATTCTAGAGACGAGTGAACAGGTTCCTTCAAAGGATGGTCGTGCTCCTACAGCGGCTTCCAGAGACCCGGCGGCGCCGGATATGCTGAGGGATATGCTACAAAAAGCATCTGTCTTGGAGGAACAAAGTACCTTGATGGGTACGATGGTTGAGAGGATTCTGTCCGCGAAGATTGGATTGAATGAAGCCTTCATGAGCCTACTAAGAGGCTTCGAGGTTTCTGATGTAATACTTTGGACTGTATTTTATTTGCAAAATGCACCTGTGTATAGGTAGTAGCCCCTGAGACTCGGGTTGGCTTCCCATGGGAGGCGATCCGAGGATCAAGAAGAGATGCTCAGGGAATAATCCGGTTAATTGGAACACAGGCTGTTTCTCCCCAGACGACTGCCCGGACTATGAATATTGCCGAGCTGCAGCGGAAGCTTGATGTGGCAGGGGATGACATTGCATTAATCAATAGGCGTCTTGACGAGTCGCAAGGTATGTATTCGGAGTAGTCGCTACACATACATGTTTGTAATATAAGCGTGATGCTGAAAATTGTATACTGGGATATACATGGCTGCAGATGGTGCCGCCGCCATTGAGATTCTTCGAGCGGAGCTAGCCCGGGCCAAGGAGCAGGCCCGGTTTAGTGATGCAGCCGCCGAAAAGGCGTCGGCCGACTTGAAGGCCGAACAAGCTACTCGGCCCCAAGACGAGGAGAAAATATCCACGATGGCGATTGAACTAAAAAATGCTGCTAGCCGCTGTGAATTCCTTGAGAAGGAGAATAAAGCCAAAACGACTGATCTTGACAAGGCCTTGCGAGAGGCGAGAGAAGCGCGGTCTGAATCTAGAGCAGCCCGTGAGGAGATCCGGCAAGCTGGGGGGATTGCGGCCAGTAAATTTTTACTACAGTCTATGTTCGGCGATCCGAACTATGCTCAGCTTAACCAAGTGTGGAGTTCTCCAGATGTGTTTTTGGACTTGCCGAAGAGTTCTTCCGATGCAGCGCAGTTTTACCAAGCGCAAGAGGGATATGCAACAGAGAAGCTTTTCTGGTCACAGTTTAGCGCATCAAAGCGCCCTTTGCTGCTGAATGAACAGATGTCCCAATGGGCCGAGCTTCACAGGGTATCCGGCGCTGCCATGAAGAACGTCATAATCCGGTTGTGGCCGACTGAGCCTATTCCGAATAGCTACTTCGGCTTGGTGCAGCGGCTTGTTGATGCGGCGCCATGTATCGACGCCTTGAAGCGGTCGGCGTGCATTGAAGGTGCACGGATGGCCTTTGCCCGTGTCAAGACATACTGGGAAAGATGAAGGCCATCGATGTTGCGGCGAAGAGTCCGCCCTAGGGCAAGGACCGTCACGAACTAGAGCATTATTTTGAAGACGTCTTAGAGGCTGCCCGCTTGATAGAGGGTCAATGTTCAAAAGGCATAATATTCGAGTGAAGTGTATGCGAATTGTAAAAGACAATTTTTATAATCAGACTATGTTTTAGTTTTGCCTAAAGGCTTTTGTTCCTCCTGTGCGGCCGTTTGTATATGATCTGAAAGTTTTCTAGTCGTCGGCTTCAGCCCCCTCGTAGGAAATACGGGGGTGTTCGGTAAGGCATCTGATCACTCTTGACCCAACGTCTTGGTCCGTGAAGGAGGTGTCAGTGTGGCGAACCAGGCAACAGGACTATAGGGCGTTAACACTTTCACTTAGCCATAGGAGTTTTACGGTGGGTCTACGATATAGCCCCTGGTATGTACACAGCTTATTCTAATACGATGCATTTACATATTTGACTGGACAGAGGTCCTTCGTGTGACACGGAGGGAATCGCGAAAGATTCCAATAAGTCATCGAGTGGTTGACCAGCTCTCGCCACATCATGACAGTCAGTTTTCGGCTTTCTCTACTCAGGTGCTTAACTAGGTTAACCGGAAGCACAATCGCAGTAGTTCTCCCTTTACTACCCTAGCCGATAGAGCGGAACATAAGGTAGCAAGCACAGGAGCCGGGCAACCCAACTTTTGACCCAAGACATGATTCGGAGCTGATGCATATAAGGCCAAAACTCGCGATGCAGAAGTACGCTATAGAGCTGTTTGGACTTTGTCGGCAACTCGTTTGTTCTCATACCGAGCCCCTGGCAAGTTATGCCGAGGTGTAAGTTTAAACCAACCGTAAGGGCAAAACTCGATTCGAACCGGACATAGTTCGGCTGTGAGTCCCCCGCCAAGGACATGTTTTTTAATGAGTTTATAACATCGCCCAAGGGCGAGTGCTGGAAGATGTCTGCGGCGCTGAATTCGAAGATCGATAAGCGATCAAGTTCGGCGTCCGCGGACTCACGTGATTCGGAACTATTAACCAGAGACGAGTCCGGAGTTCCGGTGACACAGATATCGTGTGAGGTTAAGTCTATGTGCGGCTCCGACGCCGGGGAATCTGTGGCCTCCATGGTGGGGTTGGGCCTCCCGTACTTGGGTGGCACAGTATGCTCCGGATCTAAGGATAGAGCAGTTACAGGAGCTATCTCCTGGATGCGGTCCGATGACAGATTTAGGTCATGTTCATCGAGGTGACCAAGGAAAGGGAGGTAGAGGGAGAAGGAAAGGGGGGGCCGCGCCCCCACCCCTTGTCCAATTCGGTTTGGGCAGGCGGGAGGCGCGCGCCACCTCTTGGCCCTTCTCCCCTCTCTCCACTAAAGCCCAATAAGGCTCATTACTTCTCCCGGCGAATTCCCGTAACTCCCCGGTATTATGAAAAATACTCGAATCACTCGGAACCTTTCCGATGTCCGAATATAGCCTTCAAATATATGAATCTTTACCACTCGACCATTTCGAGAATCCTCATCACGTCCGTGATCTCATCCGGGACTCCAAACAACCTTCGGTCATCAAATCACATAAACTCATAATACAAATCGTCATCGAACGTTAAGCGTGCGGACCCTACGAGTTCGAGAACTATGTAGACATAACCGAGACTTGTTTCCGGTCAATAACCAATAGCGGAACCTAGATGCTTATATTGGCTCCTACATATTCTACAAATATCATTATTGGTCAAACCGCATAACAACATACGTTGTTCCCTTTGTCATTGATATGTTACTTGCCCGAGATTCGATCGTCGGTATCACCATACCTAGTTCAATCTCGTTACCGGCAAGTCTCTTTACTCGTTTTGTAATGAATCATCCCGCAACTAACTCATTAGTCACATTGCTTGCAAGGCTTATAGTGATGTGCATTACCGAGAGGGCCCAGAGATACCTCTCCGACAATCGGAGTGACAAATCCTAATCTCGATCTATGCCAACTCAACAAACACCATCGGAGACACTTGTAGAGCATCTTTATAATCACCCAGTTACGTTGTGACATTTGATAGCACACTAAGTATTCCTCTGGTATTCGGGAGTTGCATAATCTCATAGTCATAGGAACATGTATAAGTCATGAAGAAAGATAGGGAATGACTTTTCATTTTGTTTCTATTTTCTGCCATGTTCGGGTTTTTGAGTCTTTACTCAACTTCACACCTTGCAACATAGGCAAGAACTCCTTCTTTGATTGTTCCATTTTGAACTACTTCAAAATCTTTTCAAGGTATGTACTCATTGAAAAACTTATCAAGTGTCTTGATCTATCTCTATAGATCTTGATGCTCAATATGTAAGCAGCTTCACCGAGGTCTTTCTTTGAAAACTCCTTTCAAACACTCCTTTATGCTTTCCAGAAAATTCTACATCATTTCCAATCAACAATATGTCATTCACATATACTTATCAGAAAGGTTGTAGTGCTCCCACTCACTTTCTTGTAAATACAGGCTTCACCGCAAGTATGTATAAAACCATATGCTTTGATCACCTTATCAAAGCATATATTCCAACTCCGAGATGCTTGCACCAGTCCATAGATGGATCACTGGAGCTTGCACACTTTGTTAGCACCTTTAGGATTGAAAAAACCTTCTTGTTGCATCATATACAATTCTACTTTAAGAAATCCATTAAGGAATGTAGTTTTTGACATCCATTTGCCAGATTTCATGAAATGTTGCAATTGCTAACATGATTCGGACAGACTTTAAGCATCGATACGAGTAAGAAAATCTCATCGTAGTCAACATCTTGAACTTGTCAAAAAACCCTTTTCGACAAGTCGAGCTTTGTAGATAGTAACACTACTATCAGCATCCGTCTTCCTCTTGAAGATCCATTTTATTCTCTATGGCTTGTGATCATCGGGCAGGTCAACCAAAGTCTATACTTTGTTCTCATACATGGATCCTATCTCAGATTTCATGGCCTTAAGCCATTTTGCGGAATCTGGGCTCATCATCGCTTCCTCATAGTTCATAGGTTCGTCATGGTCAAGTAACATGACCTCCAAAATAGGATTGCCGTTCCACTCTGGTGCGGACCTTACTCTGGGTGACCTACTAGGTTAGGTAGTAACTTGATCTGAAGTTTCATGATCATCATCATTAGCTTCCTCACTAATTGGTGTAGGCATCACCAGAACTGATTTCTATGATGAACTACTTTCCAACTCGAGAGGAGGTACAATTACCTCATCAAGTTCTACTTTCCTCCCACTCACTTCTTTCGAGAGAAACTCCTTCTCTAGAAAGGATCCATTCTTAGCAAAAAATCTTGCCTTCGGATCTATGATAGAAGGTGTACCCAACAGTCTCCTTTGGGTATCCTATGAAGATGCATTTCTCCAATTTGGGTTTGCGCTTATCAGGTTGAAACTTTTTAACATAAGCGTCACAGCCCCAAACTTTAAGAAAGCTTAGGTTTCTTGCCAAACCACAATTCATATGGCGTCATCTCAACAGATTTAGATGGTGCCCTATTTAACGTGAATGCAGTTGTCTCTAATGCATAACTCCAAAACGATAGTGGTAAATCGGTAAGAGACATCATAGATCGCATCGTATCTAATAAAGTACGGTTACGATGTTCGGACACACCATTACGCTGTGGTGTTCCAGGTGGCGTGAGCTGTAAAACTATTTCACATTGTTTCAAATGAAGACCAAACTCGTAACTCAAGTATTCGTCTCCGCAATCAGATCGTAGAAACTTTATTTTCTTGTTACGATCATTTTGATTAGAGCATCTGCTTCTGATCCCTCGATTTGGAAATCATAATTCCTTTGTATTTAAGTTTTGAAATTATCCAGATATTTCTATAATCTGAGGCCGTTGCACCATTCCTTCTTCTGCTTGAGCATCAATACTAACATCAGATTCTTTGTGGTCCACCATATCATTTGGTGGATTATTATTTGACCATTCCTGCCTATTCTCAATTCCTTGAGTTCTTCCCCTGATACATAATTCTTTTATTAAATTGTATCCCCTACTTTTGCTAGCCATGCTCTACTTCCGAGCTTGAGTTATTTACTCTTGAAGTTTGTGGAATATATTCATAAGATGCCCCTATGGATTGAACCTATGCCTTCCCTAGTCCATGTGAACCCAAGAGCTTTCACGAGTCATAGTCTTCTGGTGTTTTGTCAGATATAATTTCAACACTACAACTTAATCGAAAGTGAGAAGTGAATGGAAGGTTATGCATTGAAGAAGTGGGAGTCGACCTTGAACTTCGTGTTCATGCCCATGGATCCGATGTGGAACTAATCATGAAAGCTTCTTGTGGTAATAATAATCCCCTTGTTATAAGTTCATCTGGTATCTATGTTTGGTCCTTTGCAACCGTGGTTCTGACCATGATTGTTCCCCTTTGATTCCATTTCTCGGAGAAGTTAAAGTACTTGTCTTCTGCAGATTAATACACCTGTCCAAACTCTATTCTGCCCTATCTTCGTGTATTACCCTCAAGTATCTCGAGAATATCAAACAACTATGTTGCTTCCTATGAGTCTTCTTCTAGTATTGCTTCTCACCCATTTTTAGATTTCCCCCGGGTTCTGAGTTGTTAGTCACTCGAGAACACCGATAGGTGAATCGATCCCGCACTCCGATTCAACAACTCTAAGTAATTTTCGTTGCTTACGAGTTTAATAGTCCTTCAAGTCATTCCTAGCCTGATCGACTATATCATTATAGTGCTAAATTTTAACGGTGCTACCTGGTCCTTCTTCTTGGAGCACAATTTTCTATGATGAGCTAAGCATACGTCGATCTTCCTCGTCATATCATTTCTCCTTGAACAACAAGCTTGATTTCGAGTTTGTGTCGTACCCGTGGTTCCAAAAAACTTTCGCTTCATCATTCCATTGACTTGATGTCATCGCCGATCAATTACATCTTAAGGAAACCTCTCGACCAATATGTCATGACCATCATCAGCATTCTGAGATCTTCCAGGTTATTGATACGTCTCCAACGTATCTATAATTTTTGATCGTTCCATGCTATTATATTATCTGTTTTGGATGTTTAATGGGCTTTAATATGCTCTTTTATATTATTTTTGGGACTAACCTATTAACCGGAGGCCCAGTGCCAGTTGATTTTTTTTTGCCTATTTCAGTGTTTCGCAGAAAAGGAATATCAAACGGAATGCAAACGGAATGAAACCTTCGCGAGGATCTTTCTTGGAACAAACGCAATCCAGGAGACTTGGAGTGGAAGCCACAGATGCAATGAGGCGGCCATGAGGCAGGAGGGCGCCCCCCTCGTGGGCCCCTCGTAGCTCCACCGACCTATTTCTTTCACCTATATATACTCTCATACCCTGAAAACATCCAGGGGAGCCATGATAACCCACAAGTATAGGGGATCACAACAGTTTTCGAGGGTAGAGTATACAACCCAAATTTATTGATTCGACACAAGGGGAGCCAAAGAATATTCTCAAGTATTAGCAGTTGAGTTGTCAATTCAACCACACCTAGATAACTTAGTATCTGCAGCAAAGTATTTAGTAGCAAAGTAGTATGATAGTAACGGTAACAGTAGCAAAAGTAATATTTTTGGGTTTTGTAGTGATTGTAATAGTAGCAACAGAAAAGTAAATAAGCGGAGAACAATATGTAGAAAGATCGTAGGCATTGGATCGGTGATGGAGAATTATGCTAGATGCGGTTCATCATGTAATAATCATAACATAGGGTGACACAGAACTAGCTCTAATTCATCAATGTAATGTAGGCATGTATTCCGAATATAGTCATACGTGCTTATGGAAAAGAACTTGCATGACATCTTTTGCCCTACCCTCCCGTGGCAGCGGGGTCCTAACGGAAACTAAGGGATATTAAGGCCTCCTTTTAATAGAGTACCGGACCAAAGCATTAACACATAGTGAATACATGAACTCCTCAAACTATGGTCATCACCGGGAGTGGTCCCGATTATTGTCACTTCGGGGTTGCCGGATCATAACACATAGTTGGTGACTATAGACTTGCAAGATAGGATCAAGAACTCACATATATTCATGAAAATATAATAGGTTCAGATCAGAAATCATGGCACTCGGGCCCTAGTGAAAAGCATTAAGCATAGCAAAGTCATAGCAACATCAATCTCAGAACATAGTGGATACTAGGGATCAAACCCTAACAAAACTAACTTGATTACATGATAAATCTCATCCAACCCATCCCCGAACGGACTCCAGATCAGCCCTCCTGAGAGAGTTTAGGGCTTGGCGGCAGCTCCGTATCGTAAAACGCGATGAATCTTTCTCTCTGATTTTTTCTCCCCGAACACGAATATATAGAGTTGGAGTTGAGGTCGGTGGAGCTCCAGGGGGCCCACTGTTGGGGAACGTAGTAATTTCAAAAAATTTCCTACGCACACGCAAGATCATGGTGATGCATAGCAACGAGAGGGGAGAGTGTTGTCCACGTACCCTCGTAGACCGAAAGCGGAAGCGTTATCACAACGCGGTTGATGTAGTCGTACGTCTTCACGATCCGACCGATCAAGTACCGAACGCACGGCACCTCCGAGTTCTACACACGTTCAGCTCGATGACGTCCCTCGAACTCCGATCTAGCCGAGTGTTGAGGGAGAGTTTCGTCAGCACGACGGCGTGATGACGATGATGATGTTCCACCGACGCAGGGCTTCGCCTAAGCTCCGCAACGGTATTATCGAGGTGTAATATGGTGGAGGGGGGCACCACACACGGCTAAGAGATCTCAAGGATCAATTGTTGTGTCTATGGGGTGCCCCCCTGCCCCCGTATATAAAGGAGCAAGGGGGAGGCAGCCGGCCAAGGGGAGAGGCGCGCCATAGGGGGGAGTCCTATTCCCACCGGGAGTAGGACTCCTCCTTTCCTTGTTGGAGTAGGAGAAGGGATGGGGGAGGGAGAAAGAAGGAAGGGGGCGCCCCCCTTCCCTAGTCCAATTCGGACCAGACAATGGGGAGGGGCGCGGCCACCTTTTGAGGCCTTTCTCTCCTTTCCCGTATGGCCCATTAAGGCCCAATACGAATTCCCGTAACTCTCCGGTACTCCGAAAAATACCCGAATCACTCGGAACCTTTCCGATGTCCGAATATAGTCGTCCAATATATCGATTTTTACGTCTCGGCGATTTCGAGACTCCTCGTCATGTCCCCGATCTCATCTGGGACTCCGAACTCCTTCGGTACATAAAAACTCAATAAAACTGTCATCGTAACGTTAAGCGTGCGGACCCTACGGGTTCGAGAACTATGTAGACATGACCGAGACATCTCTCCGGTCAGTAACCAATAGCGGGACCTGGATGCCCATATTGGCTCCCACATATTCTATGAAGATCTTTATCGGTCAGACCGCATAACAACATACGTTGTTCCCTTTGTCATCGGTATGTTACTTGCCCGAGATTCGATCGTCAGTATCTCGATACCTAGTTCAATCTCGTTACTGGCAAGTCTCTTTACTCATTCCGTAACACATCATCCCGCAACTAACTCATTAGTCACAATGCTTCCAAGGCTTATAGTGATGTGCATTACCGAGTGGGCCCAGAGATACCTCTCCGACAATTGGAGTGACAAATCCTAATCTCGAAATACGCCAACCCAACAAGTACCTTTGGAGACACCTGTAGAGCACCTCTATAATCACCCATTTACGTTGTGACGTTTGGTAGCACACAAAGTGTTCCTCCGGTAAACGGGAGTTGCATAATCTCATAGTCATAGGAACATGTATAAGTCATGAAGAAAGCAATAGCAACATACTAAACGATCGAGTGCTAAGCTAACGGAATGGGTCAAGTCAATCATGTCATTCTCCTAATGAGGTGATCTCGTTAATCAAATGACAACTTATGTCTATGGCTAGGAAACATAACCATCTTTGATTAATGAGCTCGTCAAGTAGAGGCATACTAGTGACACTCTGTTTGTCTATGTATTCACACATGTATTATGTTTCCGGTTAATACAATTCTAGCATGAATAATAAACATTTATCATGATATAAGGAAATAAATAATAACTTTATTATTGTCTCTAGGGCATATTTCCTTCAGTCTCCCACTTGCACTAGAGTCAATAATCTAGTTCACATCGCCATGTGATTTAACATGAATAGTTCACATCACCATGTGATTAACACCCATAGTTCACATCGTCATGTGACCATCACCCAAAGGGTTTACTAGAGTCAGTAATCTAGTTAACATCGCTATGTGATTAACACCCAAAGAGTACTAAGGTGTGATCATGTTTTGCTTGTGAGATAATTTTAGTCAACGGGTCTGTCACATTCAGATCCGTAAGTATTTTGCAAATTTCTATGTCTACAATGCTCTGCATGGAGCTACTCTAGCTAATTGCTCCCACTTTCAATATGTATCTAGACCGAGACTTAGAGTCATCTAGATTAGTGTCAAAACTTGCATCGACGTAACCTTTTACGACGAGCCTTTTGTCACTTCCATAATCGAGAAACATATCCTTATTCCAGTAAGGATAATTTTGACCGCTGTCCAGTGATCTACTCCTAGATCACTATTGTACTCCCTTGCCAAAATCAGTGCAGGGTATACAATAGATCTGGTACACAGCATGGCATACTTTATAGAACCTATGGCCGAGGCATAGGGAATGACTTTCATTCTTTTTCTATCTTCTGCCGTGGTCGGGTTTTGAGTCTTACTCAATTTCACACCTTGTAACACAGGCAAGAAACTCTTTCTTTGACTGTTCCATTTTGAACCACTTCAAAATCTTGTTAAGGTATGTACTCATTGAAAAAACTTATTAAGCGTCTTGATCTATCTCTATAGATCTTGATGCTCAATATGTAAGCAGCTTCACCGAGGTATTTCTTTGAAAAACTCCTTTATGCTTTGCAGAATAATTCTACATTATTTCCGATCAACAATATGTCACTTACATATACTTATCGGAAATGTTGTAGTGCTCCCACTCACTTTCTTGTAAATACAGGCTTCACCGCAAGTCTGTATAAAACTATATCCTTTGATCAACTTATCAAAGCATATATTCCTACTCCGAGATGCTTGCACCAGTCCATAGATGGATCGCTGGAGCTTGCATATTTTGTTAGCACCTTTAGGATTGACAAAACCTTCTGGTTGCATCATATACAACTCTTCTTTAATAAATCCATTAAGGAATGCAGTTTTGTTTATCCATTTGCCAGATTTCATAAAATGCGACAATTGCTAACATGGTTCGGACAGACTTAAGCATCGCTGCGAGTGAGAATATCTCATCGTAGTCAACACCTTGAACTTTGTCAAAAACCTTTTTCCGACAAGTCTAGCTTTGTAGATAGTAACACTACTATCAGTGTCCGTCTTCCTCTTGAAGATCCATTTATTTTCTATGGCTTGCCGATCATCGGGCAAGTCAACCAAAGTCCACACTTTGTTCTCATACATGGATCTCATCTCAGATTTCATGGCCTCAAGCCATTTTGCGGAATCTGGGCTCACCATCGCTTCTTCATAGTTCGTAGGTTCGTCATGGTCTAGTAACATAACCTCCAGAATAGGATTACCGTACCACTCTGGTGCGGATCTTACTCTGGTTTACCTACGAGGTTTGGTAGTAACTTGATCTGAAGTTACATGATCATCATCATTAACTTCCTCAGTAATTGGTGTAGGAGTCACAGGAACAGATTTCTGTGATGAGCTACTTTCCAATAAGGGAGCAGGTATAGTTACCTCATCAAGTTCTACTTTCCTCCCACTCACTTCTTTCGAGAGAAACTCCTTCTCTAGAAAGGATCCATTCTTAGCAACGAATGTCTTGGCTTCGGATCTGTGATAGAAGGTGTACCCAACTGTCTCCTTTGGGTATCCTATGAAGACACATTTCTCCGATTTGGGTTTGAGCTTATCAGGATGAAACCTTTTCACATAAGCATCGCAACCCCAAACTTTTAAGAAACGACAACTTTGGTTTCTTGCTAAACCTCAGTTCATAAGATGTCGTCTCAACGGATTTAGATGGTACCCTATTTAACGTGAATGCAGCTGTCTCTAATGCATAACCCCAAAACGATAGTGGTAGATCGGTAAGAGACATCATATATCGCACCATATCTAATAAAGTACGATTACGACGTTCGGACACACCATTACACCGTGGTGTTCCAGGTGGCGTGAGTAGTGGAACTATTTCACATTGTTTTAACTGAAGGCCAAACTCGTAACTCAAATACCCTTCTCTACGATCAGATCATAGAAACTTTATTTTCTTGTCACGATGATTTTCCACTTCACTCTGAAATTCTTTGAACTTTTCAAATGTTTCAGACTTATGTTTCATCAAGTAGATATACCCATATCTGCTCAAATCATCTGTGAAGGTCAGAAAATAATGATACCTGCTACGAGCCTCAGTATTCATCGGGCCACATACATCTGTATGTATGATTTCCAACAAATCTGTTGCTCTCTCCATAGTACCGGAGAACGGCGTTTTAGTCATCTTGCCCATGAGGCACGGTTCGCAAGCATCAAGTGATTCATAATCAAGTGATTCCAAAATCCCATCAGTATGGAGTTTCTTCATGCGCTTTACACCAATATGACCTAAACGGCAGCGCCACAAATAAGTTGCACTATCATTATTAACTTTGCATCTTTTGGCTTCAATATTATGAATATGTGTATCACTACGATCGAGATCCAACAAACCATTTTATTGGGTGTATGAACATAGAAGGTTTTATTCATGTAAACAGAACAACAATTATCCTTTTATTTAAATGAATAACCGTATTGCAACAAACATGATCAAATCATATTCATGCTCAACGCAAACACCAAATAACACTTATTTAGTTTCAACACTAATCCCGAAAGTATAGGGAGCGTGCGATGATGATCATATCAATCTTGGAACTACTCCCAACACACATCGTCACCTCGTCTTTTACTAGTCTCTGTTTATTCTGCAACTCCCGTTTCGAGTTACTACTCTTAGCAACTAAACCAGTATCAAATACCGAGGGGTTGCTATAAACACTAGTAAGTACACATTAATAACATGTATATCCAATATACCTTTGTTCACTTTGCCATCCTTCTTATCCACCAAATACTTGGGGCAGTTCCGCCTCCAGTGACCAGTCCCTTTGCAGTAGAAGCACTTAGTCTCAGGCTTAGGTACAGACTTGGGCTTCTTCACTTGAGTAGCAACTTGCTTGCCGTTCTTTTTGAAGTTCCCCTTCTTCCCTTTGCCCTTTTCTTGAAACTAGTGGTCTCGTCAACCATCAACACTTGATGTTTTTCTTGATTTCTACCTTCGTCGATTTCAGCATCACGAAGAGCTCGGGAATTACTTTCGTCATCCCTCGCATACTATAGTTTATCACGAAGTTCTACTAACTTGGTGATGGTGACTAGAGAATTCTGTCAATCACTATTTTATCTGGAAGATAAACTCCCACTTGATTCAAGCGATTGTAGTACCCAGACAATCTGAGCACATGCTCACTAGTTGAGCGATTCTCCTCCATCTTTTAGCTATAGAACTTGTTGGAGACTTCATATCTCTCAACTCGGGTATATGCTTGAAATATTAACTTCAACTCGTGGAACATCTCATATGGTCCATGACGTTCAAAACGTCTTTGAAGTCCCGATTCTAAGCCGTTAAGCATGGTGCACTAAACTATCAAGTAGTGATCATATTGAGCTAGCCAAACGTTCATAACGTCTGCATCTGCTCCTGCAATAGGTCTGTCACCTAGCGGCGCATCAAGGACATAATTCTTCTATGCAGCAATGAGGATAATCCTCAGATCATGGATCCAATCCACATCATTGCTACTAATATCTTTCAACATAATTTTTCTCTAGGAACATATCAAAATAAACATAGGGAAGTAACAACGCGAGCTATTGATCTACAACATAATTTGCAAAATACTATCAGGACTAAGTTCATGATAAATTTAAGTTCAATTAATCAAATTACTTAAGAACTCCCACTTAGATAGACATCCCTCTAATCCTCTAAGTGATCACGTGATCCATATCAACTAAACCATGTCCGATCATCACGTGAGATGGAGTAGTTTCAACGGTGAACATCAATATGTTGATCATATCTACTATATGATTCACGCTCGACCTTTCGGTCTCCGTGTTCCGAGGCCATATCTGTTATATGCTAGGCTCGTCAAGTTTAACCTGAGTATTCCGCGTGTGCAACTGTTTTGCACCCGTTGTATTTGAACGTAGAGCCTATCACACCCGATCATCACGTGGTGTCTCAGCACAAAGAACTTTCGCAACGGTGCATACTCAGGGAGAACACTTATACTTTGATAATTTAGTGAAGGATCATCTTATAATGCTACCGTCAAACAAAGCAAGATAAGATGCATAAAGGATTAACATCACATGCAATCAATATAAGTGACATGATATGGCCATCATCATCTTGTGCTTGTGATCTCCATCTCCGAAGCACCGTGCTTGATCACCATCGTCACCGGCTCGACACCTTGATCTCCATCGTAGTATCGTTGTCGTCTCGCCAAATAATTGCTTTTACGACTATCGCTACCGCTTAGTGATAAAGTAAAACTATTACATGATGATTGCATCTCATACAATAAAGCGACAACCATATGGCTCCTGCCAGTTGCCGATAACTCGGTTACAAAACATGATCATCTCATACAACAAAATATATCACATCATGTCTTGACCATATCACATCACAACATGCCCTGCAAAAACAAGTTAGACGTCCTCTACTTTGTTGTTGCAAGTTTTACGTGGCTGCTACGGGCTTAGCAAGAACCATTCTTACCTACGCATCAAAACCACAACGATAGTTTGTCAAGTTCGTGTTGTTTTAACCTTCGCAAGGACCGGGCGTAGCCACACTCGGTTCAACTAAAGTGAGAGAGACAGACACCCGCCAGTCACCTTTAAGCAACGAGTGCTCGCAACGGTGAAACCAGTCTCGCGTAAGCGTACGCGTAATGTCGGTCTGGGCCGCTTCATCTCACAATACCGCTGAACCAAAGTATGACATGCTGGTAAGCAGTATGACTTATATCGCCCTCAACTCACTTGTGCTCTACTCGTGCATAGCATCAACGCATAAAACCAGGCTCGGATGCCACTGTTGCGGAACGTAGTAATTTCAAAAAATTTCCTACGCACACGCAAGATCATGGTGATGCATAGCAACGAGAGGGGAGAGTGTTGTCCACGTACCCTCGTAGACCGAAAGCGGAAGCGTTATCACAACGCGGTTGATGTAGTCGTACGTCTTCACGATCCGACCGATCAAGTACCGAACGCACGGCACCTCCGAGTTCTACACACGTTCAGCTCGATGACGTCCCTCGAACTCTGATCCAGCCGAGTGTTGAGGGAGAGTTTCGTCAGCACGACGGCGTGATGACGATGATGATGTTCCACCGACGCAGGGCTTCGCCTAAGCTCCGCAACGGTATTATCGAGGTATAATATGGTGGAGGGGGGCACCGCACACGGCTAAGAGATCTCAAGGATCAATTGTTGTGTCTATGGGGTGCCCCCTGCCCCCGTATATAAAGGAGCAAGGGGGAGGCAGCCGGCCAAGGGGAGAGGCGCGCCATAGGGGGGAGTCCTACTCCCACCGGGAGTAGGACTCCTCCTTTCCTTGTTGGAGTAGGAGAAGGGAAGGGGGAGGGAGAAAGAAGGAAGGGGGCGCCCCCCTTCCCTAGTCCAATTCGGACCAGACAATGGGGAGGGGTGCGGCCACCTTTTGAGGCCTTTCTCTCCTTTCCCGTATGGCCCATTAAGGCCCAATACGAATTCCCGTAACTCTCCGCTACTCCGAAAAATACCCGAATCACTCGGAACCTTTCCGATGTCTGAATATAGTCGTCCAATATATCGATCTTTACATCTCGGCCATTTCGAGACTCCTCGTCATGTCCCCGATCAAATCCGGGACTCCGAACTCCTTCGGTACATCAAAACTCAATAAAACTGTCATCGTAACGTTAAGCGTGCGGACCCTATGGGTTCGAGAACTATGTAGACATGAC
The DNA here is from genome assembly GCF_002575655.3 of Aegilops tauschii subsp. strangulata. Taxonomy (NCBI): domain Eukaryota; kingdom Viridiplantae; phylum Streptophyta; class Magnoliopsida; order Poales; family Poaceae; genus Aegilops; species Aegilops tauschii. Next base: position 60,908,628 of record NC_053035.3, read on the forward strand.
CGAGACATCTCTCCGGTCAATAACCAATAGCGGGACCTGGATGCCCATATTGGCTCCCACATATTCTACGAAGATCTTTATCGATCAGACCGCATAAGAACATACATTGTTCCCTTTGTCATCGGTATGTTACTTGCCCGAGATTCGATCGTCGGTATCTCGATACCTAGTTCAATCTCGTTACCGGCAAGTCTCTTTACTCGTTCCGTAACACATCATCCCGCAACTAACTCATTAGTCACAATGCTTGCAAGGCTTATAGTGATGTGCATTACCGAGTGGGCCCAGAGATACCTCTCCGACAATTGGAGTGACAAATCCTAATCTTGAAATACGCCAACCCAACAAGTACCTTTGGAGACACCTGTAGAGCACCTTTATAATCACCCATTTACGTTGTGACGTTTGGTAGCACACAAAGTGTTCCTCCGGTAAACGGGAGTTGCATAATCTCATAGTCATAGGAACATGTATAAGTCATGAAGAAAGCAATAGCAACATACTAAACGATCGAGTGCTAAGCTAACGGAATGGGTCAAGTCAATCACGTCATTCTCCTAATGAGGTGATCTCGTTAATCAAATGACAACTTATGTCTATGGCTAGGTAACATAACCATCTTTGATTAATGAGCTAGTCAAGTAGAGGCATACTAGTGACACTCTGTTTGTCTATGTATTCACACATGTATTATGTTTCCGGTTAATACAATTCTAGCATGAATAATAAACATTTATCATGATATAAGGAAATAAATAATAACTTTATTATTGTCTCTAGGGCATATTTCCTTCACCCACGAGGTAGGGGGGCGCGCCTGGGGGCAGGCGCGCCTCCCACCCTCATGGACAGGGTGTGGGCCCCCTGGCCTTGATTCTTTCGCCAATATTTTTTATTATTTCCAAAAATAATCTCCGTGAAGTTCTAGGTCATTCCGAGAACTTTTGTTTCTGCACAAAGATAACACCATGGCAATTCTGCTGAAAACAGCGTCATTCCGGGTTAGTTCCATTCAAATCATGCTAGTTAGAGTCCAAAACAAGGGCAAAAGTGTTTGGAAAAGTAGATACGACAAAGACGTATCAACTCCCCCATGCTTAAACCTTTGCTTGTCCTCAAGCAATTCAGTTGATAAACTGAAAGTGATAAAGAAAAACTTTTACAAACTCTGTTTGCTCTTGTTGTTGTAAATATGTAAAGCCAACATTCAATTTTCAGCAAAGATTATGAACTAACCATATTCACAATAACACTTAGGTCTCATGTTTGCTCATATCAATGACATATTCAACTAGCGAGCAATAATAATAAATCTCGGATGACACCACTTTCTTAAAACAATCATGATATGATATAACAAGATGGTATCTCGCTAGCCGTTTCTGAGACCGCAAAACATAAATGCAGAGCACCTTTAAAGATCAAGGACTAACTAAACATTGTAATTCATGGTAAAAGAGATCCAGTCATTGTCATACCCAATATAAATTAATAGTAATGGATGCAAATGACAACGGTGCTCTCCAGCTGGTGCTTTTAATAAGAGGGTGATGACTCAACATAAAATTAAATAGATAGGCCCTTCACAGAGGGAAGCAGGGATTTGTAGAGGTGCCAGAGCTCGATTTTGAAATAGAGATAAATAATATTTTGAGTGGCATACTTTCATTGTCAACATAGCAAACGAGAGATGGCGATATCTTCCATGCTACACACATTATAGGCGGTTCCCAAACAGAATGGTAAAGTTTATACCCCCCTCCACCAACAAGCATCAATCCATGGCTTGCTCGAAACAACGAGTGCCTCCAACTAACAAGAGTCCCGGGGGACTTTTGTTTGCAATTATTTTGATTTGGTTTGCATAAAGCATGGGACTGGGCATCCCGGTGACCAGCCATTTTCTCGTGAGTGAGGAGCGGAGTCCACTCCTCTTGAGAATAACCCGCCTAGCATGGAAGATACAGACATCCCTAGTTGATACATGAGCTATTCGAGCATGCAAAACAGAATTTCATTTGAAGGTTTAGAGTTTGGCACATACAAATTTACTTGGAACGGCAGGTAGATACCGCATATATAGGAAGGTATGGTGGACTCATATGGAATAACTTTGGGGTTTAAGGGATTGGATGCACAAGCAGTATTCCCGCTTAGTACAAGTGAAGGCTAGCAAAAGACAGGGAAGCGACCAACTAGAGAGTGACAACAGTCATGAACATGCATTAAAATTAATAAACATTGAGTGCAAGCATGAGTAGGATATAATCCACCATGAACATAAATATCATGAAGGCTATGGTGATTTGTTTCAACTACATGCGTGAACATGTGCCAAGTCAAGTCACTCGAATAATTCAAAGGAGGATACCGCCCTATCATACCACATCACAACCATTTTAATAGCATGTTGGCACGCAAGGTAAACCATTATGAACTCCAAGCTAATTAAGCATGGCATAAGCAACTATAATCTCTAATTGTCATTGCGAACATGTTTATTCATAATAGGCTGAATCAGGAATGATGAACTAATCATATTTACAAAAACAAGAGAGGTCGAGTTCATACCAGCTTCTCTCATATATCGTCATAATTGCCTTTCACTTGCACGACCGAACGATGTGAATAATAATAATAGTGCACGTGCATTGGACTAAGCTGGAATCTGCGAGCATTCAATACAAAGGAGAAGACAAGATAATATGGGCTCTTGGTTAAATCAACAATAATGGATATAAGAGCCACTTCAACATTTCATTATGGTCTTCTCCTCTCGACCCCCAAAGAAAAGAAATAAAACTATTTACACGGGAAAGCTCCCAACAAGCAAAACAAGAACGAGAAATCTTTTTGGGTTTTATTTTTAATTATTACTACGACAGGCAAGGAAAGTAAACTAGCTAAAAGCTGCAACTAATTTTTTTGGTTTTCTTAAGGTTTTTCAAACACACAAGAAGAAAGCATGAAAAAGGAAAATAAACTAGGTGAAAAATTATGAGCACCGACAACTAGCAATGAGTGTGTAAACATTAATGTAATGTCAATGAGAGATACATACTCCCCCAAGCTTAGGCTTTTGGCCTAAGTTGGTCTATTGCCACGGTTGGCCTGGCGGATATCCAAAGTTATAGTTGGGGTCGTACTGAAATGAAGCCTCGGGTTGCCACTGGTTGGCACCCTCCTCCGGATTCCACTGGTAAACAGACTGGCGTGGGGGAACAAATTGTGGTTCCGGATCTGGTTCTGAAGCTGATGTGGGGTTCCGGTAGGCATGAATAGCCTCCAACAGAGCAAGATACTCGCCTGTAGTTCAATCAAACAAGGAAGGAGCAGGCAAGGTAATAGTCTCAGGGTGATTTTTATCAAATAACAATTTATAGTTAAGCTCCTTTTTTCCTGTTCTTAACAATGAAATCATGTGCAACCATACTCTTGTAATCTAGAAGAACAGTAGGCAACAATTTTTCTTCCTTCTCATAATACCTAATAGGTATGTTGTAGTATGCAGCGAGGCGTGAGGCGAAGATGCCTCCCAAGATGGGGGCCTTAGTATGGTTAAGATTTAACCGTTTTGCAACAATAGCGCCCATACTAAATGAGTCATCACGAAACAAGGCATGGCACAAAATAACAATATCAGGGGCACTAAGGTTCCACAGTTTCCGCGACCAATTAAGCATCTACTAGCAAATAATGCAAAGTAACGTAAAACAGGAAAATGGATGCTAGTGATTCTTGCATCGGAAAGTTTCCTAGTTTCCCCTACAGCAATTGTTTCAATAAACCCCTCCACATCGTCACGATGTGGTTCCTCTATGCTGCCCGTAAAAGGCAACTTGCAAACCTCAAAAAATTCACGAAGGGTCATCTCCTTATACTCATCATATAAATAGAAATCCACCGAAGGTGGAGACCTCCTAGAATGGAAATGAAAATTTTCCACAAAGATATTGGTGAGGAAGAGATACTGTTCGCGTTGGTCGTGGAGGAAGTCGGTGAGGCCTGCATTCTCAGCCAATTCATAAAAGCATCATAAATCCCGGCTGCTCTCAAGAAATCATCACAAGGCCATTCACACGGCCGAACTTCCGTGATGCGAGGGAGATTATACCTGGGCCTCTCTTCTTATTCACTTTGCTTATCCTTCGAGCTTCGGCTCGAAGAGCCCCTCAAAAACTTCTTCATTATTTTCAAGGAACAATCCCCCAAAGCAGTTTTGTGAGAGGTGCTTTGAGCAAGGAGATCGAAAATGGCAGCAAGATGAGCTAGCACTCGTGCTTGAGCTGGTTGGAGATTTTTTTGGGAGGAAGGAGTGTGTGGTTGCTGGAATAATTGGATGGGAGCCACCATGGGCCCACGACGCAGGGGGCGCGCCCAGGGGGGTGGGCGTGCCCTGGACCCTCGTGGCCAGGTGCTTGCTCCCCCTACTGTGTTCTCAGTGCCAGATATTCTCAAATATTCCAGAAAAATCATATTTCAATTTCGGGGCATTTGGAGAACTTTTATTTTCGGGGTATTTTTTTATTCCACGGATAAATCAGAAAACAGACAGAAAATACTATTTTTGCTTTATTTATTCTAAATAACAAAAAGTAAAAAGAGGGTACAGAAGGTTGTGCTTTCTAACTTCATCCATCTCATGCTCATCTAAAGGAATCCACTAACAAGGTTGATCAGGTCTTGTTATCAAACTCATTTCGAATAACATGGAACCGGAGAAATTTCAAATAACACTATGTTACCTCAACGGGGATATGCACGTCCCCAATAATAAGAATATCATATCTCTTTTTGATAGTAGGAAGAGGAAATTCAAAACCTCAAATAATAATCGATGGAATTTTTCCAATAGAACTGATACTGTGGACTTGAGGTTGTTTCCTCGGAAAGTGTACCGTATGGTCATTACCATTAACATGAAAAGTGACATTGCCTTTGTTGCAATCAATAACAGCCCCTACAGTATTCAAAAAGGGTCTTCCAAGAATAATAGACATACTATCGTCCTCGGGAATATCAAGAATAACAAAGTCCGTTGAAATAGTAACGTTTGCAACGACAACAGGCACATCCTCGCAAATACCGACAGGTATCACAGTTGATTTATCAGCCATTTGCAAAGATATTTCAGTAGGTGTCAACTTACTCAAATCAAGTCCACGATATAAAGAGAGAAGCATAACACTAACACCGGCTCCAAGATCACATAAAGTAGTTCTAACATAATTTCTTTTAATGGAGCATGGTATAGTGGGTACTCCTGGATCTCCAAGTTTCTTAGGTATTCCACCCTTAAAAGTATAATTAGCAAGCATGGTGGAAATTTCAGCTTCCGGTATCTTTCTCTTATTAGTAACAATTTCTTTCATGTACTTAGCATAAGGATTCATTTTGAGCATATTAGTTAATCGCATACGCAAGAAGATAGGTCTAATCATTTCAGCAAAGCGCTCAAAATCCTCATCATCCTTTTTCTTGGATGGTTTGGGAGGAAATGGCATGGGTTTCTGAACCCATGGCTCTCTTTCTTTACCGTTCTTCCTAGCAACAAAGTCTCTCTTATCATAACGTCGATTCTTTGATTGTGGGTTATCAAGATCAACAACGGGTTCAATTTCTACATCATTATCATTGCTAGGTTGAGCATCAACATGAACATCATCATTAACATTATCACTAGGTTCATGTTCATTACCAGATTGTGTTTCAGCATCAGAAACAGAAATATCATTGGGATTCTCAGGTGTGTCTACAACAGGTTCACTAGAAGCATGCAAAGTCCTATCATTTTTCTTTTTCTTCTTTTTAGAAGGACTAGATGCATCAACATTATTTCTTTGAGAATCCTGCTCAATTCTCTTAGGGTGGCCTTCAGGATACAAAGGTTCCTGAGTCACTTTACCCCTTCTATTTGCAACTCCAACAGCAAAGTCATTATTCTTACTATTCAATTCATTGAGCAAATCATTCTGAGCTTTAAGTACTTGTTCTACTTGAGTGGCGACCATAGAAGCATGTTTACTAATGAGTTTAAGTTCACCTTTAACTCTAGACATATAATCACCCAAGTGTTCAATCATATAAGAATTTTGTTTTAATTTTCTACCAAAATAAGCATTAAAATCTTCTTGCTTAACCATAAAGTTATCAAACTCATCCAAACATTGGCTAGCAAACTTAGTAGGAGGGATTTCAGCTTTATCATATCTATAGAGAGAATTCACCTTTACTACCTGTGTCGGGTTATCAAGACCATGTGTTTCATCAATAGGTGATGAATTAAGATCATATATTTCTTCAACAGGTGGTAAATTAAGACCATGTATTTCTTCAATAGGAGGTAAATTCTTAACATCTTCAGCTTTAATACCTTTTTCTTTCATAGATTTCTTTGCCTCTTGCATATCTTCAGGACTGAGAAATAGAACACCCCTTTTCTTCGGAGTGGGCTTAGGAGTTGGTTCAGGAAGTGTCCAATTGTTTTCATTGGTCAACATATTATTCAATAGAATTTCAGCTTCATCAGCTGTTCTTTCCCTGAAAACACAACCAGCACAACTATCCAGGTGGTCTCTGGAAGCATCGGTTAGTCCATTATAAAAGATATCAAGTATTTCATTTTTCTTGAGAGGATGATCAGGAAAAGCATTAAGTAATTGGAGAAGCCTCCCCCAAGCTTGTGGGAGACTCTCTTCTTCAATTTGCACAAAATTATATATATCCCTCAAAGCAGCTTGTTTCTTATGAGCAGGGAAATATTTAGCAGAGAAGTAATAAATCATATCCTGGGGACTACCCACACAACCAGGATCAAGAGAATTAAACCATATCTTAGCATCACCCTTTAATGAGAACGGAAATATCTTAAGGATATAGTAGTAGCGAGTTTTCACATCATTAGTGAACAGGGTGGCTATATCATTTAATTTAGTAAGATGTGCCACAACAGTTTCAGATTCATAGCCATAGAAAGGATCAGACTCAACCAAAGTAATTATATCAGGATCAACAGAGAATTCATAATCCTTATCAGTAACAAAGATAGGTGAAGTAGCATAAGCAGGATCATATTTCATTCTAGCATTCAAAGTTTTTTGTTTCAGCTTAGCTAGTAATTTCTTAAGATCACTCCTATCATTGCAAGCAAGAAAGTCTCTAGCAGTTTCTTCATCCATAACATAGCCCTTAGGCATAACAGGCAATTCATATCTAGGGGGAGAATCTTTATCATCACTTTCATCAATATTATCAGTTTCAATAATTTCATTCTCTCTAGCCCTAGCAAGTTGTTCATCAAGAAATTCACCAAGTGGCACAGTAGTATCAAGCATAGAAGTAGTTTCATCATAAGTATCATGCATAGAAGAAGTGGCATCATCAATAACATGCGACATATCAGAATTAATAGCAGAAGCAGGTTTAGGTGTCGCAAGCTTACTCAAAACAGAAGGTGAATCAAGTGCAGAGCTAGATGGCAGTTCCTTACCTCCCCTCGTAGTTGAGGGATAAATTTTTGTTTTCTCGTCTTTCAAGTTCTTCATAGTGACTAGTAGATATAAATCCCAAGTGACTCAAAGAATAGAGCTATGCTCCCTGGCAACGGCGCCAGAAAATAGTCTTGATAACCCACAAGTATAGGGGATCGCAACAATTTTCGAGTGTAGAGTATTCAACCCAAATTTATTGATTCGACACAAGGGGAGCCAAAGAATATTCTCAAGTATTAGCAGTTGAGTTGTCAATTCAACCACACCTGGATAACTTAGTATCTGCAGCAAAGTATTTAGTAGCAAAGTAGTATGATAGTAACGGTAAGAGTAGCAAAAGTAATATTTTTGGGTTTTGTAGTGATTGTAACAGTAGCAACGGAAAAGTAAATAAGCGGAGAACAATATGTGGAAAGCTCGTAGGCATTGGATCGGTGATGGAGAATTATGCCGGATGCGGTTCATCATGTAACAATCATAAAATAGGGTGACACAAAACTAGCTCCAATTCATCAATGTAATGTAGGCATGTATTCCGAATATAGTCATACGTGCTTATGGAAAAGAACTTGCATGGCATCTTTTGTCCTACCCTCCCGTGGCAGCGGGGTCCTAACGGAAACTAAGGGATATTAAGGCCTCCTTTTAATAGAGTACCAGACCAAAGCATTAACACATAGTGAATACATGAACTCCTCAAACTATGGTCATCACCGGGAGTGGTCCCGATTATTGTCACTTCGGGGTTGCCGGCTCATAACACATAGTAGGTGACTATAGACTTGCAAGATAGGATCAAGAACTCACATATATTCATGAAAACATAATAGGTTCAGATCTGAAATCATGGCACTCGGGCCCTAGTGACAAGCATTAAGCATAGCAAAGTCATAGCAACATCAATCTCAGAACATAGTGGATACTAGGGATCAAACCCTAACAAAACTAACTCGATTACATGATAAATATCATCCAACCCATCACCGTCCAGCAAGCCTACGATGGAATTACTCACGCACGGCGGTGAGCATCATGAAATTGGTGATGGAGGATGGTTGATGATGATGATGGCGACGGATTCCCCTCTCCAGAGCCCCGAACGGACTCTAGATCAGCCCTCTCGAGAGAGTTTAGGGCTTGGCGGCGGCTCCGTATCGTAAAACGTGATGAATCTTTCTTTCTGACTTTTTTCTCCCCGAACATGAATATATAGAGTTGGAGTTGAGGTCGGTGGAGCTCCAGGGGGCCCACAAGGCAGGGGGCGCGCCCTGGGGGGGGGGGGGCAGGCGCGCCTCCCACCCTCGTGGATAGGGTGTGGGCCCCCTGGCCTTGATTCTTTCGCCAATATTTTAGATTATTTCCAAAAATAATCTCCGTGAAGTTTCAGGTCATTCCGAGAACTTTTGTTTCTGCACAAAGATAACACCATGGCAATTCTGTAGAACACAACGTCAGCCCGGGTTAGTTCCATTCAAATCATGCAAGTTAGAGTCCAAAACAAGGGCAAAAGTGTTTGGAAAAGTAGATACGACGGAGACGTATCAAGCCACGAGAACACTTTTCCACTGCTGCAACCTTCTGTACCCGTGAGATCCCATCTTGGGGCCTTTTTCGGCGATCTGTCGGAGGGGGATTCGATCATGGAGGGCTTCTACATCAACACCATAGTCTCTACGATGATGTGTGAGTAGTTTACCACAAACCTTTGGGTCCATAATTTTTAGCTAGATGACTTCTTCTCTCTTTGGTTCTCAATACAAAGTTCTCCTCGATGTTCTTGGAGATCTATTCGATGTAATACTCTTTTGCGGTGTGTTTTCCAAGATCCGATGAATTGTGGGTTTATGAACTTGATTATCTATGAATATTATTTGGTTCTTCTCTGAATTCATATATGCATGATTTGATATCTTTGCAAGTCTCTTCGAATTATCGGTTTAGTTTGGCATACTAGATTGATCTTTCTTGCAATGGGAGAAGTGCTTAGCTTTGGGTTCAATCTTGCGGTGTCCTTCCCAAGTGACAGCACGGACAGCAAGGCACGTATTGTATTGTTGCCATCGAGGATAAAAAGATGGGGTTTATATCATATTGATTGAGTTTATCCCTCTACATCATGTCATCTTGCTTAATGTGTTACTCCGTTCTTATGAACTTAATACTCTAGATGCATGCTGGATAGCGGTCGATGTGTGGAGTAATAGTAGTAGATGAAGAATCGTTTCGGTCTAATTGTCACGGACGTGATGCCTATGTTCATGATCATTGCCTTCGATATCATCATAACTATGCACTTTTCTATCAATTGCTCGGCAGTAATTTGTTCACCCACCGTAATACATGCTATCATGAGAGAAGCCACTAGTGAAACCTATGGCCCCCAGGTCTACTTTACATCATATAAGTTTCCGATCTATAATTCTAGTTTACTATTTATTTTGCAATCTTTATTTTCCAATCTATACAACAAAAATACCAAAAATATTTATCTTATTATCTTTATTAGATCTCACTTTTGCAAGTGGCCGTGAAGGGTTTGACAACCCTTTATCGCGTTGGTTGCAAGGTTCTTGGTTGTTTGTGCAGGTACTAGGTGACTTGCGAGTAGTCTCCTACTGGATTGATACCTTGGTTCTCAAAAACTGAGGGAAATACTTACGCTACTTTGCTGCATCACCCTTTCCTCTTCAAGGGAAAACCAACACATGCTCAAGAGGTAGCAAGAAGGATTTCTGGCGCCGTTTCCGGGTAGATCTACACTCAAGTCAAGACATACCAAGTACCCATCGCAAACTCTTATCCCTCGCATTACATTATTTTCCATTTGCCTCTCGTTTTCCTCTCCCCCACTTCACCTTTGCCGTTTTATTCGCCCGTTTTCGTTCGCCTCTTTTCACTTGCTTCTTGTTTGCTTGTGTGTTGGATTGATTGTTTGTCACGATGGCTCAAGATAATACTAAATTATGTGACTTTTCCAATACCAACAACAATGATTTTATTAGCACTCCGATTGCTCCTATTACCGATGTTGAATCTTGTGAAATTAATGCAGCTTTGTTGAATCTTGTTATGAAAGATCAATTTTCTGGCCTTCCTAGTGAAGATGCCGCTACCCATCTAAACAACTTCATTGATTTGTGTGATATGCAAAAGAAGAAAGATGTGGATAATGATATTGTTAAATTGAAGCTATTTCCGTTTTTGCTTAGAGATCATGCTAAAACTTGGTTCTCTTCTTTGCCTAAAAATAGTATTGATTCATGGAATAAGTGCAAAGATGCTTTTATCTCTAAGTATTTTCCTCCCGCTAAGATCATCTCACTTAGAAACGATATTATGAAATTAATGATACGTAATTGCCCTACACATGGTTTGAATTTATGGATGGTTATACAATTTTTTTATGATGGATTGAATTTTTCTTCTAGAATTTTTTTAGATTCGGCCGTGGGAGGCACTTTTATGGAAATCACTTTAGGAGAAGCTACTAAACTCCTAGCCAATATTATGGTTAATTATTCTCAATGGCACACCGAAAGATCCACTAGTAAAAAAGTTCATGCTATTGAAGAGATTAATGTTTTGAGTGGAAAGATGGATGAACTTATGAAATTGTTTGCTAATAAAAGTGTTTCTTCTGATCCTAATGATATGCCTTTGTCCACTTTGATTGAGAATAATAATGAATCTATGGATGTTAATTTTGTTGGTAGGAACAATTTTGCTAACAACGCGTATAGAGGAAATTTTAATTCTAGGCCTTTCCTAGTAATTCCTCTAATAATTATGGTAATTCCTACCCCAACTCTTATGGAAATTTTAATAATATGCCCTCTTATGTTGAGACTAGTGTTCAATAATCTATGAATTCGCAAAAGAATTTCAATGCTTTGCTTGAAGAAAATTTGCCTAAGATTGATGAGTTGGCTAGGAACGTGGATATAATTTCTCTTGATGTTGATTCTTTAAAACTTATATCTATTCCACCTAAGCATGACATCAATGAGTCTCTCAAAGCCATGAGAATTTCCATTGATGAGTGCAAAGAAAGAACCGCTAGGATGCGTGCTAAAAAAGATTGCTATGTGAAAGTGTGTTCTTCTAGTTTTCATGATAATAATGATGAAGATCTAAAAGTGATTGATGTATCTCCTATTAAATCTTTGTTTTCGAATATGAATCTTGATAAAGATGGGACTGGAGATGAGTCAACTTTAGTTAAAAGGCGTCCCAATGATTCGGAGTTTTTAGATCTTGATGCAAAAAATGGTAAAAGTAGGATTGAAGAGGTCAAAACTTTACATAGCAATGAACCCACTATTTTGGATTTCAGGGAATTTAATTATGATAATTGTTCTTTGATAGATTGTATTTCCTTGTTGCAATCCGTGTTAAATTCTCCTCATGCTTATGATCAAAATAAAGCTTTTACCAAACACATCGTTGATGCTTTAATGCAATCCCATAAAGAAAAGCTTGAACTAGAAGTTTCTATCCCTAGAAGATTTTATGATGAGTGGGAACCTACTATTAAAATTAATATTAAAGATTATGAATGCTATGCTTTATGTGATTTGGGTGCTAGTGTTTCCACGTTTCCAAAAACTTTGTGTGATGTGCTAGGTTTCCGTGAATTTGATGATTGTTTTTTAAATTTGCATCTTGCGGATTCCACCATTAAGAAACCTACGGGAAGGATTAATGATGTTCTTATTGTTGCAAATAGGAATTATCTGCCCATGTATTTCATTGTTCTTGATATAGATTGCAATCCTACATGTCCTATTATTCTTGGTAGACCTTTCCTTAGAACGATTGGTGCAATTATTGATATGAAAGAAGGAAATATTAGATTCCAATTTCCATCAAGGAAAGGCATGGAACACTTTCCTAGGAAGAAAAGTAAATTGCGTTATGAATCTATTATGAGATCCACTTATGGATTGCATACCAAAGGTGGCAATACCTACATTTATTCTTGTTTGTATGCCTAGCTAGGCGCGTTAAACGAAAGCGCTTGTTGGGAGGCAACCCAATTTTATTTTTGTTCCTTGATTTTTTTCCTGTTTAGTAATAAATAATTCATCTAGACTCTGTTTAGATGTGGTTTTATATTTTAATTCGTGTTTGTGCCAAGTAGAACCTTTAGGAACACTTGGGTGAAGTCTTTGCGATCTTGCTGTAAAAAACAGAAACTTTTGCGCTCACGAGATTAGATGCCTTTTTTCCTAGAGAGTGCTTTATGTTGATTATTTTTGCAGATTATTAATTTACAAATTCCTCACGTCCACCAATTTATTTCAGAATTTTTGGAGTTACAGAAGTATACGTTTGATACATATTTCTACAGACTGCTCTGTTTTTGACAGATTCTGTTTTTTGTGTGTTGTTTGCTTATTTTGATGAATCTATGGCTAGTATCGGGGGGTATGAACCATAGAGAAGTTGGAATACAGTAGGTTTAACACCAATATAAATAAAGAATGAGTTCATTACAGTACCTAAAAGTGGTGATTTATTTTCTTATACTAACGGAGCTCATGAGATTTTTTGTTTAAGTTTTGTGTTGTGAAGTTTTCAAGTTTTTGGGTAAAGATTTGATGGATTTTGGAATAAGGAGTGGAAAGAGCCTAAGCTTGGGGATGCCCAAGGCACCCCAAGGTAAAATTCAAGGACAACCAAAAGCCTAAGCTTGGGGATGCCCCGGAAGGCATCCCCTCTTTCGTCTTCTTCTATCGGTAACTTTACTTGAGGCTATATTTTTATTCACCACATGATATGTGTTTTGCTTGGAGCGTCTTGTATGATTTGACTCTTTTCTTTTTAGTTTACCACAATCATCGTTGCTGTACACACCTTTTGAGAGAGACACACATGAATCGGAATTTATTAGAATACTCTATGTGCTTCACTTATATCTTTTGAGCTAGATAATTTTGCTCTAGTTCTTCACTTATATCTTTTAGAGCGCGGTGGTGGTTTTATTTTATAGAAATTATTGATCTCTCATGCTTCACTTATATTATTTTTAGAGTATTTTAGAACAGCATGGTAATTTGCTTTGGCTATAAAATTAGTCCTAATATGATAGGCATCCAAGATGGGTATAATAAAAACTTTCATATAGAGTGCATTAAATATTATGAGAAGTTTGATACTTGATAATTGTTTTGAGATATAAAGATGGTGATATTAGAGTTGTGCTAGTTGAGTAATTGTGAAATTGAGAAATACTTGTGTTGAGGTTTGCAAGTCCCGTAGCATGCACGTATGGAAACCGTTGTGTGACAAATTTGAAGCATGAGGTGTTCTTTGATTGCCTTCCTTATGAGTGGCGGTCGGGGACGATCGATGGTCTTTTCCTACCAATCTATCCCCCTAGGAGCATGCGCGTAGTGCTTGGTCTTGATTACTTGTAGATTTTGGCAATAAGTATGTGAGTTCTTTATGACTAATGTTGAGTCCATGGATTATACGCACTCTCACCCTTCCATCATTGCTAGCCTCTTCGGTACCGTGCATTGCCCTTTCTCACCTTGAGAGTTGGTGCAAACTTCGCCGGTGCATCCAAACCCCGTGATATGATACACTCTATCACACATAAGTCTCCTTATATCTTCCTCAAAACAGCCACCATACCTACCTATTATAGCATTTCCATAGCCATTCCGAGATATATTGCCATGCAACTTTCCACCGTTCCGTTTATTATGACACGCTCCATCATTGTCATATTGCTTTGCATGATCATGTAGTTGACATCGTATTTGTGGCAAAGCCACCTTCATAACTCTTTCATATATGTCACTCTTGATTCATTGCACATCCCGGTACACCGCCAGAGGCATTCACAGAGAGTCATATTTTGTTCTAAGTATCGAATTGTAATTCTTGGGTTGTAAGTAAATGAAAGTGTGATGATCTTCATTATTAGAGCATTGTCCCATGTGAGGAAAGGATGATGGAGACTATGATTCCCCCACAAGTCGGGATGAGACTCCAGACGGAAAAAAGAGGCCATAAAAAAGAGAGGAGAAGGCCCGAACAAAAAAATGAGAGAAAAAGAGAGAAGGGGCAATGTTACTATCCTTTTTCACACTTGTGCTTCAAAGTAGCACCATGATCTTCATGATAGAGAGTCTCTTATTTTATCACTTTCATATACTAGTGGGAATTTTTCATTATAGAACTTGGCTTGTATATTCCAATGATGAGCTTCCTCAAAATGCCCTAGGTCTTCGTGAGCAAGCAAGTTGGATGCACACCCACTTAGTTTCTTTTGTTGAGCTTTCATATATTTATAGATCTAGTGCATTCGTTGCATGGCAATCCCTACTCCTCGCATTGACATAATTGATGGGCATCTCCATAGCCCGTTGATTAGCCGCATTGATGTGAGACTTTCTCCCTTTTGTCTTCTCCACACAACCTCCATCATCATATTCAATTCCACCTATAGTGCTATGTCCATGGCTCGCGCTCATATATTGCGTGAAAGTTGAAAAGTTTGAGAATGCTAAGTATGAAACAATTGCTTGGCTTGTCATCGGGGTTGTGCATGATGGGAGCATTTTGTGGGACGAAAATGAAGCATCGCCAAAATATATGATTTTGTAGGGATGAGCTTTCTTTGGCTATGTTATTTGATAAGACATAATTGCTTGGTTAGCATGCTTGAAGTATTATTATTTTTATTTCAATATTAAACTTTTGTCTTGAATATTTCGGACTAAACATTCATGCCACAATAAATGAAATTACATTGAAAATTATGTTAGGTAGCAGTCCACATCAAAAATTTTGTTTTTATCATTTACCTACTCGAGGACGAGCAGGAATTAAGCTTGGGGATGCTCATACGTCTCCAACGTATCTATAATTTTTTATCGTTCCATGCTATTATATTATCTGTTTTGGATGTTTAATGGGCTTTAATATGCTCTTTTATATAATTTTTGGGACTAACCTATTAACCATAGGCCCAGTGCCAGTTGCTGTTTTTTTGCCGATTTCAGTGTTCCGCAGAAAAGGAATATCAAATGGAATCCAAACGGAACGAAACCTTCGCGAGGATCTTTCTTGGAACAAACGCAATCTAGGAGACTTCGAGTGGAAGTCAGAGACGCAACAAGGAGGCCACGAGCAGGAGGGCGCGCCCAGGGGGGTAGGCGTGCCCCCCACCCTCATGGGCCCCTCGTAGCTCCACCAACCTATTTCTTTCGCCTATATATACTCTTATACCCTGAAAACATCTAGGGGAGCCACGAAACCACTTTTCCACCGCCGCAACCTTCTGTACCCATGAGAACCCATCTTGGGGCCTTTTCCGTCGATCTGCCGGAGGGGGATTCGATCACGGAGGGCTTCTACATCAACACAATATATAGCCTCTTCGATGATGTGTTAGTAGTTTACCATAGACCTTCGGGTCCATAGTTATTAGCTAGATGGCTTCTTCTCTCTCTTTGGTTCTCAATACAAAGTTCTCCTCGATGTTCTTGGAGATCTATTCGATGTAATAAACTTTTGCGGTGTGTTTGCCGAGATCCGATGAATTGTGGGTTTACGAACTTGATTATCTATGAATATTATTTGGTTCTTCTCTGAATTCTTATATGCATGATTTGATATCTTTGCAAGTCTGCTCGAATTATCGGTTTAGTTTGGCCTACTAGATTGATCTTTCTTGCAATGGGAGAAGTGCTTAGCTTTGGGTTCAATCTTGCGGTGTCATTTCCTAGTGACAGCAGGGGCAGCAAGGCACCTATTGTATTGTTCCATCGAGGATAAAAAGATGGGGTTTATATCTTATTGCTTGAGTTTATCCCTCTACATCATGTCATCTTGCTTAATGCGTTACCCCGTTCTTATGAACTTAATACTCTATATGCATGCTGGATAGCGGTCGCTGTGTGGAGTAATAGTAGTAGATGCAGAATCGTTTCGGTCTACTTGACACGGACGTGATGCCTATGTTCATGATCATTGCCTTCGATATCATCGTAACTATGCACTTTTCTATCAATTGCTCAACAATAATTTGTCCACCCACCGTAATACAGTCTATCATGAGAGAAGCCACTAGTGAAACCTATGTCCCCCGGGTCTACTTTACATCATATAAGTTTCCGATCTACAATTCTAGTTTACTATTTATTTTGCATTCTTTATTTTCAAATCTATACAACAAAAATACCAAAAATATTTATCTTCTTATCTTTATCAGATCTCACTTTTGCAAGTGGCCGTGAAGGGACTGCCAACCCTTTATCGCGTTGGTTGCAAGGTTCTTGATTGTTTGTGCAGGTACTAGGTGAGTTGAGAGTAGTCTCCTAGTGGATTGATACCTTGGTTCTCAAAAACTAAGGGAAATACTTGCGCTACTTTGCTGCATCACCCTTTCCTCTTCTAGGGAAAACCAACGCATGCTCAAGAGGTAGCAGTTATCAATCGAATTCATGATGAGAAATACCATCCTTGCCCCCTCGATGAATTGTTGCAGATCCGATGGGGCCCATCTCATCTTTTACTTGCAAAGATTG
Source organism: Aegilops tauschii subsp. strangulata (assembly GCF_002575655.3). Taxonomy (NCBI): domain Eukaryota; kingdom Viridiplantae; phylum Streptophyta; class Magnoliopsida; order Poales; family Poaceae; genus Aegilops; species Aegilops tauschii. Next base: position 60,925,660 of record NC_053035.3, read on the forward strand.
TACGACTTATTCTATAAGTTGTTCCTGATGGATCCTTGTGTATCCAAAGTTCGACCTTTACTTGGAGACCATGTCAATGCTATCTCGAAGCATGTCTGTGGTAATCCGACCTTCAATAAGAACATTTGAAGCTCAATGCTAAATTTTAATTATCAATTATCCAAACACCATTGTCTGGGTAATGTCATGAAATTCCTCTCCCCTTACCTAAATGGTTTTCTACTTCTATCCTATCATGGATATCATGCTTTGCTTGTCCTTGGGAAGGATATACTCCTGAAGTATGTGTTTAAACACATTTTACTTTCCATTGTTCTGTTTAATCTGATAATTGCATCTTCCTTTCCATTGTTTTGATTAACCTTTCTTGTGATCAATATGATCTCAGCAGTAATATTTTCCTGCTTATGCAAACACCTCGGTGTACAACTCTATCAGTAAGACCCTGTTACTATTGTTGATGACATTCCGATAGCCCCCGATGGATGAGAACTTTGCCTATTGTTCCGCCTTGTCATAATGAGCAAGAAAATGGTTCTCTTCGTCCCTTGCCCTTGGTACCAACGTTGTTGCCAACATAACTGACAGACTATCCTCGGACATACCTTGCTATCATAATCGTGCCAGATGTCACTACTCTTTCTATGTTTAACCCACGTGGTGGGCCCATAACCCACAGTTCCACGGGATCGAAACTTGACTCTGCTGTACAACCTTGATGCCAAAATATTCTTTACACTTGGCTTCGTATGTAACTCACGAGCTAACTTCCTCACCATGTTTCATTCCGGTATCAGAGGCAACATTATTCTTCATTGATCTGAACCCCTTCACCACCTGTTTTAGGCATGGATGCCTACCTGGTTGAAACTTGTTGAACCTCCTTATAGAACTCTCAATATGTTTCCTGGTGCTTCTAGAATCTCCTTCCTTGAGATAATTACCGGATGTCAATCCTTTTAGACATCCATACTTATAGTTTCCCCTTTTGCCCTATTTGTAAGTACGATGGAGTTTCTGAAGAAAAGGTGATGACTTCATCATGATGCCCTAATGCAGCGCATTGAAGACATCAAAGTTATGGATCAACCTCTTTGATGAGAGCAACAAGAACAAGAAGATCTGTTAGATTTTTGTAACCAAAACTTCCCCCTTTACTCCCCCTCTTAAATCTCAGGACGAGATTTCTTGTAGTAGAGGAGATTTGTAACACCCCGGGTGTCATGCTACAGAAACCCTCTGTGATTAAGCTAATCATGTTACTAAACAGTGCTTGATCACCTTTGATTCAAATATCCTTTGAAATTTCTACTTTCAAATCAAATTCAATTTGCAAGTGAAATATGGAGTTGCACAAAAGTTGCTGCAAAATAGTTCATCATTTAGCCAAAACTCCATAACAAATGATTGTTAAGGAAAACAACATCACCTCCAAGCCAAGATGGACTATAGCAAACAAAACAATGCCTTTCAGCATTTTAAAATGCTATTTTTACTTGTGAAAAATCCAAATGGATTCAGTTGCTCCTCAAACTTTTTATGGCAGTGCTAAACAGCACAAGGAATTTAAGAGGCCTAGTCCCACAATTTTTCAAAGTATTTTGGTAGCCAAACTTTTCCCTAGTTGTCTCTGATATAAATAAAAAGAAAAAAACAGAAAACCAGAAACGAGCAAGGGCCTACTTGGCCTCTGGCCTATGGCCTAGCCCACCTACTCCTCATCTCCTTTCTCCTGTACACAGGGGAGGGCGTCTCGCTCATCCACCGGCACCTTGTTCGGCGATGCGCACATGTCGGGCATCCACCCGAGCTTCAGAGGAGATGAGGCCGACCACAAGCCCCCTTGCAACCAAACCCTAGCCCACCGCTTTCCCCTCTCCATCGCTCGTTCTCTCCCTCTGCATCTCGTTGACGCTGTCGTCGCCGTGCACCCCTCAATCCCGCGGCCACCGGCACCCCGAGCACCGAGACCTTGACTACGAGGTGCACCGCCCACTGCTTCTTCCTCCTGGACCACCAGCTGGAGCTGGAAAGCTCTCCTCCGCCGGATCGCCTCGCTCCACCGCCGTCGGCATCGCCGCAGCCGCCGACCAGACCTGCAACACCGGCGCCCCCAGACCTCACTAAGCACGCCCCAACCTCACTGTGAACCCCCCCGACCGATTCCTCTCTTTCCCCCCTCATATCCATCACCGTAGATGCCGTCCCATGCGCGTCGCCGCTCACCATGGTCGAAACTCGTCCGCGCATGCACGCTCTCTGCTTTGCCTCTAGCGGTTCGTCATGCGTACTGATATTGCTGCTTGCCGTCGCTGGCCACCGCCGCGGTTGCCGTCGCTGCGCGCCGTGTTGGCCACCTGCTCGCCGGTCGTCGCCCACCGTGGCCGAAGCTCCATTTGCGCGCGCCACTGACCTTGCTCGTCGCGCCTCTAGCCGACCTGGTCACACCCGTGCGCGCCCTCGCCCCACGCCTCGCCCGTGTTCACCTCCGTCCGCGCCCCGCCCCGCCGCGCGAGCCGCGCCCGCCACTGCCCGCCACTTCCGTCCGTGCTCCCCTGCTACCGCTGTTGCTTTGCTGCCGCTATTGCCAGGCCTGCGAGCGCCACCCCGCCGCTGCTCCTGGCCGCTGCGCTTGGGCCTAGTCCCGCAACGCCTCCGGCGCGCCCGCCCCCTGTTGCTTGCGCCCGCACCGCACGCCACATTCGTGGCCTCGCTCACCCCGGCTGGCGCCCGCCGCCCCCGCGCCCCCACAGGCCCGAGCTCCACCGCTGCCCCGCTCGGTGAAGCCGCCGCCATAGCCCACCACCGTCTCCCCCACGGCCATCATTCGACTCGCCCGGGAGCGCTCGTTCGAACGCCACCACTCACGCGAGCTCCCGTGGCCGGAGTCGGCCTGCCGGCGATCGCCGGAGCTGCCGGATTAGTGCCATTGCATACGCTGACGTGGCACCATTACATTAGGTTAATCACGTGCATAATTACCTCCCGTGTGTTTGATAGTGGGACCCGCTGTTTAATTAGAACCATTTAATTTGAGGAAATAAACTGTTAGTTTTAAACTGTGTCACTGACACGCGGGTCCCACCGAGCCAGCTGACTGGTCAACCGTGGACCAGTCAACAGCTAGTCATTTTCAGTCAATAACCAATAGCGGAACTTGGATGCTCATATTGGCTCCTACATATTCTACGAATATCTTTATCGGTCAAACCTCATAACAACATACGTTGTTCCCTTTGTCATCGGTGTGCTACTTGCCCGAGATTCGATCGTCGGTATCACCATACCTAGTTCAATCTCGTTATCGGCAAGTCTCTTTACTGGTTCTGTAATGCATCATCCCGCAACTAACTCATTAGTCACATTGCTTGCAAGGCTTATAGTGATGTGCATTACCGAGAGGGCCCAGAGATACCTCTCCGACAATCGGAGTGACAAATCCTAATGTCGATCTATGCCAACTCAACAAACACCATCGGAGACACCTGTAGAGCATCTTTACAATCACCCAGTTACGTTGTGACGTTTGATAGCATACTAAGTGTTCCTCTAGTATTCGGGAGTTGCATAATCTCATAGTCATAGGAACATGTACAAGTCATGAAGAAAGCAATAGCAATAAACTAAACGATCATAGTGCTAAGCTAACAGAAGGGTCTTGTCCATCACATCAGTCTCTAATGATGTGATCCCGTTCATCAAATGACAACACATGTCTATGGCTAGGAAACTTAACCATCTTTGATTAACGAGCTAGTCTAGTAGAGGCATACTAGGGACACTCTGTTTGTCTATGTATTCACACATGTACTAAGTTTCCGGTTAATACAATTCTAGCATGAATAATAAACATTTATCATGATGTAAGGAAATATAAATAACAACTTTATTATTGCCTCTAGGGCATATGTTCTTCAGTCTCCCACTTGCACTAGAGTCAATGATCTAGTTCACATCGTCATGTGATTTAACACCAATAGTTCACATCTTTATGTGATTAGTTCACATCTCCATGTGACTAATACCCAAAGGGTTTACTAGAGTCAATAATCTAGTTCACATTGCTATGTGATTAACACCCAAAGAGTGATCATGTTTTGCTTGTGAGAGAAGTTTAGTCAATGGGTCTGCCACATTCAGATCCGTATGTATTTTGCAAATTTTCTATGTCTACAATGCTATGCACGGAGCTACTCTAGCTAATCGCTCCCACTTTCAATATGTATTCAGATTGAGACTTAGAGTCATCCGGAGTAGTGTCAAATCTTGCATCGACATAACCCTTTACGACGAACTTTCTCTGTCACCTCCATAACCGAGAAACATGTCCTTACTCCAGTAAGGATAATTTTGACCACTGTCCAGTGATCCACTCCTGGATCACTATTGTACCCTCTTGCCAAACTCATGGTGAGGTACACAATAGGGGTACACAACATAGCATACTTTATAGAACCTATGACTGAGGCATAGGGAATGACTTTTCATTCTTTTTCTATTTTCTGTCGTGGTCAGGTTTTTGAGTCTTTACTCAACTTCACACCTTGCAACACAGGCAAGAACTCCTTCTTTGATTGTTCCATTTTGAACTACTTCAAAATCTTGTCAAGGTATGTACTCATTGAAAAAACTTATCAAGTGTCTTGATCTATCTCTATAGATCTTGATGCTCAATATGTAAGCATCTTCACCGAGGTCTTTCTTTGAAAAACTCCTTTCAAACACTCCTTTATGCTTGCTAGAAAATTCAACATCATTTCCGATCAACAATATGTCATTCACATATACTTATCAGAAAGGCTATAGTGCTCCCACTCACTTTCTTGTAAATACAGGCTTTACCGCAAGTATATATTAAACCATATGCTTTGATCACCTTATCAAAGCATATATTCCAACTCCGAGATGCTTGCACCAGTCCATAGATGGATCGCTGGAGCTTGCACACTTTGTTAGCACCTTTAGGATTGACAAAGCCTTCTGGTTGCATCATATACAACTCTACTTTAAGAAATCCATTAAGGAATGTAGTTTTTGACATCCATTTTCTAGATTTCATGAAATGTAGTAATTGATAACATGATTCGGACAGACTTTAAGCATCGATACGAGTAAGAAAATCTCATCGTAGTCAACATCTTGAACTTGTCAAAAAACCCTTTTCGACAAGTCGAGCTTTGTAGATATTAACACTACTATCAGCGCCCGTCTTCCTCTTGAAGATCCATTTTATTCTCTATGGGTTACCGATCATCGGGCAAGTCAACCAAAGTCCATACTTTGTTCTCATACATGGATCCTATCTCAGATTTCATGGCCTCAAGCGATTTTGTGGAATCTGGGCTCATCATCGCTTCCTCATAGTTTGTAGGTTCGTCATGGTCAAGTAACATGACCTCCAGAACAGGATTGCTGTACCACTCTGGTGCGGACCTTACTCTGGTTGACCTACGAGGTTAGGTAGTAACTTGATCTGAAGTTTCATGATCATCATGATTAGCTTCCTCACTAATTGGTGTAGGCATCACCAGAACTGATTTCTGTGATGAACTACTTTCCAACTCGAGAGAAGGTACAATTACCTCATCAAGTTCTACTTTCCTCCCACTCACTTCTTTCGAAAGAAACTCCTTCTCTAGAAAGGATCCATTCTTAGCAAAAAATCTTGCCTTCGGATCTATGATAGAAGGTGTACCCAACAATCTCCTTTGGGTATCCTATGAAGATGCATTTCTCCGATTTGGGTTTGAGCTTACCAAGTTGAAACTTTTTCACATAAGCATCACAGCCCCAAACTTTAAGAAATGATAGCTTAGGTTTCTTGCCAAACCACAGTTCATATGGTGTCTTCTCAACGGATTTAGATGGTGCCCTATTTAACGTGAATGCAGCTGTCTCTAATGCATAACCCCAAAACGATAGTGGTAAATCGGTAAGAGACATCATAGATCACACCATATCTAATAAAGTACGGTTACGACGTTCGGACACACCATTACGCTGTGGAGTTCCAGGTGGCGTGAGTTGCGAAACTATTCCACATTGTTTCAAATGAAGACCAAACTCGTAACTCAAATATTCGTCTCCGCGATCAGATCGTAGAAACTTTATTTTCTTGTTACGATGATTTTCCACTTCACTCTGAAATTCTTTGAACTTTTCAAATGTTTCAGACTTATGTTTCATCAAGTAGATATACCCATATCTACTCAAATCATCTGTGAAGGTTAGAAAATAACGATACCCGCCGCAAGCCTCAACACTCATCGGATCGCATACATCAGTATGTATTATTTCAAATAAGTCAGTTGCTCGCTCCATTGTTCCGGAGAACGGAGTCTTAGTCATCTTGCCCATGAGGCATGGTTCGCAAGCATCAAGTGATTCATAATCAAGTGATTCCAAAAGCCCATCAGCATGGAGTTTCTTCATGCGCTTTACACCAATATGACCTAAACGACAGTGCCACAAATATGTTGCACTATCATTATCAACTTTGCATCTTTTGGCATCAATATTATGAATATGTGTATCACTACGATCGAGATTCAATAAACCATTCACCTTGGGTGTATGACCACATAAGGTTTTATTCATGTAAACAGAATAACAATTATTCTTTGACTTAAATGAATAACCATATTGCAATAAACATGATCCAATCATATTATGCTCAACGCAAACACCAAATAACATTTATTTTAGGTTCAACACTAATCCCGAAAGGTAAAAGGGAGTGTGTGATGGTGATCTTATCAACATTGGAATCACTTCCAACACACATCGTCACCTTACCCTCAACTAGTCCTGGTTCATTTTGTAACTCATGTATCAAATTACTAGTCATAGCAACTGAACCAGTATCAAATACCCAGGGCCTACTATGGACACTAGTAAAGTACACATCAATAACATGTATATCATATATACTTTTGTTCACTTTGCCATCCTTCTTATCCGCCAAGTATTTGGGGCAGCTCTGCTTCCAGTGACCTTTTCCTTTGCAGTAGAAGCACTCAGTTTCAGGCTTGGGTCTAGTTTTGGGTTTCTTCATGGGAGTGGCAACTTGCTTACCATTCTTCTTGAAGTTCCCTTTCTTTCCCTTGCCATTTTACTTGAAACTAGTGGTCTTGTCAATCATCAACATTTGATGCTTTTCTTGATTTCTACCTTCATCGATTTCAGCATCATGAAGAGCTCGGGAATCGTTTTCGTCATCCCTTGCATATTATAGTTCATCACGAAGTTCAAATAACTTGGTGATAGTGACTAGAGAACTTTGTCAATCACTATTTTATCTGGAAGATTAACTCCCACTTGATTCAAGCAATTGTAGTACTCATACAATCTGAGCACATGCTCACTGGTTGAGCTATTCTCCTCCATCTTGCAGGTAAAGTACTTGTCAGAGGTCTCATACCTCTCGACTCAGAGATGAGTCTGAAATACCAATTTCAGCTCTTGGAACATCTCATATGCTCCATGGTGTTCAAAACGTTTTTGAAGTCCCGGTTCTAAGCCGTAAAGCATGGTGCACTAAACTATCAAGTAGTTATCATACCGAGCTTGCCAAACGTTCATAACGTCTGCATTTGCTCCTGTAATAGGTCCGTCACCTAGCAGTGCATCAAGGACATAATTCTTCTGTGCAGCAATGAGGATAATCCTCAGATCACGGACCTAGTCCGCATCATTTCTACTATAATATTTCAACATAGTTTTTCTCTAGGAACATATTAAAAATAAATGGGGAGCTACATCGCGAGCTATTGATCTACAACATAGTTATGCAAATACTATCAAGACTAAGTTCATGATAAATTAAAGTTCAATTAATCATATTACTTAAGAACTCCCACTTGGATAGACATCTCTCTAATCATCTAAGTGATCACGTGATCCATATCAACTAAACCATGTCCGATCATCACGTGAGATGGAGTAGTTTTCAATGGTGAACATCGCTATGTTGATCACATCTACTCTATGATTCACGCTCGATCTTTCGGTCTCAGTGTTCCGAGGCCATATCTGCATATGCTAGGCTCCTCAAGTTTAACCCAAGTATTCTGTGTGTGCAAAACTGGCATGCGCGCATTGTATGTGGACGTAGAGCTTATCACACCCGATCATCACGTGGTGTCTCGGCACGACGAGCTGTAGCAATGGTGCATACTCAGGGAGAACACTTGTACCTTGAAATTTAGTGAGAGATCATCTTATAATGCTACCGCGGTACTAAGCAAAATAAGATGCATAAAAAGATAAACATCACATGCAATCAAATAAGTGATATGATATGGCCATCATCATCTTGTGCCTCTGATTTCCATCTCCAAAGCACCGTCATGATCACCATCATCATCGGCTTGACACCTTGATCTCCATCGAAGCATCATTGTCGTCTCGCCAACTATTGCTTCTACGACTATCGCTACCGCTTAGTGATAAAGTAAAGCAATTACATGGCGATTGCATTTCATACAATAAAGCGACAACCATATGTCTCCTGCCAGTTGCCGATAACTGTGTTACAAAACATGATCATCTCAAACAACAATTTATATAATCACGTCTTGAGCATATCACATCACAACATGCCCTGCAAAAACAAGTTAGACGGCCTCTACTTTGTTGTTGCAAGTTTTACGTGCCTGCTACGGGCTTAGCAAGAACCGTTCTTACCTACGCATCAAAACCATAACGATTTTTCGTCAAGTTTGTTGTTTTAACCATCAAGAAGGACCGGGCGTAGTCACACTCGATTCAACTAAACTTGGAGAAACAGACACCCACTAGCCACCTGTGTGCGAAGCACGTCGGTAGAACCAGTCTCGCGTAAGCGTACGCGTAATGTCGGTCTGAGCCGCTTCATCCAACAACACCGCCGAATCAAAGTATGACATGCTGGTAAGCAGTATGACTATTATCGCCCACAACTCTTTGTGTTCTCACTACAAATACACTTCCGTGATGATATGTGTTTGTCACATTAGGTCACGTTTTCTGTCATGCATGTACATCCATGACAAATTTATGACAGAATCAAGATAGTCATACCTGTGCTGTCGTAGAAATGTTCCATGACATTACCAAAATTATCATCACGGAAGTGTCCACTTCCATGACGATAAATCGCGCATCACAGAAGTGCTTTTGTCAAGGGTGACCGACACGTGGCATCCACCGTAACGGAACGCCGTTAAGCTATCGGGTCTGGTTTTGGATCCGGTAACCCGTTAACAGCCCCGACCAATGGGGATTTTCCAAGTGTAAAATCATCATTGGCTCACCGTTGGGACAGATGTGATCCAATCATTGGACCCAAAGCGCCTATGATACGTCGACACGTGGCACGGCCCAACAGAGGCCCATATAGGTTAAAAAGGCCGGCCCAGTCAAAGGCCCGTAGTACTTACTCAGGTACTAGTGGGCCAGCCCAATAATGGCCTGCTTAATAAAGGCCCATTAACGGCCCAAAGCCAGATCTGGCCCGTTAATTGTTCGCCGAATATTTGGGCCCATTTACGGCCCGAAGCCAGATCTAGCCCATTAATTGTTCACCGAATATTTGGGACCAATTACAGCCCAGTGACTTTCGGCCTGTTAGAGGCCCGATGTAGACATGGGCCCATTTCAGCCCGGTGTGACTTTCGGCCTGGGAATGGCCCGTGCTGCCCATGGGCCATATATAGTCCGATGGGACATCGGGCCCACTAACGGCCCGTGATAAAGGTGGCAACAGTTAAGCCCAACGTGACTTTGGGCCTGTTAAAGGCCTGTCACATAATTCGGCCCGTTGATGTCTGTACTAAGCTTTCGGCCTCTTAAAGGCCCATGATATCAGTGGGCCAACTAAGGCCCGAGATATGTTTCGGCCTGGTAACTGCCCGTGATATAACTGGGCCCAAAAAGGGTCGGTTTACATTTCAGCCTTCTGAAGGCCCGTCGACGACTAGTGAAAATTGAGGCCCAATATGCATTTCGGCCTGCTAAAGGCCCATGGTTTCATCTGGGTCGTAACATGCCAGTACAATATTCAGCCTATTAATGGCCCAATGCTACCTGGGCCAAACTAAGCGCTGGGTCCACAAAAGGCCCAACTAAAATATAGGTTGGTATAAGTTGTGGGCCTCGCGCAAAGTGTGAAGGCCCCAATCATTCGGGCCCAAGAATGATGCAGGCCGGCCCAATTGTGGCCCGCTAAGCACCAGGCCCGTTAGAGGCGAATGTTTCAGCCCGGTCGACTACATCTGATTTTTTTTTTCAGATAGCGAATGATGGCAGTAACTAGTAGGAATTAAGAACAAACCTACTCTATACAATAAAGAAATTACGGCATAGTAACTAAGAATAAACCTACACTATACAATAAAGGATTTATGGTATATTACATCCACTGGGCATCGAAGTTCGCCACCAGTGATCATAAAGCGCAACGAAGAAGCAGATTACAAAAACTAGGCACCATTGAAGTGTAACAAAATAATACTGAACCGAGACCACTTCTAAGACAGTTCAAGAAAGGTTAGCCTTGCACGGGAACTGCTGCGCAAGCTGCTGAGCAAGGCTGTGAGACCGGCCTAGCATGTCAGTCATAGCTTACAGGTGTAGCTTTTTGGCGATGAGGTTCTCATTGGTGTTCTCCGCAATCTTAGAGATAGGACTTCAAGTCGAAGTTGAGTTGTAGAATGCCTTTCTGCTAGAACTTGGGACTGAAGAAGTCGAACTGATTCAGACAACGAATTCTGTGAGCTTGTCTGACTGCTAGTCTCAAGTAACTTGAACACTGCATCAAGACAAGACTTTGGGGTTGTCTCGCTATCTTCAAGATGTCTTGCCTTCTTTGCTGCAATATATGTTGGGTTTGTCGCACAGCCTTCAGTAGACTTGTGCATGCCATCAGGCATATCACCCTAAAACAAAGCAGAGAGATGACAGGTTTTGCACGTGTATAAACAAAGATGATAAATGTGCTGTCAATTCCATGCAATTTCAAATTAGAAAATAAAGAGTAAGTTCAAAATATCAATAGCATAATTTGGCAATATTCATAATGCGGGGAGCTTCACCACACTATTGGATTACCATGTCAACATAACAAGCATAGATGAAGGGCAAAGAAAATCATTGTATCTATTTTGGTTAATGTGCATAGCATGTTGTTCATATCATCAGCCACATCAGTAAGATAAAACATGAGATGACAAGGTGCAAACGTGGGCTGCTTCACCACACACTGGATTATAGATCCACAAAAACAAGCATACATATAGGGAGTATTGAGTAATGTGCATGGTATGAATAACGAATTTGGTTTTACAAGTAAAACTTAGAACTTACGGTTCTTGCGAACATGTATTTTGGTAGAAACAGCAAACTAAACAGCAGTAAACAATAGGGAATATGAGCAAATTAAACAGCAGTTGAGGATAAAGGCTTTAGAAGGACTGACTTACATTAACAGTTAACACCGGCTTTATAATGCCCTTCTCCATGTCAAGGGAACGATAACTCAAGAATTTCAGCACAGAATCTTCTTCATAAGCATTGCCTGTACTCTACATTTTGTAGAGAGTAATTATAGATATGATAATACTCGAAGGGATAGAGGATAATGAAGATAAGATGCAGATTGATGCTACATAATCAACTACCAATCCTTGGAAGTACAAGCATTAAAGGACAAAATGTACTAACAAGAGCAATGGGCTACACTTCTGCCCTGGCATTGTCTGTGTATTCTACTTTTTGGTAAGATTAAATATATATCTGATCTTTTTTAGTAAATGGTGGGCGAGGGAGATAAGATGCAGAATGCTACACAATGAACCAATCCCTCTTCCCATAATACAAGAGTGTTTTGAACACTGGTGTACTGTACAACATGTTCTTATATTATGGGATGGAGGGAGTAGCTGTTAATGTAAGTACAGTCATAGACGACGTTCAGTCCTTACAAGAGGACTGCAGAGCTAAACCTCTTCAAAATCATTGGGTTGATTCTAAATTTATGTAAGAGTCCATACGGATCTTATAATGTCCACCAAATGGACGATAACGAGGCTAACATGTGCAGTGATGCTACATAATCAAACAACTATGAAAGTAAGTATGGTCATACAGGGCAAGAGGTACTCACAAGAGCAATGCAGTGTCCAGTATAGTTGCGAGATTCTGTGGTCCCTTGAGAACGAATGTTCTCCTGCTAATAGTTTTCGTACAAGTGAGATGTTATGGCAAATGCAGAAATGTCGTTCAAATTGTGATGTGATATCATAAATAGTACCTTAAGCTGCAGCCGAGACCAATGTGTAACAAGATTATTCCAGTCACCGTCGGATAAATGTAGCACCGGAGACTTTACAGAAATTTCGCTTAGAGGCTTGCCATCGAAGTGCGCTTGCCTCAGGTAGGAACGATACTTCATCAACGAGTGCTTGAAAAGCGCAACCAACCCTTGCTCGTCTTCACAATCCAGTTTGGTCCTCGCCTATTTAAAAGAATGAAATCTTGTGTCTTCTGTCAGCAGAAACATATGCAGTAATGACCATGAATAACATTAGTACATTACTTACGCGTAAGTTGCGGAGGAAGACTGGAAATTGTTCTGTGTCTGCGGTATAATCTTTCCATGAAGGAAAGATGCGCACAAAGTTCCTGACAACAATATAAGCTTTGTCTTCTAAACTAGGAAGAAATGGAACAGGGGTCCTATTTGCTGCAATTGGGGCTCTCTCTGGTGCGAAAAGGGATTTGGCAACTGGATTTGGTGGACTCTTTGCTGGAATGGGGGTTTTGCGTTGTAGAGCTGGTGCTATGTCAACTGGCATAATCATAATGTGTGCTGCAGTTGGGGTCTGCTGAGTTGGGGCATCATAAATGACCAGTGTAGTAGGGCTAGAGTCTACTAGAGTTGGGGTGTCTTGTGGGTCAGGTGATATTGCAACTACACCTAATGGGTTATTTGATTTATCAGGTGCCACTATCTTTTCCAAATACTTTGCTTGCGCTCCTCCACGATCAGCAATCACCCTCTTCCTTTTGAATGTCTGATACACAAGAACATCATTTGAATGGATAAATATGGTATGATGACAGATGGAATATATACTGAAAATGGATAGGCAGGCCGTATTCACATACACGATGTGTAAACTAAGCTAATGGCAGTTCAACAAAGTAGAAGCAATGCAAAGCATCAGTTGCAAGATATGTGCGACAAATATAACCTTGGAAAGTTAGAGCAAGCACCTTGATGGGTGAATAAGATAGGGCATCTTCCTCTGACTCCTCCACTAGGGAGCTACATTAACTTAGGTCTCCCTCTAGCTCAGAATCACTGTTAGGATCATATTCTGAGCATGAATCTGTAGGTGGAGAGCGTTTGCATTGCATTGCATCCAGACTTGATTTCAGTCCCTTAATGCCAAGTTTGACAGCCATGGCATTGTTCTGCTTTATTCTTTTCATGCGCGCAAGCTCATAATCATTATGATGCTGTTCAGAATCTGAGATTCATGAAAACATAAAAAGTAGTCAGATTATCTATGGAATGCATTGCGGATTAACCTCTAAGAGTGTCTCCCTATAAACCCCTGCATATGCAAAGTTCACCCCCCAACCGTGCTGACTAGACCACACACAGAAATACAAACCCCTTATGTCTCTACAACAGGCAGACACACATTTCAAAACTGAAGTAGGAACATTAGAATTATATGAAATTCGTATTTGAACAAATAAACTAAGGAATTATGAGTGGCATAATGTTTAGCTTCAAGGGTGGAGTGTTGGTAGTGCGACACAAAGAAAGTAGTCAGATTGTATTCCCTGTAAAAGATCGAAGCCTATGTAAAAGCTGGAAATGACACTTTCTTTCTATACAATGCAGTGTTCGTTGCCCACACATGATGAAAGAGATCACATAGAGAAATACTATTCACTCATGTCTACGGTTGCAGTATTTAGAAATAGGGTGGTCCACCCTAAAAGAATATTGACAACAAATATGACAAGGCAAGCATAGATGTAGTGAATCAATCATTTACTTGTGAGCTCACTAGGAAAAGTATGAAGAATTGTAACTGCAGTAAGAGACCGTCCAAAATCTGAATCAAGAAGTTTGTCTAGCACTTATTGTTTGCAACTTATCGACGTGAATAATTGGATATTATATCGAATGAGTAAGAAAGACAAGTAAAATTTTCAACAAACCTGGCTTGCAGTAGTAATCTGGGTCAATGTCACTACGACCAACAATCCAAAATGACTAGTGTATGTTCCTAGGGCCGGAATTTTGAAAACCCTGTGAACTTTACAGGTACTAAAGATTACCGAAATACATCTGAACCATTAAGTGTAGGTAGCACTGAGCACTCAACAAACCCTAGTGACAGTCCTGCCTAATGAGTAATGAATCAATTAGAAAATGGGTGATGAGGAGTGGCTGCTGAGTGTTGAGGACTTATCTCAGGATAAATCGGGTTGGCTTAGTGGGTGCTGCACGCCTGAGCCCTGAACGGACTGGGAAGGTAGGCATGGCGGCGGGCCCGAGCAGCGGTGATGCTGTTGGGCGAGCGGCTCCTGACCTCCTGTTAGTCCGGCATCTCCTCCTAGAGTCATGCCGTCCGGGGACGGCAACTTGCCGGCGAGGCAGGCTGCTGGGGGCGAGTAGAGATCGGAAGCGCGCAGCAGAATGGAGGGGAATCGGGGCCTGGGACGACCCAAAATCGCAGGGTGGGCCGGCCCACCGTGGGCACCCTGTAGAGATACACACCCGAGCAGCGAAGATGCATTTTCGAAACTAATTTAGGAACATTTAGCCGACCAATTAAATGAATCTGTTTTAATAATATCAGATTCGTATTTGAACAACTAAGCTTGTTTAGCTTGATGGGTCGAGCAGTGCTATTATGACACGAAGCACGTATTCTGATCGTATAGTGATCATAAAAGGGGGAAACCGGAGAAATGATATTTAGCAGCCATTGTTTGCTTCGAACTAAGAACTAAATTCTAAGAGCTGAAAAGAAAGTAGAGTAACCAAGTTAAGATCTATTTTCTGGTTGAGATTAAAAAGTTGAGGAGATATGAAGTACCACCTCTCTTGCGGCGCCGTGTAGGCATCGGGGGTGTGATGGCTATCGGTGGCGTTGAAGCAGATCTGCGACGGTAGATGGGTGCATCGGGGGATAAGTCCCGTTGCGGTGGAAGAGAAGGTCGTGTGAGCGGCCCCGACAAAGAGGATGACGGCACCGATGAAGCGAGAGGACATGATGCAAGGCTCTTGGTCCGTCGCCGTGGATGAGAAACGTCCATCTCTAGCAGTGGACAACGTGGTCTTGGTAGGCGCTCCAGCATGGTGGAGGACGGTGGCGATGGATGTGGTGGAGGACGGCGGCGATGGATGTGGTGGAGGACGGTGGCGATGGATGGGGTGGCGGACGGAGGCTGGTGTGGGGATGCTGTTCTAGTGCGGATGGTGTATGAATGGGAAAATGGAGGGAGAGGTACGGGGAACCATGTTTTTGGGATGCGCCTGTCTGAAATATGGGAAAGTTACGAACTTAGCCCCCGTTTAAAATTTGTACGTCTCGTCGGTTGGGGATACGACGGTAATCTCGCATCTCGCCAATATTTGCCCAGAGCAATTTCGGGCGAGGAGAGGGTGGTTGGCGCCCATGGTTTGCGCCCACGGTGTATGAACGGGGCTGACAGGTAGGGCAGTTGTGTCACGTCTGAGTGAAGTTACAAACCTACCCCTATTGAAAATATTTGCCTACATCGATTTCGGCCGAGTCGAGTTTGTTTTGCCGCCCACCATGTATGAATGGGGAAATGGAGGGAGAAACAGAGGTCTTTCAGATGGGATTGAATCAAATGTGTTTTGCCGCCCATGTTTGGCGCCCACCGTGTCGGAATGGGCTCAGAGGCGGTCGTGTCACGTCTTATTGAAGTTACTATCCTACCCCTATTTAGAGCAGTGGAAATCGGGCCGATGGTCCGTGTAATGGGTAGACAGTAATTTCCATCTCCCAAACACTTGGCTTCGGGAAGCCGACGTGGGAGTGGACATTGCCGCTTCTTTCGAATTTTGGGACAATAAGCATCCACGTTTACCCTGGCAACTAAATTCGAATCCATTTTGTATTCCTATACGAATCTCTATAAATCATTCTATGTGTTTTTATATATCTTCAAAAGGACGACAAAGATGTATTCCACTGTCATATATGAATATGGTTTACAAATCCTGATACTCAAATTCATAAGCTAGAATCCAATTTAAGGTGAATTCGAATATTTGGAACACTTCATGTCCAACTCAAATGTCACACGCAGCATAATGTGTACTCCCATTTAGATATGTACACAAGCTATGTATCAAAATTCAAATACCGAGTGAATCAACCAAAAATGTACAGAACTAACAGACATATAAACACTTATAGAGTATATGGATCAATAATATCAACTAACATACATAAGCCAGGCCGCTGTACTTTTCTTTGCTACAATAGCATCCTTTTTTTAGCCAAGCTACTACAGCATCTTGGCCCTTTCCGATGTGTGCCACTTATGGTCCATCTATACTACTATTATTGCTGAATGCACATTCAGCCCGATTTGGCATATTTGTAGGTCTGGCACAACAATCAAAATGAATTGTCTCCGAGTCTTATCAATTAATACAGACTTGTGCTCAAATGAAATTACAAACCAAAAAACAAAAAACAAAAAACAATTATTACATGATCTCTAAAACAAATGGTTTGATTGATTACATGAACAAACAACACAAAGGTTATTCAGCGATGGAAAGAACATTTCACCTATGATTTACCAAGTGGGAATTTAATTTCCTTTCTTCCTTCAGGACCTTAACAATGTGGTCAGTCTCAGCTTGCTTCCTTTTGAAATCCACCAAATATTTAATGGTTGTCTTGAGTACTGCTATTGATTGTGCTGTTTGCTTCCTCAACATGTCAACTTCATCTCTAAGTGCAGAAGCAGAATCTCTTTCTACCACTAGTTTAGCCTCTAGAGCATCAGTAGTTGGCAATTCATAATGCACGATTGGGCCGGTGCCACTGCTGTGGGATGATACAACGTCCATGGGGACCTCGCTCTTTGATCTTGGGCTAACCTGTTTTGCCATTAAAGTTCCGATTGGATTTAGAAAAGCTGAAGTTAGCAAAACATCTCAACTGGAGTTATAACAGCAAGCTAGTTAAACAAACAAGGAATTAAAGAGTTCCAATTCGATGCTGAAAAGTAGTTATTAACATCATTGTTACCCGTTGTTGCAGCAGCAAAGCAGTTAAACAAACAAGTAGCTATTTAAGTTCAGGCAAACAGGTAATTCTTAACAGTAAGTATCAAACACATAGATAGGTGAAGTCTATAATAGGATTAACAGGCTGTGGCATTATGTATGTAATCAGTAGCAAACTAAATTAAGCCAAGCAACATAATTGAACAATTTTGCAATAAGTGGCTAACTAAAATTCCGAGAAGCAGGTAACTGAACTTACGCTAGTTCTTTGTACAGGCACACCGCAACTTCTTTTTCGCTTATAAGGTTGTACGAAGGAGTCCATGGCATCAATTGCTTGGATACGCAGTCCCAATACTTCTTTCTTCCCACACAGCATTGGTAAGTCGAATGGTTAATCTCGTAAGATGGTGCGTCCTTGATATGTTATATGAGGATGTGTAGTCAGACTAGTTGTAGCCACACACATCACACTGGCTTTTACTGTATATTCCATGTGATTACTTTTGGCATATCGAAATCTAAGCAATCTACAATAGGATGAAAAGACTGGCGTCCTTCACATTACTGGCGAACTCAGTTCTTAGAAACAAGCAATTCAACCATTCTGTGGGTAAATTAAAAGCGCCACTGGAATATTTTTCACTACCCCTATTATACACGCAAAAAGGGGCGACGCCACCATAGGGGCTGGTATGGGCGGCCGCCTCGGGTGGCTCCAAAGTGTGCACCTAGTTTGAGTCGTCCAGGTTGGCCCAGGCTAGTTTTGTTCATCCCAACGCATGAGCAGGCAATGTAAAAAATGAACAAAAATGTTTCAATTTGGATAGGCCAATAACATAAGTGCAAGGCAGGCCCTATAGCAGGCTCACGGCCCAAACGAGCGTCTCCCATATTGATCGACAGCAGGAAAAATCCCAATTCATCCGCTCCAGCCTCCAGTCTGGTTCGCTCCTAACCTAGCCGCCGCTGGACAGACCGACACAGCACTTCCTCGCGCCCTCATTGGAGGGCGGTCGCCAGGCTTCAAGCGAACGGAAGGACAAGAAGATGAAGATCCAACCCTGGGTGTAGCCTGCGTGGGAGGCAGCGGCGGCAGCACGAGCATGGCATCGAGCTTGCGCAAACGGACAGTCACAGCTTGCAAGAGTAGCATGCGCAACGAGCAGGTACATCACAGCCCTGATTATATCTAATTCAACTCTTCAATTCCTGGCCAATAGTTAAACCTGACGGTGTTGTAAAACTGCTTGTATGTAGGGAATCTATGAGAAAATGAAACCAATTTCTACTTATTTTATAACTCCCCCAATCAATACTGAACTGACTGAATCTGATGTATCTAATCAAGTTTCCGGTGCAAACATCCAAGCTCATGTTGTTCTTGAGCCTGATGTGTCTAATGAACAGACTCCTAATGAAAGATTTGATACAAACATTTTACATGCTCCTGGTGATGAACATATAGTGTCTAATGAGGCATCTAATGCAAGAATTTTGCAAGCTCCCATTGAAGGATTTAGTGTCTAATGATGATCTGCTATGTTAAGAGAGACATACAGATTTGCAGGCATTGATGACAAGCAACTTATAGTGCATTTTCATGGCTTGAGCAAACGTCGAGGCCATCTACCAGAAAGTCCCCGTATCATGACAATGTAGCATAAATACTTTTCTAATCTGTTGTCTGAAACTATTGGCATACTTGTGCAGGATAGATATAGTGATATGCAGTTTGCGCACTGGTTATAGGTGCAATAACAATTCGATATTTTCAGCCAGAGAACGAATAATTCAAGCAGGTACAGACCATGTTTGTAGTCCTTCTACACCATGTTGCATTTTGTGTTTTTTCGTGCTTGCATCATTTAGTGTTTATAATCTGAACTACTTTGGATCATTAGCTGGTTTTCAAAGTGCATGTAGCTTCAAATTTCTCAAGTTATGTTGATTTCCGGAGTGCAAGTGCCTTCGTATTTTTTAAGTTAAATGTTCCCCCTGGTAACTTGAATTCGTGGATCCGCCACTGCACACAAATCATACACGAATGCCAATACGAATTAAATGAAATGCAGGGACTTACGCTAGCTCGTTGTACAGGCTCACTGCAGCTCTGCTTGCGCTTGGGATGTTCCATGTACAAGTCCATGTTACCACTTGCTTGGATGTGCAGGCCTTGTGCTCCTTGCATCCCCCTCTGCATTTTTGACAAGGCGAGTGGCTGATCAAATAAGAGGAATCGACCTTGCTGTTGTACCGGAGGACAGATACTTACAAGGTTATATGGGTGTGCAGGATGTGTACCGGATCCCGTAGCACCGTCATGCTTCGCTAAAAAATGGATTTGCTTGTTTCAGATGATATGTCCAAAAGAAATAAGAGTTAAAGTCAGAGTTGGATAGGCGTGTAAGCTAAGAGAGCAGTGAAAGGATATCCAAACATCATCGGAACAGTGAAGGGAGTGATGTGTGGATACCTAGTTCGGGCCGGCCGCGTTTGGGCATGCTCGCCTAGCTAGAGTGCGGGTCACATCAGATCCGTTGAGGGTGATGCGCTGGCGTTGGCTGGCCGCGCACGGATGCGGATCTTGAGTGGCAGCAGAGCGCTACGATGCGGTGGACGAGACCATTGGTGAAGCCCCAGCGGCCTCGGGGGGCGGAGGCGCGACGATGTGCTCGGTGAAGTAGCCCCGGTGAGCTAGGAGACGGCATCGGTGAAGCGCACCTGATGCGGTGGAAGTCGGTGTTTGTGAGGCATGTCGGTTGCGGCGGCCGACGTTGTCGGTGGACCACCCGATGCGGTGGACGAGGGCGTAGATGAGGTAGCTCCGGTGCGGTGGTGAAGCGCGACCGTCGTCTTCGTCGTCGTCGTCCGGCACAGAGGTGGGGAAGGAGACGAGACGAGGGGCGATTCGAACTTTGCTTGGGTTGGCGGCGAATTAGGGATTTGAGCAATCTGGGCGCGGAAGGGGACGGTGGAGAAGGGAGATTTTGCAGGGCTGGAATTGGGGCCGCCAGATTTTTCAATCCGAAACATGGAAGCGCTAACTTATTTTGTCGTCGTCCTTTTTTTTGGGTGGGTGGCTGGGTGCTACGCGTTCGTCCGACACACGCGACCACCATGACACGACCCTGGTGCGCCTACATTTGAGAATGCAAACGAATCTTCTTTCATTTGCAAACGAATCTGTATGTATTACCATGCCCGTGTTTTCCTTGCAATAATTAGTCATTCGAAAGGAGATACTATAAATTGATTAATGAGGAGTTATTTGAAAAAAAATCGAAACGGTATCCACGCTAACGTGGATTAGAATGTGTGTCACATAATTAGTTATTTGAATTAGAGTGTGTGTCACATAGCGATCTCCAATTCTAACGTGGATTTCACATTTCACTGTATCCATGCTACTTTTTTAATACAAATTCATATGTATATGATGAACACCATGGTAGTGAGAAAACTTTTGGATGGATTAAAACATATGACCTACAAAATAGCATAAA
This sequence comes from Aegilops tauschii subsp. strangulata, assembly GCF_002575655.3. Lineage (NCBI taxonomy): Eukaryota > Viridiplantae > Streptophyta > Magnoliopsida > Poales > Poaceae > Aegilops > Aegilops tauschii. The sequence continues at coordinate 60,946,444 of NC_053035.3, forward strand.
AAATCAAGTCAATGTCAACTTTTCGAAACCTAGTATGGCACGAATTCGAAATAATTATCCATATGCATGGTCCTCAGTTCAAATCTTACAATGTACACCGAATTGAAACATCGATATTAAGTCTCGTACTATCTACATTCAATTGTTGTTTTTAGCCCCCCCCCCCCCCCCCCGCACACACGCTACATACTTCCTGTATCGGTCAATCTTCCTCTCCTAACCACCTTAGGAAGCTATCGGTTTCCAACACACATCCATTCTTTCTCTCCATGTTTCGATCTCTAACTCTCTCAACTACACGACCCCCTTTTTCCACTCTGTTATGAAATGTATTTACCTCACACACACGCCATTGCACCCCAAGCTGAGCTCTCTCTCTCCCTCTCCCTCTCACCCTCTCGCGCTAAATACATGCATTGCCTATCTAGCCCCCCCGACCTCTCGTGCGCACGCACGCACGTTGTCTATCTAGGTCACTCCCTCGAGACTGTCTCACTCTTTCTTCCGCACGACGGGCCACACTCGCTCAATCTCACTCTCTTTATCTGAGTCTCGTTTAACCTCGTTTTCTTTCACACACAAATGATATATCTCCCTGTTCGGGCCTCGATCGACACACTCTATACTCTCTCACACAGATTGTCTATCTAGGTCAGTCCATCAAAGCCGCCCCCACTCTTTCGACCTCATGGCGGGCCATGCGTTGTCTCTCTCTCTCTCCCTCTCTCTCCCTCTCTCTCTATTTGTATGTCTCGATTGACCTTGCTCTTTCTCGAAAAAAAACGATATATCACCATGTTTGAGCCCAATTCGACTTATTCACATTGTATACTCTCTCACGCACATTGTCTATCTAGGTCACTCTCTCCAACCCGTCACACTCTTTCGATCGCACGACGACCCTATGTGATCGATCGACCTTGCTTCCTCCCACGCACAAAATATATCTACACGTCTGTGACTGGATCATCTCTCAAGCTCTATCTTACGGCCCTCACCCTTGCCAAAAGCTCAATCGGACAATATCTCTCCAGAGCATATATTTGTTCCATGAATCTCATACCACAGTCACTTTGTCTCTCTATCTATATGTCTCTCGACTGACCTCGCTTTCTCACGCCGTATCTTCCACACATTGAAGCTACCTCTCCATCCCTCGCAAAGCCGGAGCTATTTACATTGCGAGGGGCACTCCAACCTTGGATTAATTTGTGTAGGCATTTATTCCGATTGGTTTAGATTATATTTTCGTAAGATTCGGCCCACAACTACTCGAAACACCTTTGCAACCCCCGCAACTCCCCTAGTTGATTTCCCTCTGGCTCGGTCATCGCTCTCTCGCACGTCCTTTGTCAGCTTCAACGTCGCACCATGGTATTATTGCAAAAAACTCTGTTGTTCTCTTTAATTATTATAAATAAGCTACAAAACTACACACCGATAGTCCACTTGGAATGGAACACATTTGGACCCACAAATTAAAGAGCTACAAACTACACACCGAGGGGCCCACATGTCATGAACACAAATTTGGACCCTTATACAAATTAGAAAAATAAAGGACGAGGATCGAACATGCGACCAGGGCCCTCAAGCCGCACGTCAATAGGCAACATACTTAGAACAGCAATGTTTGTTGTACCTCCCTTTGTTCACATAATGTTTTTATATTACCACAGCCTATTTAATTGATAACATGTAATATTATTTTTAGTACTATTCGCCTTCACTTACTGGTGGGTTCCATGTGTGCTCTCTCTCTCTCCTCCCCTTCTGCGTTTAGACGCACGGGCATACACGAAGAACTCGTGGGCGATGTTGCCGTTGACCATATCTGGACGCATTCATAAGTTACGGCATATGTTTCACGTGCTAGCAGCACTAGTCAGTATGTACGTGCAATGCATGTTAATTTGGAAGTATATTAAGTGCATGCGGATATTAAGTTGGATATTATTTGCGTGTTATTGTGTGATTAGCACTATTTTTGGCATGAAATTAACTGCACGCTAAACGTGTTGAGCGCTCGACATTGAAGCAGTCTAGATCGTTGGATGACAAGGAATACATGTGGCTTGATGATGTTTTATATTTAATTTGACACGGCTCTAGCAGAACATTCAATTGATCAAACCATAGATTTCTTTCAGTATGACTCCAACTTTAAATTATACGACGATCGATCTAAAATAAACGAAAATGATAAACGTTCGGATTTTAAGCATGGCAATCCGAACGTTTTTCATGGCAAATTTAGATTACACGGCGGCGGCGGGGGCGTCTTGCGGTGGGAAGCAGCTCCTCTACCGTGCTCTGTGTGTCGTCGGGCCATTGACTGACGGCGACGGCGGCGTCTTGCGCCGTTGTTGGCGTACTCGTGGACGTTGGCCCTAGCTTCAAGGAAGGCCACAATGTTCTGGACTTCGGTCTCCAGGAGCGAGTCAACTGGCGGGAGGAGGCGACTGGTGTTGTTGCAAGGAAGCGGTCGATGGCGGCCATCCATGCCGCTGAGGGGGGCACTGGCACCCGCGCGGGGACAGGCGCTGTCAACGGCGCGGGGGAGACATTCATGTGGACGGGCACCGGCACGGGCACGCACGTCAGTGCACGCGCAGGCGCATGCGCTGGCAGGTGCACGGGCGTGTGAAAGTCGGTGGGGACCTCGTAGAACCCCATGGCATCAATCTCGGCGACAATGTGCGGCTCCCAGCCCATCAATGCCACGGGGATGGGCGCTGGCGCAGTCGGGGCGACTGGAGCCGGAACGGGAGCGGGGACAGGCGCGGCACCTTCCCGCAAGGCCAGTTCAAGCTCGTCCCAGAGCGCCTTATGTTCTTGAGACTCCGGCTGGGTGTCTTCCTCAGGAAACTGGAAGACTAAGGGCAGACCATCGTGATGCGGCATGGCGTACGTTTAGGTCAGGCTAGTTGGAGGTTGACGACAGGAGAATCAGAGAGGAAGAGAGAAGATTGTAGCGATACCGGGTAGTGCGGGGTTGATTTTAAACTGCGGCGCTGGCGACATTAAAAGTGGGAGCAGTTGGGACGAAGGTGGGCGGCGGAGCCTGGTCAAAGGGCTCGCCTCCCGGTGAGCCTGCTCAGCGGTCTGCTCGCATGCCTCCCTGTCAGCCGGCGCAGCGGTCTGCTCGCACGCCTCCTGTCGACTCACATGCTTGCTCGGACGGCACCTGCCGATGAGAAGCAGGACTCGTGGCGGCACGTAAACGCCCAAGGTTTCAATAGTGAAAGCGTTCGCCTTAACGTGACAGGTCTTCGTTCCAAAATACCTTAGCTCTTCATTTGTGCAACTTGTCATAAGTAGCTTGTCTCAAATTGAAGAAAAAATTACGAAGTAATATTTGTGCCATATCACGTGACCATGCTCAGTTTCAAGAATTTATGGTCACTTTTGGATTTTCTGAAATTTAAGATCCAGGATTCGAAACAATATCATAACCTGCATCATGCAATAAATTTTCAAGCCATACATCTGTCCTGTTGTATTTCTTAAGAAAGAATTTGGTCAAACATTTTGCTTAGTTAGACTTCAGACAAGTTATATATGGAGAGCAAAAGGATAATCCCTCCGTACCAGTGCATTGCCTAATATATTAACTCAAGTACTAGGCATGAACAAACGGGCTGAATTATGTGCTCATCCTGGTGTAGTAGTAGTAGTACTACTAGGCAATGCAGTTGATGGGTGACCTTGGCGAGCGGCGACCGAGGGAATTGAACCGTGCTCGGCACGGTAGGTAACATTGTCTAGTTACTTTTTTGAACACAACGTTGTCTAGTTACTAAAGCATCCCTCTGTTGTTCATCGGTAGTCTTTATGGACCGGGGACATGAGGGGAATTTCCTAGGGCTGCAATTCTGGCCACCAGATATTTCGACTCAAAACGCGGAGGCTCGACTGGTTGGGGTTGCCTAATGTGCGTACCACGCACGCCACCAGAAGGACATGAGCCTGGTTTTTTTTATTCTTTAGGATCAACACGAGCCAAGGTCTGGCTGGTACGCCGTTGGGTCCTACCATTCGAGAATAGGAAAGGAACCTTTTAAGTTGCCGAACGAATCTATGTGTATTACAATGCCCGTATTTTCCTTGCAAATACTAATCTCAACGTGGTAATTGATTTATGACGAGTTGTTGAATTAGAGTGAGTTTGTGATATAGTGATCTTAACGTGGATTTCACATTTCATGGTATCCCTGCTAAGTTTTTCAATGCAAATGACACCCACACACGAACACAACAACAATCCGATAAGTATAGTGCATCTATTTTTCCAAACCATGCATGTATGACACGAATTCAAAAATACTCCTTTTGTTCCGAAATATTAGTCTTTTAGAGATTTCAACAAGCGACTACATACGGAGCAAAATGAGTGAATCTACACTCTAAAACATGTCTATATACATCCGTATGCGCCAGTCCACTTGAAATCTCTAAAAAGACTAATATTTAGGAACGAAGGGAGTAAAATGTAAGACATGCATGGTCCTCAATTAAATATTCAAAACAAACATGAAACTGAAACATGAATATTAAGTCTAGTACTATAGTACATGCAAATGTTGTGTTTAATTAGGCGGAGCTATGATTGTTGGGGCTCACCCCCTCGACCTTAGATAAAATTGTGAAGCTCTGTTTAGGGTTGTTTAGATTATATTTGTCCCCACCCTCCCAACCACCGATTGGTTGTGCACCCCCACCCCTCCTCCCCGGGAGAATATCATGTGCCCCCATACCTTAGATGCTATATGCCGATACGAGTTGCTTGGAGCTTGTAGATCTGAGATATAGCAGCTCACATGATATCTTAATATTTTTATAGGAAACCTTGATGAGTTTGAGAATTGCACACAATTTGTACAAAAACTACTCAGATGCCCTTGGATCCCATATCCAATGACCTCGAAGCTAGTATCACCGTAGCATCTAAGATGAAGGAGGACATCATATTCTCCTGTATGTAAGAATTTCATGTGCTACCACACCTTAGATGCTTTGGTGATACAAGCTCTTCGGAGCCGTTGGATTTGTGACCCAACGGCTCCTCGGTGGTTCAAATGGTTTTTTGTAGAAAAGCCCCCAAAGAGTTCGGCCACTGCTTACAAGCACAATGACTGCTCAGATGCCATTGGATCTCAGATCAAACGACCTCGAAGCTCGTATCACCGTAGCATCTAAGATGAAGGAGGACATCATATTCTCCTGTATGTAAGAATATCATGTGCTACCACACTGATACGTCTCTAACGTATCTATAATTTTTGATTGCTCCATGCTATATTATCTTCTGTTTTGGACATTATTGGGCTTTATTATTCACTTTTATATTATTTTTGGTACTAACCTATTAACCGGAGGCCCAGCCCAGAATTGCTATTTTTTTGCCTATTTCAGAGTTTCGCAGAAAAAGAATATCAAAAGGAGTCCAAACGGAATGAAACCTTCGGGAACGTGATTTTTGGAATGAACATGATCCAGGAGACTTGGACCCTACGTCAAGCAACCAACAGGGAAGCCACGAGGTAGGGGGCGCGCCTACCCCCCTAGGGTGCGCCCTCCACCCTCGTGGGCCCCCTGTTGCTCCACCGACGTACTTCTTCCTCCTATATATACCTACGTACCCCCAACGATCAGACACGGAGCCAAAAACCTAATTCCACCACTGCAACCTTCTGTACCCACGAGATCCCATCTTGGGGCCTGTTCTGGAGCTCCGCCGGAGGGGGCATCCATCACGGAGGGCTTCTACATCAACACCATAGCCTCTCCGATGAAGTGTGAGTAGTTTACCTCAGACCTTCGGGTCCATAGTTAGTAGCTAGATGGCTTTCTCTCTCTTTTTGGATCTCAATACAATGTTTTGCCCCTCTCTCGTGGAGATCTATTCGATGTAATCTTCTTTTGCGGTGTGTTTGTTGAGACCGATGAATTGTGGGTTTATGATCAAGTTTATCTATGAACAATATTTGAATCTTCTCTGAATTCTTTTATGTATGATTGGTTATCTTTGCATGTCTCTTCGAATTATCAGTTTGGTTTGGCCTACTAGATTGATCTTTCTTGCAATGGGAGAAGTGCTAAGCTTTGGGTTCAATCTTGCGGTGTCCTTTCCCAGTGACAGTAGGGGCAGCAAGGCACGTATAGTATTGTCGCCATCGAGGATAACAAGATGGGGTTTTTATCATATTGCATGAATTTATCCCTCTACATCATGTCATCTTGCTTAAGGTGTTACTCTGTTCTTATGAACTTAATACTCTAGATGCATGCTGGATAGCGGTCGATGTGTGGAGTAATAGTAGTAGATGCAGGCAGGAGTCGGTCTACTTGTCTCGGACGTGATGCCTATATACATGATCATACCTAGATATTCTCATAACTATGCTCAATTCTATCAATTGCTCAACAGTAATTTGTTCACCCACCGTAGAATACTTATGCTCTCGAGAGAAGCCACTAGTGAAACCTATGGCCCCCGGGTCTATCTTCATCATATTAATCTTCCAACACTTAGTTATTTCCGTTGCTTTTTACTTTGCTTTTATTTTACTTTGCATCTTTATCATAAAAATACCAAAAATATTATCCTATCATATCTATCAGATCTCACTCTCGTAAGTGACCGTGTAGGGATTGACAGCCCCTTATCGCGTTGGTTACGAGGATTTATTTGTTTTGTGTAGGTGCGAGGGACTCGCGCGTAGCCTCCTACTGGATTGATACCTTGGTTCGCAAAAACTGAGGGAAATACTTACGCTACTTTGCTGCATCACCCTTTCCTCTTCAAGGGAAAACCAACGCAGTGCTCAAGAGGTAGCACACACCTTAGATGCTTTGGTGATACAAGCTCTTCGGAGCCGTTGGATTTGTGACCCAACGCCTCCTGGGTGGTTTGAATGGTTTTTTGCAGAGAAGCCCCCAAAGAGTTCGGCCACTGCTTACAAGCACAAAGACTGCTCAGATGCCATTGGATCTCAGATCAAACGACCTCGAAGCTTGTATCACCGTAGCATCCAAGCTGCAAGAGCACCTTATGTTTCCTCACACGGGAGAATATGAGGTGCTCCCGCATCGTAGATTCTATGGTGATACGAGTTCACAGAGATCTAACGGCCCACAGTAGGAGGTTCGAATGTTTTTGGAATATATAGCTGAGAGAGTTTGGGAATTGTGCAGAAAGTTCAAGTACGACGCATGTGCCATCTTATCATGGATCATACGACCTAGATGCTCATACCACCGTAGCGGGTAATTAAGCTACGAGGAGCACCTAATATGAGCAACGGGGAGCCGTTGGATCCAAGATGCAGTGGCACACACGAGGACTGAATGTTTTATTTGCAAAAAAACCTTTGGAGAGTTTGGAAATTGCGCATAATTACAAAGACTACTCCCAAGCCATTGGATCTCACTTCCAACGGTGTAAAAACTCGTATCACCATAGCATCTAAGGTGCGGGGTGGATGTGATATTCTATGCCGCTGTCATTTTTGTTCGTAAACTTGCAAAATATGTGTAACTTGTGCCGTTACTTGTCTAACCGCGCAAAGTGTTTGTAAAAAAACCATCCTACACTGAAATATCGGAACAACACACGGGGGTCCCACTTGTCATTAATCAAATTTGGACCTAAAACTAACAAATCTGAAAGACGAGATTCGAACTGGTAACCTGGACTACAAAGCGTAAGTCGATAGCCTAAAACAACAACGGTTGTTGGCTTTGTCCCATAACTTGATTTTATACAGTATTACATTGAGTAGAGTAGAGGGAGTGCCTCGTCTACACGTGCATGACCGTTGACACACTTACTGGTGGGTCCCAGGTCTGCGATCTCTCTCTTCTCTCCATCGTCTAACCTTTGCACGGGCACACACGAAGAGCGGCGCTAGCTTGCCATGGTGTTATTACAACTAAAAAAATGCTTGGAAAATAGAAGAATCGCCTAGAACAAGAGACGTTGTGGCTGGTCGAGACAGAGCTAACCACACCTATCCTCCATGCCATGTTAGCATGATGAAGCTGTGTGGCTAGCGGGGTGTTTTCGACCGACTGGCTGGGTCCCGAGGTCGAACCATAGGTACTACGTCTGATACAGTAAATTTTTACACACACATTTTTCCTCCATGCCGACACATGGCACACCCTACCGCGCGGTTTCGGGGTCCTCTCGGGTGGTGCACGCATATATTCTTCCTGAAGTTGGATGCCCTACCACGCGTTTTCGCCGAAGCAAGTAAATAAATGAGTCGTCAAATCACAAAAGACCACTTTTCCCGCCGAGTACATCAGTGAAGCACGGTGGCTAGCTAGTTGGGCTAGTTCGACCGATTAGCTAGGCCGCCACCACATTTGTTTCTTCACCGCTTTTTTTATCTACTTGCCGGCAGCTAAATTTAAACATCCACCACGGCGTTGCTCTGGTGTTTGAGTGCGGCAGGATTTTTAATTTTTTGATTGACGGGAGCAGGCGCGGCAGGATTTTTAATTTTTTGATTGATGGGAGCAGGCGCGGCAGCAATTAGTCACGATGACTCCGCCTGTAAAACCCACTGCTCCCTGATGTGAGAAGTCGTCGACTGGTGTTTTACCATGGTGAAAACCAAAATATTCCCCGCTCCTCGGCTGGCTCCCTCCGCCTTCCCGTAGACTGCATTGCCTTTTAGCCGTTTCGCCCCCTGCATCACCAACGTCGTGCGCCTCGAGAAGCAGAGGGACTTCGGTGGTGTTTAGGCGCCCTTTGCATGGGCATGTCCATGTCGCGGCGCAACATGACCGTTGGATCAAACTCAGACGGTGCAGATCAGTCACTGTAGCACAAAGCGTGTGGGTGTGTTTGGTTGCATTCTCATCTCAATATAGTGTGTAAGTCACCTTACGAAAACCAAATAATCCCAAAACACTTAGGCACGGTACATTAACTCCCTCCCCGTTTCTTGTTTTGTGACATATAACCAATAAGAGACGTGGCCCGTGCATGCTTTCAATGACTTGAGACTAATAAACATGACATGCAGTGGTTAGTTCATTGCATGCAATGCTATTAATTAGCAAAAAGACATTAATTTTTCTCGTTTTCCTCTCCGCCTTGGTCGCAGTGCACAACGTAAGATGACTTACACACCTAGACGGAGTAGTTGTTTCCTCTTCATGTATTTGTGTTAACCTACTAGTGTGGTCTCATGCACCCTTCATGCACTTTTCCAAACACCCAAAAGTGGGTCGAGAAGGGAACTTTTGCTCCCATCCCGTGCACCCTTCATACACCCTGCCTAACACTATTCGTGCTTCATATGGTTCATGTTTCGTAGATTACTGTAGCACCGTACTCTCTGTGCGCTGTAGACCTAGTTCTGTTAACATTGATCTCACTGTTCATTCTCGACCGGACAGTCGAGAAAGCGGTACTATGTTACTACATTACTGTTCATATAGTTGACATGCGCACAACATCATTCGTCGTCGTCATATCTTACTACACTAGCAACAAGATTATGTAGTACTGACGTATGAACCACTGCACATGCCTAGTAGTAGGAGCACTGTGTATGTTCAAGTGGATGCCGTGTTTCGCACTCCTCCATAGTAAGAGTGGAAACGCTTACTATAATCATTTTTTTTCTTCAGAAAAATAGTGGACACGCTCTATCGTGCGGATCCTCCTCCAGCCATGCACTAAATTACTCACTTTCGCCGATGTGTGGGACAACCAGCATCGGGGTCCACTAGCCATGCACTAAATTACTCCGTAGTAGAGTGACGGTAGACTACCCCGATCGAAGCGCCGCAGTAATGCCCAATGAGCCGTCAAATCACAAAACCCCCTCGTTTCCAGCATTAAGTTGGACGGACGAAGCAACCATCATTTCACTCTTCTCTCTCAGCTTCCTCTCTACCCAACCCTCGCTTCTCCCTCATCTTGTTCCTCATTTCTTCAAGAAAACCCCGGCCTGCTGCTGCCATTGTTCTTCTCTCCCAAAGAAGGAAAGGTGAGCGCATCAATGGTGTTGATTCTGGCCATGGCCCGGTCTTGCAACCCCGAGACTGATCCTATAACTCCCTCTCTTTTCTTCTTTTGGGTTTCTGATTATGGTTTCTTTTCTTTTATTTCTATTTGACAGTTTCTTGATGGACGCTGGAGCACCGGCCGAAGTGATGTCTATGGCTCTGGCCAAAACCGTCGAGGCTCATGGTACGAAGAAGCGCAAGCACCCCGCCGAGATTACCGCAGACAAGCTCAAAGCCATCGCCCTGTCCAAGCCCCCCTCTCCGGGATCCCTCATTAAGCAAGTCCAGGTAATATCTCTTCTTGACGATCTTTTTCTCGATCTTGATCGTATTTTTTCATCTAACACGCAGTACTAGTACTAGTAGTAAAACTTTCTGGGTGATCTTGCATGTGATTTTTGTGTGCCAAATGACGGTTCTAAATTCCTCTTTTGACCAAAACATGCGAGAGGTTGACACTGATTTCTTATAGATTACTTTCAACTACTCCCTCTATCCCAAATTTCTTGTCTTAGATTTGTCTAGATACAGATGTATCTAATACTAAAATGTGACTTGATACATCCGTATCTAGACAAATCTAAGACAAGAATTTTGGGATGGAGGGAGTACTTTATGAACATCAATGCTACCTTTGAAGAGGGCATATTTGCCTCAGTAACTTGTGTTATGGATATTGCAAGTAATCCCTCTGCTGTCATGCCTTTGAAGACATGTTCTAGTGTCTTTGTTCACTCATTTCTGTGTGTATATGTAGTCATATATGGAGTATAATATCGAAAATCATCTTATATTTCTGAATGGAGGTAGTAATAAAATATGGTTTCTGTTTGAATTAGAACCAGGTCCGCAGTGGAGATGAAGTTCTCAAAGTCATGCCGTGTGAACTGGAAGACCTGAGGATGAGTTCTACTGCTAAACTATCCAGCTGCTGTGTCCTTGTCACCACGTGTCCTGAACAAATGTTTGCCTGTAGCATTGTTGTCAGGCGTGTTCTCGGGTCTGTACTTGATCACAACAATTTCCTGGATGTGCCTTCGATTACGAAGGGTGTCGTTCTTGTAAAGCTTCCCAACAAATCTGACGCGACCTGTCTTCATGATCATGTTTCTGAGTGGAAAGACCACTCTGTTAGGTTCTCCAAGGTTGACAAGATGGTGATCGTGCATGTAGACATCTCTCACGAAGTCCATGGCCTAGTCAGTTATGCGGGGTTCATCCCGTAGGTCGGTGGCAAGAATAGTCTGCAGAGTTTAATTAGTGCAACTTTGCTTGTCTGTAGTAAGTACTATTGTTCAGTACTTGATTTGTGTTTGTGAACCCTGTATTGTTTATTAGTACTGCCGCTTTTGGTGTGTGGTCAGTCCTGAGAACGGTCTATGTTAATGTCTGTCCACTCAATTCAGTCTGTATGTTTTGAAGTATCCAGGTCATCTTTTTTGTGAGGACGGTTTATCAATTATGGTTACGCTCCAATATCTGTATGCATTGCAGGATTTATCGCACCCACCAGGATTTCCAGTCCCATGGATGTTCGGTCCATACGATTTGTCACGACCTTTGGACTGTCCTGCTTGTGGGAGTAGGCGGGGCCCCTTCATGCCACCCGTAGTTGGACATCAATCTTCTGTTTAGTACTTCAACATAGTGATTTCCTGGTAAGGATTCACTCGTGTCACATCAAGTAAATCTTATCGATTTACTGTCTAAATCTTATTGATTTAATGTCATGTTTTCTTTCCTTTCCTGCAATTTTACGATGCAGGTTTTGCCATGTGACATTCATCACAGAATAAACCGTTTGGTTTGCTCTACGATGGCTATTTTTGCAGGTTTCACTTCTTATGTCATGTCAGTAACGAAGGCACTGTCCATCACTTATATTACTGGAAGAAATTGGATCAGTCTGTTGTCTGAGTACAAGCATAATCCCTATGATGAACTGCAGTTTGGTTTAACAAAAATGCCACAATTAGTCCTTCTCGCGTTTAAAAGAAATGAAGAAAAAACTGGATCACAGTCACGAAGCCTAGTCAAGTTAGAAAGCTGATCATACCAGACATGACACGATTGCCGCTGTCTCGCACATCGGTACCACCTTCAGCAACGGATCGAGCACCGGCAGTTGCAATAGCACTGACAGCGGCAGCGGCTCAGTCTGATCCAGCTGAGGATTGGGCACCGACCGCATCAGCGGATCAGGCTGATCTACCGGAGGATCGGGCATCGACACCGGCACCTGCTCCGACACCGGCACCAGCTCTACAAGGAGCACCATCTCCGGCAGCAGCAGCGGCTTCGGCACCTGCACCAACACTTGCACTTGCATCTGCTCCGGCCCGTGCAGCGGCAACCGAACGAGCAGTTGCACTGGCAACAGACTGGGCTGCAGTTCGCACTTCATATACCAAACTCCTTACAAAAACCGACATGTCCACCTTCTTGGTAAGCATTGGCTGCCCAAGTGTTTCGTTCTTTTTTATTTCATGCTGTTTCGCATGATTCACTGTGTTGATCTAACTGTTTGGGTATGTCTTCTTGTTTGCAAACAGAGAATTCCTAGAGCAATGAGGGACTCGTTCAACAATCCGGGCAACAGCGGCCAAGTTTCTCTTACCATGCGCAACCTTGGTGTGAATGAACCTGCTCAATATACCGTAAGTACAAAGGATGGTCGCATGATGATTCATGCTAAAGGATGGTCAAGGTTCAAATCTAAATCATATCTTGCGGTAGGGGATGATGTCAAAATCGAACTTTCTCGGCAAGGAGAGCTGGTCCAAATCAACTTTGAAATTCTTCAGTACTGCCGAACTGATCTATCCGCCGAGAGATTTTGATGTAATACTCTGGCATGGTGAAACAAGTGTCCTGTGTGTATAAGTAGTACGACAGTATCATTGATAGAATTGCAATTCTGATTGCTGGTTAGGAACTGTCGTTTGATTTCATTCCAACAGCTGTTGTGCTTTATTCAATTTTGTGTATTCGCCTTGGGACAGCATCTAAAACCAGCGATGTACCGACGGCTTGCAATATGAAAAGCGCTGAGGTAGAACACATGGGCCCCCAAACATGCAGGCCCACCGGCCTATGGCCCAAAGTCCAGAACCGTGAGCCTGTCTGAGTATTTCTCAGCTGAACCCCCATAATGCCCGTGTGTTGCACATAACATCAAGATGCATTTGTATGAGTATTTTATCTTGTGAGAGAAAAGGATGAACGAGGGAAGGCCTTATTGGCAAATGCAGAGAGGTGTGTGGGTACCTTTTTGCAAAATTGCCATAGTTTCCTTCCCATCCGTCAGATATAAATCGGACGGCCTATATTGCAGGATGACAGGCACACCATCATCACCAACTCGTCTATACCGTGTTAAAAAAACTCTGTTTTTTATAATTATATATGTTATATAAATTCCCCTTGATTTTTCTTATGTATAAAGTTGTGATATAAAAGATCTTTATATTTCCTTACATAGGGAATATCTCTCTGTCAAAAATATATTTATGTTTAATAACTAGTTACTCCTGTCTTTCTACTTCCTTGCGCTGATATGTGGGGCATCCGGCAACGGGTTCCACATGCCATATGCACCAAATTAGAGTGCACAACTTCACGGTAGACACACCCCGGTCGTAGCGCCGCATTAATGCCCAATGAGCCGTCAAATCACAAAAAACCCCACCTTTCCAGCTTTAGCAGTAAGCTGGACGGACGAAGCGGCAATATTTCACTCGGCCTGAATCCCTTCTCCCTTCTCTGCTTGTTCAGAGAAAACCCCCGCTCGGCGATTGCATAGGGTTTTCTCATGGAGAACCTGGTACGAATTTTTCATCCATCCCCAATAAATCCAAGTCCCTTGGTCGCGGGTACTCCTAGGATGGCAGCCGCCGGCGTTGATGCATTTTTCTTCCTACTGAATCTAGTGTGTTTCATTTGCAGTGCCCAAAGTGCGAGGACCCCACAGGTTTCTGCGCCCTCGGCGAGACGCCACACTTGTTCCTTCTCATCCTAACACAGGATTTTAAAACGCGCATAGTATGTTCCTAGAATCCTCTTTTCTATCCAGGAGGGTGGGGTTTTTTGAACATGATGTCGACTAATTTGGAAATTTGGATTGCTATATTTGGATAAAAGGTACTAGTACCATGGTCAACACTGATGTGAAGGAGGAAAGTATTTCTAGATTTGGATATAGGGAATACATTGTGTTCTCATATTATTTTTCCTGCAGTGCATTCCTTGCTCTGCCAGAACACATGTACTCAAGATGCTCGGCCTTGCCATAACTGAATACACCAGTTTAATCGTCACAGTGAAGACAAACCATGGATATAAGTTTCGAGTTGGGTTCATGAACCAACAAGATCGCTGCTATTTTTATGGCCGAACTTGGATAAACTTTCTCAAGTGTTACGGACTGAAAGTTGGCGCACGGATGTTGATGGAAATAGCAGAACTTGGTCTCATCTTCACTGCGATCTTCCACCCCGACGTCGTTCCAATTGTTCATCCATGTTAGTTTATATCTGGTTCTTACTTGTTGCCTCGATTACTTCTTAATCCACCTATTATGTCTAACTGATCACAATTTAACTTTAGAAGTAGCAACGAATCTCTCACGAAGATGCTACTTCTAACTAATGGTGGCACGTGTAGGTTTTTTCAGAGTTAAGCAGGCTGCTCATTTGTTATTCTGTAACAACTTGGCTGTTACTGATGGCACTGAAGTTGAATGGGACGACATCCACAAGTTCCTACACTTTATTGATCGTCTTGAGGTCCTTGTGGGGCGTTTCAATGGTGGAAGGCCACGTGGGATATGTGTGCCACTGCTGCACTCGTTGAACAGGTCCAACTGTGTCGCGAAACTTATGGTACGAGCTATTTTCTGTTATATATGTTGTTCATAAACTATTGCTTATACACAATTTTACAGTTGTGATCTTCTTGAAACAGAAACTGCCCAGTTCTATTGTTCCTATACAGATGCCTAACCATGGCCGGGTCAGACTTGCGCTTGGTCACAACATGATGTTTATGTCGACCTACTCCATTCCCCTTGGTGGTGAAAAGATACTTATTCATGGGGTGGTCTCAAATAATGAAGGCCCGTCCATCTTGGAGAATAGGACAGAAGATTATGTTACTGCTTTTCCATGGACCTAAAGCGAATATCCTGTTTATTGACCACACTACGAGAAGAAGCCGCTTTCAGAAGGTTGTGGATGCGCGGGGTGGCGCCTGGGCCTTGTCCTGGGGCTTGGCGGCCTCACCCTTGGTTAACTGTAGGCAAAGTGGCACTGTTCGAGGCGTGCTTTGTACGGTTGAACCTATATAAGTACTCATACTTCTTTCAGCTATGGTTGTTAAGTGCCCCTGCTGGTTTCAGTTAAGGTTGTTAAGTACTCCTGCTGGTTTTTACAGTCTGTCGTGTTTCTTTAGTCTTGTCTTCCTCCAGCCGCCAAAACCAAACCAGCGCTGGCGGGGCCGCCTGCTTCCGCCTCCCACGGCTGGTTGCGCCTTAGCGCACGCATCGCCGCCCCACCGTCTCCTGAATCGTTAACGCCGACGTCCGAGGCCTCGCCGTCGTCCTCCGCGCGCTTTGGTGCGCTGGCCGCGGCGCCGCCCTCTCGCGTTGTCAGCATGGTCAACAAACAATAGGAATCGGCAGAAGTACGTGGAGAGGATGACATTAGGGCCCACCATGTCAGCGTATGGAAAAATAAAATGCTTGCTCCTAGTGTTTTCCTAACATCTGGGACCCACGACATTGTGAGCGCATATAGTCAATAGACAAGAGAACAACACAAGATCGGCTGACACCTGGGACGGAGCAGCTCGAGCAGTATTTTTTTTGTTATTGTTGAGATGGAGCAGGGTTTGAACTGGGCTGTGGCCCGTCTAGCCCACGTTTATATTTTATGTTCACCATGTGACCAGCCCAGCTATTTTTTCTCTGTGAAAATGAGCCCAGTTTATTTTTTCTGAAGAATACCCAATCCAGGCCTACTTATTTTTCTACGCCCTGATGGGCTACAACTCTTTCAAGACGCCTGCAAATCTTGAAAGTAATATGAAATGGGTTGTAAATATAAAAACAGATGACAAATTGGGAATTACTTTATAATTTCTGAATTTTTTCACATTTTCATATTCCTATTTCAGTGGGCATTAACTTAATTTAAATATATCTTCAAAGTACTTTAAATCTGGCTTGACATTTCGGTATTAAAAATAGTTTGGAACCCACCAAAATATGCGAAATTAGCCCTGGCCAACCAAAAAAACGGACTGCACTAAATTGCATAAGAAGTCGCAATGAGCTATATATAAATTATTAAAAAAAAGAGGGAATGGTCTAACTTATGGGCCTATTAAGTTGATGCGTATGCAAGATTTTTTTAGTTATTATATACGTCAACAAACGATTCTAGCAGACGTAACAGTTGAATGTCAATCCAACAGCCGTCGTGTTTCTTCAATCTCTGATTTTCTTGCTACAGCCGCCAAATCCAGCGCTGGCGGGACCGCCTGCTCCCGCCTCCCGTGCAGGCCTCACCGCCCCCTACTACTCCCACCGCTGGCCAGGGCATCCCTCTACTCACCCACACCCCCTGTTATTCTGTGGCGACGGCAGCCTCACACCGCAACCGAACTAGTGAACCCTCGTACTCCTCTCCGCGTGGGCATCCACTGCCGCGTCTTCCCCGGCTCCGTGTCGTCCCCTTCCTAGGCCTCGCCATCGTCCACCGCCCTGGTGCTCTCGGCGCGGCGTGGTCAACTTGGTCAAGGAACAACTTCCATCGGAAGAGTACTGTCATGGAGAGGCCGACTGCTGGGTCCACGGCAGCCGCAAGGAAGTGCCTCCTTATTACCCGGAAAATAATTATTCCTCCACCTGATAGCAGGGACCCACCGGACAGGCAACTGTATTTCGCGAAAAAAATGTTTCCCCCTAACTGCTGGGACCTACCAGCTACATCTTCGCAAGCAATGAAGTGCGTCCGGGCAAAAAAAACGATTCGCCCCCCTGACTGCTGGGACCCACCAGCTACATCTTCGCACACAAGGAAGTGCCTGACAGTCGGGACCCACCTGGTCGAAGCGTACGTAGTGTTATCATTCTGGTCGTGAACGTGTACGTACATACTGGTCGATGTAGAGGCGCACACGTGTCGTAGTAGAGGCGCACACGTAGCATGTACACGTACGTACAGCGGCCAGTTTGCAAGAAAGAAAATATGGCCACGTACGTACATACGGGCAGGGTCTCGAACGCCTACTCGCGCATACGTACAGCCAGGGCTCGTGTACATGGCTGGGTCGGAACGGAGAAACAGCGTCGTCGTCGTGTTCATGGGGAGCCAACCGGCTGGGTCGGAATGGAATGCGTTGTGGTGTTCATCGGGAGGGCTTGGACGGAACAGCCGATGGAAACGAGGCCTGGCGTACCGCAGAACAGAGGAAACGGTCTAGTGTTCGACCGGCCACGTTCGAAACGGGATCCTGTTCATCGGGAGGGGTCTGGCGTACCACAAAATGGAGCAAACGGACCTCCTACGGTCGAAACGGGGGTCCTGTTGATCGGGAGGGGTGTGGCGTACCGCAAAACGAAGGAAACGGACTTGTGTTGGAGCGCTACGGTCGAAATGGGGGTCCTGTTCATCGGGAGGGGTGTGGCGTACCGCAAAACGGGACTCCACAGGATACTGTTCATCTCCACCGTCGACCCCCTCCAGCCTCCACGGGCTACTGTTCATCCACCGTCAACCTCCTCCAGCCTCCACCTGCGACTGTTCATCCACGGGCTCCTGTTCATCCAGCCTCTGGTGTCTACTACACAACCTTCTTCTTGTAGACGTTGTTGGGCCTCCAAGTGCAGAGGTTTATAGGACAGTAGCAAATTTCCCTCAAGTGGATGACCTAAGGTTTATCAATACGTGGGAGGCGTAGGTTGAAGATGGTCTCTCTCAAGCAACCCTGTAACCAAATAACAAAGAGTCTCTTGTATCGCCAACACACCGAATACAATGGTAAATTGTATAGGTGCACTAGTTCGGCGAAGAGATGGTGATACAAGTGCAATATGGATGGTAGATATAGGTTTCGGTAATCTGAAAATATAAAAACAGGAAGGTAACTAATGATAAAAGTGAGCACAAACGGTATTGCAATGTGTTGAAACAAGGCCTAGGGTTCATACTTTCACTAGTGCAAGTTCTCTCAACAATAATAACTTAATTGGATCATATAACAATCCCTCAACATGCAACAAAGAGTCACTCCAAAGTCACTAATAGTGGAGAACAAACGAAGAGATTATGGTAGGGTACGAAACCACCTCAAAGTTATTCTTTCGGATTGATCTATCATAGAGTTCGTACTAGAATAACACCTTAAGACACATATCAACCAAAACCCTAATGTCACCTAGATACTCCAATGTCACCTCAAGTATCCGTGGGTATGATCATACTATATGCTTCACACAATCTCAGATTCATCAATTCAACCAACACAAAGTACTTCAAAGAATGCCCCGAAGTTTCTACCGGAGAGTCAAGATGAAAACGTGTGCCAACCCCTATCCATAGGTTCATGGGCGGAACCCGCAAGTTGATCACCAAAACATACATCAAGTGAATCACGTGAATATCCCATTGTCACCACAGATAAGCACGGCAAGACATACATCAAGTGTTCTCAAATCCTTAGAGACTCAATCCGATAAGATAACTTCAAAGGGAAAACTCAATCCATTACAAGAGAGTAGAGGGGCAGAAACATCACAAGATCCAACTATAATAGCAAAGCTCGCGATACATCAAGATCGTACCACCTCAAGAAGAGGAGAGAGAGAGATCAAACACATAGCTACTGGTACGTACCCTCAGCCCCGAGGGTGAACTACTCCCTCCTCGTCATGGAGAGCGCCGGGATGATGAAGATGGCCACCAGTGAGGGGTCCCCCTCCAGCAGGGTGCCGGAACAGGGTCCCGATTGGTTTTTGCTGGCTACAGAGGCTTGCGGCGGTGGAACTCCCGATCTATTCTGTTCCCAGAAGTTTTTATGGTATATGGATACATATAGGCGAAAGAAGTCGGTCAGGGGAGCCACCAGGGGACCACGAGGGTGGAGGGTGCGCCCAGGGGGGTGGGCGCGCCCCCCTACCTCGTGCCTTCCTCGTTGCTTCCCTTACGTACACTCCAAGTCTTCAGGATTGCTTCCGTTCCAAAAATAACTCTCCCGAAGGTCTCATTCCGTTTGGACTCCGTTTGATATTCCTTTTGTGCGAAACACTGAAACAAGGGAAAAAACGGAAACTGGCACTGGGCTCTGGGTCAATAGGTTAGTCCCAAAAATAATATAAAAGTGTTTAATAAAGCCCATAAACATCCAAAACAGATAATATAATAGCATGAATACTTCATAAATTATAGATACGTTGGAGACGTATCAGCATCCCCAAGCTTAATTCCTGCTCGTCATCGAGTAGGTAAATGATAAAAGAAATAATTTATGAAGTGTGAATGCTAGCAGATGCATAAGTTTGATCAATGATAATTTCGATCACCTTTTCTAACATCATTATATGTCATAACAGTAGCTCATAACATAAAGCTTCTCATGATCAAGTAACAAGCTATTCACATGTTAAAGTATAGATCATAAACTTTCTTGAAAACTAACAAACCGTGTTATTTGTCATCAAACAATTACAATTCATCTTATTTTCAGGAAGAGTCTATATCAGAGCTTTGATTCCGCAAACTTCACATACTCAACTATCATTTAGTCTTCCATGATTGCTACCACTCAAAGCATATTTTTAGAACAAATAGTATTCATCGAACACGGGGAAAGATAGGGGCTTAATGTTTTGCCTCCCAACCTTTTACCTCAAGGGTAATGTCAACAATAATAATTCATGCTCAAATATATTTGAATGGCCATATATGCTTAGATCTTTCCACCACATGATGCTTGCCAACTAAAGAGTAGGTTGGAATGAGAAGGAATACTACTGACTCTTGCATAAAAGTAAAAGATAGGCCCTTTGCAGAGGGAAGCATGGATTTGCAGAGGTGCCAGAGCTCGAAGCAAAAATGGAGAAGAAAATAATTTTGAGAGGTATGCTTTCATTGTCAACATAATGACCAAGAGTTCCCAATATCTTCCATACTACATACATTATAGGCGGTTCCCATGCAGAAAGGTAAAGTTCTTACTCCCCCTCCACCAACATTCACACTCCACGGCTTGTCCGAAACAACAGGTGTCGTCCAACTATCAACATTCCTGGGGGAGTTTTGTTTAAATTATTTGCGATGTTGTTTTTGATCTTTTGATCATTGGACTGGGCATCCCAGTTACCAGCCATTCTCTCGTGAATGATGAGAGGAGTCCACTCATCGTGAGAATAACCCACCTAGCATGGAAGATACTGACAGCCCCTAGTCACTACATGAGCGATTCGGGCATACAAAACAGATTATTATTTGAAGGTTTAGAGTTTGGCACATGCAAATTTACTTGGAACGGCAGGTAAATACCGCATACAGGTAGATATGGTGGACACTCATGGAATAAACTTGGTTCAAGGAATTTGGATGCACAAGCAGTATTCCCGCTTAGTACAGATATTTTGGCTAGCAAAGGATTCTAAATAGCAAGGACCACATGTTAGAGGATCCATAACAATATTACTTCTATACAAATATACCCAAGCATAACTCATTATGTTGTCTTCCTTGTCCAACTTCAACTAATTTGCTCAGGTTTGAAGATAATTAATGGGGCTCACAATCATAGAAGATGTCCAGGATTGTATATTTATATGTGAAATCTCTCTTCCTTCAATATTCTTTCATGAATTGTTCAAGTGACCAATACAATGTTTGCTAACCTTCAATAAATTTACCAACTCTACTTATATGTAAAGTCATTACTCCCCATGAGATAAGCATATGGAACATATATAATTTCAGATTTATGACATTCAAATCATGCAACCATTTACTCATAGGATATAAGTGAAGCACACGAGTAAATGACAAACTACTCCAAAAAGATATAAGTGAAGATCAATGAGTAGTTAAATAATTATGTAGCTATGTGAAGACTTTCTCTCATTTAAGAATTTCAGATCTTGGTATTTTATTCATACGGCAAGCAAAGCGAAAGAAAACAAAATGACGCTCCAAGCAAAACACATATCATGTGGTGAATAAAAATATAGCTCCAAGTAAAGTTACCGATGAACGAAGACGAAAGAGGGGATGCCTTCCGGGGCATCCCCAAGCTTTGGCTTTTTGGTGTCCTTGGATTTACCTTGGGGTGCCTTGGGCATCCCCAAGCTTAGGCTCTTGCCACTCCTTATTCCATAGTCCATCAAATCTTTACCCAAAACTTGAAAACTTCACAACACAAAACTTAACAGAAGATCTCGTGAGCTCCGTTAGCGAAAGAAAACAAAACACCACTTCAAGGTACTGTAATGAACTCATTATTTATTTGTATTGGTGTTAAATCTACTGTATTACAACTTCTCTATGGTTTAGAAACTATTTTACTAGCCATAGGGTCATCAAAATAAGCAAACAACACACGAAAAACAGAATCTATCAAAAACAGAACAGTCTGTAGTAATCTGTAACTAACGCAAACTTCTGGAACTCAAAAAATTCTACCAAAATAGGAAGACCTAGATAATTTGATTATTTATCTGCTGCAATTGGAATCAGTATTTTATCACGTTCTGGTGATTTTAAACAATTGTTTTCGTGAACAGAAAGTTTCTGGAATTTTCAGCAAGATCAAATAACTATCATCCAAGAAGATCCTATAGGTTTAACTTGGCACAAACACTAATTAAAACATAAAACCACATCTAAACAGAGACTAGATGATTTATTTATTCCTAAACATAACCAAAAAGCAAGAAACTAAAATAAAGTTGGGTTGCCTCCCAACAAGCGCTAACGTTTAACGCCCCTAGCTAGGCATGATGATTTCAATGATGCTCACATAAAAGATAGGAATTGAAACATAAAGAGAGCATCATGACGAATATGACTAGCACATTTAAGTCTAACCCACTTCCTATGCATAGGGATTTTGTGAGCAAACAACTTATGGGAACAAGAATCAACTTGCATAGGAAGGTAAAACAAGCATAACTTCAAGATATTAAGCACATGGAGAGGAAACTTGTTATTATTGCAATTCCTACAAGCATATATTCCTCCCTCATAATAATTTTAAGTAGCATCATGAATTAATTCAACAATATAAGCAGCACCTAAAGCATTCTTTTCATGATCTACAAGCATAGAATTTTTATTACTCTCCACATAAGCAAATTTATTCTCATGAATAGTAGTGGGAGCAAACTCAACAAAATAACTATCATATGATTGAAAATTAAGATCAAGATGACAAGTTTCATGGTTATCATTATTCTTTAAAGCATACATGTCATCACAATAATCATCATAGATAGGAGGCATGCTTTCATCGTAGTAAATTTGCTCATCAAAGCTTGGGGGACAAAAAATATCATCTTCATCAAACATAGCTTCCCCAAGCTTGTGGCTTTGCATATCATTAGCATCATGGATATTCAAGGAATTCATACTAACAACATTGCAATCATGCTCATCATACAAAGATCTAGAACCAAACATTTTAATGCATTCTTCTTATAGCAATTGAGCACAATTTTCCTTTCCATCATTCTCACGAAAGATATCAAAAAGATGAAGCGTATGAGGCAAACTCAATTCCATTTTTTTGTAGTTTTCTTTTATAGACTAAACTAGTGATAAAACAAGAAACTAAAAGATTCGATTGCAAGATCTAAAGATATACCTTCAAGCACTCACCTCCCCGGCAACAGCGCCAGGAAAGAGCTTGATGTCTACTACACAACCTTCTTCTTGTAGACGTTGTTGGGCCTCCAAGTGCAGAGGTTTGTAGGACAGTAGCAAATTTCCCTCAAGTGGATGACCTAAGGTTTATCAATCCGTGGGAGGTGTAGGTTGAAGATGGACTCTCTCAAACAACCCTGCAACCAAATAACAAAGAGTCTCTTGTGTTCCCAACACACCCAATACAATGGTAAATTGTATAGGTGCACTAGTTCGGTGAAGAGATGGTGATACAAGTGCAATATGGATGCTAGATATAGGTTTCTGTAATCTGAAATATAAAAACAGCAAGGTAACTAATGATAAAGGTGAGCACAAACGGTATTGCAATGTGTTGAAACAAGGCCTAGGGTTCATACTTTCACTAGTGCAAGTTCTCTCAACAATAATAACATAATTGGATCATATAACTATCCCTCAACATGCAACAAAGAGTTACTCCAAAGTCACTAATAGCGGAGAACAAACGAAGAGATTATGGTAGGGTACGAAACCACCTCAAAGCTATTCTTTCGGATTGATCTATCATAGAGTTCGTACTAGAATAACACCTTAAGACACACATCAACAAAAACCCTAATGTCACCTAGATACTCCAATGCCACCTCAAGTATATGTGGGTATGATTATACGATATGCATCACACAATCTCAGATTCATCTATTCAACCAACACATAGAACTTCAAAGAGTGCCCCAAAGTTTCTACCGGAGAGTCAAGATGAAAACGTGTGCCAACCCCTATGCATAGGTTCATGGGCGGAACCCGCAAGTTGATCGTCAAAACATACATCAAGTGAATCACGTGAATATCCCATTGTCACCACAGATAAGCACGGCAAGACTTACATCAAGTGTTCTCAAATCCTTAAAGACTCAATCCGATAAGATAACTTCAAAGGGAAAACTCAATCCATTACAAGAGAGTAGAGGGGGAGAAACATCATAAGATCTAACTATAATAGCAAAGCTCGCGATACATCAAGATCGTACCACCTCAAGAACACGAGAGAGAGAGAGATCAAACACATAGCTACTGGTACATACCCTCAGCCCCGAGGGTGAACTACTCCCTCCTCGTCATGGAGAGCGCCGAGATGATGAAGATGGCCACCGGTGAGGGATCCCCCCTCCAGCAGGGTGCCGGAACAGGGTCCCGATTGGTTTTTGGTGGCTACAGAGGCTTGCGGTGGCGGAACTCCCGATCTATTCTGTTCCCAGAAGTTTTTAGGGTATATGGATATATATAGGCAAAAGAAGTCGGTCAGGGGAGCCACGAGGGGACCACGAGGGTGGAGGGTGCGCCCAGGGGGGGTGGGCGCGCCCCCCTGCCTCGTGCCTTCCTCGTTGCTTCCCTTACGTACACTCCAAGTCTTCTGGATTGCTTCCGTTCCAAAAATAACTCTCCCGAAGGTTTCATTCCGTTGAGACTCCGTTTGATATTCCTTTTCTGCGAAACACTGAAACAAGGGAAAAACAGAAACTGGCACTAGGCTCTGGGTCAATAGGTTAGTCCAAAAAATAATATAAAAGTGTTTAATAAAGCCCATAAACATCCAAAACAGATAATATAATAGCATGAATACTTCATAAATTATAGATACGTTGGAGACGTATCAGCCTCCACCGCGCGCTACTCCACCGGCTACTGTTCAACCATCCCTCTCCACGGGCTCCTGTTCAACCACCCCTCCACGGGCTACTGTTCATCCTGCCCTCCACCGTCTACTGTTCATCCTGCCCTCCACGGGGTGGTCCTGTTCATCCTGCCCTCCACGGGGTCCTGTTCATCCTGCCCTCCACGGGGTCCTATTCATCCTGCCCTCCACGGGGTCCTGTTCATCCAGCCCCAACCGGCTCGAACGATCGGGGTCCTGTTCATCCACCCCCACCGGGAACCGTTCATCCAAACCCCCCAGCAACGCTCACTGTTCATCCAGAGGCAACGCCACGGGGTCCTGTTCATCCACCCCCACCGGGAACTGTTCATCCAAACCCCCCAGCAACGCTCACTGTTCATCCAGAGGCAGCATCGATCGGCTTCAGTTAGCAGCAGTAGCGAAGGAATTGCTCGATCGGGTTCAGTTAAGAGCCATCGATCAATCGCTCGGGTTCAGTAACGCGTAGCCTGCTGTGCAATCGCTCGGGTTCAGTTAGAGCCGAACGCCTCGCTCGGGTTCAGTTAGAGCCAAACGCCTCGCACACACGCGCGTACGTATGAGAGAAACGCGCATCGCTCGGCCCCCAACCACCCACCGTAACCGGGGACTCCCCAATATTTTGCGCGCCCTCGCTTCTACCACGGTTTTTTCCGTCATGGACGGCCCAAAGAATGTCATGCAGCTGCATCTCCGGCCCGCCAAGGACGAAAAGCCCATTTTCTGTCATGATTTTTTGTCATAGAAGTAGGACCCCACCACATCTATGATGATACCGGGTTTTGTCACAATTATCGTCATAGAAGTGTCATAAGTATGACAGAAAAGATTTTCGTTCGGCCCAAAATGTCACGGATGTGTCTTTTTTTTGTAGTGTCTACTCGTACATATAACATCTACGCATAGACCTGGCTCGGATGCCACTGTTGGGAAATGCGGTATTTCAAAAAATTTCCTACGATCACGCAAGATCTATCTAGGAGATGCATAGCAACGAGCGGGGAGAGTGTGTCTATGTACCCTCGTAGACCGAAATCGGAAGCGTTAAGTAACGCGGTTGATGTAGTCGAATGTCTTCGCGATCCAACCGATCAAGTACCGAACCCACGGCACCTTCGCGATCTACACACGTTCAGCTCGGTGACGTCCCTCGAACTCTAGATCCAGCAGAGGCCGAGGGAGAGTTTCGTCAGCACGACGGCATGGTGACGGTGATGATGAAGTTACCGGCGCAGGGCTTCGCCTAAGCACTATGACGATATGACCGAGGTGTGTAACTGTGGAGGGGGGCACTGCACACGGCTAAGACAAATCTTGAGTGCCTTTGAGGTGCTCCCCTCCCCCGTATATAAATGAGGGAGGGAGGAGGTGGCCGGCCTAGGGGGCGCGCCAAGCATAGGGAGTCATACTAGGACTCCCAAGTCCTATTAGGATTCCCTTTCCTATTCGGAGTAGGAGAGAAGGAAAGAGAGGGAGAGGGAGAAGGAAAGGGGGCTGCGCCCCCACCCCTTGTCCAATTCGGTTTGGTCAGGGGGGAGGCGCGCGCCACCTCTTGGCCCTTCTCCCCTCTCTCCACTAAAGCCCAATAAGGCCCATTACTTCTCCGAGCGAATTTCTGTAACTCCCCGGTACTCCGAAAAATAACCGAATCACTCAGAACCTTTCCGGTGTCCGAATATAGCATTCCAATATATGAATCTATACCTCCCGACCATTTCGAGACTCCTCGTCACGTCCGTGATCTCATCCGGGACTCCGAACAACCTTCGGTCATCAAAACACATAAACTCATAATACAAATCGTCATCGAACGTTAAGCGCGTGGACCCTACGGGTTCGAGAACTATGTAGACTTGACCGAGACTCATTTCCGGTCAATAACCAATAGCGGAACCTGGATGCTCATATTGGCTCCTATATATTCTACGAAGATCTTTATTTGTCAAACCACATAACAACATATGTTGTTCCCTTTGTCATCGGTATGTTACTTGCCCGAGATTCGATTGTCAGTATCACCATACCTAGTTCAATCTCGTTACCAGCAAGTCTCTTTACTCGTTCCGTAATGCATCATCCCGCAACTAACTCATTAGTCACAATGCTTGCAAGGCTTATAGTGATGTGCATTACCGAGAGGGCCCAGAGATATCTCTCCGACAATCGGAGTGACAAATCCTAACCCCGATCTATGCCAACTCAACAAACACCATCGGAGACACCTGTAGAGCATCTTTATAATCACCCAGTTACGTTGTGATGTTTGATAGCACACTAAGTGTTCCTCTGGTATTCGGGAGTTGCATAATCTCGTAGTCATAGGAACATGTACAAGTCATGAAGAAAGCAATAGCAATAAACTAAACGATCATAGTGCTAAGCTAACGGGTGGGTCTTGTCCATCACATCAGTCTCTAATGATCTGATCCCGTTCATCAAATGACTACACATGTCTATGGCTAGGAAACTTAACCATCTTTGATTAACTTGCTAATGTAGTAGAGGCATACTAGCGACACTCTGTTTGTCTATGTATTCACACATGTACTAAGTTTCCGGTTAATACAATTCTAGCATGAATAATAAACATTTATCATGATGTAAGGAAATATAAATAACAACTTTATTATTGCCTCCAGGGCATATTTCCTTTAGATTCCTCCTTGACCACTCCCAATAATGACTTTGTCGTCCAACCCCTCAAGTGTGGACCAATGAGGGTGATTCCTCCAAGTCCACCTTGATGGTTACATTGAGAGGAAATCCGTCGAGGGTGATTCCTCAGGTTTCCCCCTTGCTGTTTCAGACACACGGTTACTTTGACTTACCACAGAGCCATGATGACATCGGGTCGGGCCCGAGGGGTACCCGCGAGTGGTGTGAAGTCGGGTTGATCTGGAGGACACCCTCAAGTTTTCCACGCGGCGCGGCCAGGCATTCTTAGCCCTTGCCGCAAGTCCGTGAGACGGGGAGACGGGGTCACATGATCGTGTCTCTGCTCGTTACCGCACACTACCAAGACACTAACGGTTTGGATATTTGATCCGACTAGGCCTCTGGCCTTTTCGCACTAACCACCACGCAGGAACAAGTATGGGCACTCTGCTCGTATGTATTAGCCGAAAGCTCAACGGACGTCAGCGATGGAGCGGCGCGTGCCGGGTTGGACTGCGTAAGCACCTACCTTTTTAAGGAGGTAGCTAGGTCTGCTCACTGGCCGCGTACGCAACATGCAGGAGTGCAAAGGGCGATGGGCCCAAGACCCCGATGCGCTTAGGATGTAGATCGACGTGCTGGCCTCTCTGTTGAGCCTAGGTTAGACTGCGGTGTGTTGATCGACCGAGGCCGGTCATGACCTAATGGTGTGTCCGGCCGGAGTTGATCGAGCGTGTTGGGTAAGTTGGTGCACCCCTGCAGGGAAGATTGATCTATTCGAATAGCCTTGTCCAGGGTAACAGATGCTCGGAGTTGTATCCCGATCAATACAACTAGAACTGGATATTGAATACTGAGGCATGTTATGGATATGTGGCTCCAGGATTGCTTTCTCGCGGGGAGTCGAGAAAGGATCTCTGGGCGCTAATGTTACAACATGTTCGCTAAGTATAAACTGATATTCTATACTCTTTTGAATGTTGCAAGATGCTCGGAGCTGCTTGAAGATGCTAGTCTTCGATAGGCTAGGCTTTCCCCTTCTCTCCTGGCATTCTGCAGTTCAGTCCACATATACTACCCATTTCATTGGCACTGATGCATATGTAGTGTAGATCCTTGCTTGCGAGTACTTTGGTTGAGTACTCATGGTTGCTTTGCTTCCTCTTTTTCCCCTTTTCCATTCTTCTCGGATGTCGCAACCAGCTGGTGGAGCCCAGGAGGCAGACACCACCTTCGACGACGACTACTACTACACCGAGGGTGCATACTACTACGTGGAGGCCGCCGACGACCAGGAGTAGTTAGGAGGCTCCCAGGCAGGAGGCATTGCCTTTTCGATCGATGTTGCTTTTGTGGTAGCCTTCTTAAGGCAGACTTGTCTAACTTATCTCTGTACTCAGATATTGTTGCTTCCGCTGACTCTTGTGTATTCGAGCCCTCGAGGCCCCTGGCTTGTAATATAAAGCTTGTATTATTTTAATTTGTGTCTAGAGTCGTGTTGTGATATCTTCCCGTGAGTCCCTGATCTTGATCGTACACATTTGCGTGTATGATTAGTGTACAATTGAATCGGGGGCGTCACACATATGAACTTTGGTTTAGCAAGAAACCTAATCTATCATTTCTTAAAGTTTAGAGCTGCGATGCTTATGTGAAAAAGCTTCAACCTGATAAGCTCGAACCCACATCGGAGAAATGTGTCTTCATAGGATACCCAAAGGAAACTGTTGGGTACACCTTCTATCACAGATCCGAAGACAAAATATTCGTTGCTAAGAATGGATCCTTTCTAGAGAAGGAGTTTCTCTCGAAAGAAGTGAGTGGGAGGAAAGTCAACTTGATGAAGTAATTGTACCTTCTACCGAATTGGAAAGTAGTACATCACAGAAATCAGTTCCAGTAATTCCTACACCAATTAGTGAGGAAGTTAATGATGATGATCATGATACTTCAGATCAAGTTACTACTGAACCTCATAGGTCAACCAGAGTACGTTCTGCACCAGAGTGGTACGGAAATCCTGTTCTGGAAGTCATGTTACTAGACCATGACGAATCTACGAACTATGAGGAAGCGATGATGAGCCCAGATTCCACGAAATGGCTTGAGGCCATGAAATCTGAGATGGGATCCATGTATGAGAACAAAGTGTGGACTTTAGTTGACTTGCCCGATGATTGGCAAGCCATAGAGAATAAATGGATCTTCAAGAAGAAGACTAACACTGACGGTAATGTTACTGTCTACAAAGCTCGACTTGTTGTGAAAGGTTTTCGACAAGTTCAAGGAGTTGACTACGACAGTGTGATCAAAGCATATGGTTTTATACATACTTTTGGAGAAGCCTCTATTTACAAGAAAGTAAGTGGGAGCTCTGTAGCATTTCAAATATTATATGTGGATGACATATTGTTTATTGGAAATAATACAGAATTTCTGGATAGCGTAAAAGAATACTTGAATAAAAAAATTTCAATGAAAGACCATGGTGAAGGTGCTTATATATTGGGCATCAAGATCTATAGATATAGATGAAGACGCTTAATTAGACTTTCACAAAGCACATACCTTGATAAAGTTTTGAAGAAGTTCAAAATGGATCTGTCAAAGAAAGGGTTCTTGCCTGTGCTACAAGGTGTGAAGTTGAGTCAGACTCAATGCCCGACCACTGCAGAAGATAGAGAGAAAATGAAAGTCATTCCCTATGCCTCAGCCATAGGTTCTATCATGTATGCAATGTTGTGTATCAGACCTGATGTGTGCCTTGCTATAAGTTTAGCAGGGAGGTACCAAAGTAATCCAGGAGTGGATCACTGGACAACGGTGAAGAACATCCTGAAATACCTGAAAAGGACTAAGGATATGTTTCTCATTTATGGAGGTGACAAAGAGCTTGTCGTAAATGGTTACGTCGATGCAAGCTTTGACACTGATCCGGATGACTCTAAGTCGCAAACTGGATACATATTTATATTGAATGGTGGAGCTATAAGTTGGTGCAGTTCCAAGCAGAGCGTCGTGGCGGGATCTACGCGTGAGCGGAGTACATAGCTGCTTTGGAAGCAGCAAATGAAGGAGTCTGGATGAAGGAGTGCATATCCGATCTAGGTGTAATACCTAGTGCATCGGGTCCAATGAAGATCTTTTGTGACAATACTGGAGCAATTGCCTTGGCGAAGGAATCCATATTTCACAAGAAAACCAAACACATCAAGAGACGCTTCAATTCCATCCGCGATCAAGTCAAGGAGGGAGACATAGAGATTTGCAAAATACATACGGATCTGAATGTTGCAGACCCGTTGACTAAGCCTCTTCCACGAGCAAAACATGATCAGCACCAAGACTCCATGGGTGTTAGAATCATTACTATGTAATCTAGATTATTGACTCTAGTGCAAGTGGGAGGCTGAAGGAAATATGCCATAGAGGCAATGATGAAGTTGTTATTTATATTTCCTTATATCATGATAAAATGTTTATTAATCATGCTAGAATTGTATTAAACGGAAACTTAGTACATGTGAATACATAGACAAAAACAGAGTGTCCCTAGTATGCCTCTACTTGACTAGCTCGTTAATCAAAGATGGTTAAGTTTCCTGACCATAGACATGTGTTGTCATTTGATGAACGGGATCACTTAGAGAATGATGTGATATGATCGTTTAGTTTTATTGCTATTGCTTTCTTCATGACTTATACATATTCCTCTGACTATGAGATTATGCAACTCCCGAATACCGGAGGAACACCTTGTGTGCTATCAAACGTCACAACGTAACTGGGTGATTATAAAGATGCTTTACAGGTGTCTCCGAAGGTGTTTGTTGAGTTGGCATAGATCAAGATTAGGATTTGTCACTCCGTGTATCGGAGAGGTATCTCTGGGCCCTCTCCGTAATGCACATCACTACAAGCCTTGCAAGCAATGTGACTAATGAGTTAGTTGCGGGATGATGCATTACGGAACGAGTAAAGGGACTTGCCGGTAATGAGATTGAATTAGGTGTGATGATACCGACGATCGAATCTCGGGCAAGTAACATACCGATGACAAAGGGAATAACATATGTTGTTATGCGGTTTGGCCGATAAAGATCTTCGTAGAATATGTAGGAACCAATATGAGCATCCAGGTTCCGCTATTGGTTATGGAACGGAGATGTGTCTCGGTCATGTCTACATAGTTCTCGAACTCGTAGGGTCCGCACGCTTAACGTTCGATGACGATTTGTATTATGAGTTATGTGTTTTGGTGACCGAAGTTTGTTCGGAGTCCCGGATGAGATCACGGACATGACGAGGAGTCTCAAAATGGTCGAGAGGTAAAGATTCATATATTGGAAGGTAGTATTCGGACACCGGGATGGTTTCGAGTGGTTCGGATATTTTACCGGAGAACCAAGGGGTTACCGGAACCCCCCGGGGGAAATATTGGACCTTAGTGGGCCTTAGTGGAGAGAGAGGAGGGCTGCAAGGGGTGGCCGCGCGCCCCCCATGGCAGTCCGAATTGGACTAGGGGGAGGGGGGCGGCGCCACCCTTTCCCTCTCCCTCTCCCTCTCCTTCCTTTTCCCTCCAGTGGAGAAAGGAAAAGGGGGGAGGCAAATCCTAATAGGACTAGGAGTCCTAGTAGGACTCCCCCCTTGGCGCGCCCCTCCTGGCCGCCGGCCTCCTCCTCCCCTCCTTTATATACGGGGGCGGGGGCACCCCAAAGGCACAACAGTTATTCTCTTAGCCGTGTGCGGTGCCCCCCTCCACAGTTTACTCCTCCGGTCATAGCGTCGTAGTGCTTAGGCTAAGCCTTGCGCGGATCACATCACCATCACCATTGCCACGCCGTCGTGCTGACGGAACTCTCCCTTGACCCTCTACTGGATCAAGAGTTCGAGGGACGTCATCGAGCTGAACGTGTGCTGAACATGGAGGTGCCGTACGTTCAGTACTTGGATCGGTTGGATCGTGAAGACGTTCGACTACATCAACCACGTTAACCTAACGCTTCCGCTTTCGGTCTACGAGGGTACATGGACACACTATTCCCGTCTCGTTTCTATGCATCTCCTAGATAGATCTTGCGTGATCCTAGAATTTTTTTGAAATTGCATGCTACGTTCCCCAACAAAATGAGCACCAATAGACCCCCTTAGATTATGGTGATCATCAATAATTTAGCCCGACTCCCCTATATGGAGGGGGGGTTGGCCTCCTCCCCATACCCTCCCAATACCTTGGGGCCCATGTGACATCCACCCGAAGTTGCCCACACCACCACAACGTCACCGCCCCACCCACCGTTGAGAGAGAGAGAGAGATCAAATTAATAAGTGGTTGTGTAGGTTGTGGTAGGTATTGAAGATGGACAAAAGCGTCCATTCCAATAACCAGGAAAATATTATTGAAAAGTTTCAAAAAATATTTATTGGGGGAGTTTTTTTGGGGGGGGAGGGGGGATTTGCTGCAGATGCTCTAAGCCCCTAAGTATGTGTAGTAGGTCTATAAATACCAAGGGTGGTTCCCTTTTACTACGCCACATAAGTTGCTATTGCAACAACATGAAAAAAGAAAAATAGCACCCTTATATCATCTGTCTCCCATCTTCTTTATTTTCTTCATTGTGATTTATCTACCTCGAAAACACGACAACTGCAAATTAATAAAGGAAAATAGTTACAATATCAGTCGAGAAAGGTTGATAAATAATCATCAAATTAAGTTGCCATGAGCAAGGTAATATATTATAGGACAGGGCGACTCGTCTCCCGAGCTTATCTGCTCCCTTGTGTGAACAGTAAACTCAAAATAAATCCTAGAAAAGTTTCAAAAAGTCTGAATTTATTTTGTCATGGAAGATGTTCATGCGTGATGTCCGTGTTAAATTCGGTGGTGTTTGGACATCCGAGCAGCTCTCAGAAAATAAACAAATTTGGAGCCTGTGAGAAAGTTTACCATTCACTCACTGTTCGGACATTTTTCTTTTTTTACCATTTTTGTTGAATTTACTGTTCACGAGAAGCATATGAGTCTGGGCTCAGAAGTGAATATTTGGTGCCTATCTCATCTTAATCTCACTCAAGTGACACCACCGCAGGATCATATTTTTACTGTTTTCTATTTCTTCTTTTACTTATTTTTCTTCACTTCTTCATTGCTTTTGTTCTGAAAATTCGTTAATGTAGTTACGTGTAGCCGGCGCGCCTACAATTATATTTGTGCGTGCTAGAGGAGAGATTTTTAATTTTTTTTTTGCCTGAGGAGAGATGTTATAGCTGCCTGCACATAAGCTGATGGCGTGCAACTGTAGTTGCCAGCGGCCGACGAACGTGTGCAACTGTAGTTACACGTGAAAAAGACAACACTAAAAGCAAGAAAAAAACATAAATCAATCAAACAAACGAAGAAAGGAAACCAAGAATAAAATAATCCACATGAATCTCAACGTGGAATCATACGATAGGGAGGTTACCCAAGATTTAGTTAGGTCACATGAGAACTATAGAAAATCCGTATATCATATCCGCGGGCAATCCTGCGAGTGGTGAAAATGGCGAGGCGTCGCAGTCCAACCGACCCGGCCGGGCCACCAACCGATGCACTATAAACCCTTGTTAAACCTTCACTCGCACTCATCCTTTCCGAGGTGTGGCGTTTGTTGCATGTAGGACAGCAGTAGCTAGAAAACCATTCTTCTTTTTCAGTAGATTAGAAGGCAAGACAAGAGTAGACGATCCCCATCCATCGCCACCTGACCAACCGAATCACTCACCATTCACCAAGTGAAAGCAACCATGGCACCGCCGCGTTGCGGTTACATACGTGGCCCCGCGGCCAGCCGACACCAACAACATCCGTCGCCGATCGATCGATAGGCCCCGCCCAACCGATCCTCACTTCTTCTTACTCTTCTTCTTCCGCGGGCTTCTCCCTCTCCCTCCTAACTCTCTCCTCACACGGATGCACCTCTACAGGCTACGGCAACGAAGCTAGCTTGCTACTTGTTGGCCTTGCCCAGCAGCTTCTCATCTTCTCCCCGGCTCGGCCCCTCCCTTTGGTCGTCGACGGCCGCCGCTAGCTGCTGCGACGGCTGTCCGGCCAGGTGTTCTATTCTATCTCGGCGGCGGCCCGCTGTCCGACGCCGGTGCGGGGTGACCGATGGAGTACGTGGCCGTGCGGGCTCCGACTCCGATGAGCCGCAGGACTCGCCATGCTTACCAACTCGCCGCCGATCCTACTGTTCTTCCTCCTCCTCCGGTGAGTGCACACTGCACGGTACTGCTAGAATCAATGCACTCCACTGCCATGTCAGTCAGGTGGTTTCCTTTCCTTTTTTGATCGAGAAGAATTGGAGCAAGTTCCTCTTTTAATTGGAGTGGTTCGTAAATTTGGTTGGACCGGCCCCCGGCCCATACACGGCAAAGGAGTAGATTAGCATGGGCCAGCCTGACTTATTGACAATGGCCCGGTCCGGTCACGCACTTGCTGATGTTTTTGTTGCCTGGACGATGATGGCTCAGTTGCAGACGACGACGACGGGCAACGGCGTGGAACAGCACAATCAGAGACGCATGGATCTTGAGCACGAGGTACCTGCCTAACTACGTACGGTTCTTCTTGCACCGGCATGAATAATTTTCGGTTTGGAGACTGAGAATGTGTGGGAATGGTGCAGGTGGCGGAGCTGAAGCAGCAGCTGAGCAACGAGGAGACGGTGCACCACATCCTGGAGCGCGCCCTGCGCCCAACCACCACCACCACCTCCTCCTCCTCCGCGCGTTCCGTCCTCCTCAACATCCCGGCCTTCATCCCGGCCAAGGCAAAGCAGCTGCTCGCGGAGCTCGTGCTCGTCGAGGAAGAGATCGCGCGGCTCGAGTCGCAGATCCACACGATGAAGGGCGGCCTAATTACCACCGCGCAGCAGCAACGGGCGTCCATGGCGACCACCACCTGTGCCTCCTCCTACTCGCCAAGTGTCTACACCAGCAACGGCAATGGCAATGGCAATGGCAACAGCAACGGCACGGCGGCATACGCGGCATCAAATCGTCAGCCGGCTGATCAGGTGGCGCCGGAGATCAAGTCCATGTTCTTCATCAGCCAGGCCATGAACGCCGAGTACCTCCAGCGCCATCTTGCCGCCGACGACAAGCCGGACAGGAGCCCCAAAGACCAGACCAGAGGATCGGGAGCCGCCGCCATCAGCCTAAAGTTCAACGATGACATCATTGGCCCCCCGCCAAGGAATTCCCATGACAAGGTAACCAATCTGACATGTATGTATGCAACACTTCTCAGTGAAAATCATGCTCTGCTTATCCTCTGTACGTCTTTCCCTGGTCCTTCCAGAAGCAATCGAATAGCGCAGACGAAAAACCACCGAGGGTCACCCAAGAACCGTCGCCGCCGCCGCTGACGGCGAAGAGGGACGAGCAGAGCAAGGTCCAGCCGAACAAGCTGTCGGAGAGGATCGTGAAATGCCTGGCGGTGATCTTCATCAGGCTGCTCCGGTCGTCGCGGGCGGCGGAGATGGACAAATCCGGCAACCTCGCCAGGTCCGGGAACCTGCAGGGGAGCTTCAGGATCGACGCGGCGCTGAACGTGGCGGCGGGCGCCGCCAAGGAGAAGGACAGGGGGCAGCAGGATCACTACGGCATCTTCGGGATACAGGACTCCATGGTCAGAGACATCGGCCCCTACAAGAATCTCGTCAGGTTCACCTCCAGCGCCTTCGACCTCAGAGGGTTCTCCAGCTCCCCTCTGCTCACCAAGCTGAGGTGAATAAGTAAATCCGTTTGTTCATTTTTGACAGTTTCGATCATCTTTTGCATTTGTTAGCAGTAAAAACTTTTCTGATCGTGTTGTCTGGTGCTAGGGAGATGTTGGAGGCCTTGCAGCAGGTGAATTTAAGTATTCTCACACACCAGCAGAAGCTAGCATTCTGGCTCAACATATACAACACATGCATCATGCACGTATGTACATTTTGATCTTCGGGTGCATTTCTTTGAGCTAAAGATTTTTGGTATCCGCCGTTTGAGCTTCGTGTTCTGAATGATCCAGGGGATTCTGCAGCATGGTTTGCCCTCAAACTCTGAAAAGCTGCTAGCACTGAAGAACAAGGTATACAATAGTTTGTTTAAGGAAATTTTCTGGTACAAAGGAACTGTAACATTTATGTGTTGCTTCCTATACCTTTCAGGCAACGATAAATGTTTCAGGGCAGAAGTTCAATGCTCTGGTAATAGAGAATTTCATCTTGAGACAGCCATCCAGTGTGAAAGAAGTGAGCATTTTGGTACTTCTTTTTTGCTTTCAGTTGCACCTGCACAACAAGAATGTGTTGTTCTCATCAACAAACAAACACCGCAGGAATTCTGGAAATGCGACGTCGATGTTGAAGAGCAACAAGTGAGGAGTCTCTACGGATTGAACAGTTCAGAGCCCAACATTCTGTTCGCGATGTGCTGTGGCACCAGATCTTCTCCGGCAGTAAGTTCATCCGCCCCTAACACAACTAATAAATCAATTATGTTCTTTTTTGCGAGTAATATAAATGAATTATCTTACTTAAAATCTCCATTGAATCTAGTGCTGAACATGCATATTAATTGTGAGTTGCTTGCAGCTCCGGATATACAAGGCGGATCGCTTGATGGCGGATCTGGAGAAGGCGAAGCTGGACTACCTGCAGGCGTCGCTGGTGGTGACCTCGACGAGGAGGCTGATGATCCCAAGCCTGATACACTCCAACACGCACGACTTTGCCAAGGACATGGAGTCCCTGCTCAGGTGGATCTGTGACCAGCTCCCCACATCTTGGTCGCTCAGAAAATCCATGGTGGACTGCTTGAGGGGGCATCTGAAGGTCGAAGACGTCGTGGAGGTGATCCCATACGACTATGAGTTTCAGTACCTGCTGCCCAAGTGAACACATCCGCTATTTGTTTCAAGTTAAGTGTACCACTACACAAATGGCGTACAGTACATATTTCCATGTATATTGTTGTCTTAGAGGTAAAAATAGTGGTTTGATATGTCCACTTTTTGGGGCCAAAAGCTTTATTTTTTTGGATATCATATTACTATATTTTTTCGATAAAGATTGCTTTTATTAACTCAAAATGTAGCATCCAGCGGATAAAAACATGGTGAGCAACACCCAATTTCTGCATAGCTAAGACGGACACAACCAAATACCAACTGTCTGATAAAAGAAAAGATAAAAGTTGACATATCGGCAGCAATAATGTCATACAAGACGACACAGGGAACTTCCCCTTCGCTCGCGCTGCCTCCATGGGGCGGCTCGGGTGAACCCTAGCCGCCGCCCCTGACCCATCTTCCTTACCCATCTCCCGCCGCCGCTGGAGAAAGCCGGCGAGCAAAGCTCGTCCGGAGGACGGCGATGACGGGCTCGCCTCGCCTCTTCTATCGGGAAACCTCCGGCTAGTGCGCACTGGTGACCCTGGGCGCCCTGCGCATCGTTGGAGCCAGGAAGCTGGGGCGGCAATGCAGGGGCAGTCGGCGGTTGCTCCGCCGCCACGGCTACGGTGGTAGCGTGGTGGGCAGCCGTGGCTCCCGGTCGCGACGGATCGGGGCATCCCGTGCCCAGATCCATTATGCTGGCGGCGGTGGCGGGCCAGACCCTCGCTGGCAGCCCTATGCGTGGGTGTCGGTGTCAAAACCGGCAGACCTCGGGGTAGGGGGTTCCGAGCTGTGGATCTCGGATCGAGGGTAACAGGAACGAAGGAGTCGATGTTTACTAGTGCTCCTCTCTGAGCCTCCCACTCTGCCGGTTTTGACATCGACACCGGTGCATTCATTGAGAGTTCCGCTGTGCAATCACTAGAAGGGTCGATGGCTCACCTGCATATCAACTACGCCAACGGCCACGGGAGCGTTTACGCCCCCGACCAGCTTTTTGTGTTCAGCAGCATGATCTTCTGCGCCGATCGACGGGTCATTTGGCCTCCGTCAACAACTATGCCCCACGTCAGATCGTGACCTTTGGCGGCCTCGAGTACACCGTGGACCTCCGCGGCGAACTCGTCCTATCAGGCTGGACTCCCAGCCAAACCACAAACCTGCCCGACTCCGGAGGCTCGACATCGGAACAGATCTCTGTCGAGACTTCACCCGAGATCCCGGGCGTAATAACCCCGGATGATTCCCTTCCGATCTCCTCTCCGGACATAGATCCAGCTCCTAGCCCTGAAGAGGCATCGGCCTTAGGGCTTACCTCGTCACAGGCTCTCAAATCGTTCCTAGATCCCCTTCGTGCCGAAGACACGTCAAGGTATACACCGGGCATACCTCGAGTCAGCGCCGCTTATAACACAACGATGAATCCCAAAGAGTTGTCTCACCTCAATGAGATGCTTGACCGTATCCAGAGTATGTCCATCTCGGATGGCAAAACTTCGGTTTACGATCAGGTCAGACTTAAAGCCGACGATTGGGAAATTTACATCCCAGCGACCTCCCACCTAGTTGACACGGTCGATGATTTAACCGACGTACTAGACTATGGTGAGGCCTCGGACATGGATGAAGATGCCGATGGTCCGGCAGACACCTCGCCTCTTGTAAACACCGGCAGGTGGACTGCTACATCCACCTATGATGTCTAGCTACTTGGTGGACACTCCTAAATCCCCTCTGAGACGTCGACGCAGACACGGAAGGGGCAACAGCGGGGAAACCCGCAGTAACAACACCACCGCCGATGGCAGCGATGCAACAGCCGGTGGCACCGATAACACCAGTGAGGACTTTCAAGCCTCCCCAATACACAACGGCAAACCCCGAGGATCTAGATCCCGATGACCTCTTTGAAGGGACTGATGACAACTACATGCCGGAATCTGAGGAGGACGAAAGCCTCGGTACCGAGGACTTTGTTGTCCCCGAAGACTCTTTTGAACAAGAGCGCTTCCGGTGCCGCCTCATTGCGACAACTCGGAGCATGAATGTAAGCAGCGACAGCTGTAGGCCAACACGGACGCACTGCATGAAAAGTGGGTTGAAGTGCTCTCCGTTGAACAAGACATGGAAGACTGGCGCCGTAGCGCGCCGAAATCATATCCACGTAGGCGTCTCCTGCCGAAGTTTGATGAGGAGCTCGCTGACGACCATGACCGACCCCCTAGAGGGCGGGACAGGCCAACCCATGGGAACCTCAACGACCG
Source organism: Aegilops tauschii subsp. strangulata (assembly GCF_002575655.3). Taxonomy (NCBI): domain Eukaryota; kingdom Viridiplantae; phylum Streptophyta; class Magnoliopsida; order Poales; family Poaceae; genus Aegilops; species Aegilops tauschii. Next base: position 60,985,906 of record NC_053035.3, read on the forward strand.
GCCAAATCTGCGACGTTATGGCAAGGACCCCGTGGATTACCTAGATCCTGACGACATTCGCATAAAGGCAAACATGGCACCTCCTCGGTCCATCTATGGATCAAGAGGACGTGTGCCTGCCGGGCTTGACGGCTACAATGCCTGGATGGACAGGAATGGATGTGCCCGAGACCAGGCCTATTCACGGCTCTCTCCCAACCTCCGATGAGATGCTCCTTCGTTTCGAGGTCTGGCCCACACAATCTGCTTCACAAATAGGTGATGGAAGATCAATTCCCTGAAGGATTCAAGCCCATCAATATAGAATCATACGATGGCACCACTGATCCAGTAGTATGGATCGAGGAATTCCTTCTCCATATACAGGCCAATGGAGATGATCTTCATGCCATTAAATATTTGCCGCTCAAACTAAAGGGACCGGCTAGGCATTGGCTTAACAGTCTGCCTCCTCACTCTATTGGAATCTGGGAGGCCCTAGAGGATGCTTTTCGAGCAAACTTCCAAGGCACGTACGTCCGACCTCCGGATGTTGACGATCTCAGCCGTGTCACCCAGCAGCCAGACAAATCAGCCTTGAAATTCTGGAACAAGTTCCTCACCAAGAAGAACCAGATCATAGACTACTCAGAAGCCAAGGCCATCGCCGCATTCAAGAACGATATCCGAGATGAATGGTTGGCCCGTTAGCTCGGCCAGGATAAGCCGAGGACTATGGCTGCCCTCACCTTACTGATGACCCGCTTCTGTGCAGGGAGGATAGTTGGCTCGCCTGCAGCTCTCACAATGGCGAGGCAGGCACCTCGGAGACACGCGACGCCAATGTAAAACCGAAGCGCAATAAAAACAAGCACAAGTATAATAATGGAGGAAGCGATACCGAAGACGCTGCGGTCAACGCGGATTTCATCGGACCTAAATCCAGACATAAAAAGGAAACCCTTTAAAGGGAACAAAGATGGACCTAGCCAGCTCGATAGGATCCTAGACCGGCCGTGCCAAATCCACGGCACCGAGGACATACCGGCAACCCACACTAATAGGAATTGCTAGGTCTTTAAACAAGCTGGGAAGGTCGCGGCAGAGGGTCCAAGTAAAACCCAAAACCGCAGTGAAGATGAGGGCGAACCTCGGTGTCCCAATAATGGAGGTCAAAAGAAGTTTCCCGGAGAAGTAACTGAGGTCAATATGACCTACGTTACTCACATCCCTAAAAAGAAGAGGAATCGAGTACTTCTGGATGTCTATGTGTTGGAGCCAGTCGCCCCGAAGTTCAACCCCTGGTCGGCTTGCCCGATACACTTTGATAAGCATGACCATCCGACCAACATTAGGCATGGCGGATCAGCGACACTCGTCCTAGACCCAATTGTCGATGGTTACCATTTGATATGCGTCCTCATGGATGGAGGAAACAACCTCAACCTCATTTAGGAGGATACGGTTAGGAAGATGGGCATTGACTCATCCCGGATCAAGCCAAGTAGCACCACCTTTAAAGGGGTCATCCCAGGCGTCGATGCCCGCTACACCAGAACGGTGACCCTGGAGGTAGTCTTCGGCTCGCCCGAGAAGTTTAGAAGTGAGGAGTTAATCTTCGACATCGTCCCCTTCCGGAGTGGATATCACGCGCTTTTAGGGCGCACATGTTGGGGAACGCACTAATTTCAAAATTTTCCTACGATCACGCAAGATCTATGTGATGCATAGCAACGAGCGGGAGAGTGTTGTCGACGTACCCTCATAGACCATAAGCGGAAGCGTCAAGTGACGCGGTTGATGTAGTCGAACGACTTTGCGATCCAACCAATCCTAGTACCGAAAGTACGGCACCTCCACGATCTGCACACGTTCAGCTCGGTGACGTCCCTCGAACTCTTGATCCAGCTGAGGTCGAGGGAGAGTTTCGTCAGCATGACAACGTGGTGACGGTGTTGATGAAGTTACCGGCGCAGGGCTTCGCCTAAGCACTACAACGATATGACTGAGGTGGAAATCTGTGGAGGGGGGCACCTCACACGGCTAAACAATGTCAACTTGTGTGTGCTAGGGTGCCCCCTGCCCCCGTATATAAAGGAGCAAGGGGGAGGCCGGCCGGCCCTATGGCGCGCTAAGGAGGGGAGGATTCCTCCTCCTAGTAGGAGTAGGATTCCTCCTTTCCTAATCCTACTAGGAGGGGGAAGGAAGGAGTGGGAGAGGGGAAGGAAAAGGGGGGCGCCGCCCCCCTTCCTAGTCCAATTCAGACTCAAGGGGGAGGGGGCACGTGTCCTGCCCTGGCTGCCCCTCTCTCTCTCCACTAAGGCCCATCTAGGCCCATTAGTTCCCCCCCGGGGGGTTCCGGTAACCCTCCGGCACTTCGGTTTTATCCGAAATCACCCGGAACACTTCCGGTGCCCGAATATAGCCGTCCAATATACCAATCTTTATGTCTCGACTATTTCGAGACTCCTCGTCATGTCCGTGATCACATCTGGGACTCTGAACTACCTTCGGTACATCAAAACACATAAACTCATAATACCGATCGTCATCGAACATTAAGCGTGCGGACCCTACGGGTTCGAGAACTATGTAGACATGACCGAGACACGTCTCCGGTCAATAACCAATAGCGGAACCTGGATGCTCATATTGGCTCCCACATATTCTACGAAGATCTTTTATCGGTCAAACTGCATAACAACATACGTTGTTCCCTTTGTCATCGGTATTTTACTTGCCCGAGATTCGATCGCCGGTATCTCAATACCTAGTTCAATCTCGTTACCGTTAAGTCTCTTTATTCATTCCGTAATGCATCATCCCGTAACTAACTCATTAGTCACATTGCTTGCAAGGCTTATAGTGATGTGCATTACCGAGAGGGCCCAGAGATAGCTGTCCGACAATCGGAGTGACAAATCCTAATCTTGATATATGCCAACTCAACAAACACCATCGGAGAAACCTATAGAGCATCTTTATAATCACCTAGTTATGTTGTGACATTTGATAGGACACTAAGTGTTCCTCCAGTATTCGGGAGTTGCATAATCTCATAGTCATAGGAACATGTATAAGTCATGAAGAAAGCAATAGCAACAAACTAAACAATCAAGTGCTAAGCTAACGGAATGGGTCAAGTCAATCACATCATTCTCTAATGATGTGATCCCGTTAATCAAATGACAACTCATGCCTATGGCTAGGAAACTTAACCATCTTTGATTCAACGAGCTAGTCTAGTTAGAGGCATACTAGTGACACTCTGTTTGTCTATGTATTAACACATGTACTAATTTTCCGGTTAATACAATTCTAGCATGAATAATAAACATTTATCATGATATAAGGAAATATAAATAACAACTTTATTATTGCCTCTAGGGCATATTTCCTTCAGTCTCCCACTTGCACTAGAGTCAATAATCTAGATTACACAGTAATGATTCTAACACCCATGGAGTCTTGGTGTTGATCATGTTTTGCTCGTGAGAGAGGCTTAGTCAACCGGTCTGCAACATTCAGACCCGTATGTATCTTGCAAATCTCTATGTCTCCTTCCTTGACTTGATTGCGGATGGAATTGAAGCGTCTTTTGATGTGCTTGGTTCTCTTGTCAAATCTGGATTCCTTTGCCAAGGCAATTGCACCAGTATTGTCACAAAAGATTTTCATTGGACCCGATGCACTAGGTATGACACCTAGATCGGATATGAACTCGTTCATCCAGACTCCTTCATTTGCTGCTTCCAAAGCAGCTATGTACTCCGCTTCACACGTAGATCCCGCCACGACGCTTTGCTTAGAACTGCACCAATTGACAGCTCCACAGTTCAATATAAATATGTATCCGGTTTGTGACTTAGAGTCATCCGGATCAGTGTCAAAGCTTGCATCGACGTAACCATTTACGACGAGCTCTTTGTCACCTCCATAAACGAGAAACATATCCTTAGTCCTTTTCAGGTATTTCAGGATGTTCTTGACCGTTGTCCAGTGATCCACTCCTGGATTACTTTGGTACCTCCCTACTAAACTAATAGCAAGGCACACATCAGGTCTGGTACACAGCATTGCATACATGATAGAGCCTATGGCTGAAGCATAGGGAACAACTTTCATTTTCTCTCTATCCTCTGAAGTGGTCGGGCATTGAGTCTGACTCAACTTCACACCCTGTAACACAGGCAAGAACCCTTTCTTTGCTTGATCCATTTTGAACTTCTTCAAAACTTTATCAAGGTATGTGCTTTGTGAAAGTCCAATTAAGGGTCTCGATCTATCTCTATAGATCTTGATGCCCAATATATAAGCAGCTTCACCGAGGTCTTTCATTGAAAAACTGTTGTTCAAGTATCCTTTTATGCTATCTAGAAATTCTATATCATTTCCAATCAATAATATGTCATCCACATATAAAATTAGAAATGCTACAGAGCTCCCACTCACTTTCTTGTAAATACAGGCTTCTCCAAAAGTCTGTATAAAACCATATGCTTTGATCACACTATCAAAATGTTTATTCCAACTCCGAGATGCTTGCACCAATCCATAAATGGATCGCTGGAGCTTGAACACTTTGTTAGCGTCCTTTGGATCGATAAAACCTTCAGGTTGCGTCATATACAACTCTTCTTCCAGAAATCCATTCAGGAATGCAGTCTTTACATCCATTTGCCAAATTTCATAATCCTAAAATGCAGCAATTGCTAACATGATTCAGACGGACTTAAGCATCGCTACGGGTGAGAAGGTCTCATCGTAGTCAACTCCTTGAACTTGTCGAAAACCTTTTGCAACAAGTCGAGCTTTGTAGACAGTAACATTACCGTCAGCGTCGGTCTTCTTCTTGAAGATCCATTTATTCTCGATGGCCTGGTGATCATCGAGCAAGTCAACCAAAGTCCACACTTTGTTCTCATACATGGATCCCATCTCAGATTTCATGGCCTCAAGCCATTTCGCAGAATCTGGGCTCATCATCGCTTCCTCATAGTTTGCAGGTTCGTCGTGGTCAAGTAACATGACATCCAGAACAGGATTACCATACCACTCTGGTGCGGATCTTACTCTGGTTGACCTACTAGGTTCGGTAGTAACTTGATCTGAAGTTATATGATCATCATTATTAGCTTCCTCACTAATTGGTGTAGTAGTCACAGGAACTGATTTCTGTGATGAAGTACTTTCCAATAAGGGAGCAGGTACAGTTACCTCATCAAGTTCTACTTTCCTCCCACTCACTTCTTTTGAGAGAAACTCCTTCTCTAGAAAGGATCCATTCTTAGCAACGAATGTCTTGCCTTCGGATCTGTGATAGAAGGTGTACCCAACTGTCTCTTTTGGGTATCCTATGAAGACACATTTCTCCGATTTGGGTTCGAGCTTATCAGGTTGAAGCTTTTTCACATAAGCATCGCAGCCCCAAACTTTAAGAAACGACAACTTGGGTTTCTTGCCAAACCACAGTTCATAAGGTGTCGTTTCAACGGATTTAGATGGTGCCCTATTTAATGTGAATGCAGCCGTCTCTAAAGCATAACCCCAAAACGATAGCGGTAAATCAGTAAGAGACACCATAGATCGTACCATATCTAATAAAGTGCGGTTACAACATTCGGACACACCATTACGTTGTGGTGTTCCAGGTGGCGTGAGTTGCGAAACTATTCCTCATTGTTTCAAATGAAGACCAAACTCATAACTCAAATATTCTCCTCCATGATCAGATCGTAGAAACTTTGTTTTCTTGTTACAATGATTTTCCACTTCACTCTGAAATTCTTTGAACTTTTCAAATGTTTCAGACTTATGTTTCATCAAGTAGATATACCCATATCTGCTCAAATCATCTGTGAAGGTGAGAAAATAACGATACCAGCCGCGAGCCTCAATATTCATCGGACCACATACATCAGTATGTATGATTTCCAACAAATCTGTTGCTCGCTCCATTGTTCCGGAGAACGGTGTTTTAGCCATTGTCGGTGTCAAAACCGGCGGATCTCGGGTAGGGGGTCCCGAACTGTGCGTCTAAGGCGGATTGTAATAGGAGGCGGGGGACACAATGTTTACCCAGGTTCGGGCCCTCTCGATGGAGGTAATACCCTACTTCCTGCTTGATTGATCTTAATGATATGAGTATTACAAGAGTTGATCTACCACGAGATCATAGAGGCTAAACCCTAGAAGCTAGCCTATGATTATGACCGTTGTCGTCCTACGGACTAAACCCTCCGGTTTATATAGACACCGGAGGGGACTAGGGTTACACAGAGTCAGTTACAAGGAAGGAGATCTAAATATCCGAATTGCCAAGCTTGCCTTCCACGCAAAGGAGAGTCCCACCCGGACACGGGACGAAGTCTTCAATCTTGTATCTTCATAGTCTAACAGTCCGGCCAAAGGATATAGTCCGGCCGTCCGAGGACCCCCTAATCCAGGACTCCCTTAGTAGCCCCTGAACTAGGCTTTAATGACGATGAGTCCGGCGCGCAGATTGTCTTCGGCATTGCAAGGCGGGTTCTTCCTCTGAATACTCCATAGAAGATTTTGAACACGAGGATTGTGTCCAGCTCTATAAAATAAATTCCACATACCACCGTAGGGAGTATAATATTTCCACAAATCTAATCTGCTGACAACTTTTCATAACGTGACATCACGTTATGGTCCGGTCATTACGAACCATTTTTCCCAGCCTGCCACTGCACGTGTTGTGAGGCGGTTTTATTGGCACGTCTTGTCGAAGCAGAGATCGTGTTCCCCTTATCATGGGATTCTCATCAATACGGGTATGGGTAACCCAATCGTGCCTGCTGGTATGACTCGTCGATTTTAGGCAAGTTTCAAACGGCCACGCGGAGGACACTTGATATTCACCCCTTTTATAAAGGGGCCAAGGATTGTCCTTCTCTTCTCGCGCTCGATCCTTGTCTTCCCCCACCTTGAATTCCAACACCCAAGGCTCAGGCTAAGCGCTTTCGGACCTTCAATCATGTCCGGATCCAACCTTCAAGGCCGGTGGATGGCCTCCTCTGTCACAGAGGAGGACATCAAGAAGCTAAGAGAAGCCAGGTATCTGACCGCCGAAATCTCGCACAGGCCTGCTCAAGAGCAGGTCATCCCCACTCCCGAACCCAGCGAGAGTGTCGTATTTGTTTCCCACTTCCTCCGAGGGCTAGGCTTTAGTCTTGATCCCTTTGTTAGAGGGCTTATGTTCTCTTACAGGCTCGATTTCCATGATCTGGCTCCGGATTCCATCCTTCACATCTCGTCGTTCATCGTCGTGTGTGAGGCCTTTCTCCGCATCACCCTACACTCCGGCTTATGGCTCAAGACCTTCAATGTGAAGCCGAAGATGATCGATGGGCGACACACAGAATGCGGAGGTGCCATAATAAGCAAAGGCGCCAATGCTCTGTGGCCAAAGGGTTCCTTCCCGGAGATGTCCAACTTATGGCAGCGGGAGTGGTTTTACATCACGGCTCCCCGAAGTACTAAGTGGACAGCTGGCCCCGCCTTCTGTTCGCCCCCCGCCACAACTGGCGTCATGGGTCAACAAGGGTCTGGACTAGGGGCCGGTTAATGACGTGCCGACACTGCAGAGTCGCATCCGAGATCTCCTCAAGAGAGATGTCAGCCTTGTCAAGGTAATGCAAGTCATGCTAGTTCGTCGGGTCCTGCCATGCCAACGTCGTCCTCTCCGTATGTGGGAGTTCAACCCAGAAGGACCGCGAACTATTCAGCAATTCTTCGGCGTAACGCTCGAAGGGATGTATGGATTATTCTTCGGATCACGAATAAAGTGTCCGGACACCACCGAGGATGCGGGTCTAAACTACAATCGTCCAGATACCCATGTAAGTAATTCTGCGACCGAACACGCTGTCTTTTATTTATCACGACATCATTCTGAAAAGTCGCTCTTTGACCAGGACTGGATAAAAAAGGCGAAGATGATAAGGTGTTCGGCCCCCCTTCCCGAAGGCTCACCGGATCCTGTACTAGCCAGGATGCTTGAGCTCGCACCTTATCAAGCGCCATCAGGGGAAGATAAAGGGAGGAATAAAGAAGCCGCAAGTGGGCCTCATGCATTACTCATCCAAACCGGGGGAATTAGTGTCTGCGCGAAGGAGGACAATCGGAGAGAAGAATCTGAAATTCCCTCTCCCCAAGGAAGGAAAAGGACTGCCCCTGAAGACTTGGGAACAAAGGTTTCCAAACGAGGGAAGAAACCTTCGTCGGGGGGCCCTGCCCCGAAGGGCATCCTTACCGCACAGTGCCCGCAAGGGGATTAGCCCTCCACCGAGGTGTAAGTGAACAAGAGTAATTTATAGTAAATATATCCTGCTTCATCTCCGAGGACAATGACCGAGACATATGTCTTAAAGTTCGGATCGTAGCCCTTCTCGACAGAGTTCGTCTTCGGGGGATCTTCTTCCGGAGATGATGGAGAGCGAAACGCCTCCCCGTGCCTCCCCGCCTCATGGGGCGGACGAACCTGACGTGTCGTCGCGGAGGATTTCTCCCGATCCACCAAGGCCAGAAGGTAACCCTTCGGCCACCCGAAGTCCGGAGTATTCGGATCCTAAGGAGAGCAACACAAAGAGTCCGGGACTGTCCGGTACACGACCGGGCGCGCTGACGGATCTTCTGGAGCAAGCGGTTATCTTAGAGGTGCATCGTACTTTAATGGGTACGGTAGTTGAGAGGATTTCATCCGCCAAAAGTGGGTTGTATGAAGATTTTATGAGCCTGCTAAGAGGCTTTGAGGTACGCAAAGTAATATGTATATTTTTTTGACGGTACCGCACATGCTAGGTGTGCCCTATGCAGATAGTAGCCCCTGAGACTCTGGTTGCTGTCCAAAGGAGGCAAACAGAGGATCATAGTCCCAGGTAATGATCATGCTGCTTTCATGTGCAAGCGGCTGAGGGTCCGGTGGCTGGCCGGACTGCTGAGTTTGCCGAACTGAGGAGGCAGCTTGACGCGGCGGATGCCGACATCACGCTTGTGAACAAGCGGCTTGACGAGGCATAGGGTATGTATTTTCGGGTGGTCAACGGATATTAAGAGGAGCATGATGCTAGTATCTATAATATGCTGTGACTGCAGATGGAGCTGCCGCCGTGGAGGCCCTTCGGGCGGAGCTTGCCCGAGCCAAGGAACAAGCCAGGAGAAGCGATGCGGCCGCCCTAAAGGCGGCCGAAGAGTTAAAAGCCGAACAAGCTGCTCATCGCCAGAGCGAAGATAAAATAGCCAAGATGGCTGTTGAGCTGAAGGATGCCGCCGACCGGTATGAGCTTCTTGAAAAGGAAAGCCAGGCGAAAGTGGCGGACCTGAAAAAAGCCATGGTAGCAGCCAAGGAAGCCCGCTCTAAAATCAGAGCGGTGAAGGAGGAGCTTCGTCAAGCCGGAGATATCACGGCTGGGAAGCCCTTTTTGTTGCGGTCGAAGTTTGGAGATCCGAACTATGCCCCTCTGGATTAGTTATGGAGTGCTGCAGACGCGTATTCGGACTTGGCAACGAGTGCTGCTGATGCGACTGAGTTTTTCAAGGATCAAAAAGATCACGAAGTGGAAAAGTTATTCTGGTCGCAGTTCAGTGCTCCAACGCGTCCGCTGCTGTTAAATGAACAAATGGCCGAGTGGGCTAAACTCCATAGATTGTCCGGACTTGCCATGAGGTCTGTCGTGGATCACCTTTGCCCGGAAGGACCAATGCCGAATAGTTATTTTAGGTTGCTGCAACGATTCCGTGGTGCTGTGCCGCATATCGACGCTGTAAAGAGGTCGGCGTGCATAGAGGGTGCGCGGATGGCTCTTGCCCGTGTTAAGACATACTAGGCAGAGATGGAGGCCACCGCTATTGCAACCCAGGGTCCGACCGTAGGCCAGGTCTCGGCCGAGCACTATTTTGAGGAAGTCCTAGAAGGTGCTCGTTTAATAGAGGCTCAGTGCTCGAAGAGTATCATGTTTGAGTGACATGTATCCCAATTGTAAGAACAAAGTTATTTTGATTATAAAGGCTGTGTTTATACTTTTGCCTGAAAGTATTATGATGCCTCCTATGCGGCCGTTTATGTATGTATATAACCTAAAAGTTTGCAGTCGTCGGCTTCAGCCCCCACGCATATAATGCGGGGGTGTTCGGAAAAGCGCGTATTCACACTTGATCCAACGTCTTAGTCCATTAAGGAGGTGAGGGCGCGGCGAACAAGGCAATCGGACTATATTGCTTTAACACTTTCACTTAGCCATAGGAGTTTGACAGTGGGGCTACTATATAACCCCTGGTACTTCCGCGCTTATCCGAATACGGTGCGCGTACATACATGACCGGGAAACCGGTCCTTCGTTAATGCGGCGGAATTGCGAAGATTCCGCTGAGTCATCGAGTGGTTGACCAGTCTCGCGCTTTATCATGATAGTCAGTTTTCGGCTTTCTCTACTGAGGTGCTCATCCAGATGAACCAGGGCACAATCACAGTAGTTCTCCCGGTGCCACCTTAGCCGATAGAGCGGAACGTAAGGTAGCAAAACACGGGAGCCGGGCAAACCCAACTATTGACCAAAGACATGATTCGGAGCTGATGCATATAAGGCCAAACTCGCGACGCCGAACACTCCCTAAGGTATTCGGACTTTACAACATATGCTGGGCTAAGTAACGCCCTCGATAATAAACCCTGAATTTCCAGGTACGTGCATTAGTCTGACGTGACGAAATGTCAATAACGCCATCATCCCTCCCGGTTGTGTTGAGTATTCGGAGGGCGTGAAGCAACAAGAGACAGTAAAAAAGGTTTACGTAGGGTCTTAATACAAAAAGAAACCTTTGAACGGGGCCCTTCTGCACGTCTGCGCCTGTATCCGTTGTGCCGTATCCTGGAAGGCTGTAGCATGATGATCATCTGCAAAAGAGAAAAACCCAGGTGAAAGTCTTCGTGCGAAAAAATTGGTTATTCTTAATGAACCATTAAAATTCAACCTAAATAAGGTCATGCCGAACTGTAGTTCTTTTTACATGCGGGAAGCCCCTAGCACCACCTATGGGGGGTATATCCATCGACCCAATCTCAGGTTTATCTGAGCTATTACAGCCAGTGGTGCGCCGGACTCGTCTAGCCGTGTCCGCGGTCTTGACGACCGATCATTTATTTTGGTTGAAGAGGCCGTTCAGTGGTCGGCTGCTAACGCCGCCACACATTCTTCCGCACGTAAGGAACGCTCTGTATTTCTGCTAACTGTGATGATGCCACGTGGACCGGGCATCTTAAGCTTAAGATAAGCGTAATGCGGTACTGCGTTAAAACGAGCGAAGGCCGTTCTTCCGAGTAGTGCTTGATAGCTGCTTCGGAATGGAGCGATGTCGAAGGTTAACTTTTCACTTCGGAAGTTGTCGGGAGAACCGAATACAACCTCTAGTACTAGAGAGCCCGTACAGCGGGCCTCTGGGCCTGGTATTACTCCTTTAAAGGTAGTATTGCTTTGGTTGATTCTTGCCGGGTCTATCCCCATTTTGCAGATTGTGTCCTGATATATCAGATTAAGACTACTGCCGCCGTCCATAAGGACTCGGGTGAGATGGTATCCGTCAATTATTGGGTCTAGCACCAAGGCAGCCGATCCTCCGTGCCGGGTACTAGTCGGGTGATCCCTGCGATCGAAAGTGAACGGGCAGACCGACCAAGGGAGGAACTTGGGGGCGACGGGCTCTATGGCGCATACGCCTCGGAGTGCGCATTTGCTCCTCCTCTTCGTTACGTGAATCATGTTCACTGTTTTGACCTCTGGTGGGAATTTTTTTGTCCCCCAGTGTTTTGCTGGCGAGGCTCACCCTCGTCTTCACTTGGTGTCTCCCTCCCCTTGTGTTCGGCGTTTAGCTTGCCGGCCTGCTTGAAGACCCAGCATTCTCTGTTGGTGTGATTTGCAGGTTTGTCAGAGGTGCCATGAATCTGACATAATCTGTCTAGAATCTTGTTTAGGCTGGACGGTCCATCTCTGCTGCCTTTGAATGGCTTTTTCCGTTGACCGGGTCGAGAGCCCCTGAATCCGGCGTTTACCACCGTGTTGTCTGGGCTGTCTTCATTGTTTCAACGCTTACTTTTATTGCATCGTGGTTTTCCATTGCCATCCCTAACTTAGGATGTGCCTGGGTCGCTGGTGCCGCTACGGGCCAGCCAACTATCTTCGCCCACGCAAAAGCGGGTCATAAGGCTTGTTAGGGCTGCCATTCTCCTCGGTTTTTCCTGGCCGAGGTGTCTGGCGAGCCATTCGTCCCGGACACTGTGTTTGAAAGCCGCTAAGGCTTCGGCGTCCGGGCAGTCGACAATTTGATTCTTCTTAGTGAGGAATCTGTTCCAAAGCTTTCGGGCTGACTCTCCGGGCTGTTGAATTATATGACTTAAATCGTCTACATCCGGAGGTCGGACATAGGTCCCTTGAAAATTAGCCCTGAAAGCATCCTCAAGCTCCTCCCAACTTCCAATGGAGTTTTCGGGGAGGCTCTTCAGCCAGTGCCGAGCTGGTCCCTTCAACTTGAGGTGCAAGTATTTGATGGCGTGGAGATCATCTCCGCGAGCCATGTGGATATGAAGGATAAAGTCCTCAATCCAGACCCCAGGGTCTGTCGTTCCGTCGTATGCCTCTATGTTCACGGGTTTGAATCCCTCTGGAAATTCATGATCCAACACCTCATCGGTGAAGCATAGGGGGTGCGCGGCACCCTTGTATTTGGATGTGTCATGGCATTCTGACGGTTGTAGTGTTCGGTTTTGCTTCTATGCCGGAGCTCGCTTCCTAGATCCGTAGACGGACCTGGTCATACCGGATTTTTTTGTGCAAGTCCTCACGTAGATCTTGTGCTGACTTATGCGCGACGTCGTTAGCCGCCCTATCGCAGCCACGGGGTGGTCGATCCGGCTGATCGGCCGTTTTATTTTTCGGCTGTATTGGCTCTAAAGCCTCATCATCGAATTCAGGCAGCAGCTTGCGCTTTGGATAGCTTTTTGTGCGGCGACTGCCACCATACTTTTCTTCAGTGTCGAGGACTTTGTTCCATCTAATATTGAGTGTATTTTGCGCGGCCTTAAGCCTTTGCTTCTGCTTCTTTAGACTCCTCGTGGTGGCAATAAGACTTCTATGGCGGTTCTCTTGCTCCAAGTGCCTTTCCGGGATGATGTGTGCATCATCGTTCGGACTATTCTCCTCTCCGGAGACAGGTTGATTAGCTTTACCCTCGGCGTCGCCGTGATCGGACGGCGGCTCCGTACTATGTTCGCCGTCCGCTGGTTCATCCTGCTCTGTCACTGGATCTATGTGGTCGTCGTTTCCTTTGGAGTCAACCGGGGTATTATTTTTCCCTGCGCTGTTGTCGCTGTTTTTGCCGAGGCGGGATTTGGAGCGGCGTCTACGTCATCGCTTTGGTTGCTTCTCGAGGGAACTATCCTTCGCTGCATCCTTCCGTTCCTCGTCATTGTTTTCTTTGGGTGTATCCACCATATATATATCGTGTGAGGAAGTGGCTGTCCAGCGCCCTGTGGGCGGTGGTACCTGTTCCTCTCCTGCATCGTCGTCCTTACCATCGATGTCTTCCGAGTCAAAATCGAGCATGTCGGTTAAGTCGTTGGCAGTGGCTATTAAGTGGGTGGTCGGTGGGGAACGAATTTCTTCATCGTCCGCTTCCCACTCGAGCCGGACATGGCTCGGCCAAGGGCCTCCTGACAAGGAGAGAGACCTTAATGAATTTAGCACGTCGCCCAAGGGCGAGTGCTGAAAGATATCCGCGGAGGAAAACTCGATGATCGGCGCCCAAACAGATTCGACTGGCACTGGCGCAGGCGGTTCGGAGCCCGTGGCCGGGAACGAGTCCAAGGATCCGGCAACACCGGTCTCGTAGGAGGTGAAGTCAGTATTCGGCTCTATCTCCACTGAGTGTGCGGCCTCCGTTGCGGGGTCCATCCACCCGTCCTCGGACGGCGCACTCTGCTCCGTCTTTAGGCCCAGAGTAGCCACAGGTGTGATCTCCCGAACACCGTCCGACGACAGAGCTAAGTCATTGTCGTCGTGACTGTGCGGCGCACCTGACATAGGCTCGAATCCGTCAAAGATCAAGTCTCCGCGGATGTCGGCAGTATAGTTTAAGTTTCCAAACCTGACCTGACGGCCAGGGGCGTAGCTCTCGATCTGCTCTAGATGGCCAAGCGAGTTGGCCCGTAGTACGAAGCCGGCGAATACGAAGATCTGTCCGGGGAGAAAAACCTCACCCTGGATCACATCGTTGCCGATGATCGCAGGAGCCATCAAGCCTTACGGTGACGGCACAGTGGAACTCTCAATGAAAGCACCAATGTCGGTGTCAAAACTGGCGGATCTCGGGTAGGGGGTCCCGAACTGTGCGTCTAAGGTGGATGGTAATAGGAGGCGGGGGACACAATGTTTACCCAGGTTCGGGCCCTCTCGATGGAGGTAATACCCTACTTCCTGCTTGATTGATCTTGATGATATGAGTATTACAAGAGTTGATCTACCATGAGATCGTAGAGGCTAAACCCTAGAAGCTAGCCTATGATTATGACTGTTGTCGTCCTACGGACTAAACCCTCCGGTTTATATAGACACCGGAGGGGGCTAGGGTTACACAGAGTCGGTTACAAGGGAGGAGATCTACATATCCAAATTGCCAAGCTTGCCTTCCACGCAAAGGAGAGTCCCACCCGGACACGGGACGAAGTCTTTAATCTTGTATCTTCATAGTCCAACAGTCCGGCCAAAGGATATAGTCCGGCCGTCCGAGGACCCCCTAATCCAGGACCCCCTCAGTCATCTTGCCCATGAGGCATGGTGCGCAAGTACCAAGTGATTCATAATCAAGTTATTCCAAAAGTCCATCAGAATGGAGTTTCTTCATGCGCTTTACACCAATATGACCCAAACGGTAGTGCCACAAATAAGTTGCACTATCATTATCAACTCTGCATCTTTTGGCTTCAATATTACGAATATGTGTGTCACTACTATCGAGATTCAACAAAAATAGACCACTCTTCAAGGGTGCATGACCATAAAAGATATTACTCATATAAATAGAACAACCATTATCCTCAGATTTGAATGAATAACCGTCTCGCGTCAAACAAGATCCAGATATAATGTTCATGCTCAACGCTGGCACCAAATAACAATTATTGAGGTCTAAAACTGATCCCGAAGGTAGATGTAGAGGTAGCGTGCCGACTGCGATCACATCGACTTTGGAACCATTTCCCACGCGCATCGTCACCTCGTCCTTAGCCAATCTTCGCTTAATCCGTAGTCCCTGTTTCGAGTTGCAAATATTAGCAAGAGAACCAGTATCAAATACCCAGGTACTACTGCGAGCATTAGTAAGGTACACATCAATAACATGTATATCACATATACCTTTGTTCACCTTGCCATCCTTCTTATCGGCCAAATACTTGGGGCAGTTCCACTTCCAGTGACCAGTCCCTTTGCAGTAGAAGCACTCAGTCTCAGGCTTAGGTCTAGACTTGGGCTTCTTCACTTGGGCAGCAACTTGCTTGCTGTTCTTCTTGAAGTTCCCCTTCTTCCCTTTACCCTTTTGCTTGAAACTGGTGGTCTTGTTGACCATCAACACTTGATGCTCCTTCTTGATTTCTACCTCCGCAACCTTTAGCATTGCGAAGAGCTCGGGAATTGTCTTATCCATCCCTTGCATATTATAGTTCATCACGAAGCTCTTATAGCTTGGTGGCACTGACTGAAGAATTCTATCAATGACACTATCATCAGGAAGATTAACTGCCAGTTGAATCAAGTGATTGTTATACCCAGACATTTTGAGTATATGCTCACCGCCAGAACTATTCTCCTCCATTTTGCAGCTGTAGAACTTATTGGAGACTTCATATCTCTCAATCCGGGTATTTGCTTGAAATATTAACTTCAACTCCTGGAACATCTCATATGCTCCATGACATTCAAAACATCGTTGAAGTCCCAGTTCTAAGCCATAAAGCATGGCACACTGAACTATCGAGTAGTCATCAGCTTTGCTCTGCAGATGTTCACAACGTCCGGTGTTGCGCCTGCAGCGGGTCGTGCACCTAGCGGTGCTTGCAGGACATAATTCTTCTGTGCAGCAATGTGGATAATCCTCAAGTTATGGACCAAGTCTGTGTAGTTGCTACCATCATCTTTCAACTTAGCTTTCTCTAGGAACGCATTAAAATTCAATGGAACAGTAGCACGGGCCATTGATCTACAACAACATAGACATGCAAAATACTATTAGGTACTAAGTTCATGATAAATTAAAGTTCAATTAATCATATTACTTAAGAACTCCCACTTAGATAGACATCCCTCTAATCATCTAAGTGATCACGTGATCCAAATCAACTAAACCATGTCCGGTCATCACGTGAGATGGAGTAGTTTTCAATGGTGAACATCACTATGTTGATCATATGTACTATATGATTCACGCTCGACCTTTCGGTCTCAGTGTTCCGAGGCCATATCTGCATATGCTAGGCTTGTCAAGTTTAACCCGAGTATTCTGCGTGTGCAAAACTGGCTTGCACCCGTTATATGTGAACGTAGAGCTTATCACACCGATCATCACGTGGTGTCTCGGCACGACGAACTTTCGCAACAGTGCATTCTCAGGGAGAACACTTGTACCTTGAAATTTAGTGAGAGATCATCTTATAATGCTACCGTCAATCAAAGCAAAATAAGATGCATAAAGGATAAACATCACATGCAATCAATATAACTGATATTATATGGCCATCATCATCTTGTGCCTTTGATCATCATCTCCAAAGCACCGTCATGATCACCATTGTCACCTGCGCAACACCTTGATCTCCATCGTAGCATCGTTGTCGTCTCACCAACTATTGTTTCTACGACTATCGTTACCGCTTAGTGATAAAGTAAAAACAATTACAGGGCGATTGCATTGCATACAATAAAGCGACAACCATATAACTCCTGCCAGTTGCCGATAACTCCGTCACAAAACATGATCATCTCATACAATAAAATTTAGCATCATGTCTTGACAATATCACATCACAACATGCCCTGCAAAAACAAGTTATACGTCCTCTACTTTGTTGTTGCAAGTTTTACGTGGCTGCTACGGGCCCAGCAAGAACCATTCTTACCTACGCATCAAAACCACAACGATTTTTCGTCAAGTGTGCTGTTTTAACCTTCAACAAGGACCGGGCGTAGCCACACTCGATTCAACTAAAGTTGGAGAAACTCACACCCGCCGGCCACCTGTGTGCGAAGCACGTCGGTAGAACCAGTCTCGCGTAAGCATACGCGTAATGTCGGTCCAGGCCGCTTCATCCAACAATACCGCCGAATCAAAGTATGACATGCTGGTAAGCAGTATGACTATTATCGCCCACAACTCTTTGTGTTCTACTCGTGCATATAACATCTACGCATAAACCTGGCTCGGATGCCACTGTTGGGGAATGTAGTAAGTTCAAAATTTTCCTATGATCACACCAGATCTATGTGATGCTTAGCAACTAGCGGGAGAGTGTTGTCCACGTACCCTCGTAGACCGTAAGCGGAAGCGTCAAGTGACACGGTTGATGTAGTCGAACGTCTTCATGATCCAAGTACCGAAAGTACGGCACCTCCACGATCTACACACGTTCAGCTCGGTGACGTCCCTCGAACTCTTGATCTAGCTGAGGCCGAGGGAGAGTTCTGTCAGCACGACGGCGTGGTGACGATGTTGATGAAGTTACCGACACAGGGCTTCGCCTAAGCACTACAACGATATGACCGAGGTAAAAATCTGTGGAGGGGGGCACCGCACACGGCTAAACAATGTCAACTTGTGTGTGCTAGGGTGCCCCCTACCCCCGTATATAAAGGAGCAAGGGGGAGGCCCGCCGGCCCTATGGCACGCCAAGGAGGGGAGTGTCGGTGTCAAAACCGGCGGATCTCAGGTAGGGGGTTCCGAACTGTGGGTCTAAGGTTGATGGTAACAGGAGATGGGGGACACGATGTTTACCCAGGTTCGGGCGCTCTCTATGGAGGTAATGCCCTACTTCCTGCTTGATTGATCTTGATGAATACCAGTATTACAAGAGTTGATCTACCTCGAGATCGTAATGGCTAAAACCCTAAAAGTCTAGCCTGTATGACTATGATTATCCTTGCCTCTATGGACTAAGCCCTCCGGTTTATATAGACACGGAGGGGACTAGGGTTGTACAAAGTCGGTTACAAAGAAAGGAATCTTCATATCAGGGCACCAAGCTTGCCTTCCACGCCAACGAGAGTCCCATCCGGACACGGGAGAGAGTCTTCGGTCTTGTACCTTCACAGCCCATCAGTCCGGCCCACGTACCATAGTTCGGACGCCCGAGGACCCCTTAATCCAGGACTCCCTCAGTAGCCCCTGAACCAGGCTTCAATGACGAGGTGTCCGGCGCGCAGATTGTCTTTGGCATTGCAAGGCGGTTTCCTTCACTGAATACTTCAAAGTACCTGACTTAAAGAGCAGTATTCGGCTTTCCATTTAATGTCGCGCCCATCGGCTTCCACGCCTTCATGACTTGAGCTTCCACGTGTCGAGCGAATACGAGGGGTCGGGGCATTTTTGTACATATCACCCTGACCATATAAGAAAGGCGTCTATTTAAAGAGATTGGGATCTTCAGATCCATTCCACATGAAGCGAGGGATCCTCAGAGCTCGCTAGGAGAAACCATTCTAACATGGCTAGCGCTCCCAGCTCTTCCTCCCGTCCCTACGGCCCCTAAAAAGGCGATTGGGAGAAATGTTCCATATCCCACGGTCGGCTAGTGAAGCTGCAGATGCAGGGATTTCTTCCCCCCGCGGATCTAGTCCCTCTTCGAGCAGGATTGACTTCGTTCAACGGCGGGGCTCAGGCGGAGAATTTCCCCAATACTTCCAGGGGGAACGAGTGTGCTTCGTTCCCTACTTGTTGAGAGGCGTTGGATTTCCAACCCACCCGTTCCTCCGAGGACTTCTGGAGTACTATGGCCTCCAACTGCACAATTTCATTCCTGCCTCCATCCTGCACATCGCGGGTTACGTTGCTCTTTGTGAGCTATTCCTGGTGTCGTGGAATTGTCACGGAAGATGTCCTCCAGCTAGGTCTTAGTCGTGGAGCCATCGCAACTAGGAAGCTTGAAGGGGTTAAGTGGGACAAGGAACACGAGGGTTTATACTGGTTCGGCCCCTTACGGTGAAGGTAAAAGCCTACGTCCAGTTTGAGGTGGTTTTGATTAGGGTTTCGATGACCAGGGAGCTTAACTGCTATGCCTGGCTCTCGACGAGATCTTTCTCCTCTCTAAACCGCTGCCGGGTCGTCCCTTTATATAGGGAGGCTGACGCCCAGCAGCTCTCATAGTCCCGGCCGGCTCATAAGAGTGTCCGGCTCGGACTCTCAACTATTCTTGCCTTACATTACAAGTTCTACCATAATAATGATTGTAACTACGGGCCTTAAGCTGTATCCGGGTCTTAAGCCCATCTTCGGCCCATCGTCTTCAAGCTTAGCGCCAGGCTTCTGGCAATGACCATATGAGTAACCTGGCCCCTCCTGGCGGGTGACTCTAAGGTCTATATCCTCGACATTAGGCCCCAGATTGATTTGAGCCGACTCATGTCAATCTTCAATTCCTTCGACAGAAAATCGCCGGCTTACAATTGTGTGAAGGCCATAACCCGGCGTGACGTCATGCTCTGGACTCCGGGTAATCCGCCGTGACGTCATCTTCCATTAAGCCCGTTTTTTACTCCGCCAGATCCGCAACGGATCTTTTACCTTTACTGTCATCCCGAAAATCGAGGCGTTTCATGGGGAGATAACCACGCCGTGGTCTCCTTGATTCTCGCGCCCACTTATGAACTTGCCTTATAAATAGGCCGGCCCGACGGGCTTTCAGTCACTTCCCTCTTCTTCTTCTTCTTCTTCCTCACGCCGCTGCTCCCCTGCTCAAGCTCTGCTGCTGCCGCCGCCGCGGGTCTTCTCGTCGTCACCAACTCAGGCCGCTGCATCACCCTGATTTGACCACAGAAACATGACGACCTCCGCGACTCACCCGCCCCTGTAAGTTTCTTCTGCTCTGTGGAACAGATCTGCCGTAGGGTTCGAGTAGTTCATCCGTGTTCCTCGTAGTTCATCGCGGGCCTTAGTATATTTGATTTTTACCGCCTCCCTCTGATCTTAGACCTGCATAGAACTATTGCGGTGACTGTTTAGCATTCATCTTTCATGCAAGCAACTCTCTTTTTACTGCCTAAGAACTTTGTTCGAGCCCAAGAACTCCCTCGCTTCTGTTTCTAGGTCTAGAAACTTTTTCTTTTGCCCGACCATTTTGATCCAAAAATTTTACTGCAATATGTGAAACCTGTTTTACCATACTTAGTAAAAAACGGCAACCATTGAATCACAGCGGCTCATATTTCCGGTTTAAAGAAACCACACGCCATAGAACTTTCCGGGTTAAAGAAAATCATGCTTCGTAGAATCCTCCGGCTTAGCTGTGATAAGGCCGTAGATAATCAATTTATTCTGGATGCCCCTGCGGCTTAAATGACCCGCCGTACTTAGGTATATACCATTAGTCCCCTTTATAAGCCGCCACCTTGACTTTGTGCTGTAGATTTCCTCCGGCTTATAATTAATCCGGGCGTTTTTCCCTTTTTGTCATAGACTACCGACTTTCACCATGGCTCCCAAAGCCCCCATCACTTGCAACTGGATCAGGTCCAATGTCACCAGTGAGACACTAGCAGCTTTTGTTAAGTCCGGATACCTGCCCAAGAAGGACGTCATGTCCTACCGCGCCCCCGACCCGTCTGAAGAGAGACCACAACCAAAGGACGGGGAGGTAGTGATTTTTGAGGATCACATGAGCCGGGGCTTCGCACCGCCCGGCTCAAAGTTTTTTAGAGACGTTCTAAACTTCTTCGACTTGCGGCCTCAGGATATAGGACCCAACTCAGTGTCCAGCATCTGCAACTTCCAAGTATTCTGCGAAGTTTACCTTGGAGAAGAACCTAGTCTGCTGCTCTTCAGAGAGCTTTTTTACTTGAACCGTCAGAATGAGTGCGCCAATGGGCCAAGTCTGGAGTTAGGTGGCATCTCCATCCAGTGGCGTAGGGACTGCCTTTTCCCTTCCGCAGAGCCGCCCAGCCACCCCAAGGACTGGAATCTGACGTGGTTTTACTGCCAAGACACGTCGCCGGCTGACGAGAGTCCGTTGCCCGGCTTTCGTCCCTCACGTCTGGAGCCGACTCACCCACTGTCAGACAAGCTGACTCAAGCGGAGCGCCAACCTCTGCTCCCCACCATCAACAAGATCAAGTCTCTCCTGGGCAATGGTCTGAACGGAATCGACCTGGTCCGGGTCTGGATCTCGTGGAGGGTGATCCCATTGAGCCGCCGCCCCGGCTTAATGTGTGAGTATACGGGCCGAAAGGATGACCCCCAGAGACACAACCGCAATGATCTTCCTGAAGACGTTGCAGAGGAGATGACCAAGGCTCTCTTGAAAGAGAGCCTGGCAGACTGCGGAAGGACCGGGTTAGCCCCCTTCTGCAAGACCAACCCAGCCCCAGCGGTAAGCCGCTGATCTAAACCTCTTATCTGTATATAACTGTCATCTGAATCGTTTTAAGAGATCATCATTGTATCTTTCAGGCTGATGATAAGTTCTGGCGGGTCAAGTATGACCATGAGGCGGCGAAGAAGGCCAGAAAGGCAAAGAAAGCTGCCAAGAAAGCTGCTCCCCGCAAGAAGGGGAGTAAGCCAACTGCTTCGGAGCTGATGCAACTAAGCGACAGCTCCGAGTCAGAGGTAACCCCTGAACCTGTAAGCTCTTTGTTGTGTTTATTATTTATTTCTTGTCCGCCTTACCAACACTTGTTTATCAACAGGATGACACCGGAGCCAGTAACCCGGTGGTTGAAGAGGTAATGTCACTTTCCTCCGACTCGGAGCCCTTGCCAAGGCTAAAAGTCCGAAGGGTAACCCGGAAAGTAAGCTTTTCACATCCTTTAGCTTATCAAGATCCTCAATTTATTTTGAAGCAACAGGTTCATGAGAGCCGGCGTCACACCCGGGCCAATAAGGATACCGACCTCTCCTCCGGGCTACCTGACGCATCGAGGAAGCGCCGAACTGAGGTTATTTCCCACTTGTACCCTTTTCATCCGTTGGCGGGTGTTATCCGTCAGCCACTCAATTCTTCTGACTCAAATTATCAGGAGACCTCACCCTCGTCGGGCGACTCTATGCAGTCGAGTCTTCCGGCTTTCAAGACCGCGCCCGGGTAATGACAACCATCTCATATTATACATGTTTTTACTTACCCTTTTTGTGCTTAACTCTTGTTGTCCTTTCAGTGCCCAGGCAAAGCTCACCAAAAGAGCAAAGAAGACCAAATCAGCCGGAGTGCCGGATTTGCCTGAACCAGAGGCAGCCGCTCAAGAACCGCCAGCTGCCTCTGCACCTGAGGCCGCTGCCCCAACCACCAAGACAACTATAGAAGCTGCTGTTAACCCGGAAGCCTCCAGCTCGGCTCCCCCAGCTGATGACCCGGACGTGGTAATCACCCGGACGGAGTTCGTTGAGCCGGGGAGACCTACTCCGCTGGCCAAGTGTTCTGCCAAAGGGGAGTTGCTACAGCCCCGACGGGTTGATCTGGAGCTCACCAACTAAGCCAACCTGAGCATCGGAGAGCTCGTCTCCGGCTACGTCAGCCAAGTGCATAAAAACCGGGACGCAGAAATTGCCGTGGTAAACCAGATCCAGCAAAAATCTGAGGTATTACTCTTCTGTCCTATTTACTTACTGTATAGTTACCTTTACCATGCTAGCCCCCAAGTCGACGACTTATGATTAAGTATGTTGTAGACTTAGGTTCCGGCTTACTCAGTTGAACCGGCAATTTGTAGATAGAAACGTTCAATATGCATTAGCCCCCAAGTGCCAAGTGTCTTTGCTTGGAAAACGCTTGGGACTTTAACTTTGTAGAGTAATTGTTCATGCCATAACCCGGAAATTGATACAGGCTGTTAGCAAGAAGCTTGAGGCTGACCTTGCTGATCTCAAGAATCGGCTGAAGACGCAAGAGATGGAGACCCGGAAGGCAAACGCCAAGTTTGTGTCCAGCATCGCCGCGCAAGAGAAACTGAAGACGGAGTTCGATGCTGAGCGGAAGGTGTGGGCCAAAGAAGTGGCCGCATTGGTGAACCGGGCTGAACAGGCGGAGAAGGCTCTCTCCGAGAAGACCGCCGAGCTCTCCGGCCTAAAGCGCCAAGTGTCCCAGATGGTGGCCGCAATCTTCGGTAAGTCGTCTCACCGGCTTTCATCAAGTTTAGAATGTTTATATCTCATAATTTCATCCTTGTCGGCGGCTTATCTGACTTTGTTTAAACAGGTCCCTGAAGCGCCAACCTGAATCAGAGTGTGGTGACCAAGCTGAAGGCCGTATATACCCTGGTGGAGCAACTCTACACCGGGTCTCAACGTGCCTTGGCTGTGGTGGCCCTCTCCAACGAGGTGCCGACTCACCTGGCAGAAGTCCTTCGCCGGCTCGCCGCTCTGCCTCAACGTATCCAAGAGCTGCGATGGGCCTTTGCGAGATCTGGAGCCATATCAGCGTTAAGCCGGGCCAAGGCCTTCCTGCTGGAGCTAGACCCGGCAGACATCGCCCTCGGCTACCCAAGTCTGAAGGAAGATGGCACGGCTTTCGATCAAAAAGACTTCACCGCCTGCGTGAAGATCGTGCGCCCGGTGGCGACTCTTATTGGCAACGACACGGATCTGACCAAGTACTAGCCGGGTTATAACGCAGAAAATCAGAGGATTCCAACCCCTCGCTATGAAGCTCTGAGTTTAATTCCGCCGGCTCGTCAACACACCTTTGCCCCAGAGATTGACCCGGCCGGGTTAATTGACGAGGTAGCCCATTTCGAGGCGCTGAGCGGCATCGACTGGAAGTCGTCGACTTTCCAGACCTTGGGGATAGCCGGAGGAGAAGAAAGGAATGAGCCGGAGACATCCACCCAGCAAGCGTCTTAGCTTCTGCAGCCGGCTTACCAAACAATGTTCCACCCTTTTGGACTCAATGAGTCTTTGTAATAGAGTAGGACCAATACTTTTATCCTTGTCGTGCCATCGTGCATGCCTTGAATGCTGAAATCTGTTGAAGTTGCCTCCTTCATGTTTCTCCGGGTCATAATCAATCCTTTGTTTTCCTTAATCTCAACATAGTTGCCGTTAACTATCCTGCATAGAAGGGCAAATCACAAGTCTCGAGGCGGCTTACTGCCCTGAGAATCATAAATTTTAGATATATAACCCGGAATATGAATCAAAAAAGACGGGTCTTCAATTACATCCTTAATACAGCCGTAAGAACATACTTAGCGGCTTGCAAGCATATTTCCGGCTCAAATAACCCGGGTGGTATGGTGGGTACCGCAAGTCCGGTTTACCTGTCTTAATAACACCCATTGTGTCCGACTGACACTAGCAATCAAAGCTAAGCCGGCCAAGCGAGACCCGGCCGTACACACTTTGAAATGATCAGAAGAAACTTACTATGAAGTAGAAAAACTTAGGGGCTTCCGGTTCGAATACGACCAGAGACCCGGCCCAAAGGGGTTATGCTAAGATTTGAATACGATCATATAGCCCCCAGTGGGTGTGGCGATGCCAATCAAGAGGGTATCGACAGCTATGTTCTCTTTGGTTCGAATACGACCCATGTTTGAACAGGAAGCCCCCAAGTGATTTTAAGAATTGTTTAACAACGCTGATTCGAATGCGATCCACGTCGGTTCCCAAAGGGGTTAAACTATGATTCAAATATGATCAGAGAAAACCTCCAATGAGCTCGGCACTTTGCCAATCAAATGGGTATCGACAGCTATGTTCTCTTTGGTTCGAATACGACCTATGTTTGAACAGGAAGCCCCCAAGTGACTATACTGCTTACGGCTAGATTCGAATACGATCATAAGCTGGATCCTCCTTCAAGTTATCATGTAATCTTGCAATGAAAACAACACGTGCACATTTGGAGGAGAAAAAAGGATAGAGGTCCTGCTTTATTGCTTATCATAATATATACATGGCTTAGAGAAATATGTACATCATGAGAGCCGGTGGCTCAAGTGTAGTAAGGCCGAAGCTGAGCTATGTTCCACGGCCAACGGGTCTCTTCCTCCGACTTACGTGAATCTTTATGCTCCCGAATGTCAATGAGGTAATATGACCCGTTGTGCAAATTCTTGCTGACCACAAAGGGCCCTTCCCCAGGCGGGGATAGCTTGTGTGCATCTGTTTGATCCTGAATGAGCCGGAGCACGAGATCACCTTCCTGGAAGACCCGGGATTTAACCCGACGGCTATGATAACGGCGCAGGTCTTGTTGGTAAATCGCTGAACGGGCTGTTGCCACATCACGCTGTTCGTCCAACAAGTCCAGAGCATCTTGGCGCGCCTGTTCATTATTCACCTCCACGTAAGCCGCTACTCGGGGTGAGTCATGACGGATGTCACTGGGGAGGACTGCTTCTGCCCCATAAACCATGAAGAAAGGCGTAAAACCCGTAGACCTGTTAGGAGTAGTGTTGATGCTCCATAACACGGAGGGCAACTCCTCCACCCAACAACCCGGCGTCCGTTGCAAAGGGACCAAAAGCCGGGGCTTGATGCCTTTCAGAATCTCCTGATTAGCTCTCTCCGCTTGACCATTGGATTGAGGATGAGCCACTGAGGAAACATCAAGTCGGATATGCTCTCGTTGACAAAACTCTTCCATGGCGCCTTTGGAGAGATTGGTGCCATTGTCCGTGATAATGCTGTGCGGAAAACCAAAGCGAAAGATCACCTTTTTCATAAAGTGAACCGCCGTGGCTGCATCACACTTGCTAACTGGCTCCGCTTCAACCCACTTGGTAAACTTGTCAACTGCCACCAAAAGGTGGGTCTTCTTATCCTCGGACCTTTTAAAAGGTCCAACCATATCAAGCCCCCAGACCGCAAAGGGCCAAGTAATTGGGATCATCCTCAGCTCCTGAGCCGGCACATGAGCCCGTCGTGAGAACCTCTGGCAGCCATCACATTTACTGACCAAGTCCTCCACATCAGCATGAGCCGTTAGCCAATAATAACCATGGCGAAAAGCCTTGGGCACAAGAGACTTTGAGCCGGTGTGATGGCCACAATCCCCTTCATGAATCTCACGCAAGATCTCTTGACCTTCCTCAGGGGAGACACAACGCTGAAACGCTCCTGTAACACTGCGGTGATGTAACTCTCCATTGACAACAATCATTGACTTAGCCCGCCGGGTGATTTGTCTGGCCAAAGTTTCATCCTCAGGCAACTCACCCCGGGTCATGTAAGCCAAATAGGGCATTGTCCAGTCCGGTATGATGTGGAGAGCCGCCACCAGCCGTGCCTCCGGGTCAGGGATAGCCAAGTCTTCCTCTGTAGGCAACTTAACAGAAGGGTTATACAGGACATCCAGGAAAGTATTAGGCGGCACCGGCTTTCGCTGAGAGCCCAGCCGGCTTAGGGCATCAGCCGCCTCGTTCTTCCTGTGATCGATGTGCTCTACTTGGTAACCCTGAAAGTGCCCAGCAATGGCATCTACCTCCCGGCGATAAGCCGCCATGAGAGGGTCTTTGGAGTCCCACCTTCCTGATACTTGCTGAGCCACCAAATCTGAGTCGCCAAAGCACCTTACTCGGCTCAAATTCATCTCCTTAGCCATCCGAAGACCATGGAGCAAGGCCTCATACTCAGCCGCATTGTTAGTACAAGGAAACATCAATTGTATCACATAATGGAACTTGTCACCTTTAGGGGAAGCCAATACGACTCCAGCCCCCGAGCCCTCCAACTGCCTGGACCCATCAAAGTGAATAGTCCAGTACGTGTTATCCGGCTTTTGCTCGGGCACTTGTAACTCTGTCCAATCATTGATGAAATCCACCAAGGCCTGAGATTTAACAGCAGTGCGGGGCACATACTTCAGACCATGAGGTCCAAGCTCTATAGCCCATTTAGCCACTCTCCCTGTGGCCTCTCTGTTTTGAATGGTATCACCAAGAGGGGCAGAACTGACCACAGTGATGGGATGACCCTGGAAATAATGCTTGAGTTTCGGGCTCGCCATGAACACACCATAGACAAGCTTCTGCCAATGTGGATACCGCTGTTTGGACTCGATGAGCACTTCGCTGACATAATAAACTGGCCGTTGAACCGGATGCTCCTTACCCTCTTCCTTGCGCTCCACCACCACAGCCACGCTGACGGCTCGTGTGTTTGCTGCCACATATAATAATAAGGGCTCCTTATCAACCGGAGCAGCAAGGACTGGAGGCTCTGCCAGCTGCTTCTTCAAATCCTCAAAGGCAGTATTAGCTGCATCATTCCAGACAAAGTTATCAGTTTTCTTCATCAACTGATATAATGGCATGGCCTTCTCACCCAAATGGCTTATAAACCGGCTCAAAGCAGCAATGCGACCCGCCAAGCGCTGAACGTCATTTATACACGCCGGCTTAGCCAGGGAGGTGATGGCCTTGATCTTTTCCGGGTTAGCTTCAATGCCTCTGTCAGAAACCAAGAAACCCAAGAGCTTGGCTGCAGGAACACCAAAAACACACTTGGCCGGGTTAAGCATCATCTTGTAAACCCGGAGATTATCGAAGGTCTCCCTTAAATCATCTATCAGGGTTTCCTCCTTTATGGACTTAACCACAATGTCGTCCACATAAGCATGAACATTGCGCCCAATCTGTTTATGAAGACAGTTCTGCACGCAACGCTGATAAGTCGCCTGTGCACACTTGAGTCCAAAGGGCATAGAGACATAGCAGAAGGCTCCAAAGGGAGTGATGAATGCTGTCTTCTCCTGGTCCTTAACTGCCATTTTAATCTAATGATATCCGGAATAGGCGTCCAAGAAACTTAAGCGCGCACAACCTGCCGTAGCATCAATAATTTGATCAATACGGGGAAGGGCAAAAGGATCAGCCGGACACGCGTTGTTTAAGTCCGTGTAGTCCACACACATCCGCCAAGTGCCGTTCTTCTTGAGTACGAGCACCAGGTTAGCTAACCACTCTGGGTGAAAGACTTCAACGATAAACCCGGCCGCCAAGAGCCGGGCCACTTCTTCACCAATAGCTTTCCGCCTCTCTTCATTAAACCGCCGAAGGAACTGCCTGACCGGCTTAAATTTCGGATCGACATTGAGAGTGTGCTCAGCGAGTTCTCTAGGTATACCTGGCATGTCAGAAGGTTTCCATGCGAAGATGTCCCTATTCTAACGGATGAACTCGATGAGCGCGCTTTCCTATTTCGGATCCAGATTGACACTGATGCTGAACTGCTGAGATGAATCTCCTGGAACGAAATCAACAAGCGTAGTCTCATCAGCCGACTTAAATTTCATCGCCGGCGCATGCTCCGTAGTCGGCTTTTTCAGAGAGGTCATATCTGTTGGGTCAACATTGTCTTTGTAAAACTTCAACTCCTCTGTTGCACAAACAGATTCTGCATAAGCTGCATCGCCTTCCTCACATTCCAAGGCGACCTTCCGACTGCCGTGAACCGTAATGGTCCCATTATGACCCGGCATCTTGAGCTGTAAATACACGTAACACGGCCGTGCCATGAACTTGGCGTAAGCCGGCCGCCCAAATATAGCATGGTACGGGCTTCTTATCTTAACCACCTCAAAGGTCAATTTCTCCACCCTGTAGTTGTTCTCATCTCCAAAGGCCACTTCCAACTCAATCTTGCCGACTGGATAAGCCGACTTACCAGGTACCACACCGTGGAAAACAGTGTTTTACTGGCGGAGGTCCTTATCAACTAACCCCATACGGCGGAAAGTCTCATAATAGAGGATGTTAATACTGCTGCCTCCATCCATAAGCACCTTAGTGAATTTATATCCTCCTACCTGAGGAGCCACCACCAATGCCAAGTGACCCGGATTATCCACCCGGGGAGGGTGATCCTCCCTACTCGACACTACAGGCTGCTCAGACCACCGCAAGTAACGTGGAACTGCCGGCTCAACAGCATTCACCGCCCTCTTATGAAGCTTCTGATCTCGCTTACAGAGACTGGTGGTAAACACATGATACTGTCCACCGCTAAAATGCTTTGGATTGGTCTAATAACTCCCTTGCTGCTGTTGATGGCCTTGGTTAGACTGCTGATTAAAGCCCCCTTGACCGTTCTGAGTATTAGAACTTGAGCCGCCGCCCGGGCCATGAAAGCCGCCGGTGCCTGAGCCGCCGCCCGGGCCATTGTTGCCGTTGAAGGTGTTGGAATTCTTAAAGGCTTTCATGATTGCACAGTCCTTCCATAGATGAGTTGCTGGCTTCTCCCTAGAGCCATGCCTTGGACAAGGCTCATTCAACAGCTGCTCCAGCGTCGGGCCTGACCCGCCACCTCGGGGAGGTGGCCTCCCTTTGCGTCGCTGATTGTTCCCCTGCGAGCTGGTGTTGGCCATGAACTCTAGGCTGCCATCCGCCTTACGCTTGCCACCACCTTGGTTCCCCGGGTTAGGCTGATGACCCTTGCCATTACCGTTCTTCTTTCCCTTCCCTGTCCTTTCATCATCTGAAGGGGGATCCTTGGTACCATCAGAATCGGCGTACTTGACAAGAGCCGCCATTAGTGTACCCATATCACTGCAGTCGCGCTTAAGCCGCCCGAGTTTCATCTTCAGGGGCACGAAACGACAATTCTGTTCCAACATTAAGACTGCAGAGCCAGCATCCATCTTATCTGACGAATGTATGATCTCCTTGACCCGGCGAACCCAATGCGTCGTAGATTCACCCTCCTGCTGCTTACAGTTAGTCAAATCCATAATTGACATAGACTGCCTGCAGGTATCCTTAAAATTTTGGATGAACCGGGCCTTCAGCTCAGCCCAAGACCCGATGGAGTTCGGCGGTAGCCCTTTCAACCAAGTGCGGGCAGTCCCATCCAACATCATGGTGAAGTACTTGGCCATTGCCGCCTCACTGACCTCCAGTAGCTCCATGGCCATCTCGTAACTCTCAATCCAGGCTGCGGGTTGTAAGTCAGCCGTGTAGTTGGGCACCTTCCTAGGGCCTTTGAAGTCCTTGGGTAAACGTTCATTGCGGATAGCTGGTACTAAGCAAGGGACACCCCCAGTCCTGGTAGGGATACCCACATCGATGGAAGTCATCGGATAAGCCGGGGGGGTCTGGTAAGCCGTCAATTGAGGCACCTGCTCCGCCTCTTGCCGCGCTCTGTCTTGGTCCGCTGCGTGATAGGTTCCGTTATAAACCGGGCCATGGCCAGGGGGCGGGTCATGGCGTCTGACGTTGCTTGAGCCGGTCGCTGAGACCATGTGCCTGCTGTAACTCAGGCTCTGGCCCGGACGGGGGGTCGAGTGGATCCTATCCCGGCTGTAGGAGTACGCCTCTTGCTGCGCCAGTGCCGTCTGAAGGAGTTCCCTGATCCGCCGGGTTTCAATAGCCATCGGAGAGTCGCCGTCAACTGGGAGAGCCGCCAGCCGTGCTGCCGCAGCCACCATGTTCTCCAGCGGGTTATTATAATGACCCGGGGGTGTTGGCACATACTGAGGTGGGGCAGGGGGCACCTGAGGAGGCCCCATCACTCGTGGCTGAATAGGGGGCCCAGCCCCGGGCGCTATGACCCCTGGCGGGTTACTAGACCCTGCACCTGGCGTGCTGAAGAGGTTGCGTGGATCGTAAACCGGCGGGAGCCGAGATTGGGTCTTTTGATGCCTCCTCCGCATGACCTCATTGGACGCGTTCTGATCCGTCGTGAGTTGGAAGGATTGCGCCTGGATCAACTGAGTTTGGGCATCTAGAGCCGCCCTCTCCGCAGCCAGCCTGATCCCTTCCGCCGCGAGATCCTCCTTAGCTTTCACTAGATCCAATTTTAACTGTGCCACCTCCATATCATGCTGAGCTTGATCCGCCGGGTCAACCGTGGCAGTTAACAGGGCCGTCATCTTGTCCGTGAGATCCATCAGTACCTGAGCCGGAGAAGGCACGGGGTTTCCTACTCCAGCCACGGGGTTTTGAACAGGCTGTGCACCGGCCATAAAGATTCCCACCCGGCTTGGCGGCTCAAATAGGTCCGGAATGCTGTCACCATCGGAACAACCCATGAGCCTGCCATCTTGAAGTTGATACAACGAGTCTGACTCACCGGTGGCCGATTCGCCGTCAGAGCCGGCGGCCGTCTCATCACCAGATCCAGATCGATCAGAGAGTCCTCCGTGGATACACCCCACAAAAGCATGCCTTACGGCAGGCCGGGCCCGAGCGGGTCGTGCGCGCTGAGCCACCTCGATGAGATCGGTGCAGAGATCCGGCTCAGGGCCTGGCTCACCAACCTTGCCGATGAAAACATGGATTCCGCCGAAGGGAACTTGGTACCCGTACTCAATTGAGCCGGCGTCGGGGCCCCAGTCTGCATTGTCGATGTAAAGCTTGCCGCGATGACTCTTGGTCATCCGGCCCACAGCGTATCCCTTGAGCCCTTCGAAGCTGCCCTTCAAGAACTCAAATCCACCGTGCGCTGGCCCCACGGTGGGCGCCAACTGTCGTGGAATTGTCACGGCAGATGTCCTCGAGCTAGGACTTAGTCGTGGAGCCATCGCAACTAGGAAGCTTGAAGGGGTTAAGTGGGACAAGGAACACGAGGGTTTATACTGGTTCGGCCCCTTACGGTGAAGGTAAAAGCCTACGTCCAGTTTCAGGTGGTATTGATTAGGGTTTCGATGACCAGGGAGCTTAACTGCTATGCCTGGCTCTCGACGAGATCTTTCTCCTCTCTAAACCGCTGCCGGGTCGTCCCTTTATATAGGGAGGCTGACGCCCAGCAGCTCTCAGAGTCCCGGCCGGCTCATAAGAGTGTCCGGCTTGGACTCTCAACTATTCCTGCCTTACACTACAAGTTCTACCATAATAATGATTGTAACTACGGGCCTTAAGCCATATCCGGGTCTTAAGCCCATCTTCGGCCCATCGTCTTCAAGCTTAGCGCCGGGCTTCTGGCAATGACCATATGAGTAACCCGGCCCCTCCTGGCGGGTGACTCTAAGGTATATATCCTCAACACCTGGGTTGTGAGGCCCATTTTGAATTGTGGAGGAAGCTATTCTGCCTCGTCCCTCGTAACCAAGAGGGATCAATATTTGAAGTGGGCGGAGCCGAGGTATGGTGCATCGCCGGGACCGGATACCTGTCCGGCACGCCGAAGAAGGTAACCGAAGAGTGGCATTTTGAATGGTTCTATATCGAGGACGTCGCCCTTCCCGACCCAGTCCGAATGGGTCTTCCAGAATTTACAAGTGTTCCGTTGAAGAAACGCCACAGCTGGCGCCCTCGGAGCCTCGAGGAGGAAGATAGCGCGGAAGTCCGTCAATTGATGAGCAAGATAAAGATGCTTGCCCAGTCCGGATTATCAATAGTCGAGGTAATGGCGACTTCCATAGTACGAGGGGTTCAGCCACTCCAATACAGAGGGCTTCCTATGTGGCACTATAATGGGGAAGATGACACCTCCCTCTGCGGTCGGAAGGGTCCGGACACCCCCGCCGCTTTGGCCAAAATATTGGCCGAACTATTCAAAGGGGAGAAAGAGGAATTCATTCGTATTAACCGCTGAGATGGATTTTCCATGTACAATCCTCCTAGCTAGGTGAGTTCCAGTCCCACTACTCTACTCAGTCTACTTCCTGAGTCACTTTTAATGAACATTAATCCGTCCATTTGTAACAGGAATGGTGAAAGATCACCAAGGGGCTCCACAGCCAAAGGACCACAACCGGGACCTTGACCCCGGATTCGAAGAGGATCCGGACATATTTGTGGAGCTCGAGGATGGGGTGTTCTACCAGGCGAGCTATGACGGCACGGAAGTGGCCATCACCGCTGACTATCCCGGTCTTCTCCCTGCCTCACACGTAAGTAATCAGGAGACATTTCCTCCGAAAGAGCTTCCTCATTCTGCCTCACCCACCGCACTGTCTCATGCTCCAAAGGGGAGGCGTTCGGCGCACTATGCTACACCAGAGGCAACTCCAAAGAGAGCGGCGCCCACGCCAGGCAAACCTTCGAAGAGGAAGGCAAACGAAGACACGACCGAGCCTTCATCAAAGAGGTATGGCTTTGTAAATACGCCCCTTGGCAGTCACATCCAGCTGTGACATTGTCCGTTTGTGCCGTATCAAGAAAAGCGTTCGCCGGACTATGTTCGGGGGTCCTGCCGGTCACACTCCCAACAGCTAGGTTCCAGACCCTGCCATAAAGACGGGGGCTGATACGGGAGTGACGCCGGATTGTCCTTTGGCAGAGGATTCGGATGATGTATCTGTCACAAACTCGGAAGTGGAGAGTGCCATGAATCATCGGCGCCGGAGGGCCATTCTACACGATTTTACAAAAGAGGCATTCAATGCCTTCAGCTCGGCTGATGCATACATCCGAGCTGCTCAAGACGGGCTTACCAGAGCCACAGACAAGCATTTGAAAGATATGCGGGTAAGTTTACATTGTCCAAATATGATAATTATATACCAGTAGCCCCCGAGACTTGAAGCAGTTCATACAACTGATTTAAGGATCATTGTATGACCAGGTGCTTACGGAGAAGAACAACCTGTTGTCTCAAGAACGGGAAAAGTGTCGGACCGAGCTAAATGCCGCTACCGTCAAACTGGAAAAATCCAAGAAGGCATCGCCTGGTAATATTCCCCTCCATCGAGAAAATATAATTATATACCAGCAATGCTGATAGTGTTGCATATCTCATGGCATGACCGTTAGATAAACTGAAGGAGGCATTGGAAGTCGCGCGAGTGGGTGAACAAGAAGCCAAAAGGCAACGGGCTGCGGGCGAACGTATACTGACACGGGTCATGGAGGAGAAAAACAAACTCCAGGTTTCCAACACTCAGCTGGGCGAAGAACTGAAAGATGTGCGGGCCCAGCTGGCTGACTCCGTGAAAGAAAATAAGATGCTGCGAGGCGGCATATTTAGTATGTGTTCAAACTTACCTCTGTGTAATTCGGCGAGCAAAGGAACTGACAGAGTTATGTCTGTAGGTATGCTGACTAGCCGTCCCGAAGGGGAGACGTCCGGGTCTTCGGGCGAGTTGATACAAGAGCCGTCGCAAATGCACGAGCGAGCTCGGCAGGCAATGCGAAGTGTTGCCAAGGCCTTATGGCCATCCGCCTCCCCTCCAGGAAGTATGGAGGAGCTTGTACAGCTATTCAAGGGAACGCGACGGCGTTTCCGATTATGGAAGATATCGGCCTGCCGGGAAGGTGCGCGAGAGGCCTAGGGCATGGTGAAAACACGGTATACCAAGCTTGATCCAAATCATATGGCCCGGGTTGGACCTCTATGGTCAGATGGGAAAGAAATTCCCGTTAATTTGGTATATGACCAAGTAGAAGTAGTCGCTAAATATTCCAAATAGGATTGTAAGTTAGACAGCCTGTTAGATGGTATAGAGGAGGAAATTTTTGAGTCCAAGTGACTATGTACTTTCCTTGACATATTTGTCCCTAGCTGGATTGTAAAACGATTGTCATGGCAGACCTTTTCACTTCGACCTATGGACCGGAAGGTGCGGAGTGTTTCCGAATACCTGAGCGGCGAAATAGACCGGGGTATGCGTAGAAACCAGGCGTAGGAGTCATAGTTGCTTGAACAGACAAGTTGTATCCGGCTAGCTATGTTATATTACATTGTGATTGTAAGAAACATCTTCCAGAGAGAATAGTTCCGTTAAGGGTTCCTTTCCCTGGGTGTACATGTGTTAATGTGCATGTCCGAACTGTGATTGAAAAAATCGCAGTATACGTAACATCTGGGGGTTCATAGTGGAATGAATGTAAAAACATCTTTAGTCCGCCGACCGAATATTCCCTTAAGAACACTAGCTTTCGGCTTCACCCAGTCTGAGGTACACATCCGGATGACCCGGCAGAAACAATCACAGAGGTGCTCCCTTTATGCTCTAGCCGAACTAACGGGAACATAGGGCATAAGCACAGGAGCCAGGCAATCCAGCTTGGCCAAAACTTAAGTCATATCGATGCACATAATGGCGAAGAAAAGTTACATGTGAGGAAAAAAAGCATATGTGATGAGCTTGATGCTCGGAAAATAACAATAATAAGCTTCTGTGCAAGAAGCCCCTAGGTGTGATGGACGTATGTATTTGAGGATGTGTACGTCATAGGTGCACGGTTTAGCCGCACTAAAGCTTTAAGGCTAAAAAAAAGAAAAAGCGAAAATAGAGGAAAAAAATAATAGAAACAATAGGGAGAAGGAGACGAACAAAGAGTTCGGCGCTAGGCATAGAATCTTCGGAGTCTGGCCGCGTTCCAGGGGTTCGGCTCTAGGCGATTGTCTGATGCATCACGCAGGCGGTACGCTCCTCCAATGAGAACTTCGTCAATGATGAAGGACCCTCCCACTTGGGCTTGAGTTTGTCCTTTTTCTTCTCCGGCAAGCATAGAACAAGTTTGCCAACATTATAAGTCTTGGCCCGCACTTCTCTGCTTTGATATCGGCGGGCCTGCTATTGATAAAATGTGAAACGGGCTTTTGCAATGTCGCGCTACTCCTCCAGGGCATCTAAGCAGTCCTGCCGATCAAGCTCGGCCTCTCTCTATCTTCGTACATGCACACTCGAGGTGAGTCATGAATAATATCGCAGGGTAACACAGCCTCTACGCTGTACACAATGAAGAAAGGTGTATATCCGGTAGTGTGGTTGGGCGTGGTCTGCAGCCCCCAGAGTACGGAGTCGAGCTCCTCAACCCAGTGCTTGTCTGATTCTTTCAAAGACCGCACTAGTCTGGGCTTAATGCCGCTCATAATTAGACCATTGGCTCGTTTGACTTGACCATTTGTTTGCGGGTGATAGACAGAGGCGTAATCGAGCTTAATGGCCAGATTAGCACAGCAAGTTTTCACCTCATCGGCTGTGAAATTGGAGCCGTCATCGGTGATGATGCTGTGGGGAACACCGTAACGGTGCGCAACACCGGATATGAAGTCTATCACTGGTCCGACTTTGGCCGTTTTAACTGGTTTGGCCTCTATCCACTTAGTGAATTTATCCACCATGACCAGCAGATACTTTTTCTTATGGCTTCCTCCTTTAAGGGGTCCGACCATATCAAGCCCCCAGACCGCGAAAGGCCAAGTGATGGGGATTGTTTGTAGAGCGGTGGGTGGCATATGGCTTTGGTTGGCGAAAAGCTGGCATCCGACGCAACGTTGGACAAGGTCCTGTGCATCTCCTCGGGCCGTCGGCCAATAGAAAACTGTACGGAAGTTCTTGCTTACAAGGGCCCGAGCCGCGGCGTGGTGACCACCGAGAACGACATGAATTTCAGCCAAGAGCTACCGCCCCTCTTCCTCGGAGATACATCTTTGAAGTACTCCGGTAGCGCTTTTCTTGTAGAGTTCTCCGTCGTGAACCTTGTAGGCTTTCGAGCGCCGGACAATGCGGCGAGCCTCATTCTGATCCTCAGGGAGTTCTCGCCTATTAAGTTAGGCAAAGAAGGGTTCGGCGCATGGGGCAATGACTGCCATGATAAGATTGGACGACGGTGTTATTTCAGTGGCTGAGCCCCCGATGATATCGGTGTGTTCGGAATCTGGGGTTATGGTTGGATCCGGACTGGTGTTGCTGCTCTCCCCTTGCCACACCACAGATGGCTTGAAAAGTCTTTCCAGAAAGATGTTAGGTGGGACGGGCTCGTGCTTGGCGCCGATGCGAGCAAGGACATCTGCCGCTTGATTACTTTCTCGAGCCACATGATGAAACTCGAGCCCCTCGAACCGAGCCGACATTTTGAGAACGGCGTTACGGTAAGCCGCCATCTTCGGATCTTTGGCATCGAAATCTCCATTTATTTGAGATATTGCGAGGTTTGAATCCCCGCGCACTTCCAGGCGTTGTATGCCCATGGAGACAGCCATCCGAAGACCATGCAATAAGGCCTCGTATTTGGCTGCATTGTTGGAGTCTGTGTATAATATTTGGAGTACGTACTGAACTGTATCTCTAGTGGGGGATGTTAAGACAACGCCTGCCCCTAATCCCGCCAGCATTTTGGAACCATCGAAGTGCATAACCCAGTTGGAATATGTGCCGTATTCTTTAGGGAGTTCGGCCTCTGTCCATTCGGCGACGAAGTCAACCAGTACTTGGTATTTAATGGCTCGGCGTGGTTTGTATGTTATGTCGAATGGAAGGATCTCAATGGCCCACTTGGCAATCCGGCCCATGGCATCGCGGTTGTTTATTATGTCGTTGAGTGGTACCATGGAAGCCACCGTGATCGAGCACTCTTGAAAGTAGTGTCGCAGCTTCCGGGATGCCATGAAGACCGCGTATGCTATCTTTTGGTAATGAGGGTATCGGGATTTGCATGGTGTGAGAACGGTGGATACGTAGTATACCGGTTTATGGAGCGGGAACTTGTGTCCGTCTTGCTCTCGCTCGACGACGACCACGGCACTCACCACCTGATGTGTTGCCGATATGTATAATAACATGGGTCCACCAACGTTCGTCGCGGCCAGGATTGGGTTGCTCGCTAAAAGGGCCTTTATTTCTTCCAGTCCGGCCATTGCCGCATCCGTCCACTCAAAGTGGTCGGTGCATTGGAGAAGGCGATAAAGTGGCAATGCTTTTTCTCCTAATCTGGAGATAAAGCGGCTTAAAGCTGCCATGCATCTAGCTAGTTTTTGGACCTGTTTAAGGTCTGTTGGTGTAGCCAATTGTGACAAAGCTCGGATTTTGGCTGGATTTGCCTCAATTCCCCTATTGGAGACGATGAAGCCCATCAGTTTTCCAGCGGGAACGGCGAAAACACAATTTTCCGGATTGATCTTGATGTCATATGTACGGAGGTTGTCGAATGTGAGACGTAGATCGTCTATCAATGACTCGACGTGCCTAGTTTTGATGACGACGTCATCCATGTACGCTTCAACTGTCTTGCCGATCTGTTTCTCCAGGCATGTTCGAATCATGCATTGGTAGGTGGCCTCGGCATTCTTGAGCCCGAAGGGCATAGTGTAGAAGGAGAATAGCCCATATGGCGTAATGAATGCCGTTGCGGCTTGGTCGGATTCCTTCATTTTGATTTGATGGGATCCAGAATATGCGTCGAGGAAACACAGTGAGTCGTGCCCCGCGGTAGCATCGATAATCCGGTCGATGCGCGGGAGGGTGAAGGGATCCTTAGGGAAGGCCTTATTAAGGTCTTTGAAATCGACGCACAGGTGCCAGGATTTATCCTTCTTTGGCACCATCACCAGGTTTGCTAGCCATTCCTGGTGTTTTATTTCTCTAATGAATCCGGCCTCGATTAACTTGGCTAGCTCCTCCCCCAAAGCTAGCGCCGTAGTGTTTGCTTGACCAGTTTATATCCCTTCAATATATTGAGGCTGTGTTCGGCCAACCTGCATGGGATTCCTGGCATATCAGAAGGGTGCCAGGCGAATATGTACCAGTTCTCGTGCAGGAACTATCATAGCGCGGCGTCAACCGTTGGGTCCAGCTATGCCCCGATGGATGCTGTCTTCTTGGGGTCCGTTGGGTGGACTTGAAATTTGACTATTTCATCTGCTGGTTTAAAGGAGGTGGATTTGGGTCGCTTGTCCAGGATTACATCGTCCCTATCCACCGTGGAGCGTAGTGCGGTTAATTCTTCGGCCGCGAGGGCTTCGGACAATGCCTCGAGGGCCAGGGATGCGGTTTTATTTTCGGCGCGGAGTGCTATGTCTGGATCACTGGCAAGAGTGATTATACCATTGGGCCCGGGCATCTTGAGCTTCATGTACCCGTAATGAGGTATAGCTGGGAAGCGTGTAAATGCATCTCGCCCCAATAGGGCGTGATATCCACTATTGAAAGGGGCCACTTGGAAGGTTATTTCTTCGGACCGATAATTCTCCGGCGTGCGGAATACCACGTCGAGTGTGATTTTTCCCGTGCATCGCGCCTCCCTACTGGGAATAATTCCTCGGAAGGTCGTGCTACTTTGCTCAATGCGGCTCCTGTCCATTTCCATTTTGTTGAGTGTGTCCTCGTAGATGAGGTTTAATCCGCTGCCGCCGTCCATAAGCACTTTGGTAAGCCGAAAGCCGTCCACGATTGGACTAAGGACCAAGGCGGCTGGTGCCCGGACTGTCCTGAATTTTGGTTCGTCACCAGCATTGAAAGTTATGGCCGTGTCGTTCCAGGGGTTTATTGTTGTGACTTGGCAGACTTCGGCGAGGTCACAGAGTGCCCTTTTGCGCTTGTTATTTGAAGAGAAGGTTTCAAAGATCGTCAATACTCTTAGGTCATCGTATTCCGGGGGTGTTGATCTGAGGTATTTGTGGTGAGGAGTTCCTCGCCGCTCTTGGCCACTTGCCGGAGTATCCAACATGCTCTAAGGCTGTGGGTTGGTATGGTATCCGGTGTTGTGTGTGTTTTGCATGGCCTATCGAGCCATCCCTCCAGAACGATTCCGCGCCCCGTAATGGGCTTAGATTTCTTTACTGTTGGGTCGGGCGCCCCACGAGGGTGCATCCTTTTTGTCTGGACGGGGGGTTGAGTGGAAACCGATGGTTCCCAGCGAGCTGCCTAGGTTTTCCAGGCGCTTTCCGTTGTGCAGTACTTCTGTACTATGGTTGCCAAGTCAACAAAGTGTAATACGCGACGACGGTTGATGGCGTTGAGGATTCCTTCGTCTGTGCAATTGTTGCTAAATACTGAGATCGCGGCAATCTTTAATCTTGTCTTTGACAAGGAGGAATCTGGCCCAAAAGTGATGGATTGTTTCCTGAGACTGCTGTCGTATGTGCATGAGATCGTTTATATCTGGGCGGGTGGGTGGCTTTAAATCCGAACCCTGACCCCATTTGGGATGCGGAGTTTGAAAAACTTCCAAACTTAATAGCTCGGGCTCCGGGATATCAAATAATTTTTCAGGCCCGTCGTCCGATTCTAGGTTCAGAGGGCAGGGCGTGTCTTTCCGAAGGCACGTATCTGGCTCTTCGAGCTCGGAGATCCGAACATAGTTCGTCCTCAGTATAGAGGAAGAGTTGTCGTCTTGCTCCTCTACTACCGCTATCTGGTGGGTGATCGGTGGAGGTTTAATTTCTCTCTGGTTGCGTTTAAGCCCAATTCGATCATAGTCTGTAGTGACCCCCAAGGTGGCGATGCGATCTAGGAGCTCGTTCAAGGACGAAAACTCCGCCGGGTCCATTTGCTTGGAGTATTCAGAGTCAACACGGAGGGGATTTTCGATGACTCGAGAAGTCATCGTCGGCTTAACGGCCAAACGGGCGGTCATGGTAAAGCTGCCCAGCCGGAGGGTTTGGCCTGGGGTCAGTGCTCCTCCAGAGGTGACACTGTCCTTGATAACAAGGCGAGCCATCAATCCTATCTTTGACGTCACAGCGGAACTCTCAATGAAAGCACCAATGTCAGTGTCAAGACTGGCAGATCTCGGGTAGGGGGTCCTGAACTGTGCATCTAAGGTTGATGGTAACAGGAGACGGGGGACATGATATTTACCCAGGTTCGGGCCCTCTCTATGGAGGTAATACCCCACTTCCTACTTCATTGATCTTGATGAATACGAGTATTACAAGAGATGATCTACCTCGAGATCGTAATGGCTAAAACCTCAAAAGTCTAGCCTATATGACTATGATTATCGTCGCCTCTACGGACTAAGCCCTCCGGTTTATATAGACACCGGAGGGGACCAGGGTTGTACAAAGTCGGTTACAGAGAAAGGAATCTTCATATCAGGGCACCAAGCTTGCCTTCCACGCCAAGGAGAGTCCCATCCGGACACGGGAGAGAGTCTTCGGTCTTGTACCTTCAGAGCCCATCAGTCCGGCCCACGTACCATAGTCCGACGCCGGAGGACCCCTTAATCTAGGACTCCCTCAGGGAGGAATCCTCCTCCTAGTAGGAGTATGATTCCTCCTTTCCTAGTCCTACTAGGAGGGGGAAGGAAGGAGTGGGAGAGGGGAAGGAAAAGGGGTGCGCCGCCCCCCCTTCCTAGTCCAATTCAGACTCAAGGGGGAGGGGGGGCGCGGCCTGCCCTGGCTGCCCCTCTCTCTCCACTAAGGCCCATCTAGGCCCGTTAGTTCCCCGGGGGGAGGGGGTCCGGTAACCCTCAGGCACTCCGGTTTTTATCCGAAATCACCCGGAAGACTTCCTGTGTCTGAATATAGCCGTCCAATATATCAATCTTTATGTCTCGACCATTTCGAGACTCCTCGTCATGTCCATGATCACATCCGGGAATCCAAACTATGATCGGTTCATCAAAACACATAAACTCATAATACCGATCGTCATCGAACGTTAAGCGTGCAGACCCTACGGGTTCAAGAACTATGTAGACATGACCGAGACATGTCTCCGGTCAATAACCAATAGCGGAACCTGGATGCTCATATTGTCTCCCACATATTCTATGAAGATCCTTTACCGGTCAAACCGCATAGCAACATACGTTGTTCCCTTTGTCATCGGTATGTTAGTTGCCCGAGATTCGATCGTCAATATCTCAATACCTAGTTCAATCTTCTTACCAGTAAGTCTCTTTACTCATTCCATAATGCATCATCTCGTAACTAACTCATTAGTCACATTGCTTGCAAGGCTTATAGTGATGTGCATTACCGAGAGGGCCTAGAGATACCTCTTCGACAATCGGAGTGACAAATCCTAATCTCGATCTATGCCAACTCAACAAACACAATCAGAGACACCTGTAGAGCATCTTTATAATTACCCAGTTACATTTTGACGTTTGATAGCACACTAAGTGTTCCTCCGGTATTCAGGAGTTGCATAATCTCATAGTCATAGGAACATGTATAAGTCATGAAGAAAGCAATAACAACAAACTAAACGATCAAGTGCTAAGCTAACGGAATGGGTCAAGTCAATCACATCATTCTCTAATAATGTGATCCCGTTAATCAAATGACAACTCATGTCTATGGCTAGGAAACTTAACCATCTTTGATTCAACGAGCTAGTCTAGTTAGAGGCATACTAGTGACACTATGTTTGTCTATGTATTCACACATGTACTAATTTTCCGGTTAATACAATTCTAGCGTGAATAATAAACATTTTTCATGATATAAGGAAATATAAACAACAACTTTATTATTGCCTCTAGGGCATATTTCCTTCAGCACAGCCGTCG
The DNA here is from genome assembly GCF_002575655.3 of Aegilops tauschii subsp. strangulata. NCBI lineage: Eukaryota > Viridiplantae > Streptophyta > Magnoliopsida > Poales > Poaceae > Aegilops > Aegilops tauschii. Next base: position 61,028,220 of record NC_053035.3, read on the forward strand.
CACGCTTCAACGCGGTCCCACATTATGCCTATCTCAAGCTCAAAATGCCAGGACCCAACGGTGTTATAACAGTTAAAGGTAACACACTCCAACCTGAGGAGCAGATCGTGGCTTTTGCAGCCGAGGTACAGGCATCCGAGGAGGCAACCCGCTATGATAAATGCACCGCTAGCTCTTCGAAGCGCATCCGGGCCGAACAAATCGACCTCGGCCACATACTCATGTATCATAAATAGGGATACGGGCTCCTAGCGTGCCTTATCTGGATGGGGCGCTACATCCCAGTGTGCACAATTTCGCACTCAAGATTCCCTGGGCCGCCTGAGGGAGTCCTGGACTGAGGGGTCCTCGGGCGTCCGACCTATTAGACATGGGCTGGACTGATGGGCTGTGAAGATACAAAGACCGAAGACTCTACCCGTGTCCGGATAGGACTCTCCTTGGCGTGGAAGGCAAGCTTAGCAACCAAATATGAAGATTCCTTTCTCTGTAACCGACCTTATGTAACCCTAGATCCCTCCCATGTCTATATAAGACGGAGGGCTAGGTACGTAGAGGCCAATTAATCATCAACGTAGTCATACAGGCTAGACTTCTAGGGTTTTAGCCATTACGATCTCGTGGTAGATCAACTCTTGTAATACTCATATTCATCAAGATCAATCAAGTAGGAAGTAGGGTATTACCTCCATAGTGAGGGCCCGAACCTGGGTAAACATTGTGTCCCCTGTCTCCTGTTACCATCGACGTTAGACACACAGTTCGGGACCCCCTACCCGAGATCTGCCGGTTTTGACACCGACATTGGTGCTTTCATTGAGAGTTCCACTGTGCCGTCGTCAAAAGGTTTGATGGCTCCTTCGATCATCTACAACGATGCTGTCCAAGGGGAAGTCTTCCTCCCCGGACAGATCTTCGTATTCGGCGGCTTCACACTGCGGGCTAACTCGCTTGGCCATCTGGAGCAGATCGAAAGCTACGCCCCCGGCCATCAGGTCAGATTTGGAAACTTGAACTATGTCGCGGATATCCTTGGAGACTTGATCTTCAATGGATTCGAGACCACGGCAGCCGCTCCCTGCCACCACGATGAACATGACGTAGATCTGTCATCGGACCATACCCAGGAGATAGCACCTGTGGCTGCTCTGGCCTTAGATCGGGAGCAGATCATGCCATCCGAGGACGGAAAGCTCAACCCCGCCACGGAAGCCGCATACTCAGCGGCGTTGGAGCTGCACACAGACCTAACTTCAAGTAACATATGTGTCACCCGAACCATGGACTTGTCTCCATCATTCGCCTCTAGCTCAAACCGGATATAATTCTCCATCTGTGGCTATGAAATGGGCCGTGGGTGGGAAACGAAATTCTCCATCATTCGCCTCTAGCTCAAACCGGATATAATTCGGCTGAGAGTCCTCCGCTAGAGATAGATTCTTTAAAGAGTTTAGCACATCGCCTAAAGGTGAGTGCTGGAAGATGTCCGCGGCGCTGAGTTCGGCAATTGAATATGCGGACGCACATGGCTCGGAACTTATAGCAGGAAACGAGTCTGAGGTTCCGATGACACAGGCCTCACCCGAGGTTAGGTCTTTGTGCGGCTCCAACGCCGTAGAGTCTGCGGCCTCCGTGGCGGGGTTGAACTTCGTGTCCTTGGATGGCGCGATCTGCTCCGGATCTAAGGCCAGAGCGGTTACAGGTGCGATTTCCTGAGTGTGGTCCGATGACAGATTTAATTCATGCTCATCGTGGTGACGGGGAGCGACTGCCGCGGTCCCGAATCCGTCGAAGATCAAGTCTCCTCGGATGTCCGCGATGTTTTTCAAGCTCCCAAGTCTGACCTGATGGCCAGGGGCGTAGCTGTCGATCTGCTCCAGTTGGCCAAGCGAGTTGGCCCGCAGTGCGAAGCCGCCAAACCCAAAGATTTGTCCGGGGAGGAAGGTTTCCCCTTGGACAGCATCGTTGTCGATGATTGAAGGGGACATCAAACCTTTTGGGGACGGCAAAGTGGAACTCTCAGTGAAAGCACCAATGTCGGTGTCAAAACCGGCGGATCTCGGGTAGGGGCCCCCGAACGGTGCGTGTAAGGATGATGGTAATAGGAGACGGGGGACACAATGTTTACCCAGGTTCGAACCCTCTCTATGGAGGTAATACCCTACTTCGTGCTTGATTGATCTTGATGCATATGATTATTACAAGAGTTGATCTACCACGAGATCGTAATGGCTAAACCCTAGAAGTCTAGCCTGTATGACTATGGTAATGAGTCTCTCCCTCCGGACTAAGTCCTCCGGTTTATATAGACACCGGGAGGATCTAGGGTTACACAAGGTCGGTTACAGAGAAAGGAATCTACATATTTGATCGCCAATCTTGCCTTCCACGCCAAGGAGAGTCCCATCCGGACACGGGTAGAGTCCGGTCTTCTTGTCTTTGCAGCCCATCAGTCCGGCCCATGACTAACAGGCCGGACGCCCGAGGACCCCTTAGTCCAGGACTACCTCAGTAGCCCCTCAACCAGGCTTCAATGATGAGGTGTCCCGCGCGCAGATTGTCTCCGGCATTGCAAGGCGGGTTCCTCCTTCTGAACTACAAGATAGTCTACGGACGTAATGGTCGTGTCCGGACCTGTAACACACATACCATACACAACCGCAGAGAATATAATATTCCATGAGTCCAATCCGCTCACAACTTTTTGCAACATGACATCACGTTTGCCCGGTCATAATTTCAAACCGTTTTTCGTTTGCCGCTCCACGTTTTGAGACGCGGTTGCCATTGGCACATCTTGTTGAAGTAGAGATCGTGTCCCCATATTGCGGGATTCTCATCAATACGAGCGTGGGTAACCCAACCATGCCATTTACACAGCCCTTGGAAACAGGCGAGTTTTAAGGCGAGTGGGCAGGCGTTCAATATTCATTGCCTTTATAAGGAGATAAGAATCCCCTTTCTTCACCCACGCCTCCTCTTCCATTCTTGAGCTCCAGCGCCCAAGTTCCCATCTTCTCCACCTCAAGGAAGCACTCAATCATGTCCAGATCCGAAGGCCAAGGCAAGTGGATGGTCTACTCCGTCAAGGAGAAGGATATCACCCAGCTTCGGGCGGCCGGGTACCTGGTGAAAGGAATCGCCCACCATCTGCCCTCCAAGGGGCAAGTCATCCCCACCCCGAAGCCTACTGAGAGGGTAGTTTTCCTCCCTCACTTTGTCCGCGGATTGGGGTTTCCACTTCACCCCTTCGTCCGCGGAATGATGTACTATTACGGGCTAGATTTCCATGATCTAGCCCTGAACTCCTTCCTCAACATCTCGGCATTCATTGTCGTGTGCGAGGCCTTCCTCCGCATCCATCCCCACTTCGGCCTATGGCTCAAGGTCTTCAATGTGAAGCCGAAGGTGGTGGATGGTCAGCACGCGGAGTGCGGAGGTGCCATGGTGAGCAAGATGCCCAACGTCACTTGGCCCACAGGCACTTTCATGAAGACTGTCAAGGAGTGGCAGAAGCAGTGGTTCTACATCACAAAGCCACGCGACGCCACTTGGGCGGCAGCTCCCGAATTTAAGGCCGGAGCTACAATGCGGCTCACCTCCTGGACGGAGAAGGGCCCCAACTGGTCTGCGTCCGACAAGCTGATAGCGCCCCAAATGCATATTCAGAGCATGGTGGATAAAAACATCAAGCTCATCGACGTGATCTAGGTGATGCTGGTTCGCCGGATTCTCCCCTGCCAACGCCGAAGCTTCCCTTTATGGGAATTCGATCCGAAGAAGCACCAGACCCAGGGAGGGCTCTTCAGAACTACTCACGAAGATGCCCGGAAGTTGCTCTTCAGGGGCAATGAGAAGCCGCCGGTCATAGATTCAGACCGTGGGCACGATCACACCCATCCCGCCAATGAGGTAAGTTCTTAAGGCGTACCTTCTACTTGTTTGTTCAAAGAGGATGCCTAACCTTTGCTGTATTTTTTCAGGTGTGGATGGAGAGAGCGGAGCGGATCCATAGTTCGGCTCCGCTGCCCGAAGATCCAGTCATCCCGCTCCTGGGGAAGATGCTGGTTCCGGGACCCTATAGGCCGCCAGAAAAGAAGGCCAAGAAGAAGGCCAAGGGGGCCAAAGGTGGCCCCCGTCACAAGGGTGCTTCGGACGTGACGTCCGAAGACGAAGTGACCCTTTCCTCCGCCGCAGAGACGAGGAGGAGGAGGAGGAGGACAACCCTCCCCCTGAAGAGGGAAAGAAGAAGAGGGCGGCCTCCACGAACCTGGAGGCGGAGACGACCAAGAAGGGGAAGGGCTCCCTCGCGGATAACTCCGCGTGGGATGTCGACAGCAGTCCGGAGCGACGCCCCAGCACTAAGCCTCGGGCTGCATCGTAAGTGCTAAGACTCACACATACCCATAGATCAAGCCTCTCCTCTTCATTGTATTGACATGATTAGTTATGCTATTGCAGTCCGGCCCACGACAGCTCCCAGCGATCCTCGTCATGAGGTTCGTTGGATTCAAAGGCGATGGCCAGCGCGTCGCCGCCGACCGCTCACTCCCCCAAGGCCAAGGACGACGCGGAGGTGCTGTCCCGAAGGACTTTCTCAGGCTGGGGAGAGGTTCAGGAGGCGCTAGAAGGTGAAGCCTCCATCGTCGGACACCAGGGGGAGCCAATCCCCATGGAGACTGGTGATGAGGGCTGTATTCAGTTTGGCCCTCAGCCGAACACGATTCCGGAGACCGATACGGCTCCAGAATCCGGCATGCAACCTCCTTCGAAAGAAGGGGGTATGCCTATTCCGTCGGTGACCCCTGTCCAACCAAGGGCACCGGATAATCTGTTGGAAGCTCTACGAGGCGCTTCCATTGTGGATGAGCACCGTGTTCTTATGGGCACGGTAATTGAAAGGGTTCAGTGTGCCAAGAGCGGACTAACCGAAGCCTGCAGCAGACTGCTGACAGGTTTTGAGGAAAGCGACGGAAAAAGACAAGATCCCAACACAAACAGTAGCCCCTGAGACACTGTCCGGTGTTCGGAAAGAAAAAGGCGGACAGAGGATCAATCCCTTATTGCAGGAAACTAACTAAGTATGTCTGAAATGAATACATAGGTGTCACTGTTGGCCGCGGCCTCGCATACTGCCGAAGTCTCCGGACAGAAGCAGAGACTGGAGCAGGCCGAGGAGGAGCTCGGCCAGGTGAGGAGGAAGCTCCAAGAAAAACAAGGTATGTAATAACCCGTAATATATTCGAAAAGAGTAAAATGATGTATATTGACCGGAGTGTCATGATATGTATAGGAGAAATGACCAAGGTCAAGGCCGTCAAAAAGGCCCTGGCCGAAGCAGAGGGGAAGGCTGTCAAGGAGCAGGCCGCCTGTTTGGGGATATTACCACTGGGCGTAAACCGGCCAGGAGAGGCCAGGTTAACCTCATAAGTAGTTCATCTGTATCTAAAGCCCATGAAGACAGACGGTGACGCTTCATAAAGGCCCAGGGCCCAAAGCCGGTTTAAGGCCTGTAGACACAAACCGGCATTGATATGTAAACTTGTGTTGTAAGATAGAAGTAGCAGAGACCGAGCCGGACACAATTATGAACCGGCCTCGGAGTCTGTAAACCGACGGGCGTCAACCCATGTATATAAGGGGACGACCCGGCGGCGGTTCAAGGAGAACAAACAACAACTCAAGACTCAGGCAAAGCGTATTCGCTCCCTTGTCATCGAAACCCCATCAATTCCATCACAACTAGACGTAGGCTTTTACCTTCATCGTAAGGGGCCGAACTAGTATAAACTCTCTTGCGTCCCTTGTCCGCTTTAACCCCTTTAAGCTAACTAGTAGCGATGGCTCCACGACTAAGTCCTTTCTCTAGGACATCAGCCGTGACAAAACCAAGACAGTTGGCGCCCACCGTGGGGCTATCGCACGACGGTTTCAAGTTCTTGGAGGGCAACTTTGAAGGACTCAAGGGTTATGCTGTGGGCCGGATGACCAAGAGTCGTCGCGGCAAGCTCTACATCGATGATGCAGGCTGGGGCCCCGAGGCCGGCTCAATCGAGTACGGGTACCGGGTCCCCTTCGGTGGCATACACATTTTCATTGGCAAGATTGGCGAACCGGGCCCTGAGCCGGACATCTGGACCGACCTCAACGAAATGGCTCAGCGTGTGAGATCTGCCCGGGTCAAGCCTGTCATGAAGCGTGCCTTCGTGGGAGTTATCCGTAGAGGAGAATCTGAGGATAGATCGGAATCTGGCGGTGAGACCGTCGTTTATTCCGGCGACGAGTCATCGACCGGAGAGACCGAGTCATTATATTAGTTACAAGATGGCCGGATTGGGGGCTGTTCCGATGGCGACAGTATTCCGGACCCCTCTGATCTGCCAAACCGGGTTGCGATCTTCATGGCCGGTATGCAACCGGTGCTCAACTCTTCGACCGCAGCGGCAATGATTTCCGGCTCGGCAGCGGCAGCAGCGGCCGGGGCAGGAGGCCCTGTGCGACCACCAGCTCAGGTTCTGTCTGATTTGTTTGACGCATTGGCAACGACGATGGCGGAGGTTAACCCGGCGGATCAAGATGTGCACAATGCGGAAATCGCGAAAGTGAAAGATCAGATCACCCAGGCCAAAGCGGACTTAGCAGCTGAGGATACCAGGATAGCCGCGGAACGGGCCGCTTTGGATGCACAAGCTTACTGGATCATGCTGGACCAGAGTGCGTCCAACGAAGTCCTGAAGAGGAGGCACCGATCTCGCCTGCCGCCGGTCTATGACGCTAGAGATCTCTTTAACACCCCAGGAACGGGAACCAGTAATCCACCGGTGGTAAACCCGGCGGAGGCACCTGGAGCGGGGGCGCCGGTTCAGCCACGTTCGGCGGATCCGCCTCGTCAGAACAATGTTGTAATACCACAGGTCCCCACGCCGCCGGGTCATTACTCTAACCCGATGGACAACATTGTCGCTGCCGCTTCACGGCTGGCGGCCATCCCGATCGAAGGCGATTCTCCGGCGGCGGTCGAGACGCGCCTTATTAAGGAGCTCCTTCAGACAGCTTTGGTTCAACAGGAGGCTTATTCGTACAGTCGCGATCAGATTCATTCCACTCCCCGTCCAAGCCGGAGCTACAGCAGACATATGGATGAACCGGCAGTGTCAAGCAATGCGCGGAACCGTGATCCGCCCCGTGGCAATAACCTGGCGGGTGGTGCTGGTGATGCTCAAGAGGTGGTGGACCGGGCTCGGGCACGGAGAGAGGCCGAGTTAGCGGCGCAACATGAAGCCCGTCAGCTTACTCCGGTTCGTCCAACCACATCGGTGGAACTAGGAGTTACCTCTAGTTCCTTGGGAGTACCATGTCTTGTCCCAGCGTTGCGCAATGTGCGCCTGCCCAAAGATTTCAAGAGCCCGCGTAAGGTGCCGAATTACACCGCCGATTTATCCCCTGAAACATGGGTCAAAAGCTATGAGATGGCCATGGAGATGCTGGATGTGGATGATGCGGCATGTGCGAAGTACTTCGCCATGATGCTAGAAGGAACGGCCCGCATTTGGCTAAAGAGCTTACCGGCTAATTCTATCAGGTCATGGGACGAGTTGAGAGCCCGGTTTATTCAGAATTTCAAGGATACATGCAAGCAGCCCATGTCAATTGTGGACTTAGCTGCCTGTGTCCAGGAGGAAGGAGAGTCAACAACCCGTTGGGTGCGCCGGGTTTCGGAGATTTTGCACTCATCGGACCGCATCAACGCTGACACCGCAGTTTTAACATTGGAAGGCAATTGCCGGTTTAAACCCCTAAAGTTGAAGTTGGGACGGCTCAAACGTCATTGTAATGATATGGGAACCCTCATGGCTGCACTAGTGACGTATGCCGACTCTGATAGTACCAAGGATCCCGAGTCTGATCATGATAAGACAGGGAAGGGAAAGAAGAGCGGCAACACCAAGGGGCAGCACCCCAACCCGGCGGGTCATGGAAACGGCGACAAGCGTAAAGCGGACCACGGTTTAGACTTTGTGGCTAATACTAGTACACACGACAAGGGCCAGCGGTGTAAGGGTAAACCGCCCTGGCGCAATGGAATGCCAAATCCCAATCCAGACCGTTTGTCGTATCTGTTGAACCAGCCCCGTCCAAAGCATGGGACGAAGGAGGAACCATCCACACACCTCTGGAAAGATTGTTACATCATGCAAGAGTTCAAAAATTCTGACTCTTTCCGGTATGATCAAGGATCAGGAGGCGGTTCAGGCTCTGGCTCTCACGGGTCGGGTTATGGCGGAGGAAATTCCGGTTCAGGATTCCATGGCAATCAGGGTGGACATAACAATCAAGGTAATCAGGGTAATCAAAGTGGCTATAATCATCAGGGCAATCAGCAGCAGCAATAGTCGGGTTACCAGAGCAACCCAAAGCAGTTGAATAGCGGACAATATCATGTCTTCACCACTAGCCTGTACAAGCGCGATCAAAAGCTTCATAAAACGGCGGTGAATACCGTTGAACCAGCCGTGCCCCGTTATTTGCACTGGTCCGAGCAACCGATTGTGTGGAGTAGAGAAGATCATCCACCCCGGGTTGACAATCCGGGTCATCTGGCTCTGGTGGTGGCACCTCAGGTGGGAGGTTATAAGTTCACTAAGGTACTCATGGATGGAGGGAGTAGCATCAATATCCTTTATTATGAAACTTTTCGTCGCATGGGGCTAACAGATAAAAATCTTAAACCGTCCAATACGGTGTTTCATGGTGTGGTGCCTGGTAAGTCGGCATATCCTGTTGGCAAGATAGCTCTGGAGGTGGATTTTGGAGATGAGCATGACTCAAGATCAGAAACCTTGACCTTTGAGGTGGTGAAAATCAGCAGCCCATATCATGCCCTATTTGGACGGCCAGCTTACGCTAAGTTTATGGCACGACCTTGTTATGTCTATCTCCAGCTCAAGATGTCGGGTCACATAGGAACTATAACCGTGCATGGGAGCCGCAAGATTGCTCTGGAGTGTGAAGAAGGTGATGCGGCTTATGCTGAGTCGGTTTGTGCAACAGAAGAATTGAAGTTTTACAAGGACAATGTTGATCCGGCAGATATGACCTCGTTGAAGAAACCAACCACAGAGCATGATCTGGCCCTGAAGTTTAAATCGGCTGATGAGACTAAGCTTGTTGACTTCGTACCTGGCGATTCGTCCAAGCAGTTCAGCATCAGCGCTAACTTAGATCCGAAATAGGAAGGCGCGCTCATCGAGTTCATCCGTGAGACTCGGGACATCTTTGCATGGAAGCCTTCTGACATGCCAGGTGTACCAAGAGAACTCGCTGAGCACACTCTCAATGTTGATCCTAAGTATAAACCGGTCAAGCAGTTTCTCCGCCGGTTCAATGAAGAAAGCCGCAAAGCTATTGGAGAAGAAGTAGCCAGGCTCTTGGCGGCTGGATTTATCGTTGAAATATTCCATCCTGAGTGGTTGGCTAATCCGGTGCTGGTCCTCAAGAAGAATGGCGCTTGGCGTATGTGTGTGGACTTCACAGATCTCAACAAAGCTTGTCCAGCAGATCCTTTTGCCCTTCCCCGTATTGATCAAATTATTGATGCTACGGCGGGTTGCGAGCGTTTAAGCTTTTTGGATGCATACTCTGGTTATCATCAGATCAAAATGGCAGTTAAGGACCAGGAGAAGACAGCCTTCATAACTCCCTTTGGATCCTTCTGTTATGTGTCCATGCCCTTTGGGCTCAAGAGTGCCCAGGCGACTTATCAAAGGTGTGTGCAGAATTGTCTGCATAAACAGATCGGCCGCAATGTTCACGCTTATGTGGATGATATTGTGGTAAAATCAAGGAAGAAGGAAACATTGTTTGATGACTTGAAGGAAACCTTTGATAACCTGCGGGTTTATGAAATGATGCTTAATCCGGCCAAGTGTGTCTTTGGTGTACCTGCAGGCAAACTCTTGGGCTTTTTGGTGTCTAACAGGGGCATTGAAGCTAATCCGGAAAAGATCAAAGCCATCACCTCTTTGACTAAACTGAAGTGTATCAATGATGTTCAACGCCTGGCAGGCCGGATTGCCGCGTTGAGCCAGTTTGTTAGTCGCCTTGGCAAGAAGGCCATCCCTTTGTATCAGATGCTGAAGAAAACGGATAACTTCGTCTGGAGTGACGCCGCTAATGAAGCATTTGAGGACTTAAAGCGATAGCTAGCTAATCTGCTGATTCTCGCTGCTCCGGTTGATAAAGAACCGTTGCTGCTATATGTGGCAGCTAACGCTCGGGCTGTTAGTGTGGCTATTGTGGTAGAGCGCAAAGAGGCAGGAAAGGAATATCCGGTTCAGCGGCCGGTTTACTATATCAGTGAGGTACTTATTGAGTCCAAGCAGAGGTACCCACATTGGCAAAAATTGGTGTATGGGGTTTTCATGGCAAGCCGGAAATTGAAGCAGTATTTCCAATGTCATCCCATCACGGTGGTCAGCTCTGCTCCTTTGGGAGATATAATCCAGAACAGGGAAGCAACCGGCGGATTGCTAAGTGGGCTATTGAGCTCGGGCCTCACGGGTTGAAATACATGCCCCGAACGGCGATCAAATCTCATGCACTTGTGGATTTCATCAATGATTGGACAGAGTTACAAGTGCTAGAAGAGAAGCCGGATCATACTTATTGGACTATTCATTTTGATGGGTCCAGGCAATTGGAGTGCTCGGGGGCTAGAGTCGTATTAACTTCCCCACAAGGTGATAAGTTTTGTTATGTTCTCCGTTTAATGTTCCCGTGCGCACTAACAATGCAGCTGAATATGAGGCTTTACTCCATGGTCTTCGGATGGCTAAGGAGATGAACTTAAGCCGAGTTAAGTGCTTCGTTGACTCGGATCTGGTGGCTCAACAAGTGTCCGACACTTGGGATTCCAAGGACCCACTCATGGCAGCATATCGTCGTGAGGTGGATATTGTTGCAGGTCACTTTAAAGGTTATCAGGTTCATCATGTGGACCGGCGAATGAATGAAGCGGCGGACGCTTTAAGCCGCCTGGGTTCCCAACGTAAACCGGTTCCACCTAATGTCTTCTTGGATGTTTTGCATAATCCGTCCGTCAAGCTCCCTGGTGAAGAGGATTTGGCTATTCCTGTTCCGGAGGCCCAATTGGTGGCGGCTCTTCATGTTATCCCGGATTGGACGGTTCCATATTTGGCGTATATAAACCGGGGCGAGTTACCAGAAGATGAAACTTTGGCCAGGCAGATAACCCGGCGGTCCGAGTCCACGACTGTTATCAATGGAGAGTTACATCATTGCAGTGTGACAGGGGTGTTTCAACGCTATGTGTCTCCTGAGGAAGGCTGTCACGCCCAATATGCGATACTATCCTAAAGAGACTCAAAGGTCCCACCAAGGATAGAACCGCATATTGACACGCTTTTGCAAGGTGGATATCATTACATCAACATTACATAATAGATGGGGATACATACAAGAAGCATACAATGCCACATGAATACATCTATACATCATACATAAGATCCACATCCGACTACGGATAAACACAAACAGAAGCTCAAACGACATCCACCCTGCTAGCCCGGGCTGCCGACCTGGAACCTATCCCCTGATCGAAGAAGAAGCATAAGAAGAACTCCAAAACAAATAACATCGCTCTCGCGTCATGATCATCGCAAAACATGTACCTGCAACTGGTGTTGTAGTAAACTGTGAGCCATGAGGACTCACCAATCCCATTACCATGGGTGTCAAGACTAGCAAAGCTTAATGGGTAAGGAAGGGGTAAGGTGGTGAGGTTGCAGCAGCGACTAAGCAAGTATGGTGGCTAACTTACGCAAATAAGAGCGAGAAGAGAAGCAATGGAACGGTCGTGAAACTAGCAATGATCAAGAAGTGATCCTGAACTCCTGCTTACGTCAAACATAACCCATAAACCGTGTTCACTTCCCGGACTCCGCCGAGAAGAGACCATCACGGCTACACACGCGGTTGATGCATTTTAGTTAAGTCAAGTGTCAAGTTCTCTACAACCGGATATTAACAAATTCCCATCTGCCACATAACCGCGGGCACGGCTTTCGAAAGATAATACCCTGCAGGGGTGTCCCAACTTAGCCCATTATAAGCTCTCACGGTCAACGAAGGATATTCCTTCTCCCGGGAAGACCCGATCAGTCTCGGAATCCCGGTTACAAGACATTTCAACAATGGTAAAACAAGACCAGCAAAGCCGCCCAGTGCGCCGACATCCCGATAGGAGCTGCACATATCTCGTTCTCAGGGCAACACCGGATAAGTCAAGCTACGAGTAAAACCAGCCCTCAAGTTTCCCCGAGGTGGCCCCGCAGGCTGCTCGGTTCGGACCAACACTTAGAGAAGCACTGGCCGGGGGGGTTAAAATAAAGATGACCCTCGGGATGCGCGACTCCCAAGGGAAAAAGGCTAGGTGAGGCAAATGTAAAACCAAGGTTGGGCCTTGCTGGAAGAGTTTTATTCAAAGCGAACTGTTAAGGGGGTCCCATAAATCACCCAACCGCGTAAGGGACGCAAAATCAAGGAACATAACACCGGTATGACGGAAACTAGGGCGGCAAGAGTGGAACAAAACGCCAGGCATAAGGCCGAGCCTTCCACCCTTACCAAGTATATAGATGCATTAATTAAATAAGAGAAATTGTGATATCCCAACATAAACATAATCCAACATGGAGCAATCTTCATCTTCACCTGCAACTAGCAACGCTATAAGAGGGGCTGAGCAAAGCGGTAACATAGCCACACAACGGTTTGCTAGGAAGGGTGACAAAGGTTAGAGTTTCATGGCAATTTGGGAAGCTTGAAGAGCAAGTGATAGGTAGCGCGGCATAGCGATAGAACGAAGCAACTAGCATAGCAATGACAGTAATTAGATCCAAGGTGACGGTCATCTTGCCTGAAATCCCGCTAGGAAGAAGAACGAGTCCATGAAGAAGATGAAGCCACGAAGACGAACGAATCCTCACGATCGCAACGACACGGGAACTATCGAGAAGAAGCACACAACATGGTAAACACCCCACACATGAACAAGACATGGTGCTCAACCAAGTATGATGCATGACAAGGCTATATGAAGCTACTCATGGCAAGAGATGATGCATACAAGAGCAACACATCAAAGCAAGTTTAAATGAGGCCGGAAACAACATATAACAAATCCGGTAAGCCCTCATATGCAAATTTCGAAATTGGTCCAGAACTGGATAACCTTATGTTCAAGTTGGTAAACAGCAAATTAAGATGCACCAAGTTGATCTACACGAAATTCTAGTCAAGTTACATATAAAGTTCGTTTAATTCGGAGCTACGGTCTAGAAGATATGAGCAAAACAAGTTAAACATGGCATTGATGCAAAATGCTTTCAATCATCAAACAAACACATTCAAAACATGGATCCAACAAGGTAACATGAATCTACATGCAATTCTAAGCAAGTTTGATATAAAGCATTCCCAAAACGGAGCAACGGTGCAACACATACACTCCAAACAAGACATAAAACAATCTGTCCAAAACAGCAACTAGGCATATTGCAAGCATCATGAAAATATGCTACAGCACCTCAACATGAAAACAAAAGGCATGGGCATGATGTACAGGTAAAGAATTACAAAACATGAACACTGAACTACCTCCATAAATCACTATAACTTCTCAAAAGGACATGGCAAGATTGCAAATAATAACAGTTTCACAGACTTAGCAGAAATCCAGGACATGGCAGAAATAACATCAGGTTGCAATGTTTAGAGCTATCAAACGACATGCTACAGGAATATATCATGGAAAATGAAAGCATGGCATGATTCTACTCAAAGCATATAACAAATATCCCTTAATGAACATGAGCCAAAAAGGCACAAAAGATATGATGGCACCCAGGTAAACATAGCAAGTTTCATAACCAGATTCAGACTTGGAAGAAAAACAGAGCATGGCAGAAATAATGATAAGTAGGCATGTTGGTGAGCTTGAACCACTCACCACAGAGCATTATATGGCATGGCAAGGTAACCAATAGTAATATGGCATAAATATGAAGCTAAGAATGGCAATAGCATAGTCATAGGTTACATGGAACACTAGTAACAACCATGGCAAAATTGATTAACATGTAAACAATCTGCCAGGAACATTTTATAGCAAACGTAGAGCAAGATTAAGACATGCTAGAGCACTCCATAATTGCAAACATGGGCATGGATGGATAGAGAATAACATGTGCAACAAAACATCCTTACTGAACATCTCCAGATTATGCATAGAACTCAAGGAGATAGCAGGTTTACATGGCAACAAAATATAACAGACTCGGACTTTGCAGAAATCACTAAGTCACAGAAATCAGCAACATCACAGAGGCTAATTTGCATGCTTGTGCTAGTCACCACATAGATCCTAAAAATACAAGACTAGCACCACTGTAAAGATGGCATGATTTAGTTCAAAACACATGTAGACATCAAGCTCATAGGATGCACACACAAAATGCAATGAAAACGACAAATCACTAAGTTCTGTAAACAGACAACAGTTAACAGCATATAGCACTGTTGCAACGATGATTAGAGCATCAAGCTGGAGTCAAATAAGAATGGCACAATCGAACAAAATGAAGAGCACATCATGATGAACATTTCGTTATATTATATGCATGAATCGGAGCACCGAGCATGAAGTTATGATGCGATGAACATGGGATAAAAATATCACAGGAAAAATGACTTAGTGGAAAAACGAGGGGGGTTCGACCTTCGGGGTTTGACCGCGGCACGGATCCTGTCGTGGAATTGTCACGGCAGATGTCCTCGGGTTAGGACTTAGTCGTGGAGCCATCGCAATTGGGAAGCTTGAAGGGGTTAAGTGGGACAAGGAACACGAGGGTTTATACTGGTTCGGCCCCTTACGGTGAAGGTAAAAGCCTACGTCCAGTTGAGGTGGTATTAATCAGGGTTTCGATAACCAGGGAGCTAAACAGCTATGCCCGGCTCTCGATCAGATTGTTGTCGCCCCTAAACCGCTGCCAGGTCGTCCCTTTATATAGGGAGGTTGACTCCCAGCGGCCCTTAGAGTCCCGGCCGGCTCATAAGAGTGTCCGGCTCGGACTCTAAACAATACTTGCCTTACACTACAAGTCTACTATAACAATAAAGATTGTACTACGGGCTTTAAGCCATCGCCGGGTCTCAGCCCATCTCTGGCCCATTATCTTGAAACTTAGCTCCGGGCTTCTGGCAATGACCCTTAGTGTAACCCGGCCCTCCTGGCGGGTGACTCCCAGGTCTATATCCTCAACATTAGGCCCCAGATTGACTTGAGCCGGCTCGTGTCAATCTTCAACTCTGCCGACAGAAAAATCTCCGGCTTACCGTTCGTGTGAAGGCCATAACCCGGAGTGACGTCATTCTCCGGACTCCGGATAATCCGTCGTGACGTCATCCTCCATTAAGTCCGCTTTTTACTCCGCCAGATCCACAACGGATCTCTGCTTTTACTGTCTGTGCAAAAATCGAGGCGTCGTGAGGGGGAGATAACCACGCCGTGGTCTCCTTGAATCTCGCGCCCACTTATGACTTACCTTATAAATAGACCGGCCCGGCACTCTCTTCTCACACTCTCCTTCTTCTTCCTCGCGCTGTCGTTCCTCTGCCCGAGCTTCTGCCGCCGCCGCCGCCGTCGCGCCCCTGATCTTCATCGACCCGACCGCTGCATCACCCTGACCCGGACCAGACAACGGCGGCGACCTTCGCTCTTCCTCAACTCCGGTGAGTCTTCTCTGCCTTGCTAGAACAAATCTGTGGTAGGGTTCCTCCCGTTCTTCGTGTTCGTCACCTTTGCCCAGAAACTCAGCAGTCCTCGTCACCACTGTAGTCGGTTGATCTTTATCCTTGCGTAAAACCACTGCGGTAGACGTTCGGAACTCATTTCATCTGCAAGAAATCCTCTTTTTACTGCATAAGAACTGTGTTCAACCTCAAGAACTTCTCCTGCCTCTGTTTTTTAGGTCTAGAAAATTTTCTCTGCTCCGACTATTTTGATCCAAAAAAGTTACGGTAGTATGTGAAACCTGTTTACCACACTTAGTAAAAACGCAACCATTGAATCTCGGCAGCTTACATGTCCGGTTTAAAGAGAACCATGCTCTGTAAAATCCTCCGACTTAACTGCCGTAAGCCGTAGATGACCAACTTAACCTGAAAGCCCCGACAGCTTAGATAACCCACCATATCAATATATATCATTAGTCCCCTTCATAAGCCGTCACTGTAGTTTGAATGATAATCCCCGGCTTATAATTAACCCGGACACTTTTCTCTTCCTCATAGACCACCAATCGTCACCATGCCTCCCAAGGCTCCCATCACTTGCAACTGGATGAAATCCAACGTCACCGAAGAGACCCTGTCCAACTTTGTTAAGTCCGGATATCTGCCCAAGAAGGAAGTGATGTCCTACCGTGCCCCTGACCCGTCCGAAGAAAGACCTCAGCCGAGGGACGGGGAGGTAGTGATCTTTGCAGACCATATGAGCCGGGGCTTCGCACCGCCCGGCTCAAAATTCTTCCGGGACGTGCTCAACTTCTTTGACCTTCGGCCTCAGGATATAGGACCCAATTCCATATCCAACATCTGCAACTTCCAAGTTTTTTGTGAAGTATATCTTGGAGAAGAGCCGAGTCTGCTGCTCTTCAAAGAGCTGTTTTATTTGAACCGCCAAACCGAGTGCGCAAACGGTCCAAGTCTAGAGTTAGGCGGCATCTCCATCCAACAGCGCAGGGACTGTCTATTTCCTTACGCAGAACCGCCAAGTCACCCCAAGGACTGGAACATGACTTGGTTCTACTGCCAAGACACGTCCCCGGCTGATGAGAGCCCGCTGCCCGGCTTTCGCCCAACGCCAGCCTCTGCTTCCAACGATCAACAAGATCAAGGCCCTGCTAGGCAACGGTCTGAACGGAATAGACCTGGTCCGAGTCTGGATCTCATGGCGGGTGATCCCATTGAGCCGCCGCCCCGGCTTAATGTGTGAGTACACCGGTCGAAAGGATGACCCGCAGAGACACAGTCGCAATGATCTTCCAGAAGACGTTGCTGAAGAAGAGACCAAGGCTCTGTTAAACGAGAGCCTGGCAGACTGTGGAAGGACCGGGCTAGCCCCGTTCTGCAAGACCAATCCGGCCCCTGCGGTAAACCGCTGACCTTTAACCTTTCAACTTCTTTTACATGCCATCTTGCTAAGAATTCATTACTGTATTTCTCAGGCTGATGATAAATTCTGGCGGGTCAAGTATGACCATGAGGCGGCCAAGAAGGCCAGGAAGGCGAAGAAAGCCGCCAAGAGAGCCGCCCCTCGCAAAAAGGGAAACAGACCCACTGCTTCGGAGCTGCTGCAATTAAGCAATAGCTCCGAGTCAGAGGTAACCCTTAAACCTTTAAACTCTTGCCATATTTATTGTTTGCTGCTGTCCACTTTACCATCATTTTGCTTATTGACAGGATGACACCGGCGCCAGTAACTCGGTGATTGAAGAGGTAACATTACTCCCCTCCGACTCGGAGCCTTTGCCACAGCTGAAAGTCCGAAGGGTAACCCGGAAAGTAAGCTTTTCTCATCCATTAGCTCATCAAGACCCTCAATTTCTTTTGAAGCAGCAGGTTCACGAAAGCCGGCGTCTCACCCGGGCCCGCAAGGACACCGACCTCTCCGCCGGGTTACCCGACGCGACAAGGAAGCGTCGCACCGAGGTCTTTTCTCACTTGTACCCTTTTCATCCGTTGGCGGGTGTTATCCGTCAACCACTTAATTCTTCTGACTCCAATTACCAGGAGACCTCCCCTTCTTCTGGTGACTCCATGCAGTCAAGTCTACCGGCCTTCAAAACTGCACCCGGGTAATAACAATCACCTTACATTACCTGTCTGTATTTACTCTTTGTATGCCTAACACTTCTGTCTTTTCAGTGCCCAGGCAAAGCTCACCAAAAGAGCAAAGAAAACCAGGTCAGCCGGAGTGCCGGACTTGCCTGAGCCGGAGACGACGGCTCAAGATCCGCCAGCCACCTCCGAGGCCACCATTCCCATGGATACGGCGCCTGAAGCCCCTGCCCCGACCACCAAGACAACGACCGAAGCGTCAGCTAATCCGGAGGCCTCCGGCTCAACCCCACCGGCTAACGACCCGGACGTGGTAATTACCCGGACGGAGTATGTTGAGCCGGGGAGGCCGACCGCACTGGCCCAATGCTCCGCGAAGGGGGAGCTGCTGCGACCCCACCGGGCGAATCTGGATCTCTCGGGCTACCCCGATTTGAGCATTGGAGAGCTCGTTTTTGGCTACATCAGCTAGGTTCACAAGAGCCGGGACGCGGAGATCGCCATGGTCAATCAGATCCAACAAAAGTCTGAGGTAACCTTCTGCTGTCTTCTTACTTTCCGCATAGTGATCCTTGTCATGCTAGCCCCCAAGTCTATAACTTATACTTGGCATATGTTGTAGACTTAGAGTCCGGCTTACTTAATTGAACCGGCAGTACGTAGATAGACACGTTCAATATGCATTAGCCCCCAAGTGCCAAGTGTCTTTGCTTGGAAAGTGCTTGGGACTTATATAATGACTGTTTAATAACCCGGAAATATATACAGGCTACTGGCAAGAAATTTGAGTCGGACCTTGCGGGTCTCAAGAGCCGGTTAAAAACTCAAGAGATGGAGACCCGGAAGGCGAATGCCAAGTTTGTCTCCAGCATCGCCGCTCAGGAGAAATTGAAGACTGAATTCGACGCTGAGCGGAAGGCCTGGGCTGAGGAGAAAGCCGCACTGGTGACCCGGGCAGAACAGGCGGAGAAGGCCCTCACTGAGAAGACCGCTGAGCTCTCCAGTCTAAAGCACTAGGTTTCCCAAATGGTGGCTGCTATCTTCGGTAAGTCGCCTCACCGGCTTTCATCAAGTCTGCACATGTTACGATTCACCCTTGTCACCGGCTTACCTGACCTTTATTAAACAGGTCCCAGGAGTGCCAACCTCAACCAGAGCGTGGTCACCAAGCTAAAGGCCGTGTACACCCTGGTGGAACAACTCTACACCGGGTCACAGCGCGCCTTAGCTGTGGTGGCCCTTTCCAATGAGGTGCCAACCCATCTGGCTGAAGTCCTGCGCCGGCTCGCAGTTTTGCCACAGCGAATCCAAGAGCTACGTCGAGCCTCCGCAAGATCCGGAGCAATTGCCGCACTGAGCCGGGCAAAAGCCTTCCTGCCGGAGCTAGACCCGGCAGACATCGCCCTGGGTTACCCCAGCCTGAAGGAAGACGGCTCCACCTTCGACCAGAAGGATTTCGCGGCATGCGTGAAGGCTGTACGCCCGGTGGCCACCATCATCGGGAACGACACCGACTTAACCAAGTATCAGCCGGGGTACAACGCGGAGAATCAGAGGATTCTAACCCCTCGCTATGAAGCTCTTAGTCTGATTCCTCCGGCTCGCCAACACACCTACGCCCCCGAGATTGACCCGGCCGGGTTAATTGACGAAGAAGCTCAGTTCGAAGCTCTCAGCGGCATTAACTGGAAATCGTCGACCTTCGAAGCCTTGGGATCAGCCGGAGCAGAAGATGAGCCGGGGACTTCGACTCAGCAGGCGTCATAAACCGGCTAGCGGCTCACCAAACAACGCTCCACCCTTGAAACTTTGAAAGATTTTGTAATAGAATAAGTGCAACAATTTATCTCTGCCGTGCCATCGTGCACGTAATGAATGCTGAAATCCTTTGAAGTCATTCTTTTGATGCTCCTCCGGGTCATAATTATCCTTCGTGCTTCTCAACCTTTAAAAAAGTACCTTCAAGCATCTGCATAGAAAGGTAAATCACAAGTCTCAAGACGGCTTACCACCCTCCGGATTAAATGACCCGGGTAGCATGGTTGGTATCTTAACTCTAATGGACTTGTCTTGATGACATCCAGGATGTTCAATTAACAAGATAACTCCAAAATTAAGCCGGTCAAGCGAAACCCGGCCATGCACACGTTGTCGTAATCAGAGTAGACTTTGCGATAAATCGGAACTTAGGGGCTTCCAGTTCGAATACGACCAGAGACCCGGCCCGAAAGGGGTTTAAGCCAAGATTCGGATATGATCATATAGCCCCCAATGGGTGTGGCGATGCCAATCAAGAGGGTATCGACAGCCATGTTCTCTTGGGTTCGAATACGACCCATGTTTGAACAGGAAGCCCCCAAGTGATTCTGAAAATTGTTTAACGACGCTGATTCGAATACGATCCACGTCGGTTCTCAGAGGGGTTACACTATGATTCAAATATGACCAAAGGCAACCTCCCAATGAGCTCGGCACTTTGCCAATCAAATGGGTATCGACAGCTATGTTCTCTTTGGTTCGAATACGAC
Source organism: Aegilops tauschii subsp. strangulata (assembly GCF_002575655.3). NCBI lineage: Eukaryota > Viridiplantae > Streptophyta > Magnoliopsida > Poales > Poaceae > Aegilops > Aegilops tauschii. Next base: position 61,048,667 of record NC_053035.3, read on the forward strand.
CCATGTTTGAACAGGAAGCCCCCAAGTGATCTTACTGCTTATGGCTAGACTCAAATGCGATCATAAGCCGGATCCTCCTTTCAAATTAGTATGACACGTATATTTGGAGGAGAAAAAAGGAAAGAGGTCCTGCTTTATTGCTTATCATAATATATATATATGTCTGAGATAAATATGTACACCACAAGAGCCGGTAGCTCAAGTGTAATAAGGCCGAAGCTGAGCGATATTCCACGGCCGACGGGTCTCCTCCTCAGATTTACGCGAATCTTTACGCTCCCGAACATCAATGAGGTAATATGACCCGTTGTGCAAGTTCTTACTGACCACAAAGGGCCCTTCCCAAGGTGGGGATAATTTGTGTGCATCTGTTTGATCCTGGATGAGCCGGAGCACAAGGTCGCCTTCCTGGAAGACCCGGGTTTTGACCCGGCGGCTATGATAACGGCGCAGGTCTTGTTGGTAAATCGCGGAAAGGGCTGCTGCCACATCACGCTGTTCATCCAACAAGTCCAGAGCAACTTGGCGCACCTGTTCATTGTCCGTCTCAACATAAGCCGCCACACGAGGTGAATCGTGACGGATGTCGCTAGGGAGGACCGCTTCTGCCCCATAAACAATGAAGAAAGGCGTGAAGCCAGTAGACCTGTTAGGAGTAGTGTTGATGCTCCATAAGACGGAGGGCAACTCCTCCACCCAACAACCCGGCGTCCGTTGCAAAGGGACCAAAAGCCAGGGTTTGATGCCCTTCAGAATCTCCTGGTTAGCTCTCTCAGCTTGACCATTGGACTGGGGATGAGCCACTGAAGAAACATCAAGCCGGATATGCTCTCGTTGACAAAACTCCTCCATAGCGCCTTTGGACAGATTAGTGCCATTGTCTGTTATGATGCTGTGCGGAAAGCCGAAGCGGAAGATCACCTTTTTCATAAATTGAACCGCCGTGGCTGCATCACACTTGCTAACTGGCTCAGCTTCCACCCACTTCGTGAATTTGTCCACTGCCACCAAGAGGTGGGTCTTCTTATCCTTGGACCATTTAAAAGGCCCGACCATATCAAGCCCCCAGACCGCAAAGGGCCAAGTGATCGGGATCATCCTCAATTCCTGAGCCGGCACATGAGCCCGTCGGGAGAGCCTCTGACAACCATCACACTTACTGACCAAGTCGTCCGCATCAGCGTGAGCCGTCAACCAATAAAAACCATGACGGAATGCCTTGGCCACAAGGGATTTTGAGCCGACATGATGGCCGCAATCCCCTTCATGGATCTCGCGCAAGATCTCTTGACCTTCCTCAGGGGAAATACAACGCTGAAATACTCCTGAAACACTGCGATGATGCAACTCACCGTTGACAACAATCATTGACTTGGCCCGCCGGATTATTTGCCTGGCCAAAGTTTCATCCTCAGGCAACTCTCCCCGGGTTATATAAACCAAGTACGGCATTGTCCAGTCTGGTATGACATGAAGAGCCGCCACCAGTCGTGCCTCCGGGTCAGGGATAGCCAAGTCCTCCTCTGTAGGCAACTTAACCGAAGGGTTATATAGGACATCCAGGAAAGTGTTAGGCGGCACCGGCTTTCGCTGAGAGCCGAGCCGGCTTAAAGCATCAGCCGCCTCGTTCTTCCTGCGATCAATGTGCTCCACTTCATATCCCTGAAAGTGCCCAGCAATGGCATCAACCTCGCGGCGATAAGCCGCCATGAGGGGATCCTTAGAATCCCAAGTGCCTGATACTTGTTGAACCACCAAATCTGAGTCCCCAAAGCACCGTACCCGGCTTAAGCTCATCTCCTTAGCCACCCGAAGACCGTGGAGTAAGGCCTCGTATTCAGCCGCATTGTTAGTGCAAGGAAACATCAATTGTAGCACATACTGGAACTTGTCACCCCTAGGGGAAGCCAATACAACACCAGCCCCCGAGCCCTCCAGCTGCCTGGACCCATCAAAGTGAATAGTCCAATAGGTGTTATCCGGCTTCTGCTCAGGCACTTGCGACTCTGTCCAATCATTAATAAAATCCACCAAAGCCTGAGACTTAACAGCAGTGCGTGGCACATATTTGAGGCCATGAGGCCCAAGCTCAATAGCCCACTTAGCAATTCTCCCTGTAGCCTCTCGGTTCTGGATAATATCCCCAAGAGGGGCAGAACTGACCACAGTGATGGGATGACCCTGAAAATAATGCTTGAGTTTCCGGCTCGCCATGAACACACCATATACAAGCTTCTGCCAGTGCGGGTATCGCTGCTTGGACTCAATAAGCACCTCACTGACATAATAAACCGGCCGCTGAACCGGATGCTCCTTACCCGTCTCCTTACGCTCCACCACCATAACCACACTGACGGCTCGTGTGTTTGCCGCCACATACAGTAGCAAGGGCTCCTTATCAACCGGAGCAGCAAGGACGGGGGGCTCTGCCAGTTGCTTTTTCAAATCCTCGAAGGCGGTATTAGCTGCATCATTCCAGACAAAGTTATCCGTTTTCTTCATCAACTGATATAAGGGCATAGCCTTCTCACCCAAGCGGCTTATGAACCGGCTTAAAGCAGCGATGCGACCTGCCAAACGCTGAACATCATTTATACATGCCGGCTTAGCTAGGGAAGTGATAGCTTTGATCTTCTCCGGGTTAGCTTCAATTCCTCTGTTAGAAACCAAGAAGCCCAATAGCTTGCCCGCAGGAACACCAAAAACACATTTGGCCGGGTTAAGCATCATCTTGTAGACCCGGAGATTATCGAAGGTTTCCCTTAAGTCATCTATCAGGGTTTCCTCCTTGATGGACTTAACCACAATATCGTCCACGTAAGCGTGAACATTGCGCCCGATCTGTTTATGGAGACAATTCTGTACACAACGCTGGTAAGTCGCCTGCGCACACTTGAGCCCAAAGGGCATAGAGACATAGCAGAAGGCTCCAAAGGGAGTGATGAACGCCGTCTTCTCCTGGTCCTTAACTGCCATCTTAATCTGATGATACCCGGAATAGGCATCCAAGAAACTTAAGCGTGCACAACCTGCCGTAGCATCAATGATCTGATCAATACGGGGGAGAGCAAAAGGATCAGCCGGACACGCCTTGTTCAAGCCCGTGTAGTCCACACACATCCGCCAGGTGCCGTTCTTCTTAAGTACAAGCACCGGGTTAGCCAACCACTCTGGGTGAAAAACCTCAACAATGAACCCGGCCACCAAAAGCCGGGCCACTTCTTCACCAATAGCCTTCCGCCTCTCTTCGTTAAACCGTCGAAGGAACTGTCTGAGCGGCTTAAATTTTGGATCAACATTGAGAGTGTGCTCAGCGAGTTCTCTAGGTACACCTGGCATGTCAGAAGGTTTCCATGCGAAGATGTCCCTATTCTCACGGATGAACCCGATGAGCGCGCCTTCCTATTTCGGGTCCAGATTTGCACTGATGCTGAACTGCTGAGACGAGTCACCTGGAACAAAATCAACAAGTTTAGTCTCATCAGCTGATTTAAACTTCAATGCTGGTTCATTCTCCGTGGTTGGCTTTTTCAGAGAGGTCATATCTGTTGGGTCAACATTGTCTTTATAAAATTTCAACTCTTCTGTGGCACAAACAGACTCTGCATAAGCCGCGTCACCTTCCTCACACTCCAGAGCCACTTTCCAGCTGCCGTGAACCGTAATGGTCCCGTTGTGACCCGGCATCTTGAGTTGTAAGTACACATAACACGGCCGTGCCATGAACTTGGCGTAAGCCGGCCGTCCAAATATGGCGTGGTAAGGACTTCTTATATTGACCACCTCAAAAGTCAACTTCTCCACCCTGTAGTTGTTCTCATCACCGAAGGCCACTTCCAGTTCAATCTTGCCGACTGGATAAGCCGATTTACCGGGTACCACACCATGGAAGATAGTATTTGACTGGCTGAGGTTCTTATCAACTAGCCCCATACGACGGAAAGTCTCATAATAGAGGATGTTGATGCTGCTGCCTCCATCCATGAGTACCTTTGTGAACTTATAGCCTCCCACTTGAGGAGCCACCACTAAGGCCAGGTGGCCCGGGTTATCCACCCGGGGAGGGTGATCCTCCCTACTCCACACTATGGGCTGCTCCGACCACCGTAAGTAGCGTGGAACCGCCGGCTCAACAGCATTAACAGCCCTCTTGTGAAGCTTCTCGTCTCGTTTGCACAAACTAGTGGTGAACACATGATACTGTCCACCGCTAAGCTGCTTTGGGTTGGTCTGATAGCCCCCCTGTTGCTGTTGATGACCCTGACCAGACTGTTGATTAAAGCCCCCTTGACCGTTCTGAGGACCGGAATTTGACCCGCTGCCCGGGCCATGAAAGCCGCCGGCGCCTGAGCCGCCACCCGGACCATTGTAGTTTTTAAAGGCCTTCATGATAGCACAATCCTTCCACAGATGAGTCGCCGGCTTCTCTCTAGAACCGTGTCTCGGACAAGGTTCATTCAACAGCTGTTCCAGAGAAGGTCCTGACCCGCCGCCTCGGGGAGGGGGCCTCCCCTTGCGTCGCTGGTTATTACCTTGAGAGTTGGTGTTGGCTACAAACTCTAGGCTGCCATCGGCCTTGCGCTTGCCTCCTTCTTGGTTCCCCGGGCTAAACTGAGGACCCTTGCCGTTGCCGTTCTTCTTTCCCTTCCCTGCCCTTTCATCATCTGAAGGGGGATCCTTGGTACCATCGGAATCGGCGTACTTGACAAGAGATGCCATCAGTGTACCCATATCAGTACAGTCACGCTTAAGCCGCCCGAGTTTCATCTTTAGGGGCACAAAGCGACAGTTTTGTTCCAACATTAAGACTGCAGAGCCGGCATCCATCTTATCAGATGAATGTATGATCTCCTTGACCCGGCGAACCCAATGGGTCGTGGATTCACCCTCCTGCTGCTTACAGTTAGTCAGATCCACGATTGACATAGATTGCCTGCAGGTATCTTTGAAGTTTTGAATGAACCGGGCTTTCAGCTCAGCCCAAGACCCGATGGAGTTCGGCGGTAACCCTTTCAACCACGTGCGGGCAGTTCCATCTAACATCATGGTGAAATATTTGGCCATGGCCGCCTCGCTGACTTCCAGCAATTCCATAGCCATCTCATAACTCTCGATCCAGGCTGCCGGCTGTAAGTCTGCTGTATAGTTAGGCACCTTCCTAGGTCCTTTGAAGTCCTTGGGTAGGCGTTCATTACGGATAGCTGGCATCAAACACGGGACACCCCCGGTTCTAGTAGGGATACCCACATCAACGGACATCGTCGGATAAGCCGGGGGGTCTGGTAAGCCGTCACTTGAGGCGCCTGCTCCGCCTCCTGGCGTGCTTGGTCTGCTACGTAGAAGGCTCCATTATGAGCCGGGCCATGACCAGGGGGCGGGTCATGGCGTCGGACATTACTTGAGCCGGTCGCCGAGACCATGTGCCGGCTGTAACTCGGGCTCTGCCCTGGACGAGGGGTTGAATGGATCCTATCCCGGCTGTAGGAGTACGCCTCTTGCTGCGCCAGCGCTGTCTGGAGGAGTTCTCTGACCCGGCCGGTCTCAATAGCCGTCGGAGAGTCGCCATCAACGGGCAGAGCCGCCAGCCGTGCCGCTGCGGCGACCATGTTCTCCAGCGGGTAATTATAATGGCTCGGGGGTATTGGCACATACTGAGGCGGGGCGGGGGGCCCCTGGGGAGGCCCCATCATTCGTGGTTGAATGAGGAGTCCAGATACGGGTGCTACGACCCCCAGCGGGTGACTAGACCCTGCACCCGGTGTGTTGAAGAGGTCGCGCGGATCGTAAACCGGTGGGAGTCGAGATTGAGCCTTTTGATGCCTCCTTCTCATGACCTCATTGGCCGCGTTCTGATCCATCGTGAGTTGGAAGGACTGCGCCTGAATCAGCTGAGTCTGGGCATCGAGAGCCGCCCGCTCTGCAGCCAGTCTGATCCCTTCCGCTGCAAGGTCCTCTTTAGCTTTTATCAGATCCAATTTTAGCTGTGCCACCGCTGCATCATGCTGAACTTGATCCGCCGGGTCGACCGTTGCGGTTAACAGGGTCGTCATCTTATCCGTGAGATCCATCAGCACCTGAGCCGGGGAAGGCTCCGGGTTTTCCGATCCGGCAGCGGGGTTCTGAACAGGCTGCGCACCAGCCATAAAAACTCCGACCTGACTTGGCAGCTCAAAAAGGTCCGGAATACTGTTGCCATCGGAATAACTCATGAGCTTGCCATCTTGAAGTTGGTACAACGAGTTTGACTCATCAGCGGCCGACTCGCCGTCAGAGCCGGCGGCCGCCTCATCACCAGACCCGGATGGATCAGAGGCCCCTCCGTGGATGCATCCCACAAAAGCGCGCCTTAAGGCAGGCCGAGCCCGAGCGGGTCGTGCGCGCTGAGCCGTTTTGATGAGATCGGCGCGGGGATCCGGCTCGGGGCCCGGCTCACCAATCTTGCCGATGAAGACATGAATTCCACCGAAGGGGACCTGGTACCCGTACTCCACTGAGCTGGCGTCGGGGCCCCAGTCCGCATCGTCGATGTAGAGCTTGCCGCGACGACTCTTGGTCATCCGGCCCACAGCGTATCCCTTGAGCCCTTCGAAGCTGCCCTTCAAGAACTCAAATCCACCATGCGCCAGCCCCACGGTGGGCGCCAACTGTCGTGGAATTGTCACGGCAGATGTCCTCGGGTTAGGACTTAGTCGTGGAGCCATCGCAATTGGGAAGCTTGAAGGGGTTAAGTGGGACAAGGAACACGAGGGTTTATACTGGTTCGGCCCCTTACGGTGAAGGTAAAAGCCTACGTCCAGTTGAGGTGGTATTAATCAGGGTTTCGATAACTAGGGAGCTAAACAGCTATGCCCGGCTCTCGATCAGATTGTTGTCGCCCCTAAACCGCTGCCGGGTCATCCCTTTATATAGGGAGGTTGACACCCAGCGGCCCTTAGAGTCCCGGCCGGCTCATAAGAGTGTCCGGCTCGGACTATAAACAATACTTGCCTTACACTACAAGTCTACTATAACAATAAAGATTGTACTACGGGCTTTAAGCCATCGCCGGGTCTCAGCCCATCTCTGGCCCATTATCTTGAAACTTAGCTCCGGGCTTCTGGCAATGACCCTTAGTGTAACCCGGCCCTCCTGGCGGGTGACTCCCAGGTCTATATCCTCAACAGATCCCGAGGCGAGCGGAGCCGGGACGAGGTCGGAGACGTGCGAGGGAGGCCGGAACGGGGGCGGGGATGGACGGATCTGGCCAGAGAAGGGCACGGGAGGCCGGCGGGTGACACGACTGAAGCTCCGGCGGCGGCGGCAGTTCCTGCAAGTAGAGAGAGGAGCCAGGTGAGAGGGACAGGAGGAAGAGAGGGGAAAGGAGAAGAAGGGAGAGGGCGGCGGATCTGGCCTGGGGTCGCAGGTCCGGCGGAGCTCCGGCGACCCGGCGAGGCTGGCGGCGGGGTTGAGCAGAGGCGACGGGAACCGGGCGGCGGTGGAGGGAGCGAGGTGCTCGGGCTGGCTGCGGGCCTCGGGGCCCGGGTGGGCCTGGCGGCGCGGGGAGGCGGGGGAACAGGTGGCGAGGTGGCACGCACGGAGAGGTGGAGGGCGTGGCTGGCGACGGCGCCGGCCTGCGGGGAGGCGACAAGTGGCGGCGGCGCTGCGGTGGGCGCGGATTTTGAGGTGGCGGCGCCGGATCCGATGAAGGAGGGCTAGGGGGTTAGTGTTTAGACTAGGAATGCCCAAATTTGGAAGGGAGGGGTGCTTAAATAGGGTAGGGGTCTAGGGTTAGGGGAACGAGTCCGATCTCGGACCATTCGATCGCCATCGAACGGTCCCGGAGTGGAGAGGGACTAGGAGAGGGGTAGGTGGGCTGTGAAGAGAGGGCTTGGGCTGAGGGGAGAGAAGAGAAGTGCAGCCCGGCAACGATTTCCGGAGACCGAAAACGTCCGACGAAGGTACCGGCAACGGTACCGCTAGAAGTTTAACGATTGGCTAATCAAACGAGCTCCGAATGCGACGAAACTTGACAGGCGGTGTACCTACACGATAATAAGACCGCACGCCAACTTCCATCCCATTCCGAGAACATTTTTCTGCCCCTAATAAAATAATATTTCGGAGGTGCCTCGGGCGCGTGCGGGTGTGGTTAGGCTCAGAACGGACAACGGAGAGAACCGGGAGGACCCGGACGGATGCAAGTTTTGAAAAAACATGCAGATGCAATGCAGATGATGACATGGCAAAATGCAACACGCAAACAAATGACATGGCAACGACGGCGAATAACTGGCGGACATCTGGCGCATCGAATCCGGGGCGTTACAAAGGCCGTGAAATTCTGCGTGAGATCCACGAAGAGGATTGTGGTCACCACGCCGGTTCAAAATTGTTGGTGGCCAAGGCGTTTCTTCACGGTTTCTATGGTTGACAGCTCATGCTGATGCCGAGGACTTGGTCAAAAGATGTGATGGTTGTCAGAAATTCTCAAGGCGCGCTCATGTACCGGCTCAAGAATTGAGGATGATTCCAATCACCTGGCCGTTTGCAACTTGGGGGCTGGATATGGTTGGGCCTTTCAAGAGGTCCAAGGATAAAAAGACCCACCTTTTGGTGGCGGTTGATAAGTTCACGAAGTGGGTGGAGGCAGAGCCAGTTAGTAAGTGTGACGCGGCCACAACGGTTCAATTCATCAAAAAGGTGATCTTCCAGTTTGGCTTTCCACACAGCATTATAATAGACAATGGTACCAATCCGTCAAAGGGTGCCATGAAGGAGTTCTGTCAACGTGAGCACATCCGGCTTGACGTGGCATCAGTGGCTCACCCCCAGTCCAATGGTCAAGCAGAGAGGGCCAATGAAGAAATCTTGAGAGGCATCAAACCCCAGCTTATGGTTCCTTTGCAACGGACGCCGGGTTGTTGGGTTGAGGAGCTACCTTCTGTGTTATGGAGCATCAATACCACGCCCAATAGATCGACAGGATACACACCATTCTTCATGATTTATGGAGCGGAAGCAGTTCTTCCTAGTGACATCCGTCATGACTCGCCTCGTGTAGCAGCATATGTTGAAGCAAACAACGAGAAGGCACGGCAGGAAGCTCTTGACCTGTTAGATGAAGAACGTGACATAGCAGCAGCCCGTTCGGTGATTTATTAGCAAGATCTGCATCGTTATCACAGCCGCCGGGTTAGAACTAGAACCTTTCAAGAAGGCGATTTGGCGCTTCGACTCATCCAGGATCAGACGGATATGCACAAGCTATCCCCCCCTTGGGAAGGACCCTTTGTGGTCAGCAAGAATCTAAAAAACGGGTCGTACTACCTAATCGATGTTCGAGAGCGCAAAGACTCACGTAAATCGGAGGAGGAGACCAACCGGCCGTGGAATATTGCTCATCTTCGGCCTTACTATACTTGAGCTATAGGCTCTACTGATGTACATATTATGACAATGTATATATTATGATCAATACAATAAACCGGAACCTCTGCTAAGGCGGGGTATCTGTTGTTTTTCTTACATCATGTGTGGTTACATGGAGCTTGCAAAGCGGCGTCCGGTTTACCCCTTGATTTGGCTTCTCAAAGCTTCATATTAGATCATTTGGGGGCTTGGTCGTATCTGAACCATAGCTACACCTCTTGAGCGGCGTAATGCCACAGCATCACTTGGGGGCTTGGTCGTATCCGAACCATAGCCACGCCTCTTGATCGGCGTAATGCCACAGCATCACTTGGGGGCTTGGTCGTATCCGAACCATAGCCACGCCTCTTGATCGGCGTAATGCCATAGCATCACTTGGGGGCTTGGTCGAACCCGAACCATAGCCACGCCTCTTGATCGGCGTAATGCCACAGCATCACTTGGGGGCTTGGTCGAACCCGAACCATAGCAACGCCTCTTGATCGGCGTAATGCCACAACATCACTTGGGGGCTTGGTCGAACCCGAACCATAGCAACACCTCTTGATGAAATTTGGGGCCTGGCAGCCCGTGAAAAGACTCGACTACAACAATTTTATTTGCCTTTTGCTAAGTTTCTTTTTCTTTTGCTAAGATTTGTGATGTTTTCAAACTGGTGTTTATCAACCCGGTTAGGCTGTCAACTACAAGTTGTCAGTACATGATCAAGTTATAATCCGGAGACTATCAGCCCGGTCTGGATTTGACTCATAGTCACCAGTATGGAATAAACCGGTGTTTATCACAACCCCGAACAGTTTTATTGTAAACCGGCATTGTATAAAAGGAGATACTTTTACTCCGGATTAGGGTTATTACCCTCATTACAAGCTTGGTCAGCCAACACTATGCCTAAAGATCACAGGTATCATATATTTCCATATTTGGTTATCTTTTGCAACCTTGGTTATAAACCTTGGTCCCATATATAGTTGGGTATCATGACCCGCCCGGTGGTAAACCACCAGGGCGCTTTAAGCTTCTTATCTGCAGGAACAACTTGAATAAATAGCTATGGATTATGAACATCATATCTTAAGCATGGCGGATTAACACGCATCAGTTACAGATAAATATGCACGAAGGCATAACAGACCAAGTGTTTTAACTCGCCTATTACAAGGCGTTTTCAGTGCCCAAAGGAGTAATTGTCTCAATAAGCATTACAGCAAAAGAAAAACTAAACCGGCCCCCAGATTATGATTGCTTATCAGCTTGACCTGACGGCTGCGGATCATCTTGCACTGGTTCATCTTCTTCGTCCCTACCCAGCGGCTGGAAGTCATCAGTTGCCCAGTCGATCCCAATTAAAGCTTGGAACACAGCTTCGTCGCTTATAAGGGTGGACGGTTCAATATCAGGGGCATAAGTGTGCTTACGGATTGGAGGGATCAGGTTTTGAGCCTCTGGAGCTGGTGCAGCAACCCGCTTGTTATTGATATCATAACTCGCCTGATAATGTGAAAGATCAGCTTCTTCAGCAAGTTGACAAGCCAGTGGACGTACTTCCCGGTTTATGGCGCGGAGATCTTCAGTGCAAAATTCTAATCCGTCTTCTTTCAAGCTTGGGTAGCCTTTAGCCACGTCCGTCGGGTCAAGATTAGGCACCCATGCTTTTGCCCGGGTTAGCGCGGTCAGAGCGCCAACCCTTGTAGCAGACCTCTTCAGCTCTTCTACCCGGGCAGACAGCATAGATAGCCTGTCTAAGGTATCTTTGATTAACGTCGGGGGCGGCTTATTGTGAGAAGCGGTGCAGATAATTCGTTGAGCGCCGGTATACAGTTGTTCTATCAGCGTATAGGCAGCCTTCAGCTTCTTCTGAACATCAGAGCCCAGATGACTAATGCGATACCTGCATCACTGCAAACATCAGTAAACCGGCAACGCATGGGAAAATATGTTGACAATATTAAAGACAAGATGCTTACCAAACACAGCAGCGGTCATCGCATGTACTTGCCGCTTTACCCCAGTCAGCTCGTCTACCACCGGTTTGAGAGCTGCTTCTGCATCTTCAGCTCTTTTCCGCAAAGCCGATTTCTCTATGTTCCAATCCGCCCGCTCCTTGGCAAAGCTTTCCTTTAGCTTTTCCATAGCGGCTAAGGCGCTTGTCAGCTCATCTTTTGCTTTGGAAGTTTCGGCCTGTTGGGACTTGATGTTCTCTTACAGGTCAGCGGTTTAGCTTTCCTTCTTGCTCAGTTCAGCCTATAAAGAGACAGATACATAATGAGTTGACAGTACATATTTGAAGTACCAAGCACATAACAAGTTATGCCCTTAGTACTTGGGGGCTAATGCATATTTGCTTTTACTCAGAAATTTTTACAAGTCCCAAGCACAATACAAGTATTAAGCTTGGCACTTGGGGGCTAATGTGTGTTTGCTCAAAAAACTGTTGATATGGAATTCTTCTACAGTCCCGGTTCATCTTTATAAAGTTAAACCGGCCCTTGGGGACTATATCGGCGAAAGAGCAGTATGGCAAATTTTAAGGAACCGGTTCATCTTAACAAGGTAATCCGGTACCTGGAGGCTAAATATGCAAAGTTAAGTTATGACAAAAGTCCCGGTTTAGATTGGTATCATAAACCGTCACTTGGGGGCTACTAGGAGTTGATAAACTGCAATTGGACAAACGAGAAAAACAGTAGTTACCTCATATCGCTCCTTCATCAAGTTTACCAAACTAGCTTCATAGTCACGGCTGGTACACAGACGGTTCAAGAAGCCAGAGCGAATATCTTGAACACTGAGGTGGGCGAAGCTTGATAAATCGGCATTCCATTTGCCTTTGCCGATAGCAGAGAGATCATCCTTGGCAGTATGCTTTGACAAAGCTACAGGATTGCCAGGAGTGGTGTGGCCAGTGCCAGTAATCATAACGTCATCATCTTGTTCATCAGCAGCTTTCGCTGGAGTTGGCGGTTTATCAGTGTCCTTAGCTGGACTGACCGGTTTGTCACCAGTTCGGACAGGGCTGGCTGGCCGGTCTACATGACTTGTACTATCAACTTGCACTTGTTCAGCAAGGAAATCATGGTCTTGAAGCGGCGGATCGTGAAGCATGGCGTCAGCGTCGGTTTCTTCCAGATCTGGAGTTGTTTCCGGTTTAGCAGCTACATTATCATCAGCCGGTTTGTTCAACCGAGCTTTCTTGCTGGGTCTTGGCTTGGCGCTGCGAAAAGATAAACATAAGGTTCAGTACAGTATGAAAAGATAACATATCAAGAATAAAGAGATGTGCATAACTCACCCAGGAACTGTTTTGAGGGGTGGAAGCTGTGTGGCCGAGGACTCACCAGAGGATGAGTGAGAAGTACCATGATAAATTGAATCAGACCGGTTAAGAGGCTGGCGAAAACAACCTGCTTTTGGGCATGAAGTATCAATGGGATAAGAGACCTCTGATCGGCGTTTCCGAATCGTACTTTTCGGTAAACCGGCAGAGGTAACTACCTGGCCGCTGTGCCGGGTTGTACGGCGAGCTTCGTGCTGCTGCGTCTTCAAAAGAAAGTTTGGGTCCAAGTAAGCAAGAGGGTGAGAAAATTTTACTTTCCGGTTTGCTTGACGGTTTTTTGATGTTGGGAGAGGATCTGAATCGGAGGAAAGAATAGTTACCTCTACGTCCTCAGCGTGACTACCTTCAGCGTCGTCTTGATAATAATCATTGTCAATGAGGTGTATGAAAAATGAACCAAGAGAGTCAAGTTTTACCTCTGGTTCCGTTTTACGCACATCGTCATCAGCTGGTAGATCGGAGGATGCAGTGGTCCTTCTCTTGGCAGGTTTCTTAACAACCTTGGTCTTTGGATGAACTGGCTTGACCGGTTTGTCTTGCGGCTTTGCCGGTTTGTCTTGTGATGGTTTCTTGTTCCAGAACGGATCATCACCCTGTCAGAAAATAATCACACTTTCAGAGAATATTTGGACAGAAGCAAATTCAGATACAAAGGATTGTATGACTCTTACAGCTGTGGTTTGTTGAAGGTGCAGAAAGGGAGTATTCCGGTTTGGGCACAGACGGCTTCCGGTTCATTTAGTATTTTCTTTACAGCCTTAGTGACTTCTTCGTCTATAAGCTGAATGTCAATGTGCCGCTGAGCATCCTTCAAACTCCCCGTGTACTCACACATCAAACCGGGGCGCCGGCTTAAGGGCAGAATGCTCCAGCTTATCCAGCAACGAGCAAGATCAACTCCTGTCAAACCGTTCGCCATGAAGGCTCTATGCTATGATAATTGGGGAGCATAGTTGGCCCGTTCTCTTGCTGTCAACCTCTGATGAAAAGGATGTGTGTTGCTAAGGCGTTCAGGGCGGTAACCCGACAAAGGATTCTCATCAGATGGAGATGTATCCATGCAGTAAAACCAAGTCTGGTTCCACTCTTTGGGATGACTGTGGAGTTTGGGATGAGGGAAGCTGACTTCCTTCCTTTTCTGAACCGCCATTCCGCCCAGTTTCGTATTGGGTCCATCTGAGAACTCTGTGCGACGGTTTAGGTGAAAGAAATCCCGAAACAGTTCGACTGAAGGTTCCTCTTGCAAATAAACCTCACAAAAGACTTGGAAGTGGCAGATGTTGGTTACAGAGTTAGGACCAATGTCTTGAGGGCGCAGTTGAAAACTAGCCAGTACATCCCGGAAATTTTTTGAACCGGGAGGGCTAAAACCTCGTCCGAGATGATCAGCAAAAACGACTACCTCTCCGTGCTTGGGTGTAGGAGGATTTTCCGGGCCAGGGACCCTCCATTGGATGACATCTTTCTTGGCTAAAGCGCCCGTTTTAACAAGGTTGCTTAACTGTTCCTCGGTTACTCGAGAGGGAGCCCAATTGCACTCATAGACTTGCTTAGCCATGACAAGGAAAATCTGAAACATGATTATTACCGGTTTAAGATTTACAGTGGACAACTATACAGCGGTATGAGGATACTAGCCTATTGGTAAACCGGATTTGGTTATTCATAAACCGGAGTCTAGTAACGGAACGGTGTAATGCATTGGCGGTTCAACACGGGACTAATGGTATCTACCGGGTCATCATTTTTTCTGTGAAGTTAAACCAGCCAATCTGGTATTCAAAGTGTGTAAGAGAAGGAAGAAGCAAGTTTCACATCTTGCTATGGTAATTTTAGATCTACCGCGCGTAGGAAAAACAAAATATATTCTGACCTAAATTCCAGCGTACTGAAAGTTCACCAAGATGAGATGAGTTGGATATCAAACAGGTGTTGAAACTGCTAAAGCGCGAGATCTATCTGGTTTAAACTACTACCGCACGAGACCTATGTGGTTTTCGGATCTAATCCATGGATATAAATAAGGGAAAAGAAGGGCGGTGACGAACACTGATGAACGACAGAAGCCCTAGGTGCAGATCTATGGTAAGAGAAAGGGGAGACTTACAGAGGCTATTGAGCAGCGGCGGCGCGCGGAGGAGATCTGGTACGTTCAGGTCGATGCAGCGGCCAAGGTTGGTGCATCAGTCGAAGGTTGACGGCGGCGGCCGAGGTCGAAGGGTCGAGCGTTGCGAGGATGACGATGAAGTGAAGAGGCACGAGGGGGAAAATGGAAAGACCCCCTAGCCCTATTTCTAAGGGAGATAAACGAAAGACACGAAAATCGAGGAGCCGAGTTTTTGGATATGAGGCGATGTTGTCGCCTCGATTGTCAGAGGCTCGTTAATGACAGGTGACGTCACGGCGGTTTACCAAGATCCTATAAGATGATGTCATGGCAGTTTACAAGATTGTGTGAAGATGTTGAAGAAGAAATTTTCTTAAGTATTGAGGATTGACATGAACCAGTTCAAATCAATCTGGGGCCTAATGTTGGGGATATTACCACTGGGTGTAAACCGGCCAGGAGAGGCCGGGTTAACCTCATAAGTAGTTCATCTGTATCTGAAGCCCATGAAGACAGACGGTGACGCTTCATAAAGGCCCAGGGCCCAGAGCCGGTTTAAGGCCTGTAGACACAAACTGACATTGATATGTAAACTTGTGTTGTAAGATAGAAGTAGCAGAGACCGAGCCGGACACGATTATGAGCCGGCCTCGGAGTCTGTAAACTGACGGGCGTCAACCCATGTATATAAGGGGACGACCCGGCGGCGGTTCAAGGACAACAAACAACAACTCGAGACTCAGGCAAAGCATATTCGCTCCCTGGTCATCGAAACCCCGTCAATTCCATCACAACTAGACGTTGGCTTTTAGCTTCATCGTAAGGGGCCAAACTAGTATAAACTCTCTTGCATCCCTTGTCCGCTTTAACCCCTTTAAGCTAACCCGTAGCAATGGCTCCACGACTAAGTCCTTTCTCTAGGACATCTGCCGTGACAAAACCACGACACCGCCCATAAGAAGCTCAACGCTTGGGTTAACGAGGTCCAGCAAGAGCTCCAGGATGCGGTAAGGAAGTGTGAGACCTTGGAGCGCGATGCGTCGGCTCAAGAGACCGAACTCGCCAAGGCTCGTCAGAGCGCAGAGACGGCCCGGAATGAGGCCCAGGGCGCCCTCCAAGAGATCCAGGAGGCCAGGAAGATCGCGGCGGGTAAGGCATTTAGTATACAAAGCAAGAATGTGAAGAGGAAGTATCTTTTACTAACGCGGATTCGGAGTTCTCCACGGGCTTTTGCTGATCTGCCACGCAGTGTGTCCAACACCGCGTAGTTCTTCCGAGCCGAAGAAGGGAGCTCCACGGAGAAGCTGTTCTGGTCGCAATATCTTGCGCCAGAACATCCAGTGCCCTTCAGCGATCAGCTAAAATAGCTGGTCAAGCTGCACAGGGTGGCCGAACTGGCCAAGAAGGATTTAATAATCCAGCTGTGGCCAGTCGAAGCTATACCCAATAGTTACTTCGGCCTTATGAAGCGGCTGGTGGATGCCTGTCCTCGGCTGGATGTCGTCAAGCGGTCCGTCTGCATCGAGGGCGCGCGTCTGGCCTTCGCCTATGTCAAGGTGTGGTGGGCGAAGATGGACGCCGTCAAGTTAGCGACCGAG
Organism: Aegilops tauschii subsp. strangulata; assembly: GCF_002575655.3. Taxonomy (NCBI): domain Eukaryota; kingdom Viridiplantae; phylum Streptophyta; class Magnoliopsida; order Poales; family Poaceae; genus Aegilops; species Aegilops tauschii. The sequence continues at coordinate 61,065,117 of NC_053035.3, forward strand.
GGGCCGCCTGAGGGCAAGAAGCACCGCACACCCAAGCGATACTTTGGAGACGTCTTGGAGGGGCCCCGCATTGTTGCGGAGCATTGTGCAAAAGACGTGATCTTTGAATGAATACATTCATATTTTCTCTCGCCCTGTATTATGAAACAAATATAATTTATGTAATATAATGCTTTGTGTTAGATTTTTACCTATTGTACGGCCGTTTTATTAAGTCTGATAGTTGGCCAGTCGTCGGCTTCAGCCCCCACGTAGGTAACACGGGGGTGTTTGGGATGGAATCTAAACACTCTTGATCCAATTATTTGGTCCTTGAAGGAGGTGTTTAGCGCAACGAACAAGGCAATCGGACTATAATGCTTTATCACCCTCACTTAGCCATAGGAGTTCGACAATAAAATTTTAGGCACAACCCCTGGTATTCGGAAGTCCGAACTAGGGGATTCTGTAAACACCTGATCGGATAAAGACCGATTCACCGCGTAATGCGGAAAAAACCTCTAGCGATTTGAAACCTATGAACAGCTGACCGGCTTTCGTCGTATCATGACAGTCAGTTTTCGGCTTTCTCTACTGAGGTGCTCATCCGGATGAACCAGGGCACAATCGCAGTAGTTCTCCCTTTACTACCCTAGCCGATATAGCGGAACGTAAGGTAGTAAGCACAGGAGCCGAGCAACCCAACTATTAACCAAAGACATGATTCGGAGCCAATGCATATAGTGCTAAATTCGGGGTGCCGAACTATACTGTAAAAAGTGTTCGGACTTTGTTGCCGTAGTGCGGGGTGCTATAAAGCCCCTGGCAAATATGAAACTTACCAGAGTGTACGGGTGCTAACTGATAAGGTTGTCAATAGAAAAAGGAAAATAAACAAGGAGCAAAAGGTAATTAGCTGGGGCCCTAAAATTTGGGCCGCAAAATTGTTTCCATTGCAATTTTATTAATACGTCAAAGTGCATTGATACAAATAGTGCGATAAGCAACAGGCTATTTAACATGCCATGACCAAGGGAGAGCTGCGTGTGGGTCCTGAAAACAGGTAGATTGATCGTTAAAGAAAACACCAAGAAATTCCCCGGTGCGCTTGTGCTTCTTGCAAGCTTGGTGTGTTTATCCTTTAACAGGACCGGTGATCAAGCCATCAGGGAAAGCCTGTGGAAAAGGGACCTGAAGAGGGGAAAGATAAACAGTGAAAGTATATGTGTCCGGGAGCGGTCGAGCCGTGCTATGGATCACAAGGTAGGTATGCCTCCGTCTATGCCCATGGTATTTTGAGTGCGTAGTTATGTACGCACGGTACGAATGCCGTCACTTGATTGGGGCTGGGACGGAGGCCGAATTGCTAGTCGAGCTCTTGACGAGCCGAGCTGTCCTGCTGCAGAATGGTACGGACCCTCTTAACGGTGTCCGGGGGCATGGCAGCCGAATTAAGGGTCTCCTTGAGAAGGCCGCTCTGTACTTCTGCTGCTAAGGCAGCGGTGTGCTCTTCTGTACGGAGGGAGCATTCCGTGTTTCCATTAACTGTTATGACACCGCATGGGCCGGGCATCTTGAGCTTGAGGTAAGCATAATGAGGCACCGCATTGAATCGAGCAAATGCGGTTCGTCCGAGCAGTGCGTGATAGCCGCTGCAAAAAGGAACGATATCAAAGATTAACTCTTCGCTTCGGAAGTTGTCCGGAGATCCGAAGACAACCTCTAGCGTAATTGAGCCCGTGGAGCGGGCCTCTACACCTGGTATGACTCCTTTGAAGGTGGTCTTTGTGGGCTTGATCCGTGATGGGTTAATGCCCATTTTACGCATTGTATCCTGATAGAGCAGGTTCAGGCTGCTGCCGCCGTCCATAAGGACTCGCGTTAGGTGGAATCCGTCAATTATTGGGTCAAGGACCAATGCGGCTGAATCGCCATGACGAATACTCGTCGGATGGTCCCGTCAATCAAAAGTGATCGGGCACGACGACCATGGATTAAATTTTGGGGCGACTGGCTCTATCGCATAGACATCCCTGAGCGCGCGCTTGCGCTCCCTCTTGGGGATGTGTGTAGCATATATCATGTTCAACGATTTGACCTGGGGGGCACTTTTGTCCCCCTGTGTTCGGTTGCCGGGACTCCTCGTCATCGTCCTTGCTTTGTGATCCCTTTTCTGTGTTCTCGGCATTTAATTTGCCGGCCTGTTTAAAAACCCAACAATCTCTGTTGGTATGTTTGGATGGTTTATCAGGGGTGCCATGGATTTGGCACGGACGATTGAGTATGAGATCCAAGCTTGATGGTCCCTGATTGTTTATTTTATATGGCTTCTTCCGCTGACCGGACTTGGAACCACTGAATCCGGCATTGATTGTTGTGCCATCGGTGTTGTCACCATTACTTCGGCATTTGTGTCTGCTGCGTTGGAGCTTGCCGTTGCTATTTTTGGCCTCGGAGGTGCCCGTGTCACTTGCTGTATTTTTTCTACGGGCCAGCCAACTATCCTCTCCCGCACAGAACTAGGTCATGAGTGCCGTGAGGGCTGCCATGGATTTTGGCTTTTCCTGGCCAAGGTGACGGGCGAGCCATTCGACACGGATGCTATGTTTAAAGGCCGCTAGGGCTTCGGCATCCGGACAGTCGACGATCTGGTTCTTTTTAGTTAGGAACCTAGTCCAGAATTTCTTGGCTGACTCTCCAGGTTGTTGGACTATGTGACTTAAGGCATCGGCGTCTGGTGGCCGGACATAAGTACCTTGGAAGTTGTCAAGGAAAGCTTCTGCCAAGTCCTCCCAGCTGCCAATGGAATTTTCAGGCAGACTGTTTAGCCAGTGCCGAGCTGGCCCTTTGAGTTTTGGTGGGAGATATTTGATGGCGTGAAGATCATCCCCGCGGGCCATGTGGATGTGGAGAATAAAATCCTCGATCCATACCGCGGGATCGGTTGTTCCATCGTATGATTCGATGTTTATGGGTTTGAAACCTTCTGGGAATTCATGATCCATTACTTCGTCAGTGAAGCAAAGAGGGTGTGCGGCGCCTCTATATCGGGCCGCATCGCGACGTAGCTCCGATGGAGTCTGTCTGCGGTTTTCGGCCCGGGCGTGACTAGGTTTGTCATGTCCGAATAGATAGCCGTTCTCGTGTGTCAAGGCACGTCCTCGCGATCCGTAGATATATCTTGTATGTCCTGCTCTACTGTCCAGGTCTTGACGAAGGTCATATGTATAGCCCCGAGCTGTCTTATCCCTGCCTTTACGGCGAGGTGGGACAGTCTGGTTTTTGGCTCGAGTTGCCGTTTTATCCCGACCGCGCGGTGGCCGATCAACCGCATTGCGTGATGCTGGTGCGGGCTCTGGCGCCTCGTCATCGAACTGAGGTAGCAATTTGCGCTTTGGGTAACTTTTCTCTAGGCGTTTAAGGCCGTATTCCTCGGCTGCCAAGACATCGGTGCATCTGTAATTGAGCAGGTCTTAATCAGCTTGAAGCTGTTGCTGCTTCTTTTTCAGGCTCCTCGCAAGGGCTATTAGCTGAAGCTTAAAGTGCTCCTGCTCGAGAGGTTCCTCAGGCACTATGAAGTTTTTGTTGCCGAGGCTCACCTCCTCCTCGGAGAGCGGATGATAATTACCGTCCTCCGAGTCTTCTTCTATGGCCTGTTCATCAGGGCTGACTTGCCCATCTTCCCGATTGTCTTGTTCGGCAGTTTGTTCATCGGGTTCTTCTGTGTCTTCGGCACCATCCGGAGTGTTGTCGTCTCCTGTGCCGGTGTTGCTGTCTCTTGTGCGACGCGATTTAGAGCGGCGCCACTGATGCCGGTGCTTTGGTTGTGTCTTAGGAGGGTCCTCCTTCGCTGGGTTTTCCTTGTCATCGCCGCTATTATTTTTTCGCGCATCTACCATGTATACGTCATATGAGGAAGTGGCCGTCCATCGTCCAGTGAAAAACGGGTTTTGGGCCTCCTCGTCTCCGGCATCGTCATCCATACCGTCGATGTCTTCGGAGTCGTAATCGAGCGTGTCAGTTAGGTCTTCAACAGTGGCTATGAAATGGGCGGTGGGTGGGAAACGAAATTCTCCATCATTCGCCTCCAGCTCAAACCAGATATAATTCGGCTGAGAGTCCTCCGCTAGAGATAGATTCTTTAATGAGTTTAGCACATCGCCCAAAGGTGAGTGCTGGAAGATGTCCGCGGCGCTGAATTCGGCAATCGAAGATGCGGACGCACATGGCTCGGAACTTATAGCCGGAAACGAGTCCGAGGTTCCGATGACACAAGCCTCACCCGAGGATAGGTCTGTGTGCGGATCCAACGCCGCAGAGTTTGTGGCCTCCGTGGCGGGGTTGAACTTCCTGTCCTTGGATGGTGAGATCTGCTCCGGATCTAAGGCCAGAGCGGTTACAGGTGTGATTTCCTGAGTGTGGTCCGATGAGAGATTTAAGTCATGCTCATCGTGGTGACGGGGAGCGACTGCCGCGGTCCCGAATCCGTCGAAGATCAAGTCTCCACGGAAATCCACGACGTTGTTCAAGCTCCCGAATCTGACCTGATGGCCAAGGGCGTAGCTGTCGATTTGCTCCAGCTGGCCAAGCGAGTAGGCCTGCAGTGCGAAGCCGCCAAACACATTTGTCCGGGGAGGAAGGTTTCCCCTTGGACAGCATCGTTGTTGATGATTGAAGGGGCCATCAAACCTTTTGGGGACGGCACAGTGGAACTCTCAATGAAAGCACCAATGTCACTGTCAAAACCGGCGGATCTCGGGTAGGGGGTCCCGAACGGTGCGTCTAAGGATGATGGTTAGAGGAGACGGGGGACACAATGTTTACCCAGGTTCGGGCCCTCTCTATGGAGGTAATACCCTACTTCCTGCTTGATTGATCTTGATGAATATGAATATTACAAGAGTTGATCTACCACGAGATCGTAATGGCTAAACCCTAGAAGTCTAGCCTGTATGACTATAGTAATGAGTCTCTCCCTCCGGACTAAGTCCTCCGGTTTATATAGACACCGGGAGGATCTAGGGTTACACAAGGTCGGTTACAGAGAAAGGAATCTACATATTTGATCGCCAAGCTTGCCTTCCACGCCAAGGAGAGTCCCATCCGGACACGGGTAGAGTCTTCGGTCTTCTTGTCTTCGCAGCCCATCAGTCCGGCCCATGACTAATAGGCCGGAGGCCCGAGGACCCCTTAGTCCAGGACTCCCTCACCTCCCCAAGTTAAAACGGTGAACATGATATATGCTACACACATCCCCAAGAGGGAGCGCAAGCGCGCGCTCAGGGACGTCTATGCGATAGAGCCAGTCGCCCCAAAATTCAATCCATGGTCGTCATGCCCGATCACCTTTGATCGTCAGGATCATCCAACCAGTATCCATCATGGCAGTTCAGCCGCACTGGTCCTCGACCCAATCATTGATGGATTTCACCTGACGCGAGTCCTCATGGACGGTGGTAGCAGCCTCAATCTGCTCTATTAGGATATAGTGCGCAAAATGGGCATTAATCCATCACGGATCAAGCCCACAAAGACTAACTTTAAAGGAGTCATACCAGGTGTAGAGGCCCACTGTACGGGTTCAATCACACTGGAGGTTGTCTTCGGATCTCCGGACAACTTCCGAAGCGAGGAGTTAATCTTCGATATCGTCCCCTTTCGCAGTGGCTATCACGCACTGCTTGGACGAACTACATTCGCTCGATTCAACGCGGTGCCGCACTACACCTATCTCAGGCTCAAGATGCCTGGACCGCGCGGCGTCATAACAGCTAATGGAAACACAGAACGCTCCCTCCATACCGAGGAACACACCACTGCCCTAGAAGCAGAAGTACAGAGTGGCCTTTTCAAGAAGAACCTTAATTCAGCGGCCGAGCTCCCGGACACCGTCAAGAGAGTCCGGACTATTCTGTAGCAGGACAACTCAGCTTGTCAAGAGCTCGACTAGCAATTCGGCCTCCATCCTAGTCCCGACCAAGTGGCGGCAATCGTACCGCGCGTACATAACTACGCACTCAAAATACCATGGGCATGGATGGAGGCATGACTAGCTCGTGATCCACAATACGGCTCGACCATCCCTGGACACACATACTTTTCACTATTTCCCTTTTCTCCTTTACAGGTTTCTTTTCCACAGGCCCTCCCTGATGGCCTGATTACCAGTCCTTTCGAAGGATACATACTCCAAGATGGCAAGAAGCACAGACATATAGGGGAATTTCTAGGTGGTCTCTTTAACGATCACTCTACCTGTTTTCAGGACCCACACGCAGCTCTCCCTTGGTTATGGCATGTTAAATAGCCTTTTGCTTATTGCACTATTTGTATGAATGTGCTTTGACGTATTACCAAATTATAATGAAAATAGTTTGCGCCCCTAGCTTACTACCCTTTCTTCTTTCCTGTTTCCCTTTTTTGTTGATAACTTTATCAGACAACAGCCGTCCACTTTGGTACGTTTCAATTTGCCAGGGGCTTCATTGCGACCCATAATAAGGCAATAAAGTCTGAACACTTTTTACAGTATAGTTCGGCACCCCGAATTTAGCATTATATGCATTGGCTCCGAATCATGTCTTTGGTCAATAGTTGGGTTGCCCGGCTCCTGTGCTTGCTACCTTATGTTCCGTTATATCGGCTAGGGTAGGAAAGTGAGAACTACTGCGATTGTGCCCTGGTTTACCTGGATGAGCACCTCAGTAGAGAAAGCCGAAAACTGACTGTCACGATGCGGGGAGAGCCGGTCAGCTCTTCGGAGGTTTCAAATCTTTAGAGATTTTTCCGCATTACGCGAGGGATCGGTACTTACCCGATCAGGTGTTTACAGCATCCTAGTTCGGATACTAGGGGCTGCGCCTATATTTTTATTGTCAAACTCCTATGGCCAAGTGAGGGTGCTAAAGCCGAATAGTCCGATTGCCTGGTTCGTTGCGCTAAACACGTCCTTCTAGGACCAAACAATGGGATCAAGAGTGTTTAGATTACATCCCGAACACCCCCGTACTACCTACGTGGGGGAAGAAGCCGACGACTGGCCAACTCTCAGACTTCATATACACGGCCGCACAGGAGATAAAATATTAAACAAACATTTGTCTTACATAACTTAACTTGTTCCATAATACAGGGCAAGATAGTACAAATGTACTCAGTCAAAGATTACATATTTGGCGCATTGCGCCGCCACAATGCGGGATCCCTCCAGGACATTGTCAAAATATAGTTCGGGCGTGCGGTGCTCCTTGCCTTCAGGCGGTCCCTCGGTCACAAGCTTGACAGCGTCCATCTTCGCCCACCACACCATGACGCGGGAGAAGGCCATGTGCGCGCCCTCGATGCAGACCGACCGCTTGACGATGTCCAGGCGAGGGCAGGCATTCACCAGCCGCTTCACGAGCCCGAAGTAGCTGCTGGGTATAGCTTCGGCACGCCACAGCCGGATTATTAAATCCTTCATGGCCAGTTTGGCCACCCTATGCAGCTCGACCAGCTGTTTTAGCTGATCGCTAAAGGGCACTGGATGTTCTGGCGCAACATATTGTGACCAGAATAGCTTCTCCGTTGAGCTCCCTTCTTCGGCTTGGAAGAACTCCGCAGCGTCAGACACACTGCACGGCAGATCCGCAAACGCCCCTGGAGAACTCTGAATCCGGGTTAGTAAGAGATGCTTCTTCTTCACATACTTGCTTTGCATACTAAACGCCTTACTCGCTGGGATTTTCTTGGCCTCCTGGATCTCCTAGAGGGCGCCTTGGGCCTCAACCCGGGCCTCTTCCGCGCTTTGGCGAGCCTTTGTGAGTTCGGCCTCTCGAGCCGAAACGTCGCGCTCCAAGGATTCGCATTTCTTCACGGCATCCTGGAGCTCTTGCTGGACCTCATCAAGCCCTGCCTCGTGCTAAGCACGGGCGGCTTTTTCCTTGGCCGCTTTCTCCTCGGCCTCGGCCAGGGCCTTTTTAAGGACCTCGACCTCGGTCGCCGCTCCTACACATATCATGGCACTACAGTCAATACACATCATTTATTCTTTCCGAATATACAACAAGTCATTACATACCTTGCTTGTCTTCTTGCCGCTTCCTCGCTTGGCCGAGCTCGTCCTCGGCCCGCTCCAGTCTTTGCTTTAGTCCGGAGACTTCGGCAGCATGTGAGGTCACGGCCAGCAACGATGCCTGCTTTTTCATATAAGACATATTTGGTTAGTTTCCTGCAAAAATGAATTGATCCTCTGTCCGGCCTTTCTTTCCGAACACCGGACAGTGTCTCAGGGGCTACTGTCTATATTGGGACTTTCTCTTTTGCGTCGCTTACCTCAAAACCTGTCAGCAGGCTGTTGCAGGCTTCGGTTAGTCCGCTCTTGACAGACTGAACCCTCTCAATCACCGTACCCATAAGGATAAGGTGTTCCTCCACAATGGAAGCGGCTCGTAGCGCTTCCAGCAGATTATTCGGTGCCTCTGGTTGGACAGAGGTCACCGGCAGAAAGGCACACCCCCTTTTTTCGAAGGAGGTTGCCCGCTGGATTCCAGAGCCATACAGGTCTCCGGAATCGTATTCGGCTGGGGGCTGAACTGAGCATGGCCCCCATCGCCAGTCTCCATGGGGGCTTCCCCCCCCCCCCCCCCCCCCGTGTGTCCGGCGGCCGAAGAGTCATCCTCCGGCGCCGCCTTGACGACCTCCTGAACCTCTCCCTGGCCAGGGAAGGTCCTTCGGGACAGCACCTCGGCGTCACCCTTGGCCTGGGAAGAGTGAGCGGCCGGCGGTGACTCGCTTGCCATAGCCTTCAAATCCAGCGAACCTCCTGATGAGGATCGCTGGGAGCTGTCATGGGCCGGACTACAATAGCATAATTTCACATATTAATACCATGAAGCAGAGAGGCGGGATACATGGACATATGCGGGTTTTTAGTACTTACGATGCGGCCAGGGGCTTGTTTCGGGGGCGTCGCTCCGGGCTGCTATCAACGTCCCACACGGAGTTATCCGTAAGGGGGCCCTTCCCCGTCTTGGGCGCCTCCGCCTCCGGATTTTTGGAGGCCGCCCTCTTCTTCCTCCCCCCATCAGGGGGAGAGGTGCTTTCTTCCTCCTCCTCCTCGTCGTCTTCGGTGGCGGAGGAGTGAGTCTTGTCTTCGGATGACATGTCCGAAGCTCCCTTGCGGCGGGGGCCACTCCGAACCACCTTGGCTTTCTTCTTGGCCTTCTTCTCCGACGTCTGATAGGGCGCCGGGACCAGCATCTTCACCAGGAGTGGGATGACTGGTTCCTCGGGCAGCGGAGCCGAACATCGAATCCGCTCCGCTTTCTCTGTCCATACCTAAAAAAATAAAATACTAAGGTTTAGATATCTTCCTTGAACAAGCAAGTAGAGGATGTGCCTTGAGACATGAAAGACTTACCTCACTGGCAGGATGGGCAAGATCGTGCCCGCGGTCCGAGTCTATGGTCGGCAGTGTCTCATTGCCCTTAAGGAGCAACTTCCAGGTATCTTCATGAGTGGTTCCGAAGAGCCTTTCCAGGGTCTGGTGCTTCTCTGGGTCAAATTACCATAATGGGCAGGCTCATCTTTGGCATGGGAGGATCCGGCGAACCAGCATCACCTGGATCACGTCAACGAGCTTGATGTTTTTATCCACCATGCTTTGGACGCGCGTTTGCAGCGCTATCAGTTCGTTCGACGAAGACCAATTTGGGCCCTTCTCTATCCAGGAGGTGAGCCGCATTGGGGCTCCGGACTTGAATTCGGAAACTGCGGCCCAGGTGGCGTCGCGGGGCTCTGCGATATAGAACCACAGTTTCTGCCACTCCATGACGGTCTCCACAAAAGTACCTTTGGGCCATGTGACATTGGGCAGCTTGCTCACCATGGCGCCTCCGCACTCCGCGTGCTGGCCATCCTCCACCTTCGGCATCATGTTGAAGATCTTGAGCCACAGTCCGAAGTGGGGGTAGATGCGGAGGAAGGCCTCACACACGACAATGAATGCCGAGATGTTGAGGAAAGAGTTCAGGGCTAGATCATGGAAATCTAGCCCGTAATAGAACATAAGTCAGCGGAAGAAAGGGTGGAGAGGTAACCCTAACCCGCGGACGAAGTGGGGGATGAACACCACTCTCTCGTTGGGCTTCGGGGTGGGGACTATTTGCCCCTTGGCTGGAAGCCGGTGGGTGATTTCTTTTGCCAAATACCCGGCCTCCCGAAGCATGGTGATGTCCTTCTCCTTAACGGAAGAGGCCATCCACTTGCCTTGCCCTACAGATCCGTACATGCTTGAGTGCTTCCTTGAGGCGGAAAAGATGAGGACTTGGGTGCTGGAGCTCGAGAATGGAAGGGCAGAGAAAGAAAGAAGGCATGGGTGAAGAAAGGGAATCCTTATCTCCTTATAAAGGCAGTGAATATCAAGCGCCTCCCCACTCGCCTTAAAACTCGCCTGTTCCCAAGGGTTGTGTAAATGGCACGGTTAGATTACCCATGCCCGTATTGATGAGAATCCCGTAATAAGGGGACACAATCTCTGCTTTGACAAGACATGCCAATGAAAACCGCGTCTCAAAACGCGGAACAGCACACGAAAACAGTTCGAAATGATGACCAGACGGACGTGATGTCACCTTACAAAAAAGTTGTCAGCGGATTGGACTCGTGCAATATTATACTCTCTGCAGTTGTGTGTGGTACTTGTGTTGCAGATCCGGACACGTTTGTTACATCCGAAGACCATCTTGGAGTATTTGGAAAGGGGAACTCGCCTTGCAATACCGAAGAAAATCTGCACGCCGGACACCTCGTCATTGAAGCCTGGTTCAGGGGCTACTGAGGGAGTCCTGGACTAAGGGGTCCTCGGGCGTCCGACGTATTAGACATGGGCCGGACTAATGGGCTGTGAAGATACAAAGACCGAAGAATCTACCTGTGTCCGGATGGGAGTCTCCTTGGCGTGGAAGGCAAGCTTGGAGACCAAATATGAAGATTCCTTTCTCTGTAACCAACCTTATGTAACCCTAGATCCCTCCGGTGTCTATATAAGCCGGAGGGCTAGGTCTGTTGAGGCCAATTAATCATCATCGTAGTCATACAGGCTAGACTTCTAGGGTTTTAGCCATTACGATCTCGTGGTAGATCAACTCTTGTAATACTCATATTCATCATGATCAATCAAGCAGGAAGTAGGGTATTACCTCCATAGAGAGGGCCCGAACCTGGGTAAACATCATGTCCCCTGTCTCCTGTTACCATCGACCTTAGACGCACAGTTCGGGACCCCCTACCCAAGATCCGCCGGTTTTGACACCGACATCGCCAAGGAGCCAAAATTTTACTAAAATGTCGAAACGGGTTCGACCAAGAAACGACGTGGTTTCGAGCCCCTGCATAGGCATGTCTCTGTCAAAGAAACAACCAAATAGGACCACGTCAACGTGGCCTCAACCACATAATGGACTTCAAAAGTTTGGTCAATTAAACGCTTGGAGAGTATAAAGTACCGGAAGGGCGTTAGCCCCCGCTGTCGGTGTCAAAACCGGCAGATCTCGGGTAGGGGGTCCCGAACTATGCGTCTAAGGTCGATGGTAATAGGGGACATGATGTTTACCCATGTTTGGGCCCTCTCTAGGGAGGTAATACCCTACTTCGTGCTTGATTGATCTTAATGAATATGAGTATTACAAGAGTTGATCTACCACGAGATCGTAATGGCTAAAACCCTAGAAGTCTAGCCTGTATGATTATGATGATTATGATTGCCTCTACGGACTAAGCCCTCTGGTTTATATAGACACCGGAGGGGACTAGGGTTGTACAAAGTCGGTTACAGAGAAAGTAATCTTCATATCAGGGCACCAAACTTGCTTTCCATGCCAAGGAGAGTCCCATCCGGACATGGGAGAGAGTCTTCGGTCTAGTATCTTCATAGCCCATCAGTCTGGCCCACATACCATAGCCCGGACACCCGAGGACCCCTTAATCCAGGACTCCCTCAATAGCCCCTGAATCAGGCTTCAATGACGAGGTGTCCGGCGCGCAGATTGTCTTCAGCAATGCAAGGCGGGTTCCTTCTCCGAATACTCCAACACAGTCCTCGAACACAACGAACGGGTCCAGCTCTGCAAAACAAGTACCACACACCACAGCAGAGAGTGTAATATTTCACGAGTCCAATCCGCTGACAACTTTTTGTAGCGTGATATCACGTCCCTGCCCGGTTATTATTTCGAACCGTTTTTCGGCCTGCCGCTTCACATTTCAAGATGTGGTTTCTATTGGCACATCTTGTCGCAGCAGAGATCGTGTCCCCTCATTATGGGATTCTCATCAATACGGGCGTGGGTAATCCAACCGTGCCGTCTGCACAGCCCGTGGGAACAGGCGAGTTTTAAGGCGAGTGGGGAGGCGCTTGATATTCACTACCTTTATAAGGAGATAAGGATTCCTTTCTTTCACCCACGCCTTCTCTCTCTGCCCTCCCATTCTCGAGCTCCAGTGCCCGAGTCCTCATCCTTTCCGCCTCAAGAAAGCACTCGACCATGTCCGGATCTGGAGCGCAAGGCAAGTGGATGGTCTCCTCCGTCAAGGAGAAGGACATCACCAAGCTTTGGGAGGCCTGGTACCTGGCCAAAGAAATCGCCACCGGCTTCCAGCCAAGGGGCAGATCGTCCCTACCCCGAAGCCCAATGAGAGGGCGGTGTTCATCCCCCATTTCGTCCGCAGGCTAGGATTTCCTCTCCACCCTTTCGTCTGCGAACTTATGTTCTATTACGGGCTAGATTTCCATGATCTAGCCCCAAACCCCTTCCTCAACATCTCGGCATTTATTGTCGTGTGCGAGGCCTTCCTCCGCATTCCACCCCACTTCGGACTATGGCTTAAGATCTTCAACGTGAAGCCAAAGGTGGTGGATGGCCAACACGCAAAGTGCGGAGGTGTCATGGTGAGCAAGATGCCCAACGTCACATGGCCCAAAGGTACCTTTGTGGAGACCGTCAAAGGGTGGCAGCAACTATGGTTCTATGTCACAGAGCCCCGCGACGCCACCTGGGCCGCGGCTCCGGAATTCAAGTCCGGAGCCCCTGTGCGGCTCACCTCCTGGCTAGAGAAGGGCCTGAATTGGTCTTTGTCGGACGAGCTGACAGCGCTGCAAATGCGCATCCAGAGCATGGTGGACAAGAACATCAAGCTCGTCAATGTGATCCAGGTGATGCTAGTTCACCGCATCCTTTCATGCCAGAGCCGGACTTGCCATTTGTGGGAGTTCAATCCGGCCGAGCACCAGACCTTACAACAGTTCTTCGAAACTATGCACGAAGATATCTGGAAGGTGCTCTTTAAGGGCAAGGAGACGCGGCCGGAGACGACCGAGGACCGTGGGCACGCCCTGGCCCATCCCGCCAGTGTAGTAAGTCTTTCGCGTTTCAAGGTGTATCCTTTACTTGCTTTATTCAGGGAAGATACCTAAACCTCACTATTTATTTTTTCAGGGCTGGACAAAGAAGGCCGAGCGGATTCGGTGTCCGGCTCCGCTGCTCGAGGAACCGGCCATCCCGCTTCTGACGAAGATGCTGGTCCCGGCGCCTTACCAAGCGCCAGAGAAGAAGGCCAAGAAGAAGGCCAAGGGGGCCAGAAGTGGCTTCCACTGCAAGGGCACTTCGGACGTGACGTCCAAAGACACCGAGACTCACTCCTCCGCCGCCGAAGACAAGGACGAGGAGGAGGAAGAAAGCAACTCCCCCTTGTGGGGGGAGGGAAGAAGAGGGCGGCCTCCACAAATCTGGAGGCAGAGGCGTCCAAGAAAGGGAAGCTCTCCCGCACGGATAACTCTGCGTGAGACGTCGATAGCAGCCCAGAGCTGCGCCCCCGAGATAAGCCCCGGGCCGAATCGTGAGTACTCACAGACCCTGACACATTCATGTATTCAGCCTCTTTTGTTCATAGTTTTAGGTTGTTGAATCATGCACTTGCAGTTCGGCCCATTCCGACCTCGAGGGATCCTCATCTTCAGGGAATTCGGTAGACCCGAAGGTGATGGACAGCGGGTCCCTTCCGGCGGCCTCCTCTCCCAGGGCCATGGATGACACCGAGGTGTTGTCCCGAAGGATCCCAGGCCAGGGGAGACACAGGAGGCCGCCAGGGCGGCGCCAGAGGGTGAAGCCTCGGCCGCCAAACACATGGGGGAGCAAATCCCCATGGAAACTGGCGAGGGGGCCATATTCAATTCGGGCCCCAGCCGAATATGGTCCCGGAGGCCTATGCGGCTCCGGAACCCGGCAAGCAGCCTCCTTCGAAAGGAGGAGGTGCGCCTATTCCGCCGGTGACCTCTATCCAGCCAGGGGCGCCGGACACTCTAATGGAAGCGTTGCGAAGTGCTTCCATTCTTGAGGAACACCGTACCCTTATGGGTACGGTGGTTGAGAGGATTCAGTCCGCGAAGAGCGGACTGACCGAAGCCTGCACAAGCCTTCTAACAGGCTTTGAGGTAAGCAACGCAATTATGTAAAAAGAATGTCACCGTATAGACAGTAGCCCCTGAGACACTGTCCGGTTTCGAAAAGAAAAACCGGACAGAGGATCAAACAAGTTTCGCAGGAGATTAACCAGATGAGTCAATGTGAATAAGCAGGCATCGTTACTGGCTGCGACCTCTCATACTGTTGAGGTTTCCGGACTGAAGCAGAGTCTGGAGAGGGCCGAGGAAGAGCTCGGCCGCATGAGAAAGCAGCTAGAAGACAAACAAGGTATGCAATGACCTTCTGTGTATCAGAAAGAATAAATGATTTTTATTGACCATAGTGCCATGATATTTGTAGGAGCGGTGACCGAGTTCGAGGCCCTTAAAAAGGCGCTGGCCGAGGCCGAGGAGAGAGCTGCCAAGGAACAAGCCCCCCCCCCCCCCCGCGAAAAGCACGAGGCCTGGGTCGGTGAGGTCCATCAAGAGCTCCAGGATGCCGTGAAGACATGCGAGTCCTTGGAGCGCGGTATTTCGGCTCGAGAGACCGAACTCGCCAAGGCTCGATAAAGCGCACAAGATGCCCGGGTTGAAGCCCAAGGCGCTCTCTAGGAGATTCAAGAGGCCAAGAAGATTGCGGCGGGTAAGGCCTTCATTATGCAGAGCAAATATGTGAAGAAGAGGTAGCTCTTACTAACCCGGATTTGGAGTTCTCCAGGAGCGTTTGTAGATTTTCCGTGTAGTGTTTCTGACGCTGCGGAATTCTTCCGGGAACTCAACGGAGAAGCTATTTTGGTCACAATATCTTGCGCCAGAACATCCGGTGCCCTTTAGCGACCAGCTAAAACAGCTGGTCGAACTGCATAGGGTGGCCGAACTAGCCATGAAGGATTTAATAATCCGGCTGTCGCCTGCAGAAGCTATACCCAGCAGCAACTTTGGGCTCGTGAAGCAGCTAGTCAATGCATGCCCCCGTCATGACGTTATCAAGCGATCGGTCTGCATCGTGGGTGCGCGGATGGCCTTCGCCCGTGTCAAGGTGCAGTGGGCGAAGATGAACGCCGTCAAGCTCGTGACCGAGGGACCACCCGAGGACAAGGAGCACCGCACGCCCGAGCTATATTTTGACAATGTCCTGGAGGGATCCCGCATTGTGGTGGAGCAGTGTGCGAAAGATGTGATCTTTGAATGAATACATTCGTATTATCTCGCCCTATATTATGAAACAAAGTCGATTATGTAATATAATGCTTGTTAAAAATTTACCTCCTGTGCGGACGTTTCTATGAAATCTAAGAGTTGTCCAGTCGTTGGCTTCAGCCCCCACGTAGGTAGTACGGGGGTGTTCGGGATGGAATCTAAACACTCTTGATCCAATTGTTTGGTCCTTGAAGGAGGTGTTTAGCGCAACGAACCAGGAAATCGGAGTATGTGGCTTTATCACCCTCACTTAGCCATAGGAGTTTGACAATAAAAATTTAGGCGCAGCCCGTAGTATCCGAACTAGGGTGCTGTAAGCACCTGATCAGGTAAGAACCGATTCATAGCGTAATGCGGAAAAAATCGCTAAAGATTTGAAACCTCCGAAGAGCTGACCGGCTCACGCCGCATCATGACAGTTAGTTTTCTACTTTCTCTACTGAGGTGCTCCTCCGGATAAAGCAGGACACAATCGCAGTAGTTCTCCCTTTACTACCCTAGCTGATATAACAGGACATAAAGTAGTAAGCACAGGAGCCGGGTAACCCAACTATTGACAAAAGACATGATTCGGAGCCAACGCATATAATGCTAAATTCGGGGTGCCGAACTATACTGTGAAAAGTGTTCGGACTTTGTTGCCGTATTATGGGGCGCAATGAAGCCCCTGGTGAATTAAAGCGTACCAAAGTGTACAGGTGCGATTTGATAAGATTATCAAAAAAAGGGGTAGCAAGCTATTGCCGCAGATGTTGGGCCGCAAACTGTTTCCATTATAGTTTGATTAATACATCAAAGTGTATTTGTACAAGTAGTGCAATAAGCAACAGGGCTATTTAATATTCCACAACCAAGGGAGAGCTGCGTGCGGGTCCTGAAAACAGGTAGAGTGATCGTTAAAGAGACCACCTAGAAATTCCCTTATACGTCAGTGCTTCTTGCCGTCTTGGTGTATCTATCCTTTCAAAAGGACCAGTGATCAGGCCATCGGGAAAGGCCTGTGGAAAAGAAACTTGAAAAGGATAAAAAGGAAAAAGTTAAAGTATGTGTGTCCGGGGGAGGTCGAGCCATATTATGGATCACAATCTAGTTATGCCTTCGTCTATGCCCATGGTATTTTGAGTGCGTAGTTATGTACACGCAGTACGAACGCCGCCACTTGGTCGGGACTGGGACGGAGGCCAAATTGCTAGTCGAGCTCTTGACGAGTTGGGCTGTCCTGCTGCAGAGTCGTCCAGACTCGTTTGACAGTATCCGGGAGCTCGGCCGCTGAATTAAGGTTCTGCTTGAAAAGGTCGCTCTGTACTTCTGCTGCTATGACGCCGCGTGGTCCGGCATCTTGAGCTTGAGATAAGCATAGTGTGGCCCCGCGTTGAATCGAGCAAATGAGGTTCGTCCCACCAGTGCGTGATAGCCACTGCGGAACGGGACGATATCGAAGATCAAATCTTCCCTTCGGAAGTTGTCCGGGGATCCGAAGACAACCTCTAGTGTGATTGAGCCTGTACAACGGGCCTCTACACCTCGTATGACTCCTTTAAAGGCAGTCTTTGTGGGCTTAATCCTTCAGGGATTAATGCCCATTTTGCATACTGTATCCTGATAGAGCAGGTTCAGGCTGCTGCCACCATACATGAGGACTCGCGTGAGATGGAATCCATCAATGATTGGGTCGCGGACCAGTGCGGCTGAACCGCCATGACGGATACTGGTCGGATGGTCCCTGCGATCGAAAGTGATCGGGCAGGAGGACCATGGGTTGTACTTTGGGGCAACTGGCTCCTTCGCATAGACGTCCCTGAGCGCGCGTTTGCGCTCCCTCTTGGGGATATGGGTAGCGTATATCATGTTCACTGTTTTAACTTGGGGGGGGGGGACTTCTTCTGTCCCCCCTGTGTTCGGCGGACGGGACTCCTCGTCATCGTCCTCGCTTTGCGACCCCTACTCCTTGTTCTCGGCATTTAATTTGCCGGCACAACAAAAAAATACACTTCCATGATGATACGTGTTTGTCACATTAGGTCACGTTTTCTGTCATGCATGTACATCCATGACTATTTTATGACAGAATCAAGATAGTCCTACCTGTGCTGTCGTAGAAGTGTTCCATGACATTACCAAAATTATCATCACTGAAGTGTCCACTTCCATGATGATAAATCGCGCGTCACAGAAGTGCTTTCGTCAAGGGTGACCGACATGTGGCATCCACTGTAACGGAACGCTGTTAAGCTATCGGGTCCAGTTTTGGATCCGATAACCCGTTAACAGCCCCGACCAATGGGGATTTTCCACGTGTAAAATCATCATTGGCTGGAGGAAACACGTGTCGGCTCACCGTTGGGACAGATGTCATCCACTCATTGGACCCAAAGCGCCTATGATGCGTCGACACGTGGCACGGCCCAACAGAGGTCCATTCCTGTGAAAAGGCCAGCCCATTTGACTTGGTCAAAAGGTGGCGGGCTGGCCCACGGCAAGCCTGTTAACGGCATGTTCGCATATAGCCCATTTACAACCCGCTAACCCAGGGCCCGTTTACGGCCTATCCGAATTAGGCCCAGTAGCATCATCTGGGCCGTCCAATATAATTCCAGCCCACTCACTACAAGAAATATGTCAACTAGTGACCTTCTATTAGTGACCCTGGAAGAATTGGTCATAGATCTATGACCATTTCAGACCAATTGGTCAAAAGCTGTTCGGGGGGCTCCTAACCCCAAACTATAACGACCATTTTGGTCAGAAAGGTCATAATTTCCTTACACGAAATGGTCATAAAGCAGATAGCCCTAATCCGCTGCCTTATTTCTAGCTGATCACGACCAATATAGATGGTCATAACCTTATAAATTGTGGAGGGTTGCTATGACGAGGCGCCACCTCATCTGTTTTGCCTATGTGTCATGTCCATGTGGCAATTTTTTCCCTAGGTTGTGAAGAAACCTATATTTCTGTCATTCCCAAAATTCCCAAAAAAATCTCACAAATTCTTTGGGTCATATCTTCGTCAAATATGTAAAAAACGTTCCTTGCCTAGTTCAAAAATAATTCAACAATATTCATTTTCCTATTCTGTTCAGAACAATACTTTGTGAAGGAAGTACCACTTTGGCATGTCCAAATAGTATCCATTTTCTACGGTGCTTTCCTATGCCCAAATAACCATCCTCCACCAAATGCCAGCTCAATCCATTCATTATTTTGAGCCCAGCTTCAACATTCGTATTTATGTCCAGTGTGGTACTTTGCAAAGCAAGTACCACCTAGGCTCCTCCTTTTGAGCGGAAAATTTGTAAAGACGGTCTTCTTAGTAACTGATCATCCTCAGCCAAAACTCACGCCCATTAGCCATGTACATTTCCCGTACCGCTAACCAAACACTTGGCTCCTAATTCATGTTTGAGCATCGATCGGTCTCCTCGTGAGAATCTTATGTTGTAATTTTCTTCTTAGCACCTACCCGGGGAGTGCCCAACCCACTAGACATGCCTAGGCCGCCCAGAACACATGGCAAAGCCACGGTCACGCGGTGACCACGCGGCGGGCATGCGAGTTTACGCGCTCTAGAGTTGGGGCCCTCAGCAACCGCCCAAACCTCGACTTATCGCCACCAAACCATGTACTTATGATTAAATAGGTACTTATGTAACTAGAAATGATTTTTGGAAAAAATAAATAGCAAACTATGAGGCAGCTGCAGTTCAAATTTGACCCGCTTCCACTTGAATCGGCGAAAATTAGTCTTTTTCACGAGAGGTGGATCAAAACTTTTTACACCCAACCATTTTGTCAATTTTGCATTAAATATGTCCTAGTATTTTAGAAAAATGATTTGGTCCAATTTTCCAACAATTATTTGGTAGGTTCTTCACAAGAAAACCACCTTTTGGGCACTCGAAAAATGGAAACTGGTTTTTTCGTCCAAAGAAAATGAAAACTTCCTTAGGCAACATTGTTTGCCATTCCAATATGCACCCTTGTGCACAATATGAGTTCATTTGAACAAACTATGCCATGAATGTGGCCATAAGGTTAATCATTTGGCTTGAAAGCCATTGATCTCCACACGTGATAGCTCGTTTCTGAGAACACTTTTTTAAAATAATTGCCATATTACAAGTTTGTTATTTTTCCTATGAACTTGGCCTCATATAATGACACAATGCGAAGGTTTCCCAATTTTTTTATTTTTTTGAATTTTTTATGCCCGTTTCAAAATGCGGTCAAAACGGCGGGCATGACCGTTCCTAGCTAGTGGTTGAATCCTGGAATTTTTTTGGTGTTTCTCTGATTAAATAGATACTTATGTACCTAGAAATGATTTTTGGAAAAAATAAAGAGCAAACTATAAGGCAGCTACAGTTCAAATTTGACCCGCTTCCAATTGAATCGGCGAAAATTTGTCCTTTTCACGAGAGGTGGATCAAAACTTTTTAAACCCAACCATTTGGTCAATTGTGCATTAAATATGGCCTAGTATTTTAGAAAAATTATTTGGTCCAATTTTGCAACAATTATTTGGTAGGTTCTTCACAAGAAAACCACCTTTTGGGCACTCGAAAAAAGGAAAACGGGTATTTTGTGGAATGAAAATGGAAACTCCCCAGATCAACATTGTTTGTCATCACAAGATACACACATGTGCACAATATTATTTATTTTTAACGAACTATAAGTGGTTAATATGTTGAATGTTTGCCCTAAATAAAAGGATAAAAACTACAAGAGAAACATAAGATGAATTCTGATTGGTGGAATCCGTTGTGGCATGGATTGATGACGTGGAAAACATCCATCCATCCGTCCACCCATACATCCATCCATCCGTCCATCCAACCCACTGCAGCCTATCTCTCTCTCACACGCGCGTGAACCCTAGCCGATCCAGATCCCTCCCCGCCCCCACTCCTCTCCCCCGATCCAGATCCCTCCGGCGGAGCTCGTCGCCATTCCCCACGCCCTCCTCCTCTCGCCCCTCCCCTTCCCACTCCCCATAGCGACGGCCGACGGCCTCATCGCGGCGCAAAATCCCCCACCACCACGAAGCCAGCGAGGATGTTCCCGTGCCGGCCGCTGGTGTCCCCGCAGCTGCCGCGGGCCCTCGCAGCCGCGGCGCATGTCTCCGTGCGGCGGCTGCCGTGGCCGTCGACGTCGCTGCGCGTGGTGCGGTGCATGCCCAAGGAGCGGCGGGTGCGGATGGTGGCAAAGCAGATCCAGCGGGAGCTGGCGGACATGTTAACCCGCGACCCCGTCATGCCGCGCGCCGTCCTCCCCGAGGCCGCCCTCGGCGCCGACCGCTACCTCTCCTCCGTCACCACCGTCGCGGACGTCGAGCTCTCCAACGACCTCTAGGTCACGCTTGGGCCCTCCCTAGAAACGATGCGGCTGCGCCGCAATCTAGGATGCTGAGTTCCTTGTCTCTGCTCCGGTCTGTGTCTGCAGGTGTGCAAGGTGTATGTGTCCGTGTTCGGGGACGAGAGGGGGAAGAAGGTGGGCATGGCCGGGCTCAAGGACAAGACCAAGTACGTCAGGAGCCAGATTGGCAAGCGGATGAAGCTGCGCCTCACGCCCGAGATACGGTTCATCGAAGACGAGTCCATGCAGCGCGGAAGCAGGGTATGCTTGATTCTGTTTTTTTCAGACATTGGCGTGTTACGAAGTGCAATGTTTGTTCCTCTGTTGCCAAAAACATACTCATCTAGCTGCACCATCACCACGAGCTTTCACCCCTGTGCTCGTGTCATGTATAGCATAACCCACCTGTGTCACACCAGATTGATTTTGATGGTTTAACATAACAAGTACAACAAGGAGATAGTTTTGTTTTCACTGTGCTAGTCCTAAACCTGACTAAAAAGCACTGTACGTAGGCACTGAAAGGCAGCTGGAAGTCTTTTATGGGAGTATGTACTTCTCTTATCTATTATGGGAGTATAAACTTAATAGACAGAATAAAGAGAAGAGAGTGTACTTAAACAACACTTCTTTTATGGGAGTATATACTTGTATCATACAATAGCATCATGTAACACCCCGGATGTAACTTTCCATATTTGTAACTCCAACTCTTGCCATTTTCGGCTATGTGTTATGATATTCCCTCCGTGGTCGGGTTTTGTCTTTCGTTTTGCATTTTGTTCATGTCATGCATTTCATATCATGTCATCATGTGCATTGCATTTGCATACGTGTTCGTCTCATGCATCCGAGCATTTTCCCCGTTGTCCGTTTTGCAATCTGGCGCTCCCATCTCCTCCGGTGCACCCCTCTTGTTTCTTTTCGTGTGCGGGTGTCAAATGTTCTCGGAATGGACCGAGGCTTGTCAAGTGGCCTTGGTATACCACCGGTAGACCACCGGTCAAGTTTCGTTCCATTTGGAGGTCGTTTGGTACTCCAACGGTTAACCGGGCATCCGCAAAATCCATTTGTGTGTGCAGCAAAACCCCTCTCTAAACAGCCACAAAACCTCTCTAAGTCTCCGCCATGCTCTCGGTCGTTCGATCCTGATCGTGTGGGCGAAAACCGCACCTCATTTGGACTCTCCTAGCTCCCTCTAGCTATATATTTGCACCTCCCCCGAAATACATCCGCAGTCCAAACCCTACCCTTCTTCAACCTCGCGCCCAGACAAAATTCCCCGCCGCCAGACGTGTCCGCGCCGCCGTCCCCGACGAATCCCGCTGCGCCACGTGGCCCGCCGCTGCCCGTACCGCGCCGGCCCGCGGAGCCCAAGCAGGGCCCGCGCGAGCCCGCGTCTCCGCCGCCTCGCCGCGCCTCCGCCCGCACCGCCGTGCCTCTTCCCCACCTCGTCGCCGTCCGCCGAGCCCGGCCGCCGCCAGCGCCGGCCCTGCCTCCGCGCGCTGCCCCGGCCGGCGCCGCCCTCCTCCGCCGCCGGCGTCGTCGCCTCGCCTCCTCTTCCTTCGATGCCGTCGCCGCCTTCCTCTCCTCTCCCGTCGCCGGCCGGCGAGCACTGAGCCAGATCCGATCGAGAATACTGCGTGCGTTGACTTTCTCGAGACCCCGAAAATTCCTAAGTCTTTGATTTTTTTACAATAAGTACCCATGTTCATCATGGCAGAACTCTCTGCATATAGCTCCGTTTTGTGCGTGTAATATGTCAAATTGTTCGTCTCGTGATGCTCTACATTTTGTTTAATTGCACCATGTTCATTTGGAGCCATCTTGATGCCCAAATCTCTGGTGCAAGAGTGCTAGTTGCTGTTATCTGCTAGTTCTTATCAGAACTTGGAGATTTGCTATTTTTGTATCATTTTATCTGTGCATCTTATGGGCATGAGCTCTAAATGTGTTTTGTTGTATGCCATGCCATCTTTCGAGTGGTGTATGCCATTTATTTTTGTGATATCTGTGGTGACTAGCACAAGCATGCAAACTAGGCTCCATAATGTTTCTGATTTCACGGACTTAGTATTTTCTCCAAGTCTTTGTCTGCTGTTATTTTGTTCCCATGTAAACATGATGCTACAGAGAGATCCATGCATATTTTGGAGATGTTCAGTAAAGATGTTTTGTGGACATTGTTGTAATTGTTCCATTCCTGCCTTTGTTTGCAATTATGGAGTGCCATAGCATGACTCAATCTTGCTCTCCTTTTGCTATAAAATATTTCTGGCAGATTGTTTACGTGTTATTCAATTTTTCCAAGCTTGTTGTAGTTGATCCATACATGATATGCATTTGTTCTTGCTATGGATAGCTTCGTAAACATGCCATCTTGCTGTAGGTATGCTTGTTTTGTCATGCATTTCTTTGTGGTGAGTGCATGAAGCTCACCAAGATGCCTTCATATTATTGTTTTTGCCATGCTCTGTTTTCTGCTGTCTGAAACCTGTTAACGAAACTTGCTATGTTTACATGGTTTCCATCATATCTTCTTGTCCTTTTTGGCTTATGGCCAGTAAGAGACTTTTGTCATATGCATTTAGTAGAACACTGCCATCCCTTGTTTTGCTATGTTAAGTTCCTGTAGCATGTTCATTTCGTGCTCTGAACATTGCTACCTGATGCTGTTCTCTGCCATGTCCAGTAATTTCACTAAGTCTGTGAACCTGTTATCTTTTGCACTTTTGCCATGCTTGTTTGAGCCTGTTATGTTGTGATCTAGCCAAAGCTCAGTGTTCATCTCTTGTCAAGCATCTCCTGTAGATTACTGTCATATGCTTTGTTGCTATGTTGGGGTGCTGTAGCATTGTTACTTGTTGCATTTTAAGTGCTATCATGCTGTTAATCGCAGATTCGTGTCATTCTTGTTTTGCATGCCTTTTGCAAACCGTGCATCCGTTTCCGGTGATCCTTACATCGATTTCAACCGAAATCATCTCATCTTTCCAGTGGCATGCTTGGTTTGCCAAGTTACTGCCTTGTTCATCATTTGTCTTCCGGAGCACGCATATGCATCGCTTATCATATCTTGCATATCATTCATGTATTGCATCATGTTGCTTGTGCATTTCTCGTCATTGATTGTGGTTCCGTTGCTTGTGTTCTTGTCTTGGGCAGAGCTGGGAGACGAGTTCGTGAGCGAGGACCCTGTTGAGTACGCTTACGAGGATCAAGCTTTCGTCAACTCTGAGAACCTTGCAGGCAAGATGACCACCCCTCGATATCACTTCTATCTTTGCTTTGCTAGTTATTCGTTCTATTGCCATGCTCCGCTACCCGCCACTTGCTATATCATGCCTCCCATATTGCCATGTCAGCCTCTAACCATCCTTTTCCTAGCAAACCATTGTTTGGCTATGTTACCGCTTTTGCTCAGCCCCTCTTATAGCGTTGTTAGTTGCAGGTGCCGATGATACCAGTGCAGGTGATGCAACTGAGCTCAAGTGGGAGCTCGATGAAGATCTTGTTCGTTGTGTTGTTTCGTTTTATGTTGATCAGTAGTGGAGCCCAGTTGGGACGATCGGGGATCTAGCAGTTGGGTTGTCTTCTTTCTTTTGGTTCCGTAGTCGGACCTATGTGTGTACTCTGGATGATGTATGTTTTATTTACGTATGTATTGTGTGAAGTGGTGATTGTAAGCCAACTCTTTACCCCATTCTTGTTCATTACATGGGATTGTGTGAAGATGACCCTTCTTGCGACAAAACCACAATGCGATTATGCCTCTAAGTCGTGCCTCGACACGTGGGAGATATAGCCGCATCGTGGGCGTTACACATCAGCTCATGCATTTTCAATTCCTCGTCGAGGTGATACCGGATTGTTCTGTTCATATTTGTGGTGATTCTCGTACAAAGATGTATTTCTCTTGGATTTATGTCTACAGAAGCTGCATGTAGAATTGTGGTCTCTTACCTTTTTCATAGAAAGTAAAAGGGAAAAGGTTAATTTTATCTATTAACATGGCCATACTAGAAGGTTAATTTTATCTATTAACATGGCCATACTAGAAGGTTAATTTTTTTAAACAGATATCAACGGTAATTTGAGTTATTCGTCATCTCCAAAAGCTAAACTGCTGTAGTTCTGCTGACCAACCCGCGTGTTTCACTTCAGGTGTGAGGAGGAGCCTGTGGCTGAGACTGCATCAGGACAGATGCTGCAACCCATCACAGCGAGTTCCTCAGCCTCTGTTACGGCCGATGCAACAGTTACTCAGGACACCATTCATGCCTCGCTTCCACTTCTACATTTGCTTTCTCTGTTCTAGTTACTTATGTGATTTATTCATGTAGAATCTCTACATTATGCCAATAGTTGCCTGTACCATTGTTCTACTATCTGTGTGATGCTGAACAACATGCTCTTAATCTGTTGCTAAATTCTGTGTACTTAATATGCCAATAGCTGACATGTATTATGTGCCAATATGCCAATTGTTGCTGCTGTATTCTGTGTACTTGTGATGTACTCCGTAGCTGACGTGTGGAATCTCTACTTAATATGCCAATAGCTGACATGTAGAATCTCTACTTAATATGTTCTACCAGTATTATGTGCTTTCTATCCTGCAATGCTATCGGGGTACTGCAATTGTTGTTGTTGTATTCTGATTACTTGTTGTGACTGGTATTGAGAGATTTTGGTGGTTGCTTTGAGTATATTTAACTTGGAGTTCTCCGGTACTCCTAGATTTGCTACTCAAACAAATTTTGAGTACTTTCACTGGAAAGGAGTGAAATACTCCTGGTACTTGCATAGGTTTAAAAATTACTTGCGTAGGTTTAAAAATACTCCTAGTACTTGTGATGAAACCAGCAAGCAACTTGCTAACCTCTTTCAGTGTTCAATCATCTTTTCATTCTTAAATTTTAGTGTTCAATTTCTGATTATACAAACTGGAAGTGTCTGTTGTTCTTTTTCTTTTTTGAACTAAACTAGAAGTAGGAATTCATTTTATCGGGTTAGTGTTGTAAATTGTGGAAGCTTCCTTTTTGTTATTGGCTTATTGCTTGCTTGATTTGGGACATCTACAACTGAAATTATTATGATGCCATATTTTTTATATTACTCCATGCTCACCAAGTTATTGAGTTGAAGTTGTCGTTGTTTGCTATCAAGATTTGCTTAGCCTGAATACATGGTTATGTTTTGTGTACTGTTGTCCTGATGTTCAGCAGTTCAATTTCACTGTTGTACTGCTGTCAAGATCCTGCTGTACTACTGTTCAGTTTCAGTTAAATTTCAGTACTATTGGAGTAAATTTCACTATTCGATGATTGTACTCCAGTGTTCAATTTCGCTGTTCAATGATTGTACTCTAGTGTTCAATTTCCTGATTGAGTAAATTTCAGTGTTCAATTTCAGTGAAAACAGTACATGTACTAGCGACAGCAGCTCCTGTGGCAGCGGCGGTAGCACCTGGGCAGGCGTGGAACAGCCTGGGCTTGGAATGTCCTGAGCGCGGGCCAGGAGGAGCCCTGCGTGTGGGCGGCAGCAGAGCACGCTTGGGCGGAGGCAGCGCCTACTCTACTTGCTTGGCTACTACAGTGATGCATGCACCGGTGAAGCACGCACACATGCTTGCCTGGCCGCATGTATCTTCATTGCTGCGAACATCATCTAGATGTACGACAAATGTCCCACCTTTGTGTATCGTTTTGCTCCTCTTCTTCTTGCATCCGATAAAATTGGTGCTTAATATGCTATTGATTTACAATGTCTTTTCGTTATCACCAAGTCTAAACTATGGCTTTGATTTTTCCTGATACTTAGGACAAGCTACAAGCTCCCAGCGCGTCTAATCCAGGGTGCATTAGGGCCAACCTGTTACGGAAGATGGCCATGCTCACGAGCCCCTCTCGATCAAAATAGGTATTCCTTTCTGCCTCTTTGGATTCACTCATATTTTGCCTCCTGGATTGATAGATTTGTCCTATGGTACTATAATTGTAAACTCTGGTTCTAATTTACTTTCTGTAATTTCGAGGCTTTATTAAGCCCTTGATGTTGATTGAGCGTTTGCTCCTCTAATGTTCATGAAGTCCATTGTTATATACCTCTCATTGTAGGATGGCAAATTGTGGCAGCTGGAGCATGTCTCACAAGAGAGAGCAATGAAATCCATTGTATTGTTCCAACAAAAGAAAAGGACAATGTACTGTTATGATAGTAGCAGAAGTTTCGTCATTTTCTTATTGTATATTCCCTTCGTTCCTGCTATATTCCTGTGTAAGGAAATGTATTCCTGAGATGATTTTTTTGTGTTATGTAAACCTGGGAGATGTGTTATGGGATGTGATATGATGGTTGACTTGAATTTGACCTGGAGTTTTCCTAATTTGAATGAAATAATGTTGGATGTATGTGTGTGATTGGGCTAAAGTCTGCTTGGGCCAAATTGGGCAAATAATTGGGCCAAAAAAGGCGACATCCCAACAAGCATCGAACAATTTCAAAAATGAAACCAAAAGTCTTACAAAAAAAGAAATGGACTGCAAAAAGGCCGAGGGCCAAAAAAATGCATGAATCCCCAAAACTAAAAAGGCCGAATTATTGGGCTAGGCCCATGTAGCTAGCGAAAATTAATAGAAAAAATATATATTAAAAAGGCTGAATTAATGGGCTCGGCCCATCTAAAGCACCAAAATGGACTGGGCTGATTCTAAGTAACGACCTTTTCAATTGGTCGCAATTTTGCCATGCCAGATTGCCACGTCGGATCCGACGTGGCCTCGGCAGACAGCCAGTGACCAAAACAAAAGGTCATGGGTTCAACGACCTTCTATTTTGGTCGTAAACGTCTACGACCTTCTCTCAGAGAAGGTCGTTAATTTCAGTTTACGACTGTCAGCTTTTGACCTTCTGTATTTGGTCACAAAAAGGTCGCAAATGAAAAACAATGACCTTTCAGTGACCAATAGTCAAGGTCACAAGTTGACTTTATTTCTTGTAGTGATTTTAACTTCCGGCCCATGTATGGCCCATGACGTCTTTCAGCCCATATGAGGCCCTTAGTAACCCTCGCCCATTAACGGCCCGTGGTAAAACTGGCCCGTAATAAACAGTGTATCACTTTATACCCATTAACGGCACGTGGTGAAACTGGCCCGTAATGACCAGTGTATCACTTTATACCCATTAACGGCCCATTATTCCGTTGGGCCGTTTCTAGCCCATGTTATCTTTCGGCCTTCTCAGGGCCCATTTATTCTTGGGCTCATTTCCAGCATTCGTTTACTTACGACCCGTTACTGTCATTTTCTGCTTGTGGGACAAATTCAGCCCGTGGTTACAGTCGACCCGTTTGTGGCTCGTTTTCATAGTGTCATCAAATACGGTCGATTAACGACGACCCGTTATGGTCGGCCCATGGACGGACGATTTCAAGTCTAGCCCATTTACGGTCATAATGTGGTCTGTTATTGGCCCATGTTTGGCCAATCGATCATACGGCCCGTAGAAGGCCCATTGATGATGCGGCCCGTAGAAGGCCCATTGTGTCTACGGCCCGTATAAGGCCCATTGTTTCTACGCCCCGTAGAAGGCCCATTGTTTCTACGGCCCTTAGAAGGCCCATTGTTTCTACGCCCCGTAGGAGGCCCATGTTAACTACAGTAAATATGTAGCCCATGGTTATTATGGCCTAGTTTTAAAAAATAGGTTATTACGGCCACTAGCAAACCGCAGAAAAAGAACTGCACTGACTACAAGAAAACAAATAAACAAGACAATAAGGAAATAAATAAGCAAGCAACTTACGCTAGGCTATGACGGCTATTACACATATTACATCCACTGGGCATCAAAGTTCGCCACCAGTGCAAATATAGGGAACACCCTACACTATACAAAAATGGCTTGCTGTTTTCTTCAGCCGGTGGCTGCACGTTTTGAACAAATTTTGTATCGCACCAAAACAAGTTACAAATATAAAACAAAAGGAAGGTTGGCATAAAAGTTAACAGTCTAGCAGATAAATGCACCACCAGAAGTTCAGAAGCTCAGTTCATTTGACCTGACTGTTACGTTTTCATGCTGTATTGTCCGATGGAGCACCATAACCTTCACCTCAGTTCTCCTAGGCTCCTGAACAACATAGAAAATGTCTGATAGTCTGGTTTCAAAACCATGCATATCTTGACAACATCGAACAATGTCTCTCCTTGTTTCACAAAGGGTCTCTGTTAAGGAATGGACTTGTGTCTGGAGCGCAGATACAACATTGTTTTGAGCTTGCATATCTTGATCATGAGGTAGTTCGGATGATATTGCGTTAACAACCAACCCAGTATTATGCAGGAACGTGCTTTTGGCACTGTTAGTGGACAGGTACTGACCCACTGCAACAAGAGCTGACATTGCGGTTATAGTTGCCTCGCCACCTTCAGAAGCTGGCGGTTCCACCATTTTTTCCATAGCTCGCTGAAAAGTTGAGGTTTTACATTAGTAGTACCAGAACAGAAGATATTAAGGAGGCAGCAAAACCGAAAAAATAGCTTTGGTCTATATATAGAACTTATTCTGGTGAATCCATGTAAAATATTAGTTGTATTTTATTGCAAAGTACATAATAAAACCAGGTTCCAAACATATGACCATGTACCATCGCTAATATATTGTCTATTTCTTCACATTGTATTGAGGGCTAAGGATAAAGAGACGAAGTTTATAATACGGTAAGCATAGTATGACATCATTCATATCACAAAACAACTAAGAACAGACAAACATGCAATTGTAACGTTGTGTGGGCAAGTCCAGCACGGAACTAGATTACAGGTCAAGATCAAAGGAACATCACTCCTCTCTTTTAAACCTTGTAAGGTGCAATGATACGCTAAGACAATTGTGTATAAAATTGAAAAGAGTAATAGACATTGGCTGCAAACCATGCAGTTCAAGGCACAAGTCAGAGTAAGCAGTAGTTAAAAGGCATGAGGATTAAGGACTTACAACAGCGGTTCTGACTGGTGTAGTCATGCCCTCCTTGCTGGTGTCACAGTCCTTGAAGATTTCCACAACATTTGGTTCAGGTACTTTTTGGTCCTTGCGGGCTTTCCTCTGCATTTGGAACAAGTCAATATAGATCGGATAACATGGTACATCGAGAAGAGTGAAACAACAGCTAATTACAAGAGCCTCGCAGTGTGCAATATAGCTACGAGATCTTGTCGTCTGTTGGAATTTCACTTTCGTACGGTTGGCCTTGTTCTTTGAACAGTTCACCTACAAGAAGATAGATTTGCGTGGCACATGCGTAAATAGGACTTCAACATGTGATCTGATCACATATATATAATGTACCTGATACTTCGGATCAGACCAGTGTTTAACGAGGCCCCTCCAGTCTTCATCCGATATATTTTCCACTGGAGATGTTTGGGAATGTTCACTGTTAGCCTTGCCTTCAAAGTGAGTTTTCCTCAAGTTATACCGATATTGTCACAGAGCAGACTTGAAAGCATGGGTGCAAGCTTGTCTAGTTGCATCATCTTGGCTATCCAACTTGAACCTCATCTGTTGAAAATTATGGGAGTCTCATTATCGGCAACCTAGAAATTATGGGACAGAGCAAGACGATATTACTAGTTTCCATACATAACCATACTTACAGATAAATGGTCGAGGAAGGTGTTGAACTGGGTTTCGTCTTTGTCATTCCTATACTGAATCCATGTTGCGAGGATACGTACATGACACCTAACGGCAACCGCTGCCTCTGATACTAATTTGGCTGACTCTGTAGCATCATGTGACCTTTTTAAACATGCCTCAAAATGGATCTCCATTCTTCCTCCTCTAGATTTAGTTAACCTATCGAGCATTATCCCTGATGTTTGTTTCCTCTTGCGCCTAGGTGCTAGTCCAACAATGAACATAGGAAGTGTTAGTATACATCAAACTGTGAGACTACATATAAAGAAGCATGCAACTGTAACTTGACTCCAGCAACTACCTTCTTGCTGTTGAAGCTCACAAGGTTCATTTGATCTTGCCAACTCGTCTTGTGTCAACAGTGCTTGGGAAGTAGTGTCAGGTGGCAAGGGAGCTTGGGAACGTGCTGCTAGCTCGGTTGACGCATGAGTAACTCGTGCAGCTGGTAGTACTGTGGAAGGTGTTGCAAGAACTAGGGCTGTCTCTGCTTGTTTGGTGGTAGCTATTTGTTTCTGTTTGGCTTTTTCTGCAGCTCGTGTAGCATGGGATACCCTGTTTATAGAATGTTCCGCTGTACTTTGACCTTCTATTGCACCATCTGTACCAGCAGAATCTGCAGGATTCTTCCGGTTCCCATTCCCTGCCATTGTGTGTTTCTTCCTCTTTCTCTGTGCCATGTTAAGTCAAGCCGACAAGAAAAACGAATAACAATTTAGTTCTTCAGAACAAATTGATGCGTGATACAGACGAACTGAACTTTGATGTTAGACAACCACATGATAGGAGGATGTAATATGTACGAAAAACAGGACGGAAGAGATAACCAGAACTATGATGTGTAAACTAAGCAGAAGACATTTCACTAAATTAGAAGCAATGCAATGGAAGGTAGACACCATATGAAAGATGCTACAAATATCGCTCTGCCAAGTTAACAGTGTCTCATCATAAATGGCGTTTCAACAAATGTGAAGCAGTACAAGAAATAAATCATATGCAAGATGCAAACAACATCACACTAC
Source organism: Aegilops tauschii subsp. strangulata (assembly GCF_002575655.3). Taxonomy (NCBI): domain Eukaryota; kingdom Viridiplantae; phylum Streptophyta; class Magnoliopsida; order Poales; family Poaceae; genus Aegilops; species Aegilops tauschii. The sequence goes on from NC_053035.3 coordinate 61,096,821, forward strand.
CAAATTAGAGGTCTCTCGTCATTAGTGCCATTGCATATTCACAGCTTATGATGTGTAAACTAAGGAGAAGGCATTTCAACAAATTAGAAGCAATGAAAGCTAGACACCATATGAAAGATGCAACGAATATCACTCTACCAAGTTAAAACTGTCTCGTCATAAGTGCCATTTCAACAAATTAGTAGTACAAGCTAGAAAAGAATGCGAGATGTAACCTATATCACACTCCGAAGTCAAACGTGTCTTATGATAAGTGATTGTTGCAGGTTACACAACAGTAGTAAATTTGATGTAAGAACATGGTGTGATAGACAGATATTGTATGTTCTAGAAACATGAACACATGTCTTATTCAAGTATAACAGTGCCAAGTTAGAGGGAGCACATACAAGCTAGACATCACACATAACATGCAACCACATATAACAGTGCCGAGTTAGAGGGAGCACCGGTGATGGTGCACTAGGGGAGACGTGCTCATCATAAACATAGCTACGTTGAGTGTCTATGCATGTGTTGTCTTGGAAATCATCTTGGGGGGATGGAGGAGTAGAAACTGTAGAGGCCCTCCGTTTGGAAGGAGCACCTTTATCCACTGCCTTGCTAACTTCCTTCCGCTTTATTGATTTTGAATTGTCAAGTAAAACCGACAAGAAAAAGCAATAAAATTCTCTCTTCAGAACTCATTCATGCATGATACTGACAATCACTACTTTGATGTAAGGCAAACACATGATACCAGGATGGAATATGTACGAAAAACAGGACGGCATGGCATGTTCACAACTGTTTTTGTAAACTAAGCAGAAACCATTCCAACAAATAAGAAGCAATGCAAGCTAGACACCACATGAAAGATGCAACCAATATGACTCTGCCAAGTTAAAAGCGTCCCGTCATAAATGGAATTTAAACAAATTAGAAGCAGTGCATGCTATAAATCATATGAAAGATGCAACTAATATCGCACTGCATATACTAAAGGTGTCTCATCATATTGATTGATACGGGATACAAAAAATAGTTTTATGTAAGGACATGCTTAATAGACAGATGTACTATGTACTAAATACAGGAAGGCATGTCACATTAACAGGTATAATGTATAAGCTAAGCAAAATAGCACATGCAGTTTAACCAGATTGGAACAATTGCAATCTAGACACCGTATGCAACATGCAACCACATATCATGCTGCCAAGTTAGAGCAAGCAATTGCGATGCTAGTGTAGGGGAAATGCGGTAATCAACTACAGAGCTACGTTCACTATCTTCATCTAGCCTTGCTATTTCTTGAGAATCATGTCGGGAGGCTGACACTGCATTCTTTAAATGAGGAGTAGTCCACTTGCCTGACTGCCTCATCATAAGTGATTGATGAGGGATACATAAGAGCATTAGTTTGATGTAAGAACATGGTTAATACACAGATGTACTAGTATGTACCAAAAACACAAAGGCATGTCATATTCAAAGGTATAATGTGTAAGCTAAGCAGATGCAATTTAACCAAATTGGAAGCAATACAAGTTAGACATCTGGCTGGAGTGGTGAGCATGATCATCTAGGACCTGACAGCCTGGTGGGAGGCGGGCTGCTTCGCCACCATCGCGGCTTTTTAGTTGGCTTCCAGGTGATGCCTGTCTTTGCTGGGCTTGTCACTGGCTCGGCCAGTGCCCTGACTAGCTATTTGTCTTCTGGTGCTCACGGGATGGTGGTTCATGTAAAAAATATCTTTCCTTATCTTAATAAAGACCGACTTCGGCCTTTCAAATACAAGCTAGACACCATATGGAACATGCAACCACATATGACACCGCGAAGTTAAAGCAAGAACCTGGGATGGTGGTTCATTGCGAGCGAGGTCATCAACACTAGAGCTACGTTTACCGTCTCCATCTGCTGACACTGCACCCTTTATAGCGCTGTAACGTGCCGTGCTTACCCGCGTAGAAAGCTGGAGCAACTTCTCTCTTTTGTTTTCTGCTTCTCTCGTGGCAGACTCTGAAATACCCTTGCATAAAAACACAATAGTGAGAGTATGGGTGAAGTGTGTGTAGAACTAGTGCACTATAAAAGTAGCAGATAGCAGGTGGCTGAAAAATAAATGACAGGAGACATATGATAGCTCTACAACATTGCATGGCAAACAAAATTAGATTCTACTCCATATGATTTTGTAATATATGAGCACAGGAAATGCAAGTACTCCTCCAGCACACCACCACATGTGGTCATATCAAGATAACAGTCGACTGAAAATAAATAGGTCAGTCGATTTTTTAATGAACCGTCCGATCTATAAGGAACGGGCATATGGCCTTCATCTACCTACCGCCAGTCACTGTTGACGATCTTTCTCGAACCGCCAGCGACCACCGGCCCAGACCCCTGCCTCCAACGCCCCGCCCTCCCCTCGACCTCACACCACCGTCGTGCTTGGCAGCGCCCCCAGGCCATCCCTTTAATCCCGGCCGACCTCCAGATCGGGCGCCAGTAGCTCTAGGCTCCACACGGCCCTAAGATAAACACCGAGGCGCTGCTTCCCCGGCGTAATAGGCGGTCTAGCGCCTGTTACGCCGGGGAATGCTTCCGTTAATTGGGAATCAACTGACCAAGAATTGAAATTCAGGGGGGCGAGGGACCTCTAGCTAAGGTGAAATAGTATATGAGGAGAAACCTTGTGCATCGCGAGTTACTAGGAACATCTAGTATCAAGAAGAAGCGGTCAACTAGTGTCTTCTGTGGGATGAATACCGTGCAAGCAGACACGTAAGATTTGCACGAATAAGGGAAGAGGAGTACCCTTATCAGTTGCCAGTGTGGTCTCCTCCATATGTCGCGGCGATCTTGTTTTTTCTCCCGGGGGAACCGATGTTTTGGAGAACCGTGGATCCTTGGACAAACCCATGGGTAAATTGTTGACTGTGTTGCCGTGGCCGTATATCGGCGGAGGGGAAGCAGATCCGTGGCGGTGAAGGACGGCGTAGCAGGAACAGCTCCGGTGCGGTGGAGGGTGGCGAAGTTGGAGCGGCAGCGGTGAGGCGCAGGACGGCGTGGTTGAACTGGCTCGGGTATGGACGGCTCGGCCTCGGCTTCAACTACTAGCCATGGAGGGCATTGCGGTTGAGGTTGCGGTGGACGACGACGTCGGGGTATCGGCTCCGGCGTGATGGAGGAGGGCGGCGGTTGATGGGTGGGATGGGGTGGCAGACGGAGGACGCCAGGGTTTCGCGGCTGGTGGAGAGGTTGTTTTTGCGCCTACGGAGTACGAATGGGGAATCAGATGGGTGGGCGGGGGGAGGGGAGAGAACCATGTTTCGGTCTGGGACGCGCTTGTTTTTGGCTTTTTTGAACAGAAGATGGGACGCGCTTGTTTGAAATTTGGGGAAAGTATAAACTTTGCGCCCCTTTTAAATTTCGGACCTACTGCGGGTCGGGGGTAGGATGGTAATCCCAGGTGTCCCAAATAGTGGGCGGGAGCGATTTCGGCCGCGCGCATGTGTGCTTAGGCGGCCATTGTGTATGAATGTTTTTTGGAGGCGGTTGCATTGCGTCTAGATGAAGCTACAAACCTACTTCGGTTTAGACCTTTGGACGTCGGGCTGGTACGTTTCACGGGTCGGAGTTATTAGAAAAGTAATTTCCTTGTACTACCAAACATTGGTCTCACGCGGTTTTGGGCGAGTAGAGGCTCTTTGGCGCTTCATTCGAAATTTTGAAACACAAGCATTCACGTTTAGAGTACTCTTGAACTTTGAGGATTGACCTAAATAGACAATGTTAAATTTGACCTTGTATGTTTGAAAACCTCATTAAATTATCCGCTTGTTTTTGAAATTCTGACACTTGAAAATCCTATAACTATGATTATTTTGGAATGGAGGAGCTAAATTTGAATCTATTTTGTACACGACTACATATGCTATTATGTACAAAATCAGAGCAAAGATTGGTGCCCCCATAATTTAGGTATGATTAACAAATGCCATGATATCAAATTCAAATAATTGAATGGACTTCATGTTGAATTCGATTTTTTCAACCACCTTAAGTTGAATTCAAATGTATGCTAGTTCATAGGTAGCTATTTATAATGTTCATTGTGTAACTTTCGTATGTATAATGTGCTTTACACACACAACATGAACTATACTCACGTTTATATTCGATAGCTAAAGCGATTCATTGTCTGGAGTTCAAAATACTAACTATGTGGATCAATTGTGTCGAATAATAACATAGACATGCTCAAATTCAATAGAATCTAGATGTCTGATGGATCAATGACCATTCCTTACGCGAATTGCAAATATCATAATCCCATCCTAATATTTGGATACAATTTATATCTTTACTCAATGTGTACAGCAGTCTTTTACGTGTAGTTTCACTCTCCATCGGTGGTCTCTCACACATGCTCACACACTCTCTCCCGAGGTGTCTTTCTCACACACATGCTCTCGATATAACCATCCCTCCCTCTCGTAACCATTTACGACTGTTTTCACTAACCTTTATCACAAGCACTCTTCCTCTCACAAGCATACACACGCACAATCCCCATCGACCCTTTCTATATACATAGACCTGCCTACGTGTCTGCTGTATGCACATTATCTTTAGGCTTGTCTCTCACGCATTGTCTCACACCTCTCTTCCTAATCGACGAGTATGATTCTAGCAGAGCATTCTATAGGATGCCCCTTAAAGTTAGGTTGGATGAATAGTAATATCAGAGATAAAGGGGTTACCTTAGTCCGAGAACCTAGGGTTACAAATCCTAGCCGGCTTTGTCAGTGGACACAGAGTCCTTCACATTATGCTATCTTTGTCTTGTACGACTAGTCATCCATGGATCTCCCTAAATGCGTCACGGGCCGACCAATGTGGCGCAGGACGGAACCGAACGAACGGCCTCACCTCGACCCACCGGACCTCACGCGGTGACACACCCTCTGCCCCCACGTCCGTTATCTTCTCACACCCACACATACCAACACAGACACCAGACACACAAAATATATTCTCCTGGTGCCTCTATCCACTCCCCCCTTGCATATACACACTCAAGGGAATCTCTTGCCGTGATGTCATATTCGTCACTCTCTCTAGCCCACTCTCATTTCTCGTGCTATCTCTCCCACGCCCCCCCCCCCCCCGCCGGCCCCTCTATCCATGCCTCTCTCGAATAAGTAATACACACACATACCTCTCTAGGCCCTGCCAAATGCATCAACTACACATTCACACATGTTACATCACGTAACCCATTGATCTAAAAAGCCCTCTCTTCACGTTTGTTTTGCATACAACATTCCTTTTGAATAAAGTGTGGCCAAAAAAATTATTTAGAATTTCTACATGTGTACAACATTACAAAGTTATATGGAGGATCATGAATCCTAATTTGCATTGCATGGTGCCCACAATGATATTTATTCTGCACTGTGAATTTGTATATTTTTATACTATACATAAAGTTAGTCATAATAAAGAGAAACGAAGAGCATCTCTCTCTCCATCGCATACCCCCTCTACGCCCCTTTCACATACGCACACAAACTATCTCCAGGTCCTCTAAAAGTAAGCCCCCAGCACATTCACGCATGTTTCATCTTTATCTCGCGATATATACAGTGACGATCATTGTATTTGAAGCGAAAGCACGATACATACATTGGACTTCAGAATGCACTCATTACGGTCACCATTTACGTTTTGTGGTTATTATACAGTCACGGGCTCACCGTACAACTCTGTATTTGCTCAAGATACGACTAGTTGACCAGTTAAACGCTCCACGTGGCACCTCTAATGTTGCATCACATTATCTCACTACCATCGGGCCCACCTGTCGCCTTGTATCTACTCTACATCTACACTCTTATAAAATACACTCTTATAAAAAACAGAGTTGGTGATGATGGTGTGACTGCCATCCTGCAATATAGGCCGTCCGATTTATATCTGACGGATAGGAAAGAAACTATGGCAATTTTGCAGAAAGGTACCCACACACCTCTCCACATTTGCAAATAAGGCCTTCCCTCGTTCATCCTTTTCTCTCACAAGATAAACTAGTCATACAAATGCATCTTGATGTTACGTGCAACGCACGAGCATCTTGCTAGTAAGAATGAAAACAAACGACAAAAAAATATTGGACGGTGGTTCGAAGTCATGACCGCGGGCACAGCGGACAAGGTGGCCTTGTATTGGTATGCTGAGCCGTCTATTTTAACACATAGGAGCTGGGTGGTGATTATACACACACGCACGCATGCACACGAACTGCATGCACGCAACACTCACACGAACACATGCACCCACGCACACACGCAACACTCACACGTACACACACAGCCATGCACGCACGCAGCACTCACACACACACACCAGTACACCACACGACCAACACACACTCTCACGCTCAAGTGCTCAACCTACACGTGCATGCGCACACATCAGGTCCTGACAGACACATACACAACCAGGTGATTCCCACGCACGGGTTGGAGTCTTGTCGCGCCTGCATATATTTGTGTTTATCTGACCTTTTCCCTATGCGAACTGACAGGTGGGACCCACAAGGAACGTGGTAAATTTAACTAGTCAACATGGTGCGATGCAGACTATTTGGCCGGTCAACAGAGTGCAATCCGATGCTGAACTGTGAGCAAGTGACCGTATAATCACCGCAAAACATATATAGTGACCGTAATCAACTTATTCTTAAGTTCGGTGACCGTATTATGCTTTTCTCTCTGTAGGCCCTCCAAAACTACATCTCTACACGTTCTTGCATGTCACATCTAACAACTATGCAATACAGCACTACTACTTCACTCTAACACAATAAATCATATGTGTTTTTAGTTTTACTAGATATCATATTGTTACTTAATTATTCAGTTTGCATACATTAAAATTGCCTTTGAAATGTGTGGCAAGTATCATATACCGCGCGGGAAAACCCCCCCTTTCCTGTTTAATCGGGTTTGTATCGATGGATAGTGCGAAACATCAAAACTATAGTACTATACAGTACAAGTGACAGTTCACTGGGTCGTCGTGTCGTGTACTCCTCCGTCGTAAGAGTGGAGTGCTCGCTTTCATAAATCTTCTAGTCCCTTTCGCGGACATGTGGGACATCAAGCTACTGGGTCCACGTGCCATACCGGAATACAGTGCAGAGCAGCCGGGGTGAAGTACCCAGTCATGGCGCCGGCGTAGTAATGAGCAATGAGGCGTCAAATCACAAAGCTGCACCTTTCCCGCAGTTAAGTTGGAGGGACGAAGTTATAATGCTAAAAAAGAAGTTGGAGGGACGAAGCAACCATCATTTCACTCGTTGGTGAATCCGCTTCTCCCTCATCTTCTTCAAGTTAACCACGTGTTCCTTATGTCGTTGTTCTGCCTCATGTGGGACGCAGATCATCTTGGTAAAGCACTGACACGTGGGACCGCATGTTAGCAAACCGCCAGGACAACGTCCTCTAAAAATAAGAAACCTCCCCCGCTATCCGCGCGGCAAAATCACCTCCTTTTTACTAATCTTGATTCTACAAATTTTTAGATCAATATAATTGAGATTTGTATAGATAGCACACAGGAGCAAAACCAAGTGGTACGGTTAAGGGCATCCACAATGTGTAGCCAAATGTGAAAATAGCTTTTGGCATCATGGGAACCATTGTGGACGGTGTTGCCAAAGCCAAAAGGATGGAACCGAAGCTCCCTGATTGATTGATTGAAGGAATGAAAAAATGCAACGTCTCTCGTCTTTCTCCCATGCTTGGACGCATGTACAGTATAGGGCACAAAGTCTACTCCCCTCTCCCTTCTATCACAAATCACAAAGCAGTGATGCGTCAAATCACAAAGCACGGACGAAGCAACCATCATTTCACTCTTCGCTCACTCCGCTTCTCCATCGTCTTCTTCGAGGAACCATCTCACCGCACCAAGCTGGACGGACGACACAATTGTGTACTAGTAGTACTAGTACATTTACGCGTCCTTTGGTTCAACGGACTTCCTGGATGCAAATAAGGCGGTTGTCCCGGCTTGCAGGAGGCACATGCGAATGACTTACCGTGGTCTCCCTCAATGGCGTTCTCAGTCGAACGCCCTTCGCCAAACCACAACATTCGAGATATCGTCGACGTCACCGCAATGGGGAAGGAAGTCAAATATAGTTACTACCTCCATTTTTTTGTACACAAGGCTAGTATATCAAAATTACAATTTGCAAAAGGACACTAACACTAATCGAGGCAAAATTGATGGGGTTTGCCTCGTACTAGCAACCAAGGACATTAATATCCCCTGCATGCATGCAGAAGTGAGAAGGTTGGTTTGCATGGCGCTGCATTAATCAAGCGATGAGGAGTGAGATGGTTAGCTCTTTGGGCTTTGGATAAAAAAATACGCATTAATTGACACGTGAAACGAGGATTTGTATCGATTAATCCCGCGAAGGAAAACTCCGCCTTTCTTTTTTAACACTAGTACTCCTAGTACGTAGTACGTACTTATCCTGCTTGGGTCTAGGCCTTCCATTGCCATACTTCACCACATATTTTTTCCAAGCTTGCCTAAAGTTTTAAAAATGAAAAGGAGGTACACTTGCGCACGGCTGTCGCGGTCGCACCGCACCCTCACACGGTCACTCCTGCACGCCGCGGTCGCACCGCACCCTCACACAGTCGCTCCTGCACGCTGCAAACCCAACCAAGGGAACGCACCCTCATTGACACGTGTTGTCGCATGTGAACAAACCAAACTCAGCCATGCTACCGCTGAGACATAATTTTCGTTCATAGAGTATGTTTATCCAACCGCATGTTGGGGAGTATTCGTACGGCCCATGCGGTGGTCTGTTGGGGAAGAAGAAGAGGTGAGGAAGAAGGGTTAGGAGACGTAGGATATTCATCCAACAGCCTGAAATGGTAGACTGACCCAAGTCAGGCGACTTGCATAAAAATATATGTTTTTACACAACAAAAGATCCATAAAAAACTATCACTGCTCGCGGAACGAGATGGCCTCGTCGACTTTGGCTGCCAGCGCGAACCAGCCGTAGCTGCCGACGTGTGTCTCCGCACCGTGGTTGTCCTCGGCCTCCAGCTACTCGTTCATGCGGAGCGTGCGGGCGCTCTGCACGGACGAGAGCACCGCCCGGTTCAAGTCCAGGACGTCCGGTTCCGACTGCAGGAGGGCCTCACTGGCAGCGGCATCCGCGCGCTCCGCGTCGAGTCGAGCCTCCGCTTCCCGGTTCAAGTCCAGGACGTCCGATTCCGCCTGCAGGAGGGCCTCGATGAGAGCGGCATCCGCGCGCTTCGCGTCGAGTTGAGCCTCTGCCGCCCGGTTCAAGTCCAGGACGTCCGGTTCCGCCTACAGGAGGGCTTGGATGGCAGCGGCATCCGCGCGCTCCGCCTCAAGTTGAGCCTCCGCCGCCCGGTTCACATCCACGACATCCGGTTCCACCTGCAGGAGAGCCTCGATGGCAGCGGCATGCGCGTGCTCCGCGTCGAGTTGAGCCTCTGCCTCCCGGTCGTCCTTTAGTATCGCCAGGTTGAACCGCTGGTCTGCCTGCACCATAGGGGACTCAGACTCCGGCATGAAGTCGACGTCCATCGTATCATACCCATCGGGGGCCTTCTGTGCCGCGACCTCCGCCATGAACATTGGATCGGCCTCCTCCTCCTTGTAGCTTGGCTCCAGAGAACTCGGGGAGTGGCCCGCTGTCGGTGTCAAAACCGGCGGATCTCGGGTAGGGGGTCCCAAACTATGCGTCTAAGGATGATGGTAAAGGAGACGGGGGACACAATGTTTACCCAGGTTCGGGCCCTCTCTATGGAGGTAATACCCTACTTCCTGCTTGATTGATCGTGATGAATATGAGTATTACAAGAGTTGATCTACCACGAGATCGTAATAGCTAAACCCTAGAAGTCTAGCCTGTATGACTATGATTGTATATCTGTCTACGGACCTAGCCCTCCGGTTTATATAGACACCGGAGGGATCTAGGGTTACATAAGGTCGGTTACAGGGAAAGGAATCTTCATATCGCGGACGCCAAGCTTTCCTTCCACGCTAAGGAGAGTCCCATCCGGACACGGGTAGAGTCTTCGGTCTTTGTATCTTCACAGCCCACCAGTCTGACCCGTGGCTAACAGGTCGGACGCCTGAGGACCCCTTAGTCCAGGACTCCCTTAGTAGCCCCCGAACCAGGCATCAATGACGAGGTGTTCGGCGCGCAGATTGACTTCGGCATTGCAAGGCGGGTTCCTCCTCCGATGACCTCAAAGTGATATATTCGGCCTTACATTTAATGTCGTACCCCTCGGCTTCTGTGTATCAACAATTTCAGACGCCATGTGTCAAGAGAATGCGAGAGGTCATGATATTTTTGCATTTAACACCCCGACCATGCGAGGGAGCGTCTATTTAAAGAGATTGGATCTCAGATCCATTCGGCACCCCTCGAAAAAATCCTCAGAGATTGCTCGGAAAGACCACCCTCATCATGGCTAGCGTTCGCAGCTCCTCCTCTCGTCCCTGTGGCCTAGAAAATGGCGAGTGGGAGGGGTGATCCATGTCCCATGGTCAGCTGGAGAAGCTACAAACACAGGGATTTCTTCCCCCTGCGGATTTGGTCCCTGTTCGAGCAGGATTGACCTTCTTCAATGGCGGGGCCCAGGCTGAAAATTTCCCAAATCCATCCAGGGGGGAAACGAGTGTGCTTCGTCCCTTATCAGCTAAGAGTTGTCGGATTTCCAATTCACCCATTCCTCCGAGGGCTTCTGGAGTACTATGGCCTCCAACTGCACAACTTTACCCCGGCCTCCATCCTGCATATCGCGGGTTACGTGGCCCTTTGCGAGCTATTCCTGGGTTGTGAGGCCCATTTGGAATTGTGGAGAAAGTTATTCTGTCTCGTTCCGCGCAACCACGAGGGATCAATATTTGAAGTGGGCGGAGCCGAAATATGGCGCATTGCCGAGACCGGATACCTATCCGGCACACCAAAGAAGGCATCCGAAGAGTGGCCTTCCGAATGGTTCTACATTGAGGACGTCGCACTTCCAGACCCTGTTCGGAGGGGACTTCCCGAGTTCACAAGTGTTCCTTTGAAGAAATGCGACAGCTCGCGCCCTCGGAGCCTCGAGGTAGAAGACAGTGCGGATGTTCATCAACTCATGAGCAAGATAAGGACACTCGCTCAGTCCGGATTATCAATAGTTGAAGTGATGGCGACCTCCATAGTACGGGGAGTTCAGCCACTCCAATATAGGGGGCTTCCCATGTGGCACTACAATGGGTAGGATGACGCCTCTTGCTGTGGTAGGAAGGGTCCGGACACCCCCGTCGCTCCGGCCAAAATATTAGCCGGACTGTTCAAAGGGGAGGAAGAGGAATTTCTACGTATCAAGCGCAGAGATGGGTTTTCTATGTACAATCCTCCTAGCTGGGTAAGTCCCAACTCCTCTGCTTTACGCAATCCACTCCCTGAGCTACTTTCAATGAACATTAATCCATCCATTTATGACAGCACTGGCGAAAGATTTCCGAAGGGCTTCACAGCCCCGCCCCGCAGCTCGAGGGCCACAATCGGGACCTTGACCCCGGAATCGAAGAGGATCCAGACATATTCGTGGTGCTTGAGGACGGGGTGTTTTACCAGGCGAGCTACGACCGCACAGAAGTGGCCATCCTTGCCGATTACCCCGGTCTCCTCCCTGCGTCACACGTAAGTAACCCGGAGACATCTCATCCGAAAGAGTTCTCTCATTCTGCCTCACCCACCGCACCGTCCTGTGCTCAAAAGGGGAGGCGTTCGGCGCGCTGTGCCGCCCCAGGGGCGTCTCCAAAGAGAACGGCTCCCGTGCCAGACAAGCCTTCGAAGAGGAAGGCAATTGAAGATACGACCGAGCCTTCATCGAAGAGGTAGGGATTTGCAAATACGTTCTTCAGCAGTCTCATCCAATTGTGACTTCTATGTTTGTCCTCTATCAGGGGAAGAGTGTGTCGGACTGTGTCCGAGGGTCCGGCCGGTCATACTCCTCCCAGCCAGGATCCAAACCCTGCCGTTAAGACGGGGGCCGAAACAGGGGTGACACCGAATTGTCCTCCAGCCGAGGATTCGGATGATGTATCCGTTACCAACTCGGAAGTGGAGAGCGCCGTGAATCATAGGTGTCGAAGGGCCGTTCTACGAGACCCCAGCTTCGCAGAAGAGGCATTTAATGCCTTTAGCTCGGCTGATGCGTACATCCGAGCTGCTCGAGACGGGCTTAACAGAGCCACGGCTCGACATTTAAAAGATGTGCAAGTAAGTTTACTTTGTCTGAATATGATAACCATATGCCAGTAGCCCCCGAGACTTGAAGCAGTTGGTACAAGTGATTTAAGGATCATTGTATAACCAGGTTCTTACGAAGAAGAACGACCTGCTAGCCCAAGAGCTAGAAAAGTGTCAGACACAGCTAACAACAGTTACCGCCGAACTGGATAATTCCAGGAAGGCGTCCTCTGGTAATATTTCCCTCCATCGAGAAACAATAATTATATATCAGCTTGTGTTAATATTATTGCTTATCTCCTAACATGATCGTTAGATCAACTGGAGGAAAAATTGAAAGCCGCTCAAGCGGGCGAGAAAGAGGCGAAAAGACTACAAGCCGCGGGTGAGCGTGTTCTGACCCAAGTCAGAGATGACAAAAACAAGCTGCAGGATGCCCAGACCCAGCTGGGCGAAGAACTGAAGGATGTACGGGCGCAGCTGGCTGATTCTATGAAGGAAAATAAAAGGCTACAAGGAGACATATTCAGTATGTGGTCGAACTTACCTTTGAATAATTCAGAGATAAAAGGGATTGACAGAGTTATGTCTGCAGGTATGCTGACCGGTCTTCCCGAAGAGGAGATGTCCGGATTCTCGGGTGATCTGCTACAAGAGCTGTCGCACATGCATGAGCAGGCTCGGTAGGCAAAGCGAAGCATTGCCAAGGCCTTGTGGCCATCTGCCTCCCCTCCGGGAAAGATGGAGGAGCTCCTGGAGCTATTTAAGGGAGCGCGGCGGCGCTTTCGATTGTGGAAGATATCGGCCGGCAGGGAAGGTGCACGAGAAGCCTGGGCCATGGTGAAAACACAGTATACCAAGCTTGATCCGAATCATATGGCTCGGGTTGGACCTCTAGGGTCAGATTGGAAAGAAGTTCCCGTTAATTTGGTATATGACCAAGTAAAAGTAGCCGCCAAGTATTCCCAGCAGGATTGTAAGTTGGACAGCCTGCTGGACGGTATAGAGGAGGAAATTTTTGAGTCCAAGTGACTATGTACTTTCCTTTGTAGCTGAATTGTAAAACGATTGTCATGGCAGACATTTTCACCTTGACCTCTGGGCCCGAAGGTGCAGAGTGTTTCTGAATACCTAAGCGGTAAAATAGACCGGGGTATGCGTGGAAACCAGGTGTAAGGGTCATAGTTGCTTGAACAGACAAGTTGTATGCGGCTAGTTATCTTATATTACATTATGATTGTAAGAAACATCTTCCAGAGAGAATAGTTCCATTAGGGGTTCCTTTCCCTGGGTGTGCATGCGTAAAAATGCATGTCCGAACTGTAATTATGCCAATCGCAGTACAAGTAACATCTGGGGGTTCATAATGGTGTGAATGCAAAATCGTATTTAATCAACCGACCGAATATTCCCTTAAGAATGCTAGCTTTCGGCTTCACCCAGTCTGAGGTACACATCCGGATGATCCGGCAGTAACAATCGCAGAGGTGCTCCCTTTATTCCCTAGCCGAACTAACGGGAACGTATGGCATAAGCACAGGAGCCAGGCAACCCAGCTTGGCCAAAACATAAGTCATATCGATGCATATAATGGTGAAGAAAAGGTACATATGAGGAAAACACGCATATGTGATGAGCTTGATGCTCGAAAAATAACATTAACAAGCTTCCGTCGGAGAAGCCCCCAGGTATAATGGACACACATATTTAAGTATGTGTATGTGATGGGTGCGTGGTTGAGCCGCACGAAAAGCTTTAAGGCCGAAACAAGGGAAAAAGCGAAAAGAGAGGAAAAAGCAAGGGAACAATAGGGAGAAGGAGACGAACAAAGAGTTCGGCGCTAGGCATAGAATCTTCGGAGTCTGGCCGCATTCCAAGGGTTCGGCTCTAGGCGGTTATCTGACGCATCATGCAGGCGGTACGCTCCTCTAGTGAGAACTTCGTCGATGATGAAGGGACCCTCCCATTTGGGCTCGAGTTTGTCCTTTTTCTTCTCCGGCAAGCGTAGAACGAGTTCGCCAACATTATAAGTCTTGGCCCGTACTTCTCTCCTTTGGTATCTGCGAGCCTGTTGTTGATAAAATGCAGAACGGATTTTTGCCGCGCCGCGCTCTTCCTCCAGGGCGTCCAGGCTGTCCTGCCAATCGAGCTCTGCCTCTCTCTCTCTCTCTCTTCATACATGCATACTCGAGGTGAGTCATGAATGATGTCGCAGGGTAACACAGCCTCTGCGCTGTACACCATGAAGAAAGGTGTGTATCCGGTAGTGCGATTGGGCGTGGTCCGCAGCCCCAAGTGTACGGAGTCGAGCTCCTCGAGCCAGTGCTTGTCTGATTCCTTCAGAGACCGCACCAGTCTAGGTTTGATGCCGCTCATAATAAGACCATTGGCCCGTTCGACTTGACCATTTGTTTGCGGGTGATAGACAGAGGCGTAATCGAGCTTTATGCCCAGATTGGCACACCAATTGTTCACCTCATTGGCTTTAAAATTGGAGCCATTATCAGTGATGATTCTTTGTGGAACACCATAATGGTGTACAACGCCGGATATAAAGTCTATCACTGGTCCGGCTTCGACCGTCTTAACTGGTTTGGCCTCTATCCACTTAGTGAATTTATCCACCATGACCAGCTGATATTTTTTCTTATGGCTTCCTCCATTAAGGGGTCCATTCCTATCAAGCCCCCAGACCGCAAAAGGCCAAGTGATGGGGATTGTTTGCAGAGCAGTGGGTGGCATATGGCTCTAGTTGGCGAAAAGCTGGCATCCGACGCAACTCTGAACAAGGTCCTGTGCGTCTGCTCGGGCCGTCGGCCAGTAAAAACCTGTACAGAAGGGCTTGCTAACAAGGGCCCGAGCTGCGGCGTGGTGACCGCCGAGACCGGCGTGAATTTCAGCCAAGAGCTGCTGCCCCTCCTCCTCGGAGATACATCTTTGAAGGACTCCAGTAGTGCTTTTCTTATAGAGCTCTCCATCGTGGACCTTGTAGGCCTTCGAACGCCGGACAATGTAGTAGGCCTCATTCTGATCCTCGGGGAGTTCCCTCCTATTATGGTAGGCCAAGAAGGGTTCGGTCCATGGGGCAATGACTACCATAATGAGATGGGCCGACGATGTTATTTCGGTGGATGATCCCCCGATGATATTGGAGTGCTCGGAATCTGGGGTTGTGTTCGGATCCGGACTGGTGTTGCTGCTCTCCCCTTGCCACATGACGGATGGCTTGGAAAGCCTTTCCACAAAAATGTTAGGTGGGACGGGGTCGCGCTTGGCGCCGATGTGAGCGAGGACGTCCGCCGCTTGATTACTTTCTCGAGCCACATGATGAAACTCAAGCCCCTCGAACCGAGCCAACATTTTAAGGACGGCATTGCGATAAGCCACCATCTTCGGATCTTTAGCGTCAAAATCTCCATTTATTTGAGATATTCCGAGGTTTGAGTCCCCGCGCACCTCCAGGCGTTGTATGCCCATGGAGACGGCCATCCGAAGACCATGCAATAAGGCCTTGTATTTGGCTGCGTTGTTGGAGTTTGTGTATAATATTTGGAGCCCGTGGGGGACATTAAAACGACGCCCGCTCCTAATCCTGCCAGCATTTTGGAGCCATCAAAATACATGACCCAGTTGGAGTATGTGTCGTACTCTTTAGGGAGTTCGGCCTCTGTCCATTTGGCGAGTGAAGTCCGCCAGTACTTGGGATTTAATGGCTCGACGCGGTTTATATGTTATGCCGAATGGAAGGAGCTCAATGGCCCAATTGGCAATCCGGCCCATAGCATCGTGGTTGTTTATTATATCATTGAGTGGTACTTCGGAAGCCACCGTGATCGACACTCTTGGAATAGTGTCGCAGCTTCCGGGATGCCATGAAGACCGCGTATGCTATCTTTTGATAATGGGGGTACCTGGATTTGCATGGTGTGAGAACAGTGGATACGTAGTATACTAGCTTCTGAAGCGGGAACTTATGTCCATCCTGCTCTCGCTCAACGACGAGCACGACGCTCACCACCTGGTGTGTTGCCGATATGTATAATAGCATGGGTTCACCGATGTTTGGCGCGTTCAGGATTGGGTTGCTCGCTAGAAGGGCTTTTATTTCTTCCAGTCTAGCCATTGCCGCATCCGTCCACTCGAAGTGATCGGTGCCTCGGAGTAGGCGATATAGTGGCAATGCCTTTTCTACCAATCTGGAGATAAAGCGGCTTAAAGCTGCCACGCATCCGGCGAGTTTTGGGACCTGCTTAAGGTTCGTTGGTATATCCAACTGTGACAAAGCTCGGATCTTGGCTGGATTTGTTTCCATTCCTCTATTGGAAACAATGAAGCCCAGCAGTTTTCCAGCCGGGACGCCGAAAACACACTTTTCCGGATTGAGCTTGATGTCATATGCACGGAGGTTGTCGAATGTGAGACGTAAATCGTCTATCACTTTTCCTGCTTTTGATGACGACGTCATCCACATATGGTTCAACTGTCTTGTCGATCTACTTCTCCAGGCCTGTTTGAATCATGCGTTGGTAGGTGGCGCTAGCGTTTTTTAGCCCAAAAGGCATAGTGTTGAAGCAGAAAGGCCCATATGGGGTAATGAATGCCGTTGCGGCTTGATCGGACTCCTTCATCTTGATCTGATGGTATCCGGAGTATGCGTCGATAAAACACAGTGAGTCATGTCCTGCGGTTGTGTAATTGATCTGATCGATGCGAGGGAGGGGGAAGGGATCCTTAGGGCAAGCTTTGTTGAGGTCTTTGAAATCGACACATAGGCGCCAGGATTTAACCTTCTTTGGTACCATCACCAGGTTTGCTAGCCAGTCCGGGTGTTTTATTTCTCTGATGAATCCGGCTTCGTAACTTGGCTAGCTCCTCTCCCATAGCTTGTCGTTTAGGTTCGGAAAATGCCGTAGTGTTTGTTTGACCAGTTTATATCCCTTTAAGATATTGAGGCTATGTTCGGCTAGCCTGCGTGGGATCCCTCGCATGTCCGAAGGGTGCCAAGCGAATATGTCCCAGTTTTCTCGCAGGAACTCTCGTAGCGTGGCATCGACTGTTGGGTCGAGTTGTGCCCCGATAGATGCTGTCTTGTTGGGGTCTGTTGGATGGACTTGGAATTTGACTATTTCTTCTGCCAGCTTGAAGGATGTGGATTTGGGTCGTTTGTCTAGGATCACGTCGTCCCTGTCCACCGTGGAGCGCAGTGCAGTTAATTCTTCAGCCGCGAGGGCTGCAGATAATGCCTCAATGGCAAGGGATGCGGTTTTATTTTCGGCACGGAGTGCTATGTCCGGATCACTGGCGAGAGTGATTGTGCTGTTGGTCCCGGGCATCTTAAGCTTCATGTACCAGTAACGAGTTATAGCTTGGAAGCGTGTAAATGCATCTCTCCCTAAGAGGGCGTGATATCCGCTGTCGAAAGGGGCCACTTGGAAGGTTATCTCTTCAGACCGATAATTCTCTAGCGTGCCGAATACTACGTCAAGTGTGATTTTTCCCGCACACCGTGCCTCCCGACTGGGAATGATTCCTCGGAAGGTCGTGCTGCTTTGCTCGATGCGGCTCCTGTCTATTTCCATTTTGTGGAGTGTATCCTCATAGATGAGGTTTAGTACGCCACCGCCATCCATGAGAACTTTGGTGAGCCGAAAGCCGTCCACGATTGGATTGAGGACCAAGGCGGCTGGTGCCCAGACTCTCAATGAAAGCACCAATGTTGGTGTCGAGACCGGCGGATCTCGGGTAGGGGGTCCCGAACTGTGCGTCTAAGGATGATGGTAACACAAGACGGGGAACACAGTGTTTACCCAGGTTCGGGCCCTCTCTATCGAGGTAATACCCTACTTCCTGCTTGATTGATCTTGATGAATATGAGTATTACAAGAGTTGATCTACCATGAGATCGTAATAGCTAAACCCTAGAAGTCTAGCCTGTATGACTATGATTGTATATCTGTCTACGGACCTAGCCCTCCGGTTTATATAGACACCGGAGGGATCTAGGGTTACATAAGGTCGGTTACAGGGAAAGGAATCTTCATATCGCAAGACGCCAAGCTTGCCTTCCACGCCAAGGAGAGTCCCATCCGGACACGGGTAGGGTCTTCGGTCTTCGTATCTTCACAACCCATCAGTCCGACCCGTGGCTAACAAGTCGGACGCACGAGGACCCCTTAGTCCAGGACTTCCTCACCCGACACAAAGCGAGCTTGGGAACGGAGGTCTGTGGCACCGACCGCCACCGCGATTTCTGGGCGGCGCTCCGGCGTCAGCATCTTGTAGTATGTGATCTTGCGCCGCACCATGGCTTTCCGGCGAACTAGGGGACGCTTGATGTGGGCTAGGGGATCGAAAGGTGGGGGAAGGGGCTGGAGATTAGGTGTGGTTTTACGGCAGTGGCTGGTGTAGGCCGAGCAGCGAAGGTTCTGATGTGAATAGTGGTTCCGGTGATGACCAGTCAATCGGTTTTGACTGTACACCGCTGTTATCGCGTTCGCGTTCCATGTCGCTCACCGAATGGAACACGCTTCATCTTGCGTTTTCGCTCACTTGTGGGACCGCAGTTGAGAGCAAACCGACGTCCCTCCCCCTCCCCCGCCCGCGTCATTTATACTACCACTCCCTCCGTTTTATGCGGAGTAAATAAAAACAGAGGGAGTATACTACGAATGAGGATCCCCTGACGTGGCCGAACCCATTGAGTAACTGACATGCGGGGCCTAGCAAGCATGGGGTCCGCCAATAAGTGACCGAAAGGGAGGGTAAGGCAGGGATACCTACGTCAGAGGATCCACTTCCACTACTACTCCTTCCATTTACTATACAGGGCCTAATGCGTTTTTCGAGGCTAACTTTAACCAAATGATAGAGTAATAATATATGACATGCAACTTACACAAAGCGTACGGTCAAATTCGTATGTGAAAGGAGCTTCCAATGATATAATTTTCACATTATACATCTCATGTACTATTAATCTTGTCAATAGTCAAATGCGGTTTTGAAAAACGCATTAGAGCATGGTTAATAATGTAGCCAGTCGATGGCTATAAGGAACTGCCATGTCATCTATAGCCATCATCTATTATATGCACTCATACAGTAGTGTGGGCTATAAGATTGGCTATTTCCTGCAAAAAAAAATATTAAGGTTGGCTATTGTATTAGTACTTTTTTCCATCTCCTCTCTATCTCTTTCTTCATATTTATTGTATTTAACTAGGAATGCGTATATAGCGAGGCTCTCGCATGAGAGCTCACTCCCCTTACTTTTTCACATCTCTCTCCTCCACATAGGCCCTATATAAATGGAAGGAGGGAGTACTACTATGAGCACTGCATACTTTAGTACAGATGTTGTCAGTACTCCACTAGTACTATTGGACAGGGAGCTTAAAAAAGTTACTATTGGACTCGCTATACGTGGCGAAATCCTAGTAGAAGAGCATGCGCGAGAACAAGCACATTCATCTGGTTGAAAACAAATTGGAAGCCATCGCGAGAACAAATCTAGGAGTACGCACGTATGAATCTAACAATATTGATTGGGCATTGTTGAATGTTGATACTTTTTTGATCAAAGTAGAGATACTTTGACTACACATAAAACTTATATGTAAACTAGAAAGGATAGGAGGGAGTATATTGTACGTTCAAAAACGAAACGAACATTGAATACCCTTTATATATGACTTGCGGATGCTATGATCACCGGTTCAAAATTTTGAATCCGCCTTAGGTATCACACATGCCCCCACTCGTTCTATCTCGATTTCATCTCAGGGTCCGGAGATCGATTGAAAGAGGACTAGGGTGGGTACAATACGTTCGTTTCGCTTATGAACGTACAATATAATCCCTCTGATACCCATAGACCCCCCCCCCCCGTGGGACATTTCTATCATAGAAACAGACCAAACCTTTATCTCCTTGCACGACACGCAATTGATCTCTGAACATCAACCGATCTCGTCAACATGTGTCGGGGCATGAACCGAATGGGATGTCAAAACTATGACGCGAAGCGACACGTAGTGGAGGCAAAGTGAAACTTTAAATGAACCATTTGTTTGTATGCATGTCGGAAAAATTACAAAACATTGGAAATACAAGCATGGTCTAGGCCCACATGCGAATGATACTCGGCGGAGTGTTCAAATGAGGCATGCGGGACGATGGACTCAACCGGAGGGCGACATGATCGATGGAGAAGAGGGTTGGAGAGGAATGAGAAATAAGCAAACACCACATGATTATACTTGAACGGCTCAAATAAACAATAAGTTGTCTCGCTTGGCCTACATAGTGAAAGGCGTAATGCACAACGCGGAGCACTGACGCTCGAATATGGCTGGGAAAATAGGGAAACCGACATGTGCGGCACACCTGTCGGGACGACATAGTGCAGACTAGTCCAATGGAGGAGCTGGCCCACGACCTCCTCGCCACCGGCAACCGTTCATGTGGGTCGTGGGGGCCAACAACGTGGCGCAGCTCCAGCACCACCTCCGGACACGGCGACCGCGGTGAGCGACACGCTCATCATCTCTAGACACGGTCGGTTTCAGTGTGCCGAGGGTGCGTTAGTGCTGTGGCACGACCAACAGTATGTTTGGTTTGCGCCCAAGGTTGCCCCATCAAAGCATTGGGTAGCAAAAATTTTGGTTGAGGTTTTGGTTGCCCATGATTTGGCCGACATTGGCAAGAAAAACGAACTAGAGTTGGCTAGAGTTCATTGGCATGCCAAAAAAATGGCAACCATCCAAACAAAGACCAATCTTTGGGTCATGACCAAAATTTTGGTAAGGTGCACTTTGGCCACAATCCAAACACACCCGAACACCCGGCTCGTCGAGCATGCACGGGGCGCCGGGACGCGTCTGCGGAGTGGTGTAGTGCGGCCAACTGCATTCTCAGGACCTGAGACCATGCCGGGTCGTCTTGCTTTTTCAATGACATGCAGGGATCGCATGTCAGCAAAGGGGATCTCCAACGTTGCCTCGACCACAACTGACTACCCTAGCACACCAAAAACCCTCGTCCCTCGCGTCGTCGCGCAGTGCATTCCCAGCCGGCGCCAGCTGCCCGCATTCATGTCGTCCGTCCGTATGTCGTCGTTAAGAGGCTCGGTGCCTGAGGAACCAACTCCAGTGACTTAATGACGCACCAGGACGCTTGGCCTCACTGGAATGCGCTACTTTAAGCGACAACGCCCAGCTAACCTCCACACCATAGCGCATCGTCCTCCTACCTCGCACCACATCCACCATGACCGCAAGCGCGAACGCTCTGCGGGAGAGCTTGTCTTCGGGGATGAAGCTCGAGGTCGCCGCCATCGCTCAAGTCACCTCTCGCGACGCAATAGCGGCGTAGCCCAACGCGGACGCGACCGCACAAGGGGTGGCCACGCTGGCGGCCGATGACGGGAGCACCGTCAGCCACGCGTCCTACTTGCCGCCGTCCATCGTCCGGCACCGCCGAGGTCGGGGACTCCTCGAGGATGAGTAGGGCATGGGAGGTGGCAGGGCATGGTGTGCCAACTGGCCGGTCCGTATCCCGTGTTCTACTCTTCCTCGCCGTAGACCGCACCTTCACTTCACGGGTCTTGAACCCCGCCCCCGTACATAGAGATCGCAGATGGAGGACGTCGGTCGCTGCCGTAGAATAGGTTTAGGGTCAGGTTTCTTTTATTTTTATGTCCTATAAAAGTTCGAAATGTAATGAAAATCTGCCATGTTTGCATTAATCTCGGCCGGTGTATATGAACTTTCACAATAATATAGTATATTGTAGGAGTACTAGCAAGATGCCCGTGCGTTGCACGGAAGATCAAGATCTTGTGGGAGAAAAGGATGAACGAGGGAAGGCCTTATCTGCAATTGTGGAGAGGAGTGCGGGTAAATTGTCATAGTTTCCTTCCTATCCGTTGGATATAGATCGGACGGCCTATATTGCAGGAAGACAGGCACACCATCATCACCAACTTTGCTTTTTATTGAACTGAGACAAAGCTAACATGAGAAGTAAAATAAACACATAGGGTCTATACATACACAATTTATCTTAGGCACTCCAATAGTACGTCCACTACACATTCACGCATTTCACATCTTTCTACATCTACGGGAACCTACGAAAGGGTTAACGTAAATTGCCTCTCTCTCTCCTGCCCTGATTTTCATGGTGGTGGGCCCCTCCCTGCCCCCAATCTACAATCAACAGCTCACACGCTTCACATTACGTTAATTATGTAACTAGGATTACGTAGATGTAGCATTACTCATCCTAAAAAACCCAACTAAGCCAACCTCCCAGCATATCGCGCGGGAAAAGACCCGGCCGCGCCGTTTTAGTCGGGATTACCGGATTACTAGTAGTAGTATCGATGGATCGCGCGAAGCAACAAGTTTTTTTAGGGGCGAAGCACCTATTTTACAAGGAAAAAAGGTGGTACACTCACAGCACCCCTGTCGCGGTCGCATTGCACCCCAGACACGTTCGGTCCTGCACACGGCTCATGCAAACGGAACGTGCTTCGGCTTGCCTCTTCACTGACACGTGGGACTGCACTTGGAGAAACCGACCATGCGCCAAACTCCCCCCGCCCACCGCGCGAAAATCCTCCCCCCACCCAAAAATTCCCCCCAAATCCTAGATTCAACCGCCCTTCGGTCAACTCGCCAATAATATTCCCCAAACCACCGTCCACCCCGTCCCCTCCACTCCATTCACTCCGCCAAAGCCGCCCTCCCCGCCGTGCCGATACGTCGGCGCCGCGGTTCGTCGAGGGGACGCACGGCGATCCTCTCGCTCCCACAGTACGCTCTCATAGACTGCTGTCCTCTAGCCGCGCCGCCACCGCTGGCGACGTTCTTGTGGAGGCGCACGGCGGTCAGCGCCACCACCACAGGCGATGTTCGTGTGGAGACGCACGGCGGTCAGATTCTCCCACGGTACGCGCATTCTAGACTGAGGCCCCGTGCATGTCGGTGTAGCGCTGAATGTTAGCTGATAGATGTTGTTAATCTCACTGTTTGCCGAAGTAGTTTACAGTCAATATGCTCTGCTTAAGAAGCTTCCGTGCCATGTTCTGCACTCAATCTGCTTAGCTGAGATGGCATGCCAAGGCCGATTAGTTGCTAAAATATCCTGCCATTTATTTATTGTGACGTAGATTGCCATGGTCTAGTAGCCAATCTGTTATGTGAAATAGCTCTACACCGTTTTATACTCGATCTTTGTTGCTGCGATAGCCTTCGATAGTTTGATGGATGTGTGCTCGGCCTCATTGACTGCTGAAACAGCCTGCCATAATTTAGCACTCAAATCTATTTGCTGAATTAGCTTTACATATATTTCGTTACTTAGATCTGCTCGTCCAAATACCTTGCCATAGCTTTAGACATCGACCTAGGTATTTTTTTCTGGACTTCATTAAAAGCATATATGTTTTTCCTGTAATATCTAGTAGAAGAACTAATTTGTATGTCTAACAGATGGATAGGACTTGGATAACTTCTGCTCGAAGATTCTCCGCTGCATATGTCGAGGGGGTTGAAAACTTATTGAACTTTATCAGAGCTGAGTACGGTGGTTCGAAATCAGATGTGCTCTGCCCGTGTAGCAGTTGTATGAATTCAGTTACAAGACCCCAGTCAACTGTGCAAAATCATCTACACTTGTATGGGATGTCGGTCACATATACTAGGTGGGTTCATCATGGTGAAGCTGTGAACGTCAATGTTATTGACTACATGGAAGCAGCAGATCACCATCTTGATCTGCCTGATGCTCAGGTGGAAGAGGAGGAGGAGGAGATGGTGGCGGAGCCAGTGAGTTTGACCAACATTCAAACAATGCTATGAAATGCTCGTGCATTCCGTGAACTTTCACCTGCAGAAGAAAAATGGTGGGCCCGCATGTTGGAACAATGCAACGTGGCTGTCACCCCAGGAAATAAGCTGTCAGTATTCTCAGCTATGGTCACCTTTCTTCAGGTGAAGACATCTGAGCGGATGACCAACAAATCATTCGATGCGATATTGGCTGCTTTCCGCAAAGCATTCCCAGATGCGTCTGAGCTGCCCGACACCTACAGTAAAATGAAGAATTTCCTTCGTGCAGTTGGAATTGGATATGATATGATCCATGTTTGTAAGAATAATTGTGTTCTGTTCCAGAAGGATTATGCCAACTTAAGTGAATGCCCGAAATGCAAATCATCAAGATGGAAAGATGGCGATGCTCTGAACAGGATTCCTCATAATGTTCTGAGACATTTTCCAATTACACCAAGATTGCAGAGGTTGTTTCATGATGCTAAAACAAGAGAGGATGTATTCTGGCATTCTAGGAACCAGGAGTACAGAGATCAGAATGTAATGAGTGAGGGAGTCCTGGACTAAGGGGTCCTCGGGCGTCCGACCTGTTAGCCACGGGCCGGACTGATGGGCTGTGAAGATACGAAGACCGAAGACTCTACCCGTGTCCGGATGGGACTCTCCTTGGCGTGGAAGGCAAGCTTGGCGTCCGTGATATGAACATTCCTTTCCCTTTAACCGACCTTATGTAACCCTAGATCCCTCCGGTGTCTATATAAACCGAAGGGCTAAGTTCGTAGACAGATATACAATCATAGTCATATAGGCTAGACTTCTAGGGTTTAGCTATTACGATCTCGTGGTAGATCAACTCTTGAAATACTCATATTCATCAAGATCAATCATGCAGGAAGTAGGGTATTACCTCCATAGAGAGGGCCCGAACCTGGGTAAACATTGTGTCCCCCGTCTCCTGTTTCCATCATCCTTAGACGCACAGTTCGGGACCCCCTACCCGAGATCTGCCGGTTTTGACACCGACATTGGTGCTTTTCATTGAGAGTTCCACTATGCCGTTGTCGAAAGGGTCGATGGCTCGCCTTGTTGTCAAGGAAAATATCACCTCCGGAGGAGCCCTGGCCCCAGGCCAAACCCTCCGGCTGGGCGGCTTCATCATGGCCGCCAGTCCGGCCCTTAGGCCGACGATGACCTCTCGAGTCATCGAAAATCGCGTCCGCGCTGATCCCGAGTACTCCACTCGGATGGATCCGACAGAGTTATCGTCTTTAAACGAACTCCTAGATCGCATTGCCGCCTTGGGGGTCGCTACAGACTACGATCGGATTGGGCTTAAACACGATCAGAGAGAAATTAAAACTCCGCCGATCATGCACCAGATAGTGGTAGTCGAGGAACATGACAACTCTTCCTCTATATTGAGGATGAATTATGTTCGGATCACCGATCTCGAAGAGCCGGACCCTCTCCGGCAGAAAGACATGCCTAGTCCTCCGAAAATAGAGTCGGACGACAAACCTAAAAAATCAGTCGATATCCCGGAGCCCAAACTGTCAAGTCACATCAAACTCCGGATCCAAAATTGGGTCAGGGTTCGGACTTAAATCCACCCACCCACCCAGATTTGAGCGCTCTCATGAGCATACAATAGCAGTCTCAGGAAATGGTCCACCACTTCTGGGCCAGATTCCTCCTTGTTAAAAACAAGATTAAAGACTGCCGCGACAAAGACGCGATCTCAGCGTTCCGCAACAATTGCATGGACGAAGGAATCTTCAACGCCATCAACTGCCATCGAATATTACAATTCGCTGACTTGGCAACTATCGTACAGAAGTACAGCGTAATGGAAAGCGCCTGGAAAACCGAGGCAGCCCACTAGGAACCATCGGTCCCCACCCAAGCTCTCATTCAGGCGAAAAGGGCGCACCCCCGTGGCACGCCCGGCCCAATAGTAAAGAAATATAAGCCCATTACAGGGCGCGGAACCGTTCTAGAAGGATGGCTCGATGGGCCATGCAAAATATACACAACACCGGATAACTTACCAACCCATAGCATTAGAGCATGTTGGATACTCCGGCAAGTGGCCAAGAGCGGCGAGGATATCCTCACCAAGAATACCCCAGAACAACACCCCCCAGAGGACGGCAACCTTGAAGTATTGACGGTCTTCGAGACATTTGCTTCAAACAATAGGCGCAAAAGAGCACTCCGCGAACTCGCCGAAGCCTGCCAAATCTCAGCAATAAACCCTTGGAACGACACGGCTATAACTTTAAATGACAGTGACGAACCAAAATATAGGACAGTCCGGGCACCAGCCGCCTTGGTCCTCAATCCAATCGTGGACGGCTTTCGGCTCACCAAAGTTCTCATGGATGGCGGTAGCATACTAAACCTCATCTATGAGGATACACTCCACAAAATGGAAATAGACAGGAGCCGCATCGAGCAAAGCAGCACGACCTTCCGAGGAATCATTCCCATTCAGGAGGCGCGGTGTGCAGGAAAAATCACACTTGACGTAGTATTCAGCAAGCTGGAGAATTATCGGTCCGAAGAGATAACCTTCCAAGTGGCCCCTTTCAACAGCGAATATCACGCCCTCTTAGGGCGAGATGCATTTACACGCTTCCAAGCTATAACTCATTACGGGTACATGAAGCTTAATATGCCCGGGCCCAACGGCACAATCACTCTCACCAGTGATACGGACATAGCACTCCGCGCTGAAAATAGAACTGCATCCCTCGCCATTGAGGCATTATCTGCAGCCCTCGCGGCTGAAGAATTAACCGCACTGCGCTCCACGATGGACAGGGACAATGTCACCCTAGACAAATGACCCAAATCCACCTCCTTCAAGCCGGCAGAAGAAATAGTCAAATTCCAAGTCCATCCAACAGACCCCAACAAGACATCATCTATCGGGGCACAACTCGACCCAAGAGTCGATGCCGTGCTACGAGAGTTCCTGCGAGAAAACTGGGACATATTCGCTTGGCACCCTTCGGACATGCTAGGAATCCCACGCAGGCTAGCTGCACACAGCCTCAATATCTTAAAGGGATATAAACCGATCAAACAAACACTACGGCGTTTTTCCGAACCTAAACGACAAGCTATGGGAGAGAAGCTAGCCAAGTTACTTGAAGCCGGATTCATCAGAAAAATAAAACAACGACACAACGGCCGGACTGGAAGAAATAAAAAGCTCTTCTAGCGAGCAACCCAATCCTGGCCACGCCAAACGTCGGCGATCCCATGCTATTATACATATCGGCAACACACCAGGTGGTGAGCGCCGTGCTCGTCGTTGAGCAAGAGGAGGACGGACATAAGTTCCCGCTTCAGAAGCCGGTATACTACGTATCCACTATTCTCACGCCATGCAAATCCAGGTACCCCCATTATCAAAAGATAGCATACGCGATCTTCATGGCATCCCCGAAGCTGCGACACTATTTCCAAGAGTGTTCGATCACGGTGGCTTCAGAAATACCACTCAATGATATAATAAACAACCGCGATGCTATGGGCCGGATTGCCAAATGGACAATTGAGCTCCTTCCATTTGACATAGCATATAAACCGCGTCGAGCCATTAAATCCCAAGTACTGGCGGACTTCGTCGCTGAATGGACAAAGGCCGAACTCCCTAAAGAGTACGTCACATACTCCAACTGGGTCATGTATTTCGATGGCTCCAAAATGCTGGCAGGATTAAGAGCGGGCGTCGTTTTAACGTCCCCCACGGGAGACGTAGTCCAGTACACAGTCCAAATATTATACACAGACTCCAACAACGCAGCTAAATACGAGGCCTTATTGCATGGTCTTCGGATGACCGTCTCCATGGGCATAGAACGCCTGGAGGTGCGCGGGGACTCAGACCTCGCAATATCTCAACTAAATGGAGATTTTGACGCCAAAGATCCGAAGATGGCGGCTTATCGCAATGTCGTCCTTAAAATGTCGGCTCGGTTCGAGGGGCTCGAGTTTCATAATGTGGCTCAAGAAAGTAATCAAGCGGCGGACGTCCTCGCTCGCATCGGCGCCAAGCGCGACCCCGTCCCACCTAACATTTTTCTGGAAAGGCTTTTCAAGCTATCCGTCGTGTGGCAAGGGGAGAGCGGCAACACTAGTCCGGATCCGAACACAACCCCAGATTCCGAGCACTCCGATATCATCGGGGGATCATCCACCGAAATAACACCGTTGGCCCATCTCATTATGGCAGTCATTCCCCCATGCACCGAACACTTCTTGGCCTACCTTAATAGGAGGGAACTCCCCGGGGATCAGAATGAGGCCCGCCACATTGTCCGGCGTTCGAAGGCCTACAAGGTCCACGACGGAGAGCTCTATAAGAAAAGCGCTACTGGAGTCCTTCAAAGATGTATCTCCAAGGAGGAGGGGTGGCAGCTCTTGGCTGAAATTCACGCCGGTCTCGGCGGTCACCACGCCGCAGCTCGGACCCTTGTTAGCAAGGCCTTCTGTATAGGTTTTTACTGGCCGACGGCCCGAGCAGACGCACAGGACCTTGTTCAGCGTTGCGTCGGATGCCAGCTTTTCGCCAACCAGAACCATATGCCACCCACTGCTCTACAAACAATCCCCTTCACTTGGCCTTTTGCGGTCTGGGGGCTTGATATGGTCAGAGCCCTTAAAGGAGGAAGCCATAAGGAAAAATATCTGCTGGTCATGGTGGATAAATTCACTAAGTGGATAGAGGCCAAACCAGTTAAAACGGCCGAAGCCGGACTAGTGATAGACTTTATATCCGGCAATGTACACCGTTATGGTGTTCCACACAGCATCATCACCGATAATGGCTCCAATTTGACAGCCGATGAGGTGAAAAATTGGTGCGCCAATCTGGGCATTAAGCTCGATTACGCCTCCGTCTATCACCCATAAACAAACGGTCAAGTCGAACGGGCCAATGGTTTTATTATGAGCGGCATCAAACCTAGACTGGTGCGGTCTCTGAAGGAATCAGACAAGCACTGGGTCAAGGAGCTCGACTCCGTACTCTAGGGGCTGCGGACCACGCCCAATCGCACTATCGGATACACACCTTTCTTCATGGTTTACGGCGCAGAGGCTGTGTTACCCTGCGACATCATTCATGACTCACCTCGAGTACGCATGTATGAAGAGAGAGGCCAAGCTCGATTGGCAGGATAGCCTAGACGCCCTGGAGGAAGAGCGCGACGTCGCGAAAGCCTGTTCTGCATTTTATCAACAAGAGGCTCGCAGATACCAATGCAGAGAAGTACGGGCCAAGACTTATAATGTTGGCGAACTCGTTCTACGCTTGCCGGAGAAGAAAAAGGAGAAACTCAAGCCCAAATGCGAGGGTCCCATCATCATCGACGAAGTTCTCACCGGAGGAGCATACCGCCTGCATGATGCGTCAGATAACCGCCTAGAGCCGAACCCTTGGAACGCGGCCAGACTCAGAAGATTCTATGCCTAGCGCCGAACTCTTTGTTCATCTCCTTCTCCCTATTGTTCCATCACTTTTTCCTCTATTTTCGCTTTTTCCGTTTTTCAGCCTTAAAGCTTTTCATGCGGCTCAACCACGCACCCAGGACGCACACATGACATCCACTATACCAGGGGGCTTCTTCGACAGAAGCTTGTTAATGTTATTTTTTGAGCATCAAGCTCATCACATATGCGCGTTTTCCCCGTATGTACCTTTTCTTCACCATTATATGCATCGATATGACTTAAGTTTTGGCTAAGCTGGGTTGCCTGGCTCCTGTGCTTATGCCCTACGTTCCTATTAGTTTGGCTAGGGAATAAAGGGAGCACCTCTCTGATTGTTACTGCCGGGTCATCCGGATGTGTACCTCAGACTGGGTGAAGCCGAAAGCTAGTGTTCTTAAGGGAATATTCACTCGGTGGATTAAAGATAATTTTGCATTCACCCCATTGTGAACCCCTAGATGTTACTTATACTGCGATTGTCACAATTACAGTTTGGACATGCATTTTTACGCATGCACACCCAGGGAAAGGAACCCCTAATGGAACTATTCTCTCGGGAAGATGTTTCTTACAATCATAATGTAATATAACATAACTAGCCAGATACAACTTGTCTTTTCAAGCAACAATGACCCCTACGCCTGGTTTCCGCGCATACCCCGGTCTATTTTACCGCTCAGGTATTCGGAAACACTCTGCACCTTCGGGCCCAGAGGTCGAAGCGAAAAGGTCTGCCATGACAATCGTTTTACAATTCAGCTAGAAAGGGAAGTACATAGTCACTTGGACTCAAAAAATTCCTTCTCTATACCGTCCAGCAGGCTGTCTAACTTACAATCCTGCTGGGAATACTTGGCGGCTACTTTTACTTGTTTATATACCAAATTAACGGGAACTTCTTTCCCATCTGACCCTAGAGGTCCAACTCGAGCCATATGATTTGGATCAAGCTTTGTATACCGTGTTTTCACCATGGCCCAGGCTTCTCGTGCACCTTCCCGACAGGCCGATATCTTCCACAATCAAAAGCGCCGCCGTGCTCCTTGAATAGTTCTGGGAGCTCCTCCATCTTTCCTGGAGGGGAGGCAGATGGCCACAAGGCCTTGGCAATGCTTCGCATCGCCTGCCGAACCTGCTCATGCATGTGCGACAGCTCTTGTAGTAGTCGCCCGAGAATCCGGACATCTCCTCTTCGGGACGACCGGTCAGCATACCTGCAGACATAACTCTGTCAGTCCCTTTTATCTCCAAATTATTCGAAGGTAAGTTCGACCACATACTGAATATGCCGCCTAGCAGCCTTTTATTTTCCTTCACGGAATCAGCCAGCTGGTCCCGTACATCCTTCAGTTCTTCGCCCAGCTGGGTCTGGGCATCCTGCAGCTTGTTTTTCTCATCTTTGACTCGGGTCAGAACACGCTCACCTGTGGCCTGTAGTCTTTTCGCCTCTTTCACGCCCGATTGAGCGGCTTTCAATTTTTCCTCCAGTTGATCTGACGATCCTGTTAGGAGATAAGCAATAGTATAAACACAAGCTGGTATATAATTATTGTTTCTCGATGGAGGGAAATATTACAAGAGGACGCCTTCCTGGAATTCTCCAGTTCGGCGGTAACAGCTGTTAGCTATGTCGGACACTTTTCTAGCTCTTGGGCTAGCAGGTCATTCTTCTTCGTAAGAACCTGGTTATACAACTATCCTTAAATCATTTGTACCAACTGCTTCAAGTCTCGGGGGCTACTGGCATATGGTTATCATATTCGGACAAAGTAAACTTACTTGCACATCTTTTAAATGTCGAGCCGTGGCTCTGTTAAGCCCGTCTCGAGCAGCTCGGATGTATGCATCAGCCGAGCTGAAGGTATTAAACGCCTCTTCTGAGAAGCTGGGGTCTCGTAGAACGCCCCTTCAGCGCTGCTGATTCATGGCATTCCCCACTTCCGAGTTGGTAACAGATACATCATCCGAATCCTCGGCTGGAGGACAATCCGGTGTCACCCCCGTTTTGGCCCCCGTCTTTACGGCAGGGTTTGGATCCTGGCTGGGGGGAGTATGACCGGCCGGACCCCCGGACACAGTCCGGCACACTCTTCTCTTGATATAGGACAAACATAGAAGTCAAAATTGGATGAGACTACTGAAGAACGTATTCGCAAATCCATACCTCTTCGATGAAGGCTCGGCCGTTTCTTCGTTTGCCTTCCTCTTCGAAGGCTTGTCCGGCACAGGAGCTGTTCTCTTTAGAGACGCCCCTGGGGCGGCACGGTGCACCGAATACCTCCCCTTTTGAGCACAGGATGGTGCGGTGGGTGATGCAGAATGAGAGAACTCTTTCAGATGAGATGTCTCTGGGTTACTTACGTGTGAGGCAGGAAGGAGACTGGGGTAATCGGCAAGGATGGCCACTTCTGTGCCGTCGTAGCTCACCTGGTAAAACATCCCGTCCTCAAGCACCATGAATATGTCCGGATCCTCTTTGAATCCGGGGTCAAGGTCCCGATTGTGGCCCTCGGGCGGCGGGGCGAGGCTGTGAAGCCCTTCGGAAATCTTTCACCAGTGCTGTCATAAATGGACGGATTAATGTTCATTGAAAGTAGCTCAGGGAGTGGATTGCGTAAAGCAGAGGAGTTTGGACTTACCCAGCTAGGAGGATTGTACATAGAAAACCCATCTCTGCGCTTGATACGCAGAAATTCCTCTTCCCCCGCTTTGAACAGTTCGGCCAATATTTTGGCCAGAGGGACGGGGGTGTCCGGACCCTTCCTGCCGCAGTGGGAGGCGTCATCCTCCCCATTGTAGTGCCACATGGGAAGCCCCCTGTATTGGAGTGGCTAAACTCCCCGTACTATGGAGGTCTCCATCACTTCAACTATTGATAATCCGGATTGAGCGAGTGTCCTTATCTTGCTCATGAGTTGACGAACATCCGCACTGTCTTCTTCCTCGAGGCTCCAAGGGCGCCAGCTGTGGCGTTTCTTCAAAGGAATGCTTGTGAACTCGGGAAGTCCCCTCCGAACAGGGTCTGGAAGTGCGACGTCATCAATATAGAACCATTCGGAAGGCCACTCTTCGGATGCCTTCTTTGGTGTGTCGGATAGGTATCTGGTCTCGGCAATGCGCCATATTTCGGCTCCGCCCACTTCAAATATTGATCCCTCATGGTTGCGCGGAACGAGACAGAATAGCTTTCTCCACAATTCAAAATGGGTCTCATAACTCAGGAATAGCTCGCAAAGGGCGACGTAACCCGTGATATGTAGGAGGCCATAGTACTCCAGAAGCCCTCGGACGAACGGGTGAATTGGATATCCGACACCTCTTAGCAGATAAGGGACGAAGCACACTCGTTCCCCTGGATGGATTTGGGAAATTTTCAGCCTGGGCCCCGCCATTGAAGAAGGTCAATCCAGCTCGAACAGGGACCAAATCCGTAGTGGCAAGAAATCCCTGTGTTTGCAGCTTCTCCAGCTGACCATGGGACACGAAGCACCCCTCCCACTCGCCTTTTTCTGGGCCACAGGGACGAGAGGAGGAGCTGGGAGCGCTAGCCATGATGAGGGTGGTCTTTCCTAGCAATCTCTGAGGATATTTTCGCGGGGTGCCGAATGGATCTGAGATCAAATCTCTTTAAATAGATGCTCTTCCTCGCATGGCCAGGGTGTTAAGTGCAAAAATGCCATGACCTCTCGCATTCTCTTGACACGTGGTGGCTGAAGTTGTTGATACACAGAAGCCAAGGGGTGAGACATTAAATGGAAGGCCGAATATATCACTTTGAGGTCATCGGAGGCGGAACCCGGCTTGCAATGTCGAAGTCAATCTGCGCGCTGAACACCTCGTCATTGAAGCCTGATTCGGGGGCTACTGAGCGAGTCCTGGACTAAGGGGTCCTTGGGCGTCCGACCTGTTAGCCACGGGCCGGACTGATGGGCTATGAAGATACGAAGACCGAATACTCTACCTGTGTCCGGATGGGACTCTCCTTGGCGTGGAAGGCAAGCTTGGCGTCCGCGATATGAAGATTCCTTTCCCTATAACCGACCTTATGTAACCCTAGATCCCTCCAGTGTCTATATAAACCAGACGGCTAGGTCTGTAGACAGATATACAATCATAGTCATACAGGCTAGACTTCTAGGGTTTAGCTATTACGATCTTGTGGTAGATCAACTCTTGTAATACTCATATTCATCAAGATCAATCAAGCAGGAAGTAGGGTATTACCTCCATAGAGAGGGCCTGAACCTGGGTAAACATTGTGTCCCCCGTCTCCTGTTATCATCATCCTTAGACGCACAGTTCGGGACACCCTACCCGAGATCCGCCGGTTTTGACACCGACAATGAGCCATCCATCACATGATAGTGAGTGGAAAAGCTTCAATCAGAAACACAAAAAGCTTGCTCTGACTCGAGAAACATTAGACTTGGCTTAGCTTCAGATGGATTTAACCCATTTGTCCACCAGAGCGCCACATATAGCATGTGGCCTGTGCTTGTTATCCCTTACAACATGCCTCCAAATGTCTACACCAAAGAATCAAACTACATGATGGCCTTGCTCATCCCAGGTCCAAAGTCCTGGAAAGGATTTTGATTTGTTCATGGAGCCTCTTGTGGAGGAACTTCAACAGCTATGGGGGGTGTTCTCACTCGATACCTATATAGCAGGCCACCAGTTGATTTCTTTCTGCGTGCTGTTATAATTTTGTGCATCCATGATTATCCGGCTTTGGGCACTATGTCAGGGTGAACGACACATGGTTACAATGCATGTGTTCGCTGTGACAGGAATCCACTGTCATACGCAATACTTAGCAAGATCTATTACATTGGACACCGCCGTTTCCTTGCCAAGGACAAGCTGCATCCTAGAAAATACCGAAGACATGTGTTCAATGCAAAGCATGAAAACCGTGATGCACCAAAGAGGCTCACCGCCGATGAGTTGCAAGTGGAATTAGAGAAGGTCAGACATATTACACCAGGAAACCATCCTGGTAATGGTAGCGGGAAAAGGAAGCGTGGCAGGGCAGAAGAGAGATTATTGTTTACCCGCAGGTCCACTTTGTGGGACTTGAAGTATTGGAAAGATTTGGATCTGCGGCATAATCTTGATGTGATGCATATCGAGAAAAATATATGTGACACCATTATCGGCACACTTCTTAATATTGAAGGCAAGACGAAAGATACCTTAAAATCTAGGATTGATTTGACACACCTGGGTATCAGACAGGATTTGCAGGTGCAAGATGAAGGTAAACCACGGGATATGGCACCAGCTGTGTACGTCCTGGACAAGGTAAAAAGAAAATAATTCTGCGAGGTCCTGTCACGTGTGAGATTCCCACATGGATTTGCTTCCAACCCTGAAAGGAGAGTCAGTGCAGATGGAAACAAGTTACAAGAGTTGAAAACTCATGACTGCCACGTCCTACTTCAAAGGGTTTTACCCGTTATCCTTAGAGGATTGGGCCACCCTGACTTATAAAGAGCAGTTGCAGAGTTGGGACAATTCTTCAGGGAACTCTGCAGTTGAAATATCAGGATATATGCTTTGGAGCGTCTTAGAGACAAGATACCAACTATCCTATGTGACCTTGAGAAGATACATCCTCCAGCCTTCTTTGATGTGATGGTGCATTTGGCTGTTCATCTACCTGATGAGGCACTACTTAGAGGTCTAGTACAGTATGGCTGGATGTACCCTATTGAAAGACGGCTAGGCACTTTCAAGGGCTATGTTAGGAACAGAGCTAGACCCGAGGGTTCCATTGCAGAGGCCTACATTGCTACAAAAGCGTTGACATTCTGCTCAAAATACATTGAAACAGTTGATCAGCTTAGCAAAGAGGTGGGTGAACACAATCCCGGGCTCAATGTTTTCGATTATTCTATTCGAGTTACAGGGAAGAGTCGACAAGAGGACAAACCTAAAGATTTGAACAAAATGGTTTGGAATGTGTTGAATAACTGTCCTGAGATACTACCTTAAATCAAGTAAGTGCTAAGTACTGCAGGTTATACATTGTAATCTACTAAACTTGTAGCACATTCTTATATATTTAGATGTTTGATGCGATCACTATGTTGTGCAGCATCTACAGAAAGGAGTTACTGCCGCAAAATCCAAGAAACATTGACAAACTGGTTATGGCAGGATTTGCGAAATGGTTCAAGAGCCATGTAAGCTTTTGAATAGCATTGTCAGTTTTTTTAATATATTGAGTACATAAGATGATCAGCTTGTCTATTTTCTAACCATAGGTTAGGAAGATGCGGGAGGATGGGCAGGCAGTTGATGATTCCCTTTACTCACTAGCAATGGGTCCTGATACTCGGGTAAGACATTATGAATCTTGCGTTGTTGGAGATGTGTGCTACAACACCCTTGCACGAGACGAAGGCATGAAGACACAAAACAGTGCCATCATGAGCACGAATATGTATGACAAAGAGACAACTGAAATGTATGCTAACATAATAGACATTGTTCAGTTGCAGTATATCTCTAGTTTCGAGGACCATCGGTGTGTGGTTTTGTTGTGCTGTCGTTGGTATAACCTGTTTTCCAGGATCGCAAAACCCAGAGCTGATGATTATTTCAAATCCATCAATGTCAAGGCGGCGTACCAGACCAACGAACCTTTTATTTTGGCAAATCAAGCAACACAGATATTTTTCTTGGAAGACACATTTGCACGTAGCGATGACTGGAGAGTATTGCAAAGGTTTGAGCAGAGGAATTCGTTTAATGAAGTTGCACAACAAGATGATGCTTACACTGCTCCTGATGTACAAGATAACACAGATGTTCCTAATATCTTTGAGAATCATCACGTGAATGACGCTGGCTAAAAGATTGCCTGTTGTGATGTGGACATACAAGAGTTGATCAAGAAGAAGCCAACGTTCGAGGACGTTGAGGACGAAGAAGAAGATGACACCATGGGGAATTACGATTCAGACTGATACACATGGTGAAGATGTTGACGCTGCTGCTGCGGATGATGATTACATTGCTTTTGTCATATTTGCCTGTCAGAAGACTTTTTTATCTACTATGTGAAATTGTGTTTGCTATGACAACTGAAACCTGATGAACATGTTGTTTAGTATTTTCGTGTGAGAACATCACTTGTTTTGTATGCTGATTTGTGTTCGGTGATTGTATGGCGACTTAAACATGATGACGTTGTTGTTTAGTTGTACTCATATTTGGCTGTGAAACTTGAATTTGATGACATAGTTTGTTGTTGGATCGCAATTTGCTCGACGTCTTCGAATGAGAACAAAGCTGACCCGATAGGGCCTCTGCTAATTTATTTATTTATTATCAAAAGGGCCTCTGCTATTTATTTATTTATGAGCAAAAGGGGATAGCCCTGATTTCCGTTAATATAAATCATTAGATGTTCACAACACTACGCCCAGCCTGCTACACAGGTTTCATTCATTACTAGTTTCAGCAAAGTGCTCATGGCATAGCCACTGAATGCATCACGAGTGCTACATACACTACAAATAAAGAGATAATCATCCTACAGAGCACATCGATTTTGCCCATTATCTTCACCAGCTCTTTCATCTCCTCATTGCTGTCAATGCCTTTCAGCAGCTGTTGCTTGGCCAGGATCAGAGGAACTGCATCTTTAACCTTCTGCTCTGCATCTTCCTCTTCTATCGTTCCTTCAGTTACTTGTCCAACACCCCAACCTGCTGGTATTGGGATTCCTCGGCTACCAAATAATCAGCGTAGTTTCACTCCCCCACATCAGCAACTTCCCAGAAATACAAATCACACGAATCTTCCCTTTTCTGCACGAAGCAAATTGGAAGATCATCAACCAAACTATTAAAAAAATCAACAACGGAAAGCAGCAGAACAACACTTAAAAATATTATTACCCCATGATTCGGGCATTTGTAGAAGACTCGGCCAAGATTGTGGTTGAGACGCGATGGATGACTCTGCGTGATTTGCAGCAGTGGCACCACACCAATAGCAGCGGGTTGCGATGAGCAACCGCCTGTGGTGCGCGTGCCGGCGGGGGTGTGATGAGACCCACAGGCGATGGTACGGGTGGCGACTTGGCGCATATCTGGTTGTTGTCTGCTGAAGAGCAGGTGGACGAGCAGCCAACGGACATGGTTGTTGCGGCCAGAGCTTCTGATGCTAGGCAGAGTAAGTAGAGAAGAAGAGAAGCGAACGTTGGATATGTCAGTTTGATTACTTGCAGAGTAGCATAGCACCATATATAGTCATAGTCTAGGTTTGGATTCGAACCAGCTATAGGAGCAAGTCTCTCTTTTTTCTAAAACTCAGCAACGTTTCTTTACTGGTACACTAGCTTGTTCTGTACGCCTTCTCAAGTCTTTGATTCCTACACCTGACATCTGGGACCCACTGGAAGGGCCTTTGTATTTTGCGAAAAAAAAGTGCCCCCCGCTGACAGTTCGGACCCACCAGCTATCTTCGCACGCAAGGAAGTGATTCCTTATTACGCACAAAAAATGAATACTCCCCCTGCCAGCTTGAACCCAGCATATTGGGAGGCCGACTTGTGGGCCTACCAAGTTGACGGGGATGGAGGGCTTTGTCAACTTAGTCAATATGAACGATTCTAGCTCCAGTTATCGTACGATGTTCATCCAACGGCCGTAGTGCTTCTTCAACCGCTGGTCTTCTTGCTCCAGCCGCCCAAACCAGCATCAGTCGTGCCGCGTGCTCCTGCCTCCCGTGGCCGGCTGTGATGCCGTGGAGGCCTCACCGCCCCCTACTACTCCCACCGCTGGCCAGGTCATCCCTCTACTCACCCACACCCCCTGTTATTCTGCGTCGACGTTAGCCTCACACCGCAGCCGAACCAGTGAACCCCCGTACTCCTCTCCGCGTGGGCATCCACTACAGCGTCTTCCCCGGCTCCACGTCGTCCCCTTCCTAGGCCTCGCCGTCGTCCACCGCCTTGGTGCTCTCGGCGCGGCGTGGTCAATATGTCAATGACCGACTTCCATCGGAAGAGTACTGTACGTGGAGAGGCTGACAGCTGGGTCCACAGCCGCAGCTGGGTCCACGGCCACAGCCCAGTTTTTTTGTGATTTGCCAAGTAAGTCGCTTTGTCAGGCCTGTTGGGCTGCAAATCTTTCAAGACGAGGAGAGCTTCATTCGGCTGGCCGAGAAAATGGCCTACCAGTAATGAGAAATGGGTTGTACATTTTTAAAACACATCAAACTAGCAATTAGTTTCAATTTTATTTTTTTCATTTCGAGATTCTAAATTGGATTGATTTTTATGCGTGGACAATTTGTTGGATTTTATATTGATATACATTTATTTTTTAAATCAGTTTGAATGTGAGTCGAAATTTCGGGATTAAAAACAGTTCGGACCGCACCGAAATATGCAAAATTTTGTATAATTTTTTAACCGTGGCCACAATATGGGCTGTAATGCTAACAAAAAGAATATGGGCTCCAAAAAAACCTTAAGAATTAGCAAATGGGCTGTAAATTATTAGAAATAATGGTAGATGGGATGTATGCTGTTTTCCACAGATTTGAGGCTTTCCTAAAAAAAGGTTGACGCACAAGGAGTGACTGTTGGATTTCCATCCAACGGCCGTCGTGCTTCTTCAATCTCTGCTCTTCCTGCTCCAGCCGCTCAAGCAAGCGCCGGCGGGACTGCCTGCTCCCTCCTCCCCGCGGCCGGCTGTGCTGCCGCGCAGGCCTCACCGCCCCACCGTACTCCCGTCGCTGGCCTAGCCATCCCTCTACTCACCCACACCTGCTGTTATTCTCCGGCAATGACAAACGAACCAGTAAACCTCATACAGTCGTACTCCCCTCGCGTGGGAAACAACTGCCGATTCTTCCCTGGCTCCGTGTCGTTCCCTTCCTAGGCCTCGCCGTCGTCCACCGCCCTGGTGCTCTCGGCGCGGCCTGGTCAACGTGGTGAAGGACCGACATGCATCTGAAGTGGACTGTACGTGGAGAGGCTGACAGCTGGATCCATGGCCGCACGCAAGGAAATGCCTCCTTATTACACGCAAAATAATGATTCCTCCACCTGACATCTGGGACCCACCAAAAGGGCCTCTGTATTTCGTGAAAAAAGTTACCGCCACTGACAGCTCGGACCCACCAGCTATATCTTCGCACGCAAGGAAGTGCCTCCTTATTACGCACAAAAAAATGAATACTCCCCCTGCTAGCTGGGACCCAGTATAGTGGGAGGCTGACTCGTGGGCCTACTAAGTTGACGGGGACGGAGGGCTTTGTCAACTTAGTCAATATGCACGATTCTAGCTCCAGTGACCATACGATGTCCATCCAACGGCCGTAGTGCTTCTTCAACCTCTGTTCTTCTTGCTCCAGCCGCCCAAACCAGCGCTGGTCGTGCCTCGTGCTCCTTCCTCCCGTGGCCGGCTGCGATGCCACAAAGGCCTCACCGCCCCCTACTACTCCCACCGCTAGCCAGGCCATCCCTTCACTCACCCACACCCCCTGTTATTCTGCGGCGATGGCAGCCTCACACCGCAGTGAACTAGTGAACCCTCATACTCCTCTACGCGTGGGCATCCACTCTCGCGTCTTCCCCAGCTCTGCGTCATCCCCTTCCTAGGCCTCGCCGTCGTCCACCGCCCTGGTGCTCTCGACGCGGCATGGTCAACATGGTCAAGGAACGGCTTCCATCGGACGTGGACTGTACGTGGAGAGGCTGACAGCTGGGTCCACGGCCGCAGCAAGGAAGTGCCTCCTTATTATGCAAAAATAATGTGTCGGTGAGGAACGACACGTATGGGATCACAAGAATCCCTACTACGGTTGCCAGGGCGCAAGGTTGTGAGAAGAGCAGGATTAGCAGTCAGCACAAGGATCGTTTACCCAGGTTCGGGCCACGAGGATGCGTAAAACCCTAGTCCTGCTTTGGTGGATGTATTGAGTGTTCTTGAGCCCTTGAACTAGCTACGGTGGCTGTGTAGTTCCAAAGAGCCGAATCCCCCTCCAGTATGCCAAGGGCCTCCTTTTATTGTCGAAAGGGGCTACCACAGGGGCACACAGGAGGGGGAAAGGCATACAGTATTGTGAGCTTATCGCCCGTATTACAGGGCAAGACACATTTAATGTGTCGCTTAGGTGTCCCCTAGCTTTATCGGGGACGGGAGCGAGGCCTGTCCCGTCCGTCACCGCTCCTCCTTGCTTCGACACGCGCCCTGACCAGCGATGCATGTGGCACCATGTAGGCAGGCAGGCAGCTGAGGTGGTGCGGTGGAAGGGTCTTCACCAAGATCTACATGCCGCCACGCAGGTGCTTGCTGATTTGGCCTGGGAGCTGCATGTTGCCACGCAGGTGCCAGCCCAGCTGGTTGGGCTGGCAGCTGCATGCAAACGGCAGTGGAAACTTGGCTGGTGCGGCCCTGGCAGTGGCCCCGCTGATGTCCTCGGCAAGGGCCTTGCCGGGGGCCCGGCAAGGGTTTTGCCGTGGCGCGCAACCGTCCCCGGCAAGGACCTTGCCGGGGGTCTTGTTGCTTTCCTCGGCAAGGATCCCGCCGAGGGTCGCCGTCTTCTGGTCCACATCTGATCTCGTATATCTATGGTCTTG
The DNA here is from genome assembly GCF_002575655.3 of Aegilops tauschii subsp. strangulata. Classification (NCBI taxonomy): domain Eukaryota; kingdom Viridiplantae; phylum Streptophyta; class Magnoliopsida; order Poales; family Poaceae; genus Aegilops; species Aegilops tauschii. The sequence goes on from NC_053035.3 coordinate 61,138,078, forward strand.
ACAAAGATCTGCATGTCACCACAGAGGTGCCTCCCGACCCCTGGCCCAATTGTAGTTGGTTGGATTGGAACCTGTGGGCTCAAGGGTGGTTCCCTCCGTTGGTGTTTGGGCGAGCTGCCCCGGCAAGGGTCTTGCTGGGGGAACTTGCTCCGTCCCTCTGCTTCTTTGTGTTCTTGGCCTTGGCGTTGTCTTGATCGTCTAGCGTCGGGCTTCTCTTGGGTCCCCCTGCTCTACTTAGCGTGGCCGTGGGCGCGGCTCCGACTGTCCGTGCACAAGTAAAGGGGTACAAAGGTAAGCCCCTACTTTTGTACACCGACATAATGATTCCTCCACCTGACAGCAGGGACCCACCGGACGGGCAACCTTATTTCGTGAAAAAAAACGTTTCCCCCCTGACTGCTGGACCTACCAGCGACATCTTTGCACGCAAGGAACTGCGTCTGGGCAAAAAAATGATTCGCCCCCTGACTGCTGGGACCCACTAGCTACATCTTCACACGCTAGGATGTTCCTGACAGTCGGGACCCACCTGGTGGAAGCATACGTAGCGTTGTCATTCTGGTCGCCAACGTCTACGTACATACTGGTCGATGTAGAGGCGCACACGTGTCGTAGTAGAGGCGCCCATGTAGCATGTACACGTACGTACAGCGGCAGTGTGCAAGAAAGAAAATACGGCCACGTACGTACATACGGGCTGGGTCTCCAACGCCTACTCGCGCATACGTACGGCCAGGGTGTCACATCCCTAGCTTCTGGCAATGCACTAGACTAGCCTCATGAGTGTCATCATGTTTAAATTTTAGTTAAACTTGAAATGGGGATGACAGAAACCCCCAGCACCCCCCTTAATCCAACTAGGGTTTACCGAAATCTTTTTCAATGAAACTGAAATACCCTTCTAAAATGTTCCTCATCTTTGCCTTGGTCTAGAACCCCTGACAAAAATGGTGCACATTTTTCTAGGACACATAAGTTCACTGAATTAAATCATATGCTATTTGTAATATGGCATTTCAATGCTCAATTAATTCTGAACTTAAGTGAGGGCTGTTGGGAATATTCCAACCAGAGCCCACAATTATTTTCAGGATTTTTGGAAACGTTCTGGTATTTTTAATAAATCCCAGAGGTTACAGAGAAATAGAAAAACATTAACACAAGAGAGAGAGAGAATACCTGGCGCTTACCTGGCCGGCCTCGCACTGTAGCAGCCCACCAGGCCCATCTGCCAGTCGTCCCCCACCTCGTGCCAGAAGGACGCGAGGCATGTGTTCGCCGCACGCCGGCACGAGCCCATGCCACCTCCTACTTCCGCCGCTTCTGGAGCCAGCCCCGAGTGCCACGCACTCCCCCTCGCCCCCTGCGCCTCTCCTCTCTCCCCCCGAACCCCAACCCCTCCTCTGCTCCCCTCTCGCGCGCACCACTGAACGGAGCTCGTCGGCGCTCGCCGTTGCCGTGACCACAGCCTCCGCCGTGCCTCTCCGACGCGACCTCGAGCTCCGCCGTCGACCACTACGCCGTCTCCACTGAGCCACGCGACGGGAAGAGCCCCGGAGCCCGTCCCCGATGTCTTCTTCCTCCTCAGGTCACCAAGATATCCGGCGACCCTTCGCTGCCCCCGAGGCACCCCCTGCCTTGTCTCCGCCTCGGTTGGATCCGCTGTGAGCTCCTTCTTCTTCCCCTGTGCTCGCCCCCTCCGTTCCCGTCCCCTAGCTCCGTCTTCCACCACGGCCGAAGCTCGCCGCCGCCGTGCCTTATTGCCGTCGTGGCCAGAGCCACAGTGGCTTGAAGCCGGGCACACTACCATGCTCCACACCTCACCAGGAGCACGTAGCACACACCAGCGCCACAGTGGCCGAACTCCGGCTGCCGTGGACGTGCTCACCGTCGTTGTTCTCAGCCACCCCACCCCAGCACCTCCCACCACCACTGTTAGTGGCGCGCGTTTGAACGCAACTAACCGCGCTCGAAATGATGCCCCGTGGCTCGTTTCCGAAGCCCTCCGCCGCGTCTGTCGTCGCCGGCGAAGTTGACTCGTTTGACATGGGGTTTGACCCCCCAGGGTCACTGACGTGTGGGCCATGCCCCTGTTTAGTTTAGGTGTTAGATTAGTTAGCGCTAATTAACTTAGTTAATTGACTGACTCACTGACATGTGGGCCCAGGCCCTAAATAACCTAGATTAGTGCTAACGTAACACTAACTAACTCTGTTAGTTAGTTGTTACACTGACATGTGGGTCCCAGCCGTCAAGTTTGACCTGGGCTGGCGCCTTCGACCTGCTGACGTCACCCCAACATTATGCTGACGCAGTTAACCTTTTTCTAGATCTATTCTTATACAGGAAATTCCAGAAAATGCTACAAACTTAAAAAATTCATATAAATTCAACCGTAGCTCAGATAGAAATAATTTTATATATGAAAAATTATCAAAAAATCCAATCTATCCATTTGTACCACTTTCATGCATGTCACAGCACTTTAACCTTGCTGTTTAAGTGAAACAAGCTAATGCATTAATATAACTTCATATCATGGGCTTTCATTTGATCCTTTGATTCAAATGGACTCAAACCAACCTGTTTTAGAATGCATTAGCCATACACACCCATATTGCCATGTCATAGCATGCATCATATTGTTGCATATTGCCATGTGATGATTGTGTTCCGATGTGTCTTTCGTGGTAGGTTCTGCCTCCGAGGATACCCACGAATATCCGACTGAAGGGCAGTATCCTACTACCACTCCATCAGGCAAGCAAAAACCCCTTGTTCATTCCGATACAAACCCACTCTCTCGCTCCTGCTCTCTTTTACTACATTAGGACAACAACGATTCATATGTTACTTGTTGCGGTAGTTGAACCCCTTATCCTCTGCATGACCTGTCATTGCCACAGTAAATAGATGAAACCCACTAGCATGAGTAGGAGTTGTTTGAGCCCTGATGTGCCTACTCATTCATGCTTGTTGTTGTGCCTGCTATTGCTTAGAGTTGTGTCAGGTTTGATTCATCGGGGATGAATCGGAGGCGTGTGAACATGTCCTACTGTGTGTGAGCTAAGTGTGTGAACACGATTTGGTAAAGGTAGCGGTGAGAGGCCATGTAGGAGTACATGGTGGGTTGTCTCATTGCAGCCGTCCTCAGGAACTGAGTTCTGTGTTTGTGATCCATGAACAGCTACTACCACACGTTGGGCCATGAAATATGACCCCGCTCGACTTATTAACCCCCCTTGTCCTCTGTCCGGGAGTTGCAAGTAGTTTCTGGTGTTTGTAGTATGCTGGAGGCCGTGCAAAGTGCTGACCCGAGGGGTGGGTTGTGATGCGGTAGGCACGTGGCACGGTGTACCGAGCGCCCGTTTGGTGTCTCGGGAACCCTGCACACATCGTTTGGGGCAGTGAGAGAAACTCCGGCCGGATCTCCTCGCCGATGGAACCCGAATAGGCGATAAACCTGGACTAGAGACTTGTGTGGTTAGTTAGATCGTGGTCTACACCCACGTCGGTTTTCGCTTGAAGTCTGCCGAGCACATGTCGTGTGCAGACGCTAAGTGGTGGAAACATGTGTGAAGAAGTACACCCCTGCAGGGTTATAAATGATCTATTTGAATAGCCGCGTCCACGATAATGGACTTCTGGGTTGCCTATAACAGTTCATAGACAAGTGAAAGTGGATACTCTAAAATGCGCATGATAAGAGTGAGTGCTATGGATGGCGTTCTCGTAGGGAGACGGGAGCGGATCCATAGTGGTGTATTGATATGGTGAATATGTGGACTCGTGTGCGCCACCTCAAAAGAGTTACTTGCAGTCATAGTTTTAGGATAGCCACTGAGTCAAAGCTGGCTTGCTGTAGTCAAACTCCACCACCCCCTTAGTTCATACTGATGCATATGTAGGTAGTTCTGATGTAAGTCTTGCTGGGTACATTTGTACTCACGTTTGCCTATTTTATGTTTTGCAGAGAGATGTCAGTCTCGCTACTAGTTCCGTGTGGACTTCGATGTTTAGCTCGATACCTCAGCTACGATCTTGTGCCCTCGGCAGGATCTGGTAGATAGTCAGGCTTCTCAGCTTTTTCATTTGTACGTGTCTGTACTCAGACATGTTAAGCTTCCGCCTGTGCTTTGACTTGTATGCTCTGAATGTTGGGTCATGAGACCCATGTTTGTATTATCTCGCTCCTCGGAGCCTAATGAATAAATACTTGAGTCCTAGAGTTACGTTGTGATGCCATGTTGTATTTACACATATCGAGCATATTATGTGTGTGATTGAAATGCTTGGTATGTGTGGGATCCGACAACCTAGTTGTTTATCCTTGGTAGCCTCTCTTATGGGGAAATGTAGTCTTGTGCTTCCATGAGCCATAGTAGTTCGCTACAACCCGGTTCACCGGAGTCCTGCTAGCCCAGCACTACTGCTCCGGAACACTTGACTGGCCGGCATGTGATTCACTTCGTTCCTGTGTCTGTCCCTTCGGGGAAATGTCACGCGGTGACATCCGGAGTCCTGCCTAGCCTGCTACAGCCCGGTTCACCGGAGTCCTGTTAGCCCAGTGCTATAGCCCGAATTCGCACGCTGCTGTCCGACATGCTCGATGTTGATTCATGTATGCCTGTCCCTGTAAGTTAGTGCCACTCTAGGTTCACGACTAGTCATGTCGGCCCAGGTTCTCTATCATATGGATGCTAGCGACACTATCATATACGTGAGCCAAAAGGCGCAAACGGTCCCAGGCCATGGTAAGGCGACACCCGTGGGAATACCATGCGTAAGGCCGCAAAGTGATATGAGGTGTTACAGGCTAGATCGGTGTGACATAGAATCGGGGTCCTGACAGCTTTGGTATCAGAGCCTGACTGCCTGTAGGATTACCAAGCCAAACTGGTCGAAGTTGAGTCTAGAAATGCTTTAGTTATATAAGGGAATTGATTGTGGAAGGGAACATAAGGCTCTTTTTACTCCTTTACCTTATGCCATTCTGATCTGAGTCATCCTCTTCTTTTCTACGTGGTTTAAGAACTAGGCTTCTCATCTTTCTAGCAGGATCACGTGTTGCTAACCCGTAGAATCTTAGGATTGTTGGTTCCAGGCCTCAGTTCAGTTTCTACTACTTTTAGTATGTTGTCAGTTGAACCAGAACCTTGATATGATGTTGTTAAGTGACTATGCAAATCCTCGTGAATGTTTCAAATCTTTTTCTGAGCATTTACAATCGTTATGTTGTCCGAGTCATCCCAGGTTTCTAAACAGTCTGATGCATTTGCAAATCCTTTCCATGTTCCTGATGTCCATTTGGGCCAGATTAATCGCACTAATCGGTGAGTTGAGGTACTCTGTTGCCTCGACATATATGTTGGAGCTATTATTATGACCCTAGGTGTTTTAGGGAGTCACCTAGTAATCTAGCCATGTTTTGTGTTCCCAGTGTGATAATTCTGGCCACCATTCTCGAAAGCATCCCGTGATGCCATTTAGTAGTACGTATTCTATTCCTGGGTTCTTGAACCCGAGATTCACCCTACTTACCTCATGTTGATAGTGTTGCTAGTTCCTTTAGGATATTAGTAACCTTTGCGATAGTCCTCGAGGTTCGTGGTACATCCTTCTTCCAATTACCATGAAGCATTCTTGGCAGGAGTTCTTTTAAACCAAAAGGTCACGACCAGAGTGCTCTTGATGAGTTCTCCATTCTATATTGTGAATCTGCCAGTTCTACCCCTTTCCGCATGGGTTATCCGGAAGAAATGTTGAGCTTCGCTCGACATACTTATCTATGCATCCACAACTTAGAAAATTGTATGTTCCTTGAGTTGTCCCTCCTTAGTTGTTTCTGACCTTCGTCTATCAATTGGTAGTCGAGGGTATATCATTGCATTCGTTCATCAAAGTCTATTATTCTTGTGGTCCGTCAAGCCGTTCTATTTCAGAATGACTAGGAGAAACAAACTCCAGTGTCTCATCCATATCCAGGATTGGGTCAAAGCAGTTGTATTCCGCAGATCAAAATGCAATGCAGCTTTTGGTTCTGTTCTACCCTGAAGTATTACCCACTTTATGTCAGGAACGTCATGAGAATTGCACCTTCTCTTATGAATTCTAGACATAGTGATACTTCTCTCCATCACTATTCATTCCTCGGTGTCGTGTTGTCGCAACCGGAATGCCGACAACTGAATCGTGATGTGTGAAATCAATACTCCTAGCAACTGTGTTGCATGGTAGTTAATGGACAATAATCTTATCCTTAGCGTGTTGATTATTGAATCATCACCCTAAGGTTTATGGTGCTACCTAGTCCTTATTTCCGGTGCACTCTTCGATCAATGAGTTAGGATTATTCAATCCCTTGCTTATTTGATCATATCGTCTTGCTCTGAAAAGTAAGATTGTTCTCGAGCTTAGTAACATATCGGTGGTTCGTGATGTTCCGAATATCTTCTCGATAGTATTACCAGGTTGTCACCTGACCGTTATGCTGAGTTCGTGATCATGTTGGTTTTCCTCCAAACCACCCATTCTCCAAGAATCTGTGTGGGATACAACCTGAGCTAGTTGGTTAAGCCAAACAACAACTTGGAGAGTTGGAAGATAAAAGCTTGTCTGACTTAGTTCATGTTAAGGGATATCATTTTGTGTGTGTGTGTGTGTTGAAGAAAGATGATATCTCCATCGATTGATCCTCGTGATCAGCTGTTGGATCTATTGCCTTGTCAAAATTTTGACTTGAGTATGGGCTATCGTCAAGTCAAATCAGAACCAACGATGTTCGTAATGTTGTCTTACTCGTGGTTGATCCCTCGAGCATACACCATTACATCTTTGGTCTGACCAATGCTATCACCGTGTTCACATGATGGTGGAAGTCCAGTGATATGGAAATTCCGATGAGTTGTTGTTGAGCCCATCAGCATCATTTTGTCTCCCCCATGATTCATGTTGAACATCAACCTAGTGTTGAAAATTTTGTAAGCAATGCCTTCGTGTTCCGTTCATGAAGCTTATGCTTGGATGGAAGAAGTGACTTCCTCGAATTCATGTGCATTTCGTGCAAGTTGCCGCCGTGAGTTCGAGAAAGCTTTGTTTTTGTTTACTCGGGAATCATCCCAAATCAGTCATGCATATGTGCGAAGTATTCTATGGTTTGGTAGATTAATTACCTCCACTCCATTCATATTCCTAGCACACCAAGCCACTGGTTGATTTGTTCAAAGATAATAAGTTCTAAGTGCTAAAACTGAAGGTACCAGACGGATTTGTACAAGATTTCGTTATCCTCGATGATGGTTCCCAACCAGAACTTGGTAGTATTTTTTTATTATAAGACTACTATCTGGTCATGCTTGTCTGGGACAGCGTGTTCACGTGTTGTAGCAAAACCCGCTCATGTTTTGGAGCTTGCTATCGTAGTTCATCTCCCGAGAGTCTCGCAACGTTATCTCGTTGATTTGTGTTGCAACTCTTCCTATCAGACATGTGAGTCTGAAGTATCCTGTTTCTAACCAGATCTGAATCTCAGGCAGATATGATGGTTGGAACACTCCCAACATTTGCATTTTGTTCCCAGCTTGCACCCCATCGTGCCAATTTTCCATGGGATGCCCTTCTCAGCAGTTGCTGTCCAGGATCATCTTCAGAAGTGGTCCTACCATGGGTTCCATCCATTTCCAATGATAAGCAAATCATCCATCACGTTGTCTTCAACAAGGTAGTCCACATCATCCATTCTAGCCCGAGTATGTCGTTCTCTCAAACTCTGTCAAACGATCGTTTGTGAATTGCCTTAGGTTGGTATAGAGAGTTTCAATGATCGATGTATCAAAAGTAATTCTTTTTACCACTTAAGGGAATAATTCTACCAGTCATCTTCCCAAAGGTGCCCGTTTGTTCCGAAGGGCAACCAACTCCTTACTACGTTGACACTGTTCACCACCCTCCTAAGTGTGGAAATTCCGCTACTCATTTAAACCTTGTCATATACTCATTTCCATCATTCTTGATGTGTGTATCGTGTCTCAGCTCAAGAGATGTTATGTCTCACTTCATGAGCTGATCGTCAGTTGCTCGATCTTTGAGGAGATCGGTTCCGTAGAATTTCTTTCTGTCATCATCATGTTGGATGAAGTTCTCATAGCATGACATCGAGACAAAGATCGTGATCGAATCAACGTTCTTATGAAGTGCAACCTGGATCGTGAAGATTGTGTTAGTTTACGTTCCCCCTTCCATCTTACCCTACGCTTGAATCTCAGGACGAGATTCTTTTCTAGTGGGGGTGAGTTGTCACATCCCTAGCTTCTGGCAATGCACTAGGCTAGCCTCATGAGTGTCATCATGTTTAAATTTCAGTTAAACATGAAATGGGGATGACAGAAACCCCCAGCACCCCCCTTAATCCAACTAGGGTTTACCGAAATCTTTTTCAATGAAACTGAAATGCCCTTCTAAAATGTTCCTCATCTTTGCCTTGGTCTAGAACCCCTGACAAAAATGGTGCACATTTTTCTAGGACACATAAGCTCACTGAATTAAATCATATGCTATTTGCAATTGGGCATTTAAATGATATATAATATTTTAAATGCTCAATTAATTCTGAACTTAAGTGAGGGCTGTTGGGAATATTCCAACCAGAGCCCACAATTATTGTCAGGATTTTTGGAAACGTTTTGGTATTTTTAATAAAGCCCAGAAGTTACAGAGAAATAGAAAAACATTAACAAAAGAGAGAGAGAATACCTGGCGCTTACCTGGCCGACCTGGCACTGTAGCAGCCCACCAGGCCCATCTGCCAGTCGTCCCCCACCTCGCGCCAGAAGGACGCGAGGCGTGTGTTCGCCGCACGTCGGCACGCGCCCGTGCCACCTCCTGCTTCCGCCGCTTCTGGAGCCAGCCCCGAGTGCCATGCACTCCCCCTCGCCCCCTGCGCCTCTCCTCTCTCCCCCCGGACCCCAACCCCTCCTCTGTTCCCCTGTCGTGCGCACCACCGAACGGAGCTCGTCGCCGCTCGCCGTTGCCGCGACCACAGCCTCCGCCGTGCCTCTCCGACGCGACCTCGAGCTCCGCCGTCGACCCCTACGCCGTCTCCACCGAGCCACACGACGGGAAGAGCCCCGGAGCCCGTCCCTGACGTCTTCTTCCTCCTCAGGTCACCGAGATCTTCGGCGACCCTGCGCTGCCCCCGAGGCACCCCCGGCCTCGTCTCCGCCTCGGTTGGATCCGCTGTGAGCTCCTTCTGGTTCCCCTGTGCTCGCCCCCTCCGTTCCCGTCCCCTAGCTCCGTCTTCCACAACGGCCGAAGCTCGCCGCCGCTATGCCTTGTCGCCGTCGTGGCCAGAGCCACAGTGGCTCATAGTCGGGCACACTACCGTGCTCCACACCTCACCAGGAGCACGTAGCACACACCAGCCTCCCCTAGCGCCCTGCATCGCCTAACCCGCCGTTGGCCGAACTCCGGCTGCCGTGGACGTGCTCACTGTCGTCGTTCTCGGCCACCCCAGCACCTCCCACCACCACTGTTTGACGCGCGCCACTGCGTGCGTTCGCACGCAACTAACCGCGCTCGAAATGATGCCCTGTGGCTCATTTCCGAAGCCCTCCGCCGCGTCTGTCGTCCCCGGCGTCGAGCCGCCGGCGAAGTTGACTCGTTTGACCTGGGGTTTGACCCCCCCAGGGTCACTGACGTGTGGGCCACGCCCCTGTTTAGATTAGGTGTTAGAATAGTTAGCGCTAATTAACTTAGTTAATTGACTGACTCACTGACATGTGGGCCCAGGCCCTTAATAACCTAGATTAGTGCTAACGTAACACTAACTAACTCTGTTAGTTAGTTGTTACACTGACATGTGGGTCCCAGCCATCAGGTTTGACCTGGGCTGGCGCCTTTGACTTGCTGACGTCACCCCAACGTCATGCTGACGCAGTTAACCTTTTTCTGGATCCATTCTTATACAGGAAATTCCAGAAAATGCTACAAACTTCAAAAATTCATATAAATTCAACCGTAGCTCAGATTGAAATAATTTATATATGAAAAATTATCAGAAAAATCCAATCTATCCATTTGTACCATTTTCATGCATGCCAGAACACTTTAACCTTGCTGTTTAAGTGAAACAAGCTAATGCATTAATATAACTTCATATCATGGGCTTTCATTTGAATCTTTGATTCAAATGGACTCAAACCAACCTGTTTTAGAATGCATTAGCCATACACACCCATATTGCCATGTCATAGCATGGATCATATTGTTGCATATTGCCATGTGATCATTGTGTTCTGATGTGTCTTTCGTGGTAGGTTCTGCCTCCGAGGATACCCACAAATATCCGACTGAAGGGCAGTATCCTACTACCACTCCGTCAGGCAAGCAAAAACCCCTTGTTCATTCCTAGGGGTGGGCACGATCACACCGAAAACCGAAAAACCAAACTGAACCGAACCGATTTAACTGATTTGTCTGTTTATTCGGTGTACGGTTGTTCAGTTTGGTGGTAACTTTGTTTGCTATTCGGTGTTCAGTGTATATTCGGTTTCCAGTGATCACAAACCATTATCACCGAACAAACCGATATTAATGAGATTCGTACGTGACTGTTTTCTTGAGCGGCTGAGCGCAGCCCATTTGTCCTTCCGCCCAACATGGCAACACCCCCTGATTTATCTAGTAATGTAATCACGCGTCCGTAAACCTAGCCATTGCCCATCTCTCCATCACTCATCCGTTCATCTCTGGCTTCTACAAGTTCTAATCACTCATATCTCAATAGCAGTAGCTAGCACAGCAGTACGCATACTCCATGCTAGTGATTAGCTTTGATCTACTAGGAATATTTTTGTATTGTTTTGCATGAAACCATTGTGATGAGGTAGTGTATCATTACAACAAGTATTTATATGATTTCCATCCATGGATCTTCTTGTGTACATGTGCGGTGTGCATGGCTAATGGAACAAATTATTACTAGTCAATGGTTTAGTGCATGTGTTTCTGATCCATATATTGTTAGACATAAGCCAAGACGCGCTAGACTTTCAGCAAAGAAACGATCGAATCGATGGCTAGCCCTACAAGCTCACGTACGTACGTGAGTATGTACTGGCATCATACGGCCGCTGGGAAATCAATCAACCTGCATGTGTGCTAATTTTCTTAGGCTAGCTTGCACTTGTACGTGTATAGCTCCTGGGTTGAATCGAGGTTGCTTAGCTCTTGTGATTATTTTTTGCATTTTGTGCAATGCGAATCACTGCTCATGAGTCATGGTTCTTAGACTGATGGGTGCATGTACTTCGATTTTTCGGTTAACCGAATAAACCGAACCTTAATATGGTTCAGCGGCTAATTTTTTTGTGATTATTTCGGTTGTCATTTCTCTAAAACCGAAATTATAAAAAACCGAAAAAACCGAACCATCTTAACCATATTAACCGAACTCCCAGCCCTATTCATTCAGATACAAACCCACTCTCTCGCTCCTGCTCTCTTTTACTGCATTAGGACAACAACGATTCATCTGTTACTTGTTGCGGTAGTTGAACCCCTTATCCTCTGCATGACCTGTCATTGCCACAGTAAATAGATGAAACCCACTAGCATGAGTAGGAGTTGTTTGAGCCCTGAGGTGCCTACTCATTCACGCTTGTTGCCGTGCCTGCTATTGCTTAGAGTTGTGTCAGGTCTGATTCATCGGGGATGAATCGGAGGTGTGTGAACATGTCCTACTGTGTGTGAGCTAAGTGTGTGAACACAATTTGGTAAAGGTAGCGTTGAGAGGCCATGTAGGAGTACATGGTGGGTTGTCTCATTGCAGCCATCGACAGGAACTGAGTTCAGTGTTTGTGATCCATGAACAACTACTACCACACGTTGGGCCCTGAAATATGACCCCGCTTGACTTATTAACCCCTTGTCCTCTGTCCAGGAGTTACAAGTAGTTTCTGGTGTTTGTAGTATGCTGGAGGCCGTGCGCAGCGCTGACCCGAGGGGTGGGCTGTGATGCGGTAGGCACGTGGCACGGTGTATCGAGCGCCCATTTGGTGTCTCGGGAACCCTGCACACATCGTTAGGGGTTGTGAGCGAAACTCCGGCCAGATCTCCTCGCGGATGGAACTCGAATAGGCGATAAACCTGGACTAGATACTTGTGTGGTTAGTTAGGTCGTGGTCTACACCCACATCGGCTTTCGCTTGAAGTCTACCGAGCACATGTCGTGTGCAGACACTAAGTGGTGGAAACATGTGTGAAGAAGTACACCCCTGCAGGGTTATAAATGATCTATTCGAATAGCCGCGTCCACGGTAAAGGACTTCTGGGTTGCCTATAATAGTTCATAGACAAGTGAAAGTGGATACTCTAAAATGCGCAAGATAAGAGTGAGTGCTATGGATGGCGTTCTCGTAGGAAGACGGGAGTGGATCCATAGTGGTGCCTTGATATGGTGAATATGTGGACTCGTGTGCGCCACCTCAAAAGAGTTACTTGCAGTCATAGTTTTAGGATAGCCACTGAGTCAAAGCTGGCTTGCTGCAGTCAAACTCCACCACCCCCTTTGTTGATACTGATGCATATGTAGCTAGTTCTGATGTAAGTCTTGCTGGGTACATATGTACTCACGTTTGCCTATTTTATATTTTGCAGAGAGACGTTAGTCTCACTAGTAGTTCCGTGTGGACTTCGATGTTTAGCTCGATACCTTAGCTACGATCTTGTGCCCTCGGCAGGATCTGGTAGATAGTCAGGCTTCTCAGCCTTTTTCATTTGTAGGTGTCTGTACTCAGGCATGTTAAGCTTCCGCATGTGCTTTGACTTGTATGCTCTGAATGTTGGGTCATGAGACCCATGTTTGTATTATCTCGCTCCTCGGAGCCTAATGAATAAATACTTGAGTCGTAGAGTTACGCTGTGATGCCATGTTGTATTTACACATATCGAGCATATTGTGTGTATGATTGAAATGCTTGGTATGTGTGGGATCCGACAACCTAGTTGTTTATCCTTGGTAGCCTCTCTTATGGGGAAATGTAGTCTTGTGCTTCCATGAGCCATAGTAGTCCGCTACAGCCCGGTTCACTGGAGTCCTGCTAGCCCAGCACTACTGCTCCGGAACACTTGACTGGCCGGCATGTGATTCACTTCGTTCCTGTGTCTGTCCCTTCGGGGAAATGTCACGCGGTGACATCCGGAGTCCTGCCTAGCCTGCTAGAGCCCGGTTCACCGGAGTCCTGTTAGCCCAGTGCTACAACCCGAATTCACACGCTGCTGACCGACATGCTCGATGTTGATTCATGTATGCCTGTCCCCGTAAGTTAGTGCCACCTTGGGTTCACGACTAGTCATGTCGGCCCAGGTTCTCTGTCATATGGATGCTAGCGACACTATCATATACGTGAGCCAAAAGGCGCAAACGGTCCCGGGCCATGGTAAGGCGACACCCATGGGAATACCGTGCATGAGGCCGCAAAGTGATATGAGGTGTTACAGGCTAGATCGGTGTGACTTAGAATCGGGGTCCTGACACAGGGCTCGTGTACATGGCTGGGTCAGAACGGAGAAATAGCGTCGTCGTCGTGTTCATGGGGAGCCAACCGGCTGGGTCAGAACGGAATGTGTCGTCGTGTTCATCGGGAGGGCTTGGACGGAACAGCCGATGGAAACAAGGCCTGGCGTACCGCAGAACGGAGGAAACGGCCTTGTGTTGGACCTCCTACGGAGGAAACGGAGGAAACGGCCATGTTCGAAACGGGATCCTCTTCATCGGGAGGGGTCTGGCGTACCGCAAAACGGAAGAAACTGAATTGTGTTGGACCTCCTACGGTCGAAACGGGGTCCTGTTGATCGGGAGGGGTGTGGCGTACCGCAAAACGGGGGAAACGGACTTGTGTTGGAGCGCTACGGTCGAAACGGGGGTCCTGTTCATCGGGAGGGGTGTGGCGTACCGCAAAACGGGACTCCACGGGATACTGTTCATCTCCACCGTCGACCCCCTCCAGCCTCCACGGGCTACTGTTCATCCACCGTCGACCTCCCCCAGCCTCCACCTGCGACTGTTCATCCACGGGCTCCTGTTCATCCAGCCTCCACCGCGTGCTACTCCACCGGCTATGATTCAACCAGCCCTCTCCACGGGCTCCTATTCAACCACCCCTCCACGGGCTACTGTTCATCCAGCCCTCCACCGTCTACTATTCATCTAGCCCTCCATGGGGTCATCCTGTTCATCCAGCCCTCCACGGGGTCCTGTTCATCCAGCCCCAACCGGCTCGATCGATCGGGGTCCTGTTCATCCAGAGGCAACACCACGGTGTCCTGTTAATCCACCCCCACCGGGAACTGTTCATCCAACCCCCCCCCCCCCGCAACGCTCACTGTTCATCAAGAGGCAGCATCGAGCGGCTTCAGTTAGCAGAAGTAGCGAAGGAATCGCTCAATCGGGGTCAGTTAACAGCCATCGATCGATCGCTTGGGTTCAGTAACGCGTAGCCTGCAGTGCAATTGCTCGGGTTTAGTAGGCGAACGCCTCGCTCGGGTTCATTAGAGCCCAACGCCTCGCACCCATGCGCGTGCGTGTATGAGAGAAACGCGCAAACCTCCATGCATCGCTCGGCCCCGACCACCCACCGTAACCGGGAACACTCCGATATTTTCCTCGCCCTCACTTCTACCACGGTTTTTTCCGTCATGGACGGCCCAAAGAATGTCATGCAGCTGCGTCTCCTGCCCGCCCAGGACGAAAAGCCCATTTTCTGTCATGATTTTTTCATAGAAGTAGGAGCCCACTACATCTATGATGATACCGGGTTTTGTCACAATTATCGTCATAGAAGTGTCATAAGTATGACAGAAAAAATATTCGTTCGGCCCAAAATGTCACGGATGTGACTTTTTTTTGTAGTGCGGCCTGTTTGAAAACCCAACAGTATCTGTTGCTATGATTGGCTGGTTTGTCTGGGGTGCCATGGATCTGGCATGGACGATCGAGTATGCGGTCCAAGATGGATGGGCCCGGATTGTTTCTTTTATATGGCTTCTTCCGCTGGCCGGACTTGGAGCCACTGAATTCGGCGTTCACCGCCGTGTCGTCGGTATTGTCACCATTGCTTCGACGCTTGTGCCTGTTGCGTCGGGGCTTGCCGTTGCTGTTTTTGGTCTCACAGGTGCCAGCTTCGCTTGCAGTGTTATTGCTACAAGCTAGCCAACTATCCTCGCCTGCACAAAAATGGGTCATGAGTGGCGTGAGGGCTGCCATGGACTTCGGCTTTTCCTGGTTGAGGTGACGGGCGAGCCATTCGTCGCGGATGATATGCTTAAAGGCCGGTAGGGCTTCGGCATCGAGACAATCAACGATCTGGTTCTTTTTAGTTAGGAACCTAGTCTAGAATTTCCTGGCTGACTCTCCGGGCTGTTGAACTATGTGACTTGAGTCATCACCATCTGGAGGTCGTACATATGTACCTTGGAAGTTGTCACGGAAGGCGTCTTCCAAGTCCTCCTAGCTGCCAATAGATTTTTCAGGCAGACTGTTTAACCAGTGCTGTCGGGGATATACCCCGCGGTATGACCCGGCCAGAAGTATGACCCGGCCGGACTTGGCGCTTCACCGTGACCCGCCGGAGGACTGGTGACTCACGGGTCTGGCGGCTCACTGTCAGATGACTCACGAGCCGGACGACTCACGGATGGCCCCGACGACGGGTCAGATAGAAGACAAGGCCCAAGGCCCAGAAGGCTGGCTCACGTTTATGATGGGCCGGCTTAAGAAGAAAGGGATGACGAATATTTCCTTTACGAGGAAGCAAGACCCGGACTTGTAATTAACTTGTAAGAGAAGATAGACTAGTCCTAGTCCTACTAGGACTCCACATGTAACCCGCCCCTCTAACTTATATAAGGAGGGGCAGGGCTCCCCAAAGAGAGGGGGCAAGAAACAATCTCTAGGGCTAGACACCGAGAGCCGGCCAAGCCGGCGACTCTCCCATGATCATAATGAGACCTAGCCTCAAACAACATGTAGGGTTATTACCGGATGATGTTTCCCGGGGCCCGAAGCTGTCTAAATCCCTGTCTTGTGTTGTCTCTCTCGATTCCGCCCAACCTCTCTCAAGCTACCACATAGATGCGCTGGCCTCACGACTAAGTCCTTACACCTAGGACATCTGACGTGTTAATTCCACGACAGTTGGCACCCACCGTGGGGCTCGCGCACGGTGGTGATGAGTTCTTCGAGGGAAACCTTTAGGGATCAATAAGTTCACGATCTAGTTGATGGTTAAAGTTCGCTAGTCAATTTTGGAGCTAGCAGCACGAAATTGAGTTCAAGAAAAACCAGCCTTCGCTGGTCCAAATAAACAGTCAGATCAAGAGTTGCCAACACCATCGTTTTTCACTACAACCTGTTTTCGTCGGCTGGGTAAATCTTGATCTGTAATCATGTGGTCGGAGCTCCGTTTGTTCGGTGCTGGTTTACCAGATCAGAACTGCAGATCAGCAGACGCGATGAGCCGCCGTCGAGTCCCAATCAAGTTATAATCAGACTATGGATCGGACACCGTTTGGGAAGATTGATAAGGAATTGATTGCTAGCTACAGGGAAGGAGATTGTTCTGTTGACCGAGTCTGAAGCGGCATCACGCCGAGTCTAACTCACCCTTGTCTAACGCCAGCGCCTCTTGCTGACCACAGTCACGGCTCTGTCGCAATCACCTCAAGCGTGGCACAATTTTGACCCGCCGAGCCATGGTCAATACCTCTACCACTGACCTGGAGCACCACGACCTCGCTTCGCTTGGCCTGGAGCCACTATATCCAACGACCCAAACGAGGACACGGACAGGGGGATTGGACTCGGACTCTGCGCCTCCGTCAGTCGCCGCCGACGGTCGTCTCTGTTCTGGCTGCGGCTAGCTGAGGCGCCTTGGAGGTTCCAACCCGCCGTCTTCAGCCGCCTCGAGCAACCCTTGCTGAGCCACTACGGTGCCGTCCGCTCTTCGCCGCTGTGACCCAAGGCCTCGAGTTGCCGCCACCTCTGTAGCTCTGCTTGAGCTGCCATACGCAGCGTCGCCGAGCCACTACTTCGAAGCCGGCCATGACCCGGACTCGACCGTCGTCCCCGCCCGCGTCAACGCCTTGAGGCGCCCGCCTCTGCTGAGCCGCTCCGGTCTCCAATCACCTCCGGGCTCGCAGCGCCCGTGGGCCGACTCCGCCTTGCTGCCTGGCACGTCGCTTCTCTGGGCGACCCACCTCCAACCGCGCCCTGAGCCGCCGCCGCCCAGGCCATCTTCTGTGCCGTCGTACTGCTTCTGAGCTGCCTGGGACCCCTCGCCGGCGGGACTAAGTCGGCCCCGCGACTCCGCCCAACTCGAGCTGTCGCCTCCGCCAGAACCGTCACCGCTGCCTGGCCCGCCAAGTCGCCTACCATCGATTCCGTGTGTGTTGACCCGCCGTTTGCGCAACACCGGCCTCACTTCGGGTCACCGCCACCGCCCGGTCGGCCCTGAGCTGCCTGGGTCGTGATTCGACTCCGCCGGTTTACTTCCGCCTCGCTTCGGCCTCTGAGTCGCCGCCTGTGGCTGTGTTGAGCCGCCGCCACGGTTCTCCGCGCTGTTCCTCTGTTGTGCCTCTACTATGGCTGGCCCGCTTCCAAAGCCTCTTTGACGGTGCCGTCGCCGTGAGCCGCGTATGCTCAGAACCGCTGCCCGCCTCGGGATGGGGTGGTGACTGACCGAGCCTGCAAGCCACCGACGTCGTCTCGAGGGCCGGCCCCTGTTCTGCTGACCTGCGGACCAGCCCACTGCCGTGGTTTGCCCTGCCGGGTCATCTCGTCCCGCTGTGGCCACGCCCGCACGTGCTTAAACCGCCAGTCTCGCACTGAGTTGCGCCATCACTGCCTCCTGCTGAAACCACTGCTGACCTGAATCGCTTCGAGTAAGCCGTGCCACAAGCCTCCTCTACCTGTTATGAGTCGCCCTGTGTGCCTCTGAGCCACCGCCTCCGTCGCTATGCCAAGCAATCTGTCCAGTCCTTGAATCATCCTACTGCTAGACCATCCATCAAGGAAGAAAACATACGCTAGCACTACTGGTCCTAATTAGTGACCAGGACAGGCGATTAATTAATCTATCTAGCCAGCCGACGCTACCACGGCCTCACTCAGTCTAACCCACGCCCCTGCGTGCTGTCCTTTGCTAATTGCTGTATGAAGAAAAGGAGTGTGGGGAAGTACTACATCAGAACAGTCAAAGTGAGACAGGCTGTGGATTTTTGTCTGACGTTTAACCAGCATTATCTAATGCCTGCATCTGCATTTATCCGGAAAATAAATCAGGTGCTATCTGTTCCCAGTATTTTTAGCACATATTAATTCTTCTGAGAACAATTACTCTGCCCTGTAATATTCTTACGCAGGGCGACTATTAAAAGAAAGAGGGGTGGTGTTATGTCGCGCGGCTTCACGGACAGGCGTGTTGCGGTACGGTTTTCATCAACGCGCTGGCCGACTCGCCAGTCCGCGCTGCCTTACAGCGCCACGGACGACTCACCCGTCCGCCCTCGTGGCCGGTTCACGTGTCTGCGCCAGCTTACAACGCCGTGGCCGACTTGCTGTCCGCGCCGGCTTACAAAGGTCACGTCCGACTCACCCGTCCACACCGGTTTACCACGCCGCGGCCGGTTCACCCGTGAGCAACTTCCACTTCACCTAGCGATCATCAATTTCATGGCGGATTATTTCCGGCCTGGCACATCAGGTGATATCCATCTAAATATATGTTATTGGTACATATTATTTTGTCAAAAAGCAGTTTATCTTTGTCTTGGTCTGCAATATTGGTGTTGCAGGACAAT
The DNA here is from genome assembly GCF_002575655.3 of Aegilops tauschii subsp. strangulata. Taxonomy (NCBI): domain Eukaryota; kingdom Viridiplantae; phylum Streptophyta; class Magnoliopsida; order Poales; family Poaceae; genus Aegilops; species Aegilops tauschii. Next base: position 61,156,933 of record NC_053035.3, read on the forward strand.
TATTCACTACATCAAAACGACGTGGTTAGCTCGCCCGACCGCGCCGGTTTACAACACCGCGGCCGATTCATCTGTCTGAGCCGATGCTGAGGTCGTCTTTTCCGTCCGCCTCTCGCGGCCTGGTCTATATCAACTTACCGGGCCACACCCGTCTGCGTGAGCTGATTATTGAGTATGAGTAAGTCACTACTTGGGAAGCCCGGTTTTCTTTCAACAAAATGGAGGTAATTATCATATACTATCAACCGCCGTCTGCACCGGATGGCTCAATGGACATGCGCACAAGTCGCCGTCACTACAGTTTGGTTGAACTTCAAATAGCCAGTTGGAAGGAACCATTGGCCGAGTTGCTGACACGGCTCATACAGGATCATTTATAACCCGCCGCAGTCACCTCAACCTTCTGTGGATACACATCGTGCTATCAACACCAATGATATACAAGTTATGCCGGTTTATATCACGGTTAAATATGGAGAATCTCAAGCCGACTCCTCGAGTCATCTTGAGACTCGGGGGCTACAGTGACATGACTCGGGAACCCCGGGTCGTTGGAGGGAATGATAACCCGGTTCCGGAGGCTGCTACCATATTGATGAAACTTTAAAGGCCGTCAGAAAATTGCCGGTTCAAATAAAGATTCCGGTTTAAAATCCGGTTCAAGAGATATCTTTCTCCCGCAAAGTTTTGAAGCTCTCAAATCCGGTTCAAACGTCCGGCTCAAGGTAAATTTGTATCTCATAAAGCTTTGAAGCTCTTAATATCCAGTTTACAAATTTCCGGTTCAAAAAGAGGTTATCTCTCACAAAGTTTGAGTTCTCAGGAAAAATTAAAGGGACCAAAGAGAGTCTGTTACAAAGCAACTCAAATATAGGTACCCTGCTTTAATGACCATTGGGGCTGATCGTATTTGAATTTAGCTTAACCCTTTTGGTGTGACCCTGATCGTATTCGAATCAGAGTCGTTAAATATTCTCATGATCACTAGGGGGCTTCCTGTTCAAACATAGGTCGTATTCGAACCAAAGAGAACATAGCTGTCGATAACCTTTTGATTGGCACACTGCCGAGCTCACTAGGGAGCTTCTTGATCGTATTCGAATCATAGCTCAACCCCTTTTGGGAACCGACATGGATCGTATTCGAATCAGCGTCGTTAAACAACTCTCAAGGTCATTTGGGGGCTTCCTGTTCAAACATAGGTCGTATTCGAACCAAAGAGAACATAGCTGTCGGTACCCTCTTGATCGGCAACGCCAAAGCCACTGGGGGCTATATGATCGTATTCGAATCTTAGCTTAACCCCTTTGGGACGGTTTTCTGATCGTATTCGAATCAGAAGCCTCAAAATTGTTGAAGTCTCTTTTTGCAAACAATTTTTGGATTTTATTTGAATCTCTTTTTCATATCTAAAGTGTATATGAGTGGTTGCTATTTAACCTGGCTTGATTTGTCGATGATAAATCGCCAGCTTATGACAATCATCATCTATGTGGAAGCATTGGCTTCTAAGGACTGGGTTACCACCCTTACTGCACAGGTCATGTAAACCGGCAGTACAAATTCAATATCACAGTGGTTATATGTGAGATATTATGACCCGCCCTGCGGTAAACCGCCAAGGGTTCTTGTGAATCTACTTGTGTGCAGGGTAAGACTACATTTGGGTAGTTACCCGCCCTGGCTCTTGACAATAAGTCGCCAGGGCATATGTTATTTAAACTCTGTGTAGGATTTGCAGAACTATGACTTATATAAATGCTTCAGTCCAAGCTCATCACTGAAATTAGGGCTCATTAATTCTTGATTTTCTCAATGGCTATAAATAGCCGGGTTATAAAATTTCCGGCTTACAATGGAGGCGTAATAAATCGCCATCGGCCAAGAGCCGCCGGGTATTTAAACTCCGGATTTACTTGTCAACAGATAAGGTATTTGAAATCTTTAAATAGCCAAACTTGGCTGGATTTTCATTATGATTTGAATGATTGAGGTTTTCAAACCGGGTTTGTCAAATCTTTAATAGCCAACATGGCTGGATTTTTATTATGGTTATCAGAAACTAATATTATAATTGAGGTTTTTCAAAGTCGCTTCAGTGCAATGGCTATTATTTTATCAATGGATATGATTTATTCTACAATTGAAGGAATAGTCCCGAGTCACTGCAGGCTTACAACCCGGCACTTGGGGGCTACATTATTCAATTTGATATTACATCAAATATGCAAGTCCCATGTCACTGCCAGCATGTATCATGGCACTTGGGGGCTAATGCAAAGTCATTTTTTGCTCAACTTATTGAAGACCCGACTCATCACATTCTAAATAAGCTGGCCCTTAGGGGCTACCAATTGCTCCTGTCAAAAATTCAAGACAATTCTAGGATGACCCGGCTACACTACTATGACTGTAGCCGACTCATGGGGGCTACACAACTGGATTTTATTTAAAGCCATGGTGATAAGTCCCGGCTTATTCATGCTGATTAAACTGGCCCTTGGGGGCTACAGGTAATATGGATATAAGGGAGAAATATCTTCAAATTCTCAGTTTTGAGTAAATCAGATTGACCTGGTGTCTGCAAAAATCATAAACCGGCGTCGGCGACAATTATGACTTGGCATCATCTATTTATAACCCGGCAATTTTGGTACTCATAAACCGGCAAGTTTTATATCTTTAAGCCGGATGAATATAAGTTGAATATTTAAAGACCAATATTTTTATCATGTCAGAGCATTGAAAGCCGACTCAAGTGGATTATCTCTTACAATATTTCTCAACAAGAGACCAAGGTCAGCAAGTTGACTCTGAAGCTGGCCTGTTGACCCGGATTTTTCAAAGCAAGTATCTGGATTTTTTGCATTGGCAAAATTTGAACATATCTGCTAAAAAGATTTGCTATGAGATTATGGATACATATCAAGAAGGAAGATGACAAGGAAATAAGGATGATCATGTGCCGGCTTACAAAGAATATTTAACCCGGAACACAACCTGTCAAATTTGTTCTTGTGTTTATATTGCAGATTAGTTTAACATGGATAAATCCAAATTAAACTGGGGGCTAATGTCGGGGATATACCCCGCGGTATGACCCGGCCAGAAATATGACCCGGCCGGACTTGGCGCTTCACCGTGACCCACCGGAGGACTGGCGACTCACGGGTCTGGCGGCTCACTGTCAGATGACTCATGAGCCGGACGACTCACGGATGGCCCCGACGACGGGTCAGATAGAAGACAAGGCCCAAGGCCCAGAAGGCTGGCTCACGTTTATGATGGGCCGGCTTAAGAAGAAAGGGATGACGAATATTTCCTTTACGAGGAAGCAAGACCCGGACTTGTAATTAACTTGTAAGAGAAGATAGACTAGTCCTAGTCCTACTAGGACTCCACATGTAACCCGCCCCTCTAACTTATATAAGGAGGGGCAGGGCTCCCCAAAGAGAGGGGGCAAGAAACAATCTCTAGGGCTAGACACCGAGAGCCGGCCAAGCCTGCGACTCTCCCATGATCATAATGAGACCTAGCCTCAAACAGCATGTAGGGTTATTACCGGATGATGTTTCCCGGGGCCCGAAGCTGTCTAAATCCCTGTCTTGTGTTGTCTCTCTCGATTCCGCCCAACCCCTGTCAAGCTACCACATAGATGCGCTGGCCTCACGACTAAGTCCTTACACCTAGGACATCTGACGTGTTAATTCCACGACAAGTGCCAAGCTGGCCCTTTGAGTTTTAGCGGGAGATATTTCATGGCGTGAAGGTCATCACCGCGGGTAATATGAATATGGAGAAGAAAATCCTCAATCCATACCGCGGGATCTATTGTTCCATCATATGATTCGATATTTATGGGTTTAAACCGTTCTGGGAATTCATGCTCCATTACTTCGTCACTGAAGTAGAGGGGGTGTGCGGCGCCTCTGTATCAGGCCAAGTCGCGACGTAGTTCGAATGTAGGTTGTCTGTGATTTTCGGCCGGGGCGTGGTTATGTTTGTCACGTCCAGCCAAATGTCCGTCGTCGCGCGTCAGGGCACGCCCCCTCGACCCGTAGATCGATCTGGTCTGACCTGTTCTGTTCTTTAGGTCCTGCCGCAGGTCACATGTATAACCCTGAGCTATTTTATCTCTGCCGCATTACGCGTTGATGGATGTGCTCCAATGCCTCGTCATCAAATTGGGGTGACAATTTGCGCTTCGGGTAACTTTTGGTTGGGCCATCGAGGTCGTGTTCCTCGGCTGCCAGGACATTAGTCCATATATCGTTGACTAGGTCTTGATTAGCTTGAACCTGCTGCTGCTTCTTTTTCAGGCTCCTCGAAGTGGCTATTAGCCGGTGCTTAAAGTGCTCCTGCTCGAGAGGTTCCTCAGGCACGATGAAATCCTCGTTGCCGAGGCTCACCTCATCCTCGAAGAGTGGAAGATAATTACTATGCTCCAGGTCTTCGTTTACGACCTGTTCATCAGAGCTGACTCGCCCGTCCTCCCGTTCGTCCTGTTCGGAGGTTGGCTCAACGGGGTATTCCTTGTCTTCGGCATCGTCCGGAGTATTGTTTTCTCTCGTGCCGGTATTGCTATCTTTTCCACGGCGTGATTTAGAGCGGCGCCGCTGACGTCGGTGTTTTGGCTATATCTCAGGAGGTTTATCCTCGACTAAATGCTTCTCGTTATCGCCATTGTTCTCTTTAGGTGTATCCACCATGTACACGTCCTACGAAGAAATGGCCGTCCAGCGCCCGGTAAACGACGGGTTTTGGACCTGCTCCTCTTCGGCATCATCATCCATACCGTCGATGTCTTCGGAGGCGTAGTCGAGCATGTCGGCTAAGTCTTCGGCAGTGGCTATGAAATGGGCAGTGGGTGGGAAGCGAAATTCTCCATCAGCAGCCTCCAGCTCGAACCGGATATAATTCGGCTGTGAGTCCCCTGCTAAGGAGAGTGTTTTTAATGAGTTTAGCACATCGCCTAACGGTGAGTGCCAGAAGATGTCCGCGGAGCTGAATTCGACGATCGATGTCCGATCAAGCTCGACGTACGTGGACGCACGTGGTTCAGAACCTGTAGCCGGAAACGAGTCCGAGGTTCCGGTGGCGCAGATTCCACCCGATGTTGTGTCTGTGTGTGGCTCAAACGCCGCTGAGTCTGCGGCTTCCGTGGCGGGGTTGAGCTTCCCGTCCTCGGATGGCGCAATCTGCTCCGGATCTAGGGCCGGAGCACTTACAGGTGCTATCTCCTGGGTATGGTCCGATGACAGATTTATTTCATGCTCATCGCGGTGGCAGGGAGTGGTTGCCATAGGTCCGTCGAAGATCAAGTCCCCGCGGATATTGGCAATGTTGTTCAAGCTTCCAAACCTGACTTGATGGCCAGGGGTGTAGCTGTCGATCTGCTCTAGATGGCCAAGCGAGTTGGCCTGCAGTGCGAAGCCACCGAATACGAAGATTTGTCTGGGGAGAAAAACCTCCCCCTGGACAGCATTGTTTTAGATGATTGACGGGGCCATCGAACCTCTTGAAGACGACGTAGCGGAACTCTCAATGAAAGCACCAATGTCGGTGTCAAAACCGGCGGATTTCGGGTAGGGGGTCCCAAACTGTGCGTCTAAGGTCGATGGTAACAGGAGACAGGGGACATGATGTTTACCCAGGTTCGGGCCCTCTCTATCGAGGTAATACCCTACTTCCTGCTTGATTGATCTTGATGAATATGAGTATTACAAGAGTTGATCTACCACGAGATCGTAATGGCTAAAACCCTAGAAGTCTAGCCTGTATGATTATGATGATTATGATTGCCTCTACGGACTAAGCCCTCCGGTTTATATAGACATCGGAGGGGACTAGGGTTGTACAAAGTCGGTTATAGAGAAAGGAATCTTCATATCAGGGAACGAAGCTTGCCTTCCACGCCAAGGAGAGTCCCATCCGGACACGGGAGAGAGTCTTCGGTCTTGTATCTTCATAGCCCATCAGTCCGTCCCACGTACCATAGTCCGGACGCCCGAGGACCCCTTAATCGAGGACTCCCTCACCCGCGAGTCCCCACCAGTAATGGTGAACAACTAGTCAATGGCTGGGAAGCGCAGATGTGCGGTAGGAAGCGGCCCGGGTTCCTAAAACCCCGATAACAAATATCTGCCCTGTTTCTTCCTTCCTTCTTTACTTTTTACGGTGTATTCTTTCACTTCCTGTTGTTGCAGTTGGGCATGTAAAGGCTTGAAATAAAGAAATCATGCCCTTTAAAGGTCCTTATCATATTTCTTTATAGGCATGGCCCCTGCGCTACGAAGAACTTCTCTAAAAAATGCAATTGTATTAAAAGTCTGATGTATTCGGTGTCTCGGATTTTGGCATTATATGCATCAGTTTTGAACCTAGATTTCGGTCAATAGTTGGGTTGCCTGGCTCCTATGTGTAGTCCTTACGTTCTTGACGAATTGGGCTAAGGGTGTAACAGGAGAACCACTGCGATTGTGCCGCCAGGTTAATTGGTAGAGCACCTCAGTGGAGAAAGCCGAAAACTGACTTCTAGGTAGGCGCAATCTGGTCGACCATCCATGGACAACGTTAAGCGATGTGATGATAGAGATCACCTGTGTTAAACGAAGGGCTCACTACAAGGAAATCGGTCTATTGCAACGGAAATATTGCCACAAAATAATTTTCGTTGCAAATATCTCATTCTATCACCACATTTTCATTTTTGTGGCGACTAGCACGTCATAATGCAACATTATTTTATTGTTGCAATAAGTGCCATGATCATTGCAAAAAGGCTAGCCTTATCGCGACGAACAAAAAATCGTTGCAAAAATCTAGGCTTATGGCAACAAACAAAATAACGTTGCATTAAGTATTGCTATTACCACAATTTATATATCATGGCAATATTTTTACTTCCCCCACTCCACACCGGTTGCCTTTGGACTTTGGCGGTAAAGAGACTTCTCATTTCCCACCAAAATTTTTTAGCCAGTTGCTTTATTTCCCACGAAGAGACCTTCTCGTTCCCGGCAAAAATTACTTTTCCTGCACAGATATGGTGAGGTGCTGCACGAACTCCTTATAACTGCTTTCAATCTGGATTAAACAGGACTATAATCTGATTTCACCCTATTAGGAAATCAGGTTTACTTCTTCCTCCGTCATGGCAGCTTCACGGCGTTGGTAGACGAGATCGGCGACTTTGCAGCGTTGGTCGACGAGAAGATTCTTGTACGTACATCGGTAATTCCTTTCTCTACCTCTCTCTTGTTCCCGTGATGGGGTGCCCCACTTGACCTTCTGCCTGCTAGTCGCCGTCGTCGCCTAATCTCCATCCCATCTACCTGACTACCTGGGGGCCATGACCCTCTCACCTACACAAAGGGGAATTTCACTGCTTCCAATTAAGATGGGGAGGGAGGGCCGCGCGCCGCAGGGACTGTGAGTAGCGCCACTGCCTCTTGCGCACGTCGGAGGGAATAGGTTGATGGCCGCTGCACCACAGCTAGCTGTGCTGGCGGGAGCAGCTCGGGGAAAACGGTTGCCTCGGCGTTGGGGCTTGCCGTGTGGCTCCGACAGGAGCAGCTTCAGGGCCGACGGTCGGCGGCACGCTGGAGGTCGCCTCCGGACCGGGGCTTGCCGCGCGGCATAGACCAGATCAACTTCAGGGCCGGCGGTCACCAGCGCACTGGGGCTCGCCATGTCGCATCGCCGGATGGCCGCGACCTGTCGGAAGGGTGGGATTGCCGCCGCTCCCGTGGACAGCCCGTGGCGTGATTTCCAGATCTACAACTATTCCGGTCTCATCTGCTCTGTTTTCCTCTCTTCTAATGTATTCCTCTGTTCTCGTCAGGTATTTTTTTCTTTTATTCGAAACTTGCAGCTACATCGTACAGCACAATCAGGCATCAACCTTTGAATGCACATATCAATTGTACGATGATAAGCCACATGGTTGGATGAACTACAAGAATATATGCATGCCCATGGAATGTAGTTTTAAACATTCAGCCCTCAATCCCGCTTTAGCCTAAATCAGCTGTGCCTTTCAACACTTTTTCCCAAGTACAACAAATGCAGGGACCATGTCATCATATAGTGCCTTGTGGCCTGCAGCAAGAATAGCTAGTTGGCCATCTTCATCTGGCTTCTTGTTCCCTCAAACCGGAGCTTTAGCAAAAGCTCCGCCCTTTTGTTTAACTGCCTCTTCTCTCTCTCGTCCCCTCATCCCTGACAGAGGCAAACACACTCACACCTGCCGCTAGCGATACACACTTGTGCTCCTCCGGTGGGCAGCCGCAGGCTTCAGGTAAAAATGTTGATAGCCTGCTAGAGTGAAAGGTAAACAGGAATATGGATTTAACCCCCAAAAATAGCCTTCAAAGCTTTGATCAGGAAGTGGCACTGGATATGATCTAATTCCGATTGAGACCTTCACCCGATGCTCCCCAGTTAAATTTTCTCTTTCAGTTATAGTAAATGTAGTTATCAGACAATTGTTTAATGCCATGTGCCTATGCATTTAGTCTTTTTCTGTCCAGTTTTTAGTTATGAGGCTTCGTTCCATTGTGATCTTTGCATACCCAGCCTTGCTTTGGATTTCATAACATGCTTCCCATACCAAAATTTATTGAGTTATCTCGTCAGATTTGGGCTCACATAAAAGCTGATACATAATTCTTGTATGCAGCAAATGGTATTACTTTGTATTATGGTTCACCTTTTACTCATCCTTAGAAAAATTGTATGCAGGAAAGGTCGAAGTCAGGATAGGGAAGAAGCCAGTTCCTTGTTGCGTCAAGGACGACCTGTGAGAAGGTTTGTTTCTGTTATGTCAACATTCTCAAATTTTTATTTTTTTATTCAGTCTGAATGAAATAAGTTACTTTCAGTACACATATTTTCTCATTTTGCTAATACCTATATGCATAGCGTTTAATGTTAAATTTGATAAGGTTTGTTTCGGTTATGTCAACATTCTCAAATTTTCTTCTTTTTCTCATTCTGAATGAAATAAGTTACATTCAGTACTGTGTCCACTTGTTTTGCTAATACCTAATATGCATATGTTGTAATCCTATTCTACAAACAAATATAACTACTATGCCAAATTTCGTGTAGTACGAGTATCTATGAGGCTCAAAAGTTATCTGTATTATTTTGAGAAAAATAGCTCATGTCCTAAATGGACTACTATTATGTTCTATTATACATACTATTTCAATATTTCAGATTCACTTTCTTGACAAGTGTGTAAATCCTTTATCTAATTTTATAGTTTAAAATCAGCTAGATGGCTCGAGATTGGAGTTGGATGGATATGAATAGGGATTCCGCGGAGTGGCGGAGTGGCATTAAGGCATTTTTAGATTTGGCTTTTGACGGTAGTCCTGGAAGGTCAACCGCTTTATGCCCATGTAGAAGATGTCTCGATGCTATTTACAAGGAAAGGGACGAAGTACACCTTGACCTGCTCATGAATGGGATGGATGTCGGGGAACGTAGCAGAAATTCAAAATTTTCCTACGTGTCACCAAGATCAATCTAGGAGATGCTAGCAACGAGAGGGGAGGAGTGCATCTACATACCCTTGTAGATCGCGAGCGGAAGCGTTCAAGAGAACGGGGTTGATGGAGTCGTACTCGTCGTGATCCAAATCACCGATGATCCTAGCGCCGAACGGACGGCACCTCCGCGTTCAACACACGTACGGAGCGGGGGCGTCTCCTCCTTCTTGATCCAGCAAGGGGGGAGGAGAAGTTGATGGAGATCCAGCAGCACGACGGCGTGGTGGTGGAAGTAGCGGGATCCCGGCAGGGCTTCGCCAAGCGCAAGCGGGGAGGAAGAGGTGTCACGGGAGGGAGGGAGGCGCCAGGGCTTGGGGTTCATGCTCCCATGCGCCTCCCCACTATATATAGGGGTGGAGGGGGCTGGTTTCTTGCCCTCCAAGTCCATTGGGGCGTTGGCAAAGGTGGGGGAAAGAAATCCCATCATTTCCCTTCCCCACCGATTGTTATCCCCCTTTTTTAGGGATCTTGATCTTATCCCTTCGGGATATGATCTTATTCCTTCTAAGGTGGGATCTTGGTGCGCCTTGACCAGGGGTGTGGGGCCTTGCCCCCACTACCCACGTTCATGTGGGTCCCCCCATGCAGGTGGGCCCCACTTCGGAACCTTCTAGAACCTTCCCGGTACAATACCGAAAAATCCCGAACATTTTCCGGTGGCCAAAATAGGACTTCCCATATATAAATCTTTACCTCCGGACCATTCCGGAACTCCTCGTGACGTCCGGGATCTCATCCGGGACTCCGAACGACTTTCGGATTTCCGCATACTAATATCTCTACAACCCTAGCGTCACCGAACCTTAAGTGTGTAGACCCTACGGGTTCGGGAGACATGCAGACATGACCGAGACGACTCTCCGGTAAATAACCAACAGCGGGATCTGGATACCCATGTTGGCTCCCACATGTTCCATGATGATCTCATCGGATGAACCACGATGTCGAGGATTCAATCAATCCCGTATACAATTCCCTTTGTCAATCGGTACGTTACTTGCCCGAGATTCGATCGTCGGTATCCCAATACCTTATTCAATCTCGTTACCGGCAAGTCACTTTACTCGTACCGTAATGCATGATCCCATGACCAAACACTTGGTCACATTGAGCTCATTATGATGATGCATTACCGAGTGGGCCCAGAGATACCTCTCCGTCATACGGAGTGACAAATCCCAGTCTCGATTCGTGCCAACCCAACAGACACTTTCGGAGATACCTGTAGTGCACCTTTATAGCCACCCAGTTACGTTGTGACGTTTGGTACACCCAAAGCATTCCTACGGTATCCGGGAGTTGCACAATCTCATGGTCTAAGGAAATGATACTTGACATTAGAAAAGCTCTAGCAAACGAACTACACGATCTTGTGCTATGCTTAGGATTGGGTCTTGTCCATCACATCATTCTCCTAATGATGTGATCCCGTTATCAATGACATCCAATGTCCATGGTCAGGAAACCATAACCATCTATTGATCAACGAGCTAGTCAACTAGAGGCTTACTAGGGACATGTTGTGGTCTATGTATTCACACATGTATTACGGTTTCCAGTTAATACAATTATAGCATGAACAACAGACAATTATCATGAACAAGGAAATACAATAATAACCATTTTATTATTGCCTCTAGGGCATATTTCCAACAGTCTCCCACTTGCACTAGAGTCAATAATCTAGTTCACATCACCATGTGATTAACACTCAAAGTTCACATCGCCATGTGACTAATACCCAAGAGTTTACTAGAGTCAATAATCTAGTTCACATCACCATGTGATTAACACTCACTGAGTTCTAGGGTTTGATCATGTTATGCTTACCAGAGAGGTTTTAGTCAACAGGTCTGCAACATTCAGATCCATGTGTGCTTTACAAATCTCTATGTCATCTTGTAGATGCAGCTACCACGCGCTACTTGGAGCTATTCCAAATAACTGCTCTCCTATACAAATCCGGTTCACTACTCAGAGTCATCCGGATTAGTGTCAAAGTTTGCATCGACGTAACCCTTTACGACGAACCCCCTTTCCACCTCCATAATCGAGAAAATTCCTTAGTCCACTAGATACTAAGGATAAGTTCGACCGCTGTCATGTGATCCCTTCCTGGATCACTATTGTACCCCTTGACTAACTCATGGCAAGGCACACTTCAGGTGCGGTACACAGCATAGCATATTGTAGAGCCTACGTCTAAAGCATAGGGGACGACCTTCGTCCTTTCTCTTTCTTCTGCCGTGGTCAGGTCTTGAGTCTTACTCAATACTCACACCTTGTAACACAGCCAAGAACTCCTTCTTTGCTGATCTATTTTGAACTCCTTCAAAATCTTGTCACGGTATGTATTCATTTGAAAGTACTATTAAGCGTTTTTGATCTATCCTTATAGATTTTGATGCTCAATGTTCAAGTAGCTTAATCCAGGTTTTCCATTAAAAACACTTTTCAAATAACCCTGGATGCTTTCCAGAAATTCGACATCATTTCTGATCAACAATATGTTAACAACATATACTCATCAAAAATTCTATAGTGCTCCCACTCACTTCTTTGGAAATACAAGTTTCTCATGAACTTTGTATAAACCCAAAATCTTTGATCATCTCATCAAAGCGTTCATTCCAACTCCGAGATGCTTACTCCAATCTTTAGAAGGATTGCTGGAGCTTTGCATACTTGTTAGCATCTTTCAGGATTTACAAAACCTTCTGGTTGTATCACATACAACCTTTCTTCAAGAAAATCGTCGAGGAAACAATGTTTTGACATCCTATCTGCAAGATTTCATAAATAATGCAGCAACTGCTAATATAATTCTAACAGACTCTTAGCATCGCTACGAGTGAGAAAGTCTCATCGCAGTCAACTCCTTGAACTTGCCGGAAAACATCTTAACGACAAGTCGAGCTTTCTTAATGGTGACACTTACCATCATTGTCTGTCTTCCCTTTAAAATCCATCTGTACCCAACAGCCTTACGACCATCAAGTAGTTCTTTCAAAGTCTATACTTTGTTTTCATACATGGATCCTCTCGGATTTTATGGCCTCAAGCCATTCGTCGGAATTCGGGCCCACCATCGCTTCTCCATAGCTCGTAGGTTCATTGTTGTCTAGCAACATGACTTCCAAGACAGGATTACGTACCACTCTGAAGTAGTACACATCCTTGTCGTCCTATGAGGTTTGGTAGTGACTTGATCTGAAGTTTCATGATCACTATCATAAGCTTCCACTTCAATTGGTGTAGGTGCCACAGGAACAACTTCATGTGCCCTGCTACACATTAGTTGAAGTGACGGTTCAATAACCTCATCAAGTCTCCACCATCCTCCCACTCAATTCTTTCGAGAGAAACTTTTCCTCGAGAAAGGACCCGTTTCTAGAAACAATCACTTTTGCTTCCAGATCTGAAATAGGAGGTATACCCAACTGTTTTGGGTATTCTATGAAGATGCATTTATTCGCTTTGGGTTCGAGCTTATCAGCCTGAAACTTTTTCACATAAGCGTCGCAGCCCCAAACTTTTAAGAAACGACAGCTTAGGTTTCTCTAAACCATAGTTCATACGGTGTCGTCTCAACGGAATTGCGTGGTGCCATATTTAAAGTGAATGCGGTTGTCTCTAATGCCTAACCCATAAACGATAGTTGTAATTCGATAAGAGACATCATGGTATGCACCATATCCAATAGGGTGCAGTTATGATGTTCGGACACACCATCACAATATGGTGTTCCAGGCGGTATTAGTCGTGAAACAATTTCCACAATTTCTTAATTGTGTGCCAAACTCGTAACTCAGATATTCATCTCTATGATCATATCACAGACATTTTATCCTCTTGTCACGACGATCTTCAACTTCCCTCTGAAATTACTTGAACCTTTCAGTAATTCAGACTTGTGTTTCATCAAGTAAATATTCTCAGCATCTACTCAAATCATCTGTGAAGTAAGAACATAACGATATCCACTGCGTGCCTCAGCACTCATTGGACTGAACACATCAAATGTATTACTTCCAACAAGTTTCTCTCTTGTTCCATCTTACTGAAAACGAGGCCTTTCAGTCATCTTGACCATGTGGTATGATTTGCATGTCTCAAGTGATTCAAAATCAAGTGAGTCCAAATAATCCATCTGTATGGACTTTCTTCATGCATATATACTAATAGACATGGTTCGCATGTCTCAATCTTTTCAAAAACGAGTGAGTCCAAAGATCCATCAACATGGAGCTTCTTCATGCGTTTTATACCAATATGACTCAAGTGGCAGTGCCACAAGTATGTGGTACTATCATCACTATCTTATATCTTTTGGCATGAACATGTGTATCACTACGATCGAGATTCAATAAACCATTCATTTTAGGTGCAAGACCATTGAAGGTATTATTCAAATAGACAGAGTAACCATTATTCTCCTTTAATGAATAACCGTATTGCGATAAACATAATCCAATCATGTCTATGCTCAACGCAAACACCAAATAATAATTATTCAGGTTTAACCCCAATCTCGATGGTAGAGGGAGCATGCGATGCTTGATCACATCAACCTTGGAAACACTTCCAACACATATCGTCATCTCACCTTTAGCTAGTCTCTGTTTATTCCGCAGCTTTTATTTCGAGTTACTAACACTTAGCAACCGAACCGGTATCTAATACCCTGGTGCTACTAGGAGTACTAGTAAAGTACACATTAATATAATGTATATCCAATATACTTCTGTCGACCTTGCCAGCCTTCTCATCTACGAAGTATATAGGGTAGTTCTGCTTCAGTGACCATTCCCCTCATTTCAGAAGCACTTAGTCTCGGGTTTGGGTTCAACCTTGGGTTTCTTCACTAGAGCAGCAACTGATTTGTCGTTTCATGAAGTATCCCTTCTTGCCCTTGCCCTTCTAGAAACTAGTGGTTTTACTAACCATCAACAATTGATGCTCCTTCTTGATTTCTACTTTCGCGGTGTCAAACATCGCGAGTTGCTCAAGGATCATCATGTCTATCCCTAATATGTTATAGTTCATCACGAAGCTCTAATAGCTTGGTGGCAGTGACTATGGAGAACCATCACTATCTCATCTGGAATATTAACTCCCACTCGATTCAAGTGATTGTAGTACTCAGACAATCTGAGCACATGCCCAACGATTGAGCTTTTCTCCCTTAGTTCGCAGGCTTAAGAAACTTTTCAGAGGTCTCATACCTCTTGACGTGGGCATTAGTCTGAAATCCCAATTTCAGTCTTTGGAACATCTCATATGTTCTGCGACGTTTCAAAACCGTCTTTGGTGCCACAATTTTAAACTGTTAGCATAACACACTGAACTATCACGTAGTCATCAAAACGTGTATGTCAGATGTTCGCAACATCCACAAACGACGCTCGAGGTTCAGCACACCGAGCGGTGCATTAAGGACATAAGCCTTCTGTGCAGCAATGAGGACAATCCTCAGTTTACGGACCCAGTTCGCATAATTGCTACTATCAACTTTCAACTAAATTTTCTCTAGGAACATATCTTAGTAGAACTAAAGCGTAAGCTACGACATTATTTGCAAAGACCTTTTGACTATGTTCATGATAATTAAGTTCATCTGATTATTTAATGAACTCCCACTTAGACAGACATCCCTCTAGTCATCTAAGTGATACATGATCCGAATCAACTAGGCCGTGTCCGATCATCACGTGAGACGGACTAGTCATCATCGGTGAACATCTCCATGTTGATCGTATCTACTATACGACTCATGTTCGACCTTTCGGTCTCTTGTGTTCCGAGGCCATGTCTATACATGCTAGGCTTGTCCAGTCAACCTAAGTGTTTTGCTTGTGTTCCGAGGCCATGTCTGTACATGCTAGGCTCGTCAACACCCGTTGTATGCGAACGTTAGAATCTATCACACCCGATCATCACGTGGTGCTTCGAAACAACGAACCCTCGCAACGGTGCACAGTTAGGGGGAACACATCTCTTGAAATTTTAGTGAGGGATCATCTTATTTATGCTACCGTCGTTCTAAGCAAATAAGATGTAAACATGACAAACATCACATGCAAATCATAAAGTGACATGATATGGCCAATATCATCTTGCCCCTTTGATCTCCATCTTCGAGGCGCGGCATGATCACCTTCGTCACCGGCATGACACCATGATCTCCATCATCATGATCTCCATCATCATGATCTCCATCATCATGATCTCCATCATCGTGTCTTCATGAAGTTGTCTCGCCAACTATTACTTCTACTACTATGGCTAACGGTTAGCAATAAAGTAAAGTAATTACATGGCGTTTTTCATTGACACGCAGGTCATACAATAAATTAAGACAACTCCTATGGCTCCTGCCGGTTGTCATACTCATCGACATGCAAGTCGTGATTCCTATTACAAGAACATGATCAATCTCATACATCACATATATCATTCATCACATCCTTTTGGCCATATCACATCACATAGCATACCCTGCAAAAACAAGTTAGACGTCCTCTAATTGTTGTTGCATGTTTTACGTGGCTGCTATGGGTTTCTAGCAAGAACGTTTCTTACCTACGCAAAAGCCACAACGGTGATATGCCAATTGCTATTTACCCTTCATAAGGACCCTTTTCATCGAATCCGATCCGACTAAAGTGGGAGAGACAGACACCCGCTAGCCACCTTATGCATCAAGTGCATGTCAGTCGGTGGAACCTGTCTCACGTAAGAGTACGTGTAAGGTCGGTCCGGGCCGCTTCATCCCACAATGCCGCCGAATCAAGATAAGAATAGTAACGGTAAGCAAATTGAACAAATCGTCGCCCACAACTACTTTGTGTTCTACTCGTGCATAGAATCTACACATAAACCTGGCTCATGATGCCACTGTCGGGGAACATAGCAGAAATTCAAAATTTTCCTACGTGTCACCAAGATCAATCTAGGAGATGCTAGCAACGAGAGGGGAGGAGTGCATCTACATACCCTTGTAGATCGCGAGCGGAAGCGTTCAAGAGAACGGGGTTGATGGAGTCGTACTCGTCGTGATCCAAATCACCGATGATCCTAGTGCCGAACGGACGGCACCTCCGCGTTCAACACACGTACGGAGCGGGGACGTCTCTTCCTTCTTGATCCAGCAAGGGGGGAGGAGAAGTTGATGGAGATCCAGCAGCACGACGGCGTGGTGGTGGAAGTAGCGGGATCCCGGCAGGGCTTCGCCAAGCGCAAAGGAGGAGGAAGATGTGTCACGGGAGGGAGGGAGGCGCCAGGGCTTGGGGTTCATGCTCCCATGCGCCTCCCCACTATATATAGGGGTGGAGGGGGCTGGTTTCTTGCCCTCCAAGTCCATTGGGGCGTTGGCAAAGGTGGGGGAAAGAAATCCCATCATTTCCCTTCCCCACCGATTGTTATCCCCCTTTTTTAGGGATCTTGATCTTATCCCTTCGGGATATGATCTTATTCCTTCTAAGGTGGGATCTTGGTGCGCCTTGACCAGGGGTGTGGGGCCTTGCCCCCACTACCCACGTTCATGTGGGTCCCCCATGCAGGTGGGCCCCACTTCGGAACCTTCTAGAACCTTCCTGGTACAATACCGAAAAATCTCGAACATTTTCCGGTGGCCAAAATAGGACTTCCCATATATAAATCTTTACCTCCGGACCATTCCGGAACTCCTCGTGATGTCCGGGATCTCATCCGGCACTCCGAACGACTTTCGGATTTCCGCATACTAATATCTCTACAACCCTAGCGTCACCGAACCTTAAGTGTGTAGACCCTACGGGTTCGGGAGACATGCAGACATGACCGAGACGACTCTCCGGTCAATAACCAACAGCGGGATCTGGATACCCATGTTGGCTCCCACATGTTCCACGATGATCTCATCGGATGAACCACGATGTCGAGGATTCAATCAATCCCGTATACAATTCCCTTTGTCAATCGGTACGTTACTTGCCCGAGATTCGATCGTCGGTATCCCAATACCTTGTTCAATCTCGTTACCGGCAAGTCACTTTACTCGTACCGTGATGCATGATCCCGTGACCAAACACTTGGTCACATTGAGCTCATTATGATGATGCATACCGAGTGGGCCCAGAGATACCTCTCCGTCATACGGAGTGACAAATCCCAGTCTCGATTCGTGCCAACCCAACAGACACTTTCGGAGATACCTGTAGTGCACCTTTATAGCCACCCAGTTATGTTGTGACGTTTGGTACACCCAAAGCATTCCTACGGTATCCGGGAGTTGCACAATCTCATGGTCTAAGGAAATGATACTTGACATTAGAAAAGCTCTAGCAAACGAACTACACGATCTTGTGCTATGCTTAGGATTGGGTCTTGTCCATCACATCATTCTCCTAATGATGTGATCCCGTTATCAATGACATCCAATGTCCATGGTCAGGAAACCATAACCATCTATTGATCAACGAGCTAGTCAACTAGAGGCTTACTAGGGACATGTTGTGGTCTATGTATTCACACATGTATTACGGTTTCCAGTTAATACAATTATAGCATGAACAACAGACAATTATCATGAACAAGGAAATACAATAATAACCATTTTATTATTGCCTCTAGGGCATATTTCCAACAATGGATCCCAGTTATACTTGCTGGAAATACCATGGAGAGGATTCAGATGACGAAAGTACGGCTGAAGGATCTGAAGATGAAGGGGTGAGAGGTGATGACTTTGCAGTTCGTGATTTGCTCAACACTCTCATACGTAGCACCGAGCCAGAAAGTAGCAAAACCACAGGTGAAGGTACTAGTGAAGAGATGTTGCATGATGACGGTAATATCCCAGAAGGGTCTGCAGAAGGTAGAAGTAACGAAGAGGCAGGTGGATGTGCCAAGGCTTTCTTTGCTTTGTTGAAGGATGCTGAAAAGGAGTTGTACCCTGGTTGCAAGGAGCTCACAAAGCTTTCTTTCATTGTGAGACTCTACCAGATAAAGTGCTTGTTTGGGTTGAGCAACAGGGCATGTGAGGCAGTACTTCAATTGTTCACAGAAGCGCTTCCAAAAGGTCATTGTATTCCAAATTCTCTCGAGAAAGTTCAGAAGATAATCCGGGATCTTGGGCTTGACTACCAAAAGATACATGCTTGCATTGATGATTGTGTGCTATTCCGGAAAGAGTATGCTGACATGGATTACTGTCCGACCTGTAAGGAATGTAGATGGAAAGCTGCTGCCGCTGATGAATTAGATGTCGAGAGGACAAACCATAAAGGGTATAAGCAAGTGGCCCGTAAAGTTCTAAGATATTTCCCACTCACTCCATGGCTACAACGTCTATTTATGACCGAGGTTACATCATCATATATGAGATGGCATAAGGACGACCATGTGGATGATGGTATAATGCGGCACCCTGCAGATTCTTTGGCATGGAAGGATTTTGATAACATTTATTCTAAAGGATTCTCTTCGGATGCACGGAATGTAAGGCTTGGGCTTGCATCTGATGGGCTCAACCCATATGGGATAATGAATGTGTCATACTCTTGTTGGCCAGTGATTCTAATTCCATATAACTTGCCTCCTTGGTTGTGTTTGAAACAACTATATTGGTTAATGTCGATGATAATTCCTGGAAAAAAGTCACCAGGAAATAACATCAATGTATATCTACAGCCTTTGATAGATGAACTCAAAGATCTATGGTATGTTGGTGCGGACACATATGATGCCACAACGAAGAAGAACTTTCAGATGCATGCAGCCCTCATGTGGACAATTAATGATTTCCCAGCTTATGCAATGCTATCTGGTTGGAGCACAAAAGGAAAACTAGCATGCCCATATTGCCACATGCACACAGACCATTTATGGTTGAAATATGGGCCCAAGTACTGTTACATGGGTCATCGCCGTTTTCTAAGTCGTGACCACAAGTGGCGTAGAAACAAGAGTTGCTTCAATAACGAGACAGAAAATAGAGATGCTCTGGTGCCACTCTCGGGCAATGACGTGGTACAACAACATGCAAGTTTTGAGTAGGAAACCTTTGGGAAAACTAGAAAGAGGAAGCGTGATGATGATAATAAGTGGCATAATTGGAGGAAGAAGAGTATATTTTTTGACCTCCCTTATTGGAAGAACTTGCTTATTAGGCATAATTTGGATGTAATGCACATTGAGAAGAACACCTGTGACAGCTTTTTAGGGACGCTGCTTGATATGGATGGTAAATCAAAGGATACTCTGAAGGCCCGTCTTGATTTGCAGCACTTAAAGATAAGGAAGGATCTGCATCCAAATGTCAGTAATGGAAAGTATACTTTAAATCTAGCTTGCTATAATTTGACCCAGGATGAGAAGAAAATGCTATGCAAGTTTTTGCATGGTGTAAGGATGCCCGATGGTTATGCATCAAACCTAAAAAGATGTGTGGACCTCGAAGGTTGTAAGGTGTCTGCGCTCAAAACTCATGACTGCCATGTCCTCTTTCAGAAACTTCTTCCCATTTGGGTACGCAATATACTGCCCAAGAAATTTGTTGTCCCATTCCTCGAGCTAAGCCTATTCTTCGCTGTGATTTATTCCAAGGAATTAAATCCTGAAGAGCTAGCAAAGTTGAGTCGTACAATTCCAGAAACTCTCTGTCGACTTGAGATGATCCTTCCACCCCAGTTTTTTGATATCATGATGCACCTTCCTATTCACCTTGCTGAAGAAGCTCAATTAGGTGGACCTGTTGCTTACCGATGCATGTATCCCATGGAAAGATATTTGCGCACACTTAAAGGATATGTGCGGAACAAAGCTCACCCAGAAGGTTCAATTGCCGAGGGTTACATAGCTGAAGAGTGTCTAACATTTTGTAGCCGCTTTTTTGGTAACATTGATACCAAGCTTAACCGGCCAGAGCGTCATGAAGCTGCAGCTAGAGATGAAGGACCAGCTGGACTTAGTGTATTTGGCACAATTGATCACTCAAAGAAAGGTTTCACATTTGAAACACTTTCTAAGGCAGAGATGAAGCAAATTAGGCACTACATAATAACAAAGTGCGAGGAATCCAACTCATGGACCGAGTAAGGATGTTTTTATTTTTTATTTTTTTCTTCATGGTACATATCCACTGTTCTGAACCTACTCAACACTTTTGTTATAGTGAGCATCTGGATGAGCTTACAAGGGCTGGTGCTCACGGTGTCCAGAAATGGCACAGAGATGAGTTTGTAGATTGGTTCGAGAGGCGTGTAAGAACATAATACATAGTAATTACTTATGCTCGTGTTAATAAAAATAGTTGTGGATTTTTCTAATAATTTGCACGTGTTAATACAGATCCAGGCACTTCACAAAGAAGGGAAAGTCAGTGATCTTTTGTATGCCCTATCTAGAGGACCTGACCCTCGAGCTCGTGTTTATAACCGCACCTTCATCAATGGGTTTTTCTTTAGAAATGATAGTGTAGAAAGAGATTTGAATACCCAAAACAGCGGTGTTGTTGTTAGAAGTGAAGAAAAGTGATTTCTTGAAGAATGCTTGTTGACTAGATGAAGTCATATGTATCTTGTTTGTTTGAACATTTAGATTTCCTTTCAGACTTTGTAGAACATGTATCTGACTTGGATGTTTTATTCTTGAACTTCTTAATGAATGAATGAATGCTTTGGACATGTACTCATGATTTTCTTCTACCATTATCAACATGTGAGCATTGTTCTGTACTTGTAGATGGTGCTTGGATAATGCATTATTAGTGTAATATATCCTACATGCAATAGGTTATCACCATGGAATTACACCCGTCACAAAAAAATATTGCCATGAAACCTGCCTGTTGCGATAATGTATCACCACAAAATTTGCATGTTGCAATAAGTTTTTGCTACAAATCCTTGGTCGTTGCAACAAGTGTGTTGCCACAAAATAATGTCGTTGCGAGAGGGTCTTGCCACGAAATCTCATTCGTTGCGCTAGGTTATTGCCACAAAGAGTATTTTGTGGCCATATGTGTGTGCCACAACGGCAGGGCTCGTGGCAATATAATTCAAATGCCACGAGAAAAATTGTTGTGATACCATTCCATGTTGCCATGATACCAAAAAATGTTGCACCATCCTATTGCCACGGAGTTTATTGCGACGCTTGGCAACAACTACTACTTTGTTGCGATAGATACATATTGCAACAGTTTGTTACTTATTGCAACAGAAAAATTCATTGCAATAGACCGTTTTCCCTGTAGTGGCTTTACCTTTTTGGCCGAAGTGTGTCATGGGTTAGACCTCGGCTTATTAAGCCAACCACTTCCCACATCGAGGGCTCTTTACCAGCCCGCACAGTCAAACTCCCTAGACTAAGTGAAAGTTATCAAGCCATTATAGTCTGATTGCCTAGTTCCTATGAGCATAGACCGCCCACGAGCACCGAGACATCGGCTAAGGGTCAACGCTGCATCTTGGAACACCCTTTGTATATTCTACATCGGGGCAGAAGCCGACAACTGGCCAGTTACAGTTTAACACAGTCACACAAGGAGGTAAAAAAATAAAAGAGCGCATATGCAGGGATTTGAAACCATGCTCATTATAACAAACCATTAAGTTTTATACATTCCATAAAATTTCGACATTCCAAAGTCCTACCTAATAATACATAGTGTCTTTTGGACACAGGTGCCCCGGTAAGCTGAGCTCCTTCCTCCACCTCAGGATAGAACTGCTCCGTCATGCAAGGTTTGTCCGCAGGAGGACCGGTGGCCACAGTCACTGCGTCAACCATGCGCCAGTGCGTCTTCACGCAGGCGTACACCCTTCATACACCCTCAAAGCACGCGGAGCTCCTCCAGCTATCAGTATGTGAGACGCCCCCCCCCTACGCAGACACATCACAAGACCGAAGAGGCTGCCCGGAAGGGTGTCGGTAGGCCACAGCGTGACGTGGAGGTCTTGTAGTGCCGACCTCACCATGCGGAGTAGCTCGGCCAATTGCTTCGTTCGAATGTTCAGTAGCTGCGATGCCGGAGACCCCGGGAACTGCCCCCAGAAGGCCTTCTCCACTTCGTGACCCTCCAGCTGGTCGAAGTGCTCTGCGGGAGATCCGCGAAGACTTCTGCGGAATGCCGCAACTGGGTGAGCTCGATGCACCCTATGCTGCCAAATACACACTGTAGTAACTATTGCTTACCTGAGGTGATCTGCTCCAACTGTTGGAGCACCTCGCGGTACGCCCGGGCCGTGGTCTTGAGGTCAGAATGGGCAAGCTAGAGCTTTTCACTACAAAAAAAGACACATCCATGACATTTTGGGCCGAACGAAAAAAAATTCTGTCATACTTATGACACTTCTATGACGATAATTGTGACAAAACCCGGTATCATCATAGATGTGGTCGGCTCCTATTTCTATGACAAAAAATGGGCTTTTCGTCCTCGGCCGGCCGGAGACGCAGCTGCATGACATTCTTTGGGACGTCCACGACGGAAAAAACCGTGGTAGAAGGGAGGGCGAGGAACATATCGGGGTGCTCCCGGTTACGGTGGGTGGTCGGGGCCGAGCGATGTGCGTTTCTCTTGTACACGCACGCGCATGGGTGCGAGGCGTTGGGCTCTAACTGAACCCGAGCGATTGCACTGCAGGCTACGCCTTACTGAACCCGAGCGATCGATCGATGGCTGTTAACTGAACCCGATCGAGCGATTCCTTCGCTACTGCTGCTAACTGAAGCCGATCGATGCTGCCTCTACATGAACAGTGAGCGTTGCTGGGGGGGTTTGGATGAACAGTTCCCGGTGGGGGTGGATGAACAGGACCCCGTGGTGTTGCCTCTGGATGAACAGGACCCCGATCGATTGAGCAGGTTGGGGCTGGATGAACAGGACCCCGTGGAGGGCAGGATGAACAGTAGACGGTGGAGGGCTGGATGAACAGTAGCCCGTGTAGGGGTGGTTGAACAGGAGCCCGTGGAGAGGGCTGGTTGAACAGTAGCCGGTGGGGTAGCGCGCGGTGGAGGCTGGATGAACAGGAGCCCGTGGATGAACAATCGCAGGTGGAGGCTGGAGGAGGTCGACGGTGGATGAACAGTAGCTTGTGGAGGCAGGAGGGGGTCGACGGTGGAGATGAATAGTATCTCATGGAGTCCCGTTTTGTGGTACGCCACACCCCTCCCGATGAACAGGACCCCCGTTTCGACCGTAGCACTCCAACACAAGTCCGTTTCCTCCGTTTTGTGGTACGCCACACCCCTCCCGATCAACAGGACCCCTGTTTCGACCGTAGGACGTCCGTTTCCTCCATTTTGCGGTATGCCAGACCCCTCCCAATGAATAGGATCCCGTTTCGAACGTGGTCGGTCGAACACAAGGCCGTTTCCTCTGATATGCGGTACGCCAGGCCTCGTCTCCATCGGCTGTTCCGTCCAAGCCCTCCCGATGAACACGGCGACGCATTCCATTCCGACCCAACCAGTTGGCTCCCCATGAACACGACGACGAGGCAGTTTCTCCGTTCCGACCCAACCATGTACACGAGCCCTGGCCGTACGTATGCGCGAGTAGGCGTTCGAGACCCTGCCCGTATGTACGTACGTGGCCGTATTTTCTTTCTTGCACACTGGCCGATGTACGTACGTGTACATGCTACGTGCGCGCCTCTACATCGACCAGTATGTACTTACACGTTCGCGACTAGAATGACAACGCTACGCATGCACTTCCTTGTGATAAGATGTAGCTGGTGGGTCCCAGCTCTCAGGAGGGCGAATGGTTTTTTTTGCCCGGACGCACTTCCTTGCGTGCGAAGATGTAGTTGGTGGATCCCAGCAGTAAGGGGGAAACGTTTTTTCACGAAATACGGTGGCCCGTCCGGTGGGTCCCCGCTGTCAGGTGGAGGAATAATTATTTTGCGCGTAATAAGGAGGCACTTTCTTGCTGCGGCCGTGGACCCAGCTGTCAGCCTCTCCACGTACAGTTCACATCCGATGGAAGCCGTTCCTTGACCATGTTGACCACGCCGCGCCAAGAGCACCAGGGCGGTGGACGATGGCGAGGCCTAGGAAGGGGACGATGCGGAGCCGGGGAAGATGCGGCAGTGGAAGCCCGCGCGGAGTGGAGTACGAGGGTTCACTGGTTCGGCTGTGGTGTGTGGCTGCCGTCGCCGCAGGGCCTGGCCAGCGGTGGGAATAGTAGGGGGCGGTGAGGCCTCAGCGGCAGCACAGCCGGCCACGGGAGGCAGGAGCAAGCGGCATGACTGGCGCTGCTTTGGGTGGCTGGAGCAACAAGACCAGAGGTTGAAGAAGCACTACGACCGTTGGATGGACATTGTACGGTCACTAGAGCTAGACTCGTTCATATTGACTAAGTTGACAAAGCACTCCGTCCTCGTCAAGTTACTAGGCCCACAAGTCAGCCTCCCACCAAGGTGGGTCCCAACCAGCAGGGGGAGTATTCATTTTTTTGTGCGTAATAAGGAGGCACTTCCGGTGGGTCCGAGCTGACAGCGGGGGGAACGTTTTTTCCTGCAATACGGTGGCCCGTCCGGTGGGTCCTAGCAGTCACGGGGAAAACGTTTTTTTTTTGCGAAATACGGTGGCCCGTCCGGTGGGTCCCTGCTGTCAGGTGGAGGAATCATTATTCTCCGTGTAATAAGGAGGCACTTCCTTGCTGCCGTCGTGGACCCAGCTGTCAGCCTCTTCACATACAGTCCACGTCCGATGGAAGCCGTTCCTTGACCACGTTGACCACGCCGCGCCGAGAGCACCAGGGCGGTGGACGACGGCGAGGCCTAGGAAGGGGAGCACTACTAGGAAAAGGGCTAAAGATAATATGGACACTAATGGCGCACCACACATGTGGTGCGCCACAACTATATACTAATGGCGCATCATGTGTTGGTGCGCCATTAGTGTCCAAATAATAATGGCGCACCACATCCATGGTGCGCCACTAGTAAAAAAAAATTTATTTTTTTTCAAAATTACTAATGGCGCACCAGAGGACAGTGCGCCATTACTAGTTCAACTAGTAATGGCGCACCACTCCCACGGTGCGCCGTTAGTAATTTTGTTACAAAATTTTTTTCAAACTGTTTTTTTACTACTAATGGCGCACTGTGGGCCCACCACTCCCACGGTGCGCCATTAGTAATTTTGTTACAAATTTTGTTTCAATTTTTTTTAAAAAACTACTAATGGCGCACCGTGGGGGTGGTGCGCCATTACTAGTTGAACTACTAATGGCGCACCACCCCCACGGTGCGCCATTAGTAACTTGGCCCATTTCACCGACTGCACACCCCCCCTGTGGACCGCCTTTTCAGTTTTAAAAAAAATAAAAGAAAATGATGGGAATGTCAAAAAAATAAAAGAAAATAAGTTTCCCATGTGATATGTGGTCTAGTTGTTGGGAAAATTTACAAATATGAATTTCGACTTTATTTGCAAAATCTCTCTGGAATTTGTAAAATGGGCATAACTTTTGCATACGAACTCGGATTAAAAAGTTTTATATATGAAAAATCATCTACTCAAAAAGTTACATAAGAATTTAACAGAAAAAAAGATACGGGGCTTTCAAGATCTAGAGGCAAAAAAATTCAAAAAATTTCAAACTTACTAGTGGCGCACCGTTTGCTAGGTGCGCCACTAGTAACAGAAAAAAATATTGGTTTTGAAATTTTTTTTGGAATTTTTTTTTCAAAAAATGATTCGTAATATGACAGGGAAGTTTGAAATATTTTTCAAAATTTCATCATACTCATGAATATGAACAAAGTCCTAGACATCAACAAGGTTTAATAGGATTGATATGATAGATATATCAACAAGTGGTTGTTAAGTGAGGTGGTGCTGGGGTTGGATAGAACTGCGAAGTTAAGCGTGCTCGGGCTGGAGTAATGGCGCACCATGGCCTATACTAATGGCGCACCAGTGGTGCACCATTAGTATACCAGATACTAATGGCGCACCAGTGGTGCGCCATTAGTAAAAAATACTAGTGGCGTGGTACTAGTGGCGCACCAGTAGTGCGCCATTAGTAGGCAAAACTGGTGCGCCACTAGTAGGCCTTTTCCTAGTAGTGGAGGACGCGGAGCAGGGGAAGACGCGAAAGTGGAAGCCCGCGCAGAGAGGAGTACGAGGGTTCACTGGTTCGGCTGCGGTGTGAGGCTGCCGTTGCCGCGGAATAACATGGGGTGTGGGTGAGTAGATGGATGGCCTGGCCAGCGGTGGGAGTAGTAGGGGGCGGTGAGGCCTCGGCGGCATCACAGCCGGCCACGGGAGGCAGGAGCGCGCGGCACGACCGGCGCTGCTTTAGGCGGTTGGAGCAAGAAGACCAGAGGTTGAAGAAGCACTACGGCTGTTGGATGGACATCGTACGGTCACTGCAGCTAGAATCGTTCATATTGACTAAGTTGACAAAGCCCTTGGTACGCGTCAACTTAGTAGGCCCACAGGTCAGCTTCTGAAACGGTGCGCCCCAGATGTCAGGGGGAGGAATCATTTTTTGGGCGGGTGAAGCTAGAATATCCGAGATTGAAGAAGAAGCACGGCATCCGTTGGATGGACATCCAATGGCCACTGCTGCTAGAACCGTGTGTTGACTATAATAAGTTCACAAAGCCTTGCATACGCATCAACTTCTTTTTTTTAGGGGACGCGTCAACTTAGTAGGCCCACAAGTGTGTGGGAGAGAACTTATAGCCCATTTGCGATTTGTAATAATGTACAGCCCATTTTTGAATTCTAATGGAATTTACTACAGCCCATTTACAGTTTGTTAAAAGTATATCTCGTTTTCTAGCTAGGACAACGATTAATAATTTCAACCAACCGTTCAAGACAGAATTCAATAAAATTTCCCACATTTTGATGGGATCCGAAATATTCTTATCCCGAAATTTCTAGTCAGATTAAATATAAATTTGTATTACGTAAAAATCTAACGAAATATTGCGTGCGCAACAATTAAAAATTAAGATTTTCAAAATCCATAAATAATATTTTATAAACTAATTCGATGCTTGGTGCATTTTTTTATAGTTACTGCCCAGTTTTTATAGTTACATCCCATTTATTATTTTTTAAAGCCCATTTTCCTGTTAAGCCTAATGCATCCCTCCTAGGAAAGATTTGCAGCCCAGCGGGGCGGAGAATAACAAGTTGACCTTGCCTGGGTAAACGTATAGCTAGGCTAGCCATTTTCATCTTGACAAAAAATAATATCTGGGCTGGATATCTGTCCTGGGATAGACGGGCCACAGCCCGCCCAGTTAATTCCCTGCTCTCCTCTGAACAACAACGAAAACATCGCCGAGAAAAACTCTGCAGTGCTCACGCCTCAAAAACACAAATACTGCTTCAGCTGCTTGGTCCCAGCTGTCGGCCGCACCTTGTGCGATTCTCTCGTTTATTGACTACATAGGTTGACAATGGTGTGGGACCGTGATGTCAGGAAACCAGGAGGAAGCAAAAAATATAGTTGTACATAATAAGGAGGCACTTGCGTACGTACGGCTATGGCCCTAGTGGGTCCCTACTGTCAACCAGTCAAAATAAAGTCATCTCTTGAATCCTCATGTTCATTGACCATGTTAACAATGCTCGGCGCCACGGCGAGCGCAACAACTCGAAGGACGACGAAGAGGGTCTCGCGGGCCCTACGGATGGTCTGATACAACGCCCGCTGCTCATTCAGGAAGCCAGGATCATCGGATACCTATGAGCACCTTCGAGAGACTGAGACGGCATGAAACGGTAAGGCCGCTCTTGGGAGCTCTGGTTTATTTCACAACTGTATTAAGATACAAGTGTAATTTACTCGTCATCGGAAACAACGCGTAAAATACAGGCGTAATGAAACCGAGGGCCCGAGATCTATAAGTAAAACCGGCGGGTTACGCGTGTAATTTGAGAGACCGGTGTATATTTTACTAGTCAAAATCGACCAACCAAGCGCTTCGCCCGAGACCATCTGCTTTTATTTACAAGCATCAGTTTTACAAGCGGTTTTGGTTGGAAAACGACGATCCAATCACGGCCTAAGATGATGAGTTAGTCAGAAGATCATATGGTTTCACGTCTAACCTACCCAACTTGTCGTATAGGCTATGAATGAAACGTAAGACGATGAACTTCTTAAGCACGGAAACAACAGAAGAGGATGATCTTCCTAACAAGCAAATCACTGGCATTAGATCGACATGCAAAACAATACGAAGCATTATTCTCAGGAGGCACGGTGAACAGCTCGTGATGCCGCATGCCACAACATTCCAAGCTCAAGTTTGCAATCAAACAGAAGGCCTGGCATTACATAGACAATATTCAGAACAAACTCTTAAAATATCTTACATAAGTCAACATTCATGTGACTATGCATCTCAGCAGAGTAAATATTTACTTCTGAACTGAAGACAGGAATAGGAAAAAACGATCGACGTTGCTCACAGCAAAGGGCGTCCCACTCAAAAATATCAAATGCATGTCTTCTGGCTAACATCAATCAGCAAAAATTGACAAGGTTTTCCAATTCCAATATATTAAACTAATGTCAACTTTGACAAGCTTTTACCATTCAAAATATGTAATGCCTATGATTGTGGAACGGGCAGGGTTTGTCATCAGTTTGTCATCTGATAGTCCGGTGGCTCAAGGTGACGGCGAATGATTAGAGAACCATTCGATGTATTGTGCATGATGAAGTATTATTATGGAGGACACGAACCATCTGAACATTTTGCGCAGTTCCACTAAAATAAGCTGAGCATCCCTGTCGATTTCGTATTTATATGCTGCCAGAAAACAAAGACACATCAGCACACACATGAATATTGGCCCCAGTGTCAACCCACCAATCGGTGGACTAACAAACTGAAAGTACGGTAAACAGATTACCATACCCAGATGCCCCATCATTGTTGCTTAGAGTGACATTGGTACTTGTTTGGGCACTTGTTTGCCCAGTGTTCCTCCGAACCACAAGTAAAGCAGCCATCTCTGCAGACTAGTCATGTCACCAGCGTCTACTAATACTCTGTAAAGCTTCTCGATCATTCCTTGTGTAATGTAGCGCAAACAGTGACTGCTTCTTTCTACAAAGTGGTAAGACCAACTGGACCCACTAATGCAGCAGTTTGCCTTAGACACATTGGCTCCTTTTGTGCAGTTCAACGAAAATCAAAGTCGGAATAAAACCGAGCTTTAATTTTGATATCCCTGTAAGCAACAAAAGGTATAAGGGAAACAATTACTGAGAAATAATAGTTGATGACTTGTACTCCCAGAAGAATAACATCTACTGATCTACCTTATCTTAATGGGAAACAAAGCAGGAGAGTAGCAATTCTCAATCAGTGTGATTCATTCATATTAACTGAGACATTATCTTAGCAATGCCTTGTTTCAACATGTATAAAGAACGACAAAGCAGAAAAGTATCATTCCTAAAACAGTGCGACTGATTCATTTTAACAAAGACATTATCTTAACAATACATTGGTCAAACATGTAGAAAGAACTACAAAGCAGGATATACCATTTGTAAAACACTGTAACTGATATATAATAACAGAGACATTATCTGAACAATACATTTCTTAAACATGTACTCCGGCCGGTCCCTAACAGAAATGGTACTCCCGCCGATCCCTAACAAGTGTTGCAGATTTGAACTAAGATTCAGTAGTTAATTTTGAGGAAAGTAGGTACTACCTTTCAAGACCAAGATTTGAAACAAGGCCTAAGGTGGATCTAGAAGAGATCTCAACACATATATGGAAATCCGATCTCATTTTGTGCAGTTCCACCAAAATTAAGCGAAGCAAAATGTCGCAATAGCAACAAGTTGAATAGATATCCCTATTTTAACAAAGGCAAAAAAGGAATCAATTACTGGCCAATAAAGTAGGATGAAACATGCGGCCACAAAAATGGTAATCCCGCCAATCCCTAACAAGTGTTGCAGTTTTGAAATAAGATACAGTAGTTAATTCTGAGAGTGGCATTGCTTAATTTTACCAACGGCATTAGATTAACAAAAAGCATAACACTACAGGAATCAGGAACTTTGCCGTCCACCATGGCTAACGGCAAAGGCATGCCTTGCGGACGGCAAAGGCCTTTGTCGTCAGCCAACAGACGGCAAAACGTCCGGCTGAACGAGCTGCGGCAAAGGGCACTTTGCTGTCTGCTGGTGGACGACAAAGATGCAAAGGCCTTTACCGCCAGCCAGCGGACGACAAAGGGCATGGCTGTTTGCCATCTGCTAGCAGACGGCAAAGGCTGCAGGCTATTCTCTTTCTTCTTATATCAATTCATTTTCACAAAAAATCAAACACACACACACACACACACATATATATATGACCAGTATAGCATATCCAACACATGTTACCAATAGTAGCAAGTTTCATCCATACATATACATAGTTTCATCAATATTACACAGTTTCATCCATAGGTAGCAAGTTTCACAAAGTCAAAACAAGAACTAAAGACAAGCACTCCATATCTGAAATTACAAGAAATGACCTAAAACTAAATATGTATTTTCTTAAAAACTATCTTATTACTAAGATCTTCTCTGGATCTTCTTCTTTTCTTCCAACCCGCATAACAAAAACACTAAGAAAGAGAGAATGGGTTAGGAGTAGAAATGTAGCATTTCATTTGGTGAAATGCAATGATGTAGGAGCCAGCACTTGAGATCAACTTTAGTTTTAAGCATTAATCTGGGTAAATGCATAATTAGAAAATCCAAGCAGAATTTTGAGTAAAAGAAAATTATGACAGCCTCAGCAAGTACTAAACGAAAAGAAGACCTGACAACTACCCATGGATCTACTTATTTCCACTAGGATAAAGAAAACATACGTTGCATTTCCACCGGCAGCAACTACAGCTGCTGTCAGTGGCCGCATTGCAGTTCCAGCATTACCCAAGAAGAGCTTTACTTCCTCTTTGGCGTCACTTTCAACCGGGAACCTGCCGCCGCAGCCAACAACCACAGCTCTTTTTGCAACTTTATTTGCTTCCGCGGAGAGTCCAAGGGCTTCCAGGGCATCGAGCATGTAGTGGACATCCTCGCTGTTCAACAGGTTATCACCACCGTTGTTCCCTAATAAGCAGAAACAAGCTAGGGATCAGCTAGTGATGACAGTGAAGTAAACCAGCTAGAATTTCTCATCTTACTATAAATAAATAAGATAACAGGACATGCTGCACTATAATTTTTTGATCAGTTGAAACCTAGTAAAGCCTGGAGAATCCTAGAATTTATCATCTTACTATAAATAAATAAGACTAGAAGCAAACGTGTGCTTCGGCATCGTCTTGCATTGTATCGTGTGCTGAACAACTCACATATAAAAGATAAATTACTCACACTCACACTCAACATCATGATTCGGTAAACCACCTGATTTATATAGGAAAAATGATGGATTTAGAGGTTATCCATCCATAAATTTTAGTTGTGCCAGTGCTAAACAGGATATCACATATTACTATATTTTATATTTGATTGACAAGTAAAGAGATCAAGGGATATATTTCATTACAGCGGATGCTATACCAAAGCTTCAGTCAATTATGTTCGAGAGAGGGCACAAAAGGTGCAGTGTTTCCAATCTGATCTGCAGTACTCCATGGTAATTTATTTTCTAGGAATATAGAGAGCGGAAAGTAGAACGCTTGTCGGCCTGTGTGTCCCTATAAGGTTAAAACACTATCCTCATCTTCATTCTTCAATCTATATGGAAAACTGCCGATTAAAGGAATGATGGGTCAAAATGGTACGCTCCAAAACCTACAAACAGAAAATATGGATGCTTAGGACCATATTAACAGCCTCCGCATGAGATAAAAATAGATGATGTGGACTTAGGTGTAGAAAATTACCACCCTCCAAAGAGGCAAATGACAGACCTTTTATATGCAACAAAGTAAAGAAGTTTACAAATTAACAGCTTGTCTGAATCTATTTCTAATGTGAGAAAGTAGGTTACTGAAATAACTTACATGCAGTTTATCAACAGGAACAGACATAAACAAGGTGATACATCCGTATTAAACTTGGATAGTAGCAACTTGATTTCAGGGGCAACGGTATATTTTTTTATTGGTGAATAGTTAAGAAAATAATACCACTCTTACCCACCCCTCAAGGGAAGATTAATTATCACATTCACCATTGTCAGTCACAACTGCTAATGAGCACAAAAATGCAAGTAAAGCCTAATAAAGAACATTCACATTTCTATACCGAATCATCATGCTGCATATGAGACAAGCACATAAGAATCATTGTGGGAACTGCATATGCCATGTCTAAAAAAAGAATCGCTCTTTGCGTAGTAGAAATTATATCAATAGTCTGGAGAGAACTATACATAAATAACAAAAATATTAGGGAGATGTTGCTGCTAGTTGCGTGCAGCTGCGTGCTTTGCCTCCTGCAAAGAAAGTAGAACATTGTGTTTACCAACTGCAAATATTTGTGGTTGTTCTTCCATTAGCAATGGTATCTACTTGGCAACAGCAAAAGGATGAAATTTAGCTACATAAATATTTGGTGTTTCTCCAAATTCTAAAGATGAAATAACTGAACATTGAAAGAACAGTAAAAAATATACAAAGCAAGGATACACAAGCACATACAGCACACGCGCATGTAGGCAGAACTGGCCCAGCCATGGCCGCTGCGACATGGATTCCTCACTGCCGCCGCCGCGACATACATGGAT
This sequence comes from Aegilops tauschii subsp. strangulata, assembly GCF_002575655.3. Lineage (NCBI taxonomy): Eukaryota > Viridiplantae > Streptophyta > Magnoliopsida > Poales > Poaceae > Aegilops > Aegilops tauschii. The sequence goes on from NC_053035.3 coordinate 61,190,219, forward strand.
CAGAGGTAGATGCATAGGAGAGGAGTGCATAAGGAGAGGAGTCGAGGGTTGGTACCATGGGCGTACGTGCGGGGGGGGGGCGTCTCTCTCTATGCTCGGCCCTGGTAGCTGCATGGCGTCGGAGATCTCGTGGATGGGCTGCAGCACGACCCTGGTGGCCGATGGGCTTGGCCGGCGCTGCTCCAGCGAGGGGCGTCACTCCGGCGAGGAGGAGGCCCGTGCGGCGAGGAGGAGGCCGGATCCGGAGTGGCCGGACCTCCCGCGGCCGGATCCGGGCGCGAGGCAGCATGGGGCGGCGCCGGCGACGCGGGGACGTGGGCGGGGCGCAGAGGACCTCGGTGCTCGGCTCCCATGGCGGCAGCAGATCTCGAGGTCGGGGAGACCGCCGACGAGGCTTCCGTAGTGGGGCGGCGATCTTGTGGGGAGGTGGCGGTGCGCGACGCGGCGGAGGCGGCAGCGCGAGGCGGCGGGGCTCTGGGGTCCGGTGAGGTGGCGACGCGCAGCGGCGGGCGGAGGTGAGGTGGCGCAGCGGCGCGGGGTCGAGAGAGGCCGCCGTAGCTGCTCGCGCGAGGGAGAGGGAGAGACGAGCGGGAGAGAGAGCAGTGGGGCGGAGAGAGAGGGGATAGAGATAGAGGAGGCGGGGGCAACGGGTTTTTTTACCCGCAAAACAAAACAAAAAAGATAGCCCCACCTCTTTGCCGTCCGCCAGCAGATGGCAAAGAATCTTTGCCGTCCGCCAGCAGATGGCAAAGAGGGTGTCGACCATTGCAGTGTACTGGCATCCAGTGGACCCCACCAGCACCTCTTTGCCGTCCGCTGGCAGAGGGCAAAGTTTCTTTGCCGTCAGCCAGCCGACGGCAACGAAATGACAGATGGCAAAGACCTTCTTTGCCATCTGTCTGTTCTCTGTCGTCTGCTGTTTGGTAGCTGAGGGCAAAGACCTTCTTTGCCGGCAAAGAACTGGCAGACGGCAAAATCCCTAAGTCCAGTAGTGTAAACAGTTCCAGGGGAGAGTGGGCGCAACAACAACATGTGCTTCCATCTACTTATAAAGGGGTGATGCAGACTTTGTTGTAACAAAGCAACAAGCATAATGTCTGGGTTGGTCCCATTTTTGTTCACTACTTAATGGGAAAAGACAGCAATACAATAGCTTCAATTTAACATTTATTTAAAACAGTACCAATACAAGTAGCACAACATCTCAAAACACACTGCACGATAATGTGGATGAAGGCAAGTACCAACCTATCATGACTCACACAAGATCACGCACGAATCTGCCAACATGAATAGGAAATCCAATCTCGTTTTGTGCAGTTACTCTGAAATTAAGTAAAGTCGCCGGTGAGACATTTAAGTTTGCTATAGCAACAAGTTGAATAGATATCCCTAATTTAACAGAGGCAAAAAAGGAAAAAATTACTACCAATAAAGGAGGATGAAACATGCGGCCACAAAAAGAAGCATCTACCTTATCTTGATGGAAAACAAAGTATAGGATAGTAGCATTTCTAAAATGGTTGCATTGATTCATATTAACAGAGAAATTCTCTTAAAATAGTTCAGTAGTTAATTCTGAGAGTGGCATTGCTTAAAATACAATAGCTTCAATTCAACATTTATTTAAAACAGTACCAATACAAGTAGCATAACATCTCAAAACACACTGCACGATCATGTGGATGGGACATGGGACATGCCAGCACCATGTGCGTCAACACGTATAAATGAGTGATGCAGAGTATGTAGCCAAGCAGCATATCTGCGTTGGTCCCATATTTGTTCTCTTTGAAACTTTTTCCGATGTGAGGGCAGCAAATCTAGTCCTGCACAAACTACCCGACCCCCTAGTTTCTTTCCCTTTTCAACAAAGAGTTGGGTTCCTTACAGATGTGTGTACTAGGTTACCCCCTTTTTCCCTTTTCGACCAACAAAGCGGCTGGATAGCTAGTCTATACTACTTTCCCTCCCTCCTTTCCTCATTGAACCATGTCCTAGATTCATGCTGCACCCCACCGCACCCTTCTTTCCTCTTTGAACCAAGACCTAGATTCGATTACAGAATCGAAAAAGATCAGCATGCAGCTAGATCAATGACGGTTTCAAAGAAACTTATACCTTAGGGTCGTCGGGATGTGGCAAGGCGTGCGGCGGGAGGTCGGATCTACCCACACTACGTACGGCAGCAAGGAAGAAGGGGTCGGTGGCCCTCTCGCACAGGCGCTGGGTGAAAGAGAAAAGCGCAGCCGGCAATGGATTGCCTCCCTCGCCGAAGGCGATAGAGTGAACGCTGCACCTCCTCCCCTTCCCGGTGCGACGGGATCCGGACGCCTCCTTCGCCAGCTGTCTGTGAGAGGGTGAGAGAGACAGAGGCCACAACGCAGTCTTGTTTAGATCTGGTGAAGAGGGTGAGAGACAGTAAATATAGCAAACCCTAGCAAAGGAACGTTGAGCCGCCAGCGTGTATATATATATATATATATATGTAGTGCGGCGAAAGTGTGGAGAGTGAAAACCCTAGCGAACAAGCGCTGAGGCTCGAGCTTATATATATACTGTAGTACGGACTGAGCTCCGGTGCCTTAACTGCACCTGCTTTTGGCTGTATGACAGGTGGGCCAGCCACATTTTGGGCCCACCTGTCATAAACCCAAAGGCAGGTGCACTAAAGTCAATGAAGCTGCATCCATATAGTACTCGTGTATACGACTAATATATAGTGGAGTGGTTTTCTTATTCTTTCCATAACAATCATTTTAAATTGTGTAAGTACGAAACGAAACTCTTTATTTAACGTACCAGTGAAGAAAACTACTACTCCCTATGTTCCTAAATAGTTGTCTTTCTAGAGATCTCAACGAATGACTACATACGGAGCAAAATGAGTGAATCTACACTGTAAAAAATGTCTATATACATTCGTATGTGGTAGTCCATTGCAAACCAACTGAAAGACAAATATTTAGGAACGGAAGGAGTACTTCCGATGAACTAACGATCCACGCATCCTGGTCGCACTTCCTGTCCTTCACGTGCGGTACACTACCCTCCCTTAAGTGAACAACCACACATACGCCAAATTATCGGAAACGTGTGAGAGTGTGAACAAATAAAGAATTTTAATTTGAATTATCGGAAAGGTTTGAGAATATGTACAGTTTGCCCTCTCTAATAATTATGGTTTGTTGTGTTCGGCCTAAACTTGGTCAAACTTTACAAAATTTGACTTCATTCAAATCTAATATGCGGAGTAAATAAAAATGGAGGGCTACTACGTCCATCCGGGTTTTTAGTCCACACCATTTTTTTAATCAAAGTTAATAGCTGGACAAATAAAATTACAGGGGAGCTGGAGACAAAGTTGTGAGAAGGCTTAGAAATCAATACAAAACTTATGCTCTTAGTACCAACGTCGATCCTTCTTCGAGGAAACATTTGGTTCATAGCCAATTGTGTGATAAAATTGCACCAACGTGAAAGACGACTGCGTCTCCAACGCAACCAAGGTGAACTGACGAAGGATATCATCTTTGTGGGTAACAAGCAAAGAGCACTGATGGAAGACAGCTTGTTTTTCATTGAAAATTGATCAGCTTCACCAGCCAACGCAACCATAAGGCGCAACCATGAGCATCGATAGGTCATCGTGGTGACGCATAATCCATTTGGCATAAAGTTTGGGTGAGGCACCTGCGAAGTTCGACAAATCCTCATTGTGGTCTGTTTCTTCTCAGTAGTCAAGCTCGAGGAAGGAAGAACCACGCGGCAGAGGACAGTGAGGCGGAACAACAATGGCCATCCAATTTTGTGCAGTTCCACAAAAATTGAGGAAGACATGCCCGGGTATGCAGATACGCATCGCTGTTTCCAAAAATATAAAAAAGGGATATAGTGTTGTTACTTTGTTTTACAAGATTAACAACGACATCTCAATTGTCAATAAGAATTATGAAAAGTACACCAACAAACAGAAGCATCATGATTATCTTGATGGGAACTAAACCAGGATACCCGAGAAAAAAAAAGCATTTCTTCATTTAACTAGTGATAGTATTAGATTAGCAGCAGCAATAGGAGCATATGGACAATGACCGCACAACCACCATGTACTTTTTGTCGAAACAAAATGTATACCTCCACCGAGGCATAAATCAGGACAACTTTTCGAGTGGCATTTCCTCTATAATAGTAGGTGATGTTGGACCAGCCGACGAACCCTAGCTACTATACATGGGGAGCTGGGGAGTAGTCGCATAGAAGAAAAGCCGCATGCAGCAACCTGGGGAGCTGGACCAGTACAAGAAGTTATACCTCAGGTGGGCGAGATGTCGCTTAGGAGGGCGGGCGGGATCTGCCCACAAGACGGCAGTGAACAAGGGCGCGGAGGACCTTTGTCCGCGCCAGCGCCGGCTCCGAGAAGACGGTGCGCATCAGCTTCCTCCATCGCCGACGGCGACAACGTCAACGCTGCACCTCCTCACCTCCCGTAGCGGATGGGATTCGGCCAGATCTGTGACCACCGGTGAGGAGAGAGATAGTGTGGACACTATCATCTTGTTTTGATATGGAGAGGGTGAGAGAGCGAGACGCGAGAAACTCTATCAAACAAGAGGCTATAATGGAGTAAAACAATCTCTCCATAGCAGTGGTTTTAAATAGAATACGCGCGTTCCCGGAAAAAAGAAACGAAAATAGGTGGACAATTTTTTAGCGTACCAAGAAAGAAAACTCGATCAAGAACACACCCCCGCTTCCAGGTCGCGAGAGTCGTCGCGCACACACACATAGACATAGACATGCATATCCGTGTTTACGTAAAATTTCATTTCCATCTCCATCTCCAATCATATTTGTCCAACTGGCACATTGTTTACGTTGTTAATTATATACGCGGCAATATTAACGTACATCATCTCTTGTTTGCGGGCGTCCGAACCGCTGCCACGGCCGTTCCTGACAAACCAAAACCCTCTTCATCACCCGCGCGTGCTTCCCGCTCGAAACGGTCAGTGCCGCATTCATGCCCGGCCAGAGCGGACGCGACCTCTCACTGGCGCCGGCATTGAAGCGGCGCGCCAACCGAGAGAGCGTCGCCTGCGCCGCTTCCTGGTGCACGCGACTGCTCCGCGTTCAAAGGTCGCAATAGCCGGCCACAACATGCATGTAAAAATTCTTGGGAGTCCGTGCTACAGCTAGCTGTCCTCCCCAACTCATCAATCTCTTCCAGTAGTACTAGTACTCCATGGCGCGATCCATCGACAAGCAGGCGGGAAAGTTATCGTATACTCGGTTTGCGGTGAGTGGCATGCCGAGCGACCGTGTGGGGTCGAGCCGTGGTGGAGGGTGAGACACGAACGCGACAGACGTGATTTAAAATTTGGTTTTGCTCGATGGCGCGATCAAACGAAATGGAACGTTGGTTTCTCTCTGTTTCCATTTGTTCTCCGGAAAAACGGAAACTTACCACTCCATTTTCATTCCACTCCAAGGTTGCCCCGTTACAACATTCCATCAAATACAAAGGAAAAGTAACATGCATGCTGATGCATCTCAATGATTCACAAATAATAGCCAATATTTACTTCACAACTAAAGACAAAAGTTGTGAGAGCGTGTACGAAAGAAAAACTACTAATGGGGTCACTATGACTTAAACCCTAAACCCTAAACAGGATTTAATTTCCTGGCCAGGTAGAACCTGTCGAAGGAAAGACGGCTGGCACCCTAGGATCATACGATGCTTTTGTGCAGTTCCACTAAAATCGAGCTGAGCATCCCTGATGGCAAAGATATTGAAGAAGTGTGATTAGAATAATAGTACTGGCACTAGTTCATGAGACATAAACTCATCACAAGTAGAAGCCGGTAGAAGTAGAGAAAGATTGACATGGAGATGGAGCTACGTGGGGAGCTGAGGCAGTGGAGCAAGCCGGCTCCAAAAGGAAGATGGACTACCTGGGACGTCGGGTTGTAGCTAGAAGGGCGGTTGGGACGCGGCATCGGCCCATACCGTGGTGACCCCCAATTGGGACGCACCGACTGTGGATTTTCTCCCTCGCCGATGTTGACTGCGTCTACGCAGAACATTGTTCCCTTCCCCCAGCTGCGGGATCAGACCGAATATGGGACCAGCGGTGCGACCACCGTCGTTCTATGCTTGTGAAGAGAGCAACCCAAGCAAGCAGGCTTGTAGCTTAGGCTCCTGCTAGTGTATATATAGTGGTTTTCTTTTTCTCTCCATATCAACCACTTTATATTGCGTACGTGTCATTGAAGAGTGAAATGATGGTTGCTTCTTCTGACTAACTTACTATGTGATTTGACTGCTCCTTTAGTGGCCCCTACACGTACTCCCCCTACGTGTATGCAACAGTCACACGTACACATGGACGCAAAAACGTGCGCGACGCCCTAATGCATGCATGTCCGAGCACACGACGGAACACAGACGGTCACGGTCAAGTGCTCAACCTACACGTGCATGCATACACATACTCAGCCAGGGTGAGCTAGTGACCGTATAAACACCGGAAAATGTATATATTGAGGGCATTGAGCATATTATGAAGTCCACTAACCGTATTTTTACAAATATACAGTGACAGATAGTGTATTTATCTCGTTTGAAATTAAGCCATATTAACTGGAGAGGAGGCAGTATGGACTAGCATTACTTTGATGTGTCCCGTCAACTTGCCGAACGAGGAGAAGCTTGCAGGCCGGGAGAAGCTTGCGCGCGGTGGCTCGCAGGACAATGAGAAACTTTTGACTAATGCAAGCTGTCCTTCGCTCAGGCGGTGGATGTGCAACAGTTAATTCGGTGTCAGATTGCCAAAAGCATACACTATACTAGTACTATTATTGTTGCACTTCCCGAAGAGGCGAACAACGAAGCGCAAAGTTTACTAGTACTACTACTATAGTCTATAGAGGTACTATACTAGTACTAGGAACCGGATGGAGGAGCGTCTGCACTCTTATTATATTTTTAAAATGTGATAAAGCAATCTTCAACACGTTCGGTTCTCTTCGAGGGTTCTCGCATGTGATAATGGAAGTTGATTGCATGGAACACTCACCACAATTCTCGCTTAATTCTGGCTCATATCCTGTTACAAATAGGAGCGCTCGATAATATTTCCTCTTTTTTTGTTATTCAGCATGTAAACAGGTCAGAAAATCTTGCGGCGCATCTTTGTGCGACCCGTGCTTGCTGCACTTTGAATATGGCCAAGAGCTGGCTTGATGAAACACCTCGCTTCCTACTTCTTTTTTTACGGGGTACCTCGCTTGACCAGTGTCTTGGCTGATCGTCCTAAGAATGCTTATATATGAATAAAGCTCTCTCATTTACCCGCAAAAAAGATTAAGCCATATTAACCGGAAAGGAGGGAGTATGGACTAGCACTACTTGTTGGTGTGTCCCGTCAACTCGCAGAATGAGGAGAAGCTTGCAGGACAAGCTGAAGCTCACTTATGCCTTTTGACTAATGCAACGTACCCTCGCCCAGGCGGTGGACATGCATCAGTTCATTCGGTGTCAGATTGCCAGAGGCATACACTGTAGTACCGAACATGCGGAGTACCATCATTGTTCGACTTCACGAAGAGGCGAAGAGCTAAGCGCAAGGTTTAGTAGTACGAGTAGTACTACTACTAGAACCGCATGGTGGAGCCTCTGTACTCTTATTTTTCTTAATCTTTGATAAAGTACACATTTATTCTGGAGAAGGGCGAAAAACGGCAGCCCAACATGTAATGATGATATCGATCAACCATGCTCGAATATATCTTGGCCTCCGTGCGAGCCCGTCTGTGTGTTCTCGCTCCTCGTCTCTCTCAAGGAACGGCGGGTTGGCCATTTTGTCGTCAATTGAGATCGGTTTGCTCACACTCCAGTCCCACATGTCAATGATGTGCCAAGAGGAGGTGCGTTGACTGACTGGCCATACGCGTACTTGGTTTTGCACCTTCATACTACTCCTCCCTCCGTCACAGTTTACAGGGTGCTCTTCATGATGATGCATTTCTCTCAATGCATTTCCACCACCAGAGAGACTTTAGACGCGTTTGGTTTAATGCTCAATTAATTAGGGCGTGGTAACCGCAATTTTCTCTTGATGTAGTACTACGGAGTGGAGTAAGTGCATGCATGTGTCTACCCGGGGTGGAAGCACTGCATGCATGTGTGTACGCATTATTTCCTCTAGTAATAGACGCCGTGCTATAACTACCAATGTTATTTTTCAGGCCAATCGCTAGTCGCCTTGGTCCCAGAGATTTTCTCTTTTTCTGAAGCACGCTCTATAAACAGTGACGGATGGAGTAGTATGAGCGGATTCAAAGAAGAGTGTATTGATGGTTGCTTCTTCCGAGAAACTTACAGTGGGAAAGGTGGGGCTTATGATTTGACTGCTCATTACTCACTATTAATGCGGCGCAATGACCGGTCTGAGTCTCCCATGCGGCTGTGCACTACCCCCTCGGTTCTTAAATATACTCCAAATTATTTGTCTTTCTAGAGATTTCAACGAGTGACTACTCAAATATTTGTCTTTTTAGAGATTCAAATGGACTACTACATACGGATGTATATAGACATATTTTAGAGTGTAGATTCACTCATTTTGCTCCGTATGTAGTCACTTGTTGAAATCTCTAGAAAGACAAATATTTAGGAACGGAGGGAGTACACATACGAAGCAAAATGAGTGAATCTACACTCTAAAATATGCCCATTTGAAATTTGTAAAAAGATAAATATTTAGGAACGAAGGAGTATAATTTTGTGCATGGCACATGGACCCGGATGCCGAAGACGCTTCTGGCAATGCTATCAAGCTTCCAGCATTTGTTTACATAATTGACGTACTATACAAATAATTTTCCAGTGACATGAAATTGTACAATGGTGTGAGCTTTCAGCTTTTGTTTCGTGTGTCTTGCGATCGATGCTCTTTTGGAAACAATAAAAAACTAACTTCCTTGCTAATCAGAGCTAATATTTACATCACAACTGAAGACAAAGTTGTGAGAAGGTGTTAAATTAAAATTGATCCATGCTTTCATTGGCAGCAACGTCCCCCCAGCTCTGTCTAAATCAACAAGGCATGTTGAGAAAAAAAGTAGTTGTCTCGAGCATGCAACATTCCGATCATTTTGTGCAGTTCCACTAAAATAGAGTTGAGCGTCGCTGTTCCAAAGATATTAAGTGTGATTACGATAATAGAGGACTGCTGATGAAACAATAAACACACAAATAGAAGCCGGTCACCTTTGTAGTTTCTCTTAAGACTAACTAGTTGGAGAAGATTAGGCTCTGAGTTGGATGAGGAGGATAGAGCAAAACCAATCTCCCTTTGTGTAGTCGCAATGAAATGTAGAGACGTTGCCCGTGTGATATTTTGGCAGAACTGCACAAAACACTCTTAAGAAAAAAGTGATTTCTGCAGTGCACCAAAAGTTCGCAATAGCAACGAGGTGAAATGGATAGCCCTGTTTGCAAAAAAGAGGTAGAAAGGAAAAAATTACTGGCCAATAACAGTTGATGACACATGCGACGACAAAAAAGAAGCATATTCCTTGTCCTAAGGGAAGATAACAACACGGTTGTGTTTGTCTAAAACGGTGTGAGGACGAGATTGCAATATGGAAAGTACGCCGGACGAGCTACGTTTTGGGCAAAGAACTATGGAAGGTCCACATGCGGCGACGTGGGAAGACGGGCAGTGGAGCAAGGCCGGAGGGCATACCTGGAGGTCGTCGGGATGTAACTAGGTGAGCGGCGGCAGGCGGAATCTGCCCATACTGTGGCAGCGAGAAGGTGGCGTAGGCCCTACCACGCCGGAGCTTGGTAAGAGAGAACGGCGTGTACCGCAGGTCGGGACGTGCTGCCTCGGCGCCGTCGAACGGAGAAACGATGCACGTCCTCCCTTTCCGCCGGCAGACGGGATGCGGCCGGATCAGTGACCAACGGTGAGAGAGAGAGAGGCCACCGCAGCCTTGTGTGAGATACACTGAAGAGAGACAAACCAGGCAGGCAGGCTCCATTGTATATAGTGGAGCAGACTACCTTTTTCTCCATAAAAATCCTTTTATATTCTGTGTACGTGCCATTGAGCGATATAACTTTATTTAAAAATAACGCGCCAACGCATCAAGTCGAACTTTGTTTCGTGCACGCGTGGTACATGACCTCCGTAGGTAAACAACCGCTACACGCGTTCAAATTAGCACGTGGGCTGCCATTTCGTACAGAAATGAGCTCCACCGTGTACCCGCGCGGGTGTGGCTGGGCACAAAGCGTGAGTACGTGCACGGTGCACCTATTCTCTTCTTGTATACGTACACCACCTACGTGGGGTTGTGTGAGAGAGATACAAACGTAGAGAGATATAGTGTGTGGGTTCGTGAGAGTTTTTTGGGGGGGTGGGGTCAATCAAAAAATGTAACATATGCAATGTGTGTGAAATAGAGTCCTGGATATATCATATATATAGAGGGGGCGATCCACGAGAAGAGAGTGGAGGTATCATCAGCTTGAGGTGTCCATAGAATCGAAGAGAGGGATGATGTGTGTGTGTGCGCGCGCGCGATCGATAAAGAGTGCCATCGAATTTGTGTTTGCCCACGTCAAAGATATAGAGTAGCTGGCCTACTAGAACGTGAGAGGGGACAGGTGCAGTTTGTTTCTGTGGCATGGATACCTACCTACAGCGCTCGACTATCGGTGTGTGGTGGGGGGGGGAGGGAGGCCTAATTAACTATAGAGGTACAATGGCTGGTATATGTGTGGAGGAGGAGAGAGGCCTACCTCATGTATTAAGGGAGATCGATCTACCTCATGTATTAAGGGAGATCGATCGGCATCCATGCATGTGTGTAGGGGAGGAATAAGGTTGGAAGGAGACAGAGCTAGAGTGTTGGAGGGGGTGGTAGTGGAGTTGCTTCTAACAAATGGTGGGATAGGCTTGCTAGACAACCGGAGGGCACGCCTGCAATATCAATAAGAGAGGGGATGGCTGCCTGTCTGTGCACGTGCGTGTGAGAGACGGGTCAGGAGGCATGCACGAATGATGAGGGGGGCGATATGGATGTGTTAAGCAGACATAACTACATAGGAAGATTAATCGTCCTTTGTCAGAGAAAGGAGAGACATAACTTGTGAGGTACGTCGGTCGATGGGGGGAATAGTTAAAGTCGACCTAGGTATATGTTGGGACATCGATCTGTATACATGCATTTGTGTGTTAGAAGCAAATGAGGCACGGGGAGAAGGATAGAGAGAGAGGGATGCATCTAGGAGGTGGTGCGAGAGTCATACTATATTGAGGGGGAGAAGTGTGCGAGTACGAGATTGATGAAGAGAGTGGTGGGAGTGAGGCATGGACGGTGATAAGAGAAGAGGGGAAGCTTGTGTTTTGTGCTAGGCACACCTGGCTAGAGAGGCATATCAATCGATGTGTGCCGTAAAGAAGGAGCTGGGGGCCTACGCACACCGTGGGTGAATGACCTAAAGTGAAAAGACGAATTTGCGCGATGGAGCTAGAGAATGCTGACGGAGGGTTAGAGGGATGCGGGCGTCTGCATGCACGAGAGAAAGTTAGCGCTAGCTAGCTACAAAGATAAGAGGCTTGTGTGGGTGTAAAAGATGAATAGAGATCATACTTCATTATAAAAAGCGAATTCGGATATTTCAAGAATTTATCATAGTGTTTTAAACCGACGCATGTGTGAATATATATAACGGTGATACACATGGTGTGGTTATGAACATGTTATACTACATATAATATATTTTATCTCTACTCTTATAAAAAACGGAGTTGTTGATGATAGTGCCATCCTGCAATATGGGCCGTCCGATTTATATCTGACGGATAGGAAGGAAACTATGGCAATTTTGAAAAAAGATACCCAAACCCCTCCCCATATTTGCAAATTAGGCCTCCCCTTGATCATGTTGATGTTCTGTGGAACGCATGGGCATCTTGCTAGTACTACGTATAACATATAGAACATTGATCATAATTTGGGCTAATGTGTGGCTTTTGCAGCTCAGGTCTAAATACTTGTCATAATGTAGGGGGCGGGCCACTATACTATGTGTGATAAACACGGTGTACACGTATGGAACATGGTTTAGATTATGAATATATAGTTAGTACATCAAATGTACTATTATTTGGAATCAACATCAAGTGTATTCAAAAAATAGAATTCGAGTTCATGTAGTACACATAGTTCATATCTATCTCTATAGTAATCACGTGGTGTGTTATTAAGGTAATACATGAATGATGGTTGAAGTTGGCAACAATCATGATTGTAGATTGTTATTGAAATAGAGAAACGAATTCAAGTTCAGTTCGAATTGTAGCGGTAGTATAGGCATTTGGAATGCACTAAAATGTTGGTATGAGTAGGTTACATGCATTATACAGCAAGCGAAAAAATTTAATTGGACATAACATGGATTCATACTACCGAATAGCATTTAATTGCACTAAATTGTTGGTATGAGTAGCTTTAAATAGCATTTTTATAGTAAAACGGGGCAACACTCTCTCTTTGTGTGGTGTGAATAGTTTTATTTTTTTGTTTTCTTTTTGGTTGAGGGAAGTGGGAATTGATTTGGTACGTACAAGTACAATATTACACATTAGGCTTGTCCCTAAAATTCAACCCGCGCCTTGTTATATCCCGAAAATTCAGATATCGTGCTCCCAAACTGGCGCCTTCACAACCCGCGCCTTGCTATCCCGAAATTACAACGTGCGCGAAAACTCCCTCCAGCTGCCAAATCCCGACACGTGAAATCCCCCTTCTAACCCTGAGCCGAAAGGGCCGCTAGTTCAAATTGGTGCGGGGTACTTTTGTAACACACCCTACATTTTGGACAAGCGCGTCCCTAAGTCATGGTTCACCCCCTCCCATCGCCTCCTTTTTGCAATTCGAAATCCCAGGCCGCCATAACCTCCCCGCTCCAGCCGCGAAACCCCACCCTCCTCCGTCCGCCACCTCATCGCTGCCCAGCTGGAGCCTCTTCCCCGACGACGTCATCCACCGCAACAGCTCGACCTCCCTCGTCCACCTCCCCGGATGAGGATCCGTCGTCCATCTCGTCGTCCCGCCGGTTCAGCCGCCCCGTCCTCCACCTCCAAGGAGCTACTCCGACGATCGCCTCGTCTATCGCGGCTGCTCCATCCCCACAGCACCGCCTTAACCTACTCCACCGGAACCGCAACATCCTCACCGACTCCTCGGACGAAGCCGAGGCCTACTCGGCGCCACCAAAGAGGTTGTACACTCATCGCATCGCACCTTCTCCTTAGTTCGACCTCCCAGCGCCGACGGTGCTCCATCCCGCACCCCCATGGAGCGGCTACCTTGAAGCCGGCACCGCGTGCGACATCTCCACGGCGGCTCTCCCCCAGTGCGAGGCCCCTTCGGCGGCGGCGTCTATACCAGCCGGATCTGCTGCTGCTGTTCCGGCTCTCGCTCGCGCTGATGCTGCTGCTCTCCCCCTCGCTCGTGTTGCTACTCTGCTCCGATTTAGCTGCACTTCAGTTGACTGAATCGACTTTTGGGTCAGTCAATTTTCAGGGGGTGTGGGGGCTCGCCGGAGTTAAGGTAGAACCACCCGCAGCGAGGACGGGGGCTCGCTGGAGAGGTACCCCACTATCTATCTTAGGGTTCAGGGTGGGGCGGGGGGCCTATAGGGCTGGCCAGGGCGGTGGCGGACCGGCGGTGGGGAGTTGTTTCGGGGTGGCAAGGCGGCGTTGGGGCCGGCAGTTCGGCCGGTGTTGGCTAGCGGCTCAGGGGGGTGCAGGTTGAAGATGAACAGCAGGCCCTCCCTAAACTACATGTCAAGTGCCTCTCTGCTACCATTGCATTCAGTTTCGACAGTAACATTCAGATTCCACTGTAAATTTCAGTTTCGACAGTTAAGTTCAGAGTCAACAGTTTTTACCTCATCTGTTGTAGTCAGGTGGTTTTTGGTGATGTAAATTTTACATCTATTCTACATCATCTATTGGAGATGCTATTAGAATCCCACTTGAGATTGACGATGTCTATCTTGTGCTGCTTTAGCCTTGACGTCTTACGGCTCATGGGGGCTGCTCCAAAGACAGAAAGATCCATCACAACAGAGCAGTGCCCTGGACGCCGTCTACAGATTCCTCAGATCTTCCTCCACACCTCCGACACGGCTACGGCAAAGAGGTTGTACACTTGTTGCATCACTTATTACTATACATTCATGTGGATCCATTAGGGCTATTTTGGTTCAACGGAAAAACATAGCAGTAGGGAATTTTCCAATGGCACTCTACTATTCAATTATTCATGCATTTTGTTGAAAGGAATGAAGCAAAACATCCACTTGGACCTACTTTTCAAAATCCTATGCATAAAAACAAGACCAAGTGCATTAGTGGAAGAATAACATTCTAATTGTACACGCTTTCATATGGTTTCACTTTATTTTGGCCATGTTTCTTTGCATTCCTCTGCTCTTCCAATTCCTGTAAACCAAACACTCAAGTTGACAGAAATCATGTGTTTACAAATGCTCTATTTACCATGTGCATTCCTATCCTATTCTGGTGTTTTTCCTATCCCTGCGTTTTTAGAATCGTGTAAGCCAAATGAGCCCTTACAGAATTACTTCAGTTACAGGTAGGTGTCGAAGGGAACTTTGTGTGGTTTGTCCTGCTCCTGCTGCGACGTCGTCCACCTCAGCTGAGCTGCTCCATCGACAGAACATCCACCAAACTAGACATCACGACTCCTGACCGTCTTTCGCCGCCTCAGATCTCCTTCCCTGCTGCCGGCACCCACCGCAACTGCATCACCATCATCGACTCAGCAGATGAACCTGAGGAGTACACGGGTCCACAAGAGAGGTCGCACTCTTTTGTTTCTGCTTATGTTATGCATTGCTTAAAATTACCTGCTACTTTATCGTCCTGTTCACCTCTTGGACTCCAAGTCAGGTCCAAATTAATGTTCAAACTTGAGTTCTAAATTAGTTGTGGGGCACATATCGAGGAAGCAATGAATAGTATCTCTGTCTAATATCTGGTTCACCTAGGGTATGCCTATGCTATTCATGTTGGGTGGGAAACAAATAGTAAAGCAATCATCATCTGTCTTTTTATTAAATTAAAGCAATCATCAGCCTGCTATCCTTATTTTTGGATCCATCCACTGGTTCTTACCATCACTCTAAATTTCTGCATGCTCTCCTTACATAATCTCACCATATTTTTTTCGTATGCATGTCAGATATTGTACACAGTCATGCTGAACATGTAGAGAAAAAGAGAAGAGTTTTGCGCGGCAATACAATGTCAAGCAGACATCGCTCCATGGTGGGTTCAATGGCAAACCCTCCCCACCCCTCTCCAGATTGTAATCCAGAGGAAGATATCTGTTCTGAGGCGGATTCAGACGCCGCTGACCACTCCTATTTACCCCCAAAGGTGTTTGCTCTACCTTGGCATGATGATGTTAGTCATATCATGCATATGTTGCCTTGCAGTGCCTACTTTTGACATCAGATATGTCATCTGCTTAGTTTAGACATGTTCTGTAATGCCACCTGTTTAGTTTCTATATCATATATGGGAATTGTGCAGTCTCATGTCTTTTAGCCAGCCATAATATACGTGAAATGTGCAATGCCATCCTGTTTAACCAGGCATCATATATTTGAATGATATCTTGCCCATCCTTTTCTTCATTACATTTCCATTTGTCGACAATGTTTGTACATTAAACTACTCTTCCTGTGAATCAGCCATTTGGGTGGGAGATTGAAAAATCTGGAGTGAAGACAAGGCCTTCAGCGCAGACAGTGCTACCTGTCGAAGCAGATCTCTTGTTGGGTCCCGATAGCTCCTCAGAGATGGATTCTGTGACACCCAAAAATTTTATTTTTGGTTTTATCAAAATCTTTTATTGGATTTGAGGAGGGTATTTAAGTTTTCTTCTAAAGAACTCTCCCTCTCAAAAATTTCCTTTTTATGACAAGTGTTTTGTTTGGTTTCACCCTAGACTTGATTATTGGTCTTGGAGGTTTTTCATCTCATTTTGGCTCAAGGGTTTTTCATTTGGAAAAATATTTTTTGAAAATCTTTTAAAAAGCCCTATGGCATTTGGAGTGATCTTTTCCCCTTTCAAATATCCCCCTTGCCATGACCCAAGTGGAAATCCCCTCCCAAAAGCCTTTCCCCCACCTTTGGATCATGATATACTTCAAATCCAGCAGTTTGAACCTCCTCATAAATTCTTTTTCATATATTTCTCATCAAAAATAATTACTGCCCTCTACTCTAGCTCTTGGAGATTTACAAAGGAGCTACCCTTTCTACTTGGAGTTCTGCCTCCAAACCAATTTCCCTAGCTAGTCCTTAGAGCCCTCAACCAAGATCCATGAAGATCCACTGATCTCCAGTTCAAATTTTTCAAATTGTGCTTGCTGCAAGTTTGGACCATATTTGCCAAATCTGATGAAATTCATTTGAATTCTCCTCCTAAAAATCTGAGAAAATTCAGGCAGCCTCTGGATGCATTGAGTGGTCACCTCACCAAGTCCCAGCTCCAGAAAAAAAATTCTTCATGCCAAATCATTTCGTTGAACACCTGATGGACACTGTTTCTGTCAAGTTCAGAAATTCAGAGAAACAGTTTCAGTAAACTGATGTCGTTTTCTTCAGTGCCCGATGTCGATTTCGCCAGTACCGCGGTGGCGCCTTGCTCCCTGTTCTCTCCTTCTTATCCCTGCGCCGCACGATCTCCTGGAGGCTTGCGGGCGTCGGCGACGAGCAGGAGGAGGTGCGCCACCCCATGAGCGACGGCAGCAGCGGCTTTGCGGATGCCAGAGAGAGGCACAGCGTAGACGGCGCCGCCCAAGCCACCGGAGGCCGCCGCGTGGCCACCCACTCGCCCGTGCGCGCTGCCATCCTTCGTCATGAACTGCTAGGTGCGGAGCGCGCTCTCTGCCGCCGCCGTGCCCGTACGGCCGCCCCGTCGAGGATCGGCGTATTACGCCATGCCCGACCGAGGTTTAGCGGGGGAACGGCACCAGTGAACCTCCCTGATGTTGCCTGGCCACTTAAACTCCCTGCCCAACCCCTGCCTCGCCGGAGCTACCCCGTTCAGGGCCACCCCCTCAGATCGCCTATAAATAGAGGCCCCGAGCTCGAACTCAAACCCACACCACCTCTGCACTCCACCATTACCACGCCAAGCCACTGGAAGAGCCCCGGGGGAGCCTTCTTCTCCAACTCCGGCCGCCTCGACCCGCCACGGTGTCCAGCTCGATTCACCCCCGTGCGTGCACCTCTACCCCTCAACTCTTGCCAGTAGCTTCCTAATGCATCCACTCTGCTGACCCGCGCTTCAATTTGGAGTTTGCAGCGCCCACCGGAGTACTCCACCAGCGCCCGAACCACCGTCCGCCGGAGAAGTGTCGTCGTCGATGTGGTGCTCTCCGACGACCAAGTCCACCACCCACCGACGCGGAAGAACACCCTGAAACTCTTGGTACCCTCCGATCTCTCTGCCTCGCCGTGGTTCGACGCCGGCGACCACCGCAGCCTTCGGGCGCCGGCGAGCTCCATTGGAGTTTAAACCTAACGGGTGGACCCCCCCCCCCCGTCAGCCTCTCTTCTTTTTTCCCCTCGAACTGTTTTCTGTTGGCGCCTTCGGGCAAATACGTTTTCTCTTTGGGCTGGCGCATTTCTTTCCGAACCGTTTGTTTTCTCAGTTAAGTCCCTGGTTCTTTTCTGTTTCATCACAGATTAGTCCCTGGACTAAAACCCTTATAACTTTTTAATAAAAGATGATTTCTGATTAATTCTTTTTCTGTCAGTCTTATATTTTTGTCTAGTTTTTTATAGTATTTATTTGGAAAAAAATTGGAACAATTTTTATACACGTGATGATTTTCACGTTAGTGTACGTTTTCGCTATACCGTAGGTTCCGGAAGAGGTGACGGAGCCGCGAACTTCGCCGAGCTAGACTCCGACTTCTCCGAACCAGGCAAGCATGTTTGAACCTTTGATATGATAGGTGTTTTGCATGTTTGCTTGAATGGTTTGTGCATGGCATAAGAGCATCGGTGAGTATTACGTTGCATGCAAGGCAACTGACCGTGTGTTTCGAAGTTATCGTGATCTCCGATGACAGATGACCTGATCATGTGGTGACATGAAAGGTAGTAAGATGGTATTGTTGTAGCATGCCAGTCTTCGTCATCCGATAAACTCCGACGTTAACGTGGACTGAGCCACGTTACCGTTCTTTCCCTTTCGTGCTGCCACATGTTTTCTGCAAAGAATACGGTTTAGTAAGTTGGTAACCTCTTTCCATGTACACACCAAATAGAGGGGCCGGGATGAGGGTTCCATGGCCCTGGATTAAAGCCAGTCATCCGGTCAGGGGGCATGGGTGTTTCCGGTTGGGACCGAGAGGGGGGCACCCCTTAGAGCGCGCGTATATAAATTTGATCCCATGCTACGCAAGGTTGTAGCCTCCCCGTCTCAAGGTTCTTCTTGAATGTTGCCGAGGGTGATTCCTGGCATCGGAATGTTGAATGGGTGTGTACTAGTTAGATGTGTTTCTCCTGAAACACCGTAAACGGAACTAGTCCTTGTGACTACTGAAATCCGTTGGCTGTGGTTAAAGTACAAACTCTGCAGAGTCAAATCCTTCTGAGTCATCATGTCCGTGATCAAGGACCATGGCCAGTATATCCATATCTATGTCAGTCCTCGTGGTAAATCCCCGGTGAACAAGCTTAAGTGGTATACCCGTTTGAATTGTTATTCCTGTGGATGGACTAACCTTTATTTTATCTCGTACTTGAAATTTTCCCGTGAAATGAATTAAATTCATGAGCTACTGAAATATTAAGTTGTGAAATGTAAGCCCTTTATGTGATGTCGCTCACACGTCCGACTGTGGCACTCTTGTTATTTACTTTTGGATATAAGCCCTTTATGTGATGTCGCTCAGACGTCCGACTGTGGCACTCTTGTCATTTATTTTCAATATAAGCCCTTTATGTGTTGTCGCTCAGACGTCCGACTGTGGCATGTCCGTTATTTACGTTTGATATAAGCCCTTTATGTGATGTCGCTCAGACGTCCGACTGTGGCACTCTTGTCATTTACTTTCAATATAAGCCCTTTATGTGATGTCGCTTCAGACGTCCGACTTTGGCACGCACTGTCATTTATTTTCCATTATAAGCCCTTTATGTGGTGTCGCCTTGACGCCCAACTGCGGCATTGTTATTTATTTTGTATTACTTTGGGATTTCGGGAGGACTACCACCCGACTTCCCTTTTATTTTCCCATGCGTTATTATCTCTTTGTCTGAGTGCGATTGTTAATCTGTTCATATGCATCATGTTTACATTTGTTATATCTTATGTCCGAACTGTCTTGCGAGTACTTTCATAGTACTCACCTGGCTTGTTGATTTGGCCAGATGTTGACGAAGGCGATCTCATGGATGAAGAGTTTGATAGTGAGTCCGACGCCTAGAGGAATCCCAGTCAGTCCCGTGCGATCCTGGATGTTGGTCACTTGTATCTTATATGCTTCCGCCACCCACAATAAGTATCCTCGAGCCTCACTCCGACGCTCGAAGAGCTGTTAGTTTCAGGAGTCATGTCACCCACTTCACTGTGACATATCCACCACCACTTTTATCGTGAGTTAGTAGTTATGCCACCATATCCGCCTTTATGTATTATTGGCGTGCTTGTAATAAATTGTTGGGCAGTCTCCGCTCAACCTTATATTATATCTAGTACTCCTGGTTTTTCTTCTGTGATCAAGATATTGTCTACCTGTGAGAAGGAATTCTTCTTACTGGTCCGTACAAGGGATCGGTCTCTCAATAAATATTTTTATTGGAAAACCGGTCGTGACATGCTTGGTACCAGAGCCAGGCTGACTGTAGGAAGCCACTAGGTGCGATCGCTAATCGGTTATTAGCGTCTTTAGTGTTTTTTTCAGCTTTTTGCAAATGTAGCTATTTTCTGTTGGTCATCATAAATTTATGATATGACTACTCAGAATTTTTGCCTACTTTTGTAGATGGCTGGCAACGACTGCGAGACTCGAGTGTTCACTAACGTGCCCGAGGGGTTTGTCAAACTCCTCGTCTCCATCACCAAGCTCGCAATCGGGCCAGCGACTCATCCGGAGTTCACGCTTTATCAGCACAAGCTCAGCGACGACGTGTCTATGCACCAGGCCGTGGTGCAATTCAAGGGAGGACGTTCTGTGTCTCGCCACTTCCGTTTTGTGGGAAGGGCCATGCCTACGGAGAGGCATGCCATGCAGATGGCCGCCCGTGAGGCGATAGCTCGCCTTTGGGATATCCTTCCTATGATGAAGACTCGTCGCTACCGCTACCTCCCATGCCATGTGCCATATACTTGTCACTATGCATTCGCCTGCCATAGGGGAGAGCGAGATGAAGCCATCGAGATGATTGTGGAGTATCTCAAAGCTCTGGAGGAATCTTTCGACAACCTCGTGGACGATCTTGTGGCTGCCCGCATGGACTTAGTTCGGGGCGGTCCTACCAGCAGGAAGGAGCTTCTCCACATGGCACCGCCACTGACCTTCGTCTCGTCCTCAGCATCTTATTCACCGGCCATTTTGGCCACTGCTCGCCGTCTGCCTACCACTGAGGAGTTCGACCGGGTCATCGCTCCTACTCCAGTCAGAGCTGCACCGCCTGCCGCACTGCCACCTGTCGCACCCGCGCCATCACCTCGGCGCAGTGCTACACGCCTGGAGCCTACTAGGGAGGAGGTGGAGGTTGAGTCTCCTGCACCGCTGGGTCTTACCCTCGGCAAGGGGAAGGACATCTTCACCATCTCCGACTGAGTGCGCCTAGTAGCCGCACGTGTGTCTGCATGTACGTTATGTTTTATATGTACGTTAGTTTGTAGTATTTGTGTGCGCGTCATGTAGAATCCCGGAGGGGTGTGCTAGCCTTAATAACATGTCAGGAATGTGTACGCACATCCTGAGTGTTGTATCGTATGTTTGCGTTTCGCGTGTAAGATATATGCTAAGCAGTCCTTCTCCGTGCGCAGTCAAATGTTTTCTTGAAAAATCTTGAGGTCTTTTAAATTTTTGCCATTGCAAGATTTTCCTTGTACCACACAGTTCTTCTCATAAATTTTGCAAAATAATACCCCAGAGTGGAAAATGTCTCATCCGTGGACTCGTTCCATGCCCAATCAACCAGAAGAAGTTTATGGAGCACAGACCAGCAACAACTTCACTCAGGGACAGTCTAGTCAACAGGACAGTGAGGCAGCCTTATCTCAAGTATGCTGCCTTTTCGAACAAAGCCAACAGCAACACCAAGAAATGATGAATCACGTCATCAATATGGGAAATCACCATGAGCCATACCAACCACACTCCAAGTTGTCTGAACTGCAGAAGACACGCCCTCCAACGTTTGCTCACACTGATAGGCCGCTTGAAGCCGATGATTGGCTTCGTGACATCGAGAGAAAGTTGATTATTGCTCAATGTTCTGATCAGGAGAAGGTGCTTTATGCACCTCACTACCTCACTGGAGCAGCTGCAGCATGGTGGGAGAACTTCCTACACATGCATCCCAGTGAACACAACATCACCTGGGAAGAATTTAAGGAAGGCTTTCGTGGGGCACACATCCCCAGGAGCATCATAAAAATCAAGAAAAGAGAATTTGATGACCTCAAGCAAAGAGGCATGTCAGTGACAGAATACAATGGTCAGTTTACCCAGCTATCTCGTTATGCCCACGATGAGCATATGACTGAGAACAAAAGGATGGAAAAGTTTTTGGACGGCCTGGCACCAGCATTAAGATGCCAACTGGTCGTACACACTTTCCCGGATTTTAAAACTCTAATTGACAAGGCCATTACTTTGGAGAATGAGCGCCGCAGTCTGGAAGATATTCGTAAGTGAAAGAGGGACAAGACAACTCTTGCTCGCAACAACCGAAGCAAGACTGATGTTCAGAGGATTGAAGCAAGAAAATCCACGACTGCTGATCTAAGGCCAACCAGACAGTTTCATTCTAGGGACAAGGACTTCACGTACCATCCAGGGGTCACTTGCTATGCTTGTGGTGAAGAAGGGCACTATGCCAAACAGTGCCCAAAACCAAGGAACTCGGCCCCCAAGCCGAACAATGGTGGGAACAATCCAGCCCCCAAGCGCAACAATTTCAATCCCAGCAACAATCACAGGAAGGGTCACCTGAACCATGTGACCAGGGAAGAAGCCCAGAATGCTCCAGACATCGTACTCGATATGTTCCCTGTCAACACAGTACCTGCCACGGTTTTGTTTGATTCTGGAGCTTCTCACTCGTTCGTTTCGAAGAGTTTTGTTTTACAACATGGTTTTCCGATACTCCCTTTGGAAAAATCTATGATCATCAAGTCCCCCGGAAATAAGCAGATCACTCAGAGTTACTGCCAAGGAGTGATTATTGAATTCGAAGGACTAAAGTTTCAGGCTAATCTCATTGTGTTGGAAAATAAAGGACTGGATGTCATCCTTGGGATGGACTGGTTGACCACCAACAAGGGATTTATTGATTGTTTCAATCGGACTGTGATTCTCACTCATCATCACGGCAAGACAATAAAGGTTACAGCTCAAGAGAGACCACGGTCACGGCAACCAAAGTTGAACAAAGTAGACATTCCAGAATTGAGAAAAGTTCCAGTGGTGTGCGAGTTTCCAGACGTATTTCCTGAAGAACTACCAGGCATGCCACCAGACCGAGAGATAGAGTTCAGCATTGAACTAGAACCTGGCACCACTCCCATCTATAAGAAACCTTATAGAATGGCACCCTCAGAGTTGGTAGAATTAAAGAAGCAAATAAAGGAATTACTGGACAAGGATTTATTCGAGCCAGCTCCTCACCTTGGGGTTCGCCAGTATTATTCGCCAAGAAAAAGGATGGGACACTGAGATTGTGTATAGACTATCGAGCTCTCAATATGGTCACCATCAAAAACAAATATCCGATGCCACGGATAAATGATTTGTTTGACCAGCTCGCGCAAGCCAAGGTGTTCTCAAAAATTGATTTGAGATCGGGATATCATCAATTGAAAGTACGGACAGAAGATATCCCTAAGACAGCATTCACCTCCAGATACGGATTATATGAGTTCACAGTAATGCCATTTGGACTGACAAACGCCCCTGCATATTTTGTCCACCTCATGAACAAAGTATTTATGAAATTCATGGACAAATTTGTTGTGGTGTTCATTGACGATATTCTGGTATATTCAAGGACACCAGAAGAGCATGCTGAGCATCTCAGAATTGTTTTGGGAGAATTAAGGAAACATCAATTATACGCCAAATTTAGCAAGTGTGAATTTTGGCTAAGGCAAGTTGGTTTCCTAGGCCATATATTAACCCAAGAAGGCATGGCCGTAGACCCAGAAAAAGTCAAAGCCATACTTGACTGGAAACCACCAGCCAACGTGACAGATGTGCGGAGTTTCCTGGGAATGGCCAGATATTACAGAAGATTTGTTGAAGGATTCTCCACTGTGGCAAAACCAATGACACAGTTGCTCAAGAAAGACAAGAAGTTTGTATGGACGGAAGCGTGCGAGAGAAGCTTCCAAGAACTCAAGAAGAAACTAACAACAGCACCAGTTTTGACCGTGCCAGACATACACAAGAGTTTTGAAGTGTATTGTGACGCATCCCGGAAGGGCCTCGGATGCGTATTGATGCAGGACGGCAAAGTTGTCGCGTATGCTTCCAGGCAACTACGGAAGCATGAGGAAAATTATCCTACTCGTGACTTGGAGCTAGCAGCCGTCATCCATGCACTCAAGGAGTGGAGACACTTTCTGTTGGGAAATCGTTGTGAAATATATACGGACCATAAGAGCCTTAAATATATTTTCACGCAACCAGAGCTAAATTTATGACAACGACGCTGGTTGGAATTGGTCAAGGACTATGATCTCGGCATTCACTACCATCCAGGGAAAGCAATTGTAGTGGCAGATGCTCTTAGTCGGAACCCCAGCCCGGGCAACGACAGTCCACAGAACTTGAGGCCTGAGTTTCAGCAGGAGTTCGCTAGACTCAACATGGTGTTAGTCTCTGAGGTCACCATATCAAATCTGGAGATACATCCCACCCTTATGGAACAAATTAAGAAGGCTCAGCAGGGACATCCCAGCATCGAAGGTATAAAGAGAAAAATGAGCCGTGGCAAGGCTTCAGAGTTCGTCACAGACAATGAAGGAATATTATGGGACGGGGACAGACTTTGCGTACCAAACATTGAGGAACTCAAGCAACAAATCCTAACCAAAAGCCACACCGCTCCATACTCGATCCACCCTGGAGGAACCAAAATGTACAACGACATTCAGGAAAGATTTTGGTGGCACGGTATGAAAAGGGATATAGCCGCATTCATTGCTTGTTGCGATTCTAGTCAACGCATAAAAGCTGAGCATCAAAAGCCAGCAGGGCTACTACAGCCAAACAAGATACCAGAATGGAAATGGGATGAAATTGGAATGGACTTCATCGTCGGACTACCTCGATCGCAACGCGGAAATGATGCCATATGGGTCATCACAGATTGGCTAACCAAGGTAGCACATTTCATTCCCGTGAAGACGACCTACTCCACTCAAAGGCTAGCCAAGCTTTATCTCTCCCGTATAGTTTGTTTGCATGGAGTCCCAAAGACTATAATATCCGACCGAGGCACTCAATTTGTCTCTAAATTTTGGGATCACCTACAACAAGCTCTGGGCACGCAACTAGCTTTCAGTACAGCGTACCACCCTCAGACTGATGGACAAACGGAACGCGTGAACCAAATCCTAGAGGACATGCTGAGAGCCTGTGTGCTCACCTATGGATCCAGTTGGGAAGAAAGTCTGCCGTATGCCGAGTTTGCTTACAACAACAGTTACCAAGCCAGTCTGCAAATGGCACCTTTTGAAGCACTGTACGGACGGAGATGTCGTACCCCACTAAATTGGTCAGAAATAGGTGACAGTCGTATCTTCGGCCCAGGCATGCTCAAGGAGGCCGAGGAGAAAGTTAAACAGATCAGGGACAGACTCAAGACAGCTCAAAGCCTACAAAAGAGCTATTACGATCAAAAACATCGTGAGGTCAGCTTTGAACCCGGTGATTTCGTATACCTACGAGTGTCTCCTATGAGGGGCCTGCAACGGTTCAAAATTAAGGGGAAGCTAGCCCCGAGATTTATTGGACCCTTCTGTATAGTTGCACGAAGAGGCACAGTAGCCTACCAACTAGACCTACCCAAGGAACTGTCAGACGTCCACAACGTGTTCCACGTCTCACAGTTGAGGAAATGTGTGAACAGCCCAGAGAAGCAGGTGTCTCATGAAATCATTGATGTGCAACCAGACCTCACCTACAGAGAGCGACCAGTAAAGATATTGGAAGAGTCTGAAAGGAGGACCCGTCAGAAAACAACTAAATTCTTCAAGGTCCAGTGGAGCAATCACACCGAGGATGAAGCTACATGGGAAAGACAAGATCTTCTTTAGGCAGAGTACCCATATCTATTTGAGGATCAGCAGAAATCTCGAGGACGAGATTTTTCCTAAGGGGGTAGGTGTTGTGACACCCAAAAATTTTATTTTTGGTTTGATCAAAATCTTTTATTGGATTTGGGGAGGGTATTTAAATTTTCTTCTAAAGAACTCTCCCTCTCAAAAATTTCCTTTTTATGAGAAGTGTTTTGTTTGGTTTCACCCTAGACTTGATTATTGGTCTTGGAGGTTTTTCATCTCATTTTGGCTCAAGGGTTTTTCATTTGGAAAAATATTTTTTGAAAATCTTTTAGAAAGCCCTATGGCATTTGGAGTGATCTTTTCCCCTTTCAAATATCCCTCTTGCCATGACCCAAGTGGAAATCCCCTCCCAAAAGCCTTTCCCCCACCTTTGGATCATGATATACTTCAAATCCAGCAGTTTGAACCTCCTCATAAATTCTTTTTCATATATTTCTCATCAAAAATAATTTCTGCCCTCTACTCTAGCTCTTGGAGATTTACAAAGGAGCTACCCTTTCTACTTGGAGTTCTGCCTCCAAACCAATTTCCCTAGCTAGTCCTTAGAGCCCTCAACCAAGATCCATGAAGATCCACTGATCTCTAGTTCAAATTTTTCAAATTGTGCTTGCTGCAAGTTTGGACCATATTTGCCAAATTTGATGAAATTCATTTGAATTCTCCTCCTAAAAATCTGAGAAAATTCAGGCAGCCTCTGGATGCATTGAGTGGTCACCTCACCAAGTCCCAGCTCCAGAAAAAAATTTCTTCATGCCAAATCATTTCGTCGAACACCTGATGGACACTGTTTCTGTCAAGTTCAGAAATTCAGAGAAACAGTTGCAGTAAACTGCTGTCGTTTTCTTCAGAGCCCGATGTCGATCTCGCCAGTACCGCGTTGGCGCCTTGCTCCCTGTTCTCTCCTTCTTATCCCTGCGCCGCACGATCTCCTGGAGGCTTGCGGGCATCGGCGACGAGCAGGAGGAGGTGCGCCACCCCGTGAGCGACGGCAGCAGCGGCTTTGCGGCTGCCAGAGAGAGGCACAGCGTAGACGGCGCCGTCCAGCGCCGCCCAAGCCACCGGAGGCCGCCGCGTGGCCACCCACTCGCCCGTGCGCGCTGCCATCCTTCGTCGTGAACTGCTTGGCGCGGAGCGCGCTCTCTGCCGCCGCCATGCCCGTACGGCCGCCCCGTCGAGGATCGGCGTATTACGCCAAGCCCGACCGAGGTTTAGCGAGGGAACGGCACCAGTGAACCTCCCTGATGTTTCCTGGCCACTTAAACTCCCTGCCCAACCCCTGCCTCGCCGTAATCGCTCGCCGGAGCTACCCCGTTCACGGCCACCCCCTCGGATCGCCTATAAATAGAGGCCCCGAGCTCGAACTCGAACCCACACCACCTCTGCACTCCACCATTACCACGCCAAGCCACTGGAAGAGCCCTGGGGGAGCCTTCTTCTCCAACTCCGGCCGCCTCGACCCGCCATGGGGTCCAGCTCGATTCACCCCCGTGCGTGCACCTCTACCCCTCAACTCTTGCCAGTAGCTTCCTAATGCATCCACTCTGCTGACCCGCGCTTCAATTTGGAGTTTGCAGCGCCCACCGGAGTACTCCACCATCGCCCGAACCACCGTCCGCCGGAGAAAGTGTCGCCGTCGACGTGGTGCTCTCCGACGACCAAGTCCACCACCCACCGACGCGGAAGAACACCCTGAAACTCTTGGTACCCTCCGATCTCTCGGCCTCGCCGTGGTTCGACGCCGGTGACCACCGCAGTCTTCGGGCGCCGGCGAGCTCCATTGGAGTTTAAACCTGACGGGTGGACCCCCCCCCCCCCCGTCAGCCTCTCTTCTTTTTTCCCCTCGAACCGTTTTTTGTTGGCGCCTTCGGGCAAATACGTTTTCTCTTTGGGCTGGCGCATTTCTTTCCGAACCGTTTTCTGTTTTCTCAGTTAAGTCCCTGGTTCTTTTCTGTTTCATCACAGATTAGTCCCTGGACTAAAACCCTTATAACTTTTTAATAAAAGATGATTTCTGATTAATTCTTTTTCTGTCAGTCTTATATTTTTGTCTAGTTTTTTATAGTATTTATTTGGAAACATTTTGGAACAATTTTTATACACACGATGATTTTCACGTTAGTGTACGTTTTCGCTATACCGTAGGTTCCGGAAGAGGTGACGGAGCCGCGAACTTCGCCGAGCTAGACTCCGACTTCTCCGAACCAGGCAAGCATGTTTGAACCTTTGATATGATAGGTGTTTTGCATGTTTGCTTGAATGGTTTGTGCATGGCATAAGAGCATCGGTGAGTATTACGTTGCATGCAAGGCAACTGACCGTGTGTTTCGAAGTTATCGTGATCTCTGATGAGAGATGACCTGATCATGTGGTGACATGAAAGGTAGTAAGATGGTATTGTTGTAGCATGCCAGTCTTCATCATCCGATAAACTCCGACGTTAACGTGGACTGAGCCACGTTACCGTTCTTTCCCTTTCGTGCTGCCACATGTTTTCTGCAAAGAATACGGTTTAGTAAGTTGGTAACCTCTTTCCATGTACACACCAAATAGAGGGGCCGGGATGAGGGTTCCATGGCCCTGGATTAAAGCCAGTCATCCGGTCAGGGGGCATGGGTGTTTCCGGTTGGGACCGAGAGGGGGGCACCCCTTAGAGCGCGCGTATATAAATTTGATCCCATGCTACGCGAGGTTGTAGCCTCCCCGTCTCAAGGTTTTTCTTGAACGTTGCCGAGGGTGATTCCTGGCATCGGAATGTTGAATGGGTGTGTACTGGTTAGATGTGTTTCTCCTAAAACACCGTAAACGGAACTAGTCCTTGTGACTACTTAAATCCGTTGGCTGTGGCTAAAGTACAAACTCTGCAGAGTCAAACCCTTCCAAGTCATCGTGTCCGTGATCAAGGACCATGGCCAGTATATCCATATCTATGTCAGTCCTCATGGTAAATCCCCGGTGAACAAGCTTAAGTGGTATACCCGTTTGAATTGTTATTCCTGTGGATGGACTAACCTTTATTTTATCTCGTACTTGAAATTTTCCCGTGAAATGAATTAAATTCATGAGCTACTGAAATATTAAGTTGTGAAATGTAAGCCCTTTATGTGATGTCGCTCACACGTCCGACTGTGGCACTCTTGTTATTTACTTTTGGATATAAGCCCTTTATGTGATGTCGCTCAGACGTCCGACTGTGGCACTCTTGTCATCTATTTTCAATATAAGCCCTTTATGTGATGTCGCTCAGACGTCCGACTGTGGCATGTCCGTTATTTACGTTTGATATAAGCCCTTTATGTGATGTCGCTCAGACGTCCGACTGTGGCACTCTTGTCATTTACTTTCAATATAAGCCCTTTATGTGATGTCACTTCAGACGTCCGACTGTGGCACACACTGTCATTTATTTTCCATTATAAGCCCTTTATGTGGTGTTGCCTTGACGCCCGACTGCGGCATTGTTATTTCTTTTGTATCCTTTCGAGGAGTCATTCAGACACTCGATTGGCCCTCAGCATTACTTTGGGATTTCGGGAGGACTACCGCCCGACTTCCCTTTTATTTTCCCATGCGTTATTATCTCTTTGTCTGAGTGCGATTGTTAATCTGTTCATATGCATCATGTCCGAACTGTCTTGCGAGTACTTTCATAGTACTCACCTGGCTTGTTGATTTGGCCAGATGTTGACGAAGGCGATCTCATGGATGAAGAGTTTGATAGTGAGTCCGACGCCTAGAGGAATCCCAGTCAGTCTCGTGCGATCCTGGATGTTGGTCACTTGTATCTTATACGCTTCCGCCACCCACAATAAGTATCCTCGAGCCTCACTCCGACGCTAGAAGAGCTGTTAGTTTCAGGAGTCATGTTACCCACTTCACTGTGACATATCCACCACCGCTTTTATCGTGAGTTAGTAGTTATGCCACCCTATCCACCTTTATGTATTATTGGCGTGCTTGTAATAAATTGTTGGGTAGTCTCCGCTCAACCTTATATTATATCTAGCACTCCTGGTTTTTCTTCTGTGATCAAGATATTGTCTACCTGTGAGAAGGAATTCTTCTTACTGGTCCGTAAAAGGGATCGGTCTCTCAATAAATATTTTTATTGGAAAACTGGTCGTGACAGATTCAGAGACAGATGACCAGTCCTATTCCCACACCAAGGTGTATGCACGGTAATAATGCTCATATCATGCATATGGTGTCTTGCATTGCATAGATTAGACATCATATAGACAATATTCAACACCATGTTCTTAGTTCAGACATCATATCTAATGCCCTCCGTTTAGCATATAAATCACATATGTGAATTAAATGATGCGATCCTAATTACTTAGCTAACATGTAGGTGAATTATGTCATGTGATCCTGTTTAATTATTCATCATATCTTTGAATTATGTTATGCTATGCTATCCAGTTTAGATAGACATCACATATGTGAAATTATGTCATGCTATCCGTTTTAGTTAAACAATATACATGTCAACTATTTCATGCCCTCTTTTTTCCACACTATCTATTGCATCTGTCTCTCATACAATGTCTGTACATTCAACTATGTTTCCTGTTTATCAGCCATTTGAATTGGAGCGGGTGATGCCAACATCTAGCGGACTAAAAACACGGTCTTCAAATAAAATAGTGCTACCTCTTGGTGGAGATAGCACCCTGGTTGTACATGCACGAGAACCAGCCCTGCTACATATAACCCAAACTCTCGCAGATTGTACCCCTACTGCGATGGACAGAGAACCAGCTTCACCCAATCTAACCCCAACCCCAGCAGATAGTAACCCAGTTCCTGTTGACACATCACCATCTCCACCACAGAGCTCCCAAACAAGAGCAGTTAGTAAGGCAGCTCCAATGCCCAAAGGGCCAGTACTACCACGGCGAACCCCAACTCCACCAGTTAGTACGCCTATTCCTGTGGAGGAAGCACAACCAGCTAGTCGTAGTTTAGCATCTATCGCATTTGATCTTGTTAAATCATATGTGCGTATCTTCCCATCTGTGAGCTCATTTTCTATTTTTAAATACTATATTCTTGCGTCTTACTATACTCTGTTCATGTAGAACAAGTGCCTAAACCTGAAGAACAACTATTCTAATTTAAGATTCCATTACTATCATAGTTCTAAAAAGCGCTAGGCGTTAATTGTGCGTTTTGCCACAGCCTTGCGCCTTACTGACCAAAGCGCATGCTTATGCGCAGTTATGCACAGATTAAGCATAGTTATGTGCAATGCGGTTCGCCAACGCCTAGAGCCTAGGCGCGCCTTTTTTAACTATGATTGCTATCGTGCATACTGCTTTGCTCTTGTATCATTGTATTTACTCATACAAACTTATTTTTAAATTGAAGGATCCAATCGAAACTTCAATGGCACAGCAGGTATGTTCACGCATGTTTCTTTAACAGGCTTGCTCTTATCAATAGCTCTGTTGATTTCAATTTCACTTGTGTATACAGTTGACTTCTCATATCATGCACATTACTAGCATCACAACAGAGCCAATAGTGTCGTTGTACATGTAGACCCATGGTACCCATCTAAAATCTTGTTGTGCCGTGTAGTTTCCCACACTTTGTATTCTTTCACTGCTGCTTTGTCTTGAACTGATATGATTTGAACCGTGTCTCTATTTTGATTTGGCAAGACAATGCAGTGACCATAGGACATAAATATATGTTTGTTTGATGCTTTTATTATGTACTAGTACTTGGCAATAGAAGACTTGGTAGTTTAATCCTGTCCACCTTACTAATGAACTGGTTCACCGAAATGAGTTTCATATACTAGTACATGCTAAACTGTTATGTGCCTGCTTGTTTCTTCTTTTAGAATGCTGACAGAATATTGGGGAAGAGTGCCTTATTAAGCAATGGTAAAGGAAGTAATGCAGATAAGGTTCGTGATAGTGACACATCCTTGTTGGTCTCCAACAAAGCTGATAAAACAGCTAAGGAAGACTATCTCGAAGACAGTGAGACAACCCCAAAGTCCTGTCTTGGTTTAGTGTTGGAGTTACTGGCCACTACCGCTTGCACAAGCTATTCAAACTCACTGTATGAATCAGTTCGGTTTCTTGTGTCTCAACTACAAGCTGAAAGACATCGATCAGCTGTGCCGTGACAAGAAGCGGAAGGACTGCGGAAGTCCCTGGAGCATTCAGATGCATACTTTCTGGTGCAACAGC
Organism: Aegilops tauschii subsp. strangulata; assembly: GCF_002575655.3. NCBI lineage: Eukaryota > Viridiplantae > Streptophyta > Magnoliopsida > Poales > Poaceae > Aegilops > Aegilops tauschii. The sequence goes on from NC_053035.3 coordinate 61,222,084, forward strand.
AAGCGTTGGAGGATTTTAGCGCCAAACAGGACAAAGCTAATAAGCTTGCTAAGCTTATTGCTAGCATGGTGGATACCATGTTTCTTGAGCTCTTCTGAAGTTGTTTCAGTTATGCTCTTGTTTTGCTGCCGCGTTTATTTGCACTGGTGGCCAATTTTGACGGCCAGTGTATGTAATATGCTGCTTTGTTCCCTATTTTTGCACTGGTGGCGAACTTTGACGCCCAGTGGATGTAATATGTGTAATAGTGGTAATAGGCTAGCGTTAATTGCTTGCTTATTTATTTCCTTATTGTCTTGTTTAGTTGTTTGCTTGTAGTCACTACAGTTCTTTTTCTGTGTTCAGTGGCCACAATAACCTATTTTTGGAAACTAGGCCAAAATAATCATGGCAACGCACGGACTGTTGTAACCATGGGCCTCCTGCGGGCCGTATGATCCATGGGCCTTCTACGGGCCGTTGGATCCATTGGCCTTCTATACGGGTCATAGGATCCATGGGCCTTCTACGGGGCGTATCGTCATTTCGCCAATCATGGGTCATACTATTCGTGGACAATAACGGGTCGTTTATTGGCCGTATTTGATAACTCTATGAAAATAGCCCAACGGGTTTTTTTCGACATGAAAACGGCCCGACGTATTAACGGGCCACAAACGGGCCGACTATAACCACAGGCTGAATTTGGCCCACAAGCAGAAAATGACAGTAACGGGCCGTAAGTAACCGAATGTTGGAAATGAGCCCAAGAATAAATGGGCCCTGAGAAGGCCGAAAGATATCATGGGCTGGAAACGGCCCAACGGAATAATGGGCCATTAATGGGTATAAAGTGATACACTGTTCATTACGGGCCAGTTTTACCACGGGCCGTTAAGGGGCCGAGGGTTACTAAGGGCCTCATATGGGCCGAAAGACGTCATGGGCCATACATGGGCCGGAAGTTAAAACGGGCTGGAATTATATTGGACGGCCCAGATGACGCTACTGGGCCTAATTTGGATAGGCCGTAAACGGGCCCTGGAATAGCGGGCTATAAATGGGCTATATGCGAACAGGCCGTTAACAGGCTTGCCGTGGGCCGGCCCGCCACCTTTTGACCAAGTCAAACGGGCCGGCCTTTTCACAGGAATGGGCCTCTATTGGGCCGTGCCACGTGTCGGCGTATCATAGGCACTTTTGGTCCAATGAGTGGATGACATCTGTCCCAACGGTGAGCCGACACATGTTTCCTCCAGCCAATGATGATTTTATACATGGAAAATCCCCATTGGTCGGGGCTGTTAACGGGTTATCGGATCCAAAACCGGACCCAATAGCTTAACGACGTTCCGTTACGGTGGATGCCACGTGTCGGTCACCCTTGACGAAAGCACTTCTGTGACGCGCAATTTATCGTCATGGAAGTGGACACTTCCGTGATGATAATTTTGGTAATGTCATGGAACACTTCTACAACAGCACAGGTATGACTATCTTGATTCTGTCATAAATTTGTCATGGATGTACATGCATGACAAAAAACGTGACCTACTGTGACAAACACGTATCATCACAGAAGTGTATTTTCTTGTAGTGTTTCAAGCTCCTCCTTCGTGCGGTGCCCCTCCTCTTGAAACTTGTCGCATTCTTCAAACACGCCCTTAATGGTTTCTTCGACCTCTAGAACCCGCGCCGGTTTAGGGAGTCCTAGACTAAGGGGTCCTCGGGCCTCCGGCCTATTGGACATGGGCCGGACTGATGGGCTATGAAGATACAAGACCGAAGACTCTCACCCGTGTCCGGATGGGACTCTCCTTGGCATGGAAGGCAAGTTCGGCATCCAGATATGAAGATTCCTTTCTTTGTAACTGACTTTGTGTAACCCTAGTCCCCTCCGGTGTCTATATAAACCGGAGGGTTTAGTCCACAGGAACAATGATAATCATACAGGCTAAACTTCTAGGGTTTTAGCCATTACGATCTCGTGGTAGATCTACTCTTGTAATACTCATATTCATCAAGATCAATCAAGCAGGAAGTAGGGTATTACCTCCATACAGAGGGCCCGAACCTGGGTAAACATTGTGTCCCCTGTCTCCTGTTACCATCGACCTTAGACGCACAGTTCGGGACCCCCTACCCGAGATCCGTCGCTTTTGACACCGACATTGGTTCTTTCATTGAGAGTTCCAGTGCGTCGTCTTCAAGAGGTTCGATGGCCCCGTCAATCATCTACAACAATGCTGTCCAGGGGGAGGTTTTTCTCCTGGGACAGATCTTTGTATTTGGCGGCTTCGCACTGCGGGCCAACTCGCTTGGCCATCTAGAGAAGATCGACAGCTACGCCCCTGGCCATCAAGTCAGGTTTGGAAGCTTGAACAACATTGCCAATATCAGTGGAGACTTGATCTTCGACGGATTTGAGCCCGCGGCAGCCGCTCCCTGCCACCGCGATGAGCATGACCAAAATCTGTCATCGGACCATACCCAGGAGATAGCACCTGTAAGTGCTCCGGCCCTAGATCCGGAGCAGATTGCGCCATCCGAGGACGGGAAGCGCAACCCCGCCACGGAAGCCGCAGACTCAGTGGCATTGGAGCCGCACACAGACCCAACCTCGGGTGGAATCTGCGCCACCGGAACCTCGGACTCGTTTCCGGCTACAGGTTCCGAACCACGTGTGTCCGCGTACGTTGAGCATGATCGGACATCGATCGTCGAATTCAGCTCCACGGACATCTTCCGGCACTCACCTTTAGGCGATGTGATAAACTCATTAAAAACCCTCTCCTTAGCAGGGGACTCACAGCCGAATTATATCCGGTTTGAGCTGGGGGCTGATGACGGGGAATTTCGCTTCCCACCCACCTCCCACTTAATAGCCACTGTCAAAGACTTAACCGACACGCTCGATTACGTCTCTGAAGACATCGACGGTATGGACGACGATGCCGAAGAGGAGCAGGCCAAAAACCCGCCATTTACCGGGCGCTGGACGGCCACCTCCTCATACGACGTATACATGGTGGATACACCCAAAGAGAATAGCGGCGATGACAAGGAAGATCCAGCCAAGGATGAACCTCCTAAGATACAACCAAAGCGCCGACGTCAGCGGCGCCGCTCTAAATCACGCCACAGAAAAAACAGCAATACCGGCACAGGAGAAGATAACACTCCGGATGGTGCCAAAGACAGAGAAGACCCCGACGAGCAAACTGCCGAACAGGACGATCGGGAAGATGGGCAAGTTAGCCCTGATGAACAGGCCATAAACGAAGACTCGTAGGACAGCAATTATCTACCACTCTCCGAGGATGAGTTGAGCCTCGGTGACGAAGACTTCATCGTACTTGAGGAACCTCTCGAGCAGGAGCGCTTTAAGCACCCGTTAATCGCCACTACAAGGAGCCTGAAAAAGCGGCAGCAGCAGCTTCAAGCCGATCAGGATCTGCTCAATGACAGGTGGACTAATGTCCTGGCAGCCGAGGAATACGGCCTCGAGCGCCCAACCAAAAGTTATCCGAAGTGCAAATTGCTACCTCAGTTCGATGAGGAGGCGCTGGAGCCCGTACCATCATCGCGCAATGCGGCTGACCGACCACCACGTGGCTGGGAGAAAGCGGCAACTCAAGCCGAACACCAGCCCGCACTACCTCACCGTAAAGGCAGAGATAAAATAGCTCGGGGACAAACATATGACCTGCGGCAGAACTTGGACAGTAGAGCAGGGCAGAACAGATCGATCTATGGATCATGGGGGCGTGCCCCGACACGCGACAATGGCTACCTAGCCGAACGCAACAATCATAATCACGCTTGGGCCGAGAACTGCAGACGGACTCCATCCGAGCTACGTCGCGACGTGGCCCGATATAGAGGCATCGCACACCCCCTTCGCTTCACTGACGAGGTAATGGAGCATGAATTTCCAGAAGGGTTTAAACCCATGAATATCGAATCATACGATGGAACAACAGATCCCGCGGTTTGGATTGAAGATTTTCTTCTCCAAATCCACATGGCCCGCGGTGATGATCTCCACGCCATCAAATACCTCCCACTAAAACTAAAGGGACCAGCGCGGCACTGGCTAAACAGCCTTCCAGAGAACTCCATTGGCAGATGGGAAGACCTGGAAGACGCCTTTCACGATAACTTCCAAGTTGCATATGTCCAGCCACCAGATGCCGATGACTTAACTCACATCGTCCAGTAGCCCGGAGAGTCAGCCAGGAAGCTCTGGACTAGATTCTTAATTAAAAAGAACCAAATTGTCGATTGTCCGGACGCCGAAGTCCTCGCGGCCTTCAAACACAGCGTCCGGGATGAGTGGCTTGCCCGCCACCTCGGTCGAGAAAAACCAAAATCCATGGCAGCCCTTGCCGCTCTAATGACCTGCTTTTGCGTGGGAGAAGACAGCTGGCTCGCTCGTGGAAGCAACAATGCCAGCAATTCGGGCACTTCCGAAGTCCGAGACGACAACGGCAAGCCACGACGCAATAAACACAAGCGTCGCAATAATAATGAAAGAACGCAAGACATGGCGGTCAACGCCAGATTCAATGGCTCCAAACCCGGTCAACGGAAAAAGCCATTCAAGGCAAATAGAGACGGACCATCCAATCTAGACAAGATACTGGATCAGCCCTGCCAGATTCATGGCACCCTCGATAAACCAGCTACTCACACCAACAGAAGCTATTGGGTCTTCAAACAAGCCGGCAAGCTTAATGCCGAACACAAGGGGAAGGGGCCACCCAGTGACAGCGATGACGAAGAGACTCGCCAGCCGAATACCGGGGGTCAGAAGCAATTTCCCCCCGAAGTGAAAACCGTAAACATGGTATACGTGACGCAAACCCCTATAGGGGAGCGCAGGCACGCACTACGGGACGCATACACCATAGAGCCGGTCCACCCAAAATTTGGCCATATCCGTCCCGAAGGTTCGGCAGCTCTGATCATCGATCCAATTATCAATGGGTTCCATCTCACGAAAGTCCTTATGGACGGCGGCAGTAGCCTTAATCTAATCTACCAAGACACTGTCCGCAAAATGGGCATCGATCCTTCAAGAATCAAGCCCACCACCCTTAAGGGAGCAGTACCCAGCGTAGAAGCTCACTGCACGGGCTCCATCACATTGGAAGTCGTTTTTGGTTCACTGAACAACTTCCGAAGCGAAGGCTTAACATTTGATATTGTCCCGTTCCGAAGTAGCTACCATGCACTTCTGGGGCGTACCGCTTTTGCTCGTTTTAATGCGGTCCCACTCTACACCCGCGCAAAACTTAAGATGCCCAGTCCACGCGGCGTCATAAGAATAAATGGAAATATGGAACACTCCCTCCGTATAGAGGGTCATACTACGGCTACTCCAGCCGAAGTACAGAGCGGCCTCATCAAGCCGCATATCTCATCGGCCATTAAGCCGCCGGTCTCTATTAAATGGGACCAATCAATCTCAGAGCTGGATTAGCAGTTCAGCCTCCGTCGTTCGCCTCATATACCCGTGAAGTTTGTACCGCACGTACATAATTATGTACCTAAAATACCCTGGTCATCGGCGGAGGCACAATATGGACAGGCCTACAAGCTCTCCCATAGCCTCCTTTTCTTTTCTAACTATTTTTTATCTTTTACCACAGGTGGCTCAAAGACTGTTCATCCCACGGACTCTTTCGGAGTTCGGCTTCGTACACGTACCCAAAGGCTATTCCTGTTAAGGAGTCCTTTCACCAAGGCAAGGCGGTGCAGACATGTGACAGGAGGTCCAAATATTTTTTCGTAGACCGCACTCTCTATTTCGAGCCTGTAAGGTGCCTTCTCCCTCAGCCTTCGACTACCGGCATGTCAAATAGCCTGGGTTGTGGTCTTATTATCTGTAAAATTGCAATTGACATGGCAGTCAGGTTCCAGTGAACATAATCCGTATTCAGTATTCGCTTTTTCTGAAGAACTGAATTTTGCTTCTCCGATTGTTTCACAGATGCACCTCGGCACAAATTGCCAGGGGCTCAATATGGGAACAAATGAATTGTCGGCAAGTACGAATAGCTTTATAGCACACCTCGGTGTCACGAGTTTGGCCTTATATGCATCAGCTCCGAATCATGTCTTTGGTCAATAGTTGGGTTGCCCGGCTCCTGTGCTTACTACCTTACATTCCGCACTATCGGCTAGGGTAGTAAAGGGAGAACTACTATGATTGTGTCCTGGTTTATCCGGATGAGCATCTCAGTAGAGAAAGCCGAAAACTGACTATCATGATGCGGCGAGAGCTGGTCAACCACTCAATGACTTATCAGAATCTTTCACGATTCCTTCCGTATTACATGAAGGACCGTTCTTCTGGCCACCTATGTAACGCACCGTATTCGGATAACTACGTACATACCAGGGGCTATATCGTAGACCCACCATCAAACTCCTATGGCTAAGTGAAAGTGTTAAAGCCCTATAGTCCGATTGCCTAGTTCGCCGCATTGACACCTCCTTCACGGACCAAGACGTTGGGTCAAGAGTGATCAAGTGCTTTTCCGAACACCCCCGTATTCAATGCGAGGGGGCTGAAGCCGACGACTGGAAAACTTCGAGATTATACAAAAACAGCCGCACAGGAGGAGCCAAAACTTTTAGACATAGACTTAAAATATCATAATATTGGTTTTACAATCTCGGCACATTCACTCGAAGACCACCCTTTGAGCACTGAACCTCTATCAAGCGGGTGCCCTCTAGGACATCTTCAAAATAATACTCCGGCGTGTGTTTGTCCTTGCCCCGGGGTGGACTCTTCGCTGCAATATCGGTGGCCTTCATCTTCGCCCAATACGTCTTGACACGGGCAAAGGACATCCGTGCACCTTCAATGCACACTGATCGCTTCACAGCGTCGATACGCGGCACCACATCCACAAGTCGCTACACCAAACCGAAATAACTATTCGGAACTAGCTCAGTCGGCCACAGCCGGACCACGATGTCCTTCATGGCAGAACCGGATATCTTGCGGAGCTCGGCCCACTGGGCCATCTGTTCATTCAGCAACAGCGGGCGCTTGGGCGTGTCGAATTGTCACCAGAAAAGCTTCTCTGTTGCATACCCTTCTTGCGCTTGGTTAAATTGCGCCGCATCAGAGGCGCTCTTCGGCAAGTCCAAGAATGCTTCTGGAGAGCTCCACATTTGATCAAGCGGGGCATACTTTGGATAGCCGAATTTAGTCTGTAATAAGAAAGGCTTACCGGCCGCTATCTCCCCAGCTTGCCGGATCTCCTCCCGAGCTGCTCTAGACTCGGATCGTGCTTCTCTCGCCTGTTGTAAGGCCTTGTCGAGATCGGCCGTTTTGGCTTTGTTATCCCTCTCGAGGAATTCGCACTGGACAGTGGCTTCCTTTAGCTCGCGCGCCATAGTAGACATTGTCTCCTCGCACTGGCGCCGACCAGCCTGTTCGGCTTTTAACTCATCAGTTGCCTTCTTGGCAGCTACATTACTCATCCGGGGTTGCTCCTTGGCTCGGGCAAGTTCAGCCCGAAGGGTCTCCACCGCGGCAGCACTATCTGCAGTTATGCATGTCTCAGTATATAATCCTTAGCTTCGTGCTCATGTTATTATACATACATACACTGACCGCCCCAAAACATACCTTGCGCCTTGTCGAGCCGCCTGTTAATAAGCGTGATGTCGTCATCCGCCACATCAAGTTTCTACTTCAGACCTGCAACCTCTGTAGCGTGGGTAGTCGTCATGGATGTAACAGCGTGTGTTCCAATTAATTAGATTATTTCCTGGGCATATCTTTTTGGATCCTCTGATTGCCTCCCTTTGGACGCCAACCAGAGTCTCAGGGGCTACTATCTATACACAGGTGCATTCCGCGTATAGAGCACAATTGAAAATATTACATTACATACCTCGAAGCCTCTCAGCAGGCCCGTGAAGGCTTCATTCAATCCGCTTTTCGCGGACAGAATCCTATCAACCACCGTACCCATCAAGGTACAATGTTCCTCTAAGATGGACGAATATCGCAACATGTCCATCAGTGTATCCGACGCCTCCGGATTCCTGGAAGCAGCTGTGGGAGTACGGACTCCCTTTGAAGGGATATGTTTGCTCGACCCTAGAGTCATCTCCGGCTGTAAACCGGATAGTCCGGGGCCTTTATTGTTGGTCCCCATAGGGACCGCACACCTCGGACTCTGGGCGACCGAAGTTTCACCTTGGGGCGTTGTCTTCATTATCCTCTGCACTGCCTTTTGATCGGGAGAGATCCTCCGGGACGACACCTCGAAGTCGTCTGCCCTATTGGGCGAGGAAGCCTATGGAGGCATCTCGCTTTCCATCATCTCCGGAAGAAGATGCCCCGAGGAAGAGGATTGTTGAGGAAGACTGCGTGCCGGACTGCAAAACATATATTCTAGATGTTACCCTTGTAACAGGAAAATGAACGGGATATGTTTAAAACACCCTTGTTCACTTACGATTCGGCTAAAGGCTTGTCCTTACGGAGGAACTGTGCGACAACGTCGCCTTCCGTGCTCGAACCACCTGACAGGGGCGTCTTACCTCGCTTAGGAGCCTTTACCTCCCAACCTTCGGAAGCGGCCCTTTTCTTACCATGGAGAGAAAGGATGTCAGCTTCTCCTTCTCTTTTTTCTTCGGAAGAGGGAGCCTTAATCTCCCCAGACACAGTGTTTGGTGTACCTTCAGAATGGAGGCCACCTTTGGCCTTCCTACTCTCCTCATTGTCCTCTTCACCGGCACCTGGTATGGTGCCGGGACCAGCATCCTTGTTAGCACAGGACTAGCTGAGTCTTCGGGAAGAGGGGTCGAACACCTAATTCGCTCCGCCTTCTTTATCTAGCCCTGGAAGAAGATAGTTTTCTCAGTATCGTATCACGGGACATTTAACTAAGCTGTGTTCAGGAGTCAAGTGCTTACCGAGGTATCCGGATGGTTGCAGTCGAGGCCGATGTCCTCGGTGGTGTCCGGCCACTGTTTTCGTGTCCCAGAAAATAATTTCCACATTCCTCTGTGCGTCATGCCGAAGAAGTGTTGAAGGGTTCGTGGTCCTTTCGGATTAAACTCCCACATACGGAGGGGTCGTCCCTGGCACGGGAGGACCCGGCGGAATAACATTACTTGAATCACGTCGATGAGATCGGTGTCCTTCTCAAGGAGACTCTGGATGCGGCTCTGTAGAGTCTGCACTTCGTCGATTGATCCCCAGTCCAACCCCTTATTGATCCATGATGCGAGCTGAATTGGAGGGCCAGATCGGAACGCAGGTCTAGCTGCCCACTTGGTACCATGGGGTTCAATGATGTAAAACCACTCCCGCTGCCATAAGTTGGAAGATTCTGTGAAGGATCCTTTTAGCCAAAGAGCGTTCGTCAGCTTGCTCACCATGGCACCACCACACTCCGCTTGCTTCCCCTCGATCACCTTCGGCTTCACATTAAAGGTCTTGAGCCATAAGCCGAAGTGTGGGGGAATACGGAGAAAGGCCTTGCACATGACGATGAACGCCGAGATGGGAAGAAAAGAGTCCGAGGCTAGATTGTGAAAATCTAGTGCGTAATAGAACATGAGCCCGTGGACAAAGGGATGGAGAGCGAACCCTAGCCCTTGAAGGAAGGGGGGATGAATACGACCCTCTCGCGGATCTGGGGGTAGGGATAACCTGCCCTTTAGCAGGGAGCCTATGGAGGATTTCCACGATTAGGTATCTTGCCGCTCGGAGCTTCGCAATATCCTCCTCTGTGACAGAGGAGGCCACCCACCGGCCTTGAGAGCTGGATCCGGGCATGACTGAGAGGCCCGTAGCAATTAAAACCCGGGCGCCGGAACTCGAGGTTGGAAAGGTTGAGGAAGAGGCAGGCGTAGAGGAGAAAGACGGGTCTGTACCCCTTTATAAAGGCGGTGAATATCAAATGCCTCCTCATAGGCCTTAAAACTTGCCTATTCCCAAGGAATTATGCCGACGGGACGGTTGGATTACCCACGCCCGTGTTGATGAGAATCCCGCAATAAGGGGACACAATCTCTGCTTTGACAAGACGTGCCCCGCATATCAAAACATGGAGCGGCAGGCCAAAAAATGGTTCGAAATAATGACCGGGTGGTGACATCGCATCACGCCACAAAAATTTGTCAGTAGATTGGACTCGTGAAATATTATACTCTTTGTGGTTGTGTGTGGTACTTGTTTTGCAGAGCCGGACACGATCTTTGTGTTCGAAGGCTGTTTTGGAGTATTCGGAGGAGGAACCCGCCTTGCAATGCCAAAGACAATCTGCGCGCCGGACACCTCGTCATTGAGGCCTGGTTTAGGGGCTACTGAGGGAGTCCTGGACTAAGGGGTCCTCGGGCGTCCGGCCTATTGGACATGGGCCAGACTGATGGGTTGTGAAGATACAAGACCGAAGACTCTCACCTGTGTCCGGATGGGACTCTCCTAGGCGTGGAAGGCAAGTTCGGCATCCAGATATGAAGATTCCTTTCTCTGTAATCGACTTTGTGTAACCCTAGTCCCCTCCGATGTCTATATAAACCGGAGTGTTTAGTCCATAGGGACAATGATAATCATACAGGCTAAACTTCTAGGGTTTTAGCCATTACGATCTCGTGGTAGATCTACTCTTGTAATACTCATATTCATCAAGATTAATCAAGTAGGAAGTAGGGTATTACCTCCATAGAGAGGGCCCAAACCTGGGTAAACATCGTGTCCCCTGTCTCCTGCTACCATCGACCTTAGACGCACAGTTCGGGACCCCCTACCCGAGATCGGCCGGTTTTGACACGACAACTATCTTTCTCTCCGGCCGCCTTTTCGGTGGCTCGGGCCTTCTCTGCATCCGCGACCGCAGCCTCATGTTGCTTCACCCCCCACCGGGCCTTTTTAAGCTTGGCCTTGAGCATCTCAAGATCAACTAATACTTTTTCATTAAAGCAGTTCGGCCTTAGTCTTTATTCTAGCAAAACCTATCATAACTCTTTCTCGCAAAGGATCATGCAAGTTTAGCCTGCTTACCTTGAGACCTCGAATTTCTGGTTCATCAGGTTGTGGTCCTCTCATGACCTCTCGAGTTTCCGGTTCATCTCTGCAATCTCCTTGGAGGTGGAGTCCGGAACCGAGGTCGAAACTTGGTAGCGAAAGTCCTTATTACAAAGGCAATAGTCAATTATTAAAGTTCCAGGACAACTGCCTTGAGCAGCGCCCTGGGGGCTACCTGACAGGCTCCTACTAAATTATACGACCCCGATGTCGGTTTCTTGAAACCAACTTTGGGCTCGGTGTCTACTCACTTCCTAAGCCGTGTAGAAGGCTGTGCTGACATGTCTTCGGACAAGTACATAAATCAACAAACTCACATAAATCTCCTCATGGCTGGCGGCTCGTAGCGATGATGCCTGCGTGTGTTGTGTCCTCCTTGGGGGTTCTGTTTTGATCTTGACCTTGTCTCTTCTCGAGTGACGGGGGCAACCCTTGTTCTGGTTCGTTGGAACAGACAGCAGCATTTTTATGATGCCGTGTCCTTAATCAAGACTGATACGTCTTGCAGAACCTGTATACACTGATACGTCTCCAACGTATCTATAATTTTTGATGGTTCCATGCTATTATATTATCTATTTTGGATGTTTAATGGGCTTTACTAAGCACTTTTATATTATTTTTGGGACTAACCTATTAATCGAAGGCCCAGTGCAAATTGCTGTTTTTTTGCCTATTTCAGTGATTCGCAGAAAAGGAATATCAAACGGAGTCCAAACGGAATGAAACCTTCGGGAGAGTTATTTTTGGAACAAACGTGATCCAGGGGACTTGGAGTGGACGTCAAGAAAGAAGCGAGGAGGCCATGAGGCAGGGAGGTGCGCCTGCCCCCTGGGCGCGCCCCCGCCCTCGTGGGCCCCTCGCAGCTCCACCGACCTACTTCTTCCTCCTATATATATCCATATACCCCCAAAACATCCAGGAGCACCACGAAACCCTATTTCCACCGCCGCAACCTTCTGTACCCGTGAGATCCCATCTTGGGGCCTTTTCCGGCGCTCCGCCGGAGGGGGAATCGATCACGGAGGGCTTCTACATCAACACCATAGCCTCTCCGATGATGTGTGAGTAGTTTACCACAGACCTTCGGGTCCATAGTAGTTAGCTAGATGGCTTCTTCTCTCTCTTTGGATCTCAATACAAAGTTCTCCTCGATCTTCTTAGAGATCTATTCGATGTAATTCTTTTTGCGGTGTGTTTGTCGAGATCCGATGAATTGTGGGTTTATGATCAATATTATCTATGAACAATATTTGAATCTCCTCTGAATTCTTTTATGTATGATTCGTTATCTTTTCAAGTCTCTTCGAATTATTAGTTTGGTTTGGCCTACTAGATTGATCTTTCTTGCAATGGGAGAAGTGCTTAGCTTTGGGTTCAATCTTGCGGTGTCCTTTCCCAGTGACAGCAGGGGCAGCAAGGCACGTATTGTATTGATGCCATCGAGGATAAAAAGATGGGGTTTATATCATATTGCTTGAGTTTATCCCTCTACATCATGTCATCTTGCCTAATGTGTTACTCTGTTCTTATGAACTTAATACTCTAGATGCATGCTGGATAGCGGTCGATGTGTGGAGTAATAGTAGTAGATGCAGAATCGTTTCGGTCTACTTGTCGCGGACGTGATGCCTATATACATGATCATGCATAGATATTCTCATAACTATGCACTTTTCTATCAATTGCTGGACAGTAATTTGTTCACCCACCGTAATACTTATGCTATCTTGAGAGAAGCCACTAGTGAAACCTATGGCCCCCGGGTCTATTCTCCATCATATAAAGTTTCCAATCTATTTTACTTTGCAATCTTTACTTTCAATCTTTATCATAAAAAATACCAAAAATATTTATCTTATTATCTCTATCAGATCTCACTTTTGCAAGTGGCCGTGAAGGGATTGACAACCCCTTTATCGCGTTTTGGTGCAAGGTTCTTATTTGTTTGTGTAGGTACGAGGCGACTTGCGTGCAGTCTCCTACTGGATTGAATCCTTGGTTCTCAAAAACTGAGGGAAATACTTACGCTACTTTGCTGCATCACCCTTTCCTCTTCAAGGGAAAACCAACGCAGTGCTCAAGAGGTAGGAAGAAGGATTTCTGGCGCCGTTGCCGGGGAGATCTACGCACAAGTCAAGACATACCAAGTACCCGTCGTTGCCGGGGAGATCTACGCACAAGTCAAGACATACCAAGTACCCATCACAAACTTTTATCCCTCGCATTACATTATTCGCCATTTGCCTCTCGTTTTCCTCTCCCCCACTTCACCTTTGCCGTTTTATCTGCCCTCTTTTTCCGTTCGTCTCTTTTTGCTTGCTTCTTGTGTGTCCGTGTGTTAGATCGTTTGCTTTGCTATCATGGCTAGTCCTTCTATCATTGTTAGTACTCCCGATCATGAAGTTCTTAATTTTAAACAAAGGGAGGGAGAAAATCTAAAAGATGCTTGGCATAGAATTTGCAATGCTCAGAATAGATCTACTAGGAAGCAATCTACTTCCGTTATTCTTCGCAATTTTTATGTAGGCATCACTCCTTGGAACAGATATATTCTTGATACCATTACTGAAGGGAATTTCTTGGGTAGCCATACTTTTGATTCTTATAATGCTATGATAGATTTGTTTGGCCCACCACCTCTTTTGGTTAACGGAACTATTTTAACTTTGGAACGTGTGATGCAAAGGCTTGAAATTATTGAAAATAAAGTTGCCACGGTAGAGTTGATTGAAAATTTGGATAAAAAGATCCACAGTCAAATTACCCAATATGGATCTAAAGTAGGGGTTACTCTGATTTTTTTTAAAGAAAAGGAACCTATAGTTAACGAAAGAATAGATCAAGATTCCACAAGAATTGGTAAACTTGAGGATATTATTACCAACTTAGGGTCTGCCTTTTCATCCATGAAAAATAATCCAAATCGTCCTATTACCAAAGTTTCCAAACTAATGTATGTCCCTAAAAATGAGGGTGAATCTTCTAGTAAGGAAAATGCGGATGTCAAATCAATAAGTGTTCACCCCAACTTTTTCGCTATCATTAAGGAACCTTTTGCTACAAACGATTTTCTCAATTTATTGCCTAGGAGTTTGATCATTAATAAAAAGAAGGAAACTCCTAAGGGTTATAAGTGTTCTATTGAAGAATTGCATACCAAAGATGATAATACCTAGATCTATTCTCGCTTTTATGCCTAGCTAGGGGCCTTAAACGATAGCGCTTGTTGGGAGGCAACCCAATTTTATTTTTGTTTCTTGCTTTTTGATTCTGTTTAGTAATAAATAATTGATCTAGCCTCTGGTTATATGTGGTTTTATGTTTTAGTTAGAGTTTCTGCCAAGTAAAACCTGTAGGATCTTCTTGGATAATAGTTATTTGATCTTGCTGAAAAAGTCAGAAACTTTCTGCTCACGAAAAAATTGTTAAAAATCACCAGAACGTGATAAAATACTGATTCTAATTGCAGTAGATCAATAAAAAAATTATTTAGGTCGTCCTATTTTGGTAGAATTTTTGAAGTTCCAGAAGTATACGTTTGATCCAGATTACTACAGACTGTTCTGTTTTTTGACAGATTCTGTTTTTCATGTGTTGTTTGCTTATTTTGATGAATCTATGGCTAGTATCGGAGGGTATGAACCATAGAGAAGTTGGAATACAGTAGGTTTAACACCAATATAAATAAAAAATGAGTTCATTACAGTACCTTATGGTGGTGATTTGTTTTCTTATACTAACGGAGCTCATAAGATTTTCTGTTGAGTTTTGTGTTGTGAAGTTTTCAAGTTTTGGGTAAAGATTTGATGGATTATGGAATAAGGAGCGGCAAGAGCCTAAGCTTGGGGATGCCCAAGGCACCCCAAGGTAAAATTCAAGCACAACCAAAAGCCTAAGCTTGGGTATGCCCCGGAAGGCATCCCCTCTTTCGTCTTCGTCTATCGGTAACTTTACTTGAGGCTATATTTTTATTCACCACATGATATGTGTTTTGCTTGGAGCGTCTTGCATGATTTGAGTCTTTGCTTTTTAGTTTACCACAATCATCCTTGCTGTACACACCTTTTGGGAGAGACACACATGAATCCGAATTTATTAGAATACTCTATGTGATTCACTTATATCTTTTGAGCTAGATAATTTTGCTCTAGTGCTTCACTAATATCTTTTTAGAGCACGGTGGTGGTTTTATTTTATAGAAATTATTGATCTCTCATGCTTCACTTATATTTTTTTGAGATTCTTCTAGAACAGCATGGTAGTTTTCTTTGGCTATAAAATTAGTCCTAATATGATGAACATCCAAGATGGGTATAATAAAAACTATCATATAAAGAGCATTTAATACTATGAGAAGTTTGATACTTGATGATTGCTTTGATATATGAAGATGGTGATATTAGAGTCATGCTAGTTGAGTGGTTATGAATTTGAGAAATACTTGTTCTAAAGTTTGTGATTCCCGTAGCATGCACGTATGGTGAACCGTTATGTGATGAAGTCGGAGCATGATTTATTTATTGATTGTCTTCCTTATGAGTGGCGGTTGGGGATGAGCGATGGTCTTTTCCTACCAATCTATCCCCCTAGGAGCATGCGCGTAGTACTTCGTTTCGATAACTAATAGATTTTTGCAATAAGTATGTGAGTTCTTTATGACTAACATTGAGTCCATGGATTATACGAACTCTCACCCTTCCACCATTGCTAGCCTCTCTAATACCGCGCACCTTTTGCCGATATCATACACCCACCATATACCTTCCTCAAAACAGCCACCATACCTACCTATTATGGCATTTCCATAGCCATTCCGAGATATATTTCCATGCAACTTACCATCTTTCCGTTTATTATGACACACTTCATCATTGTCATATTGCTTTGCATGATCATGTAGTTGACATCGTATTTTTTGGCAAATCCACCTTTATAATTCTTTCATACATGTCACTCTTGATTCATTGCATATCCCGGTACACCGCCGGAGGCATTCACATAGAGTCATATTTTGTTCCAAGTATCGAGTTGTAATTTTTTAGTTGTAAGCAAATAAAAGTGTGATGATCATCATTATTAGAACATTGTCCCAAGTGAGGAAAGGACGATGGAGACTATGATTCCCCCACAAGTCGGGATGAGACTCCGGACTAAAAATAAAAAAAGGGAAAGAAAAGAGGCCATAAAAAGAGAAAAAGTCCCAAATAATATATATATATATAATAAAAAATGAGAGAAAAAGAGAGAAGGGACAATGTTACTATCCTTTCGCCACATTTGTGCTTCAAAGTAGCACCATGATCTTCATAATGGAGAGTCTCCTATGTTGTCACTTTCATATACTAGTGGGAATTTTACATTATAGAACTTGGCTTGTATATTCCAATGATGGGCTTCCTCAAAATGCCCTAGGTCTTCGTGAGCAAGCGAGTTGGATGCACACCCACTTAGTTTCTTTTGTTGAGCTTTCATACACTTATAGCTCTAGTGCATCCGTTGCATGGCAATCCCTACTCACTCACATTGATATCTATTGATGGGCATCTCCATAGCCCGTTGATACGCCTAGTTGATGTGAGACTATCTTCTCCTTTTTGTCTTCTCCACAACCACCATTCTATTCCACATATAGTGCTATATCCATGGCTCACGCTCATGTATTGCGTGAAGATTGAAAAAGTTTGAGAACATAAAAATTATGAAACAATTGCTTGGCTTGTCATCTGGGTTGTGCATGATTTAAATACTTTGTGTGATGAAGATAGAGCGTAGCCAGACTATATGATTTTGTAGGGATAACTTTCTTTGGCCATGTTATTTTGAGAAGACATGATTGCTTTGTTAGTATGCTTGAAGTACTATTATTTTCATGTCAATATTAAACTTTTGTCTTGAATCTTTCGGATCTGAACATTCATGCCACAATAAACGAAATTACATTGAGAAATATGCTAGGTAGCATTCCACATCAAAAATTATGTTTTTATCATTTACCTACTCGAGGACGAGTAGGAATTAAGCTTGGGAATGCTTGATACGTCTCCAAAGTATCTATAATTTTTGATGGTTCCATGCTATTATATTATCTGTTTTGGATGTTTAATGGGCTTTACTAAGCACTTTTATATTATTTTTGGGACTAACCTATTAACCGAAGGCCCGGTGCAAATTGCTGTTTTTTTGCCTATTTCAGTGTTTCGCAGAAAAGTAATATCAAATGGAGTCCAAACGGAATGAAACCTTCGGGAGAGTTATTTTTGGAACAAACGTGATCCAGGGGACTTGGAGTGGACGTCAAGAAAGAAGCGAGGAGGCCATAAGGCAGGGAGGCGCGCCTGCCCCCCAGGGCGCGCCCCCCACCCTCATGGGCCCCTCGCAGCTCCACCGACCTACTTCTTCCTCCTATATATATATATATATATACTCCTATATATATATATATGTATATATATACCCCAAATACATCCAGGAGCACCACGAAACCCTATTTCCACCGCCGCAACCTTCTGTACCCGTGAGATCCCATCTTGGGGCCTTTTCCGGCGCTCCGCCGGAGGGGGAATCGATCACGGAGGGCTTCTACATCAACACCATAGCCTCTCCGATGATGTGTGAGTAGTTTACCACAGACCTTCGGGTCCATAGTAGTTAGCTAGATGGCTTCTTCTCTCTCTTTGGATCTCGATACAAAGTTCTCCTCGATCTTCTTGGAGATCTATTCGATGTAATTCTTTTTGCGGTGTGTTTGTCGAGATCCGATGAATTGTGGGTTTATGATCAAGATTATCTATGAACAATATTTGAATCTCCTTTGAATTCTTTTATGTATGATTTGTTATCTTTGCAAGTCTCTTTGAATTATCAGTTTTGTTTCGCCTACTAGATTGATCTTTCTTGCAATGAGAGAAGTGCTTAGCTTTGGGTTCAATCTTGCAGTGTCCTTTCCCAGTGACAGCAGGGGCAGCAAGGCACGTATTGTATAGTTGCCATCAAGGATAAAAAGATGGGGTTTATATCATATTGCTTGAGTTTATCCCTCTACATCATGTCATCTTGCCTAATGCGTTACTCTGTTCTTATGAACTTAATACTCTAGATGCATGCTGGATAGCGGTCGATGTGTGGAGTAATAGTAGTAGATGCAGAATCGTTTCGGTCTACTTGTCGCGGACATGATGCCTATATACATGATCATGCCTAGATATTCTCATAACTATGAAATTTTCTATCAATTGCTCGATAGTAATTTGTTCAGCCACCGTAATACTTATGCTATCTTGAGAGAAGCCACTAGTGAAACCTATGGCCCCCGGGTCTATTCTCCATCATATAAAGTTTCCAATCTATTTTACTTTGCAACCTTTACTTTCAATCTTTATCATAAAAAATACCAAAAATATTTATCTTATTATCTCTATCAGATCTCACTTTTGCAAGTGGCCGTGAAGGGATTGACAACCCCTTTATCGCGTTGGTTGCAAGGTTCTTGTTTGTTTGTGTAGATACGAGATGACTTGCGTGCAGTCTCCTATTGGATTGATACCTTGGTTCTCAAAAAGTGAGGGAAATACTTACGCTACTTTGCTGCATCACCCTTTCCTCTTCAAGGGAAAACTAACGCAGTGCTAAAGAGGTAGCGGTTTCCCTTCATGGCATGGGTCTCCAGGGCAATATGTATGGCATCGCCAACACTCCTGGCATGTCTTCTTCCTCTAGTTTGGCTAGGTCCTGCCACCCACTTGCCAACTTCTCTAGGCGATTTGGGTGGGGAGGTTGAGGGAGTCCTGGATTAAAGGGTCCTCGGGCGTCGGGACTGTGTAGCGTGGGTCTGACTGATGGGCCGTGAAGATACAAGATAGAAGACTCTCTCCCGCATCCGGATGGGACTCTCCTTGGTGTGGATGGCAAGCTTAGCATTCGGATATGAAGATTCCTTTCTCTGTAACCGACTTTGTACAACCCTAGTCCCCTCCGGTGTCTACATAAACCGGAGGGTTTAGTCCGTAGAGGCAATCATAATAAAACAGGCTAGACTTCTAGGGTTTTAGCCATTACGATCTCGTGGTAGATCAACTCTTGTAATACTAATATTCATCAAGATCAATCAAGCAGGAAGTAGGGTATTACCTCCATAGAGAGGGCCCGAACCTGGGTAAACATCGTGTCCCCTGTCTCCTGTTACCATCGACCTTAGACGCACAGTTTGGGACCCCCCACCTAAGATTCGCCGGTTTTGATATTGACATTGGTGCTTTCATTGAGAGTTCCGCAGTGACGGCGAAGACAGGATTGATGGCTCGCCTTGTTATCAAGGATAGTATCACCTCCGGAGGAGCCCTCGCCTCAGGCCAAACCCTCCGGCTGGGCGGCTTTACTATGACCGCCCGTCCGGCCTTTAAGCTGACGATGACTTCTCGGGTCATCGAAAATTGCCTCCGTGTTGACTCCGAATACTCCAAACGGATGGATCTGACGGAGTTGTCGTCTTTAAACGAACTCCTGGATCGCATCGCCGCCTTGGGGGTCGCTACAGACTACGATTGGATTGGGCTTAAACCCGATCAGAGAGAAATCAAATCTTCGTCGATCACCCATCAGATAGAGGTAGTAGAGGAGCAAAACAACAACTCTTCCTCTATATTGAGGACGAACTATGTTCGGATTTCCGAGCTCGAAGAGCCGGATACCTGTCCACGGAACGACATGCCCTGTCCTCCGAACCCAGAATTGGACGGTGGACCTGAAAAATCGGTTGATATCCCGGAGCACGAACTATTAAGCTCGGAAGTTTCTCAAACTCCGGATCCCAAATTGGGTCAGGGTTTGGATTTAAAGCCACCCACCCACCCAAATATACGCGATCTCATGTACGTACGATAGCAGTCTCAGGAAACAGTCCATCACTTTTGGGCCAGATTCCTCCTTGTCAAAGACAAGATTAAAGATTGACGCGGTGAAGACACGATCTCAGTATTCTGCAATAATTGCACGGACGAAGGAATCCTCAACGCCATCAACCGCCGTCGCGTATTACACTTTGCTGACTTGGCAGCCATAGTACAAAAGTACTGCACAATGGAAAGCACCTGGAAAACTCAGGCAGCTCGCTGGGAACCAACGGTTTCCACTCAACCCCTCGTCCGGGCAAAAAGGATGCACCCTCGCGGGGCGCCCGACCCAATAGTAAAGAAATCTAAACCCATTACGGGGCGCGGAACCGTTCTGGAGGGATGGCTCGATATGCCATGCAAAAACACACAACACCAGATACCATACCAACCCACATCCTTAGAGCATGTTGGATACTCCGGCAGGTGGCCAAGAGCGGCGAGGATATCCTCACCAAAAATACCTCAGAGCAACACCCCCGAAAGACGATGACCTCAGCGTATTGACGGTCTTTGAGACTTTTGCTTCAAATAATCGGCACAAAAGGGCCCTCCGCGACCTCGCCGAAGTCTGCCAAGTCGCAGCAACAAACCCCTGGAGCGACACGGCCATAACTTTCAATGCCAGTGACGAATGAAAATTCCGGACAGTCCGGGCACCAGCCGCCTTGGTCCTCAATCCAATTGTGGATGGCTTTCGGCTCACCAAAGTGCTCATGGACGGCGGCAGCGGACTAAACCTCATCCACGAGGATACACTCAACAAAATGGAAATAGACAGAAGCCACATCGAGCAAAGTAGCACGACCTTCCGAGGAATCATTCCCAGTCAGGAGGCGTGATGCGCGGGAAAAATCACCCTCGACGTGGTATTTGGCACACCGGAGAATTATCGGTCCGAAGAGATAACCTTCCAAGTGGCCCCTTTCAACAGTGGATATCATGCCCTATTGGGGCGAGATGCATTTACACACTTCCAAGCTATACCTCATTACGGGTACATGAAGCTCAAGATGCCCGGGCCCAATGGTATTATCACTTGCCAGTGATCCGGACATAGCACTCTGCGCCGAAAACAAAACCGCATCCCTGGCCCTCGAGGCACTGTCTGAAGCCCTCGCGGCCGAAGAGTTAACCGCACTGCACTCCATGGTGGATCGGGACGACGTAATCCTGGACAAGCGACCCAAATCCACCTCCTTTAAACCAGCAGATGAAATAGTCAAATTTCAAGTCCACCCGACGGACCCCAAGAAGACAGCATCCATCGGGGCACAACTAGACCCAACGGTTGACGCCGCGCTATGAGAGTTCCTGCGCGAGAACTGGGACATATTCGCCTGGCACCCTTTTGATATGCCAGGAATCCCATGCAGGTTGGCCGAACACAGCCTCAACATATTGAAGGGATATAAACCGGTCAAGCAAACACTGTGGCGCTTTTCTGAACCCAAATGACAAGCTATGGGGGAGGAGCTGGCCAAGTTAATCGAGGCCGGATTCATCAGAGAAATTAAACACTCGGACTGGCTAGCAAACCTAGTGATGGTGCCAAAGAAGGATAAATCCTGGCACCTATGCATCGATTTCAAAGACCTCAACAAGGCCTGCCCTAAGGATCCCTTCCCCCTCCCTCGCATCGATCAGATTATTGATGCTACTGCAGGACACGACTCACTGTGTTTCCTCGACACATACTCCGGATACCATCAAATCGAAATGAAGGAGTCCGACCAAGCCGCAACGGCATTCATTACCCAATATGGACCATTCTGCTTCAACACTATGCCCTTCGGACTTAAAAACGCCGGCGCCACCTACCAACGCATGATTCAAACATGCCTGGAGAAACAGATCGGCAAGACAGTTGAAGCATATGTGGACGACGTCGCCATCAAAACTAGGCACGTTGAGTCATTAATAGATGATCTGCGTCTCACATTCGATAACCTCCGTACATATGACATCAAGCTCAATCCGGAAAAGTGTGTTTTCGGCGTTCCCGCCGGAAAACTGCTAGGCTTCATCGTCTCCAATAGAGGAATTGAGGCAAATCCAGCCAAAATCCGAGCTTTGTCACAATTGGCTACACCAATAGACCTTAAACAAGTCCAAAAACTAGCCGGATGTGTGGCAGCTTTAAGCCGCTTTATCTCCAGACTAGGAGAAAAAGCATTGCCACTTTATCGCCTTCTCCAACGCACTGACCACTTCGAGTGGACGGATGCGGCAACGGCCGGACTGGAAGAGATAAAGGCTCTTTTAGTGAGCAACCCAATCCTGGCCGCTTCGAACGTCGGCGAACCCATGTTATTATACATCTCGGCAACACACCAGGCGGTGAGCGCGACGCTCGTCGTCGAGCGAGAGGAGGACGGATACAAATTCCCACTTCTGAAACTGGTACACTACGTATCCACTGTCCTCACACCATGCAAATCCCGGTACCCTCACTACCAAAAGATAGCATACGCGGTCTTCATGGCATCTCGGAAGCTACGACACTACTTTCAAGAGTGCTCGATCACGGTGGCTTCCGAAGTACCATTGAATGACATAATAAACAATTGTGATGCCAAGGGCCGGATTGCCAAGTGGGCCATTGAGCTCCTTCAATTCGACATAACATACAAACCGCGCCGAGCCATTAAATCCCAAGTACTGGCTGATGATAACCCACAAGTACAGGGGATCAATTGTAGCCTCTTTCGATAAGTAAGAGTGTCGAACCCAACGAGGAGCTAAAGGTAGAACAAATATTCCCTCAAGTTCTATCGACCACCGATACAACTCTAGGCACGCTTAACGTTCGCTTTACCTAGAACAAGTATGAAACTAGAAGTACTTTGTAGGTGTTGTTGGATAGGTTTGCAAGATAATAACGAGTGCGTAAATAAAAACTAGGGGCTGTTTAGATAAAGACACAATAAAGTAAATATAGCGAGTGTGGAAAAGTGGTGGTAGGAGTTGCGAAATTTTCCATAAGCAATTGACTACTTTACTAGACCGATAACAAGTTTCATGTGGGAGAGGCCACTGCTAGCATGTCATCCCTTACTTGGAATTCTATGCACTTATGATTGGAACTATTAGCAAGCATCCGCAACTACTAACGTTCATTAAGGTAAAACCCAACCATAGCATTAAGATATATTGGTCCCCCTTCAATCCCGTATGCATCAATTTCTATGCTAGGTTGAAGCTTCTGTCACTCTTGCCCTCCAATACATAGTCCTATCAACATACAACTAACCCTACGGTCTGATCCACGTGCGCGCTCATATGATGGGCACCAAAGGACAACAACATAACCACAAGCAAATTAAATCAATCATAGCAATTCATCAACCACCGATAGGACAACGAAAATCTACTCAGACATCATAGGATGGCAACACATCATTGGATAATAATATGAAGCGAGGGTACAGCGGGTTGCGGGAGAGTGGACCGCTGTAGATAGAGGGGGAAAGGTGGTGGAGATGTTGGTGAAGATGGCGGAGGTGTTGGTGTAGATCGCGGTGATGATGATGGTGGCCACGGCAGCGTTCCGGCGCCACCGGAAGAGAAGGGGAGAGGGGGCCCCTTCTTCTGCTTCCTTGACCTCCTCCCTAAATAGGAGAAGGGTTTCCCCTCTGGTCCTTGGCCTCCATGTCATGGGAGGGGCGAGAGCCCCTCCGAGATTGGATCTGTCTGTCTCTCTCTCTGTGTTTTTGCGTTCGACTCTTCTGCCCTTTCACCGTTTCATATATATATATGGAGATCCGTAACTCCGATTGGATTGAAACCTTCGCCCAGATTTTTCTCTGAAAATTAGCTTTCTTGCGGCCGAAGGAGAGCAGCAACCGCCTTACGGGTGGCCCATGAGGGTCAGGGGCGCGGCCCCTGCCTCGTGGCCACCTCAGGCACCGTCTTGCGTTGATTCTTCTTCCCATATTCTCCAAATATTCCAAAAATATTCTCCGTCCGTTTTTATCCCGTTTGGACTCCGTTTGATATGGGGTTTCTGCGAAACACAAAACTTGCAACAAACAGGAACTGGCACTGGGCACTGGATCAATATGTTAGTCCCAAAAATAGTATAAAAAAGTTGCCAAAAAGTATATGAAAGTTGTAGAATATTGGCATGGAACAATAAAAAATTATAGATACGACGGAGACGTATCAGCATCCCCAAGCTAAATTCCTGCTCGTCCTCGAGTAGGTAAATGATAAAAAAAATTGATGTGGAATGCTACCTAGCATAATCTTGATCATGTATCTAATCATGGCATGAATATTAAGATACAAGTGATTCAAAGCAATAGTCTATCATTTGACATAAAAACAATAATACTTCAAGCATACCAACCAAGCAATTATGTCTTATCGAAATAACATAGCCAAAGAAAGCTCATCCCTACAAAATCATATAGTCTGGCTATGCTCCATCTTCACCACACAAAGCATTCAAATCATGCACAACCCCGATGACAAGCCGAGCAATTGGTTCATACTTTTTAACGCGCTTCAGCCTTTTCAACCCTCACGCAATACATGAGCGCAAGCCATGGACATAGCACTATAGGTGGAATAGCATATGATGATGGAGGTTGTGTGGAGAAGACAAAAAGGAGAAAGTCTCACATCGACGCGGCTAATCAACGGGCTATGGAGATGCCCATCAATTGATGTCAATGTGAGGAGTAGGGATTGCCATGCAACGGATGCACTAGAGCTATAAGTGTATGAAAGCTCAAACTGAAAACTAAGTGGGTGTGCATCCAACTTGCTTGCTCATGAAGACCTCGGGCATTTGAGGAAGCCCATCATCGGAATATACAAGCCAAGTTCTATAATGAAAATTCCCACAAGTATATGAAAGTGATAACTCAAGAGACTCTCTATATGAAGAACATGGTGCTACTTTGAAGCACAAGTGTGGTAAAAGGATAGTAACATTGCCCCTTCTCTCTTTTTCTCTCATTTTTTTATTTTTTTTCTTTTTTTTCTTTTTTTTGGTGGGCTTCTTTGGCCTCTTTTTTTATTTGGGCTTCTTTGGCCTCTTTTATTTTGATAACCTCACATGGGACAATGTTCTTATAATGATGAACATCACACTTTTATTTACTTACAACTCAATATTACAACTCGATGTCTAGAACAAAGATATGACTCTATATGAATGCCTCCGGCGGTGTACCGGGATGTGCAATGATCTAGCATAGCAATGACATCAAAAAACGAACAAGCCATGAAAACATCATGCTAGCTATATTACGATCATGCAAAGCAATATGACAATGAATGCTCAAGTCATGTATATGATGATGATGGAAGTTGCATGGCAATATATCTCGGAATGGCTATGGAAATGCCATGATAGGTAGGTATGGTGGCTGTTTTGAGGAAGATATAAGGAGGCTTATGTGTGATAGAGCGTATCGTATCACGGGGTTTGGATGCACCGGCGAAGTTTGCACCAACTCTCGAGGTGAGAAAGGGCAATGCACGGTACCGAAGAGGCTAGCAATGATGGAAGGGTGAGAGTGCGTATAATCCATGGACTCACATTAGTCATAAAGAACTCATATACTTATTGCAAAAGTTTATTAGCCCTCGAAGCAAAGTACTACTACGCATGCCCCTAGGGGGATAGATTGGTAGGAAAAGACCATCGCTCGTCCCCGACCGCCACTCATAAGGAAAGCAATGAAAGAACACCTCATGCTCCAACTTCGTTACATAACGGTTCACCATACGTGCATGCTACGGGACTTGCAAAACTCAACACAAGTATTCCTCAATTTCACAATTACTCAACTAGCACGACTCTAATATCACCACCTTTATATCGCAAAACTGTTGCAAGGAATCAAACATATCATATTCAGTGATCTATAAGATTTATGTAGGATTTTATGACTAGCCATGTGAATGACCAATTCCTGTCATCTCTCTAAATAGATATAAGTGAATCAAGATAGTTTAATTCTTTCTACAAAAGATATGCCCACGCTCTAACAAATATAAGTGAAGCAAAAGAGCATTCTACAAATGGTGGTTTTCTATGTGAAGAGAAACAGGCAATCCAAACTTCAAAAGATATAAGTGAAGCACATGAAGCATTCTATCAAGCCATACTCCAAGAATATAAGTGAAGTCAAAAGAGCATTCTATAAATCAACCAAGGACTATCTCATACCAGCATGGTGCATAAAAGAAAAATGAAAACTAAATGCAAAAGATGCTCCAAGATTGCACATATCGCATGAGCGAAACGAATCCGAAAACATACCGATTCTTGTTGAAGAAAGAGGGGATGCCTTCTGGGGCATCCCCAAGCTTAGACGCTTGAGTCTCCTTCAATATTTACTTGGGGTTCCTTGGGCATCCCCAAGCTTGAGCTCTTGCCTCTCTTCCTTCTTCTCACATCGAGACCTTCTCGATCATCGAACACTTCATCCACACAAAACTTCAACAGAAAACTCGGTAAGATCCGTTAGTATAATAAAGCAAATCACTACTCTAAGTACTGTTGCAAAACAATTCATATTTTGTTTTTGCATTATGTCTACTGTAATATAACTTTTTCATGGCTTAATCCACTGATATAAATTGATAGTTTCATCAAAACAAGCAAACTATGCATCAAAAACAGAATCTGTCTAAAACAGAACAGTCTGTAATAATCTGAACATTCACCATACTTCTGGTACTTGAAAACTTCTGCCAAAATTATGAACCATAAACAATTTGTATAGAAAGACAGTGCAAAAAGAATCAGAACCATTTGACGTTCCAGTAAAAAATTAAAAATCGCGCACTACAGCCAAAGTTTCTGTCCTGCACCGTACAAACCAACAAGCATTGTAAACATCCTAAAGGCAAACCTTGGCACATTATTTTTATAATACAATGGAATTGTACAAGGGGATAATTATTTTTGTTGAAAATTTTCTGTAATCAAGATTCGCAAAGTTTCCGTGAGCATGAACAAAGTTCAAGGCTAGCTCCCACTTCAACAATGCTCGTCTTTCCCACTTTCGCTTTTCTTTTTGAAAAAGTTTTAGGTTCCCCTCTTTATTTTTTTTGTTTTTAAACTATATAAAAGCACTCAACAGAAATAAATGACTCTCTAAAACTTCTGGGTTGTCTCCCTGGCAGCGCTTTCTTCAAAGCCATTAAGCTGGGCATATAGTGCTCAAGTAGTGAATCCACCCGGATCCAAAGGTATATCAAAGCCAATTTTAATTAGCGATGATTTGGCATTTAGTAGTGAGCACAAGGCAACATATATCACGCAACAACGAAGTCTAACTCTCTTCCTATGCATTGGCGTGTCATAAAAGAACAATTCATGCACACAAAGTAAAGGCCAATGCATAGTATAAACAGTTTCTTGCACTTTTATTGTGTTGGAAACATAGAGAGGTGGAGATATAGTTCCTCTCTCATAATAATTGCAAGTAGGAGCAGCAAGCACATGCATATTATATTCATCAAAATCATCATGTGCAACGGTAAAAGGCAACCCATCAATATAATCCTTAATAAGTGCAAACTTCTCCGATATAGTGTAGTCGGGAGAATTCAAAAAGATACTAGGACTGTCATGCGTGGGTGCAATAGCAAAAATTTCATGTTTAACATAAGGAACTATAGCAAGTTCATCTCCATAAGCATAATTCATATTGGCATCTTGGCCACAAGCATAGCAAGCATCATCAAAAAGGGATATTTCAAGAGAATCAACGGGATCATAATAGTTATCATAGCAATCATCCTTCGGTAAGCACGAAGGGGAATTAAACAATGTATGAGTTGAAGAGTTACTCTCATTAGAAGGTGGGCACGGGTAGCTAATCCGCTCTTCCTCCTTTCGTTCTTCGCTCTCCTCATCATCTTTTTCATCCAATGAGCTCACAGTTTCATCAATTTCTTCTTCCATAGGATCCTGCAAAATATTAATCTCTTCTTGGACAGCGGATACTTTCTCAATAAATGCATCAATATTGGAATTGAATTCATAATTGGCATAGCAATATTTAAGGATAGCTAAATTTTCAGGTCTATAAACAGCATCATAAAGATTTTCAAATTCTTTGAACATAGATTCAATTTCATAAGCACCCATAAAAGTAACAAATTCTTCTATTTGTTCCACATCATAGTAATCATATATACCTCTAGCATAAGAAGCCAAGGTTTCATTATCATTAAATTTGCATGAAAAGGGAAGGTGTGGAGCCTTCATCCTAGAGCAACAAGTATAATCATATCTCAAGCATAGTTGCCTAGCATACCACTTCAACATATGAATTTGATCCCATAATAGTTTCCCTTTTTGAGTCAAGCGATAATCCCTAAAGTATTCACGTTGATACAACGTGTCTCCCATTACATAATTGAATGGTGTTTTGTCGGGATTATCAAAGTAGTACATAATATCTTTCACATAATGAGCATCGAGGGTTTTAGGAGGTTCCCCATTTCCATGAGTAGCAAGTACACCTAATTTTTTTGGTATTTCGTGTTCCATATAAAGATAGAGAACAACTAAGAACAGAAAATAGAAATTACTTAGTGATAAATCAAACAAGCACACACGAGAATATTCACCCCACGCTATTGCTCGCCGGCAACGGCGCCAGAAAAAGGTCTTGATAACCCACAAGTATAGGGGATCAATTGTAGCCTCTTTCGATAAGTAAGAGTGTCGAACCCAACGAGGAGCTAAAGGTAGAAGAAATATTCCCTCAAGTTCTATCGACCACCGATACAACTCTACGCACGCCTAACGTTCGCTTTACCTAGAACAAGTATGAAACTAGAAGTACTTTGTAGGTGTTGTTGGATAGGTTTGCAAGATAATAAAGAGCGCGTAAATAAAAAGTAGGGGCTGTTTAGATAAAGACACAATAAAGTAAATATAGCGAGTGTGGAAAAGTGGTGGTAGGAGTTGCAAAATTGTCCCTAAGCAATTGACTACTTTACTAGACCGATAGCAAGTTTCATGTGGGAGAGGCCACTGCTAGCATGTCATCCCTTACTTGGAATTCTATGCACTTATGATTGGAACTATTAGCAAGCATCCGCAACTACTAACGTTCATTAAGGTAAAACCCAACCATAGCATTAAGATATATTGGCCCCCCTTCAATCCTGTATGCATCAATTTCTATGCTAGGTTGAAGCTTCTATCACTCTTGCCCTCCAATACATAGTCCTATCAACATACAACTAACCCTATGGTGAGATCCACGCGCGCGCTCATATGATGGGCACCAAAGGACAGCAACATAACCACAAGCAAATTAAATCAATCATAGCAATTCATCAACCACCGATAGAACAACGAAAATCTACTCAGACATCATAGGATGGCAACACATCATTGGATAATAATATGAAGCATAAAGCACCATGTTCAAGTAGAGGGTATAGCGGGTTGCGGGAGAGTGGACCGCTGTCGATAGAGGGGGGAAGGTGATGGAGATGTTGGTGAAGATGGCGGAGGTGTTGCTGTAGATCGCAGTGATGATGATGGTGGCCACGGCAGCGTTCCGGTGCCACCGGAAGAGAAGGGTAGAGGGGGCCCCTTCTTCTTCTTCTTCCTTGACCTCCTGCCTAGATGGGAGAAGGGTTTCCCCTCTGGTCCTTGGCCTCCATGTCATGGGAGGGGCGAGAGCCCCTCCGAGATTGGATCTGTCTCTCTGTCTCTCTCTTTTTCTGTGTTCTCCTCTTCTGCCCTTTCACCGTTTCGTATATATATGGAGATCCGTAACTCCGATTGGATTGAAACCTTCGCCCAGACTTTTCTCTGAAAATTAGCTTTCTTACGGCCGAAGAAGAGCAGCAACCGCCTTACGGGTGGCCCACGAGGATCAGGGGCACGCCCAGGGGGCAGGCGCGCTCCCTGCCTCGTGGCCACCTCGGGCACCGTCTTGCGTTGATTCTTCTTCCCATATTCTCCAAATATTCCAAAAATATTCTCCGTCCGTTTTTATCCCGTTTGGACTCCATTTGATATGGTGTTTCTGCGAAACACAAAACATGCAACTAACAGGAACTGGCACTGGGCACTGGATCAATATGTTAGTCCCAAAAATAGTATAAAAAAGTTGCCAAAAACTATATGAAAGTTGTAGAATATTGGCATGGAACAATCAAAAATTATAGATACAACGGAGACGTATCTGCTCACTTCGTTGCCGAATGGACAGAGGCCGAACTCCCTAAAGAGTATGGCACATATTCCAACTGGGTCATGCACTTCGATGGCTCCAAAATGCTAGCGGTCTTAGGAGCGGGCGTTGTCTTAACGTCCCCCACTGGAGATACAGTTCAGTACGTACTCCAAATATTTATACACGGACTCCAACAATGCAGCCGAATACGAGGCCTTATTGCATGGTCTTCGGATGGCTGTCTCCATGGGCATACAACGCCTGGAGGTGCGTGGGGATTCAAACCTCGCAATATCCCAAATAAATGGAGATTTCGAAGCCAAAGATCCGAAGATGGCGGCTTATCGTAACACCGTTCTCAACATGTCGGCTCGGTTTGAGGGGCTCGAGTTCCATCATGTGGCTCGAGAAAGTAATCAAGCGGCGGATGTCCTTGCTTGCATCGACGCCAAGCGCGACCTCGTCCCGCCTAACATATTCCTGGAAAGGCTCTTCAAGCCATCCGTGGTGTGGCAAGGGGAGAGCGGCAACACCAGTCCAGACCCGATTATACCCCCAGACTCCGAACAAAATACCGATATCATCGGGGGCTCAGCCACCGAAATAACACCATCGGCCCATCTTATCATCACAGTAATTGCCCCATGGACCGAACCCTTCTTGGCTTACCTTAATAGGCGAGAGCTCCCTGAGGATCAGAATGAGGCTCGCTGCATTGTCCGGCGCTCCAAAGCCTACAAGGTCCATGACGGAGAGCTCTACAAGAAAAGCGCTACCGGAGTACTTCAAAGATGTATCTCCGAAGAAGAGGGACGGCAGCTCTTGGCCGAAATTCACGCCGGTCTCGGTGGTCACCACGCCGCGGCTCGGGCCCTTGTAAGCAAGGCCTTCCGTACAGGTTTCTATTGGCCGACGGCCCGAGCAGATGCACAGGACCTTGTCCAACGTTGTGTCGGATGCCAGCTTTTCGCCAACCAAAGCCATATACCTCCCGCCGCTCTACAAAAAATCCCCATTACTTGGCCTTTTGCGGTCTGGGGGCTTGATATGGTCGGACCTCTTAAAGGAGGAACCCATAAGAAAAAATATCTGCTGGTCATGGTAGATAAATTCACCAAATGGATAGAGGCCAAACCAGTTAAAACGGCCGAAGCCGGACCAGTGATAGACTTCATATCCGGTGTTGTGCACCGTTATTGCGTCCCACACAGCATCATCACCGATAACAGCTCCAATTTCACAGCCGATGAGGTGAAGGCCTTGTGTGCTAACCTGGGCATTAAGCTCGATTACGCCTCCGTCTATCATCCACAAACAAACGCTCAAGTCGAACAAGCTAATGGTCTTATTATGAGCGGCATTAAACCTAGACTAGTGCGGTCTTTGAAAGAATCAGACAAGCACTGGGTTGAGGAGCTCGACTCCATACTCTGGGGGCTGCAGACCACGCCCAATCGCACTACCAGATATACACCCTTCTTCATGGTGTACGGCGCAGAGGCTGTGTTGC
Organism: Aegilops tauschii subsp. strangulata; assembly: GCF_002575655.3. Taxonomy (NCBI): domain Eukaryota; kingdom Viridiplantae; phylum Streptophyta; class Magnoliopsida; order Poales; family Poaceae; genus Aegilops; species Aegilops tauschii. Next base: position 61,253,701 of record NC_053035.3, read on the forward strand.
CCTGTGACATTATTCATGACTCACCTCGAGTGCACATGTATGAAGAGAGAGAGGCCGAGCTTGATCGGCAGGATAGTTTAGACACCCTGAAGGAGCGCGACGTTGCAAAAGCCTGTTCCGCACTATATCAACAACAGGCTTGCAGATATCAAAGCAGAGAAGTGCGGGCCAAGACTTATAATGTTGGCGAACTCTTTCTACGCTTGCCAGAGAAGAAAAAGGACAAACTCAAACCCAAGTGGGAGGGTCCCTTCATCATTGAGGAAGTTCTCACTGGAGGAGCGTACTGCCTGCGTGATGCTTCGGATAATCGCTTAGAGCCGAACCCATGGAACGCTGCCAGACTCCGAAGATTCTACGCCTAGAGCTGAACTCTTTGTTCGTCTTCTTCTCGCTTTTGTTTCCATTACTTTTTCCTCTCTTTCTTTTTTTAGCTTTAAGCTCTCGTGCGGCTAAACCGCACACTTATGATGTACACATCCTTAAATATGTACGCCCATAATACCTGGGGGCTTCTTGTACAGAAGCTTATTATTATTTTCCGGGCATCAAGCTCACCACATATGTGTCTTTTCCTCATATGCACCTTTTCTTCGCCATTATATGCATCGTTATGACTTGAGTTTTGGCCAAGCTGGGTTGCCTGGCTCCTATGCTTATGCCCTACGTCCCGTTTGTTCGGCTAGGGCATAAAGGGAGCACCTCTGCAATTGTTACTGCCGGGTCATCCGGATGTGTACCTCAGACTGGGTGAAGCCGAAAGCTAGCGTTCTTAAGGGAATATTCGGTCGGCGGACTAAAGATGTTTTCACACTCATTACACTATGAACCCCCAGATGTTACGTATACTGCGATTTTTCAGTCACAGTTCGGGCATGCACATTAACGCATGTTCACCCAAGGAAAGGAACCCTTAAAGGAACTATTCTCTCTGGAAGATGTTTCTGACAATTACAATGTAATATAACATAGCTAGTCAGATACAATTTGTCTATTTAAGCAACTATGACCCCTACGCCTGGTTTCCACACATACCCCGGTCTATCTTGCCGCTCAGGTATTCGGAAACAATCCGTACCTTCGGGTCCAGAGGTCGAAGCGAAAAGGTCTGCCATGACAATCGTTTTACAATCCAGCTAGGGACAAATATATCAAAAAAAGTACATAGTCACTTGGACTAAAAAAATTCCTCCTCTATGCCGTCTAACTTACAATCCGGTTGGGAATATTTTGCGGCTACTTTTACTTGGTCATATACCAAACTAACGGGAATTTCTTTTCCGTCCGACCCTAGAGGTCCAACCCGGGCCATATGATTTGGATCAAGCTTGGTGTACCGTGTCTTCACCATGGCCCAGGCCTCCCGCGCACCTTCTCGGCAGGCTGATATCTTCCATAATCGAATACGCTGTCGTGCTCCTTTGAATAGCTCCATGAGCTCCGCCATACTTCCTGGAGGGGAGGCGGATGGCCATAAAGCCTTGGCAACACTCTGCATTGTTTGCCGAGCTCGCTCGTGCATTTGGGACAGCTCTTGTAGCAGGTCACCTTGAGATCCAGACATTTCCTCTTTAGGACGGCCAGTCAGCATACCTGCAGACATAAATCTGTCAGTCCCTGTCCTTGCCGAATTATATGGAGGCAAGTTTGAAAAGCATACTAAATATGCCGCCTCGTAGCCTCTTATTCTCCTTCACGGAGTCGGCCAGCTGGGCTCGCACATCTTTTAGTTCTTCGCCCAGTAGGGTGTTGGAATCCTGGAGCTTATGTTTCTCATCCCTAACCCGTGTCAGCACACGTTCGCCCGCGGAGAGTTGCCTTTTGGCCTCTTGCTCCCCCGCTTGCGTGACTTGCAGGGCCTCCTTCAGTTGATCTGACGATCCTGCCATGGGGAGTACAAAAAGTTTTAATATTGCTGGTATATGATTATATTTTCTCGATGGAGGGGAGCATTACCAGGCGATGCCTTCGTAGATTTCTCCAGTTCGACGGTAGCAGCAGCTAGCTGGGTCCGACACTTTTCCAGCTCTTGAGACAACAGGTTGTTCTTCTATGTGAGCACCTGGTTATACAATGATCCTTAAATAAGTTGTATCAACTGCTTCAAGTCTCAGGGGCTACTGGTATATAATTATCAGATTTGTACAAAGGTGTACTTACCCGCATATCTTTCAAATGCTGGTCTGTGGCTCTGGTAAGCCCGTCTCAGGCAGCTCGGATGTATGCATCAGCCGAGCTAAAGGCGTTGAACGCCTCTTTTGTAAAGCCGGGGTCGCGAAGAGCGGCCCGCCGACGCCGACGATTCATGCCGCTTTCCACTTCATAGTTTGTGACGGATACATCATCCGAATCCTCTACCGAAGGACAATCCGACGTCACTCCCGTATCAGCCCTCGCCTTTAAGGCAGGGTCGGGAACCTGACTTGTGGAGGCACGGCCGGTAGGATCCCCGGACATAGTCCGGCGAACGCTTTTCCTGATAAGACACAGCGGATAATGTCAGAGTTTGATATGACTGCCAGGGGGATGATTAAAAAACCATACCTCTTTGATGAAGGCTCTGCTGCGTTGTCATTCGCCTTCCTCTTCGGAGATTTGCTCGGCGCAGGTGCCGCTCTCTTAGGAGATGCCTCTGGCGCACGTTGAGGCGTCGGATGCCTCCCCTTTGGAGCACGAAATAGTGCGGTGGGTGAGGCGTAATGAGGAAGCTCTTTCGAAGAAGGTGTCTCTTGATCACTTACATGCGAGGTAGGGAGGAGGCCGGGATAGTCGGCGATGATGGCCACTTCCGTGCTGTCATAGCTCGCCTGGTAGAACACTCCATCCTCAAGCTCCACAAATATGTCCGGATCCTCTTCGAATCCTGGGTCTAGGTCCCGGTTGTGATCCTCTGGCTGTGGGGTGGGGCTATGGATCCCCTCGGTAACCTTCCACCATTCATGTTGCAAATAGATGGGTTAATGTCCATTGAAAGTGACTCGGGGAGAGGATTGAGTAAAGTGGTGGGATTAGAACTCACCCAGCTAGGAGGACTGTACATGGAAAATCCATCTCGACGTTTAAGATGAGTGAACTCCTCTTTCTCCCCTTTGTACAGTTCGGCCAATATTTTGGCCAACGCGGCGGGGGTGTCCGGACCCTTCCGACCGCAACGTGAGGCGTCATCTTCCCCATTATAGTGCCACATGGGAAGCCCCCTTGTATTGGAGTGGCTGGACACCCCGCACTATGGAAGTCGCCGTTACCTCGATTATCGACAATCCGGACTGGGCGAGCGTCTTCATCTTGCCCATCAATTGACGAACTTCCGCGCTATCTTCCTCCTCGAGGCTCCGAGGGCGCCAGCTGTGGCGTTTCTTCAACGGAGTGCTTGAAAATTCGGGAAGACCCATTCGGACTGGGTCAGGAAGAGTGACATCCTCAATGTAGAACCATTCGGAAGGCCACTCTTCAGACGCCTTCTTCGGCGTGCTGGACAGGTATCCGGTCCCGGCGATGCACCATACCTCGGCACCGCCCACTTCAAATATCGATCCCTCTTGGTTGCGAGGGACGAGACAGAATAGTTTCCTCCATAACTCAAAATGGGCCTCACAACCCAGGAATAGCTCACAAAGAGCAACGTAACCCGCGATGTGCAGGATGGAGGCAGGAGTGAGATTGTGCAGCTGGAGGCCGTAATACTCGAGAAGTCCTCGGAGGAAAGGGTGGATTGGAAATCCGAGCCTCTTAACAAGTAGGGAACGAAGCACACTCGTTCCCCTGGATGTATTGGGGAAATCCTCCGCCTGAGCCCCGCCATTGAAGGAGGTCAATCCTGCCCGAACAGGGACTAGATCCGCGGGGGGGGGGGGGGGGGGATCCCTACGTTTGCGGCTTCACCAGCTGGTCGTGGGATACGGAACATCTTTCCCAATCGCCTTTTTCGGAGCCGTGGGGGGGGGAGGAAGAACTGGGAGCGCTGGCCGAATGGTTTCTCCTAGCAAGCTCTGAGGATTTTCCGCTTGGTGTGGAATGGATCTGAGATCCAATCTCTTTAAATAGACGCCTTTCTTACATGGCCGGGGTGTTATGTGCAAAAAATACCCTGACCTCTCGTATTCCCTCGACACGTGGAAGCTGGAGCCATGGATGCACAGAAGCCGATGGGTATGACATTAAATAGAAGGCCGAATACAGCTCTTTAAATTCATCGGAGGAGAACCCGCCTTGCAATGCCGAAGACAATCTGCGCGCCGGACACATCGTCATTGAAAGCCTGGTTCGGGGGCTACTGAGGGAGTCCTGGATTAAGGGGTCCTCGGGCGCCCGGACTATGTAACGTGCTCCGGACTGATGGGCCGTGAAGATACAAGACAGAAGACTCTCTCCCGTGTCCGGATGGGACTCTCCTTGGCGTGGATGGCAAGCTTGGCGTTCGGATATGAAGATTCCTTTCTCTATAACTGACTTTGTACAACCCTAGTCCCCTCTGGTGTCTATATAAACCGAAGGGTTTAGTCCGTAGAGGCAATCATAATAAAACAGGCTAGACTTCTAGGGTTTTAGCCATTACGATCTCGTGGTAGATCAACTCTTGTAATACTCATATTCATCAAGATCAATCAAGCAGGGAGTAGGGTATTACCTCCATAGAGAGGGCCCGAACCTGGATAAACATCGTGTCCCCTGTTACCATCGACCTTAGACGCACAGTTCGGGACCCCCTACCCGAGATCCGCCGGTTTTGACACCGACAGAGGTATGTTTACAAAGTTAGCCCTATGTTGGTTGTCGTGGCTAGGTTGTGTTGTGCTAACAAGACAATTGCTTGCTCCAAGATAAGCAGCACCTGCACACAAAGAAGACAATTGCTTGCTCCCAATGTAACAACGAGGTTGTCAATCACTTTATCTTGCGAGTTACTCCCTCCGCCCGAAAAACTTGTCCCTCAAATAAATGTATCTAGCATTAACTTGGTGCTAGATACATCCCTTCGAGGGATAACCTTTTTCGGACGGAGGGAGTACAAAATTAAAAGCAAATAGTGGTGGATGGTATAATAGAGAACAACAAAATAAAAGTAATAACAAAAAAATTTATAGGAGTAATATTTAATGGAGAATAGACCTGGGGCCATAGGTTCACTAGGCTGCTCGTAATGAGTAGTATCATAAGTTAGTATCATGCATATGATACTAGTGTATGATAGCACCTCCCTAATAATGCATAGTATCATAAAGTAGTATTTTAGATGACCTTATTTATGGGTTGTTTGTATCACTTTTTGTCTTATTTTTCGTAAATTAAATGGGCAACTTTCTTCTTAATTAATTAATGAGGCAAATCTTTTGTCTCCGTCTCAGAAAAAAACGTTGAAGGGATTAACCGAATGGTTTATAGCTGGCAGGCATTAAACCCACCGGGGTCAACTCAATCCCTGTAGGGTCTAATCCTGTGCAAGCGAACAGGGCCTAACATGTTGCCAGTAGTATTTCCGTTTGATTTGCCTAGAGAAGATCGATCAAACTTTTTTCTTTTTTTGCGATTCTGTATAGACGCACAGAAAATCCTGATCGTTCGGATCGAGGAACGGGGCCGGTGACTCCAATGTGAAATTTGTTCTTTTGCAAAACGTTGGAACTAATTGTTTTTTTTTCATTCAACAGGACTATTAATTGCTATACACGCTGCACTACAAACTTAAAACCAGGCCACGGCAGCTGCGGCACCTCAAAGGCATCGACCTGCCGCCATCCCTCCATTACCTAAGCCGCATGTCGTGAGGTATTCACAGCCGCCGTTCTCTTCCTGTTCTTCCTAGTTCCAGCACTCGACGGCAACTCGCTGACGCGCTTCCCATTCCCGTCCAGCTCGACTCCAACTCGGTCCCGACCCTACCTAGCTCACCACCACAATGGCGGAGCTGTGCGATCTTCCTGCTGCCGTTGTAGCGTCATCTGAGGAAAGTTCATATGTGATCAAGATAGACGGATACTCAAGAATCAAGGGCCAAATTCAGCATGGCAACTACGTGAAATCTACCCCTTTCACTGTTGGAGGTCATGATTGGGTCGTGGAGTATTACCCAAACGGTTCCGACACCGAAAAGTATGAAGCCGGCTTCATATCTGTTTTTCTAGCTCTTGCCCCCGCTGGTGCCAAGGATGTGAAGGCAAAATTTAGATTTAGTTTGCTTGACAGGGAAGGGGAACCAATTGCATCAAAAAGCAAGAACACCTCCGAACACATCTTCAATAGCAAACGTTCAAGTAGGGGTTTTAGTAGTTTTATCAAGAAGGCTGATCTTGAGGGAGCGGCTTATCTAAGGCACGACAGTTTCAGCATCAGGTGTGATGTTACCGTTGTGAAGTATATCCACAGAGGTAATCGGATTATTGCGATTCCTCCAAGCAACTTGCACCAGCATCTCGGTGACCTCCTCCTAGAGAGCAAAGATGGAGCGGACGTGACCTTTCATGTCGGCGAGGTGAGTTTCTTGGCTCATAGGTCCATACTCGCCGCTCGGTCATCCGTCTTTAGAGCTGAGCTCTTTGGCGCCATGAAGGAGAAAGGCGGTAGTCCAATTGAAATCAGTGATATGGAAAGTGATGTATTCAAAGCATTGCTCCACTTCATATACACTGACTCACTGCCCGCTCCTGAGACGAGTAGTGGGGATGAAACACGGAGAGACGCGGTGATGGCTAGCCATCTACTTGTTGCAGCTGATAGGTACAACATTGAGAGGTTGAAGCTCATTTGTGAAGAGAAGTTGTGCAACCTCATTGACTCCAACATCGTGGCGACCACTTTGGCTCTAGCTGAGCAGCACGGCTCTTATAGAGTCAAAGATGCTTGCTTTGAGTTCCTTGTTTCTCCTTCCAATTTGGAAGCGATGATGGCAAGTGATGGTTACAAGCATCTGAAGAATAGCTGCCCGTCTGTTCTCAGAGAGCTGGCTGCTAGCTTCCTGCCGGCCGAGCTGAAAGCGGTCAAAGATATTATCATGACAATTTAGTAGTGTGGCTCATGATCATTGCATCTAATCTAATAATTCGGTATCTACGTTCTTACCTATTTCACTGTATGGTACTATGGTCTATGGTTGCATGTATGTCTCAGGGGCTAAGGGCAAAACAATGTATCTATATTCATGTTCATTTTGCAATCAGAATGCGAAGTGGTAGGTGATACTTGTGTCTTGTATTTGCTGGGATGCATGACTAGTGTCGAACTGGATTTGTTGTGTAGTTTTTGTTGCGGTTTTGTAAGGACTTAAAAGCTTGTGCAGTTTCTGCTCCACGTGTAGCCAAGTTTTTGATGGACCGCAGTACTCACCTACCTTGCTTAACAAAGATATGAGCAGCTTTGTGATTCCAAGTTTGCATACGGAAAAAGCTTTGATTTTTTTCTAGAAAAATAGGTAGGGCTTCCCCAGCTCCATTACTCAGAAAAAAGCCCGCGGAAAAGGTCCATATTGGTTTTGCAACAAAGGAAAGCGTTGCGGCGGATCTAAAAAATGGAAAGGGAATAAGGCAAACTGTGCAGTACGGGTGTAAAACTACATGGTCGGCGATCATGGGGTCGCAGCTGTCGGGCCTGAGCGGCGGGATGGTGGCGAGGCTTGAGATGGCCGGCGGAGTCCAAAAATGAGAATATATGTGATGCAGGCTACACAACTTTTTTTTTTGAGCATCTGCAGGCTACACAACTAGGTGCACAACATGGGGAGCTCCTATTGGGCGCTGCAAGCGCTGGCCAGCGCTCCTGCGCTTGCACGCAACGTGTAGCGGGCCGGCCCAACAAAACAGTGGAAAAAATGCAAACGCGAAGGGAAAAAAGCTGATGCTAATTCGGGCACGGCAGGAACCGATCTCGGCACGGCAAAGGTAACAGCTTCGAGCATTCACCACTATACCAAGCTCAGTTTGTTGATTATTATTAGGAATATAACTCTATTTGAGCTCTCCCTTAGACAAACATTAATATATATTCAACTTTCTTCACATTGATTGATATAAAAAAACAAAAAATTCCCCCAAAACAAAAACGTTTACGAATTAAAAAATGTTCCGGATTTTGCACAAAAAATTCATGAAATTTTTCCAAATAGGTTCACCGAAGTTGAAAAAGTTAATCAAATTTGAAAATAGTTCATCGATTCCTAAAAAAGTTCATCGATTTTTTGAAAAAAGTTCACCGAATTTGATAAAAGTTCATCGAATTTGAAAATAGTTCATCGGCTCCTAAAAAAGTTCATCGATTTTTGAAAAAAGTTTACGGAATTTGATAAAAGTTCATTGAATTTGATAAAAGTTTATTGAATTTGAAAAAAGTTCATCAAATTTAGAAAGTTCACCAATTTTCAAAAATAGTTCATCCAAAAATGGAGAAAGTTCATCGATTTGTGAAAAGAGTTCATCAAAAAATGAAATAGTTCACGAACTAAAAAAAACGCATTGAAGAAAATAAATAAAAGAAATGGTAAAAGAACTAGAAAAAAAGAAAAATAACAAAACAAACTGACAAACGGATAAAAGAGTAAATCGAAGATAGAGTGCACAAGTTGGTTAGTGGCCTGGTGGTTGTGGTGTGTTTATTTGTGAAGGAGGTCATGGGTTTGATTCGGTAGTAGTGCGAATTTTTTTGGATTAAAACACTGGAAGAAAAAACTCTACACGGGCCGGCCCAGCAAGGGAGGTGATTAACGGGCGCCTGCAGCGCCAAATAGGATTGGCCCACAGCATGGCCCAGAAGCTGTCTAGTTAGCCTGAGTTGGACCATTCATGCGAGAGGCCCAAAAAGGTTAGGGGAAATAAACAATAAAATCACTAGTTAAGGGGTATCCTTGCAAAGATCACTTTTCACCTTCTCTGGTGCTACAAATGGTACATTGCATGTGCGTCATTTGTCGAAACCTGTGAGTTTTCCTTTTTTCCATAGATTCATTTTTTCAGAACGTTTTACCTCTTGAACCATGCGTCCAAATCACGAAGTGTTTTCACCGTTGGATTCCTCGCGTTGAGATCTCTGATACTAGATTCCATGTCAATAGGGTCCGACAAAAACAATTCATGGAAAATTTGAGAATATAAAACAAAAAATTGAAATTAAAAAATCAAAGAAAAAAAACGAAAACCAACAAAAAGAACAAAAAAGACCAAAACCCAGGAAAACGCCCAAACCGAAAAAAGGGAACCCAAAAGCACGATTGTGCTTTTCACCTTTTTGTGAAGTATAGTTGTGCTTTTTTTTTGGGAAGTACATGTTGTGCTTCTTTTTCGAGAAGCACACTTCTCGTGGAATTATGCTTCCCCAAAAGAGAAAGACACTGATGTGCTTCCTAAAAAAGTAAAAATAAACATAAATTTTGCTTCTGCGAGAAGCATAACTCACGGAAGGACTGTTCTCGTGGAAGGATATGTTGTGCTTATCACAGAAGCACGATTCTGCTTTTCCCTTTTTAGAAACACATACTTGCTTTTTCCTTATCGAGAAGCATAGTCGTGGTTCTCGCAGAAAATCGGTGCTTCTCGAAAATTGAAACAAATATTCTGCCAAAACCTAGAGGAAACCAGTAAAAAAACGGAAAGCCAAGAAACCAAAAAAGAGTGCAGAAAGAAAGAAAAACAAAATCTTGAGGGTGTGCCTAGAGCGCGACATGTTGCGGCTTTTGAACGCATCAATTGACGCGCTCCAGGAACGGGAAAGTGGTCGTTGTGGTTGCCCCCGAAGGATTCCCGTGAGGTAGTCGCTCCCACTAAACATTCCCTTTGCGAACAAAGGCAGAGCAAAACGTGCAACAACCAGTTCGTTACCTGCATTTTTTATTTTTCCCTCATTTCCTATTTCTACAAGTGTAGTGCCCCATGCGTATGAAAGTGCGCTTAATGCAAGTATAAGTGTGATGCACACCACATTAAGGCGGGCTTGGTGCCGCGTTTAGATGTGCTGCGCCGCGCTTAGCACAGAGGTGTGCTCCCACGCAAAGTACACATTTGCTCCATGTGAGAGCACACATTAGTTCATGGTGTGTTTTTGCGGGAAGCATCTATGTACTTCCCTTGTGAAGCACATATTAGTTTATATTGAGGGCACATGTTAGTGCTAGTTAGACGGACATGTTAATTCTTGTTGGAAGCACCAGTTGTGTCTAAAAAAAGTTCGTCAAAATCATTAAATATGTTATTGAGTTTTAAAGGTCTCGAGTGATAATGCCATGACGAAAACAATTCATAATTTGGACACACGGTTTATGAGATATTTTAACATGTACCAACTACGATCAGCGACAAGCGATCGTAACCACTGGGGCATCGCAACACCTGTCACACCCATTTGCCAATAAATAGAGAGAAGACTTGATGAATGCTCTACTATGCTCAATTTGGATGGAAGGGCTGTATGAGGTTTCTCGAATGACCGCCCCCGCGACCGCTCCTGTGACCGCCCCCTCAAACGCCTCCCACCGACCCCCACTAGCTGCCACCGCCGCTCGCCGCCGCCGTAGTTCTCACCCTTCCCCATGCCTCGCGCCACCAGATCCACCTGCTCGCCGCCTCCCCCAGGCTCGACGGTGCCACGGATGCCCCTCCCCTCCATCTACTTATTGTTCCCGGAGATGCTCCGACCAATTGCCTCGGTGTCGCCGGAGACGCTGCGGGCAACGAGGGCTCGATGGTGGATCGAACGGGCGCTGCGGATCCGCGACGATGCGACCTCCTAGATCATGTGTGTGCATGAGCTGAAGGAGATGGATCGGATTGCGGCGGCAGACTCAGATCCGTCGTCGAGGGAGTTCCAGTTGAGGATCGTCCAATCCTACCAGGTCAGAGCAGATCTAGAACTCCTCAATCTGGCTTGCAGGATCTATTTCGAGGGCAATTGGGAGGAGAAGATGAGGATGCCGAGCCCGTTGGCACCACCAGATGCGTTCGTCAATTGGGAGAGGCAGGAGGTCAGATGTGGGGATCCAAAGCGCTGCGCGAGATGAGAATGTCTCATAGGGCGTCTGCCTACAGGCGCACCGGAGGATTCAAAGGAGGTGGATCCATGGCCATATCTATCTCCAACCCCTGCTTCGGATTGAGCGCTGAAGACAAAAGCTGCAACAGTGTCGATTTGAGGCCATGGTGTCATGGGTTCAGGTTGCGACAACGGAGAATAGTGAAGTTCTGGATTACATATTTTGGGATGGATTGAACTGGGAATGGGAGGAGAATAGTATGGTAAATCCTCCAAGTTCTCTCTCAGCCTACCATCTCCACCATGAATGTGAGCACGGCGCAGAGGAGATGGAACAGAGACAGAGAGGAGCAGATGATCAGAGACCAAGTCCAAGAGTTGTCGATGAAGCTGAATCCTGAAGAGAGGTTCAGATTCCCTTCAGAAAGTGGTGACTCGGCTCATGGTCTGTGCGTCAGAACTCGAGGTCTTGATGATAGCGCCGAATCGCACAACCTAGCCACTGGAGGTGATCGCCTAGGCATTGGTGGCGAGAGAGTCGCCGATCCTAGACAGACGTGTGCGCTGGGAAGCATTCTGGAGACTGCAGAGCCGAGAGCTGATGCTGAGAGTGGTGTCAGAAATCGAGTGATGCAGCTGATGAAACCAGTAAGCGGAGATGGAGAAGCTCTGCTGATCTGGGAGCTCTCGGGTGGCTTCAGGTTCGTGCAGAGAAAGAGAGCTTTCAGGCTCCAAAGTGGCAACGGGAGTGACAGGGCTGCCAGCTCACCAAAAAGTTTGCCAGATGATCAAAATGACGAGGATGAGGCCAGATACAGTGAGCTGTGGGTGGGGATAAAAGCCATCCCAAGAGAAGGAGAAGCTAGGGTTCCCCATCCGCCCCCAACCACCCTGGTCCATCTGCGGGCGCCTCTGATCTGGCAGCGATGGCAGACGGAGGGCGAGGACGCGGACGCAGTAGGAACAAAGGGGGGAGGAGAGAGCTCAAGCAACTGGCCTCCCGATCAGATGCATATGATCCATGGTATGGGCCCGCTGCAACAGCCGTTGTTCTTTGGATATGGGTTCCAAGGACCACCGCTGCCGTGGCCTTTCCCCGGCCAATTCCCTAGGAATTTTCCCCAGCAGTGGGGTGGGGGAGGGCAGCAGCAGTGGTTTGCCCCCTCCCCCCACAACAGGGGCAATCTGGAGGGAAGGCCATGGAAACAGAGGAAGGCCAAGGTGGGATCCAACAATAGACTAAGTTTCAAGGGAAGAATCAATAGAAGAAAAAGCAGGAGGCGATGCAGAAACATCAGGTGAACCCTGCCCTGATGTCATATGCCTCTGTAACCTGTTTCAACTGCGGGGAGCCAGGACACCGCAAGGATAAGTGCACTAAACCCCAGTGTTGTTTCATCTGCAAGATGGTCACTCACAAGGTTGTGGATTGTCCAGTTAGGAGGAAGCCCCATTCCTCTGCAAAGTTTGTGGGAAGTGCTGCTCAGGGTTTAGGTTTCTACCACCTAGATATCCCAGATGTGAATGCCCAACACATGGGATGGTTGAAGAATGTGGGAATATTGTTTGTTGAGTCGGGAGAAGTCTCAAAAGATGAGTTAGCTAAAGAGTTTGCAAGTATCGATAACACCAATTGGCCTTGGCCAATCAACACCCTAGACGAGTGGACTTTTCTGGTTAAGTTTCCAATATGACTAATGAGTTAGTCACGGGATGATGCATTACGGAACGAGTAAAGAGACTTGCCGGTAACGAGATTGAACTAGGTATGATGACACCGACGATCGAATCTCGGGCAAGTAACATTCCGATGACAAAGGGAACAACGTATGTTGTTATGTGGTTTGACCGATAAAGATCTTCATAGAATATGTAGGAGCCAATATGAGCATCCAGGTTCCGCTATTGGTTATTGACCAGAGATGTGTCTCGGTCATGTCTACATAGTTCTCGAACCCGTAGGGTCCGCACGCTTAACGTTCGATGACGATTTGTATTATGAGTTATGTGATTTGATGACCGCAGTTTGTTCGGAGTCCCGGATGAGATCACGGACATGACAAGGAGTCTCGAAATGGTCAAGACGTAAAGATAGATATATTGGAAGGCTATATATGGACATCGGAAAGGTTCTGAGTGGTTCGGGTATTTTTGGAGTACCCGAGAGTTACGGGAATTCGCCGGGGGAAGTATTGGGCCTTCATGGGCCTTAGTTGAAAGGAGAGAAGGGCCACAAGGGGAGGCCGCGCGCCCCCCATGGGCTGGTCCGAATTGGACTAGGGAGGGGGCGGCGCCCCCCTCTTTCCTTCTCCCTCTCCTACTCCTTCCCTCTCTCCCCTCTTGGAAAAGGAAGGGGACTCCAACTAGGCTTGGGAATCCTAGTTGGACTCCCCCTATGGGCGCGCCCCTCCTAGGCCGGCCTCCTCTTCCCCCTCCTTTATATACGTGGCCAGGGGGCACCCCATAGACACACAAGTTGATCTTTAGCCGTGTGTGATGCCCCCTCCACAGTTTACAGCTTGGTCATATCGTCGTAGTGCTTAGGCGAAGCCCTACGCCGGTAACTTCATCATCACCGTCACCACGCCGTCGTGCTGACGAAACACTCCCTCGGCCTCAGTTGGATCAATAGTTCGAGGGACGTCACTGAATTGAACGTGTGCAGATCGCGGAGGTGCCGTACGTTCGGTACATGGATCGGTTGGATCGCGAAGACGTTCGACTACATCAACTGCGTTACTAAACGCTTCCGCTTTCAGTCTATGAGGGTATGTGGACACACTCTCCCCGCTCGTTGCTATGCTTCTCGTAGATAGATCTTGCGTGATCGTAGGAATTTTTTTGAAATACTACGTTCCCCAACAGTGGCATCCCAACCAGCTCTATGCGTAGATGTTATATGCACGAGTAGAACACAAAGAGTTGTGGGCGATAATAGTCATACTGCTTACCAGCATGTCATACTTTGATTCAGCGGTATTGTTGTATGAAGCGGCCCAGACCGACATTACATGGCCGCGTTCATGAGATTGGTTCTACCGCTGTGCTTCGCACACAGGTGGCTAGTGGTTGTCTGTTTCTCCAGCTTTAGTTGAATCGAGTTTGACTACGCCCGGTCCTTGTTGAAGGTTAAAACAACACACTTGATGAAAAATCGTTGTGGTTTTGATGCATAGGTGAGAACGGTTCTTTCTAGAAGCCCGTATAGCCACGTAAAAATTGCAACAACAAAGTAGAGGACGTCTAACTTGTTTTTCCAGGGCTTGTTGTGATGTGATATGGTCAAGACGTGATGATATATAAATTGTTGTATGAGATGATCATGTTTTGTAACAGTTATTGGCAACTGGTAGGAGCCATATGGTTGTCGCTTTATTGTACGAAATGCAATCGCCTTGTAATTGCTTTACTTTATCACTAAGCAGTAGCGATAGTCGTAGAAGCAATAGTTGGCGAGACGACAACAATACTTCGATAGAGATCAAGGTGTCAAGCCGGTGATGATGGTGATCATGATGGTGCTTTGGAGATGGAGATCAAAGGCACAAGAGGATGATGGCCATATCATATCACTTATTTGATTGCATGTGATGTTTATCTTTTTACGCATCTTATTTTGCTTAGTACGACGGTAGCACTATAAGATGATCTCTCACTAAAATTTCAATGTATAAGTGTTCTCCCTGAGTATGCACCGTTGCGACAGTTCTTCGTGCTGAGACACCACGTGATGATCTGGTGTGATAAGCTCTACGTTCACATACAACGGGTGCAAGCCTGTTTTGCACATGCAGAATACTTGGGTTAAACTTGACGAGCCTAGCATATGCAGATATGGCCTCGGAACACTGAGACCGAAAGGTCGAGCGTGAATCATATAGTAGATATGATCAACATAGTGATGTTCATCATTGGAAACTTCTCCATCTCACGTGATGATCGGACATGGTTTAGTTGATATGGATCACGTGATTATTTAGATGACTAGAGGGATGTCTATCTAAGTGGGAGTTCTTAAGTAATATGATTAATTGAACTTTAATTTATCATGAACTTAGTCCTGATAGTATTTGCATAACTATGTTGTAGATCAATAGCTCGCGATGTAGCTCCCCGTTTATTTTTGATATGTTCCTAGAGAAAAACTATGTTGAAAGATGATAGTAGCAATGATGCGGACTAGGTACGTGATCTGAGGATTATCCTCATTGCTGCACAGAAAAATTATGTCCTTGATGCACAGCTAGGTGACGGACCTATTGCAGGAGCAGATAACAGACGTTATGAACGTTTGGCAAGCTCGGTATGATAACTACTTGATAGTTTAGTGCGCCATGCTTTACGGCTTAGAACCGGGACTTCAAAAACGTTTTGAACGCCACGGAGCATATAAGATGTTCCAAGAGCTGAAATTGGTATTTTAGACTCATGCTCGAGTCGAGAGGTATGAGACCTCTGACAAGTACTTTGGCTATAAGATGGAGGAGAATAGCTCAACCAGTGAGCATGTGCTTAGATTGTCTAAGTACTACAATCGCTTGAATCAAGTGGGAGTTAATCTACCATATAAAATAGTGATTGACAGAGTTCTCTAGTCACTATCACCAAGTTACTGGAACTTCGTGATGAACTATAATATGCAAGGGATGACGAAAATGATTCTCGAGCTCTTCGTGATGCTGAAATCGACGAAGGTAGAAATCAAGAAAAGTATCAAATGTTGATGGTTGACAAGAACACTAGTAAGTAAAAGGGCAAGGGAAAGAAAGGGAACTTCAAGAAGAATGGCAAGCAACTTGCCACTCCCATGAAGAAGCCTAAAGCTAGACCCAAGCCTAAAATTGAGTGCTTCTACTACGAAGGAAATGGTCACTGGAAGCGGAACTGCCCCAAATACTTGGCGGATAAAAAGGATGGCAAACTGAACAAAAGTATATATGATATACATGTTATTGATGTGTACTTTACCAGTGTTCATAGTTTCCCCTGGGTATTTGATACTGGTTTAGTTGCTATGATTAGTAACTCGAAACAGGAGTTACAAAATGAACAAAGACTAGTTGAGGGCAAGGTGATGATGTGTGTTGGAAGTGATTCCAAGGTTGATAAGATCACCATCGCACACTCCCTTTACCTTCGGGATTAGTGTTGAACCTAAACTAAATGTTATTTGGTGTTTGCGTTGAGCATAATATGATTGGATCATGTTTATTGCAATACCGATTCATTTAAGTCAAAGAATAATTGTTATTTTGTTTACATGAATAAAACCTTATGTGGTCATACACCCAAGGTGAATGGTTTATTGAATCTCGATCGCAGTGATACACATATTCATAATATTGATGCCAAAAGATGCAAAGTTGATAATGATAGTGCAACATATTTGTGGCACTGCCGTTTAGGTCATATTGGTGTAAAGCGCATGAAGAAACTCCATGCTGATGGGCTTTTGGAATCACTTGATTATGAATCACTTGATGGTTGCGAACCATGCCTCTTGGGCAAGATGACTAAGACTCCGTTCTCTGGAACAATGGAGCGAGCAACTGACTTATTGGAAATAATACATACTGATGTATGCGATCCGATGAGTGTTGAGGCTCGCGACGGGTATCTTTATTTTCTGACCTTCACAGATGATTTGAGCAGATATGGGTATATCTACTTGATGAAACATAAGTCTGAAACATTTGAAAAGTTCAAAGAATTTCAGAGTGAAGTGGAAAATCATCGTAAAAAGAAAATAAAGTTTCTACGATCTGATCGCGGAGGCGAATATTTGAGTTACGAATTTGGTCTTCATTTGAAACAATGTGGAATAGTTTCGCAACTCACGCCACCTGGAACACCACAGCGTAATGGTGTGTCCGAACGTCGTAACTGTACTTTATTAGATATGGTGCGATCTATGATGTCTCTTACTAATTTATTGCTATCGTTTTGGGGTTATACATTAGAGACAGCTGCATTCACGTTAAATAGGGCACCATCTAAATCCGTTGAGACGACACCATATGAACTGTGGTTTGGCAAGAAACCTAAGCTGTCGTTTCTTAAAGTTTGGGGTTGCGATGCTTATGTGAAAAAGCTTCAACCTGATAAGCTCAAACCCAAATCGGAGAAATGCGTCTTCATAGGATACCCAAAGGAGACTGTTGGGTACACCTTCTATCACAGATCTGAAAGCAAGATTCATTGCTTAGAATGGATCCTTTCTAGAGAAGGAGTTTCTCCCGAAAGAAGTGAGTGGGAGGAAAGTAGAACTTGATGAGGTAATTGTACCTTCTCTCGAGTTGGAAAGTAGTTCATCACAGAAATCAGTTCTGGTGATGCCTTACACCAATCAGTAAGGAAGCTAATGATGATGATCATGAAACTTCAGATCAAGTTACTACCGAACCTCATAGGTCAACCAGAGTAAGGTCCGCACCAGAGTGGTACGGCAATTCTATTCTGGAGGTCATGTTACTCGACCATGACGAACATATGAACTATGAGGAAGTGACGATGAGCCCAGATTCCGCAAAATGGCTTGAGGCCATGAAATCTGAGATAGGATCCATGTATGAGAACAAAGTATGGAATTTGGTTGACTTGCCCGATGATCGGCAAGCCATAGAGAATAAAATGGATCTTCAAGAGGAAGACAGACGCTGATAGTAGTGTTACCATCTACAAAGCTCAACTTGTCGAAAAGGGTTTTTGACAAGTTCAAGATGTTGACTACAATGAGATTTTCTTACTCATATCGATGCTTAAAGTATGTCCGAATCATGTTAGCAATTGCCTCATTTCATGAAATCTGGCAAATGGATGTCAAAAACTACATTCCTTAATGGATTTCTTAAAGAAGAGTTGTATATGGTGCACCAAGAAGGTTTTGTCAATCCTAAAGGTGCTAACAAAGTGTGCAAGCTCCAGCGATCCATCTATGGACTGGTGCAAGCATCTCAGAGTTGAAATATACGCTTTGATAAGGTGATCAAAGCATATGGTTTTATACAGACTTGTGGTGAAGCCTGTATTTACATGAAAGTGTGTGGGAGCACTACAGGCTTTCTGATAAGTATATGTGAATGGCATATTGTTGATTGGAAACGATGTAGAATTTTCTGGAAAGCATAAAGGAGTGTTTGAAAGGAGTTTTTCAAAGAAAGACCTCGGTGAAGCTGCTTACATATTGGGCACCAAAATCTATAGAGATAGATCAAGACGCTTGATATGATTTTTCAATGAGTACATTCTCGGTGTCAAAACCGGCGGATCTAGGGTAGGGGGTCCCGAAATATGTGTCTAAGGTCGATGGTAACAGGAGACGGGAGACACGATGTTTACCCAGGTTCGGGCCCTCTTGATGGAGGTAATACCCTACTTCCTGCTTGATTGATCTTGATGAATATGAGGATTACAAGAGTTGATGTACCACGAGATCGTAATGGCTAAACCATAGATGTCTAGCCTGTATGATTGTGATTGCCTCTACTGACTAAACCCTCCGGTTTATATGGACACCGGATGGGCCTAGGGTTGTATAGAGTCGGTTTACAGAGGAAGGAATCTTCATATCTGAACGCCAAGCTTGCCATCCACGCAAAGGAGAGTCCCGTCCGGACACGGGAGGAAGTCTTCTGTCTTGTATCTTCATGGCCCATTAGTCCGGCCCACGTCACATAGCCCGGACGCCCAAGGACCCCTTAATCCAGGACTCCCTCAGTAGCCCCTGAACCAGGCTTCAATGACGATGTGTCCGGTGCGCAGATTGTCTTTGGCATTGCAAGGCGGGTTCCTCCTCCGAATACTCCAAAGCAGCCCTCGAACACAGAAAACGTGTCCGGCTCTGCAAAACAAGTGCCATACACAACCGCAGAGAGTATAATATTTCATGAGACCCATCTACTGAGAACTTTTGTAGAGAGACATTACGTCCCTGCCCGGTCATTATTTCGAACCGTTTTTTTAGCCTCCCGCTCCGTGTTTCGAGATTTGGTTTTTATTGGCACGTCTTGTCGAAGCAGAGATCGTGTCCCCTTATCACGGGATTCTCATCAATATGGGTGTGGGTAATCCAACCGCGCCGTCTGCACGGCTCTTCGGGAATAGGCGAGTTTTAAGGCGAATGGGGAGGCGCTTGATATTCGCTGCCTTTATAAAGAGGTAAGGATTCACCCTTTTACCCATGCCTTCTTTCTCTCTGCCCACCCATTCTCGAGCTCCAGCACCCAAGCTTCCATCCTTTCCGCCTAAAAAAGCACTCCGACCATGTCCGGATCTGGAGCGCAGGGCAAGTGGATGGCCTCCTCCGTCACGGAGAAGGACATCACGAAGCTCCGGGAGGCGGGGTACTTGGCCCAGGAAATCGCCCACCGGCTTCCGGCCAAGGGGCAGATCGTCCCCACCCCGGAGCCCCACGAGAGGGTGGTGTTTATTCCCCACTTCGTCCGCGGGTTAGGGTTTCCTTTCCACCCCTTCGTCCGCGGACTCATGTTCTACTATGGGCTAGATTTCCACGATCTAGCTCCAAATTCTTTCCTCAACATTTCGGCATTCATTGTCGTGTGTGAGGCCTTCCTCCGAATCCCACCCCACTTTGGATTGTGGCTAAAGATCTTTAATGTGAAGCCGAAGGTGGTGGGTGGTCAACACGCAGAGTGCGGAGGCGCTATGGTGAGCAAGCTGTCCAACGTCTCATGGCCCATAGGTACCTTCGTGGAGACCGTCAAAGGGTGGCAACAGCAGTGGTTCTACATCAGAGCCCTGTGACACTACCTGGGCCACGGCTCCCGAATTCAAGTCTGGGCCCCTAATGCGGCTCACCTCCTGGCTAGAGAAGTGCCTGGACTGGGCTTCGTCGGACGAGCTGACAGCGCTGTAGACGTGCATCAAGACCATGGTCGACAAGAACATTAAGCTCGTCAGCGTGATCCAAGTGCTGCTTTTTCGCCGGATCCTTCCTTGTGAAAGTCGGACTTGCCATTTGTGGGAGTTCGATCCGGACAAGCACCAGACCTTGCAACAGTTCTTTGGCGCTACACATGAAGGCATCTAGAAGGTGCTTTTTAAGGCCAATGAGACGTGGCCGAAGACGACCAAGGACCGTGGGTACAACCTGACCCATCCAACCAGTCCGGTAAGTTTTTATACTTCCAGCTGTATACTCTGCCTATGCATTCCAGGAAGATGTCTAAGCTTCTCCATTTATCTTTTCAGGGCTGGACAAAGAAGGCGGAGCCGATCCAGTGTCCGGCTCCGTTGCCCGAAAACCCAGCCATCCCACTTCTGACGAAGATGCTGGTTCCGGCACCCTACCAGGCATCAGAGAAGAAGGCCAAGAAGAAGGCCAAGGAGACCAGAAGTGACCTCCGTCATAAAGGTACTTCGGACGCATCGTCCGAAGGAACCGAAACCCACTCCTCCCCCGCCGAGAACGACGAGGGGGAGGAGGAAAGCAATTCTCCCCTTGAGGGGGGAAGGAAGCAAAGGGCGGCCTCCATAAATCTGGAGGCAGAGGCGTCCAAGAGAGGGAGGGTCTCCCCCGCGGATAATCCCGCGTTGGATACTGATAGCAGCTCCGAGTGGCATCCCAGGGATAAGCCCCTGGTTGAATCGTAAGTACTCAAAGGCACTCATGCACATATATACCCAACTCCTTTGCTTCGTGGTTTTAATATGTTGAACCATGCGCTGCAGTCCGGCTCTCGCCCGCCCCCAGCGATCCTCATCTTCGGGGAATTCGTTGGATCCCAATGTGATGGATAGCGGGTCGCCTCGACCGGCCTTCTCCCCCAAGACTACGGACGACGCTGAAGTGTCGTCCCTAAGGACCCTCCCAGGTCGGGGAGAGGCACAGGAGGCCGTCACGGTGGCGCCAGAGGATGATACCTCGGCCGCCGGACACATGGGGGAGCAGACCCCCCTGGCAACTGGTGATGGGGGCCACATCCAATCCAGCCCCCAGCCGAATACTATTCCGGAGACCCATACGGTTCCCGAATCAGGTAAGCAGCCTCCTTTGAAAGAAGAAGGTGCGACTATCCCGCCGGTGACCTCTGTCCATCCAGAGGCACCGGATACTCTACTGGAAGTGCTGCGAGGCGCTTCCATTGTGGAGGAACACCGCCTCCTTATGGGTGCGGTGATTGAGAGTCTGCTAAGAGCGGACTGACCGAAGCCTACGCCAGCCTTTTAACAAGCTTTGAGGTATGTGACGTAATTATGCAAAAAGAATGTCATAGTATAGACAGTAGCCCCTGAGACTCTGTCCGGTGTTCGAAAAGAAAAGCCGAACAGAGGATCAAATAAGTTTCGCAGGAGACTAACCATACATGTCTATGTGAATAAGCAGGCGTCGATGCTAGCTGCGACCTCCCATTCTGCCGAAGTCTCCAAACTGAAGTAGAGTCTGGAGCGGGCCGAGGAAGAGCTCGGCCGTGTGAAAGAACAACTAGAGGACCAGCAAGGTATGCAATGGCCTATTCAGATCTAGAAAGATATGAATTGTTTGTGTTGATCATGTTATCATGATATTTCGTAGGAGCTGCGACCGAGGTGGTGTCCCTTAAGAACGCACTGGCCGAGGCCCAGAAGAGGGCGGCGAAGGAACAAGCCACCTGCGAAAAACACAAGGCAAGGGTCGGGGAGGTCCAGCAGGAGCTCTAGGACGCCGTAAAGAAATGCGAGTCCTTGTAGTGCAAGATTGCGGACCAAGAGTCTGAACTTACTAAGGCCCGCCAAAGCGCACAAGAGGCCCGGGTTGAAGCCCAGGGCACCCTCCAGGAAATCCAGGAGGCCAGGAAAATTGTGGCGAGTAAGGCCTTTATTATGAAGAGCAAATTTGTGAAGAAAAGGTACCTCTTACTGACCCGGATTTGGAGTTCTCCAGGAGTGTTTGCAGATCTGCCGCGCAGTGTTGCTGATGCTGCGGAGTTCTTCCTAGCTGAAGAGGGGAGCACAACAGAGAAGCTGTTCTGGTCGCAATACCTTGCGCTAGAGCATCCGGTGCCCTTTAGCGATCAGCTGAAACAGCTGACCGAACTGCATAGGGTGGCCGAATTGGCCATGAAGGATTTGATAATTTGTCTATGGCCTGCCGAAGCCACACCCAGCAGCTACTTCGGGCTCGTGAAGCGGCTGGTCAATGCCTGCCCTCGGCTTGATGCCATCAAGCGGTCGGTCAGCATCGAAGGTGCGTGGATGGCCTTCGCCCGTGTCAAGGTGCAGTGGGCGAAGATGAACGTCGTCAAGCTCGCGGTCGAGGGACCGCCCGCGGGCATGGAGCACCGCACGCCCGAGCGGTATTTTGATGATGTCCTGGAGGGATCCCGCATTGTAAAGGGCCAGTGTGCAAAAGACATTATCTTTGAATGAATAGATTCATGTTATCCCATCCTATATTATGAAACAAAGCCGATATGTAATATAATGCTGGTTGTTTTTTTTAAAAAAATTCCTCCTGTGCGGCCGTTTTATTAAATCTGAGAATTGGCCAGTCGACAGCTTCAGCCCCCACGTAGGTAGTACGGGGGTGTTCGGGTTGGAACCTAAACACTCTTGATCCAAGAGTTTGGTCCTTGAAGGAGGTGTTTAGCGCAACGAACCAGGCAATCGGACTATATGGCTTTATCACCCTCACTTAGCCATAGGAGTTTGACAATAGGAATGTAGGCGCAGCCCCTAGTTAGTATTTGTTAATCCGTTCTAGGGTGCTGTAGACACCTGATCGGGTGGAGGCCAATCCGTCGCATAATGCGGGAAAAAATCGCAAGAGATTTTAACCTCCGAATAGCTGACCAGCTCTCGCCGCATCATGACAGTCAGTTTTCAGCTTTCTCTACTGAGGTGTTTATCCGGATAAACTAGAAACACAATCGCAGTAGTTCTCCCTTTACTACCCTAGCTGATACGACGGAACGTAAGGTAGTAAGCACGGGAGCCGGGCAACCCAACTATTGACCAAAGACATGATTCGGAGCCGATGCATATAATGCTAAATTTGGGGTGCCGAACTACACTGTAAAAAGTGTTCAGACTTTGTTGCCGTAGTATGGAGCGCAATGAAGCCCCTGATGAATTAAGGCGTACCAAAATGTATGGGTGCAATTGATAAGAATAGCAAAATAAAATGAAGTAGTAAGCCAGTGCCACATAAGTTGGGCAGCAAACTGTTTCCATTATAATTTGATTAATACGTCAAAGCGTATTTGTACAAATAGTGCGATAAGCAACAGGGCTATTGAACATGTCGAGACGAAGGGGGAGCTGCGTGCGGGTCCTGGAAACAGGTAGAGTGATCATCAAGAAGACCACCTAGAGATCCCCCCCACACGTTTATGCTGCTTGCCGCCTTGGTATATCCATCTTTCGAAAGGATCGATGATCAGGCCGTCGTGAGGGGCCTGTGGAAAAGAAACCTGAAAAGGATAAAAAGAAAAGGGAAAGTATGTGTGCCCAGGGAAGGTCAAGCCGTATTATGGACCACAATCGAGTTATGCCTCCGTCTTTGCCCATGGTATTTTAAGTGTGTGGTTATGTACACACGGTACATACGCCGCCATTTGGTCGACTGAGATGGAGGCCGAATTGCTAGTCGAACTCCTGACGAGCTGGACTGTCATGCTGCGGAGTAGTCCGGAGTCGTTTGACAGTGTCCGGGAGCTTGGCCGCTGAATTAATATTCTGCTTGATAAGGCTGCTCTGTACTTCCGCTTCCAGGGCCGCGGTGTGCTCCTCGGTACGGAGGGAGCGTTCCGTGTTTCCATTGACTGTTATGACACTGCATGGTCCGGGCATCTTGAGTTTGAGATAGGCGTAGTGTGGTACCGCATTGAATCGAGCAAATGCAGTTCGTCCGAGCAGTGCGTGATAGCCACTGCGGAAGGGGACGATATCGAAGATCAAGTCTTCGCTTCGGAAGTTGTCCGGGGATCCGAAGACGACTTCCAATGTGATTGAGCCCGTGCAGCGGGCCTCTACACCTGGTATTACTTCTTTAAAGGTAGTTTTTGTGGGCTTGATCCTTGATGGATCAATGCCCATCTTGCGGACTGTATCCTGATAGAGCAGGTTGAGGCTGCTGCCACTGTCCATGAGGACTCGCATGAGGTGGAATCCATCAATGATTGGGCCGAGGAATAGTGCGGCTGAACCGCCATGACGAATACTGGTCGGATGGTCCCTGTGATCGAAGGTGGTCGGGCAGGACGACCATGGGTTGAATTTTGGGGCAACTGGCTCTATCGCGTAGTCGTCCTTGAGCGCGCGTTTGCGCTCCTTCTTGGGGATATGGGTAACGTATATCATGCTCACCGTTTTAACCTGGGGGGAACTTCTTCTGTCCCCCTGTGTTCGACGGATGGGGCTCCTCGTCGTCGTCCTCACTTTGCGACCCCTTCTCCTGGTTCTCGGTATTTAACTTGCCGGCCTGTTTAAAGACCCAACAGCTTCTGTTCGTATGATTGGCTGGTTTGTCGGGGGTGCCGTGGATCTGACATGGACGATCGAGTATGCGGCCCAAGCTGGATGAGCCCGGATGGTTTCTTTTAAATGGCTTCTTCCGCTGGCCGGACTTGGAGCCACTGAATTCGGTGTTGACCGCCGTGTCATCGGTATTGTCACTGTTGCTTCGACGCTTGTGCCTATTGCGTCGGGGCTTGCCGTTGCTATTTCTAGCTTCAGAGGTGCCAGGTTCACTTGCATTATTATTGCTACAGGCTAGCCAGCTAACTTCGCCCGCGCAAAAGCGGGTCATAAGTGCCGTGAGGGCTGCCATGGACTTCGGCTTTTCTTCACCGAGGTGTCGGGCGGGCCATTCATCTGAGATGCTATGCTTAAAGGCCGCTAGGTCTTCGGCATCTGGACAGACGACGATCTGGTTCTTTTTAGTTAGGAACCTAGTCCAGAATTTCTTGGCTGACTCTCCGGGCTGTTGAACTAGGTGACTTAAGTCATTGGCATCCGGAGGTCGGACGTATGTACCTTGGAAGTTGTCGCGGAAGGCGTCTTCCAAGTCGTCCCAGCTGCCAATAGAGTTTTCTGGCAGGCTGTTTAACCAGTGCCGAGCTGGTCCCTTGAGTTTTAGTGGGAGGTATTTGATGGCATGAAGATCATCACCGCGGGCCATATGAATATGGAGAAGAAAGTCCTCAATCCATACCGCAGGATCTGTTGTTCCATCATATGATTCGATATTCACGGGTTTAAACCCTTCTGGGAATTTGTGCTCCATTACTTCATCAGTGAAGTAGAGGGGGTGTGCGGCGCCTCTATATCGGGCCAAGTCGCGACGTAGCTCGGATGGAGTCTGTCTGTGGTTTTCGACCCGGACGTGGTTATGCTTGTCACATCTGGCTATAGTCGTCATCGCGCGCCAGGGCACGCCCCCGCGATCCATAGATCGATCTGGTCTGACCTGCTCTATTTTCCAGGTCCTGCCGCAGGTCATATGTATATCCCCGAGCTGTTGTGTCTCTACCTTTACGGCGAGGTAGTATGGGCTGGTGTTCGGCTTGGGTTGCCGTTTTGTCCCGGCCGCGTGGTGGTCGGCCAGCCGCGTTACGCGCTGATGGTACGGGCTCAAGTGCCTCGTCGTCAAATTGAGGTAGCAGTTTACGCTTCATGTAACTTTTGGTTGGGCGCTCGAGGCCGTATTCCTCGGCTGCCAGGACATTAGACCACCTGTCGTTGAGTACATCTTGATCAGCTTGAAGCTGCTGCTGCTTCTTTTTCAGGCTCCTTGAAGTGGCTATTAGCCGGTGCTTAAAGCGCTCCTGCTCGAGGGGTTCCTCAGGCACGATAAAGTCTTCGTCGCCAAGGCTCACCTCATCCTCGGAGAGTGGAAGATAATTACTGTCCTCCGAGTCTTCGTTTACGGCCTGTTCATCAGGGCTAACTTGCCCATCTTCCCAATCATCCTGTTCAGAGGTTGGCTCGACGGGGTCTTCTTGGTCTTCGGCGTCGTCCGGAGTATTGTTGTCTCTCGTGCCAGTATTGCTGTCTTTTCCACGGCATGATTTAGAGCGGCGCCGCTGATGTCGGCGCTTTGGTTGTATCTCAGGAGGTTTATCCTCGACTGGATTTTTCTCGTTATCGCCGTTACCCTCTTTGGGTGTATCCACCATGTACACGTCATACGAAGAGGTGGCCGTCCATCGTACAGTAAACGACTGGTTTTGGGCCTGCTCTTCTCCGGCATCGTCGTCCATACCGTCAATGTCTTCGGTGCCGTAATCGAGCATGTCAGTTAAGTCCTCAACAGTGGCTATGAAGTGGGTGGTGGGTGGGACGTAAAATTCCCCGCTCTCAGCCCTAGTCCGGGCTGGGCGTAGTTCGAACATTGCTCCTTTGTAATGATGAGGGATCACATCAAGTCCAGAGCCTTGCTTAAAGACGAGGTTTGGCCAAGGAGAAGAGAGTCCGTGGAGTACGGCGGGAAGGAGACTCCTTGGCCGAGCTCACACGATGCTGACTCCGAGGGTTCGGAGCCAGTGTCCGGAGAAGAGTCCGGCTTCATGATGGTAGCCAGCGGCACTACTTCCTCCGGCTCTCCCGTACTGGGCTTAGTGGCCGCAGATAGTCCAGCGGGCTCAGGAATCCCGTCTTTGGACCTGGCGATGCACTCCGAATCTAAGGCCAGAGCGGAGGTTGGGGTCATGAACCCTTGGAAGACCAAGTCTCCTCGGATATCAGCGACATAATCCAGATTTCCAAAACTATTCTGGTGACCTGGGGCGTAGCTGTCGATCTGCTCTAGATGGCCAAGCGAGTTGGCCCGCAGTGCGAAGCCGCCGAATACGAAGATCTGGCCGGGGAGAAAAACCTCCCCTAGGGCAGCATTGTTGTAGATGACTGATGGAGCCATCGAACCTTCTGATGACGACACAATGGAACTCTCAATGAAAGCACCAATGTCAGTGTCAAAACCGGCGGATCTCGGGTAGGGGGTCCCGAACTGTGTGTCTAAGGTCGATGGTAACAGGAGACGGGGGACACGATGTTTACCCAGGTTCGGGCCCTCTTGATGGAGGTAATACCCTACTTCCTGCTTGATTGATCTTGATAAATATGAGGATTACAAGAGTTGATCTACCACGAGATCATAATGGCTAAACCCTAGATGTCTAGCCTGTATGATTGTGATTGCCTCTACGGACTAAACCCTCCGATTTATATAGACACCGGAGGGCCTAGGGTTGTACATAGTCGGTTTACAGAGGAAGGAATCTTCATATTCGAACGCCAATCTTGCCATCCACGCAAAGGACAATCCCATCCGGACACGGGAGGAAGTCTTCTGTCTTGTATCTTCATGGCCCATTAGTCCGGCCCACGTCACATAGCCCGGATGCCCGAGGACCCCTTAATCCAAGACTGCCTCATACATACCTTGACAAGATTTCTGAAGTAGTTCAAAATGGAACAGTCAAAGAAGGAGTTCTTGCTTGTATTGCAAGGTGTAAAGTTGAGTAAGACTCAAAACACGACCACGACAGACAATAGAAAGAGAATGAAAGTCATTCCCTATGACTTAGCCATAGATTCTATAAAGTATGCTATGCTATGTACCAAACTTATTGTGTACCTTGCCATGAGTTTGGCAAGGGAGTACAATAGTGATCTAGGAGTAGATCACTGGGCAACGGTCAAAATTATCCTTAGAGGACTAAGGAAATATTTCTCGGTTATGGAGGTGATAAAGAGTTCGTCGTAAAGAGTTACGCCGATGCAAGCTTTTACACCGATCCGGTTGACTCTAAGTCTCAATATGGATACATATTGAAAGTGGGAGCAATTAGCTAGAGTAGGTCCATACAGAGCATTGTAGATATAGAAAATTTGCAAAATACATACAGCTCTGAATATGGCAGACCCGTTGACTAAACTTCTCTCACAAGCAGAACATGATCAGTCTTTGGGTGTTAATCACATGGCGATGTGAACTAATCACATAAAGATGTGAACTATTTGTGTTAAATCGCATGGCAATGTGAACTAGATTTTTGAATCTAGTAAACCCTTTGGGTGTTAGTCACATGGCGATGTGAACTAATCACATAAAGATGTGAACTATTTGTGTTAAATCACATGGCGACGTGAACTAGATTATTGACTCTAGTGCAAGTGGGAGACTGAAGGAAATATGCCCTAGAGGCAATAATAAAGTTGTTATTTATATTTCCTTATATCATGACAAATGTTTATTATTCATGCTAGAATTGTATTAACCGGAAACTTAGTACATGTGTGAATGCATAGACAAAACAGAGTGTCCCTAGTATGCCTCTACTTGACTAGCTCATTAATCAAACATGGTTGTGTTTCCTGACCATAGACATGTGTTGTCATTTGATGAACGGGATCACATCATTAGAGAATGATGTGATGGACAAGACCCATCCGTTAGCTTAGCATAATGCTTGTTTATTGTTATTGCTATTGCTTTCATCATGACTTATACATGTTCCTCTGACTATGAGATTATGCAAGTCCCGAATACCGGAGGAACACCTTGTGTGCTATCAAACGTCCCAACGTAATTGGGTGATTATAAAGATGCACTACAGATGTCTCCGAAGATGTTTGTTGGGTTGGCATAGGTCGAGATTAGGATTTGTCACTCCGTGTATTGGAGAGGTATCTTTGGGCCCTCTCGGTAATGCACATCACTATAAGCCTTGCAAGCAATGTGACTAATGAGTTAGTCACAGGATGATGCACTACAAAACGAGTAAAGAGACTTGCCAGTAACCAGATTGAACTAGGTATGATGATACCGACGATCGAGTCTCGGGCAAGTAACATTCCGACGACAAAGGGAACAACGTATGTTGTTATGCGGTTTGACCGATAAAGATATTCGTAGAATATGTAGGATCCAATATGAGCATCCAGGTTCCGCTATTGGTTATTGACCAGAGATGTGTCTCGGTCATGTCTACATAGTTCTCGAACTCGTAGGGTCTGCATGCTTAATGTTCGATGACGATTTGTATTATGAGTTATGTGATTTGATGACCGAAGTTTGTTTGGAGTCCCGGATAAGATCACAGACATGACGAGGAGTCTCGAAATGGTCGAGACGTAAAGATCGATATATTGGAAGGCTATATTCGGACGTCGGAAAGGTTCTGAGTGGTTCGGGTATTTTTCGGAGTACCGGAGAGTTACGGGAATTCGTCGGGGGAAGTATTGGGCCTTCATGGGCCTTAGTGGAAAGGAGAGAAGGGCCACAATAGGAGGCCGCGCGCCCCCCATGGGCTGGTCCGAATTGGACTAGGGAGGGGGCGGCGCCCCCCCCTCTTTCCTTCTGCCTCTCCTACTCCTTCCCTCTCTCCCCTCTTGGAAAAGGAAGGGGACTCCAACTAGGATTGGGAATCCTAGTTGGACTCCCCCTATAGGCGCGCCCCTCCTAGGCCGGCCTCCTCTTCCCCCCTCCTTTATATACGTGTCCAGGGGGCACCCCCATAGACACACAAGTTGATCTTTAGCCGTGTGCGGTTCCCCCCTCCATAGTTTTACACCTCGGTCATATCGTCGTAGTGCTTAGGCGAAGCCCTGCGCCGGTAACTTCATCATCACCGTCACCACGTCGCCGTGTTGACGAAACTCTCCCTCGGCCTCAACTGGATCAAGAGTTCGAGGGATGTCACCGAGCTGAACGTGTGCAAATCGCGGAATTGCCGTGCGTTCGGTACTTGGATCGGTTGGATCGCGAAGACGTTCGACTACATCTACCACGTTAATAAGCGCTTCTGCTTTCGATCTACGAGGGTACGTGGACACACTCTCCTCGCTCGTTCCTATGCTTCTCCTAGATAGATCTTGCGTGATCGTAGGAATTTTTTTGAAATACTACACTCCCCAACAAAAATATGAGATCATTGTTATCATGGTTTATGGTGCTAGCGTGAGTGCTATTCCCTTTACCTTATATCAAGAAATTATGAATGACATAGGACCCGCTGAGAATGAAGACATAGATGTTACGATTAAACTTGCAAATAGAGGCACTATATCACCAATTGGGATTGTTAGAGATGTTGAAGTCTTGTGTGGGAAGATAAAATACCCTACTGATTTTCTTGTTCTTGGTTCCCCACAAGATGATTTTTGTCCCATTATCTTTGGTAGACCTTTCTTAAACACCGTTAATGCTAAAATAGATTGTAAGAGAAAAAGTGTTAGTGTTAGTTTTGGTAATGAGCCTCATGAGTTTAATTTTTCCAAGTTTAGTAGAAAGCTTCATGAAAAAGAATTGCCTAGTAAGGATGAAATAATTGGTCTTGCTTCTATTGCTGTGCCTCCTACTGATCCTTTAGAACAATACTTGCTAGACCATGAAAATTATTTACATATGCATGAAAGAAATGAAATAGATCAGATTTTCTTTGAACAACGTCCTCTACTTAAACACAACTTGCCTATTGAAACTATAGGAGGTCCTCCTCCAGCTAAAGGTGATCCTGTGTTTGAATTAAAACAATTGCCAGACACTTTGAAATATGCTTATCTTGATGAAAAGAAGATATATCCTATTATTATTAGTGCTAACCTTTCAGAACATGAAGAAGAAAGATTATTGAAAGTTCTAAGGAAGCACCGAGCTGCTATTGGATATACTCTCGATGATTTAAAGGGCGTTAGTCCCACTCTATGTCAGCACAAGATTAATATGGAACCTGATGCTAAACCCGTTGTTGATCACCAACGTCGGTTAAATCCGAAAATGAAAAAAGTGGTAAGAATGGAAATTTTAAAACTTCTGGAAGCAGGTATAATCTATCCCATAGCTGATAGTAGATGGGTAAGTCCTGTTGATTGTGTCCCTAAGAAAGGAGGTATTACTGTTGTTCCTAATGATAAGAATGAACTTATTCCTCAAAGAATTGTTGTAGGCTATAAAATGGTAATTGATTTTAGAAAATTAAACAAAGCAACTAGAAAAGATCACTACCCTCTGCATTTTATCGATCAAATGCTAGAAAGATTATTTAAGCACACACATTTTTTGCTTCCTTGATGGATACTCTTGTTTTTCACAAATACGTGTTTCTCAACCTGACCAAGAAAAGACCACTTTCACTTGTCCCTTTGGAACTTATGCTTATAGATGTATGCCTTTTGGTTTATGTAATGCACCTGCTACCTTTCAAAGATGTATGACTGCTATATTCTCTGACTTTTGTGAAAAGATTGTTGAGGTTTTCATGGATGACTTCTCTATTTATGGGAAGTCTTTTTATGATTGTTTAAGCAATCTTGATCGAGTTTTGCAGAGATGCGAGCAAACAAATCTTATCTTGAATTGGGAGAAGTGCCACTTTATGGTTAATGAAGGTATTGTTTTGGGCCATAAAATTTCTGAAAGAGGTATTGAAGTGGACAAAGCTAAGGTTGATGCAATTGAGAAAATGCCATGTCATAAGATATCAAAGGTATCTGTAGTTTCCTCGGTCATGCTGGTTTCTATAGGAGATTTATCAAAGACTTTTCTAAGATTTCTAGGCCTCTTATAAATCTTTTGCAAAAGGTGTTCCTTTTGTTTTTGATGATGATTGTCTAGAAGCCTTCGAAACACTCAAGAAACCCTTAATTTCTGCACCTTTTGTTCAACCACCTGATTGGAACTTGCCTTTTGAAATTATGTGTGATGCTAGTGATTATGTTGTTGGTGTTGTTCTAGGACAAAGAGTTGATAAGAAACTGAACGTTATTCATTATGCTAGTAAAACTCTAGACAGTGCTCAACTAAATTATGCTACTACTGAAAAAGAATTCCTAGCAGTGGTGTTTGCTTGTGATATATTTAGATCTTACATTGTCGATTCAAAAGTAATTGTTCATACCGATCATGCTGCTATAAAATATCTTATGGAAAAGAAAGACGCTAAACCTAGACTTATTCGATGGGTTCTCTTGCTACAATAATTTGATTTACATATCACTGATAGAAAAGGAGCTGAGAACCCCGTAGCTGATAACTTGTCTAGGCTTGAAAATGTGCTTGATGACCCACTACCTATTGATGATAGTTTTCCTGATTAGTAGTTAGCTACAATAAATGTTTCTCATAACACTCCTTGGTATGCTGACTATGCTAATTGTATTGTTGCTAAATATTTACCACCTAGCTTTACATACCAACAAAAGAAAAAATTCTCCTATGATTTAAGACACTACTTTTGGGATGACCCGCATCTTTATAAAGAAGGAGTAGATGGTGTTATTAGACGTTGTGTACCTGAGAACAGGGACAAATCCTACGGGAATGTCACTCCAAAGCTTATGGAGGGCATCATGCTGGAGACAGAACTGCTCATAAGGTATTGCAGTCTGGATTTTATTGGCCTACTCTCTTCAAGGATGCCCGTAAGTTTGTTTTATCCTGTGATGAATGTCAAAGAATTGGTAATATCGGTAAGCGTCAAGAAATGCCTATGAATTATTCACTTACTGTTGAACCATTTGATGTTTGGGGATTTGATTACATGGGACCTTTTCCTTCCTCTAATGGGTATACACATAATTTGGTTGTTGTTGATTATGTTACTAAATGGGTAGAAGCTATTCCAACAAGTAGTGCTGATCACAACACCTCTATTAAAATGCTGAAGGAAGTTATTTTTCCAAGGTTTGGAGTCCCTAGATATTTAATGACTGATGGTGGTTCACACTTTATTCATGGTGCTTTCGTAAAATGCTTGCCAAGTATGATATTAACCATAGAGTTCCATCACCCTATCATCCTCAGTCTAGTGGTCAAGTTGAACTTATCAATAGAGAAATAAAATTAATTTTGCAAAAGACTGTCAATAGGTCCCGGAAGATTTTGTCTAAGAAATTAGATGATGCACTTTGGGCTTATAGAACAACTTATAAAATCTTATGGGTATGTCTCCATATAAAATGGTTTATGGAAAAGCTTGTCATTTGCCTCATGAGTTAGAACATAAAGCATATTGGGCAACCAAAGAACTCAACTGTGATTTCAAACTTGCCGGTGAAAAGAGGTTATTTGATATTAGCTCACTAGATGAATGGGGAACCCAAGCTTATGAAAATGCCAAGTTATTTAAAGAAAAAGTTAAAAGATGGCATGATAAAAGAATTCAAAAGCGTGAGTTTAAAGTTGGAGAATATGTTCTTTTGTACAACTCTCATTTTAGATTCTTTGCAGGAAAACTCCTCTCAAAATGGGAAGGACCCTATGTTATATGGTCTGGAGCTATAAAAATAAATAATGCCGAAGGCACTAACCCGAAGGTTGTTAATGGGCAACGAATAAAACATTATATCTCAGGCACGCCCATTAATGTTGAAAATAATATTATCCAAACTATGACACCGGAAGAACACATAAAAGAGTACTTCCGAAACACTCCAGAATCGTGAAAAAGAGGAGGTACATGATACGGTAAGTAAAGGGACTCCGAAAAATCCGCAAAAATATTTTTTTGTCAGTTTTGGAATATAACAAAAATTAGGAAAATAAGAAACTACCGGGAAGCGCACCCTGGTGGGCACAAGACACTAGGGCGCGCCTTGCAAGCCAGGCGCGCCCAGGTGGGTTGTGCCCACCTCGGGTACCTCCCGGACTCCGTTTTTCTACAGTTTGCTTGTCCCCCAAGATAAAAAAATCTTTATATACCCCCCGAACCTATTGACCACCGTATCATGGAGAAATCTTTTGTTTTCTTTTCCTTGCTATTTTCTGAGAAATTCAGCTAGGCAGCATCATGTCTGCCTCATCTTCCAACAACGGAGAAGAAGACGCAGGGTTGGTTCAGGAGGATCTAAGGAGAGAGGAAGCTGAAGAGGTTGCCATGGAGGAAGGGGAGGAAAATCCCTCTGGAGTTCATCCTCCGGCTTCCGAGAGAGGCACATTGGCTGGCATCTCCACTCACCCTAATCCTCATCAAGCCATGGGATCGTCAAACAATCAAGAGAGCCCCGAAGTGCATGAAGGACTCCCACCAAGAAGGCCTCTACACAGGTTACATCGAAACAATTTTCACAATTTGATTCACAATTATGGGTTCGAGAATACTCCTCATATGCACATACCATCCAATTGGGACATAGCTCGTCCAAGAGAAAGCAATGCAGGAACAAACCCTTGGGGCCCGGAAAATAAACACATAATGGCTGAAGTGAGGAAAAATACCGAGTTACTTCATCGAGCACTTCGGGACATTCAAGGCTTGAGGGAGCCACTCATGGTTATATTGGAAAACACTTCTACATCACCACCACCTTCTTCTTCATCACCAAAGAAAATTGACTATCGGGTATGGGCACTCCCCTTGGCTTCCGCTAAGCCTGGGGGAGGTGCCCCAGTATCGTATCACCCCCACTATCTTTTTCCTTTACTTATTTTAGTTATCTTTTCCTTTAGATGAATAAAATTTTAATTAGATCCTTTCTTTTCGAGAGCTTGCTTAGTGATATAACATCACTACTGCAGGATGCTGCTAACGCGACACTACAATCAGAGACCCTTCGACGAAACTGTGTGTGATGCAATAATCACAAACGGTGGTGTAAAATAACCGTCAAAAAAGGTGCAAACCGTTTGCGATGGAGGATGCATCAAACACAGTTCAGATTTTAGTTGCGTGTGCGATGCAGGACATACGGTTGATCCATACGAACTGTTTGCGATTAGACAGAACAACAAAAATGGGCAGCCATATCAATGTGTCTGCGATATACGGCATACAGTTCGCTCTGATGAACTATTTGCGATGATCGAGGTGAACACAAACGATTCGGCGTAACAAGATGTGTGTGATACCCGACAAACAGGTCGGTAATCAGAATTATTGCGATCATTATAGACAGCCCATACGGACTTTTTTTGTGAATTATGTGCTCGTCGGGGCACACAGTTAAACAAACCAACCTGTGGGCAATAATGTAGAAGATCTCTGTCGAATACTTATTACTCACCGTCTGCGATGAGATTGACAGGATAAACAGAGATAACAAATTAATATGAGCAAACGGAAACACAGATATGTACAGTCTGCTTAATTTAGTCCTTCTTCTTCTTGTTGTTGTTGTTGAATGGCCCCACGACATTGTCTTGGCGAGGACGCTTCTTGCTGCTGACGGTTGGCTTTTCATTGCCGCCGCCGTCGTCATCGTCGTTGCTGTCGTTGTCCTCCTCCTCCTTGTTCGACCATTCCTCCTCCTCCTCATCATCGTCGTCCTCTTCTCCGTCCTCCGACAGCTCTTCGTCCGTCTGGTTGTTGTCTGATGACTCCGGAGGCGGCGTCCCTTCCATGATCCGGATATGATCGAGGTCTAGGCTCGACGCCGGACTGATGGAAGACGAGCGGGATGATTACGATGTTGACCTATCATCGGGCACCAGACTGCTGGCCGAACTATCGTCCTCGCTGTCGCTGGACATGGCTACAGAGAGTGTGCCAGTGTGTAGCGCGGCCTACCGGGGACGATGAAGATGGTGGACACTTAAGCGGGGTATGCAGAGAAGAGGAAATGCCAATTGAAGCGAGGGTTGATGTATTATCTAACCGCTGATATAATCAACCGCAATTATTTGTACCCAGTCGCTCCAAATTCCCGGGGTTGCGTAGGACTCCTATTGGCTGGTTTATTTTTTCAGGACAAAAAGAAGGAACGAGTTTTGGGATTATGCACCGGTACCGGTACGAATGGAGTAGGACAGTTGGCAAGCAATACATTGAGCTCTTCTCATTGATAAAGCCAGTAATAATCAAACTACAAAGGAAAAGAAAAAAAGACAAAGGAAAATATCTGCACGAATCTTCGCGTAATATCAATGGCATAGGACCTAGATGTGCATTACTTAGAGCACATCTTGATGTGCTTTAGCAATACTGTCAAACAAAACCCCTAATCATCATTGAAAACAACGCATAGAACATGGCTAATGCGACAACCAGAACTACACATGCTAGTTCCTTCTTTTCTCTTGCTTTCATCTGTTGCCTGTGATTGATTCTTTCTTGCTTCATCATACTGATTGTACATTCTAGATCAGCTAGTTTCTTCTTCATCTTTACGTTATCTTCTACGAGCTTGGTGATAACACTCCGAGCCCTGCCATGCCATTCTTCATCCAGCCAGTTAACAAAGGTACAAGCCTCATGTCCCTGCCAATGTTAAATAGTATTCAGGATGAGAGGTGGCATTAACTGAAGTAAAATGATGAACTTAGCACTAACCTCTAAGGGGCAACTTAGAAACCGCCTGCCAATATCGAATCCCTCCGTGCATACACGTCGAGCAGGAGTGTGCCCGTGCACACAACTCAGCTTTTGGTACTTCTCGGTGGCGCAAAACTCGGAGTCGAACTCGTGTTGCGGGAGTCTGCAGTCATGCTCCGGATCCGGCGGCAGATCGCTTTCCTGGGGGGAGGGGGTGTCATTCAGGATGAATTCAGCAAGGAGCTATGCTCATCAAAAGGAATCCACTAACAGGGTTGATCAAGTCTTGTTAACAAACTCTTTCCGAATCGCATGAAACCGGAGAATTTTCGAATAACACTAGGTTACCTTAATGGGGATTTGCACGTCCCCAATAATAAGAATATCGCATTTCTTCTTGACAGTAGGAAGAGGTAATTCAAAACCTCCAATAGTAATCGTTGGAATTTTTCCAATAGAATTGATATTGTGGACTTGAGGTTGTTTCCTCAGAAAGTGTACCGTATGCTCATTACCATTAACATGAAAAGTGACATTGCCTTTGTTGCAATCAATAACAGCCCCTGTAGTATTCAAAAAGGGTCTACCAAGGATAATAGACATACTATCATCCTCGGGAATATCAAGAATAACAAAGTCCATTAAAATAGTAACGTTTGCAACCACAACAGCCACATCCTCACAAATACCGACAGGTATAGCAGTTGATTTATCGGCCACTTGCAAAGATATTTCAGTAGGTGTCAACTTATCGAATCAAGTCTACGATATAAAGAGAGAGGCATAACACTAACACCAATTCCAAGATCACATAAAGCAGTTTTAACATAGTTTCTTTTAATGGAGCATGGTATAGTTGGTACTCCTGGATCTCCTAGTTTCTTGGGTATTCCACCTTTAAAAGTATAATTAGCAAGCATGGTGGAAACTTCAGCTTCCGGTATCTTTATTTTATTTGTAACAATATCTTTCATATACTTGGCATAAGGATTCATTTTAAGCATATCAGTCAAACGCATACGCAAAAAGATAGGTCTAATCATTTTAGCAAAGCGCTAAAAATCCTCATCATCCTTTTTCTTGGATGGTTTAGGAGGAAAAGGCATGGGTTTCTGAACCCATGGTTCTCTTTCTTTACCGTGCTTCCTAGCAACAAAATCTCTCTTATCATAACGTTGATTCTTTGATTGTCGGTTATCAAGATCAACAGCAAGTTCAATCTCTACATCATTGTCATTCCTAGGTTGAGCATCAACATGAACATCATCATTAACATTATCACTAGTTTCATGTTCATTACCAGATTGTGTTTCAGCATCAAAGATAGAAATATTATTGGGACTCTCAGATGTGTCAACAACAGGTTCACTAGAAGCATGCAAAGTCCTATCATTTTTCTTTTTCTTCTTCTTAGAAGAACTAGGTGCCTCAACATTAGTTCTCTGAGAATCTTGCTCAATTCTCTTAGGGTGGCCCTCGGGATACAAAGGTTCCTGAGTCATTCTACCCCCTCTAGTCACAACTCTAGCAGCATTATCATTTTTCTTATTATTTAATTCACTGAGCAAATCATTTTGAGCCTTAAGCACCTGTTCTACTTGAGTGGTAACCATAGAAGCATGTTTACTAATAAGTTTAAGTTCTTTAACTCTAGACATATAATCACTCAAGTGTTCAATCATATAAGCATTACGTTTCAATTATCTACCAACATAAGCATTGAAGTTTTCTTGTTTAACAATAAAATTATCAAACTCATCTAAGCATTGGC
Organism: Aegilops tauschii subsp. strangulata; assembly: GCF_002575655.3. Taxonomy (NCBI): domain Eukaryota; kingdom Viridiplantae; phylum Streptophyta; class Magnoliopsida; order Poales; family Poaceae; genus Aegilops; species Aegilops tauschii. The sequence continues at coordinate 61,291,609 of NC_053035.3, forward strand.
TAGCAGACTTATAACGAGGAATATCACCTTCATCAAATCTATAGCGAGAATTTACCTTTACTACCTGTGTCGGGTTATTAAGACCATGTATTTCTTCAGTAGGTGGTAAATTCTTAACATCTTCAGCTTTAATACCCTTTTCTTTCATAGATTTCTTTGCCTCTTGCATATCTTCAGGACTGAGAAATAGAATACCCCTTTTCTTCGGAGTTGGTTTAGGAGTTGGTTCAGGAAGTGTCCAATTATTATCATTACTCAACATATTATTCAATAGCAATTCAGCTTGATCAACAGTTCTTTCCTTGAAAACACAACCAGCACAACTATCCAGGTGGTCTCTGGAAGCATCGGTTAGTCCATTATAAAAGATATCAAGTATTTCATTTTTCTTGAGAGGATGATCAGGAAAAGCATTAAGTAATTGGAGAAGCCTCCCCCAACCTTGTGGGAGACTCTCTTCTTCAATTTGCACAAAATTATATATTTCCCTTAAGGCAGCTTGTTTCTTATGAGCGGGGAAATATTTAGCAGAGAAGTAATAAATCATATCCTGGGGACTACGCACACAACCAGGAGTAAGAGAATTAAACCATATTTTTGCATCACCCTTTAATGAGGACGGAAATAACTTAAGGATATAGTAGTAACGAATTTTTTCCTCATGAGTGAATAGGGTGGCTATATCATTTAATTTAGTAAGATGTGACACAACAGTTTCAGATCCATAGCCATAAAAAGGATCAGATTCAACCAATGTAATCAACTCAGGATCGACAGAGAAATCATAATCCTTATCAGAAATACAGATAGGTGAAGTAGCAAAAGCAGGGTCATATTTCATTCTAGCATTCAAAGACTTTTCTTTCAGCTTAGCTAATAGTTTCTTAAGATCATATCTATCTTTGCAAGCAAAAAAGTCTCTAGTAGTTTCTTCATCCATAACATAACCCTCAGGCACATCAGGCAATTCATATCTAGGGGGACAATCTTCATCATCACTTTCATCAATATTATCAGTTTCAATAATTTCACTCTAACCCTAGCAAGTTGTTCATGAAGAAATTCACCTAATGGCACAGTATTATCATGCATAGAAGTAGTTTCATCATAAGTATCATGCATAGCAGAAGTGGCATCATCAATAACATGTGACATATCAGAATCCATAGCAGGAGTAGGTTTAGGTGTCACAAGTTTACTTAAAACAGAAGGTGAATCAAGTGCAGAGCTAGATGGCAGTTCCTAACCTCCCCTCGTAGTTGAGGGATAAATCTTGGTTCTTTCATCTTTCAAGTTCCTCATAGTGATCAACAGATATAAATCCCAAGTGACTCAAAGAATAGAGCTATGCTCCCCGGCAACGGCGCCAGAAAATAGTCTTGATAACCCACAAGTATAGGGGATCGCAACAGTTTTCGACGGTAGAGTATTCAACCCAAATTTATTGATTCGATACAAGGGGAGCCAAAGAATATTCTCAAGTATTAGCAGTTGAGTTGTCAATTCAACCACACCTGGAAGACTTAATATCTGCAGCAAAGTATTTAGTAGCAAAGTAGTATGGAAGTAACGGTAACAGTGGCAAAAGTAACAGTAGCAGTTTTGTAGTAATCGTAACAGTGGCAGCGGAAAAGTAACTAAGCAAAGATCAATGTGTGAAAAGCTCATAGGCATTGGATGAGTGATGGATAATTATGTCGGATGCGATTCCTCATGCAACAGTTATAACATAGGGTGACACAGAACTAGCTCCAGTTCATCAATGTAATGTAGGCATGTATTCCGAATATAGTCATACGTGCTTATGGAAAAGAACTTGCATGAGATCTTTTGTCCTACCCTCCCGTGGCAGTGGGGTCCTATTGGAAACTAAGGGATATTAAGGCCTCCTTTTAATAGAGTACCGGACCAAAGCATTAACACTTAGTGAATACATGAACTCCTCAAACTACGGTCATCACCAAGAGTGGTCCCGATTATTGTCACTTTGGGGTTGCTGGATCATAACACATAGTAGGTGACTATTGACTTGCAAGATAGGATCAAAACTCACGTATATTCATGAAAACATAATAGGTTCAGATCTGAATTCATGGCAATCGGGCCCTAGTGACAAGCATTAAGCATAGCAAAGTCATAGCAACATCAATCTCAGAACATAATGGATACTAGGGATCAAACCCTAACAAAACTAACTCGATTACATGATAAATCTCATCCAACCCATCACCGTCCAGCAAGCCTATGATGGAATTACTCACGCACAGCGGTGAGCATCATGAAATTGGTGATGGAGGAAGGTTGATGATGACGACGGCAACGGATTCCCCTCTCCAGAGCCCCGAACGGACTCCAGATCAGCCCTCCCGAGAGAGATTAGGGCTTGGCGGTGGCTCCGTATCGTAAAACGTGACGAATCCTTCTCTCTCTGATTTTTTCTCCCCGAACATGAATATATAGAGTTGGAGTTGACGTCGGTGGAGCCTCAGGGTGCCCACGAGGCAGTGGGCGCGCCCCCCACCCTCGTGGACAGGGTGTGGGCCCCTGGCGTTGATTCTTTCGCTAGTATTTTTTATTTATTCCAAAAATATTCTCCGTGAAGTTTCAGGTCATTCCGAGAACTTCTATTTCTGCACAAAAATAACACCATGGCAATTTTGCTGAACACAGCGTCAGTCCAGGTTAGTTCCATTCAAATCATGCAAGTCAGAGTCCAAAACAAGGGAAAAAGTGTTTGGAAAAGTAGATACGATGGAGACGTATCAGGCCCTTGAGCCCATACCGTCAAGACATGACCGTGCTGATGAACCAGACCAGCCACCATGTGGGCGAGATAAAGCGGCCACCCATGTCGAACACCAACCCGCACCACCTCGCCGTAGAGGCAGAGACACAGCGGCTCCAGGATACACCTACGACCTACGACAGGACCTGGACAACAGAGCAGGCCAAACCAGATCAATCTATGGATCAAGGGGGCGTGCCCCAACGCGAGCAGACGGCCATCAGGCCTGGCGCGACAGGCACAACCTCACCCGGGCCAAAAAACGCATACGGACTTCATCCGAACTGCATCGTGACATCGCCCGATACAGAGGCGCCGCATACCCCTTATGCTTCACCGATGAGGTAATGGAGCACCAGTTCCCAAAAGAGTTTAAACCAGTGAACATTGAATCATACGATGGAACGACGGATCCCGCAGTATGGATCGAAGATTTTATTCTCCACATCCACACGGCTCACGGTGACGATCTCTATGCCATCAAGTACCTCCCCCTAAAACTCAAGGGACCAGCACGACACTGGTTAAACAGCCTCCCAGAAAACTCTATTGGCAGCTGGGAAGATTTGGAAGATGAATTTAGAGACAACTTCCAAGGTACCTATGTTCGGCCCCCAGACGCCGATGACCTCAGTCACATAGTCCAGCAACCCAGAGAGTCAGCCCGAAAATGCTGGACCAGGTTCTTAATTAAAAATAACCAAATTGTTGATTGTCCGTACGCCAAAGCCCTCGCGGCCTTTAAACACAGCGTCCGGGACGAGTGGATCACCCGACACCTCGGCCAAGAATAACCGAAGTCTATGGCAGCCCTCACCGCACTTATGACCCGCTTTTGCACGGGAGAAGATAGCTAGCTAGCTCGTAGAAGCAACAGCACCAGCGACCCTGGCACCTCCGAAGCCAGAGATGGCAACGGCAAGCCACAACGCAATAGACACAAGCATCGAAGCAACAATGAAGATACCGAAGACACGGTGGTCAATGCCGGATTCAGTGGCTCTAAACCCGGTCAGCGGAAGAAGCCATTCAAAGGAAACAAAGATGGTCCACCCAGTTTGGACAGAATACTAGATCGGCTCTGCCAGATTCATGGCACCCCTGACAAGCCTGCTAATCATACCAACAGAAATTGTTGGTTCTTTAAACAGGCCGGTAAGCTAAACACCGAACACAAGGGGAAAGGGCCGCCCAGCGAGGACGACGATGAAGAGCCTCGCCCACCGAACACAGGGGGACAGAAGAAATTTCCCGCTGAGGTAAAAATGGTGAACATGATATATGTTACACATATCCCCAAAAGGGAGCGCAAGCGTGCACTAAGGGACGTCTATGCCATGGAGCCAGTCGCCCCAAAATTTAACCCATGGTCAGCCTGTCCAATCACTTTTGATCGCAGAGACCATCCGGCCAGTATACGTCATGGAGGTTCGACAGCATTGGTCCTCGATCCAATTATCGACGGATTCCATCTCACGTGAGTCCTTATGGACGGCGGCAGCAGTCTCAACCTGCTTTATCAGGACACTGTTTGCAAAATGGGCATTGAACCGTCAAGAATCAAGCCCACCAAAACCACCTGTAAAGGAGTGATACCCGGCGTAGAGGCCTGCTGCACAGGGTCCATAACGCTGGAGGTAGTCTTCGGCTCACCGGATAATTTCTGAAGCAAAGACTTGATCTTTGACATCGTCCCTTTCGTAGTGGCTATCACGCACTGCTTGGACGAACGCTTTCGCCCGTTTCAATGCGGTCCCGCACTATGCGTATCTAAAGCTCAAGATGCCTGGACCACGCGGCGTTATAATAGTCAATGGAAACATGGAGTGCTCCCTCCATACTGAGGAGCATACTGCGGCCCTCGCAGCTGAAGTACAGGGTGGCCTTATTAAGCTGAATACTACATCGGCAGTCAAGCCCCCGGACACTGTCAAACGAGTCCGGTCTACCCTGCAGAACGACAGTCCGGCTCGTCCAGAGCTAGATTAGCAATTCGGCCTCCGTCAAAACCCCAACCTGATTGTGGCATACGTACCACGCGTACATAACTACGCACTAAAGATACCATGGGGACGGATGGAGGCACACTAAAAGCAAAGTCCACAATATGGCTCGACCCTATCCGGACCTTCATATTCTTCCTTTTTTTCTTCTCATTCTATTTTTCAGGTTCTTTACAACCCACATCACCTTTCAATGGTACCAAGGGCCCTTTTCCAGGCCCCTCATGTATACTCGATCGTTGATCCTCTTAAAGGATCATACACCAGGGCGAAAAGCGGCGCAGACGTGCGGCAGAGTGTCCAAAGGATCTTCAAGATCACCTTTTCCTTTTTTAGGACCTGTATACAACTTTCCCTTGTTCACAAATTCTTGGCATGTAAAATAGCCTCGATGCTTATGGCATCCTATGTAAAAATACGTTTTGACGTATCAATCAGACTATAATGGAAACAGTTTTGCCCAGCCCTGTTGGTATTGGCTTATTTCCTAAGCTGTATTCCCACTTTGCGTCAGATTGTCATATACACCTCGGCATGATTTAAATCGCCAGGGGCTCTATCCGGCCACATATACTTAAAAAAAAAGAAGTCCGAACACTTTTATAGTATACTTTGACGTCCCAAATATGGCATTATATGCATCGGCTCCGAATCATGTCTTTGGTCAATAGTTGGGTTGCCCGGCTCCTGTGGTTACCACCTTACGTTCCGCTTGTTCGGCTAAGGTAGTAAAGGGAGAACTACTGCGATTGTGTTTCTGGTTCTTCCGGTCAAACACCTCAGTAGATAAAACAAAAAACTGACTGTCATGATACGGCGAGAGCTGGTCAGCTATTCGGAGACTTAATATAAATCTCTTGTGATTTTCTCCGTATTATACGAAGGACTGGCTTCAGTTCAGTCATGCGCCTAAGGCATCCCAGTTCGGACAGCCCCATGCGCACCAGGGGATAGTTCTTAGCCCCACCGTCAAACTCCCATGGCTAGGTGAAAGTGCTAAAGCTGCATAGTCTGATTGCCTGGTTCACTATGTAAGTCGCCTCCTTTATGAACCAAGACGTTGGGTCAAGAGTGATTACACGTTATTCCGAACACCCCCGTAGCATATACGTGGGGGCTGAAGCCGACGACTGGCAAACTTTCAGAATAATAAAATACGGCCGCACTGGAGGTAAGTAGTTCAAACAAAAAGCATAAATATATTTCAAAGCTTTAGTTCATAACAAAACGTCTGGGTAGGTCGGATGCATTCACTCGAACATAATATCCTTCGAGCATTGACCCTCTATCAAACGGGCACCCTCTAGGACATCTTCGAAATTGTAACGCCCACGATGCGGCTATATCTCCCACGTGTCGAGGCACGACTTAGAGGCATAATCGCATTGTGGTTTTGTCGCAAGAAGGGTTATCTTCGCACAATCCCATGTAATGAATAAGAAAGGGATAAATAGAGTTGGCTTACAATCGCCACTTCACACAAAGATCAATTAATTCATACATCATTCAGAGTACACACATAGGTCCGACTACGGAACCAAAAGAAAATAAGACAACCCCAAATGCTAGATCCCCGATTGTCCCAACTGGGCTCCTCTACTGATCATCAGGAAACGAAACATAGTAATGACCAAGGTCCTTGTCGAAATCCCACTTGAGCTCGGTAGCATCACCTGCACTTGTATCATCGGCACCTGCAACTGTTTTGGTAGTATCTGTGAGTCACGAGGACTCAGCAATCTCAAAACCCGTGAGATCAAGACTATTTAAGCTTATGGGTAGGATGTGGTAATGAGGTGGAGTTGCAGCAAGCGCTAAGCAAATATGGTGGCTAACATATGAATACAAGAGTAAGATGAGAAGCTATGCAATGGTCGTGAAGCTATAAGTGATCAAGAAGTGATCCTGAAACTACTTACGTTCAAACATAACACAAACCGTGTTCACTTCCCGGACTCCGCCGAAAAGAGACCATCACGGCTACACACGCAGTTGATGCATTTTAATTAAGTCAAGTGTCAAGTTCTCTACAATCGGATGTTAACAAATTCCCATCTGCCACATAACCGCGGGCACGGCTCTCGAAAGTTTATACCCTGCAGGGGTGTCCCAACTTAGCCCATCACAAGCTCTCATGATCAACGAAGGATATTCGTTCTCCCAGAACAACCCGATCAGACTGGGAATCCTGGTTACAAGACATTTCGACAATGGTAAAACAAGACTAGCAAGACCGCCCGAATGTGCCGACAAATCCCGATAGGAGCTGCACATATCTCGTTCTCAGGGCACACCGGATGAGACATCCTATGAGTAAAATAAGCCCTCAAGTTTCCCCGAGGTGGCCCGTAGTCTACTCAGTTCGGACCAACACTCAGAGGAGCACTGGCCTGGGGGGATTAAAATAAAGATGACCCTTGAGTCTGCAGAACCCAAGGGAAAGGTATAGGTGGTAGGTAGGCAAATGGTAAAACCAAGGTTGGGCCTTGCTGAAGGAGTTTTATTCAAAGCGAACTGTCAAGGGGGTCCCATAACCCCAACCGCGTTAGGAACGCAAAATCAAGGAACATAACACCGGTATGACGGAAACTAAGGCGGCAAGAGTGGAACAAAACACCAGGCTAAAGGCCGAGCCTTCCACCCTTTACCAAGTATATAGGTGCATTAATTAAAATAAGAGATATTGTGATATCCCAACATACTCATGTTCCAACATGGAGCAATCTTCAACTTCACCTGCAACTAACAACGCTATAAGCGGGGCTGAGCAAAAGTGGTAACATAGCCAAACAACGGTTTGGTAGGAAGGTGGGTTAGAGGCTTGACATGGCGATATGGGAGGCATGATAAACCAGTGGTAGGTACCGTGACATAGCGATAGAATGAACAACTAGCAAGCAAAGATAGAAGTGATATCGAGGGTAATTGTCATCTTGCCTGAAATCCCGCTAGGAAGAAGGTCGAATCCATGAAGTGGACGAACAAAAGAAGTCGAACAGGTCCTCACAATCGCAACATAACCGGAACTATCGAGAAGAAGTACAACCGGAAAGAAGCAAACAACATGGTAAACAACCATCACATCAACATGGCATGATGCACAATCAAGTATGATGCATGTCCGGTTTAATTAGCCATGGCATGACAAAGTGCAACAAACAACACTACAAATTAAATGGAGCTCAATATGCAACGAGTTGCATATTGACGAAACACCACATTCAAGTTATTTAGTTCGCTCTCGTTTATGTACCCAACAATATTAAATGTTATTAAACATGGCAAGAGGGTGAAGCATAAATAAACTAACTATTTAGGCAAGTTTAAATGAGGCCGGAACAATAAACAACAATTTCGGTAAATCCCCATGCCATTTAGCAATTCAAGGGAAACAACAATTATAAACATTTTAAATGTTGTTATCATGGTGCGGGTGACATATACATGTTTTATGCAATTCTATGAAAATGTTGGCATGAGCATGATAAGAGCATTTGTCGCCATGACGGAATGAAAGGGTGCCGCGGCGACGATAACGGGAATGGTGCAACGGCAACATTCCGATGATCCGGCACTTCGTGGAAATGCCGGTACAAAAGAACAAGTGTGCGGATGTGCGGAACATGCTAGAGATGGTGGGGTGATCCCGGTTACCGGGTTCCCACGGGTCGGCGGCATGAAAACGAGGTGGAACATGCAATGACAACTCGGACACGGTGCAAACATAAGCATCTCATGCATTGCAAACATTCGTTCTCGGAAGGTCATCTTGGCGGTTATACCTTCGAAGCGTGCATTTTCGAAACGGACCGGTTTTGATGCGGTGTAGAGGAAGTAGACGTTCTCAGGACAGTCGTAGGAAGAAGTGGTACACGTGTCGAAGATGAACTTGACAAATCTGAGGTCGGCGGTAGGGGTACACACGTCATCGGATCCACGGCGATGGTAGTCGTACACATTACGTAGATGTTCGGGTCATCTGTACAGGTACATGGTGAAATCCACGGGTGTCAGCAGTTGTACATGGTCTTCGCGTTGTAGTCTGACTTGGCGATTCCAAAATGTTCATCGGTAGTGGAACTTGGCAGTCTCGACAGTCGTCCTAGTACTTGTCGAAAGGAATCCACAAAGGCGGTCTTGTGTCCCTGGATTCAGTGGCCTTGGCAACGAAAAAAGGGGCAGCATCACGTAGCATGCTTGGGGAGGGGCTACAAGTGAGAGGCCATGGCATCGGCAAGGCGAGCAGCAGCAGCATGAGTCACAGACAAAGGAGGTGCCACCGGGCGCTAATGGTGGTGGAGTAGGGGAAGTCAACGCGGGCTCGCGCGTGGCCTCCAGCGGGACTTGGCAAATGATTCAGAAGCAAGGCAAAAGTGGCACTGCTCCCGCGGCTTGGCGGGTGGCTGATACGTCTCCAACGTATCTATAATTTTTGATTGTTCCATGCTATTATATATTCTGTTTTGGACATTCAATGGGCTTTATTATACACTTTTATATTATTTTTGGGACTAACCTATTAACCGGAGGCCCATCCCAAATTGCTGTTTTTTTCCTATTTCAGTTTTTCGCAGAAAAGGAATATCAAACGGAGTCCAAACGCAATGAAACCTTCGGGAACGTGATTTTCGGAACAAACGTGATCCTGAGGACTTGGAGTGGACGTCAGGCAACCAACAAGGAGGCCACGAGGCAGGGGGCGCGCCTACCCCTCTGGGCGCGCCCTCCACCCTCGTGGGCCCCTCATAGCTCTCCTGACCGACCTCCTTCACCTATATATACTCACATACCCTGGAAACATCATATACGCAGCCAAAACCCTATTTCCACCGCCGCAACCTTCTGTACCCGTGAGATCCCATCTTGGGGCCTTTTCCGGCGCTCCGCCGGAGGGGGCATTGATCATGGAGGGCTTCTACATCAACACCATAGCCTCTTCGATGATGTGTGAGTAGTTTACCTCAGACCTTCGGGTCCATAGTTATTAGCTAGATGGCTTCTTCTCTCTCTTTGGATCTCAATACAAAGTTCTCCTCGATTCTCTTGGAGATCTATTTGATGTAACTCTTCTTTTGCGGTGTGTTTGTCGAGATCCGATGAATTGGGGGTTTATGATCAAGATTGTCTATGAACAATATTTGAATCTCCTCTGAATTCTTTTATGTATGATTGGTTATCTTTGCAAGTCTCTTCGAATTATCAGTTTGGTTTGGCCTACTAGATTGATCTTTCTTGCAATGGGAGAAGTGCTTAACTTTGGGTTCAATCTTGCGGTGCTCGATCCCAGTGACAGTAGAGGAAACGACACGTATTGTATTGTTGCCATAGAGGATAAAAAGATGGGGTTTATATCATATTGCATGAGTTTATCCCTCTACATCATGTCATCTTGCTTAAAGCGTTACTCTGTTCTTATGAACTTAATACTCTAGATGCATGCTGGATAGCGGTCGATGTGTGGAGTAATAGTAGTAGATGCAGGCAGGAGTCGGTCTACTTGTCACGGACGTGATGCCTATATACATGATCATACCTAGATATTCTCATAACTATGCTCAATTCTATCAATTGCTCGACGGTAATTCGTTTACCCACCGTAATACTTATGCTATCTTGAGAGAAGCCACTAGTGAAACCTATGGCCCCCGGGTCTATTTTCTATCTTATTAATCTTCCATCAACAAGCTATTTCTATCGCTGTTCATTTTTTCTTTCTTTACTTTTAGTCATTATCATAAAATACCAAAAATATTATCTTATCATCTCTATCAGATCTCACTTTTGCAAGTGGCCGTGAAGGGATTGACAACCCCTTTATCGCGTTGGTTGCAAGGTTCTTATTTGTTTGTGTAGGTGCGTGGGACTTGAGCATGGTCTCCTACTGGATTGATACCTTGGTTCTCAAAAACCGAGGGAAATACTTACGCTACTTTGCTGCATCACCCTTTCCTCTTCAAGGGAAAACCAACGCAGCGCTCAAGAGGTAGCAAGAAGGATTTCTGGCGCTGTTGCCGGGGAGTCTACTCACAAGTCAAGACATATCAAGTACCCATCACAAACTCTTATCCCTCACATTAAATTATTTTCCATTTGCCTCTCGTTTTCCTCTCCCCCACTTCACCCTTGCCATTTTATTCGCCCTCTTTTTTCCGTTCGCCCTCTTTTCCGCTCGCCTTTCTTTCGCCATTTCTGAATCTAGGGAGGTTATCGCAATGAAGGTAATAATAATCACATGGGAAACTTTGATGCCTCCGATGATCCTCTTGAGGAACCTACTATCTTGCATCCTAAAAAGTTTCGAGTCGGTACTGGTAATATTATTGGGAAAGGAGTTATTCAAGATTTCTTTACTTGTGCCGGTGCTTTGCCAATCATGGGTGGCTCTATTCTTCACAGAACTAGTAGCCTTGCGGATGCGATATATTTGCTCGTAGTTGAACTTGAAAGGCAATTTCTTCATATGCATCCTTGCATACACAGAATTTTCCTAGAATTTTCTAATATTGAGTACTCTTCTGTTAAGCGTGCCGCTACTATCTTTTTGGCCCATGAGTTCAGATTTATAATGAAAGAGGCAAAAGAATTTTTTGCGCATTATAGAGTGGATGCTGGTCATCCTCCCATAGAAGCTATCCTTTTTAATCAAGAAGACATAATGCATTTACAATCTTTGGATCATGTTTCCTATAATGAAAACCTTAGAAAAAAGGTTCCTACCGATGTTTTAGTTGATAGAATTTCTGAACTTAATGACAACTTTGCTATTCAGAATAATGGGTTAGGTTTTTCTCTTGAGCAAAGACTCGTGACTTTTTGTCAAAAGAACGCTTGTAATGATGAATTGGTTGTGCAATATAAGGGGCCAAGGGAGGAACCCATACCTCCCGAGCTTGATCTTGGGGACCTTTGTCCTATTAAATTTAACCCCTTTGATTACTTTTGCTTGCCACAAAGGAAACTTGCTGCTGAACGTAGAGAATACGAAAGGAGTTTTCATGATTTACCTTACCATTATTATGGCAATACCTAGATCTATCCTTGCTTTTATGCCTAGCTAGGGGCGTTAAACGATAGCGCTTGTTGGGAGGCAACATAATTTTATTTTAGTTTTTTGCTTTTTGCTCCTGTTTAGGAATAAATCTTTGATCTAGCCTCTGGTTAGATTTGTCTTTGTGTTTTAATTAGCGTTTGTGCCAAGTAAAACCTATAGGATCCTCTTGGATGATAGTTATTTGATCTTGCTGAAAATTACAGAAACTTTATGTTCACGAAAACAATTGTTAAAAATAACCAGAACGTGATAAAATACTGATTCCAATTGCAGCAGATCAATAAAAAAAATATTTAGGCCTTCCTATTTTGGTAGATTTTTCTGAGTTACAGAAGTTTGCGTTAGATACAGATTACTACAGACTGTTCTGCTTTTGACAGATTCTGTTTTTCGTGTGTTGTTTGCTTATTTTGATGAGTCTATGGTTAGTAAAATAGTTTATAAACCATAGAGAAGTTGGAATACAGTAGGTTTAACATCAATATAAATAAAGAATGAGTTCATTACAGTAACTTAAAGTGGTGTTTTGTTTTCTTTCGCTAACGGAGCTCATGAGATTTTCTGTTAAGTTTTGTGTTGTGAAGTTTTCATGTTTTGGGTAAGGATTTGATGGATTATGGAACAAGGAGTGGCAAGAGCCTAAGCTTGTGGATGCCCAAGGCACCCAAAGGTAAATCGAAGGACACCAAAAAGCCAAAGCTTGGGGATGCCTCGGAAGGCATCCCCTCTTTCGTCTTCGTCCATCGGTAACTTTACTTGGAGCTATATTTTTATTCACCACATGATATGTGTTTTGCTTGGAGCGTCTTGTATGATTTGAGTCTTTGCTTTTAGTTTACCGCAATCTTCCTCGCTGAATACACTTTTGAGAGACACACACATGATTCGGAATTTATTAGAATACTCTATGTGCTTCACTTATATCTTTTGAGCTATATAGTTTTTGCTCTAGTACTTCACTTATATCTTTTAGAGCACGGTGGTGGTTTTGTTTTATAGAAACTATTGTTCTCTCATGCTTCACTTATATCATTTTGAGAGTCCTACAAAACAGTATGGTAATTTGCTTAAATTGTGAAATTAGTCCTAATATGATAGGCATCCAAGATTAGTAAAAACTTTCTTATAAGTGCGTTGAATACTAAGAAAAGTTTGATGCTTGATGATTGTTTTGAGATATGGAGGTAGTAATATTAAAGTTGTGCTAGTTGAGTAATTGTGAATTTGATAAATACTTGTGTTGAAGTTTGCAAGTCCCGTAGCATGCACGTATGGTAAACGTTGTGTAACAAATTTGAAACATGAGGTGTTCTTTGATTGTCCTCCTTATGAGTGGCGGTCGGGGACGAGCGATGGTCTTTTCCTACCAATCTATCCCCCTAGGAGCATGCACGTAGTGCTTGGTTTTTTATGACTTGTAGATTTTTGCAATAAGTATGTGAGTTCTTTATGAGTAATGTTGAGTCCATGGATTATACGCACTCTTACCCTTCCATCATTGCTAGCCTCTTCGGTACCGTGCATTGCCCTTTCTCACCTTGAGAGTTGGTGCAAACTTCGCCGGTGCATCCAAACCCCGTGATACGTGTGACACCCAAGTTTTTATTTGGATTTTTCCAAAGGATTTTTATTTGACTTGAGGGGAGTGATTTAAATTTTTCTTCAAGAGAACTCTCCCCCTCAAATAATTTTCTCTATGGCAAAAGTTTTATTTGGATTCACCCAAGGTCTGTCTTTAGTCTTGGAAGTTCTTGCTTTACATTTGGACTCAAGACAAAATGTCTTTCATTTGGGAAAATAACCTTTGAAAATCTTTTTGAAAATGCACTATGGCTTTTGGAAAATCCTTTGCCACTTTCCACAATTCCTTCTTGCCATGGCCTTAGTGCAAATCCTCTCTCCTAACCCTTCCCTCACCTTTGGATCATGATTTGCATCAAATCCAGCAATTTGAACCTCCCCATGTGATTTTTTTCCATTTAAATCCTATTCAAACAAATTCTACCTTCTTTTCTAGCACTTGGAGATTTACAAAGGAACTCCACTTTCTGTCTTGATTTTTTCCACCAAACCTTTTTCCCCTCCTAGTCCTTTGAACCCTCAACCTAGAACCATGAAGATCCACTGGTCTTCAGTTCAAAATTTTCAAACTACACTTGCTGCAAGTTTGGACCAGATTTGTCAAATTTGGTGAAATTCATTCAAAACCTTCTCCAAAAATTCCAAGTAAAATCTGGCAGCCTCTGGGTGCATTGAGTGGTCACCTCACCAAGTTACAGCCCCAGAAAAATTTATCTCATAGCCAAAACCTTCTGTCGAACACCTGCAGTGCACTGTCTATGTCAAGTTCAGAAAGTTCAGAGATTCAGTCAGTGGCCTGCTGTCGTTTTCTTCAGAGAAGGACGTCGATCTCACCAGTACCACTGCGTCGCCTTGCTCCTCGTCCCTTCCCCCTTGTTCCTGCACCGCACGAACGCCTGGCGCCTTGCGGGCATCGGCGACGAGCAGCAGAAGGTGCGCCGCCCTGTGACCGACGCCGGCGGCGGCTTTGCGGACGCCAGCGGGAGACACGGCGCCGACGACGCCACCCAGCGCCCCCCAAACCACCGGAGCTCGCCGCGTGGTCTTCCACTCCCCCGAACGCGCTGCCGCTCTCGTCGTGAACCGCAGGGCGCGGAGCGCGATCTCTGCCGCCGTTGAGCCCGTGCGGTCACCTCACCGTGGACCGACGCCATTACGCCAAGACCGACCCCGTTTAGCTGTGAAACGACTCCAGTAACCTCCACTGATGCTGCCTGGCCGCTCAAACCACCTGCCAATCCACTGCTCCGCTGTAATCGCTCGCTGGAGATTCTCCGTTCACGGCCACCCCGTCGATCTGCCTATAAATAGAGGCCCCGAGCTTCAACTCGAGCACCCACCATCCCTGCACTCCCCCTAGAGCACGCCTAGCCACTGGTAGAGCCCCGAGGAGGTCTCCTTCCTCGACTCTGGCCGCCGCGACCCGCCACGGGATCCAGCCCGATTCGCCTCCGTGTGTGCTCCTCCGCCACCATTCTCTTGCCAGTAGCTTCACCTTGCATCCCTCGTTCTGACCCGCGCCTCAATTTGTAGCTTGCAGCCCTCCACCGGAGTTCCCCATCCTCACCCGAGCCGCCGTCCGCCGGAGATAGTGTCGCCGTCGACGTGGTGCTCCCCGTTGGACGAGTCCACCACCCACCGACGCGGAAGAAGACGCTGAAGCTCTTGGTACCCTCCGTTTCTCCTAACTCGCCGTGGTTCGACGCCGGCGTCCACCGCAGTCTTCGGGCGCCTGCGAGCTTTTTAAACCTGACAGGTGGACCCCGCCTGTCAGCCTCTATTCTATTCTCCTTCGAACTGTTTTCTGTTGGCGCCTTCGGGCAAATATGTTTTCTCCTTTGCGCTTGCGCATTCCCAACTGAAGCGTTTTCTGTTTTCTCAGTTAAAACCCTGGAACTTTTCTGTTTCATTACAGAAAGGTCCCTGTACAGAAACCTTTATAACTTTTTAATAAAAAGGTATTTTTGGGTGATTCTTTTCCTGACAATCTTCAAATTTTGTCTAGTTTTTTATGGGATTTATTTGAAAAATATTTGGAAAAGTTTCTGTGCATGTGTTGGTTTTCACGTTAGTATCCGTTTCGTGATTGCCGTAGGTTCCGGGAGAGGTGACGGAGCCGCGAACTTCGCCGAGCTAGACTCCGACTTCTCCAAACCAGGCAAGCATGTTTTGAACATTTGATATGACAGGTGTTTTGCATGTTTGCATGAAAGTTTGTGCGTGGCATATGAGTGTCGGTAAATACCTCGTTGCTTGTAAGGCAACTACCCGGTTGTTCCAAAGTCGTGATGATCTCTGATGAGAGATGGCCTAATCATGTGGTGACATGAAGGGCAGCAAGGTGGTACTGTTGTAGCATGCCAGCCTTGCGTCATCCTGCTTTCTCCGACGTTAACGTGGTTGGAGCCACGTTATCGTACTTTTTTTCCGCATGTTCCAAAGTTGCGATGATCTCTGATGAGAGATGGCCTAATCATGTGGTGACATGAAGGGCAGCAAGGTGGTACTGTTGTAGCATGCCAGCCTTGCGTCATCCGACTTTCTCCGACGTTAACGTGGTTGGAGCCGCGTTACCGTTCCTTCCCCCTTCCGTGCTACCACATGTCTCATTGCCAGGATGCGGTTTAGTAAGTTGGTAACCTCTTTCCGTGTACACACCAAACAGAGAGGCCGGGATGATGGTACCTTGGCCCAGGATTAAAGCCAGTCATCCGGTCAGGGGGCATGGGTGTTTCCGGTTGGGACCGAGAGGGGGGGCACCCCCTTAAAGCGCGCGTATAGAAATTTGATCCCATGCTACGCGAGGTTGTAGCCTCCCCGTCTCAAGGTTTTTCTTGAACGATGCCGAGGGTGATCCCTGGCTTCGGATGGTTGAATTGGGTGTGTACTGGTTAGACGTGTTTCTTCCAAAACACCGTACACGGAACTAGTCCCCATGACTACTGAAATCCGTTGGCTGTGGTTAAGTACAAACTCTGCAGAGTCAATTCTTTCCAAATCATCGTATCCATGATCAAGTAATGAAAACATTATTATCCATATCTATCCGCGTGGAAAACTTGATCCCGGTGAACAAGCTCAAGTGGTAATCCAGATTTATTGTTATTCCTGTGGATGGACTAACTTTATATTTGTTTCATGCTCGTGATAAATTATGTTCCCAAACTGTTGTAATATTGAGCTGTGATGTAAGCCCTTTATGTTACGTCGCGCAGGCGTCCGACTGTGGCGTGTTTTTGTTTCTTACATTAAATATAAGCCCTTTATGTGATGTCGCTCAGACGTCCGACTGTGGCATGCACCGTCCTTATTTTCTGTTATAAGCCCTTTATGTGGTGTCGCCTCGACGCCCGATTGTGGCATTATTATTCCCGCATTTTCCGCTCGAGGAGTCTTTCAGACACTCGTTTGGCACCAGTATTATTATCCCGCATTTTCCGCTCGAGGAGTCTTTCAGACACTCATTTGGCACCAGTATTATTATCCCGCATTTTCCGCTCGAGGAGTCTTTCAGACACTCATTTGGCACCAGTTTTATTATCCCGCATTTTCCGCTCGAGGAGTCTTTCAGACACTCGCTTGGCACCAGTATTACTATTCTGCAGTTTCCGCTCGAGGCGTCATTCAGACCCTCGCTTGGCACCCAGCATTTACTACCTCTATGTCTGATCGTACTGGTTAACTTATTCATGTAATTCATGTTTGCATTTGTTATATCTTATGTCCGAACTATCTTGCGAGTACTTTCATAGTACTCACCTGGCTTGTTGATTTGGCCAGATGTTGACGAAGGCGATCTCTTGGATGAAGAGTTTGATTGCGCGTCCGATGCCTAGAGGAGTCCCAGTCAGTCCTGCGGGATCCCGGATTTTGGTCACTTGTTTTGTATACGCTTCCGCCACCCGCAATAAGTCTTCTTGAGCCTCACTCCGACGCTCGAAGAGCTGTAGTCTTCTGGAATCATATCACTCGCTTCGTGGTGACATTTCCACCACCGTTATTATCGTGAGTTAGTAGTTTGCCACCCTATCCGCCGTATTGTTTTATCGGCGTGCATGTAATAAATTGTTGGCCAGTCTCTGCTCAACCTTGTATTATATTCAGTACTCCTGGCATTTTTCTTCTGTGACCAAGATATTGTCTAACAGTGAGAAGGAATTCTTCCTCGCTGGTCCATAAAAGGGATTGGTCTCTCAATAATTATTTTATTGAAAAACCGGTCGTGACAAGCTTGGTATCAGAGCCAGGCTGACTGTAGGAAGCCGCTAGGTGCGATCGCTAATCGGTTATTAGCGTCTTTTGTGCTTTTTCAGCATTTTGCAATTGTAGCTAATTTCTGTTGGTCATCATAAAATTTATGACATGACTACTCAGAATTTTTCCCTACTTTTGTCAAGCTCCTCGTCTCCATCACCAAGCTCGCGATCGGGCCAGCAGCTCACCCGGAGTTCACACTCTATCAGCACAAGCTCAGTGACGACGTGTCTATGCACCAAGCCGTGGTGCAATTCAAGGGAGGACATTCTGCTGCTCGCCACTTCCGTTTTGTGGGAAGGGCCATGCCTACGGAGAGGCATGCCATGCAGATGGCTGCCCACGAGGCGATAGCTCGCCTTCGGGACATCCTTCCTACGATGAAGACTCGTCGCTACCGCTACCTCCCATGCCATGTGCCCTACACCAGCCACTATGCATTCGCCTGCCATCGGGGAGAACGAGATGAAGCCATCGAGATGGTTGTGGAGTATCTCAAGGCTCTGGAGGAGTCTTTCGACAACCTCGTAGATGATCTTGTGGCTGCCCGCATGGACTTAGTCCGGGGCGGTCCTGCCAGCAGGAAGGAGCTTCTCCACACGGCGCCGCCTCTGACATTCGTCTCGTCTTCAGCCTCGTATGCACCGGCCATTTTGCCCACTGCTCGCCATCTGCCTACCACTGAGGAGTTCGACCGAGTCATCGCTCCTACTCCAGTCAGAGCCGCACCGCCTGCCGCACGCGCTCTACCACCAGTCGCCCCCGCACCATCACCGCAGCGCAGCGTTACGCGCCAGGAGCCAGCTAGAGAGGAGGTGGAGGTTGACTCTCCTGGACCGCTAAGCCTTGCCATCGGCAAGGGGAAGGAGATCTTCACCATCTCCGACTGAGAGCACCGAGTAGCCGCGTGTTATGTCTGCCTGTATGATGTGCTGTTTTATCTGTACGCTAGTTTGTATTGGTGTGTTTGCTCCCTTCCGGAGTAGTACGATAGTTTTAAATAACATGTCAGGATTGTGTACGCGCATCCTGAGTGTTGTATCATGTGTTTGCTTTTCGCATGTAAGTTTTATGTTAAGCACTTCTTCTCCATGAAAAATCATTTGTGTTTCTTTGAAAACCTTGAACCGTTTTAATTGTTGCCATTGCAAGATTTTTCTTGGGCTACACAGTTTCTCATGGATTTTGCAAATAATACCCCAGACTGGAAAAATGTCTCGCCCATGGACTCGCTCCATGCCCAATCAGCCAGAAGAGGTTTACGGGACACAGACCAGCAACAATCTCACTCAGGGTCAGTCCAGCCAACAAGACAGCAAAGCAGCACTGTCTCAAGTATGCCGTCTCTTCGAGCAAAGTCAGCAACAACACCAAGAGATGATGAACCATGTCATCAACATGGGAAACCACCGTGAACACTATCAACCACATTCCAAGTTATCTGAGTTACAGAAGACTCGCCCCTCAACTTTTGCTCACACCGATAGGCCGCTGGAAGCCGATGATTGGCTTCGTGAGATTGAAAGGAAACTGATTATTGCTCAGTGCTCAGATCATGAGAAGGTGCTTTATGCACCACACTACCTTACTGGAGCAGCCGCAGCATGGTGGGAAAACTTCCTACACATGCATCCCAGGGAACACAACATCACCTGGGAAGAGTTCAAGGAAGGCTTCCGTGGGGCACACATCCCCAGGAGCATCCTAAAGATCAAGAAGAGAGAGTTTGATGACCTGAAGCAAAGAGGCATGTCAGTGACAGAGTACAATGGTCAGTTCACCCAGCTGTCTCGTTATGCCTACGACGAGCACATGACAGAAAGCAAGACGATGGAAAAATTCCTGGACGGCCTGGCACCAGCGCTAAGATGCCAACTGATTGTACACACCTTTCCGGATTTTAAGACGCTGGTGGACAAGGCCATCACCTTGGAAAATGAGCGCCGTAGTCTGGAAGATATCCGTAAGCGGAAGAGGGACAAGACGACCCTTGCCCGCAGCAACCGAGGCAAGACTGAGGTCCCAAGGACAGACGCAAGGAGATCCACGACTACCGAGCCAAGGCCTGTCGGACAATTTCATGCCAGGGACAAGGAGTTCACATACCGTCCAGGGGTCACCTGCTATGCTTGTGGTCAGCAAGGGCATTATGCTAAACAGTGCCCGAAGCCAAGAGACTCGGCACCCAAGCCGAACAATGGTGGAAACAATCCCGCCCCCAAGCGCAACAACTTCAACCCCAGCAACAACCACAGGAAGGGTCACCTGAACCATGTGACCAGGGAAGAAGCGCAGAACGCCCCAGACATCGTGCTCGGTACGTTCCCTGTCAACACAGTACCTGCCATGGTTTTGTTTGATTATGGAGCTTCCCACTCGTTTGTTTCGAAGAGTTTTGTTTCGCAACATGGTTTTCCGATACTTCCCTTGGAAAAATCTGTGATCATCAAGTCCCCCGGAAATAAGCAAATCGCTCAGGGTTACTGCCAAGGAGTGGTCATTGAGTTCGAAGGACTACAATTCCACGCGAATCTCATCGTGTTGGAAAGTAAAGGACTGGATGTCATTTTAGGGATGGACTGGTTGACCACCAACAAAGGATTCATCGACTGTTTCAATCGGACGGTGATTCTCACACACCATCACGGCAAGACAATAAGAGTCTCCGCTCAAGAAAGGCCACGATCACAGAAACCAAAACTGAACAAAATGGACATTGCAGAACTGAGAAAAGTTCCAGTGGTATGCGAGTTCCCTGATGTGTTCCCGGAAGAACTACCAGGCATGCCACCAGACCGAGAGATAGAATTCAGCATTGAACTAGCACCTGGCACCGCTCCCATCTATAAGAAGCCGTATAGAATGGCACCCTCGGAATTGGTGGAGTTGAAGAAGCAGATAAAGGAATTATTGGACAAAGGGTTTATACGAGCCAGCTCCTCACCATGGGGTTCGCCTGTGTTGTTCGCCAAGAAGAAGGATGGGACACTGAGACTGTGTATAGACTATCGAGCCCTCAATATGGTCACCATCAAAAACAAATATCCGATGCCACGGATAAATGATTTGTCTGACCAGCTCGCACAAGCTAAGGTATTTTCAAAGATTGATTTGAGATCGGGATACCATCAACTGAAGGTACGGACAGAGGATATCCCCAAGACAGCATTCACTTCCAGATATGGGTTATACGAGTTCACAGTGATGCCTTTTGGACTAACGAACGCCCCCGCATATTTCGTCCACCTCATGAACAAAGTGTTCATGAAATTCATGGACAAATTTGTGGTGGTATTCATTGACGATATTCTGGTTTACTCAAGGACACCAGAAGAGCATGCTGAGCACCTCAGAATTGTTTTGGGAGAATTGAGGAAGCATCAGTTGTACGCCAAGTTTAGCAAATGCGAATTTTGGCTAAGACAAGTTGGTTTCTTAGGCCATATACTGAACCAAGAAGGCGTGGCCGTAGACCCAGAAAAGGTCAAGGCCATACTGGACTGGAAGCCGCCCGCCAACGTCACAGATGTGCGGAGTTTCCTAGGAATGGCCGGATATTACAGGAGATTTATTGAAGGATTCTCCACTGTGGCGAAACCTATGACCCAACTACTCAAGAAGGACAAGA
Organism: Aegilops tauschii subsp. strangulata; assembly: GCF_002575655.3. Lineage (NCBI taxonomy): Eukaryota > Viridiplantae > Streptophyta > Magnoliopsida > Poales > Poaceae > Aegilops > Aegilops tauschii. The sequence goes on from NC_053035.3 coordinate 61,312,911, forward strand.
AATTCGTATGGACGGAAGCATGTGAGCAGAGCTTCCAAGAACTCAAGAAGAGGCTGACAACCGCACCAGTCTTAACTGTGCCAGACTTACACAAGAGTTTTGAAGTGTATTTTGACGCGTCCCGAAAAGGTCTCGGATGTGTACTAATGCAGGATGGCAAAGTTGTCGCATATGCCTCCAGGCAACTGCGAAAACATGAGGAAAATTACCCAACACATGACTTGGAGCTAGCAGCAGTCATACATGCACTCAAGGAGTGGAGGCACTTTCTTTTGGGAAATCGTTGTGAAATATATACGGACCATAAGAGCCTCAAATATATCTTCACACAGCCAGAGCTGAATTTACGCCAACGACGCTGGTTGGAACTGGTCAAAGACTATGACGTCGGCATTCACTACCACCCAGGGAAAGCAAATGTAGTGGCCGATGCCCTTAGTCGAAACCCCAACCCGGACAATGACGGTCCGCAAAACTTAAGGCCTGAGTTTCAGCGAGAGTTCGCTAGGCTCAACATGATGTTAGTCTCCAAGGGCACCGTATCAAATCTGGAGATACGACCCACCCTGGTGGAACGAATTAAGAAGGCTCAACAGGGACATCCCAGCATCGAAGGCATAAAGAAGAAAATGAATCTTAGTAAGACTTCAGAGTTCGTCACCGACAGTGAAGTAACCTTGTGGTACCGAAACAGACTTTGCGTACCTAACATTGAGGAACTCAAGCAACAGATCTTGACGGAAAGCCACACCGCTCCATACTCGATCCATCCTGGAGGAACAAAAATGTACAAGGACATCCAGGAAAGATTTTGGTGGCACGGTATGAAAAGAGATATAGCCACATTTATTGCTTGTTGCGATTCATGTCAGCGCATCAAGGCCGAGCATCAAAAGCCAGCAGGGCTACTCCAACCAAACAGAATACCGGAGTGGAAATGGGATGAAATAGGAATGGATTTCATCGTTGGACTACCCCGATCACAACGCGGAAATGACGCCATATGGGTCATCACAGACCGACTAACCAAGGTTGCTCATTTCATTCCCGTGAAGACTACCTACTCCACACAAAGACTGGCAAAACTTTATCTCTCCCGTATAGTTTGCTTGCGCGGAGTCCCAAAAACTATAATATCAGACCGAGGCACCCAATTCGTCTCCAAATTTTGGGATCACCTACAACAAGCTCTGGGCACACAACTAGCTTTCAGTACAGCATACCACCCTCAGACAGATGGACAAACGGAACGTGTAAACCAAATCCTAGAGGATATGCTAAGAGCCTGTGTGCTCACCTATGGATCCAGTTGGGAAGAGAGTTTGCCGTATGCCGAATTTGCATACTAACAGTTACCAAGCCAGCTTGCAAATGGCACCCTTTGAAGCATTGTACGGACGGAGGTGTCGTACCCCACTGAATTGGTCAGAAACAGGGGACAGCCGTATCTTCGGCCCAGACATGCTTAAAGAGGCCGAGGAAAAAGTTAAACAAATCAGGGACAGACTCAAGACGGCGCAGAGCCGACAAAAGAGCTACTATGATCAGAAGCATCGTGAGGTCAGCTTTGAACCCGGTGATTCCGTATACCTCCGAGTATCTCCTATGAGGGGTCTGCAACGGTTCAAAATTAAGGGGAAGCTAGCCCCAAGATTTATTGGACCATTTTGTGTGAAGGCACGAAGAGGCACGGTAGCCTACCAACTAGACCTACCCAAGGAGCTGTCAGACGTCCATGACGTATTCCACGTCTCGCAGTTGAGGAAATGCGTGAGCAACCCGGAGAAACATGTACCTCATGAGAACATTGATATGCAACCAGATCTCACCTACAGAGAAAGGCCAGTAAAGATCTTAGAAGAGTCCGAACGGAGGACCCGTCAGAAAACGACGAAATTTTTCAGGGTTCAGTGGAGCAACCACACTGAGGATGAAGCCACATGGGAAAGGGAAGATTTCCTCCGGGCAGAGTATCCATATCTATTTGAGGATCAGCAGAAATCTCGAGGACGAGATTTTTCCTAAGGGGGTAGGTGTTGTGACACCCAAGTTTTTATTTGGATTTTTCCAAAGGATTTTTATTTGACTTGAGGGGAGTGATTTAAATTTTTCTTCAAGAGAACTCTCCCCCTCAAATAATTTTCTCTATGGCAAAAGTTTTATTTGGATTCACCCAAGGTCTGTCTTTAGTCTTGGAAGTTCTTGCTTTTCATTTGGACTCAAGACAAAATGTCTTTCATTTGGGAAAATAACCTTTGAAAATCTTTTTGAAAATGCACTATGGCTTTTGGAAAATCCTTTGCCACTTTCCACAATTCCTTCTTGCCATGGCCTTAGTGCAAATCCTCTCTCCTAACCCTTCCCTCACCTTTGGATCATGATTTGCATCAAATCCAGCAATGTGAACCTCCCCATGTGATTTTTTTCCATTTAAATCCTATTCAAACAAATTCTGCCTTCTTTTCTAGCACTTGGAGATTTACAAAGGAACTCCACTTTCTGTCTTGATCTTTGCCACCAAACCTTTTTCCCCTCCTAGTCCTTTGAACCCTCAACCTAGAACCATGAAGATCCACTGGTCTTCAGTTCAAAATTTTCAAACTACACTTGCTGCAAGTTTGGACCAGATTTGTCAAATTTGGTGAAATTCATTCAAAACCTTCTCCAAAAATTCCAAGTAAAATCTGGCAGCCTCTGGGTGCATTGAGTGGTCACCTCACCAAGTTACAGCCCCAGAAAAATTTATCTCATAGCCAAAACCTTCTGTCGAACACCTGCAGTGCACTGTCTATGTCAAGTTCAGAAAGTTCAAAGATTCAGTCAGTGGCCTGCTGTCGTTTTCTTCAGAGAAGGACGTCGATCTCGCCAGTACCACTGCGTCGCCTTGCTCCTCGTCCCCTCCCCCTTGTTCCTGCACCGCACGAACGCCTGGCGCCTTGCGGGCGTCGGCGACGAGCAGCAGAAGGTGCGCCGCCCCGTGACCGACGCCAGCGGGAGACACGGCGCCGACGACGCCACCCAGCGCCGCCCAAACCACCGGAGCTCGCCGCGTGGTCTTCCACTCCCCCGAACGCGCTGCCGCTCTCGTCGTGAACCGCAGGGCGCGGAGCGCGATCTCTGCCGCCGTTGAGCCTGTGCGGTCACCTCACCGTGGACCGACGCCATTACGCCAAGACCGACCCCGTTTAGCTGTGAAACGACTCCAGTAACCTCCACTGATGCTGCCTGGCCGCTCAAACCACCTGCCAATCCACTTCTCCGCCGTAATCGCTCGCCGGAGATTCTCCGTTCACAGCCACCCCGTCGATCTGCCTATAAATAGAGGCCCCGAGCTTCAACTCGAGCACCCACCATCCCTGCACTCCCCCTAGAGCACGCCTAGCCACTGGTAGAGCCCCGAGGAGGTCTCCTTCCTCGACTCCGGCCGCCGCGACCCGCCATGGGATCCAGCCCGATTCGCCTCCGTGTGTGCTCCTCCGCCTCCATTCTCTTGCCAGTAGCTTCACCTTGCATCCCTCGTTCTGACCCGCGCCTCAATTTGTAGCTTGCAGCCCTCCACCGGAGTTCCCCATCCTCACTCGAGCCGCCGTCCGCCGGAGATAGTGTCGCCGTCGACGTGGTGCTCCCCGTTGGACGAGTCCACCACCCACCGACGTGGAAGAAGACGCTGAAGCTCTTGGTACCCTCCGTTTCTCCTAACTCGCCGTGGTTCGACGCCGGCGTCCACCGCAGTCTTCGGGCGCCGGCGAGCTTTTTAAACCTGACAGGTGGACCCCGCCTGTCAGCCTCTATTCTATTCTCCTTCGAACCGTTTTCTGTTGGCGCCTTCGGGCAAATACGTTTTCTCCTTTGCGCTTGCGCATTCCCAACCGAAGCGTTTTCTGTTTTCTCAGTTAAAACCCTGGAACTTTTCTGTTTCATTACAAAAAGGTCCCTGGACATAAACCTTTATAACTTTTTAATAAAAAGGAATTTTTGGGTGATTCTTTTCCTGACAATCTTCAAATTTTGTCTAGTTTTTTATGGGATTTATTTGAAGAATATTTGGCAAAGTTTCTGTGCATGTGTTGGTTTTCACGTTAGTATCCGTTTCGTAATTGCCATAGGTTCCGGGAGAGGTGACGGAGCCGTGAACTTCGCCGAGCTAGACTCCGACTTCTCCGAACCAGGCAAGCATGTTTTGAACATTTGATATGACAGGTGTTTTGCATGTTTGCGTGAAAGTTTGTGCGTGGCATATGAGTGTTGGTAAATACCTCGTTGCTTGTAAGGCAACTACCCGGTTGTTCCAAAGTCGTGATGATCTCTGATGAGAGATGGCCTAATCATGTGGTGACATGAAGGGCAGCAAGGTGGTACTGTTGTAGCATGCCAGCCTTGCGTCATCCGGCTTTCTCCGACGTTAACGTGGTTGGAGCCACGTTATCGTTCTTTTTTTCCGCATGTTCCAAAGTTGCGATGATCTCTGATGAGAGATGGCCTAATCATGTGGTGACATGAAGGGCAGCAAGGTTGTACTGTTGTAGCATGCCAGCCTTGCGTCATCCGACTTCCTCCGACGTTAACGTGGTTGGAGCCGCGTTACCGTTCCTTCCCCCTTCCGTGCTACCACATGTCTCATTGCCAGGATGCGGTTTAGTAAGTTGGTAACCTCTTTCCGTGTACACACCAAACAGAGAGGCCGGGATGATGGTACCTTGGCCCAGGATTAAAGCCAGTCATCCGGTCAAGGGGCATGGGTGCTTCCGGTTGGGACCGAGAGGGGGGGCACCCCCTTAAAGCGCGCGTATAGAAATTTGATCCCATGCTACGCGAGGTTGTAGCCTCCCCGTCTCAAGGTTTTTCTTGAACGACGCCGAGGGTGATCCCTGGCTTTGGATGGTTGAATTGGGTGTGTACTGGTTAGACGTGTTTCTTCCAAAACACCGTAGACGGAACTAGTCCCCGTGACTACTGAAATCCATTGGCTGTGGTTAAGTACAAACTCTGCAGAGTCAATTCTTTCCAAATCATCGTATCCATGATCAAGTAATGAAAACATTATTATCCATATCTATCCGCGTGGAAAAATTGATCCCGGTGAACAAGCTCAAGTGGTAATCCAGATTTATTGTTATTCCTGTGGATGGACTAACTTTATATTTGTTTCATGCTCGTGATAAATTATGTTCCCAAACTGTTGTATTATTGAGTTGTGATGTAAGGCCTTTATGTGACGTCGCGCAGACGTCCGACTGTGGCGTGTTTTTGTTTCTTACATTAAATATAAGCCCTTTATGTGATGTCGCTCAGACGTCCGACTATGGCATGCACCGTCCTTATTTTCTGTTATAAGCCCTTTATGTGGTGTCGCCTCGACGCCCGACTGTGGCATTATTATTCCCGCATTTTCCGCTCGAGGAGTCTTTCAGACACTCGTTTGGCACCAGTATTATTATCCCTCATTTTCCGCTCGAGGAGTCTTTCAGACACTCGTTTGGCACCAGTATTATTATCCCGCATTTTCCGCTCGAGGAGTCTTTCAGACACTCGTTTGGCACTAGTATTATTATCCCGCATTTTCCGCTCGAGGAGTCTTTCAGACACTCGCTTGGCACCAGTATTACTATTCTGCAGTTTCCGCTCGAGGCGTCATTCAGACCCTCGCTTGGCACCCAGCATTTACTACCTCTATATCTGATCGTACTAGTTAACTTATTCATGTAATTCATGTTCGCATTTGTTATATCTTATGTCCGAACTGTCTTGCGAGTACTTTCATAGTACTCACCTGGCTTGTTGATTTGGCCAGATGTTGACGAAGGCGATCTCTTGGATGAAGAGTTTGATAGCGCGTCCGATGCCTAGAGGAGTCCCAGTCAGTCCTGCGCGATCCCGGATTTTGGTCACTTGTTTTGTATACGCTTCTGCCACCCGCAATAAGTCTTCTCGAGCCTCACTCCGACGCTCGAAGAGCTGTAGTCTTCTGGAGTCATATCACTCGCTTCGCGGTGACATTTCCACCACCGTTATTATCGTGAGTTAGTAGTTTGCCACCCTATCCGCCGTATTGTTTTATCGGCGTGCATGTAATAAATTGTTGGGTAGTCTCTGCTCAACCTTGTATTATATTCAGTACTCCTGGCATTTTTCTTTTGTGACCAAGATATTGTGTACCAGTGAGAAGGAATTCTTCCTCGCTGGTCCGTAAAAGGGATTGGTCTCTCAATAATTATTTTATTGAAAAACCGGTCGTGACAATACGATATGCTCTATCACACATAAACCTCCTTATATCTTCCTCAAAACGGCCACCATACCTACCTGTTATGGCATTTCCATAGCCATTCCGAGATATATTGCCATGCAACTTTCCACCGTTCTGTTTATGACACGTTTCATCATTGTCATATTGCCTTGCATGATCATGTAGTTGACATCGTATTTGTGGCAAAGCCACCATGCATATTATTTCATACATGTCACTCTTGATTCATAGAGCATTCATATAGAGTCATACTTTGTTCTAGTATCGAGTTGTAATCATTGAGTTGTAAATAAATAGAAGTGTGATGATCATCATTCATAGAGCATTGTCCCAAAAAAAGGCCAAATAAAAAAAGGGGAAGCCCCCCCCCCCCAAAAAGAGAAATAAAAAAGGGGACAATGCTACTATCCTTTTTTCCACACTTGTGCTTCAAAGTAGCACCATGATCTTTATGATAGAGAGTCTTTTGTTTTGTCACTTTCGTATACTAGTGGGAATTTTTCATTATAGAACTTGGCTTGTATATTCCAAGCTTCCTCAAATGCCCTAGGTCTTCATGAGCAAGCAAGTTGGATGCACACCCACTTAGTTTCTTTTATTGAGCTTTCATGCATTTATAGCTCTAGTGCATCCGTTGCATGGCAATCCCTACTCCTTGCATTGACATCAATCGATGGGCATCTCCCTAGCTCGTTGATTAGCAGCGTCAATGTGAGACTTTCTCCTTTTTTGTCTTCTCCACATAACCCCCATCATCATATTCTATTCCACCCATAGTGCTATATCCATGGCTCACACTCATATATTGCGTGAAAGTTGAAAAAAGATTGAGACTACTAAAGTATGAAACAGTTGCTTGGCTTGTCATCGGGGTTGTGCATGATGAGAGCATTCTTGTGTGACGAAAATGGAGCATGACCAAACTATATGATTTTGTCGGGATGAACTTTCTTTGGCCATGTTATTTTGAGAAGACATAATTGCTTAGTTAGTATGCTTGAAGTATTATTACTTTTATGTCAATATTAAACTTTTATCTTGAATCTTTCGGATCTGAATATTCATGCCACAAATAAGAGAATTCCATTAAAAATTATGCCAAGTAGCATTCCACATCAAAAATTCTGTTTTTATTATTTACCTACTCGAGGACGAGCAGGAATTAAGCTTGGGGATGCTTGATACGTCTCCAACGTATCTATAATTTTTGATTGTTCCATGCTATTATATATATTCTGTTTTGGACGTTTAATGGGATTTATTGTACACTTTTATATTATTTTTAGGACTAACCTATTAACCGGAGGCCCAGCTCGAATTGCTTTTTTTTGCCTATTTCAGTTTTTCGCAGAAAAAGAATATCAAATGGAGTCCAAACGGAATGAAACCTTCGGGGACATGATTCTGGGAACAAACGTGATCCAGAGGACTTCGAGTGGACGTCAAGCAACCAACGAGGAGGCCACGAGGCAGGGGGCGCGCCTACCCCCCTGGGCGCGCCCTCCACCCTCGTGGGCCCCTCGTAGCTCTCCTGACCGACCTCCTTCGCCTATATATACTCATATACCCTGGAAACATCATATACGGAGCCAATACCCTATTTCCACCGCCGCAACCTTTTGTACCCGTGAGATCCAATCTTGGGGCCTTTTCCGGCGCTCCGGCGGAGGGGGCATTGATCACGGAGGGCTTCTACATCAACACTATAGCCTCTCCGATGATGTGTGAGTAGTTTATCTCAGACCTTCGGGTCCATAGTTATTAGCTAGATGGCTTCTTCTCTCTCTTTGGATCTCAATACAAAGTTCTCCTCAATTCTCTTGGAGATCTATTTGATGTAACTCTTCTTTTGTGGTGTGTTTGTCGAGATCCGATGAATTCTGGGTTTATGATCAAGATTATCTATGAACAATATTTGAATCTCCTCTGAATTCTTTTATGTATGATTGGTTATCTTTGCAAGTCTCTTCGAATTATCAATTTGGTTTGGCCTACTAGATTGATCTTTCTTGCAGTGGGAGAAGTGCTTAGCTTTGGGTTCAATCTTGTAGTGCTCAATCCCAGTGACAGTAGGGGAAACGACACATATTGTATTGTTGCCATAGAGGATAAAAAGATGGGTTTTATATCATATTGCATGAGTTTATCCCTCTACATCATGTCATCTTGCTTAAAGCGTTACTCTGTTCTTATCAACTTAATACTCTAGATGCATGCTGGACAGCGGTCGATGTGTGGAGTAATAGTAGTAGATGCAGGCAGGAGTCGGTCTACTTGTCACGGACGAGATGCCTATATACATGATCATACCTAGATATTCTCATAACTATGCTCAATTCTATCAATTGCTCGACAGTAATTCGTTTACCCACCGTAATACTTATGCTATCTTGAGAGAAGCCACTAGTGAAACCTATGGCCCCCGGGTCTATTTTCTATCTTATTAATCTTCCATCAACATGCTATTTCTATCGCCGTTTATTTCGCTTTCTTTACTTTTAGTCTTTATCATAAAAATACCAAAAATATGATCTTATCATCTCTATCAGATCTCACTTTTGCAAGTGGCCGTGAAGGGATTAACAACCCCTTTATCGTGTTGGTTGCAAGGTTCTTATTTGTTTGTGTAGGTGCATGGGACTTGAGCATGGTTTCCTACTGGATTGATACCTTGGTTCTCAAAAACTGAGGGAAATACTTACGCTACTTTGTTGCATCACCCTTTCCTCTTTAAGGGAAAACCAACGCAGTGCTCAAGAGGTAGCAGCGGCCTGCGGTGGAGGTCAACTCCGGCGAGGACGCGGCACCGGAGTCAGATCCGGCCGGGAACGGGCAAGGACGGCGGAGGCCAGCCGGATCTGGACGGGGTTGGAGGAGGACTGCGCTCCCGCGGTTGAAGACGAATGGCGATGGCGCGACACTCTAGGAGGCAGTAGGGTGCGGGGACGGCAGGGGCGTGGTCGCGGGGGCTCGTGCATGGCGGCCCTGGACTCCAGAGCACAGCGGGGCGGCGAGGAGGGGTTTCCCAGTGAGCAGCGGGATGGGGCGGATGGCGAGACTTGTCGGTTGAGGACACTGGTGGTGCGGCGTGAGGAAGGAGAGGCCAGAGCGACGACGAGCCAAAGGATGGCGAGTAAGAGGGAGCTCCTCTCCCTGGCGCGAGGAGGGAGACGAGTGTGGTGGAAAATGGATCGAGCCGAGGCTCACCCTGGCGGCACAAGCGAGGGGGATATGGGAGAGATGGGGATTGGGGCTAGGGTTAAGAAGAGAGGGTGGTCGGCTGGGCCTGGTTGAGCTAATGGGTCGGTCTGGTTGGTCAGGCCCAAGAGGCTGGCGGCGCAGGCTCTCTTCTCTCTCTCTAATTCTCTAGCAGAAAAGAAATAGAGAGAGGAAAATAAAGAGAGGGTTAGGGAAAGATTTTGCGCATGGGGATTATTTTCCCGGACTCATAAAAATGCGCTTGATCCAGGAAAAATAGAAGTGGCATGAATGCAAGATCTAAATTCAAACTCATTTGAATTGAATTGAAATGGTTTTAACTAGGACAAGGTTTAGGAGTGGCCAAAAATATTGAGACTTTAGGAGGAGCCTCAATAAAAGAGATAAGAATTGTTGACAAAGTTTGAGGCAAGGAAGTGAGATAGAAAATGCATGGAGCTTAAACTGCAGGTGTGTTATGATGATTCCAAAGTTATTGGAATATTTTGATATCACTCCCTAATAATATTGGGAGACTTTTACATGTTGTAAAGAGAAATCACCATGTGCATCCCTCGATTTAAATGGATCGAAGATCCATGCAACTTATTTAGCTGAGTTTTAAAAAGGGGTGCCAGATGACATGATGCAATGCACATGATGCAAAGATGAATGCAATGAACAAAACAAATCACACGACGAATCTCGGAATACGTGGAAGGCATCTGGAGCGCCGGTCTTGGGGCATCAGAACCCTCCTCCACTTACAAGAGATCTCGCCCTGAGATCTAGGGATGTCACCGAAGGGAAACGGAAGAAGGAAGAGGTGAAACTAAGTTGCTTCCTTGACAAACGTGTGAAACCAATGAACCTTAAAGGTTGCAAAGACATGAAAGAAAACAAGCGGCAAGGGTGAATTGAAACCACTCAGGTCGAAACGAAATAGGCAAGGAATGATAACGAAAGAATGCATGCAGCAATCTGCTAGTAAAGAGAAGCAGAGCTTGATAAGATGGAAAGAACTTGAAAAGAGGACTTGACACTTCGATTAAGTGGATAAGCAAGGAAAGAACATGATCTTGACAAAACGAGGTGATGGGTGAAGATAGCAATATCACAATGCCTCCGGAACGAACGAATAGAAGCTAGATCGTCGGAATAAGAGATTGGAGAAGGAAATAGTAACTTCTACCACAATTGAATTTGAAAGAGCATCCTTAGGAGAATGGCTTGAACGGAGTTGTTGGAAAATCAACAACGAAAACTTCTTCACCGAGATGAGAAGGAGAAAATTGGATCATTGATAAGCACCACAAATAGCTACATTCCTCAGGGGAGGTTGTAGGTGAAATATAACCCAATATAACTCCTACAAAAAGATTGATTGGTTGAAAAGATCTCTTGAACGAACAGAAAATGATGGATTTAAATATGTCACTCTTGAAAACTTGTGAATCATGAAACACGAAGGGAAATTATCAAGAATGACATAACACCGCCTCAAAAGATAAGGTAGGAAGAATTGCACTTCGGATGCAAGATGAAGAATGCTTGAACTCCTTAAAACAAAACATGTGTTGGGCACCATGTTTATTTTAGAGTATAGCTTGGCGGATCTTAGCTTTGAGAGAAATCTTGAAGAACAATTGAAGAATGCAAAGAATCCTTGACGAACCACCATGTAGAGCCTCCATGAAGAACTCCTGTAATAAAAGGATGATAAAAAGAAAGAGAAGTTGAAAACACAAGGTGAAGCCTTGCATTGATTAGATGGAGCTTCGCGATGAGATAATGCGGAAAACTTGGAACTCCAGAAAAGAAAAGATGAAGCATCTCGAACCGAGAAAAATGACATGATGAACAACTCTGGAAAGAAGAAACTAGATCACTTGGATGAAACAATAATAAGAATTACATTATGCGTATCCTTCACCAATTTAAATTGATGACAAGCAACGGATTTTGCATAGTACTTATTCTCGTAGAAAGGATTAAGAGAGATAGAGCGTAAACTTGAGAAAGTCTTCCACGAACCACTGGTAGGATTTAAACAATGAATAAATTAATATGAGAACATATGAAGCGGAATCTTAAACGAACCACCGTAAGAACTTGAAACACACGAAGGAAAGAGCACGAATCACCAGGAAGAATTATAAATTGAACAAAGATACTTGAGGGAATTTAGATAAGAGAGTACGAAGAGATGACAAGCTGACGAGAGAATACTTGAACAAAGCACCAGAAGAACATGGAGACGAACGAATTGGCATGAATTGAGACTAATTGCGGAAATGAAGTTGAAAGAGGATAATGAAGAAATCTTTTGAAATGATGGCCTTCGGATGATCGAGAAAGGAAAGCAACCCCTGAAATGCGTCGGATGGGTGAAAAGAATTCTCACAATCGAAAACAATTATGAGACGACGGCATAAGCTAGAACTATGAATCTTCAAGAGAACAGACCAAGATTTAGGAGAAATCCTTCTTCGGTCTTAAAAATCCGAGAATGACGATGATAAACACCACCACGAATTGTGGAGGCACTCCGGAACAATGAAGAATATAAATGTTGAGCCAAAGATGAAAAGAATTTGAAGCAATCTTGGAGAACGCATCTGACTGATGAAAATTCATTCTTACGTCAAACTTCAAAAAGAATTTGGGAATAACTCTGGGAAAATTAGAAGAGTCAGGTAAGATCCTGGGAAAAGACCTGTGGGTTAGGACCCACTCAAAAGAAACACCTTTCGAAAAGATTGCTTGAAAGATATTACGCCGGTTGAATTAAATGGCTTGAATGAGATAACAACCTCGAAATAGCTTTAACGGATTAAGAAAGGAAATGCGAATCTTCTAAGATATCTTCAGCACTCCGGATATGAATAGAGAGAGGTGAATAACTAAGAGAGACTTGGTTAAGATATTCCAACATGATAAAACATGTGAAACAAAAGAAAGGGATAAGATTAAGACAGAAGCTTGAATTAAGTGCACCGGAGAAGAAAAGGGAATGAAAATCATAAATTTGAAGCTCCTGAGCATCTTCCTGAAAACCGAAAATCACCGGATAAGAACATTGAAAGAAAAGAATGAAGAGACTTCACATCCATAAGATGGATACTTGATTAAGAAATCTGAGTCCTTGAAGAAAAGGGTGGGAGGGCGGGAAACCAAAGGCAACTTGGGGCAGATGGAATAAACACCGTTGAGAAAACTTAGAATTGATCTCGCGAATGTTGAAATGATTGTATCCACTTGAAGAGAAGCACGCTAGTTGGAAAAGAAATAACATGATAACCTCGATGATCAAGAAGGATTAGTACTCCCACAGAAATATGAGGACACCATTTAGAAAAGGTATGGAATCCACATTTGACTTCGAAGCAACTCGAATACCATAACTCAAAGCAAAGCAAATGATTTGGCTTGCAGAATAAGCCGGAACAAACATATGGTAGACCCCATATCCTATCATGTGTCTGTTGGAAAGATATCCTACGTGATACTTGAATTCCCACTTATAAACTCCCGAAACTTTCTGGTTATGCAATCTGGTGTTGGGGATATAGGGGAAGTAATATATCTCACCCAACTAAACAATCCCTACATCCAACTGTATCCATCTGTCAACACATAACCAAGAAAACTCCAGAAATCATGTACCTCAACCTTCGAAAAGCATCCGTTATACGAGCTATGGCAATACTCCCGAACTCCCGCCCCAGTACTGGGTGGCGTCGAGGTTATCTCACCAACAACTGCATAAAAGAGATTTTCGATGTCGGCGAAACTCAGGTATTCCAGAACTGCAACGATAAAATTGTGACGACAACACCTCAGAGCTCAACTCCCCGAGACACTGCCACAACCCCTAAATGTCAGGAGGCACCAAGAACAATGTTCTCGTCACAAGAATATTGGAATGATCCCAAGATACCCGCGTGATCCTAAATTTTTTTCATGAAATTTGAGGAGAGGAAAGTCAAAACATCTACGTCAAGAGACCTCACCAAAGCAATGAAGGGACTGAGGAGTAAAAAGAATCCTACTCTCCGATATATATAATCCTAAGACTTAAAACATTTTGTTCTAGACTCAACAACGTCAGCGATTCGATCATGCAGGGGGCTCCTAAGTCGAGGATGGCTCTGATTACCAACTTGTAACGCCCACGATGCGGCTATATCTCCCACGTGTCGAGGCACAACTTAGAGGCATAACCGCATTGGGGTTTTGTCGCAAGAAGGGTCATCTTCACACAATCCCATGTAATGAACAAGAAAGGGATAAATAGAGTTGGCTTACAATCGCCACTTCACACAAAGATCAATTAATTCATACATCATTCAGAGTACACACATAGGTCCGACTATGGAACCAAAAGAAAAGAAGACAACCCCAAATGCTAGATCCCCGATCGTCCCAACTGGGCTCCTCTACTGATCATCAGGAAACGAAACATAGTAATGACCAAGGTCCTTATCGAACTCCCACTTGAGTTCGGTAGCATCACCTGCACTTGTATCATCGGCACCTGCAACTGTTTTGGTAGTATCTGTGAGTCACGAGGACTCAGCAATCTCAAAAGCCGCGAGATCAAGACTATTTAAGCTTATGGGTAGGATGTGGTAATGAGGTGGAGTTGCAACAAGCGCTAAGCAAATATGGTGGTTAACATACGAATACAAGAGTAAGATGAGAAGGTACGCAACGGTCGTGAAGCTAGAAGTGATCAAGAAGTGATCCTGAAACTACTTATGTTCAAACATAACACAAACCGTGTTCACTTCCCGGACTCCGCCGAAAAGAGACCATCATGGCTACACACGCGGTTGATGCATTTTAATTAAGTCAAGTGTCAAGTTCTCTACAACCGGATATTAACAAATTCCCATCTGCCACGTAACCGCGGGCACGGCTCTCGAAAGTTTACACCCTGCAGGGGTGTCCCAACTTAGCCCATCACAAGCTCTCACGATCAATGAAGGATATTCCTTCTCTCAGAACAACCCGATCAGACTCGGAATCCCGATTACAAGACATTTCGACAATGGTAAAACAAGACCAGCAAGACCGCCCGAACGTGCCGACAAATCCTGATAGGAGCTGCACATATCTCGTTCTCAGGGCACACCGGATGAGACATCCTACGAGTAAAACCAGCCCTCAAGTTTCCCCGAGGTGGCCCCGCAGTCTACTCAGTTCGGACCAACACTCAGGACTCATTTGGTTTTCGGGGATGGTTAGCCCTGGGCAGTAGCCCCCCAGACGGGTTTTCCCTACGCACTTGGGATCCCAGCGGCCACCACGGGAAATCACCCGTTCCTATTTGGTGACGATGGTGGGGAGAAATCCCAATATTTCAACAAGCTGAAAAAGAAGAAAGAGGTGGTCCGGAGGTGGGTGGAGGTGAGGCGCTACTTTCGATTGCGCCGTCCACTCGAGGGTTTTCTCCCCGACCCCTACAGGCATGGATTGTCCCTCCGGGGAAACGATGCGGATGGGGGAGGAAATCCCGTGGCAGAGAGCGACCAAATTCTCTGTGGGCCTTCCTCGGGCTAACTTGCCCCATGGGTGGCGCGCCCTGGTTTTGGACGGGGATCCTGGAGGGATACCGGATAACCAAACAAGCCCTTAGAAGCACTGGCTTGGGGGGGGGGGTAAAATAAAGATGACCCTTGAGTCTGCAGAACCCAAGGGAAAGGTATAGGTGGTAGGTAGGCAAATGGTAAAACCAAGGTTGGGCCTTGCTGAAGGAGTTTTATTCAAAGCGAACTATCAAGGGGGTCCCATAACCCCAACCGCGTTAGGAACGCAGAATTAAGGAACATAACACCGGTATGACGGAAACTAAGGTGGCAAGAGTGGAACAAAACACCAGGCTAAAGGCCGAGCCTTCCACACTTTACCAAGTATATAGATGCATTAATTAAAATAATCCCTCCATTCCTAAATATAGGGTGTATAGTTTTTGGCACGGAAATTAAAGAACGCACATGGAGGGAAATTTTCACATGTTTTGGCCGAGATTACACCTAACTAATTGACATGAGAAAATAGAGGATCTTGCCTAATATAAGGAAATGTAATGAAATCCCTAAAAACATTATCTAGATGAGTGGTGCAACGCAGTACACCTTATATTTCAGATTTTTTTCTCAAAAATCTATACACCTTACATCAAGGAACGGACGGAGTAAGAGATATTGTGATATCCCAACATAATCATGTTCCAACATGGAGCAATCTTCAACTTCACCTGCAACTAACAACACTATAAGAGGGGCTGAGCAAAAGCGGTAACATAGCCAAACAACGGTTTGGTAGGAAGGTGGGTTAGAGGCTTGACATGGCGATATGGGAGGCATGATAAACCAGTGGTAGGTAGCGCGACATAGTGATAGAACGAACAACTAGCAAGCAAAGATAGAAGTGATATCGAGGGTAATGGTCATCTTGCCTGAAATCCCGCTAGGAAGAAGGTCGAATCCATGAAGTAGACGAACCAAAGAAGTCGAACGGGTCCTCACAATCGCAACGTAACCGGAACTATCGAGAAGAAGTACAACCGGAAAGAAGCAAACAACATGGTAAACAACAATCACATCAACATGGCATGATGCACAATCAAGTATGATGCATGTCCGGTTTAATGAGGCATGGCATGACAAAGTGCAACAAACAACACTACAAATTAAATGGAGCTCAATATGCAACGAGTTGCATATTGACGAAACACCACATTCAAGTTATTTAGTTCACTCTCGTTTATGTACCCAACAATATTAAATGTTATTAAACATGGCAAGAGGGTGAAGCATAAATAAACTAACTATTTAGGCAAGTTTAAATGAGGCCAGAACAATAAACAACAATTTCGGTAAATCCCCATTTCATTTAGCAATTTAAGGGAAACAACAATTATAAACATTTTAAATGTAGTTATCATGGTGCAGATGACATATACAAGTTTTATGCAATTTTATGAAAATGTTGGCATGAGCATGATAAGAGCATTTGTCGCCATGACGGAATGGAAGGGTGCCGCGGCGACGGTAACGGGAATGGTGCAATGGCAACATTCCGATGATCCAGCACTTTGTGGAAATGCTGGTGCAAAAGAACAAGTCTGCGGATGTGCGAAACATGCTAGAGATGGTGGGGTGATCCCGGTTACCGGGTTCCCACGGGTCGGCGGCATGAAAACGAGGTGGAACATGCAATGACAACTCGGACACGGTGCAACACAAGCATCTCATGCATCGCAAACATTCGTTCTCGGAAGGTCATCTCGGCGGTTATACCTTCGATGCGTGCATTTTCAGAACAGAACGGGTTCGATGCAGTGTAGAGGAAGTAGACATTCTCAGGACGGTCGTAGGAAGAACTTGACGAATCCGAGGTCGACGGTAGGGTACACACGTCATCGGATCCATGGTGATGGTAGTCATACACGTTACGTAGATGTTCGGGTCGTCGGTAGAGGTACTTGGTGAAATCCATGGGTGTCAGCAGTTGTACATGGTCTTCGCGTTGTAGTCTGACTTGGCGGTTCCAAAACGTTCATCGGTAGTGGAACTTGGCGGTCTTGACAGTCATCCTGGTACTTGTCGAAAGGAATCCACAGAGGCGGTCTTGTGCCCCTGGATTCAGTGGCCTTGGCAACGACAAAAGGGGCAGCATCATGTAGCATGCTTGGCGAGGGGCTACAAGTGAGAGGCCATGGCAGCGTCAAGGCGAGCAGCAGCAGCACAAGTCACGGACAGAGGAGGTGCTGCCGGGCGCTGATGGTGGTGGAGCAGGGGAAGTCAACGCGGGCTCACGCGTGGCCTCCAGCGGGACTTGGCGAACGATGCAGAAGCAAGGCAGCAGCGGCATTGCTCCCGGGGCTTGACGGGTGGCCTGCGGTGGAGGTCAACTCCGACGGGGATGGGCCACCGGAGTCAGATTCGGCCGGGAACGGCAAGGGCGGCGGAGGCCAGCCGGATCTGGATGGGGTTGGAGGAGGACTGCGCTCCCGCGGTTGAAGACGAACGGCGATGGCGCGACACTCTAGGAGGCAGTAGGGCGCGCGGACGGCAGGGGCGTGGTCGCGGGGGCTCGTGCATGGCGGCCCTGGCCTCCGGAGCACAACGGGGCAGCGAGGAGGGGTTTCTCCGGCGAGCAGCGGGATGGAGCGGATGGCGAGACTTGGCGGTTGAGGACACTGGTGGTGCGGCGTGAGGAAAGAGAGGCCGGAGCGACGACGAGCCGAAGGATGGTGAGGAAGACGGAGCTCCTCTCCCTGGCGCGAGGAGGGAGATGAGTGGGGCGGAAAAGGGATCGAGCTGAGGCTCACCCTGGCGGCGCAAGCGAGGGGGAAACGGGAGAGATGGGGATCGGGGCTAGGGTTAAGAAGAGAGGGTGGTCGGCTGGGCCTGGTTGAGCGAAGGGGCTGGTCTGGTTGGTCAGGCCCAAGAGGCCGGCGGCGCAGGCTCTCTTCTCTCTCTCTAATTCTCTAGTAGAAAACAAATAGAGAGAGGAAAGGAAAGAGAGGGTTAGGGAAAGATTTTGCGCATGGGGATTATTTTCCCGGACTCATAAAAATGCGCTTGATCCAGGAAAAATAGAAGTGGCATGAATGCAAGATCTAAATTCAAACTCATTTGAATTTAATTCAAAAGGTTTTAACTAGGACAAGGTTTAGGAGTGGCCAAAAATATTGAGACTTTAGGAGGAGCCTCAATAAAAGAGATAAGAATTGTTGACAAAGTTTGAGGCAAGGAAATGAGATAGAAAATGCATGGAACTTAAACTGCAGGTGTGTTATGATAATTCCAAAGTTAATGGAATATTTTGATATAGCTCCATAATAATATTGGGAGACTTTTACATGTTGTACAGAGAAATCACCATGTGCATTTCCCTCGATTTAAATGGATCGAAGATCCATGCAATTTATTTAGCTGAGTTTTAAAAAGGGGTGCAAGATGACATGATGCAATGCACATGATGCAAAGATGAATGCAACGAACAAAACAAATCACACGACGAATCTCGGAATACGTGGAAGGCATCTGGAGCGTCGGTCTTAGGGCGTCACAGAAATAGCGCTCCGGCTTGCGGTGGTCCTTGCCTCCGGGCGGGCCCTCAACGGCCATGACGGTGGCCTTCATTTTCGCCCAGTGCATCTTAAGACGAGGAAAGGCCATCCGCGCACCTTCTATGCACGCCAACCGCTTGACTGCGTCAATTCGGGGCAGCGCGTCGACGAGCCACTGCACCAGGCCGAAGTAGCTACTGGGAATGGGTTCGGTTGGCCACAGCCGGACTATGACGTCCCTCATGGCCAATCCGGACATCCTATGCAGCTTGGTCCACTGCGTCATCTGGTTGTTCAACAGCGCTGGGCGCTCCTGCGCCGCAAACTGTGACCAGAATAGCTTCTCCGTTGTGTGCTCATCCTGGGCCCGGAAAAACTGCGCGGCGTCGGCGGCACTCTTCGGAAGATCCGCAAAGGCGTCTGGAGAACTCGACAGTCGAGTGAGCAAGGCATATCTTTGACCGCCAAATTTAGTCTATAAAAGAAAGGGCTTACCAGCCGCTATCTATTCGGCTTGCCAGATCTCCTCGTGAGCTACTCGGGATTCGGTCCGCGCCCCCTTGGCCTCTTGAAGGGCCTTGGCGAGATCGGTCGCCTGGGCTTTATACTTCTCCTCTAGGGACTCGCACTTGCTGGCGGTTTCCTTGAACGCCTGCTCCATTTCGGTCACCCGCTCCTTATACTAGCGGCGGACGACCTGTTCGAACTTCAAGTCGTCGGCTGCATTATCAGCGGCCACTTTGTTCACCCTTGCCTGCTCCTTGGCCTCAGCAAGTTCACCCCTGAGGGTCTCAACCGCAGCAGCACTGCCTACAATCATACACATCGCAACACATGAGCTTCGACTCAGAGTCTGCATATCAATACAGGCATGAACGAGATATTTGAAACATACTTTGCGCCTCATCAAACCTCTGGTTGATGCGGATGAGATCCTCATCGGCCAGCCCCAGCTTACGCTTGAGCTCGGATACTTGCGCGGCCTGGGCGGTTGCCGCTAACAGTGAAGCCTGCCTCTCAAAATAGAAAGGTACATTATCTCCTATGAATATTATCGATCCTCTGTTCGGCCTTTTTCCAAAAACCGAACAGAGTCTCAGGGGCTACTATCTATACACAGGCATTTTTGCATATGACAAGTGGCTAAAAATATTATGTTGCATACCTCGAAGCCTGTGTTGGGAAACGTAGTATTTCAAAATTTTCCTACGATCACGCAAGATCTATCTAGGAGATGCATAGCAACGAGAGGTGGAGAGCACCTTCATACCCTTGAAGATCGCAAAGCGGAAGCGTTTATCAACGTGGTTGATGTAGTCGTACACCTTCACGATCCGTCCTGATCAAGTACCGAACGTACGACACCTCCGCGTTCAGCACACATTCAGCTTGATGACGTCCTCGCCTTCTTGATCCAGCAAGATAGGCGAAGTAGTAGATGAGTTCCGGCCGCACGACGGCGTGGTGACGGTGTTGATGAAGAACAATCTTCGCAGGGCTTCGCCAAGCACTATGAAAACTATGATGGAGGATAAACTAGAGGGGACGGGGTTGCCGGCACACGGCTTGGTGATTGTTGATGTGTCTTTGGTGCTAGCCCTACCCCTCTATTTATATGTTGAGCCCTCGGGTCGAAACTTGGAGTAAAAGCCTCCTCAAAGTCTGTTTTGCCCGAAAGGCAAGAGTCCTACTCGGACTCTAGGGCTAGACGCAAGGGTTCCCGTCGTCTACCCCCTAGACGCCAGGGTTCCTGGCGTCTAGCCTTTGGTCTCTGCAAAACTTCCTTTTGCACTTTCCAAAAACCTCCTGGGCTTTCCCGTTTGGCCCAAATAAAGTGTTCTCGTACCCAAACATTTCGGGAGACATCCGGAACCCCTTCCGGTGAATTCCAGAAGCCTTCCGGAGATCAAACACTACTATCCCATATATCAATCTTTACCTCCGAACCATTCCGGAGTTCCTCGTCATGTCCATGATCTCATCAAGGACTCCGAACAACATTCGGTTACCAACATACATAACTCATGTAATACTATATCGTCAATGAACGTTAAGCGCGCGGACCCTACGGGTTCGAGAACTATGTAGACATGACCGAGACACCTCTCTGGTCAATAACCAATAGCGGAACCTGGATGCCCATATTGGTTCCTACATATTCTACGAAGATCTTTATCGGTCGAACCTTATGACAACATACGTAATTCCCTTTGTCATTGGTATGTTACTTGTCCGAGATTCGATCGTCGGTATCATCATACCTAGTTCAATCTTGTTACCGGCAAGTATCTTTACTCATTCTGTAATGCATCATCCCGCAACTAACTCATTAGTCACATTGCTTGCAAGGCTTATAGTGATGTGCATTACCGAGAGGGCCCAGAGATACCTCTCCGATACACGGAGTGACAAATCCTAATCTTGATCTATGCCAACTCAACAAACACCATCGGAGACACCTATAGAGCATCTTTATAATCACCTAGTTACATTGTGATGTTTGATAGCACACAAAGTGTTCCTCCGGTATTCGGGTGTTGCATAATCTCATAATCAAAGGAATATGTATAAGTCATGAAGAAAGCAATAGCAATAAAACTATACGATCATTATGCTAAGCTAACGGATGGGTCAT
Source organism: Aegilops tauschii subsp. strangulata (assembly GCF_002575655.3). Lineage (NCBI taxonomy): Eukaryota > Viridiplantae > Streptophyta > Magnoliopsida > Poales > Poaceae > Aegilops > Aegilops tauschii. Next base: position 61,334,076 of record NC_053035.3, read on the forward strand.
GTCCATCACATCATTCTCTAATGATGTGATCCCGTTTCATCAAATCACAACACATGTCTATGGTTAGGAAACTTAACCATCTTTGATTAACGAGCTAGTCAAGTAGAGGCATACTAGGGACACTCCGTTTGTCTATGTATTCACACATGTACTAAGTTTCCGGTTAATACAATTCTAGCATGAATAATAAACATTTATCATGATATAAGGAAATATAAATAACAACTTTATTATTGCCTCTAGGGCATATTTCCTTCAGTCTCCCACGTGCACTAGAGTCAATAATCTAGATTTCATAGTAATAATTCTAACACCCATGGAGTCTTGGTGCTGATCATGTTTTGCTCGTGAGGGATGCTTAGTCAACGAGTCTGCAACATTTAGATCCGTATGTATCTTGCAAATCTCTATGTCTCCCTCCTTTACTTGATCGCGGATGGAATTGAAGAGTCTCTTGATGTGTTTGGTGCTCTTGTGAAATCTGGATTCCTTCGCCAAGGCAATTGCTCCAGTATTGTCACAAAAGATTTTCATTGGACCCGATGCACTAGGTATTACACCTAGATCGGATATGAACTCCTTCATCCAGACTCCTTCATTTGCTGCTTCTGAAGCAGCTATGTACTCCGCTTCACACGTAGATCCCGCCACGACGCTCTGCTTGGAATTGCACCAACTGACAGCTCCACCATTCAATATAAATACGTACCCGGATTGTGACTTAGAGTCCTCCGGATCAGTATCAAAGCTTGCATCAACGTAACCATTTACGACAAGCTCTTTGTCACCTCCATAAACGAGAAACATATCCTTAGTCATTTTCAGGTATTTCAGGCTGTTCTTGACCGCTATCCAGTGATCCACTCCTGGATTACTTTGGTATCTCCCTGCTAAACTTATAGCAAGGCACACATCAGGTCTGGTACACAGCATTGCATACATGATAGAACCTATGGCTGAGGCATAGGGAATGACTTTCATTTTCTCTCTATCTTCTACAGTGGTCGGGCATTGAGTGTGACTCAACTTCACACCTTGTAACACAGGCAAGAACCCTTTCTTTGACTGATCCATTTTGAACTTCTTCAAAACTTTATCAAGGTATGTGCTTTGTGAAAGTCCAATTAATCGTCTTTATCTATCTCTATAGATCTTGATGCCCAATATATAAGCAGCTTCACCGAGGTCTTTCATTGAAAAATTCTTATTCAAGTATCCTTTTATGCTATCCAGAAATTCTGTATTATTTCCTATCAATAATATGTCAACCACATATAATATTAGAAATGGAACAGAGCTCCCACTCACTTTCTTGTAAATACAGGCTTCTCCAAAAGTCTGTATAAAACCATATGCTTTGATCACACTATCAAAGTGTATAATCCAACTCCGAGAGGCTTGCACTAGTCCATAAATGGATCGCTGGAGCTTGCGCACACTGTTAGCACCTTTTGGATCCACAAAACCTTCTGGTTGCATCATATACAACTCTTTTTTAAGATATCCATTAAGGAAAGCAGTTTTGACATACATTTGCCAAATTTCATAATCATGAAATGCGACAATTGCTAACATGATTCAGACAGACTTAAGCATCGCTACAGGTGAGAAGGTCTCATCGTAGTCAACTCCTTGAACTTGTCGAAAACCTTTCGCAACAAGTCGAGCTTTGTAGACAGTAATATTACTGTCAGCGTTAGTCTTCTTTTTGAAGATCCATTTATTCTCTATGGCTTGCCGATCATCGGGCAAGTCAACCAAAGTCCACACTTTGTTCTCATACATGGATCCCATCTCAGATTTCATGGCCTCAAGCCATTTCTCGGAATCTGGGCTCATCATCGCTTCCTCATAGTTCGTAGGTTCGTCATGGTCAAGTAACATGACCTCTAGAACAGGATTACCGTACCACTCTGGTGCGGATCTTACTCTGGTTGACCTACGAGGTTCAGTAGTAACTTGATCAGAAGTTTCATGATCATCATCATTAGCTTCCTCACTAATTGGTGTAGGAATCACTGGAACTGATTTATGTGATGAATTACTTTCCAATTCGGGAGAAGGTACAATTACCTCATCAAGTTCTACTTTCCTCCCACTCACTTCTTTCGAGAGAAAATCCTTCTCTAGAAAGGATCCATTCTTAGCAACGAATTTGCCTTCGGATCTGTGATAGAAGGTGTACCCAACAGTCTCCTTTGGGTATCCTATGAAGACACATTTCTCCGATTTGGGTTCGAGCTTATCAGGTTGAAGCTTTTTCACATAAGCATCGCAGCCCCAAACTTTAAGAAATGACAACTTGGGTTTCTTGCCAAACCACAGTTCATATGGTGTTGTCTCAACGGATTTAGATGGCGCCCTATTTAACATGAATGCAGCCGTCTCTAAAGCATAAACCCAAAACGATAGCGGTAAATCAGTAAGTGACATCATAGATCATACCATATCTAATAAAGTACGATTACGACGTTCGAACACACCATTACGCTGTGGTGTTCCAGGTGGCGTGAGTTTTGAAACTATTCCACATTGTTTCAAATGAAGGCGAAACTTGTAACTCAAATATTCACCTCCATGATCAGATCGTAGAAACATTATTTTCTTGTTACGATGATTTTCCACTTCACTCTGAAATTCTTTGAACTTTTCAAATGTTTCATCAAGTAGATATACCCATATCTGCTTAAATCATCTGTGAAGGTCAGAAAATAACGATACCCGCCGCGAGCCTCAACACTCATCGGACCGCATACATCAGTATGTATTATTTCCAACAGGTCTGTTGCTCGCTCTATTGTTCCGGAGAATGGAGTCTTAGTCATCTTGCCCATGAGGCATCGTTCGCAAGCATCAAGTGTTTCATAATCAAGTGATTCCAAAAGTCCATCAGCATGGAGTTTCTTCATGCGCTTTACACCAATATGACCTAAACGGCAGTGACACAAATAAGTTGCACTATCATTATTAAATTTGTATCTTCTGGCTTCAATACTATGAATATGTGTATCACTACTATCGAGATTCAACAAAAATAGACCACTCATCACGGGTGCATGACCATAAAAGATATTACTCATATAAATAGAACAACCATTATTCTCTTATTTAAATGAATAAACGTCTCGCATCAAACAAGATCCAGATATAATGTTCATGCTTAACACTGGCACCAAATAACAATTATTCAGGTCTAAAACTAATCCCGAAGGTAGATGTAGAGGTAGCGTGCCGACGGCGATCACATTGACTTTGGAACCATTTCCCACGCGCATCGTCACCTCGTCCTTAGCCAATCTTTGTTTAATCCATAGCCCCTGTTTCGAGTTGCAAATATGAGCAACAGAACCAGTATCAAATACCCAGGCGCTACTACGAGCATTAGTAAGGTACACCTCAATAACATGTATATCAAATATACCTTTCACTTTGCCATCCTTCTTATCCGCCAAATACTTGGGGCAATTCCGCTTCCAGTGACCAGTCCCTTTGCAGTAGAAGCACTCAGTCGCAGGCTTAGGTCCAGACTTGGGCTTCTTCACTTGAGCAGCAACTTGCTTGTCGTTCTTCTTGAAGTTCCCCTTCTTCCCTTTGCCCTTTTTCTTGAAACTAGTGGTCTTGTTAACCATCAACACTTGATGCTCCTTCTTGATTTTTACCTCCGCAGCTTTTAGCATTGCGAAGAGCTCGGGGATTGTCTTATCCATCCCTTACATATTACAGTTCATCATGAAGCTTTTATAGCTTGGTGGCAGTGATTGAAGAACTATGTCCATGACACTATCATCAGGAAGATTAACTCCCAGTTGATTCAAGTGGTTGTGGTACCCAAACATTCTGAGTATATGTTCACTTACAGAACTATTCGCCTCCATCTTGCAGCTGTAGAACTTATTGGAGAATTCATATCTCTCAATCCGGGCATTTGCTTGAAATAATAACTTCAACTCCAGGAACATCTCATATGCTCCATGACGTTCAAAACATCGTTGAAGTCCCGGTTCTAAGCCGTAGCATGGCACACTGAACTATCGAGTAGTCATCGGCTTTGCTGTACCAGACGTTCATAACGTCCGGAGTTGCTCCTGTAGCGGTTCTTGCACCTAGCGGTGCTGCCAGGACGTAGTTCTTCTGTGCAGCAATGGGGATAATCCTCAAATTACAGACCCAGTCCGTGTAGTTTGCTACCATCATCTTTCAACATAGCTTTGTCTAGTAACGCATTAAAATTCAAGGGAACGGTAGCATGGGCCGTTGATCTACAACAACATAGACATGCAGAATACTATCACGTACTAAGTTCATGATAAATTAAAGTTCAATTAATCATATTACTTAAGAACTCCCACTTAGATAGACATCTCTCTAGTCATCTAAATGATCAAGTGATCCATATCAACTAAACCATGTCCGATCATCACGTGAGATGGAGTAGTTTTCAATGGTGAACATCACTATGTTGATCATATCTACTATATTATTCACATTCGACCTTTCGGTCTCAGTGTTCCGAGGCCATATCTGCATATGCTAGGCTCGCAAGTTTAACCAGAGTATTCTGCATGTGCAAAACTGGCTTGCACCCGTTGTATGTGAACGTAGAGCTTATCAGACCCGATCATCACGTGGTGTATCGGCACGACAAACTATAGCAACGGTGCATACTCAAGGAGAACACTTATACCTTGAAATTCAGTGAGAGATCATCTTATAATACTACCGCCGTACTAAGCAAAATAAGATGCATAAAAGACAAACATCACATGCAATCAAAATAAGTGATATGATATGGCCATCATCATCTTGTGCCTCTAATCTCCATCTCCAAAGCACCGTCATGATCACCATCGTCACCGGCTTGACACCTTGATCTCCAACGAAGCATCATTTTTGTCTCGCCAACTATTGCTTCTACGACTATCGCTACCGCTTAGTGATAAAGTAAAGCAATTACATGGTGATTGCATTTCATACAATAAAGCAACAACCATATGGCTCCTGCCAGTTGCCGATAACTTTTACAAAACATGATCATCTCATACAAAAATTTATATATCATCACGTCTTGACCATATCACATCACAACATGCCCTGCAAAAACAAGTTAGACGTCCTCTACTTTGTTGTTGCAAGTTTTATGTGGCTGCTACGGGCTTCTAGCAAGAACCGTTCTAACCTACGTATCAAAACCACAATGATTTTTCATCAAGTGTGCTGTTTTAACCTTCAACAAGGACTGGGCGTAGTCAAACTCGATTCAACTAAAGTTGAAGAAACAAACACCCGCTAGCCACCTGTGTGCGAAGCACGTCGGTAGAACCAGTCTCATGAATGCGGTCATGTAATGTCGGTCCGGGCCGATTCATCCAACAATACCGCCGAATCAAAGTACGACGTTGCTGGTAAGCAGTATGACTATTATCGCCCACAACTCATTGTGTTCTACGCATAGACCTGGCTCAGATAACACTGTTGGGGAACGTAATATTTCAAAATTTTCCTATGATCACGCAAGATCTATGTAGGAGATGCATAGCAACGAGAGGGAGAGAGCATCTTCATACCCTTCAAGATTGCAAAGCAGAAGCGTTTATCAACGCGGTTGATGTAGTCGTACACTTTCACGATCCGTCCCGATCAAGTACCGAACGTACGGCACCTCCCCGTTCCGCACACGTTCAGCACGACGGCGTGGTCACGGTGTTGATGAAGAACAATCTTCACACGGCTTCGCCAAGCACTTCGAAAACTATAACGGAGGATAAACTAGAGGGGACGGGGTTGCCGACACACGGCTTGGTGATTCTTGATGTGTCTTTGGTGCTAGCCCTACCCCTCTATTTATATGTTGAGCCTTGGGGTCGAAACTCTGGAGTAAAAGCCTCCTCAAAGTCGGTTTTTCCCGAAAGGCAAGAGTCCTATTCGGACTCCAGGGCTAGACGCCAGGGTTCCCGGCGTCTACCCCCTAGATGCCAGGGTTCCTGGCATGTAGCCTCTGGTCTCCGCAAAACTTCCTTTTGCACTTTCCAAAAACCACGTGGGCTTTCCCCTTTGGCCCAAATAAAGTGTTCTCGTACCCAAACATTTCGGGAGACATCCGAAACCCCTTCCGGTGAATTCTAGAACCCTTCCGGAGATCAAACACTACTGTCCCATATATCAATATTTACCTCCGAACCATTCTAGAGCTCCTCGTCATGTCCATGATCTCATCAGGGACTCCGAACAACATTCTGTTACCAACATACATAACTCATGTAATACTATACCATCAACGAACGTTAAGCGTGCGGACCATACGGGTTCGAGAACTATGTAGACATGACCGAGACACCTCTCTGGTTAATAACCAATAGCGGAACCTAGATGCCCATATTGGTTCCTACATATTCTACGAAGATCTTTATCGGTCGAACCTTATGACAACATATGTAATTCCCTTTGTCATCGGTATGTTACTTGCCCGAGATTCGATCGTTGGTATCATCATGCCTAGTTCAATCTCGTTGCCGGCAAGTCTCTTTACTCGTTCCGTAATGCGTCATCCCGCAACTAACTCATTAGTCACATTGCTTGCAAGGCTTATAGTGATGTGCATTACCGAGAGGGCCCAGAGATACCTCTCCGATACACTGAGTGATAAATCGTAATCTTGATCTATGCCAAATCAACAAACACCATCGGAGACACCTGTAGAGCAATATAATCACCCAGTTACGTTGTGACGTTTGATAGCACACAAAGTATTCCTCTGGTATTCGGGAGTTGCATAATCTCATAGTCAAAGGAATATGTATAAGTCATGAAGAAAGCAATAGCAATAAAACTATACGATCATTATGCTAAGCTAACGGATGGGTCATGTCCATCACATCATTCTCTAGTGATGTGATCCCGTTTCATCAAATGACAACACATGTCTATGGTTAGGAAACTTAACCATCTTTGATTAACGAGCTAGTCAAGTAGAGGCATACTAGGGACACTCTGTTTGTCTATGTATTCACACATGTACTAAGTTTCCGGTTAATACAATTCTAGCATGAATAATAAACATTTATCATGATATAAGGAAATATAAATAACAACTTTATTATTGCCTCTAGGGCATATTTCCTTCAGCCTGTTAGTAGGCTGGTAAAGGCTTCGTGCAGCCCACTTTTGGCGGACTAAACCTTCTCAACCACCGTGGCCATCAGGGTACGGTATTCTTCCAAAACGGACGCACTATGTAGTGCGTCCGATAGAGTGTTCGGCGCCTCCGGATTAGAGGACGTCGCCACCGGAATAGGCGCTCCCCCCTCCTCCAAAGGGGGTCGCTCATTCGATCCTAGAGCCATTTGGGTCTCCGGAATGGCATATGGCTGGGTGCTGGATTGGCTAGGGCCCCCGTCGTCAGTCTCCATGGGGGTTGTACCCCCCATGTTCCTGGCAGCTGAGGCATTACCCTATGGCGCCGTCTCGGCGGTCTCCCGCACCTCTCCGAGGCCCGGAGAGCCCCTTTGGGATAACACCTCAACGTCATCCGCAATAGGTGGCGGGGAGGTTCGCGGAGGCGTCTCGCTCTCCATCATCTCCGATGCTAGAGAGTTCCCCGAAGATGAAGATAGTTGGGGGAGATCGCGGGCAGGACTGTAGTGCATGATTTAATATGATTCCCATAATTCAAGATTGGATGTGTGTAGAGCATCCTTAGACACTTACGATTCAGCCAGGGGCTTGGCCCTGGAGCGATGCTTGGGGATGGCTTCGGCGTCTGAATCCGAGCCATCCGAGAGGGATATCTTCCCCCTCTTGGACGCCTCTACCTCTGGATCTATGGAGGCCACCCTCTTCTTCCCCTTGTGAGGAGGGTCGTCTTCTTCCTCCTCCTCTTCGTCTGCATCTCCCTCATGGAAGGAGGGAGCCTCGGTCCCTCCGGATGTCGCGTCCAAAGTACCTTTATGATAGAGGCTGCTTTCGGTCTCCTTGCTCTTCTTCTTCTTGTCCTTTTTCACCGGCGCCTGGTATGGCGCCGGGACCAGCATCCTCATTAGTAGAGGATCAGTTGGGTTTTCGAGCAATGGAGTTGGACATCTGATCCACTCCGCCTTCTTTGTTCGGCCCTAATGGAATTCTCAATACACTCCTTTGATTGATAAACTAAGCTATGTTCGGAAATTGAACACTTACCAGGGTGGCCAGATGATTGCAGTCAAGGCCGATGTCCTCAGGCGTCTTCGGCCACGACTTCTGAGCCTTGAAGAGGAGCTTCCAGATCTCTTTGTGCGTCGCGCCAAAGAATCGCTGCAGGGTCTGTGGCCCTTCCAGGTTGAACTCCCACATACGGAGAGGTCGTTGCTGGCAGGGAAGAGTTCGGCGGACGAGCATCACCTGGATCACGTCAGTGAGGCTGGTGTCTTGTTCTATGATATTTTTGATGCACTTTTGCAGCATCAACACCTCGTCGGATAATCCCTAGTCCAGACCCTTGTTGGTCCATGATGCAATCCGCAGCGGGGGTCCGGATCTGAATGCAAGAGCAGCCGCCCACTTGGTGCCGTAGGGTTCGGTGATGTAAAACCACTCCTGCTGCCATATCTTGATGGTCTCCACAAAGGCCCCTTTGGGCCAGGTAATGTTGGGGAGCTTGCTCACCATAGCACCGCCACAATCCGCGTGCTGCCCGTCGAGCACCTTCGGCTTCACATTGAAGGCCTTGAGCCACAGGCCGAAGTGTGGGGGGATGCGGAGGAATGCCTCACATATGACGATAAATGCCAAGATGTGGAGGAAGGAGTTCGGAGCTAGACCGTGAAAATCTAGCTCGTAATAGACCGCGAACAAAGGGGTGGAGGGGAAACCCTAGTCCGCGGAGGAAGTGGGGGATGAATACCACTCTTTCGCCGGGCTCCGGAGTGGGGATGACCTGCTTCTGGGCAGGGAGCCCGTGCGTGATCTCCGCAGTCAAGTACCCCGCTTCCTGGAGCTAATTGATGTCCTTCTCCGTAACGGAGGAGGCCATCCACTTGCCTTAAGAGCCGGATCCGGCCATGGTCGGATAGATCGGTGGCGGTGGGGAAGATCGGAACTTGGGCGCTGGAGCTCGAGGATGGAAAGGCTGAGGAAGGAAGAAGGCGTGGGGAAAAAAGAAAGGATCTTTATCCGTTTATATAGGTCGTGAATATCAAACGCCCCCCCCCCTTAGCCTTAAAACTTGCCAATTCCCAAGAGGTCGTGCGAATGGCACGGTTGGATTACCCTAGCCCGCATTGATGAGAATCCCGTAATAAGGGGACGCGATCTCTGCTTTGACAAGACGTGTCACCGGAGGCTGCGTCTCGAAACGCGAAGCGGGAGGCCAAAGAACGGTCCGAAATAATAATAAGGCCAGACGTAACACCTCGCCGAAAATGCTGTCAGTGGACGTGGCTTATTTTGTTTAAGTATTTTGCCCTCATGGTTGGGGGTTGTAACTATTATACAGAGCCGGATTTAGTTCTCTTGTTCGGAAGACTGGTTAGCTGTATTCAGAGAAGGAACCTGCCTTGTAATGCCGAAGACAATCTGCGCACCGGACACATCGTCATTGAAGCCTGGTTCAGGGTCTACTGAGGGAGTCCTGGATTATGGGGTCCCCGGGCGTCCGGGCTATGTGACATGGGCCGGACTGATGGGCCGCGAAGATACAAGATAGAAGGCCTTTCCCCGTGTCCGGATGGGACTCCCCTTTGCGTGGATGGCAAGCTTGGCGTCCGGATTTGTAGTTTCCTTTCTCTGTAAACCGACTCTGTACAACCCTAGGCCCCTCCGATGTCTATATAAACCAGAGGGTTTAGTCCGTAGAGGCTATCGCAAATCATACATGCTAGACATCTAGGGTTTAGCCATTACGATCTCGAGGCAGATTGACTCTTGTAACCCCTATACACATCAAAGTCAATCAAGCAGGTAGTAGGGTATTACCTCCATTAAGAGGGCCCGAACCTGGGTAAACATCGTGTCCCCTGTCTCCTGTTACCTTCGATCCTCAGACGCATAGTTCGGGAGCCCCTACCCGAGATCGGCCGGTTTTGACGCCGACACCGTGGCATTCAAAACATTTTTAAAGTTCCGGTTCTAAGCCGTAAAGCATGGAGCACTAAACTATCAAGTAGTCATACTGAGCTTTGCCAAACGTTCATAACGTCTGCATCTGCTCCTGCAATTGGTCTGTCACCTACCGGTGCATCAAGGACATAATACTTCTGTGCAGCAATGAGGATAATCCTCAGATCACGGACCCAGTCCATATCATTGCTACTATCATCTTTCAACTTAGTTTTATCTAAGAACATATCAAAACAAAATAGGGGAGCTATACGCGAGCTATTGATCTACAACATAGATATGCAAATACTATCAGGACTAAGTTCATGATAAATTAAGTTCAATTAATCAAATTACTTAAGAACTCCTACTTAGATTGACATCCCTCGAGTCATCTAAATGATTACGTGATCCAAATCAACTAAACCATGTCCGATCATGACATAAGATGGAGTAGTCTTCAATGGTGAACATCTCTATGTTGATCATATCTACTATATGATTCACGTTCGACCTTTTGGTCTCCAGTGTTCCGAGGCCATGTCTGTACATGCAAGGCTCGTCAAGTTTAACCCGAGTATTCCGCATGTGCAAGACTGTCTTGCACCCGTTGTATGCGAATGTAGAGTTTATCACACCCGATCATCACGTGGTGTCTCAGCATGATGAACTGTCGCAACGGTGCATACTCAGGGAGAAACACTTATACCTTGAAATTTTAGTGAGGGATCATCTTATAATGCTACTGTCGTACTAACGCATAGTGATAAAGTAAAGCAATTACATGGCGTTTGCATTTCATACAATAAAGCGACAACCATAAGGCTCCTGCCAGTTGCCGATAACTTTTACAAAACATGATCATCTCATACAGTAATGTATATCACATCATGTCTTGACCATATCACATCACAAGATGCCCTGCAAAAACAAGTTAGACGTCCTCTACTTTGTTGTTGCAAGTTTTACGTGGCTGCTACGGGCTTCTAGCAAGAACCGTTCTTACCTACGCATCAAAACCACAACGGTGATTTATCAAGTTTGTTGTTTTAACCTTCAACAAGGATCAGTCGTAGTCAAATTCGATTCAACTAAAGTTGGAGAAACAGACACCCGCCAGCCACCTTTATTCAAAACTAGTTGCATGTCTGTCGGTGGAACCCATCTCATGAACGTGGTCATGTAAGGTTGGTCTGGGCCGCTTCATCCAACAATACCGCCGAATCAAAATAAGACGTTGGTGGTAACCAGTATGACTATTACCGCCCACAACTATTTGTGTTCTACTCGTGCATATAATGTACGCATAGACCTGGCTCTGATGCCACTGTTGGGGAATGTAGCATGCAATTTCAAAAGATTTACTACGCTCACGCAAGATCTATCTACGAGATGCATAGCAACGAGAGGGGGAGAGTGTGTCCATGTACCCTCGTAGACTGAAAGCGGAAGCGTTCGACAACGCGGTTGATGTAGTCGAACTTCTTCTCGTTCCGACCGATCAAGCACCGAACGTATGGCACCTCCGAGTTCTGCACACGTTCAGCTCGATGACGTCCCTCGAACTCTTGATCGAGCAAAGTGTCGAGGGAGAGCTTCGTCAGCATGACGGCGTGGTGACGGTGATGGTGAAGTGATCCGCGTAGGGCTTCTCCTAAACACTATGTGAATATGACCGGAGGCGTAAACTGTGGAGGGGGGCGCTGCACACGGCTAACAATCACTGGTACAGTGACGTGCTAAACAAATGGTTTTTAACCCCTTTCTGCGACGGCATTTGGAACAGTCGCCAAGTGAGTGTGGGCGATAGGGGGTCCCTCCCACACGACCCAGAAATCGTCGGGGATAGGCCCTCCTGGGACCCAGGCTGGGGCCGTGTGCGTCGGGCGAGGCATCGAAACCCAATCATTTCCGTAGGTATCTAGATCCCACATGGCGAATCCCAGAAAAACATTTCCATAGGTATGTACACCCCACATGGTGTATCCTAGAAAAAGATTTCCGTAGGTATGTATATCACACACAGTTCTTTGTGTGGAAACGTTTGTGCAAGGTGGCCTAACGCAAACAGTTCGCTGCCGGAAGCCGTGTGTGATTGTTAGTTGATCGAACACGCCTACTTTCTAGAAACCGTGCGGGTTGTTTGAGTTCATCGCCCACGGCGCTGTCTCAGTAACCGTTTGCAATAGAAAACCCCAATAAGCAGGGTAATTAGTCTATTATTGATAATCCATGTACTAATCAAACTGATATTTCTTATAAAACACGCCAGATATTTCATATCCGTATAAAAGCAACCAGGATTTCATAATCGAATTACATCACATAGCTTCGGCACTCAGTTACGCCATTACACAACAGCGCCAATTTTCACATGCAACATCAAAAACCTTTGGAAAGTAGCATCATACATGGTAAATAGACAGATGAATCTCATCTGGGAAACTGCAGAAGTGGAAGGCAAATATTGAGCCTTCAGTGATGTTGAATGTCCTTGCAACTTTAGGCCAGTGGCTATGGATAATTGCCCGCCCAACCTTCATCCTCTTTAGCAAGACTTCAATATTGTACCGTGGGTGTTGAATGAATACCTTCCTCGCCTCTTGACCATGCAGGTGGTTTGAGAGGTAATCATCAGTGAACTACTTTGAAAAGTACTGAAAACAAAGCTATGCATAATCGCTGTTGTAAATTTTGAAATGGCGCAAGGGGTAAAAACAAGGTAAAAGAGTTGGTACCATCCTATAGTTGACTGATGTCTTCTTCATTGTGCAAACAAAGATCTTGCTGTTATTCGTCGCAAGTTTCTTCGTCCTAACAATATTTCCGAGTTTCTTGAGTTGACTGATATTCATGGACATCTCATTTCCCCATATGCAAAATGGGTCGAATAGTGGATCTAAGTCTCTGACAGCAGGACCTACATGTGCAAGACCAAATTGTAAGAAACCTAAATATTAGAATGATTCCTGCAACTGCACAATAATGTGTTGTTACCCAAAGGACCCTGCTTGAACAAACCTCGATGGTAAACCGCTGTGTCTCCCATTGTTTCCCTGCAACACACATAAGGAAGATCTTGATCAGGTTAACTGAGAGTTGCCATACTATCAGTAGAATATGTATTGAGTACAGCCAAATTCGATTGGTGTCACATGCATAACACTACAAAATTGTACCAACAGCAAATGAAAATCAAATTGCAGAACTGAACCAAACAGTTAAATGGACAGCAGACCAAATGAGCCAAAATAGTTAACTGAGCACGACATTGCAGAATAGAAACATGTACTAGAAGATAAGACAGTTAACAAAACAAAGAATGCTTGAGAACAATACTGCGAAATGTAGCAATTGTTGGACCAAAGTGTTAGAACATTACATTTAAGAGGACTAACTGTTAACTGAACATCAGATTGCATATTAACATTACAGAGGACAAATCACTAGAAGGCACTGGCGGTGGCCTCGAGAAAACATCACGAACTGTATTTTAAAGTAGACAACCACGTGGCGGTGTCGACGGTGTCCTCGAAGACGAGGTGCTCCTCCAAGATCTGGCGGTCGACGCGCATGGTAGCCATAGCGACCTTGTTCGTGCGTGCGGCCGCATGCTACTGAGCTCCATGTTATACTGCATGCAAAATGGCTGTGGGTGGTGCTTAATCGGAAGAGGGGGCAGTGATTTCGGTGGAAGGTGTCGCTCCGTCGGTCGGGGCATGTGGAACGGGAAAGGAGGAGGATGGTGTGGGTGTGGTGTGGATTACCTGACCATATCGACGAGGCCGCGCAGGAAGAAGAAGGGTCACCGGCAAGGAGTGGGCGCTGCAAGAAGAAGGGTCACCGATGAGGAGGCAGTGCTGCAAGAAGAAGGGTAGCCGGCGAGGAGGCGGCGCTGCAAGAAGAAGGGTCGGCGACGAGGAGGCTGAGCTGCCAGTAAGCAATAGTGAAGGTTTGAACTTGGAAAGCAAGGAGGAACAGTGGAAATGTGGCTTTTGGTAGGCGGGAGGGGGCGGGGAGATAGATATTTCCGCGGTGGCAAAACATTTTCGCTCAGTGCCACGAGAAACTGGCGCGCAAGTGTGGTTCAAGCGGGGGCGGTGGACTGTAGACGACGAAGCTTCCTGCGTAAGCCACACAAGACGGTGCGCCAAGATATTTTATATCGCATCCCACACGATTCTTTCTAGTAAACTGTTTGTGGTATACCTGATTTTTTTCATTAGGTTTTGAAAGACAAAATGGTGTTACGGAGGGAAAGGATGGTGTTTGAATTGCTAGAACATTTACCTACAGTGAACATGCAACTAGTACATGAGTGTCGTGGTTAAATTTGGAATTATTCCGGGTTCGTTTGGCATTTTTATGCATTAATTGAGTTTCTGGGAATTTAATGTGCATAATTCAAATTTGAACTACAAGCAATGCTCCAATGCACCAAAGTTTGTTGAAAAATCACATGTGTGTCTTTGGGTGAATTTATAGGTCCCATGCAAGAAATGGGAATGAAATTCAAACATCTGGGCATCGTGGCTCGGCCGAAAAGATTGAGAAACTTGGTTTTTTAATTCTTGTAAATCCAAAACATGCCTGAAAATCATGAAACTTGGCATGGTGTCATGACATGGCACCAACATGCTGCGGTAAATTTTTTGGCCGAATTGGGACAAGCTTTGGTGTAAGCTTCTTGCAAACCGGAGCTTCCCTCAAGAAGGCTCGTGGTTCTGAGAGGGAACGTGTCACCTCCGTGTGCGAAACGAGATACGTATACTGCCTTCCCCCGCCTTAATTTTTTACACAGGCAGATTAGACCAAATAGAAGTATCGTGCTAAATTTTGGAATTATTCCGGGTTCGTTTGGCATTTTTATGCATTAATTGATTTTCTGGGCATTTAATGTGCATAATTCAAATTTGAACTACAAGCACATGCTTCAGTGCACATAAGTTGTTTGAAAAATCACATGTGTGTCCTTGGGTGAATTTCTAGGTCCCATGCAAGAGACGGGAATGAAATTCAAACATCTGGGCGTCGTGGCTCGGCCGGAAAGGTTGAGAAACTTGGTTTTTTAATTCCTGTAATTCCAAAACATGCCTGAAAATCATGAAACTTGGCATGGTGTCATGACATGGCACCAACATGTTGCGGTAAATTCTTTGGCCGAATTGGGACAAGCTTTGGTGTAAGCTTCTTGCAAACCCCGGAGCTTCCCTCAAGAAGGCCCGTGGTTCCGAGAGGGAACGTGTCACCTTCGTGTGCGAAACGAGATACGTATACTGCCTTCTCCCACCTTAATTTTTTTACACAGGCAGATTAGACCAAATAGAAGTATCGTGCTAAATTTTGGAATTATTCTGGGTTCGTTTGGCCATTTTTATACATTAATTGCGTTTCTAGGCATTTAATGTGCATAATTCAAATTTCAACTACTAGCATAGGCTCCAGTGCACCAAAGTTGTTTGAAAAATCACATGTGTGTCCTTGGGTGAATTTCTAGGTCCCATGCAAGAGATGGGAGTGAAATTCAAACATCTGGGCGTCGTGGCTCGGCCGGAAAGATTGAGAAACTTGGTTTTTTAATTCCTGTAAATCCAAAACACGCCTGAAAATCATGAAACTTGGCATGGTGTCATGACATGGCATCAACATGTTGCGGTAAATTTTTGACCAAATTGGGACAAGATTTGGTGTAAGCTTCTTGCAAACCGGAGCTTCCCTTAAGAAGGCTCGTGGTTCCGAGAGGGGACGTGCCAGCTCCGTGTGCGAAATGACATACGTACACTGCCTTCTCCCGCCTTAATTTTTTTACACAGACAGATTAGACCAAATAGAAGTATCGTGCTAAATTTTGGAATTATTCTGGGTTCGTTTGGCTTTTTTATACATTAATTGAGTTTCTGCGCATTTAATGTGCATAATTCAAATTTGAACTACAAGCACAGGCTCCAGTGCACCAAAGTTGTTTGAAAAACCACATATGTGTCCTTGGGCGAATTTCTAGGTCCTATGCAAGAGATGGGAATGAAATTCAAACATCTGGGCGTCGTGGCTCAGCCAGAAAGATTAAGAAACTTGGTTTTTTAATTCCTGTAAATCCAAAATACGCCTGAAAATCATGAAACTTGGCATGGTGTCATGACATGGCACCAACATGCTGCGGTAAATTTTTTGGCCGAATTGGGACAAGCTTTGGTGTAAGCTTCTTGCAAACCGGAGCTTCCCTCAAGAAGGCTCGTGGTTCCGAGAGGGAACGTGTCACCTCCGTGTGCGAAACGAGATACGTATACTGCCTTCTCCCGCCTTAATTTTTTACAGAGGCAGATTAGACCAAATAGAAGTATCGTGCTAAATTTTGGAATTATTCTGGGTTCGTTTGGCATTTTTATGCATTAATTGAGTTTCTGGGCATTTTATGTGTATAATTCAAATTTGAACTACAAGCACAGGCTCCAGTGCACATAAGTTCTTTGAAAAACCACATGTGTGTCCTTGGGTGAATTTCTAGGTCCTATGCAAGAGATGGGAATGAAATTCAAACATCTGGGCGTCGTGGCTCGGCCAGAAAGATTAAGAAACTTGGTTTTTTAATTCTTGTAAATCCAAAATACGCCTGAAAATCATGAAACTTGGCATGGTGTCATGACATGGCACCAACATGCTGTGGTAACTTTTCTATCCGATTTGCCAAGGCGCACACATTAACAATCAACAAAGTCATTTTGGAACAAGTGTTGTCACGTTACAAATCGGAAACACAAGTATTATTGAAACCGTGCCACCACGCGTCCCCTTTTTTATTGGCTAAGAGGTGTCGTGCGGGGTAGCTATTTGAGTACGGTAGGCGTGCGATCAGACCCCTGCGCGTGCTCATCGGGAGGAGAGCCCTTTGACCGCTACCCACCGCGCACCTCCCTCCCAACGTCCCCATTAATGGCGCCCGAGCACCTGTTCTACGGCGTGGCTATATGTCTCACTGGACTGAGATTTAAGAGAGAAAAATGAAAATATGAAAAGAAAGGTTTGCACGGATTTTGATGTAAGATCCGACGGACCTATATAGCATCGACTGCGACTTATAGCAAGCATGATGAATATAAGGACGATGATAGTGGATAATAATTGTCTTACATATTTAGGAACATAATTAAAAAAAGCCACATGCGGCAACGCCCGAAATACACAAGGGCAAAAGAAGAAGGAAGACAACGATCTGGCTTGCTGATCTCTACTTTGTTGATGCGTTGCTGCAGTCCGCGGGAACTAGTCTCCACGGCGAGCGGCGATGAGCTCTTTCTTGTCCTCAAGATGCTGCTTGAGAGCATCCACAGATTCCTCCACCAGCCTTCTGCGCTCGATGCGCAGCATGGCATTCTCGTCCATAAGTTTCTCGACGATGACGCCGGTCCTCTTCAACAAGGCAGTGGTCTGCTCCGCACTTCCGACGATCTTCGCCCTCAGCAAGTCGCGCTCGGCCTGGAGCTTCGCATTGCTCTCATTTAGTTGCCGGATGACGCTGGTAGACTGTTCAAACAAGGCTTTCAGGTCATCCTGCAACCTCGCCCACCTGGAGATCTGATCCATCTGCCTAAGGACGAGGGCACGCATGCGCCTGTAAGAGTCCTCACCTGCCCGCGAGACATTTTCCCAGGCCGCCACGGTGCGGGAGGACATCTCTGCTGCATTCGCGGCGCGGCGAGCGCGGGACATCTCTTCTACTTCTGTGGCACGGCCGAACGAGTCTGCTGCATGGACGGTGCGGCGGGACCTCCGTGATGCTTCGGCGGTGCGGCGGGACATGTTGGCTGCTTTCGCGGCAAGGTGGGACATCTCTTGTGCTTCCGCTTCCAGGCTCGCCTCTCCCTGGTGGCAATCTCTCGACCCAGAACTCACGCTGGCCATGGCAGACGCAAGGGAACAATGATGAATGACTTGTTTGTTTTTGTGGATGAGGAGTTGAGGAGGAATGTGCAGTCATCTTGGAGTTGTAGTATTTATAACCGAGTAGTAATACGCTCCTAAGTGGGAAACCATTTAGGTTTTGATCGGTGTGAACAGGTTTGCAATTTGGAATGTGACGGGACGCGGCCTCCCTATTCTTCTAAAAAATTGTGACGGGACGCATGCTCAAAATTTACTGACAGTTATAAGCGCGGCACTATTCCCGGAAGGGTAACGTGGGCACGTACGCCTTCTCGGCCGGGTACGTGGCGTTTGCACCATAGGGTGCACCGCAATAGGCAATGTCAGCACACGTCTTGTTCCAACAACCGTGCGCGCTCGTTATTACCATCGTGCACGCTTCTTTTAATTAGAATGTGTGTGCCCGTCTAGCGCACACACGTTGATCTATCTAACTGTTTCAGTTTGTTGTGGCTAATCGCAAACAGTCCATCCATGTGAAGTGTATGCCATCAATCGCAGACACTTTGATCTGGCTGACCCGTTTCTGTTCTATTGCCTAATCGCAAACAGTTAATCCTTCTGAAGCGTATGCCCTCAATCACAAACACCTTGATCTGGCTGGCCGTTTCTTTTGTGTTGCCTAATCACAAATAGTTCATCCGAGTGAACCGTATGCTCTATATCGCACATGCCTTCATCAGGCTACCCGTTTCTTTTGTTCTGCCTCATCGCAAACAGTTCATTGGACTGAACCGTATGCCCTGGATCGCACACGCAACTAAAATCTGAACCGTGTTTGATGGCTCCGCCACCGCAAACGTTTTGCACCTTTTCTGACGGTTCTTTTGCACCACCGTTTGCGATTCTTGCATCGCACACAGTTTCGTCGAAGGGTCTCTGATCATAGTGTCGCGTTAGCACCATCCTGCAGTAGTGACACTACAAAAAATACACTTCCGTGAAGATACGTGTTTGTCACAGTAGGTCATGTTTTCTGTCATGCAAGTACATCCATGACAAATTTATGACAGAATCAAGATAGTCATACATGTGCTGTCGTAGAAGTGTTCCATGACATTACCAAAATTATCATCACGGAAGTGTCCACTTCCATGACGATAAATCGCGCGTCACAGAAGTGCTTTCGTCAAGGGTGAACGACACGTGGCATCCACCGTAATGGAACGCCGTTAAGCTATCGGGTCCGGTTTTGGATCCGATAACCAGTTAACAGCCCCGACCAATTGGGATTTTCCATGTGTAAAATCATCATTGGTTGGAGGAAACATGTGTCGGCTCACCGTTGGGACCGATGTCATCCCCTCATTGGACCCGAAGCGCCTATGATACGTCGACATGTGGCACGACCCAACAGAGGCCCATTCCTGTGAAAAGGTCGGCCTGTTTGACTTTGTCAAAAGGTGGTGGGCCGTCCCACGGCAAGCCTATTAACGGCCTGTTCGCATATAACCCATTTACAGCCCGCTAACCCAGGGCCCGTTTACGGCCTATCCGAATTAGGCCCAGTAGCGACATCTGGGCCATCCAATATAATTCCAGCCCGTTTTAACTTCCGGCCCATGTATGGCCCATGACGTCTTTCGGCCCATATGAGGCCCTTTGTAACTCTCGGCCCATTAACGGCCCGTGGTAAAACTGGCCCGTAATGAATAGTGTATCACTTTATACCCATTAACGACACGTGGTGAAACTGGCCCGTAATGAAGAGTGTATCACTTTATACCCATGAACGGCCCATTATTCCGTTGGGCCGTTTCCAGCCCATGTTATCTTTCGGCCTTCTCAGGGCCCATTTTTTCTTGGGCTCATTTCCAGCATTCGTTTACTTACGGCCCGTTACTGTCATTTTCTACTTGTGGGCCAAACTCAGCCCGTGGTTACAGTCGGCCTGTTTGTGGCCCGTTAATACGTTGGGCCGTTTTCATAGCGTCATCAAATACGGCTGATTAACGACGGCCCGTTATGGTCGGCCCATGAACGGACGATTTCAACTCTAGCCCATTTAGGGCCATAATGTGGTCTGTTATTGGCCCATGTTTGGCCAACCGATCATACGGCCCGTAGCAGGCCCATTGATGATACGACCCATAGAAGGCCCATCGTGTCTACGGCCCGTATAAGGCCCATTGTTTCTACGCCCCGTAGAAGGCCCATTGTTTCTACGGCCCGTAGGAGGCCCATGTTAACCACAGTAAATATGTAGCCCATGGTTATTGTGGCCTAGTTTTAAAAAATAGGTTATTGCGGCCACTAGCAAACCGCGGAAAAAGAACTGCACTGACTACAAGAAAACAAATAAACAAGACAATAAGGAAATAAATTAGCAAGCAACTTACGCTAGGCTATCACGGCTATTACACATATTACATCCACTGGGCATCATAGTTCGCCACCAGTGCAAATATAGGGAACAAAGCAGCATATAAACGCTGCAGCAAAACAAGTCCAAAACTGAAACCACTTCAGAAGAGCTCAAGAAACAATATCCGGGTACCCATAATGGTGGCAAGATGCTTAGCAAGCTTATTAACTTTCTCTTGTTTGGCGCTTAAATCCTCCATTACTTGTTGTTGCACCAGAAAGTATGCATCTGAATTCTGCAGGGACTTCCTCGGTCCTTCGGCTTCCTGTCGCATAACATCAGATCGATGTCTTTCAACTTGAAGTTGAGACTCAAGAAGCCGAAATGATTCAGGCAGCGAGTTCGAAGAGCTGGTGCCAGCAGTAGTAGCCAGTAACTCGAACACTACATCAAGACAGGACTTTGGGGTTGTCTCAGTGCCTTCAATATAGTTATTATCAGCTTTCTTGGAGACCAACAGGGATGTCTCACTACCTTGAACCTTATCCGCATTACTTCCTTTACCATTGCATAACGGGGTACTCTTCTCCAATATTTTATCCGCGTTCTAAAAGAGAAACAAACAAACACATCACAGGTTTACAATGTAGTGTATGAAACTCATTTTGGTAAACCAGTTCAGTAGTAAGGTGGACAGGATAACAGCATGAAACAAACATATATCTATGTAGTATGGTCACTGTATGGTCTATATCATTCTAGTTTATGTTGCCAAATCAATATAGATACAGTTTGAATCATATCTATTTAAGACAAAGCAGCATAGACAGAATATAAGTGTGGGAAACTACACAGCAATAACAACACTTGTAATGTGCATGGCATGAGAACATAACTGTTTATTCAATTGAAACTGAAATCAACATAGAGCAAGTTACAACAGCAAACACGTTAAAGAAACATGTTTAAAACATACCTGTTGCGCCATTGGAGTTTCAATTGCATCCTTCAAATTTGAAATTAGTTGGTATGAGTAAATACAGTGATGCAAGAGCAAAGTAGTATGAACCATAGCTACGGAACCTGACCTTAGAAATATTCTTCTTCTGCTTTAAGCATTGACTTGGGGTTCGGAGTGGTGGTCCTTGTGCTTTGGGCACTGCAGTTGCCTTACTAACTGCTCGTGTTTGGGTGCTCTGTGGTGGAGACGGTGCTGTGTCAACGAGAACTGGGTTACTATCTGCTGGGGTTGGGGTTAGAAGGGGTGTAGCTGCTTCTCTGTCCAACTGGGTAGGGGTACAATCTGCGTGAGTCTGGGTTATGTGTGGTGGGGCTAGTTCTTGGGCAAGTACAACCGTGGTTCTATCTCAATCGACAGGTAGCATGATCTTTTCTGAAGACCGTGTTTTTACTCCCACAGATACTGCCATCACCCCCTCCAATTGAAATGGCTGATAAACAAGAAAAGTAATTGAATGTACAGACATTGTAAGATAGACAGGTGCAATGGATAGTAGGGAAGAAAACAGGGCATGAAATAATTCACATTTATGTTGTCTAACCAAACAGAATAGCAGGACATAATTTCACATATATGATGGCTAATTAAACAGGATAGCATGACACAATTTCACATGTATGATGGCTAACTAAACAGGATAGAATGACATACTTCAAAATATGATGACTATGTAAACAGGATGACATGATATAACTATACGATCTGTCTATTAAAGTGGTTGGCATGCCATAAATCACAAACATGCCGTCGATGGAAACATGATGGCATAAGATAATTCACGGATAGAATGACATAATTCAAAATATGATGACTATGTAAACAGGATGAAATGATATAACTATATTGTGTCTTTGGAAAATGGGTTGGCATGCCATAATTCAGATACATGCTGTCTATGTGAACATCATGGCATGATATAATTCGAATATATGATTTATATACTAAGGAAGTGAGCAGAGGGCAATCGCATATATGATGTGTCAACTAAGGAGATGGCATTCAATATCGTGTATATGATGTAAAAACTAAGCATTGCAATACAACATATGCATGATGTGAGTAATATAACCCTGCCAAGTTTGAGCATACACCTCAGGGGGATAATAGGACTGGTCATCTGCCTCTGAATTCTCCTCTGAAGAGCTATCTGTAACCAGCAAGATATCTGCTTCAGCAGGTAGCATTGTCTGCTCTGAAGACCTTGTTTTCACTCCAGATTTCACCATCACCAATTCAAATGGCTGATGCACAGGAAGAGCAGTTGAATATACAAACATTGTCGACAAAAGCAATGAGAAATACAAAAAAAAAAGGACGGCATAATATAATTCACATATATGACACTTGGCTAAACAGCATGGCATTGCATAATTCACATATATAATGCCTTGCAATAAGATAGCATTGCATAATTCACATATATAATGTCTTGCAACAAGATGGCATTGCAGAATTCACATATATGGTAATTAGACACTAAACAGGTGGCATTCACACAAACCATGTCTAAACTAAGCAAATGACATAGCAATGCAAGATACCATACGCACGATATCAGCAACATAATCCTGCCAAGTTAGAGCATGCACCTCGGGGTGGGGGGATAGGACTGGTCATCTGTCTCTGAATCCTCCTCTGAGGAGCTATCTGTAACCAGCAAGACATGCGCTTCGTCAGATAGCATTGTCTGCTCTGAAGACCTTGTTTCCACTCCAGATTTTTCCATGACCATGCCGAATGGCTGATGCATAGGAAGAGTAATTGAATGTACTAAAATTGTTGACAAATTTAACACGTAATAAAAAAAGATGTCATGATATAATTCACATATAAGATGACTGGCTAACCAGGGTGGCATTGCAAAATTCACATTTATGATGCTTGGCTAAACAAGATGGCATTGCATGATTCACATATACGATAAAGAAACTAAACAGATGGCATTGACACAAAGCATGTCTAAACTAAGAAGACGACATCTTTGATGTATACAGTAAGCAATGCAAGGCACCATATGCATGATATTACCAACATCAGCATGCCAAGTTAGAGCGAAGACCTCATGGGGTAAATAGGAGTGGTCTTTCTGCTTCTGAATCCCCCTCAGAACAGTTATCTTCCTCTTGATTGCGATTTGAAATGGGTGGAGGGGGGTGACGGTGCCCTGGACTAGGGGTTACTCACCACGTCGTCTCCCGATCAGTTGGATTGGGCCGAGGACCCCCATGGTCGTTTGCTCATGGGCCAGTTTGGACAGCCGATGTATACACAAGGAAGATTCCACAAGACTTGGTGATCAAGACAAGGACTCCTCTCCACCGGCGTATCGACTAGGACTCTTGTTAACCTATGCCTCCGGTATGTTATATAAGCCGAGGCTAGGCTAGTCGATAGATCATTATGACATTACTCATCATACCCTTAGGTCTTAGACCACAACATATGATCTCGAGGTAGATCAACTCTTGTAACCCTATATTCATCAAGATCAATCAAGCAGGAAGTAGGGTATTACCTCGATAGAGAGGGCCCGAACCTGGGTAAAACATCATGTCCCTTGTCTCCTGTTACCCATCGATCCATGACACACAGCTTGGGACCCCCTACCTGAGATCTGTCGGTTTTGACACCGACAATGGTGCTTTCATTGAGAGTTCCGTTGTGTGATCGGCAAAACATCAATGGCTCACCTGCAGATCAACTGCGACGTCATCATCGTCGGCTCGACTGGTCACCTTGGCTTGACCGAGGACTGTGCCCTGCCTCCAATCGTCATGTTCGGACGAGGGCCTTCATCAACATTAACTCTGATCTCTATCATGATCATGGAGGAATCATCCATGGAGCTTGGGGGCTCAACGTCAACATTGCCCTCGGGCGACCGTGCTGTTTTTCCAAACAACGAACTTGTATCCGCTACCACCACTTCCTCGAGCATCGCTTTGACGATTCCTTTAGTGGAATTGTGCGGAATTGAGTCTACAACAACACTGTAAAATTTCATTGCGTTCCGATGGAGCAATCTCTGTCGATCTCCGATATACCGGAGCCCTGCCGAATCTGGACGGGAATCTGGACGAGTTTGGAGCGTGGTGTCCAGCGTCTAGCTCAGACGTCCTTTGGAAGATCCAACCGTTGATCGGCTGCGGAATTCCTATATCTACCACCTCTCAAAATTTTAGCTTGATCCGACCATCCAAACTCCGGGAACCTTCCGATTAGTGCATCACTTTTCGGATCTGTTTTCTGCGCGAATACGAATCCGACCTGAGTTCATCTTTCTTCATGAACGGGATATTGGACAACCTTTTTGGAAGAATCTCTTTGTAGGGTATCGTGTTTTGTTTCTGAACACATGCTCACAAATTATGCTCCCTTTCGTAGGTACTCTTCACCGTCACGCTGGTGTCAAACCAGCCCGGTAACATTGCTCCACGTTAGCCGACCTGCGCTAGACAGATCGTCGCTTCATCGAGCCGAGCCTAACCATATGGGATCATCAGCTCGGCAAGCCGAACAAGAGTTCCGCATCACGAAGGCTAAACCATCACCAACACCAGCGCCCCACGGATTGCACGGGTCAGGCGCACCGACATCGCCGCTCGGTCACTTCATCAATCCGGCATTGACCGCGTCACAAGTTATGACCAGCATTGGCATGGCCGCACTGTAGCTTCTTCGAGCCGATGTCCATCACGCCGAACTGCTTCAACACCGCAGCTGACATGGCAGCTGCAACGTCTCCTTACCGACTCACTCCGTCATCTCGGCTAGACCGGGGGCTTCGCCATCTCTTCATCAACCTACCCCGGAGACTTCGGCGTCATTAGCCGACCAGCTTCGTCACGTTAGCTGGACCGGGGGCTTTGCCTCGGCGAGCCAACCTTTGTCAGCATCGCCATGCCATCGCTTCATCGCCCATCATGCAATGGGTGTGCGGATCAAGTCCCAGTTTTGGGAGTAACCTTACTTCATATTGCTACAACAGACAAACCAGGTGCTATTAATCCTAGTAATTTTCTTGCATGGGTTTATTTTTTTCCAAGGAATTATTACTCTGGTTTGTTTCATCATCTGTACACAGGTCTATCAAATGGTGGCCGTATTAACGACGGTCGCGTGGTGGTTCGGTCAATTTCCGTATACAGTTCGGCGAATGCCGCATCCGGAACTCGGACCGGCCTGTGAAGTCAAGCTTTGCCACGCCTTCACCGCGTCACGCTAACGCCCTGCATCGACATTGACTTCGGCGCCAGGCCACTTCCCTTTAAATAAATTATTTTTGCAAAAAGCAATTATCCTTTTTGGAACGCAACATTTTATGTGTGTAGGTGTTGCACTTCGACTGTGTCACATGGTCTCTTCGGCAAGCCGACGCCGTCGTCCCAATAGGCGCAAATTGGCTCGCGTGATCACCTTCTTGGTAGTGTTGCCATACCGACGTGTTCGGTTGCCTCAGGGACTTCGGCGTCGCCGAGAGAGCTCTACCTCATCGAGCATTCGGCGCACAGGCCATATTTCTTTTATTACTCACTTTGCATAAATTATTTATTATGAAATAATTTTTTAATTTATTATTATTACTATTATCTCCGGTTTGCACTATTTTTTGTGCACAGGTAAATGATCCGGGTCGGGCAGTGTTGTCACCTCGGCTGGACGGGGGGCTTCGTCAACACTTCATTAACCCACGCCGGGGACTTCGGCGTCACTCTGCCGGACTGCATTGGTCGTGCTTTGTCGCCACTTCGGAGTGCCGAGCTCTTCGCTCCGCCACCTCGGGACCGGCTTGGGGAATGAAACCTTGTCCCACATCAAACTCGGACCGCGTCATCAATGCCGAACACATTAACCAGCTAAGTCTCTTTCATGCTCAAAGACTTTCAGTTTTAAATTTTGTTCGGTTCGACCAAGCATTATACTTTTTTGGCAATAAGTTGTTTGTGAAAAACTTCCTTTTCAAATACCCTGTTTACTTGGGGGCTTCCTTTATGAAGCTTTTCCTTTTGCATATGATTATACTTGTATGGCTTCGTTCCCTGTTCGTGTATTATGCCACAATATGCATCGTGTTGACTTAAGTGTTCCGCAAGCTGGGTTGCCTTGCTCCTGTGTTTACCCCTACGTTCCCGATTGTTCGGCTAGGGAGTAAAGGGAGACCTCTGCGATTGTCACGATCGGGTCATCCGAGCTCGGACCTCAGACTGGGTGAAGCCGAAAGCTAGCACTCTTATTGTTTTCAATCATGGTCGGCACACAACGGAACTCATGAGTACAAAAAATGTATTGCACAAGTCTCATAGTAACAATGAGCAACCGAAGAAAGGTATTGGTGGGGGTACTATTTTCTTCGAAGATGCTTCTTACACTTCGTCAGTAATATAGCATAAGTTCCCTGAGCACGCTTTGTCTGTTACAGCCTTATGGCCTGATTGCTTGGTTATCGGAAACACCGTCGATATTCTCGACAGGTGGAGTACATAACACTTTTCGGCCCTTGACCGAAGAGGGAGAAGCCGACGGTCGGTTAAGACGCGTTCAAAGTTCGGGTGAACACAGATATGATATAAGTACTTCGGTACATACAATCATTATACATAAAAGTCTTTTACCCAAGTCACTTGGGGGCTCATAAATTTACATGAGCCGTTTTATAATAAGTATTTTCTTCTTGGTCGTTGCAAAATCTTTTTCTATCACTTCTTTTGTCTACGCGAGTGTGTGGTCAATAGCCGGGGAGCCTAGTTTTCTCTCTCAAAGCCGTTCGAGCTTAGTTCGCTAAACTGGCCTAACGAGCAGTACTCTGCCTTCGGGATAGGAGGTTGCAGCCGTGGGCTGACCCGCTTGAGTTCTTGAGATCGGATGTGTCATATTAATGCACGACAGAAGCACAATTTTTTAAGACCAATTTTGGATTGGCACCGAACACTTGATCTAGTTCGGACGTCAAGTTTTTACTGAAGTTTTTTGGTTTTCCAAGCCTATGGCAATTTTAAACTATTTGTGTTTTCCAGCATAAGTCTCACAGGGCAACGCCGGACACCTTTAGAGATTCGGCAAAATCATTCTCGGATATTGCTATATATGCATCGGTTTCGAATTGTGTCTTCGGTCAATAGTTGGGTTGCCCGGCTCGTGTGCTTGCCTCCTAAGTTCCGCTTTGTTCGGCTAGGTGTGCAAAGGGAGAACCACTGCGATTGTGCTTCCAGCTCGCATGGTTAAGCACCTCAGTGGAGAAAGCCGAAAATTGACTGTCACAATAAGCGTAAACTGGTCAGCGATCCGATGACTATGTTAAATGACGGGCCGTTCATAACATTGGCCGAAGTATTTACGGATTGACCTCGACTGTCGCCGAACACTAACCGGGGGCTAGTTACTGGCCTCCCTACTTTAAGCTCCTATGACTAAGTGAAAGTTATAAAGCCCGCATATATGATTGCCTTGTTTCCGCTAACACAACCGCCTTCGGGCACCGAGACGTCGGCTAAGGGTTGTCTTGTTATTGCGGAAACACCCTGCGTAGTATCTACAAATGTGTAGAAGCCGACGATGGGCTACTTTCAAATGATAAACGATCGCAACGGAGTCAAAATAAACATATATCATTAGTGTTGTATTCATTATACAAGCGCTGCCTTTCATAATTATCGTTATAAAGCCATACATATGCATCAATTTGACTTAAGATTTTGGCTAAGCTGGGTTGCCTGGCTCCTGTCCTTACCCTACGTTCCCGATTGTTCGGCTAGGTGGTAAAGGGAGCACCTCTGTGATTGTTACTACCGGGTCATCCGAGTAAGCACCTCAGACTAGGTGAAGCCGAAAGCTAGCAATCTTAAAGGATCACATTGGTCGGCAACGAGGGAAGTGAAAATGTTGGTTCATTAATATCATAGAGTTCGGGAACTTTCCCCAAACTAAATCCTCAATATTCTCCACCCACATTGATCGGAGGTGAGGTTTCATGATCATGATTAGCATGACGACCCAAAGAAAGGAACCGATAGCGGGACTATTTTCTTTGGAAGATGTTTCTTACGTTAAAACGTAATATAACATATCTCTCCGTGTACCTTTGTTTATAAAACCATATGGCCGGATTGCCTTGTTTTCCATAAATCTTTGCCCTTATAACGGCTTTACAAAGTAGGAAAACACTCCTCGGCTATTGGTCGAAGAGGTTGAAGCCGATGGTCGGTCAACAAAGTTTTGTACAATGCGGATCTGAGCATTAATGATGTAAAGTACTTGGATACATAGAGTCATTACACATAATTTGTGATTTTACTATGGATATTTATCCTTAATTCGGCCACCCATGCCCGCATTAAGGCTCGGGGGCTACTGGGCTTCTGGCTTATTATTTACAAATATTAAAGGGGCACATCGATCCCCTGATCTGGTGTTGCCACCCGACCAGTGTCTCGGGTGCTACTGCATTGCCTATTCAATGCAGAAAATTCAAAGTGCTCAGTGTTCGGCATGACCGAACTACGGACAAGCGCGTCTTCGGACAACAATAAGTACCATCTGGGACTTATCCGGCATCAAGCTAATATATCATGCCGACTTCTCACGACCCTCTCTCAGGGGCCCGTCCGCCGATCATTATTACCTCTAATATATTACACTGTGTTTCTATTCCTTTGTATGCTGCCGAGCTAGGAGTTGATCCTCAGGACGATTTTGCAAATCGACCTGAGTCTTAGGGGCTACCAGGATCAGCAGTTTTATGCAATCCTTCAGGTGCATCTCGGGTTTTAGACCGATACACACCTTATGGGCTACTGGCTATATATCTCGGCAGAGAATAAATTGCACCAATCAAAAATATTGACAAAAATTGGCCCGCGGTCGGGGTGGTGCACCACCTCGGAAGTAGTCCGGCATAAAGCTCGGGCGCCAGTGGCTGGCTCCATAGAGGGAATTTCCGGCATTAAGCTCGGCTAAACTCCTTCAACTTTTTTGAACCAAGGTGATCTATGACACCTCGGATATAGTCCGCTTGGACATAGTCCGGCGTTGGAGCTCGGATACATTCCGGCGTTGGAGCTCGGAAGCGGTCCGGCGTTGGTGCTCGGCTGCAAAAGATGCCTCGAATATAGTCCGGCGTTGGAGCTCGGACGCAAGAGGACACTGCCTCCCGGGAACAACTTCAAACCCGAGGTGTGGCATAAAAAATAACAAGGCATTGATAAAGGCCGAAAACTTAAAGGGGCTCCTCGGATACCCGACGTGCAAGCTCTATGGATTCACTTCAGCGATCCTCAAGATTGAAGATGAGAAGATTTGTTGAACCAGTTTTCAAGACCAACAACCGAAGATGAAGAACAATTCGGAAGAACCGAGGAGTGTCCCCAACTTGAAGACCGATTCAGGGGGATACTGACGGTGTCCTGGACTAGGGGGTACTCACCACGTCGTCTCCCGATCAGTTGGATTGGGCGGAGGACCCCCATGGCCGTTTGCTCATGGGCCAGTTCGGACAGCCGATGTATACACAAGGGATATTACACAAGACTTGGTGATCAAGACAAGGACTCCTCTCCACCAACGTATTTGACTAGGACTCTTGTTAACCTATGCCTCCGGTATGTTATATAAGCCGAGGCTAGGCTAGTCGATAGATCATTATGACATTACTCATCATACCCTTAGGTCTTAGACCACAACATATGATCTCGAGGTAGATCAACTCTTGTAACCCTATGTTCAACAAGATCAATCAAGCACGAAGTAGGGTATTACCTCGATAGAGAGGGCCCGAACCTAGGTAAACATCATGTCCCCTATCTCCTGTTACCCATCGATCCATGACACACAGCTTGGGACCCCCTACCCGAGATCTGCCGGTTTTGACACCGACAGGGGGGCTGCCTTTGCGCCCACCATGGAGTGACATCTGCATGAAATTTTATTGCCACGCAAGGCTCGTCTCTTTTACTCTACATGTTCAGTTCCATTTTGTACAATAATTGGCATGCATAGGAATAAAACATAGTGAGATTATGTAAGGAGTGCATGCACAAATCCAGAGTGATGGTAGCAAACTGTGGATAGACCCAAAACCAATGATAGAAGGAAGATAACACTACAAAAAAATACACTTCCGTGATGATACGTGTTTGTCACAGTAGGTCACGTTTTCTGTCATGCATGTACATCCATGACAAATTTATGACAGAATCAAGATGGTCATACCTGTGCTGTCGTAGAAGTGTTCCATGATATTACCAAAATTATCATCACGGAAGTGTCCACTTCCATGACGATAAATCGCGCGTCACAGAAGTGCTTTCGTCAAGGGTGACCGCCACGTGGCATCCACCGTAACGGAACGCCGTTAAGCTATCGGGTCCGGTTTTCGATCCGATAACCCGTTAATAGCCCCGACCAATGGGGATTTTCCACGTGTAAAATCATCATTGGCTGGAGGAAACACGTGTCGGCTCACCGTTGGGACAGATGTCATCCACTCATTGGACCCAAAGCGCCTATGATACGCCGACACGTGGCACGGCCCAACAGAGGCCCATTCGTGTCAAAAGGTCGGCCCGTTTGACTTGGTCAAAAGGTGGCGGGTCGGCCCACGGCAAGCCTGTTAATGCCCTGTTCGCATATAGCCCATTTATAGCCCGCTATCCCAGGGCCCGTTTACGGCCTATCCGAATTAGGCCCAGTAGCGTCATCTTGGTCGTCCAATATAATTCCAGCCCATTTTAACTTCCAGCCCATGTATGGCCCATGACGTCTTTCGGCCCATATGAGGCCCTTAGTAACCCTCGGCCCCTTAACGGCTCGTGGTAAAACTGGCCCGTAATGAACAGTGTATCACTTTATACCCATTAACGGCCCATTATTCCGTTGGGCCGTTTCCAGCCCATGATATCTTTCGGCCTTCTCAGGGCCCATTTAATCATGGGCTCATTTCCAGCATTCGGTTACTTACGGCCCGTTACTGTCATTTTCTGCTTGTGGGCCAAATTCAGCCCGTGGTTACAGTCGGCCTGTTTGCGGCCCGTTAAAACATTGGGCCGTTTTCATGTCGAAAAAAACTCGTTGGGCTGTTTTCATAGAGTTATCAAATACGGCCAATAAACGGCCCGTTATTGTCCACGAATAGTACGGCCCATGATTGGCGAAATGATGATACGCCCCGTAGAAGGCCCATGGATCCTATGGCCCGTAAAATGCCCATGGATCGTACGGCCCGAGAAGGCCCATGGATCCTACGGCCCGTATAGAAGGCCAATGGATCCTACGGCCCGTAGAAGGCCCATGGATCATACGGCCCGCAGGAGGCCCATGGTTACAACAATCCGTGTGTTGCCATAATTATTTTGGCCTAGTTTCCAAAAATAGGTTATTGTGGCCACTAGAAAAACACAAAAAAAGAACTGCAGTGACTACAAGCAAACAACTAAACAAGACAATAAGGAAATAAATAAGCAAGCAATTAACGCTAGCTTATTACTGCTATTACACATATTACATCCATTGGGCATCAAAGTTCGCCACCAGTGCAAAAATAGGGAACAAAGCAGCATATTACATACACTGGCCGTCAAAATTGGCCAACAGTGCAAATAAACGCGGCAGCAAAACAAGAGCATAACTGAAACAACTTCATAAGAGCTCAAGAAACGTGGTATCCACCATGCTGGCAATAAGCTTAGCAAGGTTATTAGCTTTGTCCTGTTTGGCGCTAAAATCCTCCAACGCTTGCTGTTGCACCAGAAAGTATGCATCTGAATGCTCCAGGGACTTCTACAGTCCTTCCGCTTCTTGTCGCAGCACAACTGATCGATGTCTTTCAGCTTGTAGTTGAGACTCAAGAAACCGAACTGATTGAGACAGTGAGTTTGAATAGCTTGTGCAAGCGGTAGTGGCCGGTAACTCCAACACTAAACCAAGACAGGACTTTGGGGTTGTCTCACTGTCTTCGAGATAGTCTTTCTTAGCTGTTTTATCAGCTTTGTTGGAGACCAACAAGGATGTGTCACTATCCTGAACCTTATCTGCATTACTTCCTTTACCATTGCTTAATAAGGCACTCTTCCCCAATATTCTGTCAGCATTCTAAAAGAAGAAACAAGTAGACACATAACCGTTTAGCATGTACTAGTATATGAAACTCATTTCGGTGAACCAGTTCATTAGTAAGGTGGACAGGATTAAACTACCAAGTCGTCTATTGCCAAGTACTAGTACATAATAAAAGCATCAAACAAACATATATCTATGTCCTATGGTCACTACATTGTCTTGCCAAATCAAAATAGAGACACGGTTCAAGTCATATCAGTTCAAGACAGAGCAGCAGTGAAAGAATACAAAGTGTGGGAAACTACACGGCACAATAAGATTTCAGATGGGTACCACGGGTCTACATGTACAACAACACAATTGGCTCTGTTGTGATGCTAGTAATGTGCATGATATGAGAAGTCAACTGTATACACAATTGAAATTGAAATCAACAGAGCTATTGATAAGAGCAAGCCTGTTAAAGAAACATGCGTGAACATACCTGTTTTGCCATTGAAGTTTCGATTGGATCCTTCAATTTAAAAATAAGTTTGTATGAGTAAATACAGTGATACAAGAGCAAAGCAGTATGCACGATAGCAATCATAGTTAAAAAAGGCGCGCCTAAGCGAGCGCTTAAGCGCGCCTAGGCTCTAGGCGTTGGCGAAACGCATTGCGCATAACTATGCTTAATCTGTGCATAACTGCGCATAAGCATGCGCTTTGGTCAGTAAAGCGCAAGGCGGTGGCAAAACACACAATTAATGCCTAGAGCTTTTTTGAACTATGATAGCAATGGAATCTTAAATGAGAACAGTTGTTCTTCAGGTTTAGGCACTTGTTCTACATGAACAGAGTACAGTAAGACACAAGAATATAGTACTTAAAAATAGAAAATGAGCTCATAGACCTTACCACATTCTTGGTTCGGGACCAGTACAGAACAAGGCGTTCCCAGTCATCGTCCAGTAAATGTGTCTCAGGAGAACGTAAGGGAATTTGATGAGTTTCTTTGCCGGTGAAGTACGTTTTCTTCAGGTAATTCCGATACTGCCACCAAGCATTCTTGAAGATAGCAGAGGTATTAGCACAGGTTACCTCATCCTGAGTTTCCAAATCGGTCCTTCTCTATAGAGAAAAATGGGAAAATTTGCTGTATTATAACCATCATGGAGGTAGGATGTATGGGACAAAGCAAAGTAATTGCCATGAATAACATTACTTACACATAACTCCTGGACAAACACCTGCAACTGGCATTTTCCTTCATCTTCGGTATAATATTTCCAAGATGGGAAGATACGCACATACGATTTAACAACATCAAATGCGATAGATGCTAAACTACGACTAGCTGGTTGTGCTTCCGCCACATGAATAGGCGTACTAACTAGTGGAGTTGGGGTTCTCCGTGGTAGTACTGGCCCTTTGGGCACTGGAGCTGCCTTACTAACTGCTCTTGTTTGGGAGCTCTGTGGTGGAGATGGTGTTGTGTCAACAGGAAATGGGTTACTATCTGCTGGGGTTGGGGTTAGATTGGGTGAAGCTGGTTCTCTGTCCATCGCAGTAGGGGTACAATCTGCGATTGTTTGGGTTATGTGTGGTAGGGCTGGTTCTCGTGCATGTACAACCGGGGTGCTATCTCCACCAAGAGGTAGCACTATTTTAGTTGAAGACCGTGTTTTTAGTCCGCTAGATGCTGGCATCACCCGCTCCAATTCAAATGGCTGATAAACAGGAAACATAGTTGAATGTACAGAGATTGTATGAGAGACAGATGCAATAGATAGTGAGGAAAAAAGAGGGCATGAAATAGTTGACATGTATATTGTTTAATTAAAACGGATAGCATGACATAATTTCACATATATGATGTCTATCTAAACTGGATAGCATAGCATAACATAATTCAAAGATACGATGAATAACTAAACAGGATCGCATGACATAATTCACCTACATGTTATCTAAGTAATCAGGATCGCATCATTTAATTCACATATGTGATTTATATGCTAAACAGAGGGCATTAGATATGATGTCTGAACTAAGAACATGGTGTTGAATATTGTGTATATGATGTCTAATCTATGCAATGCAAGACACCATATGCATGATATGAGCAGTATAACCGTGCCAAGTTAGAGCATACACCTCGGTGGGGGAATAGGACTGGTTATCTGTCTCTGAATCCATCTCTGAGGAGCTATCGGGACCCAACAAGAGATCTGCTTCAACAGGTAGCACTGTCTGCGCTGAAGGCCTTATTTTCACTCCAGATTTTTCAATCTCCCACCCAAATGGCTGATTCACAGGAAGAGTAGTTTAATGTACAAACATTGTCGACAAATGGAAATGTAATGAAGAAAAGGATGGGCAAGATATCATTCAAATATATGATGCCTGGTTAAACAGGTGGCATTACAGAACATGTCTAAACTAATCAGATGACATATATGATGTCAAAAGTAGGCACTGCAAGGCAACATATGCATGATATGACTAACATCATCATGCCAAGGTAGAGCAAACACCTTCGGGGGTAAATAGGAGTGGTCAGCGGCGTCTGAATCCGCCTCAGAACAGATATCTTCCTTTGGATTACAATCTAGAGAGGGGTGGGGAGGGTTTGCCATTGAACCCACCATGGAGCGATGTCTGCATGACATTGTATTGCCGCGCAAAACTCTTCTCTTTTTCTCTACATGTTCAGCATGACTGTGTACAATATCTGAGATGCATACGAAAAAAATATGGTGAGATTATGTAAGGAGAGCATGCAGAAATTTAGAGTAATGGTAGCAACCAGGGGATGGATCCAAAAATAATGATAGCAGGCTGATGATTGCTTTAATTTAATAAAAAGACAGATGATGATTGCTTTACTATTTGTTTCCCACCCAAGATGAACAACATAGGCATACCCTAGGTGAACCAGATATTAGACAGAGATACTATTCATTGCTTCCTCGATATGTGCCATAAGACGTCAAGGCTGAAGCAGCCCCGGTGAGCCGTAAGACGTCAAGGCTGAAGCAGCACAAGACAGACATCGTCAATCTCAAGTGGGATTCTAATAGCATCTCCAATAGATGATGTAAAATTTACGTCACCAAAAACCACCTGACTACAACAGATGAGGTAAAAACTGTCGACTCTGAACTTAACTGTCGAAACTGAAATTTACTGTGCAATCTGAATGTTACTGTCGAAACTGAACGCAATGGTAGCAGAGAGGCACTTGACATGTAGTTTAGGGAGGGCCTGCAGTTCATCTTCAACCTGCACCCCCTTGAGCCGCCAGCCACCACCGGCCGAACCGCCGGCCCCAGCGCCGCCTCGCCACCCCGAAACAACTCCCCACCGCCGGTCCGCCGCCGCCCCGGCCAGCCCTATAGGTCCCCCGCCCCCACCCTGAACCCTAAGATAGATAGTGGGGTACCTCTCTGGCGAGCCCCCGTCCCCGCTGCGGGTGGTTCTTCCTTAACTCCGGCGAGCCCCCCCCCCCTTGAAAATCGACTGACCCAAAAGTTGATTCAGTCGACTGAAGTGTAGCTAAATCGGAGCAGAGCAGCAGCACGAGCGAGGGGGAGAGCAGCAGCAGCAGCGTGAGCGAGCGAGCGAGAGCTGGAGCAGCAGCACCAGATCCGGGTGGTATGGACGCCACCACCGAATGGCGCCTCGCACTGGGGGAGAGCCGCCGTGGAGATGTCGCCCGCGGCGCTGGCTTCAAGTTAGCCGCTCCATGCGGGTGCGGGATGGAGCACCGTCGGCTCCTGGAGGTCGAGCTAAGGAGAAGGTGCGATGCAATGAGTGTACAACCTCTTTGGTGGCGCCGAGTAGGCCTCGGCTTCGTCCGAGGAGTCGGTGAGGATGATGCGGTTCCGGTGGAGCAGGTTAAGGCGGCGCTGTGGGGATGGAGCAGCAGCGATAGACGAGGCGATCGTCGGAGCAGCTCCTTGGAGGTGGAGGACGGGGCGGCTGAACCGGCGGGACGATGAGATGGACGACAGATCCTCATCCGGGGACGTGGACGAGGGACGTCGAGCTGTTGCGGTGGACGATGTCGTCGGGGAAGAAGCTCCGGCTGGGCAGCGGTGATGTGGCGGATGGAGGAGGGTGGGGTTTTGCTGCTGGAGCAGAGAGGTTATGGCGGCCTGGGATTTCGAATGGCAAAAAGGAGGCAATGGGAGGGGGTGAACCATGACTTAGGGACGCGCTTGTCCAAAATGTAGGGTGTGTTACAAAAGTACCCCGCACCGATTTGAACTAGCGGCCCTTTCGGCTCACGGTTAGAAGGGGGATTTCGCGCGCATTGTAATTTCGGGATAGCAAGGCGCGGGTTGTGAAGGCGCCAGTTTTGGGAGCACGATATGTGGATTTTCGGGATATAACAAGGCGCGGGTTGAATTTTAGGGACAAGCCTAACGTGTAATATTGTACTCGTATGTAGTACCAAATCAATTCGCACTTCCCTCAACCAAAAAGAAAACGAAAAAAATAAAACTATTCACACCACACAAAGAGAGAGTCTTGCCCTGTTTTACTATAGAAATGCTATTTGAAGCTACTCATACCAACAATTTAGTGCAATTAAATGCTATTCGGTAGTATGAATCCATGTTATGTCCAATTAAATTTTTTCGCTTGTTGTATAATGCGTGTAACCTACTCATACCAACATTTTAGTGCATTCCAAATGTCTATAGTACCGCTGCAATTCGAACTGAATTTGAATTTGTTTCTCTATTTCAATAACAAATCTACAATCATGATTGTTGCCAACTTCAACCATCATTCGTGTATTACCTTAATAACACACCACATGATTACTATAGAGATAGATATGAACTATGTGTACTACATGAACTCGAATTCTATTTTTTGAATACACTTGATGTTCATTCCAAATAATAGTACATTTGATGTACTAACTATATATTCATAATATAAACCATGTTCCATACGTGTACACCGTGTTTATCACACATAGTATAGTGCCCCGCCCCCTACATTATGACAAGTATTTAGACCTCAGCTGCAAAAGCCACACATTGGCCCAAATTATGATCAATGTTCTATATGTTATACGTAGTACTAGAAAGATGCCCATGCGTTCCACAGAACATCAACATGATCAAGGGGAGGCCTAATTTGCAAATATGGAGAGGGGTGTGGGTATCTTTTGTCAAAATTGCCATAGTTTCCTTCCTATCCGTCAGATATAAATCGGACGGCCTATATTGCAGGATGGCACCATCATCAACAACTCTGTTTTTTATAAGAGTAGAGATAAAATATATTATATGTAGTATAACATGTTCATAACCACACCATGTGTATCACCGTTATATATATTCACACATGCGTCGGTTAAAAACACTATGATAAATTCTTCAAATATCTGAATTCGCTTTTTATAATGAAGTATGATCTCTATTCGTCTTTTACAACCACACAATCCTCTTATCTTTGTAGATAGCTAGCGCTAACTTTCTCTCGTGCATGCAGACGCCCGCATCCCTCTAACCCTCCCTCGGCATTCTCTAGCTCCATCGCGCAAATTCGTCTTTTCACTTTAGGTCGTTCATCCACGGTGTGTGTAGGCCCCCCAGCTCCTTCTTTACGGCACACATCGATCGATATGCCTCTCTAGCCAGGTGTGCCTAGCACAAAACACAAGCTTCCACTCTTCTCTTATCACCGTCCATGCCTCACTCCCACCACTCTTTTCATCGATCTCGTACTCACACACTTCTCCCCCCTTGATATAGTATGACTCTCGCACCACCTCCTAGATGCATCCCTCTCTCTCTATCCTTCTCCCCGTGCCTCATTTGCTTCTAACACACACATGCATGTATACCGATCGATCTCCTAACATATACCTAGGTCGACTTTAACTATTCCCCCCCATCGATCGACGTACCTCACAAGTTATGTCTCTCCTTTCTCTGACAAAGGACGATTGATCTTCCTATGTAGTTATGTCTGCTTACCACATCCATATCGCCCCCCCCATCATTCGTGCATGCCTCCTGACCCGTCTCTCACATGCACGTGCACAGACAGGCAGCCATCCCCTCTCTTATTGATATTGCAGGCGTGCCCTCCGGTTGTGTAGCAAGCCTATCCCGCCATTTGTTAGAAGCAACTCCACTACCACCCCCTCCAACACTCTAGCTCTGTCTCTCTCCCAACCTTATTCCTCTCCTACACATATGCATGGATGCCGATCGATCTCCCTTAATACATGAGGTAGGCCTCTCTCCTCCTCCACACATATACCAACCATTGTACCTCTATAGTTAATTAGGCCTCCCACCCCCCCCCCACCACACACCGATAGTCGAGCGATGTAGGTAGGTATCCATGCCACAGAGACAAACTGCACCTGTCCCCTCTCACGTTCCAGTAGGCCAGCCACTCTATATCTTTGACGTGGGCACACACAAATTCGATGGCACTCTTTATCGATCGCGCGCGCACACACACACATCATCCCTCTCTTTGATTCTATGGACACCTCAAGCCGATGATACCTCCACTCTCTTCTCGTGGATCGCCCCCTCTATATATATATGATATACCCAGGACTCTATTCCACACACATTGCATATGTTACATTTTTTGATTGACCCCACCCCCCAAAAAAACTCTCACGAACCCACACACTATATCTCTCTGCGTTTGTATCTCTCTCACACAACCCCACGTAGGTGGTGTACGTATACAAGAAGAGAATAGGTGCACCGTGCACGTACTCACGCTTCGTGCCCAGCCACACCCGCGCGGGTACACGGTGGAGCTCATTTCTGTACGAAATGGCAGCCCACGTGCTAATTTGAACGCGTGTAGCGGTTGTTTACCTACGGAGGTCGTGCACCACGCGTGCACGAAACAAAGTTCGACTTGATGCATTGGCGCGTTATTTTTAAATAAAGTTATATCCCTCAATGGCACGTACACAGAATATAAAACGATTTTTATGGAGAAAAAGGTAGTCCGCTCCACTATATACAATGGAGCCTGCCTGCCTGTTTTGTCTCTCTTCAGAGTATCTAACACAAGGCTGCGGTGGCCTCTCTCTCTCTCTCTCACCGTTGGTCACTGATTCGGCCGCATCCCGTCCGCTGGCGGAAAGGGAGGACGCGGATCGTTTCTCTGTTCGACGGTGCCGAGGCAGCACATCCCGATCTACGGTACACGTTGTTCTCTCTCACCAAGCTCCGGCGTGGTAGGGCCTACGCCACCTGCTCGCTGCCGCGGTATGGGCAGATTCCGCCCGCCGCCACTCACCTAGTTACATCCCGACGACCTCCAGGAATCCCCTCCGGCCTTGCTCCACTGCCCGTCTTCCCACGTCGCTGCATGTGGATCTTCCATAGTTCTTTGCCCAAAACTTAGCTCGTCCGGCGTACTTTCCATATTGCAATCTCACCCTCACACCGTTTTAGACAAACACAACCGTGTTGTTATCTGCCCTTAGGACAAGGAATATGCTTCTTTTTTGTCGTCGCATGTGTCATCAACTGTTATTGGCGAGTAATTGTTTCCTTTCTACCTCTTTTTTGCAAACAGGGCTATCCATTTCACCTCGTTGCTATTGCGACCTTTTGGTGAACTGCACAAATCACATTTTTCTTAAGAGTGTTTTGTGTAGTTCTGCCAAAATGTCACATGGGCAACGTCTCTACATTCATTGCGACCGCACAAAGGGAGATTGGTTTTGCTCTATCCTCCTCATCCAACTCCGAGCCTAATCTTCTCCAACTAGTTAGTCTTAAGAGAGACTGAGGGAGTACTGGATTAGGGGGTCCTCAGACAGCCGGACTGTTGGACTATGAAGATACAAGATTGAAGACTTCGTCCCGTGTCCGGATGGGACTTTCCTTGGCATGGAAGGCAAGCTTGGCAATACGGATATGTAGATCTCCTCCCTTGTAACCGACTCTGTGTAACCCTAGCCCCCTCCGGTGTCCATATAAACCGGATGTCACGACCGGATTTTCGGGATATAATTTCCCAGAAATACAGCCTTTGTGCTCACCAGCCCCAGGATTACTGTTAGCTGATGAGGCACCAACTTGATACAAGAATTCCAAGCAAGGTACAAAAATATGTAGTACAAGACCATTGTGGCCTAGGAGTACAACACTTGGTTTCTAGTGGTTGAGGGCGGAAGCGGTTGGGTACATCTGCGTCTATGGGACTCCATTTCCCACAAGAACAGCTGACCAGGATAACTCCTATCTTCGCGAGGCTGCTATCGTCAACACGTAGGTTCCAAGGTTGTCACCGCGATGCTTATCTCCATGCGCGAGAATCTGGCCAAGACAATAGCCAGGGACAAGCCAGTGAGTACGATTGAATGTACTCGCAAACATTAAGAACACGGGGATAATATAATAAGGGACAAACATGCTCCGAAATAATTATGATCACAACATCTGCCACGGAAGTCTGTGTTGCTCGCATGCAGAGATAATATGAATATGCAGTACGTGGGTGAGTACTTATGAAAGTACTCGCAAAATAGTTCGAACATAAGATATAACAAAAGTAAACACGATGCATGAGAACAGATTAACAAGTGCAATCAGACATAGAGATAATGATGCATGGGAAACAAAAGAGAAGTCGGGCGGTAGTCCTCCCGAAATCCCAAGGTAAAACACTGAGGGCCAAGCGAGTGTCTGAATGACTCCTCGAGAGGAAAATGCAAGAGTAACCATGCCGCAATCGGGCGTCTGAGCGACACCACAAAAAGGGCTTATAAAAAAATAGATAAACAACAAGCATGCCGCAGTCAGGCGTCTGAGTGACACCACATAAAGGGCTTATAAAAGATAAACCAACAATAAGCATGCCACAGTCGGGCGTCTGAGCGACACCACATAAAGGGCTTATAAAAGATAAATAAACAACAAGCATGCCACAGTCGGGCGTCTGAGCGACACCATAGAAAGGGCTTATAAAAGAATACTCACAGTGAGTATCCAGGAGGTAGAACCATCCCAGGGATACTCAAAAAATACATAGTGTAAAAGGTTAGTCCATAATAATAGCAAAATTAAAACATGATCCTCAGATGTCACAGGTCATAAACACAAATCTAGTTTAGCCGTTTCTCCATCCGAAGACCGTCACTGAGTTCTAGCTAATTCGTTCTCCATCCGAATACCGTTACTAGATTCAACTCAGACTATGGTCCTTACTCAAGAACATGGCTATCCAACAGGATATATCCTCTGCAGAGGGAGTACTATTTTCCCACGAGTAATGGATTTACTTAGTCCATCGGGACTAATTCCGCCTACGGCCTTTTAATTGAAAACACGCCTAACCTGCACACACCAGCTTAACTCACCGGTGTCTGGAATCACCCACGACACCTGCCAAGCAAAACTCTAAGTGGGGAGGCTACAACCTCGACGTAGCATGGGATCAAATTTATATCTGCGCGCTCTAAGGGGTGCCCCCCTCTCGGTCCCAACCGGAAACACCCATGCCCCCGGACCAAGTGGCATGCCTACCGGAGGCCTCCGGTATCTTCCACAATGGCCTCCCTGTACGGTGTGTGTGCTTTGGTAAGGGGTTGACAACTTACTGAACCATACCCCGTCTGTGATAGGGACAAGTGGTAGTACCAACAAATAAGGAAGCTACTGATCAAGACTCGACCTACGACCGACTCAGGTGGTCCAAGTATCCTCCAACAATATTACCATTAACAGATAAACTCACCCCTCATCAAGCCTTTCCATGCTATATCGGACATACTCGTCTCAACGAGGAACTAGGGACAAGCTCGTGTCTACCCAAGACCACGACTTTCCCGGCTTCCTTCCGGTATACATGAGAATCTCATGAGGGTGAACATCATCACCAGCATACCCATTACTAATAGCAAGAATATCTCCATTGTGCACTTACGCGAATGATTTTTATCGTCACATAAAAATAAAGTATGGTCCAAGCCAAAAGGTGCTATAACCATATCAAAACACCACACAAAATATTATGCCAGAGTTCAGAAATGCTTGCCTTCCAGAGTATGCAAGGGATGCACTGTTTGAAAGCTTTCCCTTCTCTCCAAAATCCTATTTTGAGAAATATCCAAATAACAAATATTTCAAACACAGTACAAAAAGTGGTCCCAACTATTTTTGAAATAAATCTTAAAATAAACTAGATGAAATTTGAGAGAGGTAGGAAAAAGAATCAACTCATTGGAGTTTTATTTTAAAAGTTATAGCCAGTCAAAGTTTGGTCAAATCTCTGTTTTTAATAAAACCAGAAAAAAGGAAAACACTTTGAGGGGAATACGCTTTCGGGGTAGGGGAGACGTACTCCGGGGTTATACGCTTCCGCTTAAACAGAGGAGACGGCGCGTGGGTCACTGACAGTGGGTCCAGAGGGCCCACTGGTCAGGTTTGACCGTTCCTCCCTCTCCCTCCTCTTCTCTGCCCGACGGGAGCGGGACTCCGGCGATCGCCGGCGACGAACGGCGGCCCTTCTAGGGCATCTGAGGGCAGGGATGGACTGGCCAGACCGAGGCGGTCCCCTAGGCGGTAGCTGGGTTGTTGGGGGTGGAAGGAATCGCCGGCGGCGAGCTTCGCGGCGGAGGGGGCTACGGTGGTGAAGTGGTTTTTGGGCTCCAGTGGTCTCCGATCAAGGCTGAGGTGCTGGGCAGCTCCGCAAGGACCAGGGTAAGCTACTAGTGGCGCTGGTTTGGCGAGAGAGTGGCTGGTTGCGACGTATCGCACCGGAGCTTGGCGGCGGCCGCACTGGCCGGAGACGAGGAAGATGGCCACTACGGGTCGATCCACTGCTCGGGGAGCGCTAGGAGGAAAGTCTGAGGTTGCCTGGGGTCTTGAATGAGCTCGGGGATCCCTTAAATAGACGCTCGAGGCTGGGCCGCGGCGGCTGAGGATAAGATCGCCGGCGACAGCCGTGCTGTAGCTGCAGGGCGACGTGGCGGTGACGAGCGCGTGCCGACGAGCTTCGGGATAAGACCGAGCTGTTCAAGGGGGCAGCTGGCGCGCTGGCGTGGTTTGGGCGGTGCCGACCATGGCAGAGGCTTGCTGCCGACGCCGGCGTGCCGCCAAACGCTCTGCCAGCGGTGCGGCAGGGCGCCAGAGATGGCGCGGAGAGGGGGCGAGCTAGTGCGCGGTTCAGCGGTGGAGCAGGGGCCAGGGACGGGTCGCGTCAAGTGCGGCAGTGCGGCGCAGCGGCTCAGTGCGCGCGCGTGCAAAACGTGCGCTCTGGGCGCGCCCAGAGCACGCACGACACCTGCTCGACAAAATGCCAGGGCGGTCTAGAGCGCGAGGGTGGGGCTGGCAATTAACAGGACTAGGATAGAGATAGCTAGGAGTTCAGTGGACAAGGTTGTTGGGTTAGAGGAACAAGATCACAGTGCAAACAAAGAACTCATGCCAAAACAGACTGTGCACACCAAGTGTTCGACAGAATGCCAAGTGCACTTAGGCAACTCTTGGAGTGGCCAAAATCTCCAGATCAGGGTCTCTTTAGATGCAGAAGATGGTGGCAAGATCACTTGGGCAAAACCAGAAACTTGTTGGTGCAAGTTTAGCAAAACTCCAGTTTTGGACAGAAAGAAAAATGGTTTAAAGTATGCACTTAAAAACCTCCAATGATTCCACTCTCCTGGACTTAAGGGTTTTGAAGGGAGGGCTACAAGTAGGAAAAAGCTCAGGGTCACTAGAGAAAAATAAAATAGGGTTGCAGTTCAAAACACCAAACTGGACCAGATTGAAAAAGAGGTTGAATCACTCAAATTTTTCAAAGAACATCACTGGGTTTTTGCATGAAGATGAATTTTATTCATCCACTGACATCTCCCAACACTTGGAAGGATTTTTAAAGAAATACTTAAATGGGTTGTAGTGCAAAAGTGCCTACTGGACCAGATTGGAAAAGTTGGTGTAGAGCTCAAAATCTCCAATGGCCAAAAGGTCTTTTTGCATAAAAGTGATGTGGAAACATCACATGACATCCCCAAATTTTGGTGGAGATTTTAAATGCATTTGTCAAATGGTTGTAGTGCAAAACAGGCTCCAAATTCAAAAGAAATCATTTTAAAAGAATAAAGCTCTGAGAAAACAAATCTTGCAATTTAAATCCACTGATAAAGAATTGTTTTATCATAGGGAGTATACAAATCCAACAATCTTTTAGGAAAGTTTTCCACTTGAAGTAAAAATCCACAAAAACAAAAGGGTAAATCTTGACAAATGGAAAATTTTTATTTCCTGGCAACATTTTAATAAATAAAATAAGGTCAAAATTTTTGGGTGTCACACCGGAGGGTTTAGTCCGTAGGACGACAACAATCATACCATAGGCTAGCTTCTAGGGTTTAGCCTCTACGATCTCGTGGTAGATCAACTCTTGTAATACTCATATCATCAAGATCAATCAAGCAGGAAGTAGGGTATTACCTCCATCGAGAGGGCCCAAACCTAGGTAAACATTGTGTCCCCCGCCTCCTGCTACCAT
Organism: Aegilops tauschii subsp. strangulata; assembly: GCF_002575655.3. Taxonomy (NCBI): domain Eukaryota; kingdom Viridiplantae; phylum Streptophyta; class Magnoliopsida; order Poales; family Poaceae; genus Aegilops; species Aegilops tauschii. Next base: position 61,378,943 of record NC_053035.3, read on the forward strand.
CCGTCTTGGACGCACAGTTCGGGACCCCCTACCCGAGATCCGCCGGTTTTGACACCGACAGAGACTGCAAAGGTGACCAGCTTCTATTTGTGTGATTATTGTTTCATCGGCAGTCCTCTATTTTCGTAATCACACTTAATATCTTTGGAACAGGGACGCTCAGCTCTATTTTAGTGGAACTGCACAAAATGATCGGAATGTTGCATGCTCCAGACAGCTACTTTTTTTCCCAACATGCCTTGTTGATTTAGACAGAGCTGGGGGACGTTGCTGCCAATGAAAGCATGGATCAATTTTAATTGAACACCTTCTCACAACTTTGTCTTCAGTTGTGATGTAAATATTAGCTTTGATTAGCAAGGAAGTTAGCTTTTTATTGTTTCTGAAAGAGCATCGATGGCAAGACACACGAAACAAAAGCTGAAAGCTCACACCATTGTACAATTTCATGTCGCTGGAAAATTATTTGTATAGTACGTCAATTATGTAAACAAATGCTGGAAGCTTGATAGCATTGCCAGAAGCCTCTTCGGCATCCGGGTCCATGTTCCATGCACAAAATTATATTCCTTCGTTCCTAAATTTCAAATGGGCATATTTTAGAGTGTAGATTCACTCATTTTGCTTCGTATGTGTACTTCCTCCGTTCCTAAATATTTGTCTTTCTAGAGATTTCAACAAGTGACTACATACGGAGCAAAATGAGTGAATCTACACTCTAAAATATGTCTATATACATCCGTATGTAGTAGTCCATTTGAATCTCTAAAAAGACAAATATTTGAGTAGTCACTCATTGAAATCTCTAGAAAGACAAATACTCCGGAGTATATTTAAGAACCGAGGGAGTAGTGCACAGCCGCATGGGAGACTCAGACCGGTCGTTGTGCCGCATTAATAGTGAGTAATGAGTAGTCAAATCATAAGCCCCACCTTTCCCACTGTAAGTTGCTCGGAAGAAGCAACTATCAATACGCTCTTCTTTGAATCTGCTCATACTACTCCATCTGTCACTGTTTATAGAGCGCGCTTCAGAAAAAGAGAAAAACTCTCGGACCAAGGCGACTAGCAATCGGCATGAAAAATAGCATTGGTAGTTATAGCACGGCGTCTATTACTAGTGGAAATAATGCGTACACACATGCATGCAGTGCTTCCACCCCGGGTAGACACATGCATGCACTTACTCCACTCTGTAGTACTACATCGAGAGAAAATTGCGGTTACCAGGCCCTAATTAATTGAGCATTAAACCAAACGCATCTAAAGTCTCTCTGGTGGTGGAAATGCATTGGGAGAAATGCATCATAATGAAGCGCGCCCTGTAAACTGTGACGGAGGGAAGAGTAGTATGAAGGTGCAAAACCAAGTACGCGTATGGCCAGTCGGTCAACGCACCTCCTCTTGGCATATCACTGACATGTGGGACCGGAGTGTGAGCAAACCGATCTCAATTGATGGGAAAATGGCCAACCCGCCGTTCCTTGAGAGAGACGAGGAGTGAGAACACACAGACGGGCTCGCACAGAGGCCAAGATATATTCGAGCATGGTTGATCGATATCATCATTACATGTTGGGATGCCGTTTTCCGCCCTTCTCCGGAATAAATATGTACTTTATCAGAGATTAAGAAAAATAAGAGTACAGAGGCTCCACCATGCGGTTCTAGTAGTAGTACTACTCGTACTACTAAACCTTGCGCTTGGCTCTTCGCCTCTTCGTGAAGTCGAACAATGATGGTAGTCCGCATGTTCGGTACTACAGTGTATGCCTCTGGCAATCTGACACCGAATGAACTGATGCATGTCCACCGCCTGGGCGAGGGTACGTTGCATTAGTCAAAAGTCGTAAGCGAGCTTCACCTTGTCCTGCAAGCTTCTCCTCGTTCTGCGAGTTGACGGGAAACACCAACAAGTAGTGCTATAGTCCATACTCCCTCCTTTCCGGTTAATATGGCTTAATCTTTTTTGCGGGTAAATGAGAGAGCTTTATTCAAATATAAGCATTCTTAGGATGATTAGCCAAGACACTGGTCACTAGGAAGCGAGGTACCCCGCAAAAAAGAAGTAGGAAGCGAGGTGTTTCATCAAGCCAGCTCTCGGCCACATTCAGTGCAGCAAGCACGGTTCGCACAAAGATGCGCCGCAAGGTTTGCTAACCTGTTTACATGCTGAATAACGAAAAAGAGAGGAAATATTACCGAGCGCTCCTATTTGTAACAGGATATGAGCCAGAATTAAGAGAGAATTGTGGCGAGTGTTCCATGCAATCAACTTCCATTATCACATGCGAGAACGCTCGAAGAGAACCAAATGTGTTGAAGATTGCTTTATCACATTTTAAAAATATAATAAGAGTGCAGACGCTCCTCCATCCGGTTCCTAGTACTAGTATAGTACCTCTATAGACTTATAGTAGTAGTACTAGTAAACTCTGCGCTTGGCTGTTCGCCTCTTCGGGAAGTGCAACAATAATAGTACTAGTATAGTGTATGCTTCTGGCAATCTGACACTGAATTAACTGTTGCACGTCCACCGCCTGAGCGAAGGACAGCTTGCATTAGTCAAAAGTTTCTCCTTGTCCTGCGAGCCACCGCGCGCAAGCTTCTCCCGTCCTGCAAGCTTCTCCTCATTCGGCAAGTTGACGGGACACAGCAAAGTAATGCTAGTCTATACTGCCTCCTCTCCGGTTAATATGGCTTAATTTCAAACGAGATAAATACACTGTCTGTCACTGTATATTTGTAAAAATATGGTCAGTGGACTTCATAATACGCTCATTGCGCTCAATATATACATTTTCCGGTGTTTATACGGTCACTAGCTCACCCTGGCTGAGTATGTGTGTGCATGCACGTGTAGGTTGAGCACTTGAGCGTGACCGTGTGTGTTCCGTCGTGTGCTTGGACATGCATGCATTAGGGCATCGCGCGCGTTTTTGCGTCCATGTGTACGTGTGACTGTTGCATACACGTAGGGGGAGTACGTATAGGGGCCACTAAAGGAGCAGTCAAATCACACAGTAAGTTAGTCAGAAGAAGCAACCATCATTTCACTCTTCAATGACACGTACGCAATATAAAATGGTTGATATGGAGAGAAAAAGAAAACCACTATATATACACTAGCAGGAGCCTAAGCTACAAGCCTGCTTGGTTGGGTTGCTCTCTTCACAAGCATAGAACGACGGTGGCCACACCGCTGGTCACATATCCGGCCTGATCCCGCAGCTGGGGGAAGGGAACAATGCTCTGCGTAGACGCGGTCGACATCAGCGAGGGAGAAAATCCACAGTCAGTGCGTCCCAATCGGGGGTCACCGCGGTATGGGCCGATGCCGCGTCCCAACCGCCCTTCTAGCTACAGCCCGACGTCCCAGGTAGTCCATCTTCCTTTTGGAGCCGGCTTGCTCCACTGCCCAGCTCCCCACGTAGCTCCATCTCCATGTCGATATTTCTCTACTTCTACCGGCTTCTACTTGTGATGAGTTTATGTCTCATGAACTAGTGCCAGTACTATTATTCTAGTCACACTTCTTCAATACCTTTGCCATCAGGGATGCTCAGCTCGATTTTAGTGGAGGATGGTAACAGGAGGCGGGGGACACAATGTTTACCCAGCTTCGGGCCCTCTCGATGGAGGTAATACCCTACTTCCTGCTTGATTGATCTTGATGATATGAGTATTACAAGAGTTGATCTACCACGAGATCGTAGAGGCTAAACCCTAGAAGCTAGCCTATGGTATGATTGTTGTTGTCCTACGGACTAAACCCTCCGGTTTATATAGACACCGGAGGGGGCTAGGGTTACACATAGTCGGTTACAAGGGAGGAGATCTACACATCCGTATTGCCAAGCTTGCCTTCCACGCCAAGGAAAGTCCCATCCGGACACGGGACGAAGTCTTCAATCTTGTATCTTCATAGTCCAACAGTCCGGCCAAAGGATATAGTCCGGCTGTCCGAGGACCCCCTAATCCAGGACCCCCTAAATTCCACGTACCACCATAGAGAGAATAATATTTCCACAAAAGTAATCTGCCGACGCGTTTTGCAGCATGACATCACACCACGGCCCGGTCATTATTCGAACTGTTTTTCACAACCAGCCACAGCACGTATTGCGAGGCGGTTTCCTTGGCACGTCTTGTCGAAGCAGAGATCGTGTCCCCTTATCACGGGATTCTCATCAATACGGGTGTGGGTAACCTAGCCGCGCCATCAATTACGGTGCTTGGGGAATAAGCGATTTTACTAGGTAGGTGGGGAGGCGCATAGCCTCTACCGCCCTTATAAAGGGACAAGGATTCACCCTTTTCACCTATGCCTTCTTCCTCCTAGCTCATCCATTCTTGCGCACTCAAGCTCCAGCGCCCAAGTTCGCGTTTTTCTCCTCAAACCACTCCAAGCATGTCCGGAGCGGGAGGCAAGTGGATGGTCTCCTCCGTTATGGAGGAGAACATCACAAAGCTGCGGGGAGCCGGATACCTGGCCGCGGATATCGCGCACCGGCTGCCAGATGCGGGGCAGATCATCCCTACTCCAGAACCCCATGAGAGGGTGGTTTTCCTTACCCACTTCGTCCACGGACTGGGATTTCCCCTCCACCCGTTTGTCCGCGGGCTCATGTTCTACTACGGGCTGGACTTTCACGATCTGGCCCCAAATTTCATCCTCAACATCTCGGCGTTTATCGTCGTGTGAGAGGCCTTCCTCCGCATGAGGCCCCACTTCGGCCTGTGGCTGAAGACCTTCAATGTTAAACCGAAGGTAGTGGTCGGCCAGCAAGCGGAGTGCGGAGGTGCTATGGTGGGCAAGATGCCCAATGTCACCTGGCTCGAAGGCTCCTATGTGGAGACCATAAAGGGGTGGCAATCGGGGTGGTTCTACATCACCGAACCGCGCGACACCAACTGGGTGGCGGCCCCTGAATTTTGATCCGGAATCCCCATGCGGCTCACCTCCTCGAAAGAGAAGGGCCTATCCTGGTGTTCCCCTGTAGAGCTGACCGGACTCCAGACATGCATCAAAAACATGATGAGCAAGAAAATCAAGCTCGTCAACGTGGTCCAAGTCATGCTCTTCCGCCGGATCCTCCCGTGTCAAAGACAGGCATTCACCTCGTGGGAGTTCGACCCGGCCGAGCACCAGACGCTGTGAGAGCTCTTCGACACGACGCACAAGGACGTCTGGAAGGTGCCGTTCAAGGGCGTCGGGGTACCACCTCCCCTTACCGAGGACCGCGGACTCAGCGCGAAGCACCCTGCGAATCTGGTAAGTCTTTTATATCATATAAGATGTTCATTTCCCCAGTATAACTATGCGTGGGATCTAAGCCTCCATGCCGTTTAACAGGACTGGGTAGCGACAGCGGAGCAGATCAATTGTCCGGCTCCCCTGCCCGAAGATCCAGCAGATGCTCTCCTAACGGAAATGCTGGTTCCGGCACCTTACGAGGTGCCGGAGAAGAAGGCCAAGAAGAAGGCCACGGGGACCAGAAAGGGTCTCCGGCGCAGGGTGATATCGGACTCATCGTCCGAGAGCACCGAGGCGCAATCCTCCCACGAAAATGAGGAGGAGGAAGAGGGAAGTTCTCTCCCCCCCCTAGCCGGGGGAGACAAGAAAAGGAAGGCCGCCCCGTCCGGGGCGGCCGAAGGGTCCAAGAAGGGAAGAACCCTTCTTCCGGACAACTCCACCACCGCCGCCTTCAGCGAAGAGGAGTGGTTGCCCAAGGACAAGCCCTTGGCGAAGTCGTATGTATCCGGATACCATAATAATTCTAGGTATGTTTTATTGAACTGCTTCTCATCACGCCGAACATGATTATGCAGTCCGTCCTGAGCCCATATCGACGTATCTTCATCGGATGGTTCTTTGGACCCGTCGGATCTGAACAGTGATTCACTTCCGACCGCCTCCTCCCCTCGCCCTACGGACAACGTCGAAGTGTTGTCTCAAAGGGAACCGAGCCGAGGGGAGGTAGTCCGGGAGGCGCCTCAAGGCGACCTTCCGGATGCTGGGCGCAAGGGGAGTAAGACTCCCGTGGGCTCTGATGATGGGGGCGGAAAATTCGGCCCCCAGCCGAATACTGCGCCGGAACCTCCAGTGGTTCCGGACTCTGTTAGGCAACCCCTCGCTAAGAGGGGCAAGCCGCCTGTGCCGATGGCCTCTGTCCATCCAGAGGCATCGGACAACTTGCTGGAAGCGCTTCGCAGTGCTTCCATCGACGAAGAACACCGCACTATCATGAGTGCGGTGGTCAAGAAAGTTCAGTCCGCCAAGAGCAGACTGACTAAAGCCTGTGCCAGCCTCCTAACAGGCTTTGAGGTAAGTAACCAGATTATAAGAGAATGTTACCACATAGACACTAGCCCCTGATGCTCTGTTTGGTGTTTGCGAAGAAAGGCTGAATAGAGGATCAAATAATAACCGCAGGAGTCTAATCGAAATATGTCTATGTACATATGCAGGCTTCACTGCTAGCCGCTGCCGCACGTACTGCGGAGGTCGCCGCACTGAAGCGGGACCTTGAGCGGTCCAAGGAAGAGCTTGGCCTTGCCAAAAGGCAGCTCGAAGAGAACAAAGGTAAGTTATACCCCGTCTGTATATTGATAAGAAAAAACAAGGGTGGTTGCTTAGATCATAGGATCATCATGAATTTTGCTAGGGGCCACGACCGAAGTGGCGACCCTGGAGAAGGCGCTGTCCGAGGCCGAGGACAAGGCAGCCAAGGAGCGCATTGAGCAAGAAAAACAAGAGGCCCGGGTGGGCGAGGTGCAGCAAGAGCTCCAGGCTCTCGTCAAAAAACACGAGTCCTTGGAGCTTGACTCTAAGACGCGAGAGTACGAGCTTGCGAAGGCCCTCGAAAGGGCACAACATGCCAAGGCCAAAGCCCAAAAGGGCCTCCAGGAAATTGAGGCAGTTAAGAAGATAGCGGCGGGTAAGGCATTCATTATGCAAAGCAAGCATGTGAAAGAAAATTTCCTTTTACTTACCCGAGTTCGGAGCTCTCCAGGAGCATTCGCAGATCTGCCCCGCAGTGTGTCAGATGTCGCGGAGTTCTACCGGGCCGAGGAGGGAAGCTCGACGGAGCAGTTGTTCTGGTCTCAGTATACTGGGACTGAACACCCCATGCCATTGAGCGACCAGCTGAAGCAACTGGTCGAGCTCCACAAGGCAACCGAACAGGCCATGAAGGGTCTTATAGTCCGGATGTGGCCTGGCGATCCCCTGCCTGACAGCTACTTCGGCCTGGTGAGGAGGCTTGTGAATGCCTGCCTGCGGCTTGACGTCATAAAGCGGTCTGTTTGTATCGAGGGCGCGCGCAGGGCTTTTGCCCGGGCAAAGGTGCACTGGGCGAAGCTGGACGCCGAGAAGCTGGTGAAGGAGGGGCCGCCGGAAGGCAAGGAGGATCGCCACCCCGAAATGTATTATAACTGTGTCCTGAAGGGTTCTTGCCTTGTGGCGGAGGAATGTACTAAGGATGTAATATTCGAATGAATGTACTCATGTGATCCTGTAATATGAAACGAGTTCATTTGCGCTATGCAACGCTTGTGAATTTAAAATATTACCTTTTGTGCGGCCATTTATAAAATCTGAGAGTTGGCCAGTCGTCGGCTTGTGCCCCCATGTAACTAGTACTGGGGTGTTCGGGATAAACCTGAGCACTCTTTATCCCAATTTTGGGTCCTTCGGGGGAGGTGTTTAGCACAACGAACCAGGCAATCGGACTATAAGGCTTTATCACTCTCACTTAGCCATAGAAGTCTACAATTTTAAATTTTGGCGAAGCCCCTAGTATTCGGAAGGCCGAATTTGGGGCGCTATATACGCCTAAGTCGGGCAAGGCCGACTCCTCGCCCGAAGCGGAAAAAGTCTTTTTAAGGACTTGAGACCTCTCGAACAGCGAGCAGCTCTCGCCTTATCATGACAGTCAGTTTTTGGCTTTCTCTACTGAGGTGCTCATCCGGATGAACCGGGACACAATCGCAGTAGTTCTCCCAGCGCTACCTTAGCCGATATTGTGGAACATAAGGTACCAAAACATGGGAGCCGGGCAAACCCAACTATTGACCCAAGACATGATTCGGAGCTGATGCATATAATGCTATAAGTTCGGGGTGCCGCACTGTCAAAAGTGTTCGGACTTCTCACGCCGTATTATGGGGTATACTGAAGCCCCTGGCGTACTAGTCGTACCAAAATGCACGGGTGCAATTTCTCGTAAATAAGCAAGAGAGAGAGAAAAAAAGGAAGGGTAATGCAATAATAGACTAACGCTATGCATTGTTATTAAATGATACGTCGAAGCGTACTGATACAAGTAGTGCAAAAAGCAAAAAATAGGACTATTTGACATGTCCTATCGAAGGGCAAGCTGCGTATGGGTATTTAAAATAGGTATGTCGATCGTTATTAGAGACCACCTGGGGATTCCTTTGTACGTCTTAGCTTCTTGCCTCCTTGGTGTTTCCTTCTCGTAATGCGTCCAGCAATCAGACTACCGGAAAGGGCTTCCAGAGAGTAAGGTCCTGAAAGAGAGAAAATGATAAAGGTATATAGCCCCTAGGGCGGTTGAACCGCATTGTGGGACGTATCCTGGCCGTGCCTCCGCCTATGCCCATGGTATTTTTAGTGCGTAATTATGTACGCGCGGCATAGGTTTCGTCGCTTGACCGGGACTAGGACGGAGGCCGAATTGCTAGGCGAGCTCTGAACGTGCCAGGCGATCCTGCTGCAGCTTACTCTGGACTCGCTTGAAGGTGTTCGGGGTCTTTATCGCCGAATTGGCGGTTTGCCTTGAAAGGCTGTTTTGTTCTTCTGCTACGAGGGCCGCAGTGTGCTCCTCCGTGCGGAGCGAGCGTTCTGTGTTTCCATTGACTGTTATAACCCCGCGAGGTCCTGGCATTTTGAGCTTAAGGTATGCATAATGCGGTACCGCATTGTACCTGGCAAATGCGGTTCGTCCGAGCAGTGCGTGATAGCCACTGTGGAACAGGACTATATCGAAGATTAACTCCTCGCTTCGGAAGTTGTCCGGAGATCCGAAGACCACTTCCAGTGTGATTGAGCCCGTGCAATGGGCCTCTACACCTGGGATGACACCTTTAAAGGTGGTTTTAGTGGGTTTGATCCTCGAGGGGTCTATACCCATTTTACGCACTGTATCCTGATAGAGCAGGTTCAGACTGCTGCCGCCGTCCATAAGGACTCGGGTGAGGTGAAATCCGTCGATGATGGGGTCAAGGACCAATGCGGCAAATCCGCCATGACAGATACTAGTGGGGTGGTCCCTGCGATCGAAGGTGATCGGGCAAGAGGACCATGGGTTGAACTTTGGGGCGACTGGCTCCATCGCATAGACGTCCCTTAGTGCACGCTTCCGTTCCCTCTTGGGAATGTGGGTTGCGTATATCATGTTCACCATTTTCACTTGTGGATGGAATCTCTTTTGTCCTCCTGTGTTCGGCGGCCGAGGCTCTTCCTCGTCGTCGCTATGCAGCCCCTTGTCCTTGTTTTTGGCGTTCAACTTGCCGGCCTGGTTGAACACCCAGCATTCCCTGTTGGTGTGATTGGCTGGCTTATCGGGGGTGCCATGAATTTGACACGAGCGATCGAGTATGCGGTCCAAACTGGACCCAAAAATACCAAGACCCAAAAATCGTCGTCTTCAGCACTATCCGGAGCGTTATTGTCTCTTGTGCCGGTATCGCTGCTTTTACTATGGCGGGACTTAGAGCGGCCCCGCTGACGTCGGTGCTTGGGTTGCTTCTTGGAGGGATTATCCTCCGTTGTCTTATCGCCATCCCCTTCTTTGGGGGTGTCCACCATGTATATGTCATACGATGAGGTGGCGGTCCAGCGCCCTGTGGGCGGTGGTTCTTGTTCGTCTCTTGCATCGTCGTCCATACCGTCGATGTCTTCGGAGCCGAAGTCGAGCATGTCGGTTAAATCGTCGACAGTGGCTACTAAGTGGGTGGTGGGTGGGGCGCGAATTACTTCGTCGTCTGCATCCCATTGTAGGGACCCCGGCTCATAAGTCGTGATCACCGAATGCACGTGTACAGTGATCCCAGAGATCAATGCTCACTGAACACACAGAAGCTGTATAACAAGAGTCTTACATCCATTCATACCGTCTTACATAAATTATGACCATTATGGTCAAGTCTTGAGTATAACTTTGCAGCGGAAATCTTCGTCGATAACTTGGACCCATGCCATCTGCCTTAACCCTACAGGCATTCTGACTGGGAAGCGTCCTAGCTCGCATGTTCGTCACCGAAGTATTCTTCTTCATATCCCGTTATTTCATGCCTGGCCAATAAAATAACCAGTGGCAAGCCAATGAGTACTTTGAATGTACTCGCAAGCAACCCATGTTTTGGTTCAAGATACAACAATGCATGATATAGGTAAATTTTTGCAGAAAGCTAGTTTTGAGTGCAATGACATGTTCAACAACTTGTAAGACATGCATCAGGAGAATTCAAGTAACCATGGGGACAGGTTACAAATACCAACATGAATAGATGGGCATCAACCCAACTCAATCATGTCAAGTCCTTTGACTTGACCCAAGTAGTTCTTCCCACACACACTGGTTTGTGAACAAGTGGACGTAGCCCAAGAGCGGTTACCCAACTGTCCTTGACCGTGGACACGGCTATTCGAATAGTTTTACACTCTGCTGAGGTTGCACACTTTACCCACAAGATCCGAGGAACTTCCGTGTCATCCACGACCCGCGGTACCTCAAGTACCCAGGGTAAGCACCCGATCACTATCTTTCCCTAGACGACACTAACATAGAGTCCACTCGATTGGTAGTAACCCCCGTGCCCAACATTTCACATCTTAAAATTGCGGAGCCTCGCTCCCATATTCATCACATACCACAAGCACGGGGTACCAACGGTGTGTCCGGTGCCCTGTGAAGACAGTCATGGCCGCCCTACTTGGCACGACCCCGTCCCGAGAGAGAGCACCAACTCTCCCCCATCACTAGTAATGCAGGCTCCAAGCTAGTATCGGCCTAGGTAATCAATAATGCCCTTTCACATATAAGGGTAGAGTGGTTGCGCATGTAAGGTTGGAATAACGGTCGCAACTTAAACCAATCCGTTTTGAAAACACCACACACACTTGCCTCGGTACACTACTTCATCACCAAGTGGTTACCCAACTCATTATCTCCTTCGGGCATAAGTGGCACCCGACAGGGTTTTCGAAAAGTCTCTTGAAAACAATCTTGCTCCCATCACCATGCATATTCCCGTCCCTTTTTGCGTAGCAACTACTTTAGCATCCTATCTACTCCCACTGGCATAACCCTCATAAGGAGGTAGGGTCATGCACAATGCAAGTATCAACGAGGAAGTAACGGAGGCCAACCATCAAAGTGGTCTTACCTCATCATGATTCCGTTGCAACAACAATATGGTGCTATATGTCATGCATAAAAAGGGTTTCATAGACATGGTCAAAGGGCTGCTTGCCTGGTTCATCGGAGTCTTCAAGTCTTCTGGTCCTTCTCCAAGTACTCCGTCTACTTCGTCAACTAACGTCGAAACAATCATAATAAGCAACACAACAAGGCAGAAAATAAAAGTGCTCTAAAAAATATGGATTTGACTTTTCTAGGACTTCCCTGGTCATATGAAAAATAACCAGGGTGGTTTCATTGGGATTGGTTTAGTGAATATTTCTGAACATTTTGATATGATGGAATCAAGGGGTTTATGGATTTGCAAGAAGTGTACAGAAATATATTTTTGAAAAATGAGTAAAGGCACCCATTTAACAAAACATGATTTTAGAAGCATCTAGGAGTTGGTTTCACTGGATTTGGAGTTCAAATGATTTTCCTATGAATTTGCAAAGTTGACAAATATGAAGAAATGGCTCATTATTTTGTGTGGTACAAAAAGTATTAATAAAAATGTTCATAAACTAAGTTATGAACTTAGAATTATCTTGGAGTTTGAACAATGGAATTTTGATCAAATATGTGCTCTCTGTGATTTTCTAAAGTTTGGCTCGGAAGAGGAAATATAGGTTTATTTAAATATGTGTGAAGGAAACTTTTCTGGAAAACAGTGCATGCTGTACCATGAGGTAGATCAGGAATTTAGAAGACCCTAGGATTTTGAATCATCAAATTTGGATCGTATTTGAATATATGGGAGATTTTACAAGTTTTACAGAAAAGAAAAAGGAGACGGGCTCTGTGCCTACTGGGCCAGAACAGCCGCAGCGCAGCAGGCCTAGCCAGAGAGGCGGCCCAGCGCACTGGTGCACGCGTGCGCGCCAGGTTTAAACCTGACGGGCGGGGCCCAGGCATCATCGAGAGAGACAGGGGCGATGGAGAGGAGAGGCTGACAGGCGGGGCCCGCCTGTCATCCCTAACCCCGCGACAGAGGGTCGGCGAGCTCACCGGCGTCGATGCAGGGCACGGCGAGGTCGGGCGAGGGTACGGCTGGACTCAGCGTCAAGTCGCCGTTCGGGTGGAGGTGGTTGCGGTCGCCGGGGTGGCCTGCTTCACCGGCGACGAGGTCACACGGCGGAGGAGCTTCTGGCATCGACGGTTCCGGCCGTTTCCGGCTGCAAAAGAAGCAGGGGAGAAAGGGGAAATGATCAGGGGTGCTCGAGGGTTCCAGATCGAGAGAGAATGGGGGCGGAGGAGGCCTGTACCGCGCGAACGCCGACGAGCCGAGGCAGCGGAGCTCGAGCTCGATCTCGAGCTCGAGCGGCTCTGGAGACCAATGGGTGGTGCGGGAGGTGGATTAGGAGTGTGGGGGAGCGATAGGGAGTGAGAGAGAGGCTCGGGGTCGCCTTATATAGGCTGGCCGAGGTCCACCGTAGGCGCGGCCTACGGGTGCCCACGAGATCGGCTCGGGTGGCTGTTAGAGAGGGAATGGGCTCGGGGTGTTCGTGGGAGTGGTCTAGGGAGCCAGGGAGAGAGAGGAGGAGCGGGACTAGCTGCGGGTGGAGCCACGAGCTCGCACGCGCATTGGCGGGCTTGGGCGGCTCTGGGCACGTGCGGCATGGGCAGGACAGAGAGGGGAAGGAAGGGGCTAGCATGGTGGCGTGTTGTGGACGGCGAGGCACCTCGACTGGCGCAAGGGGGAGGCTCGAGGTGGTCGGGGGACGCGGCGTCAACGGTCGGGAGCGCGCTGACGTGCTCCAGAGCACGCAAATGGCCGGCACCCGCGGCTTTTTCTCGCGTCCTCACGCGCCCACTTGTGTCTGGCAGCTGCAAGGGGGAGTAAACAATGTGGCAATGACATAGGATGCCCTGGGAATCCACTGGGGGAAAGAGGGAGTTGAGAGAGAGTGGAAATGCTGCTGCCCAGAGAAGAAAAGTGGATCCCTGCCCCCCTTCATCATTGCCTCTCGGGCAGGGAAGCACACCAGAGGTAGAGGGGAACTAGTAGGGGTGGTGGTAAAAAGTAGAACTCATGGAGATTAGTGGAAGTGGTCAAATTGGTGTTTTTAGAAAAATGGCAGAAGGTGTTTGTTGTTGATTTGGGAAAGAAGATGAACTCCTCTTGTCATAAGGCTTGACAGGGCCAAATGGAATGAGAAAACAAGTGGTTCCACAAAGATTGAGTCCATTTGGGCGAAGTTGCCAATGCAACTTTTGTAAACCCTAGAAATCAACAGAAATGGACTTTTCAAGATTTAGTCATGCAAAGCTATTCTGCTTGATGCACCACTTAGTGTAGTGTCATCATTTGAGGTTCTGAACATGTCCACAAAAGTTGAGATCAAAAGGAGAAAGTTGCCAATGTAAAGTTGTTCAAATTTGGTTCTCGACAGAGAGGGTTTTGGGGCACTTTGATCAAGATAACTTTCTCTCCAACTTGTGCCATTTGGTCTAGATGCATTATTACACCATTTGAGCATGTGCACCAAGTTTGAGAGCATTTGGACATGTTTGACAGTGCAAAGTTGTTCAAACTTGAAAAAGGACACAAGTGGTTTTGAGGGGATTTCATGGGGTTATACTATTCTCCATGACATGAGACTTGGCAAGGTCATCAAGCATGTCATATGTGACATGATAGAATTTTCTTGGAATTTTTGGTGAATATTTCCTTTGTAAATATTTCAAAAGCTTGAAATATCCAGAAAGGGTTTTTGAGGGGTTTGACCAATAATTTGAACATGACCATGTGTTGAAACTCTTATATATGGAAAATATATGACCACTGAGTTTCCCTGATTTTTCTCAAATATTTTTGAAGCTTAAAATAATTTTAACCTATTAAAGAACATTTCTGGACTTAAGAAAAAGCCTTTAAATAAAATAGGAAAATAACTTTTAAAATTATATTTTTGTGGTTTCTGGGTGCGTCCTATATCTATTAGGAGTCAAATATATTTTTGGAAAGATTTTTCACACCCTTAATTAAGTACTTGTACTTCAAGTCTCAATTCAGTGGTTTTTGGAAGACCTAATTTAGAAAAATAGTTTTTGGCCAAAATATTTTTGCAAGAAATTATTTTTATGTCCTACACACATGGCATGATCATTTGGCAAGGTTTTGGATCAAGGAGAAGGAGTATAAGAGTTTGAGGATTTATTTGATTTTTTAGAACACTTGCAAACAGGAGACAAAAATCTAATCAAGCAAAGACCAAACACTCAAAAGTTTTTGCCAAACCACAATTTATCATGATTTATTAGCTTAGGTGTTGTGGCATGAAAATCAGGGTGTGACAGACCTACCCCCCTTACAAGAATCTCGTCCCCGAGATTCCCAAACTAGGCGCGGAAAGGAGTATGGAGACTTGGATTTGGGGTAGTCTTCACATCCTCATACTGCTTCTGCTTCCGAGTGGTGCTCCCTTGAACCTTGAAGTACCTGATGGTGTGGCTTCTTGTATGACGTTCTGCTTGATCCAGGTTGCTAAGGGGTTTCTCACGTAGGTCAGGTTGGGCTGGAGGTCGGTGGCTTGACGATCGATGTCCTTGTAGAGATCGGGCTAGTTAGGAAGTTGGAAACACTTCCGGGGTGTGTCGCGTGGAAAAATGCTGTGCACAGTGGGTAACTCAGGTGGTAACTCCAGCTGGTAACTGTCTTCTCTTCGTCTCGTAGCGATCTCAGAGGGGGTTGTTAAATCTTGGTGTGGGTTTTCCCTTGACATGGAGATGCTTGGTTCTTCTGAGAGGAGTGACCTGTTGGTACACATGGTCTTCGACGCAGGAGTTTACTTCTTCACGATGGCGGTTGGTTTAGTTCTTCCTCCTTGACATGGCGGTCTTCAGATGTTCCTTAACCAGCTGAACGATTCTTCTTCCATCTTCGGGTAGACAAGTATGTCACCAAATAAGGATGACAAGTAACTTGTCCTAGTACTCCATGAAGAGTTGCCCTCGTGGTACATAGGGTATAGGTTGGGGGTATCGGTGGTGATCACAGTTGAGTATTGGTTAGGGTCTTCTCGACCTAGAGTCAATGCCCAAGGTCATGATCCGACCATGATGTGGCTTGGTAAGGCTTAAGGGTTTCAAGGATTCTAGGGTGCGAGTGAATGTTTATCATCTTATCCTTGAGCACAGTTTCTGAGATGTCAATAGTTCTACCTAGTCCTTTAAACGAATCACACCATACCACCAATAGCATCATCTCCTATAGGTCAACTCCAATCATCACTCACGCTATTCATATCATCATGACTCCTGAGAGGAGGTCTAGCAAAATCATATATGTCTACGATCCCTAAACTCATATGTATGGCTACCCCTAACAATCCATGGGTAGAGCATAAAAGCTTCCAAGCTGGAATAAAACATGACAATCCAAGTGCTCATCCTATTCTTCCAGGGTCCAAGGTAGTGCATCTCTATCCTAAGGAAACACGTCGTATGCCACTCCAAGATCTTGGTGCCTTCCTATGAATCAACTCGAGCAACCCATTAACTACACCAATCACTACATGATCCAGTAGTTCTACAAATTCAATCTCTATGGTGTTCCACAAGATCTTCTAATATCCCATAATTCTTTAATCCATTAAAAGGTCTAGCCTTACTATAGTCAGTCCACCAATTCCCATTATCCTGCTCAAGTAAACTCCGAGGTCAGGCTTATATAGACTCCTAAATCAACTCCGACAATTAATCCAATCTCCTAGTTTATCGTCCACCGAGAAATAGGGTATATATCATGATCGAGATCTTCAGTCTAAATCCTATTTACTCCGAACCATGTAGACTTACTCAGCATCTATACTCAACTAGGATCACCTATTAATCCAAATCTCATGTCCTACGAGAATTCATACACATTTCCCCCAAGTTATTTTCGTAATGTCAACTATCTTCTATCAATATCCCCTGGCTCAGTCAAATCCTTATACTTCCAAGAATTTCATCTTGCGATTATAATTGTCCTACAAAATCCAATTTACTCCAGGGGTAATGAAAGTTATGCTTCTCTATTGACATGATCCCACCAAGTTCATCTATCAACATGAAAGCCTTATAATCCACCAAAGAGTCTCAGATAATTCCTCAAGTCACTGATATAAACTCATCAAGTCATTTGTCCTCTATTCCTATATCCTCAAATTGGTCTTCCCTATGGCATCGTTCGTTTGGTGCTATCTTAAGATGATAACGTGCTCGTTCACTATGTCCACTAGTCCCATAATGAACCCAGTGTTGTGCAAGGTTGCGGAGGCTTAACTGGTTCTCTCGCAATTCTGGGGGTTAGGCACCTGATTAAGGGTTCGTGCTGGAGTATCTCGTGAAGTCTCGAAGGGTCTGGGGATGGGTTTCTAATCTTGAGGATTAAGCATAACTCTACGGGGTTGCACTTGGTCGAGGAGGTTGTAGCAAAAGTCATCAGTGCTAGTTGGTTCCAAAATAGAACCCTTGGTGCATCTCGTCTTGCCGGCTTTCAGTTGAGGAGAGAGATGAGAGGGAAAAGAAACATAGAGGAGGGGGATGCCTAAAGGGGGTTCTATAGTGCAAGTGCAAACAACAAGTGCCGAAAGGGCCAAACACAAGCATGAAGATAAGGAAGGTGATATAGTTAAGTACTTGTTGCCTAGGGTGGAAGGGCGACTTATATCAAAACAAAACAAACAAATAAAAACAAGCAACACACAATCATGGTTCTATTCAAACCATCACACGGACTCGACTGCGCATAGGGGGTACACGACTCATCCTACCCTAGGGGTTCTCGGATTCAGTAGTCGTGCTTTGCTCCGTGCCTCGTGCAGTCTTCTAGGTTTTCCTCAGGTGTCGCTATGTCTCCTGTAGTTGTTCGATGAAACGATCCAGGTTGAGCCTGAAGAGTCTTCAAAAACTTCTCGCCTGTTGAAGTGATGGGGTGAAGGTGGCTCCTCGTAGCTGACATTGACTTGGTCTCCTCTTGTCTTCTTAATCATGACGATGCCTCTTGCCTTCTAAGGCATCGAGTGTACCAGGTAGGCAATCCTTTATGTAATGACACTAACAACGCATAGTAAAGGTCCAATCTGCCGGACACACTGTTGCCAGTATCGTCACCGAGAGCGGGGGATGAAGAGAACCGTTTTCCTGCTCACTATAGTGAGGCCGACCAAATGGCTAGGTTATCATCCACCGGTGGTTGCTGATGCAACAATGATAAGGACTTGGCTGCTCTATTAGCGATGTATATCACGACCTTGCATTTCCTATGCCCTGGTCATCATAGGCCAAGGTTTCATGATCCCGGGGCAATTTCAAAGGTGTCACCATCCTCTGGGTCTTCATGTCCTCATTCTTCAAAGGTGTATCTTCTGTTGGCATCGTCTTGCTGCGGTGTCGCCAATCTTGTGTTCAGAAGAGGTGGGTGAGTGTTTGGCAAGGTGTAATCCTTCTAGGCTATCCACGAGGGTTACAAGGAATCCCGTGGTCAGAGGCTTGAGGGTGCTAGCGACCGTTTGCAATAATTTTGAAGGGAAGAGATCGATGGGGAAAGTATACCTTAGTTTTCGAAAAACTAAGAAGGGAAGAGAAGTATAGATAGTTTTGAAAACTAGTAATAGTTTTGGAAATAGTTTTACCCTAACTAACGACCATGCTAACTAAGGCTTCCTACAGTCAGGATGGCTCTGATACCAGCTCTGTAGGGACCCCGACTCAGAAGTCGTGATCACCGAATGCACGTGTACAGTGATCCCAGAGATCAATGCTCACTGAACACACAGAAGCTGTATAACAAGAGTCTTACATCCATTCATACCGTCTTACATAAATTATGACCATTATGGTCAAGTCTTGAGTATAACTTTGCAGCGGAAATCTTCGTCGATAACTTGGACCCATGCCATCTGCCTTAACCCTACAGGCATTCTGAGTGGGAAGCGTCCTAGCTCGCATGTTCGTCACCGAAGTATTCTTCTTCATATCCCGTTATTTCATGCCTGGCCAATAAAATAACCAGTGGCAGGCCAATGAGTACTTTGAATGTACTCGCAAGCAACCCATGTTTTGGTTCAAGATACAACAATGCATGATATAGGTAAATTTTTGCAGAAAGCTAGTTTTGAGTGCAATGACATGTTCAACAACTTGTAAGACATGCATCAGGAGAATTCAAGTAACCATGGGGACAGGTTACAGATACCAACATGCATAGATGGGCATCAACCCAACTCAATCATGTCAAGTCCTTTGACTAGACCCAAGTAGTTCTTCCCACACACACTGGTTTGTAAACAAGTGGACGTAGCCCAAGAGCGGTTACCCAACTGTCCTTGACCGTGGACACGGCTATTCGAATAGTTTTACACTCTGCTGAGGTTGCACACTTTACCCACAAGATCCGAGGAACTTCCGTGTCATCCACGACCCGCGGTACCTCAAGTACCCGGGGTAAGCACCCGATCACTATCTTTCCCTAGACGACACTAACATAGAGTCCACTCGATTGGTAGTAACCCCCGTGCCCAACATTTCACATCTTAAAATTGCGGAGCCTCGCTCCCATATTCATCACATACCACAAGCACGGGGTACCAACGGTGTGTCCGGTGCCCTGTGAAGACAGTCATGGCCGCCCTACCTAGCACGACCCCGTCCCGAGAGAGAGCACCAACTCTCCCCCGTCACTAGTAATGCGGGCTCCAAGCTAGTATCGGCCTATGTAATCAATAATGCCCTTTCCCATATAAGGGTAGAGTGATTGCGCATGTAAGGTTGGAATAACAGTCGCAACTTAAACCAATCCGTTTTGAAAACACCACACACACTTGCCTCGGTACACCACTTCGTCATCAAGTGGTTACCCAACTCATTATCTCCTTCGGGCATAAGTGGCACCCGACAGGGTTTCCGAAAAGTCTCTTGAAAACAATCTTGCTCCCATCACCATGCAAATTCCCATCCCTTTTTGCGTAGCAACTACTTTAGCATCCTATCTACTCCCACTGGCATAACCCTCATAAGGAGGTAGGGTCATGCACAATGCAAGCATCAACGAGGAAGTAACGGAGGCTAACCATCAAAGTGGTCCCACCTCATCATGATTCCGTTGCAACAACAATATGGTGCTATATGTCATGCATAAAAAGGGTTTCATAGACATGGTCAAAGGGCTGCTTGCCTGGTTCATCGGAGTCTTCAAGTCTTCTGGTCCTTCTCCAAGTACTCAGTCTACTTCGTCAACTAACGCCGAAACAATCATAATAAGCAACACAACAAGGCAGAAAATAAAAGTGCTCTAAAAATATGGATTTGACTTTTCTAGGACTTCCCTGATCATATGAAAAGTAACCAGGGTGGTTTCATTGGGATTGGTTTAGTGAATATTTCTAAACATTTTGATATGATGGAATCAAGGGGTTTATGGATTTGCAAGAAGTGTACAGAAATATATTATTGAAAAATGAGCAAAGGCACCCATTTAACAAAACATGATTTTAGAAGCATCTAGGAGTTGGTTTCACTGGATTTGGAGTTCAAATGATTTTCCTATGAATTTGCAAAGTTGACAAATATGAAGAAATGGCTCATTATTTTGTGTGGTACAGAAAGTATTAATAAAAATGTTCATAAACTGAGTTATGAACTTAAAATTATCTTGGAGTTTGAACAATGGAATTTTGATCAAATATGTGCTCTCCGTGATTTTCTAAAGTTTGGCTCAGAAGAGGAAATATAGGTTTATTTAAATATGTGTGAAGGAAACTTTTCTGGAAACAGTGCATGCTGTACCATGAGGTAGATCAGGAATTTAGAAGACCCTAGGATTTTGAATCATCAAATTTGGATCTTATTTGAATATTTGGGAGATTTTACAAGTTTTACAGTAAAGAAAAAGGAGAAGGGCTCTGTGCCTGCTGGGCCAGAACAGCCGCAGCGCAGCAGGCCCAGCCAGATAGGCGGCCCAGCGCACTGGTGCACGCGCGCGCGCCAGGTTTAAACCTGACGGGCAGGGCCCAGGCATCATCGAGAGAGAGAGGGGCGATGGAGAGGAGAGGCTGACAGGCGGGGCCCGCCTGTCATCCCTAACCCCGCGACAGAGGGTCGGCGAGCTCACCGACGTCGATGCAGGGCACGGTGAGGTCGGGCGAGGGTACGGCTGGACTCAGCGTCCAGTCGCCGTTCGGGTGGAGGTGGTTGTTGGAAATATGCCCTAGAGGCAATAATAAAATGGTTATTATTGTATTTCCTTGTTCATGATAATTGTCTATTGTTCATGCTATAATTGTATTAACTGGACACGGTAATACATGTGTGAATACATAGACCACAACATGTCCCTAGTAAGCCTCTAGTTCACTAGCTCGTTGATCAATAGATGGTTATGGTTTCCTGACCATGGACATTGGATGTCATTGATAACGGGATCACATCATTAGGAGAATGATGTGATGGACAAGACCCGATCCTAAGCATAGCACTAGATCGTGTAGTTCGTTTGCTGAAACTTTCTAATGTCAAGTATCATTTCCTTAGACCATGAGATCGTGCAACTCCCAGATACCGTAGGAATGCTTTGGGTGTACCAAATGTCCCAACGTAACTGGGTGGCTATAAAGGTGCACTACAGGTATCTTCGAAAGTGTCTGTTGGGTTGGCTCGGATCGAGACTGGGATTTGTCACTCCGTATGACGGAGAGGTATCTCTGGGACCACTCGGTATTGCATCATCATAATGAGCTCAATGTGACTAGGTAGTTAGTCACGGGATCATGCATTACGGAACGAGTAAAGTGACTTGCCGGTAACAAGATTGAACGAGGTATTGGGATACCGACGATCGAATCTCGGGCAAGTAACGTACCGATTGATAAAGGGAATTGTATACGGGATTGCTTGAATCCTCGACATCGTGGTTCATCCGATGAGATCATCGTGGAACATGTGGGAGCCAACATGGGTATCCAGATCCCGCTGTTGGTTATTGGCCAGAGAGGTGTCTCGGTCATGTCTGCATGATTCCCGAACCCGTAGGATCTACACACTTAAGGTTCGATGACGCTAGGGTTATAAGGAAGGTTTGTATGTGATTAACGAATGTTGTTCAGAGTCCCGGATGAGATCTCGGACGTCACGAGGAGTTCCGGAATGTTCCGGAGGTAAAGATTTATATATGGGAAGTCACCATACGGTCACCGGAAGTGTTCGGGGGTATGCCGGTATTGTGCCGGGACCACCGAATGGGTTCCGGGGGTCCACCGGGAGGGTCCACCTGCCCCGGAGGACCTTATGGGCTGTAGGTGGAAGGGAACCAGCCCTAAGTGGGCTGGGCGCCAAACCCCCCTAGGGCCCATGCCCCTAGGGTTTGGGGGGAACCCTAAAGGGGGGCGCCCCCCCCCCTTGCTTGGGGGGCAAGCCACCTTCCCCTGGCTGCCGCCCCTCCCACCAGATGGGATCTAAGGGGGCCGGCCCCCCTCTCCCTTGCCCCTATATATAGTGGAGGGGTGGGATGGCAGCCACACCTTTCCAAGGCGCAGCCCTTCCCCTCCCCAACACCTCTCCTCCTCCGCGTGTGCTTGGTGAAGCCCTGCCGGAGAACTGTCACTCCACCACCACCACGCCGTCATGCTGCTGTTGGAGCCTTCTTCCTCAACCTCTCCCTCCTCCTTGCTGGATCAAGGCGTGGGAGACGTCACCGCTCCGTACGTGTGTTGAACGCGGAGGTGCCGTCCGTTCGGCGCTTGGATCATCGGTGATTCGGATCACGACAAGTACGACTCCATCAACCCCGTTCTCTTGAACGCTTCCGCTCGTGATCTACAAGGGTATGTAGATGCACTCCTCCCCTCTCATTGCAAGTAAACTCCATAGATTGATCTTGGTGATGCGTAGAAATTTTTTAATTATTGCTACGTTCCCCAACAGTGGCATCATGAGCCAGGTCTATGCGTAGATTCTATGCACGAGTAGAACACAAAGTAGTTGTGGGCGATGATTTGTTCAATTTGCTTGCCGTTACTAGTCTTATCTTGATTCGGCGGCATTGTGGGATGAAGAGGCTCGGACCGACCTTACACCTGCACTTACGTGAGACAGGTTCCACCGACTGACATGCACTTGATGCATAAGGTGGCTAGCGGGTGTCTGTCTCTCCCACTTTAGTCGGATCGGATTCGATGAAGAGGGTCCTTATGAAGGGTAAATAGCAATTGGCATATCACCGTTGTGGCTTTTGCGTAGGTAAGAAACATTCTTGCTAGAAACCCATAGCAGCCACGTAAAACATGCAACAACAATTAGAGGACGTCTAACTTGTTTTTGCAGGGTATGCTATGTGATGTGATATGGCCAAAAGGATGTGATGAGTTATATATATGTCATGTATGAGATTGATCATGTTCTTGTAATAGGAATCACGACTTGCATGTCGATGAGTATGACAACCGGCAGGAGCCATAGGAGTTGTCTTAATTTATTGTATGACCTGCGTGTCAATGAAAAATGCCATGTAATTACTTTACTTTATTGCTAACTGTTAGCCATAGTAGTAGAAGTAATAGTTGGCGAGACAACTTCATGAAGACACGATGATGGAGATCATGGTGTCATGCCGGTGACGAAGGTGATCATGCCGCGCCTCGAAGATGGAGATCAAAAGGCGCAAGATGATATTGTCCATATCATGTCACTTTATGATTTGCATGTGATGTTTGTCATGTTTACATCTTATTTGCTTAGAACGACGGTAGCATAAATAAGATGATCCCTCACTAAAATTTCAAGAGATGTGTTCCCCCTAATTGTGCACCGTTGCGAAGGATCGTTGTTTTGAAGCACCACGTGATGATCGGGTGTGATAGATTCTAACGTTCGCATACAACGGGTGTAAGCCAGATTTACACATGCAAAACACTTAGGTTGACTTGACGAGCCTAGCATGTACAGACATGGCCTCGGAACACAAGAGACCGAAAGGTCGAACATGAGTCGTATAGCAGATACGATCAACATGGAGATGTTCACCGATGATGACTAGTTCGTCTCAGGTGATGATCGGACACGGCCTAGTTGACTCGGATCATGTATCACTTAGATGACTAGAGGGATGTCTATCTAAGTGGGAGTTCATTAAATAATCAGATGAACTTAATTATCATGAACACATCAAAAGGTCTTTGCAAATTATGTCGTAGCTTACGCTTTAGTTCTACTAAGATATGTTCCTAGAGAAAATTTAGTTGAAAGTTGATAGTAGCAATTATGCGGACTGGGTCCGTAAACTGAGGATTGTCCTCATTGCTGCACAGAAGGCTTATGTCCTTAATGCACCGCTCGGTGTGCTGAACCTCGAGCGTGGTTTGTGGATGTTGCAAACATCTGACATACACGTTTTGATGACTACGTGATAGTTCAGTGCGTAATGCTAACGGTTTAGAATTGAGGCGCCAAAGACGTTTTTGAAACGTCGCAGAACATATGAGATGTTCCAAAGACTGAAATTGGGATTTCAGACTAGTGCCCACGTCAAGAGGTATGAGACCTCTAACAAGTTTCTTAAGCCTGCAAACTAAGGGAGAAAAGCTCAATCGTTGAGCATGTGCTCAGATTGTCTGAGTACTACAATCGCTTGAATCGAGTGGGAGTTAATCTTCCAGATGACATAGTGATGGTTCTCCATAGTCACTGCCACCAAGCTATTAGAGCTTCGTGATGAACTATAACATATCAGGGATAGACATGATGATCCTTGAGCAACTCGCGATGTTTGACACCGCGAAAGTAGAAATCAAGTAGGAGCATCAATTGTTGATGGTTAGTAAAACCACTAGTTTCAAGAAGGGCAAGGGCAAGAAGGGATACTTCATGAAACGGCAAATCAGTTGCTGCTCCAGCGAAGAAACCCAAGGTTGAACCCAAACCCGAGACTAAGTGCTTCTGTAATGAGGGGAACGGTCACTGAAGCAGAACTACCCTAGATACTTGGTAAGATGAGAAGGCAGGCAAGGTCGACAGAAGTATATTGGATATACATTATATTAATGTGTACTTTACTAGTACTCCTAGTACCACCAGGGTATTAGATACCGGTTCGGTTGCTAAATGTTGGTAACTTGAAATAAAAGGCTACGGAATAAACGGAGACTAGCTAAAGGTGAGATGACGGTATGTGTTGGAAGTGTTTCCAAGGTTGATGTGATCAAGCATCGCATGCTCCCTCTACCATTGAGATTGGTGTTAAACCTAAATAATTGTTATTTGGTGTTTGCGTTGAGCGTAGACATGACTGGATTATGTTTATCGCAATACGATAATTCATTTAAGGAAAATAATGGTTACTCTGTTTATTTGAGTAATACCTTCAATGCTCTTGCACCTAAAATGAATGGTTTATTGAATCTCGATCGTAGTGATACACATGTTCATGCCAAAAGACATAAGATAGTAATGATAGTACCACATACTTGAGGCACTACCATTTGAGTCGTATTGGTATAAAATGCATGAAGAAGCTCCATGTTGATGGATCTTTGGACTCACTCGTTTTTGAAAAGATTGAGACATGCGAACCATGTCTATTGGTAGATATGCATGAAGAAACTCCATACAGATGGATCGTTTGAACTCACTTGATTTTGAATCACTTGAGACATGCAAATCATACCACATGGGCAAGATGACTGAAAGGCCTCGTTTTCAGTAAGATGAAACAAGAGAGCAACTTGTTGGAAGTAATACATTTGATGTGTGCA
The DNA here is from genome assembly GCF_002575655.3 of Aegilops tauschii subsp. strangulata. NCBI lineage: Eukaryota > Viridiplantae > Streptophyta > Magnoliopsida > Poales > Poaceae > Aegilops > Aegilops tauschii. Next base: position 61,404,105 of record NC_053035.3, read on the forward strand.
GTCCAATGAGTGATGAGGCACGCAGTGGATATCGTTATGTTCTTACTTCACATATGATTTGAGTAGATGCCGAGAATATTTACTTGATGATACACAAGTCTGAATTATTGAAAGGTTCAAGTAATTTCAGAGTGAAGTAGAAGATCATCGTGACAAGAGGATAAGATGTCTGTGATATGATCATAGAGATGAATATCTGAGTTACGAGTTTGGCACACAATTAAGACATTGTGGAAATTGTTTCACAACTAATACCGCCTGGAACACCATAGTGTGATGGTGTGTCCGAACATCATAACTACACCCTATTGGATATGGTGCATACCATGATGTCTCTTATCGAATTACCACTATCATTTATGGGTTAGGCATTAGAGACAACCGCATTCACTTTAAATAGGGCACCACACAATTCCGTTGAGACGACACCGTATGAACTATGGTTTAGAGAAACCTAAGCTGTCGTTTCTTAAAAGTTTGGGGCTGTGAGGCTTATGTGAAAAAGTTTCAGGCTGATAAGCTCAAACCCAAAGCGGATAAATGCATCTTCATAGAATACCCAAAACAGTTGGGTATAGCTCCTATTTCAGATCCGGAAGCAAAGTGATTGTTTCTAGAAACAGGTCCTTTCTCGAGGAAAAATTTCTCTTGACAGAATTGAGTGGGAGGATGGTGGAGACTTGATGAGGTTATTGAACTGTCACTTCAACTAGTGTGTAGCAGGGCACAAGAAGTTGTTCCTGTAGCACCTACACCAATTGAAGTGGAAGCTTATGATAGTGATCATGAAACTTCAGATCAAGTCACTACCAAACCTTGTAGGACGACAAGGATGTGTACTACTTCAGAGTGGTACGTAATCCTGTCTTGGAAGTCATGTTGCTAGACAACAATGAACCTACGAGCTATGGAGAAGCGATGGTGGGCCCAGATTCCGACGAATGGCTCGAGGCCATAAAATCCGAGAGAGGATCCATGTATAAAACAAAGTATAGACTTTGGAAGAACTACTTGATGGTCGTAAGGCTGTTAGGTACAGATGGATTTTAAAAGGAAGACGGACAATGATGGTAAGTGTCACCATTAAGAAAGCTCGACTTGTCGTTAAGATGTTTTCCGACAAGTTCAAGGAGTTGACTACGATGAGATTTTCTCACTCGTAGCGATGCTAAGAGTCTGTTGGAATTATATTAGCAGTTACTGCATTATTTATGAAATCTTGCCGATAGGATGTCAAAAACCATTGTTTCCTCGACGATTTTCTTGAGGAAAGGTTGTATGTGATACAACCAGAAGGTTTTGTCAATCCTGAAAGATGCTAACAAGTATGCAAAGCTCCAGCAATCCTTCTAAGGACTGGAGTAAGCATCTTGGAGTTGGAATATGCGCTTTGATGAGATGATCAAAGATTTTGGGTTTATACAAAGTTTATGAGAAACTTGTATTTCCAAAGAAGTGAGTGGGAGCACTATAGAATTTCTGATGAGTATATGTTGTTGACATATGGTTGATCAGAAATGATGTAGAATTTCTGGAAAGCATACAGGGTTATTTGAAAAGTGTTTTTCAATGGAAGACCTGGATTGAGCCACTTGAACATTGAGCATCAAGATCTATAAGGATAGATCAAAAACGCTTAATAGTACTTTCAAATGAATACATACCGTGACAAGATTTTTTAGGAGTTCAAAATAGATCAGCAAAGAAGGAGTTCTTGGATGTGTTACAAGGTGTGAGTATTGAGTAAGACTCAAGACCTGACCACGGTAGAAGAGAGAGAAAGGACGAAGGTCGTCCCCTATGCTTAAGACGTAGGCTCTACAGTATGCTATGTTGTGTACCGCACCTGAAGTGTGCCTTGCCATGAGTTAGTCAAGGGGTACAGTAGTGATCCGGGAATGGATCACATGACAACGGTCGAACTTATCCTTAGTATCTAGTGGACTAAGGAATTTTCTCGATTATGGAGGTGGAAAAGGAGTTCGTCATAAAGGGTTACGTCGATGCAAACTTTGACACTAATCCGGATGACTCTGAGTAGTAAACCGGATTCATATCGTAGAGAAGTTATTTGGAATAGCTCTAAGTAGCGCCTGGTAGTTGCATCTACAAGATGACATAGAGATTTGTAAAGCACACACGGATCTGAAAGGTTCAGACCCGTTGACTAATAACCTCTCTCACAAGCGAGATATGAACAAACCCCATGGGTGTTGGATTCATTACAATCACATAGTTATGTGAACTAGATTATTGACTCTAGTGCAAGTGGGAGACTGTTGGAAATATGCCCTAGAGGCAATAATAAAATGGTTATTATTGTATTTCCTTGTTCATGCTATAATTGTATTAACTGGAAACCGTAATACATGTGTGAATACATAGACCACAACATGTCCCTAGTAAGCCTCTAGTTGACTAGCTCGTTGATCAATAGATGGTTATGGTTTCCTGACCATGGACATTGGATGTCATTGATAACGGGATCACATCATTAGGAGAATGATGTGATGGACAAGACCCAATCCTAAGCATAGCACTAGATCGTGTAGTTCGTTTGCTGAAGCTTTCTAATGTCCAGTATCATTTCCTTAGACCATGAGATCGTGCAACTCCCGGATACCGTAGGAATGCTTTGGGTGTACCAAACGTCACAACGTAACTGGGTGGCTATAAAGGTGCACTACAGGTATCTCCGAAAGTGTCTGTTGGGTTGGCTCGGATCGAGACTGGGATTTGTCACTCCGTATGACAGAGGGGTATCTCTGGGCCCACTCGGTATTGCATCATCATAATGAGCTCAATGTGACTAGGTAGTTAGTCACGGGATCATGCATTACGGAACGAGTAAAGTGACTTGCCGGTAACGAGATTGAACGAGGTATTGGGATACCGACGATCGAATCTCGGGCAAGTAACGTACCGATTGATAAAGGGAATTGTATACGGGATTGCTTGAATCCTCGACATCGTGGTTCATCCGATGAGATCATCATGGAACATGTGGGAGCCAACATGGGTATCCAGATCCCGCTGTTGGTTATTGGCCAGAGAGGTGGCTCAGTCATGTCTGCATGATTCCCGAACCCGTAGGGTCTACACACTTAAGGTTCGATGACGCTAGGGTTATAAGGAAGGTTTGTATGTGATTACCGAATGTTGTTCGGAGTCCCGGATGAGATCCCGGACATCACGAGGAGTTCCAGAATGGTCCGAAGGTAAAGATTTATATATGGGAAGTCACCATACGGTCACCGGAAGTGTTCGGGGGTATGCCGGTATTGTGCCGGGACCACCGAAGGGGTTCCGGGGGTCCACCGGGAGGGTCCACCTGCCCCAGAGGGCCTTATGGGCTCTAGGTGGAAGGGAACCAGCCCTAAGTGGGCTGGGCGCCAAAACCCCCTAGGGCCCATGCGCCTAGGGTTTGGGGGGAACCCTAAAGGGGGGCGCCCCCCCTTGCTTGGGGGGCAAGCCACCTTCCCCTGGCCGCCGCCCCTCCCACCAGATGGGATCTAAGGGGACCGGCCCCCCTCTCCCTTGCGCTATATATAGTGGAGGGGTGGGAGGGCAGCCACACCTTTCCCAAGGCGCAGCCCTTCCCCTCCCCAACACCTCTCCTCCTCCACGTGTGCTTGGCGAAGCCCTGCCGGAGAACTCTCACTCCACCACCACCACGCCGTCGTGCTGCTGTTGGAGCCTTCTTCCTCAACCTCTCCCTCCTCCTTGCTGGATCAAGGCGTGGGAGACGTCACCGCTCCGTACGTGTGTTGAACGCGGAGGTGCCGTCTATTCGGCGCTTGGATCATCGGTGATTTGGATCACGACGAGTACGACTCCATCAACCCCGTTCTCTTGAACGCTTCCGCTCGCGATCTCCAAGGGTATGTAGATGCACTCCTCCCCTCTCGTTGCAAGTAAACTCCATAGATTGATCTTGGTGATGTGTGGAAAATTTTGAATTATTGCTACATTCCCCAACAGTGGTTGCGGTCGCCGGGGTGGCCTGGTTCGCCGGCAACGAGGTCACGCGGCGGAGGAGCTTCGGGCGTCGACGATTCCGGCCATTTCCGGCTGCAAAAGAAGCGGGGGAGAAAGGGGAAATGATCAGGGGTGCTCGGGGGTTCCAGATCGAGAGAGAACGGGGGCGGAGGAGGCCTGTACCACGCGAATGCCGATGAGCCGAGGCGGCGGAGCTCGAGCTCGATCTCGAGCTCGAGCAGCTCTGGAGACCAATGGGTGGTGCGAGAGGTGGATTAGGAGTGTGGGGGAGCGACTGGGAGTGAGAGAGAGGCTCGGGGTCGCCTTATATAGGCTGGCCGAGGGCCACCGTAGGCGCGGCCTACGGTTGCCCGCGGGATCAGCTCAGGTGGCCGTTAGAGAGGGAATGGAGGGCTCGGGGGTGTTCGTGGGAGTGGTCTAGGGTGCCAGGGAGAGAGAGGAGGAGCGGGACGAGCTGCGGGTGGAGCCACAAGCTCGCACGCGCATTGGCGGCCTTGGGCGGCTCTGGGCACGCGCGGCATGGGCAGGACGGAGAGGGGAAGGAGGGGCCAGCATGGTGGCGTGTTACGGACATCGAGGCACCTCGACTGGCGCAAGGGGGAGGCTTGAGGTGGTCGGGGGACGCGGCGTCAACGGTCGGGAGCGCGCTGACATGCTCCAGAGCACGCAAATGGCCGGCACCCGCGGCTTTTTCTCGCGTCCTCACGCGCCCACTTGTGTGTGGCAGCTGCAAGGGGGAGTAAACAATGTGGCAATGACATAGGATGCCCTGGGAATCCACTGGGGGAAAGAGGGAGTTGAGAGAGAGTGGAAATGCTGCTGCCCAGAGAAGAAAAGTGGATCCCTGCCCCCCTTCATCATTGCCTCTCGGGCAGGGAAGCACACCAGAGGTAGAGGGGAACTAGTAGGGGTGGTGGTAAAAAGTAGAACTCATGGAGATTAGTGGAAGTGGTCAAATTGGTGTTTTTAGAAAAATGGCAGAAGGTGTTTGTTGTTGATTTGGGAAAGAAGATGAACTCCTCTTGTCATAAGGCTTGACAGGGCCAAATGGAATGAGAAAACAAGTGGTTCCACAAAGATTGAGTCCATTTGGGCGAAGTTGCCAATGCAACTTTTGTAAACCCTAGAAATCAACAGAAATGGACTTTTCAAGATTTAGTCATGCAAAGCTATTCTGCTTGATGCACCACTTAGTGTAGTGTCATCATTTGAGGTTCTGAACATGTCCACAAAAGTTGAGATCAAAAGGAGAAAGTGGCCAATATAAAGTTGTTCAAATTTGGTTCTCGACAGAGAGGGTTTTGGGGCACTTTGATCAAGATAACTTTCTCTCCAACTTGTGCCATTTGGTCTAGATGCATTATTACACCATTTGAGCATGTGCACCAAGTTGAGAGCATTTGGACATGTTTGACAGTGCAAAGTTGTTCAAACTTGAAAAAGGACAGAAGTGGTTTTGAGGGGATTTCATGGGGTTATACTATTCTCCATGACATGAGACTTGGCAAGATCATCAAGCATGTTATATGTGACATGATAGAATTTTCTTGGAATTTTTGGGGAATACTTCCTTTGTAAATATTTCAAAAGCTTGAAATATCCAGAAAGGGTTTTTGAGGGGTTTGAACAATAATTTGAACATGACCATGTGTTGAAACTCTTATATATGGAAAATATATGTCCACTGAGTTTCCCTGATTTTTCTCAAATATTTTTGAAGCTTTAAAATAATTTTAACCTATTAAAGACCATTTCTGGACTTAAGAAAAAGCCTTTAAATAAAATAGGAAAATAACTTTTAAAATTATATTTTTGTGGTTTCTGTGTGTCCTATATCTATTAGGAGTCAAATATATTTTTGGAAATATTTTTCACACCCTTAATTAAGTACTTGTAGTTCAAGTCTCAATTCAGGGGTTTTTTGGAAAACCTAATTTAGAAAAATACTTTTTGTCCAAAATATTTTTGCAAGAAATTATTTTTATGTCCTACACACATGGCATGATCATTGGGCAAGGTTTTGGATCAAGGAGAAGGAGTATAAGAGTTGGAGGATTTATTTGATTTTTTTAGAGCACTTGCAAACAGCAGACAAAAATCTAATCAAGCAAAGACCAAACACTCAAAAGTTTTTGCCAAACCACAATTTATCATGATTTATTAGCTTAGGTGTTGTGGCATGAAAATCAGGGTGTGACACCCATTCTAGCTGGACATAGTTCCGCCAATGGTCTCCTGAAAGGGAGAGAGACTTCAACGAGTTTAGTACGTCGCCAAAAGGAGAGTGCTGAAAGATATCCGCGGAGGTAAACTCCATGATCGGTGCCCAATTGGATTTGATGGGCACGAACGCAGGCGGCTCGGAGTCCCCGGCCGGGGACGAATCCAACGGTTCGGCAATACGGGTCTCGTAGGAGGTGAAGTTAGTATTCGGCTCTATCGCCACTGAGTGTGCGGCCTCCGAGGCGGGGTCCATCCACCCGTCCTCAGATGGCGCAATTTGTTCCGGATTGAGGGCCGGAGTGGTTGCAGGTGTGATCTTCCGAACACTGTCCGACGGCAAAGCTAAATCATGCTCGTCGTGATTGTGCGGCGCACCTGACATGGGCTCGAACCCGTCGAAGATCAAGTCCCCACGGATGTCGGCAGTATAGTTCAAGTTTCCAAATCTGACCTGATGGCCAGGGGCGTAGCTTTCGATCTACTCCAGATGGCCGAGCGAATTGGCCCGCAGTACGAAACCGCCGAATACGAAGATCTGCCCGGGGAGGAAAACCTCACCCTGGATCGCATCGTTGCCGATGATTGAAGGAGCCATCAAGCCTTATGGTGACGTCACAATGGAACTCACAATGAAAGCACCAATGTCGGTGTCAAAACCGGCGGATCTCGGGTAGGGGGTCCCGAACTGTGCGTCTAAGGCAGATGGTAACAGGAGGCGGGGGACACAATGTTTACCCAGGTTCGGGCCCTCTCGATGGAGGTAATACCCTACTTCCTGCTTGATTGATCTTGATGATATGAGTATTACAAGATTTGATCTACGACGAGATCGTAGAGGCTAAATCCTAGAAGCTAGCCTATGGTATGATTGTTGTTGTCCTACGGACTAAACCCTCCGGTTTATATAGACACCGGAGGGGGCTAGGGTTACACAGAGTCGGTTACAAGGCAGGAGATCTACACATCCGTATTGCCAAGCTTGCCTTCGACGCCAAGGAAAGTCCCATCCGGACACGGGACGAAGTCTTCAATCTTGTATCTTCATAGTCCAACAGTCCGGCCAAAGGATATAGGCCGGCTGTCCGAGGACCCCCTAATCCAGGACTCCCTCAGCCACCGACCCCTTCTTCCTCGCTGTTGTACGTAGTGTGGGCAGATCCGACCTCCCGCCACACGCCTTGCCACATCCCGACGACCCTAAGGTATAAGTTTCTTTGAAACCGTCATCGGTCTAGTTGCATGCTGATATTTTTGGTTCAAAGAGGAAAGAAGGGTGCGGTGGGCTGGAGCATGAATCTAGGACGTGGTTCAATGAGGAAAGGAGGGAGGGAAAGTAGTATAGACTAGATATCCAGCTGCTTTGTTGGTTGAAAAGGGGAAAAGGGGGTAACCCAGTACACACATCTGTAAGGAACCCAACTCTTTGTTGAAAAGGGAAAGAAACTGGGGGGTCGGGTAGTTTGTGCAGGACTAGATTTGCTGCCCTCACGTCGGAAAAAGTTTCAAAGAGAACAAATATGGGACCAACGCAGATATGCTGCTTGGCTACATACTCTGCATCACCCATTTATACGTGTGGACGCACATGGTGCTGGCATGTCCCATGTCCCATCCACATGATCGTGCAGTGTGTTTTGAGATGTTGTGCTGCTTGTATTGGTACTGTTTTAAATAAATGTTGAATTGAAGCTATTGTATTTTAAGCAATGCCACTCTCAGAATTAACTACTAAACTATTTTAAGAGAATTTCTCTGTTTATGAATCAATGCAACCGTTTTAGAAATGCTACTGCCCTATACTTTGTTTTCCATCAAGATAAGGTAGATGCTTCTTTTTGTGGCCGCATGTTTCATCCTCCTTTATTGGCAGTAATTGTTTCCTTTTTTGCCTCTGTTAAATCAGGGATATCTATTCAACTTGTTGCTATAGCAAACTTAAATGTCTCACTGGCGACTTTACTCTATTTCAGAGTAATTGCACAAAACGAGATTGGATTTCCTATTCGTGTTGGCAGATTCGTACGTGATCTTATGTGCGTCATGACAGGTTGGTACTTGCCTTCATCCACATGATCGTGCATGTGTGTTTTGAGATGCTGTGCTACTTGTATTGGTACTGTTTTAAATAAATGTTGAATTGAAGCTATTGTATTGCTGTCTTTTCCCATTAAGTAGTGAACAAAAATGGGACCAGCCCAGACATTATGCTTGTTGCTTTTTTACAACAAACTCTGCATTGCCCCCTTTTTAAGTAGATGGAATCACATGTTGTTGTTGCGCCCACTCTCTCATAGAACTGTTTATGCTTTTTGTTAATCTAATGCCGCTGGTAAAATTAAGCAATGCCACTCTCAGAATTAACTACTGAATCTTATTTCAAAACTGCAACACTTGTTAGGGATTGGCAGGATTACCATTTTTGTGGCTGCATGTTTCATCCTCCTTTATTGGCCAGTAATTGATTCCTTTTTTGCCTCTGTTAAAAACAGGGATATCTATTCAACTTTTTGCTATTGCGACATTTTGCTTCGCTTAATTTTGGTGGAGCTGCACAGAATGAGACCGGATTTCCATATATGTGTTGAGATCTCTTTTAGATCCACCTCAGGCGTTGTTTCAAATCTTGGTCTTTAAAGGTCAGTACCTACTTTCCTCAGAATTAACTACTGAATCTTAGTTCAAAACTGCAACACTTGTAGAGATCAGCGGGAGTACCATTTCTGTTAGGGATCGGCCGGAGTACATGTTTAAGAAATGTATTGTTCAGATAATGTCTCTGTTATTATATATCAGTTACAGTGTTTTACAAATGGTACTATCCTGCTTTGTAGTTCTTTCTACATGTTTAACCAAGGTATTGTTAAGATAATGTCTCTATTAAAATGAATCAATCGCATTGTTTTAGGAATGATACTTTGCTGCTTTGTCGTTCTTTATACATGTTGAAACAAGGCATTGTTAAGATAATGTCTCAATTAATATGAATGAATCACACTGATTGAGAATTGCTACTCTCCTGCTTTGTTTCCCATTAAGATAAGGTAGATCAGTAGATGTTTTTCTTCTGGGAGTACAAGTCATCAACCGTTATTTCTCAGTAATTGTTTCCCTTATACCTTTTGTTGCTTACAGGGATATCAAAATTAAAGCTCGGTTTTATTTCAACTTTGATTTTAGTTGAACTGCACAAAAGGAGCCAATGTGTCTAAGGCAAACTGCTGCATTAGTGGGTCCAGTTGGTCTTACCACTTTGCAGAAAGAAGCAGTCACTTTTTGCACTACATTACACAAGGAATGATCGAGAAGCTTTACAGAGTATTAGTAGACGCTGGTGACATGACTAGTCTGCACAGATGGCTGATTTACTTGTGGTTCGGAGGAACACTGGGCAAACAAGTGCCCAAACAAGTACCAAGAAGCCAGGACAGGACTCCAAGTCTGTCAATGTCACTCTAAGCAACAATGATGGGGCATCTGGGTATGGTAATCTGTTTACCGTACTTTCAGTTTGTTAGTCCACCGATTGGTGGGTTGACACTAGGGCCAATATTCATGTGTGTGCTGATGTGTCTTTGTTTTCTGGCAGCATATAAATACGAAATCCATAGGGATGCTCAGCTTGATTTTAGTGGAACTGCACAAAATGTTCAGATGGTTCGTGTCCTCCATAATAATACTTCATCATGCACAATACATCGAATGGTTCTCTAATCATTCGTTGTCACCTTGAGCCACCGTACTATCAGATGACAAACTGATGACAAACCCTGCGCGTTCCACAATCACAGGCATTACATATTTTGAATGGGAAAAGCTTGTCAAAGTTGACATTAGTTTAATATATTGGAATTGGAAAACCTTGTCAATTTTTGCTGATTGATGTTAGCCAGAAGACATGCATTTGATATTTTTGAGTGGGACGCCCTTTGCTGTGAGCAACGTCGATCGTTTATTCCTATTCCTCTCTTCAGTTCAGAAGTAAATATTTACTCTGCTGAGATGCATAGTCACATGAATGTTGACTTATGTAAGATATTTTAAGAGTTTGTTCTGAATATTGTCTATGTAATGCCAGGCCTTGTGTTTGATTGCAAAGTTGAGCTTGGAATGTTGTGGCATGCGGCATCACGAGCTGTTCACCGTGCCTCCTGAGAATAATGCTTCATATTGTTTTGCATGTCGATCTAATGCCAGTGATTTGCTTGTTAGGAAGATCATCCTCTTCTGTTGTTTCCGTGCTTAAGAAGTTCGTCGTCTTATGTTTCATTCATAGCCTATATGACAAGTCGGGTAGGTTAGATGTGAAACCATATGATCTTCCGACCAACTCATCATTTTAGGCCGTGATTGGATCGTCGTTTTCCAACCAAAACCGCTTGTAAAACTGACGCTTGTAAATAAAAGCAGATGGCCTCGGGCGAAGCGCTTGGTTGGTCGATTTTGACTAGTAAAATATACACCGGTCTCTCAAATTACACACGTAACCCACCGGTTTTACTTACAGCCTCGGGCCCTCGGTTTCATTATGCCTGTATTTTACGCGTTGTTTCCAATGACGAGTAAATTACACTTGTATCTTAATACAGTTGTGAAATAAACCAGAGCTCCCAAGCGCGGCCTTACGGTTTCATGCCGTCTCACTCTCTCGAAGGTGCTCATAGGTGTCCGATGATCCTGGCTTCCTGAATGAGCAGCGGGCGCTGTATCAGACCATCCGTAGGGCCCGCGAGGCCCTCTCCATCATCCTTCGAGTTGTTGCGCTCGCCGTGGCGCTGAGCATTGTTAACATGGTCAATGAACATGAGGATTCAAGAGATGACTTTATTTTGACTGGTTGACAGTAGGGACCCACTATGGCCATAGCCGTACGTACGCAAGTGCCTCCTTATTATGTACAACTATATTTTTTTGCTTCCTCCTGGTTTCCTGACATCACGGTCCCACACCATTGTCAACCTATGTAGTCAATAAATGAGAGAATTGCACAAGGTGCGGCCGACAGCTGGGACCAAGCAGCTCGAGCAGTATTTGTGTTTTTGAGGCGTGAGCACTGCAGAGTTTTTCTTGGCGATGTTTTCGTTGTTGTTAAGAGGAGAGCAGGGTATTAACTAGGCGGGCTGTGGCCCGTCTAGCCCAGGACAGATATCCAGCCCAGATATTAAATTTTTTCAAGATGAAAATGGCTAGCCCAGCTATACGTTTTTTTGAGGAATACCCAGACAAGGTCAACTTGTTATTCTCCGCCCTGCTGGGCTGCAAATCTTTCCTAGGAGGGATGCATTAGGCTTAACAGGAAAATGGGCTTTAAAAAATAATAAATGGGATGTAATTATAAAAACTGGGCAGTAACTATAAAAAAATGCACCGAGCACGGAATTAGTTTATAAAATATTATTTATGGATTTTGAAAATCTTAATTTTTTATTGTTGCGCGCGCAATGTTTCGTTAGATTTTTACGTAATACAAATTTATATTTAATCTGACTAGAAATTTCGGGATAAAATATTTCGGATCCCATCAAAATGTGGGAAATTTTATTGAATTTTGTCTTGAACGGATGGTTGAAATTATTAATCGTTGTCCTAGCTAGAAAATGGGTTGTACTTTTAACAAACTGTAAATGGGCTGTAGTAAATTCCATTAGAATTCAAAAATGGGTTGTGCATTCTTACAAATAGAAAATGGGCTATAAGTTCTCTCCCACACACTTGTGGGCCTACTAAGTTGACGCGTATGCAAGGCTTTGTCAACTTATTATAGTCAACACACGATTCTAGCAGCAGTGGCCGTTGGATGTCCATCCAACGGATGTCGTGCTTCTTCTTCAATCTCGGATATTCTAGCTTCACCAGCCCAAAAAATGATTCCTCCCCCTGACATCTGGGGCGCACCATTTCGGAAGCTGACCTGTGGGCCTACTAAGTTGACGCGTACCAAGGGCTTTGTCAACTTAGTCAATATGAACGATTCTAGCTGTAGTGACTGTACGATGTCCATCCAACGGCCGTAGTGCTTCTTCAACCTCTGGTCTTCTTGCTCCAGCTGCCCAAAGCAGCGCCGGTCGTGCCGCGTGCTCCTGCCTCCCGTGGCCAGCTGTGATGCCGCGGAGGCCTCACCGCCCCCTACTACTCCCACCGCTGGCCAGGCCATCCCTCCACTCACCCAGACCCCTTGTTATTCCGCGGCGACAGCAGACTCACATCGCAGCCGAACCAGTGAACCCTCGTACTCCTCTCCGCGCGGGCTTCCACTGCTGCGTCTTCCCCTTCCTAGGCCTCGCCGTCGTCCACCGCCCTGGTGCTCTCGGCGCGGCGTGGACAACGTGGTCAAGGAACGGCTTCCATCGGACGTGGACTATACGTGGAGAGGCTGACAGCTGGGTCCACGGCCGCAGCAAGGAAGTGCCTCCTTATTACGTGCAAAATAATTATTCCTCCACCTGACAGCGGGGACCCACCGGACGGGCCACCGTATTTCGCGAAAAAAACGTTTCCCCCTGACTGCTGGGACCCACCAGCTACATCTTTGCATGCAAGGAAGTGCGTCCGGGCAAAAACAAAAAAATGATTCGCCCCCCTGACTGCTGGGACCCACCAGCTACATCTTTGCACGCAAGGAAGTGCCTGACAGTCGGGACCCACCTGGTCGAAGCATATGTAGCGTTGCCATTCTGGTCGCGAATGTGTGCGTACATACTGGTCGATGTAGAGGCGTGCACGTGTCGTAGTAGAGGCGCGCACGTAGCATGTACACGTACGTACAGCGGCCAGGGTGCAAGAAAGTAAATACGGCCACGTACGTACATACGGGCGGGGTCTCGAATGCCTACTCACGCGTACGTATAGCCAGGGCTCGTGTACATGGCTTGGTCGGAACGGAGAAACAGCGTCGTCGTCGTGTTCATGGGGAGGCAACGGAATGCGTCGTGTTCATCGGGAGGCAACGGAACGCGTGGGAGCCAACCGGCTTGGATGGAACAACCGATGGAAACGAGGCCTGGCGTACCGCAGAATGGAGGAAACGGCCTTGTGTTCGACTGGCCACGTTCGAAACAGAATCCTGTTCAACGGGAGGGGTCTGGCGTACCGCAAAACGGAGGAAACGGACCTCCTACGGTCGAAACGGGGGGTCCTGTTGATTGGGAGGGGTGTGGCGTGCCGCAAAATGGAGGAAACGGACTTGTGTTGGAGCGCTATGGTCGAAATGGGGCTCCTGTTCATCGGGAGGGGTGTGGCGTACCGCAAAATGGGACTCCACGGGATACTGATCATCTCCACCGTCGACCCCCTCCAGCCTCCACGGGCTACTGTTCATCCACCGTCGACCTCCTCCAGCCTCCACCTGCGACTGTTCATCCACGGGCTCCAGTTCATCCAGCCTCCACCGCGCGCTACTCCACCGGCTAGTGTTCAACCAGCCCTCTCCATGGGCTCCTGTTCAACCACCCCTCCATGGGCTACTGTTCATCCAGCCCTCCACCATCTACTGTTCATCCTGCCCTCCACGGAGTGGTCCTGTTCATCCTGCCCTCCACGGGGTCCTGTTCATCCAGCCCCAACCGGCTCGAATGATTAGGGTCCTGTTCATCCAGAGGCAACGCCACGGGGTCCTGTTCATCCATCCCCACCGGGAACTGTTCATCCAAACCCCCCCAGCAACGCTCACTGTTCATTCAGAGGCAGCGTCGATTGGCTTCAGTTAGCACCAGTAGCGAAGGAATCGCTCGACCGGGTTCAGTTAACAGCCATCGATCGATTGCTCGGGTTCAGTAATGTGTAGCCTGCAGTGCAATCACTCGAGTTCAGTTAGAGCCAAAGCCTCGCACCCACGCGCGTGCGTGTACGAGAGAAACGCGCATCGCTCGGCCCCGACCACCCACCATAACCGGGAACACCCCGATATTTTCCTCGCCCTCGCTTCTACCATGGTTTTTTCCGTCATGGACGGCCCAAAGAATGTCATGAAGCTGCGTCTCCGGCCCGCCCAGGACGAAAAGCCCATTTTCTGTCATGATTTTTTGTCATAGAAGAAGGACCCCACCACATCTATGATGATACTGTGTTTTGTCATAATTATTGTCATAGAATTGTCATAAGTATGACAGAAAAAAAAATTCGGCCCAAAATGTCACGGATGTGTCTTTTTTTTGTAGTGTAATAGCTTTAGTTAAAAAATACAGATAATGTCTCCTTTAATGTTTGTTTGCACCCAACATGAAACTCATAGTAGACACCCGAGATTAACCAGATAGTAGACAGATAGTACTGATTGCTGCCCCAATATGTACCCCACAACCATTTAAAAACTCAAGTTCCAGCATAAGTTTGGACCTGACTCGGAGTCTAATAGGTGAATACGACGATAAAGTAGCATGTCATCATATTAAGCGATGCATAACGTAAGCAGACACGGAAGAGTGCGATCTCTCTTCCCGTGTAGTCCTCAAGGTCATCTGCTCAGTTGATGATGGTAATGCAGTTGTCGTGGCTGCCGGCGGCGGGGAAGAAGATTTGAGGCGGCGAAAGGCAGTCTGGAGAGCGGATCCCTGCTGTGGTGAACCCTTCCGTCGTTGGAGCAGCTGAGCTGGGGTGGAACACAGCACCGCAGGAGTAGGACAAACCACACAAGGTTTTCTTTGACACATATCTGTAACAGAAGTAACTATGTAAGGGCTTGTTTGAATTTGAGGATTCTAACAATGCAGGGATAGGAAATAGACAGGAATAGGATAGGAATGCACGCGCAAAATAGAGAATTTAAAAACACAGGATTTCTACCAATCTGGGTATTTGGTTCACAAGAATTGGAAGATCACAGGATGCAAAGAACCATGGTGAGATTAAGTCAAACCACAAGAAGTGTACAACCTCTTTGGCGAAGCCATGTCGATCTCAGCATGATTGGGTTAGCCGGTGAGGATGCTCCGGCTGACTTGGCTATCGGAGGAGGGCAATAAGATCTTAGGCGTCTGGAGATGGAGCCCGAGGTACTGCTCCGCTATGATGGAGGGTTTCATCGTTGGAGCAGCTCCGGTGAGTTGTACGACCCCGAGGCTGAAGCAGGACAAGAGAGACAACGTTAACCTAAGTGGAATTCTAATAGCATCTCCAATAGATGACGTAAAATACATAACCACAAAGTGCTAGATGTATACATCAGCTGTCACATCCTAGCTAGTTCATGCATTAGAGTGTTGCATCATGTCTACATTTCACAGAAACCTGAAATGGGGATGCCAGAAACCCCCAGCACCTCCCTGGAACAACTAGGGTTTACTAAAATTCTTTCCAATGAACCTGAAATGTCCTCCATAAATGTTCACCACCTTTGGTCTTGGTTAAAACCTCTGCCAAAAATGGTTTCATATTTTTGGAGGCCATCTTGGATTTTTGCACAAGCCATAAGTATTTGCATTTGGGCATTTTAAATGCTATAAATATTTTCAAATGCCCAAAAAATCTTGAAGGTATTTTTAGGCTGTTGAGAATAATGTCAAAGGTGCCTCAGAATATTTTCAGGGTTTTTCCAAATGAAATAGTATTTTTACTATTTCAAAACACAGAACAGAAATAATTAAAAAGATAAAAGAACAGAAGGCAGAGAAACTCACCTGGCAGCCCACCTGGCGGCCCAGCACTGTGCTGGCCCGCGCCAGTCAGCTGCCTGCTCTCGCCAGAGCAGGCAGAGAGGTGACGCCGGCGAGCGTGAGCTCGCCACGGCGCCAGCTGCTTGCCGCCCTCGCCGCGGATGCGCTGGCCGACCTCCCTCGATGCGCCCCGAGCCCCTGGACACCGTCATTCTCCCCCGTTGCCTCTCCCTCGCCTTCTCCCCACCATGGCCGACGCCGCCGCAGCCACCTCACCGGAGTAACCGCGCCCACCGTCGCCCTCGCGCCACTCCACCGTGTCCTACAGCACCGCCATCGCCCACTCCTTCGAGCAAGCCGAGCCCGAGCGCCCGGTTGCCCCGAAGCTCCGTCACCGACCTCGCCTTCGCCGCTCACCGTCGGAGATCCCCTCCGCCGTCGCCACTGCAACAGCTCGCCTCCGACCTCGCCGCCTGCTCCGTCGCAACCGCCGTGAGCATGGCCAGCTTCCCATCCTCTCCTCTCTCTCTCTCTCGAGCTCTGTAGCTACCGCACGAAGCTCACCCGTACGCGCCGCCGCACGAGCTCGTCACCGACGAGGCTCCGGCCATCCAACGGCCGCACCACCGTAGCCATTAGCTTCACCGCAACGCCAGGAACCCGTAGCACCCTCGCACGTTCCTCGCCATGCTCTCTAGCTACGGTTTCAACCACGCTCGTACCCCGGCAGCCGCCCGGCTCGTCGCCGGCGTCGATTCCGGCGACCCCGAGCTCCACTACCACCACCAGTCGACGCGGCTCGCCCCCAGCTACACGTAGGTACTCTCCACCGTCCTGTTGGTCGCCGGAGGGGGGATCCCGCACTCCACCGCCGCGTCTGGACGTCGCCGGCGGCTAAACGCCGGCAAGTCAACGTGGTTTGACCACAGGTTGGCCCCCCAGGGTCACTGACAAGTGGGGCCCGCCTGCTGATTAATCTAAGTTAGAGATTAAAACTAATCCTAATTAACTAATTACCTAACAGTGACACTGACACAGGGGACCCACACGTCAGGTTTGACCTGGACGACCCCGTTGACCTGCTGACATCACACTGACGTCAGGCTGATGCAGTAAAGCATTTACTGGAATTATTCTTATATTGGAAATTCCAGAAATTATCACAAACTTCAAAAAATCATAGAAAATAATCTATAGCTCAGAATGAAAAGAGTTATATATGAAAAATGATCAGAAAAATCCATTCTATCCAACTGTACTGGTTTCATGCATCATTAAGCAAGTTAACCTACTGTTTTATACATAACAAGGTAAAGCACTAATATGGGCCATTTATGAACTTGGAATTTGAATCTTTGATTCAAAATAGTCCAAACCTTTCTGGCCTTAGTTGCATTAGCCCAATACATCCATTCTGCCATGTCTCGTGCATGCATCATATTGTTGCACTTGCTTGGTGTTGATTGTGCTTCGATGTGTTCATTGTGGTAGGTCCTGCCTCCGAGGATATTCACGAGTACCCAACTGAAGGGCAGTATCCCACCACCACTCCGTCAGGCAAGCAACCCATTGATCATTTCGATACAAACCCATCTTCTCGCTTCTGCTCTCGTTTACCGCATTAAGACAACGTGATTCAAACTGTTGTGTGTTGCGGTAGTTGAACCCACTTTCCTTTGCATGACCTGTCATTGCCACAGTAACTAGACGAAACCCACTAGCATGTGTAGGAGTTGATTGAGCCATGTTGTGTTCCTACAATGCTATGCTTGCTATGCTTAGAGTTGTGTCAGGTCTGGCTCATCAGGGTGATGAACTAGAGTGAAAGTGTGTGTGTCGTAAAGAGAGTGAAGTGTTGAACACGATTTGGTAAAGGTATCGATGGGAGGCCATGTAGGAGTACATGGTGGGTTGTTTCATTGAGACCGTCCCTAAGAACTGAGATCTGTATGCGTGATTTAAGATTCAGCTACTACCACGCATTGGGCCCGAAACCAATGGACCCCCTCGGCTTCTTATTCACCCTTGTCCTCTGTCCAGGAGTTGCACATAGTTTCTGGTGTTTGTAGTAAGCTGGAGGCCGTGGACAGCGCTGACCAAGGGGTGGGCTGTGATGCGGTAGGCTCGTGGCCCGGTGTACCGAGTCGCCCGTTTG
Organism: Aegilops tauschii subsp. strangulata; assembly: GCF_002575655.3. Classification (NCBI taxonomy): domain Eukaryota; kingdom Viridiplantae; phylum Streptophyta; class Magnoliopsida; order Poales; family Poaceae; genus Aegilops; species Aegilops tauschii. Next base: position 61,422,069 of record NC_053035.3, read on the forward strand.
GTGACCGGGAACCCTGCACACATCGTTCAGGGCCGTATGTGGAAACCTCGGCCGGACTCCCTGCGGATGGAACCTGAATAGGCGATAAACCTGGACTAGAGACTCGAGTGTTTAGGTAGGCTGTGGCCGACACCCACGTTGGGCTTCCGCTTTAAGGTTGCCGAGTACACGTCGTGTAGCGACGATAAGTGGTGAGAGCGTGTGTGATGAAGTACACCCCTGCAGGGTATGAAACTATTCGAATAGCCGCGTCCACGGTAAAGGACTACTTGGTCGCTTATGCAGTTCATAGACAAGTAAAAGGATACTACTAAAAGCCTCAAGATAAGTGTGAGTACCGCGGATGGCCCTCTCATTGGATGACGAGGGAGGATCCACGGTGGAGTATTGAGATGGTGATTAGTGGACTCGTGTGCGAAAACTATTTCACAAGTGGTGTATCGTAGGATAGCTTAGCCAAGAGTCAAAGCTGGCTTGCTGCAATAACCCCACTACCTTCTTGAGAATGAACATGTATAGTAGGATCTGTTGTAAGACTTGCTGAGTACCTTTGTACTCATGTTGCTTTAATTACTGTTTTCAGACGACAACACCGCCCCTTCTGACGGGTTCTACGTAGAACTCGACGACGACGAGTGACGCGCCACCCAGGTGGTGATCTAGGCTTGTGAAGGGCCTACGTAGATAGACAGGCTTCGTCAAGCCTTCTTTCTTTCTAGTGTCTGTACCCAGACAGTTTGCTTCCGCATGTGCTTGTATGATTGTATGACTTGAGTGTCGGGTCATGTGACCCCTATCTGTATGAACAAGTTATGTAAGGCTCCCCGGAGCCCCTTAAATAAAGTACTTGAGTTGTAGAGTTTTGTTGTGATGCCATGTTGTATTTGCACATATCGAGCATATTGTGTGTATGATTGAAATGCTTGGTATGTGTGGGATCCGACAATCTAGTTGTTTATCCTTGGCAGCCTCTCTTATGGGGAAATGTAGTCTAGTGCCTCCTTGAGCCATAGTAGTCCGCTACAGCTCGGTTCACCGGAGTCCTGCTAGCCCAGCACTACTGCTCTGGACACCTGACTGGCCGGCATGTGAATCATATCGTTCCTGTGTCTGTCCCTTCGGGGAAATGTCACGCGGTGACATCCGGAGTCCTGCCTAGCCTGCTACAGCCCGGGTTCCCGGAGTCCTGTTAGCCCAGTGCTACAGCCCGGATTCACACGCTGCTGACCGACATGTTCGATGTTGATTCATGTATGCATGTCCCCATACGTTAGTGCCGCTTTGGGTTCACGACTAGCCATGTCGGCCCGGGTTCTCTGTCATATGGATGCTAGCGACATTGTCATATACGTGAGCCAAAAGGCGCAAACGGTCCCGGGCCTTGGTAAGGCGACACCCGTGGGAGTACCGTGCGTGAGGCCGCAATGTGATATGAGGTGTTACAGGCTAGATCGGTGTGACTTGGAATCGGGGTCTGACAGCGTTGGCATCAGAGCCGGACTGCATGTAGGTGCGATAAGCCAAACTGGTCGATGTCGAGTCTAGAAATGCTGTAATTATATGTAGGGGAATTGATTGTGGGAGGGAACGTAAAGTGCTTTTACTCCTTTACCTCATGCCCTCTGATCTGAGTCATACTCTTCTCATTCTACGCGGGTTAAGGACTAGGCTCTCTCCTCTCTATCAGGTTCACGTGTTACTAATCCGTAGTAACTTATAGGATTGTTGGTTCCATGCTTCGGTTCAGTTTCTACTAACCTAGTATGTTGTCGGTTGAACCAGAACCCTAACATGATGTTGTTGAGTGGTATTGCAAACTGTTGCGAATGACTCAAATCCTTTTTCGAGCATTTACAGCCGTTATGCTGTCCAAATTCTCCTAGAAATACTAATGCCTTGCATTATTTCGTGCTTTCAGATGGCCACCCGTTCCCAGAACCAAGTGGTTCGTCTGACCCGGTGCATCGGCGTACCTGGTCACACGGCCATGTTGGTCCGAGTGATGGTTGAGACCGGCTATCGTTGGTATCCCGAGTATACCGTCGAGGAGCAGTTCCGAGACTTTAATCAAAGTCAATATCTTTGCACAGTCAGGATCTACCCATCCTATCCTGGAGCCACTGAACCCCTCCATTGCTCTTATGGACTTGGGGTTACTATCGAGATGTCCGTGCAGGACGCAGCTTACTCAATGATGACTATCATGCGAGCCAGAACTGCCTTGCTTCAGAACACCGACTTCTGCTATATGCCAGCAGCACTCCCTGGGGCACAGGGGTACTATCAGGCTACTTACTGTGATTCTACCCATGAGGACTCACTACTCCGTACCACCACCGAGATGCTTGAGGACAAGGACCGTGAGAATCGTGCCTTGCGAATGGAGCTCTTTAATGCTCGTGCTGATCACTGGGCCACTCTGACACGGTTTGCACCTGCCGTGCAAGCTGGGTTTATGGACATGAGGGACATATACCCCGTGCGATCTGGTCTGCCAGAATGTATGGAATGGCGTGATGTAGGAGGCATCACCCCTCCTCGTGGACCCCGTCTGCCACCGTTTGTTGGACCAAGGCCACACCCGAGTCCCTATGGACCGCAAGCTCCACAGGACCGACTGTTTCCAGATGATCATGTTCAGCTTCCAGGACATGGTGGTGACTTCTATGAGGATTACTACGGAGACGTCTGAGTTGGTAGTAGTTCCACTAGTATTGTAACAGTTGTAATCTCCACAGTCCTGCGTGTCTTGTGGGATACGACTTGGTGTGTATCACGTTCCAGAGGTGTAGAAAAATAATGTATAGGAGCTTGGAATGCCTCTGATGAGATGTATCATCTTTCATCGTAGTTGTACCTTAGCCTGGCTTGTACTAAACTATGTATGGCGTGTATGACCGTTGGTATATGTATGTTGCTATGTTACCATGTCATACTGATGGTCATCTCTGCATTCCGTGTTATCCATTACATTCCGCTTTTTCCCTATCAAGATTTAGCCATCCTCGTCTAAACCGTTGCTTTGTTTCTCCTAGGATGGTTAACACCCGCAACAACCCTGCTGTCCAGGCGCAGGGTGAAGCCAATGCAGCCAGGGCGGAGGATCTGCCCCAACCGCCTTCACTGGCTGAAGTTATGCTGGAGGCAGAAAGAAACAAGCGTGAGACTAACCGCTTGCTAAAGCGAATTGAGCAGAATATTGCACGTCACCAGAGGAACGACCTGGTGTCCATCAATGACTTTATCAAGTTGTACCCACCGAAGTTTAACCATTCCGTCGAGCCCCTTGATGCGGATGATTGGCTTCGCAGCATCACCCATAAGCTACGTTCTGCCAACGTAGCCGAAGCTGATAAGGTTACCTACGCTGCCTATCACCTCGAAGGCCCTGCTAGCCTTTGGTGGGAAAACTTTGAGGCTATGCGCCCAGCTGGCCAAATCACTACTTGGGCTGAATTCAGTGAGGCTTTCCATGAGCATCACATTCCGGAGGGTCTCATTGATCGTAAGCGGGAAGAATTCTGCAACTTCACCCAAGGCAGACTGACCGTGGATGCATACAGCCGTGAGTTTGGAAATCTAGCACGCTATGCTCTTGAAGAGGTATCCACCGACGCCAAGAAGCAGGCAAGGTTCCGCAAGGGACTTAGCCCCGAGCTTCGCCGTGATCTCCGTCTGCATGAGTGCACCTCTTTCCAGAAGTTGGTCAATAAGGCCATCAGTGCCGAGACAGGACAAACTGACTATGACGCTACACGCAAGCACTCTCGTGACTTTGGTTCCTCATCTGGCTCCGGATCCCAGAAGCGCCGGGTCTGGATTCCAAATACTGCTTTGCCACCCAGGTTCACTCCGAGGCCATCCTTCGAGGCGCCTCGCCCCAACCAGCAGCATGCACCGCCCAAGGTTTATGGTGGCCCCGCTGCTAATGCTTCTCCACGCCCCAATATTGTGACATGCTTCAAGTGTGGAGAAACGGGTCACTATTTGCGCGAGTGCCCCCGAAACAACCTCAATCAACCTGGACAGTCCGTTGGCCGTGGTAAGCCAGCAGGAAAGACCTACTACGCCAAGCCAGCCACCACTCCACGTGGCCATGTCAACTATGTCTCAGCTGAAGAAACTCATGAGGATCCCAACGTCGTCCTTGGTACGCTCCTTGTTAATTGCCATCCGGCAACTGTTCTTTTCGATACTGGAGCATCTCATTCATTTATCTCTGAGAGCTATGCTCGATTACACAACACCACATTTAGTGACATGCCTACTTCCATGGAAGTTCAAACTCCTGGTTCTAGATGGCAAACCTCTAAGATAAGCCATGGAAATGAAATTCTTGTTGACAGACTGGTCTTCCTTGCATCACTAATAGCTCTCAAGTCCTCGGACATAAACATCATCTTGGGTATGGACTGGATGTCAGCCCATTATGCCAAGATTGATTGCTCTACTAGGACTGTTCAACTCACCCATCCGTCGGGCAAGACAGTTAATGTTTTGACCCGAGTGTCTAAGCGTCAGCTCTACTCACTAAATGCCAACCCTCTCCCAGACCTCGAAGATGTGTCGGTAGTCTGTGACTTTCCGGATGTCTTCCCTGAAGAACTGCCAGGTATTCCACCTGACAGGGATGTTGAGTTCGTGATAGACCTTGTTCCAGGAACCGTCCCAATCTCTAGAAGACCCTATAAGATGGCACCCCTAGAGCTAGCCGAGCTTAAGAAACAACTCGATGAGTCCTTGAAAAAGGGTTTCATCCGTCCTAGTTCTTCTCCGTGGGCTTGCCCCGTCCTCTTCGTCAAGAAGAAGGATGGTACGGATCGGATGGTTGTAGATTAACGACCCGTCAACCTAGTCACAATCAAGAACAAGTATCCGCTTCCCAGGATCAACGACCTGTATGATCAGCTCGCTGGATCCTCAGTCTTCTCTAAAATGGATTTGAGGTTGGGCTACCATCAAATCAAAATCAAGAACGGGGACATACCTAAAACGGCCTTTGTTACTCGTTATGGCCAATACGAGTATACAGTCATGTCCTTTGGTCTAACCAATGCTCCAGCTACCTTCTCCCGCTTGATGAACTCGATCTTCATGGAGTACTTAGACAAGTTCGTCGTGGTTTACCTCGATGATATCCTTATCTACTCGAAGAATGAGGAAGAGCATGCCGAACATCTTAGACTTGTGTTAGAAAAACTCAGAGAGCATCGCCTTTATGCCAAGTTCTCCAAGTGCGAATTTTGGTTGCCAGAAGTGACCTACCTAGGCCACGTGATCTCTGGTAAGGGTATTGCTGTTAACCCCGAGCGAGTTCAAGCCATCCTTGACTGGACTCCCCCTGAAACGGTTAAGCAAGTCCGGAGTTTCCTTGGCTTAGCGAGATACTGCCGCCGCTTCGTCGAGAACTTCTCCAAGGTTGCTAAACCTCTAACCGAACTCCTCAAGAAAGATAAAAGGTTCGAGTGGACCCCACAGTGCGAGTTCAGCTTTCAGGAACTGAAAAGACGCCTGACATCTGCTCCCGTACTCGTACCACCAGATTTTTCGAAGGACTTTGTTATCTATTGCGACGCCTCGCGACAAGGACTAGGTTGCATACTCATGCAAGACCGTCATGTGATTGCCTACGCTTCTCGGCAGTTGCGTCCACATGAGGATAATTATCCCACACATGATCTAGAGCTTGCAGCCGTAGTCCATGCACTCAAAACATGGCGACATTACCTTCTCGGTAATCGTTGCGAGATTTTCACAGACCACCAGAGTCTGAAATACATCTTCACCCAACCGGATTTGAATCTCAGGCAAAGACGTTGGGTCGAGTTGATCTCAGACTACGACTTAGGAATTACTTACACCCCGGGCAAAGCCAACGTCATGGCTGATGCGCTAAGCCGTAAATCCTATTGTAACAACTTGATGTTACAACAAAGTCAACCACTTCTCCACGAGGAATTCTGTAAGCTTAACCTTCACATTGTTCCTCAAGGATTTCTATCCACCCTGGTGGCGAAACCTACCCTTACGGATCAGATCATTAAAGCTCAGAAGGTAGATCCGGGAATCTCCCGTATTAAGAGAAACATCAAGAAAGGAGTTGCGGATTGTTTCTCCGTTGATGACCAAGGTGTTGTGTTCTTTGGAGACCGCCTAGTGGTTCCCAAGGTACGCAACCTGAGGCGATTGATCCTTAAGAAAGCTCATGAATCTCCTCTCACCATTCATCCCGGTAGTACTAAAATGTATCAAGACCTACGCCAGAGGTTTTGGTGGACTAGGATGAAGAGAGAAATTGCTCAATACATTGCTAATTGCGACGTCTGATGTCGAGTTAAAGCAGAGCATCAACGGCCTGCTGGCACCCTTCAGCCTCTGGCTATTCCTGAATGGAAATGGGATAAAATCGGTATGGATTTCATTACCGGGTTTCCCAGGACCAAGAAGGGAAACAATGCTATTTTCGTTGTTGTCGATCGTCTTTCCAAAGTAGCCCACTTCCTACCTGTTCGTGAGAGTATAACCGCTAGCCAGCTAGCAGACTTGTACATCTCCCGAATAGTGTCTCTTCATGGTGTTCCATTGGAAATTAACTCAGACCGTGGAAGTCTCTTCACCTCTCGATTTTGGGAAAGTTTCCAAAATGCTATGGGAACTCGTCTCTCTTTTAGCACCGCCTTTCACCCTCAATCAAGTGGTCAGGTAGAACGAGTTAATCAAATTCTAGAGGATATGCTCCGAGCTTCTGTCATCTCTTTCGGCATGGATTGGGAGAAATGCCTCCCATTCGCCGAGTTCGCTTATAACAATAGTTACCAAGCTAGTTTGGACAAAGCCCCTTTCGAGGTTCTCTATGGATGGAAATGTCGAACGCCTCTTAACTGGTCAGAAACCGGGGAAAGACAACTCTTTGGCCCGGATATGATTCAGGAAGCAGAAGAGCAGGTTCGCATTATTCGTGAGAAATTGAAAACAGCCCAATCTCGCCAAAAGAGCCATTATGATCGCAAACATAAGGCTATGACTTTTGAGGTTGACGAGAAGGCTTACCTCCGGGTGACCCCTTTAAAGGGAACCCACCGATTCGGTATCAAAGGCAAATTGGCCCCTCGCTACATTGGACCCTTTCGCATTCTTGCCAGGCGAGGAGAAGTTGCCTACCAATTGGAACTACCTCCGCATCTTTCCAAGGTTCATGACGTCTTCCACGTTTCCCAACTCAGGCGTTGCTTCTCGGATCCTATCCGTGGAGTGGACCACGAAACGCTTGATCTCCAAGATAATCTCACATATCAGGAGTATCCCGTTCGAATCCTTGATCAAGCCGAGCGTACCACTCGACGCCAAAACATCAAGTTTCTCAAAGTTCAATGGTCACACCATTCCGAGAAAGAAGCTACTTGGGAAAGGGAGGATCGTCTTCGACTTGAGTACCCCACCTTCTTCCCAACGGATCCTAAATCTCGGGACGAGATTCTTTTGAGTGGGGGTGAGTTGTCACATCCTAGCTAGTTCATGCATTAGAGTGTTGTATCATGTCTACATTTCACAGAAACCTAAAATGGGGATGCCAGAAACTCCCAGCACCTCCCTGGAACAACTAGGGTTTACTAAAATTCTTTCCAATGAACCTGAAATGCCCTCCATAAATGTTCACGACCTTTGGTCTTGGTTAAAACCTCTGCCAAAAATGGTTTCATATTTTTGGAGGCCATCTTGGATTTTTGCACAAGCCATAAGTATTTGCATTTGGGCATTTTAAATGCTATAAATATTTTCAAATGCCCAAATAATCTTGAAGGTATTTTTAGGCTGTTGAGAATAATGTCAAAGGTGCCTCAGAATATTTTCAGGGTTTTTCCAAATGAAATAGTATTTTTACTATTTCAAAACACAGAACAGAAATAAATAAAAAGAGAAAAGAACAGAAGGCAGAGAAACTCACCTGGCAGCCCACCTGGCGGCCCAGCACTGTGCTGGCCCGCGCCAGTCCGCTGCCTGCTCTCGCCAGAGCAGGCAGAGAGGTGACGCCGGCGAGCGTGAGCTCGCCACGGCGCCAGCTGCTTGCCGCCCTCGCCGCGGATGCGCTGGCCGACCTCCCTCGATGCGCCCCGAGCCCCTGGACACCGTCATTCTCCCCTGTTGCCTCTCCCTCGCCTTCTCCCCACCATGGCCGACGCCGCCGTAGCCACCTCACCGGAGTAACCGCGCCCACCGTCGCCCTCGCGCCACTCCACCGTGTCCTACAGCACCGCCGTCGCCCACTCCTTCGAGCAAGCCGAGCCCGAGCGCCCGGTTGCCCCGAAGCTCCGTCACCGACCTCGCCTTCGCCGCTCACCGTCGGAGATCCCCTCCGCCGTCGCCACTGCAACAGCTCGCCTCCGACCTCGCCGCCTGCTCCGTCGCAACCGCCGTGAGCATGGCCACCTTCCCATCCTCTCCTCTCTCTCTCTCTCTCGAGCTCTGTAGCTACCGCACGAAGCTCACCCGTACGCGCCGCCGCACGAGCTCGTCACCGACGAGGCTCCGGCCATCCAACGGCCGCACCACCGTAGCCATTAGCTTCACCGCAACGCCAGGAACCCGTAGCACCCTCGCACGTTCCTCGCCGTGCTCTCTAGCTATGGTTTCAACCACGCCCGTACCCCGGCAGCCGCCCGGCTCGTCGCCGGCGTCGATTCCGGCGACCCCGAGCTCCACTACCACCACCAGTCGACGCGGCTCGCCCCCAGCTACACGTAGGTACTCTCCGCCGTCCTGTTGGTCGCCGGAGGGGGGATCCCGCACTCCACCGCCGCGTCTGGACGTCGCCGGCGGCTAAACGCCGGCGAGTCAATGTGGTTTGACCACAGGTTGGCCCCCCAGGGTCACTGACAAGTGGGGCCCGCCTGCTGATTAATCTAAGTTAGAGATTAAAACTAATCCTAATTAACTAATTACCTAACAGTGACACTGACACAGGGGACCCACACGTCAGGTTTGACCTGGACGACCCCGTTGACCTGCTGACGTCACACTGACGTCAGGCTGACGCAGTAAAGCATTTACTGGAATTATTCTTATATTGGAAATTCCAGAAATTATCACAAACTTCAAAAAATCATAGAAAATAATCTATAGCTCAGAATGAAAAGAGTTATATATGAAAAATGATCAGAAAAATCCATTCTATCCAACTGTACTGGTTTCATGCATCATTAAGCAAGTTAACCTACTGTTTTATACATAACAAGGTAAAGCACTAATATGGGCCATTTATGAACTTGGAATTTGAATCTTTGATTCAAAATAGTCCAAACCTTTCTGGCCTTAGTTGCATTAGCCCAATACATCCATTCTGCCATGTCTCATGCATGCATCATATTGTTGCACTTGCTTGGTGTTGATTGTGCTTCGATGTGTTCATTGTGGTAGGTCCTGCCTCCGAGGATATTCACGAGTACCCAACTGAAGGGCAGTATCCCACCACCAGTCCGTCAGGCAAGCAACCCATTGATCATTTCGATACAAACCCATCTTCTCGCTTCTGCTCTCGTTTACTGCATTAAGACAACGCGATTCAAACTGCTGTGTGTTGCGGTAGTTGAACCCACTTTCCTTTGCATGACCTGTCATTGCCACAGTAACTAGATGAAACCCACTAGCATGTGTAGGAGTTGATTGAGCCATGTTGTGTTCCTACAATGCTATGCTTGCTATGCTTAGAGTTGTGTCAGGTCTGGCTCATCAGGGTGATGAACTAGAGTGAAAGTGTGTGTGTCGTAAAGAGAGTGAAGTGTTGAACACGATTTGGTAAAGGTATCGATGGGAGGCCATGTAGGAGTACTTGGTGGGTTGTTTCATTGAGACCGTCCCTAAGAACTGAGATCTGTATGCGTGATTTAAGATTCAGCTACTACCACGCATTGGGCCCGAAACCAATGGACCCCCTCGGCTTCTTATTCACCCTTGTCCTCTGTCCAGGAGTTGCACGTAGTTTCTGGTGTTTGTAGTAAGCTGGAGGCCATGGACAGCGCTGACCAAGGGGTGGGCTGTGATGCGGTAGGCTCGTGGCCCGGTGTACCGAGTCGCCCGTTTGGTGACCGGGAACCCTGCACACATCGTTCGGGGCCGTATGTGGAAACCTCGGCCGGACTCCCTGCGGATGGAACCTGAATAGGCGATAAACCTGGACTAGAGACTCGAGTGTTTAGGTAGGCTGTGGCCGACACCCACGTTGGGCTTCCGCTTGAAGGTTGCCGAGTACACGTCGTGTAGCGACGATAAGTGGTGAGAGCGTGTGTGACGAAGTACACCCCTGCAGGGTATGAAACTATTCGAATAGCCGCGTCCGCGGTAAAGGACTACTTGGTCGCTTATGCAGTTCATAGACAAGTAAAAGGATACTACTAAAAGCCTCAAGATAAGTGTGAGTACCGCGGATGGCCCTCTCGTTGGATGACGAGGGAGGATCCACGGTGGAGTATTGAGATGGTGATTAGTGGACTCGTGTGCGAAAACTATTTCACAAGTGGTGTATCGTAGGATAGCTTAGCCAAGAGTCAAAGCTGGCTTGCTGCAATAACCCCACTACCTTCTTGAGAATGAACATGTATAGTAGGATCTGTTGTAAGACTTGCTGAGTACCTTTGTACTCATGTTGCTTTAATTACTGTTTTCAGACGACAACACCGCCCCTTCTGACGGGTTCTACGTAGAACTCGACGACGATGAGTGACGCGCCACCCAGGTGGTGATCTAGGCTTGTGAAGGGCCTACGTAGATAGACAGGCTTCGTCAAGCCTTCTTTCTTTCTAGTGTCTGTACCCAGACAGTTTGCTTCCGCATGTGCTTGTATGATTGTATGACTTGAGTGTCGGGTCATGTGACCCCTATCTGTATGAACAAGTTATGTAAGGCTCCCCGGAGCCCCTTAAATAAAGTACTTGAGTTGTAGAGTTTTGTTGTGATGCCATGTTGTATTTGCTCATATCGAGCATATTGTGTGTATGATTGAAATGCTTGGTATGTGTGGGATCCGACAATCTAGTTGTTTATCCTTGGCAGCCTCTCTTATGGGGAAATGTAGTCTAGTGCCTCCTTGAGCCATAGTAGTCCGCTACAGCCCGGTTCACCGGAGTCCTGCTAGCCCAGCACTACTGCTCTGGACACCTGACTGGCCGGCATGTGAATCTTATCGTTCCTGTGTCTGTCCCTTCGGGGAAATGTCACGCGGTGACATCCGGAGTCCTGCCTAGCCTGCTACAGCCCGGGTTCCCGGAGTCCTGTTAGCCCAGTGCTACAGCCCGGATTCACACGCTGCTGACCGACATGTTCGATGTTGATTCATGTATGCCTGTCCCCATACGTTAGTGCCGCTTTGGGTTCACGACTAGCCATGTCGGCCCGGGTTCTCTGTCATATGGATGCTAGCGACATTGTCATATATATGAGCCAAAAGGCGCAAACGGTCCCGGGCCTTGGTAAGGCGACACCCGTGGGAGTACCGTGCGTGAGGCCGCAATGTGATATGAGGTGTTACAGGCTAGATCGGTGTGACTTGGAATCGGGGTCCTGACATCAGCCGCTCATCTCTGAACTTAACTGTCAAAACTTAATTTAACTGTCGAAACTGAACTTAACTGTCAAAACTGAATTTTGCTGTCGAAACTGAATTTTACTGTCGAAACTGAACGCACTAGAGGTGACGCTACACGTCAGTCGACTGATTTTTTCATCTCTGGTGAGTCGATTTTGCAGCCGTTGGATACGAAATCAAGGGCATGCAGTTCATCTTCAACCTCCACCCCCCTGAGCCGCCAGCCACCACCAGCCAAACAGCTGCCCGCGGCAGGCGGTGCGCCGCCCCGCCCACCCCGAAAACACTCCCCATCGCCGGTCCGCCGCCGCCCCGGCCATCCCTCTAGGCCCCCCCGTGCCGAGCTTTTTCTTCGGCGACCACGCCACCGCCCCACCACAGCCCCCACCGTGAACCCTAAGATAGATAGTGGGGTACCTCTCCGGCGAGCCCCCCTCCCCGCTGCGGCTGGTTCTTCCTTAACTCCGGGGAGCCCCCCCACCCCCTGAAAATCGACTAACCCAAAAGTCGATTCAGTCGACTGAAGTGTAGCTAAATCGGAGCAGCATCGCAAGAAAGAGCAAGAGCGAGAGCAGCAGCGCAAGCAAGATTTAGCTGTGAGTTGCAAACGCCATGCATTATCACATTATGTATAACATGTGCAAAACCACAACACGCGTATCACCGCTATATTCATGCATGCATATGTTTAAAACACTATGATCTCCTATTCAAATATATGAATCCACTTTCATATCAAATTATGATCTTTGTTAGTCTCTTACACCCACACAATCCTCTAACCTTCGTAACTACCACTAACTTTCTCTCGTGCATGCACACGCTGTCACGACCGGTTTTTCAATAAAGTAATTATTGAGAGACCAATCCCTTTTACGGACCAGCGAGGAAGAATTCCTTCTCACTGGTAGACAATATCTTGGTCACAGAAGAAAAATGCCAGGAGTACTGAATATAATACAAGGTTGAGCAGAGACTGCCCAACAATTTATTACATGCACGCCGATAAAACAATACGGCGGATAGGGTGGCAAACTACTAACTCACGATAATAACGGTGGTGGAAATATCACCGCGAAGCGAGTGATATGATTCCAGAAGACTACAGCTCTTCGAGCGTCGGAGTGAGGCTCGAGAAGACTTATTGCGGGTGGCGGAAGCGTATACAAAACAAGTGACCAAAATCCGGGATCGCGCAGGACTGACTGGGACTCCTCTAGGCATCGGACGCGCTATCAAACTCTTCATCCAAGAGATCGCCTTCGTCAACATCTGGACAAATCAACAAGCCAGGTGAGTACTATGAAAGTACTCGCAAGACAGTTCGGACATAAGATATAACAAATGCGAACATGAATTACATGAATAAGTTAACCAGTACGATCAGACATAGAGGTAGTAAATGCTGGGTGCCCAGCGAGGGTCTGAATGACGCCTCGAGCGGAAACTGCAGAATAGTAATACTGGTGCCAAGCGAGTGTCTGAAAGACTCCTCGAGCGGAAAATGCGGGATAATAATACTGGTGCCAAACGAGTGTCTGAAAGACTCCTCGAGCGGAAAATGCGGGATAATAATACTGGTGCCAAACGAGTGTCTGAAAGACTCCTCGAGCGGAAAATGCGGGATAATAATACTGGTGCCAAACGAGTGTCTGAAAGACTCCTCGAGCGGAAAATGCGGAATAATAATGCCACAGTCAGGCGTCGAGGCGACACCACATAAAGGGCTTATAACAGAAAATAAGGACGGTGCATGCCACAGTCGGACGTCTGAGCGACATCGCATAAAGGGCTTATATTTAATGTAAGAAACAAAACACGCCACAGTCGGACGTCTGCGCGACGTCACATAAAGGGCTTATATCACAGCTCAATAATACAACAGTTTGGGAACATAATTTATCACGAGCATGAAACAAATATAAAGTTAGTCCATCCACAGGAATAACAATAAATCTGGATTACCACTTGAGCTTGTTCACCGGGAACAAGTTTTCCACGCGGATAGATATGGATAATAATGTTTTCATTACTTGATCATGGATACGATGATTTGGAAAGAATTGACTCTGCAGAGTTTGTACTTAACCACAGCCAACGGATTTCAGTAGTCACGGGGACAAGTTCCGTCTACGGTGTTTTGGAAGAAACACGTCTAACCAGTACACACCCAATTCAACCATCCGAAGCCAGGGATCACCCTCGGCATCGTTCAAGGAAAACCTTGAGACGGGGAGGCTACAACCTCGCGTAGCATGGGATCAAATTTCTATACGCGCGCTTTAAGGGGGTGCCCCCCCTCTCAGTCCCAACCGGAAACACCCATGCCCCCTGACCGGATGACTGGCTTTAATCCTGGGCCAAGGTACCATCATCCCGGCCTCTCTGTTTGGTGTGTACACGGAAAGAGGTTACCAACTTACTAAACCGCATCCTGGCAATGAGACATGTGGTAGCACGGAAGGGGGAAGGAACGGTAACGCGGCTCCAACCACGTTAACGTCGGAGAAAGTCGGATGACGCAAGGCTGGCATGCTACAACAGTACCACCTTGCTGCCCTTCATGTCACCACATGATTAGGCCATCTCTCATCAGAGATCATCGCAACTTTGGAACATGCGGAAAAAAAAGAACGATAACGTGGCTCCAACCACGTTAACGTCGGAGAAAGCCGGATGACGCAAGGCTGGCATGCTACAACAGTACCACCTTGCTGCCCTTCATGTCACCACATGATTAGGCCATCTCTCATCAGAGATCATCACGACTTTGGAACAACCGGGTAGTTGCCTTACAAGCAACGAGGTATTTACCGACACTCATATGCCACGCACAAACTTTCACGCAAACATGCAAAACACCTGTCATATCAAATGTTCAAAACATGCTTGCCTGGTTCGGAGAAGTCGGAGTCTAGCTCGGCGAAGTTCGCGGCTCCGTCACCTCTCCCGGAACCTACGGCAATTACGAAACGGATACTAACGTGAAAACCAACACATGCACAGAAACTTTGCGAAATATTTTTCAAATAAATCCCATAAAAAACTAGACAAAATTTGAAGATTGTCAGGAAAAGAATCACCCAAAAATACCTTTTTATTAAAAATTTATAAAGGTTTCTGTCCAGGGACCTTTCTGTAATGAAACAGAAAAGTTCCAGGGTTTTAACTGAGAAAACAGAAAACGCTTCGGTTGGGAATGCGCAAGCGCAAAGGAGAAAACGTATTTGCCCGAAGGTGCCAACAGAAAACGGTTCGAAGGAGAATAGAATAGAGGCTGACAGGCGGGGTCCACCTGTCAGGTTTAAAAAGCTCGCCGGCGCCCGGAGACTGCGGTGGACGCCGGCGTCGAACCACGGCGAGTTAGGAGAAACGGAGGGTACCAAGAGCTTCAGCGTCTTCTTCCGCGTCGGTGGGTGGTGGACTCGTCCAATGGGGAGCACCACGTCGACGGCGACACTATCTCCGGCGGACGGCGGCTCGGGTGAGGATGGGGAACTCTGGTGGAGGGCTGCAAGCTACAAATTGAGGCGCGGGTCAGAACGAGGGATGCAAGGTGAAGCTACTCGCAAGAGAATGGAGGCGGAGGAGCACACACGGAGGCGAATCGGGCTGGATCCCGTGGCGGGTCGCGGCGGCCGGAGTCGAGGAAGGAGACCTCCTCGGGGCTCTTCCAGTGGCTAGGCGTGCTCTAGGGGGAGTGCAGGGATGGTGGGTGCTCGAGTTGAAGCTTGGGGCCTCTATTTATAGGCAGATCGACGGGGTGGCCGTGAACGGAGAATCTCCGGCGAGCGATTACGGCGGAGCAGTGGATTGGCAGGTGGTTTGAGCGGCCAGGTAGCATCAGTGGAGGTTACTGGAGTCGTTTCACAGCTAAACGGGGTCGGTCTTGGCGTAATGGCGTCGGTCCACGGTGAGGTGACCGCACGGGCTCAACGGCGGCAGAGAGCGCGCTCCGCGCCCTGCGGTTCATGACGAGAGCGGCAGCGCGTTCGGGGGAGTGGAAGACCACGCGGCGAGCTCCGGTGGTTTGGGCAGCGCTGGGTGGCGTCGTCGGCGCCGTGTCTCCCGCTGGCGTCCGCAAAGCCGCCGCCGGCGTCGGTCACGGGGCGGCGCACCTTCTGCTGCTCGTCGCCGACGCCCGCAAGGCGCCGGGCGTTCGTGCGGTGCAGGAACAAGGGGGAGGGGACGAGGAGCAAGGCGACGCAGTGGTACTGGCGAGATCGACGTCCTTCTCTGAAGAAAACAACAGCAGGCCACTGACTGAATCTCTGAACTTTCTGAACTTGACATAGACAGTGCACTGCAGGTGTTCGACAGAAGGTTTTGGCTATGAGATAAATTTTTCTGGGGCTGTAACTTGGTGAGGTGACCACTCAATGCACCCAGAGGCTGCCAGATTTTACTTGGAATTTTTGGAGAAGGTTTTGAATGAATTTCACCAAATTTGACAAATCTGGTCCAAACTTGCAGCAAGTGTAGTTTGAAAATTTTGAACTGAAGACCAGTGGATCTTCATGGTTCTAGGTTGAGGGTTCAAAGGACTAGGAGGGGAAAAAGGTTTGGTGGCAAAAATCAAGACAGAAAGTGGAGTTCCTTTGTAAATCTCCAAGTGCTAGAAAAGAAGGCAGAATTTGTTTGAATAGGATTTAAATGGAAAAAAATCACATGGGGAGGTTCAACTTGCTGGATTTGATGCAAATCATGATCCAAAGGTGAGGGAAAGGTTAGGAGAGAGGATTTGCACTAAGGCCATGGCAAGAAGGAATTGTTGAAAGTGGCAAAGGATTTTCCAAAAGCCATAGTGCATTTTCAAAAAGATTTTCAAAGGTTATTTTCCCAAATGAAAGACATTTTGTTCTTGAGTCCAAATGAAAGGCAAGAACTTCCAAGACTAAAGACAGACCTTGGGTGATTCCAAATAAAACTTTTGCCATAGAGAAAATTATTTGAGGGGGAGAGTTCTCTTGAAGAAAAATTTAAATCACTCCCCTCAAGTCAAATAAAAATCTTTTGAAAAATCCAAATAAAAACTTGGGTGTCACACACGCCCTCCTCGCCCTCCCCCTCCCTGAGCATTCTATCCATCGCGCACATTCATTTTTTTCTTTAGGTCGTTCTCCCACAGTCTCCACAACTTTTTTCCGACACACACCGATCGATAGACCTCTCCAGCGATGTCTGCCTACAACATAGACATGCACCTTCAATCTCCTCCTTTATGTGTCCTTGCCTCGTGTCTCTCATACGGTCCCACACACATGTAAACTCTCGCCCCTCTTTTCATCGATCTCACAACAGCACACTCCTCCCCCTATCTAGCTAGTAGCTGGGCCTCTCGCACCACCTCCTAGCTCCATTATCTCTGTCTATCCGTCTCGCCGGGCCTTATTTGCCTCTAACAAATGGACGTACACCGACCGATCTCCCACTATACATATAGCTAGCTAGGTCCTTATAACTCGTTTTTTCCCACGCGTCGATCGATCTACCTCATTAGTGTTGGAAATATGCCCTAGAGGCAATAATAAATAGGTTATTATTATATTTCCTTGTTCATGATAAACGTTTATTATCCATGCTAGAATTGTATTGATAGGAAACTCAGATACATGTGTGGATACATAGACAACACCATGTCCCTAGTAAGCCTCTAGTTGACTAGCTCGTTGATCAATAGATGGTTACGGTTTCCTGACCATGGACATTGGATGTCGTTGATAACGGGATCACATCATTAGGAGAATGATGTGATGGACAAGACCCAATCCTAAGCCTAGCACAAGATCGTGTAGTTCGTTTGCTCAGAGCTTTTCTAATGTCAAGTATCAGTTCCTTAGACCATGAGATTGTGCAACTCCCGGATACCGTAGGAATGCTTTGGGTGTACCAAACTTCACAACGTAACTGGGTGACTATAAAGGTGCACTACAGGTATCTCCGAAAGTGTCTTTTGGGTTGGCACGAATCGAGACTGGGATTTGTCACTCCGTGTAAACGGAGAGGTATCTCTGGGCCCACTCGGTAGGACATCATCATAATGTGCACAATGTGACCAAGGAGTTGATCACGGGATGATGTGAGTTACGGAACGAGTAAAGAGACTTGCCAGTAACGAGATTGAACAAGGTATAGGGATACCGACGATCGAATCTCGGGCAAGTAACATATCGATAGACAAAGGGAATTGTATACGGGATTGATTGAATCCTCAACATCGTGGTTCATCCGATGAGATCATCGTGGAACATGTGGGAGCCAACATGGGTATCCAGATCCCGCTGTTGGTTATTGGCCGGAGAACGTCTCGGTCATGTCTGCATGGTTCCCGAACCCGTAGGGTCTACACACTTAAGGTTCGGTGACGCTAGGGTTATAGAGATATTAGTATGCGGTAACCCGAAAGTTGTTCGGAGTCCCGGATGAGATCCCGAACGTCACGAGGAGTTCCGGAATGGTCCGGAGGTAAAGATTTATATATGGGAAGTCTTATTTTGGTCGCCGGAAAAGTTTCGCACTTTATCGGTATTGTACCGGGAGTGCCGAAAGGGGTCCGGGGGTCCACCAGCCCCGGGGGGGCACATGGGCTGTAGGGGGTGCGCCTTGGCCTATATGGGCCAAGGGCACCAGCCCCAAGAGGCCCATGCGCCAAGAGATAAGGAAAAGGGAGAGTCCTAAAGGGGGAAGGCACCTCCGAGGTGCCTTGGGGGGGAAGGACTCCTCCCTGGCCGCACCCTTCCTTGGAGGAAGGGCCAAGGCTGCGCCCCCCCTCTCCCTTGGCCCTATATATAGTGGGGCAAGGGAGGGCAGCAATACCCCAAGCCCTGGCGCCTCCCTCTCCCTCCCATGACACCTCTTCCTCCCCGCTTGCGCTTGGCGAAGCCCTGCCGGGATCCCGCTACTTCCACCACCACGCCGTCGTGCTGCTGGATCTCCATCAACCTCTCCTCCCCCCTTGCTGGATCAAGAAGGAGGAGACGTCGCTGCTCCGTACGTGTGTTGAACGCGGAGGTGCCGTCCGTTCGGCGCTAGGATCATCGGTGATTTGGATCACGACGAGTACGACTCCATCAACCCCGTTCTCTTGAACGCTTCCGCTCGCGATCTACAAGGGTATGTAGATGCACTCCTCCCCTCTCGTTGCTAGATTACTCCATAGATTGATCTTGGTGATGCATAGAAAATTTTGAATTTCTGCTACGTTCCCCAACAATTAGTTATGTCTCTCCCTTCCTCCGACAAACAACAATTGATCTACCGATCTAGTTAGGTTTGCTTACCAAACACATGGTTCCCCTTCATCATCCATGGATGTGTCCCGACATATCTATCACGCACAGGCACACACAGAAACACATCCCCACTCTTATTGATAATATTGCAATTCCACCCTCAATTTGTCTAGTAGGCCTCTCCCACCATCTTCGAGAAGCAACTCCATCACCCATCCAGCACTCTACCCCTCTCCCTCCCTCTCTCTCTCCTCTCTCTCTCTCTCTCTCTCTCTCTGACCCATCCTATTTCCCATCCTTCAGTTATGTATGGATGTCGACCGATCTCCCTCAAGACATAGCTGGGTCTCTCCTTCTCAACACATATACGAGTCGTTCTACCTCTATAGTTAGGCCTCTGCCTACCCCTCCCCCCACCCCCTCCCACACACACACCGATACATCGAGCTCTCTAGTCATGTCTCCCTGCCACACACAAACTTGACATGTGCCCTCTGATGTTCCGGTAGGTCAGTCGCCCTATATCTTTGACTTGCACACACACATAATTTCGATGGCTCTCTCCATCGATCTCGCACCCACCCACTTGATCCTCTCTTCGACTCTATCGATATCTAAGACCCCTCCCTCTCTTCTCGTGGATCGCCCGGCCCTCTATATATGATATGGATAGGCCTCCATTTCACAGACGACATTGCATGCAAAATTTTGTTTGAGATGTCATCGACACATATTCCCACAAATACATTCACAAAATCAACCCCCCCCCCCAAAACAAAAAACACTCACGAACGCACAAGCCATTTGTCTAGGTTTGTATCTCTCACACACACCCACGTAGGTGGGGGACATGCACGAAGAGAAGAGGTGCACGCACGGCGCACGTACTCCCGTCTCTTTCCCAACCACACCCGCGCGGGTACACGGTGGAGCTCATTTCTGTATGAAAAGGCAGCCCACGTGGTAATTTGACACGTGTACTAGTTGTCCACTTGATGGAGGGAGGATCGTCTACCATGGATGAACAAACAAATTGTGACTTGACGCGTTATGTTAAAAAAGAGCCAAACCATGTGGGGCCTACCTTAGAGGCAAGGCTCTATACACTGGAGTACTTTTGATGTGTCCCGTCAACTCGCAGAATGAGGAGAAGCTTGCTTAGTACGCCGTCTCCCCCGCCCACGGGCGCGGTGGCTCGCAGGATGAGGTGAAGCTTGCTTACTAGTAGTAGTACTATACGCCTTACGCCCGCTCCCTCGCCCACGCGCGCAGTGGCTCGCAGGACGAGGAGAAAATTTTACTACTCCCTCCGTTTACTCCTCGTCCCTACTACCTTGGTTAGAGAGATTATCATATTGTTTGGAATATATATGTCCTTTACTAGATTTCAATATGAACTACTAGTACATACTCCAAACACTAATGTATATAGACGTATTTTAGAGTGTAGATTCACTCATTTTGCTCCGTATGTAGTCCATATTGAGGCCCTGTTTGGTTCATAAGTCCTAGGACTTTTTCTAGTCCCAACTAAAAAGTCCCTACTCCTTAAAAAGTCCCTCCTTGTTTGTTTTCAGGGACTAAAAAGTCCCTAGTCCCTCCCTAGAGGTTATTGAATGACCATGTTACCCCCAGTATACAGAACAATAACAACCAAACAACACCATGGGGCGGCGGGGCAATGGGTGCATGGAGGGGCATTGTTGGAAAAGTCCCAAAAAAGACTCTCCTTGAGAGTCTTCTTCATTAAGTCCCAAAAAGCAAGTTTTAGTCCCTAGTAGTCCCTCCTGTTTGGTTAAGAAGTCTCTAAGAGGGACTTTTTCTAGTCCCTACACTAAAAAGTCCCTGGAAACAAACACCCCCTGCATAAAGTTGAGACACTTATTTTGGAATGGAGGGAGTACATATTTGCTATGATCTTTTTGAGGAACTGATATTTCGTATGATCTGGCAATCATTGAGATGCAACAGCATGCATGTTAGTCTCCTATGTATTTGATGAAATGTTGCAACGGGCAACCTTGGACGCAAGATACATGTAACAGAAGCTGGAAGCTTCATAGCATTGTACTATCTTGCTGATAAATTACAGTACGTACTATACAAGTACTTCCTCCGTTCCTAAATATAAGTCTTTGTAGAGATTTCACCATGAACCACATACGGATGTATATAAATGCATTTTAAGTGTAGATTCATTCATTTTGTTCCGTATGTAGTCCACCTAGTGGAATCTCTACAAAGACTTATATTTAGGAACGGAGGGAGTACTATGTAAAGAGTTAGGTGTCGCACGGTGTCCAGAAAATATGGTGATAGTGTGAGGTGGGCCATGTAATCACTGAGCCTGCGTGTTTTCACTGCTCTTGCACTCCTCCGCCGTGGGAATGGAGAAAATTGTAATCTAGTAGTACCTCCTTTCGCCGAAAGCGTGGGACATCCAGCAGTCCTACCACCTCAGTAATAATGACCAATGAGCCGTCAAATCACATAGACCCAGCAGTAAGTTGGACGGACGAAGCAACCATCACTCTTGAATCCGCTTCTCCCTTCAACATAGGCGCCAGTGAGAGGTCGCGTCCGCTCTGCCCGGGCATGAATGCGGCACCAATTCTTTGGAGCGGTGCTGACCGTTTCGGGCGGGAAGCGCGCGGGGGCGATGGAGGGGCTTTGGGTGGGCCAGGCTGGTCAGGAGCGGGCGTGGCATCTGTCCGCCTGTCCCTACCGGACACCCGGAAACGAGAGGATGCACCAACTCTCGCGGCTAAAATCATACACTACACACCATCTCTCTGTAGGAGTAGGTCGATCTGTCGCTCTCTCTAACACACACATGCTGTTAAACACAGACACACACGCACACACAGGTTCATAGAATAGGAAAATCGTGCGAGTGTGAAGCCACAGGAAGTGAGATACAAATGGAGTATGTACAAGAAGAGAAGAGGTGATGAATATTCCATCAAACCTGGACTAAGGAGTAGTACTCCCTCCGTCTAGGTGTTAAGTCATCCTACGGAAATCAGATATTCCCAAAATGTTTAGGCGTCGTCCATTAACTTCGCATCTCAACCCCTCCTGGCCTCGTTGCTAGCGAGCGTTGTTACTTAGGGAGCGTTTGGATCCTTAGCAAGAACAGCTTATAGCATAGCCGGGCAAGGTTAGGCATTTGGAACTGTTAAAATATGTTAGCTTTTGTGCGCCAGCTAGCTTGGGTGGGCTAGAAAAACCTTGCTAGCTCAGGAGAGCCAGATCGGCTCGCTTCCGACGGCAAACTTCGCGTAGTAGTAACATAGACTAGTAACATATGCATGTTACTAGTCCAAGTTACTCACCACTATGACCAGCCTAAGCAATGTAACCAAACGCTCCTTACTCTGCCTTGTTATCTCCCCCGGAAACCCAATGCATGGAGCGCAACTACGCGTTGATCAGTCAAGAAATCAAAGTCGGCTTGCATGCGAGTTAATACGTGGCCCTGCATGGTAGCTAAAACGGCATCTCTTAGTTGTTTGGATTAATTGTTGTGTTTAGAGACAGAAATCAGGGCTTTGATTGGAGGAATGACCAGTCAAGTTTCTCCTTCTCCTCCAATCTGCTTGCACCTTGGTCCCGCTACACCTTCTAACGTGACTTATTACACCTAGACGGAGGGAGTCGTACAAGATACGGTGGCACACTGACTTAGGTCGAATACAAGTGCCCAAAATTGTGTGCATGTTATAATAAGGATTCACTTAAAATAGTACGCGAGCGAACTGAGGGATCAATTGGACAGTGTTCCCGAGAAGTAGCGAGATGTGTGAGGTAAGATACACCGCTGGCGCTTTTAATTTTTCTTATTAATTTGTTTCTTTCACCCTCTGACTGGTGGAACCCAATGTACTATGTGGAGAGAGGTAAGGTGACTAAGGCTGCATTATTTCTGCACCACTGTGGATAGTCTTACCACCAAAGCCACATGACACGATTATGATTTAAATCCCAATGACTCCCACACACACAAAAAAACATGGCATGCTTGTCACACGAATGCAGGAATGTATAAAAGGTTATTTTCCTCTCGTTGAACATAATGGGAGGGTTGTGTAGCTGGTTAGGCTGTTCGCTCATCAAACTTCAGGTCTCGGGTTCGATAACTACACTTGAGCATAATTCGTGCCAGGAGGATTCTTTGACTGGTCAAAATGGATGGATACGGAGCTATACGATCTCATAGTGACCGTATAATCACCTCATCACGTATAAGCTGCAGCCTCCGCGCTTGTTTTCTAGGGTTTGCACTCTACACACTCTCTCCAGTATATATATACACGTTGGAGCCTCAGCGCTTGTAGTTGCTCTCTTCACACTCTCTCACCCTCTCCAGATCTAAACAAGACTTCGTTGGCCTCTCTCTCTCCCCTCACTGCTGGTCAGCTTGTAGTTGCTCTCTTCACACTCTCTCACCCTCTCCAGATCTAAACAAGACTTCGTTGGCCTCTCTCCCCCCTCACTGCTGGTCAAAGAGCCGGCAGGATCCGTCTGCCGGGAAGGGAAGGAGGCTTAATGCTGTCGCCGTCGGCGAGGGAGGGAATCCACTACCGGCGCAGTTGTTCACTTTCACCCAGCGGTGACGCGAGAGGGCCTCCGACCCCTTCTTCTTCGCCACCGTACATAGTGTGGGTCGAATAGCCTCCGGTCGCCCACCGAACCACACCCCAAGAACCTTAAGGTATAATTTACTTATTCCACATGCATTGCTCTAGCTGCATGTGGGCTTTTTCCGCTTCTGCACTCGAATCTAGGTGTTGGATCAAACAGGAAAGTAGTGGGGAAAGTTGTATACCATGAATCTAGGACGTGGTTCAAAGAGGAAAGGAATGGGGGAAAGTAGTGGGAAAAGTTGTATAGCATGAATCTAGGACGTGGTTATAAAAGTAAAGGAAGGGGAAAAGTAGTGGGGAAAGTTGTATCGCATGAATCTAAGACATGGTTCAAAGAGGAGAGGAATGGGGGAAAGTTGTGGGGAAAGTTGTATAGCATAAATCTAGGACGTGGTTCAAAGAGGAAAGGAAGTGGGGAAAGTACTAGTACAGACTGGCTATCCAGCACCTACGTTGGTCGAAAAGGGAAAACAATGACAAACGCAGTACGCACATCTGTAACGAACTGATCTTTTGTTTTGGGGAACAAGGCTGTAGAGTTTGAGCAGGACTAGATTTGCTACGCTCAGATAGGGAAAGGTGTCTAAAGATAACAAAACTGGGACCAACACAAATATGCTCCTTGGTTGTTTGTTCTTTGTTGCAACAGACTGTGCATCACCCGAGTACATCGGTAGATGCACATGGTGCTGGTGCGTCCACTGTCCCGTGCAACTCTTTAGTTGTTGTTAATCTAAGGCCCTGTTTGGTTAAAAACTCCCTAGTCCCTACCTTCTTGGTTCCAGGGACTAAACATGGACTAGAGGTTATTAAATGACATGCTAAAAGACCATGTTACCCCTAGTAATGAACTAATAGAGACAAGGTGTGATGCGTGGCAGGGGCAACTGTTGGAAAAAGTCCCAAAAAGACTCTCCCTCGGGATCTTCTTTCTTTAGTCCCAAATGCCCACTTTTAGTCCCCAAAAGTCCCTCCTGTTTGGTTTAGATGGGACTGACATGGAGTTTTTTTTAGTCCCTCCACCAAAATGTCCCTGTAAACAAACACCCTCTAATAATGCCGCTGGAAAATTGATGCAATGCCACAGTTAAAAGCAAATTACATGTTTAACGAATTTTATTGTTAATATAATCTCTTTGTTAATATAAATCAATGCCACCGTTTGAGAAATGCTACTGTCTTGCTTTCTTTCCCATTTAGATAAGGTGTATGCTTCTTTTTGTTGGCTTCTGTGTCATCCACTGTTATTGACCACTAGTTGTTTCCTTTGCACCTCTGTGTAAACAGGGTTATCTACTTCACCTCGTTGCCATTGTGACCTTTTGTTGCACTGCACAAAACACTTTTGTTTTAAGAGTGTTTTGTGCAGTTCAACCAAAATGTCACACCGACAACGTTGCTTGATTGCTTGATCTTAGTAGAACTGCACAAGAGGAGATCTTACTTCCTATCCGTGTTGGCAAATTTGGTTCAGATCTTCTTCTTGTGAGTTGTTTGAATTCCGCGTCATGAGAGGTCAGTACTAGCCTTCTTTCACATCATTCTGCAGTGTGCTTTCATATGTTGTGCTACTTGTACGGTAATGTTGCTTGATTTTAGTGAACTGCACAAATGGAGACAAGACTTCCAATATGTATGTGCACCGTAATATCCCATTGAGGTAAGATAAGGATATTTCACAACTGTTGGCATGTATTTTGCCACTTTCATCAGAAAATTAATGTCATTGTTTAGTGCTATACTTGTGTAACCTAATTGAAATGCCAAATCTTACATTGAAGGCGAAGCTTGTCTGTTATTGAACCAAGTGATGAAGTGGAAGAACAAGCGGAAGAAAAACAAAAATCAACTCCCGATGCTGTAATGAAGCACTGGAACTGTGTTGACACAAGTAATGATATAGTTTTGCATCTTAATTTATTGCTATGGCTGGAACGAGCAATTGTTTTGCCACTGATTTGATGCCACTCTTAATGTAATACGTAATTATCTCTACTTGTGCAAAGGGATCTTCTTTGAAGATACCATATATTTTAGCAGAACTGCACAAGAAGATGTTGGAAACATTAAACTAATCGATGAGTATATAGTAAGCATGGACACCACAGTAGATAGCAACAGATGATTCCGGAGAAGTGCTTCATCTATATGCTCCACACAATAAGCCTCCTAACAAAGGTTGGTACTCGCCCACTGATTTCATCCATATGATTGAGCTTTGTCATCTCTATTGGTGTTGTGCTACTATTTAGATACTGTCATGAAAAAGTGGTATTGTCCTTGAGAAGTGCTTCATCTGTGTTGTTTTAAATATTTCCTTTCCTTTTTCGAGCAAACAGGGATGCTAGCATTTAGTTGTCCTCTTGTCTTTGCACAACAGGATCATCCTCCTCAGAAGAAGAATATGGAGTACGTGAAGTGACTAGTTCCGATTATGCCAGGATGAAGAAGCCATGTCTATCTTCTCATCAGAAGGAGCAGTTGAAGGATGGTTACATTACTCCCCACAAGACCAAACTAACTTCAGCTCAGAAGGACTGACAAATCTCCATTTTCTTGCTGTGATGCGCGAGTACAATGTTGTTCTAGGATTCTTTCCGGTGAGTTCCATTTTTCTAAAAGTGTGCTCTACATGGACCATGTAGGTGCCTGTTTAAACTGTCAATTCATAGTACAATTTGCTTTATACTAATCACTTTTTTTGTATTTGTGCAAATAGGGGTGCTCAACTTGATTTCAATGGGAACTGCACAAAATGTTCATGAATACATCAAACCATTCATTTCCACCACAAGAAAGGAGGTGCCGATAAGTTCAAGGCGTTGCAACATATAAGGGCGAAATCATACAAGCTACGCGCGAATTTGGTTGATTTTGGTGGAACTGCACAAAAAGAACAGCTGGTTTATTTAGCACAAGGTGCCATGTTAATGTCCAAACTGATGGCAAACCTTGCCCATTCCACAATCGTAGGCATTTGATATTTTTGAATGGGAAAACCTTGTCAAATTTTGCTCATTGATTTTAGCAAGAAGACATGTGTTTGATATTTTCAAATGGGACGCCCTTTGCTGTCAGCAGCGTCGATCCATTTTTTTTCTTTATTCTTTAGTTGTGAAGTAAATATTGGCTCTGACATGTGTATCTCTAAGATGCATAATCATCGATTGTTTTGAATGTTCTCTATGAATTGCCAGGCCTGTGTGTTTGATTGCTGTGCTGCCGCGCAGGCCTCACCGCCCCTCCGTACTCCCATCGCTGGCCTAGCCATCCCTCTAGTCACCCACACCTGCTGTTATTATCTGGCGACGGCAGACGAACCAGTAAACCCTCATACAGTCGTACTCCCCTCCGCGTGGGAAACAAGTGTCGAGTCTTCCCTGGTTCCGTGTCATTCCCTTCCTAGGCCTCGCCGTCATCCACCGCCCTGGTGCTCTCGGCGCGGCCTGGTCAACGTGGTCAACGACCGACATGCATCTGAAGTGGACTGTACGTGGAGAGGCTGACAGCTGGGTCCATGGCCGCACTCAAGGAAATGCCTCCTTATTACGCGCAAAATAATGATTCCTCCACCTGACATCTGGGACCCACCGAAAGGGCCTCTGTATTTCGTGAAAAAAACGTTACCGCCGCTAACAGCTCGGACCCACCAGCTATATCTTCGCACGCAAGGAAGTGCCTCCTTATTACGCACAAAAAAATGAATACTCCCCCTGCTAGCTGGGACCCAGTATAGTGGCAGGCTGACTTGTGGGCCTACTAAGTTGACCGGGACGGAGGGCTTTGTCAACTTAGTCAATATGCACGATTCTAGCTCCAGTGACCGTACGATGTCCATCCAACGGTCGTAGTGCTTCTTCAACCTCTGGTCTTCTTGCTCCAGCCGCCCAAACCAGCGCCGGTCGTGCCTCGTCCTCCTGCCTCCCGTGGCTGGCTGTGCTGCCGCGGAGACCTCACCGCCCCCTACTACTCCCACCGCTGGCCAGGCCATCCCTCCACTCACCCACACCCCCTGTTATTCTGCGGCGACGGCAGCCTCACACCGCAGCCGAACCAGTGAACCCTCGTACTCCTCTCCGCGCGGGCTTCCACTACCGCGTCTTCCCCGGCTCCGCGTCGTCCCCTTCCTAGGCCTCGCCGTCGTCCACCGCCCTGGTGCTCTCAGCACGGCGTGGTCAACATGGTCAAGGAACGGCTTCCATCGGACATGGACTGTACGTGGAGAGGATGACAGCTGGGTCCACTGCCGAGGCAAGGAAGTGCCTCCTTATTACGCGCAAAATAATTATTCCTCCACCTGACAGCGGGGACCCACCGGACGGGCCACCATATTTCGCAAAAAAAGCATTTCCCCCTGACTGCTGGGACCCACCGGCTACATCTTCCCACGCAAGGAAGTGCGTCCGGGCAAAAAAACCGATTCGCCCCCTGACTACTGGGACCCACTAGCTACATCTTCGCACGCAAGGAAGTGCCTGACAGTCGGGACCCACCTGGTCGAAGCGTACGTAGCGTTGTCATTCTGGTCGCGAACGTGTACGTACATACTGGTCGATGTAGAGGCGCGCACATAGCATGTACACGTACGTACAGCGGCCAGTGTGCAAGAAAGAAAATACGGCCACGTACGTACATACGGGCGGGGTCTCGAACGCCTACTCGCGCATACGTACAGCCAGGGCTCGTGTACATGGCTGGGTCAGAACGAAGAAATTGCGTCGTCGTCGTGTTCATGGGGAGGCAACGGAATGCGTCGGGTTCATCAGGAGGCAACGGAACGCGTGGGAGCCAACCGGCTTGGACGGAACAGCCGATGGAAACGAGGCCTGGCGTACCGCAAAACGGAGGAAATGCACTTGTGTTCGACCGGCCACGTTCGAAACGGGATCCTGTTCATTGGGAGGGGTCTGGCGTACCGCAAAACAGAGGAAACGGACCTCCTACGGTCAAAACGGGGGTCGTGTTGATCGGGAGGGGTGTGGCATACCGCAAAACGGAGGAAACGGACTTGTGTTGGACCGCTACGGTTGAAACGGGGTCCTGTTCATCGGGAGGGGTGTGGCGTACCGCAAAACGGGACTCCACGGGATACTGTTCATCTCCACCGTCGACCCCCTCCAGCCTCCACGGGCTACTATTCATCCACCGTCGACCTCCTCCAGCCTCCACCTGCGACTGTTCTTCCACGGGGTCCTGTTCATCCAGCCTCCACCGCGCGCTACTCCACCGGCTGCTGTTCAACCAGCCCTCTCCACGGGCTCCTGTTCAACCACCCCTCCATGGGCTACTGTTCATCCAGCCCTCCACCATCTACTATTCATCCAGCCCTCCACGGGGTGGTCCTGTTCATCCAGCTCTCCACGGGGTCCTGTTCATCCAGCCCCAACCGGCTCGATCGATCGGGGTCCTGTTCATCCAGAGGCAACACCACGGGGTCCTGTTCATCCACCCCCACCGAGAACTGTTCATCCAAACCCCCCCAGCAACGCTCACTGTTCATCCAGAGGCAGCATCGATCAGCTTCAGTTAGCAGCAGTAGCGAAGGAATCGCTCGATCGGGTTCAGTTAATAGCCATCGATCGATCGCTCGGGTTCAGTAACGCGTAGCCTGCAGTGCAATCGCTCGGGTTCAATTAGAGCCCAATGCCTCGCTCGGTTCAGTTAGAGCCCAACGCCTCACACCCACGCGTGTGCGTGTACGAGAGAAACGCGCATCGCTCGGCCCTAACCACCCACCGTAACCGGGAACACCCCAATATTTTCCTCACCCTCGCTTCTACCACGGTTTTTTCTGTCATGGACGGCCCAAAGAATGTCATGCAGTTGCGTCTCCGGCCCGCCCAGGAAGAAAAGCCCATTTTCTGTCATGATTTTTTGTCATAGAAGTAGATGCCCACCACATCTATGATGATACCGGGTTTTGTCACAATTATCGTCATAGAAGTGTCATAAGTATGACAGGAAAAAAAATTCGTTCGGCCCAAAATGTCACGGATGTGTCTTTTTTTGTAGTGTGAATGTTTCTTATGTGTTCTAGGCGCCCCTCCCCACATATATAGGTGGTAGGGGGACAGCCATGGGGCGCCCCAAGTAGGAGGAATCCTACTTCGGGGCCTTGTCCAATTCGCCCCCCCTTACAATCTTTTCCGGAGAGGGAAGGAAAGGGAAGAGAAGAGGGAAGGAAGGGGGAGGCCGAATTGCCTCCCCTTCCATCTCTCTTCCCCTTTTCCCTTCCTCTTCCTATTCGGCCAGCAAGGGGGGCGCAGCAGCCCATGCTGGCTGCTGTGTTTCCCCTCTTGGCCCAATAGGCCCATATCTTTGCCGGGGGTAGCCCGGAACCCCTTCTGGTGACCCAATACGTACCCGGTACCCCCGGAACACTTCTGGTGTCCAAATACTATCGTCCTATATATGAATATTTACCTCTCAACCATTTTGAGACTCCTCGTCATGTCCGTGATCTCATCCGGGACTCCGAACAACATTGGGTCACCAAATCACATAACTCATATAATTCAAAATCGTCATCGAACGTTAACCGTGCGGACCATACGGGT
The DNA here is from genome assembly GCF_002575655.3 of Aegilops tauschii subsp. strangulata. Lineage (NCBI taxonomy): Eukaryota > Viridiplantae > Streptophyta > Magnoliopsida > Poales > Poaceae > Aegilops > Aegilops tauschii. The sequence continues at coordinate 61,452,082 of NC_053035.3, forward strand.
TCGAGAACTATGTAGACATGACCGAGACACCTCTCTGGTCAATAACCAACAGTAGAACCTGGATGTTCATATTGGTTCCCACATATTCTACAAAGATCTTTATTGGTCGTACCGTAATGACAACATACGTTATTCCCTTTGTCATCGGTATGTTACTTGCCCGAGATTCGATCGTCGGTATCTTGATACCTAGTTCAATCTCGTTACCGGCAAGTCTCTTTACTCGTTCCGTAATGCATCATCCTGCAACTAATTCATTAGTCACATTGCTTGCAAGGATTATTATGATGTGCATTACCGAGAGGGCCCAGAGATACCTCTCCGATACTCGGAGTGACAAATCCTAATCTCGATCTATGCTAACCCAACAAACACCTTCGGAGATACCTGTAGAGCATCTTTATAATCACCCAGTTACGTTGTGACGTTTGATAGCACACAAGGCATTCCTCCGGTATCCGGGAGTTGCATAATCTCATAGTCAAAGGAATATGTATATGACATGAAAATGGCTATGGCAATAAAACTGAACGATCATAATGCTAAGCTAACAGATGGGTCTTGTCCATCACATCATTCTCCTAATGATGTGATCATGTTCATCAAATGACAACACATGTCTATGGTTAGGAAACTTAGCCATCTTTGATAAACGAGCTAGTCTAGTAGAGGCTTACTAGGGACAAGGTGTTTTGTCTACGTATCCACACATGTATCAAGTTTCCGGTTAATACAATTCTAGCATGAATAATAAACATTTATCATGATATAAGGAAATATAAAATAACAACTTTATTATTGCCTCTAGGGCATATTTCCAAAAGAGGAGGAACGCGGACTCTTTAAGTGGATATTGAGATGCTCTTGCAGATTGAGATATAAGCTTTTTTTGCTGGCTGCTTCTACATGACAGAGTAAATTCTAGAAGTCTTTTGAAAAGAAAACCCTTCCACTTGGAGTATTTTGTAATCAGAACACCGAGGAAACTTCCAAACATCTCTTTTGGGATTGCTATTTTTCACTGGATTGTTGGAGTAGCAATTTACCCACAAAAAGATTGGCATTTCCATCGGGGATGACACACTTCTAGCCCATCAGCTGCTCCGCACCCCCCCCCCCAATTGCTATGGAGATTGTCATTCAGGGATGCTGGAACATTTGGATTCAAAGGAATGGGAGAATTTTTAGGGATTGCAAGTCAGTCACGCACGTGCGAAGTATTCTGTGGTTTGACAGATTAGCTACCTTCATCCCATACGTATCCCTAGCACACCAAGCCACTGATTGATTTGTTTAAGGAGAAGAAGTTCCTTCTTAGGACCCGGACTTATGCAAGGGCTTCGATATCCTTGAAGATGGTTCCCAACCAGAACTCGGTAGTGTTTCATTGTAAGACTACCTTGTGGGCATGCTTGTCTGGGACAGCGTGTTCACATGTTTGCAGCAGAACCCGCTCATGTTTTGGAGCTTGCTACCAAAGTTCATCTCCCGAGAATCTCGCAACGCCATCTCGTCGGTTTGTGTTGCAAACTTTCTTTTCCGGACATGCTGTCTGAAATATCCTGTTACCAACCAGATCTGAATCTCAGGCAGATATGATGGTTGGGACATCTCCCAATAGCTATAATATTGGTCTTCGTAACCCGGTAAGTGGATGTCGTGGCCAACACACCCAGCCGGAAGACCTATTATTGTAGTAACTTGATTGAGGAAGTTGGCCACCTCCCCATAAGGATTTCGAAGGATTTGCTCCCTAGTTGTTCCTTATGGATTTTTTATATTTTCCAAAGTCCGACCTTTTACTTGATGTTCTAGATATCAAACCATATCTATGAATGAGATATGCTAGTGCATCAAGGAGAACATTAGAAGCGGAGTGCTAAATGTCTCTCGGTCGATCATCCAGATTTGCTTCTTTGGCATTGCTAAGGAAAAATCTGAGAAAGTGATGTCCTCCTTTGCACCTGCATCCTCCATCACCGTTCATCATGGTAGTATGATGTGTTGCCAGGATCCTCGGCACGAATATTGGTAAAACCTTAATGAATATGGAAATGCTCAAGTTCTTGAAAGCACACTCAGTCACTAGGTTATATCCTTGGTATCAACTGGAATGTGCCTTCCATTCTGCCAAGTCGTTCTATAACCATAGTTTCCTTTCCAAATTGAGTGTGCCATTCTTTTGAATTCTTTCAAACGTTCATTTGTAAATTGCCTTACGCTGGTATGAAGAGTTTCAACGATCTTTGTATCAAAAGTAATTCTTTTTGCCACTTAAGGGAATATTTCTACGAGCCACCCTCCCTAAGGTGCCCCGTTATGGAATCATAGCAATTATTTCCTCGCTACTTTGAACCCTTGTCCCATCTTACCCAAGCGTGGAATTGTTGCCTACCAAATTGAACTTTCGCCATCTGTCTCTTCCCATCACCCTGATGTGTGTTTTGTGTCTCAGCTCAAGAGGTGGTTTATGTCTCATTCCGTGAGTTGTTTATCAGTTGCTCGATCTTTGAGAAGATCGATTCTTCTAGATTTTTCCTTTCTTCTCGTTTTCATGTTGGATGCAGTTCTCAAAGCAAGACGTCAAGACAAAGATGATGATCGAATCAACGTTCTTATGAAGTGCAACCTGGATCGTGAAGATCGTGTTAGCTTTGCATCCCCTCTGTCTTCTCACCTCACGTCTTAAATCTCGGGACGAGATTTTTGTTTAGTGGGGGTGAGTTGTCACGTCCCTAGCCTTGCTATGCACTTGGACTAGCTTGGTTGCTGCATCATGTCTAAATTTCATTTAAACTTGAATTGGGGATGTTCAAACCCTAGCACCAGAAAGAACTCAAATAGGTTCAAATAAAATCTTTTCCAAAGAACCCAAAATGCCTTTGAAAATGTTCATGATTTCTGATAAAGGTGAAAACCTGTGCCAAAAATGATGAGCATATTTCTTGGCCATTTATGGATTTTTAGTTAAATCATATTGTATTTGAATTGAAGCATTTAATGCCTATAAATATTTTAAATGCTTCAATACCTATGAAAGCAATTGGGGGCAGTTGGAAATAATTCTAATAGTGCCCACAATTATTTTCAGGATTTTACAAAATGAGTTAGTATTCCTACTAATTCAAAACAAATCAAAATAATTAGAAAACAGAAAATAAAAGAGAGGGAGAGAAAGAACTGGGCACTTACCTGGCGGCCCAGCAGAGGCCCAGCCCACTGGCCTCTGCCAGTCATCACTTACCTCCCGCCAGGAGGACAGCGCGTGTGGCCGCCGCGCGTGAGCACACGCCTCGCCACCTCCTGCTTGCCGCCGAGCCCCTGGACGCGTGGATGAACGCCCCGGTGTCGTCCCGATCCGCCCGACCTCTCTCACTCTCCCCCTGCTCTCTCCATCACCGTTCCCCACCTCACTGAACGCGTCGCCGCCGTGCTTCGCTCGCGTGGCCGCCGTCGTCCCCAAGCGCCACCGCCCTTCCCAGAGCTCCACCGTCTCGCGCTACCTCTCTCGTCGACGCACGCAAGGCAGGGAGCAGCAGAACGTCGCCCCCATCGTCCCCATCGCCGCCTCTGCTTCGTCCCCGCCGTCGTCGATTCGTCGGCCACAGCGCTTCCCCATCCTCTTCTTCGACTCCACTCGAACGGTGGTGAGCTCGTGAACGAAACCCCTCTCTCGCCCCGGCCTCGCACATCCTCTAGCCGCCGTTTCCGCAAGCTCCCGAGCTCGCCACCGCTGGCCATGGCGCCGCCGCGGCTAGAGCTGCTGCAACCTGCGTCCGGGCCCGCCAACGAGCTCCGCACCCTCCCAGGAGACGAACACCACCACCAGCTCTTCCTCCCGTACACCACAACGCCATTCCCAAGCGCGCCGTACTCCGGGCACCACCGTTGTGCTCGCCGTCGTAGCCTCCGGGCCCCTCAGGCCCGGCCTCGACCACCAATCGATGCGAACGGGTCCCCTCGTCCCGCATATGGCCTCGGCCATCGTTTTGGTCGCCGGAGAAAGAATCCCGAGCGCCACCGCCGCGTATGACATCGCCGGCGTCAAGCCGCCGGCCTGTTTGACCCTGTTGACCAGGGGTTTGACCTCCCCTGGGTCGCTGACAAGTGGGCCCCAGCCCCAGCTAATCCTAGTTTAGTTTTTAATTAAGTTTAATTAACTCCACTGACATTTTTAGTTAGTAGTAGTTTAACACTAATTAACTTAGATTAGTTAGTTAGTCACTGACATGTGGACCCCACTCGTCAGGTCTGACCTGGACCGGCCCTGTTGACCGCTGACATCATAGTGACGTCATGCTGACGCAGTAATTCCTTTCTGGAATTTAAATAAATCTTAAATAGTTTATTTATTCCAGAAAATCCTATAAACTTCTAAAAATCATAGAAAATAATCTATAACTCAGATGGAAAACATTTATATATGAAAAATGATCAGAAAAATCCAATCTATCCATCTGTACCATTTCCATGCATGTTAGAACAACTTATGACTACTGTTTAGGACAATTCAATTAAATGGCATTTAAGAAATCACATATGGAGTTTGAATTTGAATCTTTGATTCAAGCCAACTCCATTTAACTTGCTGCTAGTTGCATTAGCCCAAACCACAGCATATTGCCATGTCATGATCATGCATCATATTGTGCATTGCATTGATTGTATTTCTTCTCTGTTGCCGGTGTTTGTCCCCCCCCCCCCCAGTAGACGATGTTCCGGCGTTGTGATCGTTGACACTAATGAAGACTCAATGCTATCTTCAGAAGTGCCAGGCAAGCAAAGCCCCCTTGTTCATTCTGATACAATCCCACTCTCTCGCTCCTGCTCTCTTTTACTACATTAGGACAACAACGATTCATCTGTTACTTGCTGCGGTAGCTGAACCCCTTTATCCTCTGCATGACCTGTCATTGCCACAGTAAATAGATGAAACCCACTAGCATGAGTAGGAGTTGCTTGAGCCCTGATGTGCCTACTCATTCATGCTTGTTTGTCATGCCTGCTATTGCTTAGAGTTGTGTCAGGTCTGATTCATCGGGAATGAATTGGAAAGTTGTGAACATGTCCTACTGTGTGAGAGCTAAGTGTGTGAACACGATTTGGTAAAGGTAGCGGTGAGAGGCCATGTAGGAGTACATGGTGGGTTGTCTCATTGAAGTCGTCCTCAGGAACTGAGTTCTGTGTTTGTGATCCATGAACAGTTACTACCACACATTGGGTTCCGGTAACTCGACCCCTCTCGGCTTATTAACCGCCTCGATCTCTGTCCAGGAGTTGCAACTAGTTTCTGGTGTTTGTAGGTTGTGTTAGTAGTCTACCAAGTGGTACCCGGTACAGGTGGGCTTGGGACAGACTAGGCACCGTGGCATGGTGTACCAAGCGTAGATCCATCCGTCGAGGTGGGCTTGGGAACCCTGTTCACATCGTTTGGGGCCGTGAGCGACACCCCGGCCGGATCTCCTTGTGGATGGAACCCGAATAGGCGATAAACCTGGACTAGAGACTTGTGTGGTTAGTCAGGTCGTGGCCGACTCCCTCGCCAGGCTTCCGCTTGAAGGTTGCCGAGGTACACGACGTGTACATGGTGGTAAGTGGCGAGAGCGTGTGTGACGAAGTACACCCCTGCAGGGTTAATATGATCTATTCGAATAGCCGTGTCCGCGGTAAAGGACTTCTGGGTTGCCTATACAGTTCATAGACAAGTGAAAGTGGATACTCTAAAATGCGCAATATAAGCGTGAGTGCTATGGATGGCGTCCTCGTAGGGAGATGGGAGCGGATCCATAGTGGTGTATTGATATGGTGAATATGTGGACTCATGTGCGCCACCTCAAAAGAGTTGCTTGCAGTCGTAGTTCAGGTTAGCCACTGAGTCAAAGCTGGCTTGCTGCAGTTAAACTCCACTACCCCCCTTTGTTGTTACCGATGCATATGTAGATAGTTCTGATGTAAGTCTTGCTGGGTACATTTGTACTCACGTTTGCTTATTTTATGTTTTGCAGAGAGACGTCAGTCTCGCTAGTAGTTCCGTGTGGACTTCGACGTTTAGCTTGATACCTCAGCTACGATCTTGTGCCCTCGGCAGGATCTAGTAAATAGTCAGGCTTCTCAGCCTTTTTCATTTGTAGTTGTCTGTACTCAGACATGTTAAGCTTCCGCATGTGCTTTGACTTGTATGCTCTGAATGTTGGGTCATGAGACCCATGTTTGTAATATCTGGCTCTACGGAGCCTAATGAATAAATACTCTGAGTCGTAGAGTCTTGTTGTGATGCCATGTTGTATCTGCACATATCGAGCATATTGTGTGTATGATTGAAATGCTTGGTATGTGTGGGATCCGACAATCTAGTTGTCTATCCTTAGCAGCCTCTCTTATGGGGAAATGTAGTCTAGTGCCTCCTTGAGCCATAGTAGTCCGCTACAGCCCGGTTCACCGGAGTCCTGCTAGCCCAGCACTACTGCTCTGGACACTTGACTGGTCGGCATGTGTTTCATATCGTTCCGGTGTCTGTCCCTTCGGGGAAATGTCACGCGGTGACATCCGGAGTCCTGCCTAGCCTGCTACAGCCCGGGTTCCCGGAGTTCTGTTAGCCCAGTGCTACAGCCCGGATTCGCACGCTGCTGACCGACACGTTCGATGTTGATTCATGTATGCATGTCCCCATACGTTAGTGCCGCTTTGGGTTCACGACTAGTCATGTCGGCCCGGGTTCTCTGTCATATGGATGCTAGCGACACTATCATATACGTGAGCCAAAAGGCGCAAACGGTCCCGGGCCATGGTAAGGCGACACCCGTGGGAATACCGTGCGTGAGGCCGCAAAGTGATATGAGGTGTTACCGGCTAGATCGATGTGACTTGGAATCGGGGTCCCGACAGCTTTGGTATCAGAGCCTGACTGCCTGTAGGATTACCAAGCCAAACTGGTCGAAGTTGAGTCTAGAAATGCTTTAGTTATGTAAGGAAATTGATTGTGGAAGGGAACGTAAGGCTCTTTTTACTCCTTTACCTTATGCCCTTCTGATCTGAGTCATTCTCTTCTCATTCTACGGGGATTAAGAACTAGGCTTCTCATCTTCTATCAGGATCACGTGCTACTAATCCGTAGACTCGTAGGATTGTTGGTTCCAGGCCTCAGTTCAGTTCCTACTACTTCCGTATGTTGACCATTGATCCCGGAAGTTTATATTGTGATGTTGAGTGGTTATGCCACCATTTTGCAGGATGTCTCAATTCTTTTTTAGCATTTACAGCCGTTATATTGTCCGAGTCATCCCAGGTTTCTAAACAATCTGATGCATTTGCAAAATCCTTTCCCTCTGTTTTTGCGTCCCTTTGGGCCAGATTAACCACACTAATCGTTGAGTTGAGGTACTCTGTTGCCTTGACATATATGTTGGAGTTATTATTATGACCCTAGGTGTCTTAGAGGATCACCTAGTAACCTAGCCATGTTTTGTGTTTCCAGTGTGATGATTCTGGCCATCATTCCCGAAAGCATCCCGTGATGCCACTTAGTTAGTAGGCATTCTATTTCTGGGTTCTTGAGCCCGAGATTCACTCCACTTACCTCGTGTTGATAGTGTTACTCGCACCTTTAGGATATTAGTAACCTTTGTGATAGTCTTCGAGGTACGTGGTATATCCTTCTTCCAAATACCATGAACTGCTTACGGCAGAAGTTCTTAAACCAAAAGATCACAATAAGAGTGCTCTTGATGAGTCCTCCATTCTGAATTGTGAATCTGCCAGTCCTACCTTTCGGCATGGATTATCCGGAAGAAATATGTTGAACTTGTTTGACATACTAATCTATGCATCCACAACTCAGAAATATATATGTTCCTTGAGTTGTTACTCTTCACTTGTATTCCGACCATTGTCTATCAATTGATAGTCAAGAGTATGTGTCCATTCGTTCATCGATGCCTATTATACCTGTAGTCCGCCAAGTCGTTCTATTCCGGAATGACTAGGAGAGAAAAACTCCAGTACCTCATCCATTTCGAGGATTGGGTCAAAGTAGTTGTATTCCGCAGATCAAATTGCTAATCCAGCCTTTGATCTGTTCTACCTTGGAATGTCACCCTCTTTCATATCAAGAATGACGTGAGAATTGCACAATCTCTCATGAATTCTTGATGTAGTGATACTTCTCGCCATCATTTTCATTCCTCGGTCCCGTGTTGTCGCAACCGGAATGCCGACAAGTGAACCATGGTGTGTGAAATCAATACTCCTAGCAACCATGTTGCTCGGTAGTTAAAGGACAATAATTTCATCCTTAGCGTGTTGGTTACTGAATCACATCCTAAGGTTGATCGTGCTACCCAGTCCTTATTCCCGGTGCACTTTTCAATCAATGAGTTAGGATAGTGTCAGTCCTTGCTTATTCGGTCATATCGTCTTGCCCTGAAAAGCAAGATTGTTCTCAAGCTTAGTAACATATCGGTGGTTCGTGATTTTCTGAATATCTTCTCAGAAGTATCACCAGGTTGTCACCTGACCGCTATGTTGAGCTCGTGATCAAATGGTTTTCCTGTAAACCACCCCTTCTCCAAGAATCCATGTTGGATACCCCTGAGCTAGTTGGTTAGGCCAAACAACAACTTGGAGAGTTGGAAGATAAAAGCTTATCTGACTTAGTTCATCCCTAAGGGATATATTTTTGTGTGTGTGTGTGTTGAAGAAGGATGATATCTCCATCGATTGATCCTCGTGTTCAGTTGTTGGATCTATTATCTTACCAATCTTTGATTTGAGTATGGGCTATCGTCAAATCAAATCAGAACCAATGGTGTTAGTAATGTTGTCTTACTCATGGTTGATCCCTCGAGCATACACCATTATATCTTTTGGATCTGACCAATGCTATCACCGTGTTCACATGATGGTGGAAGTCCAGTGATATGGAAATTCCGATGAGTTGCTGTTGAGCCCATCAATAGCATTTTGTCTCCCCCATGATTCATGTTGAACATCAACCTAGTGTTGAAAACTTTTGTAAGCATTATCTTCATGTCCCGTTCATGAAATACATGTTTGGTGTAAGAAGTGACTTCCTCCAAGTTCACGTGCATTAGGTGCAAGTTGCCGCCGTGAATTTGAGAAAGTTGGTTTTGCTCCCCTGGGATCATCGCAAGTCAGTCACGCACGTGCGAAGTATTCTGTGGTTTGACAGATTAGCTACCTTCATCCCATACGTATCCCTAGCACACCAAGCCACTGATTGATTTGTTTAAGGAGAAGAAGTTCCTTCTTAGGACCCGGACTTATGCAAGGGCTTCGATATCCTTGAAGATGGTTCCCAACCAGAACTCGGTAGTGTTTCATTGTAAGACTACCTTGTGGGCATGCTTGTCTAGGACAGCGTGTTCACATGTTTGCAGCAGAACCCGCTCATGTTTTGGAGCTTGCTACCAAATTTCATCTCCCGAGAATCTCGCAACGCCATCTCATCGGTTTGTGTTGCAAACTTTCTTTTCCGGACATGCTGTCTGAAATATCCTGTTACCAACTAGATCTGAATCTCAGGCAGATATGATGGTTGGGACATCTCCCAATAGCTATAATATTGGTCTTCGTAACCCGGTAAGTGGATGTCGTGGCCAACACACCCAGCCGGAAGACCTATTATTGTAGTAACTTGATTGAGGAAGTTGGCCACCTCCCCATAAGGATTTCGTAGGATTTGCTCCCTAGTTGTTCCTTATGGATTTTTTATATTTTCCGAAGTCCGACCTTTTACTTGATGTTCTAGATATCAAACCATATCTATGAATGAGATATGCTAGTGCATCAAGGAGAACATTAGAAGCGGAGTGCTAAATGTCTCTCGGTCGATCATCCAGATTTGCTTCTTTGGCATTGCTAAGGAAAAATCTGAGAAAGTGATGTCCTCCTTTGCACCTGCATCCTCCATCACCGTTCATCATGGTAGTATGATGTGTTGCCAGGATCCTCGGCACGAATATTGGTAAAACCTTAATGAATATGGAAATGCTCAAGTTCTTGAAAGCACACTCAGTCACTAGGTTATATCCTTGGTATCAACTGGAATGTGCCTTCCATTCTGCCAAGTCGTTCTATAACCATAGTTTCCTTTCCAAATTGAGTGTGCCATTCTTTTGAATTCTTTCAAACGTTCATTTGTAAATTGCCTTACGCTGGTATGAAGAGTTTCAACGATCTTTGTATCAAAAGTAATTCTTTTTGCCACTTAAGGGAATATTTCTACGAGCCACCCTCCCTAAGGTGCCCCGTTATGGAATCATAGCAATTATTTCCTCGCTACTTTGAACCCTTGTCCCATCTTACCCAAGCGTGGAATTGTTGCCTACCAACTTGAACTTTCGCCATCTGTCTCTTCCCATCACCCTGATGTGTGTTTTGTGTCTCAGCTCAAGAGGTGGTTTATGTCTCATTCCGTGAGTTGTTTGTCAGTTGCTCGATCTTTGAGAAGATCGATTCTTCTAGATTTTTCCTTTCTTCTCGTTTTCATGTTGGATGCAGTTCTCAAAGCAAGACGTCAAGACAAAGATGATGATCGAATCAACGTTCTTATGAAGTGCAACCTGGATCGTGAAGATCGTGTTAGCTTTGCATCCCCTCTGTCTTCTCACCTCACGTCTTAAATCTCGGGACGAGATTTTTGTTTAGTGGGGGTGAGTTGTCACGTCCCTAGCCTTGCTATGCACTTGGACTAGCTTGGTTGCTGCATCATGTCTAAATTTCATTTAAACTTGAATTGGGGATGTTCAAACCCTAGCACCAGAAAGAACTCAAATAGGTTCAAATAAAATCTTTTCCAAAGAACCCAAAATGCCTTTGAAAATGTTCATGATTTCTGATAAAGGTGAAAACCTGTGCCAAAAATGATGAGCATATTTCTTGGCCATTTATGGATTTTTAGTTAAATCATATTGTATTTGAATTGAAGCATTTAATGCCTATAAATATTTTAAATGCTTCAATACCTATGAAAGCAATTGGGGGCAGTTGGAAATAATTCTAATAGTGCCCACAATTATTTTCAGGATTTTACAAAATGAGTTAGTATTCCTACTAATTCAAAACAAATCAAAATAATTAGAAAACAGAAAATAAAAGAGAGGGAGAGAAAGAACTGGGCACTTACCTGGCGGCCCAGCAGAGGCCCAGCCCACTGGCCTCTGCCAGTCATCACTTACCTCCCGCCAGGAGGACAGCGCGTGTGGCCGCCGCGCGTGAGCACACGCCTCGCCACCTCCTGCTTGCCGCCGAGCCCCTGGACGCGTGGATGAACGCCCCGGTGTCGTCCCGATCCGCCCGACCTCTCTCACTCTCCCCCTGCTCTCTCCATCACCGTTCCCCACCTCACTGAACGCGTCGCCGCCGTGCTTCGCTCGCGTGGCCGCCGTCGTCCCCAAGCGCCACCGCCCTTCCCAGAGCTCCACCGTCTCGCGCTACCTCTCTCGTCGACGCACGCAAGGCAGGGAGCAGCAGAACGTCGCCCCCATCGTCCCCATCGCCGCCTCTGCTTCGTCCCCGCCGTCGTCGATTCGTCGGCCACAGCGCTTCCCCATCCTCTTCTTCGACTCCACTCGAACGGTGGTGAGCTCGTGAACGAAACCCCTCTCTCGCCCCGGCCTCGCACATCCTCTAGCCGCCGTTTCCGCAAGCTCCCGAGCTCGCCACCGCTGGCCATGGCGCCGCCGCGGCTAGAGCTGCTGCAACCTGCGTCCGGGCCCGCCAACGAGCTCCGCACCCTCCCAGGAGACGAACACCACCACCAGCTCTTCCTCCCGTACACCACAACGCCATTCCCAAGCGCGCCGTACTCCGGGCACCACCGTTGTGCTCGCCGTCGTAGCCTCCGGGCCCCTCAGGCCCGGCCTCGACCACCAATCGATGCGAACGGGTCCCCTCGTCCCGCATATGGCCTCGGCCATCGTTTTGGTCGCCGGAGAAAGAATCCCGAGCGCCACCGCCGCGTATGACATCGTCGGCGTCAAGCCGCCGGCCTGTTTGACCCTGTTGACCAGGGGTTTGACCTCCCCTGGGTCGCTGACAAGTGGGCCCCAGCCCCAGCTAATCCTAGTTTAATTTTTAATTAAGTTTAATTAACTCCACTGACATTTTTAGTTAGTAGTAGTTTAACACTAATTAACTTAGATTAGTTAGTTAGTCACTGACGTGTGGACCCCACTCGTCAGGTCTGACCTGGACCGCCCTGTTGACCGCTGACATCATAGTGACGTCATGCTGACGCGGTAATTCCTTTCTGGAATTTAAATAAATCTTAAATAGTTTATTTATTCCAGAAAATCCTATAAACTTCTAAAAATCATAGAAAATAATCTATAACTCAGATGGAAAACATTTATATATGAAAAATGATCAGAAAAATCCAATCTATCCATCTGTACCATTTCCATGCATGTTAGAACAACTTATGACTACTGTTTAGGACAATTCAATTAAATGGCATTTAAGAAATCACATATGGAGTTTGAATTTGAATCTTTGATTCAAGCCAACTCCATTTAACTTGCTGCTAGTTGCATTAGCCCAAACCACAGCATATTGCCATGTCATGATCATGCATCATATTGTGCATTGCATTGATTGTATTTCTTCTCTGTTGCCGGTGTTTGTCCCCCCCCCCCAGTAGACGATGTTCCGGCGTTGTGATCGTTGACACTAATGAAGACTCAATGCTATCTTCAGAAGTGCCAGGCAAGCAAAGCCCCCTTGTTCATTCTGATACAATCCCACTCTCTCGCTCCTGCTCTCTTTTACTACATTAGGACAACAACGATTCATCTGTTACTTGCTGCGGTAGCTGAACCCCTTTATCCTCTGCATGACCTGTCATTGCCACAGTAAATAGATGAAACCCACTAGCATGAGTAGGAGTTGCTTGAGCCCTGATGTGCCTACTCATTCATGCTTGTTTGTCATGCCTGCTATTGCTTAGAGTTGTGTCAGGTCTGATTCATCGGGAATGAATTGGAAAGTTGTGAACATGTCCTACTGTGTGAGAGCTAAGTGTGTGAACACGATTTGGTAAAGGTAGCGGTGAGAGGCCATGTAGGAGTACATGGTGGGTTGTCTCATTGAAGTCGTCCTCAGGAACTGAGTTCTGTGTTTGTGATCCATGAACAGTTACTACCACACATTGGGTTCCGGTAACTCGACCCCTCTCGGCTTATTAACCGCCTCGATCTCTGTCCAGGAGTTGCAACTAGTTTCTGGTGTTTGTAGGTTGTGTTAGTAGTCTACCAAGTGGTACCCGGTACAGGTGGGCTTGGGACAGACTAGGCACCGTGGCATGGTGTACCAAGCGTAGATCCATCCGTCGAGGTGGGCTTGGGAACCCTGTTCACATCGTTTGGGGCCGTGAGCGACACCCCGGCCGGATCTCCTTGTGGATGGAACCCGAATAGGCGATAAACCTGGACTAGAGACTTGTGTGGTTAGTCAGGTCGTGGCCGACTCCCTCGCCAGGCTTCCGCTTGAAGGTTGCCGAGGTACACGACGTGTACATGGTGGTAAGTGGCGAGAGCGTGTGTGACGAAGTACACCCCTGCAGGGTTAATATGATCTATTCGAATAGCCGTGTCCGCGGTAAAGGACTTCTGGGTTGCCTGTACAGTTCATAGACAAGTGAAAGTGGATACTCTAAAATGCGCAATATAAGCGTGAGTGCTATGGATGGCGTCCTCGTAGGGAGACGGGAGCGGATCCATAGTGGTGTATTGATATGGTGAATATGTGGACTCGTGTGCGCCACCTCAAAAGAGTTGCTTGCAGTCGTAGTTCAGGTTAGCCACTGAGTCAAAGCTGGCTTGCTGCAGTTAAACTCCACTACCCCCCTTTGTTGTTACCGATGCATATGTAGATAGTTCTGATGTAAGTCTTGCTGGGTACATTTGTACTCACGTTTGCTTATTTTATGTTTTGCAGAGAGACGTCAGTCTCGCTAGTAGTTCCGTGTGGACTTCGACGTTTAGCTTGATACCTCAGCTATGATCTTGTGCCCTCGGCGGGATGTAGTAAATAGTCAGGCTTCTCAGCCTTTTTCATTTGTAGTTGTCTGTACTCAGACATGTTAAGCTTCCGCATGTGCTTTGACTTGTATGCTCTGAATGTTGGGTCATGAGACCCATGTTTGTAATATCTGGCTCTTCGGAGCCTAATGAATAAATACTCTGAGTCGTAGAGTCTTGTTGTGATGCCATGTTGTATCTGCACATATCGAGCATATTGTGTGTATGATTGAAATGCTTGGTATGTGTGGGATCCGACAATCTAGTTGTCTATCCTTAGCAGCCTCTCTTATGGGGAAATGTAGTCTAGTGCCTCCTTGAGCCATAGTAGTCCGCTACAGCCCGGTTCACCAGAGTCCTGCTAGCCCAGCACTACTGCTCTGGACACTTGACTGGTCGGCATGTGTTTCATATTGTTCCGGTGTCTGTCCCTTCGGGGAAATGTCACGCGGTGACATCCGGAGTCCTGCCTAGCCTGCTACAGCCCGGGTTCCCGGAGTTCTGTTAGCCCAGTGCTACAGCCCGGATTCGCACGCTGCTGACCGACACGTTCGATGTTGATTCATGTATGCATGTCCCCATACGTTACTGCCGCTTTGGGTTCACGACTAGTCATGTCGGCCCGGGTTCTCTGTCATATGGATGCTAGCGACACTATCATATACGTGAGCCAAAAGGCGCAAACGGTCCCGGGCCAAGGTAAGGCGACACCCGTGGGAATACCGTGCGTGAGGCCGCAAAGTGATATGAGGTGTTACCGGCTAGATCGATGTGACTTGGAATCGGGGTCCCGACATTCGGTGACGCTAGAGTTGTTATGGGAATTAGTGTGCAGTTACCGAATGTTGTTCGGAGTCCCGGATGAGATCCCGGACATCACGAGGAGTTCCGGAGTGGTCCGGAGGTAAAGATTTATATATGGGAAGTCCTAGTTTGGCCACTGGAAAATGTTCGGGATTTTTCGGTATTGTACCGGGAAGGTTCTTGAAGGTTTCGGAGTGGGGCCCACCTGCATGGGGGGACCCACATGAACGTGGGTAGTGGGGGCAAGGCCCCACACCCCTGGTCAAGGCGCACCAAGATCCCCCCTTAGAAGGAATAAGATCATATCCCGAAAGGATAAGATCAAGATCCCTAAAAAAGGGGGATAACAATCGGTGGGGAAGGGAAATGATGGGATTTCTTTCCCCCACCTTTGCCAACGCCCCAATGGACTTGGAGGGCAAGAAACCAGCCCCCTCCACCCCATATATAGTGGGCAGGCGCATGGGAGCCGCACCCCTTCCCCTGGCGCAGCCCTCTCCCTCCCCAACACCTCCGTAGTAGTAGTAGTGCTTGGTGAAGCCCTGCCGGAGAACTGCAAGCTCTACCACCACGCCGTCGTGCTGCCGGAGCTCTCCCTCAACTTCTCCTCTCCCCTTGCTGGATCAAGGAGGAGATGTCCCCGGGTTGTACGTGTGTTGAACGCGGAGGCGCCGTTGTTCGGCGGTTAGATCGGAATCAACCGCGATCTGAATCACTTCGAGTACGACTCCTTCATCCGCGTTCTTGTAACGCTTCCGCATCGCGATCTTCAAGGGTATGAAGATGCACTCCCCTCTCTCTCGTTGCTAGTCTCTCCATAGAATGATCTTGGTGATGCGTAGAAATTTTTTAATTTCTGCAACGATCCCCAACAGTGGTATCAGAGCTAGGTCTATGCATAGTTTCTATGCACGAGTAGAACACAAGTTGTTGTGGGCGTCGGTTTTGTCAATTTACTTGCCGTTACTAGTCTTATCTTGATTCGGCGGCATTGTGGGATGAAGCGGCCCGGACCGACCTTACACGTACGCTTACGTGAGACAGGTTCCACCGACTGACATACACTAGTTGCATAAGGTGGCTAGCGGGTGTCTGTCTCTCCCACTTTAGTCAGATCGGATTCGATGAAAAGGGTCCTTATGAAGGGTAAATAGAAATTGGCATATCACGTTGTGGTTTTGGCGTAGGTAAGAAAAGTTCTTGCTAGAAACCTATAGCAGCCACGTAAAAACTTGCAACAACAATTAGAGGACGTCTAACTTGTTCTTGCAGCATATGTCGTGTGATGTGATATGGCCCAAAAGGATGTGATGAATGATATATGCGATGTATGAGATTGATCATGTTCTTGTAATAGGAATCACGACTTGCATGTCGATGAGTATGACAACCGGCAGGAGCCATAGGAGTTGTCTTAATTTATTGTATGACATGCGTGTCAATGAAAACGCCATGTAATTACTTTACTTTATTGCTAACCGTTAGCCATAGTAGTAGAAGTAACAGTTAGCGAGACAACTTCATGGAGACACGATGATAGAGATCATGATGATGGAGATGATGGTGTCATGCCGGTGACGATGATCATGGCGCCCCGAAGATGGAGATCAAAAGGAGCAAAATGATATTGGCCATATCATGTCACTATTTGATTGCATGTGATGTTTATCATGTTTTTACATCTTATTTGCTTAGAACGACGGTAGCATAAATAAGATGATCCCTCGCTAAAATTTCAAGAAAGTGTTCCCCCTAACTGTGCACCGTTGCGAAGGTTCGTTGTTTCGAAGCACCACGTGATGATCGGGTGTGATAGATTCTAACGTTCGAATACAACGAGTGTAAGCCAGATTTACACATGCAAAATACTTAGGTTGACTTGACGAGCCTAGCATGTACAGACATGGCCTCGGAACACGGAAGATCGAAAGGTCGAACATGAGTCGTATAGAAGATACGATCAACATGGAGATGTTCACCGTTGATGACTAGTCCGTCTCACGTGATGATCGGACACGGCCTAGTCGATTCGGATCATGTATCACTTAGATGACTAGAGGGATGTCTATCTGAGTGGGAGTTCATTGAATAATTTGATTAGATGAACTTAATTATCATGAACTTAGTCTAGATCAAATGGCTCACGCTAATGTTGCCCTCAAGTTCAACGCGTTCCTAGAGAAAACCAAGCTGAAAGACGATGGCAGCAACTACACGGACTGGGTCCGTAATCTGAGGATTATCCTCATAGCTGCCAAGAAAGCCTATGTCCTTGAAGCACCGCTAGGTGACGCACCTGTTTTCCCAGCAACTCAAGATGTTATGAACGCCTGGCAGTCGCGTAGTGATGATTACTCCCTGGTTCAATGCAGCATGCTTTACAGCTTAGAACCGCGGCTCCAAAAGTGTTTTGAGCAGCACAGAGCATATGAGATGTTCCAAGAGCTGAAAATGGTTTTCCAAGCTCATGCCCGAGTCGAGAGATATGAAGTCTCCGACAAGTTCTACAGTTGTAAGATGGAGGAGAATAGTTCTGTCAGCGAGCACATACTCAAAATGTCTGGGTTGCACAACCGCTTGTCTCCGCTAGGAGTTAATCTCCCGGATGACGCGGTCGTTAACAGAATCCTTCAGTCGCTTCCACCTAGCTACAAGAGCTTTGTGATGAACTTCAATATGCAGGGGATGGAAAAGACCATTCCTGAGGTATATTCAATGCTGAAATCAGCGGAGGTGGAGATCAAAAAGGAACATCAAGTGTTGATGGTCAATAAAACCACTAGTTTCAAGAAAGGCAAGGGTAAGAAGAACTTCAAGCAGGACGGCAAGGGAGTTACCGCGCCCGGTAAGCCAGTTGCCGGGAAGAAGCCAAAGAATGGACCCAAGCCCGAGACTCAGTGCTTTTATTGCAAGGGAAACGGTCACTAGAAGCGGAACTGCCCCAAGTACTTAGCGGATAAGAAGGCCGGCAATAGCAAAGGTATATATGATATACATGTTATTGATGTGTACCTTACCATCACTCGTAGTAGCTCCTGGGTATTTGATACCGGTGCGGTTGCTCATATTTGTAACTCAAAACAGGAGCTGCGGAATAAGCCGAGACTGGCGAAGGACGAGGTGACGATGCGCGTCGTGTCATGGTATTCTCACGGGGGGGTGCGAGGCGACAGATGCCACAAGGGCTTCGCGTGAGGGTAAGACTGCTGCTGATAGGACCGGGAGCGGGTATGCGAGTAGCACGCGCTAGTTTACCCAGGTTCGGGGCTCTCCGGGGAGATAATACCCCCACTCCTGCATGTCTGCGTATATATGTCTGGGGTGTACATCGGGCAGTACAAAGTGCTCCTGGAGCTGTATCTGGGATCAGTGCCACGGACATCTGACTCTGTATATGTTTATGGCCGGAGTGAGCATGCATGCTCTTGTGGCCAGGCATGGCTGTGGTGGAGTGTGTGGCCGTGGGAGTCCATGTGAGAGTGGATGGATGGATGGATGGATGCATAGCTATATATAGTGTGGAGCTAGCTTACTATCTAAGCTATGTGGTGGTATGGGAGCAAGGCATGGTGGGGTGTCATGCTTGTCCCCTGGGTCACTTCATAAATAGTGCCAGGGGACAAGTGACACTATACATGATGGCGTCGAGGTACAGCCGTCTCGTCCGCGGTATGGCCGCCACGTCGGTGTCTTGTCGGTGTCGGGTCGGGCTACAGTCGGCAGCCGGCTGGTCGGTGCAGTCGGCAGCCGACAGCCGGCCGGGCAGAGCAGTCGGACGGGGAGCCGGCAGGAGCAGCCGGGCAGTCGGACTGAGGGGCTTTGCTAGCCCCGATGTCTTGAATTATTGTCTCGCCGTCTTCGGGGTATCCGTGGCCAATTACTCCGACAGTAGCCCCCAAGCCTCCGGGCAACTTGGCAAAGTTGGGCGGAGGTTTTTTGGCAGATATATCAAATGATTGCTTTTAGCACTGCAAGTTTTATGCGGAGGGTGCCGACTCGGTTTCGTCCGAGCCCCCTTGAATCTCTTTCATGTTCCCTCCGCTCTTTGGCTTGTGCTCTCGCTTGCCGGACAGCCGCTCTGTGGTCTGTGGCTGAGAGTGGGCCGCGGAGTGGAGTGTACAATACTCAGACTTTGGGAGCGAATTTAACCGAGCAGATACTCATAAAGAAAACGGCCGGGTCACCCGAACCGCTTTTCTTCCCGGACGTTTTTCGCGTGGGTGGCCTCCAGCGTTCACTCTTGCTAGTCGGGCAGCCGCTCTGCGGTCTGTGACTAAGAGTGGGCCTTTGGTACCGCACACGCTACTAAGCCGTCTGCGGGAACAAACGTCTCAGGCCAAGCGGGCAGCCCCCGGGCCAACTCTGGCTGGCGCCGGGGCGAACAGTGCTGCAACTGTAATAAAATGCGGAGATAGCCCCCGAGCATCGCTCGGGGTTATCCGTGCTCTCGCGGTGAAAAAATATGCGGGTGAGGAGCTCACATTGATTTTCGTGTAGCCGAGGCGGAGGTCGTCGAAGACCGCCGCGCTCGCGGAGCGCGTCAGCGCACCCGCTGGGTGTAGCCCTCGAGCCTCTAGGCGCTCGAGGAGGGTCCAGCCGGTCGGGCCTGACCGACCAGGTGGCAAGCAGAACGTGGCCGAGCCGGCCTGGCACAGCCGGCCAGGCGGCGAGGCGTCTGGCAGCGCCTTTTCCTTTCTTCTTTTTTCTCTTCTGCCGGCTGCTGGCAGCTGGACAAAACACTTCTCTTGTCTGCAATCTTTCGCGGGGGCGCGTCAGCGCACCCGCTGGGTGTAGCCCCCGAGATTCGGGCCGACTGCTGAGCAGTCGGGCCGGATCTTCCGGCAACTACTTTGTCTTCTTCCTCGCAGGGGCGCGTCAGCGCACCCGCTGGGTGTAGCCCCCGAGATTCGGGCCGACTGCTAAGCAGTCGGGCCGGATCTCCCGACAACTACTTTGTCTTCTTTTTCTTCTTCAGTGGGCTGTGCACAGCCGGACCGGCTCGTCGGTCGGCCAGGCAGCGAAGCGGGCAGACGATCCAGCCGGCCGAGCGGCAATGCGGGCGGTCGACCAGAGCAGTCGGCTGGGCAGCAGTCTGCGCAGTCGGATCCTCCGTCTTTTTTCTTCTCTTTTTTTGCCATGGGCAGTCGGCCCTTTGACTTTCTCCCCAGCCGGCCCCTACTCCTTTCTTCTTTCCACCCGAGTCTCTGGGTGGCTGGACAGCCACGGTGCGGGGCACGAGCGGCGACCCGGGGCCGGCCAAGGGCGGGCGCAACCAGGTCCGGGCAGGCGCGGGGCGGCGCCAGAGATCCAGGTGAGCCGGGTGGGGGAGTGGCCGGGCGGCGGCCGAGCCAGGCGGGCGCGCGGGAGCCGGCAGACGCGGGCAGGCGGAAGGCGGCCAGCGCGGGAGCCGGCCGAGCACGCGGAGGTCGGCTGGGGCGGCGAGCCGGCCAGGGCGCGCAGGCAAGAGGCAGCCGGGCGCGCGCGCGCGAAGACGACGGCGAGCAGTAGTGGCGTACGAGGCGGGGCGGCGCAGACGGCCAAAGGGCGGCAGCCGGCGCCGGGGCGCAGCCGGCCGCACAGCAGCAGCCGGCGCCGGGGCGTGGAGCGCAGTCGGCCGGGCCGCAGGGCGCAGGAGGCGGCGTAGCCGGAGCCAGACCGAGCCAGGGGTGGGGAAGGCCGCCGCAGGAAGCTAGCTGCGAGAAGGCGGCAGCCGGGCACGAGGAGCAGCCGGCAGCAGGGTTTTTTTTTACGCGCGGGTCAAGCCGGACGCGCCCGGCAGTCGCGGAGGCACTGAGCCGGTGCGCATGGGGGCGCAGCAGCCGGCTCGAGCCGAGGAGAGGCAAAGCGCGGAGCCGGCGCGCACGGGGGCGCAGCGGCCGGCCTGAGCGGAGGAGAGGCTAGGCGCGCGCGGGGGCATGCGAGGCCGCGCGAGGCCGAACGCGGCCGAGGCCGGCTTGGTGGAGGAAAACACGGGTGCGCGAAGCCGGACGCGGCCAGGCGCGAGGACGGCCGGAGCCGGATGCTGGGGGCGGAGCCGGCCGGGCGCTGAAGCCGGTCGGGCGGAAGCGGCCGCGTAGCGCCAGGCGGAGCAGGCGGCCCGAGCGGGAGCAACGCCAACTGTCGGCCAGCAGTGGCAGCAAGCGGAGCAGCCGAGCACACCGCAAGCCACGTGATGGAGGGAAGGCCGGGAGCCGCGCTGGCGGAGCGGCGGGGCGCACATGAACGTGCGGAGCAGAGTGCGAGCAGGACCCGCAAGCATGGGTGCGCGCATGCGCTGTCTGTGTTGCGCCAGGACACTGTACGCCACTGTACGAGCATTGCATGACCGGTGGCTAACACTGTACGAGTAGTGTACACGCAGTAGGTGGTCGCAAGGCTGTCGGGGGCTACTGGAGCAGAGCGTCCGCAAGCCCGCGAGCAGAATGGCGCGCCGGGCGGCACGGCTGGCCGGAGCGAGGTGCCGCAGAGGGGAGCGGATGCGCGGCCCTGGGCGGAGTGAGGTGCCGCGACGCACACGGACGGAGGCGAACAACGAGGGCGCGCTGCACCGGACGGGCGCGCCGGGGGCGCGTTGACGTCGAGCCCCCAGCGCCTCCGGGGAGGCGACGGTAACGCCACGACGGAGGTGACGAAGATGGAGAGGCCGTCGACGAGGACGCGCCATCCCGCGCGGCCGCTCCGGGGGCGAGTCGATGTTGAGCCCCCAAGCGCTACCGGAGAGACGGCGCGACGCCGCGGTGGTGATGGCGAAAAGGGTCCCGCCCGGACTGCGAAACTAGCAGCAGCGTGGTAGCATAGTAGTAGTACCGCCCCACGGTGGGCGCCAACTGTCGTGGTGTTCCCACGGGGGGGTGCGAGGCGACAGATGCCACAAGGGCTTCGTGTGAGGGTAAGACTGCTGCTGATAGGACCGGGAGCGGGTATGCGAGTAGCACGCGCTAGTTTACCCAGGTTCGGGGCTCTCCGGAGAGATAATACCCTTACTCATGCATGTCTGAGTATATATGTCTGGGGTGTACATCGGGCAGTACAAAGTGCTCCTGGAGCTGTATCTGGGATCAGTGCCATGGACATCTGACTCTGTATATGTTTATGGCCGGAGTGAGCATGCTTGCTCTTGTGGCCAGGCATGGCCGTGGTGGAGTGTGTGGCCGTGGGAGTCCATGTGAGAGTGGATGGATGGATGGATGGATGGATAGCTATATATAGTGTGGAGCTAGCTTACTATCTAAGCTATGTGGTGGTATGGGAGCAAGGCATGGTGGGGTGTCATGCTTGTCCCCTGGGTCACTTCATAAATAGTGCCAGGGACAAGTGACACTATACATGATGGCGTCGAGGTACAGCCGTCTCGTCCGCGGTATAGCCGCCACGTCGGGGTCTTGTCGGTGTCGGGTCGGGCTGCAGTCGGCAGCCGGCTGGTCGGCGCAGTTGGCAGCCGGCAGCCGGTCGGGCAGAGCAGTCGGACGGGGAGCCGGCAGGAGCAGCCGGGCAGTCGGACTGAGGGGCTTTGCTAGCCCCGATGTCTTGAATTATTGTCTCGCCGTCTTCGGGGTATCCGTGGCCAATTACTCCGACAAGTCGGGAATGGTTCCAAGGTCGATGTGATCGCCATCGGCACGCTACCTCTACATCTACCTTCAGGATTAGTTTTAAACCTCAATAATTGTTATTTAGTACCAGCTTTGAGCATGAACATTGTATCAGGATCTCGTTTAATGCGAGATGGCTACCCATTTAAATCCGAGAATAATGGTTGTTCTATTTATATGAGAGATATGTTTTATGGTCATGCCCCGCTGGTCAATGGTTTATTCTTATTGAATCTCGAACGTGCTGTTACACATATTCATAGTGTGAATGCCAAAAGATGTAAGGTTGATAATGATAGTCCCACATACTTGTGGCACTGCCGCCTTGGTCACATTGGTGTTAAACGCATGAAGAAACTCCATGCAGATGGACTTTTGGAGTCTCTTGATTATGAATCATTTGACACATGCGAACCATGCCTCATGGGCAAAATGACCAAAACTCCGTACTCCGGAACAATGGAGCGAGCAACCAACTTATTGGAAATCATACATACTGATGTGTGTGGTCCAATGAGCGTTGAGGCTCGCGGTGGTTATCGTTATGTTCTCACCCTCACTGATGACTTAAGTAGATATGGGTATGTCTACTTAATGAAACACAAGTCTGAGACCTTTGAAAAGTTCAAGGAATTTCAGAGTGAGGTTGAGAATCAACGTGACAGGAAAATAAAGTTCTTACGATCAGATCATGGAGGGGAATATTTGAGTCACGAATTTGGCACGCACTTAAGGAAATGTGGAATTGTTTCACAACTCACGCCGCCTGGAACACCTCAGTGTAATGGTGTGTCCGAACGTCGTAATCGCACTTTATTGGATATGGTGCGATCTATGATGTCTCTTACCGATCTACCGCTATCATTTTGGGGTTATGCTTTAGAGACTGCCGCATTCACTTTAAATAGGGCTCCGTCGAAATCTGTTGAGACGACACCATATGAATTATGGTTTGGAAAGAAACCTAAGCTGTCGTTTCTGAAAGTTTGGGGATGCGATGCTTATGTCAAGAAACTTCAACCTGAAAAGCTCGAACCCAAATCGGAAAAATGCGTCTTCATAGGATACCCTAAGGAAACTATTGGGTATACCTTCTACCTCAGATCCGAAGGCAA
Organism: Aegilops tauschii subsp. strangulata; assembly: GCF_002575655.3. Lineage (NCBI taxonomy): Eukaryota > Viridiplantae > Streptophyta > Magnoliopsida > Poales > Poaceae > Aegilops > Aegilops tauschii. The sequence continues at coordinate 61,475,629 of NC_053035.3, forward strand.
GATCTTTGTTGCCAAGAATGGATCCTTTCTAGAGAAAGAGTTTCTCTCGAAAGAAGTAAGTGGGAGGAAATTGGAACTTGATGAGATGACCCCTCTCGAACCAGAGAGTAGCGCAGCGCAAGAAAATGTTTCTGTGGTGCCTGCACCGACTAGAGCGGAAGTTAATGATGACGATCATGATCAAGTTACCACTGAACTTCGTATGTCCACAAGGACACGTTCGCACCAGAGTGGTACGGCAACCCTGTCCTGGAAATCATGTTGTTAGACAATGGTGAACCTTCGAACTATGAAGAAGCAATGGCGGGCCCAGATTCCAACAAATGGCTTGAAGCCATGAAATCCGAGATAGGATCCATGTATGAAAACGAAGTATGGACTTTGACAGACTTGCCCGATGATCGGCAAGCCATAGTGAATAAATGGATCTTTAAGAAGAAGACTGACGCGGATGGTAATGTGACCATCTATAAGGCTCGGCTTGTTGCTAAGGGTTATCGACAAGTTCAAGGGGTTGACTACGATGAGACCTTCTCACCCGTAGCGAAGCTGAAGTCCGTCCGAATCATGTTAGCAATTGCCGCATTCTACGATTATGAGATATGGCAAATGGACGTCAAAACGGCATTCCTTAATGGTTTCCTTAAGGAAGAATTGTATATGATGCAGCCGGAAGGTTCTATCGATCCTGAGAATGCTGACAAGGTATGCAAGCTCCAGCGCTCAATCTATGGGCTGGTGCAAGCATCTAGGAGTTGGAACATTCGCTTTGATGAGATGATCAAAGCGTTTGGGTTTACACAGACTTATGGAGAAGCCTGTGTTTACAAGAAAGTGAGTGGGAGCTCTGTAGCATTTCTCATATTGTATGTGGATGACATACTATTGATGGGAAATAATATAGAATTCTTGTAAAGCTTAAAGGCCTACTTGAATAAGTGTTTTTCAATGAAGGACCTTGGAGAAGCTGCTTACATATTAGGCATCAAGATCTATAGAGATAGATCGAGACGCCTCATTGGTATTTCGCAAAGCACATAACTTGACAAGATATTGAAGAAGTTCAATATGGATCAGTCCAAGAAGGGGTTCTTGCCTGTATTACAAGGTGTGAGATTGAGCACGGCTCAATGCCCGACCTCGGTAGAAGATAGAGAAACAATGAGTGTCATCCCCTATGCCTCAGCCATAGGGTCTATTATGTATGCCATGCTGTGTACCAGACCTGATGTGAACCTCACCGTAAGTTTGGTAGGGAGGTACCAAAGTAATCCCGGCAAGGAACACTGGACAGTGGTCAAGAACATCCTGAAGTACCTGAAAAGGACTAAGGATATGTTTCTCATTTATGGAGGTGACGAAGAGCTCATCATAAAGGGTTACGTCGATGCTAGCTTCGACATAGATCTGGATGAATCCAAGTCACAAACCGGGTACGTGTATATTTTGAATGGTGGGGCAGTCAGCTAGTGCAGTTGCAAGCAAAGCGTCGTGGCGGGATCTACATGTGAAGCGGAGTACATAGCAGCCTCGGAGGCAGCACAGGAAGCAGTCTCGATGAAGGAGTTCATCACCGACCTAGGAGTTATTCCCAATGCGTCGGGCCCAATGACTCTCTTCTATGACAACACTGGAGCAATTGCCCTTGCCAAGGAGCCCAGGTTTCACAAGAAGACCAGGCATATCAAGCGTCGCTTCAACTCCATTCGTGAACATGTTCAAGATGGAGACATAGATATTTGTAAAGTGCATACGGATCTGAATGTCGCAGATCCATTGACTAAACCTCTTCCATGAGCAAAACATGATCAACACCAGAACTCTATGGGTGTTCGATTCATCACAATATAACTAGATTATTGACTCTAGTGCAAGTGGGAGACTGTTGGAAATATGCCCTAGAGGCAATAATAAAGTGGTTATTATTATATTTCCTTGTTCATGATAATTGTCTATTGTTCATGCTATAATTGTGTTACCCGGAAATCATAATACATGTGTGAATACATAGACCACCACATGTCCCAAGTGAGCCTCTAGTTGACTAGCTCATTGATCAATAGATGGTTACGGTTTCCTGACCATGGAAATTGGATGTCGTTGATAACAGGATCACATCATTAGGAGAATGATGTGATGGACAAGACCCAATCCTGAGCATAGTACAAGATCATGTAGTTCGTCTGCTAAAGCTTTTCTAATGTCAAGTATCATTTCCTTAGACCATGAGATTATGAAACTCCCGGATACCGTAGGAATGCTTTGGGTATGCCAAACATCACAACGTAACTGGGTGGCTATAAAGGTACACTATAGGTATCTCCGAAAGTGTCTGTTGGGTTGGCACGAATCGAGACTGGGATTTGTCACTCCGTATGACGGAGAGGTATCTCTGGGCCCACTCGGTAATGCATCATCATAATGAGCTCAATGTGACTAAGTAGTTAGTCGCGGGATCATGCATTACGAAACGAGTAAAGTGACTTGCCGGTAACGAGATTGAACGAGGTATTGGGATACCGACGATCGAATCTCGGGCAAGTAACGTACCGATTGACAAAGGGAATTGTATACAGGATTGATTGAATCCCCGACATCGTGGTTCATCCGATGAGATCATCGTGGAACATGTGGGAGCCAACATGGGTATCCAGATCCCGCTGTTGGTTATTGGCCAGAGAGCTGTCTCGGTCATGTTTGCATGATTCCCGAACCCGTAGGGTCTACACACTTAAGGTTCGGTGACGCTAGAGTTGTTATGGGAATTAGTGTGCAGTTACCAAATGTTGTTCGAAGTCCCGGATGAGATCCCGGACGTCACGAGGAGTTCCGGAATGGTCCGGAGGTAAAGATTTATATATGGGAAGTCCTATTTTGGCCACTGGAAAATGTTCGGGATTTTTCGGTATTGTACCGGGAAGGTTCTAGAAGGTTCCGGAGTGGGGCTCACCTGCATGGGGGACCAACATGAATGTGGGTAGTGGGGGCAAGGCCCCACACGCCTGGTCAAGGCACACCAAGATCCCCCTTAGAAGGAATAAGATCATATCCCGAAGGGATAAGATCAAGATCCCTAAAAAAGGGGGATAACAATCGGTGGGGAAGGGAAATGATGGGATTTCTTTCCCCCACCTTTGCCAATGCCCCAATGGACTTGGAGGGCAAGAAACTAGCCCCCTCCACCCCTATATATAGTGGGGAGGCACATGGGAGCCACACCCCTTCCCCTGGCGCAGCCCTCTCCCTCCCCAACACCTCCGTAGTAGTAGTAGTGCTTGGCAAAGCCATGCCGGAGAACTGCAAGCTCCACCACCATGCCGTCGTGCTGCCGGAGCTCTCCCTCAACTTCTCGTCTCCCCTTGCTGGATCAAGAAGGAGGAGACGTCCCCGGGCTGTACGTGTGTTGAACGCGGAGGCGCCGTTGTTCGGCGCTTAGATCGGAATCAACCGCGATCTGAATCGCTGCGAGTACGACTCCTTCATCCACGTTCTTGTAAAGCTTCCGCATCGCGATCTTCAAGGGTACGAAGATGCACTCCCCTCTCTCTCATTGCTAGTCTCTCCATAGATTGATCTTGGTGATGCATAGAAATTTTTTAATTTCTGCAACGATCCCCAACAACTAGCTTCTTTGATTTTCACACTCGATCATGATAGTCACAAGGACTGGAATTGGTTGATTAGTTCTTTATTTTGTTTTTGTCTTTCTTGTAAATATAATACTTAATGAAATTATTGTAGAACTATTGTTCTATGGTTTGTGCTAAAAACATGTACCAACTCTCTCATCATGGTGTGAAAAAACCTAAAATGCTAATGATCGGATGTGATCTTAAAGGGTTTTATAGCGAATGCGCTCTCACACGTTTGATCTCCTTGTACGAATCTCAAAGCAAGACACGTGGCAATCATTGTTTTCTCCCCCACACACTTATCTTAGCGAACTATGAGCCGAGACACTAAATGGTTTGCTCATGATAAAAATTTGAGTGGACACATCTGGGATGGCAAATTCTATTTTTTTTAGAGCAAGGAAAATTTCATTAGTTCTTTCTGATGTAGCATATGAAAATTTTCTTCTGTCAGCATGACAAATCCTCAACAAGTTTGAAATTGTTTTTTTTGGCTGGAAATTCTCCATGTTACATCATGGCAAATGTCAACTTTTTCTTTACAACATGACAAATCCTTATATAATAGCATGGTAAATATATCTGTTTTAGCATGGCAAGTTCAGTTCATTCACCAAGAGTTGGATTTTGAGGCAACATTCCCAGATCGTGGCATCACTCAGATGATCTCCTGTAGGAAATTATAGTTCGCTTAGGTTACTTACCTAAGAAAAGGTCATCACAATATCAGGGCCGTGAAAAAACACATCAAAACTCTGATGATTGTAACACTTATCACCACAAGAGAAATTTAATTTTCTGTTCTATAATACACACTAACATGCCTATCATATATTCATAGAAGAAGGAACCAAAAAGGTCAATACAACATATTTCAGCACAATGCTACACAAAGAGAACCACACCCACCATGACAACACTTACACACTACTTGCCTTGCCCAAACTCAAACTATGGATGACAAAGAGGTAGAACACAGAGCACACAGGTCGCGTCCATAACCGTATTCGAACACCTCGGAGCATGATAAAAACTCCAAACCAAACTAGATCAACACACCACCCACTCTTAGCGCTTAGGAGATCGACAAGTGGACAACATGAGCTAGCCTGACTCGAGGAGACATCGCAAATGAGGAGTCGGTGATGTGCATAGTGCCCTTAATACCCATGCCCACAACAACAACACAACGCCGCAAGCCCGCCGCCGAGGTGATATCTCCTTTTTGTTGACCCGGTATTGGAACTAAAAAGAGTATCCCGCACCTATTTCCCCAGAGGTGACCCTGGGTTATTGAACCCACGAGAGGAAGATTCCCTTGGAGCGATGGTCTCCAGCAAGATTTTGCTAAAGTGTCAAATCCAGCTTTTGACCGGACATCAAGCAAATATTGATTCAAACACTTATAATAAAAAGAAAGTACGAGGATGAGATCTTAATGCATACAACCGTGTATTGGTGTTGGGATAAAAAATGATATTAGTTTGTGCTCGTGAAGTCATCCATCAAGAGGTGCTTGCTTTGTTTGGAATGGGGGATGTGTAGAAATAACATCCTGGCCGGCACAAGTCCTGCATCAAGAATCAGTTGTCCTACCGAAGGCCCTATCCTTCTCGCGGAGTTATCCCTGATAATTAAGATAATAAAATAAGACAAAAGCTTTGGGTGTTCAATGACTACACCTCATGAATCCCCAAGGATATGATCCATGTTACCCTACTAAACCTTACTGTCACCGGTGTTCGGTATAACACTTCACAGTCCCCTTGCTCCTAGCCTCACCGGTTCTCGATCTCCATGGTCGTGGGTACCTGCAGGGATGAAGATCGCGGACAAGACAAGAGATACTTCACGATGCAATTTTATTTTACACGTACAAGACGTTGTGTCAAAGACTTCCATTGATCCCTTCACCAAATACATGGGGTTGCAAGGCTCATGCCTCACCCCATACCTTACCGGACTACTCACACATGGAGATCAGTATACGAGAAGAAATCATTGAAGAACACATCTTGAGATTGATTGATTGCAATATGTCTTACTGAAGGAAATATGCCCTAGAGGCAATAATAAAGTTGTTATTTATATTTCCTTATATCATGATAAATGTTTACTATTCATGCTAGAATTGTATTAACCAGAAACTTAGTACATGTGTGACATAGACAAACAGAGTGTCACTAGTATGCCTCTACTTGACTAGCTCGTTGAATCAAAGATGGTTAAGTTTCCTAGCCATAGACATGAGTTGTCATTTGATTAACGGGATCACATCATTAGAGAATGATGTGATTGACTTGACCCATTCCGTTAGCATAGCACTTGATCGTTTAGTATGTTGCTATTGCTTTCTTCATGACTCATACATGTTCCTATGACTATGAGATTATGCAACTCCCGAATACCGGAGGAACACTTAATGTGCTACCAAATGTCACAACGTAACTGGGTGATTATAAAGGTGCTCTACAGGTGTCTCCGATGGTACTTGTTGAGTTGGCATAGATCGAGATTAGGATTTGTCACTCCGATTGTCGGAGAGGTATCTTTGGGCCCTCTCGGTAATGCACATCACTATAAGCCTTGCAAGCAATGTCACTAATGAGTTAGTTGCGGGATGATGCATTACAGGACGAGTAAAGAGACTTGCCGGTAACGAGATTGAACTAGGTATTGAGATACCGACGATCGAATCTCGCGCAAGTAACATACCGATGACAAAGGGAACAACGTATGTTGTTATGCGGTTTGACCGATAAAGATCTTCGTAGAATATGTGGGATCCAATATGAACATCCAGGTTCTGCTATTGGTTATTGACAGGAGACGTGTCTCGGTCATGTCTACATAGTTCTCGAACCCGTAGGGTCCGCACGCTTAACGTTCGGTGACGATCGGTATTATGAGTTTATGTGTTTTGATGTACCGAAGATAGTTCGGAATCCCGGATATGATCACGGACATGACGAGGAGTCTCGAAATGGTCGAGACATAAAGATTAATATATTGGACGACTATATTCCGACACCGGGTGAGTTCCGGCGGTCACCGGATAAATATCGGAGTGCCAGGGGGTTATCGGAACCCCCGGGGGAACTAATGGGCCAACATGGGCCTTGTGAGAGAGAGAGGAGGGGTCCTTAGGGCTGGTCGCCCCCCCCTTGAGAAGTCCGAATTGGACAAGGAGGGGGGCGGCGCCCCTGAGGGAGTCCTGGATTAAGGGGTCCTCGGGCGTCCGGACTATGGTACGTGGGCCAGACTGATGGGCTATGAAGATACAAGACCGAAGACTATCTCCCGTGTCCGGATGGGACTCTCCTTGGCGTGGAACGCAAGCTTGGCGCCATGATATGAAGATTCCTTTCTCTGTAACTAACTTTGTACAACCCTAGTCCCCTCCGGTGTCTATATAAACCGGAGGGCTTAGTCCGTAGAGGCAATCATAATCATCATAATCATACAGGCTAGACTTCTAGGGTTTTAGCCATTACGATCTCGTGGTAGATCAACTCTTGTGATACTCATATTCATCAAGATCAATCAAGCAGGAAGTAGGGTATTACCTCCATAGAGAGGGCCCGAACCTGGGTAAACATCGTGTCCCCTGCTCCTGTAACCATCAACCTTAGACGCACAGTTCGGGACCCCCTACCCGAGATCCGGCGGTTTTGACACCGACATTGGTGCTTTCATTGAGAGTTCTGCTGCGTCGTCTTCAAGAGGTTCGATGGCCCCGTCAATCATCTACAACAATGCCGTCCAGGGGGAAGTTTTCCTCCCTGGACAGATCTTCGTATTCGGCGGCTTCGCACTGCGGGCCAACTCGCTTGGCCATCTAGAGTAGATCGACAGCTACGCCCCTGGCCATCAGGTCAGATTCTGGAGCTTGAACTACGTTGTTGATATCCGCGGAGACTTGATCTTCGATGGATTCGAGCCCACGGCAGCCGCTCCCTGCCACCGCGATGAACATGACTTAAATCTGTCACCGGACCACACCCAGGAGATAGCGCCTGTAACTGCTCTGGCCCTAGATCTGGAGCAGATCGCGCCATCCGAGGATGGGAAGCTCAACCCCGCCACGGAAGCCGCAGACTCAGCGGCATTGGAGCCGCACACAGACCCAACCTCGGGTGGAATCTGTGCCACCGGAACCTCGGACCCGTTTCCGGCTACAGGTTCCGAACCACGTGCGTCCGCGTACGTCGAGCATGATCGGACATCGATCTTCGAATTCAGCTCCACGGACATCTTCCGGCACTCACCTTTAGGCAATGTGCTAAACTCATTAAAAACACTCTCCTTAGCAGGGGACTCATAGCCGAATTATATCCGGTTCGAACTGGAGGCTGATGACGGAGAATTTCGCTTCCCACCCACCACCCACTTCATAGCCACTGTCGAAGACTTAACCGACATGCTCGATTACGGCTCCGAAGACATCGACGGTATGGATGACGATGCCGAAGAGGAGCAGGGCCAAAACCCGCCGTTTACCGGGCACTGGATGGCCACTTCTTCGTATGATGTGTACATGGTGGATACACCTAAAGAGAACAATGGCGATAATGAGAAGGATCCAGTCAAGGATAAACCTCCTGAGATACAGCCAAAACACCGACGTCAGTGGCGCCGCTCTAAATCACGCCGTGGAAAAGATAGCGATACCGGCACGAGAGAAAACAATACTCCGGACGATGCCGAAGACAAGGAATACCCCATTGAGCCAACCTCTGAACAGGACGAATGGGAGGACGGGCGAGTCAACCCTGATGAACAGGCCGTAAATGAAGACTTGGAGGACAGTAATTATCTTCCACTCTCCGAGGATGAGGTGAGCCTCGGCAACGAGGATTTCATCGTGCATGAGGAACCTCTCGAGCAGGAGCGCTTTAAGCGCTGGCTAATAGCCACTGCGAGGAGCGTGAAAAAGAAGCAGCAGCAGCTTCAAGCTGATCAAGTCCTGCTCAACGACAGATGGACTAATGTCCTGGCAGCCGAGGAATACGGCCTCGATCGCCCAACCAAAAGTTACCTGAAGCGCAAATTGTTACCCCAATTTGATGATGAGGCGTTGGAGCCCGTACCATCAGCGCGTAATGTGGCTGACCGACCACCACGTGGCCAGGATAAAGCGGTACCTCAAGCCGAACACCAGCCCGTCCTACCTCACCGTAAAGGCAAAGATAAAATAGCTCGGGGTTATACATATGACCTGCGGCAGGACCTAAAGAACAGAACAGGTCAGACCAGATCCATCTACGGATCGCGAGGGCGTGCCCTGACGCGCGACGATGGCCATTTGGCCGGACATGACAAACATAACCACGCCTGGCCGAAAATCGCAGACAAACTACATCCGAACTATGTCGCAATTTGGCCTGATACAGAGGCGCCGCACACCCCCTCTGCTTCATCGATGAAGTAATGGAGCATGAATTCCCAGAAGGGTTTAAACCCGTAAATATCGAATCATATGATGGAACAACAAATCCCGCGGTATGGATTCAGGATTTTCTTCTCCATATTCATATGGCCCACGATGATGACCTTCACGCCATCAAATACCTCCCGCTAAAACTCAAAGGGCCAGCTCGGCACTGGTTAAACAGTCTGCCTGAAAACTCTATTGGCTGCTGGGAGGACTTGGAAGACGCCTTCCGCGACAACTTCCAAGGTACATATGTACGACCTCCAGATGCTGATGACTTAAGTCACATAGTTCAACAGCCCGGAGAGTCGGCCAGGAAATTCTGGACTAGGTTCCTAACTAAAAAGAACCAGATTGTCGACTGTCTGGACGCCGAAGCCCTGGCCCTAGCAGCCTTTAAGCATAGCATCCGCGACGAATGGCTCGCCCGTCACCTCGGCCAAGAAAAGCCGAAGTCAATGGCAGCCCTCACGGCACTCATGACCCGTTTTTGTGTGGGCGAGGATAGTTGGCTAGCCCATAGCAATAACACTGCAAGCGAAACTAGCACCTCTGAGACAAAAAACAGCAACGGCAAGCCCCGACGCAACAGACACAAGCGTCGAAGCAACGGTGACAATACTGATGACACGGCGGTCAACGCCGGATTCAGTGGCTCCAAGTCCGGCCAGCGGAAGAAGCCATATAAAAGAAACAATTCGGGCCCATCCAGCTTGGACCGCATACTCAATCGTCCATGCCAGATCCATGGCACCCCAGACAAACCAGCCAATCATACCAACAAAGATTGTTGGGTTTTTAAACAGGCCGGCAAATTAAATGCCGAGAACAAGGAGAAGGGGTCGCAAAGCAAGGACGATGACGAGGAGTCCTGTCCGCCGAACACAGGGGGACAGAAGAAGTCCCCCCCCCCAAGTTAAAACAGTGAACATGATATACGCTACCCATATCCCCAAGAGGGAGCGCAAACGCGCGCTCAGGGACGTCTATGCGATGGAGCCAGTCGCCCCAAAGTTAAACCCATGGTCCTCCTGCCCGATCACTTTCGATCGCAGGGACCATCCGACCAGTATCCGTCATGGCGGTTCGGCCGCACTGGTCCTTGACCCAATCATTGATGGATTCCATCTCACGCGAGTCCTCATGGATGGTGGCAGCAGCTTGAACCTTCTCTATCAGGATACAGTACGCAAAATGGGCATTAATCCCTCAAGGATCAAGCCCACAAGACTACCTTTAAAGGAGTCATACCAGGTGTAGAGGCCCGCTGTACGGGCTCAATCACACTAGAGGTTGTCTTCGGATCCCTGGACATCTTCCAAAGCAAAGAGTTGATCTTCGATATCGTTCCCTTCCGCAGTGGCTATCACGCACTGCTGGGATGAACCGCATTTGCTCGATTCAACGTGGTGCCACACTATGCTTATCTCAAGCTCAAGATGCCCGGACCACGCGGCGTCATAACAGTCAATGGAAACACGGAACGCTCCCTCCGTACCGAGGAGCACACCGCTGCTTTAGCAGCAGAAGTACAGAGCAGCCTTTTCAAGCAGAACCTTAATTCGGCGGCCGAGCTCCTGGATACTGTCAAACGAGTCCGGACTACTCTGCAGCAGGACAGCCCAGCTCGTCAAGAGCTCGACTAGCAATTTGGCCTCCGTCCCAGTCCCGACCAAGTGGCGACATTCGTACCGCGCGTACATAACTACGCACTCAAAATACCATGGGCATAGACGGAGGCATAACTAGATTGTGATCCATAATACGGCTCGACCTCCCCTGGACACACATACTTTCACTTTTTCCTTTTTATCCTTTTCAGGTTTCTTTTCCACATGCCTTTCCTGACGGCCTGATCACCGGTCCTTTCGAAAGGATAGATACACCAAGACGGAAAGAAGCACTGACGTATAAGGGAATTTCTAGGTGGTCTCTTTAACGATCACTCTACCTGTTTTCAGGACCCGCACGCAGCTCTCCCTTGGTTGTGGCATATTAAATAGCCCTGTTGCTTATTGCACTACTTGTACAAATACGCTTTTACGTATTAATCAAACTATAATAGAAATAGTTTGCGGCCCAACTTCTGCGGCACTAGCTTGCTACCCTTTTTTTGATAATCTTATCAAATTGCACTCGTACACTTTGGTACGCTTTAATCGGCCAGGGGCTTCATTGCGCCCCATAATACGGCAACAAAGTTCGAACACTTTTTACAGTATAGTTCGGCACCCCGAATTTAGCATTATATGCATTGGCTCCGAATCATGTCTTTGGTCAATAGTTGGGTTGCCCAGCTCCTATGCTTACTACCTTACATTCCGTTATATCGGCTAAGGTAGTAAAGGGAGAACTACTGCGATTGTGTCCTGGTTTATCCGGATGAGCACCTCAGTAGAGAAAGCCGAAAACTGACTGTCATGATGCGGCGTGAGCCGGTCAGCTCTTCGGAGGTTTCAAATCTTTAGCTTTTTTCCGCATTACGCGATGAATCGGTTCTTACCCGATCAGGTGCTTACAGCACCCTAGTTCGGATACTAGGGGTTGCGCCTAAATTTTTATTGTCACACTCCTATGGCTAATTGAGGGTGATAAAGCCACATAGTCCGATTGCCTGGTTCGTTGCGCTAAACACCTCCTTCAAGGACCAAACAATTGGATCAAGAGTGTTTAGATTCCATCCCAAACACCCCCGTACTACCTACGTGGGGGCTGAAGCCGACGACTGGCCAACTCTCATATTTCATAAAAACGGCCGCACAGGTGGTAAAATTTTAACAAGCATTATATTACATAATCGACTTTGTTTCATAATACAGGGCGAGATAATATGAATGTATTCATTCAAAGATCACATCTTTCGCACACTGCTCTGCCACAATGTGGGATCCCTCCAGGACATTGTCAAAATACATCTCGGGCGTGCGGTGCTCCTTGCCCTCGGGCCTCGGTCGCGAGCTTGACGGCGTTCATCTTCACCCACTGCACCTTGACACGGGCGAAGGCCATCCGCGCACCCTCGATGCAGACCGATCGCTTGATAACGTCAAGACGAGGGCAGGCATTGACCAGCCACTTCACGAGCCTGAAGTAGCTGCTGGGTATAGCTTCTGCAGGCCACAGCTGGATTAAATCCTTCATGGCTAGTTCGGCCACCCTATGCAGTTCGACCAGCTGTTTTAGCTGGTCGCTAAAGGGCACCGGATGTTCTGGCGCAAGGTATTGCAACCAAAACAGCTTCTCCGTTGAGCTCCCCTCTTCGGCTCAGGAGAATTCTGCAGCGTCAGAAACACTGCGCAGCAAATCCACAAACGCTCCTGGAGAACTCCAAATCCGGGTTAGTAAGAGGTACCTCTTCTTCACATATTTGCTCTGCATAAAGAAGGCCTTACCCGCCGCAATCTTCTTGGCCTCTTGAATCTCCTGGAGAGCGCCCTGGGCAACCCAGGCAGCTTGTGCGCTTTGGCGAGCCTTGGCGAGTTCGGTCTCTTGAGCCGAAATATCGAGCTCCAAGGACTCGCATTTCTTCACGGCATCCTGGAGCTCTTGCTGGACCTCACCGACCCTGGCCTCGTGCTTTTCGCGGGCGGCTTGTTCCTTGGCAGCTCTCTCCTCGGCCTCGGCCAGCGCCTTTTTAAGGGCCTCGACCTCGGTCACCGCTCCTACAAATATCACGGCACTATGGTCAATACAAATCATTTATTCTTTTGATACACAGAAGGTCATTGCATACCTTGTTTGTCTTCTAGCTGCTTTCTCACGCGGTCGAGCTCCTCCTCGGCCCGCTCCAGACTCTGCTTCAGTCCGGAAACCTCAGCAGTATGAGAGGTCGCAGCCAGTAACGGCACCTGCTTATTCACATTGACTCATCTGGTTAATCTCCTGCGAAACTTTTTTGATCCTCTGTCCGGCTTTTCTTTTCGAAAACTGGACAGTGTCTCAGGGGCTACTGTCTATACTGTGACATTCTTTTTACATAGTTGTGTTGCTTACCTCAAAGCCTGTTAGAAGGCTTGGGCAGGCTTCGGTCAGCCTGCTCTTCGTGACTGAATCCTCTCAACCACCGTACCCATATGGGTACGGTGTTCCTCAATAATGGAAGCACCTCACAGCGCTTCCATTAGAGTGTCCGGCGCCTCTGGCTGGAAAGAGGTCACCGGCAGAATAGGCGCACCTCCTCCTTTCGAAGGAGGCTGCTTGCCGGGTTCCGGAGCCGCATAGGCCTCCGGGACCATGTTCGGCTGGGGTCCAAACTGAATATGGCCCCCATCGCCAGTCTCCATGGGGATTTGCTCCCCCATGTGTTTGGTGGCCGAGGCTTCACCCTCTGGCGTCGCCCTGGCGGCCTCCTGGGTCTCCCCTGGCCTGGGATCCTTCGGGACAACACCTCGGTGTCATCCATGGCCCTGGGAGAGGAGGCCGCCGGAAGGGACCCGCTGTCCATCACCTTCGGGTCCAACGAATTCCCCGAAGATGAGGATCACTCGAGGTCGGAACGGGCCGGACTGCAAGTGCATGATTCACACGTTAAAACTATGAACTAAAGAGGCTGAATACATGAATGTGTCAGGGTCTGTGAGTACTCACGATTCGGCCCGAGGCTTATCTCGGGGGCGCAGCTCTGGGCTGCTATCGACGTCCCACGCGGAGTTATCCGTGCGGGGGAGCTTCCCTTTCTTGGATGCCTCTGCCTCCAGATTTGTGGAGGCCGCCCTCTTCTTCCTTCCCCCCTTAGGGGGGGAGTTTCTTTCTTCCTCCTCCTCCTCGTCGTCTTCGGCAGCGGAGGAGTGAGTCTCGGTGTCTTCGGACATCACGTCCGAAGCGCCCTTGCGGCGGAAGCCACTTCTGGCCCCCTTGGCCTTCTTCTTTGCCTTCTTCTCCGGCGCCTGGTAAGGCGCCGGGACCAGCATCTTCGTCAGAAGCAGGATGGCTGGTTCCTCGGGCAGCGGAGCCGGACACCGAATCCACTCCGCCTTCTTTGTCCAGCCCTGAAAAAATAAATAGTGAGGTTTATGTATCTTCCCTGAATAAAGCAAGTAAAGGATACACCTTGAAACACGAAAGACTTACCGCACTGGTGGGATGGGCTAGGGCGTGCCCACGGTCCTCGGTCGTTTCCGGCCGCGTCTCGTTACCCTTAAAGAGCACCTTCCAGATATCTTCGCGCGTAGTTCCGAAGAACCGTTGCAAGGTCTGGTGCTCGGCCGGATTGAACTCCCATAAATGGCAAGTCCGGCTCTGGCATGGAAGGATCCGGCGAACTAGCATCACCTGGATCACATTGACAAGCTTGATGTTCTTGTCCACCATGCTCTGGATGCGCGTTTGTAGCGTTGTCAGCTCGTCCGACGAAGACCAATTCAGGCCCTTCTCCAGCCAGGAGGTGAGCCGCATTGGGGCTCCGGACTTGAATTCGGGAGCCGCGGCCCAGGTGGCGTCGCGGAGCTCTGTGACATAGAACCACAGTTGCTGCCACCCTTTGACGGTCTCCACAAAGGTACCTTTGGGCCATGTGACGTTGGGCATCTTGCTCACCGTGGCACCTCCGCACTCTGCGTGTTGGCCATCCACCACCTTCGGCATCACGTTGAAGATCTTAAGCCACAGTCCGAAGTGGGGTGGAATGCGGAGGAAGGCCTCGCACACGACAATAAATGTGGAGATGTTGAGGAAGGAGTTTGGGGCTAGATCATGGAAATCTAGCCCGTAATAGAACATGAGTCCGCGGACGCAAGGGTGGAGAGGAAATCCTAGCCTGCGGACGAAGTGGGGGATGAACACCACCCTCTCATTGGGCTTCGGGGTAGGGACGATCTGCCCCTTGGCCGGAAGCCGGTGGGCGATTTCTTTGGCCAGGTACCCGGCCTCCCGAAGCTTGGTGATGTCCTTCTCCTTGACGGAGGAGGCCATCCACTTGCCTTGCGCCCCAGATCCGGACATGGTCGAGTGCTATCTTGAGGTGGAAAGGATGAGGACTTGGGCGCTGGAGCTCGAGAATGGGAGGGCAGAGAGAGAGAAGGCGTGGGTGAAAGAAAGGAATCCTTATCTCCATATAAAGGCAGTGAATATCAAGCGCCTCCCCACTCGCCTTAAAACTCGCCTGTTCCCAAGGGCTGTGCAGACGGCATGATTGGATTACCCACGCCCATATTGATGAGAATCCCGTAATGAGGGGACACGATCTCTGCTACGACAAGACATGCCAACAGAAACCGCATCTTGAAATGTGAAGCGGCAGGCCGAAAAACGGTTCGAAATAATAACCGGGTAGGGATGTGATATCACGCTACAAAAAGTTGTCGGCAGATTGGACTCGTGAAATATTATACTCTCTGCGGTGGTGTGTGGTACTTGTTTTGCAAAGCTGGACACGTTCGTTGTGTTCGAGGACTGTGTTGGAGTATTCGGAGAAGGAACCCGCCTTGCAATGCCGAAGACAATCTGCGTGCCGGACACCTCGTCATTGAAGCCTGGTTCAGGGGCTACTGAGGGAGTCCTAGATTAAGGGGTCCTCGAGCGTCCGGACTATGGTACGTGGGCCGGACTAATGGGCTATGAAGATACAAGACCGAAGACTCTCTCCCGTGTCCGGATGGGACTCTCCTTGGCGTGGAAGGAAAGCTTGGCGACCTGATATGAAGATTCCTTTCTCTGTAACCGACTTTGTACAACCCAAGTCCCCTCCGGTGTCTATATAAACCGGAGAGCTTAGTCCGTAGAGGCAATCATAATCATCATAATCATACAGGCTAGACTTCTAGGGTTTTAGCCATTACGATCTCGTGGTAGATCAACTCTTGTGATACTTGTATTCATCAAGATCAATCAAGCAGGAAGTTATTACCTCCATAGAGAGGGCCCAAACCTGGGTAAACATCATGTCCCCTGTCTCCTGTAACCATCAACCTTAGACGCACAGTTCGGGACCCCATACCCGAGATCCGCCGGTTTTGACACCGACACCCCCTCTTTCCCTCCCTCTCTCCCTATCCTTCCTTCCCCCTTCCCCCTCCTAGTTGGACTAGGAAAAGGGGAGTCCTACTCCTACTAGGAGGAGGACTCCTCCACTCCTTGGCGCGCCCTAGGGCCGGCACGCCTCCCCCCTTGCTCCTTTATATACGGGGGCAGGGGCACCCTAGAACACACAACCGACATTGTCTTAGCCGTTTGCGGTGCCCCCCTCCACCATAATCCACCTCGGTCATATCGTTGCAATGCTTAGGCGAAGCCTTGCGCCGGTAGCTTCATCATCACCGTCATCACGCCGTCATGCTGACGAAGCTCTCCCTCAACACTCAACTGGATCAAGAGTTCATCGGACGTCACCGAGCCGAACGTGTGCAGATCGCGGAGCTGCCGTTCTTTCGGTGCTAGAATCGGTCGGATCGTGAAGACGTACGACTACATCAACCGCGTTGTCATAACGCTTCCGCTTATGGTCTACGAGGGTACGTGGACTACACTCTCCCCTCTCGTTGCTATGCATCAACATGATCTTGCGTGTGTGTAGGAAATTTTTGAAACTACTACGTTCCCCAGCAGTGGCATCCGAGCCAGGTTTTGCGTAGATGTTATATGCACGAGTAGAACACAAATGAGTTGTGGGCAATAATGGTCATACTGCTTACCAGCATGTCATACTTTGATTCGGCGGTATTGTTGGATGAAGCGGCCCGGACCGACATTACGCGTATGCTTACGCGAGACTGGTTCTACCGACATGCTTCGCACACAGGTGGCTGGCGGGTGTCAGTTTCTCCAACTTTAGTTGAATCGAGTGTGGCTACGCCCGGTCCTTGTTGAAGGTTAAAACAACACATACTTGACGAAAAATCGTTGTGGTTTTGATGCGTAGGTAAGAACGGTTCTTGCTCAGCCCGTAGCAGCCACGTAACACTTGCAACAACAAAGTAGAGGACGTCTAACTTGTTTTTGCAGGGCATGTTGTGATGTGATATGGTCAAGAGATGATGCTAAATTTTATTGTATGAGATGATCATGTTTTGTAACAAAGTTATCGGCAACTGGCAGGAGCCATATGGTTGTCACTTTATTGTATGAAATGCAATCGCCATGTAATTGCTTTACTTTATCACTAAGCGGTAGCGATAGTCGTAGAAGCAATAGTTGGCGAGACGACAATGATGCTACGATGGAGATCAAGGTGTCGCGCCGGTGACAATGGTGATCATGACGGTGCTTTGGAGATGGAGATCAAAGGCACAAGATGATGATGGCCATATCATATCACTTATATTGATTGCATGTGATGTTTATCCTTTATGCATATTATTTTGCTTAGTTCGGCGGTAGCATTATAAGATGATCTCTCACTAAATTTTAAGGTACAAGTGTTCTCCCTGAGTATGCACCGTTGCGAAAGTTCGTTGTGCCGTGACACCACGTGATGATCGGGTGTGATAAGCTCTACGTTCACATACAACGGGTGCAAGCCAGTTTTGCACACGCAGAATACTCGGGTTAAACTTGACGAGCCTAGCATATGCAGATATGGCCTCGAAACACTGAGACCGAAAGGTTGAGCGTGAATCATATAGTAGATATGATCAACATAGTGATGTTCACCATTGAAAACTACTCCAGCTCACGTGATGATCGGACATGGTTTAGTTGATTGGATCACGTGATCACTTAGATGATTAGAGGGATGTCTATCTAAGTGGGAGTTCTGAACTAATTTGATTAATTGAACTTTCATTTATCATGAACTTAGTACCTGATAGTATTTTGCATGTCTATGTTGTTGTAGATAGATGGCCCGTGTTGTTGTTCCGTTGAATTTTAATGCGTTCCTAGAGAAAGCTAAGTTGAAAGATGATGGTAGCAACTACACAGACTGGGTCCGTAACTTGAGGATTATCCTCATTGCTGCACAGAAGAATTACGTCCTGGAAGCACCGCTAGGTGCCAAACCCGCTGCAGGAGCAACGCCAGATGTTATGAATGTCTAGCAGAGCAAAGCTGATGACTACTCGATAGTTCAGGGTGCCATGCTTTACGGCTTAGAACCGGTACTTCAACAACGTTTTGAACATCATGGAGCATATGAGATGTTCCAGGAATTGAAGTTAATATTTCAAGAAAATGCGCGGATTGAGACTGAGTACAAGTTCCCCTTTCAAGAAGAACGACAACCTAAGCCTGAGACTAAGTGCTTCTACTGCAAAGGGACTTGATAGAGGCAAAGGTGTCCCATCTTTCGATGAGATGGTGGCTATCGTTTTGGAGGAAGTCGACTTTGACGATCCGACTACGAACGTGCGAGGACGTTGCGCCTTAGCAATCGCTAAACCAACTCCGAGAGGTTATTGACCAAGCCGGAGCATGATCAACATGACCACGAAGGTCTGTTTCCTGCAGGCAAACGAAGAACAAGCAAGAAACTAAGATTGCAATCTGGATATTGCAAATATAAGAGGAAAGCTTTATTGATCAAGGTGGGGTTCTGTGACGCCTTTTTCTGGTCGTTGAACACAAACGAAGTACGCGAAGTTGCAGCTATGGCGAACTTTTAATCTAAACAAAACCCAAAGTCTAAACGGTGCCCTAAGGGCTGTATATATGGAGGAAGAGGGGGGAATTTCGTGGCCCTTGGGGAAGGGGTCCGAAACCAACCCTATCTCCTGTTTCCCCACACATACGGACTCTAGAAACAGCCTATACTTATGCATTTCGAAATTACATGGGCCTGGCCCAATAATAAGGTGACGCAGCACCTAGAATAGCCTTTGGACGAAATTTATGAAGTGGCATCTTGTATATTTCGTCCAAGACTTCATGCACTCATTATGGTGGCTTCAAAGTCCTGGAATCATCACTTGTAACTCCATTCTTGTTCCCCTTGCGCATGCCATCCTATCCATGCTAAGGTCTTGCTCCAGTGTTCATCCCTCTTATCCATGCCAGGCCCTTCATTTGTAAGCAAAACAAATGTATCCAATTTAGGCAGCATCATATTCTCATGAACATTAGAATCATTACCAAGAAACGAAACTACCTGAAAATTTAATTGGCGTGCGCGGGCTCTAATAATTGGTCCAGTATATGTAGCAGTAGGGGTTGTGGGTGTAACAATGGTATTGATGTCCTCATCATCCTCCCCTTCTTGAAATGAAGTCATCCTCGACGGTAGCTCATCTTCCTCACCCAAATAGGGCTTCAAATCTGCAACGTTAAAAGTGGGACTAACCCCAAAATCTGCAGGCAGCTCAAGTTTATATGCATTATCATTTATTTTCTCTAACACCTTAAATGGACCATCAACACGTGGCATTAGCTTTGATTTGCGCAAATCAGGAAATCTATCCTTACGCAAATGTAACCAAATAAGATCTCCAAGTGCAAAGACAATACGTTTTCTACCCTTATCTCCAGCAAGTTTATATTTAGCATTCATACGCTCAATGTTTTCCTTAGTTAACTCATGCATTTTTAAGATCAATTCAGCACGTTGTTTAGCATCAAAATTAACCTTCTCCGAAGATGGAAGAGGCAACAAATCAATGGGTGCACGAGGTAGGAAACCATACACAATTTCAAAAGGGCACATCTTAGTAGTAGAATGCAATGAACGATTATAAGCAAATTCAATATGAGGCAAGCATTCTTCCCACATTTTCTTGAACATTGTCTACTTCAGTTTGACCATCAGTTTGGGGGTGACAAGTAGTATGGAAAAGCAGTTTAGTCCCCAACTTAGCCCATAAACATCTCCAAAAGTGGCTAAGAAATTTAGTATCACGATCTGAAACAATAGTATTTGGCACACCATGCAAGCGAATAATTTCACGAAAGAACAAATCAGCAACATTAACAGCATCATCGCTTTTATGACATGGTATAAAGTGTGCCATTTTCGAGAATCTATCCATGACAACAAATATGCTATCCCTCCCCTTCTTTGTTCGAGGTAAACCTAAAACAAAGTCCATAGATATATCCTCCCAAGGAACACTAGGTACAGGCAAAGGCATATATAAACCATGAGGATTGAGTCGTGACTTAGCTTTTTGACATGTAGTGCAGCGAGCAACAAAACGCTCAACATCCCGTCTCATCTTTGGTTAAAAGAAATGTGTAGCAAGTACATCCTCCATCTTCTTCACGCCAAAGTGTCCCATTAATCCTCCTCCATGCGCCTCCTGCAACAACAAAAGACGAACAGAGCTAGCTGGAATGCATAGCTTGTTAGTACGGAACACAAAGCCATCATTAATAACGAACTTGTTCCATGTTCTTCCTTCTTTACAATTCTGCATTACATCTTTAAAATCAGCATCATGCACATATTGATCTTTGATGGTCTCCAAACCAAATATTTTGAAGTCAAGTTGTGAAAGCATAGTATAGCGACGAGACAAGGCATCAGCAATAACATTTTGTTTACCCTTCTTGTGTTTAATGACATAAGGGAAAGTCTCAATGAATTCTACCCATTTAGCATGTCTACGATTTAGTTTAGCTTGACTTTTAATATGTTTCAAAGATTCATGATCAGAATGTATAACAAATTCTTTGGGCCATAAATAATGTTGCCATGTCCCTAAAGTCCGAACAAGAGCATATAATTCTTTATCATAAGTAGAATAATTCAGACTAGGCCCACTCAATTTTTCAGAAAAGTATGCAACAGGTTTGCCATCTTGTAATAACACACCTCCTAAGCCAATTCCACTAGCATCACCTTCAAGCTCAAAAGTCTTATTAAATTCAGGAAGTTGGAGTAAAGGAGCATGTGTCAACTTATCTTTCAATACCGTGAAGGCTTCTTCTTGTGTGGTACCCCCAAACAAAAGGCACATCCTTCTTTGTAAGCTCATTGAGAGGTGCAGCAATGGTGCTGAAATCTCTCACAAAACGCCTATAGAATCCAGCGAGGCCAAGAAAACTCATCACTTGTGTGACCATTTTGGGCTGCGGCCTACTCTCAATAGCTTCAATATTGGCTTTATCAACTTCAATTCCCTGTGGAGTAACAACATAGCCAAGAAAAGATACTCGGTCGGTGCAAAAGGTGCACTTCCCAAGGTTACCAAACAAACGTGCATCACGTAGAGCAATAAAAACAGCACGTAAATATTCCAAATGTTCCTCCAAAGATCTGCTATAAATCAGTATATCATCAAAATAGACTACCACAATCGTCCAATGAAAGCACGTAAAACTTCGTTCATTAGTCTCATGAAAGTACTAGGTGCATTAGTTAACCCAAAAGGCACGACTAACCACTCATATAAACCAAACTTAGTTTTAAATGTTGTTTTCCATTCATCTCCCAATTTCATACGAATTTGATGGTATCCACTATGCAAATCAACTTTGGAGAATATTGTAGAGCCACTCAATTCATCAAGCATATCATCTAGCCTAGGAATAGGATGACGATAACGAATAGTAATATTATTAATGCCTCTACAATCAACACACATACGCGACGTACCATCCTTTTTAGGCACTAGTATAATAGGAACAGCACAAGGACTAAGAGATTCGCGTATATAACCTTTGTCGAGCAGCTCGTGTACTTGAGCATAATCTACTTCGTCTCCTCTGAATTGGTACCGTATGGTGCACGGTTGGGTAGCGATGCACCGGGAATTAAGTCAATCTGATGCTCAATCCCTCGAATAGGTGGTAATCCCGGTGGCATGTCTTGTGGGCAGACGTCAGTGAACTCCTGCAAAATGTTAGTGACAGCAGGGGGCAAAGAGTGACGGTGTCCTGGACTAGGGGGTACTCACCATGTCGTCTCCCGACCAGGTGGGTCGGGCCGAGGACCCCCATGGCGGTCCTATCATGGGCCACTTCGGACAGCCCATGCCGCATACAAGGAAGATTCCACAAGACTTGGCGCCCAAGACGAGGACTCTCCTAAACCCTAGGCCTCCGGTGTGTTATATAAACCGAGGCCAGGCTAGTCAATAGATGATCTCATATTCATTACTACAATCTCGTGGTAGATACATGTACCCTGTACTACACCCATATGAAAACAATCAAAAGCAGCATGTAGGGTATTATCTCTTCGAGAGAGCCCGAAGCTGGGTAAAATCCCGTGTCCATGTTACCATCGCTCCAACACTACTAGAAAAAGGGCTATAGATGGGATTGACACTAATGGCGCACCAGACAAGTGGTGCGCCATTAGTATATACTAATGGCGCACCACCTTCTGATACGCCATTAGAGTTGAAACTACTAATGGCGCACCTGGCCCAGGGTGCGCCATTAGTATCCTTAAAAAAATTTAACTAGTGCGCCTGTCCAAACATACTAATGGCGCATCTAGACGCAGTGCGCCATTATTAGTTGAAACTACTAATGGCGCACCTGGCCCAGGGTGCGCCATTAGTATCAAAAAAAATTTAACTAGTGCGCCTGTCCAAACATACTAATGGCGCACCTTGCCCAGGGTGCGCCATTAGTATCAAAAAAAAATTTAACTAGTGCGCCTGTCCAAACATACTAATGGCGCATCCAGACACAGTGCGCCATTAGTGGTTGCAACTAGTAATGGCGCACCTGGCCCAGGGTGCGCCATTAGTATCAAAAAAAAAATTTAACTAGTGCGCCTGTCCAAACATACTAATGGCGCACCACCAGCAGGTGCGCCATTAGTAACCTGGATTACTAATGGCGCATTTAGAGTTGGTGCGCCATTAGTAAGTGGGCAGCAACAAGATATTTTGGACAGCCTCTCCTACCCACACTCACTTTCTCCCCACTTCATTCTCTCCACCTCCTCCTTGTCTCGGGTGCCTCCTCTTTTTCACCTCATTTCCACCATAGATTCATTCAATTTAAGTGGTTAAATTACCTTGTTTTGATAGGTAAGTAAGGGGGGAAGCTATATTTATGTTGTTCTCCCTACAACAATGTGCACATGCACTTTTTATGGCCTAGCTAGATCTATGTATGTTCGTGGTGTTGCATATGTTTGTGGTGTTGCATATGTGTTTGTGTTTGGAGGTGTACCGGTATTTGAAATGCGATAGTTGCCAATATTTTGCCGGAATGTTGATTCATTTCCGTTTCGGCGAGAATTTTGGCATTAAGCATTCTTTTTGGTCCTATTTTTAGGGAAAGTCATGCCAAATTTTTTCTTGGTTCTAAAATATCGTTTTGCTCTACCCCGCAGGCGACCATGGTCCGCATGATGACCGAAGGCATCGTGAATAGGTTTTTGAGGTCCGCGAAGGCCGAGATGCTTGAAAAGAACGAGACGGAGATAAGATGTCCGTGTCGAAGATGCAAGCTGAACAGCCTTATTGCGGACCCGGAATCCTGGCAGGTGCGGGACCACCTGCTCTTGTGTGGTTTCATGGATGGCTATCGGTGGCAAGGTGATGAAGATGACTACGAAGTCGTCCATGGGGGGCGGGCAAGAAATGAGGAAGGGCAGCAAGACAACCACCGCGGCTCGGGCGGGCGAGAAGACGAAGAATCCCCAGGAGATGATCACGACGGTGATGATGTACACAGTCATCATGTAGAAGATGCAGGACATGATGATGAGGAAGATGCCGGAGCAGACGACGGGCATGATCATGAAGATGATGATGCCGGCGGAGCAGACGACGCTGGACCATCGATGGGCTGGGTGCAGGACCCTCATATTCAAGAGCTGCTTCTCAAGCAGACGGATAACGCAAGAGCTGCCGCCCGAGAGAAAGCCAAGCTGGATCAACTGGAGATAGACGCGATTACTCCATTGTATGAAGGATGCAGGCCCGAGGATACCCGCCTGAAAGTAACGCTCATGGCTCTGGAGATGAAGGTAAAGCACAAAATGACCGACGCATGCTTCGACGAGAACATGTCATTCTGGCACGAACGTCTTCCCAAGGGGAACAAGTGCCCGACCAGTTTCGAGGAGGCGAAGAAAATCGTGTGTCCTCTGGATTTACCGCACGTGAAATACCATGTGTGCATGAACAATTGCATCATTTATCGGGACGAGCACGCGGAGTCTACCATATGTCCGGTGTGCGGCGTCACTCGATACAAGAAGAGGAAGAAAGCTCCTCGAAAAGTGGTGTGGTACTTTCCGATCACTCCTCGTCTGCAGCGGTATTTCGCGGACCCTAAGGTAGCAAAGCTCCTGCGTTGGCACGCGGATAGGGAGGAGAAGAAGCGAGAAGATGACGCAAATGATCCGGAGATAGATAAAAAAGACAAGATGCTGAGTCACCCTAAGGATGCGAGCCAGTGGCAAGCGTTGAACTTCGAAGACCTAGAATTTGGGAACGATCCAAGGAACATCGTGCTGGGCGCGAGCACCGATGGAGTCAATCCGTTTGGCAGCCAGAGAAGCACACATAGCACCTGGCCTGTGTTTGTGTGGATGTACAACCTTCCCCCCTGGTTGTGCATGAAGAGGAAGTACATTCACATGAGTATGCTAATTGAAGGACCGAAACAACCAGGGAACGACATCAATCTGTATCTGGGGCTGCTGAAAGAGGAGCTTGACACGCTGTGGAAAACGCCAGCCAATACGTGGGACGCCGCAGAGAAAGAATATTTCCCTATGAGAGTCGCACTGCTCACGACGGTGCACGACTATCTCGGTTTCGGATATCTCGCGGGGCAGGTGGTCCACGGATTTTCTGGATGCGTCAGGTGCATGGATGACACAACGTATCGCCAGCTAGATAGAGATCCCGGGTCTTCGAAAACCGTGTTCATGGGACATCGAAGGTGGCTTCGCGACGATGACCCGTGGAGGAAACGCAAGGATCTGTTCGATGGTGAAACCGAACCCCGAAGACGCCCGCGTACGAGGAGCGGCGAGGAAATAGACGAGCTGTTGAAAAATTGGAAAGACTGCCCACTGCCGGGAAAGAAGCAAAAGGCGCCAGAGCCGGGAAAGAAGCGAAAGGCGCCAGAGCCGCTGCTGAAGGTATGGAAAACGAGGTCTGTTTTCTGGGACTTGCCGTACTGGAAGATCCACCATGTGCCTCACAGCCTTGATGTCATGCATATCACGAAGAACGTGTGCGAGAGTCTGCTTGGTACCCTGCTCAACATGCCAGAGAGGACCAAAGATGGGCCGAAAGCAAGGGCAGACTTGAAATCAATGGGCATCAGGCAGGAGCTTCACGCTATATATGATGATGATGATGATGATGATGATGATGATGATGATGATGATGATGATGATGATGAGGCGAAGCAGGACACGGAAAGTCGTCGCAAAGGCAAAAAGGCCAAGAAGACCGGAAATGACTACCCTCCCGCGTGCTTCACTCTAAGTCAGGAGGAGATCGAGCAGTTTTTCACCTGCCTCGTAGGAGTAAAACTTCCTTACGGTTACGCGGGGAAGATAAGCAGATACCTAGACCTAGCGAAGCTGAAGTTCAGCGGGATGAAGTCTCACGACTGTCACGTGCTGATGACGCAGATACTTCCAGTTGCAATCCGTGGGATCATGGACGCGCACGTCCATGAAACGCTATTTGGCCTATGCAACTTTTTCGACGTCATCTCTCGGAAGTCTGTTGGCGTGAGGCAACTCAGAAGGCTACAGGAAGAGATCGTGGTGATACTATGCGAGCTTGAGATGTACTTCCCGCCCGCATTCTTCGACGTTATGGTGCATCTGCTGGTCCATATCGTGGACGATATCATCCAACTCGGGCCGACGTTCCTGCACAGCATGATGCCGTTCGAAAGGATGAATGGTGTCATCAAAGGATACGTTCGCAACATGTCACGTCCAGAGGGAAGCATAGCCAGGGGCTTTCTGACCGAAGAGTGCATCTCCTACTGCACGAATTATCTAGGCATCGAGAACCCCGTTGGTCTGCCCGTCAACAGGCACCTCGGCAGGCTCGCTGGATGGGGTCACCCTCAATGATAAAAGCTTAGCTTTTAGGATGCCTCGGTGTCGACAAACCCTAAATGATGAGACCATGATCTTGTTCCTTGACAATAACCAACTTTTTGACCAAACTTTGTTCCTATTTAGAGAGAAACATGGCCAACAACGATGAGGCCGGGGGTTCGAGCGTCAAGCCATTCTGGATGCTGTCCCAGGAGATGGAGGAACAACCTCACTTGTATGAGGACGCCGCCTTCCCCACCGATCCTAAGACCACTGATGGTACCGCCGAGGATGACCCCACTGATGCCACCACTGATGGTGCCGCCGAGGATGCCACCACTGATGATGGCGGCACGCACAGATGGCAGCCAACCGAAGAGGCAACGGAAGGACCGGCGCCCGACCGTGCTCCGCACCCTCAAGGAGGAAGTTACTGAAGTGGACTCCGACGGGAATCCAACGGCGCCCGAACGAATAGTCAAGGGGTACTCGCTTCAGCTCGGGTGCATTCTCCGGAGCACCGTCTCGATCAACACCGAGAACCTGAGGCATCCTGACCGAGGGAATTTGCGCAACCTCCTCTTCACGAAGCTGCACGAACGATACAAGTTCCCCGCTGAATTTGAAAACACAAGCCTCAAAGGGAATAAAGTGAACAATGCTGCCCTCACGAAGATGAGCAAGGCCCTGTCTACTTGGAAAAGCAATGTGAAAGAATGGTCGAGAAAGGTGAGAGTTATGAGAAGATCAAGGAGAAAAATCCTTCGATCACCGAAGATGACTACAATGACTTCAAGATCAATTGCTCGAGCACCGCAAACTCCGAATCAAGTAAGTGGGGGAAAGAAATGCGGGAGCTGAACTTAGGGGAACACACACTCGGTCCCGGCGGTTACAGAGTGGCGGAGCCTATATGGGACAAGGAGGAGGCGGACCGTGCCGAGCAAGGCCTACCGCCCCTCTTCGATAAATACGGTGACAAGCAGACCAGGAACTTTGTCAGGGCCCGGTACAAGAAGGACCCGAAAACAAAGGAGCTTACCACGGATCCGAAGACCAGGGCGCTTGAGCTTGTTTTGGTAAGGAATACACCCCCTCGTAATTAGCTCCATATGGTTGCATTCTAATTAATGAAGCCAAATTTCTAAATGGTTCACATTCCTTCCGCAGGCGACTGAAAGCAGTAGCGCGGGGTCGACTAAGAGCAACCCTTGGGACACCACTCTAAATAGGGCGTTGAATGTAATGAAGAACAAGGATAAGCTCAGTAAGCCGACGTCAGCTGGTCGTGTGGCCGGCAAAGGCTTGTCGACAAAATGGTCGTCATACTATGACACTGCTGGGCGAAAGGAGAAAAAGACCAGCTCGGAAAGCCAGGCGCGCGAGGTTCAAGAACTCAGGGCACAGGTGGCGCGGATTCCGGAGATTGTCCAAGAGCAAGTGCAACAACAACTCGGAGCGACGATCACCGCCATTGTGCCTACCTTGATCCAGGGGATTAGTGCGTGGATTGCGGGCGGCCAACAGGGGCCGCCCCCGATTCCTAGCTTCACGGCCAGCAACTCGCAGAACGCGATGGCGGGGCCATTGGTGTCTCCGGCGGAGCCGGCATTGGTGTCTCCGACGCCGGCACGGGAGCTTAATGCACCCGGGTGTACGCCGGCCGGCACCTCTGCAGCAAGCGGCCCCTCCGTCAACTGCACGCCCGCCGTTGGCGGTGCCTCGACATTAGCCGAGCTCGACGCCATCATCACGGTAACTAATTAAGCCTCTCTCGGCCGAGGACTTCATCTCCTTGCCTTTGACTGGGCATCCCTAACGCCCTACATGTTTTCGCAGGGCGCCGCCGACGTTCCGTGCACTCTCCTGCACTTCGTGAACAACGAGTTGGTCGATGTCGCCAAGGGCAAAATCGTTCAACCGGGCAACCCCTTGTTCCACGGTACCCAGATGCCACCCAACTTGTTTAGGGTTCAACTGGTTCGGGTGCTGCCAGGCTGCGACGAGGTGTTACCTCCGATTCGACCAATGGGGGCCGACGATGATGACGTGATGAACCTCAGCGCCTGCCTGAGCTGGCCCCTGCTTTGGCCGAAGAGCCAGATTCGTTTGGGGGCGGGGGACACCACCCCAAAGACAACACCACCAGTCGTGCCGGCGCCAAGTCGGCCCCATGGCAAGACCGCCGCAATGGTGCCGGACATCCCTATGCCACTGGATCCAAACATGCATATGGCACAGGATCAGAACGACGACGACGACGACGATACATTTGCCAACGTCGATCAGTACTTTGCCGATCATGGGGATGGTGGCGACTTCATGGGGCCTCCTTCTCAAGAACCCAACCCAACAAAAGACGTGTGCGATCTAGCTGGTACCGCGGAGAAGCCAAGTTGCAACAGGCGTCGTCTGCAGTTCAGCTCTCAGGAGACGCCTCCAGCTGCCGACTTCACCGAGCCTCAGATAGGCGAGGTGCCAAATATGATCAGCCCCAACACACTCAAGAAGGCGGTCTGTGAGCAGAACTCGGTCCCATTACAGGAGATCAAGAAGAAGGCACGCAAAAGAAAGACTAACAAGGGTGCGGGCCAGCCGGCACCGAGTACGATCCGTGCTCAGGACGGGCCACCTTCAACTGCGGATATCTCGAGGAGGGTGCATGTGGCGGGTAGGCCGATGCTACCGAGAAATATGCTCGATGCTGCAACCGGTGCTATGCGGAGTCTGCATGACAGTGTGCTTTCTTTGGAGAAGCGGCGTCTCCGAGAGAAGGATGTGGCATACCCGGTTTTCGCGGCCAAGGTGCCAGAGGGCAAGGGCTTTGTGGATAACTCCATCGGGGGTACGATCGTCCTGCGGTTTGATGACATCCACGCTATGTTGAACCTTCATCCGCTGCACTACACCTTCGTTCGGCTATTTTCGCTGAGTATGGAGATGCGGATCATTCGCGACAAGACCCCGGACATCGTGATAGTCGACCCCTTCTACATGCGTGCCAAGATCTTGGGCAGCGCTGGGGACCGGCAAGTCGCGAGTTCTTACCTCGAAGGCGTCATTCTGGCAAACCAAGATAAGGACAACTTCCTCATGCCTTACTTTCCCGAGTAAGTCCTCCCCTCAACCGCCCCGTAACATATGAATTCTTAGATTTCGATCGTTTTTCTTTTAACATTCCGTGTTTTCTGCAGTGACACACATTGCACGCTCATCCTCCTAAGCCCCAAATATTCCATGGCCACGTATTTCGACCCGGACCGTCAGTCGAACGTAGACTACACAAATGTCAAGAAGGTTCTTGATGATGTTCTCCCCGGCTACGTCAAATCTGGAGGCACCTTCACCAGGCCTATTCGTAAGTACGGCAAGCACGTGTTCTCCCACAACACGACGTTCTGCTGCGTCAAGCAGCCGCCTGGCGGTCAGAAGGGTGCCTACTACGCCATCCATCACATGCGGGCGATCGTACGGGACCATCATCAACTACTGCTACCGAGTAGACTCAAAGATTGGGCCGCGAGCGTGTCGGCAATCCAGGACGCGGACATCAGACAAGAATTCTTTCGCATCCAGTCGGAGTTTGCGGAAATCATCCATCAAGATGTCCTTCGTACCTCGGGGCAGTTCTACCTCAGAAATCAACCGTCCAACAATGACATCGACACAATCCTACAAATGCAGGCTGACAACGCCCGTGGTTTCATGACTCCCACGATAGACGGCGGCTTCATCCACGCTCCGGTCCCTTGAGTCGAGTCGAAAGCAGTGATGCTGTGTCTAGTTCTGAAACATCGATTGGCTCATGTTGTAATTAAACTTTAATGAACTTGTAGTATGTCTCTTTGGTTTCGAGAGTCCTTCAACTTAGATGTAATCGATGCTATTAATGTCTTGCTTTTCTCTTCCGATCGTTCTGTTGCATACTTATATATTGCTGATGTATTGTCTGTGAATTGGTACTAACGTTTCGTTTGGCTACTGCATAGCGATGCCGTGGTATGTCGTGTACAAGGGTAAGGTTCCCGGAGTCTACGACGACTGGGAGGAGTGTCGGAGACAGGTTCACCGATTCAGCGGTAACAGTTACAAAGGGTACGCCACTAGGGTCGAGGCCGAATCTAGATACGCCCGCTATCTAGCGGGAGAGGGGAGGGAGCGTTGGAGGAACCGGATGAAGACGAGTTTCATCGTGACGATGCTCATCGTGATGACCGCAGCTCTCTTCTATGTGATGGTAGTTTAGATGATCGACATCGACTTGTAATGTGAAGACAAACTCGCGGTCTCGAGACTTGTAATATAATGATTCATACTTATACATTTTGTTCGGTCTTTTCAATTTGGAGACTAATATGATGAATTGTATTCGGAGACTAAAATGATGAATTGTATTCAGAGACTAATCTTTTATTGTATTCGATGAATCTGTTGTTGATGTGTGCTGTCTATATTTTGTCCAATTATACATTTTGTAACCTGTGCAAAAAACAGAAAATTAAAAAAAAACTAATATTCATACTAATGGCGCATCACATCATAGTGCGCCATTAGTATGCCAAAGGATACTAATGGCGCATCACTAAACAATGCGCCATTAGTATGCCGAAGTTACTAATGGCGCATCCATCTGTAGTGCGCCATTAGTATGCCAAAGCACCTGGGTATACATGGCCCCCTGGGAGGCATACTAATGGCGCACTGTTGTATATACTAATGGCGCATCTGGGGTGCGCCATTAGTATACCAGATACTAATGGCGCACCAGTGGTGCGCCATTAGTAAAATATACTAATGGTGTGCTACTAATGGCGCACCACTGATGCGCCATTAATGGCCAGATTAGGTGCGCCATTAGTAGGCCTTTTTCTAGTAGTGCAAGATGCCTAGCTTAGGACCCCTACTACGAGATACGCTAGATATAGAACCAACATTGATGCTTTCATTGAGAGCCTGTTAGGTGTTCGTCGTGGTTCGATGGGAATCTATATCAACGATCAGGTGATATTTTTTCAGTATGATTTGTTTCATATAAATTATCTTTTCTGCAAGGTTGTTGCTGCCACGGTGTGCGTACTGCCATTGTTGTTGCCGCGTTGTGCTATTTTGTCTGCGAACAGATCGGGTATCAAGAAAGTTTTTGGCGGCGGCGGACATAGCAGTACGGCAGATGAGAGGTAGTCGCTGCCTAGGTCAACGTGAGAAGAAAAATGGCGATTCAGCTGAGGTGTGCTGTCCGGCCGATGAGACCGAGCAGGAATTGTTGAGCGATCCCCATGGTGGACAAGGACGAAGCTCGGTGGCATCAGAGAGATTCTGTCCTCCTCTTTTCTCCTTATTATTTAATTATAAGTACTGCTAGTAGTTTGTCTCTTGCGCATGCCCACGTGATACTGTTGGTGGATCATGTCTCTAGCATATGAGTATACCTAATTCATCAAAGTGTGCTAATTGTTCGTAATTTGGAGCCTATATTCCTATCCACAGGTCGGCAAATATTGTGCCTTACGTACTGGAACTTCGTCATGACGTCAGCACAAATGCCTTGTCACTGTCGTTCACCGAACTCTAACACGCGTCAACGTCCGCAGCCGCGTCGTCATGCCATCAAACCGACCTCAGCATTCAGGCTATATTTATCAAATTATTCGCTTTGCATAAATTAATTATGCACAATTCTTTTTTTTCAAGTATTATTACTAGTTTGCACTCTTTTATGTGCACAGATTTGTGCTAGATGAAGGAGTTTTGCGGCTGCTGCTGTCCGGCGTTGGAGATACGCCAGATCCGAACCCCACGGGGGCTATTGACAGCACATGCGAGCTGTCGCTTTCACAAGAGAGGGCACGATCAGTACGCGTACGCCTGATGCAACTAGCGCCACGCTGAGGCGAGAGCAATCAGGCTCAAGCAGCGGCAACCAAGGAGATTCATTTTCTTTTCTTTTTAAAAATTCGGCGCACAGATTACTGCTCGTTTCCTGATACACCTTTTTCCAAAGCATGCCTAGACAAAAGTACTACTAATGCAATTGAGTTAGTTTTGCAGCGCGGTCCTCCAAATCTAGTTGTACAATACTAGTATATTTCAACTAGTACTACTGATGCACGTCTGGGTGACTTCTCCTGTAAAGATCAAAGCGATCCGATTCTCGGTATTAGTCCAATACGGATCAGTTCTTCTCACCTCGTTCTGCTACGGCCGTCACCTTGAAACAGGTTTTATCTTTCTAAATTATTCGTTGAGCGCATAAAATTGTTACGCCGAATATTTTTTGTTGGCTTGGACTGCACTATTTTACATGTGTAGGTAATCGACTTCGATTGTGTAATGCGGTCACTTCGGCAAGCCAACATTGTCGTCCCAATCGGCATAAATCGGCTCGCGTGATCACCTTGTTGGTCGAATTGCCATACCGACATGTTCGGTTGCCTCGGGGACTTCGGCATTACCGAGAGAGCTCTACCTCATCGAGTGTTCGGCACACGGGCCATATTTCTTTTATTATTCACTTTGCATAAATTCTTTATTATGCTATGATTTTTTTAATTTATTACTATTACTATTGTCTCCGGTTTGCACTATTTTTTGTGCAGAGGTAAATGCTTCGGGTTGAGCAGTGCTATCACCTCGGCGTATCGACGTACCACGTCACCTCGGCTGGACGGGGGGCTTTGCCATCTCTTCATCAAACTTACTCCGGGAACTCTGGCATCATCAGCCGACTAGCTTCGTTAGCTCGGTTGGACCGGGGGCTGCTCCTCAACACGTCAACCGCGCTATGTCGCCACTTCATCAAGCCGAGCTCTTTCCTCGGACACTTCGGAGCCGGCTTGGGGGCTGGGACCTCGCCAGGCGGAGGACTATGTCTTCGTCCCACCATAAGTTCAGACCTCATCATCAACACCGAGCTAGCTAACCAGCTAAGTCGCTTTCATGCTCAATTTGTTTTAAATTTTGTTCGGTTCGACCAAGAATTATACTTTTTGGCAAAAAGTTGTTTGTGAAAAAGTTCCTTGTCAAAACTTTGTTTGTGACACACAACTTCAAATACCCCGTTTATTTGGGGGCTTCATTTATGAAGCCTTTTTTCTTGCATATGATTATACTTGTATGGCCTCGTTCCTTGTTCGTGTATTACGCCACAATATGCACCATGTTGACTTAAGTGTTCCGCAAGCTGGGTTGCCTTGCTCCTGTGTTTACCCCTACGTTCCCGATTGTTCGGCTAGGGAGTAAAGGGAGCACCTCTGCGATTGTCATGATTGGGTCATCCGAGCTCGGACCTCAGACTGGGTGAAGCCGAAAGCTAGCGCTCTTATTGTTTTCAGTCATGGTCGGCACACAATGGAACTCATGAGTACAAAAAATCTATTGCACAAGTCTCATAGTAACAATGAGCAACCGAAGAAAGGTATCGGTGGGGGTACTATTTTCTTCGAAGATGCTTCTTACACTTCGTCAGTAATATAGCTTAAGTTCCCTGAGCGCGCTTTGTCTGTTACAGCCTTATGGCCTGATTGCCTGGTTATCGGAAACATCATCGATATTCTCGACAGGTGGAGTACATAACACTTTTCGGCCCTTGACTGAAGAGGGAGAAGCCGACAGTCGGTTAAGACGCGTTTAAAGTACGGGTTAACACAGATATGATATAAGTACTTCGGTACATACAATCATTATACATAAAATTCTTTTACCCAAGTCACTTGGGAGCTGTTAAATTGGTATGAGCCGTTTTATAATTAGTGTTCTTCTTCTTAGTCGTTGCAAAGTTTTTTGTATCACTCCTTTTTTCGACACGAGTGTGTGGTCACTAGCCGGGGAGCCTAATTTCTCTCTCAAAGCCGCTAGAGTTTAGTTTGCTAAACTGGCCTAACGAGAAGTACTCCGCCTTCGGGATAGGAGGTTGAAGCCGTAGGCTGACCCGCTTGAAATCTTGAGATAGGATGTGTCATCTTAAAGCACGACAGAAGCACTATTTTTTTTCTAAGACCAATTTTCGGATTGGCACCGAACATTTGATCTAGTTCAGACGTAAAGTTTTTACTGAAGTTTTTTGGTTTTCCAAGCCTATGGCATTTTTAAACTATTTTTGTGTTTCCAGCATAAGTCTCACAGTGCAACGCCGGACACCTTTAGAGATTTGGCAAAAACATTCTCGGATATTGCTATATATGCATCGGTTTCGTTCGGTCAATAGTTGGGTTGCCCGGCTCCTGTGCTTGCCTCCTATGTTCCGCTTTGTTCGGCTAGGTGTGCAAAGGGAGAACCACCGCGATTGTGTTTCCAGCTCGCATAGTTAAGCACCTCAGTGGAGAAAGCCGAAAACTGACTGTCACAATAAGCGTAAACTGGTCAGCGATCCGATAACTATGTTAAATGACGGGCTGTTCATAACATTGGCTGAAGTGTTTACGGCTTGACCTCG
Source organism: Aegilops tauschii subsp. strangulata (assembly GCF_002575655.3). Lineage (NCBI taxonomy): Eukaryota > Viridiplantae > Streptophyta > Magnoliopsida > Poales > Poaceae > Aegilops > Aegilops tauschii. The sequence continues at coordinate 61,509,972 of NC_053035.3, forward strand.
GCTATCGCCGAACACTAACCGGGGGCTCGTGGCTAGCTTCCCCAGTTTAAAGCTCCTATGACTAAGTGAAAGTTATAAAGCCCGCATATCTGATTGCCTCGTTTCCGCTAACACAACCGCCTTCGGGCACCGAGACGTCGGCTAAGGGTTGATTTGTTATTGCGGAAATACCCTGCGTAGCATCTACAAAGGGGTGGAAGCCCACGATGGGCCACTTTCAACTGATAAATGGTTGCAACGGAGTCAAAATAAACATATCATCAGCGTTTGTATTTAATATACGAGGGCTGCCTTCCGTAATCATCGTTATAAAGCCATAACTATGCATCAATTTGACTTAAGATTTTGGCCAAGCTGGGTTGCCTGGCTCCTGTGCTTACCCCTATGTTCCCGATTGTTCGGCTAGGCGGTAAAGGGAGCACCTCTGTGATTGTTACTACCGAGTCATCCGAGTTAGTACCCCAGACTGGGTGAAGCTGAAAGCTAGCGATCTTAAAGGATATAATTGGTCGGTAATGACGGAAGTGAAAATTTAGGTTCGCTATAGACCACATAGTTCGGGAACTTTCCCCAAACTAAATCCTCAATATTTTGCTCCCACATTGATCGGAGCTGAGGTTTCACGATCATGCTTAGCATGACGACCCAAAGAAAGGAACCGATAGCGGGACTATTTTCTTTGGAATATGTTTCTTACGTTAAAAAGTGATATAACATATCTCTCTGCATACCTTTGTTTATAAAACCATATGGCCGGATTGCCTTGTTTGTCATAAAACTTTGCCCTTGTAAAGGCTTTATAAAGTACGACAAACACTCCTCGGCTGCTGGCCGAGGAGGTTGAAGCCGATGGTCGGTCAACAAAGTTTTGTACAATGCGGATCCGAGCATTAATGATGTAGAGTACTTGGATACATAGAATCATTACACATAATTTGTGATTTTACTTCGGATATCGATCCTTAATTCGGCCACCCATGCCCACATTAAGGCTCAAGGGCTACTGGGCTTCGGGCTTATCATTTACTAATATTAAAGGGGCACATCAATCCCCTGATCTGTTGTTGCCACCCGACCAGTGACTCGGGGGCTACTGCATTGCCTATTCAATGCAGAAAATTCAAAGTGCTTAGTGTTCGGCTTGACCGAACTATGGGAAAACACGTCTTCGGACAACAATAGGTACCATCTGGACCTATCCGGCATTAAGCTCGGCTAAACTCTTTCAACTTTTTTGAACCAAGGTAATTTATGACACCTCGGATATAGTCCGGCGTTGGAGCTTAGATACATTCCAGCGTTGGAGCTCGGAAGCAGTCTGGCGTTGGAGCTTAGCTGCAAAAGATGCCTCGAATGCAGTCCAGCATTGGAGCTCAGACGCGAGGGGACACCGCTGCACGGGAAACACTTCAAACCCGAGGTGGGCGTAAAAATAACAAGGCATTGATAAAGGCCGATAACTTAAAGGGGCTCCTCGGATACCCGACGTATAAACTCTTCGGATCCACTTCGGAAATTCTCAAGATCGAAGATGGGAAGATTTGTTAAACCAGTTTTCAAGACTGACGACTGAAGATGAAGAACAGTTCGGAAGAATCGAGGAGCATCCCTAACTTGAAGACCGGTTCAGGGGGCTACTGACGGTGTCCTGGACTAGGGGGTACTCACCACGTCGTCTCCCGACCAGGTGGGTCGGGCCAAGGACCCCCATGGCGGTCCTATCATGGGCCACTTCAGACAGCCCATGCCGCATACAAGGAAGATTCCACAAGACTTGGCGCCCAAGACGAGGACTCTCCTAAACCCTAAGCCTCCGGTGTGTTATATAAACCGAGGCCAGGCTAGTCAATAGATGATCTCATATTCATTACTACAATCTCATGGTAGATACATGTACCATGTACTACACCCATATGAAAACAATCAAAAGCAGCATGTAGGGTATTATCTCTTCGAGAGAGCCCGAAGCTGGGTAAAATCCCGTGTCCATGTTACCATCGCTCCAAGACGCCTAGCTTATGACCCCTACTACGAGACACGCCTGATATAGAATCGACAAAGAGGAAGGCACGTCCTCGAAAGAAAATAATGCCTCTTTGCACACAAAAGCGTAGCAAACAGATTTGCTAAAATCTGGCTCATCAATATCAGATTTGGTGGCAAGTAAACATGCACTTTTCAATTTAATTTCAGAAGCAACACTAGATGGTTTATTATTAGGCTTCATTCGTTGCCCAAATTCTTTTGCCACAATCTGATTTTCACTCTTATTTTTCTCCTGTTTTGCTTTATTAGCTCTATTAATATCATCTTTCAAAATGGAATCAGGAGTCATAGGAAGCAAAGTAATATTTTTATCCTTATGAACAAGAGTATACTGATTGTTTCTACCATGGTGTACAGAATTTTTATCAAATTGCCATGGTCTACCAAGTAATAAGGAACATGCTTGCATAGGTACCACATCACAATCAACATAATCAGCATATGTAGAGATACTAAAATGCACATGAACAGTACGTGTTACCTTAACCTTGCCGCTGTTGTTGAACCATTGGATGTAGTAATGATGTGGATGTGGTCTTGCGGTGTGAGATAGCTTCTCCACCATCTCCATGCTAGCCAAGTTGTTGCAGCTCCCTCCATCTATGATGACGCGAATAGAACGTTCCTTCACAACTCCCTTTGTATGGAACAAATTATGCCTCTGAGTTTGCTCAGCTTGTGTAACCTGCACACTCAAAACACGTTGAGCAACCAAACATTCATACCTGTCAGCATCTTCAGGAGCCATGTATTGCATCTCATGATCAGAATCATCTCCACCGTGTTCTTCACGTGTAATAAGAGCCAAAGTCTCCTCATCATAGTCACTAGCGGACTCATACCCACCATCCTCAATAGCAATCATCACACGCTGAGATTTGCATTCTCTCGCATAATGACCTCTTCCCTTACAACGACGACAAATAATATCACTTGTGTGCCCTGTTGATGCCATGGAAGAAGAAGAGCTCTGTGCAGGCCCGGCAGGTGTGCTCTTGGCAGATAGTGGTGGTTGTGCCTGCTTTCTTGTATCATGGTTGGAGGTGGCACCTGATGGAGGTGATGGTGCGGTGGAAGTAGAGGATGCACGTGGTGTCCATGATGAAGGTCGACCTGCAGAAAAGTTAGTTCGCGCCAATGCCTGTCGATCCTGCACTTCACGTTCAGCTTTACAAGCAAGATGAAATAAACGAGTGATATTATTATACTCCTTATACTCTAGAATGGTCTGAATCTCTCTATTTAACCCACCCATAAAACGTGCAAGCATAGCTTCATTATCCTCAACAATATCGCATCTAATCATGCCAGTTTGTAATTCCTGATAGTATTCCTCTACAGGATTTTTTCCTTGTCTTAAACGCTGCAATTTTTGAAGTAATTCACGTTGATAATATAGTGGAACCCAACGAGTACGCATAGCAGTTTTCAAAGCAGCCCAAGTAGTTGGAATATTATTCGGATATAATCTACGATGTTCAGACCACCACACACAAGCAAAACTAGTGAAAGCACAAAGTGCAGCAGCAACACGTCTCTCCTCGGGATATTCTAAACATGTAAAACGTTGTTCGGTTTCTAACTCCCAAGTAAGATATATATCAGGAACATATCTACCCTCAAATGGTGGAATATTCAATTTCAGTTTAGGAAGATGGTCATGATCTTGTACCTGAGCTGGTAATGCAGCCCTACCATTGTGATTATTTGTATGTGGACGACCTGGTGCTGGTGGTTGCACGTAGTTCTGATTTTGATCAACCTCATCCTCGTAATCTCCTGCATAATCATCCTCCTCATCATCAGCAGCAGGAGCCATAGAAGTATCAACAGCAGCACCAACAGTTTGGCCAGGCTCAAGAGGGACACGGCTCGCTCGGCGGAGGGCTGTTTCGCGACGTGGAGGTAGTCGTTGTTGTTGTTCTTGTTGTGGCAGAGGTGCGGCAGGTGCAGCCGGTGGTGGTTGTGGAAGACACGCAAGCACTTCATTAAATTTGTTATCGAGCTTTGTTTCGAACGTCTTCTCAAAGCCAGTTATCTTATCCATGGCCTCTTCAAAATTGTTCAGCACATCTTGCACCTGTTCAGTCATCATTTGCTGAAATTAATCATGCAGCTCCTTATTCGTCATGTTCTCCTAGTCAGTATCATCGACTTGTGATCCTGCCATGGTTAGCAGCAATAGAAACACACAAGAATATGATCCTACAGACTACTAGAAAATGGTGGTGGTGGGGCGTCACAAATCCATCAAGCAAATCTCAAATTCTTACCAGTTCTTACCAAGCAGCAGGTGGTGATCGGCAACCGTTGTAGTCAAAACTCTCAAAGCTTGGATAGAGCGATTACCAGGGAGAGTCAAACACACGACGTAGATGTATGTGGAGCTGGGAAGGCTTATAATATGGTAGCAAAAAGGGTCAGCAATAATCAATTCAGAGATGCAAAGTTGAATAAACGCTCAACGACGGTACTATGCTGATCCTAGGCTAGACCGTACTAGAGACGCGAGCCTAGAACACGAACAAAATCACGGTGCTGCACGTAAACAAGGGAAAAGCACACTCTGAATTTTTTTCACTTTGATTTTTTTGGCGCTCTTTTTTTTGCGCTCCTCTTTTTTTTGCGAAAAATCACTATAATGGCGAGTGTCTCAAAACTCTTCCCAGGTCAAAAGGACAGGATGGGCATGAAATTTTTTGACTATTTTTTCGGAAATCAGGGCAGCGACGACGAAAAAGTGCGACAAAAAATCACTATGATGGCACGTGGCTCAAAAGACTCAGAGAAGCCTAGAAATAGGATAGGGAAAAATATTTTTTGTCGCCGAAATTTTGGCCTAAAAACTGCCCGGGGGTCTCCAGACTCTTTTTTTTAGACCTACTCAGGCAAGGAAACACGAAACGGAAAATAGATGGAGTGCGAAAACAAACCTAATATGAAAAGAACTCGGATTGGTGGTGGACAGGCAGATGTATATGTGGACTCGGATTGGTGGTGGACAGGCGGATGTATATGTGGACTCAGATAGGTGGTGGACAGGCGGATGTATATATGTGGACTCGGATTGGTGGTGGACACGCATGTGTATATGGTAGCGGTAAGGAATATGTTGGTGGTGGTGGTGGTATATGGCAGGAACGATGACGATGGTGCGGCGGCGGCGTGACAACTTGTGAATAGAACTCGAAACTCTAAGGGAAACTAGACGCTAAGACCAGCAACTTGACACGACAATGCAACCGCAAATTCAACAAAGCAAAAATACTGAAAAGACTATGCAAGGGCTCAGACTGGTTCGGATATGATGAACTAACCCTATTTGTTTGGCTTTTTCATGGACTGTAGGTATGAAGAACAAACTCGATCTAAACTACGAAAAACTGTAAAATCTCACCGAGCAACCTGGAGCTCTGATACCACTTTTTTTTGAGAAAGAATGACAGTGGGAGAGGCTCCCACTGACTTTGTATTACTCACAAAGGAACAGTTACATATGTGTTACAAAGGGTTTTTTGTGGCCCCCCGGCCATGCAAGCTATCCACAGTCCTAGTGACCCAAATTTACAATGTAATTAGATAGGAAGGGACGAAGTTCCTCTCGGCAGTTATGTGTTAGCAACTCCAAGAGATGCTTGAATCTAGCCAGCCATGCTCCATAAGAGTGTTGAATCCCTCTAAAGTGTTGGTTGTTTCTCTCCATCCAAAGACTCCAAGCAGCCAAAAGAAAAATATCCATGAAAAGAGGTTGTCTCCAATTATCCCTACCCCCACGCAGTAGAGCCAGTCTGTTGTCATCTATCGGCCATGTCATTCCAACTACATCCCAGCAGCGTTGACTAAAGGGGCAATTGAAGAACAGATGTTCCACCGTTTCTTCTGGAGGGTTTTGACAGAACATGCATGCATAGTTGTCCCCCACGACAGCAAAATGTCTGCGTTTGAGCATATTCCTAGTATTCAGACGATCAACTAGGAGCAGCCACCCAAACATCTTGAATTTGATCGGGCTTTTAGCTTTCCAGAGCCATCTGAACGCCTCATCGGCCACAACCTATTTGAAGCAGTGGTTATAGAACTTCTTGGACGAGAAACGCCTGAGCGTGCATTCCTAGACGTCACAGCGATCGGCGGCCATCCGATTTTGTGGCAACCCCTCCTGGATCTCTTTGAGTTGCTCCCTCGCCTGGATCGAGAGAGGTAGACTGGAAATCATGGCTGGGTCAGTTGCAGTAAGAACCTTAGCAATGGAGTCATCCTCATTCAAGCAAAATGAAAAGGCTCGTGGGTATATATCCATTATTGGGGAATCCTGAGTATTATCAAACCAAACATCTTTCCAGAACAAAGCACTAGAGCCATCCCCGGGGGTGACTTTAGTGATCCCTCGGAAGATCCCACTGAGTTGCATCACGTCCTTCCACCAGAAAGAGCCCACCGCCTCAGTTGCATGTGGTATCCTGTTTCTGTAGTAGGCATCCCAAACAAGCTCCACCCAGGGAACATCTTCATGGTTATAGAATTTGAATAGATGTTTTAGGAGGAGGGCTGCATTCTGTGTTTTAATATCAATAACACCAAGGCCTCCGCAGCGTTTTGGGCGGCAGACAAGTTCCCAGGCCGCGAGAGAGTTATTCTTGACCCCATCGTCAGAGTTTTTAGCCCAGAGGCAATATCTACGCAGCTTGTCAAGATGTTCAATCACCTTTGGGTGTATTTTGATTGTGCACATTGCATATATCAGCATCGAAGTCACAACCGAATTGACCAAGGTCAGTTTAGCCCCGGATGACATCAGTGACAACGCAGTGGATGTCTTCCGCTCAACTGCATGAACCAGCGGCATAAGATCCAGAACACTAGGCTTCGTCGTGCCCATTGGCAGGCCGAGGTATGTGAAGGGCATGGAACCAACAGAGCAACCAAAAACCCCAGCCAGTTCACAAGCACGTCGGTGATCAATGTTAATGGGTATAAGAGTTGATTTCTGAAAATTGATCTTCAGCCCAATGGAAGTAGCATAATCTTCCAGGATAGCTTTCATACGGGCAGCCTGCACTAGACATGCCTGCATAACTAAGATCGTGTCGTCAGCGTATTGGACAACAGGGAAGTCACCCGCCCTATCACGAGGGAGAGGAAGATCAATCAGTCCTCGAGTAAAAGCATCGTTAACTGCTGCTTGGAGGAGATCAGCCGCAAGGACAAAGATCAACGGTGAGAGAGGGTCCCCCTGGCGCACCCCACATTTACAGTTGAATTTTCGACCAGGGACTCCATTAAGGAGTACAGAAGAAACCCCCGAGCCAAAGACCGTTCTCATCCATCCAAGCCATTTGTCATCAAAACCCATGTGCTTCATAATCTCCATCATGGGGGCGTGCTCAATAGTGTCAAACGCCTTGGCAAAGTCTAATTTGAGGAGGATGTTTTCCCTCGCTGAAGTATGGCATTGATGGATGTATTCAAACGACCACGCCAGGCAATCTTGGATTGTCCTCCCTTTGAGGAAACTGTACTGATTTCTGTGTATGATCTTGAGGATGACTTTCTGAAGCCGGTTAGCCAAGATCTTAGTGATGATTTACCACTTGATAGAGGCAAAGGTGTCCCGTCTTTCGATGAGATGGTGGCTATAGTTTTGGAGGAAGTCGACTTTGACGATCCGACTACGAACGTGCGAGGACGTCGCGCCTTAGCAATTGCTAAACCAACTCCGAGAGGTTATTGACCACGCCAGAGCACGATCAACCTGACCACGAAGGTCTGTTTCCTGCAGGCAAACAAAGAACAAGCAAGAAACTAAGATTGCAATCTGGATATTGCAACTATAAGAGGAAAGCTTTATTGATCAAGGTGGGGTTCTGTGACGCCTTTGTTTGGTCGTTGAACACAAACGAAGCACGCGAAGTTGCAGCTATGGTGAAATTTTAATCTAAACAAAACCCAAAGTCTAAACGGTGCCCTAAGGGCTGTATATATAGAGGAAGAGGGGGGAATTTCGTGGCCCTTGGGGAAGGGGTCTGAAACCAACCCTATCTCTTGTTTTCCCACACATACGGACTCTAAAAACAGCCTATACTTATGTATTTCGAAATTACATGGGCCTGGCCCAATAATAAGGTGGCGCAGCACCTAGAATAGCCTTTGGACGAAATTTATGAAGTGGCATCTTGTATATTTCGTCCAAGGCTTCATGCGCTCATTATGGTGGCATCAAAGTCCTGAAATCATCACTTGTAACTCCGTTCTTGTTCCCCTTGCGCATGCCATCCTCTCCATGCTTGGTCTTGCTCCAGTGTTCATCCCTCTTATCCATGTCAGGCCCTTTATTTGTAAGCAAAACAAATGTATCCAATTTAGGCAGCATCATATTCTCATGAACATTAGAATCATTACTAAGAAACGGAAGTACCTGAAAATTTAATTGGCGTGCGCGAGCTCTAGTAATTGGTCCAGTATATGTAGCAGTAGGGGTTGTGGGTGTAACAATGGTATTGATGTCCTCATCACTGGTCACTGGAAGCGGAACTGCCCCAAGTATTTGGTGGATAAGAAGGATGGCAAGGTGAACAAAGGTATATGTGATATACATGTTATTGATGTGTACCTTACTAATGCTCGCACTAGTGCCTGGGTATTTGATACTAGTTCTGTTGCTAATATTTGCAACTCGAAACAGGGACTACGGATTAAGCAAAGATTGGCTAAGGATGAGGTGACGATGCGCGTAGGAAATGGTTCCAAAGTCGATGTGATCGCAGCCGGCACGCTACCTATACATCTACCTTCGGGATTAGTTTTAGACATGAATAATTGTTATTTGGTGCCAGCGTTAAGCATGAACATTATATCTGGATCTTATTTGATGCGAGACAGTTATTCATTTAAATCCAAGAATAATGGTTGCTCTATTTATATGAGTAATATCTTTTATGGTCATGCACCCTTGAAGAGTGGTCTATTTTTGTTGAATCTCGATAGTAGTGACACACATATTCATAATATTGAAGCCAAAAGATGCAGAGCTGATAATGATAGTGCAATATATTTGTGGCACTGCCGTTTAGGTCATATTGGTGTAAAGCGCATGAAGAAACTCCATTCTGATGGACTTTTGTAATCACTTGATTATGAATCACTTGGTACTTGCGAACCATGCCTCATGGGCAAGATGACTAAAACGCCGTTCTCCGGAACAATGGAGCGAGCAACAGATTTGTTGGAAATCATACATAGTGATGTATGTGGTCCGATGAATGTTGAGGCTCGTGGCGGGTATCGTTATTTTCTCACCTTCACAGATGACTTGAGCAGATATGGGTATATCTACTTGATGAAGCATAAGTCTGAAACATTTGGAAAGTTCAAAGAATTTCAGAGTGAAGTGGAAAATCATCGTAACAAGAAAATAAAGTTTCTATGATCTGATCGTGGAGGAGAATATTCGAGTTACGAGTTTGGTCTTCATTTGAAACAATGCGGAATAGTTTTGCAACTCACGCCACCCAGAACACCACAGCATAATGGTGTGTCCAAACGTCGTAATCATACTTTACTAGATATGGTGCGATCTATGATGTCTCTTACTGATTTGCCGCTATCGTTTTGGGGTTATGCTTTAGAGACGGCTGCATTCACGTTAAATAGGGCACCATCTAAATCCGTTGAGACGACACCTTATGAACTGTGGTTTGGCAAGAAACCCAAGTTGTCGTTCCATAAAGTTTGGGGCTCTTGGGGAACGTAGTAATTTCAAAAAAATTCCTACGCACACGCAAGATCATGGTGATGCATAGCAACGAGAGGGGAGAGTGTTGTCCACGTACCCTCGTTGACCGTCAGCGGAAGCGTTATGACAACGCGGTTGATGTAGTCGTACGTCTTCACGATCGACCGATCCTAGTACCGAAAGTACGGCACCTCCGCGATTTGCACACGTTCGGCTCGGTGACATCCCACGAACTCACGATCCAGCAGAGTGTCGAGGGAGAGCTTCGTCAGCACGACGGCGTGATGACGGTGATGATGAAGTTACCGGTGCTGGGCTTCGCCTAAGCACTGCAACGATATGACCGAGGTGGATTATGGTGGAGGAGGGCACCGCACACGGCTAAGAGATCAATGATCAACTTGTGTGTGTATGGGGTGCCCCTGGCCACGTATATAAAGGATGGAGGGAGGAGGAGGCTGGCCCTCATAGGGCGCGCCCAAAGTGTGGAGTCCTACTAGGACTCCCTAGTCCTAGTAGGATTCCACCTCCCACATGGAATAGGAAAAGGGAAGGGAGAAGGAGAAGGAAGGAAGGGGGCGCCACCTTTCCCAAGTCCAATTCGGACCAATCCATGGGGAAGGGGCGCGGCCACCCTTGAGGCCTTTCTCTCCTTTCCCGTATGGCCCATTAAGGCCCAATACGAATTCCCGTAACTCTCCGGTACTCCGAAAAATACCCGAATCACTCGAAACCTTTCCGATGTCCGAATATAGCCTTCAAATATACCGATCTTTACGTTTCGACCATTTCGAGACTCCTCGTCATGTCCCCGATCTCATCCAGGACTCCGAACAAACTTCGGTCATCAAATCACATAAACTCATAATACCGAACGTCACCGAACGTTAAGCGTGCGGACCCTACGGGTTCGAGAACTATGTAGACATGACCGAGACACGTCTCCGGTCAATAACCAATAGCGGAACCTGGACGCTCATATTGGCTCCCACATATTCTATGAAGATCTTTATCGGTCAAACCGCATAACAACATACGTTGTTCCCTTTGTCATCGGTATGTTACTTGCCCGAGATTCGATCGTCGGTATCTCAATACCTAGTTCAATCTCATTACCGGCAAGTCTCTTTACTCGTTCCGTAATGCATCATCCCGCAACTAACTCATTAGTCACAATGCTTGCAAGGCTTATAGTGATGTGCATTACCGAGAGGGCCCAGAGATACCTCTCTGATACACGGAGTGACAAATCCTAATCTTGATCTATGCCAACTCAACAAATACCATCGGAGACACCTGTAGAGAATCTTTATAATCACCCAGTTACGTTGTGACATTTGATAGCACACAAGGTATTCCTCTGGTATTCGGGAGTTGCATAATCTCATAGTCTGAGGAACATGTATAAGTCATGAAGAAAGCAGTAGCAATGAAACTGTAACGATCATAATGCTAAGCTAACGAATGGGTCTTGTCCATCACATCATTCTCCTAATGATGTGATCCCGTTCATCAAATGACAACACAAGTCTATGGTTAGGAAACATAACCATCTTTGATAAACGAGCTAGTCAAGTAGAGGCATACTAGGGACACTTTGTTTTGTCTATGTATTCACACATGTACTAAGTTTCCGGTTAATACAATTCTAGCATGAATAATAAACATTTATCATGCAATAAGGAAATAAATAGTGACTTTATTATTGCCTCTAGGGCATATTTCCTTCAGTCTCCCACTTGCACTAGAGTCAATAATCTAGTTCACACCGCCATGTGATTTAACACCAATAGTTCACATCACCATGTGATTAACACCCATAGTTCACATCGCCATGTGACCAACACTCAAAGGGTTTACTAGAGTCAGTAATCTTAGTTCACATCGCCATGTGATTAACACCCAAAGAGTACTAAGGTGTGATCATGTTTTGCTTGTGAGAGAAGTTTAGTCAACGGGTCTGCCATATTCAGATCCGTATGTATTTTGCAAATTTCTATGTCAATAATGCTCTGCACGGAGCTACTCTAGCTAATTGCTCCCACTTTCAATATGTATCCAGATTGAGACTTAGAGTCATCTGGATCAGTGTCAAAACTTGCATCGACGTAACCCTTTACGACGAACCTTTTGTCACCTCCATAGTCGAGAAATATATCCTTATTCCACTAAGGATAATTTTGACCGCTGTCCAGTGATCTACTTCTAGATCACTATTGTACTCCCTTGCCAAACTCAGTGTACGGTATACAATAGATCTGGTACACAACATGGCATACTTTATAGAACCTATGGCTGAGGCATAGGGAATGACTTTCATTCTCTTTCTATCTTCTGCCGTGGTCGGGCTTTGAGTCTTACTCAATTTCACACCTTGCAATACAGGCAAGAACTCCTTCTTTGACTGTTTCATTTTGGACTACTTTGAAAAATTTGTCAAGGTATGTACTCATTGAAAAACCTTATCAAGCGTCTTGATCTATCTCTATAGATCTTGATGCTCAATATGTCAGCAGCTTCATCGAGGTCTTTCTTTGAAAAACTTCTTTCAAACACTCCTTTTATGCTTTCCAGAAAATTCTACATCATTTCTGATCAACAATATGTCATTCACATATACTTATCAGAAAGGTTGTAGTGCTCCTACTCACTTTCTTGTAAATACAGGCTTCATCGCAAGTCTGTATAAAACTATATGCTTTGATCAACTCATCAAAGCGTATATTCCAACTCTGAGATGCTTTGCGCTAGTCCATGGATGGATCGCTGGAGCTTGCACATTTTGTTAGCACCTTTAGGATCGACAAAACCTTCTGGTTGCATCATATACAACTCTTCTTTAAGAAATCCATTAAGGAATGTAGTTTTGACATCCATTTGCCAGATTTCATAAAATGTGGCAATTTGTTAACATGATTCGGACAGACTTAAGCATCGTTACAAGTGATAAAATCTCATCATAGTCAACACCTTGAACTTTGTCAAAAACCTTTTTCGACAAGTCTAGCTTTTTAGATAGTAACACTACTATCAGCGTCCGTCTTCCTCTTGAAGATCCATTTATTTTCTATGGCTTGCCGATCATCGGGCAAGTCAACCAAAGTCCACACTTTGTTCTCATACATGGATCCCATCTCAGATTTCATGGCCTCAAGCCATTTCGCGGAATCTGGGCTCATCATCGCTTCCTCATAGTTTGTAGGTTCGTCATGGTTAAGTAACATTAACTCCAGAATAGGATTACCGTACCATTCTGGTGCGGAACATACTCTGGTTGACCTACGAGGTTCGGTAGTAACTTGATCCGAAGCTTCATGATCATCATCATTAGCTTCCTCACTAATTGGTGTAAGCATCACTTGAACTGATTTCAGTGAAGAAATACTTTCCAATTCGGGAGAAGGTACAATTACCTCATCAAGTTCTACCTTCCTCCCACTCACTTCTTTCGAGAGAAACTCCTTCTCCAGAAAGGATCCATTCTTAGCAACAAAGATCTTGCCTTCGGATCTGTGATAGAAGGTGTACCCAACAGTCTCTTTTGGGTATCCTATGAAGACACATTTCTCCGATTTGGGTTCGAGCTTATCAGGTTGAAGCTTTTTCACATAAGCATCGCAGCCTCAAACTTTAAGAAATGACAACTTGGGTTTCTTGCCAAACCACAGTTCATAAGGTGTCGTCTCAACGGATTTAGATGGTGCCCTATTTAACGTGAATGCAGCTGTCTCTAATGCATAACCCCAAAACGATAGTGGTAAATTGGTAAGAGACATCATAGATTGCACTATATACAATAAAGTACGGTTATGACGTTCGGACACGCCATTATGCTGTGGTGTTCCAGGTGGCATGAGTTTGTGAAACTATTCCACATTGTTTTAATTGAAGGCCAAACTCGTAACTCAAATATTTGCCTCTACGATCAGATCGTAGAAACTTTATTTTCTTGTTACGATGATTCTCTACTTCACTCTGAAAATCTTTGAACTTTTCAAATGTTTCAGACTTATGTTTCATCAAGTAGATATACCCATATCTACTCAAATCATCTGTGAAGGTCAACAAATAACGATACCCGCCACGAGCCTCAACACTCATCGGACCGCATACATCAGTATGTATTATTTCCAACAAGTCAGTTGCTCGCTCCATTGTTCCGGAGAACGGAGTCTTAGTTATCTTGCCCATGAGGCATGGTTCGCAAGCATCAAGTGATTCCAAAAGCCCATCAGCATGGAGTTTCTTCATGCGCTTTACACCAATATGACCTAAACCGCAGTGCCACAAATAAGTTGCACTATCATTATTAACTTTGAATCTTGTGGCTTAATATTATGAATATGTGTATCACTACGATCGAGATTCAATAAACCATTTATATTGAGTGTATGACCATAGAAGGTTTCATTCATTTAAATAGAACAACAATTATTCTTTGACTCAAATGAATAATCGTATTGCAATAAACATGATCCAATCATATTCATGCTCAACGCAAACACCAAATAACATTTATTTTAGGTTCAACACTAATCCTGAAGGTAAAGGGAGTGTCCGATGGTGATCTTATCAACCTTGGAATCACTTCCAACACACATCATCACCTCGCCCTTAACTAGTCTCTGTTTATTTTGCAACTCCCGTTTCAAGTTACTACTCTTAGCAACTGAACCAGTATCAAATACCGAGGGGTTGCTATAAACACTAGTAAGGTACACATCAATAACATGTATATCCAATATACCTTTGTTCACTATGCCATCCTTCTTATCCGCCAAGTATCTAGGGCAGTTCCACTTCCAATGACCATTTCCTTTGCAGTAGAAGCACTCAGTTTCAGGCTTGGGTCTAGCTTTGGGCTTCTTCACGGGAGTGACAACTTGTTTGTCATTCTTCTTGAAGTTCCCTTTCTATCCCTTTGCCTTTTCTTGAAACTAGTGGTCTTGTTAACCATCAACACTTGATGCCTTTTTTGATTTCTACCTTCGCCGATTTTAGCATCGCGAAGAGCTTGGGAATTGTTTTCGTTATCCCTTGCATATTATAGTTCATCACGAAGTTCTAGTAGCTTGGTGATAGTGACTAGAGAACTTTGTCAATTACTATCTTATATGGAAGATTAACTCCCACTTGATTCAAGCAATTGTAGTACCCAGACAATCTGAGCACATGCTCACTGGTTGAGCTATTCACCTCCATCTTGTAGGCAAAGTACTGTCAGAGGTCTCATACCTCTTGACACGGGCATGATTATGAAATACCAATTTCAACTCATGGAACATCTTATATGCTCCATGCGCCAAGTCCGGCCGGGTTATACTGCCGGCTGGGTTACACCGCGGGGTATATCCCCGACACAAGGTGTTCCTCTGGTATTCGGGAGTTGCATAATCTCATAGTCTGAGGAACATGTATAAGTCATGAAGAAAGCAGTAGCAATGAAACTGTAACGATCATAATGCTAAGCTAACGAATGGGTCTTGTCCATCACATCATTCTCCTAATGATGTGATCCCGTTCATCAAATGACAGCACATGTCTATGGTTAGGAAACATAACCATCTTTGATAAACGAGCTAGTCAAGTAGAGGCATACTAGGGGCACTTTGTTTTGTCTATGTATTCACACATGTACTAAGTTTCCGGTTAATACAATTCTAGCATGAATAATAAACATTTATCATGAAATAAGGAAATAAATAATAACTTTATTATTGCCTCTAGGGCATATTTCCTTCAGGGGCTGCGATGCTTATGTGAAAAAGCTTCAACCTGATAAGCTCGAACCCAAATCGGAGAAATGTGTCTTCATAGGATACCCAAAGGAGACTGTTGGGTACACCTTCTATCACAGATCCGAAGGCAAGACATTCGTTGCTAAGAATGGATCCTTTCTAGAGAAGGAGTTTCTCTCGAAAGAAGTGAGTGGGAGGAAAGTAGAACTTGATGAGGTAACTGTACATGCTCCCTTATTGGAAAGTAGTTCATCACAGAAATCTGTTCCTGTGACTCATACACCAATTAGTGAGAAAGCTAATGATGATGATCATATAACTTCAGATCAAGTTACTACTGAACCTCGTAGGTCAACCAGAGTAAGATCCGCACCAGAGTGGTACGGTAATCATGTTCTGGAGGTCATGTTACTTGACCACGACGAACCTGCGAACTATGAGGAAGCGATGATGAGCCCAGATTCCGCGAAATGGCTTGAGGCATGAAATCTGAGATGGGATCCATGTATGAGAACAAAGTGTGGATTTTGGTTGACTTGCCCGATGATCGGCAAGCCATCGAGAATAAATGGATCTTTAAGAAGAAGACTGACGCTGACGGTAATGTTACTGTCTACAAAGCTCGACTTGTTGCAAAAGGTTTTGACAAGTTCAAGGAGTTGACTACGATGAGACCTTCTCACCCATAGCGATGCTTAAGTCCGTTCGAATCATGTTAGCAATTTCTACATTTTATGATTATGAAATTTGGCAAATGGATGTAAAGACTGCATTCCTGAATGGATTTCTGGAAGAAGAGTTGTATATGATGCAACCCGAATGTTTTATCGATCCAAAGGATGCTAACAAAGTGTTCAAGCTCCAGCGATCCATTTATGGATTGGTGCAAGCATCTCGGAGTTGGAATAAACATTTTGATAGTGTGATCAAAGCATATGGTTTTATACAGACTTTTGGAGAAGCCCGTATTTACAAGAAAGTGAGTGGGAGCTCTGTAGCATTTCTAATTTTATATGTGGATGACATATTATTGATTGGAAATGATATAGAATTTCTGGATAGCATAAAAGGATACTTGAACAACAGTTTTTCAATGAAAGACCTCGGTGAAGCTGCTTATATATTGGGCATCAAGATCTATAGAGATAGATCGAGACGCTTAATTGGACTTTCACAAAGCACATACCTTGATAAAGTTTTGAAGAAGTTCAAAATGGATCAAGCAAAGAAAGGGTTCTTGCCTGTGTTACAGGGTGTGAAGTTGAGTCAGACTCAATGCCCGACCACTTCAGAAGATAGAGAGAAAATGAAAGTTGTTCCCTATGCTTCAGCCATAGGCTCTATCATGTATGCAATGTTGTGTACCAGACCTGATGTGTGCCTTGCTATTAGTTTAGTAGAGAGGTACCAAAGTAATCCAGGAGTGGATCACTGGACAACGGTCAAGAACATCCTGAAATACCTGAAAAGGACTAAGGATATGTTTCTCGTTTATGGAGGTGACAAAGAGCTCATCGTAAATGGTTACGTCGATGCAAGCTTTGACATTGATCCGGATGACTCTAAGTCACAAACCGGATACATATTTATATTGAACGGTGGAGCTGTCAATTGGTGCAGTTCTAAGCAAAGCGTCGTGGCGGGATCTACGTGTGAAGCGGAGTACATAGCTGCTTCAGAAGCAGCAAATGAAGGAGTCTGGATGAAGGAGTTCATATCCGATCTAGGTGTCATACCTAGTGCATCGGGTCCAATGAAAATCTTTTGTGACAATACTGGTGCAATTGCCTTGGCAAAGGAATCCAGATTTCACAAGAGAACGAAGCACATCAAGAGACGCTTCAATTCCATCCGCGATCAAGTCAAGGAGGGAGACATAGAGATTTGCAAGATACATACGGATCTGAATGTTGCAGACCCGTTGACTAAGCCTCTCTCACGAGAAAAACATGATCAGCACCAAGACTCCATGGGTGTTAGAATCATTACTGTGTAATCTAGATTATTGACTCTAGTGCAAGTGGGAGACTGGAGGAAATATGCCCTAGAGGCAATAATAAAGTTGTTATTTATATTTCCTTATATCATGATAAATGTTTATTATTCATGCTAGAATTATATAAACCGGAAACTTAGTACATGTGTGAATACATAGACAAACAGAGTGTCACTAGTATGCCTCTACTTGACTAGCTCGCTGAATCAAAGATGGTTAAGTTTCCTAGCCATAGACATGAGTTGTCATTTGATTAACGTGATCACATCATTAGAGAATGATGTGATTGACTTGACCCATTCCGTTAGCTTAGCACTTGATCGTTTAGTATGTTGCTATTGCTTTCTTCATGACTTATACATGTTCCTATGACTATGAGATTATGCAACTCCTGAATACCGGAGGAACACTTAGTGTGCTACCAAACGTCACAATGTAACTGGGTGATTATAAAGGTGCTCTACAGGTGTCTCCGATGGTACTTGTTGAGTTGGCATAGATCAAGATTAGGATTTGTCACTCCGATTGTCGGAGAGGTATCTCTGGGCCCTCTCGGTAATGCACATCACTATAAGCCTTGCAAGCAATGTGACTAATGAGTTAGTTGCGGGATGATGCATTACGGAACGAGTAAAGAGACTTGATGGTAACGAGATTGAACTAGGTATTGAGATACCGACGATCGAATCTCGGGCAAGTAACATACCGATGACAAAGGGAACAACGTATGTTGTTATGCGGTTTGATCGATAAAGATCTTCGTAGAATATGTGGGAGCCAATATGAACATCCAGGTTCCGCTATTGGTTATTGACCGGAGACGTGTCTCGGTCATGTCTACATAGTTCTCAAACCCGTAGGGTCCGCACGCTTAACGTTCGGTGACGATCGATATTATGAGTTTATGTGTTTTGATGTACCGAAGATAGTTCGGTGTCCCGGATAAGATCACGGACATGACGAGGAGTCTCGAAATGGTTGAGACATAAAGATTGATATATTGGACGACTATATTCGGACACCGGATGAGTTCCGGGGGTCACCGAATAATTATCGGAGTGCCGGGGGTTATCGGAACCCCCGAGGGAACTAATGGGCCAACATGGGCCTTGTGTGAGAGAGAGGAGGGGGCCTTAGGGCTGACCGCGCAACCCCCCCCCTTGAGGAGTCCAAATTGGACAAGGAGGGGGGCGGCGCCCCCTCTTTCCCTCCCTCTCTCCCTCTCCTTCCTTCCCCCTTCCCCCTCCTAGTTGGACTAGGAAAAGGGGAGTCCTACTCCTACTAGGAGGAGGACTCCTCCCCTCCTTGGCGCGCCCTAGGGCCGGCCGGCCTCCCCCCTTGCTCCTTTATATACGGGGGCAGGGGCACCCTAGAACACACAACAGACATTGTCTTAGCCGTGTGCGGTGCCCCCCTCCACCATAATCCACCTCGGTCATATCGTTGCAGTGCTTAGGCGAAACCCTGCGCCGGTAGCTTCATCATCACCGTCATCACGCCGTCGTGCTGACGAAGCTCTCCCTCGACACTCAGCTGGATCAAGAGTTCGTGGGACGTCACCGAGCCGAACGTGTGCAGATCGCGGAGGTGCCGTTCTTTCGGTGCTAGAATCGGTCGGATTGTGAAGACGTACGACTACATCAACCGCGTTGTCATAATGCTTCCGCTTATGGTCTACGAGGGTACGTGGACTACACTCTCCCCTCTCGTTGCTATGCATCACCATGATCTTGCGTGTGCATAGGAAATTTTTGAAATTACCGCGTTCCCCAACACTTACAATGGATGCCTTGTGCGATGCACGATTACAAATATGATCTAGATGAGAGAGGGCTATGGTGGTGGAGATGGCTATGGAGGTGAAGATGGCAACGGCTAGGGTTTGTGGATGAAGAAGATGATGATGAATGGGTTGTGGTTGTGCTCGACGCTCCTCCTCTGCCTCTTCTATTGACATTTTGATGGGGTCCCCTTAATAAAATTTGTTCAGGTGGATGAGCTGCCTCAGTTTCCACGCCAAATGACCGCTCATGCGAACGCTCGCGGTCGCATGGAACGCCGTCTTTTGCTCTGGAGTCTTTCTGACGCCTCCTGATGATTCATTTCTTCTTCATTTTCCTTCCTTTCCTTTCTCCCACGTGATATCTTCCCTTTTTAACCCAATTCCCGTGAAAAAATATTAAAGAGAGGATTTGTGGAATCCTTTGCATTCATTAGTCATTAATGGCAACATCAGAGCGAATATCTCTCTTTTAGTGAAATCTCTCGGTTTAAACAAGGTTGAAATGAGTGTAAAAATATCACTCATCACGAGGCAAATGAGACAAACCACACCGACTACTTTGGAAGACACCTTGAGCACCCAGGCAGCACCTCCAAGGCGGTGAGGACACCGTGGTGCATCGCTGCCAGGCCTGGCAAACCGAGCCTAGGGTTTCCCCTGATACCTGAACATGGACAAGGCCATGACAACGTCTCTAGGAAGGAGACGGCGCCCACGGGCGCCGTTGTTGCCTATAGCCACAACATGGCACTGATTTCTTCGCGACCATGTTCGTCAAGTCTCCAAGCATAGCAAACTGGAAAGGGGGAGCAAAATTCTCACCTTAGGCCATCACTAGGGAGAGGGGAGCCGCATATCGCCGCCGTCGAGCTCTAGCCAAGGTAGCCGCCATACTGACCGGGAACCATCATGAGCGTCCAGCTTTGCCAAAGGCAAAGCCGCTGTGTCATTGGCCTCACACCACCGCGCCGCCAGCAACTCTTGCGGCCAGATCGGGCCCACCACATCTCCTTCCACCCACACCTATTGTGTCGAGGCGAGCCCACCGCAACCCAGCGCACCAGCAGCTACCAACGAAGATATACTACTACATCTGGCCACCACACTGCCCAGCAGCCAGTGGCGATGCGACCACCACCAAGAGCTCATGGGCGATGTAGCATGTGGGTTTAAATTCTAGATTGATTGTGCAATTGAGCCATATTGTATGTTTTCTCATGTGGTATTTTTTGGATACATATGAGGTACATTGAGGGTAGTTATAGGCAGTAAAGATTTTTCATCTCGCCAATTTTTTTGGCCAGGGGTTTGCTCCAATCCTGGCTCCGCCACTGCCTGGGCCGTCGCCCCAGTGCCAACTCCGCCATCCCATGGGCCGTCTAGGGATGGTGTCATGCTCCAGCCAGAGGCCTCCTCGCAGAGGAAGGGGCGAATCTGCCTGGCGAGGAGATAAGGAGGTAGAGGAGTCCGGGGCGGCGACTAGGGTTCCCCAGTGCCACCCCCGTGGGAGGAGCGCGAGCGAGTCTTTTCAACTTTTCTTTAATCCGACACAACGTGCTCGTGTGAAAATTTTGAAAATAAACCTTTACAAAACCTGTGGTGGCGAATCAATATGTGGTTGTTTGGTTAGAGGGACAGTGGTATCTTCAGTCCACCAGGGTTCAAGTCCTGGTTCTTGCATTATTCCTGAATTTATTTTTGGATTTCTGTCGACGCGTTTTCAGTGGGAGGAGACGTTTCCGTCGACAACAAGGCGTCTACGGTAATTTCGTAAATCTCAAGATGATATGCCGACTCAGTCTCAAAGATGCTCATAGAGATAGGATGTGTATGTGTATATTTATATGAGTAAATGTATGTACGTATGTATGAGCGCTTGGCTTTGCGCTGGTTCAAAAAGAAGACAACCGTTGCGGCAGGGCAGCCGGCAGACAGAGGAGAACGCCCCCGCGAAAAGTTCCGTTCTACAGAACCGCACTCTGTTTCAAACCCTTTCTCCACTTGTTTTCCACAGTCTCCGCCTCCGCCCCACCGAAGCTAGGGTTTCCGGTCGGAATCGCCGCGAGAATGCCGGCCAGCGCCGCCGTGGCCGCCGCGGGAGGCGAGGAGAAGGCGGCAGAGGCTGGGGGCAGGGAGCTGCTGTACTGCGGCACGGTGCGCTTCGACATCATGGGTCGGAAGGTGAAGGGAGGGCATGAGGGCAGAGGCAACCTGGTGTCCCCGACGCGGCTGCGCCCTCTCGTGGGCGTGGACATCCGCTTCGTCGCCTCCGGCTGCGGTGAGTTCCTTCCTCCCCTCCTCCGCGTCCGAGATGAACTCCTTACTTTCCTCCACTGTATTTCTTCATCTAATGTGAGGATGCATGGGAGCTCGCTCAGTTTATGTGCGGAAATGCCTGGATTGGTAGATGGTCATACAATTTGTGGAATGACGCTAAGTGCTAGAATCGATTTATGGTCATGGCGATTTTACTAATGGATTCCTGCATTTTGCTTGCCAGCGGCTTGCCACTGTGTTGCTTTGAGTGCTGACGGCCGTTGCTTCTCATGGGGTCGAAATGAGGTATAAGTATGATTCGATTCCTAATTTTTGTTGGGCTTCTTGGTTAACACCTTTTATATCTAGCAGAATGGGCAGCTGGGACATGGGGACACTCTCTTGCGTAACCTGCCAACTGTTGTTTCTGAACTATCAAAGTAAGATAATCGTCTGCATTGCCCTTCATTTTATTTTTTTAAAATAGGTCTGTATCACATTGTTGAATCCATGAATATATACCATCCAATATAGTTAGACTACATAATCCAACGGTGTTATATGTTTTCTCGACATGTTTCAAAATGCTAATTAGCAGTTGTCAGTTCTGCAGATATAACATAATTGCTGCTGGTGTTGGAAGAAAACATACAGTGGTCGTAACTGACGAAGGGAAGTCCTTTGCATTTGGTGACAACAAATATGGACAATTGGGGACCGGTTCCCTGAAGACTGGTTGATACCCTTGCCTTCTTCTTTATCTTTATGATTGATATGTGACACAACTAGAAGTGCACCAAAGGCAACTCTTGTGTTTAAAACTCACTTTGTGCTTGGAGAAATTGTGGAAACATCTGCTTGGAGCATACTCAAGTTTTTTGACATTTCCAGTGGGTTGCTTGATGAGACATTAGTACTATAATCTACATGTGTGTTCTTGTGTCACCTATTTTTAGAATCTTTGTCAATATGTGGCAGACATTTCAATTTTTTCTGGTACCCATGTTATAATGATTGATTTACATTTCTACCTTTTTGGGTGACATTGAAATGTCGAAACCATATACTTGAGCATACAGAGCTTATCATAGTTCAGGACGATGGGGTAGTTCTGACATTTTTTCTTTTGGAAATATGACCATGTGGGCAGCTCATTTTCCTGTTTGGTTCTTACCCCGCTGTTGTTTTTGAGTTGTACTTGACTCCGTGTTGTTCTAAATTTTCTGCAGGAACTGTGGTGTCGCCAGTCCCCTGCCTTGTTACTGAAGTGACTAATGCTGTTTGTGGTGCTGACTTTACTGTCTGGCTGTCATCAGTCGAGGGCTCTTCAATACTGTATGGCCTTGCTGAAACTATGAAACTTAAAGATTAACAACCCCTTTCATCTTTCAGAATAAGAAAAAGACTTTGATCATCTTTTCATGATAACATCTTTTGATTAGTATCTGCTTTGGCTTTAGTTAGTGATGTTGTTCTTGTGCGTCAATTTTTGAAGCAGTATTTTATTCTTCTGTGCTATTTAGGACAGCAGGTCTTCCGCAGTACGGCCAACTTGGTCATGGAAGCAACAATGAGGTTGATTGCTACTCTGTAACATATTGCACCTACTGAGTTTGCAATCATCAGTAATTGTGATTTGATTTATGATATTACAGTATAATGCCAAAGTTTCATCGGTAAGTCTAGTGTATGATCCCCAGCCCCATCCCAGGGCAATAGCTGCATTATCTGGGAACACTGTTGTCAAAGTTGCATGTGGAACAAATCATACAGGTTCATTTCCTTTCTTTCTTTCTTTCTCTTGTTAATTTGAATCTTCAGGATCAACACTTTAACACCTTTGCTATACTTGGATGTGCAGTTGCAGCTGATTCAAGTGGCTTTGTTTACACGTATGTTCCTTCTCTACCATTAGTTTGACACTGTTACAATCCAGATAGTTATGACCACTAGTATCTCTATACATGTTGTATCAAGTCCCTTTCTGTATACATAAATATGATTCCTTCAGGTCACATATTTATGTTCTCTCACATAGTTCCTTTTTTGTTTGTTTTACCAGCTGGGGTTTTGGTGGATATGGAAGGTAACTTATTCTTGCCATGTCTCTCATTTTATTCATGATATATCCTATATTGTTCACCTGTCCACTTTCTTATTGCGTAGGTTGGGCCACAATGAACAGAAGGATGAGTGGCAACCACGCCTTGTAAAAATATTTCAAAAGAACAATATCCTTGGTCCCAATGATATTATCTCAGCTGGTTCTGCAAGTTCTGCCTGCACTGCTGGTGGTATGATGCATATATGTCTGATGCACATGCTATTTTATCATGCTACTCTGGGATAAAATTACTACACTAGTTTATTGCTTGGGCTATATGGAAAACTATAATAGGAAAAGGCACTCTTGAGAATACACTTTGGCCGGATCACATATGGATCAAACAGCTCTTGTGATCAGTTTACCTTGTACCTTAAGCTGGTATTTAGTTATGTTTGTGTTGCATGTCTTGGTGAGCTGATTATACAATTCAAACATCCAACATCCAAGTGAGAGGACGCGATTGAGTTAGCAATGGAACCTAGCCTGTTGCACAGCCAAACCTATCAAGCCTGCACCTGCCAAACATTATTGTATCATATGCTGGCAGTTTTTCTGTGTTTGCATGCATGATGCATGTGGCTAAAAGTTGTTAAACGTTGCTGCCTTTTAAGTGTATTCTCTTGTGCGTGTTACTACTCGGAAAATTGAGCTAAAAGGTGCTTTCTGATAATATTGCTCTTGAATTATTTCAATTGAAGGAAAAAATCGTATGAGTGTTCACTGTCACTTTGATTTTCCTGTTATACTGCCCATACATTATTTCCTACTCACTCCGTCCCAATTTACATGGTGCCCATGTATTTCAATATTTAACTTTTACCAATATTTTGACCAATGAAACATAGATTGTGGGCCACGAAAATTTGTATCATTACTGAAAAAATAATCAAATAGTAAACTTTATGACGTATTATTGGTCTAATTGATGGTCAAGGTTAAATAAAAAAACAAGGACACCATGTAAACGAGAACGGATGGACTATGCAAGAGCCTTTTATTATCATTAAAGTGAGGTGCTATAAACAGAGGGTCCAGATGCGGCTGAAGAGGCAGTGATATGTGTTTTCAGATGTGCAATCAAATACCTTAGCAGGTTCTTTTATTGCACTCAGCAATTTG
Source organism: Aegilops tauschii subsp. strangulata (assembly GCF_002575655.3). Lineage (NCBI taxonomy): Eukaryota > Viridiplantae > Streptophyta > Magnoliopsida > Poales > Poaceae > Aegilops > Aegilops tauschii. The sequence continues at coordinate 61,534,749 of NC_053035.3, forward strand.
TAGAGCAAGACTATTCATGAAAATATCTGGTCACTTGATGTCATGAGCATCAAGTCAGATTGTCCTGTTTTAGCGATGGTCATATATCACTCTGGGCAAATATTTATCTAAACTAAGGAAGAAGAATGCATTCTTTATTTTCTTTTGACTATTTATGATGTTTGAGTCTAGTTGCATTACAGAAGAGGCATATGACATGATTCTTGAATCATCCTATTTTTCATCTGCACGTTAGATCTCGTATCACATATGATTGGAAAATAGTAAAATGAAAATTTGCAAATGGAAATAGTATTGTTGCTATACCTTGCACTTTGTCAATCAGATTTGTGTTCTGTTGATTGTGTGGCACAGCTGCAATATTACCCCCCAAGCTCCATTTCTATTAAGAACGAGGCCACAAACACAGTGCACCGCTCAGGACAGTTAGCAGTAGCTGCACCAGCATATCAAAGTTTTGAAACAGTACCAACATACTGTTGGAATATTTATAACTGCTATATTTTAATTAATCGTTGGTCATTTGGTTTTGTTTTTAGGTCGCGGGCAGCTGTATATGTGGGGAAAGGTGAAGAATTCAGGCGATGAGTGGATGTATCCAAAGCCAGTCATGGATTTAAGGTTCCTTGCAAACTGTGAAATACCATAGTGATGAACAGTGCCCTCGATGGCTACACTCTGCTGTTTAGCTATTCTCATAATCAGCTTCCTGTTGAAATAGTCCTCACTTATCTTTTTAATAGATGATTTGTTTGTTTCAGCGGTTGGAACATCCGCTGCATGGCTTCTGGTAACATGCACCACACTGTTGGTGCAGATGATTCTTGCATAAGTTGGGGTCATTCTGAATATGGGGAGCTTGGTTATGGCCTAACACAAAAGTAAATCTATCTAAAATGCTAATACTATGCGAAATACAAGCAACCTTCGAGATTTCAGCCATTAAACTTCTCTTACCAGCTAGTGTTGTGCATTATATGATGTAACAGGTCATCTGTAAATCCTAAAAAGGTTGACATTCTTGAAGGAATGCATGTTACAAGGTAATTGCATGAAATCAGCATGTGAGTATAGTCGCATCCTCTCTTCATACTATTATTCAATACTAAGCTCAGAATACTTCTGCAGTGTTGGTTGTGGAGTTGGGATGTCTCTGATCGTTGTTGACAGGGCAAATGTTGGTGGTAAGCTTGAGCAGGTAATTAAATGGGCTTTCATGCACGAGCTGTTTACTTGCTTCAAGTTATGGATAGATTAAAATTTAATGCAATTTGTTATAATTATTTGTGATGCTAAACAAAAGAAACGAGTTGAATAAATCAGCAGCATGACTTTGGGTCATGTAGTGACTAGTGAGTTATGTCTGTTAACATGCATGAAACATCTCCTAAACAACTGAGTCAAAGCATATTAATATTAGTGACAGAGCTAGGTGGTAGGAACCGGATCCCTACCAGGGCGTGGTCTCAGGTTGTAGGGGTGGAAGGAGGGATGGCGGGGAGGAAGGCGTGGTCGCCGGCGCTGGGGCGCCGTCGTTGCGTGCGCGCGAGAGAGAGAGAGCGCAGGGGCGGCGGCTAGGGTTAGGTCTCCCGGCTCCCTAAGGAAGCCGAGCAAATATGATTGCTTCTTGCTTAATCCCAAAACGGGTCCTTACACGAGTTTATATAATCCTCCTAATAAGATAATTGGGCTAAGCCCCTAATAACGATAAGATAAACTGGGCCACAACTAAGTGGGCTAAGCCCGTAATATGCCGGTCATAACACTAGGTCATCAATGAGACATGCTAATGACGAGGAATTAACTTTCAGGAGGTTACATGAAAGAAAAAATCTCTTGGAATTATTGATCCACAAACGTTTTTAGGGAAATTGTTTGTCAATTTGGAAAGTGCCATTTACTCATATACCCGCCTCCCTCTTTTCTTCGGTTATCAGTTGTCACGTCTTCTAGTGCTTAGATTGACAATAAGATGCTTCAACACCCAAGATTAGGAATGTGACTAGTTTACTCAGTACCTTTTTACGGGAATATTAGAGGACTTGATTGAAGAGACTGGTTTTTTTAGAGAGAACTGAAGAGACTAGTTAAGTTAACTATACCCCGTAATATCAATGTGTTGTTATATCTCCTTTCATTACCATGGTCTAATATATGTATTATTACTTTTGTCTTAGCTGGATACTTTTGATGGTGATGCTGATGCTATCTTTCAAGGTGTGCATTTCTCTTATCCATTTTTACGATGGCATAGTATTAAACTTCAATTTGTCTGCAAACTCTTTTGAAATTTGATGGGCAAATCATTCTAGTTTTGCTTGGTCTGTTGCAAAAGAAGTTATTATCCTTGCCCAGTATATCCAGTATACTGAAACTAGGTAACTGTTGCTTGGTTTTTTTAGAGAACACGAAAGAGCTCTACTTTCCTCCGCGCCGCAATGGGAAAGGAAAACCAAATACATATACGAGCCAACATCCCGCAGTCGATGAAACAGGTACTTGCCAGGTTTCCTATCTAAGTTCTCCTTGTGTTGATTGTACAGTAATCATCCTTGTAGCCAGTTTTCCTATCTAAGTTCTCAATTTGTATATTTATATTCAGACGTCATCAAAACATATATATGATGCATGTATCTCGAATCTTGTAATATGAGATTAAACAGTTAAATACAAAGCAATCATGAACATTATACGCTAGAAGGATGATAGTGAAATCATAACATGCAGATTCATCATGAAATTCAGAAGTTTTATAAAGTGCAAAAGGAAGCAACTAATAAGAAAGATCAAAACTTGAAATTGATGTATAGTGCAGTACCGAGAACCAACAATTATAAATTAGCAAGTGCATCTGTAAATCAGCAAATGTGCAATAGCACATATATTCTTGCACCTCCAGTGTACAACCATGCCATCACATATACATAGGGCAGCAATTTAATGACGTCACTGCACGCCAATTTCTGGTTGAAATTTAGTGATCTGCAAATGTGTTGCAGTCTATGAAATGGTATCTTAGCCGATTATGCCACTTAAAACAGCCTGGTAACTGGTAAATCCATTAAAACATGTTAATTCTTGGATTTGTGTACTCGTAGCATGGTTGGAATTTTTACTAGTATATGGTCTACTATGTGGTCTTGCTGACTTAGTTCCTCCTATATTAATTTTTTATACTCTCTTGTCCAGTAAAATTAATTAGCTATCTTGTCAACAGTTATCCTGCATAGTTTTAATCTGTAGAGTTTGGAACTGTTATGATTGTGGCCTTATGCGTCTCGGCTGCTCCAAGGTTGAGAACTTCTGAAAACGGCACCAGGGGGGTCCTTGTAGAAATCTAGGAAAGCATGAATTGCAAATTCTGCTGTTATATCTCAATGACGTCCCCTAAATTATTTAAATATGATCTTACATGATGCACAGGTTACCATACCATCTTGGGTTTGTGCCACACTTTTCAAGCCTAGTTCAAGCTGGCCCAAGCTTAGCTTAGAAAAATATCGAGTAGGCTGTTGGTCATTATCGGGTTTGGCCTGTTCACGATAGAATTATCTAGGCAGCAGTGACCACCACAGATTCATGTTGACTGGTTTTGACATCAAGTATTCCTCCTGCTAATGTTGATCATAATGCTTTCAGCTCAACATTAGGATCCCTAAGTAGATCGATGTTCTCCACTGCTATCCTTTCAGCTCAACAATTGGTCAATCGCTTGCTGCATTTTTGTCTTAAAATTTCCTTCTTATGTTGGCACTATGTCAAGCACCAGCAGTTACGATGCACGAAATTCTGGATCTTATTCTCACACTCGAATAAGCCGGCACTTGTGCCATGTTGTTGCTGGTCAGCCCCTTCCTACCAAGGTTTGGGCAACTGATCACAGATCTCATGCTATTCGCTATCAGACCAGAAAACAGAGACCCCACTAGTGTGAAAGAAGTAGTCAAGGTCCATTGCAGTGGTGCGATGTCCGACAACATTACCCTTCCACTGAATATAGTGGGCTCTGTTTAGCTTACAGCTTCCTGATTTTTTTTCCATCCGATTCTAGTGCTTCATCCCAAACTGAGGCCTAAGCATGGGTGGTTTTGAACCGTTTCACTGCAGAAGAAGAGACATCGGAGGCAGAGCAGGTCACCAAGGCGGCATCTCCCACCGTGAATGCACGGTCCAACAAGCGCAAGAAAGCCTTGGAACATGCAGAACCAGAAGACGAGGACGAGACTGGAGAAGTGCCCGAGGAGGCAGAGTGTGGCAGCCATGGCCGCGGGCAGTCTACGAGAAGGGGCAGAGGCAGAGGCAGGGGGGCCAAGACGGCGACTCCGGAGCCAATGCCGTCCGGTAGGGGCAGGGGCAGAGGCAGAGGCCGGCCCAAGAAGGGGGGCCCTGGCGCTGCTCCTCCGGAAGCAGGAAGCTCGGGACGAGGTGGAAAGAAGAGTGGGAAGCGAGGGAGGCCTCGCAAGTGATCGGCCGGATGAACCTCGGGCTCGCCAACGTTTTTATGGTCAGACTAGATGGCAACGAGAGTGGTTGCTAGTCATTGGCGGTGCCATGGGGCCTGGTTATCCCAGTATCCTGTAATATGGTTTTGAACTACTACTAATCTGATGGGGATGCCAAGGGCTAGCTATGGACACTGTAAGGCACCGGCGATGATGCTATGAACGACTGATGGTCTATGAAGGACTGAACGAGTCATCCTGCATGAATTTTTCTGGAAGAACGTATGCGGAGCAAAGTGACAAGAACGTTCAGTTTTATCAAAAGACAAACACGTCCAGGAAGAGCCAGACTGGCACTTGGACGACGGCATCGTCTCCGAGATCCTATACCGCCTGCCCTCCAAGGACGCCTACCGCCTGGCAGCCGTCTGCCGGCAGTGGCGCACCGTGCTCTCCCAGGCGACGTTCCTCTGCCGCCACCTCTCGCCGCGGCCGCCCCCGCTCCTCGACGACCGCCCGCACGCGCTCATCATCCAGCCGCGGCGGAAGGTCGGCTTCACCCACGTCACGCTCGTCGCCGTCGACCCCGCCGACCGCGTACCCGTCAACGTGCCAGTCCAACCAAAGTACACGGACCCCGCCCGGCCGCCCCCGCCCTCGCCCAGCGAGAATCTGGAGCCTACGCCCGATCTCTTTGAAACTGCCGAAGACGACTCCGTCTTTCGACTCCTGGACCCCGACGGCGCCGACGATCTTGGCGATGCCGATCCTGAAGAGGTAGACGACGATGATATCCCTGCTGAACTGTCGAATCTACCTATGGATGGCCCCGTCTCCTCTGATCTGGCCTCCACGGTGATGGAGGATCCCACGCCGCCGCCGTTAGATGACTATGTCCTCTTCTTCGAGCGCACCGTGCCGATGCTCGGCATCTCCGTCGTCGCGTCGCACGGGCGGTTGCTGCTATGCCGCAGCCGGAGCCGCTACTACGTGTGCGACCCGGCGGCCAACCGCTGGCTCGCCCTCCCGCCATCCACCATCTCGTCGTCCAGCGCCGCCAACTCTGCTCTCCACTGGAACTTCGACGCGTCCACCGGCCGGCTCGCGCTCACCGTCGTCCTCCTCGTCCGGCGCAGGCGCCGACGCGTGCTGGTGGATACCTTCTCATCCGCTTCCGGCAGGTGGGACACCACGGAGCTCGCCGCGCCTAGCGCCGCCCGCTGCCTGCCTGCCGTGTCCCCCGGCGTCCACGCCGGCACGTGCTTCTACTGGCTGAGCCAGCGCTGGCGGGACGGCCGGCATGTGGGCCACATTCTCCGCTACGACGCCGCCCGGCGCCGCGCCTCGGTGCTGCGCGAGCCGCCGCTGGCGGAGGATGCCAAGGGCCGCATGGACTTGTCGCTGGGCTCGGTAGGCGGCAAGCTCCGCCTGTGCGCATTTGACATCAGCGAAAGGAGAACGTCGATACGACCCCACGACGACAACGTGGAGGGCGTGCATGGCGTGTGGCTGATGGACGCGGCGTCGGCGTGGCGCCGCGTGCACGAGGCGACGGTGGAGGACCTGTGGGCATCCCACATCGTAATGCTGTGCGGCTTGGAGACGCCGGTGGACTTCGCCGGCGCGTGCGGCGAGCTCATTTTCGTAGTGAAATGGAGAAGGCTGTGGCGGTATGACCTACGGAGCGGCAGCAGGTTGGAGCTCTACCGTCGCACGGGCAGCGGACGGCTAGACGCACTCTACCGCCACTACAATGCGTTCCCCTTCTTCAAGTGAAAAAAGGCTACTATGTACGTAGTGTTTTGCGGTTTTGAGAAACATCTCTCTTTACCACTTGAGGTGGTGATCAAACGGTGCTCCATTTAAGGTGATAATGCAACGTAATAGGTCCATTCTTAGGTTTATTTGTGAGTTACTATAGCCTTATATATAGTAGGACTTAGGGGACTATGACTCTGTTTGTTTGCGCTTTTACTTTTGCTTTTGTAGATTTTTCACTTTGACAAGAAAAACACAAATGTTCCTAAATAGGGTCTTTTTGCCTCGCTTTTGGCTTATAAATCAATATTGGTATATGATGGTATAAGCGAAAAGTCTAAGCAAAAAAAATAACACCTATTTAAAAGATTTTTTTGGCTTTTTTTACCAAAATGAAAAAGCTGCTAAAACAAAAGTCCAAACAAATAGGAGTGCAGCGATTCGGTGCCCAGGCTCATCTGCACCCGTTTAGAAAAAACCCTGAATTTGTCTTTTTTGCCGAGAATTGCTCAGTTGTCCAAATGACTTGAAAATTACGGCGGACCTCGCGCATCAAATTGTCTACCATGGAAAAAAAAATGGATTTTTTTGAATTTTTCTAGTATTTGTTTTGAATTTTTTTCTGAACGAGTGCGGATGAGCCCAAGCTCAGAAAAGGATTTCTCAAACAAATAGGGCCTATGTTGAGATTCAATTTTAGATATACTAGTTGAATGTACATGTGTTGTCACGGAACAATAAACTTAGATATTGAACCATCGTTATATTTTCCTCTAAAAACAAATTTCACAATGTGTACACCAAATGCAACTTATACATGTTGCAATAAATATGGCCTTGTACTTACTAAGAGAAAATCCAACCGTTTCTGTAAAACCTTTCCGTATGGGCATCTCCAACACGAACCCTCAAAGCGCCCGCATACGTCCCATCCAACACGGTTCTGTATCGGTCCGCCCGGTGTCCGGACCACGTTTTTCCCGCAAACTGGAACCAAACCGGGGGGAGGGCGAGGGGTTGTGGAAGTCCGGACACGAGACACGTCGGACTCTTACACCCATGGCCCACCCAAAAGGAAGGCGGAACCCGCGCTTTTGTAGCTTCTTGCTCTATTTCTGCAGCAAAATCTATTGGAAATATGCCCTAGAGGCAATAATAAAGTTGTTATTATCATAATTCCTTATTCTCGATAAGTGTTTATTCTCCATGCTATAATTGTATTAACCGAAACTCAGATACATATGTGAATACATAAACAAACACTATGTCCCTTGTGAGCCTCTACTAGACTAGCTCGCTGATTAAAGATGATTAAGGTTTTCTAACCATAGACATGAGTTATCATTTTTTTTAGAAAAGGAGGATGACCCCCGGCCTCTGCATCTGTGAGATGCATACGGCCACTTTATTGATTATTCTCAAGGACCGTACAAAGTATTACAACAATGTGCCTGAATCCATCATCTTGGCAACATATGCCGCTACTCCTATCCAATATGATGAAGGGGTGCTAGCTGGGCCACTACCCAAACCACTCACCTAAGCCTAACATCAAAAGCCGGAAGCCGAAACTCATTCGGAAGCCCCAGCCGAGCCACATACCGGGTCTAGGGCACAATCCGGTCAGACGCACTCGTGTGTCGTCGCCGCCATCTTCCACAGGTCTTCAGATCATATTGAGGCTTCTACCTTGTCTGGCCACTCTGCCATTGACGTCACCATGACGCCAGACAGCAACCTCCTCCTGCGCGAGCCCATCTCCGCGCATCGGACGCCGAGTCTCCACAGTGCCATGCCATCGATCTCCGCCGCCATCAATGTGTGAGATGAAGCACCGCTCCACCATCCCTCCAGCCAGCACTTGCTCCAAAACGATGCCCCCAGAAGGGAAAGCGATAGAACGCCATCATCATCCGATCCGAAAGACCCAGATCTGAGGTTTCCCCCTGAGCACCCCGAGCCTGATGGCGCAGACTGCCGACGATGCCTCGACCATCGGCAGTAGCTCCACCAGACGAGCGTCGCCTACGTCGCCGCAGCCTCCAAGATGAAGCTGACCAGAATGCATGTGTCGACACCGAACCTCCACCACTTCCACCGCCGCTTGAGCATCATTTAATAACGATATCACATCATTAGGAGAATGTTGTGATGGAACATCGGCGTCATTAAAGTTGATAAGTGTTTATTTAGTTTTCATTTTTCTGTTCCTTCTTCGATTCTTTTTGTTTTTCATCAGTTTTTTCTGTTTTTTGTTATAACTTCAGTTTTAATTTGTTTTTCATCGATTTTCTTCGTTTCGTTCTCGCTTTTCACACTTTTTTTTTTGTTTTCTTCCTTTTTTCCATTGTGTTTCAATGGTTTCCTTTGTTTCTTTCTCCTGTTTTGGGTTTCTTTGTTTCTTTTTCTTTTCTATGCAGTTTTTCTCTTGTTTTCGTATTTCCTTTTTCTCTTCGGTTTTCTTTTGTTCGTTTCTTTGTTTTTTAAGCAAATGTCTACATTTTTGTTACACATTTTAGATTTTTTGTACACGTGAAGAACATTTTTTAATACACGTTTAGCATTTTTAGAATACAAGATTAACATTTTTTTCAAATACATGTTGCAATGTCTATTGTTTTTATACACATGATACATTTTTTATGTACAATCCAAATCATTTTAATAAAGGCTTAACATTATATATATATATATATATATGATTAACCATTTTTCTAAAGATATGGTTTGATGTCTAATTTTGTGTGTGCACATCGTACATTTTTGTTATAGACCCGATACATTTTTTATACATGTTTAACATATTATTTATACAAGTTTAACATAATCTAAATATGTTATTAACATTTTTAACATATATTTTTGAATGTCTATTTTTTCTACATATTATATATTTCTTGTATACATCAGTTACATTTTTTCTATTACACCTTTAACATTTTCCAAATACATTCTCTCTCCCGTTCGAGCCCAACGGGTCGAACAGGCCCTTGCATCGCGCCCTGATCGAGGGCGCCCAACCAAACCATGATTGGTGGGCCCCTGTGACCCGCACTATATTAATAGAGGTGGGGGCCGGGGCATGAGCCACGAGGTTAATCGCTGCCACAATATTCCCCACCGACACTCCCTACCGATCTAGGGTTAGCACGGTGCTCACGGGAAGTTCCACCACCGCCGCCATCCACTCTCTGCCATCACCGGCCACCGTCACCTTGGCCGGCACCGGGAGTTCCTCGTCTGGACAAGCAGAAGGTAGGTTTACCGGATGATCTAGCGTACCCTGATCCAAAACAATCTATCAGTGGTATCAGCCAGATTGGGTTAAGATTTTCGGTACAACAAAGAAAAGTAAATCCCTTCCCAAAGAACCCTAACAAGACAGGGCAAAGTTTTCACCGGAGAAGGGCCTCGGGCCTCGCCGGCAAAGTGCGCCGCCGCAAGGCCGCGCCTGTTCCTCTGGATCCCGTTGCGCGTCGGCAAGCCCAGGCGACAGGGACGAAGAACCTACCTCGAAAGGGGCAAAGAGCACAACAGCCACGCCGTTCGACGGCAGCGCGCTTCCGCTAAGGGAAACGCGTCAACGGCGAAGGGGAGGCAACAGCACCACCGTCGTCGAAGTGGAGCAGAGCAGGATGCAGTTGTGTCTCTCTCTCTCTCTGTCCAAGGTGGCGCGAGGGGAGCAAAGGAGGGCTCGACCTCGCATCTCTCTCTCTGTCTAAGGAAGAAAAGGGGAAGGGGAAAGAGTGGCGCGACGCGGCGCGGTTGCGTCCGACGCCGTCGCCGGCTCGCCGGCTGCGCGTGTCGGCGTTCTGGGAACGGGGGTCCCCAGACTTGCCTACCTGCGGCCCACGGCGTGGCTGAGCTAGCAGGCCCGTACGGCCCATCTTCATCGACAAGGCATTCAAGACCCTCGCGAGGGGCCAAGCCTCGCGAGGCGGACGACGCAAGACCTACTCTGGAGCGGCCTCGCTAGGCAGGCTCACGAGGGGCGGAGAGATCAAGGCAAGGCAAACCTCGCGAGGTCCTCATGACGTGAGCCATGACGAACGAGACCAGGCGGGCGCCAGCGCGCGCATCGTCCTTGTGTTCCTCTTGGATGCCAAGGGGGCAAGCGCAGGCGCGGAGTACCGAGGCATCAAGCAAAGGTTTTCATATCGGTGCAACGAGACCAAGACCAGCAGGACGGCGAGACGGAGGTCACCATGGAGCCCAAGACGGCGTCACCACCAGAGCCTTTGGTAGGCGAAGACCGCTTTTGTCAGGATAAGCTGTACTAGCTGTCCCCTTTCAAATTGGCCGTTGTTGGCTCCCTTCCCGCTCAATATTTGGGGAGAGGACCAAGGCCTATATAAGTAGAACTAGCCACCACAGTAGAGGCATCTCACCCACACAAATTAGCCAAACACAAGAACACCTCAACCTCAGGAGGTTGTTCTTCCCCTTGTACTGTTCATCATCAGCCCAAGAGGCAATCTACCACCACCACACTGGAGTAGGGTATTACACCACAACGGTGGTCCGAACCAGTATAAATCTTGTGTCTTTCTGTGTTGCGAGTTCGTCGAGTTCATCCGTGAGATCTTAGAGAGCTAGGGCGTGGATCGGTAGGGAGGAGATCTTCGCGCGCACCCCAGTGTTCGAACCTTAAGGGTTTTGCCGGAACCCGTGATCCGACATTTGGCGCGCCAGGTAGGGGTGCGCCGGAGCCTCTTCCCCGCCGATCGACCCGCCGACGCTCTGCGGCCCCGATGTCCGGCGACCCAAGGGCCGACTCCGACCGCTGGGCAGCCTGGCTAGCCCGGGTGGCGCCACCTGCCCATGAAGACCTCAACCCCGCGCTCCCGGCGGCACGAGCGCCGCCTAACGCTGCGGGGCGTGGGCGGCGCAGCCAAGCGTCGTCCACCCTCACTCCACGACAAGCGCGAGCCGCTGCAAGGGCCGCAAGCCACGCCGCAGCAACGACGCCACACACCCAGCGGGAGCAGGCGAACATGCGGGCCGCGCTCACGGTGGCGCGGGAGTTGCTGCGGTGCCGGCTGATGGAGAGCGGCCCGGACGCACTGCTGGAACGTGTCGCCGAGCTACTGGATGCGGCGGCATCACGAGCGCCGCCTTTCTGCTATCTGCTCCCTTCCCGGGCCGCTACTGGGCCTCACGACGGGCCTCGCCGCAACCACGCGCCCTCGGGTGGCCTGGGGGCTTCATCAACACCAGGACGGCCGGCGGCCCCGTTGCCCCCACGCCGCCCCCGATGAACATGGGCACGAGCGTTGCCCCCCATGGCCCCAGCGAGGCGTCGCGCCATCATCCTCAAGACGCCGCGCTGGGCCAGGCGACGTGTAGTGTGGGGCACTACGACGAGGTGTTCGGGGTGACAGCCCCGGAGGCCTATGTGCCCCGCATGATGGACCAGGAGTACACGCCGGAGGACGACCCTAGCTCGTTCCTCGGGCCAGGTTGGGAGGAGGAGGCATTAGGAGCTGAAGCCTTCGGGGAGCTGCCGGAGAGCCCCGGCAGCAGCACCATCGACGACAGATACAGGGCACCACTACTCCCTCAGGAGCAAGTTTACGCTAACCATGGGTCGCAGGAGAATCAGGTCACCACAGCGGCTGGCGGCCCCAGCTCGGCGACCTCCCTCCCGCCACGAGGATTGCGCTCGGGGCAGCAGGAGAGAAGCTGGGAGCCAGATCCCTCGCCGCGTCGCACGGAGCAAGGTCCCCCCCGGAGGCAGGCCCTCTGCTGGGGAGGTGCTGAAAAGCCTACCCCCGGCAGAGGACCCGTGGTCGCCGAGGGCGCCGCTGGCGTCCCCTTTCCCCCCTTTGTGTCGTCCTGGTTGCCGGTCGGCTCAAAGGTGGTCGAGGGCGGCGCAAGGCGGGCCCCTCGCCTGGCGATATGAAGCAAGGCCGGTACCTGTGAAGAAGGCCCGGTGCCTATGAAGATCGCCGCCCGTGACACTCTCACGTAATAATGAGTGGGGCTGTACACGCCCCGGAGTCTCCGGAGAGCCGCCCTCGGGCCTCGGGGGCTCCCTCCCACGCCTAGTGGTAGCACTTAGCTCCGCACTGGTGAGAAGACTTGAAGACAAGAAGACTAGACTAGGTGCCGGACAGGGCCATTTGCTTGGATCTCTTTTCTGTAACCTTGCCTTCTGGATTTGGATTTAAGTTGAAGTTGAGTTTTTATCGATGCGCGCGGGGGGTGCCTTTTCTCGTTCGAGCAATTTCTTGCCATCCGGTTTTTGCCTTGTTCGGAAGCTCGCGCTCGCTGCCTCCCCCACGCGGGCCCCTCGTGAGCCGGGCTGGGCGCGGCACACGCACCAAGCGCGCTGGTTGGCGGTAGATCCTCGCGAGGCCCGCTCGGGTGGATCTGCAGGCCTCTCGGGAGCTCCGCGGCAACTCTCAATCTTGCGAATCGATTCGGGGCCGCCCCGGCCAAGGTAAGCCGCAGCAGCAAAACTTGCCCCCAGGCTCATGGATCCATGAAGGCGCACACTTGGCTTGGTATAACAAAGTAAAAATTGTGATTTGTTTACATGAGGGGCTCCCCCTCTCAAAATGCTCTCACAATCTTTAAGGGCCACACCCAGGTTTTTGCATACAGGATAAAACAGTAGGGGAGCATGAGATCAGCAGGATATGTCGCTCGCGGCATCGCCTTCGGACGCGTCACTCGCATCGTCGCCGTCCTCGCCGGCATCGTCGCCACCTTCAGCGACGCCTCCATCGCCATCATTGACCACGTCACCTTCGTCTACCGCGACCACCACCGCTTCGTCTTCGGAAGTGAAGGCCCTGACCAGCGCGTCCACGTTGTCCTCCACCCACTGCGCCAGGTCACCACGAATGGCCTGCGGTACAAGGGCAATGGCGGCATCGAAGTCGAAGTCGGGGAAGGAGTTCTGAAGATGGCTGAAGACTCAGGAGAACGTGCACCCGAGCAGGCCCCGGCTTCTCTCTTCCACAAGCTGGCGAGCCCTATCAGACCGGGTTTCCAAGCACGTCACCATGTTGGAGAAGAAGTTCAGGTGACTGGCGTAGTCATTCGAGTGGGGGTGCGGTGCATTCTCGTCGCAGATGTTGCCCAGAGCGGTATTAGCCCTGTTCCGGAGGTCCTGAAGCATGGGGGCGTGCTCGCGCTCCAGCGTCCGCCGTTGAAGCACTTCCTCCCTGTTTTGCTGCGCGACGGCCTCGACGTCATCAACCCGTTTCCGAAGAGAAAGCAGCTCGGCGCGGGCGGAGGCCAAGTCTGCCTGCGCCGTGACCAGAGCGGCAGACGTGGCCTCCTCACGCCTCTCCGCCTCATCTAACCTGGGCCTAAGGGCGGCGGTCCTTCCCGCTGCCTCAGTTCCCGCAAGCTTCAGCTTCAGGTCGAGCCAACCTTCAAGATCCACGCGAACCTCGGCCACCCGGCGGTCGACTTCCTCCTGGACCTTGGCCTCACGAGCCCCGACGGCATCTTCCGCTTGGGCAACTTGACGCTCCCTCGTCTCTAGTTGCTCAAGCTCGAGGCTACGCTCCACGGCTTCCAGAGCCAGCGCCTCCTCGCGCTTCCGGACCTCCTCTTCCTCGGTGGGCGTCCCCCTCAGCGACGCATGGGCGGCTTTGCGCGCCTCCACTTGCCGCTCGAGGGACGTGCTCCAGGCGTGGAGCTCCCACGCGCGCTTCTCCGCAGCCTCGCGACGGCGGTCAGCCTCACGAGCCTCCTCCAAGGCTCGGGAGCAAGCCTCACGGGAAACCTTGAGAGACGCCTCGGCCTTCGCATTATCAAGATCATGCTGGTAGCGGCCAAGGTTGATGGCCAGCCTCAGCTTACGCCATTCCTCCACCAGCCGAAGACCCTCAGCCTCAAGGCGCGAGTCGACACCCGCGAGTTCTTCACCAAGTCGGCTCATCGCGCCCATTACCTCCAGGAAGAGCTCATGACGGACGACGCTCCGCCCGCGCTCGAACTCCAACGCACGGCCCACCTCGTCCTCCGCCACGGGGGCTGCAGGCGGGACGTGAAGCGGCGCACCCCCTCTCCGCAGGGGGTTGGGGGCTGGTGCCGCTCTGGGCACCAACCCAACCTCACGAGGGGCCCCGGGCAGTCGGGGCCCGCTGCTCGAGGAGGATCTGAAGACCGAAGCCAACCAGTTGTTGTCCATGACCAGAGGAGGAGTCCGGGGAACGCCCGCCAAGCTCCAAGCTAGGCCGTGGAGAAAGGTTGACGGAGCCGCAGATTCAAAGCGCCATGAAGGCGAGCGCACCCCCTCGACCGGCTCGGCTCCAGGCGCGGCATGCAGGCTCGGGATGCTTAAGGCCGACGGGGGTGCCGAAGAAGGCGGGGGTTGCTTCTCGGGGGACTCAACGGCCCTGGCCGAGGGGGTCCTAAAGAGCCAGCGTCAGGGAGAAAAGCAGCAATCAAGAAATCACGAGGTGCAGTACTTACTCGTCGACGACGATGTACTTTCGTCGCTTCAATGGCCCGAAGATACCGCTGCCGCTCGGAGATCCTTTCCTCTTGCGAAGCTCCTCGAAGTCCACGCAAAGCCGACCGAAGCACTGAACGTGGCGGCCAGTACGGGGTGTAACCGGAGAAGTGCTCGAGGGAACGACTTCAGGGGTGCCTGGCTGCGGAGAACAGTCGGGCGCCGTCTCACCGTGACTTCCCGAGGCCTCCGGAGTTTCGGCCTCGGGAGCCCCGTGCTGCCTCATCTCAGCGACCGACGTCACAGAATCACGAGATCCTGGGGATGATGCCCCGGGAGCCCCAGGCGGCATCCGCACATCAGCACTCGTGCCGCTAGCCTCCGGCGGCGCTCGCCCCCCTGCATCCACATTTGGGGCGAGCTTAGCGCCAGCAACAAAGAGGGGAGCCACGTTGACAGGGTTCTCGCGAGATCCCACTAGGTCGTCCGGGCGCAGCCCCCACTCATCAAAGGAAGTCATGCTCGCTGCAAATTCAGCCTTGTTCGTGCATGGGTACAGCAGACAGCTCTTCCCAGGCATGTCGTCCGGCGAAGGGACACCTATCAAGACCTTGAGCACTGTTTGCCGCGCCTCAAGAGGGAGCCCGGACTCCTGAAACCTCATATGGTCCTGGCTGCTGAGCAAGGTCCACACCGGGCGAGAATGGTGCTGAAGTGGAGCGACCCGGCGCTTGACGAACTCCTTCACCACCATCGGCGCGGTCACGCCGCGGTCCTTCAGCCTCCTCAGCCTGAGCCAGACGGGGGCTCGCGAGCCTCTCGTGGCCCCAGCCGGAGTGGGAAACGGCAGGCGCTGACGGGGCGTGAAGCAGAGGGCTGAGCACACCGGCGTCGACAAATACCCACCGTGTCCGAAACTCGCTCGCGGATGGAGGAAGCTCGAAGTCAATCCCCGTGCCCGCCGTCGCGGCCACGGCCTGGAAGCTCACGCACCCCGAGCTTTGCCGGGGATCAGTCAGATGCAATGAGAAGAAATGGCGGAGAAGGGCCACAAAAGGAGCGATGCCCACCATGGCTTCGCACACGAAGGCGAAGACGGCGAGGAGAGTCACGGATTGGGGGTCGAGATGTAGCATATGGATCTGGTAATGTTCAAGCACCGCGTTGAAGAAGGCGGAGAAAGGAGGAATCAGGCCTGCCCAAAGGGCATCGATGAAGATTGGGACCTCGGTGGCTGCCTGAGCAATGCGAGCGCGGGACGCAGGCCAAGCCACCATCTTCCCCCACTCGTTGAAACTGGTGGCGAGCATGGGATGCACCTTGTCCATGGCCTCGTCGTTGAGCACCAAGGGTCGGCCGACTGCAGGCTCGGCGGCCGGAGGCGCACTTGGCGAAGACAGAGGCTTCTTCCCCTTGTCTACTTGCTTCGGCGCCATGGCGATGAAGCGGGCGGAGTGCAGGTCGGATTGGAGAGGAGGATCAGGGTCTCGAGGAAGCAGAGGGACAGGGGAAACAAGGCACGGGCGATGGAGGAATAACTATGTAGGTAGAGGGGGCCGCATAGCCAGGTGGATTCCAAGGCAGCGTGGGGAAGCGGAGACGCCCACGTCCAATCAACCGCCACGCGTCAACCGAGGCCGCAGGCTTTTGGGGCCCGCGGCGCTCCGTGCTTGACCTTTGGCTTCGCCTCAAAGCCAAGCCCAAGCGCGCCTTGGGCCCGGGGGCTACTGTCGGCGTTCTAGGAACGGGGGTCCCAAGACTTGCCTGCCTGCGGCCCATGGCGTGGCTGAGCTAGCAGGCCCGTACGGCCCATCTTCATCGACAAGGCATTCAAGACCCTCGCGAGGGGCCAAGCCTCGCGAGGCGGACGACGCAAGACCTCCTCTAGAGCGGCCTCGCCAGGCAGGCTCACGAGGGGCGGAGAGATCAAGGCAAGGCAAACCTCGCGAGGTCCTCGTGACGTGAGCCATGATGAACGAGACCAGGCGGGCGCCAGCGCGCGCAGCGTCCTTGTTTCCTCTTTGGTGCCAAGGGGGCAAGCGCAGGCGCGGAGTACCGAGGCGTCAAGCAAAGGTTTCCATATCGGTGCAACAAGACCAAGACCAGCAGGACGGCGAGACAGAGGTCACCATGGAGCCCAAGACGGTGTCACCACCAGAGCCTTTGGCAGGCGAAGACCGCTTTTGTCAGGATAAGCTGTACTAGCTGTCCCCTTTCAAATTGGCCGTTGTTGGCTCCCTTCCCGCTCAATATTTGGGGAGAGGACCAAGGCCTATATAAGTAGAACTAGCCACCACAGTAGAGGCATCGGATTCAGAGGCATCTCACCCACACAAATTAGCCTAACACAAGAACACCTCAACCTCAGGAGGCTGTTCTTCCCCTTGTACTGTTCATCATCAGCCCAAGAGGCAATCCACCACCACCACACTAGAGTAGGGTATTACACCACAACGGTGGCCCGAACTAGTATAAATCTTGTGTCTTTCTGTGTTGCGAGTTCGTCGAGTTCGTCTGCGAGATCTTAGAGAGCTAGGGCGTGGATCGGTAGGGAGGAGATCTTCGCGCGCACCCCAGTGTTCGAACCTTAAGGGTTTTGCCGGAACCCGTGATCCGACAGCGCGACCGGCGCACAAGCCTATCCGCCGCGGGACAGAGCGAGCGTCGAGAAAAAGAATAGCTCCCGCGGCGCGGTAGCACGTCGGTGTGCGTGGGGGAAAGGAAGGAGAGCAGGCCACGAGCGGCGCGGTGGTTTCATGCCGTCACCGGCGGTCGGACTTAGCCGAGCCGGTGGCCGAGGCTGCCGCCTGCGGGAGAGAGACAGGGAGAGGCGCGCGGGGTGGGGGGATGAGCGCTAGGGTTTCCCCTCGATGGCTGGAGCCCGTTTTTGATCGCTCGATCCGCGCGCTGGACCGTCGGATTGAATCCGACGGCCAGTAGCTAAACCCTAGCTGGCCACGGGCCCTTTGGGCCGAAAGTGGCAGAGGCCGGCGTCGACAGTGCGGGCGCAGGAGATGGGCCACGTCGCTCTCTCCCGCAGTAGGCCCAGTGGCTCGGGTGGCAGAGCGCGCGGGGGTGCAGGCCGTGGGCCGTTGCGGGCTTCCCGCGCCTGGAGCTGGCTAATATATTTTTTCTTTTATATAGTCTTTCTGTTCAAATTAATCCAAAGATTTTTTTCCAGAAAAAGAAATGTTCATGAATTTCATAAAGAAAATTAAAAAGTTCATGATTTTTTATTCGGTCAAAGAAAAAGTTTCTGTAAAGAGTAAAAGTTCGTGAATTTTTATTCATGATTTTCCGCTATGTAAATACTTAATGCTCTTTTACAAAGAAAATAAAAGTTTAGATAGAATTAAGTTTTAAGAGCATGTTAAAGTGATTATTAAAATGAATATGATTATGTTATTTTTATGACCAACGTTGTTAATAACATGATCATGTTTTATTATTAAAATTTAAAGGTGCATTTATTTCTAATATTTTGCCCACGGTAATATAGATTTAATTGCATAGACAATTGTATGTTTAATTTGACCAACGTTAGATTAATGCATATGATTGTTATACTGATGTCACTTAAATTTTGATTTCAGGAGGCTTTCACTTGATGAGTTGCCTAAAAGATGTTCCAATACTCAGAGGTGACAATTACACTGAGTGGAGGAAGAAAGTTGAACTGGCATTTGTCTGTGCTGAGCTGGACTGGGTTGTGGATGAACCACAGCCGGTCAGACCTACAGAGCCAGTAAAAGAGGCCACTGATGATGATGCTGCGTGGGGTAAAAAGAGGGGGGATTATGCTCCTTTGGAGATGTCATACATCATAGAAAACCAAAAGTGGGTCAATGCAAACAAAAAGTGCATGGCATTTATAAAGAATACAATTGAGAGCACCATTGTGGGCTCCATTGCAGAGTGCACTTCCACAGGGGAGTTGCTTACAAAGATAAAGAGCCAGTTCACTGGCTCTTCAAAGATATATGCCACCCAGGTGTTAGAGCAAATGGTGACAGAACGCTACACAGGTGGTAGTCATGGAATAAGAGAGCACATCCTGAGGATGAGCAATATGGCAGCAAAGCTAAAGCTCATGGATAAGGATCTAGAGATCAAACCAAATCTCCTGGTCCATCTGGTCATGGCTTCACTGCCAAAGGAGTTTGAAACTTTTGTTGTAAACTACAATATGTCACCTGGAACATGGGACATTGAAAAGACAATAGCAATGTGTGTCCAATAAGAGGACAGACTCAAAGCCTGACATGGTGGTTCACTCAACTATGTGAAGGATCACAAGAAAAAGAATTACAATCAAAACAACAAAAGTTCTCCTTCAAAGCCACAAGGAAAAGCTCCCTATCAGCATCAGCGTCGGCAATAGCCTTTCCAAGTGGACAAAGACACTTGTCTCCACTGTAAGAAGACTGGGCATTACAAGAAAGACTGCCCTGTTTGGCTGAAGTCCTTAATGGCAAAGCAAGGTAACAACATTGTTTCCTTAGTTAATGAATCCTTGTACACACAGTTTTCGAAATCTACTTGGTGGATTAACTCAGGAGCAATTGTTCATGTTGCAAATTGTTTACAGGGATTCCATTCGACCCGGACTACGCTAAGAAGAGAAAGAGGCATTGAAGTAGCAAATGGAATTCAAGCGGAAGTTGAAGTTATCGGCGACATCTCCTTGGAGTTAACTGATGGATTCAAGCTTCTACTTAGAGATGTTCTTTATGTTCCTTCATGTAATAGAAACTTAATTAGCGTTTCATGTTTGGACAAAGATAATTATGTTATTTTGGACATGGCAAGTGTGCCATATGGTATAATAATGCTTATGTGGGTGATGCTTTACTACACGATGAGCTTTATTTGTTATCACTTTGTGAAAAAGTTTATTCTATATGCAATGTGAAAGAACATGTTTCCGAGTCGAATAAAGAACAAAAGAAAAGAAAGAGAACATTTGACTCATCGAAATTATGGCACTGTCGCTTGGGCCATATTTCCAAGGGGAGAATAGAAAGATTAGTCAAAAGTGAAATTCTTCCTCCGTTAGAATTCTCAGACTTAGAACAATGCATAGATTGCATTCAAGGAAAGTATACAAAACAAATAAAAAAAGGTGCAATCCATAGCACAGGCACACTATAAATCATCCACACCTACATTTATGGACCATTTCCGGTGAAAAGTGTGGATGGATATGACTCGTTCATAACATTCACAGATGATTACTCTCGTTATGGTTATATTTATCCAATCAAAGAAAGATCGGAAGCGTTGGATAAATTTAAAATATTCAAAGTTGAAGTTGAAAATCAGCATGATAAAAGAATAAAGATAGTAAGGTCCGACCATGGGGGAGAGTTCTACGGTCGGCACACTCCATATGGCCAAGTCCCTGGACCTTTTGCAAAGTTCTTGCAGGAGGCTGGCATAGTAGCCCAGTATTCAATGCTGGGCGAGCCTCAGCAAAATGGAGTAGCTGAAAGTCACAACCGTACACTTATAGATATGGTGCAAATCATGATGAGTTATTCCAACTTGCCATTGGGATTATGGATGGAGGCGCTTAAAACTGCCATTCACATTCTCAATAGAGTACCAAGCAGGTCGGTGCCCAAAACACCGTACGAGCTATGGACAGGGAGGGTGCCCTCCCTATAACACTTCAGGGTGTGGGGTGCCCTGCTGAGGCCAAAATGTTTAATCCAAACATTGCAAAGTTAGATCCCAAAACAGTGAGTTGTCGTGGAATTATCACGGCAGATGTCCTAGTGTGAGGACTTAGTCGTGAGGCCAGCGCATCTATGTGGTAGCTTGAGAGGGGTTGATGATCACTATGGTGAAGCTGAAATCAATTCACGGGTGAGCCGGCCGTGGCGTTGTAAGCCAGCGCAGACGGGCGAGTTAATCACAGGCGCGGTAAGTCGCGCGAACGGGCGAGTCAGCCGCGTCGTGTTGATGTAGCAGGGGCCGCGACCTATGCACATACTCGTCGAGTAGCATGGCACGGACAAACGCTAGTGCAAAAATAATGCTGGTGCGCGCCCCTTGTGCGACACCTTTATAATAAACAATAGTCCTACGAAAAAAATATCGCAGATCAGAGTAATTGTTTTTTAATGAAAAAATATATGTTAAGAAAATAGACTCAGATGGATATCACCTGATTTGCTCGGATGACCGATGATCAATACTGCGCACGTCGCCGGACTTGTCCAGGTCATAGTACCTTTTTGGTAGACCAACTTTGATGTAACAGTTGGCATAGGAATTTGTGCACTTGAAAGGTTTGATTCCCCAAACGAATTAATGACACATCATCATGCTTTGGTTAATCTGGCCGAAGCTTGTTGTGTATATGGCCTCAGCCAATATTATATTGATCTTGGACTGCCTTGCTTGATGGGAGTACCAGTACACACGGAACAACGAACAGCACCTGGATATTTCATCAGAGCACTTGTGGAGACTCGGCGGACTGCGCGATCACATGCAGCCGCGATTTTTTTTCTTTTCTTTTAACTGTGCGTCCCCGACCAAACGAGAATGCAACAGCGACTTGGCGGGGATGCAGCTACACGGCAAAGGTAGCAGCGAGGCGCAGCAGAGGCGCGCAGACGGCGCGGCTTCGGACGACGGTGGCTACGGTAGGCCGCCCGACAGAACAGTGGAGGCGAGGCCATAGCAGCTCAATGAAGCAGCGGCGACTCGAGGGCGGAGCGGCGGCTCGAGGCAGAATAACCCGGCTGCGGCAGAAGCGACCCGGCACAGCGGCTCGTCAGACGCAAGCTGGTGTGGTGAAGCCGTGGAGGCAGCGGACGGCGGTTTGAAGGCACGACGGCGACAGCGACTTGGCAGCCCGGCAGTGCGGCGGCTCTCCGGTGAGAGCGAGGCGAACGCCGTGGCGTCGAACAGCGGAGGCAGAGGTGGCGTCCGAAGCGGGGCCCGGGCGGCGGTTCACAGGCTGCCCTCGGCCGGGGCGGCTCGCCGCAGCAAAGCGGAGATGATCTCGGCAGCGATTCGGGAACAGGCGGCTTAGCGTGAGGGGGCACCGGCCAGGCGAGGCGCCGGCTCGAAGAGCCACACCGGCGGAGGCAGGCGGAGAGGCGGAGGCAGCCGATCGAGGCACGGCGACGCGGGAGCCAGCCCGAAGCAACGACCGGCCGGAGGCAGAGGCGCGAGGCGAGAGCCGGCCCGGAGCAGTGACGGTGTCCGTGCCCACGACCCTATCCTCTTCCGGGTCGTGGTTGACCTGACGGCTTCCTCCTTTTTCCTTTTTTTACTGATACTCCCAAACCATCATCTTCACGTGGATAGCAAACAACGTTATCTTGATCCCACGTGGGTGGCATCAAGCCCCACCTAGACCTGGTCAAACCTGTGGAAACCGTGGATGGGTAATCTCGTGTGAAGTTTGGATCATCAAACCCCTCAGAAGTCGAAACGGATCCGCTGCTGTAGATGCAATTTTCTTCACACGTAGTTTTCCTTTGATCCAGAAAAACACAGGGCTTGTGGCGACTCGGCGGCGGCGTAGGAAACATCGCTGGCTGTCGACTTCTTGGCGACTTGCAGTAGCGAACCGATCGCAACCCTACTTTCTTCGAATTTTAAATCTCACAGACTATAAACTAGACTGATGACTTGAAGCTGATCCAGCTCCTTCCAAACCGGCTCTTCTTCATCCGGAAACTTGCGAACTTCTCGAAACCCTAGATTAGATGAGATCCCTTCAAGAACTCAACACCACCATGCGCAAGCCCCACAGTGGACGCCAACTGTCGTGGAATTGTCACGGCAGATGTCCTAGTGTGAGGACTTAGTCGTGAGGCCAGCGCATCTAAGTGATAGCTTGAGAGGGGTTGATCGGGACGAGAGACGCGAGGCGGATCATCACACAAGACAAGGATTTAGACAGCTTCGGGCCCCGAGAAACATCATCCGAAATAGCCCTACATGATGTTTGTGACTAGGTCTCATTATGCTCATGAGGGAGTTGCCGTATAAACCGGCTCTCCTCTTAGTTGTGTCTAGCCCTAGAGATTATTTTCTTCTTGCCTCCCCTCTTTGGGGAGCCCTGCCCTCCTTATATAAGTTGAAGGGGCGGGTTACATGACTAGTCCTAGTAGGATTAGGATTACTCTATTACAAGTTGAGTCCTAGTCTTGCTTCCTTTATAAGGGAATATTCCTTATGCTTCCTCTTAAGCCGGCCCACCATAACATGAACCGGTCGTCTGGCCTTGGTCTTTGTCATCTATCTGACCCGCCCGCCGGGTTACCAGTGAGTGGCCAATCTCTGGGCGGCTTACAAATGAAACGCCAAGTATCATCCGGGTCTTCTGGTGAGTCGTCAGTCCGGCCGGGTTATACTTCCGGCCGGGTTACGCCGCGGGGTATATCCCCGACAAGTGAGTTGCCACTTCATTGGCTATCCAGACAGATCAAAGGATTTTTGTTTCTACTGCCCAGACAGATATACAAAGTTTGTAGAAACGAGACATGCAGTCTTCTTAGAGGACAAAATGATGAGGGG
The DNA here is from genome assembly GCF_002575655.3 of Aegilops tauschii subsp. strangulata. NCBI lineage: Eukaryota > Viridiplantae > Streptophyta > Magnoliopsida > Poales > Poaceae > Aegilops > Aegilops tauschii. Next base: position 61,557,903 of record NC_053035.3, read on the forward strand.
GAGCTTGGTAGCTCGGAAAATTGATCTTGAGGAGAAGAGGGTGCATGCACCTAATCCAATGATTCAGGATCCATTTTTCTCTCTACCAGTTGCAACTCCACCCATGACAACTATGGGAGTAGACCCGAAACCTGTCCGTCAGGAGCCGACTGAACCCGTTGTTGAGCATGAAAGGGAGGTGCAGCAGCAAATTTTAGAAGAAGTGCTAGAAGTCGAGGCACAGAATGTGCTAGAAACTGAGGCCCTTAGAAGGTCTACAAGACCAAGAAATGCAGCTATTTCTACTGACTTTAAAGTTTATAAAACAGAAATGGTTCATATGGAAAAAGATCCCACCTCATATCAAGAAGCCATGAGAAGCCCTCATTCATTGGAGTGGATGAAGGCAATGGAAGATGAGATGAAATCGATGAGTTCCAAAGATGTTTGGGACTTAGAGGAATTTCCTAAAGGAGCCAAAACAGTAGGCTGTAAATGGGTCTACAAAATTAAGTATGACTTTAAAGGGAATATAGAAAAGTATAAAGCACGATTCATGGCAAAAGGATTTACACAAAGAGAAGGGATAGATTACAATGAGACATTTTCTCCAGTCTCATGTAAGGATTCCTTCAGAATCATAATGGCATTAGTTGCTCATTTTGATTTAGAGTTACATCAAATGGACGTAAAGACGGCATTTCTCAATGGGGATTTAAAAGAAAATGTCTACATGAAACAGCCTAAGGGTTTTATCATGGAAGGCAAGGAAAATATGGGATGCCGCCTGAAGAAATCCATTTATGGATTAAAGCAAGCCTCTAGATAGTGGTATTTAAAGTTTAATCAAATGATTAAAAGTTTTGGATTTAAAGAAAATATTGAGGATAACTACATTATTGCAAAGTTTAAAAATGGGAAAAATATTTTCCTAATCTTGTATGTGGATGATATTCTGCTTGCTAGCAGTGATGTTAGTCTACTACAAGAAACAAAGAAGTTCTTATCCTCAAATTTTGACATAACAGATCTTGGTGAAGCATCATATGTTTTGGGCATAGAAATTCACCGAGATAGGAACAATGGAGTCTTAGGACTATCGCAGAAAGCATATTTAGAAAAGGTTCTTACAAAGTATAATATGCATGCGAGTAAAGCCACACCTGCTCCTAGTAGAAGTAGGATTCATTCTTTCCTAGTCCTACTAGGAAGGGGGAAGGGGGAAGGAAAGAGAGGGAGAGGGAGAGGGAAAGAGGGGCCCGCCCCCCTCCCCTAGTCCAATTCGGACTCCCCACGGGAGGGGCCGCGCCACCTCCTGGGCTGCTGTCCTCTCTCTCCCCTAAAGCCCACTAAGGCCCAATACTTCCCCGGGGGGTTCCGGTAACCCCTCCGGCACTCCAGTTTTCTCCGAAATCACTCAAAACACTTCCGGTGTCCGAATATAGCCGTCCAATATATCAATCTTTATGTATCGACCATTTCGAGACTCCTCGTCATGTCTGTGATCACATCCGGGACTCTGAACTACCTTTGGTACATCAAAATACATAAACTCATAATACTGATTGTCATCAAACGTTAAGCGTGCGGACCCTACGGGTTCGAGAACTATGTAGACATGACCGAGACTCATTTCCGGTCAATAACCAATAGCAGAACCTGTATGCTCATATTGTCTCCTACATATTCTACGAAGATCTTTATCGGTCAAACCGCATAACAACATACGTTGTTCCCTTTGTCAACGGTATGTTACTGGCCCGAGATTCGATCGTCGGTATCTCAATACCTAGTTCAATCTCGTTATCGGCAAGTCTCTTTACTTGTTCCGTAATGCATCACCCTGCTACTAACTCATTAGTTGCATTTCTTGCAAGGCTTATAGTGATGTGCATTACTGAGAGGGCCCAGAGATACCTCTCCGACAATCGGAGTAACAAATCCTAATCTTGATCTATGCCAACTCAACAAGTACCATCAGAGACACATGTAGAGCACCTTTATAATCACCCAATTACGTTGTGACGTTTGGTAGCACACAAAGTGTTCCTCCGGTATTCGGGAGTTGCATAATCTCATAGTCATAGGAACATGTATAAGTCATGAAGAAAGCAATAACAATATACTAAACAATCGTATGCTAAGCTAACGGAATGGGTCAAGTCAATCACATCATTCTCTAATGATGTGATCCCGTTAATCAAATGACAACTCATGTCTATGGCTAGGAAACTTAACCATCTTTGATTCAATGAGCTAGTCAAGTAGAGGCATACCAGTGACACTCTGTTTGTCTATGTATTCACACATGTACTAAGTTTCCGGTTAATACAATTCTAGCATGAATAATAAACATTTATCATGATATAAGGAAATATAAATAACAACTTTATTATTACCTCTAGGGCATACTTCCTTCAGTCTCCCACTTGCACTAGAGTCAATAATCTAGATTACACGGTAATGATTCTAACACCCATATGGAGTCTTGGTGTTGATCATGTTTTGCTCGTGAGAGAGGCTTAGTCAACGGGTCTGCAATATTCAGATCCGTATGTATCTTGCAGATCTCTATGTCTCCCTCCTTGATTTGGTTGCGGATGGAATTGAAGCGTCTCTTGATACGCTTGGTTCTCTTGTGAAATCTGGATTCCTTTGCCAAGGCAATTGCACCAGTATTGTCACAAAAGATTTTTATTGGACCCGATGCACTAGGTATGACACCTATATCGGATATGAACTCCTTCATCCAGACTCCTTCATTTGCTGCTTCCGAAGCAGCTATGTACTCCGCTTCACACGTAGATCCCGCCACGACGCTTTGCTTAGAATTGCACCAACTGACAGCTCCACCGTTCAATATGAATATGTATCCGGTTTGTGACTTAGAGTCATCCGGATCAGTGTCAAAGCTTGCATCGACGTAACCATTTACGACGAGCTCTTTGTCACCTCCATAAACGAGAAACATATCCTTAGTCCTTTTCAGGTATTTCAGGATGTTCTTGACAGCTATCCAGTGATCCACGCCTGGATTACTTTGGTACCTCCCTGCTAAGCTAATAGCAAGGCACACATCAGGTCTGGTACACAGCATTGCATACATGATAGAGCCTATGGCTGAAGCATAGGGAACATCTTTTATTTTCTCTCTATCTTCTAAAGTGGTCGGGCATTGAGTCTGACTCAATTTCACACCTTGTAACACAAGCAAGAACCCTTTCTTTGCTTGATCCATTTTGAAAAATTTCAAATATTTATCAAGGTATGTGCTTTGTGAAAGTCCAATTAAGCGTCTTGATCTATCTCTATAGATCTTGATGCCCAATATATAAGCAGCTTCATCGAGGTCTTTCATTGAAAAACTCTTATTCAAGTATCCTTTTATGTTATCCAGAAATTCTATATCATTTCCAATCAACAATATGTCATCTACATATAATATTAGAAATGCTACAGAGCTCCCACTCACTTTCTTGTTAATACAGGCTTCTCCAAAAGTCTGTATAAAACCATATGCCTTGATCACACATCAAAATGTTTATTCCAACTCCGAGATGCTTGCACAAGTCCATAGATGGATCGCTGGAGCTTGCACACTTTGTTAGCACCCTTTGGATCAATAAAACCTTCAGGTTGCATCATATACAACTCTTCTTCCAGAAATCTATTCAGGAATGCAGTCTTTACATCCATTTGCCAAATTTCATAATCATAAAATGCGGCAATTGCTAACATGATTCGGACGGACTTAAGCATCGCTACGGGTGAGAAAGTCTCATCGTAGTCAACTCCTTGAACTTGTCGAAAACCTTACGCAACAAGTCGAGCTTTGTAGACAGTAATATTATCGTCAGCGTCAGTCTTCTTCTTGAAGATCCATTTATTCTCGATGGCTTGCCGATCATCGGGCAAGTCAACCAAAGTCCACACTTTGTTCTCATACATGGATCCCATCACAGATTTCATGGCCTCAAGCCATTTTGTGGAATCTGGGCTCATCATCGCTTCCTCATAGTTCGTAGGTCCGTCATGGTCAAGTAACATGACCTCCAGAATACGATTATCGTACCACTCTGGTGCGGATCTTACTCTGGTTGACCTACGAGGTTCGATAGTAACTTGATCTGAAGTTACATGATCATCATCATTAGCTTCCTCACTAATTGGTGTAGGATTCACAGGAACAGTTTTCTGTGATGAACTACTTTCCAATAAGGGAGTAGGTACAGTTACCTCATCAAGTTCTACTTTCCTCCCACTCACTTCTTTTGAGAGAAACTCCTTCTCTAGAAAGGATCCATTCTTAGCAACGAATGTCTTGCCTTCGGATCTGTGATAGAAGGTGTACCCAACAGTTTCCTTTGGGTATCCTATGAAGACACATTTCTCCGATTTGGGTTCGAGCTTATCAGGTTGAAGCATTTTTACATAAGCATCGCAACTCCAAACTTTAAGAGACGACAACTTTGGTTTCTTGCCAAACCACAGTTCATAAGGCGTCATCTCAACGGATTTAGATGGTGCCCTATTTAACGTGAATGCAGCCATCTCTAAAGCATAACCCCAAAACGATAGCGGTAGATCAGTAAGAGACATCATAAATCGCACCATATCTAGTAAAGTACGATTATGACGTTCGGACACACCATTACGCTGTGGTGTTCCGGGTGGCGTGTGTTGCGAAACTATTCCGCATTGTTTCAAATGAAGACCAAACTCGTAACTCAAATATTCTCCTCCACGATCAGATCGCGGAAACTTTATTTTCTTGTTACGATGATTTTCCACTTCACTCTGAAATTCTTTGAACTTTTCAAATGTTTCAGACTTATGTTTCATTAAGTAGATATACCCATATCTGCTCAAATCATCTGTGAAGGTGAGAAAATAACGATACCCGCCGCGAGCCTCAATATTCATCGGACCACATACATCAGTATGTATGATTTCCAACAAATCTGTTGCTCGCTCCATTGTTCCAGAGAACGGTGTTTTAGTCATCTTGCCCATGAGGCATGGTTCGCAAGTACTAAGTGATTCATAATCAAGTGATTCCAAAAGTCCATCGGAATGCAGTTTCTTCATGCGCTTTACACCAATATGACCTAAACGGCAGTGCCACAAATAAGTTGCACTATCATTATCAACTCTACATCTTTTGGCTTCAATATTATGAATATGTGTATCACTACTATCGAGATTCAAAAAGAATAGACCACTCTTCAAGGGTGCATGACCATAAAAGATATTACTCATATAAATAGAACAACCATTATTCTCAGATTTAAATGAATAATCATCTTGCATCAAACAAGATCCAGATATAATGTTCATGCTCAACGCTGGCACCAAATAAGAATTATTCAGGTCTAAAACTAATCCCGAAGGTAGATGTAGAGGTAGCGTGCCGACCGCGATCACATTGACTTTGGAACCATTTCCCACGCGCATCGTCACCTCGTCCTTAGCCAATCTTCGCTTAATCCATAGTCCCTGTTTCGAGTTGCAAATATTAGCAACAGAACCAGTATCAAATACCCAGGCACTACTGCGAGCATTAGTAAGGTACACATCAATAATATGTATATCGCATATACCTTTGTTCACCTTGTCATCCTTCTTATCCGCCAAATACTTGGGGCAGTTCCGCTTCCAGTGACCAATCCCTTTGCAGTAGAAGCACTCAGTCTCAGGCTTAGGTCCAGACTTGGGCTTCTTCACTTGAGCAGCAACTTGCTTGCCGTTCTTCTTGAAGTTCCCCTTCTTCCCTTTACCCTTTTTCTTGAAACTGGTGGTCTTGTTGACCATCAACACTTGATGCTCCTTCTTGATTTCTACCTCCGCAGCCTTTAGCATCGCGAAGAGCTCGGGAATTTTCTTATCCATCCCTTGCATGTTATAGTTCATCACGAAGCTCTTGTAGCTTGGTGGCAGTGATTGAAGAATTCTGTCAATGACACTATCATCCGGAAGATTAACCCCTAGTTGAATCAAGTGATTGTTATACCCGGACATTTTGAGTATATGCTCACTGACAGAACTAGTCTCCTCCATCTTGCAGCTGTAGGACTTATTGGAGACTTCATATCTCTCAATCCGGGCATTTGCTTGAAATATTAACTTCAACTCCTGGAACATCTCATATGCTCCATGACGTTCAAAACGTCGTTGAAGTCCCGGTTCTAAGCCGTAAAGCATGGCACACTGAACTATCGGGTAGTCATCAGCTTTGCTCTGCCAGATGTTCATAACATCTGGCGTTGCTCCTGCAGCGGGTTTGGCACCTAGCGGTGCATCCAGGACGTAATTCTTCTGTGCAGCAATGAGGATAATCCTCAAGTTACGGACCCAGTCCGTGTAATTGCTACCATCATCTTTCAACTTTGCTTTCTCAAGGAACGCATTAAAATTCAACGGAACAACAGCACGGGCCATCTATCTACAACAACATAGACATGCAAAATACTATCAGGTACTAAGTTCATGATAAATTAAAGTTCAATTAATCAAATTACTTAAGAACTCCCACTTAGATAGACATCCCTCTAATCATCTAAGCGATCACGTGATCCATATCAACTAAACCATGTCCGATCATCACGTGAGATGGAGTAGTTTTCACGTGATCCATATCTACTATATGATTCACGCTCGACCTTTCGGTCTCAGTGTTCCGAGGCCATATCTGCATATGCTAGGCTCGTCAAGTTTAACCCAAGTATTCTGCATGTGCAAAACTGGCTTGCACCCGTTGTATGTGAACGTAGAGCTTATCACACCCGATCATCACGTGGTGTCTCGACACGACGAACTTTCGCAACGGTGCATACTCAGGGAGAACACTTATACCTTGAAATTTAGTGAGAGATCATCTTGTAATGCTACCGTTGATCTAAGCAAAATAAGATGCATAAAAGATAAACATCACATGCAATCAATATAAGTGATATGATATGGCCATCATCATCTTGTGCCTTTGATCTCCATCTCCAAAGCACTGTCATGATCACCATCGTCACTGGCGCGACACCTTGATCTCCATTGTAGCATCGTTGTCGTCTCGCCAACTATTGCTTCTATGACTATCGCTACCGCTTAGTGATAAAGTAAAGCAATTACATGGCGATTGCATTTCATACAATAAAGCGACAACCATATGGCTCCTGCCAGTTGCCGATAACTCTGTTACAAAACATGATCATCTCATACAATAAAATTTAGCATCATGTCTTGACCATATCACATCACACCATGCCCTGCAAAAACAAGTTAGACGTCCTCTACTTTGTTGTTGCAAGTTTTACGTGGCTGCTACGGGCTGAGCAAGAACCGTTCTTACCTACGCATCAAAACCACAACGATATTTCGTCAAGTATGTGTTGTTTTAACCTTCAGAAGGACCGGGCGTAGCCACACTCGATTCAACTAAAGTTGGAGAAACTGACACCCGCCAGCCACCTGTGTGCTAAGCACGTCGGTAGAACCAGTCTCGCGTAAGCATACGCGTAATGTCGGTCCGGGCCGCTTCATCCAACAATACCGCCGAATCAAAGTGTGACATGCTGGTAAGCAGTATGACTTGTATCGCCCATAACTCACTTGTGTTCTACTCGTGCATATAGCATCTATGCATAAACCTGGCTTGGATGCCAGTGTTGGGGAACGTAGTAATTTCAAAAAGAGTTCCTACGCACACGCAAGATCATGGTGATGCATAGCAACGAGAGGGGAGAGTGTTGTCCACGTACCCTCGTAGACCGAAAGCAGAAGCGTTAAAACAACGCGGTTGATGTAGTCGTACGTCTTCACGATCCGACCGATCCAAGTACCGAACGCACGGCACCTCCGAGTTCAGCACACGTTCAGCTCGATGACGTCCCTCGAACTCATGATCCAGCAGAGCTTCGAGAGAGAGTTCCGTCAGCATGACGGCATGATGACGGTGATGATGATGCTACCAGCGCAGGGCTTCGCCTAAGCACCGCTGCGATATGACCGAGGTGGATTATGGTGGAGGGGGGCACCGCACACGGCTTGGAACAATCAACTTGTGTGTCTAAGGGTGCCCCCCGCCCCCGTATATAAAGGAGCAAGGGGGAGGCCGGCCGGCCTTGGTGCGCCCCAAGGAGAGGAGGAATCCTCCTCCTAGTAGGAGTAGGATTCATCCTTTTCTAGTCCTACTAGGAAGGGGGAAGGGGGAAGGAAAGAGAGGGAGAGGGAAAGAGGGGCCGCGCCCCCCTCCCCTAGTCCAATTCGGACTCCCCATGGGAGGGGGCGCGCCACCTCCTGGGCTGCTGCCCTCTCTCTCCCCTAAAGCCCACTAAGGCCCAATACTTCCCCGGGGGGTTCCGGTAACCCCTCCGGCACTCCGGTTTTCTCCGAAATCACTCGGAACACTTCCGGTGTCCGAATATAGTCGTACAATATATCAATCTTTATGTCTCGACCATTTTGAGACTCCTCGTCATGTCCGTGATCACATCCAGGACTCCGAACTACCTTCGGTACATCAAAATACATAAACTCATAATACCGGTCGTCATCGAACGTTAAGCGTGCGGACCCTACGGGTTCGAGAACTATGTAGACATGACCGATCCTCATTTTCGGTCAATAACCAATAGCGGAACCTGGATGCTCATATTGGCTCCTACATATTCTAAGAAGATCTTTATCGGTCAAACCGCGTAACAACATACGTTGTTCCCTTTGTCATCGGTATGTTACTTGCCCGAGATTCGATCGTCGGTATCTCAATACCTAGTTCAATCTCGTTACCGGCAAGTCTCTTTACTCGTTCCGTAATGCATCATCCCGCTACTAACTCATTAGTTGCATTTTTTGCAAGGCTTATAGTGATGTGCATTACCGAGAGGGCCCAGAGATACCTCTCCGACAATCGGAGTGACAAATCCTAATCTTGATCTATGCCAACTCAACAAGTACCATCGGAGACACCTGTAGAGCACCTTTATAATCACCCAGTTACGTTGTGACGTTTGGTAGCACACAAAGTGTTCCTCCGGTATTGGGGAGTTGCATAATCTCATACATAGGAACATGTATAAGTCATGAAGAAAGCAATAGCAACATACTAAACGATCAAGTGCTAAGCTGACGAAATGGGTCAAGTCAATTACATCGTTCTCTAATGATGTGATCCCGTTAATCAAATGAAAACTCGTGTCTATGGCTAGGAAACTTAACCATCTTTGATTCAACGAGCTAGTCAAGTAGAGGCATACTAGTGACACTCTGTTTGTCTATGTATTCACACATGTACTAAGTTTCCGGTTAATGCAATTCTAGCATGAATAATAAACATTTATCATGATATAAGGAAATATAAATAACAACTTTATTATTGCCTCTAGGGCATATTTCCTTCAGACAAAAGATATGCTTGCGGATCCGCTAATGAAAGGCTTGCCACCCAATGTGTTCAAAGAACACTTAGCCGGCATGGATTTAAGGGAAAGCCTTATGATTCCTGGATAGGCCCAAAAGGAACAGAATTTGTTTCTGAACAAAACGTATGTTGTAGTTGTATGATTCTATCGGCAATTAAGCTGTGACGATGAAACATGCTCTATGTACCAATATGTGATGAAACAAATAAACTAGAAAGTATAAGGTTAAAAGTAAAGTTGAGATCAAGGGGGAGAATGTTAGGTTGATCTATCTCCCGTTCGAGCCCAACGGGTCGAACGAGCCCTTGCATCGCGCCCTGATCGGGAGCGCCCAACCAAACAATGATTGGTGGGGCCCTGTGACCCGCGCTATATTAACAAAGGTGGGGGCTGGGGCACGAGCCACGAGGTTAATCGCTGCAACAATCCCCACCGACACTCCCTACCGATCTAGGGTTAGCGCGGTGCTCACGGGAAGTTCCACCACCGCCGCCATCCACTCTCTGCCATCACCGGCCACCGTCACCATGGCCGGCACCGGGAGTTCCTCGTCTGGACAAGCAGAAGGTAGGTTTACCGGATGATCTAGCCTACCCCGATCCAAAGCAATCTATCAGATAAGTGTTTATTTAGTTTTCATTTTTCTGTTCCTTCTTCAATTCTTTTGTTTTTCATTAGTTTTTTCTGTTTTTTGTTATAACTTCAGTTTTAATTTGTTTTTCATCGATTTTCTTCGTTTCGTTCTCGCTTTTCACAATTTTTTTTTTGTTTTCTTCCTTTTTTCCATTGTGTTTCAATGGTTTCCTTTGTTTCTTTCTCCTGTTTTGGGTTTCTTTGTTTCTTATTCTTTTCTACACAGTTTTTCTCTTGTTTTCGTATTTCCTTTTTCTCTTCGGTTTTCTTTTGTTCGTTTAATGGTTTTTAAGCAAATGTCTACATTTTTGTTACACATTTTAGATTTTCTGTACACGTGAAGAACATTTTTTTAAATACACGTTTAACATTTTTAGAATACAAGATTAACATTTTTTTCAAATACATGTTGCAATGTCTATTGTTTTTATACACATGATACATTTTTTATGTACAATCCAAATCATTTTAATAAAGGCTTAACATTATATATATATATATATATATATATATATATATATATATATATATATATATATATATATATATATATATATATATATATATTCTAAATATATGCTTTGATGTCTAATTTTTTGTGTGCACATCGTACATTTTTGTTATAGACCCGATACATTTTTTTATACATGTTTAACATATTATTTATACAAGTTTAACATAATCTAAATATGTTATTAACATTTTTAACATATATTTTTGAATGTCTATTTTTTCTACATATTATATATTTCTTGTATACATCAGTTACATTTTTTCTATTACACCTTTAACATTTTCCAAATACATGATTAACATTTTTTAAAACTTATTTTTCGATGTCTACTCTTTTCTATACACATTGTATATTATTTGTATATAATTTTTTATATATATGGGAAACATTTTTCTGTAGACATTTAACATTTTTGTAACATTTATGTAAAGTGTTTTTTGCAACGTGTATATTTAGAATACATAGAAGTATAACAAGGTAAACAAAGATAGCAAAAATATGAAACAAAAAGGGTAAAAAAATGAGCCAGTAACCTCCCGTGTATTGGGCTGGCTCATTTAGGAAGGCACCTGGTTACGCATGCGCTAGTTGAACCGGCCCATTCCCAAGCTCCTTCAACCGAGAACTAACTCTGTCTTGCTTGGGCGCCCCTATGTCTCGCATTAAGGGAGCTGAGGAGCGATCGTTCGGGAGCCTCCCAAGGGTCACTTGGGGTGGGTTGAGAGCGTGCCACTTGGCGTGCTCTCAGCCGCCGTCACGTGTCGCGCTCTGGACGCGGCATTCGGTTTTGTTTTTTTCACATGCGTTTTCTTCTTTTTAGATGTTTTTTTGGCTTTTTCGGTTTTTCATCGTTTTTTTATTTTTCAACTAAAAAAGTTATGTGAAAACACGATTTTTTTTCTTTTACAAGAGGCATGGTTTTGCTTTCACTAGAGGCACGACCTTGCTTCTCGAAACAAAAACAAAAAAAATCGCTTCCACGAGAGGTATGATTTTACTTTCGCGAGAGGCACGACAGTGCCTCACGAAAATGAAAAATAACCCATTTTTTCCTTCCGCGAGAGGCACGGTCGTGCCTCTACGAAACGAAAAAATATGTCTTTTTTTTCCTTCGCGAGAGGCATGGACGTGCCTCTCGAAAATGGCTTTCGGAAAGGGATAAAAAAAATGCTCCCGATGTGGTTTTTTCATGAAAAAAAATGTTTGTGAAAACCTATCGACATGTGATCTAGTTTTGAAGATCTCGACATGAGGAATCCAACGGTCAAAACGGTCTGAGGTTTGGACGCTCGGCTTAAGAGATAAAATGTTTTGAAGAAACAGATCTACAAAAAAAGAGAAAAATTCCCTGGCAGTGCGCCTTTTGCCGCAACCTGGGAGATTAAAGTGATCTTTGAAAGGAGTACTCCTTAATTTGGGATTTCGGACGAGACAGGAGAGAACCCCTCGCTGAAGCGAACAACTAGTTGGGCTGGCCCACACGCGCGCGAAACACCATCCTTTTTTTGTTTATTTTTTTCTTCACGCTTTTTCTTTTTCTTTTTTTCTTTTTTATACTTTAAAATATTCTAAATATATATAATACAAAAACATTTGGAAAATGTTGAACAAATATTTGAAAAAAGTCTGCACAAGTATTTGAAAAAATGTTGAACAAGTATTTGAAGAAGATATTGATCATGTTACTCATGTATATAAAAATGTTGAACAAGTGTTTGAAAATGTTGATCATGTATATAAGAATGAAGAATGAAAAAAAAGAATAACCAAAAAATGAAAACTAAAAAAGAAACGAAATAAACCAAAGGAAAAATGTTGACCATGTATTCAAAAAATATTAATCTTGAATTAAAAAAATGTAATCAAGCATTTGAAAAATGTTAAAAACATGTATAGGAAAAATGTCGACCACATATTAGAAATGTTAAATTTGTATTGAAAAAGTGTTAAACTTGTATTAGAAAAATGTTGTTGGCATATAAAAAAATGTTGAATGAAAACCAAAAGAAACAATGAAAACAAAAGAAATGAAAATGAAAAAAAAACAAAGAAAAAACTTAAGAAACAAATGCAAAAAAATGGAAAAATGAAGAAGAAAATAGAAAACGAAAAAAACGTGAATAAAACTGAATAAAACAGAAAAAGCGGTGGAGAAAATAGGCTCTTTTACATTAATCGGAGTTATTTTAAACATCAGTACATACAGAAGCGCTCATATACATGTGCATATACTCACCCCTATGAAAGCACACACGCACACCCTACCTCTGTGAGCACCATTGAAAGACTGAGCCGTCGTATCATTTTAAAATTTATGAAGGTACTGTAGGCACCTCGTCGTCAACGAGAACGTCTCCTCCCACTGATGGAGAAAAAACCTTCAGCGAGAACCCCCACGTTGTCACGGGCCTGGGCTTCGATCTCGGCCCGTACTACAGTAGACTGGGCCATGTCAGTTTGGCCCTGCCGCTTCATGGGGAGCGAAGCCAGCCGTTGCGGCAGGGCAGAACACCCCGCGAATCGCGAAAAGTTCCGTTCTACAGAGCCGCACTCGGTTTCAAACCCTCTTCCCCACTCGCTTCCACAGTTCTCCGCTTCCGCCCCACCGAAGCTAGGGTTTCCGGTCGGAATCGCGGCGAGGATGCCGGCCAGCGCGGCTGCGGCCGCCGCGGAAGGCGAGGAGAAGGCGGCGGAGGCGGGGGGCAGGGAGCTGCTGTACTGCGGCACGGTGCGCTTCGACATCATGGGCCGGACGGTGAAGGGCGGGGTGCAGGGCAGAGGCAACCTGGTGTCCCCGACGCGGCTGCGCCCTCTCGTGGGCGTGGACATCCGCTTCGTCGCCTCCGGCTGCGGTGAGTTCCTTCCTCCCCTCCTCCGCCTCTGAGATGAGCTCCTTACTTTCCTCCACTGTATTTCTTCATCTGATATAAGGAGGCATGGGAATTCGCCCAGTTTGTGCGCGGAAATGCCTAGATTGGTGGATGGTCCTAGCGTTTGTTGAATGCTGTCAAGTAGTAGTAAAATCGAGTTATGGTCATATCGATTTTGCTAATGGATTCCTGCATTTTGCCAGCGGCTTGCCACTGTGTTGCTCTGAGTTCTGACGGCCGTTGCTTCTCATGGGGTCGAAATGAGGTATAAGTATGAGTCGATGCTTAATTTTTGTTATGTTTCTTACTTAACACTGTTATTTCTAGCAGAAGGGGCAGCTGGGGCATGGGGACACTCTCTTGCGTAACCTGCCAACTGTTGTTTCTAAACTATCAAAGTGAGATTCCTCTGCATTGTCCTTCATTTTAGTTTTAAAAAAAAAGGTGTGTATGGTATTGCTGAACCCATGAATATGTACCATCCAACATACTTGAACTGAATAGCCCAACGGCGTTATATGTTTTCTCAACATGTTTGTAAATGCTAATCAGCACTTGTCAATTCTGCAGATACAACATAATCGCAGCAGGTGTTGGAAGAAATCATACGGTGGTCGTAACTGACGATGGGAGGTCCTTTGCATTTGGTGACAACAGACATGGCCAGTTGGGGATGGGTTCACTAAGGAGTGGTTGACTCCCTCACCTTTTCCTTTATTTTTATGATTGATAGATGACACAACTAGAAGTGCAACAAATACAACTGGTGTACGGAAATATCATTTTGTGCTAGGAGCATATGAGACATTAGTATTATATAATCTACAATTGTGTTCTGTTACGGTGTTACCTGTTCTTGGAATCTACCTGTCTGGGTGATAACGAAACCAATAAAAATATTTATGCCATGAGCATACAGAACTATATTGTTCAGGACGATGGGGTAGTTCTGACAATTTCATGGGAATTTGACCATATGGGAAGCTCATTTTCCCGTTGGGTTCTAACAGTGCTGTTATTTTGGTGTTGTCCCTGACTATGTGTTGTTCTAAATTTGGTGCAGGAACTAGGGTGTCGCCAGTCCCCTGCCTCGTTACTAAAGCAACTAATGCTGTTTGTGGTGCCGACTTTACTGTCTGGCTATCATCAGTTGAGGGCTCTTCCATACTGTATGGCCTTGCTGAAACTATAAAACTTAACGATTAGCAACCTCTTTCCTCTTTCAGAATAAACAAAAGGCTTTGATCATCTTCTCATGATAACATCTTTCGATTAGTAATTTAGTATATGCTTTGGCTGTATTTAGTGGTCTCGTTCTTGTTCGTCAATTTTTTGAATATGTATTCTATTCTTCTGTGCTATTCAGCACAGCAGGTCTTCCCCAGTACGGCCAACTTGGCCATGGAAGCGACAATGAGGTCAATTGCTACTCTGTTAACAATCAGTCAATCACACCTACTAAATTTGCTATCATCACTAATTGTGATTTGATTTATGATGTTACAGTATAATGCCAATGCATCATCGGTAAGGCTAACATATGATCCCCAGCCCCACCCCAGGGCAATAGCTGCATTATCTGGGAAGACCGTTGTCAAAGTTGCATGTGGAACAAATCATACAGGTTCTTTTCCTTTCTTTCATTTTCTTGTTAATTTGAGTCTTGAGGATCAGCACTGATACTAAAACCTTTGCTATACTTGGATGTTGCAGTTGCAGTTGATTCAAGTGGCTTTGTTTACACGTATGTTCCTTCTCCACCATTTGTTTGACAATGTTACAAACTTACAATCCAGATAGTTATGACTAACTAGTGTCTCTATACATGTTGTATAAAAGTCCCTTTCTGCATACATTAATATGATTCCTTCATGTCACATTTATGTTCTCTCACATGGTTCCTTTTTATGTTTTACCAGCTGGGGTTTTGGTGGATATGGAAGGTAACTTATTCTTGTCATGTATGGTGTATCTCACCGTATTCATGATGTATCCTACATTGTTCATCTGTCCACTTTCTTACGATGTAGGTTGGGTCATAATGAACAGAAAGATGAGTGGCAACCACGCCTCGTTGAAATATTTCAAAAGAACAATATGCTATCTCCCAGTGATATTATCTCAGCTGGTTCTGCAAGTTCTGCGTGCACTGCCGGTGGTATGATGCATATATATCTGATGCACTTGCTATTTTATCATGCACTCTGGGATAAAATTACCCATAGTTCAAAAAAGCGCTAGGCGTTAATTGTGCGTTTTGCCACCGCCTTGCGCTTTACTGACCAAAGCGCATGCTTATGCGCAGATTAAGCACAGTTATGCGCAATGCGTTTTGCCAACGCCTAGAGCCTAGGCGCGCTCAAGTGCTCGCTTAGGTGCGCCTTTTTTTAACTAATTACCACAGGAGTTTATTGCTTGGGCTATATGACAAAATATACTAGAAAAAGATAGTTTTGAGAATATAGTTTGGCCGAGGGTCACATATGGGTCAAGCAGCTCTTGTGATTAGTTTACCTTGCACCTTAAGCTGATATTTTTAGTTATGTTTGTGTTGCATGTCTTGGTGAGCTGATTATACAATTCAAACATCCAAGTGAGATGGCATAGGAAAATTGAGTTAGCAATGGAACTTAGCCTGTTGAAGACCAAACCTCTCAAGCCTGACAAACATTATTGTATCATATGTTAGCATTTTCTCTGTGTTTGCATACATATGCCTAAAAGCTGTCAAACGTTGTTGCCTTTTAAGTGTATGCTTCTGTGCGCGTTACTACTTGAAAAGGAGCTCAAAACTTGGGTACTTTCTGATAATATTGCTCTTAAATTATTTCAGTTGAAGGAAAACATCGTGTAAATGTTCACTATCATTTTCGTTCTCCTGTCATACTGCCCATACATAATTTCCTACTCCCTCCATCCTAATTCACATGGTGCCCATGTGTTTTAGTGTTTAACTTTGACCAATGAAATGTAAGATTATGTGCCAGAAAAAATGTACCATCACGAAAAGAGGTTTCAATGGTATAGTTTTTATGGCACATTACTTATTATTATTGGTCTAATTAAATCACAAAAGACGAGGACGCCATGCAAACTAGGACGGATGGAGTGTAAGAGCAGCTTTTTATCATTAAAGTGGGGTGCTATAGACAGGGTCTAGATGTGGCTGAAGATGCAAAGATATGTGTTTTCAGATATGTAAATCAAATACATTAGCAGATTTTTTATTGCACTGAGCATTTTGTAGAGTAAGACTATTCATGGAAATATCTGGTCACTTGACGTTGTGAGCATCAAATCAGATTGTCCTGTTTTAGGATGGGCATACCACTCTGGGCAAATAATTATCCAAACTAAGGAAGAACAATAGTCTTTATTTTCTATTGACTATTTATGATGTTTGGGTTTAGTTGCATTACAAAAGGAGGCATATGCCATGATTCCTGAGTCATCCTATTTTTCATCTGCAAGTTAGATCTCATATCACATATGGTTGGGAAATAGTATTGTCGTTATACCTTTGCACTCTTTCAATCAGATTGATGTTCTGTTGATTGTGTTGCAATATTTGGAACTGCTATATTTTAATTAATTGTTGGTCATTTGGTTTGATTTTTAGGTCGTGGGCAGCTGTATGTGTGGGGAAAGTTGAAGAACTGGGGCGATGAGTGCATGTATCCTAAGCCAGTTAGAGATTTAAGGTTCCTTACAAACTGTGAAATACCATAGTGATGAACAGTGTCTTAGATGGCTACACTCTGCTGTTTAGCTATTCTCATAATCAGAGCTTTCTGTTGAAATGGTATTATCCTCACTTATCTTTTTAATAGATGATTTGTTTGCTTCAGCGGTTGGAACATCCGCTGCATGGCTTCTGGCGACATGCACCATATTGTTGGTGCAGAGGATTCTTGCATAAGTTGGGGTCTTTCTGAATATGGAGAGCTTGGTTATGGCCCTACACAAAAGTACATCTATTTAAAATGCTAATGTCATGTGAAATACAAGTCTTGCAACCTTCGAGATTTCGACCATTTAACTTCTCTTACCAGTTATTGTTATGCATTATATACAGGTCATCTGTAAATCCTAAAAAGGTTGACATTCTTGAAGGAATGCATGTTACAAGGTAATTGCATGAAATCAACATGTAAATGTAGTGGCATCCTCTATTCATACTATTATCCTATACTAAGCTCAGAACAATTCTGCAGTGTTGGTTGTGGAGTTGGGATGTCTCTGATTGTTGTAGACAGGGCAAATGTTGGTGATAAGCTTGACCAGGTAACTAAATGGGATTTCATGCAAGAGCTGTTTACTCGCTTGAAGTTACTGGTAGGGTGAAAATTTAATGCAATTTATTAAAATTATTTATGCAAAACTAAAGAAACGGGTTGAATAAATCAGCAGCATGACTTTGAGTAATGTAGTGAGCTATGTCTGTTAACAGACATCTCCTAAACCAACTAATCAAAGCATATTAATATTAGCAACAGCCAGGTGATTAATCACAGACACATGCTAATGACGAGGAGTTAACTTTTAGGAGGTAACAGTGAAACAAAAATATCTTGGAGTTATTGATCCATAAACCTTTTTTGAGAAATTGTTTGTCAGTTTAAAAAGTGTCATTTACTCATATACCTGCCTCCCTCTTCTCTTTGGTTGTCAGTTGTCACATCTTGTAGTGCTTAGATTGACAATAACATGTTTCAACACCCAGGAATGTGACTAGTTTACTTACTACCTTCTTTTTACGGGAACAGTAGAGTACTCAACAGGAGATACTAGTGAACTATACCCCATAATATGGATGTTCTGTTACGTCCTTCTATTACCTAATGTCTAATACATGTATTATTACTTTTGTCGCAGCTGGATAATTTTGATGGTGATATTGATGCTCTCTTTCAAGGTGTGCATTTCTCTTATGTATTCTTACGATGACAATTATTAAAATTTCATTTGTCTGTGAACTTGGAAATTTGGTGGGCCAATATCATTCTAGTCTTGCTTGATCTGTTGCAAAGGAAACTATTATCCTTGCTCAAGATATTGAAACTAGCTAACTGTTACTCGGCTTTTTAGAGAACACGAAAAAGCTCTACTTTCTTCCGCGCCGAGACAGTAAAGAAAAACCAAAACCAAAGACGAGCCAACATCCCGCAATCGACGAAACAGGTACTTGCCAGGTCACCTCCCCTTGTATCAATTGTACAGTAATCATTCTTGTAGCCAGTTTCCCTATTTAAGTTCTTGGTTTATATATTTATATTCAGACATCACCAAAACATATATGATGCATGTATCTCATAATTTTGACGTAATATGAGATTAAATAGTTAAATACTACAAAACAATCTTGAACATTAAATGCTAAAAGAATGTTAGTGAAATCATGACTTGGAGATTTATCATGAACTTCAGAAGTTTTAAATTGCAAAAGGAAGCAACTAACAAGAAGGATCAAAATTTGAAATTGATATATAGTGTGGTGTATAGTAGCAGGAACCAACAATTATAAATTAGCAAGTGCATTTGTAAATCAGCAAATGTGCAGTAGCACATATATTCTTGCACCTCCAGTGTAGTACAACCATGCCATCACATATTCATAGGGAAGCAATTTAGCGACATCACTGCACACCAATTTCTGGTTCAAATTTAGTGACTCTCACACATGTGCTGCAGTCTGCAATATCTGGTCCACAAAATGGCATCTTGATTATACCACTTAAAACAGCCTGGTAAGCAGTAACCCCATGAAACTTGTTAATACTCAGTTTTGTGTGCTCGTAACATGGGTGGGGACTTTTTACTAGTATATGGTCTACAACAACAACAACAAAGCCTTTAGTCCCAAACAAGTTGGGGTAGGCTAGAGGTGAAACCCATAAGATCTCACGACCAACTCATGGCTACAGGTCTAGACTTATAGTATGGTCTTGCTGACTTTGTTCCTTGCTCATAACTTTTTTTGTATGCCCTCTTGTCCAATAAAATTAACTAGCTATCCTGCCAATAGTTATTCGGTGCTTAGTTTTAGTCTGTAGAGTTTGGAACTGGTATGATTGTGGCCTTATGCGTGTCAGCTTCTCCACATGTGAAGGTTAAAAACTTCTTAAAACAGCATCAGAGGGATCGTAGAAGAAATCTAGGAAAGTATGAATTGCAAAATCTGCTGTTACATCTCAATGACGTTCCCTAAATTATTTAAATATGGCATGTACATGATGCACAGGTTACCATGCTGAATAGCCCATTACCCCCCTTGTGCCACGATTTGTCAAGCGTAGTTCAAGCTGGCCCAACTTTAGCTTAGTTTTGGGTTAAGAAAATCACAGGAGCCAGGAGAAAAATGAAAATATCGAGTAGGTTGTTGGTCATTATTAGTTTTGGCCTGTTCACAATAAAATTATTTATCTATGCAGCAGTGACCGCCACAGATTCAGGTGGCTGGTTTTGACTTTCAAGTATCTCTCCTCCTAATGTCGATCCTAATGCTTTCGGAACAGAGAAGATGTTGATAAATTGAGATGTTCTCCACTGCCATGCTTTCAGCCCAACAATTAGTCGATCGTTTGCTGCATTTTGGTCTTTATTTTTTTTTCTTCTGTGGCCACTATGTCGAGCATCAGCACTTAATATGCATGAAATTCTGCATCCTATTCTCACTCACTCGAATAACTTGTCGTTATGTGGCCAATACGTTGGTCAGCCCGTTTCTTCTAAGGTTTGGGCAACTTATCGCAGATCTCATGCTATTTGCTATCAGACTGGAAAATAGAAACTGCATTAGTGTGCAAAAGGTAGCCAAGGGTCCATTAGTGCGCATTAGTGCGATGTTTGTCAACATTAGCCATTGTTGGTCCATCCAATTCCAGTGCTCTGATGTAGTGGGCTCTGTTTAGCTTATAGCTTTCCTGATCATTTTGGTCCATCCAATTCTAGTGCTTCTTCCATGCGCAAAACATATGTAGTGCTCGTAAATGGCAATCATGTACCAAATTTTCAAGCAAACTCCGTAGTGACGGTACACCTAACAAGATGCTTCTCTCCTACTGCACTTTCAGCGTAAAATGGTAAAACTGAAATTGAGTTGGGTTAACATTCACAGTCGCTGAACTGAAATCTAAGCGTGGATGGTTTTGAACCGTTTGTTTCACCGCAGCAGAAGAGACACCGGAGCCGGAGCAGGTAACCAAGGCGGCATCTCCCACCACTAACTCACGGTCCAACAAGCGCAAGAAAGCCTCGGAACACGCAGAACCAGAAGCCGAGGACGGGATCAGACAGGTACCGAAGGAGGAGGCAGAGTGTGGCAGTCATGGTCGCGGGCGGGGCAGAGGCAGGGGGGCCAAGACGGCGACTCCGGAGCCAATGCCGTCAGGAAGGGGCAGAGGCAGAGGCCGCCCCAAGAAGGGAACCAGCAGCCCTGGCGCTGCTACTCCGGAAGCCGGGAGCTCGGGACGAGGTGGGAAGAAGAGCGGGAAGCGAGGGAGGCCTCGCAAGTGATCGGCCGGGTGAGCCTCGGGCTTGGCAGAGCTTTTTTTGGTCAGATCAGCTGGCAGCGATAGTGGTTGTTACTCTTTGGTGCTGCCATGCCACGATGCTGCAGGTCCTAATTACTAACTGTACCATATAATGGAGATGGCGAGGGCTAGATTCATCACCTCCTGCTGTGCTGCATATTGTGGATGCTAGCCATGGACATTGTAGGCATGAGCAGTGATGCTCTGACGGCTGATGTTTTGTGAAGGAATGAACAGAGTAACAAGAATGTTCAGGTTCTTTTTTTTTAAGTTAACAAGAACGTTTAGTGAGACGCGGAGGCTGATGCTTTCTGCACTAGATCAACATTGAGGGGGCGCTTGCGGCTGTGAGACGCGGAGCCAGCTGCGTCCATGGCCGGAGTGGCGGGAGACGAGCAAGGGAGTGGGTATGTTGCAGGCCTGACGGGCGTCGGGCAAAAGGGTTCGGGCTTTTCACCCCGCGGTCTTCTTTTTCATGGGCTCTTGAACTGGGATTCCAAACTCTCCGCACCGCGTGCATATGATTCCTCGATGCCATTACTGGCAGTCAAGATGTGCACAAATTTGAACAGGAGTGACGACCAGCATTTGGCAATCTCTACAACAAAAATTCTAGACTCCACGGGTACATGACTAGCAAAAAATTGCACAGGCAATTGTGTCCAGTAATCAGTATCCTCTCTCTTTCAAGAGCCACCACTACAAAAATAGTACTAGATGGAACCATTGGACGTCCAAGGAAAAAGATGCAACTCTTGACTTGCACTACTAGCCTCTACCAGAACAAAAAAGAATTCCAGATGCGGGAAATGCTGGAGAGGATCATAATACTGCAACTGTCAACATAAATTCCATTTTCCTTTCGTTTCTGGTATTAGCTGGAACAGATAAAGTAGAAAACAACATGTTAGGACCTAATGATGAATCATTGAGGTAACGAGGAGGATATAAGGAATGGCTTACAGTGAACTGCTCTCCTCTATCTACAGATATAGGGATACTAAATGGCAGTTTCGGTATGTATTCCCATCGTTGTTGCTTTATCTGTGTCATCAACGAGTCGGCGGAATCGCGCCGCAAGTTCTTGGTAAAACTGCATATCTGATGGACTTACTCGGTCGATTGCCGACTTGAAGTGTACAATTGCTACTTCTGGGATGTCAAAGTTCTCCTGGTGAAAATCCAAATAGTTTATCAGCAAGCTTCTAGTGAAGAAAACACATCTAGTCCTTGTGTACCAGAATGGGCAAAGAGCAGGCAGCATACATCAAGAGCAGCTACGGCGGCTTCCCTGCAGACGAGCTTTATGTCGGCACCGGTGTAGCCTTCTGTGAGTCTAGCAAGTTCGTTTAGATTGACGTCGTGACTGCAAGGAATTTTGCGTGTATGAATCCGGAAAATATCCTCACGGTCAGTTTCATCTGGTGGTTGAACATCAAGCAGTCTGTCGAAACGACCTAGTGCACACATCATTCATGAAGTTAAACCAACAAAAGATAGAGAACATTGCATGTGAAACCCAACAAGAAGCGTAGACCATAAAATGCATGTGCATGTATGTGTAGTTAAGACAGATGACCTGGTCTCAGAAGTGCAATATCGATTTTGTCAGGACGATTCGTAGCTGCAATAACAGTGACACCAATCTTCTGGTCCAAACCTGTTGCAATCATAGTAATTATAGATGATCAAAACATAACTGGCAAAGATATGTAACATGAGTCCAGATAGTAGGTTATCAGCATTTCCAACTAAAACAATGAAAAGACAAGCAAATAGCAGAGAGCCCAGTAACTAATAAGATAGTAAGATACCGGGGCCTCAATTTTGACTAGTAATTGTCCATTTTAATGAATGTAACCTAGTTTATTATATAAGATTATAACATGTGTGGAATCAACCAGTAGAACCTAAAGAAATAGTAGAAACGTCATATCTGCTCTAATTTACATGCTTGACTGCTTGATTTGTGTAGTATAGTCATCAATTAAATCAATGACAGCCTATAATACAAGAGTAACCCACTTTCCAGTATTTAACTACTTAATAAAAAATCAATGATTGATCAAATAAAGACTGAGGTAACAAGTGACCAGTTGCTGGACTACCATCATGGATCAACCAACAGTCCCTAAGGAAGTAATAAGGCTTACCATCCATTTCCTGTAGCAACTGACTGAGTACCCTATCAGCAACAGATATGCCATTACTTCCATGGCCACGAGTTACTGCAAGCCCATCTATTTCATCAAAAAATAATATTGCAGGCGCATTATCCTTCGCCTTCGCAAATAATGATCTCACTGCCTTTTCAGAGTCACCAACCCATTTGCTGAAAAGCTCAGGACCCTTAACTGCAAGGAAATTCATTTTTGCTTCAGAAGCTACAGCACGAGCCATCAATGTCTTACTGCAACCTGGTGGTCCAATCATTAGCAATCCTCTAGGAGGGCGGATCCCTAAGCGTTCAAACGCATCTGGGCATTTCTGTGGCAACTGGATGGCTTCAATTAATTGCTTCTTGATCCTGGCTTGACCACCAACATCTTCCCATCGTACCATCGGAAGCTCTAGCATTACCTGTACAGGAAATGATGGAAGCATTAACATTGTGCTACGTTCTACAGAGCACACACATATTTTACTGATGTTGGTGTTTATTTCCCATAAGATAATAACACACAGGGTGCATCTCAACCAACCAAATCAAGAACACCTTACATTAAACTGAATTGTTATACCAGAATTTCATATCAATTGTTCTGAAATGTGCAACTTTTAGTTTAGTTTTCACTGCTCGTCAGTTGGAGTCCATGATGCAGATATTGACACAAACATATGAAAAGAAAGAAAAAAAAAGCAAGAGAGAAGAAATGGTGCTTACAAGATAAGAAATCACAGCAAGTAATAAGAGAAGAAATCTGAGAAAGAAACACTAAATGAACATATAAGGTGGGTAAAAATGATACCTCACGCATTGCACTTGGTCTAACTTTCATTTTAGCTTGTTCAAAGTCATCTTTGGTCACCAACAATAGCAACTCATCTTTCTTATCATCCGGCTCGCTACTTTCTATGATATCACCTCTATTGGTCCAGCAATGATCCTCCATTGACATGGTTAACTTTGAGAGAGATGATGATAATGAGCTTACTTCATAACCCCAAAGACCATCAATTTCTTGAATATTAGTCTTTTCTGCATTTGTGTCATGATCACCAAGTAGTTGGGTTGAACTTTCTTTTACACTGATATAACGGCGAAGAGCACTCAATGCAGCCTCATTGCATAGTGCAGCTAGATCAGCACCCACGAATCCATGAGTGGCAAAAGCAAGGGACTCAACTTCCTCACTAGTGAGAGAGTGGTGAACTCCACTTAGAAGGTGGTGAAGTATGTCCAGCCTCTGTCCTGGAGATGGTACTCCTGCAAGTGAATCAACAATTGATCAACTTTGACTTGCTCAACAATTTATCAACTGGACAACCCTATTATTTCAACATTAGGCTTATCATCGATGACAGTCAGCTTGCATTTGACGCTATCTGTAAGCAGTCAACCTCAGTTTACCCGAAGTTCTGAAAACAGCTAGTACTAAACTGATGCAGATAACAGTATATGGGGCATGATGTCTCTTAAGTACCACAAAGTACTTAAAATGCAAGATAACAAATTGTCTATTTTTCGCCGGGGGAGGAGGGGGGATTCATCAATCGCCTACAATTATTTGTCGATACCACCCTAAATGGATGATGTTACCAGCAAAAGGAATCCTACATGTATTCGGCACATATACTAGTACTGGTTTTAGTTGGACACAATACCTTTCGTTAGGGGATGACTGCACACAATACCTTAAAAAAGAACAGCACTGACCTAGAATAGATATAGAACTGCGGTACATGAAAAACATCAAAGATTTCTACCTATTTCAATTTCTTGATCGAATCTTCCTGGTCGTAGTAATGCACGATCAATACTTTCAAGACGATTTGTAGCAGCAATTAAGATAACACGATCATTACGGCCAATCTCATCCATTAGTTTTAACAGAGTGGCCACCATTCTAAGAGACAACTCCTCGCCTCCATCCTTCCTGGCTGGAGCAATCGCATCCAATTCATCAATAAATATCTAACATCAATGAAGATACATATTATCAATCCTCAATATTGTTATTAATTAAGACATCACATACTTCCTCATTGTAATATAGAGAAACCATTGGTAATTAAATAATTCAATCCATAGACATCAATAATCATATTGCTAATCATTCATAAGTCCTCATCGAAGTATATAGAAACCATTTGTAATTAAATACTTCATTCAATCCATAAACATTGATAACAGGAGCTATTACTAATTTTGAGCACTAATAACTCAAGAGATAATGGATGATAACACCTAGCTTACCCAAAATCTAGTTCATAAGATATATTTGTTTTTTATCTTCTTCAAATTTTGTATCTTCTTCAATTGCAGTAACAGTGTTAAATTGATTTTAAAATGGTAGTAACTTCTAACTTCACTTAAAATGTTAAAAGATGGTGTAAAGGATGAGGTTCCTCTAAAGGTGGATGACCAATGAAATATATATAGGCATGTTGAATGCTTTTATCAAACCTTTATTTTCATCTAGAATACTAAGGGTAACCATCTGAGGATAGGAATCATTTTAACTCAGGTTCTAGAATTCATGAAGAAAAAGATTGCTCATTTTTCTATCCCACATGATACAGGGTGAGGGAGAAAAGGTTAACAAATTGTGACATTAGCTTCCTAAAAAGGTAGTAGACTAAAAGTAAGTTTCAAGTGCTGTTGACATGACAATGAAAAGAAGTGGTTGGCATTAGAAGAAAATCTAACCACAGCAGGTGCAGCTTGCTTAGCTGAAGTGAAAACATCATACAATGTTTGTTCACTTTCACCGTGATACTGACCAATGATCTCTGGTCCATTGATTGTAAAAAGATTGGCTCCCAGATCATAGGCACATGAAGAAGCAAGAGAGGTTTTCCCTGTTCCAGGTGGACCATAAAGAAGAAGACCTTTATACCTGAAATGAAACAAAATAGTATATTGCTAACTAGCAAATAAATGTGTTTGCAATCTAGGGGGACAAGTTCACACTATACCTTGGTAAATCATGCAGGCCATTCCTTGGCAGACCAATTTGATCTGCCAGCGAAAACGAAATCATTTCTTTTACTTTTGCTGACACTTCAGATAACCCACCAAGCCTTTGATCATGATTGGCATCTTCACTTCCTGTATCAGCACAGATGGAATATTCTGGTGGGAACCCTAGCTTATCTGACCCAAACTCCTTTGAAGATGACAAATCAGAAAGGTGCACTTTTGTGGTTCTGTCGACAAGGTACAAAGCAGGGGTTTCAACCAATTTACCAGAGACATCTGCATTAGACATTGAATTTCTTTTCTCATGCACTACATCCAGGGCAGAACCATCTGTTTCTGCTCGCAAAACTACGAACATAGATAGTTTCCCGCACATTGAGAGAGGGACATAGTTTCCTTTCAGTAAGTGCCTACCATCAAGCCACCGTGATGCAGAAGTCTGCAGCAAGTCATTTATTTTATCATCTGCTAATGCTGATTTTGCAGTGGCTTGATCCAAGCACAATGAAAAGCCACTGTTAGATGCACCATCATGGGATTCATTTCTGCATGGAGGAGTTGAAGGAATCCTTTTAGGTGACTCCATAACCATCACATTTCTTACAGGATGGCAATCAGATTCCGACTTATTATGACTGGACGGTACAACTTTCGTTGGAACTAGACCGAGATAAAGATCGCTGCATTTTATCACACGCAATAACTCGCCAGAATCAGCTCGCTTTGGGGCTTGCGATGTATATACGGGGCTAATTAGCAAAGAACGACCTACTACAGGGTATCCCAGTGTGCAGGCAAGATCCCAAGAGAGCTTGATGTCATTCTTTTGAACCTGATAAGAGTGACCATCCAATCAGAAACTTTTACAGTTTGGCATTCGCGGCATTTATACACCAAGAGAAGAAAGATAACAAAGGCACATACCTCACGTGAAGGGAAAACTGTAGCAGTCACAAAGTTCACCCCAGCTTCATTAGAGATGAGATCATTGCCCACATCAAGATCAAAAAATCTGTTGCACTCCTCAAATAAACTATCAAGTGGGAAGCCATCTAAACTGTTACTACTTGAAGAAATGAGTGACACCTAAGAACAAGGAGACGAAGCTCAGCTGACTAGAACAAAACAACACATAGACACTGGTAAGCTGAAGTTTTATCTTTATTGGAAAATCCATGGGAAGCTCGAATGTCAGTTTTACAACCAGGGTACCGCAATCCACTGTATGCGTTAATCTTATTTTCAGCAAACTGTAAATATGATTCTTTGCGGCGGTATTGAAAAATAGTGTGGATCGATCAATGTATATTCAGTTGACCAGATGTTACACCAGTAGAGCAAAGATACATCTACACAGTCAAAGGTGGGCACACAATCAAAATTTTAACAGCAATAATTGATGTTACATGGAGCATGGTTTGTATTGAAAACACAAGTGTAGTGCTTAGTTAACAAGTTTGGTGAGGAGCATACAAAGACGAGGCACCCAGGCCGTAGCCCGGTGCTGGCCATGGCGGGCTCGGCAAGCCAGAGCCTCCCCTCGCCACTGCGGCTCCCGCCCCTGGAGACCACATCGGAGACGGTGCCGGCGAAACAACCCGCGCCTCCGCGGGGTACGAGCGCCGGGTACCGTGCCGCCGCCGCTGCAGCGGTGGACGAGAGGTCCAGGATGCAGCCCCCGGTGCCTTCACGGGCGCGAGAGGGAGGTGTACGAGGTGACGGCTGCGGGGATGCCGACGGCTTCTTCTTCTTGCCCTTCGAAGACATGGCAGCAGTTCCAGCGAGCTTCTGGGAACCTAACACCGATATGATACATGGATACATAAATTTGCCATTTTGGAAAAACTTCAATGTGGAGATACGTTTTGCTATTATTTTTAATTCACAAAAAAATATATGTATAGAAGCTAGGAACAGCAGATCACCTTCTTGCTTGCTCTCCTGAGCTAAAATGTGCCGATATGTGTATCAGTATCTACAGATAGGTAAATTCGTCATTTTGGAAAAGCGCCAATAAAGGGATACGATTTACTATTTTTAAAATTCACAAAAAAAATACGTATAGAAGCTAGGAGCAGCAAATTACCTTCTTGTTTGCTCTCCTGAGGATGCCGAAGCAGCTCCAAGCCTCTCCAATTGACAATGTTGGTGCCCTGTTCCAACTGCAAGTTCCAAAGGGGTAGAATTAGGGTATGTTTGGTTGAGCTGCGAGTTCTGAGAAAGCAGCCGTGAGCTGCGAGCTGTGAGAAAGCGGCTGTGAGCTGAGAACTGTGAAAAGGCTGGAAGTTGTTTGGTCGAGACAACTGTGAAATTGTAGATTTGGCATGAATTGTCCGTAATGCCCCTCGGGGCTGAAAGAATGTTTATGTACTAAGCAGTGACTTTTACATTGTTAGGCATTTCAACAACCATTTTGGAAAGGAAAATTAGACAATTCATGGATAACATATAGGAAATTCAATGATTATATTGTAGTGTTTCATACTTCATGCGTATAAATATTAATAAATAAGATATGGACCATACAGAACACAAATTGTTCACATGATGATGGCCTTCATCAACATAGCTAACCTATCTTGCTCTCACAAAACACGCATCGGCTATCCTACTACGAATATTGTTCAAGATATCTTCGCTCTCCTCCTCTTGAACGTGATTCGCTTGTGTTGGTGACACCCCCTTTCGTAGCATTGGGAGGTACGTACACATGCAATTCAATACCTTCCTAGCATATATACTGAAACATAAATTAATGTTAACATCAAACCCCGAAAATGAAGCCTTGTGTAACATTGCTAGTGAGGTTGACTAGGTAAAAACCCGAAGAATGATTGACTATTGTAACAGGAAACACATAATTGTAGGAGAAATTGTAATATTGTAGGAGTATGAATAAACAAGAAACCAACAATGAAAGGCTTGCAGCATGGCATAACACGAATGGTGGAACCTAAAGATCAATCAACTAACATGCAGAAGGAGAAACAATCACTTTAAACGGTAGTATTTTAGGTCTGACTGTTAAAAACAACAACACAGCGTAATAGTACCACCATATTCCCAATCACAAACAAGATTTGAGACATCAATCATGCCAACAATACCACTAGTACTAATGTGTAAACCAATTTCGGCCAGTATAACCAAGAGAAAGCTCCTGCTCTGTCAAAATGCATGTTACTGCTAAGCTTTGATTTCAGGTCAAGACAGTGCGGATAAAACAACTGAATCTTTTCTTTTTCATATAAATGGTGAGTCATTGCATGTTTCACTGCTAACATGTTTAGACCAAAACATTTGCTCAACTGAAATTCGAACAACAATTTGCCCCTACAAGCATTATCACAAACACCTATCAAGCAAAATCTTTTCACATGTCAACTTGAACATGCATTGGAAATATCATGCAGAAAATACTCATCAAGAAAATTCCATCATTATACTCACAATATCCAATCTATAGCAAGTACGCATCCGATACAAAAATCATTAAATCAGAACAAAAATTTGAACAAACATGGATGCAAGAGGAAGGAGGGAGGGTGAATGAGGAAGAGGGAGGAAGGGGAGGGGGGACGAAGGAGTGGTGGCTACCTGCCTAAGGACTGGTCTCCGGCGTAGCTTCGGTCGGCGGCGTTGCTAGGCGGGAGCGGCTGCCCCAGGGAGGGAGGCGCTGCGTGTGAGAGCGGCTGCTCGACGGAGGGAAGCGCTGCTGGGCTCCTGTACCGGCGGCGGGGCAGCAGAGGCTTCGCCCGGTTGAGCGCGCCGCGGCGGAGGACCGGCAGTAGCGGCGGTGGGCCGGCGGCGGCTAGGAACCTAGGGAGCGTCAGCTGAGCTCGTTTGCTTTTCCGTTTCCTCAACTACGAATTTTCTTTTTGATCCTACCCCAGCTTGGCCTCCGCGGGCCCACCTGGCAGCAACCCACGCACGAAGGGCATTCTCCTTCCACCCTGGTGTAATACGAGGAGCACTCAGTTTCAGCAATTTCTTTCTTCCATGGGTTCCTACAAAATATAAATCTTTTCTCAAACAGCCGAGACTCTCTTAATATCATTATTAATATAAGGAATGTTACTGAAATTTTTTAAGCAACATTTAAGTATAACAAAGTTTTTATAGATTTATAAGGATCATCATTAGTTTCAAATTCAAATTCAAATATAGAGGCAATTTCATAAGCACCTCTAAAAGCAACAACTTCCGTTTTTAGATATAAGCCTTTTTAGAGATTTCAATACGGACTAGCCATATTGGAATCTCTAAAAAAGCTTATATTTAGAAACGAAGGGAATATATCATAATAATCATATTCATCCTTAATATAAGGAGCCAATGTGTCATTATCATTGTACTTAGGTTGAAATGAAGGTTGTTTAGTATCCTTCCTAAAGCAACAAGTTGTATCATATTGAGCACACAAAGTTCTAGAATACCAATGCAATTAGTTTATTAAATCCCACAAGTGTTTCTCCTTTTGAGACAAGCGGTAACTCTTGAAGTAGTCACACTCTCCTGATGTCCCCCCTACCAAGTAAGTTGGCATTTTAACAAGTGTGCTCATTGATAAGGAGCTACCAATGTAATCTCTTTCAGCGGTATCGACGATTGTAGGAGGTTCCTCGACTCTTTAGGTAGCAAGCACATCTTTTTTCTGGGGGGGGGGGGGGGGGGGTTATTTTGCATTGCCTACCCATAACAAGACAGAAACATAACTATAGAACAAGAATAAAAGCTACTTAGTGGTAAAGCCAATAGATGCACACGAGAATATTTACCCTTAGCGTTACGCTCTCCGAAAATGGCGCCATAAAGGGCTTGATAATCCCCAAGTACAAGAAGTTATTGTAGCACTTTCCAAAGTGAAGGTGTTAAGTATGGAGTGTCAAATCAAAGGGAGCTAAAATATATGATTTTTATTCTCTCAGGATCTGGTGTCGTGCCTATTGAGCCACTCGAGGATGTCGTCCTTCTCCTAAAGATTGGAGCCAAGGCTGTCGAGCAGGGTGCCGACGTGGACGATGTTGGTGGCGTGGAGATGCAACGGACTGGCAGTGTACATAGACTTGCAATCTCAGATTCATTCAAGCCCTAAAAGTATTTGTGGATGCAGGCTTTTAATCCTTCCTAGTTGAGGAAGGTGGTTACCATTGGTGTTTCTCAAAAATCGTACCTCTAACCACTCCATCTTCATTCAAGTTGTTTCTTTTGATGAAAATGCAGTGTTGTGGGTTGAAGCTTCAAGGTGACATCCGACGGCTCAAGTAGTTAAAGTTCTGGATTGGCGCAAAGTTAAAATCCTCGTGGATTGTAAAACTTTGGTGACTATAGGTAAGGCCAAATATCCTTTTTCCAAATCTGGCCATTAGAGCATAAGGTCAGTTCTCATTGATCTCTTTTCGGTAGTTTAACTATGAGGGCTTCCAAAGAGGCTCACATCCCTAGAATTCTAAGCCTGGTAGACCATTCCCTTGCGAAAAGCGTTTTTAGAAAGAAAAAAAATTCTCGAATAGGCACGAGTGTGCGTATCATATATTAAAGGGGATAGAGAAGACTCCTCCACATTCGATGTTACAAAAATATTTACAAGTGGCTCACTGCCACTCCACATATCCAGCATGCTATGGTCGACTACTCACTACTACCCCACGATGCGAGACCATCGAAAAACGCCTCGGCTTCCCCTCTCAGTAGTCCTGCCTGCTTCCATGCTCGGGCCTCGCTTTCTATGCTCTGCAACACCTGCCGTGTAGATGGCATCACTCCGTCGGATACCACGGTGTTGCGATGCGTCCACAGTTCCCATAGGACAAGGATGCAAATTGCCCTCACCATCTTTCGGTGTTGTCCTGTTTCCTCTTGCCGAATGCACCACTCGGGTAGTGTCTCATTTGTTGTTGGGGTTCTTCCATGTTGCCCCATGGTGAGGCATACCCTTGCCCAAACCTCTCTTGCGAACACACACCCAATCATGATGTGGGTCATGGTTTCATCATGTTGACCGCATAGCGGGCATGAGCTCTAATGGGGAAGCCCCCTCATTTACAGCTTCCTTTGCATGCATCCTTAGAATTCTAAACATCATAGTCAATCCCCTTGCAAAGAGAGATTTAAAAAAGTGCTCTTCTCCTGTACTTACAGTTTCCATTGCAGCAATGACTCGATGTAACTTCAACTTGGCCTTTGAAACCATTAATGTCCTTAAGAGGATTATAATCGGGTGACCAGCCAGCGCCTAATCCGGTCACCTTTCCGCACGCTCGTCTCACTTGTCCCTTTCTCAACCAATCGCATATACTCCCTCCATTTCTAAATAGTTGTCTTTCTAGAGGTTTCAAATGGTGACTACATACGGAGCAAAATGAGTGCATCTACACTCTAAAATATGTCTATATACATCCGTATGTGGTAACCATTTGAAATCTCTAGAAAGACAACTATTTAGGAACGGAGGGAGTATGTCACGCGTCATGCGGAACCCAGACACTCGGGCATATGTCTCCAGAAATCTCGCTCATGATCCTCCACATTCCCTTCTTCCCCAAACGGCCAGATGGGGAGAGCTTCTCCTCAGTCTCACACACACACTTCCCTCCTCTCTTGTCGCGAGCAACCGGGAGGTGATTGTCCGGCGTTGCCGCCTTGTCGCCAACCCGCGTCCACCACTTCCTTCCTGTCTCTTCTTGTCAGTCCATTTTTTTTGCCGTGGCCATGCTGCCGGAGCCGCTGGCTGTATGCAGCTTCGTCGTCATAGACGCCACGTCAGGATGGGAATGGGCCGACCCGGCCCTGGCCTTGGACCTGGCCCTCATGGTCTCAAGGCCAATTTATGAGGCCACGGGTCGACCCATTTTCAAAAAACCAGTGGCCTTGCTGGCCCAATGGGTATCTCGGATCAGCCCAAATTCTAGTTCTTGTCTTGTATCGCAGGTAATTAGATATGTCAATTTTTACTAAAAAAAATTAGATATGTCAATTAAAAGAAAGGTAATCAGATATGTTGCAGCTACGGGTGCATGCATACGCAAGGCCGCGCGCGCTGTGATCCGCCCGGCCCGGCCGTGTCCGCGCGCACGACGCGGGCCTGCCAGCTGATCCTACATGCATGCACGTTACACATTCAAAGGAATTAGCTAGCTACGCCCGCGGGCACTAACGAACTAACGACTCCACTGCAACAAAACACATGCCCGAGTAACTAGCTGCTAATTCACGCCTCGGAGGTGGGTCGACCCTGCTGACCCATTGGGTCAGTCGGTGCCGGCTCCACTGACCCAACTATGGTTCGAGGCCGATCCACACGGCCCATTGGCCTCGACTTTTCGGGGCGGGTCAGCGACCCGGCGGGCCGACCCGGCCCATTCCCATCCCGAACGCCACGCCATGCCTGCCGTTTCCTTCCTGTGGCAGCATCGCTGCTATTTGTAGACTATGCGGCGACGCCTAAGCGGTGAAGTGCGGTGTTGCGACCAGTTTCGCCGCATGCTGAAATTGGCGAGCGGTGATGCGACCGGAGTCACCGCTTGCTGGAACCGGTAGAATGCGGTGCTGCGACCGGTGTCGCCGCATGCTGGAACTGGCGCGAAGTGCGTTGCTGCAACGGATGAGTCGCAGTGCCGGGACAGGCCGGGTGATGTGCTGCAACCGGCGAGAAATGGTGGTGCGGCGGCGACAAGGGTGACACGATGGCTACAATCGACGATGAAAAGGCTCTACGACAGTAATGAGAAAATGGTGACCCAAGAAAGAGTGAAAGACGACGATGTTGCGCGCGCGCAGCCATGCGACGAGCCTCGACAGCAACCCGGCGGACGGTTGCACTCGATGCAGCCAACGGATGATCTGTCCCGGGGACGGCGAGCGGGCGTGCTGTGACGGCGAGTGCACCATGTTGCGGCTGGCGATGCGAGGCTTAGCCACGATCATGCGAGCGGGAGCCGGTCTGCTGCGAGCCGTGAAACCTGTCCGGACTGTTTGCGTGCTCCGTTGACTTTGTTGTGCGTGTGCAATAGGAGTCGGGGTTCCAACATCGACAACAATCTGAATCGTACGGCGTAGATAGGCGCTGATCGACCGGCACAGAGTGCTGGCCCCATCTTTTGGCGGGCTCCAGTTTGAAGAAAAGAAACTGCACAAGTGAAGCTTTTTTTTTTAAACAATCCCGGTGAAGCTTGTTTAATTTCCTCGACTACTAAATGTTGTACTTGGCGAGGAGCACACTACGAACCACCTCGTCTAGGTTGGCCTCTGCGGCCCCACCTGGCAGCGACGCACGCTGGGCCTTCTCCTTCCACTCCGCCGCACGCCGCCTCATCTCCCGTCCCTTTTCCCCCACCATCGCCTCGCGTATCATCACCGCCACTTCCGCCCGCTTCACCTCGCCGCCTATCTCCATCCCGACAGTTGGTCTGCTGCTCCCCGGCGAACGGCCAGCACAGCATCGGCACAACGGCCGAGATGCTCTCGAGCGTGGAGTTCCAGCCGGAGTGCGTCAGGAACACCCCCACCGCCTCGTGCCCGAGGACCTCCGCCTGCGGGCACCACGTGGTGAGCATGGCGCGGCCGTGAACCGATGCCAGGAACTCCGGCGGCATCACGGCCGTCTCTCCCCTGACGAGGTCCGGCCGGACGTTCCATATGAACGCGTAGCCGCTGTCGGCCAGCCCCCACCCGAACTCCAGGAGCTGCTCGTTCGTCATCACGGCGACGCTTCCGTAGTTGACGTACACGACGGCTCCGGCGCCGTGCCCGTCGAGCCACGCGAGGAGGCCGTCCTGCTCCTTCCAGAGGTTGGAGCCGAGGCCGTCGAGCGGGGTGCCGGTGGGGACGACGTTGCTGGCGTGGAGATGCAGCGGACCGACGGTGTACATGGGCGGGAGGACGGCGCGCATGGCGTCGAGAACCGGCTGCTCGAGTGCGTCGAAGGTGTTGAGCAGGACGGCGTCTGGGAGCGACAGCCTCTCGGCCTCGCGCATGACGTAGTTGAGTAGTTGAGGATGATGTCGTCGCGGTCGGTGGTGCGGATCATCGTCGGGAAGTCGCGCAGCCGTATGCCGTCGCACATGCCGCTCATGCCGTCGACCGCCGTGTCGAGATGCCCGTTGTCCGTCAGCTGCTCCTCGTCTGCACACAAGCGGCAAAGGCAACACTCTGTTAATACTCATGACATCATGGCGCGCCAAAAAATGAAGCAGCAGCCCCGGGACGGTGTAGATAGACCTTTGAAAGGCACAAGACCACGGTCGATAAGCCGACGGAAGTGGCGGTATCCCATGAACCCGCAGGCACTGGACGTCCACAACGCGGCGCAAGGCACGCCGAGCTCCTCCGCGGCATCGTAGCTGAACGATGCGACACCGTCGACGACGAGGCAGGTGATCGGCGGCACCCCGGAGCCAGGGCCGGCTCTATATTTTGCGGGGCCCTAGGGCGAAGTTAAAAATAGGCCCCTACACTGATAATATATGTACACATCTATAAATATATAGGCGCAAAATATTAAAGTTTACATCTAACCACACATTCTTATTTAGAGACGTCTATAAGTAACTGATAAGCGCTTAAGTTATAGGCAGGCGGCCGAGGCGAGGCGTCGAAGTCGAACAGACAAGCGAACCAGGAGGCGAGACGTCCGCGTGCCTGGTCGATCGATACTGTGCCTTTTCCTCTCCCGATCAGGGGCCTTTTCCGCTGGGCCCTTTAGCACAAACCTTTTTTTCAGCCCGTATAAAAGCAGGAGGTATACATACACATATGTGGTGATGCCCCCCCCCCCAAACATGGGCCCTTGGGCGTCGCCCATGTTCGCCTAGGGCCAGAGCCGGCCCTGCCCGGAGCTCGGGTCGTTGAGCTTGGCAAGAAGGGCCTGGAGGTGGGGGAGAAAGGTGGTCGCCATGGCGTAACACAGGGCGGGGACGTCCTGGGTGGCGTCGGCCTCTGACGGGGGGAGCCCGTCTGGTATCGCGGCGAAGCGGAAGCTCGGGAGGCCGTCGAGTGCCGCCGTCCCGCGGGAGCGGAGCAGCCGGCGATGGTTGAACTCGGTGTTGACGAAGGTGAAGTGGAAGCCCCGGGCGTGCAGGAGCTTGGCCATCTCCAGCATCGGCGTGATGTGCCCTTGCGCCAGTGCCGGCAGGCACACGGCGTGCGGCTTCTCGCCTTCCTCCAGGCCCATCGCCGGCGGCACACTTTCCCCTATCTTTCTACCCGAATTCTGAATCCCGCAGGTGCGCTGGATTGCTGTCTCGAGCGCACGCGCTACCGGACAAAAGCCCCACGTATGTTCGTCGCTGAAAAAAACAACGCTACCCATCCACCATCTCTCTCCGAAAAGAACGCCTTATCCTAATCCCCTTTCCTCGTCTCAACCCGGTGGTGGCGAAGAACCAGAGGACCACAGCCGCCGGCAGTGTCGTAGCCCAGGGTGTCGAGGGAGAGGCGATGGACTGGAGGAACCAGGCGAGCCGGTCGGCGGGTAACCGGAGCAGTAGCGCCATCGTCTCCTCCCCTCGTCTTTCTTCTAGCTGGAGCGGGGTCGGCCAGCTGCCGCATCCCCGTCGAGGAAGGGGCCACGGAGCTCACGCCGGAGAGCGACCTAGTGCTTAGGTAAGGCTGCAGCCGCGCCGTCGTGTGGTCTGCTGACACCAAGGGCTGGTCCATCGCCGGGGCATGCATCAGCAGTGACGACGACCTCGTCAGGCTGTCTCCGTTGTGCGATTTGCCCTCTCCTCAACGCTGGCCTTGCCCGTGAGGGTTTCGACCCCGCCGCTGGGGGGGGGGGGGGGGTGATTTCTTCCGGGAGGGGGGGGGACGCCTGAGACGGAGGGAGGGCAATGGAAACATTGAATCTGTCGTTGGTTAGAGGAGATGGTTCCAGCAGCAGCAGCAGCTCAGGACTGTGTAGATGCAAGCCATCTAACGCTGCTACAATGCTTGTAAGTTTTGTACATCATCATCTTAGATTTCCTGAAAACTATAGGAAGAGTTCTTGCCTTAGTTACTAAATGAACTAGTATAGTTGCACATTTGATCATGTACGAGGGTATGATTATTGACCTCTCAGAATTATCTCTCATCTCTGCCAGTAAACTCAGTAGCGTATTAACATATGAAACTTAGAAGCTACAGGGTTGCAAAAACTATTAGTTTACACTGTATTTGTGTGACCTTTTTTGACATGGCAAGCTTATCAAATCTTGAGGTCAGTACTTCTTGTTCTTGAGCCCAAGTAGCTCCTGCTGCAGCAATGATTTTTGGGGACTAGTCTGTTGGTTTGGATGATTAGGACTGGTGTATGTTGGTTCGCTGCAGTGAGGCTTTTGTTAAGAAGTGGTGTGAGGCTAACCTTCCGCTCGTGTGCTGGTCGGACATTATTCATTTATAGGTGTGTTTGCCTGCTGATTTGATTACACATACAAACTGAGAAGAAATATCTAGGAAGTAGTTCCTGATGCTATGATTGATAAATTGGTTGCTTATTTGATTGAAGGATGCAGAATAGGAGTAACTGAACAATGATATTATTAGGATCAGGAAGTACACATACACATGGATATTAGCAAGAGGGGTAGCTTACTTTGGTAGCGCACACTCAAGTTTTATGAAATATAGCTAGAACCAAGAAACCATGAGTCCCATGAGTCCCGGTACATCCAAAAATTGCTTGAGACCAACATTACAGTTGCCTGATTTTATCACCCATTAGAAAATATAGTTTTTCCTTTGCCCTTTGTTTCGTTGCAGCACAATTTTCTGCCTGCAATCAAACACACAGTTTGCCTACAAATCATATATTTTTTTGCCTCAATCAACTATGTACCTTGCCGACAAAAAACTAATTTCCAAGGACTTATTCTGATTTATTTTTTGGTTGCACTTTTCTTTTAGAATTTAGGTTTTGTTTTACCACAAAACCACCGGCTGCAAAAGCTTTATGTACTTGCCTACATCTCAACACAATCTTTGTTATGCACTAGTTGCAAATAGTTGCTCAAGTTTTTAGTATGGGTTGCCTGGAATTAAACGGAAGGTTGATTTAATTTTCACTACATCCATAGGGCCTGGAAACAAGGGAGAGGTGCGGATTTTGTACTCCTCTGAGTGGCTTCTCTTGCGACGGGGTCACACCTGATATGGGGATTGAAGGGGGTTGGGCAGCATTGGATTCGGAAGGCGACTTTCCACTATAAGGATAGAGTAGTTACTTGGATTTCATTAAAAAAGTTGCATTTTGTGTGTGTACCGCAGTTGCTTAGTTTTGTTGGGGCAGTTGCTCGGATTCATTTTTGAATATTCCTTTTGTAATGCAGTTGCTTGGTTTTCCTAGGACAATTGCTTCCTCTTTACTAGAACAGTTTTGCATTTTGTGTTTTTTAATTGAGTTGTTGGTTTTTTTGCTAGGCCAGATGAGAATTTGCATGGGGAGGGGGGCAGATAGTTTCCCACAAAGGTTATTCAAGTTTCTCACATGCTTTTTTCTGCCTAAAGTAGTAGATAATCTAAGTAGTAATGCTAGGGACAGTTACTTGTTTTTGGCAGGATTTCTGTTCCTAGTTGCTTGGATTGTTTGCTTGTAAGTTTTTTAGATTATCATCTCAGATTTGAATACACATACAGACTGAGAAGATACATCTAGAAAGTAGTTCCTGATGGCCCCTAGAACTGATGTGATGATTAATTTGCATGGTTATTTGACCAAAGGGTGCAGAATATGAGTAAACTGACCATGATAGTTTTAGGATCAGAAAGTTGGCATACACGTTGGTATTAGCAAGAGCAGTAGCTTAGTTCGGTAGTGCACACTCAATTTTCAGGAAATATAGCTCGAAAACCAATATGGCTAACACACAAGCTTCTACTCTCGATGTGGGGTTGTTTGCTGGAATGTGTGCACATTTTGCAACCTATGGTATTAGTAGTTGTTGCACATCTGCAAAGAGTTGCTCAAACTCAATCATGGGAAATCCATGTATAAGTGTAGTTTTCTTTAGCCTCTCTTCTCAGTCAAGCTAACAGATAGGTGCTTTTTTGTGAGATGATTGATGGACTAAATTCATAGATAAGTTGTACACGACAACACTCAATGCACACCATGCCTTATTGAAATTGGAAAGGAACTTTTTAAGATTTCTTGATGGAATAAGCTCTTCTTGATTGGATAGGTTGGTTCAGACAAGTGTTCTTTTTGGCCCTGCTATTCCTGGTTGCATGTGTTAGTTAAGAATTTCCTGCTATTCCTGGTTGCATGTGTTAGTTAAGAATTTCCCACAATTGCCCACAATCAACCGTACATTTGTCCAAAACCATGTATCCAGTTGCCCACAATCAACCATACACTTGTCTAAAACCATGTATCTAGTTGCCCAATCCTCATGAACAGTAACATTACCAAGACCATAATTTGGCTAATATGCAAAGGTTTTAGATACCTTTCAAGCTTGTGTCATAGAGATGTGTCAAGAATTTATCTCCTCAGGGTGGGATCCCTTTGGTATGATCGTAAATACTTGGCGAATAATCATACAAGGGGAGCAAGATGGAGTTGGTCATGGGGACGTAACTAAAACCGTGATCCTTCTCCTCCCAGTCGTGCTCCTCCTCCTCCCAGCTACACGGCTATCGCCCCGATCCTCCTCCCGTCAACGCGCTCCGTGCGAAGCACACCACCGCCCCCACCTCCACCCTAAAGTAGATGCTAGGGTAGTTGCTTGATTTTTCTAGGACAATTGCTTGGTTTTTCTAGGGCAGTTGCTTTTTTTTCTAGAACAGTTTTGCCTTTTGTGTCCTTTTGTAGTTGAGTTTGGATTTTTGCTATAACAGATGAGAAGTTACATGGGGGGGGGGGAGGGGGGTAAGATAGTTGTCCACAAAGGTTATTCAACTTGCTCATATGTTTTTTCTGCCTAAAATAGACAATCTAATTAGTAGTGTCAGGGACATTTGCTTGTTTATGCTCAAACAGTTTCCCAGTTTTTTGGTTTCTTTGTAATTGAGTTGCTTTGATCTTCTGTTACAACATATGAGAAGGTAGATGAGAGGGGGGGGGGGAGTAGATCGAATATTTGTCCATAAAAGGCTATTCAAGTTGCTCATACATTTTTTCCTCTGCCTAAAGTAGATGCTAGGGGGAGTTGCTTGGTTTTGCTAGTACAATTGCTTGGTTTTGCTAGGGCAGTTGCTTGTTTTCTTTTGCTAGAACAATTTTGCATTTTTGTGGTTTATATTGAGTTACAAGAAAAAGGGCCGCTCAACCTGATGCTTCACAAGGCGAAATGGTGGATCAACAGCAGGTACCCGTGTTTTTTTCAAAAAAAAATGATGAAACGACGAAGATGAAGAAGGAAGGCAACCGAAACGGGCAAAGAGAGGTGGATAGGAAGTAATTCTAAAAAATACTGTATTAGTTGTATCACACGATAGAGGGAGTTACTCCTATTCTAAAAAATACATTATTAGTAGATTAAGTTGCATCGGAATATATATGGAGCTGATTAGTTCACATCAACAGATGCATAAAAATGCATGGAACACATTTTTGTTTTTTTAATAGTTGCCCATGAATCACACTATAGTTGCCTATGTTAGAGAATATATATGCATTAGTGCCACCTATATATGTTGCCTCTACTTGTTGTTTTTGTGGTTCTTTTTCTTCACAAGGGTTGCCTGATATTACTGCAATGAGCTTATGGGGCACCAACCCCTCTTTTAATGCATGACACTAGTTGCTTCAAATTTTACAAGAGTTGTCTGAAATTATAGCAAAGTTGCTGCATGTTTTTTACTTTTGCATAGGGGATGCATGCTATTTTTTACTGCAAGGAACTCATATGGGGCAGTAGACCTTTTTTACATGCCTGATAGTAGTTGGACTCATTGGATGGTTAAAAGTGTTAGAGAGGTCGATTCCGATATTTTTGGGGCGTTTTGGTGATCCACGTTGGAGTTGTGGTAGGCGATTTAGAGGTGAAGTTAGTCAATTGATAATCATGGTAACCAACTTATAAGGATCCTCCATTTGATAGGTAGTCATACTAGGGGGGAAAAGGAGTTGCTTTTATATAGCATTAAAGTTGCCTCTGTAGCACACAAAGTTGCTCGGAAAAAAAAGTTGGTCGAAACCTACTCATATGGGATCTAGTTTTGAAGAACTCATCGCGAGAAACCCAACGGTGAAAACGGATTTGAATTTTGACATTCTAATCAAAAGTTATAAGTTTTTAAAGTTTTTGATCCTCTAATAAATGCAGGTGGGATAGTTATGCACGCGCATGCAGGTTCCTTTTTTGGTTGTCCTGGCTAGCACGTGGGAAGGTCCTTCCTTATATGGGAGAGCGCTCGCTCCCGCGTATGAGCGCACGGGCGCCACCGAGTCAGGTCCATCTTTCTATCTATCCGGATATTCAGAACAGCAACCTTCTGTCGCTGCCGGGCCACTGGAAAACTGCACACCGTTGTTGTTTTGTGGACGCAATTCCAAAAGAAATCCTGGCATTGCACGTGACGAAGACTTTTTGCTCTGCTTATCTATTCAGAATTCAGATGGACCGAACACATAGGTGTGGCTGAAATAACAGGTGATGGATGAAGCAATAGTCTTCTTTCAGTGTTCCCCGTTTAGAGCATATGTTGCCATTTTTTAGCCACACCGACTAGTCCTAAATTGTCTCATTTATTTTGAGGGTAAGAGTAACAAATCACTCAACACGGCATATTTGTCGCCCCTCCTTATAGCTAAAGCCCTACAATCCTCAATGTAACGAGCAAGATGAGCACTAACACTGGAGGGACATACTGCAAAACGAATAAAAACAATCATCACAATTAGAAAAAGAAAACCTAGAATAATTCCCATTCAAAACACCATCAACAACGCAAAAAGAAACAAGTATGTGTGCCAAAAATTGAACAATTATAAAATGCTATTCTTACAACACGCCTCAAACAACGCCGATCCAGCACCACAGTGAATACTGTTGGAAATATGCCCTAGAGGCAATAATAAATGGTTATTATTATATTTCTTTGTTCATGGTAATTGTCTATTGTTCATGCTATAATTGTATTGTCCGGAAATCGTAATACATGTGTGAATACATAGACCACAACCTGTCCCTAGTAAGCCTCTAGTTGACTAGCTCGTTGATCAACAGATAGTCATGGTTTCCTGACTATGGACATTGGATGTCATTGATAACGGGATCACATCATTAGGAGAATGATGTGATGGACAAGACCCAATCCTAAGCATAGCATAAAAGATCGTGTAGTTTCGTTTGCTAGAGCTTTTCCAATGTCAAGTATCTTTTCCTTAGACCATGAGATCGTGCAACTCCCGGATACCGTAGGAGTGCTTTGGGTGTGCCAAACGTCACAACGTAACTGGGTGACTATAAAGGTGCACTACGGGTATCTCCGAAAGTGTCTGTTGGGTTGGCACGGATCGAGACTGGGATTTGTCACTCCGTGTGACGGAGAGGTATCTCTGGGCCCACTCGGTAATGCATCATCATAATGAGCTCAATGTGACTAAGGCGTTAGTCACGGGATCATGCATTGCGGTACGAGTAAAGAGACTTGCCGGTAACGAGATTGAACAAGGTATTGGGATACCGACGATCGAATCTCGGGCAAGTAACATACCGATTGACAAAGGGAATTGCATACGGATTGATTGAATCCTCGACACCGTGGTTCATCCGATGAGATCATCGTGGAACATGTGGGAGCCAACATGGGTATCCAGATCCCGCTGTTGGTTATTGACCGGAGAGGCGTCTCGGTCATGTCTGCATGTCTCCCGAACCCGTAGGGTCTACACACTTAAGGTCCGGTGACGCTAGGGTTGTAGAGATATATGTATGCGGAAACCCGAAAGTTGTTCGGAGTCCCGGATGAGATCCCGAACGTCACGAGAGGTTCCGGAATGGTCCGGAGGTGAAGAATTATATGTAGGAAGTCCAGTTTCGGCCACCGGGAAAGTTTCGGGGGTTACCGGTATTGTACCGGGACCACCGGAAGGGTCCCGGAGGTCCACCGGGTGGGGCCACCTATCCCGGAGGACCCCGTGGGCTGAAAGTGGAAGGGAACCAGCCCTTAGTGGGCTGGGGCGCCCCCCTTGGGCCTCCCCCCATGCGCCTAGGGTTGGGAACCCTAGGGGGGAGCTTCCCCCTTGCCTTGGGGGGCAAGGCAACCCCTTCCCCCCTTGGCCGCCGCCCCCTCCCCCTTGGAGATCCCATCTCCCAGGGCTGGCGCACCCCCCCAGGGGCCTATATAAAGGGGGGGAGGGAGGGCAGCAACCTACAGCCTTGGGCGCCTCCCTCCTCCCCTGTTACACCTCTCCGTCTCGCAGAAGCTCGGCGTAGCCCTGCCGGAGACCCGCTACATCCACCACCACGCCGTCGTGCTGCTGGATCTCCATCAACCTCTCCTTCCCCCTTGCTGGATCAAGAAGGAGGAGACGTCACTGCACCGTACGTGTGTTGAACGCGGAGGTGCCGTCCGTTCGGCACTCGGTCATCGGTGATTTGGATCACGGCGAGTACGACTCCGTCATCCACGTTCATTGGAACGCTTCCGCTCGCGATCTACAAGGGTATGTAGATGCACTCCTTTCCCCTCGTTGCTAGTAGACTCCATAGATGCATCTTGGTGAGCGTAGGAAAATTTTAAATTATGCTACGATTCCCAACAAATACATCTACAAAAGAATCAAAAGAGGAACAAGGGCCACCCGGCATACGACAAACATGACAAGCCATACCTGCAAAGAACACAATGATTATGACGAACTGATTGCACAAAACGAGTTGAAAGATGACATTTGATAGTGTTGGAAGTCTCCACCCATAATCACCCCATAAATCTCCATTGCCCGGAAGTATAATGGGAAAACAAACCGGAAATAGGCGGTAGGCAACGACGACAGCCCGAACGAAGAAGCGTCGTGGACAGCAAAGAAGGGCCGCACTAAGGAGGCGATAACACCGGCGGCCGCGACGCGCGGAGAGGACGACAACGAAAGCCAAAGAGGAAACAGAGCAACAAAGCCCAGACGGCGGCGACGAATCGGCCATGCGAAACATAAACAGATCTCAGAAACAAATTAAAACTATTATTACAAAACAATAAAAGTTCAAGAACTAAAGTGAAAAAAGTAAAAACCAAAAAGAAAAACCGGAAACCGGAAAACTCGGGAGTGCCCTTCCGCTCGACAAGTGTCACGCGCAGAGCACCCCGGAAAAGTCTGAGAAGCGCTACGCGCGTGAAACGCTTCCCGACTAACCGTTGCGAGGAGCGCTCCTCAACTAGT
The DNA here is from genome assembly GCF_002575655.3 of Aegilops tauschii subsp. strangulata. NCBI lineage: Eukaryota > Viridiplantae > Streptophyta > Magnoliopsida > Poales > Poaceae > Aegilops > Aegilops tauschii. The sequence continues at coordinate 61,602,294 of NC_053035.3, forward strand.
GATTTCGCAGAAAAGGGCTAGTTTGGTTGATTTACACTTTTTTTTAGACAACCCGTTGATTTACACACATGATGCGGCTTCTGTATTTGTAGCTCGGGCTGTTGGTTCCGGATAGTAGGCCCAGGTGCCAGCCCAAGATAATGTATAGGAACGGCCTTGGCATGAAAGGGCCCAGGAACAGTTTCGTTCCCGAAAAAAAAAACACGTGAAAAATTGGCAGAAATGGGTATCGATCTCACGCCGCACTTGCATGTAATTGCTTAGCTCAACCACTACAGCTTAGAGCGCTAGTAAACAAAAACCAATGCGAACAAGTTTAGAACTAATGAACCCATGCTATTTCTTACTCAGCCATTACTATACCATTGAGATTTTTGAGTTATTTGAAAATTATATGGAAAATATCAATTATTCTAATAAAAACAGTTTGTTAAATTTTGAAAACAGTTCACGAATTACAAAAAAGTTCATTGATTTGATAAAAAGTTCATCGGATTTGAAAAAAGTTCACCGATTTTGAAAAAAAATCATTCTATTTTGAAAAAAGTTCACTGAATTTGAAAAAAATCATCGAATTTGAAAAAAGTTCATCCATTTAGGGAAAAAGTTCGTTGAATTTGGAAAAAGTTCATCGGATTTGAAAAAGTTCACCGGTTTTGTAAAACAGTTCATCCATATGGGAAAAAAGTTCACAGGTTTTGAAAAAAAGTTCGTTGATGTTCAAAAAAAATCTCGATTTTGAACAAAAAGTGCATCAAAGTTGAAAAAAGTTCGTTCAATTTGAATTAGTTCGAGCATAAAAAGTAAAAAAAAAGGAAAAAATATGAAAGAAAAGAAACAGAAAAAATAATAGGAAAAACCGGTCCAGAAAAAACGCACAACAGGAAAAAAAAAACCACCTGGCAAACTATAAAAGATGCAAAGGAAAGTAATTGCCATGACTTCTTGTCTTTCCCGGTTTGGCTTGTGCGTGTGCAACTTACACTACAGGTTGCGGGTTCAAATCTCACCAGCACCCATTTTTTGCACACCAAACCAGAATAAAAACGTGTGAGATGGGCCGGCCCAGTGCGGGAGCGCTGCAGGCGCCCGTTAGCGAAAATGCACTATAACCGGCGCCTGCAGCGCCAAATAGGCTTTGCCAATTCAACCACCCGTCGGCAGTGGGGCAACAACCCCGGCCGATATATAGCATATAAAAAAGCCAGCGGTGCGACCCCTGACCCCTGACAGACCTAGACCTCTATAATCTCTAAGAGTCGAGAAAGGCGACGATGGCCGGCGGTGGCTGCTGGTCCTCTCTTGTCTCCGACTTGGTGGAGCAGGTCTCTGTTTGCCTGTCCACCGACGCCGACCACACCTGCGTTCACCAGGTATGTACCCACTGGAGATCGAACACACGTCTTCCCACGGCCTATCGTCCGTGGATCATCGCCCATCGCACGCCGTGGAGCCGATTGGATGGGGACGATTACTCTTTCTTTCCTCTCCGCCGTGTTGAGCGGATTGGGGTCGGCGTTGCTCCTGCCGGCCTCCCCTACTGCTGCGGCGCCTCTCATGGTTGGCTCGCCCTCACCGACCACGCAAACTCTCCAACACGCCTTGTACTGTGGGAGCCTCTGTCCAACGCCCAGATCCCGCTCCCTTGTTTAAGTCCAGTTACCAATGTATTCCTCTCCGGCGACCCGCTTACCCCTTCGCCGTCGGGTTGGATTTTTTTTTGAAATGGAGGTATACCCCCGGCCTCTGCATCATGATGATGCATGCGGCCCTTTTATTAAAAATCCAGGAAGTATCATCATAAATGTCTTACAGCTCGCAAACGGAGCAAAACAGAGCACAAAACTGAAAAACACGTGGATAGAGACAACCGATACGGTAATAATAAGGACAAGCTCCCTAGACTCCTATCCTGTTATCTGAACGCCATCCGAACCGGTTGAATATAACCCGAGCCACCATCTCCCATTGGTTGCACCCAGTAACCAAAGGCTCCCTGGAGTCCATAGGAGTGAGTAAGGACCACGTACGGATCCAAGCTGTAGCTCTGAAGATAACCTGCAAAAAAGTTAAGTTGTGTTGTCTGTTAAAAATCATGTCGTTTCTGCAGTTCCATATAGCCCATAGTAGCGCACATATTCCAATCCGAATACGAGCTGCCGTGATCTGTTCAACCCCAGCTAACCACGTCCCAAACAAAGACGCAATATCTACTGGATGGTTAATATTAAAAGCTATATGAATCGTTCTCCAAAGTAACTTGGCAAGTGGGCATTCAATGAATAAATGTTGTATTGTCTCATCCTGAGCACAAAAACAACACCTCGAGTTACCTACCCATCGCCTCTTAAGTAAGTTGTCCTTTGTGAGTATGACTTGCTTGTGGACAAACCACATAAAATTTTTTATCCGCAAAGGAACCTTAACCTTCCATATATGAAGTGACCGTGAGATGGGGCCAGAATTAATCAGATCCGTATAAAAGGATTTCACCGTAAATATCCCATTTTTAGTTAACTTCCATTGTGTTGAGTCCGGCATGTCGGAGAGTCGAACTTCAATTAATCTCCGAACCAAGTGCAGCCAGGCTGTCCATCTCTCGCCTACTAACGTTCGTCTGAACTGGATGTTCAAGGGAATAGTTTGAAGGACGATACCTACGTAATCTTCCTTACGTTGTACAATATTGTAAAGGGTAGGATATTGTAAGGCCAGAGGTGTCTCTCCTAACCACGTATCCTCCCAAAATCTTGTTGACATCCCGTTGCCAACCAAGAATTTGACCCTCCGAAAGAACATATCCTTCGTTCTCATAAGTCCCTTCCAGAACGGCGAATCAGTCGGTCTGATGGTAGCCTGGGCTAGCGTTTTCGAGTGCAAATACTTATTGCGCAGTATTTGAGACCACATGCCCTCCGGCTCTGTCTCTAACCTGTACAACCATTTGCTCATAAGGCATTTATTCTTGACCTCCAAGTTCTCAATACCGAGACCTCCTTGGTCTTTAGGTCGACAAAGGATATCCCATCGCGCGAGACGGTATTTCTTCTTGGCCTCATCAGACTGCCAAAAGAAACGAGATCTAAAGAAATCAAGTCGCTTTCCAACCTTACGGTGACACAGGGGAGTACAAGACCTTCTTCTGGCGGCCTCAAAACGCCGCCGCCTGGAGCGCCCTGTACGAGCGACTAGCCGCCAGGATCGACAGTGTTGCGTTCCATGGGGGGAAGTTATACTACCCGGACTCAAGTCACGACCTCTACGTTTACGATGTTGGAACAATGGCGTCTCTCCGGATCTTTAATATGTGTCCCCGGATGAACAAGCTCTGCACATGTGACCGTTTCCACGGGTTCTGCGGAGGTTTTCTGGTGACCTGCAATGATGAGCTTCTGCTTGTCGTGCTGCGTCTAGAACACAGCCACCCTTCATTTGCCGAAGTCTACAAGCCAGAGTGGGCACCGGATGGTGGGCTACTCCCTCTCCGCGACAGAGTCACTAATTTAGGGGAACATTCGCTCTTCGTGGGATGTGGCGATACATTTGCACTCTCGGCTAAAAAGTTCCCTTTTTTTTTTGAGAATCACCGGGGAGGAGTCCCTCCACCTGAATATATTGCTCAAAGTGGCCATAATGCCAGGAGAGTGATCCAGTTTATAAGAAAAATCGGATCGAAAACCTTAACAAATTGACCCCGTTTATGAGGAAAACCGAGCTGAAAACCAGACAAGTAACAAGTGTTACAAGAAGAGGAAAGGAACATGACGCCCAACATAAGGCAAGACCTAGCTAGCAAACTAACAGGACCAGGTAGATGAGGGGTGCGTCGAGGGCTCACAATACCAAGACTCTAGAAGCAGCCTAACGCACCGCACCGGCGTGCGTATCAAACCCCATGGCATAACAGAGGAGCATCCACAATCAACGAGTGCCAATGCCTAACACGAACCTTGACTGGAAGCTCCGCCACGGAAGTTCAAGATGATTAGCAAGTCGGGGAGGCGTCATCGCGTCGTCATTGAGCAAAGATGAATCAAGACGAGACCAAGAGCCCGAGGCTCGCCTCAACAGAACAGGGTCATGAGCATGCAAAGTAGCAGGCCGGAGACCACACATAGGACAGCCGAAGAGAAACACCTGAAGAAGAACACACCACCCTCGGTCCTGAGCAGGCCACACCACCACCACCACGCGAACCACCCTCAACCAGCCGCAGCAACTGAAGCCGTAGTTTGGGTCTCCAAGACGACGCCTCCATAGTGTTGTTGAGGACACAACACCGCCATCCGACCCGACAAGCCCGGTCTTAGGTTTTCACCCGGAGACCACAAAGCAAAGTATTGTAGGTGCTGGAGCTCCACAACGGCACCTCCTGCAAGGAAAACGACGCCCATAGACGCCGTTGCCGCCGGCATCGACATAGTCGATGCAGGGTTCTCACCCGGAGTTTGAGCACATCCCTACAATAAGACGACAACCGACCACCACCACCATCGAACCCTTCAAAAGACGAAGAAGCACGACAAGCCGCCGGAGCCAACCGCACCCTGCGGAGACCACCGACAACCAAACGTCAGCACTAGGCGCCAGATCCATCAACGGCCGCCCGAGCGCAGGCCACCGGACGCAGCGCAGGCCACCATGCCCATCCGAGCACCATGCCGGCAAGGAGCAGAGGAGCACTGCCCGAGGCCAGGAACCACCATGGTCCGGGCTGCAGCCATACATCAGGTGCGCCGACACGCCCCACGCGCGCCACCGCACACCCGTCGGAGACCAAAACCGAAGCGCCCGCCCCGCCAACAGAAAGCAGTGAGATCATTGGCTGCAGCAGCACCGCCACCACCCCTCCACCTCCACCAGCACCACTCACCAGCACCCTCCTCTGTCCCAAGCCGGACGACCACGGGCTGATCCAGCCGGAATCATCCAGTCCAGCGAAACGCATCACCAACAGGCCTCCAGATCCACCCCAACACGAGCAGCGGCTGGCCCAGAACCATTAGGGGCGGGGCCACAGGAAGGACGCCGCCGCGCAGACCACCATAGCACAGGAGGCCGGCATCGCGCGCCCAGCGCCGTCACCACGCGGGGGCCGACCCAGATCCGCAGACAGCGGCCAGCACGAAGCAGCCGCGCCGCGCGACGGGGCCATAGGCGCCGCCGTCCACCCGAGCCATCGCGACAAGGGGCAGGCGACCCGGATCCGCCGCCAGCCGCCCACCAGATCCAGCGCGATGTGAGGCAATCCACGTGTACGCTTGCCGTGAGAGCCCCGCCGCCGCCATCCCTGAGGCACGCGCGGCTTAGCCCGTGTCCCCTCCGGCGGCGGCGAAGCAGGGGAAAGGGAGGGGGAGGAGGCGGCGGCGGCGCAGTAGGGTGCCCCCGAGTCGCCAGAAAAGTTCTCATTTTTCAAGAGAAACCACATCTACTACTGTGTTCCTCTTAATCGAAACTACACCGGAGGGCGCAAGCTGCATCATTGGGTGTTTGTATTCGATTTGGAAACTAATGCTTTAGAAGAAATCCCATACCCGTCAGAGCTTAGAGTTAACGGAGCTAATTGGTCACCGAGTTCTTGGTTTTGCCCGAGAAAGCCCTATATGAAGCACCGGCAGTGACCATTTGCTTTGTTTCGGGATAAGCTATTATAAGCTGATCCATGTTTAGTCGTTTTATATTATGCGACGGAACTGTACTGCATTCTGCAATAAAGAGATAATTAACCCCCACCAATCTCATTGTTTGTCTTGTTTCTTCATTTTGTGTCATGAGCAATGTTTTTTTAGGGGCAGCGATCTGCGCCGGCGCACCGGCCAATCGTTGGATAGTTCAAGCCCCAGCCGTCAGATCTGGCCCCCCGAGTCGTCAGATCCCTTTGTCCCCAACCTCCCCCATCTTCAACCTCCCGCACAGAAAAAAGGGAGAGGCCCGCCTTCGCACGCGCTGACGCCTCCGCACGGCGCCGACGCCTCGCCTCGCCTCCTCACCGCCAGCCGCCCTCACCGCCGGTCGCCGCCCTCGCCGCTGGTCGCCGCCCTCACCTATGCCGCCTTCATGCGTTTCTCACCTCCGTGGATGCAGCAGCGTGTGCCCATGGTTGCACTCGTGGGTGCAAGCTTGCAGCTCCGGGGGAGATGGCCGCATCTCCGGTGACACCGGCCGCCGGCCACAGCACCTGTCGTTGTGCTCGCGCTATACCTTGCCGTGTGCCCACCCGAGGCTCTTGCTGGTTCTAATGAAAACGACACCGGTTGTAGCAAAAAAGTTTATTGCTTCCAGCAAAAAAGCTTACCGCTGCAGCCCGCCGTCGTCATTGTAGCAAAAATGTTAATCGGATGTAGCTTCTGTGGTTGCCCGATTGCAGCAAAAAAATGACGTGGTTGTAGCAAACACAAAAAAAAAACGAAAAAAGTTTCCATCGTTTTTAGAAAAGCTTCGACTGTGGTTTGGAAAAGCTTCAATCGTGTATAAAAAAGCTTCATCCGTTAAGAAAAAAAGCTTCAACCAGACCTGCGACCCAGAGAAAAAGTTGCAAACATTGACAGAGAACGCTTCAACCGTATATAGGAAAAGCTTCAACCGGCTACCGATGATGGAAAAGCCGTGGTTGCAGCCCGCGGTCACCTCGGTCATCGCCGTCACACACCTCGGCCTCCGCGGGGTTGCATCAACGTCGCCGTGGTAGCACCCCGTCGCTCTGGTTGCAACATCTCCCATGGTCACCCCCCCTCGGTCGCCGGCGAGATGGGATGGTCACTGCGCAGAGCCATGGCGAGCTTCGAGCGGGGAGGGGAGGCGTGGTGCTGCGACCGGGGGCGGGGGTGGGGGAGGATGGGAGGGGATGGGGAGGCAGGGGCAGAAGAAGAGGGCGGCGCGCGCCCCCAGCGAGCTGCGCGAGATGTGGGAGAGCTGCGTGAGATGTGCGGGAGATGCGGGGAGACGCGATGAAGGAGACACGAGGAAGAGGGAGCGACCGGCCCAATGTCCCGCCGATGCCCCGGCCCCAAACGTTTCCTTTTTTTAGTTCCCCGACCTCATAGTTCACGCGTTGCTGATTGGTCTCCCTACTATGATTTTTTAATAAATACATTCTCAAAACCATTCCGTAAGATAATACTCCCTCTAATTGAGCTACCAAAACGCCTTATAAACAGAGAGAGTAACTAAGTTTACTGGTGGATCCTATCAATCCTACATGCTAACCAAGAGACAAATTCATAAAGTTTAGACTAGTCAATATAAACTAGTCATGTGAACAAGTCAAAGGAGAAGATAAAGAAAATAGAAGAATTCAATTAGCGCGTCCTAAAAGTGCTATTAAAGCACCAAGGTGAAGAGTATGTAAATCTGCTCCATTGCACCTGGTGCGGCTCAGTCCAAATTTCCCTGGGAATAGTGGCCCTTATGGTCCCATCACTATTGATGCAATTTCTTATCGGAAACACTAACGCCCACATGTGTGGGCGTTTGCATCTCGCTCACACGCGTGGATCCGCGCCCGTTTGTGGGTGCATGAATTTTGATATGTTTGTGGTGCCACGTAGGACTGGGCTGGTGTGTGGGCATTTCGGTCGCCCACACGTCCGTTTCAACACAGGAAGGGGCCGGTGTGTGGGCGTTTAGCAGTTCGCCCACACGTCTTTTTTCAGTCAGGCACAAGGGTTGGTGTGTGGGCATTTGCCATCTCGCCCACACGCCCGTCTCCTCTCCCACCCTCAAAGCTGCCAGTTGCCATGTGTTTTGCAGTGTACATGGCAACTACCCCTAGTGTGTTTGTAAGCAGATGTCAACTCTTTTTTTTATCCGAACATGTCAGTTGCCATGTGTTTTGCAGGGTACACGGCAACTGCCCTAGTGTGCTTGTAAGCAGATGGCAACTCTCTCTTTACCCGAAACATGTTATTTTTGCCATGTCTCTTTGTAGCGCTACACGGCAACTGCTAAGGTTTTCAAATCATGGCAACTGTAGTAAACCAGACCATACATGGCAACTGCCTAGTGTTAGTAGGTGGCAACTCCTAAGGTTTTCAAATCATGGCAACTGTAGTAAACCAGACCATACATGGCAACTGCCTAGTGTTAGTAGGTGGCAACCCCTAAAGTTTTCAAATCATGACAACTATAGTAAACCAGACCATACATGGCAACAGCTGCAGTTGTCCAAAATGGCATCTGGCACTTGACCTGAGATGGCAACTGCAGTTGAGCAACCATGGCAACTGCAGTTAAACGGACATTAAAGAGGGTCCGGACCATGGCAACTGCGGGGACGCGTGGTGACTGTCACGCGGGGCATGCGGGACCGAGAGGTAGGTGGTTGAGAGAGGAACCGCGAGGAAAAAAGGTGTGTGGGCCGATCCTTTAACACCCACACGTGTGGCAGTTATCGTCATCCTTTCTTATCTCTTTTATACATCAACGTTTCTTTTCCCCCACTATTGTTACGAGCTGGACCATCTTATAATCGGAAAATAATCTTGTACGACCGGGTTGTACGAAGCTGCTCATGAGACCCTCTCTCCCGTGCGACGCGTGGCAATACGAATCTCAAGGCAACAGCCGTCTCTTTCCCCGCTTTCCCCTTTGCAAATCACGGTTCAATCTATCGAACGCCCCTGCCAAAGCTCCGGCATCCACTGCTGCTAGTCACCGCCTACGAAAGCTGGCTTCGTTGCAGAAGCACCAGAGCTCCGTCTCCGCTGCTCTCCCAGTCGTCCACACCTGGCTCCTCACGCCCCGACAGCCATTGGCGCTCCGTCCATGGCAACCTCCTCAGCTCGGCTCCGCCGGATGTGTTATAGTTACATGATATTGACCTGCTGGTTGCATCTTGGCAAAGTACGGTGTCGCGAGCTGGGCTACCGACGAGATTGAGCTGGGGTGTTGTGCTTGGTGTAGAGGAGCTCACCGGCGAGCAGCAGAGCGTTTCACGCCGGCGGGGCCGTTCGATAGATTGAATCGTGATTTGCAAAGGGAAAAGCGGGGAAGGAGACGGCTGCTGCCTTGAGATTCGTATTGCCACGCGCCGCACGGGAGAGAGGGTCTCACAGCATCTCCAGCCGCGCCCCCAGAAAGGCCTCCCCAGACGATTTTTTTGCGCCGGCGCCGAAAAATCGGCCCAGTCGCGCCCCCAGGAGCCTGATTTTCGCCGGCCTGGGCCGAAATTAGCGCCGGCGGACCCAGGCCGAACCCGGCGTGCTGGGGGCGCTCGGGGGCACCGGGGCGAGCGGTTTTGGCGCGAAAGAGCCGCGGGCCCGGCGCGTCAGCGACACCGCGCGTCGTCTTCCCCCCAACGCCTCAGTTTCTCGCGGGGAATCAATGGCAAGGCTGCCGCCGGTCAGCCTTACCATTGATTCCTCACGGGCAGCGCGTCACGGGGCGGCGCGCCGACGTCTCCCCTCCCTCGCACGCATACACACGGGCGCGGCGCGGCTATATAAGCCGGTGGCCTCCCTCGCCTCTGGCCACACCAGCCCTAGCCCTAGCCGCCGAGCTCTACCTCTCCCGAGCGCCGCCGTTGAGCCCTCCCTCTCCCTCCCTCCCTCTCCCGATGGCCGAGCGATTCCCCGGAGATGAGGCGGCGGCCAACGGCTTCGGTCGCCGCTCGCTCCGCGAACATGAGTCTTGGCTCCTGTTCCAGGCGAACATCCCGGCGCCGCCGGACATGCGCGCCGGGCCGACGGGGTGGAGACTCAGCAACGGGGGAGTGCCCATTCCCCCATTGCCCGACGCCATGGCGAAACCGTCCTACTTCGCCGACGAGGTCGAGGTCGTGCGCGCCTCCCTCACCGACGCCCAACTCGCCCTCCCCGAGTACGCCGCCGACAACCAAGCGGCGTGGACGGCATACTTCCAGCGCCGGCAACAGCAGAGGATGTCGTCCACCAACGGCGCGCCGGTGGTGGCCGGCCTGAAGAACGGCGAGGGACGCCACCTGTGGTGGGGTGTCCCCGGCCGCACCCTCGAGGGCGTTCTGACGTACCTCGAGGGCGGCAACGACCCGCCGTTGGCATACCCCCCGGCGAGGGCGGCAGCCACGGCCACGGCTCACCGCCGACGCGACGGGCAATGGTTGCCCAGGAGGTTCGGCGCCTCCTCTTCTTCCTCCTCCTCGCGCTCTTCCTCGCACTCCTCCGGCACTCCGGCGCTGCTCGGCGTCAAGGCCGAGCCCGCGGCGGAGACGCCGCTCGGCCGGCGCACTCGCAGCGCCGGCATCGTCATCAACGAGGGCGGCCGGCGCGCCTCCTCGCCGGCTCCTCCGCGCTTCGTCAAGCCCAAGACGAAGCCGGGGCTGGCGCCGGTGAAGACGGAGCCGGGCCTCCCCGCGGTGAAGACGGAGCACGGCGGCGACGTCGAGCTCGACGACGACGCGGCCCTGGAATGGGCGCGCGCGGACTCCTTGAAGATGGCAAGGGAGCCAGTGCGCCGCCCTGCGGCGATTCGCGCAGCGCCGCCGGTGCCGCGACGAAGGAGGAGTCGTCGTCATCGAGGACAGCGACGATGACGACGACGCGCCGCCGCCACCAGTTCGCGTTGGCGACGCCGGTCAGGGGTCCACCAGGGACGGCCGCGTTAAGGAGGAGAAGCCCGACGACGACGGCGGCGGCAAGGATGGCGGCGACGACGGCGACTACTCCGCTTTTAGCCAGTTTTTTTAATTAGATATATTATGTAATAAAAATCCGCGACTATTATGTAATATATGCCGAACTTTGCTATATTTTTGTCTTTTTTAAACGCGCCTGGGGCGGTCCTGGGCCGGGCGGCTGGGGACCAACTTGTCTCCAGGGCCATTTTTTGCGCCGGCTCACCCCAGGCGGCGATTTTAGGCGCCCCCTGTAGGCCAACGGCTGAAGATGCTCTCATGAGCAGCTTCGTACAACCCGGTCGTACAGGATTATTTTCCCTTATAATTGAGGGCGTCGTGTGTGGCCGTCGGTTCTGGAATTTCGACGAGCGGCTTCACTGGCGATTGCGGGTACAGCTGGTGATTGCGGCGGGAAAGAGCATCTGAAACTAGAGATTGAGGATGACGGCGGGCAGACTACTGCTCGGGATTTGGGCGGCTTGAGGCGCGGTAAGTGGTGGCACTGTCATGGACTACAAGACGTGGGAAGCGGCGTGTAGCCTTGGTGTTTATGTGGTGGCTGCCAGTGGCGCTGGGTGGCATCGGTGTCGTGGTGAGTGGGGGGCAGCCTCGCCGCTGCTGCGGGCAGAAAATGCAGGTGGCTTTGATGTCAAGGTACGTTGTGGTGATAGTATGGTTTTTCTTGATGCAGGAATGCAATGCTTCGTGTTAATGCTACGCATGGAGCTCCAATTTATGTGAACTCAGTAATTGAAGCTTGAGAGTTTGCTAGTAAGTTCGGTTGGATTTTGTAACACCCACGATGCGGCTATATCTCCCACGTGTCGAGACACGACTTAGAGGCATAACCGCATTGTGGTTTTGTCGCAAGAAGGGCCATCTTCACACAATCCCATGTAATGAACAAGAATGGGATAAAGAGTTGGCTTACAATCGCCACTTCACACAATACATAATAAAATCATACATCATTCAAGATACACACATAGGTCCGACTACGGAACCAAAATAAAAGAAGGCAACCCAACTGCTAGATCCTTGATCGTCCCAACTTGGCTCCACTACTGATCAACATGAAAAGGAAACATCACAACGAACAAGATCTTCATCGAGCTCCCACTTGAGCTCAGTTGTGTCACCTGCACTGGTATCATCGGCACCTGCAACTGTTTGGAAGTATCTGTGAGTCGCGAGGACTCAGCAATCTCACACCCGCGAGATCAAGACTATTTAAGCTTATCGAAAAGGAAGGTGTAATGAGGTGGAGCTGCAGCAAGCACTAAGCATGTATGGTGGCTAACATACACAAATGAGAGCGAGAAGAGAAGCAACGGAACGGTCGTGAACTAGCAATGATCAAGAAGTGATCCTGAACTCCTACTTACGTCAGACATAACTCAAAAGCCGTGTTCACTTCCCGGACTCCGCCGAAAAGAGACCATCACGACTACACACACGGTTGATGTATTTTAGTTAAGTCAAGTGTTAAGTTCTCTAGAACCGGATATTAACAAATTCCCATCTGCCACATAACCGCGGGCACGACTTTCGAAAGATAATACCCTGCAGGGGTGTCCCAACTTAGCCCATTATAAGCTCTCACGGTCAACGAAGGATATTCCTTCTCCCGGGAAGACCCGATCAGTCTCGGAATCCCGGTTACAAGACATTTCGACAATGGTAAAACAAGACCAGCAAAGCCGCCCGATGTGCCGACAAATCCCGATAGGAGCTGCACATATCTCGTTCTCAGGGCAACATCGGATGAGACATCCTACGAGTAAAACCAGACCTCGAGTTTCCACGAGGGGGCCCCGCAGTCTACTCAGTTCGGACCAACACTCGAAGGAGCACTGGCCCGGGGGGGTTAAAATAAGATGACCCTTGAGTCTGCAGAACCCAAGGGAAAAGGGGATAGGTGGTAGCAAATGGTAAAACCAAGGTTGGGCCTTGCTGGAGGAGTTTTATTCAAAGCGAACTGTCAAGGGGGTCCCATAAATCACCCAACCGCGTAAGGAACGCAAAATCAAGGAACATAACACCGGTATGACGGAAACTAGGGCGGCAAGAGTGGAACAAAACACCAGGCATAAGGCCGAGCCTTCCACCCTTTACCAAGTATATAGATGCATTAATTAAGATAAGAGATATTGTGATATCCCAACATAAACATAATCCAACATGGAGCAATCTTCATCTTCACCTGCATCTAGCAATGCTATAAGAGGGGCTGAGCAAAAGCGATAACATAGCCAAACAACGGTTTGCTAGGAAGGGTGACAAAGGTTAGGGCTGACATGGTAGTATGGAAGGCATGATATAGCAAGTGGTAGGTAGCGCAGCATGGCAATAGAACGAGCAACTAGCAAAGCAAAGATAGAAGTGATTTCGAGGGTATGGTCATCTTGCCTGAGATCCCGCAAAGAAGAAGAACGAGTCCATGAAGAAGACAAACGGATGTGGTCGAACGAATCCTCACAACTCCGGAACGAAACCGAAGCTAACGAGAGAAGCAACCCGGAAAGAAACAAACAACCTAGTAAACAACCACCACATACACATGGCAAGATGCAAAAACAAATATGATGCATGTCCGGTTTAATGAGGCATGGCATGGCAAAGTGCAACAAACAACACTACAAATTAAGTGGAGCTCAATATGCAACGAGTTGCATATTGACGAAACACCACATCAATTATTTAGTTCTCTCTCGGTTATGTACCCAACAATGTTAAATGTTGTTAACCATGGCAAGAGGTGAAACATATGAACACTATCTATTTAAGCAAGTTAAATGAGGCCGGAACAACAAACAACAATTCCGGAAAAATCCCCATATGTCATTTAGCAATTTTAATGCAAACATCAATTGTAGACATTTTAAATGTTGTTATCATGATGCGGACGACAATGCAAGGTATATGCAATTTTATGAAAGTGTTGGTATAAAATGATACGAGGCATTTGTTACCGTGGTGGAAGAAAAGGGGTGCCACGGCAACGAATCCGAAAATGGTGCCACGGCAACATATCGGTACCGGTAGCTCGTGGAGATACCGGCGCAAAAGAGAATTGTGCGGATGTGTGGAACACGCAATAGATGGTGGGGTGCTCCCGGCAACCGGGTTCCCATGGTTCCACGGCATGGCAAGGAAACGAGTGGCAGCGTGCGACGAACAAGTCGGGCACGGTGCAAGCGCAAGCAACTCAAACAACACATGCTTTCGTTTCGCGGACGTCGTTCTCGGCGGTTATACCTTCGAAGCGTGCATTCGGGGCGGAACGCGTTCGTGTCGTAGGGGAAGTAGTGGTACACACGAGGGTAGGTCAAACTTGACGGTTCCGTTACACGGTTCTTCGGCGACGGTAGTGGAAGTAGTGGCGCACGTTCGTTTTCGGAGGGGTACTTGACGAATCCGAGTAACTTAGGGTCGACGGTAGTCGTTCACGTTCATAGTCGCACAAGTTTCCGTAGATGTTCGGGGTCACGGCGAGGAACTCGGCGTTCCGGTGCGGTGTAGAGGAAGCAGACGTTCTCGAAACGGTCGTAGTGGTACTTGGCGAGTCTGCGTAGTCGTAGACGTTCCAAGGTACTTGACGCATCAGCAGGTGTAGTCGTACATGTTCGGAGAGGATCTTGGCGCATCCAAAACGAAGCAACACAAAAGGGCCTCCGGTCTTGGTAGCCAACGAAGGGAGGCGGGCGACGAAACAGCAGCAACGAGCCGGCAGTAGGACAACATGGCCGTGAGGTGGAAGGGCCCTGGCACGAGACGGTGATGAAGAGGAGGTCGCAGGGAGAGCTGCTGGAGGCGGATGCAGAAGGCCACGGCAGCGGCGGCTACTGGCGCGGTGGGGTCCGAGCGCGGCGTCGGCGAGAGGGAGCTGGCGCGCGACGCATGGTGGTGGTGGTGGGGAGCTCCGGCAACAACAGGCTGCAGGAGGCCGGCCTTGGAGCGTCGGTGAGAGGGCGAGGAGCAGGAGACGGCGTAGACGAAGTCGTGGGGCGCGGGGGCCTGCTCCGTTGAGGCAGAAGGAGGCCGAGGCAGGAGCGGCGCGGGTTGGCGAGGTGGTAGCGGGGGCTCCAGACGGCGCGGAGGCGGAGAGGCGTGATGACGGCGGTGAGGAAGTTCGCGAGGCAGGGGCGCCGGAGTAGGCCTCCAGTGGGGGCGCGGGAGGAAGCTCGCGAGGAGGCAGAGGGAGGACGCGGTGATGGCGGAGCGCGAAGCGGGATGGTGGAGGTCGGGGAACGGCGCGACGGCCAGCTCTCGGGCCACGGGGCTGGACGCGAGCAGGCGCGCGAAGCCGGCGAGGTCGGGGCCGAGCAGAGCAGCAAGGCGGCGGTGGGGCTTGACGAGTCCAGGCTCGGGGCGACGGAGCGGAGGGCTCGGGGCGCCGGCGGTGGAGCTTGACGGGCGGCGACGCCATGGGAGCGAGGAGGAGGTCGGCGCCATGAGAGCGAGGGGAGGGAGGAGCGCGAGGGAGGAGAGGGGATCGGGCAAGAGGCGACGGCAGAGGGAGAGATGGGGAATAGATCGAGAGGAGAGGAGTCGGTCTCCTGGCGGCTAGGGTTAGAGAGGGCGCGGGCTGGGCCTAGAGGCCGGCCCAGTGAAGAGGGAGGCTGTTGGGCTCTCCACTCCCTCTCTCTTATTTCTTTTTAGCAGAAAAGAATATTAGAGAGAAGAAAAAGAAAGATAGGGTTAGGGAAAGAATTTGCGCATGCGGGTAATTTTCCCGGACTCACAAAAATATGCTTGTTCCAGGAAAAATAGAAGTGGCCTGATTGGACGATATAAATTCAAATGCATTTGAATTTAATTCAAATGATTTGAAGAGAGTGAGGGTTGGGAAGGTCCAAAAATGTTCGGATTTTTGGTGGAGCTCCGGAATAAGATGAAAAAATATAAAGCGAGGTTGGAGACCAAGATTTAAGATAACAAAGGCATTGGGATTTTGCAAGTGTGTTATGGTGAACTCCAACGAATGGAATATTTATAATAGCTCCATAAATATTAGGAGGATATGTTATAAAGAGAAATCACCATGTGAATTCCCTCGATTTAAATGGATCGAAGATCCCTGCAATTTATTTAGTAGAGTTTTATGCAAAGATTAATGACATGATGGCATGATGACATGATGCAATGCAACAATAAAAGAACAAGCACCAAAAGAAACACACGGTAGATCACGAAAATAAGGAAGTCTTCTGAAGCATCGGTCTTGGGGCGTTACAACACTCCACCACTACGAGAGGATCTCGTCCCGAGATCTAGGATGGCACCGGAGAGAAAACGGAAGAGGAGGAGAAAAACAAAGTTGCTTCTTCGACAAATGAGTGAAACCAAAGAACCTTGCGAGGTTGAACAAATCGAAAGAAATGACACAACGAAGATAAGTGAATTGAGAGCACTCCGTAGTAAACGGAAGCAAAGAACACCATGAGAACCTTGAGGTTAAGTGACACAATAGATATTTGAACCACTCCGGTTAAAACAAGATAGGGAAAGAATAAGAATGATATAATTTGGACAGCACTCCGACTGTAAATGGAAGGAATTGAACATGATCTTGACAAGATGAGAGGATACTCGATGAAATTAACAACACATTGCCTCCGGAACTAATGAAAAAATGGCACAAGGGGTAAGAAAGATTTCAGACAGCACTCCGGTTGAGGAAGGAGGCAAAACTTGATAAGATGAGAGAACTCGACTGAAAACACGACACTCCGGCTAGACGGATAAGAAAGGAAAAATTACATGATCTTGACAAAACAAGATGATTGGTCGAAGAGAGCAACATCACAAATCCTCCGGTAGGAATGAAAGAATGCAATGAAAAGAACGGAGAAGAACGGAGTTGTTGAAAAATCAACAAAGAAAGGATATGAACTTCGTGGGCTTATGGAGACATCTCGAAACTTGAGGTGAAATTCTGCCACTAACGAAAACAATTGCTTGCTTGAGATCAACGAAGAGATGAAAACTTCTCTCGCCGAGAGGATAGGAGAAATTTTGGATCATTGATAGACACCACAATTAGCAACATTCCTTAGGGAAGGCTTTAGGTGAATTATAACCCAATATAACTCCAACAAAAAGATTGATTGGTTGAAAAGATCTCTTGAACGAAACAGAAAATGATGGATTTAATTATCTCATCCCTGACAACTTGTGAATCATGAAACATGAAGGAAATTGTCAAAAATGACATAACACCATCCCAAAAGATAAGGTAGAGAGAATTGCACTTCGGAATGCAAGATGAAGAATACTTGAACTCCTCAAAACAAGACATGTGTTGAACACCATGTTAATTTTTTGAGTATAGACTGGTGGATCTTAACTCCGAGAGAAATCTTGAAGAACAATTGAAGAATGAAACGAATCCTTGATGAGCCACCATGTAGAGCCTCCATGAAGAACTCCGGTAATAAAAGAATGATCAAACGAAATGGAAACTTGAAAAGAACTCCGGGAGAAGCCTTGCAATGATTAGATGAAGCTTTGAAATGATAAAATTGAAATAACTTGGAGCTCCGGAAAGAAAATGAACAAATGAGAACAAGAATTATGATGAATCTCCGGAATAAGGAATTAATCACTTGGAGGAAACAAGAATAAGAATTACATTACGCTTAGTCTTCACCAATTTAAATTGATGACAAGCAACGGATCTTGCATACTAGTTATTCTCGTAGAAAGGATTAACATAGATATTGCGCAAACTTGAGAAAAGTCTTCAACGAACCACCGGTAGGATTGAAACAACGAATAAATTGATATGATAACGAAGGAATTGAAATCTTGAATGAACCACCGTAAGAATTTAAAATGAATGAAGAAAAGAGAACGAATCACCGTAAGAATTAAAGAGCGCGTGAAAATACTCAAGGGAATTTGATACACGAGAACGAAGAGATCACGAGCTGATTAGATGATACTTGAATGATGCACGGGGAGAATATGGAGATGAACGAAGAGACATCAATTTGGAGTAATTGGAGAACGAAGCTGAAAAACTTAGAACGAAGAAATCTTCTGAGATGATGGCCTTTGGATGATCAAGAAATGAAAACGACTCATGAAATGCTCCGGATGGTTAAAAAAAATTACGCGATTGGAAACAATTTGATAGGATGGCAACAAGTAAGAACCATGAATCTTCAAGAGAACGGACCAAGATTCACGAGAAATTCTTCTTCGGTCTTCAAATGTTGAGAATGATGATGCGAAACACCATCAAGAATTATTGAGGCACTCCGGAATGAAAAATTAGAAAGGTTGAACCAACGATGAAAAGAATTTGAAAGATCTTGAAGAAAGACATTTGACTGATGATAATTCATTCTTACGTCAAACTTCGAAAAGAATTTGAGAATAACTCCAGAAAAAAATTAGAAGAGTCAGGTAAGATCCTGGAAGAAGACCTGTGGGTTAAGGCCCACTCAAAAGAAACACCGTTGAAATGATTACTTGAAAAGGAGAGTGCACCGGTTGAATTAAATGGCTTGAATGAGATAGCATCCTCAAAAGAACTTGAGTGAATTGAGAATGGAAACACGAATCTTGTGAGATATCTTCAGCACTCCAGAACAAATGAATAGGAAGAAGTGAATGATTAAGAGATAAACCAACATACGAAAACACTAGAAACGAGGAAGGGAATATGATCAACACCGAAAGCTTGAATTGAATCCACCGGAAAAGAATACGAGAATGAAGAGTGATGAACTTGAAACTGTTGAGCATCTTCATGGGGAATCACCGGATAAGAACATTGATTAAAAGGAATGAAGGGACTTTGCATCAATAAAAGGATACTTGATTAAGAAATCTGAGTCCTTGAAGAAAAAAGGGTGGGAGGGTGGGAAAACAAAGGCAACTTGGGTCAGATGAAACGAACACCGTTGAGAAAAAGCTTAGAATTGATCTTGCGAATGTTGGAATGACTGGATGCACTTGAAGAGAAACACGCCGGTTGGAAAAGAATTAACATGACGACCTCGATGATCAAGAAGGATTAGTATTCACATAGCAATATGAGAACACCGTTTAGGAAAAGGTATGGATTCAACATTTGACTTCGAAGCAACTCGAATACCACAAATAAAACAAAACAAAGGATTGGCTCGCAGAATAAGCCGGAACAAACATATGATAGAGATTTCGTTCGAAGTTTTTGTGGTGGGGCCCACACGGGCTCGATCGTACAGCACCATCATGTACAAGGCAGTGCACATGACATACGAAGCGTCCCCGAGTCGACATAGCCAAGGACTCTTTAAGACACTACGAGACCACTGTAAAACCAACCGTGGAAAGGCGGACCACTAGACGTCGAACCCCAATCTCATATCATACATCTGTCGGAAAGATATCCTAAGAGCTACTTGAATTCCCACTTATAAACTCCCGAAACTTTCTGGTTATGCAATCTGGTGTTGGGGATACAGGGGACGCAAAATATATCACCCAAACTAACAATACCTAGATCCAGCTGTATCCATCCGTCAACACATAACCAAGAAACCTTCGGAAATCGTTTACCTCAACCTTCGAAAAACATCCGTTATACAAGTTATGGCAATACTCCCGAACTCCCGCCCCAGTACTGGGTGGCGTCGAGGTGATCTCACCAACAACTGCATAAAAGAGATTTCGATGTCGGCGAAACTCAGGTATTCCAGAACTGCAACGATAAAATTGTGACGACAACACCTCGGAGCTCAACTCCCCGGGACACTGCCACAACCCCTAAATGTCAGGAGGCACCAAGAACAATGTTCTCATCACAAAACCATCAGAACGATTTCAATATACCCGCGTGATCCTAATTTTTTTTTAGTGAAATTTGAGGAGAGAATAGTCAAAACTTCTACGTCCGGAGACCTCACCAGAGCAACGAAGGGACTGAGGAGTAAAAAGAATCCTACTCTCCGATATATATAATCCTAAGACTCAAAACATTTTTGTTCTAGACTCAACAACGCCAGCGATTCGATCAAGCAGGGGGCTCCTAAGTCGGGGATGGCTCTGATTACCAACTTGTAACACCCACGATGCGGCTATATCTCCCACGTGTCGAGGCACGACTTAGAGGCATAACCACATTGTGGTTTTGTCGCAAGAAGGGTCATCTTCACACAATCCCATGTAATGAACAAGAATGGGATAAAGAGTTGGCTTACAATCGCCACTTCACACAATACATAATAAAATCATACATCATTCAAGATACACACATAGGTCCGACTACGGAACCAAAATAAAAGAAGACAACCCAACTGCTAGATCCCTGATCGTCCCAACTGGGCTCCACTACTGATCAACATGAAAAGGAAACATCACAACGAACAAGATCTTCATCGAGCTCCCACTTGAGCTCAGTTGTGTCACCTGCACTGGTATCATCT
Organism: Aegilops tauschii subsp. strangulata; assembly: GCF_002575655.3. Classification (NCBI taxonomy): domain Eukaryota; kingdom Viridiplantae; phylum Streptophyta; class Magnoliopsida; order Poales; family Poaceae; genus Aegilops; species Aegilops tauschii. Next base: position 61,622,304 of record NC_053035.3, read on the forward strand.
GCACCTGCAACTGTTTGGAAGTATCTGTGAGTCGCGAGGACTCAGCAATCTCACACCCGCGAGATCAAGACTATTTAAGCTTATCGGAAAGGAAGGTGTAATGAGGTGGAGCTGCAGCAAGCACTAAGCATGTATGGTGGCTAACATATGCAAATGAGAGCGAGAAGAGAAGCAACGGAACGGTCGTGAACTAGCAATGATCAAGAAGTGATCCTGAACTCCTACTTACGTCAAACATAACTCAAAAGCCGTGTTCACTTTCCGGACTCCGCCGAAAAGAGACCATCACGGCTACACACACGGTTGATGTATTTTAATTAAGTCAAGTGTCAAGTTCTCTACAACCGGATATTAACAAATTCCCATCTGCCACATAACCGCGGGCACGGCTTTCGAAAGATAATACCCTGCAGGGGTGTCCCAACTTAGCCCTAAGCTCTCACGGTCAACGAAGGATATTCCTTCTCCCGGGAAGACTCGATCAGTCTCGGAATCCCGGTTACAAGACATTTCGACAATGGTAAAACAAGACCAGCAAAGCCGCCCGATGTGCCGACAAATCCCGATAGGAGCTGCACATATCTCGTTCTCAAGGCAACATCGGATGAGACATCCTACGAGTAAAACCAGACCTCGAGTTTCCACGAGGGGGCCCCGCAGTCTACTCAGTTCGGACCAACACTCGAAGGAGCACTGGCCCGGGGGGGTTAAAATAAGATGACCCTTGAGTCTGCAGAACCCAAGGGAAAAGGGGATAGGTGGTAGCAAATGGTAAAACCAAGGTTGGGCCTTGCTGGAGGAGTTTTATTCAAAGCGAACTGTCAAGGGGGTCCCATAAATCACCCAACCGCGTAAGGAACGCAAAATCAAGGAACATAACACCGGTATGACGGAAACTAGGGCGGCAAGAGTGGAACAAAACACCAGGCATAAGGCCGAGCCTTCCACCCTTTACCAAGTATATAGATGCATTAATTAAGATAAGAGATATTGTGATATCCCAACATAAACATAATCCAACATGGAGCAATCTTCATCTTCACCTGCATCTAGCAATGCTATAAGAGGGGCTGAGCAAAAGCGATAACATAGCCAAACAACGGTTTGCTAGGAAGGGTGACAAAGGTTAGGGCTGACATGGTAGTATGGAAGGCATGATATAGCAAGTGGTAGGTAGCGCAGCATGGCAATAGAACGAGCAACTAGCAAAGCAAAGATAGAAGTGATTTCGAGGGTATGGTCATCTTGCCTGAGATCCCGCAAAGAAGAAGAACGAGTCCATGAAGAAGACAAACGGATGTGGTCGAACGAATCCTCACAACTCCGGAACGAAACCGAAGCTAACGAGAGAAGCAACCCGGAAAGAAACAAACAACCTAGTAAATAACCACCACATACACATGGCAAGATGCAAAAACAAATATGATGCATGTCCGGTTTAATGAGGCATGGCATGGCAAAGTGCAACAAACAACACTACAAATTAAGTGGAGCTCAATATGCAACGAGTTGCATATTGACGAAACACCACATCAATTATTTAGTTCTCTCTCGGTTATGTACCCAACAATGTTAAATGTTGTTAACCATGGCAAGAGGTGAAACATATGAACACTATCTATTTAAGCAAGTTAAATGAGGCCGGAACAACAAACAACAATTCCGGAAAAATCCCCATATGTCATTTAGCAATTTTAATGCAAACATCAATTGTAGACATTTTAAATGTTGTTATCATGATGCGGATGACAATGCAAGGTATATGCAATTTTATGAAAGTGTTGGTATAAAATGATACGAGGCATTTGTTACCGTGGTGGAAGAAAAGGGGTGCCACGGCAACGAATCCGAAAATGGTGCCACGGCAACATATCGGTACCGGTAGCTCGTGGAGATACCGGCGCAAAAGAGAATTGTGCGGATGTGTGGAACACGCAATAGATGGTGGGTGCTCCCGGCAACCGGGTTCCCATGGTTCGATGGCATGGCAAGGAAACGAGTGGCAGCGTGCGACGAACAAGTCGGTCACGGTGCAAACGCAAGCAACTCAAACAACACATGCTTTCGTTCCGCGGACGTCGTTCTCGGCGGTTATACCTTCGAAGCGTGCATTCGGGGCGGAACGCGTTCGTGTCGTAGGGGAAGTAGTGGTACACACGAGGGTAGGTCGAACTTGACGTTTCCGTTACACGGTTCTTCGGCGACGGTAGTGGAAGTAGTGGCGCACGTTCGTTTTCGGAGGGGTACTTGACGAATCCGAGTAACTTAGGGTCGACGGCAGTCGTTCACGTTCATAGTCGCACAAGTTTCCGTAGATGTTCGGGGTCACGGCGAGGAACTCGGCGTTCCGGTGCGGTGTAGAGGAAGCAGACGTTCTCGAAACGGTCGTAGTGGTACTTGGCGAGTCTGCGTAGTCGTAGACGTTCCAAGGTACTTGACGCATCAGCAGGTGTAGTCGTACATGTTCGGAGAGGATCTTGGCGCATCCAAAACGAAGCAACACAAAAGGGCCTCCGGTCTTGGTAGCCAACGAAGGGAGGCGGGCGACGAAACAGCAGCAACGAGCCGGCAGTCGGACAACATGGCCGTGAGGTGGAAGGGCCCTGGCACGAGACAGTGATGAAGAGGAGGTCGCAGGGAGAGCTGCTGGAGGCGGATGCAGAAGGCCACGGCAGCGGCGGCTACTGGCGCGGTGGGGTCCGAGCGCGGCGTCGGCGAGAGGGAGCTGGCGCGCGACGCATGGTGGTGGTGGTGGGGAGCTCCGGCAACAACAGGCTGCAGGAGGCCGGCCTTGGAGCGTCGGTGAGAGGGCGAGGAGCAGGAGACGGCGTAGACGAAGTCGTGGGGCGCGGGGGCCTGCTCCGTTGAGGCAGAAGGAGGCCGAGGCAGGAGCGGCGTGGGTTGGCGAGGTGGTAGCGGGGGCTCCAGACGGCGCGGAGGCGGAGAGGCGTGACGACGACGGTCAGGAAGTTCGCGAGGCAGGGGCGCCGGAGTAGGCCTCCAGTGGGGGCGCGGGAGGAAGCTCGCGAGGAGGTAGAGGGAGGACGCGGTGATGGCGGAGCTCGAAGCGGGATGGTGGAGGTCGGGGAACGGCGCGATGGCCAGCTCTCGGGCCACGGGGCTGGACGCGAGCAGGCGCGCGAAGCCGGCGAGGTCGGGGCCGAGCAGAGCAGCAAGGCGGCGGCGGGGCTTGACGAGCCCAGGCTCGGGGCGGCGGAGCAGAGGGCTCGGGGCGCCGGCGGTGGAGCTTGACGGGTGGCGACGCCATGGGAGCGAGGAGGAGGTCGGCGCCATGAGAGCGAGGGGAGGGAGGAGCGCGAGGGAGGAGAGGGGATCGGGCAAGAGGCGACGGCAGAGGGAGAGATGGGGAATAGATCGAGGGGAGAGGAGTCGATCTCCTGGCGGCTAGGGTTAGAGAGGGCGCGGGCTGGGCCTAGAGGCCGGCCAAGTGAAGAGGGAGGCTGTTGGGCTCTCCACTCCCTCTCTCTTATTTCTTTTTAGCAGAAAAGAATATTAGAGAGAAGAAAAAGAAAGATAGGGTTAGGGAAAGAATTTGCGCATGCGGGTAATTTTCCCGGACTCACAAAAATATGCTTGTTCCAGGAAAAATAGAAGTGGCTTGATTGGACGATATAAATTCAAATGCATTTGAATTTAATTCAAATGATTTGAAGAGAGTGAGGGTTGGGAAGGTCCAAAAATGTTTGGATTTTTGGTGGAGCTCCGGAATAAGATGAAAAAAATATAAAGCGAGGTTGAAGACCAAGAATTAAGATAACAAAGGCATTGGGATATTTGCAAGTGTGTTATGGTGAACTCCAACGAATGGAATATTTATAATAGCTCCATAAATATTAGGAGGATATGTTATAAAGAGAAATCACCATGTGAATTTCCTCGATTTAAATGGATCGAAGATCCCTGCAATTTATTTAGTAGAGTTTTATGCAAAGATTAATGACATGATGGCATGATGACATGATGCAATGCAACAATAAAAGAACAAGCACCAAAAGAAACACGCGGTAGATCACGAAAATAAGGAAGTCTTCTGAAGCATCGGGCTTGGGGCGTTACAGATTTAAATTGACCAAACTGAAGTTTAGCAGCAACTTTTCCCTTTTATTGCTAGCTGTACCCGCCTCTGTAGTTTACATGAACAAAAAGTAACATGCTAGGCTTTATGAGTGTGGTGCAGGGTTGTTTTAGGCTGTGTATTTACATGCATGTTTGGATAATTGGGCTCTTGTTGAATGGCAGTGGCTCCTTTCTACCTTGTTAATGTAGGTGACTGGGTGTACATCTGTGAGCTGAAAATTTACTTGACAGAAGCAATGTACAGAATGATGTCGGGATATTTCTTCCTTGGTGATGAGCAGCACCCACACAATCTGCAGGTTATAAATCATGTCATGTTATTTTTGCGGTGTTTTTTTTCCAATTTTATTATGCTATCTCCTTTGCTCATTCTGTGCTCGTTCTTTTCATTCATACAGGAACTTTTCAAAGTCTCTACTACGGCAGGGACACGACGGGTTAAGAAAGGCACTCTGTTACAGAAACGACCAGTTTCAGTAACCCGTCGTCTAACGAATGTGCACATGCGTAAATGCCTGAAGTTTGAAGGACATAAATGTGGCTGAATCTGTAATTAATGAAATTGTTTCACAAATCCAGTGTCAGAGTTAGTATGATCTGCTCGTTCCACTCTTGAGATAAGAAACCTGTAGAGCCCAATGAGGTGAAACAATCTAGACCTTGCTTGCAGGGGGGGTTCGAGGCGGGCAGAACCGGCGCAACGGGAGGATAGGTTCTCCTTCTTGCTGATGTGCTTCTCCTGCCATCACGGCGGTCTGTGGCCAACATCAGCAAGCTTGTCGGTGTCCAAGAAGCATCCCTGTCTCCGGCAAAAGCTCCCCTTGGCGTCCTTGCTAGCTCGAGTTTCATGACTCCGAGCTCTCCTCGATGTATGCAGATACTGGGCAGCCCATAAAGAACCTTATTGCTGTTACTGTGATTAATCTGTTTTGCTGAATTTGTTCAGCGGGCAAGTCACCCAGGCTGCAAACAGATGTCCAATGTGATCTCCTTTCAGTAGAAATATATTGTTTCCTTAATTAGCAATGAAAATTAGCAGTTATCGAGACTGCAAATTCTAGTTTATTGGTTGAATGAGCAATAAAGAACGATAGAAGTTACTGTTTCTGTACGGCTATGGATAGAAACTTATAAATTCATTTGTTGAGGACTACTAGAAGCTTATCAATTAATTGAATGCTGAATTTTTGTAGTTCAGAAATAGCTAGCTCTCTCCCTGGAGAAGAACAAGAAGTAGCTAGCTCTCATATAAATGCGTATTTAGATCTGGCAATGCTAGATTTTGGTTGGCTTTTAAAATGTTCCTATTTAAATTAAGTGTGGAATCCTTGCTTCTGGTGACTACAATTTTCTAGTGTTAATTGCCTTGCCTTGTGTGTACGACCTATTACTCTCTATTCAGCATGGTGGATTAACATTATTGTTATTATTCAGTAGGCTGTATGAGTAATTTATGAGTAAACTGGTAGCAACCTGGCAGCAATTCTTGGTTGCTACCAGTTTCAAGTGACTATATTTTAATAGCAGTGAGTTGGAACTAAAGATTATAGATGAATAAAAAGAACTGCAGAATACAAATGTCAAGTGGCTTAGATGGAAGGACAAGATAGTTAAGCTGCTGAGGTTGTTTCATTTGACAAGAAATAACATGATACAGTTTTCGGAGATCTTAGCAATGTTGTATGGACCTGTTGATTTATTTGTTGCTCATTTGACAAGAAACTTTCTCTTCCTTCCTGTTCTCTAGATTGGTGCATTACAGATAGAGGTTAGGAATTAACTAAGGTGCATGGAACCTGTTCGATGGAATAGCAAGCTAAAAGAAGAGGCTTTTGTGCAGCTTGTGTTTAGTTTCCTATTGTTGATTCATTTTTGCTGTTTGCCCAGTTAAACCAGAACTCCGCCTATGCTGTCTCAACATAGCCGGTCCCAAGCCCGGGTAAAGGAGAGGGTTGTGGTAGGTTTGGAGAGCCAACGTCAAAACTCAGCCACTCTTATGGAGATGAAACCCAAAAGATTTTCATTGGGATGTAACCCTCTCAGCGACGCGTCACATCGGAACCCGGGTGTGGTGTCAAATGGGCAAGGGCCGGGCCGCCCCCTGGTGGCGTGCCGTATCTTGATTTGGATACGGTGGCAAGTGAGCAAGGATCGGGTCGTCGCGTCCTTAGTGGCGCGCTACATCGGCGCCCGGATGTAGTGGAAAATGAGCAAGGGTCTTCGCATTTGAATCGATGAGTGAGAAGGGTAAGGAAGCTAGCCGAGCCTAGGAGGATTCACTTAGGTAGCTGGAACGTAGGTGACAGGGAAGCTTCGGGAGCTAGTCGATGCAGCGGTGAGGAGAGGTGTTGATATCCTTTGCGTCCAAGAAACCAAGTGGAGGGGACAGAAGGCGAAGGAGGTGGAGGGTACCGGCTTCAAGTTGTGGTACACGAGGACGGCTGCAAACAAAAATGGCGTAGGCATCTTGATCAACAAGAGCCTCAAGTATGGAGTGGTAGACGTCAAGAGACGTGGGGGGTCGGATTATCCCGGTCAAGCTGGTAGTTGGGGACTTAGTTCTCAATGTTACCAGCGTGTATGCCCCGCAAGTAGTCCACACTGAGAACACCAAGAGAGAGTTCAGGGAAGGCCTGAAAGACATGGTTAGGAGTGTACCGATTGGCGAGAAGCTCTTCATAGGAGGAGACCAGTGGCCACGTGGGTACATCTAACACATGTTTTGAAGTGGTGCATGGGGGCTTTGGCTATGGCATCAGGGATCAAGAAGGAGAAGATGTCTTAAGCTTTGCTCTAGCCTACGACATGATTGTAGCTAACACCTTTTTTAGAAAGAGAGAATCACATCTGGTGACTTTTAGTAGTGGCCAACACTCTAGGCAGATTGATTTCATCCTCTCGAGAAGAGAAGATAGGCGTGTGTGCCTAGATTGTAAGGTGATACCTGGAGAGAGTGTTGTACCTCAGCATAAGCTGGTGGTTGCTGACTTCCGCTTTCGGATGCGTGTCCAGCAGGATAGGCGTGCCAAAGTCGCTAGAACAAAGTGGTGGAAGCTCGAGGGGGAGGTAGCTCAGGTGTTCAAGGAGAGGGTCATTAAGGAGGGCCATTGGAAGGAAGGAGGGGAAGCGGACAAGGTGTGGATGAAGATGGCGACTTGCATTCGTAAGTGTAACAGCCTGGCTTTTGGCCCTTTCCTTTTTCTTTTGATTTATTTGGTTTTTGCTCTATTTTTCTTTTTGGAGTGGTTCTGTGGCCTTGCCACCTAGAAAATCATCCTCATTCCCCCTCCCAAGTGGTTCATCATTCTCAAAACATTGCCAAGATCATGTCACTTCCCTTGACCAAACCCTAAAATCTTTTTCTAGGGAATATTCCTTTTTCTATTAAAGGAATAACCCTATCTGCCCTAGGTTGTGAAGCAACCTATATTTCTGTCCATCCAAAAATTCCCAAATAATTATCATAATTCCTTTGGGTCATATGTTGCTCAAATATGCCCAAACATTCCTGTCCTAGCCCAAGAATAATTCTCTAATAATTATTCTTCATTTCTGTCCAGTGTGGCTTTCTGTGAAGGAAGTGCCACCTATCCTTTCCTGATTGCTGCTAAACCTTTTGGGCATTCTCTTATCTTCAAATAATTGCCTCATGCCAAAATTCAACTTTATTTGCCTAGCCAATCTTCCTCAGCATTTTTTCAAACTTTCTGTCAAACAGAAGGCATTGTGAAGGAAGTGCTAGCTAGGAGTACCCAAATGAGTTGAACTTTTGCACACTCCTTCATGTGCTCATATTAACCCCCTCCACCCATTTGCAGCCCCATCCAATCATATATGTGAGCACAGGACCAAATCTTTGATTCTGGCAATATTTTCAAGTTGTGAAGCAAGTGCATTTTATATTGCTTCATTAATTCTGAGAAATTACCAGATTGTTCTCCTACCCAAATAACATCTCTCTACTAAATTTGGCACCATTTCATTAAGCCAATATTTCTCTAAAATTATTGCAAGTTTCTGGTCAGCAAGGATGTTTGTGAAGCAAGTACCATTTTGGTGAATCCAATTGGTATGAAATTTTTATAGCATCTTAGTATGGCCAAATCACTAAGACTTGACAAATTTCAGCTCAAGTGGCTTCTGCATGTGAGTGCACCTTCCTGATTTAGTTTCTGACCAGATTTGGCAGTTGCTTAGCAACCATATTAAATCTTGATCCAAATCTCCTCCAACTCTCCAGGATTATAGTCCTTCCTAATCTAATCACTCTAGACAAACTCTTTGGCTCCAATCAAGTTCCTGTTGATCACCAGTGCACATCCAAGTTTACTGCAGTAAACTTCAGACGTTGATTACCATTTAACCACTACGTCTTTAACCAAGTTACCACCTCAGTTGCAATCTACCCAGGAAGGGCTAACCCCTAGACATAATTTTATAGCCTTTTGCACCTTCTCCTCTCCAGCTCACGCGGTGATCACGAGCTTTGGCATGCAATGTGCGTGCTCTGCTGGCGTTGGTCGCGTTCAGGGCGTCTTCTAGCTCCGGCCCCTCCCCCTCTCGTCGTCTTCGTGCTCATGAGCATGTCTAACAGTTTTACCGCGTCGTCGCCGTCCTCCTGGAGCCATCTCCCCCTCCGTAAGCCCCTCCGTCAGCGCTCGTCGCCGCGCGACCACGGGTGAGCTGTAGCAGACCGACTCTGTTCGCGCTGCGGCATCTTCCTCCTCTTGTCCCCGAGCTCTGCTCGTCCCTGTGCACCTCTGTAGCTCGTCCGCACCTCCCTCGTCGCCTTCTCGTGCCACCCCGCGCTCGCTGAGCCTCGCCAGAGCGTTGGCCGGACTCCCGCGGCAGCACCCGAGCCCGTGCCTTCGCCCTGGCTATATATAGCCAGCCCCGAGACCCCTCGAGCTCACCATCGCGCTCACCGCACTCCACTACCCCTCCCTAGCTACTCACCCGAGCTCCAGAGCCCCTCATTCCTCTTCCATGGCCGCCATGTCCGCCTCGGCTTCGGCCTAAATTGACCCAACGCCGAGCTTCTCCCTCCACTCTACCACCACCAGAAGATTCCCCGTAGTTCGGCGCCCCTCCCTCACCCCTCAGTTCGGCGCCGGAGTGCTCGTGGCCGCGAGTCCCCTAGTCCGGCCGCTGCCATGGGTTCTCTACCTCCGCGTGCCGCCACCATCTCAGCCCCTCCCCGGTGCTGCTGATGCATCAGGAGGATGCGGCGCTCCACCCCGAGCCCGTAGGCACCTCCCATGGGATGGAGGTGGCAGGAGCCGCCGAGCCCGTCGCCGGCGCCGCGCTTGGTGGACCCCGTGTCGCCCCGGACCCCACCAGTCAGCCACCCAGGAGGCGACTGTTGGGGAACGTAGTAATTTCAAAAAAATTCCTACGCACACACATGATCATGGTGATGCATAGCAACGAGAGGGGAGAGTGTTGTCCACGTACCCTCGTAGACCGAAAGCGGAAGCGTTAGCACAACGCGGTTGATGTAGTTGTCTTCACGATCCGACCGATCCAAGTACCGAATGTACGGCACCTCCGAGTTCAGCACACGTTCAGCTCGATGACGTCCCATGAACTCCGATCCAGCCGAGCTTTGAAGGAGAGTTCCGTCAGCACGACGGCGTGGTGACGGTGATGATGATGCTACCGACGCAGGGCTACGCCTAAACACCGCTACGATATGATCGAGGTGGAATATGGTGGAGGGGGGCACCGCACACGGCTAAGAGATCAAGAGATCAATTGTTGTGTCTATGGGGTGCCCCTGCCCCCGTATATAAAGGAGCAAGGGAGAGGCCGGCCCTAGAGGGGGCGCGCCAAGTGTGGGGACTCCTACTAGGACTCCCAAGTCCTAGTAGGATTCCCCTTTCCTTTCCGGAGTAGGAGAGAAGGAAAGAGGGGGAGAGGGAGAAGGAAAAGGGGGCTGCACCCCTTGTCCAATTCGGACCAGAGGGGGGGGCACGCGCCTCCTTCCTTTTGGCCTCTCTCCTCTATTCCCGTATGGCCCAATAAGGCCCAATACTTCTCCCGGTGAATTCCCGTAACTCCCCGGTACTCCGAAAATACCCGAATCACTCGGAACCTTTACGATGTCCGAATATAGTCGTCCAATATATCGATATTTACGTCTCGACCATTTCGAGACTCCTCGGCATGTCCCCGATCTCATCCGGGACTCTGAACTACCTTCGGTACATCAAATCACATAACTCATAATACAAATCGTCATCGAACTTTAAGCGTGCGGACCCTACGGGTTCGAGAACTATGTAGACATGACCGAGACACGTCTCCGATCAATAACCAATAGCGGAACCTGGATGCTCATATTGGCTCCTACATACTCTACGAAGGTCTTTATCGGTCAAACCGCATAACAACATACGTTGTTCTCTTTGTCATCGGTATGTTACTTGCCCGAGATTTGATCGTCGGTATCTCAATACCTAGTTCAATCTCGTTACCGGCAAGTCTCTTTACTCGTTCCATAATACATCATCCCACAACTAACTCATTAGTTACAATGCTTGCAAGGCTTATAGTGATGTGCATTACCGAGTGGGCCCAGAGATACCTCTCCGACAATCGGAGTGACAAATCCTAATCTCGAAATACGCCAACCCAACAAGTACCTTCGGAGACACCTGTAGAGCACCTTTATAATCACCCAGTTACGTTGTGACGTTTGGTAGCACACAAAGTGTTCCTCCGGTAAACGGGAGTTGCATAATCTCATAGTCATAGGAACATGTATAAGTCATGAAGAAAGCAATAACAGAATACTAAATGATCAAGTGCTAAGCTAACGGAATGGGTCAAGTCAATCACATCATTCTCCTAATGATGTGATCCCGTTAATCAAATGACAACTCATGTCTATGGCTAGGAAACATAACCATATTTGATCAACGAGGTAGTCAAGTAGAGGCATACTAGTGACACTCTGTTTGTCTATATATTCACACATGTATTATGTTTCTGGTTAATACAATTCTAGCATGAATAATAAACATTTATCATGAAATAAGGAAATAAATAATAACTTTATTATTGCCTCTAGGGCATATTTCCTTCAGTCTCCCACTTGCACTAGAGTCAATAATCTAGTTCACATCGCCATGTGATTTAACATCAATAGTTCACATCTTTATGTGATTAGTTCACATCTCCATGTGACTAACACCCAAAGGGTTTACTAGACTCAAAAATCTCGTTCACATCGCTATGTGATTAACACCCAAAGAGTGATCATGTTTTGCTTGTGAGAGAAATTTAGTCAACGGGTCTGCCAAATTCAGATCCGTATGTATTATGCAAATTTCTATGTCTACAATGCTCTGCATGGAGCTACTTTAGCTAATTGCTCCCACTTTCAATATGTATCCAGATTGAGACTTAGAGTCATCTGGATGAGTGTCAAAACTTGCATCGACGTAACCCTTTACGACGAACCTTTTGTCACCTCCATAATCAAGAAACATATCCTTATTCCACTATGGATAATTTTGACCGCTGTCCAGTGATCTACTCCGAGATCACTATTGTACTCCCTTGCTAAACTCAATGTAGGGTATACAATAGATCTGGTACACAGCATGGCATACTTTATAGAACCTATGGCTGAGGCATAGGGAATGACTTTCATTCTCTTTTTATCTTCTGCCGTGGTCGGTCTTTGAGTCTTACTCAATTTCACACCTTGTAACACATGCAAGAACTCTTTCTTTGACTGTTCCATTTTGAACTACTTCAAAATCTTGTCAAGGTATGCACTCATTGAAAAAAAACTTATCAAGCGTCTTGATCTATCTCTATAGATCTTGATGCTCAATATGTAAGCAGCTTCACCGAGGTCTTTATTTGAAAAACTCCTTTCAAATACTCCTTTATGCTTTCCAGAAAATTCTACATTATTTCCAATCAACAATATGTCATTCACATATATTTATCAGAAATGTTGTAGTGCTCCCACTCACTTTCTTGTAAATACAGGCTTCACCGCAAGTCTGTATAAAACTATATGCTTTGATCAACTCATCAAAGCGTATATTCCAACTCCGAGATGCTTGCACCAGTCCATAGATGGATCGCTGGAGCTTGCACACTTTGTTAGCATCCTTTGGATCGATAAAACCTTCAGGTTGCATCATATACAACTTTTCTTCCAGAAATCCATTCAGGAATGCAGTCTTTACATCCATTTGCCAGATTTCATAAAATGTGGCAATTTTGCTAACATGATTTGGACAGACTTAAGCATCGCTATGAGTGAGAAGGTCTCATCGTAGTCAACTCCTTGAACTTTGTCAAAACCTTTTTCGACAAGTCTAGCTTTGTAGATAGTAACACTACTATCAGCGTCCGTCTTCCTCTTGAAGATCCATTTATTTTCTATGGCTTGCCGATCAACGGGAAAGTCAACCAAAGTCCATACTTTGTTCTCATACATGGATCCCATCTCAGATTTCATGGCCTCAAGCCATTTTGCAGAATCTGGGCTCATCATCGCTTCCTCATAGTTCGTAGGTTTGTCATGGTCAAGTAACATGACCTCCAGAACAGGATTACCGTACCACTCTGGTGCGGATCTCACTCTGGTTTACCTACGAGATTCGGTAGTAACTTGATCTGAAGTTACATGATCATCATCATTAGCTTTCTCACTAATTGGTGTAGGAGTCACAGGAACAAATTTCTGTGATGAACTACTTTCCAATAAGGGAGCAGGTACAGTTACCTCATCAAGTTCTACTTTCCTCCCACTCACTTCTTTCAAGAGAAACTCCTTCTCTAGAAAGGATCCATTCGTAGCAACGAATGTCTTGCCTTCGGATCTGTGATAGAAGGTGTACCCAACTGTCTCCTTTGGGTATCCTATGAAGACACATTTCTCTGATTTGGGTTTTGAGCTTATCAGGATGAAACTTTTTCACATAAGCATCGCAACCCCAAACTTTAAGAAACAACAACTTTGGTTTCTCGCCAAACCACAGTTCATATCATCTCAACGGATTTACATGGTGCCCTTTTTAACGTGAATGCAGCTGTCTCTAATGCATAACCCCAAAACTATAGTGGTAAATCGGTAAGAAACATCATAGATTGCACTATATCCAATAAAGTACGGTTATGACGTTCGGACACACCATTATGTTGTGGTGTTCCAGGTGGCACGAATTTGTGAAACTATTCCACATTGTTTTAATTGAAGACCAAACTCGTAACTCAAATATTTGTCTCCGCGATCAGATCGTAGAAACTTTATTTTCTTGTCACGATGATTTTCCACTTCACTCTGAAATTCTTTGAACTTTTCAAATGTTTCAGACTTATGTTTCATCAAGTAGATATACCCATATCTTGCTCAAATCATCTGTGAAGGTCAGAAAATAACGATACCCGCCGCGAGCCTCAACACTCATCGGACCGCATACATCAGTATATATTATTTCCAATAAGTCAGTTGCTCGCTCCATTGTTCCGGAGAATTGAGTCTTAGTCATCTTACCCATGAGGCATGGTCCGCAAGAATCAAGTGATTCATAATCAAGTGATTCCAAAAGCCCATCAGCATGGAGTTTCTTCATGCGCTTTACACCAATATGACCTAAACGACAGTGCCACAAATAAGTTGCACTATCATTATTAACTTTGCATCTTTTGGCTTCAATATTATGAATATGTGTATCACTACGATCGAGATCCAACAAACCATTTTCATTGGGTGTATGACCATAAAAGGTTTTATTCATGTAAACAGAACAACAATTATTCTCTAACTTAAATGAATAACCATATTGCAATAAACATGATCAAATCATATTCATGCTCAACGCAAACACCAAATAACACTTATTTAGGTTCAACACTAATCCCGAAAGTATAGGGAGTGTGCGATGATGATCATATCAATCTTGGAATTCATTCCAACACACATCGTCACCTCGCCCTTAACTAGTTTTTGTTCATTCTGCAACTCCCGTTTCGAGTTACTACTCTTAGCAACTGAACCAGTATCAAATGCCGAGGGGTTGCTATAAACACTAGTAAAGTACACATCAATATCATGTATATCAAATATACCTTTGTTCACTTTGCCATCCTTCTTATCCGCCAAATACTTGGGGCAGTTCCGCTTCCAGTGACCAGTCCCTTTGCTGTACAAGCACTTAGTCTCAGGCTTAGGTCCATACTTGGGCTTCTTCACTTGAGCAGCAACTTGCTTGCCGTTCTTCTTGAAGTTCCCCTTCTTCCCTTTGCCCCTTTTCTTGAAACTAGTGGTCTTGTCAACCATCAACACTTGATGCTTTTCTTGATTTCTACCTTCGTCGATTTCAACATCACGAAGAGCTTGGGAATCGTTTCAGTTATCCCTTGCATATTATAGTTCATCACGAAGTTCTAGTAACTTGGTGATAGTGACTAGAGAACTCTGTCAATCACTATCTTATCTGGAAGATTAACTCCCACTTGATTCAAGTGATTGTAGTACTCAGACATTCTGAGCACATGCTCACTAGCTGAGCTATTCTCCTCCATCTTGTAGGCAAAGTACTTGTCAAAGGTCTCATACCTTTCGACATGGGCATGAGTCTGAAATACTAATTTCAACTCTTGGAACATCTCATATGCTCTGCGGCGTTTCAAAAACGTCTTTGAAGCCCCGATTCTAAGCTGTAAAGCATGATGCACTAAACTATCAAGTAGTCATCATATCGAGCTTGCCAAATGTTCATAACGTCTGCATTTTCTCCTGCAATCAGTCTATCACCTAGCGGTGCATCAAGGACATAATTCTTCTGTGCAGCAATGAGGATAATCCTCAGATCACGGATCCAATCCGCATCATTGCTACTAACATCTTTCAACTTAGTTTTCTCTATGAACATATCAAAATAAAAAAGGGGAGCTAAACCGAGCTATTGATCTACAACATAGACATGCAAAATACTATCAGGTACTAAGTTCATGATAAATTAAAGTTCAGTTAATCAAATTATTAAAGAACTCCCACTTAGATAGACATCCCTCTAATCATCTAAGTGATCACGTGATCCATATCAACTAAACCATGTCCGATCATCACATAAGATGGAGTAGTTTTCAATGGTGAACATCACTATGTTGATCATATCTACTATATGATTCACGCTCGACCTTTCGGTCTCAGTGTTCCGAGGCCATATCTGCATATGCTAGGCTCGTCAAGTTTAACCTGAGTATTCCGCGTGTGCAAAACTATCTTGCACCCGTTGTATTTGAACGTAGAGCTTATCACACCCGATCATCACGTGGTGTCTCGGCACGACGAACTGTAGCAACGGTGCATACTCAGGGAGAACACTTATACCTTGAAATTAAGTGAGAGATCATCTTATAATGCTACCGTCGATCTAAGCAAAATAAGATGCATAAAAGATAAACATCACATGCAATCAATATAAGTGATATGATATGGCCATCATCATCTTGTGCTTGTGATCTCCATCTCCGAAGCACCGTCATGATCACCATCGTCACTGGCGCGACACCTTGATATCCATCGTAGCATCGTTGTCGTCTCGCCAACTATTGCTTGTACGACTATTGCTACCGCTTAGTGATAAAGTAAAGCATTACAGGGCGATTGCATTGCATACAATAAAGCGACAACCATATGGCTCCTGCCAGTTGCCGATAACTCGGTTACAAAACATGATCATCTTATACAACAAATATAGCATCATGCCTTGACCATATCACATCACAACATGCCATGCAAAAACAAGTTAGACGTCCTCTACTTTGTTGTTGCAAGTTTTACGTGGCTGCTACAGGCTGAGCAAGAACCGTTCTTACCTACGCATCAAAACCACAATGATAGTTTGTCAAGTTAGTGATGTTTTAACCTTCTCAAGGACCGGGCGTAGCCACACTCGGTTCAACTAAAGTTGGAGAAACTAACACCCGCCAGCCACCTGTGTGCAAAACACGTCGGTAGAACCAGTCTCGCGTAAGAGTAAGCGTAATGTCGGTCCGGGCCGCTTCATCCAACAATACCGCCGAACCAAAGTATGACATGCTGGTAAGCAGTATGACTTATATCGCCCACAAGTTCAGCACACGTTCAGCTCGATGACGTCCCACGAACTCCGATCCAGCGAGCTTTGAAGGAGAGTTCCGTCAGCACGACGGCGTGGTGACGGTGATGATAATGATGCTACCGACGCAGGGCTTCGCCTAAGCACCGATACGATAAGATCGAGGTGGAATATGGTGGAGGGGGGCACCGCACATGGCTAAGAGATCAAGAGATCAATTGTTGTGTCTATGGGGTGCCCCTGCCCCCGTATATAAAGGAGCAAGGGAGAGGCCGGCCCTAGAGGGGGCGCGCCAAGTGTGGGGAGTCCTACTAGGACTCCCAAGTCCTAGTAGGATTCCCCTTTCCTTTCCGGAGTAGGAGAGAAGGAAAGAGGGGGAGAGGGAGAAGGAAAAGGGGGCTGCACCCCTTGTCCAATTCGGACCAGAGGGGGGGGGGCGCCTCCTTCCTTTTGGCCTCTCTCATCTATTCCCGTATGGCCCAATAAGGCCGAATACTTCTCCCGGTGAATTCCCGTAACTCCCCGGTACTCCGAAAATACCCGAATCACTCGGAACATCTCCGATGTCCGAATATAGTCGTCCAATATATTGATATTTATGTCTCGACCATTTCGAGACTCCTCGTCATGTCCCCGATCTCATCCGGAACTCTGAACTACCTTCGGTACATCAAATCACATAACTCATAACACAAATCGTCATCAAACTTTAAGCGTGCGGACCCTACGGGTTCGAGAACTATGTAGACATGACCGAGACACGTCTCCGATCAATAACCAATAGCGGAACCTGGATGCTCATATTGGCTCCTACATACTCTACGAAGGTCTTTATCGGTCAAACCGCATAACAACATACGTTGTTCCCTTTGTCATCGGTATGTTACTTGCCCGAGATTTGATCGTCGGTATCTCAATACCTAGTTCAATCTCGTTACCGGCAAGTCTCTTTACTCGTTCCGTAATACATCATCCCGCAACTAACTCATTAGTTACAATGCTTACAAGGCTTATAGTGATGTGCATTACCGAGTGGGCCCAGAGATACCTCTCCGACAATCGGAGTGACAAATCCTAATCTCGAAATACGCCAACCCAACAAGTACCTTCGGAGACACCTGTAGAGCACCTTTATAATCACCCAGTTACGTTGTGACATTTGGTAGCACACAAAGTGTTCCTCCGGTAAACGGGAGTTGCATAATCTCATAGTCATAGGAACATGTATAAGTCATGAAGAAAGCAATAGCAGAATACTAAACGATCAAGTGCTAAGCTAACGGAATGGGTCAAGTCAATCACATCATTCTCCTAATGATGTGATCCCGTTAATCAAATGACAACTCATGTCTATGGCTAGGAAATATAACCATCTTTGATCAACGAGGTAGTCAAGTAGAGGCATACTAGTGACACTCTGTTTGTCTATATATTCACACATGTATTATGTTTCCGGTTAATACAATTCTAGCATGAATAATAAACATTTATCATGAAATAAGGAAATAAATAATAACTTTATTATTGCCTCTAGGGCATATTTACTTCACCGACCCCGCCGCTGCATGCGTTGACCCGGTCGGCCGACGTGGATAAGTGACGGGCCCCACCCCGCAGGACCCGCACGTCAGCGACCCCAAGCCCCGGGCCCAACCAGTTAAGTGGTAGCACTTTTTGCGTAAGTACGTGTTGATTTAATGAAAGCGTACTTTTGTTCTTCTTCGGTCCGGGATACGTTTTCCCAGCTCCGAAGACGTATTTCTGAGAATGCGCTTTCTCTTTTTCAGCTCAACCGGCCGCAGTGGTTATTTTGTGAACGTTCACTGTTTTAGCCCTTTTTCTGCCTGAAAAGTGAACGGCCAAAACTTTTCACTCGTAACTCCGATTTAGGTGAATCCAATGCCCACGTCTTTGTCTCGTCGAGCTCGTTCTGGTGGTTTCATTTTCACTATGGTTTCATGCTGTGAAAATGACCTTTTTGCCCTTGCCCCTAATCAGCCCCTCCGAGAGAGAACCTTTTTATGGCGAATCTTTCCGCGATCATTTCGCCCTTCTTCCCGGTGATTTCTTCCACCCCAGGCAAGCCACAACCACCATTTGCATGATAGCCATGGAGTAGCATTGGTTTTCAACTTGAATCTTTAATAACTGTATGTTTGTTTTGCTACTGATGTCATTATTTTGGTTATGCTTGTGGATCGGTGATTACCGTCATGCTTTGTTTTCTTGCACTCTGTTACCATGTCCTACCTCCTAGTATTACTTTCATATTGGTCATGCTTAATATCAGTACATGTTGGGTTGGTCATGTTCTTCGGTGCACGACTAACGCCGGTTACCGAGTACCGTTGATATGTATTGTTCTTTGTTGTTAGTTGGTTAAGTGTTTACTCGGTTATGTTATTGATGTGTTCTTGCATGGTACTTATTGTTGATGATAATGGTCATGTTATGCTATGAGTAGTGTTGTAATTATAATATTCATGCTCGTCATTATGCCATGCTCGGTTGGATATGATTCATTGTTGATATGGTGGATAGTTATGTTGCACCCTCATGCTTATGTTGATATCACGCTCATGCATTGTAATTGCATCATGTTATTTTATCATGGCTGAGCATATTTGCATTCAATTTTAACCGGATTAAATTGAACTTGAACAACTGTTGGCTGAGACATGGTGCCACCATATCGAGCTGACTAGTGCAACCACATTTGCCTTATGGGAAGGTCCTAACTGGGTCTATTGTCATGCCTCTCGCCGGTGCCTCCAACGAGGGAAGGTTATGCGCGGGCGCTACCTTGGCCAGGTAGGACGGCATAAGCCTTGTGTGCCCGTAGTTGTTGTAGCCGGCTTGTCCCCATTTGGGACCGTTTTTTTGCCACGACGGTGGCCGTTGGTGCCTTTGGTAGGCACGGGGCCACCCAGGACTTATCCTAGAGGGGAGTTTGTCGGAGTGGCCAGGAGGGTGTCATGGCAGTAGGACGGTTTTGTCGGAACGCCATTGGTCCACCCGAATGGGAGTGTGAGGCCATGGGTTCCGTGGTGTGGGTACAGTGCGCTACCTCTGCATAGTGTATACTAAATCTATCGATAGCCGCGCCCGCGGATAAGGGCCCAGTTCGTAGTTGGTCACACTATGGGTCAACAGTAATAATAATGATGTGCTTAATAACAACCTGGTTTGATGATGAGATAAGTTGGTTATGTGATCCGTGAATGATCGCCGTTGGGTTACGAGGTAACCCGTTGAGCCCAGAGTGGTTCCGTTTGTGATTCGTGAATGATCACCGTGGTATCAAGGATACCGAGTTGATGGATATTCGTGATGTTGTGCGAGAAGAATCGTGGGTAAAGATAAAGCTCCTTGTGGTCATTTAATGATTACTACGGTATTGTTTATACCAAGCTTGATTTGATCCTGAGATGATCATGTGATGTCCGAGGTTGGTAAGTGATGCATGTGATGGTTATAAGGTATAGTGTCATCATGTTGCATGCTAATATCGTCAGATTTATATGGTCATGCCATGCTCATATTGTTCTAGCTGTATCATGTTCATGTTGTTCATGCCATGCTATCCTGATGATCTCATGATAATTCCTGCTTAACATGTAATTGCCATGCTGTTGTTTTTCTTGAATGCTTCTGGTTATTGTGAGCTTGCAAGTACATTCAATGTACTGACCTGGCGTGTCATGCCAGTTTGCAGGTCATGCCGGATTTGATTGCTTGTCATGGTTTCCGTTCGTGCGAGCTAGGATAAGCGTTCCAGCCAGAGTCCCTGCAGAGTGGAGTTCACCACCATCGTCGCTGTTCCGCTGCTAGAGTAATTCCGCTGCATCGTGTTGTTCTGCTGCTTGCATGGAGCAACCGTGGCAGGCGTAGTGTCGCCGTGCCGATGTAACCCTTGTACCCAAATAGATTGTAATAAAGAGCTGACTTGTTCTATGCTAAGCAGCGTCGTATTCCAGAAGACTTCACCTCGATATCTGGGCTGGAATACGGGGCGTTCCGGTTTTCTCTGAGCCGAGGTGCCACAGTAAGGTGGCCTCGGAGGAGTTGGGAGTGTCTAGGGGGAGGATAAGCGAAGATAAGGATACCTAATGGTGGAATGATGATGTCTAGAAGGCGATTAAAGAGAAGAAAGGGTGCTTCAGATGCCTATACCTAGATAGGAGTGCAGACAACATAGAGAAGTATAAGATGGCGAAGAAGGCCGCAAAGAGAGCTGTCGGTGAAGCAAAGGGTAGGGCGTATGAGGATCTCTACCAACGGTTAGGCACGAAGGAAGGTGAAAGGAACATCTATAAGATGGCCAAGATTCGAGAGAGGAAGACGAGGGATATTGGCCAAGTCAAATGCATCAAGGACGGAGAAGACCAACTCCTTGTGAAGGACGAGGAGATTAAGCATAGATGACGGGAGTACTTTAACAAGCTTTTCAATGGGGAGAATGAGAGTTCTACCATTGAACTGGACGACTCCTTTGATGAGACCAACATGCATTTTGTGCGGCAAATCCAGGAGTCGGAGGTCAAGGAGGCTTTAAAAACAATGAAAGGAGGCAAGGCGATGGACCATGATTGTATCCCTATTGGGGTGTGGAAAGGCCTTGGAGACATAGCGATAGTATGGCTAACCAAGCTTTTCAACCTCATTTTTCGGGCAAACAAGATGCCAGAAGAATGGAGATGGAGTATATTAGTACCAATCTTCAAGAACAAGGGGGATGTTCAGAGTTGTACTAATTATTGTGGAATTAAGCTGATGAGCCATACAATGAAGCTATGGGAGAGAGTCATTGAGCACTGCTTAAGAAGAATGAAAAGCATGACCAAAAATCAGTTTGGTTTCATGCCTGGGAGGTCGACGATGGAAGCCATTTTCTTGGTTCGACAACTTATGGAGAGATACATGGAGCAAAAGAAGGACTTGCATATGGTGTTCATTGACTTGGAGAAGGCCTATGATAAGATAAAACAGAATGTCATGTGGTGGGCCTTGGAGAAACACAAAGTCCCAGCAAAGTACATTACCCTCATCAAGGACATGTACGGTAATGTTGTGACAAGTGTTCAAACAAGTGATGTTGACACTGATGACTTCCCGATTAAGATAGGATTGCATCAGGGGTCAGCTTTGAGCCCTTATCTTTTTGCCTTGGTGATGGATGAGGTCACATGGGATATACAAGGAGATATCCCATGGTGTATGCTCTTTGGGGACGGTGTGGTGCTAGTGGACGATAGTCGGACAGGGGTAAATAGGAAGTTGGAGTTATGGAGATAAACCTTGGAATCGAAAGGGTATACGCTTAGTAGAACTAAAACTGAGTACATGATGTACTGTTTCAGTACTACAAGGTGTGAGGAGGAGGAGGTTAGCCTTGATGGACAGGTGATGCCTCAGAAGGACACCTTTCGATATTTGGGGTCAATGTTGCAGGAGGATGGGGGTATTGATGAAGATGTGAACCATTGAATCAAAGCCGGATGGATGAAATGGCCCCAAGCTTCTGGCATTCTCTGGGACAAGAGAGTGCCACAAAAGCTTAAAGGAAAGTTCTACAGGATGGCGGTTCGACCCGCAATGTTGTATGGCACTGCGTGTTGGCCGACTAAAAGGCGACATGTTCAACAGTTAGGTGTGGCGGAGTATGTTGAGATGGATGTGTGGCCACACGAGGAAGAATCGAGTTCGGAATGATGATATACGAGATAAGAGTTGGGGTAGCACCAATTGAAGAGAAGTTTGTCCAACATCGTCTGAGATGGTTTGGGCATATTCAGCGCAGGCCTCCAGAAGCTCCAGTGCATAGCGGACGGCTAAAGCGTGCGGAGAATGTCAAGAGAGGTCGGGGTAGACCGAATTTGACATGAGAGGAGTCCGTTAAGAGAGACCTGAAGGATTGGAGTATCAACAAAGAACTAGCTATGGACAGGGGTGCGTGGAAGCTTGCTATCCATGTGCCGGAGCCATGAGTTGGTCGCGAGATTTTAGGCCTTGTACAATGCTAGGTGCTTAGAAAAATAAACCTGGTTTTTCTGAAGCACCAGTGTCTATTTCTACAGGAGAGACGTCTAGTTAAGCGTCTGCCCTGTACAAATAAGAACTGGTGCTTAAGAAAAGTCTGGTTTATTTCTCCAAGCACCTCTCCTAAGCACCTTGCATTGTACAAGGTCTTATGGGTTTCACTTCTATCCTACCCCAACTTGTTTGGGACTAAAGGCTTTGTTGTTGTTGTTGTTGTTGCCCAGTTATACCAGGTTATTTTTATCTGAAAATGCCTTGTCCTTAAGGTTGGGTCTGAGAGTGTTACTAGTACTGGTGTTCATCTATGTTTTACTCCCTCCGTTCTCAAACATTTGTCTTTCTAGAGATTTCAACAAATGACTACATACAAAGCAAAATGAGTGAATACACTCCAAAATATGTCTACATATATTTGTATGTTGTAGTCCATTTGAAATGTGTAGAAAGACAAATATTTAGGAACAGAGGGAGTAGATTGTACTCTCTCCGTCCCATAATATAAGAGTGTTTTTGACACTACACTAGTGTAAAAAATGCTCTTATATTATGGGACGGAGGAAGTATTTTTTAGATGGGATTTTTATTTCTGTGCCCCTGGTTCCTTAGCTCTACTCATTCATCCCCACTCTGTTAACTTTTGCTCACTTTTCCCCACTCCCTTGCCCGAAACCCTCATAACTGGTTATAATGGACGTTGTCGTCAGGTTAGTGCCTTTGACCGTTAGCTGACGAGTGGGGCCATGTATACGTGGGCGCATGCAAGACCGCGGTCGTGGGGTAGCACGTGTCCATGGACATGCCCGAAATGTCCCATCATATAAAGAGGGCAACCACCTCCATCGCCCCTACCATTTTCCCCCAAATCCACTCGCTGCCGCATCGTCTTCCTCTGCACGCCGTCGTCGTCTCGCTCTCCTCCACTGCCTCCACCGCACTGTCTCGCTCTCCCCCATCGCATCCTCTTCCTCACCTTCATCGCCTCCATCTGTCAGATGGCCGACGCTCGTGGCGATGCCGGCGCAGCGGCCGGAGAGGTGGTGGAGCTGCAGGGTCAGGGCACGGTGACCGCAGATGTCGGCGGCGTCCACGGCGGTGCAGGGAAGCTCACAACGCTACGGATGTGGCGGGCTCTGCCTCATCACTGCAGAAGGTGACGGTGTCAAGCAGCGCAGTCCATCACGATGCCCCCGTTGCGCCGCCTGCTGTGGAGGAGCAGGTATTTGCACTGGGCACCCATTTGCACTTGCTTAGCTTGTAGAGTTAGTTCGATTGTGATTCATACATTAGTTCAGATGGTTAGAGTAGTTAGTTTGACGGATGGGCCGGGTTTTTTTTTATGGGTTGGGGGGATGGGGGTTTTTGGACTAGGGTTTGTTGGATAAATTGGTTGCAAAAATGCTAGCTAGATGTTGTGAACTATGATTTCAGGTGCTGCAATGATTGGGGTTTTCAGATTTGTTTTGAGATTTGGATAAATTCGTTGCAAAAATGCTAGATGTTGTGAACACATTGTTTTTTTAATGCTATGATGCTTATTAGATTTGTTTTTAGTGCTCACAGATTGGGGTTTTAATGTTACTCAAGTTATTTGCTTCAAGTTATATTACCTCTGTTGTTCACAATATGTCCACAATATGTAGTTATATTAGCTCTGTTGTTCAATGAGTGTGCATGACAATGGAAAATGCAAATAGGATCATAGTATATTAGCCCTATGATCAAGTGTGCATATGTAAATTTCAATATGTAGTTATATTAGCTCTTTTGTTCAATGTGTGTGCATGACAATGAAAAATGCAAATAGGATCATAGTATATTAGGCCTATGATCAATGTGTCATCTGTGCATATCTAAATTTTCAATTGGCTTATGTATTTACTAGTGATGGATGTAATTGTATATTCAGGAGGATGATGGTTGGGGGAAGAGGAGGAAGATAGACTATACTTTCGACGACCCGTACGATCCAGCGTATGGCGATGACGAAGAGTATGAGGTAAGCCTACTTGAAATTTAGATTGTCCATTTAGTTCGTTTGACGTGGTGTATTCCCATGAATCTATAATGTACTAATGTAATTCATTCGTGTGTGCAGTATGTCTCTAGGGAAGATGTGGATGTGGACCGCGGCAACTTCGCCTCCTTCAAAGAGAAGGAAGAGAAGATCAGGGTCAAGGGCGTGGATTACTAATACAAGAGCAGGACCAAAACTTGGCGCTGCCCCTACTGCACCACCAAGCCAAAGCCAAAGTCCGGCCGCTTCGTTCACCTTCTAGCTCATGCAGAAGATGTGGCCATCCACGGCGAGGACTACAAGATCATGGGGCAGCATGCTGCCCTAGCCAAAGTCCCGTCTCCCCCCTTCCCTGATGTTATGATGTGTTTTAAGTAATTTAGGTTGTTTGCTGATGTGACGCCCTCGATTTGACCGTACACTAATCATACACGCAAATGTGTACGATCAAGATCAAGGACTCATGGAAAGATATCACAACACAACTCTAGACACAAATTAAAATAATACAAGCTTTATATTACAAGCCATGGGCCTCGAAGGCTCGAATACATAAGCTCGAATACACAAGAGTCAGCGGAAGCAACAATATCTGAGTACAGACATAAGTTAGACAAGATTGCCTTAAGAAGGCTAGCACAAAAGTAGCAACGATCGAAAAGGCAAGGCCTCCTGCCTGGGACCTCCTAACTACTCCTCGAAGTTGAACTCCATGTAGAATCATCCTCGGGATCCTCTGGCTCCTGGACTCCAGCATCTGGTTGTGACAACCAGGTATAGAAAGGGGAAAAGAGGAGGAAAAGCAACCGTGAGTACTCATCCAAAGTACTCGCAAGCAAGGATCTACACTACATATGCATGGGTATCTGTGTAAAGGGGCAATCGGTGGACTGAACTGCAGAATGCCAGAATAAGAGGGGGATAGCTAGTCCTGTCAAAGACTACGCTTCTGGCAGCCTCCATCTTACAGCATGTAGAAGAGAGTAGATGGTAAGTTCACCAAGTATCATCGCATAGGATAATCCTACCCGGCGATCCCCTCCTCGTCGCCCTGTGAGAGAGTGATCACCAGGTGTATCTGGCACTTGAAAGGGTGTGTTTTATTAAGTATCCGGTTCTAGTTGTCATAAGGTCAAGGTACAACTCCGGGTCGCTTGTTACCGTGGACACGACTATTCGAATAGATCAACTTCCCTGCAGGGGTGCACCACATTATCCGACACACTCGATCCCTCTGGCCGGGCACACTTTCCTGGGTCATGTCCGGCCTCGGGAGATCAACACGTCGCAGCCCCACCTAGGCTCAACAGAGAGGTCAGCACGCTGGTCTAAATCCTATGCACGCAGGGGTCTAGGCCCATCGCCCATTGCACACCTACACGTTGCGTACGCGGCCGGAAGCAGACCTAGCCCCCTTAATACAAGCGCGGGCTTACGGTCCAATGCGGCGCGCGCCGCTCAGTCACTGACGTCAAAAAGTACTTCGGCTGATACCACGACGCCGGTTGCCCATATCTTGTCCCACGTGGCGGTTAGTGCGTATAAGGTCAACGACCCAACTCAGATCAAATACCAAGATCTCGTTAAGCGTGTTATTATGAAGTAACCGCGGACGCCGACCAGGTGGTCTCAACCTGCCCTGTCGCTCCGCCACAAAGTAACAGTCGGGGGCCGTCGGGAACTCAGGCCCACCACTACCTGGATGGAGCCACTTGTCCTTTCAGCCCCCACATCGGAATCACATGCGGGTACTCAACGAGCCAACCCGACTTTAGTCACCACCTGTATAGTATGTATGTATATATGTATATACCCATGATCACCTCCCGAGTGAGCACGACCCGATAGTATAGCATGGCAGACGGACAAGAATGTAGGCCACTGATGGATACTAGCATCCTATACTAAGCATTTAGGATTGCAGGTAAGGGTAACAACTGTAGCAACAATGACAGGCTATGCAGCAGAATAGGATTAACCGAAAGCAGTAATATGCTACATTACTCTAATGCAAGCAGTAGAGAGAAGGAATAGGCGATATCTGGTGATCAAGGGGGGGGGGGGCTTGCCTGGTTGCTCTGGCAAGAAGGAGGGGTCGTCAACACCGTAGTCGACAGGGGGAGCAGCGGCATCGATCTTGTAGTCTACCGGAGAGAAGAGGGGGGAAGAAACAATAAATATAATGCAAACGTAAGCATGACGATGCATGACATGACAATGAGCGGTGCTAGGTGTGCCCTAACGCGGTAGGAGGTGATACCGGCGAAGGAGGGAAACAACCGGGAAAGTATTCCCGGTGTTTCGCATTTTCGGACAGATGAACTGGAGGGGGAAAGTTGCGAGTTTGATATGCTAGGGATGTGTGGCGGACGAACGGGCTGTGTATTCGCATTCGTCTCATTGTTCTGGGCAACTTTCATGTACAAACTATTTTCATCCGATCTACGGTTTATTTTATATTAATTTAAAAAAGGATTTAATCATTTCAGGAATTAACAGATTTAATTTAAATCAAAAATAGGTTTTACAGCATCAACATGATGTCAGCAGTCAACAGTCCGTTGACTGGGTCAGACTGATGCGTGGGTCCCATTTGTCATTGACACAAATTTAATTTAAACAAAACTAATTAGTTTAATTACTTGATTAGGTTAACTAAATTTGTTTAGTTTAGTTAGACAGAAATAATATTAATACACTAATTAATTAATTATATTCATTTTCTTTTTCTCTTTTTAAATGTTCTAGGGCGTGGGGCCCCACTATCATTGGCCCGGAGGGCCATAGCGGGCGCTGGCGTAGCCCGAACGGGCGCTGGCCTGTGGGGGCGCACCCGACAAGGCGAGCGGGCGATCTAGGCAGCGGCGAGCCGGGGCGCGCGCTCGCCGGAGACAGCGACAGGCGCTGCAGCAGGGGGGGGGGTCTGCGGCGCGGCCATGGTGGAGCAGCGGAGTGCAGGGGACGGCGTGGGCGCAGGCGGAGGCCGCTAGGGCGCTAGGATGGTGCGGAGCAGCAGCGGGGACGTAGTCCGGTGGTGAGCGTGCACAAGGGAGTAGAGGGAAACTGGGGTGGGGGTTCTCACGATCGTTGGTGAGAAGGGGGCGTCGTGGCTCGAGGTAGTCCGGCGGGGAGGCGGTCGGGGAGGTACAGCGAGGCGGCACCGGCGACGGGGTCAGAGCGGGCGGCGACCGGCGGATGTATCCGAGGAAGAAGGTCGAGGGCGACGGCGTTGAGGCTCCCCTGACTCGGTCCAGTGCGGTGATGAGGCGGCCGGAATGGGCAACGACGACGAGCGCCAAGGCTGCGAGCCTGGCCCCGACGCGGTTAGGCGCACGGGCAAGGAGGAGGCCGGGGGCGCAAGGCGATGGCTAGCCGTGAGGAGGCAACTGGTCTCCGGCAAGGTCGGACGGTGCGGGGTGCGGCGGAGGAGGTTGGCAAGATCGCCGACGGGAGGTAGGAGGCGCACGGGGGCGTGGCGGGGCGCTACCCGCCGTGAGCGTGGGTGTGTGCCGGCGCTGGTGGAGCGAGGGGATCGAGGCTCAATCCAGATCCAGCGGGGGGGGGGGGGGGGGGATGAGAGAAACGTGTGGGGGAGTGGGGTGTTGCTAGGTTTTCGGGGTATGGGGGGGTTAGGTCATAGGCCAGTGGGGAGCGGGCGGGCCGACGGGCTGGTTGGGTGGGATGGGCCGAGGGCCATGGTGAGCCGGGAGGGTTCCTTTTCTCTTTCTATTATTTTCTGTTTGTCTTTTTCTTTTCCATTTATTTTTACTTTACTGTTTTATATTATAGTTTCATTTATTTTAGTTCTACAAAAACATAAAAGTTGAACCTAAATTAGTATCACTAACTATACCTCAGCTACAAAAAGTTTAAAACCTAAATAAAATAGTTTAACATTTTATAAATAATAAAAGGCATTTATTAAATTGGTCATGTTGTTGTTTTATTCATCTTAGAGTATTTAAGCATTTTATAAAGGTGTGGTTCCTCCACCATAATTACCTATGCAATATTTGGTTCACTCCGAACATTTTAATTTTAATAATTGGAAACTTTTATTGTTTGCTGGATTTTGAATTTGAATTTGAATTGGTTTCGAACTAACGTGAGAGTAGCAACAATAATCGAAGTGACGTGGCATCATTAGCAGAGGGTTGTTGTAGCTTAATTATCCTGGCGTCACAGCTGAACTATGTGGGTGAACTATGTTTGTGAACAGGATGTAGGTTACCTTTTGGTTGTTGGATGAATTTTATATGCATGTGGCTATCTATGTTGGGTATTTTTGTGTTTTTAAATTTATCTGCTATGATTTGTTTCAGTGTTTTGAAAGCTCAGGTGCTGCAATGATCACACATATGCTGCAATCCATCATTTTATCAAGGGTTTCCTTTTATCAAATATTCCAATAACAGAGCAAAAAACAACATTTTAATGAAGATGTATTATCAACTATCTATGTTTGTGTAGGAGATCATGTGTGCAAAATTTGAGGTGATTTAGAGGAGGTCAAAGAAATTTGAACTCTATGAAATCTTGTAGGTGATAGCTCATATGTGTGAAGGTTTTCTCATGAAAATGACCATAGGACAAGTTTATGATTTTTGGTTGGTAACATGTCACATAAGACAACATTAATATAAAACTATAGGCCAAGTTTATTATTTTTGAATTAATCTTCATATTTTTACATTTTCTTTTGAAAACATATGCTTTAATATAAAAACTATTAAAACACGTTTTGAAATATGAAAATGGAAAACTAACTTCAAATCCTTCTTATTCACTTTAAAATAAAGCTTTAGTGCTTTTTTTATTTTTTTATTTTTTCAAAAACAGAAGGTAACACCACCTCCTCTCCTTGAACTCTATGAAATCATGTACATGATAGCTCATATGTGTGAAGGGTTTCTCAGGAAACTGACCATAGAGCAAGTTTATGATTTTTGGTTGGTAACATGTCACATAAGACAACATTGTGAGCAGGTTTTATATTTTTTTTTTTGATTTTTTTAAATTAATGGTGCTCATTTGACCACGATCGTGCCAGCTAGGATTTTTTCATGAAAATGACCATAGACCAAGTTTAGTATTTTTCCTCGTTAGTTTGTCTTATAAAACAACGAACGGCGAAGGTTTCATATTTTTTTGATTTTTTAAATTAGTTATGCTTAGTCAAAGCCTTCGAAACCCCGTTGACCAGCTCAAAACCCCTCTAAACCCCACAGGGTTTCGCCTAACCCTAGCTCCCAACGTCAGCCGTCCGATCATACCCTCACGCCAAGCAACAACCCTCAGATCTGGCCTTCTAGAAGGAACTAGGTTGGCTGGCTGTGTGCAGGCTCCGTGCCGTTGGATCACAAGGACGGCTCCGCATCGTTGGATCGTGGGGCGATCCGCGAGAGGCGATCCTATTGGTTGTGCTCGGCTGCTCGCCCACCACTGACTCCGTGAAAAAAACGTTGTTATTGGACCTAAAAGGAAACCAAGCTCTAGTTGGGCCGTCGAATTGCGTCTTTTTTTGGCATCGTTTGCTCTATTTTTTGTGAACGTGCTGGCTCTATATTTTTGCATCATTTTTTTTGCATCATTTGCTCTATTTTTGCATCGTTCTTTTTGTTCTATACAAATGTAAAACGACCAAATTCATAAGGGCTAAATTTTTTTTATCATGCAAAATGGCCACAAACTATCAAAAAATGGGTCATTTTGCATTTGTATAATGGCCACAAGCCCTCTATCTCTTTTTATCATGCAAAATGACCAAATTTTTAAGGGCCAAATTTATTTTTATCATTCAAAATGGCCACAAGCTCTTCAAAAATTGTCTCTTTTGTTTCATATAATATAGGGTTTGACCACGGATTCCCACGCGTGCAATTAGCTTGTTTTTCTTCTTCTTTTCAAACCACCTTTTCCCACGCGTGTACACTCCCGATGTTGCGGTGGGTTTGAAAACGGGCTACTAACTTCACATTTGACCCCGTTATTGCCACGACCAAATAACACGTAGCACTACGGCTATTTAAGCCACCCTCTGCCTCTGCCATCCCTCATCCATCTGCCCTTCTTGCTCTTTGACCCCTTCTCCGTCTTCTGCACATCCCTCAGCCATGCAGTACACCGGACCAACCTACCGCTTCCCACCCACCGTGCCGGAGAGGCTCTACCCTACCGGCGTGTACGTTGATCTCACACTACGTGTGTGGGCGATATCAAGGCTGAGGACCGCAAGGAACTTCACCGAGTTCTTCCTCGCGTCCGGCTACCACCCCTCCCGAGGGGATCTCCAACGATGTTCCGCGTCGAGGAGGTCATCCAAAACCGGGTGGTGGTTTCTCTCCTTGCCCACTTCACCAACACATTTGATGCCTTCTACCTCCTCGGCCGGGTGTTTTTGTGTGGCTCCGAGTTCATCGCTTTCACCACCCACAACAGGTTCATGGAGTACAACAACATCTTCCCCACCGTGACGCGCATGCACACTCTTCCGTACCCCATCAACAACGCCCCGGAGGAGCAGTGAAAAGGGCGCCCGGAGGAGGAGCGAGGTGGAGAAGGCGGTGGCTAGGGTTCTAAACCCTCTATCTTTTTTTAGTCTATGTTATGTTAAGTTGTAATTGAACTATGTTGGACTTGCTATGGGCTCGTTGGCCCTTTTCTTAAATTCTATTATTAAGTTTTATATCTATTCTATTATTAAGTTCTTCCTAGTTTGAGCTATGTGATCGTGCTATGGGATTGTTGGCCCTATCTACATATTGGGATTGCATATTTGTTGATTATTTTCTTAGAGAGCTCGGCTTGTTAGTAGGGGTTCCCTTGTGAGTAACCACCTAGCTAGTGCATGCAAGCAAGCTTTGTTAGTAGGGATGAATGAGTACAACTAAGCAAGGGAGTGGCTCTTTTTTTACACAAGCCACAAATATGTAGCCACCTAGCTAGAAGAGAGAAACCAGCGGCAGTGACCATCGCTGCATCCGTGGCGGCTGGCATGCAAGAAAGCTGCTCGGTCAGTGCATCGTGGCGGACGCATCGGCGCATGCAGGCTCGGTCAGCGCATGCAGGCTCGGTCGGCGCATCATGGGATCGTGGCATCGACGCATGCAGGCAGGGTTTGCTGGGTGCATGCATAGCAGGCTTCTGTCCAGGCAGCGCGCGCAGACGTCTAATGCAAGGGACGGCCCAACGAAACCACGACCCAATGGTCGAACTGTAACACCACCCAACGCGGCACAGTCTAGCGTGGCCCCACTAGTCAGAGTTAACGGTCAAGCCTTTGACCCGACGGCAACATCCGTGGTGCCCAGTTATGAGGGTTTCTGGCAAGGGAGTGGGGAAAATTGAGCAAAAGTTAAGAGCGCGGGGATGAATGAGTAGAGCTAAGGAACCAGGGCACAGATGTAAAAAACCCTTTTTAGATAGTGCAAAGAACCCATTTTCATGTAAACAATACAAGTAATTTATACGGGTAGTTTTTTCAGTTTTGGTGTAACCATGTCTCGAGATCTAAATTCACCATTTTGAGAGTTCGGCCTATATATGTGAAAGTGCTAGTTATCGACTAGAGGCGGGTGAATAGGCGATTTTTATGAAAGTCTTCAAAACACGGGGGCTTTGAAGACAAATAGTAGAAATGAACCTATTTCTATGCAGCGGAAGGTAGACTACACTAGATAGGCCATAGTCAAGTAAGCAATGAAGTGAAAGCACGAAGACTATCAGCGGCTAGGTAGTATGGATCATGATGGAAGATAGTATGATGCCAAACAGCAAACAGTCTTCACACAGTGAAGCCAATCATATCATGCAAGTAGGCAATGACTTCACGAAGACAAACTGTAAAGTAAAGAGATGGGAAGGATAGAACCAGTTGCTTGGAGAGGACACGGATTTGGTAGACCAGTTCCACTTGTTGTGACAACTGTACGTCTGGTTAGGGAGGCTGAGATTCAACTCAGAAGACTGTGTCTTCACCTTATTCCCCTTGAGCTAAGAACACACAGTCCTCACCCAATCACTCTGGTAAGTCTTCAAGGTAGACTTCCAAACCTTCACATACTTCGTTCACTGGCAATCCACAATGGCTCTTGGAAGCTCAGAACGCGATGCCTAACTGGCTGGAGGATTCATAGTCCTCAAGTATAACAAGTCTCCAGATCATGCGGACAGAAAGACTTTAGTTATGCCTAACACTCTTTGGCTCTGGGTGTTTTGGGTTTGTCCTCGCAAGGATCTCTCTCTCAAATGCTTCGGAGGTGGGTTGCTCTCAAACGACAAAAGCCATGCACTAACTCTGAGCAGCCACCAATATATGGTGTAGGGGGTAGGCTATTTATAGCCAGGAGGCAACCCGACCTGATTTGTCCGAAATGACCCTGGGTCACTAAGGAACTGACACATGTCCAACGGTCAGATTTCAAACACATGCCGCAGCTTGACTTGGGCTACAAGTAAAGCTGACTCATCCAGCTCTGGATAAGATTTTCTCTCATTGTCTTCGTTCGAAGACATAGGATTTGGTTGAGCATCACATCAGTCACTCTGACTTTGTTCACTTGGACCCCACTTAACAGTACGGTGGTTCCTATGACTCAACAAAGAAGAAAAGGAAACTACGAAACAACTATGTCTTCGCACTCCATAGTCTTCATGTGAATGTCTTCTCATGTCATAATCTTCACTGTGAATATCTTCACACACCACCATTGTCTTCAATGTCTTCACACATTTTTAGGGGTCATCTCTGGTAGGTAAACCGAATCAATATGGGACTATTACCTGTGTTATCCTGCAATTCTCACAAACACACTAGTCCCTCAACCAAGTTTGTCGTCAATACTCCAAAACCAACTAAGGGTGGCACTAGATGCACTTACAATCTCCCCCTTTTTGGTGATTGATGACAAACCGGTTGAAGTTTTCAACGGGGATAAAAGTATGTGAAAGTTTAAGAATTAAGGCATTGTCTTCATAAGCAGCAAAGGCTCCCCCTAAAGATGTGCATACAAGTAGTTTGATTTTGAATGCAAATGCACATGGCAGGTTTAACTTTGTGGAGATCCTCTTCAACTTATGAAGACAATTCATCATGCATATAAAGAGATAACGAAGATAATGACATGCACAATGAAAAATGGACGTCTGTGGAATGGCTTCATGCGGAATTTATCATCGCATCACAAGATAGCAGAAAAAGTAGCAGACGACCATCGAGTTTAAGTGTTACAACTCAAAGAACCAAATGTTTCAAAAGACGAGAGTTGTAATGACTTGGCAAAAATAATGCAACCACCCAATAAGGACCCGCTTGAAGACTATCAACTCATAAGCTTCTCCCCCTTTTGTCACTGAGGACCAAAAAGGTTTGAAGACATAGAGAATCTACTCGTTCCCATCAGGAGTAGATGAAGGAGCAGGGTCAATGTTGGAGTTTGGTGGTGCAGACGGGCCTGATGCAGTGTCGAGATGCAGTGCATCCATGGTTGGTGAAGTGGCGTCGTCTTCTTCATCAACGACTCTCGCAAGAACAGTTGCAGCCGAAGATGAATACTCATAATCTTCAATTGAGGGAGTGCGGCGCCAGCTTGCATTTTATGGAGGCCTGGAGTCAAACTTGAAGTCCTCAGTGAAGCCATCTTCGCGAAGATTGTCTTCAGGATAGAGCAGTGTGAGACTCTTCCAGGACCGCCGATAGGCTTCATGCGCAACAAACGAGTTCTTGGTGGCGAAGTTTCGAATGCGATTGACATCCACCAAGATACTCTACATCTGACGCTTTAGCCAGTCATGATGCTTGTCCTGCTTCTGATGCAAGGCCACAAGAAGTTCTCGGTCATTGAGTACACGAGAACGCTTCCGAGGCCTTTGGGCAACCGTACTCACAGTGGCTTCGGTGTTGGCATGATGGGGCACTCTCATATTGCCAGCCAGAGGATAAGTGGGAGTTGCAGCATTGGGGACAAGACTTCCCTCCATAGGTTGCGAGAAGCTTTGGTGTTCAGCATTGTGAAGATGTAGAGGATTCTTAGCAGGCTCGGGGTAGATGGCTTCAATGGACAGATCAACCTCAGACAGAAAGACAAGATGGTTGGGCACTGAGGGCTGATAGTCAACAGAAGAATGGAGCTTGATCAGGCGCATCACCCATGGAGCATAAAACTTCTAGCCAAACAGATCAATCCCAGATGTAGCTAGTTGTCTGATGTAGAAATCCTGGGTATTGAATCTGATGCCATTGATGATATAAAATACCAAAGTCTTCATGGCTCCTTCAAGTTTGGCTTCACAAGAATGTCCCTTGATTGGCCATAGAGTACGCCTCAGAATATGATAAACTGTGTGTGGCAAGTACTCGAGGTCATTTACGAAGAACTCTTTGGGGTATTCAACATCTTGAGGCAGTGGCTTCATCATACTGAGCATCTCACTCATATTTGGCTCAGACCTCTGAAAAATACTCTGCAGTTCATTTCTGTGAAGCTGACAACCAGGCTCGTACAACTCACCTGGAGTGGGCAGGGATGTAAGCTCGATGATGTCTTGAGCTTTGGCTTCATGATGCACATCACCTGACATCCACTCAAGGATCCATGTCTTCGAATCCCTGTTGTAGCCACGAATATGAAGTGTGGCATAGAACTACAGCAGAAGCTCTTCATTCCAGTGCTCTTTGTCCGTTACAAATGGCAGAAGACCAACCTCTCTAAAGCAGTCAAGAGCTTCTTCAAGACAGGGCAGCCCAACAATAGCTTCACAATCAAGACGCATATGTGGAAAGATTCACTCTTGATTGTATAGGATGCAGGAGTAATAGATGTGCTGCTGATGGCTCCAAAATCGATCGGAAGAGATCTTTGGCTTCGAGTATGGATTCTTGGCACTATCAAACACTGGTACAACAACGTCCTAAACAAACGGTTTTTAACCCCTTTCCACGATGACATTTGGAACCGTCACCAAGTGAGTGTGTGCGATAGGGTGTCCTTCCCACACGACCCAGAAATTGTTGGGGATAGGCCCTCCTGGGACCCAGGCTGGGGCCATGTGCGATCGGGCGAGGCATCGAAACCTAATCATTTCCGTAGGTATGTACATCCGACACGGTAATCTGAGAAAATCATTTCCGTAGGTATGTACATCCCACACGGTGAATCCCAGAAAATCATTTCCGTAGGTATGTACATCCCACACGGTGAATCCCAGAAAATCATTTCCGTAGGTATGTGCATCCCACACGGTGAATCCTAGAAAAACATTTCCGTAGGTATGTATATCACACACAGTTCTTTGTGTGGAAACGTTTGTGCAAGGTGGCCTAACGCAAACAGTTCGCTGCCGGAAGTCGTGTGTGATTGTTAGTTGATCGAACACGCCTACTTTCTAGAAACCGTGCGGGTTGTTTGAGTTCATCGCCCACGGTGCTGTCTGAGTAACCGTTTGCAATAGAAAATCCCAATAAGCAGGGTAATTGGCCTATTATTGATAATCCATGTACTAATCAAACTGATATTTCTTATAAAACACGCCAGATATTTCATATCCGTATAAAAGCAACCAGGATTTCATAATCGAATTACATCAGATAGCTTCGGCACTCAGTTACGCCATTACACAACAGCACCAAGTTTCACATGCAGCATCAAAAACCTTTGGAAAGTAGCATCATACACGCTAAATAGGCAAATGAATCTCACCTGGGAAACTGCATAAGCGGAAGGCAAATATTGAACCTTCAGTGATGTTGAATGTCCTTGCAACTTTAGGCCAGTGGCTATGGATAATTGCCCGCCTAACCTTCGTCCTCTTCAACAAGACTTCAATATTGTACCATGGGTGTTGAATGAATACCTTCCTCGCCTCTTGATCATGCAGGTGGTTTGAGAGGTAATCATCGGTGAACTGCTTTGAAAAGTACTGAAAACAAAGCTATCCATAAATCGTCGTTGTAAATTTTGAAATGGCGCAAGGGGTAAAAACAAGGTAAAAGAGTTGGTACCATCCTATAGTTGACTCATGTCTTCTTCATTGTGCAAACAAAGATCTTGCTGTTATTCGTCGCAAGTTTCTTCATCCTAACAATCTTTCTGAGTTTCTTGACTTGACTGATATTCATGGACATCTCATATCCCCATATGCAAAATGGGTCGAACAGTGGGTCTAAGCCTCTGACAGCAGGACCTACATGTGCAAGACCAAATTGTAAGAAACCTAAATATTAGAATGATTCCTGCAACTGCACAATAATGTGCTATTAGCCAAAGGACCCTGCTTGAACAAACCTCGATGGTAAACCGCAGTGTCTCCCATTGTTTCCCTGCAACACACATAAGGAAGATCTTGATCAGGTTAACTGAGAGTTGACATACTATCAGTAGAATATGTATTGAGTACAGCCAAATTCGATTGGTGTCACATGCATAACAATACAAAATTGTACCCACAGCAAATGAAAATCAAATTGCAGAACTGAACCAAACAGCTAAATGGACAACAGACCAAATAAACCAAAATAGTTAACTGAGCACGACATTGCAGAATAGAAACATGTGTTAGAAGATAAGACAGTTAATAAAACAAAGAAAGCTTGAGAACAGTACTACGATATGTAGCAATTGTCGGACCAAAGTGTTAACTGAACATTACATTTCAGAGGACCAAACTGTTAACTGAACATCAGATTGCATATTAACATTACAGAGGACAAATCACTAGAAGGCACTGGCGGTGGCCTCGAGAAAACATAATGAACTGTATTTTAAAGTAGACAACCGCGTGGCGATGTTGACGGTGGCCTCGAAGACGAGTTGCTCCTCCAAGATCTGGTGGTCGACACGCATGCCAGCCATAGCGACCTCATTCGCGCGTGCGGCCGCATGCTACTCAGCTCCATGTTATACTGCATGTAAAATGGTTGTGGGCGGCGCTTAATTGGAGGAGGGGGGCAGTGATTTCGGTGGAAGGTGTCGCTCCGTCAGTCGGGGCATGTGGGACGGGAAAGGAGGAGGATGGTGTGGGTGGGGTGTGGATTACCTGACCATATCGACGAGGCCGCGCAGCAAGAAGAAGGGTCGGCGGGGAGGAGGCCACACAGCAAGAAGAAGGGTCGCCGGTGAGGAGGTGGCGCTGCAAGAAGAAGGGTCGCCGGCGAGGTGGCTGAGCTGCCAGTAAGAAACAGTGAAGGTTTGAACTTGGAAAGCAAGGAGGAACAGTGGAAATGTGGCTTTTGGTAGGAGGGAGGGGGCGGGGAGATATATATTTCCGCGGTGGCAAAAAAATTCGCTCGGTGCCGCGAGAAACTGGCGCGCAAGTGTGGTTCAAGCGGGGGCGATGGACTGTAGACGATGCTTCCTGTGTAAGCCAGACAAGACGGTGCCTCAAGATATTTTATATCGCATCCCACACGATTCTTTCTAGTAAACAGTTTGTGGTATACCTGATTTTTTCATTATGTTTTGAAAGAAAAAATGGTGTTACGGAGGGAAAGGATGGTGTTTGAATTGCTAGAACATTTACGTACAGTGAACATGCAACTAGTACATGAGTGTCGTGTTTAAATTTGGAATTATTCCGGGTTCGTTTGGCATTTTTATGCATTAATTGAGTTTCCGGGCATTTAATGTGCATAATTCAAATTTGAACTACAAGCACATGCTCCAATGCACCAAAGTTTGCTGAAAAATCACATGTGTGTCTTTGGGTGAATTTATAGGTCCCATGCAAGAAAAGGGAATAAAATTCAAACATCTGGGCGTCGTGGCTCGGCCGGAATGATTGAGAAACTTGGTTTTTTAATTCCTGTAAATCCAAAACACGGCTGAAAATCATGATACTTGGCATGGTGTCCTGACATGGCACCAACATGCTGCAGTAATTTTTTTGGCCGAATTGGGACAAACTTTGGTGTAAGCTTCTTGCAAACCGGAGCTTCCCTCAAGAAGGCTCGTGGTTTCGAGAGGGAACGTGTCACCTCCGTGTGCAAAACGACATACGTACACTGCCTTCTCCCGCCTTAATTTTTGTACACTGGCATATTAGACCAAATAGAAGTATCGTGCTAAACTTTGGAATTATTCCGTGTTCGTTTGGCCTTTTTTATACATTAATTGAGTTTCTGGGCATTTAATGTGCATAATTCAAATTTAAACTACAAGCACATGCTCCAGTGCACCAAAGTTGTTTGAAAAATCACATGTGTGTCCTTGGGTGAATTTCTAGGTCCCATGCAAGAGATGGGAGTGAAATTCAAACATCTAGGCGTTGTGGCTCGGCCAGAAAGATTGAGAAACTTGGTACTTAATTCCTGTAAATCCAAAACATGCCTGAAAATCATGAAACTTGGCATGGTGTCATGACATGGCACCAACATGCTGCGGTATTTTTTTTGGCCGAATTGGGACAAGCTTTGGTGTAAGATTCTTGCAAACCAGAGCTTCCCTCAAGAAGGCTCCTGGTTCCGAGAGGGAACGTGTCACCTCCATGTGCGAAACACATACGTACACTGCCTTCTCCTGTCTTAATTTTTGTACACTGGCACATTAGACCAAATAGAAGTATGGTGCTAAATTTTGGAATTATTCCGTGTTCGTTAAGCCTTTTTTATACATTAATTGAGTTTCTGCGCATTTAATGTGCATAATTCAAATTTGAACTACAAGCACGTGCTCTAGTGCACCAAAGTTGTTTGAAAATCACATGTGTGTCCTTGGGTGAATTTCTAGGTCCCATGCAAGAGATGGGAGTGAAATTCAAACATCTGGGCGTCGTGGCTCGGCCGGAATGATTGAGAAACTTGGTTTTTTAATTCCTGTAATTCCAAAACACGCGTGAAAATCATGAAACTTGGCATTGTGTCATGACATGGCACCAACATGCTGCGGTAATTTTTTGGCCGAATTGGGACAAGCTTTGGTGTAAGCTTCTTGCAAACCGGAGCTTCTCTCAAGAAGGCCCATGGTTCCGAGAGGGAACGTGTCACCTCCGTGTGTGAAACGACATACGTACACTGCCTTCTCCCGCCTTA
Source organism: Aegilops tauschii subsp. strangulata (assembly GCF_002575655.3). Taxonomy (NCBI): domain Eukaryota; kingdom Viridiplantae; phylum Streptophyta; class Magnoliopsida; order Poales; family Poaceae; genus Aegilops; species Aegilops tauschii. Next base: position 61,661,569 of record NC_053035.3, read on the forward strand.
ATTTTTTTACACAGCCAGATTAGACCAAGTAGAAGTACCGTGCTAAATTTTGGAATTATTCCGGGTTCATTTGGCCTTTTTATACATTAATTGAGTTTCTGGGCATTTAATGTGCATAATTCAAATTTGAATTACAAGAATAGGCTCCAGTGCACCAAAGTTGTTTAAAAAATCACATGTGTGTCCTTGGGTAAATTTCTAGGTCCCATGCAAGAGATGGGAGTGAAATTCAAACATCTGGGCGTCGTGGCTCGGCCCGAAAGATTGAGAAACTTTGTTTTTTAATTCCTGTAATTCCAAAACACGCGTGAAAATCATGAAACTTGGCATGGTGTCATGACATGGTACCAACATGCTGCGGTAATTTTTTTGGCCGAATTGGGACAAGCTTTGGTGTAAGCTTCTTGCAAACCGGAGCTTCCCTCAAGAAGGCTCGTGGTTTCGAGAGGGAACGCGTCACCTCCGTGTGCGAAACGACATACGTACACTGCCTTCTCCCGCCATAATTTTTTTACACAACCAGATTAGACCGAATAGAAGTATCGTGCTAAATTTTGGTATTATTCCGGGTTCGTTTGGCCTTTTTTATACATTAATTGAGTTTCTGGGCATTTAATGTGCATAATTCAAATTTGAACTACAGGCACAGGCTCCAGTGCACCAAAGTTGTTTGAAAAATCACATGTGTGTCCTTGGGTGAATTTCTAGGTCCCATGCAAGAGATGTGAGTGAAATTCAAACATCTGGGCGTCGTGGCTTGGCTGAAAAGATTGAGAAACTTGGTTTCTAATTCCTGTAAGTCCAAAACACGCCTGAAAATCTTGAAACTTGGCATGGTCTCATGACATGGCACCAACATGCTGTGGTAATTTTTCTGTACGATTTGCGAAGGCGCACACATTAACAATCAACAAAGTCATTTTGGAACAAGTGGTGTCACGTTACAAATCGCAAACACAAGTATTATTGAAACCGTGGGCATTCGACTTACCAATTACGTGCGACCATGCGTCCCCTTTTTTTATTGGCTAGGAGGTGTCGTGCGGGGTAGCTATTTGAGTACGGGAGGCGTGCGATCAGACCCCTGCGCGTGCTCATCGGGAGGAGAGCCCTTTGACCACTACCTGCCGCGCACCTCCCTCCCAACGTCTGCATTAATGGCGCCCGAGCACCTGTTCTACGGCGTGGCTATATGTCTCACTGGACTGAGAATTAAGAGAGAAAAATGAAAATCTAAAAAGAAAGTTTTGCACAGATCTTGATGTAAGATCCGACGGACCTATATAGCATCGACTGCAACTTATAGCAAGCATGATGAATATAAGGACGATGATAGTGGATAATAATTGTCTTACATATTTAGAAACATAATTAAACAAAATCCACATGCGGCAACGCCCGAAATACACAAGGGCAAAAGAAGAAGGAAGACAATGATCTGGCTTGCTAATCTCTACTTTCTTGATGCGTTGCTGCAGGCCGCGGGAACTAGTCTCCGCGGCGCGCGGCGACGAGCTCTTTCTTGTCCTCAAGATGCTGCTTGAGAGCATCCACGGATTCCTCCACCAGCCTTCTGCGCTCGATGCGCATCATGGCATTCTCATCCATAAGTTTCTCGACGATGACGCCGGTCCTCTTCAACAAGGCAGTGGTCTGCTCCTACTCCTCCACACTTCTGACGATCTTCGCCCTCAGCAGGTCGCGCTCGGCCCGGAGCTTCGCATTGCCTCATTTAGTTGCCAAATGACGTCGGTAGACTGTTCAAACGAGGCTTTCAGGTCATCATGCAACCTCTCCCACCTGGAGATCTGATCCATCTTCCTAAGGACGAGGGCACACATGCGCCTGTAAGAGTCATCGCCTGCCCGCGAGACATTTTCCCAGGCTGCCGTGGCGTAGGAGGACATCTCTGCTGCATTCGCGGCGCGGCGGGACATCTCTTCGGCTTCTGCGGCAGGGCCGGACTAGTCTGCTGCATCGACGGCGCGGCGGGTCCTCCGTGCTGCTTTGGCGGCGCGGCGGGACCTCTCTGCTGCTACGGCCGTGCGGCGGGACATGTTGGCTCCTTTCGCGGTGAGGCGGGACATCTCTCGTGCTTCCGCTTCCAGGCTCGCCTCTCCCTGGTGGCAATCTCTCGACCCAGAACTCACGCTGGCCATGGCGGACGCAAGGGAGCGATGATGAATGACTTGTTTGTTTTTGACTTTTTGTGGATGAGGAGTTGAGGAGGAATGTGTAGTCATCTTGGAGTAGTAGTATTTATAACTGCATAGTAATACACTCCTAAGTGGGAAACCGATTAGGTTTTGATCGCTGTGAACAGGTTTGCAATTTGGAATGTGACGGGACGCGGCCTCCCTGTTCTTCTAAAAAAATTGTGACGGGACGCATGCTCAAAATTTACTGATGGTTATAAGTGCGGCACTATTCCTGGAAGGCGTAACGTGGGCACGTACGCCTTCTCGGCCGCGTACGTGGTGTTTGCACCATAGGGTGTGATGTGTACTACACAACCTTCTTCTTGTAGACGTTGTTGGGCCTCCAAGTGCAGAGGTTTGCAGGGCAGTAGCAAATTTCCCTCAAGTGGATGACCTAAGGTTTATCAATCCGTGGGAGGCGTAGGATGAAGATGGTCTCTCTCAAACAACCCTGCAACCAAATAACAAAGAGTCTCTTGTGTCCCCAACACACCCAATACAATGGTAAATTGTATAGGTGCACTAGTTCGGTGAAGAGATGGTGATACAAGTGCAATATGGATGGTAGATATAGGTTTTTGTAATCTGAAAATATAAAAACAGCAAGGTAACTAATAATAAAAGTGAGCACGAACGGTATTGCAATGTGTAGAAACAAGGCCTAGGGTTCATACTTTCACTAGTGCAAGTTCTCTCAACAATAATAACATAATTGGACCATATACCCATCCCTCAACATGCAACAAAGAGTCACTCCAAAGTCACTAATAGCGGAGAACAAACGAAGAGATTATGGTAGGGTACGAAACCACCTCAAAGTTATTCTTTCTGATCGATCTATTCAAGAGTCCGTAGTAAAATAACACGAAGCTATTCTTTCCGTTCGATCTATCCTAGAGTTCGTACTAGAATAACACCTTAAGTCACAAATCAACCAAAACCCTAATGTCACCTAGATACTCCAATGTCACCTCAAGTATCCGTGGGTATGATTATACGATATGCATCACACAATCTCAGATTCATCTATTCAACCAACACAAAGTACTTCAAAGAGTACCCCAAAGTTTCTACCGGAGAGTCAAGCTGAAAACGTGTGCCAACCCCTATGCATAAGTTCACAAGGTCACTGAACCCACAAGTTGATCACCAAAACATACATCAAGTAGATCACGTGAATATCCCATTGTCACCACAGAAAAGCACATGCAAGACATACATCAAGTGTTCTCAAATCCTTAAAGACTCAATCCGATAAGATAACTTCAAATGGAAAACTCAATCCATTACAAGAGAGTAGAGGGGGAGAAACATCATAAGATCCAACTATAATAGCAAAGCTCACGATACATCAAGATCGTGCCAAATCAAGAACACGAGAGGGAGAGAGATCAAACACAAAGCTACTGGTACATACCCTCAGCCCCAAGGGTGAACTACTCCCTCCTGGTCATGGAGAGCGTCGGGATGATGAAGATGGCCACCGGTGAGGGATCCCCCTCCGGCAGGGTGCCGAAACAGGGTCTCGATTGGTTTTTGGTGGCTACACAGGCTTGCGGTGGCAGAACTCCCGATCTAGGTTATTTTCTAGAGGTTTCAGTATTTATAGGAATTTTTGAAATCGGGAACAAGTCAGGGAGGTGCCCGAGTCGTCCACGAGATAGGGCGGCGCTCCAGGGGGGGGTAGGGCGCGCCCCCACCCTCGTGGATGGCCCGGGACTCTTCTGGCCCAACTCTTTTACTCCGTGGGCTTCTTCTAGTCCAAAAATAATCTCCGTCAATTTTCAGGTCAATTGGACTCCGTTTGGTTTTCCTTTTCTGTGATACTCAAAAACAAGGAAAAAACATAAACTGGCACTGGGCTCTAGGTTAATAGGTTAGTCCCAAAAATCATATAAAATAGCATATAAATTCATATAATCATCCTAGATGGATAATATAATAGCATGGAACAATAAAAAATTATAGATACATTGGAGACCTATCAAGCATCCCCAAGCTTAATTCCTGCTCATCCTTGAGTAGGTAAATGATAAAAACATAATTTTTTATGTGGAATGCTACCTAACATATTTATCAATGTAATCTTCTTTTTTGTGGCAAGAATATTCAGATCCATAAGATTCAAAACAAAAGTTTAATATTGACATAAAAATAATAATACTTCAAGCATACTAACCAAGCAATTATGTCTTATCAAAATAACATAGCCAAAGAAAGCTCATCCCTACAAAATCCTATAGTTTGGCCATGCTTCATTTTCGTCACACAAAATGCTCCCATCATGCACAACCCCGATGACAAGCCAAGCAATTGTTTCATACTTTAGTATTCCCAAACTTTTTCAACTTTCACGCAATACATGAGCGCGAGCCATGGACATAACACTATGGGTGGAATAGAATATGATGATGGGGGTTGTGTGGAGAAGACAAAAAGGGAGAAAGTTTCACATCGACGCGGCTAATCAACAGGCTATGGAGATGCCCATCAATTGATGTCAATGCGAGGAGTAGGGATTGCCATGCAACGGATGCACTAGATCTATAAATGTATGAAAGCTCAACAAAAGAAACTAAGTGGGTGTGCATCCAACTTGCTTGCTCACGAAGACCTAGGGCATTTGAGGAAGCCCATTGTTGGAATATACAAGCCAAGTTCTATAATGAAAAATTCCCACTAGTATATGAAAGTGACATAATAAGAGCCTCTCTATCATAAAGATCATGGTGTTACTTTGAAGCACAAGTGTGGAAAAAGGATAGTAGCATTCTCCCTTTTATTTCTTTTCTTCTTTATTTTTTTATTTGGCCTTTTTTTTTCCCTTTTTTGGCCTTTCTTTTTTATCTTTTTTTGGGACAATGCTCTATTAATGATGATCATCACACTTCTATTTATTTACAACTCAAAGATTACAACTCGATACTAGAACAAAGTACGACTCTATATGAATGCCTCCGGCGGTGTACCGGGATGGGCAATGAATTAAGAGTGACACTACTGGAATTCGCTTATTTGCCGTCTGTCAATTCTTTGTCGTCCGCTGGCTAACGACAAAGAAGGTCTTTGCCGTCCGCTTACAAAAAACGGACGGCAAAGAACTGGCTGATGGCAAAGAAGGTCTTTGCCATCAGCCATTTCTTTGCCGTCTGCTAGCGGACGACAAAGAATCTTTATCGTGAGCTGGCGGACGGCAAAGAGAGAGGTGGGCCCCACTAACGAGCTGCTTAGAAAAAAACCTAACAACCCCCCTCTTTGCCGTCTGCTAGCAAACGACAAAGAGCAAAAAAAACGGACGGCAAAGGGGGCGGACGGCAAAGAGATAACCTAACTAAAGGCCGGGTCCCCACCCCGCTCCCTCCCTCTCTCTCTCTTTCTGTCCTCCCCACCCAGACGAGACCACCGCCACCCGCCACCAGCCACCCGCCACCACCCCCACCACCCGCCGCCGCCACCCGCCCACCCACCACCTCTCGCCCCCTCGCCCCGACCACCCGCCGCCCCCCTTGCCCCGTCGCCCCACCACCAGCCGCCCCCTCGCCCCGTTGCCCCGCACCCCTCCCCTGCGGCGCCCCTTCCACGCCGGCCAGCCATGCCGCGGCCGGCCAGCCGCCCCCTCCCCTCCCCTGCGTGGCCGTCCCCGCCCCGTCCCGTCGTGGCCTCCCCCTCCACCGGGCCGCCGCCGCCCCCACCGGCCGCGGCCTCCCCCTCCACCAGGCCGCCACTGCCCCCACCCGTCGCGGACTCCCCTCCGCCGGGCCGCCGCCGCCCCCACCCGCCGCGGCCTCCCCCTCCATCGGCGATCCCCTGCAGGTGAGTGATCTTCCCCCCTTTTTTGGTTTAGTTTGTTTTAGTTTCTTTTAGTTAATTTAGTTTCTCTTTTAGTTATAGTTTTACTTTAGTTTTAGTTTTATTTTTAGTTTAGTTTATTTTAGATTAGTTTTAGTTTTAGTTTAGAAGAATAAGAAGAGTAGAAGGAGGATGAGGAGGGAGGAAGAGGTGGAGGGAGAAGAAGAATGAAAAGAAGAAGAAGAAGAAAGAAGAAGAAGAAGAAGAAGAAGAAGAAGAAGAAGAAGAAGAAGAAGAAGAAGAAGAAGAAGAAGAAGAAGAAGAAGAAGAAGAAGAAGAAGAAGAAGAAGAAGAAGAAGAGGAAGAGGAAGAGGAAGAAAGAAGAGGAAGAGGAAGAGGAAGAGGAGGAGGGAGGAAGAGGAGGAGAAGAAGAAGAAAAGAAGAAAAGAAGAAGAAGAGGAAAAAGGAGAAGAGGAAGAAGAAGAAGAAGAAGAAGAAGAAGAAGAAGAAGAAGAAGAAGAAGAAGAAAAGAAGAAGAAAAGGAAAAAACAGGAAAAAAGAAGAAGAAGAAGAAGAAGAAGAAGAAGAAGAAGAAGAAGAAGAAGAAGAAGAAGAAGAAGAAAAAGATACCCTGACACCCCGACCCCGACACCCTGACACCCCGACCCCGACACCCCGACGGCCTGACACCACACTCCGACCCACACCTCGACTCCGACCCCCACACCCTGACACCCCGACCTCGACAAGCCACCCCGACACCCCGGCACAACACCCCGACCCCCGACCCCCGACACCCTGACAGCACACCCCGACCCCGACCCCGACCACCCCGACACCCCGACCCTGAAACAGCACCCCGACCCCGACACGGCACCCCGACCCCGACACGACACCCACGACACCAGAGGCCGACGGGGTCATATATTTGTGAATTATGAGTTAGGTCATATATTTTTTGATTTTGTTATGAAAAACATCATATATAATTGTGTTGATCGGGTAGATTTAAATGTGTTGTTGTTTCATCGCCGCGAGGTTTGGTGTTCGACGACCTCCCCGTGCGTTTGACGAGCTCTGCCCCTTCGTTTGTGGGTGAGCACAAATGACATGTCCTCCTCCCCCCTTAATTATTTGCTCTGTTCCGGTGTTCGTGCCGATGAAACTTGATAGCTAGCTATATATCTGTCTTGAATCATCAGTATGCATAACCAATATGTGTCTCCCATTCGAAAGCGTTATAGTTATAAATATGCATGCATTTGCATATTTATAACCGTGATTCTTTCGAATTGTCCAACGCTATCCATGGACAGCACGAGTATGTAGATTGGGTTCGTTTTCCCATATGCTTTGCTCTGGATCCGACGCATAAATTTCGTCAGTGCCTCCCCTGTTGTTCTCCGGGTACACATCCTCTCTGTTTATTGCAGAGACATGTATCAGGAGAACAGCGGGGAGGTGCTGTCGAATTTTTGCGTCGGATCCGGAGCATAGCATGGGAAAATGAACCCAATCTACACATACTCGGGTGGGATTAGGACCTATCATTACCTATTAGAGTGTAGGTTGCATGGACGTAATAAAATTGACAAAGTAGATCAACTGATGAATATATACATGGTGAATTATATATATATATATTTGTTGTGTGACCAGTAGCTCTGAAAGTCAAGATGAGTGATCGTGCGTGGATGTACACCGGTCACACTGTTCAGAACAAATGGAGCACTGAATGGTTCACAAAAACCAAGGGGTTTATGCAAGCCGCATTTGCAAATGGCCAGAGGAAAACCTGGTGCCCCTGTTTACGGTGCGGCAATTGGGAAAAGAGGACAGAGGCTGAAATGGGCAAACACCTGTAGAAGAGTGGTTTTACGCCTGATTATACGGTGTGGACATATCATGGTGAGTCTGCCCAATGTGACCGAGCTGAGGTGGATCATCGTCGCACCAACGAGCATGGTACCGGGATGGAAAACATGGTGCAAGACTTCGATGCTCGGGATTCAGACGAGGAAATGGAGGAATCTGCAAAGGCCTTCAATGAAATGTTGGAGTCTTCAAAACGTCCGCTCCACGAGCACACTGAGCTTTGTCAGTTGGATGCCATCTCACAAGTAGTGGCTCTGAAGGCTCAGTTCAACTTGGGCAGAGAATGCTACGACGCAATGATGACAGTATTTGGATGCTTTCTACCCAAAGGCCATGTAATGCCTGCAAACCTGTACCAGTCGGACAAATTCCTCCGTGCACTGAAGATGCCCTATGAGAAGATACATGCCTGTGAGAAAGGATGTGTCTTATTTAGGCTTGACTATGCGGACTTGAACTATTGTCCCATTTGCAAGTCTTCCAGGTATGTTGTGGTAGACAACGGTATGGGTGAGAAGACACAGACCAAAATCCCCGTTAGTGTTCTTCGGTATATGCCAATCGTACCAATACTTCAACGTCTTTTCATGGTCGAAGAGACGGCCAGACAGATGACATGGCACAAAACGGGCAAAAGAACCAAACTAGATGCAGATGGGAATCTGATGATCGTACACACATCGGATGGTGTTGCGTGGAAAAAGTTTGATGAATTACATGCTGACAAAGCGGCAGATCCGAGGCATCCTCGAGTCGGCATCATCACGGATAGGTTTAGTGTGTTTGGTCTGACGGCAGCCCAATACAGTTGTTGGCCCGTATTTGTCTTTCCACTCAATCTCCCCCCCAGATAGATTATGCAAAGAAAGAACATTTTCCTGACGTTGATAATTCCAGGGCCCAACTATCCGGGGGAAAATATGAATGTGTACATGCAGCCGCTTAAGGACGAATTGCAAGAAGCCTGGGATAATGGGTTCAAGACATACAACGCCTATAGCAAACAGAACTTCATAATGCGTGTCTGGTACATGTACTCGACGCATGACTTGCCGGCGTATGCGCTATTCGTTGGCTGGTGTGTGCATGGAAGGTTCTCGTGCCCCACATGCAAGGGAGCTCTTGAGTTTCGTTGGCTTCAGGTCGGTCGCAAGTTTTCTTGCTTTGACATGCATAGACAGTTCCGCGATAAGTTCCTGAGTAAGGAGCAGTACATGAAGGTAATTCTTAAGGCCTTGTACTTACTTCCTTCATTTAGTAATTCATAGCCGTAGCGCTCAAGTTTCTATTTGCTAACTTAGGTGCCTCCGAGATGGTGTGCGGATCGGATGGATTGTTGGGAGGTGTTGGTCAATGAGTGGTGCTCAAAAGAATGGCTAGCCGTCCACAACGCGGCCAAGGACAAACGTGCCCAAATGGAAGGTGTGCCACACCATCAAGGCAGCTCCAACTTATATCAGTTCGGGCGGAACTTGGTATGTGGTTTGCTTCATGATTCATGCAATTCATTCATCATGCTAGCTTGAGCCCTTTAATTACTAATTTACTTTGTTTCTCTCTTTCAGGCACGCTACAATAAGGCGGATAAGGTGCTAGAGGTGTACGACCTGTATGCCATGGCCCACACTGCCTCTTTCAAGAAAGTCAAGGCATTCTCTCCGTCTGACCTCGATGATGCAAACAACTTCACCAACATCTCCTCCCACGACAAGCTCGTGAAATATAGAGATGAGGGGAAGGCGAGGAAAGGGGAGGACTTTAACCCGAGCCAGGGTCCCATTGATCCAGAGCTAGTGATGATATCTGGTGGCGGGAGGTCCCATGGCTCCATAGCCATTGGAGATGGACTTATCCGTTGCCCTAGCACTCTCCCGGAGATCAAGGCGCGCCAGTCGAGCTCCGCTCCTGAGATAAGGCCTCGTGAATGGCCAGTCCAACTCGCCATCAAGGTTAGTTATACGTACTCAGCTATCTTTCTCCATTACATTGTGTGTGCTTCCATCAATGATTACAAATGGTAACGAGGAGTGGTGTTGCAGGCTGCTATACAGAGTGAGAGAGATAGAACGGAGAAACTTCTGGCGGAGGCGGCGGAGAGGCAGCGGGAGTTGGAGGAGAGGACGACAAAGATGTTGGAGGAGGAGAGGGCACGGAATGACATGCAGGCAAGGGCCATGTACGAGCTCCTTGTGGTAAGTTTCTTCTGTAGATTAGCCAAAACATTCATGTAGTGTTTGTCTCATTACTAACTAGTATGACTGAGTCGTCAAAACCAAATGTGCAGTCTGTGTGCGAGAAGACCGGTCAGACCGCTCCGCCGATGCCAGTGATTGCTCCTGGGACCATGGTGAGTTTAATTTGAATGGACATTACTTGCTAGTCTTAACATTTGAGAGTCATCATGCTAACGAGACATTGGAAATGATCTTTGGTGCAGCGTAACTCCAGACAAGCATCGCACGATCCTTCTCCAGCTACCGGCACGAGCCAGCCCGCTCCTACACCTCCATGATCATGGTAAGTTTCTCTAGTGTTTTGCTTAACAAATGCATAAAGACCTAGACTTAGCCTTATTTCCTCCAATATGCTTACCACAATGACCTAAAGTTAGCTTCTTTTCCTCCAAAATGACTTTATAAGCTTACTGACCTCCAAAACCATCCATTTTACCTAAGTTAGCTCTAAAACAATCTATACTTAGCTTTGTTTCCTCCAAAATGATCTAAGTTAGCTCTAATATGCCTAGTTAACTAGGTTTGCTCAATAATGACATGTACTTAGCTTACTTATGTCAAAAATGGCATAATTAGCTTAGTTAGCTCATAAACAATCCATTTTACCTAAGTTAGCTCTAAAATGACCCATTTTACCTTACTTAGCTCATAAATGATCCATTTTACCCAAGTTAGCTCTAAAATGACCCATTTTACCTAGTCTAGCTCCAAAATGATCCATTTTACCTATGTTAGCTCTAAAATGACCCATTTTACCTAGGTTAGCTCCAAAATGACCCATCTTACCTAGGTTAGCTCCAAAATGATGCATTTTACCCAAGTTAGCTCTAAAATGACCCATTTTACCTAGATTAGCTCATAAACGATCCATTTCACCTAGGTTAGCTCACAAACGATCCATTTTACCTAGTTTAGCTCCAAAATGACCCATCACACCTAGGTTAGCTCTAAAATGATGCATTTTACCTAAGTTAGCTCATAAACGATCTATTTCACCTAGGTTAGCTCATAAACGATCCATTTCACCTAACTTAGCTAAAAAACGATCCATTTCACCTAGGTTAGCTCCAAAATGACCCATCTTACCTAGGTTAGCTCTAAAATGATGCATTATACCTAGGTTAGCTCATAAACGATCTATTTCACCTAGTTTAGCTCATAAACGATCCATTTCAACTAAGTTAGATCATAAATGATCCATTTCACCTAAGTTAGCTCATAAATAGCATATACTTCTTCTTCTAGTCACCTTTTTCTAACTTTCTTATTTGCCATTTTGCAGATTTCATTCACTTCACGGAAGCTAGCTTGCTATGATGGAGTGCTTGTTTTTTCTTCCATTCTCCTCTAGTATTCTTCTAGCTTGCTATGATGGAACTTGCTATCTTGATGAAACTTTGCATTGTAATATGTATGGTTGGAACAATGTGTATGTGCAACTTGCTATGTATGAATGGATGGAACTATATATGTATGCACGATGAAACTTATGTGCTGGATATGTCATATGTTTGCTGTTAAATAGCCCTGTGAAATATATATATATATGTCATATATTTGCTGTGAAAATTGCTGGATTTAAAAAAAAAGAAAAAAAAGAGGCACCTTTGCCGTCAGCCGCTGATGGCAAAGGCTCCTTTGCCATCTGCCGCGGACGGCAAAGAAGCCACGCGACGGCCACCTGTGCTCCCTGGGAGCTGACCCATTTGGTCAGTTTGCCTACAGCGGCGGACGGCAAAGGCTTTGCCTACAGTGGCAGACGGCAAAGAATGCCCACATTTGCCTACAGCAGCATACGACAAAGGCTTGTCCCGCAGTGACGTCCAGCTGAAGTCATTCGGCGGACGGCAAAGGCCGGATGCTCTTTGCCGTCAGCGGCGGACGGCAAAGGCTGCCGTTAGCCGCCTAACGGACTAACATCACATTTATTGCCGTCGGCTTTCTTTGCCGTCAGCCACTGATAGCAAAGGCCCCTTTGCCGTCCGCTTCAAAAAGCAGACGACAAAGAAGCTCTTTACCGATGCCTACTTTGCCGGAGCCTTTTGCCGTCCGCGGCAGACGGCAAAGGCCTTTGCCGTCCGCCATCCTTGCCTTTGCCGTCTGCCGTGGCAGACGGCAAAGTAGCTGATTCTTGTAGTGTGACATGTATGAAATTATGCATGGTGGCTTTGCCACATATACGATGTCAACTACATGATCATGCAAGGCAATATGACAATGATGAAGTGTGTCATAATAAATGGAACGGTGGAAAGTTGCATGGCAATATATCTCGGAATGGCTATGGAAATGCCATAATAGGTAGGTATGGTGGCTATTTTGAGGAAGATATAAGGAGGCTTATGTGTGACAGAGCGTATCGTATCACGGGGTTTGGATGCACCGGCGAAGTTTGCACAAACTCTCAAGGTGAGAAAGGGCAATGCACGGTACCGAAGAGGCTAGCAATGATGGAAGGGTGAGAGTGCGTATAATCCATGGGCTCAACATTAGTCATAAAGAACTCACATACTTATTGCAAAAATCTACAAGTCATCAAAACCAAGCACTACGCACATGCTATAGGGGGATAGATTGGTAGGAAAAGACCATCGCTCGTCCCCGACCGCCACTCATAAGGAAGGCAATCAAAGAACACCTCATGCTTCAAATTTGTCACACAACGGTTACCATACGTGCATGCTACGGGACTTGCAAACCTCAACACAAGTATTTCTCAAATTGACAATTACTCAACTAGCACGACTCTAATATCACCATCTTCATATCTCAAAACAATCATCAAGTATCAAACTTCTCATAGTATTCAATGCACTCTATATGGAAGTTTTTATTATACCCATCTTGGATGCCCATCAAATTAGGACTAAATTTATAACCAAAGCAAATTACCATGCTGTTCTAAAAGACTCTCAAAATAATATAAGTGAAGCATGAGAGTTCATCTATTTCTTCAAAATAAAATCACCACCGTGCTCTAAGAAGATATAAGTGAAGAACTAGAGCAAATGACAAACTACTCCGAAAGATATAAGTGAAGATCAATGAGTAGTTGAATAATTATGTAACTATGTGAAGACTCTCTAACATTTAATAATTTCAGATCTTGGTATTTTATTCAAACAGCAAGCAAAACTAAATAAAATAAAATGACGCTCCAAGCAAAACACATATCATGTGGTGAATAAAAATATAGCTCCAAGTAAAGTTACCGATGAACAAAGACGAAAGAGGGGATGCCATCCGGGGCATCCCCAAGCTTAGGCTCTTGGTTGTCCTTTAATATTACCTTGGGGTTCCTTGGGCATCCCCAGTCTTAGGCTCTTGCCACTCCTTATTCCATAGTCCATCGAATCTTTACCCAAAACATGAAAACTTCACAACACAAAACTTAACAGAAAACTCGTAAGCTCCGTTAGTATAAGAAAATAAAACCACCACTTAGGTACTGTTGTGAACTCATTCTAAATTCATATTGGTGTAATATCTACTGTATTCAAACTTCTCTATGGTTTATACCCTCCGATACTACTCATAGATTCATCAAAATAAGCAAACAACACAATGAAAACATAATCTGTCAAAAACAGAACAGTCTGTAGTAATCTGTAGCAAACGTATACATATGGAACTCCAAAATTTCTAAAATAAATTGGTGGACCTGAGGAATTTGTCTATTAATCATCTGAAAAAAGAATCAACCTAAAAGCACTCTCCAGTAAAAAATGGCAGCTAATCTCGTGAGCGCAAAAGTTTCTGTTTTTTACAGCAAGATCGCAAAGACTTCACCCAAGTCTTCCCAAAGGTTCTACTTGGCACAAACACTAATTAAAACATAAAACCACATCTAAACAGAGGCTAGATGAATTATTTATTACTAAAAAGGAGCAAAAAGCAAAGAACAAAAATAAAATTGGGTTGCCTCCCAACAAGCGCTATTGTTTAACGCCCTTAGCTAGGCATGATGATTTCAATGATGCTCACATAAAAGATAAGAAATGAAACATAAAGAGAGGATCATGAAGAATATGACTAGCACATTTAAGTCTAACCCACTTCCTATGCATAGGGATTTTGTGAGCAAACAACTTATGGTAACAATAATCAACTAGCATAGGAAGGCAAAACAAGCATAACTTTAAAACTTTAAGCGCATAGAGAGGAAACTTGATATTATTGCAATTCCTACAAGCATATGTTCCTCCCTCATGATAATTTTCAGTAGCATCATGAATGAATTAAAAACTATAACTATCACATAAAGCATTATTTTCATGAGCCACAAGCATATAATTTTTATTACTCTCCACATAAGCAAATTTCTTCTCATGAATAGTAGTGGGAGCAAACTCAACAAAATAACTATCATGTGAGGCATAATCCAATTGAAAACTAAAACCATGATGACAAGTTTCATGGTTATCATTATTCTTAATAGCATACAAGTCATCACAATAATCATCATAGATAGCAACTTTGTTCTCATAACCAATTGGAACCTCTTCCGAAATAGTGGACTCATCACTAAATAAAGTCATGACCTCTCCAAATCCACTTTCATAATTATCACAATAAGATTCAACACCCTCCAAAATAGTGGGGTCATTACTTCCTAAAGTTGACACTCTTCCAAGCCCACTTTCATAAATATAATCATCATAAATAGGAGGCATGCTATCATCATAATAAATATTCTCATCAAAACTTGGGGGAATAAAAATATCATCTTCATAAAACATAGCATCCCCAAGCTTGTGGCTTTGCATATCATTAGCATCATGGATATTCATAGAACTCATACTAACAACATTGCAATCATGCTCATCATTCACATATTTTAAGCCAAGCATTCTATGTAAATATTCTTCTAGTACTTGAGCACAATTTTCCTTCCCATCATTTTCACGAAAGACATTAAAAAGATGAAGCATATGAGGCAACCTTCATTCCATTTTTTGTAGTTTTCTTTTATAAACTAAACTAGTGATAAAACAAGAAACTAAAAGATTCAATTGCAAGATCTAAAGATATACCTTCAAGCACTCACCTCCCCGGCAACGGCGCCAGAAACTGCTTGATGTCTACTACACAACCTTCTTCTTGTAGACATTGTTGGGCCACCAAGTGCAGAGGTTTGTAGGACAGTAGCAAATTTCCCTCAAGTGGATGACCTAAGGTTTATCAATCCGTGGGAGGCGTAGGATGAAGATGGTCTCTCTCAAACAACCCTGCAACAAAATAACAAAGAGTCTCTTGTGTCCCCAACACACCCAATACAATGGTAAATTGTATAGGTGCACTAGTTCGGCGAAGAGATGGTGATACAAATGCAATATGGATGGTAGATATAGGTTTTTGTAATCTGAAAATATAAAGAAAGCAAGGTAACTAATAATAAAAGTGAGCACGAACGGTATTGCAATGTGTAGAAACAAGGCCTAGGGTTCATACTTTCACTAGTGCAAGTTCTCTCAACAATAATAACATAACTGGATCATATAACTATCCCTCAACATGCAACAAAGAATCACTCCAAAGTCACTAATAGCGGAGAACAAATGAAGAGATTATGGTAGGGTACGAAACCACCTCAAAGTTATTCTTTCTGATTGAGCTATTCAAGAGTTCGTAGTAAAATAACACGAAGCTATTCTTTCCGTTCGATCTATCCTAGGGTTCGTACTAGAATAACACCTTAAGACACAAATCAACCAAAACCCTAATGTCACCTAGATACTCCAATGTCACCTCAAGTATCCGTGGGTATGATTATACAATATGCATCACACAATCTCAGATTCATCTATTCAACCAACACAATGTACTTCAAAGAGTGCCCCAAAGTTTCTACTGGAGAGTCAAGACGAAAACGTGTGCCAACCCCTATGCATAAGTTCACAAGGTCACTGAACCCGCAAGTTGATCACCAAAACATACATCAAGTAGATCACGTGAATATCCCATTGTCACCACAGATAAGCACATGCAAGACATACATAAAGTGTTCTCAAATCCTTAGAGACTCAATCCGATAAGATAACTTCAAAGGGAAAACTCAATCCATTACAAGAGAGTAGAGGGGGAGAAACATCATAAGATCCAACTATAATAGCAAAGCTCACGATACATCAAGATCATGCCAAATCAAGAACACGAGAGAGAGAGAGAGATCAAACACATAGCTACTGGTACATACCCTCAGCTCCGAGGGTGAACTACTCCCTCCTCGTCATGGAGAGCGCCGGGATGATGAAGATGGCCACCGGTGAGGGATCCCCCCTCCGGCAGGGTGCCGGAACAGGGTCCCGATTGGTTTTTGGTGGCTATAGAGGCTTGCGGCAGCGGAACTCCCGATCTAGGTTATTTTCTGGAGGTTTCAGTATTTATAGGAATTTTTGGCGTCGGGAACAAGTCAGGGAGGTGCCCGAGTTGTCCACGAGATAGGGCGGTGCGCCGGGGGGGGGGGGGGGGGGTAGGACGCGCCCCCACCCTCATGGACGGCCCGGGACTCTTCGGGCCCAACTCATTTACTCCGTGCGCTTCTTCTGGTCCAAAAATAATCTTCGTCAGTTTTCAGGTCAATTGGACTCTGTTTGGTTTTCCTTTTCTGCGATACTCAAAAACAAGGAAAAATAGAAACTGACACTGGGCTCTAGGTTAATAGGTTAGTCCCAAAAATCTTATAAAATAGCATGTAAATGCATATAAAAGATCCTAGATGGATAATATAATAGCATGGAACAATCAAAAATTATAGATACGTTGGAGACGTATCAGGGTGCACCGCAATAGGCAATGTCAGCACACGTCTTGTTCCAGCAACCGTGTGCGCTCGTTATTACCATCACGCACGCTTCTTTTAATTAGAATGGGTGTGCCCGTCTAGTGCACACACGTTGATCTATCTAACTGTTTCAGTTTGTTGTGGCTAATCGCAAACAGTTCATCCATGTGAAGTGTATGCCATCAATCGCAGACACTTTGATCTGGCTTGCCCGTTTCTGTTCTGTTGCCTAATCGCAAACAGTTAATCCTTCTGAAGCGTATGCCCTCAATCACACACACCTTGATCTGGCTGACCGTTTCTTTTGTGTTGCCTAATCACAAACAGTTCATCCGAGTGAACCGTATGCTGTATATCGCACACACCTTCATCTGGCTGCCTGTTTCTTTTGTGTTGCCTAATCACAAACAGTTGATCCGAGTGAACCATATGCTGTACATTGCAAATGCCTTCATCTGGCTGCCCGTTTCTTTTGTTCCTCCTCATCGAAAACGGTTAATTGAACTGAACCGTATGCCCTGAATCACACACGCAACTAAAATCTGAACCGTGTTTGATGCATCCTCCATCGCAAACGGTTTGCACCCTTTTGACGGTTTTTTACACCACTGTTTGCGATTATGGCATCGCACACAGTTTCGTCGAAGGGTCTCTGATCGTAGTGTCGCGTTAGCAGCATCCTGCAGTAGTGAAAGAAGGTGTTGTGTGCTCTGAAGTTGTTCACGCTGAAGGAACCCGGTGTAGTCGTAGCACCTGGAAGCCTTAGTAGCCGTGGCTTGGGCTTCTGAACTTGTGGCCTCTGCTCCACATGGTAGTCATACTGTGGTCCGGGAGCTGTGGGAGGAACCAAAATGGGCCATCTCACTGTGACAAGCTGGCCATGATCATAGGCCTGTTCAATTGTGTGAGGCCTTGGAGGTGGAACAGTGGCTTCAGCATCCACATTGGCTTCAGGCACCACATGAGCTTCAGACTCCACATTGTCTTCAGCCATGACAATGTCATTGGCTTCAGTAGCATTGGTTGTGGTAGCCTTAGTGGTTTCAACCTCCATTTGTTCAATAACTGGAGGGTCGGGCACAATCATACTCCTGGAGAATGACTTGATCAGTAGCAGGGGGTGTGGCAACTCTTTCTTCTTCTCTTTCTCCTTGATCTTCATCGGCTGATGCAGCCGGAATGTCTTTATCGACTTTAGCTTCAGACTCAGAGACATTCACAGTAGGGGTGGCTTCAGGAAACACTTGACGTGCTACTGAGCTTTGGTGCACATCCCCTTCCGGAATGCTCGACATGGTGACCTGTGGCCTGGGGCCTTTGCGAAGCCTGCGAAATGCGGGCGACGCCTTTGGTGAGGGAGTGGTCTGCACCATGTAGTTATCGTCGTCAAGCACCGGAGTGGTGACTTGAGGTGGTGGTCTTCTGGGTGTCTCATCATGAACGGGGGTGTGTTGCTGTGGGCGCTCGGCCCATGAGTCATCCTGAGCAATTGGCGTCAATGGACAACCAATGCTGATTAGTCCACTGCTCGTTGGAGCAGGCGATGATATTGACTGGGGCTCGAGTTGAGGAAGGACTTCATCATCATTAACATTGTCATCATGACCAATGTCTTCAGCTGTGATGGTGTCAAAAACTGGAACTTCTTCATCTTCATGAGCCTCTGTGGAAGCAGGCTCATGAATGACAAGACGATGCTCTTGGTTGGTTGAGGCTGGAAGAGCAACTGGAATGGGTTCAACATTGAGGGGCTTAGAGGCGGCAGCACGCTCTTTCTTTGAAGACTTTGTCTTCAATTTCTTCTTCGATGGGGCATTATCAGAAGCATCCTTGTGCCTGCGTTTCCTGGCTTCGGCTTCAACTGCCCTTGTCTTTTTCAGCTCTGAAGCTGCTGAGGTGACCTTAGGCTTCGAGCCTGTCATGCTGGCAGGGAAGACAATGCGAGGTTCTTCCTGCCTTGGTGCTTCAGTTTGGGCCACAACAGACTTCTTCTTTTGCTTGGCAGCCATCCTGGGGTCGATGCCAGGACACCCAAGAGCTTTGTGCTTTTCAGCTTCATTGTGGGCTTGAACACATTTCTGTGCGAAGTACTTCATGCGCTCTCTTGAGCCTTTAGCTTCATTACGCTTCTTGTGGAACTCTTCCTTGTGGTAATGCAGCATCTTCTTGAAGATTTGAACATCTGCCACGCTGAGCTTGGCAATGTTCTTCTTGATGTGAGCTTTCTCATAGTCAATCTTGTTCTTGATTTCAACAATTTTTTGAGCCAGGGCCACTTCATTGGCAATGGCTCCATGAAACATGATGCTAATGTCCACGGGCAACTGAAGATCATCAATACTGATGCTTTGGTCATCGAACCACTCATCGATGAAGTTGTTCCGAATGTCAACATCAAAGAGGGGCAGATCATTGAAGATCTCCGCCTCTTGCTTTCTCTTGATCAGCATCTCAAGGGCATCATCACCAAGATCTTCATCACTAGACAGATCAATGGTGTCATCCTCGTTGCGCAGAACGGCAGCAGGAGTCAGTTCGTGCCTAGAAATCTTCTTGGGCTTCTTGGCTTTCTTGGATTGCTCGGCCTTCTTGGAGACACGAGACAAATCTTCAGACTGCACACTGGGTTCAGGTGGTGCAGTGGTCAACGGCTTCACAATCGAAGCTTTTGGTGTGGCAGAGGCTTCGAAGCTTTTGACTTCTTCTTCTACTTCTGTGGTGCTGGTTCGTCTTCAGAATCTGCGTCATCAGCAGATTGATCCACCGAAGCCCTCTGAGCAGCGATGTGAGATGTGAGAGAGGAGGCCATCGAAGTTGTTGAAGGGGCCAATGACATTGGGATTTGCGTCACGTGTGCCACCAGCCCTTGGAGCAGACGGACCAGGGTTGAAGTCGAGTCCAAATGCCTTCTTGTTCTTAGCAGCTGACTCCTTTGCAAACTGGAAATTGCGCTTGAAGAGATTGTCTTCGCGACACCATAGCATAGATGACGGATCAGCATTCTCAGGCTTCGGTCCTCGGACCATGCATGGGTAGAAGCCTTGAGCAATGGCTTCAAACTTCGACTTGGGCTGCAGATTCCTGTACAGAATATCTCCCCATGGGCGCTTGATAGCATTCTTCTCTGCATATTCAGGGGTTACAAAGTTATACTTGAACCACTGTTCAGCCCAATATCTTCGAATCCATTGGATTCGAGTCTTGCGATGGCCGTAACTTTCCTCAGGATCTGACTTGTACAATTCATACAGATTTGGAGGCAGATCTAGAGCTGTATTGCCTCTGTGTTGCCTGCCACCTTTCCTAACAGACTTTTCCGTGGCCATTATATTATGACTGAATGGCTTCAGAACAGTGAATGGCTTCCTTCTACTGGTCAGACAAGAGCTGGCTTCAGGGGAGTGTATATGATGATGTAAGAACTCTGCAAATGAATGCAGACTATGAGAACCAAGGGATTTTCCCACGGACATGTACCTGTGACAGCATTACAAATGTGAGGGAAGGGGAAGAGGTCATATGCATTCTCAAAAGATTTTGAAGAAAAATCAGTTTGAAGACATTGACCTCATAGAGCGAAGACATTCACTTATTAGAAGAGAGTTGGTTCCAAATTTGTACGAATCCATGAATAAGTACAAGTGAGGAATCTAACTAGTTATGAAGCATAAGTGAATATTCTTAGCATGATATGAGATGCAGATAAGGATAGATCCATACTTGGAAGTGAAGAAACCACTTTTGGTTAAAGTGGATGGATTTGACGGATCGAAAAGGCAGTAAAAAGTGAGATTTAATTACCGCTTACGAACTGCTAGACGAGGCAGAGTTAGAAGCCGAGCAGTTCAATCTCCCACGCCCTAACTTGGCGGCGGAAGACACCTACGGCGGCGGCGGAGAGGACGAGGTCCGCGGCCGGCGTGAGGACGGCGCCGAAGAAGTCGCGGCAGCTAAGCGCTTCGTCTCCAGCATCGTCGCGAGCTAGCGGAGGCGCTAGGGTTTGAGCGAGGCGGCGAGGTGGAAGAAGAGATAATGACCGCGGTGAGTGTGTATTTATAAGGAAAGGGGCTACACAACGTAATTACGCAGGTGCCCCTGGCGGTTCACATCTGAAGGACACATGGCTTGCATGCAACTTATTGAAAGTTGTTCCATGTTCCCACGCATGCCTGGATTGGTGGGTGGTCTTTCTGGCTTCTCCAATATTCAGGCAAAAACGATATGGCATTAAAAATAGATTTAAATGTTTATCTCTTTGTCTTCAGCTGACAAGGACTCAGAGAAGACAATTTGACAGGTTTCAACAGAGTGCATATGACTTCGATAGATAGAATTTGAGGTAGAAGCACAGAAGAGGTTAGGGTCCGATCACATTCACTTAGATAAAAAAATTCAAGTATGAAGACATAACTATAAGTGAATTCTGTAGAGGACATAACACACATATATATTTATATATCAGACCAACTCAACATAGCGAAGATAAACCTCGAAGTCAAATTAATATTGAAGACAAACCTAATGCGAAGACTATGCAATTATGACGCCAAAATAAACACTCCAATAAGAATTTGGTGGTGGTGTTACCCACCGTATAGGAAGTATTAGACCCAGACACGGCGCACAATTATCGTGGCGCTCCAAAGTCAAATTCCACGTTAATGTATTCACACTTAGAGTGTATGTCTTCATTGATTGAAGATATACGTTACTTTGTGTGTTGCACATCTAAGTCATCAACATGCATAAGCGTTAGGATGTGTGTCCAATTACAGGACATTTGAGGATTCTAAGATATTTAGCTCACACCGCAACTTGCAAAACCTTTTCTCATCCAAGGGCCTTGTGAAGATATATGCCAATTGCTCTTCAGTGTTGACGTGAATGATAGCAATATCTTCCTTCATAACATGATCTCTGAGAAAGTGATGACGAATCTGAATGTGCTTTGTCTTCGAGTGCTGAACTGGTTTGTTGGCAATCTTGATGGCGCTTTCATTGTCGCAGTAGAGTGGCACATGCTTCAGGTGGATGCCATAGTCCTTGAGAGTTTACTTCATCCATAGAAGCTGAGCGCAGCAAGATCCAGCCGCAATGTATTCAGATTCAGCAGTGGAGAGGGATACACAGTTCTGCTTCTTTGAAGACCAACAGACAAGAGATCGTCCAAGAAAGTGACATGTGCCTGATGTGGACTTGCGATCAACCTTGTCACCAGCATAATCAGCATATGAGAATCCAACTAGATCAAACTCGGAGCCCTTTGGATACCATAATCCTAGTGTTGGGGTGTAAGCCAAATACCGAAGAATTCGCTTCACAGCTAAGTGATGTGATTCGTTTGGTGCCGCTTGGAATCGGGCACACATGCAAACGCTAAGCATTATATCTGGCCTAGATGCACATAAATAGAGTAAAGAACCAATCATGGAGCGGTATACCTTTTGATAGAACTCTTTACCATTGTCGTCGGGACCCAGTTGACCTTTGGTTGGCATTGGCGTCGTGTATCCTTTGCAACCTTGCATTCCAAACTTCTTCAGGCAATCTTTGAGGTATTTCTCTTGTGATATGAAGATGTCGTTGCTCTAC
The DNA here is from genome assembly GCF_002575655.3 of Aegilops tauschii subsp. strangulata. NCBI lineage: Eukaryota > Viridiplantae > Streptophyta > Magnoliopsida > Poales > Poaceae > Aegilops > Aegilops tauschii. Next base: position 61,684,041 of record NC_053035.3, read on the forward strand.
TGACAGATTTGAAGACCGAGGAAGAATTTCAGCTCACCCATCATGGACATCTGATATTGCTCTTGCATCATATGTCCAAACTCATCACTGTATCTCTTATTAGTGCAGCCAAAAATAATGTCATCCACATAGATCTGGCACACAAACAGTTTTCCATCGTATGTCTTCGTGAAGAGAGTGGGATCCAGGGAACCAGGTTTGAAGCCTTTGCTCTTCAGTAAGTCTTTGAGTGTGTCATACCAAGCGCGAGGGGCTTGTTTGAGGCCATACAGTGCCTTGTTGAGCTTGTATACCATGTCAGGATGTTTTGGATCTTCAAAACCAGGTGGTTGTGCAACATACACTTCTTCTTCAATTTTGCCGTTGAGAAAGGCACTCTTTATGTCCATTTGGTATAGAAGAATGTTGTGATGGTTGGCATAGGCTAGCAGTATGCGGATGGCTTCAAGCCTAGCCACGGGAGCAAATGTTTCATCGAAGTCAATCCCTTCTACTTGAGTGTAACCTTGAGCAACGAGACGAGCCTTGTTTCTGACAACTTGACCGTGCTCATCTTGTTTGTTGTGATAGATCCATTTGGTGCCAATGATGTTATGCTTGCGAGGATCAGGACGCTTAACCAATTCCCACACATTGCTCAACTCGAACTGTTGAAGCTCTTCTTGCATCGCTTGAATCCATTCAGTTTCCATGAAGGCTCCAGCAACTTTCTTGGGTTCAGATATAGAGACAAATGCAAAGTGCCCACAGAAATTTGCTAGCTGTATTGCTCTTGAATGAGCAAGTGGACTAGGTGCATTGATGCTATCGGTTATCTTCTCAATCTGTACTTCATTTTCAACACGAGGATGAACTGGACGAAGATTTTGCCCTTGCTGATCATTATCTTCAGCTTCAGCATTGACTTCAGGCTGAGCATTGTCTTCGGATTGATTAGATGAAGAAATGGTGATTTCTTCTTCAGCCTGTGCCTCTGAAGGTATGATTTCTCCAATACCCATAAGCTTGATAGATTCACTTGGTGAGGCTTCATCTAGCACATTTGGCACGTGCTCTCTTTGCGAGCCGTTGCTCTCATCGAACCGCACATCCATAGTTTCAACCACTTTATAGTGAAAGAGGTTGAAGACTATGTAGGAGTGTGAATCCTTTCCATAGCCAAGCATAAAACCTTCATGTGCTTTCAGTGCAAATTTTGAAGTGTGATGTGGATCCTTGATCCAGCACCTAGCACCAAATACTCTGAAGTAGCTGACGTTTGGCTTCTTACCAATTAGTAGCTCATATGATGTCTTCTTTAGAAGCTTGTGCAGATAAACATGGTTGATGACGTGACATGCAGTGTCAATGGCTTCAGGCCAGAATTTCCTTGGAGTCTTGTGCTCATCAAGCATTGTCCGTGCCATCTCAATGAGGGTTTTGTTCTTGCACTCCACGAAGCCATTCTGCTGAGGTGTGTATGGAGCTGAGAACTCATGAGTGATGCCCAATGTATCAAGATAAGTGTCGAGGCCGGTGTTCTTGAATTCTATGCCGTTGTCACTTCTGATGTGCTTGATCTTGATGCCATAGTTCGTCATGGCACGATTGGCGAATCTTCTGAAGACATCCTGCACTTCATTCTTATAGAGGATTATGTGCACCCATGTGTATCTTGAGTAATCATCAACAATGACGAAGCCATAGAGGCAAGCAGTGGTAGTAAGTGTAGAGTAGTGAGTAGGGCCGAATAAGTCCATGTGAAGCAGCTTGAAGGGACGTGATGTCGTCATGATTGTCTTTGAGGGATGCTTGGCCCTAGTCATCTTTCCAGCTTCGCAGGCACCACATAGATGATCCTTCTTGAACTTGACACCCTCGATGCCTACGAGATGCTTCTTCTTCGCGAGAGTGTACAAGTTCCTCATGACAGCATGCCCTAGCCTCCGATGCCAGAGCCAGCACTCTGAAGCTTTTGCTAGAAGACATACTGCCAACTGTGGTCCTGCTGAGAAATCTACCATGTACAGATCGTCTTTTTCATACCCTTCAAAGACTAGAGATTTATCAGATTCCATAAGCACAAGGCACTGATATTTTCCAAAGATCACAATCATGTTCAGATCACAAAGCATTGAGACAGACATTAAGTTGAAACCAAGGGATTCAACAAGCATCACTTTATCCATGTGCTGATCCTTTGAGATTGCAACTCTACCTAGACCCAATACCTTGCTTTTACCAGTGTCAGCAAATGTGATGTGACTCTTGTCAGATGGACGTAGGGTTGAATCCATGAGAATACTTTGATCACCAGTCATGTGGTTAGTGCGTCCACTGTCCATAATCCATTCTGAAGCCTTTGGTGTCATACCCTACAGTGCAGTTTGGGGGATAGGCTTCACCAAGGGTATTGTGAAGCATAAACATTTGACGAACAAGCGGATTATGAAAGTTCGGGTCTCGGTTAGGATAAATAGGATGTTTGTCAAGGAATACTAGGATGAAATACATAATAATACCATTTGGGCATTTTATCTTGCGCCCCACAAGATGTTTTAGGTCCCCAACATAAGCATCAGATGCCTTTGATTTCTGGCTGGAGACCTTTCCCTGTAAAAGAGAGTTAATTTTTCTTAACCACCCACATTTTCAGGGGTGGCTTAGAAGCAATGAGTCTAAGTGCAGCATCTGAGAACTTCGGCTTTGGAGCCCTAGCAAATAGCCTTGCTGGGGGTGAATAATACTCATAAGAATAAGCAGAAAAGTTCTTGGTCTTATGAACATAGCGGTTTGATGAAACACGCTCATTTTCATAGGCCTGAGTATGGTTTCCCTGCAAAACATTGGCGTTAGGGTGACTCTGGTGAGTCCTCTGTCTGTATGAATGCCTTTGGACCATATGAAGCCTTTGGTCTAGGGTTTGTCTTCTTCCCAGGTGGTGTCATGATGACATTCACAGGAAGATTCTCAAGAAAACTTTTGGGCACCCAGATCTTCTTCAACGGTGGTCCATTCCTGCAGTTAGTACCAATATACCTGGCAAACACTTCACCATTCTGATTCTTAAACAGTTTATAGTTTGCATCAAAGGATTCATCAATGATACTCGGGTTAGCACAAGTGATGCCAGATAAGGTAGATGGATCCACTGAAGGTCCCTTTGCAGCAACCCATGTGGTTTTGGGGTACTGCTTAGGTTTCCAGCAAGAACCATCAACATTCATTTTCCTCTCGAACCCAACACCCTCTTTCCTAGGGTTTCGGTTCAGAATCTGTTTCTTGAGGACATCACATAGTGTCTGATGCCCTTTGAGACTTTTGTACATTCCTGTCTCAGCCAATGTCTTCAACCTGGCATTCTCATCAGCAATAGTAGTGGTATCCTCAGTAGAGGGGTTAGTTACCACATCAGCGGTTGAAGATATTGCAATAGTAGCAGCAGTAGAACATTCAGCAACAGAGACAACATTATCACGCTCAAGACATTTTAGACATGGTGGTTCAAATCCTTCCTGAGCGGAACTAATCTGTTGAGCGCGGAGTGACTCGTTCTCTTTTTGAAGATCTTCATGAGATGCTCTCGGGTTCTCAAGTTCTTGCTTCCTTTGAAGATAATCATAGGAAAGCTTCTCATGAGTAGATGATAGAGTTTCATGACGACTTTCAAGTTCCTCGTACTTAACATGAAGATTTTTGATGTCTTCAATTAAGGACTGAGATCGGGTCATTTCCGCGTCCAACAGGTCATCGCTTTTGTCTAGCAACTTTTGAATATGTTCCATAGCATTCTGTTGTTCAGTTGCAATTTTAGCAAGTGTTTTGTAGCTAGGTTTGGATTCACATTCAGAGTCATCTTCACTTGATGTTTGAAAGTAAGCATCGCGTGAGTTTACCTTGGCACCACGTGCCATGAAGCAGTAGGTGGGAGCAGAGTGATCCTCATCATTAGCATCAGCGTCGGTGACGGGGCCATTGTCTTCCGTGTTGAAGATGGACTTGGCGACATACGCTGAAGCTAAAGCCAGGCTTGCCACACCTGAATCGGATTCCTCTTCAGACTCCACCTCAGCCTCCTCAGAAGCAGACTCCTCCTCTAAATACATCTCCTTGCCAACAAACGCATGAGCCTTGCTAGATGAGCTCTTCTTGTGTGATAAAGACTTCGACGAAGACTTGGAAGAAGACTTTGAGGATTTCTTCTTGTTCTTGTCATCAGAATCATATTCCTTGCTCTTCGTCTTCTTCTTGGTCTCATTGTCCCACTGTGGACATTCAGAGATGTAGTGACCAGGTTTCTTGCATTTGTGACATGTTCTCTTCTTGTGATCACGAGTGGAAGCTTCATCATTTCTAGAGCTGGATCTTGAAGACTTTCTGAAGCCTTTCTTCTTGGTGAACTTTTGGAACTTCTTCACAAACATAGCAAGCTCCTTTCCAATGTCTTCAGGATCCTCAGAACTGCAGTCAGATTCTTCTTCAGATGAGGAAACAACCTTTGTCTTCAAAGCGCGAGTTCGGCCATAGTTGGGACCATAGATATCTCGTTTCTCAGATAACTGGAACTCATGTGTGTTGAGCCTCTCAAGTATGTCAGACGGATCGAGAGTCTTGAAGTCAGGGCGTTCTTGAATCATCAGGGACAGGGTGTCGAATGAGCTGTCAAGTGATCTCAGAAGCTTCTTGATGATTTCGTGCTTGGTGATCTCAGTGGCGCCGAGTGCACGAAGCTCATTTGTGATATCAGTGAGGCGATCAAACGTGAGTTGGACATTCTCATTGTCGTTTCTCTTGAAGCGGTTGAAGAGGTTGCAAAGAACATCAATCCTTGAGTCTCTCTGGGTTGAGAAGCCTTTGTTGACCTTGGATAGCCAGTCCCAGACTAGCTTCGCAGTTTCCAGAGCACTCACACGGCCATACTGTCCTTTGGTCAGATGACCACAGATGATATTTTTGGCAGTCGAGTCCATTTGAATGAACCTCTTGACATTAGCAGCGGTGACACCTTCACCGACCTTGGGAATGCCGTTCTTGACGACATACCAGAGGTCGACGTCAATGGCTTCAAGATGCATGTGCATCTTATTCTTCCAGTAGGGGTAATCAGTGCCATCGAAGACCGGGCATGCAACAGAGACCTTGATTATCCCTGCAGTCAACATAGCTAAAACTCCAGGTGGTTAAACCGAATCACACAGAACAAGGGAGCACCTTGCTCTGATACCAATTAAAGTGCTAGTTATCGACTAGAGGGGGGTGAATAGGCGATTTTTATGAAAGTCTTCAAAACACGGGGGCTTTGAAGACAAACAGTAGAAATGAACCTATTTCTATGCAGCGGAAGGTAGACTACACTAGAAAGGCCATAGTCAAGTAAGAAATGAAGTGAAAGCACGAAGACTGTCAGCAACTAGGTAGTATGGATCAGGATGAAATATAGTATGAAGCCAAAGAGCAAACAGTCTTCACACAGTGAGGCAAATCAGATCATGCAAGCAGGCAATGACTTCACGAAGACAAACTGTAAAGTAAAGAGATGGGAAGGATAGAATCAGTTGCTTGGAGAGGACACGGATTTGGTAGACCAGTTCCAGTTGCTGTGACAACTGTACGTCTGGTTAGGGAGGTTGAGATTCAACTCAAAAGACCGCATCTTCACCCTATTCCCCTTGAGCTAAGAACACACAGTCCTCGCCCAATCACTCTGGTAAGTCTTCAAGGTAGACTTCCAAACCTTCACAGACTTCGTTCACTAGCAATCCACAATGGCTCTTGGATGCTCAGAACGCGAAACCTAACCGGCTGGAGGATTCACAATCCTCAAGTGTAAAAAGTCTTCAGATCACGCGGACAGAAAGACTTCAGTGATGCCTAACACTCTTTGGCTCTGGGCGTTTTGGGCTTTGTCCTCGCAAGGATCTCTCTCTCAAATGCTTCGGAGGTGGGTTGCTCTCAAACGACAAAAGCCGTGCACTAACTCTGAGCAGCCACCAATTTATGGTGTAGGGAGTGGGCTATTTATAGCCAGGAGGCAACCCGACCTGATTTGTCCGAAATGACCCTGGGTCACTAAGGAACTGACACATGTCCAACGGTCAGATTCAAACACACGCGACAGCTTGACTTGGGCTACAAGTAAAGCTGACTCATCCAACTCTGGATAATGTTTGCTCTCATTGTCTTCGCTCGAAGACATAGGATTTGGTTGAGCATCACATCAGTCACTCTGACTTTGTACACTTGGACCCCACTTAACAGTACGGTGGTTCCTATGACTCAACAAAGAAGAAAAGGAAACTACGAAACAACTATGTCTTCGCACTCCATAGTCTTCATGTGAATGTCTTCTCATGTCATAATCTTCACTGTGAATATCTTCATACACCACCATTGTCTTCAATGTCTGCACACATTTTTAGGGGTCATCTCTGGTAGGTAAACCGACTCAATATGGGACTACTACCTGTGTTATCCTGCAATTCTCACAAACACATTAGCTCCTCAACCAAGTTTGTCGTCAATACTCCAAAACCAACTAAGGGTGGCACTAGATGCACTTACAATATGCTCATTTGTTTTGTTTTTTTAATTTACATCTTTCTATTTATAAATTGAAGTTTAGATTAAATTGTGTGGTAGTTCCCTCTATTCACAATAGAAGTTGAAATTATATTTCTCGGCAGGTGCAGAATGACCTTGCTGCCTTCACCTTTCCTTCCTCACTCTGGGTTCTGTTTTAGTCACGAGGTTCAGGTTGTTGTAAGATTTGCCGCTATCTCGTGGTATCTGAACCACTGTTTTTGTTGGATCTGAACTGCAACGTTCACGCTATGTGCTTGCTAGAATGCATCGACGATCTACACCCTGCATTACTAGTTGTCTAGTTTTGCGTGCTCCTGTTCTTGTAGTGAACCCATTCTTGCAATTTGGATACAACAAAGGTTATCTTAGAGCAACTCCAATGGGAGTACCCATTTCGTTCGCCGCTGTCCGTTTGGGTCCGCGCGGACAAAAAAGTCGGCCCAACGCGCCCACCCAAACGGACGTGCGTCCGCTTTTCGTCCGCGTGCGGACCCATCCTGGTCGAATTTTGGGCCTGATTTGGGTCAGCGCGGACACAAAGCGGACGCGGACGACGCGCACATACACCTTCTTCTGGCCCGCTAGTCGATGGCACATTGGTCGTTCTCCACCCCTACCGACAGCTAGCCCCCACCCCGTCGCCGCCGCCGCCCAGTTCATCAACGCCTCCTCCCGTACCTCCCCACACGCCAACACCTACCCCACGCCGTCGGCCGCATCGCCGCCGGGCCACCGCAGCTTCCCCGACCCTAATCCGACATCGCCGCGAGCACGAAGCGACCCCCCACCCCCGCCCCGCCCCGCGGCGTCGTCCAGCTTCTTCATCCGCCACGGTAACGCTCACCAGACGCCGCCACGCTCGTCGGACTTCGCCAGCCAAGCCACCTTGTCCAGAGGAGGCCCGCGTCCCTTCCACGATCAGGTTCGTCGTCCACACCCGGAAGTTGTTCGACAGTTTGCCTCAAGGTACAAATGGACTGCGCCGACGTGTTCTTTTTCCACAATGTTCTGTGCGACTCGGACGATTCCTCATCCGACGATGAGGAGATAGTACTTGCCGTCAAGGTTGTCAGAATCGCAATTCTGTTATACGATTCTACGACTTTATGATCCGAAGTAATCCCCCTGATTCTACGATTTTACTTCATAGAATCTATGTTTCTACGATCCTGATAGTGAAGATTCTATGATTTGTGATCCTACTATCGGAGCTCCGATCTGATTCAAAATCACAATTCTGACAACCTTGCTTGCCGTGTTGGTCCATGACCACCTTAATAGGCAGCGGCCGTTGTTTCGGGGCTCGATTCCGGGGCATGTTCCGGCGTTGAATTGCAACCGAGAGAGTGGGCATTTCCTTCTATGGAAGGACTACTTTGACACAACCAATCCCCTATTCAAACATCAGAAATTCCGGCTGAGTTTCCGTATGGCTAGGCATGTTTTCAACTGGATTCGAGAGGGGGTGGTCGGATACGATGACTACTTCGAGTGCAAAGAGGATGCCGTTGGAAAGATTGGCTTCTCATCTTATCAGAAATGCACTGCAGCTATCCGGATGATTGCTTACGGAGTACCCGGTGATCTTATTGATGAGTACGTCCGTATGAGTGAGTCTACGTGCCTAGAGTCGTTGTACAAATTCTGCAAGGCTCTGCTTGTCGTGTATGGCCCTGAGTACTTGAGAGAGCCGACTGCTGCAGACACAACCGACTTTTTGGCGACCAATGCCAGCCGGGCTTCCCGGGGATGCTTGGCAGCATAGACTGCATGCACTGGGAGTGGAAGAACCGCCCTTCAGCTTGGCAAGGCCAGTACAAGGGCCATGTCAAGGCTTGCACTGTCATACTTGAGGCCGTGGCCTCTCAAGATCTCTGAATCTGGCACTTTTCTTTGGCATGGCCGGATCACACAATGATATCAACGTGCTTCAACGTTCGCCAATGTTTCCAAGGCTTGCCGAAGGCAACAGCCCGCCGGTCAATGTTAACATCAGCGGTCACAACTACAACAAAGGATACTATCTAGCTGACGGAATCTATCCACAGTGGACCACTATTGTGAAGACAATATCCAACCCTGTCGGAGAGAAGAGGAAAGATTTTCCCAAGAGCAAGAGAGTGCTAGGAAGGATGTCGAGCGTGCCTTTGGTGTTCTGCAATCTCAATGGGGCATAGTTCGGTATCCTGCTAGAATTTGGAGCACCAAAAAGTTGTGGGAAGTGATGACTGCTTGTGTAATCATACACAATATGATCGTAGAGGACAGATGAGCGCCCGGAACGTATTCATGATCAAGGGTTTGAGTTTCAGGGTGATAATGTGGTGCCTCAGCATGGCGGAGGAGTGGCATCGTTTGCACAGTTCACCCAATTTCATTATGAAATGCGTGATTGGAAAACTCATATTCAGTTGCAAGATGATTTGGTAGAGCATATGTGGGATCATGTTGGCAACCAATAGATGTATTTTTTTAAAGATAATTTAATTTTTATTGGGATTGTAAAACTTTGCTATATTTTATTTTGATTGTGGAACTATGCTTTTCAAAATATGCAAACTGTGTGCATATTTGTTAAAAACCGGCGGCTAGCCGGCCACGCGGACAAATATGGGTCGGCGCGTTGAGCGCACTGCCGACTCAAATCCTAAAACAGGCGGACACCTAGCGGGCGAACAACCCAAACGGAAAAAAAGACAAAATCGTCGTTCATTTGGGTCGGCCAGTTGAAGTTGCTGTTTGAGTCGAAAAATGCCAATGACGGCCAAGCATCAGGTAGGCCTTTATTCTGGTCGTTGGCGTTCTATGAGGATTCGAGCTTCCCCGGTATTCTAGCGCGTTGTCCCCTCATATCGCTGCACTGCAGCGCGTATCGAGGCAGAAAGGAGGCTGCTTTAGGTACGGAATCTAGCACTTGGACCAGCCCTGACAATGTTCCAACATACGCTAGGGGCTGGGATCCAGTGACTGGCCTCTGCCAGTCACGCCGTAACTGGTGGGCACCCAGCCGTTGGATGCAGGAGGGGCGGACTAGATCGAACACTCCAGCAGAAAGCACTGTAGGTAGTACTGTAGATGTGGTACTGTAGATGACCACTGTGGACGAGTTACCGTAGGATGAGTTACTGTAGATATTATACTGTTCACTCGGATCTGTCCGTCAATTTTAGATATTATACTGTAGACGTGGTATGTGGTGCCAGCAAGCTCTCTCTCTGTGCCAAGCTCATGACCCGCTCGTGGGAACAGTTGAAGGAATCCTGGCAGGTGCTACACTTTACCATTAATTTTGACGCACACATGAATGAACTGAACTCTATCCAGTAGCACCCAATTTAGTTACTTGGAATCCAACCATCATGCTTAGACAATGTAACATCCAACAATCAACATGTTTTGTGAATGTTAATGAACAAGTGGTGACATTTTATTCCTCAGCACCACACGGACAAAGTCCAGGATAGGTAATTTGTGCCAAGATCTCTTATGTTAAAGCACTATGGTCTCTTTAATCAACACCTGGTTTACATCAGACATGCCCAGTGCTCACTTACGAAACCACATGGCATCTCACTCACGCAAACATATTGCCACTGCCGCTCATCCTTGCTAATTCCTCCTCCCAAAGCTGCTCAAGAACACAAACAACAGATTGCATCTTCATTTACGGATGCGGTTAACCAGCCAGCTGGGTTAATCACTGAGTCATCTCTCTTGTCGACGTATGCTGTAGAGCACTCTTGCGATTGGGATTAAACTGCATCTCCTTTTGGAGTGCCTATTTGTAGTCTGCGAATAATCACATAAACATACATTTGCATGAGAAACAACCCCAGTGTTTCCAGATAATGAAGGAAACACATTAACATAAATTATACTGTATATCACCCGCAATTTTTTTTACTGTATATGACTAGGACATGCCATAACTACACAGCACAAGCAAAAACTAAAACACATTAACATAAATTCTGCAGTATATGACTAGGATATGCCATAACTACACAGCAGAAGCAGAAACTAAAACACATTTGTTATAGCATCATGCTAGCTATAACACAGCTATCAAAAGGTAATCAGCTAATTATCCAAATCCAAACCAATGAAGGCACACCTGCCGACAGTTATGCTAATTATAGCCAATTTAATTTACAAGGACTTGGCAATGGGGAAATTTATTTCTTCAGCAGCTTAGTTATCCACCGAAATGAACAGATTAATCATGGGAAATTGGCTAAACTTTTCTTTTTGTTTAATTGCACAGAAAGGCACGAACACACTTCATGAGGCGTTCTTTAGAAAAATGTCAACAGTTACATGAATCAAAATAGTACAACATTCTTTCCCACTCAGGTCCCTGCAATCAGTGGTACGAATTCAAACTTTATACCCTACTCAAATGAAATAATTATTAGCCTTTGATTAGCACATCGAGAACAGACCATCAAAACCATTATTAAGTTCCAGCAGGATGAAGCATCGACTATCAAAGTTAAATGGATTCCTCAAGACATCACAAACTCTCACTGGTTTACGAACAATTTTCTGTAACTGGAGTGAAATTCAAAAGGAGACACCTCAACAGAAATCAAAGACCAGCAAAAGTACTCATCGATGATCACAACTAACATTGATTTTCTCAAGAAAAATGGACATCACAGAAATAAGAAGAAGAAAAAATCATGCCCATGAAAAGCTAATCACATACTCTCTAAGTTCCTAAATATAAGAGCAAATCCAGCCGCACCCCCAACAAGCCCCCCAGACGACTTTTTCGGCGCCGGCGCCAAAAAAACGGCCCAGTCGCGCCCCCAGGACGACGAAAAGCGCCGGTTCGGCCCTTTTTTCCGCCCGGCGGCCGCAGGCCGAACCCGGCACGCTGGGGGGCGCTTGGGGGCTCCGGCGCAAGGGAAAAGCGCGGCTGGCCCACGCCGTCAGGGGAAAAGTCAAGATTTTCTTCCCCGACTCGCCTCCCACCCCCCGCGCTCTCGGCCGCCACTAGGTATATCCCGGCGCCGCCCCGCCGCCCTTCACCGGTAGATAGCCATTCCCCGCCGGAAAAATAGCAGAGGTTCGCCGCGGCGGCCCCTCCGACACCAGCTGGGTGTTTCCGGCCGCCGTTTCCGGCCGAGGAGGGGCAGTTTAGCGGCGGGTGCATGCCCACCACGCGCAAGGTGTTCAGCGATTTGCCTGCCTCGGCGATGGACTCGGATGACGAGGAAGTGCTCGCCGCGCTGCTGGAGGAGGAAGCCGAGGCCGACGTCCAGGAAGAAGAGCATCTCATGGTGCTCGCCACCCTCGCCCAGCTGCTGGCGAGCAATGAAAAGCCGTGGCGAGGTGGCTCGGCGCCGGGGCGGGTGAAAGCAAAGAACCGGCATCGTCTCGAAGGCTACTGCATGCTCTACTCCGACTACTTCGCCGATGCTCCACTTCACGGCGGCAGAACATTTCGGCGCCGTTATCAGATGAGCAGAAAGCTTTTCCTCAGGATTGTGAATTCCATCCGGGAGTTCGACAACTACTTCAAATGCAAGATGGATTGCACCGGCAAACTTGGATTCACCTCCATCCAGAAATGCACGACAACGATGAGGATGCTTGCATACGGAGCTCCCGATGACTCACAGGACGACTATGGGCGGATGGCCGAGTCCACCAGCATAGAGTGTTTCTACAAGTTCTGTCGGGCAGTTGTGGCAGTGTTTGGACCGCAATACTTGAGAACACCCAATGCGGAAGACACTGCTCGGATCCTAGCACAGAATGCAGCAAGAGGATTTCCTGGGATGCTTGGAAGCATCGACTGCATGCATTGGAAATGGAAGAATTGCCCATTTGCTTGGCAGGGGATGTACAAAGGCGCCAAAGGCGGTTGCAGTGTGGTACTTGAGGCGGTGGCCACACAGGACCTCTGGATTTGGCACTCCTTCTTTGGTATGCCAGGAACTCACAATGACATCAACGTGCTGCAGTGCTCTCCTGTCTTTGCCAAGCTTGTTGAAGGTCATTCTCCTCCGGTGAACTTCGAGATCAATGGGCAGCACTACAACAAGGGGTACTATCTAGCTGATGGCATCTATCCGAGATGGTCGACATTTGTGAAGACCATCAAAAACCCTGTGCCTGGAGGCAAGAACGCCTGGTTTGCGAAGATTCAGGAGGCTTGCAAGAAGGATGTCGAGCGGGCATTTGGTGTGCTCCAATCTCGATTTGCTGTTGTCCGGTACCCCGCTCAGACCTGGTCGAAAGATCAAATGTGGGAGATCATGACCTGCTGTGTCATCTTGCACAACATGATCATTGAGAGCGAGCAGGAAGAGCCAGTGTTTGACACTGAACCATACCACAGGCAGGCTCCTCTTGCCCAAGTTGATCACCAGCTACCGGCAACCTAGACTGCCTACCTCAGTATGCGTCAGGAGATCCGAGACCCACAGGTGCATCATCAACTGCAGCAAGATATGATAGAGCACCTATGGAGGCTTAAGGGCGACACCGGGCGCGACGTGTGATGAAATATGAGTTTTTATTTGTTGAACTATATAATTTGTATTGAACTATTTGTTGTTGAACTATTTTGTTGAAGTATTTGAATTTTTTGTGATGAAATATGTGATAAAAAAATATTTATGTTGATAATTGAACGCCGAGCCACGGCGAACCACGCCGAATATGGGCCTATTCTCGCCCATATGGGCCTTTTTCGCCGAAATAGGGCTTCAAAAGTGGGCCAAAATCGGCGACTGGGGGCGACGACTGGGCGCAAAACCGCCCCCAGCGCCGAACGAATCGCCGGCTCGCCCCCAGGGGGCGATTTTTATGCGTCCTGGGGAGGCCAACGGCTGGAGATGCTCTGAGTCTTTCTAGAGATTTCAAATTACATACAGATGTATATAAACATAGTTTTAAGGGTAGATTCACTCATCATGCCCATTTAAGGGTAGACGTAGTCTCTTATTGGAATTTATGAAAAGACTTAGATTTCGGAACGGAGGAGTACTAGTGTAACCAGAGCCAAAGACCTTACCAAATCATAAATATTACAGAAATAAGAAACGAAATTACATCACGCATGCTTAAAAAAACTAAGGATCGCAAGGTTAGAGCTCGAGCCACTAGATGACGTTCTCGCTGCTGACGAATCTGGCGCCCTACCCGCTGACACGCTCCGCCTGCATCTTCGTGCTGCCGCCGCCTCCCCCTCCAGATCTGGCCGCACTTCTGCCAGATATGTGTGCTTTGCCCTCCAGAATCGAGAGAGCACTACCCAGGGAAAAGCCTAGCAGTAGCGCGGGTTAAACGCGTAGCAGTGGCGCGCGCGCGGGGGGGGGGGGGGGGGGGGGGCTACTGGTACGACGCTATATCTAATGTCCAGTAGTAGCGCGAGCAGAGGCGCGCGCTACTGCTATCCTGCATAGCAGTAGCATGTTTTGGCCGCCCCGCGCTACTACGACACCTCCCTAGCAGTACCGTGTGTGCGCCACCCGGCGCTACTACTACACCTCCCTAGCAGTAGCGCCTCTTGGACTCCTCGTGCTACTGGTAAAATTCCTTTTTTTGCGTATTGACGCTGTATTTGTACATGTTTTATGTAGTAGTCTCATCATATGATTTTATGATCATGATGAGTTATTATTTCAGTGGATGAAAGAGATACGGATTAGATTCAAGTGGATGCAACATGGTGCGGATCCAAAGTACTACTAATCCAAACTTACTCACTTTAGTTTGGATTACACTACAAGGATTCCGGTCTATTGCAACAAAATTTATTGCTACAACTACGTTTTGTTGCAATAAAACGCAATGTTACCACATATTCTCCGGTTGTGGTAATAGGCCGCACATATTGCCATAACTTAGTTTCCTCGGGATAAATACTAACTTTGTTGCAATACATGCCTCATATTGCAACAAACTGTATCAGCGTTGCAATATGGTAGCGGTATTGCGACAAACAAATTCCGTTGCGCGGGGGCAGTCATTTTGTTGTAATAGAGACTAGGTATTTCAACAGACTAACTATTTGTGGCAATATTCAAAATTATATTGCAACATCGGCATGACGTTGCATTAGTTACAAATATTGTTGCAAAAAAGTGGCTAACTATTGCAACAAACTGCATCGGCGTTGCAATATGGTACCGATATTGCGACAAACAAATTCTCTTGCACGAGGCAGCCATTTTGTTGTAATAGAGACTAGATATTTCAACAGAATAACTATTTGTGGTAATATTCCGAAATATATTGCAACATCAGTGTAACGTTGCATTAGTTACAAGTAAAATAGTGGAAACATATATTATTCGAATTTATAGATATTAAGTTATGATTTTTGCAAGCTTTAACGAGTAATTAAAATATATTTTAATTGCAAAGCTTTCAATTAACCAAAATAATGGAAAAAGTTTATAAATGGATAGAACACACTTTCTTGATAGGAATATAAATTTAATTTGTTAAATTTGGATTTGAAATGGCCTTTTATTGTATCTGTTTTTTCGTATTTCTTTTATCTTTTTTTCAGGTCTTGTGTATTCTTCGGATCGTACGCAGTTTTCGTATATATGTATGTATGTATATATGTATGTATATATATATGTGGTATATTAAAAGAATGTTCAATATATATATATGATGAACATTTTTATAATATGAAAAATTTCATCGTATATTTAAATAAGATCATTGTATATAAGAAAAATGTTTAATGTTCAGTGTGTATTTACAAAAAACATCGCATACTAAAAAGTTCACTGTCAATTTAAAAAATGTTGTATTGAAAAAGGGTCTTATGTATATTATACAATTTTGCGTGTTATTCCGATTCTACGAAGAAGGGTCCTATGTTTATTCAATGTTCAATGTTACCAGTATATGAAGAAGGGTCCTATGTATATTATACAATACACATAAACATGCAGTGTATATATATATGTATATTTTTTTGTATATTTTTTCTAAACTGTACATATATAGTTTTTATGAGAATAAACTGTATATATACAGTATATATATATATATATAGTAATATATATTATACACGTAAATATACAATTTTGTGTGTTGTTCATAAACTAGTACTCCCTCCGTTTCTTTTTACTCCGCATATAAGATTTGGTCAAAGTCAAACTGCACAAAGTTTGACCAAATTTATATAAAAAAATGAACATTTACAATACTAAAACTATATAGTATGAACATACGTTTCATGGTGCATCTGATAATATTGATTTCATACTGTGAATGTTTAGATTTTTTAATATAAAGTTAGTCAAACTCTACAAAGCTTGACTTTGATCAAACCTTATATGTGGACTAGAAAAATGGAGGAAGTATATATGTGTATACACGTGAATCTAGACACAAACAATATATATTATATATAGACACACATAAATATACAGTACATATATATGTGATAACAAATATGGACACATAAATATACAGTTTATATATATACATATATTTAAATGGTATTATTTAAATATATGATGAACTTTTTCGTGTTATAAAAACGTCTGTCGTATATATATATATTGAACATTTTTAATATACGACATCTATATAGAACTTTTTCAATATACGATATGCACACTGTGTACGACCCGAAGAATACCCAAGATCCCAAAAAAAAGATAAAAGATATTCAGAAGAAAAGTATAAAAAAAGGGAACTGTCAAAAGTATACAAAGATATACTCGTGTTAATTGATACAAACGGCGCTATGGCGCAACAGCGGCCAGCGCTCACCGCGGAGGGCTTGTATCGGGTTCGAAACCTGGAGGCGCGCGTGTTTTGGTTTTTTCGCATGGTATAAAATATTTTGTGCCTGCCTATAAAACCAAGTTATGGGTTGGCGCCGCGGTAAGAGGGCTCACGCTGTAAGCACCAGGTTTTTTTTTGAGAGCACGTGAAAGGCGTGCCTTAGCTTTATAGAAGGGAAGAAACATATTTATAAGATATTACAAGCTGCAAGCATCACCAAAGGCGTGCCTACATTCTCCTCGACCACCTCCTAAGAGACTACTCGCAAAAATGTAGCACCCCACTCCCTCTCGCTAGCGCCCATAATTGGCGTTCCCTGAAAATGTCCCTAACCAACTCTAGTTCATTACACAAGTTGTTCCTACCACAAACCCTACCATTCCTCTGCTTCCATAAACTCCAACAAATCAAAATGACAAAGGTGTCGAAGTCCTTCCGCTGTGCCTTGGGCACCCTCTTCCTCGAAGCTACCCACCAGTCTTCGACCCTTTCATGTCCATTTGGCATCAGCTCCAAAGGGATCTCAACCTTGGTGAAGCATTGAAACCAGACCTGCCTTGCATAGACACAATGTGTGAGGATGTGATCCACCGTGTCCTCCTCCTGCTCACACAAAAAACATGGAGATATCATGTCCTGCAATCCGTGTCGTACTCGTCTATCCGAAGTCCAAATCCTGTATTGGACGGCCAGCCACATAAAGAGCTTGCAGGAGAGAGGAGCCCCGCTCTTCCAAATCGCCGCCGCAAGCTGGAATCTTACTCCTCATTCACACATCATCGTGTATGCCGAAGCAGCCGAATAGGTGCCCGCGGTGTTCCACCTCCAGATCATTCTATCCTCCTCTCCCATGCGCAGCTCAAAGTTCATAATTGCCTCGCACAGCCTGATGAACTGGGCGAGCCCCTCCGTGTCGAGCTCTCCACCTATGTCGTTCATCCAGGCCTGTAATACAATCCATCCTTGACCGACCGTCTGTTGATAACCTGAGTTTTAACCTTGGCCACCAACATGGGTGCCAGCTCCTTCACTGTCGATCCCCTCACCCATCTATCCTTCCAGAAGAGAGCCTTGGTGCCGTCTCCTACCTGCCAATGGACCAGACTCGAGAAGGCCGAGCTTACATCCTTGTCCACGAGAGAATTGAGGCCTTGCCACGGTCTGTTGTCATCAGATCTCTTCAGCCACTCCCACCTCATCCTAAGGGCAATACCGTGACGATGAAGATCAATCACTCCCAATCCTCCCATCTGTTTCGGCCTGCACACCCTTTGCCACGCAACCGCGCACTTTCCTCCGTGGATGTGATCGGAGCTAGCCCAAAAAAATGCTCGGCATCCTTTGTCCACCTTTTCCAAAGCCCACTTTGGTGCCTCAGTCACGATCAAGTGGTGTGTGGGTCTTGCGCGCATGACCTGGTTCACAAGTATCAGCCTACCAGGGCGTGTCACCAAACCTCTCTGCCATCCCGGTAAAATCTTCAATGCCGCGTGAACAATAGGCTGCCAGTCGGACCTGGACAGTTGTTTGATACTAAGCTGCAAACCCAAGTATTTGCACGGAAACTTGGCGATCTGCCATGGCACCATGCTCCAGACCAGGGCCTCGTCCTCTTCATTGCTCCTGATGAGTATGGCAGACGACTTGGTGAAGTTTACTTTGGGACCGGATGCTTCTCCAAAAATCCTCAATGCCTCAACAACAAAGGACAGGTCTGCTAAGGTCGGCTTGATGAATAAGACCACATCATCTGCATAAAGTGACAGTCGCTGCAGAGGTCCACACCCATTTAACTTCCCCAGGATCTGCGAGTCATGTGCCTTGACGATGATCGCCGTAAGAACATCCATGGCAATAACGAACAGCAGAGGTGAGAGCGATTCGCCCTGCCTTAGTCCGCAAGCATGCCTGAATTTCCCCCCAGCACATCCATTTACCACAATCCGGGAGCTGGCAGTAGACAGAAGGGTTACGATAGAGCACATCCACCTGTCCGAGAACCCCTTGGCCCGCAGCACTTCGAAGAGGAACGGCCAGGAAAGCGAATCAAACGCCTTCGATATGTCAAGCTTCAACATAAGCCCTTTTGCCTTCCTCTTATGCAACCGTCTTGCCATTTGTCTGACCAGAAGGAAATTATCATGGATACTGCGGCCCTTTATGAATGCAGATTGGTTGACATTGACTAGCTCAGGCATATGTCTGCACAGCCAGTTTGCAAGGAGTTTGGATGCAAGCTTTGGGATGCTGTGAACCAAGTAGATGGGCGGAAGTCTTTGACTGTGCAGGCATCTGGCGCTTTCGGAATGAGCGAGATTAGGGCTTGATTTAATCTTCCGAAGCCGCAGTCGTTGTCCAGGAATAATTTGTGCAAAGCAGCCATGACATCTCCCTTGACCACGCTCCAAGCCTTTTGGAAGAAGATCCCGATGAATCCATCCGGCCCCGGTGCCCTATCCGAAGGCATTTCCTTGATAACCTTCCAAACCTCCTCCTCCTGGAAGATCAAATCCTGCTCGGAGAGATCCAGGGCAGCAATGTTCAGGTACTCCAAATCCACTGTGTGCTCGCGCGCCGAATCCCTCCCCATGATAGCCGAGAACGCGTCGAAGAAAGCCTCCTCCTTCCCTTTCTGGTCGTTATCGTTACTCCGTCTTTCTGAATTGCAGGGATGATTTTTTTTGCTTTCCTCCCGTTCGCGATCAGGTGAAATAGTTTAGTGCTCGTGTCCCTTCTTGAAGCCATTTGATGCGCGATCTTTGCCTTGCTATGGTTCTCTCCAAGGATGCAAGCCCTAGCACCAAATGCTTCAGAGTAGCCCGCAGCCATCTCTCCCCCTCCGTAAGAAGCCGAATCTCCTATGCGCAGTAGTCGCAGAATGACCAAGTTTGCGCAAGCAATTTGCAGTTTGATATTGCCCACCTTTCATTGGCCCCAGGCAGTGAGGTACTTCGCCGTGTTACGCAGCAGTATGTCCAATCTATGGAAGGGATCCGTGATCGCCTCGTCACATACCCAAGCTTCCTTCACCGCGTCCAAGAATTCGTCAAGTTTGACCCAGAAAAGCTCGAATCTGAAGCGCTTTCGTGGCTGTATATGTTCCTCCAGCGATAGATATAGAGGGTAGTGATCTGAGGTCGAGGTAGACAAGGCTTGTAGCAAGCAATCTGGGTGATCTAACTCCCAATCCACCGAAACAAAAGCTCTATCGATTTTTGTGAGCGTGGGCACCTCACGCTCATTGCTCCAAGTAAATTTCCGCCCATGCAAGGAAAGCTCCTTGATACCATTGTCGTCGACAAACCGCTTGAATTTGCCCATCATCCTGCGATCCAGCCGGTTGTTGCTCTTGTCCGCTGCATTAAGGATCATGTTGAAATCTCCAATCACCAGCCATGGTCCCGGGCAGATGATTCTTCTGTCCGAAAGCTCCTCAAGGAAGATGATCTTCTGCTCATCCTCCTGTGGCGCATATACCACCGACAACCAACACCCAGGCCCCTCCATAGGCGATACATAGCCCGTGATGAAGTTAGTATCGAGCACCGTGTTCGAGATCATCACTCTGGATGAATCCCACCCAATAATGACTCCACCTCTCGTGTCCGACGCAGGAAGATAGGAAAAGCCATCATATGATGGACCTAAGCATTACATAATACTAAATTGGTCAACTCTTTCGAGTTTAGACTCCAGGATACATACAATCACGACACGCACCGTGTCAACGAACTCCCTAAGCGCCTTTTTCTTAGCAGGGCTGTTGAGTCCCCTAACATTCCAACAAACTACCTCCATTGTGGCATGCGACATAGGGACAGTGGGGTCTCCCTATGCCACAGCTCGCGCTGTCTAGACTGACAGCAGCGCCGTACTCTCCATCTCACAAGCCAAGTTGCTTGGCATTATCTTCCCGAATATAGCCGCAATCGCCCTCAACTGCTTCTCTTGGACCGGCGAGTCAAAGACAGCCCTTAGCTGACCTAGCGCGTCTGCAGAGACCGCCAGATCATCGCTAGTAATGCCCAGCGCTTTAAGAAGCACCGACTCGGCCGCTGTCATGTTGCTCTTCCTCACGCCTGTTGCGCAAACCGATCGGGTGTTTTGCCTAGGTGTGAACGGGTCCTGACCAGCACGCACCCCTTTCACACATTCTATCTCCTTCAGGAGGGGAGGAGCTAGTTTCTTAAGCAGCCCACCGCAAAAGGATTTGATGTTGCCAAGTGCTGCCCTTTTCTAGGCAGATAGGCTATCCTCCGTGGCATGCGCGTCCCGTGCCTCCTCATGCACGACTAGCTCTCCACCATGCAAAAAAAGTTATCTGCATGGCCATGATACGTTGTCCCATCACATGCATCCCTGGCTGCCAGAGAGGGCAAATTTGACAAATTTGACCTATAATCGAAATCAAATCACAGAATGAACTGTCTGTGAAACTATTTCACGCGGCTGACCCTTGGCGCCTAACTCTCAGGCGCTGCACTAGTGCAACGCCCAGGAGCTAGGCGCTGCACTAGTGCAACGCCCAGGAGCTAGGCGCTGCACTGTGTAGTGTGGCGCCTAGCTCTCAGGCGCTGCACGCTGACTTGGGCACATATGGGTGCGACGCTGGCCGTGTAGCGCCTATCTGGAAGGCGTTGCACAGTAGGGTGTGACGCCGGCGTGGCGGGCGCTACACAAAAGGTTCAGGGGAGTGAAATAGTTTCGCAACCAGTTCATTCTGTGATTTGATTTCGATTATAGGTCAAAAATGTCAAATTTGCCGCCAGAGAGACCTAGTCCCCCTGCGCGAGCTCCGATGTGGATCTTGGCCCGAGAGGAGATAGGTGCAGCCCCCGAGCAGCGTCACCAATCAATTCCGAAACTGGGGTCCAGCCTTCCAAAAGCAGTGCCGGGGCATCTTCGGATGCTCGGATCTCCTGCGCCGGCTCCTGCCTGCCCCGGGACGAATCTCCTGCAGCATCTGGTCCGACAAGCCTCACCGGATCCGTTGCGGCAAAAGACACCGCCTGGACCAGAAGTTGTGGCTCCACCACAGTCTGCTTTGGATTGGCCCCCACTTCCCCATCCGCAACGCTTTGTAGTGTCTGGTCGGGCAGCAGAGGCCCTACCACGACCGGTCTGGGATCAGCCCCGCATCCTTGTCCACATCTGCAGTTCTCTCGTTGGCCAGCACCAACCGCACCACCACATCCTCGGTCCTAGAATCCATCTGCCTTACCACTTCGGGTCCCGAGCCCGTCGTCACCTGCGCCTGCTCCACTGGCTCAATCCTCGCAGGGCTGATCTGAGCCGCCAATGCCAACTCTCCAGCTGTCTCCACCGCTGTGGGCAGCACTTCCCCCATCCGGATTGGGTCGTTTGACAGACCCTGACCCACTGCGGTCCTGTGGCTCTGCGACGATGCAGCTGGCTTGACCATCAAGGCAGGGTCGGTCCTGAGATTTTGGGGGCCCGGGGCGAAACTAAAACCCGGGGCCCTTACTATAGACATCATAATAATAACAATGAAATATGTATATAATAAATATTATCAATAGCAATTAAATGAATTCAAAATTAGTATTCGAATCAAATAATTTATACACATTACCTTAAAACTTTCTTCTACGTTCCTCGATGCAATGTCACTTATGATAGGGTCGATGTCAATCTCATCCAATAATTTTTTCTCGATGCAAAATGCAGGAAAGCCATTTAACCTCTCCTGAGTCATTGTTGACCTCAAATAATTCTTCAATAATTTTAACTTCGAAAAGCTTCTTTCGGCCGATGTGACCGTGACGGGCACAGTAAATAAGATGCGATAAGCAATGGAGATATTAGAATAGCAATCAACTTCTCTGACATGCTCGAAAATCTCCATATATCGCAGACACTACAACAGAAGATCTTACAAGAGAAGCAAAAAACTTTATCGAGATCTTTTGAATAAACTAGCCACTTCCTATCATGTTCCTCTCCATTGCTTAATTTCCTATGATAATGAGCATATGAAAAATGTCTTCCTGCTCCATCTACATGGTATTCCATTTTTTTCCTCTCTCACAGCCCTTTCTCAACTAAAATGTCTCTTGATTTAGTATAAAAATTATCCCGATTGCTTGGATCATAAATATTAGGAGTATGAACATGTTGTTCATCAAGACTAGCAGACTATGTGTGTGCACCTGATGAATTACTTACATTCTGATCGAAGCCACTTACATTGTTACCTCCGATGTTGGTGTCGACATTTTCTTCTCCCTGGTAATATTCTGAATTCCCAATAGGTTACTGCTCTTCCTCTATGGCAATCATCGCCAACTCATCATCTTGCTTTATCAAAAGCAGTGGAAGCACCAATTTTACTCCTGAGAAATTTGTGCATATCTCCGTGTTGTGATTGTACCAATTTATCCACGGCCTTTTTTATTTTGCTTTTATCGCTACCTGATGCATATGTCTTATTTCCTTTATGACATGATAACACACAATGCTGGAAGAAAAATGTTGCTTCAATTGGTGAACTGTACTGACTTATGCATCAAGGAACAGCAATATGATATACTACCTGATGGTCGATTCGCTGACAGTGACGAGCTTTAGTGCGTGTGCCAAGTGCCAACATAGAATTGCATATGGGAGTCCGTGGAATTGAAATCAGCCGCAAACTAGATTAGACGTGTTCCTAACTGCCTATACAGAATTACAGATGGGGGCCCTAGAAATTGAAATCAGCAGCTAATTAGGAAGGAAATTACCAGGACGCAGGAGAGAGAGGAGCCGGCAATACGCCAATACCAGTACGAACGTCGGGCGGCGGCGGCGGCTTAGGGCTCGAATAGCTGTGCCTGCATGATTGCCTTGATGGAATTGGAAAGGCTCGCGTAGATCGCTCTTTTTTTCAAGTGAAGGACGCGCCGGGGCTGAATCGATCGCTGGGGTGGGCGATCGGCCTGCTGCTTGCTGCGCTCGTACGTGAAAGACTAAAGCCCAGCGCCCAACCCTTTCATTTTTTTTCCTGACGTAGGCCCATAACCTACCTAGACTTAGTTGGGGGCCCCTGGATTTTGGGGGCGCCCCCCCTGCCCCCCCTCAGGGCCGGCCCTGCATCAACGAGACCGGTCCGATAGGTGGAAGCCTCCAAGAAGAGGGCCCCACCCTTCCTTCCAGCGCTGCTCGGTAAGATCTGCCCTGCGTACCACCACCACTGGCACCGTTGAACCGCCGGCTGGCACCACAGTCATCTCGAATGCCGCGCGCCCATGGCTGGACCACCCAATCACCTCCCTGGAACAAACCGTTTGAGCTGTCCAGCAACCCACTCTGCCCGCTTCCGTCGTCAGATCCCGATGCACGTCTCCACATCTGGCGGCGAAAAAACCCTCAGCCTGCCGATGTGAATGAACACCGGATACTCCAGGAGCTGCCGGAACGACGCTCGCCTTGCTGCCGGGTCAGGGGCCACCTCTGGCGGCTCCGGCACCCACAGCCTCCGAAACACCGACACTTCCTCAGGATCCACACACCAAGCTCTCAACTTGAACAACGACATGTCTTCCCTGCTGGCCATCTCCGGTGCCAAGCTCTCGATCAAACATGCACTCCCAAGCAGCTCTGCCGCCATCTCTTGAGCCCACGCATGGGACGGGACACCCTCGATCATGACATCAACCTGAACCCGCATCAGCCTCGATGCCGCCTACGCCTGCCTGAGCCATGGCTTGATGAAGAACTTGACTCCGAGATGCTCAATCGCCGGGACAGTCAGTGCCCTATTCCTGAACTCATGCGCCGCGAACACGACCAGGAAATCTTCCGGGTGGTACTTGTGGACAGAAAACCGGAACCTTAGAATCCCCAGCTGCGCGGAGATCGCGACCGCCGCGTCGTCGCAGGACACGGCCGGCCTAGCCCCGCCAACGTACATCACCACCGCCAGCTGTAACCGGCGCTCGAGGTCGTCCAGCCCCTCCGAGCGCGGCAGCACGCAGATCTCAGACGACACCACCGGCAAGGCCACTCCCGACAGCACAGGGTGGAGGCTGGGCGCAACTGGCGAGAGCGGCGCCACCGGCGCACTCTGCCTAGGCTCTGACAACCTCCGCCGAATGGTCGGTGCCTGTCCGGGTGCCTCCGATCTGCGAGCGACCTTGGCGATCACCGCGCGGCGTAGCTCCTCCGCAGAGATGGGGCTGCGTGGCTCCAGGCACTGGGAGGAGACATGCCCAGCGTGGCCGCAGCGGATGCATAACGCCTCGTTGGTAAAGTCTTGACGCCGGTGACCGTCCTCGAAGCACCTGAAGCAAAGGCCGTACAGGTCCGGCGGGATCTGACGCCGCTCCGAGGAGGATGGCGACGCATCGCGGCCGGCCCCGACACCAGCCCCGTACTGCCTCCTAAGCGCGCGACGACGCCGCCACATGGCCTTGCAGGAGGGGCCCGGCCGGCGCCAGCCCTCCGCTTGCGCCGACGCGGGGCCAACAGCCTGACCACCAGCGGCCGAAGAGGAGCGCGCCGAGCCAGGCGACCCGGAAAGCCCCAACGCCGAGACGATAGGCCGCTCCCGCTGGAACGCCGACGAGACCGAGGGGGGCTACGAGATCCAGAGGCCATAGGGAGCAAAAGGGAGAGAGATCCGCTGGGAGGGAGCCGCCGGGATCGGAGAGGTCGCCGGCGGGAGGAGGGTGGGGTGGACGCCAATGCCGGACTGGCAGCCAGCATGGGGAGGGGGGAACGGAGCGGCCACTAGGCTACAAGCTTGTGCACTTGTAAGCACCAGGGTTCGAATCATGTCGGGCGCACTCTTGTGCGTATTTTTCGTTAAAATTATTCTGGTAAGACCCTCCTATTTTTTGTAAACAAGGGATATACTCCCTCCTTCTCAAAATTCTTGTCTAAGATTTGTCTAAATACGAATATTTCAAGTCATATTTTAGTATTAGATAAATCCGTATTTAGACAAATTTAAGACAATAATTTTGGGACGAAGGGAGTATGTGTTATTAAATAAAAACCGAGGGGTTTTCCGCAAAAGAACATGCCACGTCAGCCCTAACAGGTGGACCCCAACGGTCAGATACATCGCCAATACACTGTTATACGCGGTTTAGACTATTTTATAACAGACAGCCCCAAACATGCTTTTGACATGTAAAAATTACGACAGGATGGATCCCTAGACACCTCCCAGCGCCCTGCCGTCCGCTCCTCCCCTCCCCTGTCGCTGCTAGAGGGCGTGACCGGGTGAATCCTGGCCAGCGGCGGCGGCGGCATGGCTCTTTCGCCCCCCTCGGTGGCAGGGTTCGAATCATGTGGGCGCACTCTCGTGTGTATTTTTCATTACATTTTTTCTGGTAAGACCCTCCTAATTCTTGTAAACAAGGGATATATGCGTTATTAAATAAAAACTGAGGGATTTTTTTGCAAAAGAACATGCCACGTCAGCCCTAACAGGCGGACCCCAACGATCAGATACAGCGCCAATACACTGTTATACGCGGTTTAGACTATTTTGTAACAGACTGCCCCAAACATGGTTTTGACATGTAAAAATTATGACGGGATGGATCCCTAGACACCTCCCAGCGCCCTGCCGTCTGCTCCTCCCCTCCCCTGTCGCTGCTAGAGGGCGTGACCGGGTGAAACCTGTCCAGCGGAGGCGGCAGGGCTCCTTCGCCCCCCTCGTGCATGGATCTGATGCAGGACGGATCTGACGGGCAAGGGCACAAATATTTGACATATATCCCAAGTTTCAATTTTTTCATGGCAACTAGGAAGTAAACAAAGATACACAATTGTAGATCCATGATGAAACTACACGTTCCTTACACAAAAGATCTCAAAACAAAACTGGTTTGGTTGTTAATTTACAAGTTGAATCTTTATGGTTTTCGTTGAAACAAAAATGACATGATTATGTTGGACCTACTCTGGCGCGGAGGAACCCTCCACGGACTGTCCGGTAAGATGAAAGATGTTGAGATCACCCCGTCTCAAAATCAAAATGTGAGATCGAGACTGACATAGATCGACTTTATCATCAACCCATCCCATTTGTACCTGTGTTCCATGGAAAGAGTATAACCTAGCAGTTTTAAAATGAGGGCCACATGAGGTTTATGTGAGTTGTAGTTCAAACTGGTCAAGTTTTTGCTGCTTTCTAAAATGATTTTCGAAATTGTAGTGGAAACCTGGTTGCACCTACAACCGGGTCGTCCGACGACAACGCGCTAGCACCGGTCGCGACCCCTACTTCCACGCGACAACCACCCCTACCAGGCTGCACCTCGTGCCGTCCTTACCCGGGCGGCAAGCCCTGGACGGCGAGCCACTCCATTGACCTTGCACGCCGCTCTTGGTCGGCCATGGATCTTGTCACCCACTTCCTCCATCCTCGCCCGCGAGCTCGAGCCTCTCCACGACCTATGGATAAGCTTCCCACATGCCGCCTACCGCTGAACTTAGGGAAGATGACGAACATGGGACGATTTCATCGGCAATCTCCCGATCTAGTTCAGAGGAAAGATGACGGTTGTGAGACAATTTAGCAGCATACTAGCAAACATGCCCGTGCATTGCAACCGTAGAAAAAAGTTGACATGATGCAAACGCCAATTATCATTAATCAGGCTGGACGGATAGAGCATAAGTTGTGTGAGGACAAAAATAATAGATCAATTAACAACATGATTCTTTGAGGCGCTAGTTAATTTTTTGAAACAGTACAATTTGAAGTCGTTCACATACACGAACATACACTTACCACGAACACACACCCTATCTCTATGAGCACTTTGAGAAACTGAGCCGGCATAACATCTTGAGATTTTACGAAGTCACCAGAAGCACCTCATAGTCGGTCTCTCCTCACTGAACGAACACCGCCGGAAGAGTGAAATAAATTCAGGAATCATGCGAGCACCAATATCAAGTATAGGATTTGAACCCCCGGTAGGTTGGAAATACTGTACTCCTACCATTCAACCACAGGTTGGTTTGCATGCTAATTCTAAACTTGTGACATGAATCCTAGTCAGCTAATTGGGTGAACAACCTTATTTTTAGATTACCACACCGATAATTAAAATACGTACATACAATGCTTATTTTAAGATATTTTTTTTGACGGAAAGACCTTCATGGCTAGCTTTATTACTTAAATAACACTTACATCAACGGCTAAAAATTCAGAGATAAAGCTGGGAGGTGTGTCCAACCACACAGAAGGTGGGCCGACACGTCCCTGCTGAGCTTTTCTCTATTACAATGCTCAAATAAAACCTTTCCGAATTCTTCCTTAAGACTACGGCATTTGTTAAGAATGGGGCCGGACACCATGGACTGGCCTGAGTTCATGTTGAGGGATTCCACCACAATTAGGTTGTCCATCTGCACCAGGAGTGATGTAAGACCAAGACTCGCCGCTAGTTTTACTCCTTCTACTAGAGCTGTTGTCTCCGCTGAAACAATATCCGCCGTGTGCTCTAACTTTGCAGTCGAAGCACCAACAAACGCACCAAGATGATCCCGGATAACAGCACCACAAGACCCCGAGTGATCCTCCACTACAAAGGCTGCATCAACATTCAAAATCAGCTGGCCTAGTAAAGGTTTTCTCCATCTGTTCTCCCGCCGAGCAGGTATAGCTAGCCTTCCTATTAGCCCGAACAAAATTCAGAGTCATGGCCTGAATAGCAGGACCCGTAAACTCTGCTGTTTGGACTTCTTCATTCTTAGTTATTTGGCGCCTCTGCCACCACAAATACCAACTAGCGGCTGCAATAATTTCTGGTATTTGAGCCACACCCATGTACTGCACTTGGTTAGTCGATTCACAAAGCAAACTCTCCAGAATCTCAGCTCCAGATTGTTGAGGGCTGCATGCTCCAAATATGATATCATATATGCCCAGAGTGTTGGGGATTGTAGTATTTCAAAAAAATTCCTACGATCACGCAAGATCTATCTAGGAGAAGCATAGCAACGAGCGGGTAGAG
Source organism: Aegilops tauschii subsp. strangulata (assembly GCF_002575655.3). Lineage (NCBI taxonomy): Eukaryota > Viridiplantae > Streptophyta > Magnoliopsida > Poales > Poaceae > Aegilops > Aegilops tauschii. The sequence goes on from NC_053035.3 coordinate 61,712,354, forward strand.
TCTGTCCACGTACCCTCGTAGACCGAAAGCGGATGCGTTTAGTAACGCTGTTGATGTAGTCGAACGTCTTCGCGATCCAACCGATCCAAGTACCGAGCGCATGGCACCTCCGCGATCTGCACACGTTCAGCTTGGTGATGTCCCCCCGAACTCTTGATCCAGTTGAGGCCGAGGGTGAGTTCGTCAGCACGATGGCGTGGTGACGGTGATGATGAAGTTACCAACGCAGGGCTTCGCCCAAGCACTACGACAATATGACCGAGGTGGAAAACTGTGGAGGGGGGCACCACACACGGCTAAAGATCAACTTGTGTGTCTATGGGGTGCCCCCTCCCCCGTATATAAAGGAGGGGGAGGAGGAGGCCGGCCAAGGGAGGAGGCGCGCCATGGGGGGGGGGGAGTCCTACTAGGACTCCAAACCTAGTAGGATTCACCCCCCCTTTCCTATTCCAAGTGGGAGAAGGGGGGAAGGAGGAGGAGGAGAGAAGGAAGGAGGGGGGCGCCGCCCCCTCCCCTCGTCCAATTCGGATTGGGGCAAGGGGGGCGCGATTCACCTCCTGGCCAGCCCTCTCTCTTCTCCACTAAGGCCCATGAGGCCCAATAGCTTCCGGGGGGGGGGGGGGGTTCCAATAACCCCCGGTACTCCGAAACTTATCCAAAACGACCCGAACTATTCCGGTGTCCGAATGTAACCTTCCAATATATGAATCTTTACGTCTCGACCATTTCGAGACTCGTCGCCACGTCCGTGATCTCATCCGGGACTCCAAACAACCTTCGGTCATCAAATCACATAAACTCATAATACAAATCGTCATCGAACGTTAAGCGTGCGGACCCTACGGGTTCGAGAACTATGTAGACATGACCGAGACACATCTCCGGTCAATAACCAATAGCGGAACCTAGATGCACATATTGGCTCCTACATATTCTACGAAGATCTTTATCGGTCAAACCGCATAACAACATACGTTGTTCCCTTTGTCATCGGTATGTTACTTGCCCGAGATTCGATCGTCGGTATCATCATACCTAGTTCAATCTCGTTACCGGCAAGTCTCTTTACTTGTTTCGTAATGCATCATCCTGCAACTAACTCATTAGTCACATTGCTTGCAAGGCTTATAGTGATGTGCATTACCGAGAGGGCCCAGAGATACCTCTCCGACAATCGGAGTGACAAATCCTAATCTCGATCTATGCCAACTCAAGAAACACCATCGGAGACACCTGTAGAGCATCTTTATAATCACCCAGTTACGTTGTGACGTTTGATACCACACTAAGTGTTCCTACGGTATTCGGGAGTTGCGTAATCTCATAGTCATAGGAACATGTATAAGTCATGAAGAAAGCAATAGCAATAAACTAAACGATCATAGTGCTGAGCTAACGGATGGGTCTTGTCCATCACATCATTCTCTAATGATGTGATCCCGTTCATCAAATGACAAAACATTTCTATGGCTATGAAACTTAACCATCTTTGATTAACGAGATAGTATAGTAGAGGCATACTAGGGACACTCTGTTTGTCTATGTATTCACATATGTACTAAGTTTCCGGTTAATACAATTCTAGCATGAATAATAAACATTCATCATGATATAAGGAAATATAAATAACAACTTTATTATTGCCTCTAGGGCATATTTCCTCCAGTCTCCCACTTGCACTAGAGTCAATAATCTAGATTACATAGTAATGATTCTAACACCCATGGAGTCTTGGTGCTGATCATGTTTTGCTCGTGGGAGAGGCTTAGTCAACGAGTCTGCAACATTCAGATCCGTATGTATCTTGCAAATCTCTATGTCTCCCTCCTTAACTTGATCACGGATGGAATTGAAGCGTCTCTTGATGTGCTTGGTTTTCTTGTGAAATCTGGATTCCTTTGCCAAGGTCATTGCACCAGTATTGTCACAAAAAAATTCATTGGACCCGATGCACTAGGTATGACACCTATATCGGATATGAACTCCTTCATCGAGACTCCTTCATTTGCTGCTTCCGAAGCAGCTATGTACTCCGCTTCACACGTAGATCCCGCCACGACGCTCTGCTTGGAACTGCACCAACTTACAGCTCCTCCATTCAGTATAAATACGTATCTGGTTTATGACTTAGAGTCATCCGGATCAGTGTCAAAGCTTGCATCGACGTAACCATTTACGACAAGCTCTTTGTCACCTCCATAAACGCGAAACATATCCTTAGTCCTTTTCAGGTATTTCACGATGTTCTTGACCGCTGTCTAGTGATCCACTCCTGGATTACTTTGGTACCTCCCTGCTAAACTAATAGCAAGGCACACATCAGGTCTGGTACACAACATTGCATACATGATAGAACATATGGCTGAAGCATAGGGAATGACTTTCATTTTCTCTCTATCTTCTGCTATGGTCGGGCATTGAGTCTGACTCAACTTCACACTTTGTAACATGATATGTCTCCGTCGTATCTATAATTTTTGATTGTTCCATGCCAATATTCTACAACTTTTACATACTTTTGGCAAATTTTTATACTATTTTGGGAACTAACATATTGATCCAGTGCCAGTTCCTGTTTGTTGCATGTTTTTTGTTTCACAGAAAATCCATATCAAACAGAGTCCAAACGGGATTTAAACTTACGGAGATTTTTTTTGGAATATATGTGAATTTTGGGAAGTGGAATCAACGCGAGACGATGTCCGAGGGGACCACGAGGGTGAGGGGCGCGCCCTAGGGGGTAGGGCGCGCCCTGGGCCCTCGTGGCCACTCCGTAAGGCGGTTGGTGCCCTTCTTTCACCGCAAGAAAGCCAATATCCGGAAAAAAATCGTGTCCAAATTTCAGCCCAATCGGAGTTACGGATCTCCGGGAATTTAAGAAACAGTGAAAGGGCAGAATTAGGGAGCGCAGAAACAGAAGGAAACAGAGAGAGAGAGATCCAATCTCGGAGGGGCTCCCGCCCCTCCGCCGCCATGGAAGCCAAGGACTAGAGGGGAAACCCTTCTCCCATCTAGGGGGAAGGTCAAGGAAGAAGAAGAAGAAGAAGAAGAAGAAGAAGGGGGGCTCTCTCCCCCTCTCTCCCGGTGGCGCCGGAACACCACCGGGGCCATCATCGCGACAACGATCTACACCAACAACTTCACCGACGTCATCACCAACTCTTCCCCCTCTATGCAGCGGTGTAACCCCTCTTTTACCCGCTGTAATATCTACTTAAACATGGTGCTCAACGCTATATATTATTCCCCAATGATGTATGCCTATCCTATAATGTTTGAGTAGATCTGTTTTGTCCTATGGGTTCATTGATTATCGTGATTGGTTTGAGTTGCATGTTTTATTATTGGTACTGTCCTATGGTGCTCTCCGTGTCGCGCAAGCGTGAGGGATCCCCGCTGTAGGGTTTGCAATATGTTCATGATTTGCTTATGGTGGGTGGCGTGAGTGACAGAAGCACAGACCCGAGTAAGTAGGTTGTTTGCGTATGGGAGTAAAGAGGACTTGATGCCTTATAATGCTATGGTTGGGTTTTACCTTAATGATCTTTAGTAGTTGCGGATGCTTTCTAGAGTTCCAATCATAAGTGCATATGATCCAAGAAGAGAAAGTATGTTAGCTTATGCCTCTCCCTCAAATAAAATTGCAATAGTGATTACCGGTCTAGTTATCGATTGCCTAGGGACAAATAACTTTCTTGTGTGACAAAAAACTCTCTACTAAAACTAACTTAGTTGTGTCTTCAACTAAACAGCTCCTACTTTTTATTTACGCGCTCTTTATTATCTTGCAAACCTATCCAACAACACCTACAAAGTACTTCTAGTTTCATACTTGTTCTAGGTAAAGCGAACGTTAAGCGTGCGTAGAGTTGTATCGGTGGTCGAGAACTTGAGGGAATATTTGTTCTACCTTTAGCTCGTCGTTGGGTTCGACACTCTTACTTATCGAAAGAGGCGGCAACTGATCCCCTATACTTGTGGGTTATCATAACACAGACAAGAACCCTTTCTTTGCTTGATCCATTTTGAACTTCTTCAAACTTTATCAAGGTATGTGCTTTGTGAAAGTCCAATTAAGCGTCTTGATCTATCTCTATAGATCTTGATGCCCAATATATAAGCAGCTTCACCGAGGTCTTTCATTGAAAAATTCTTATTCAAGTATCCTTTTATGCTATTCAGAAATTCAGTATCATTTCCGATCAACAATATGTCATCTACATATAATATCAGAAATGCTACAGAGCTCCGACTCACTTTCTTGTAAATATAGGCTTCTCCAAAAGTCTGTACAAAACCATATGCTTTGATCACACTATCAAAGCGTATATTCCAACTCTGAGAGGCTTGCACCAGTCCATAAATGGATCGCTGGAGCTTGCACATTTTGTTAGCACCTTTTGGATCGACAAAACCTTCTGGTTGCATCATATACAACTCTTATTTAAGATATCCATTAAGGAATGCAATTTTGACATCCATTTGCCAAATTTCATAATCACAAAATGCGGCAATTGCTAACATGATTCGGACAGACTTAAGCATCGCTACGAGTGAGAAAGTCTCATCGTAGTCAACTCCTTGAACTTGTCGAAAACCTTTTGCAACAATTCGAGCTTTGTAGATAGTAACATTACCGTCAGTGTCAGTCTTCTTCTTGAAGATCCATTTATTCTCTATGGCTTGCCGATCATCGGGCAAGTCAACCAAAGTCCACACTTTGTTCTCATACATGGAGCCCATCTCAGATTTCATGGCCTCAAGCCATTTCGTGGAATCTGGGCTCATCATCGCTTCCTCATAGTTCGTAGATTCGTCATGGTCAAGTAACATGACTTCTAGAACAGGATTACCGTACCACTCTGGTGCAGATCTTATTCTGGTTGACCTATGAGGTTTGGTAGTAACTTGATCAGAAGTTTCATGATCATCATCATTAGCTTCCTCACTAATTGGTGTAGGAATCACTGGAACTGATTTATGTGATGAACTACTTTCCAATAAGGGAGCAGGTACAATTACCTCATCAAGTTCTACTTTCCTCCCACTCACTTCTTTCGAGAGAAACTCCTTCTCTAGAAAGGATCCATTCTTAGCAACGAATATCTTGCCTTTGGATCTGTGATAGAAGGTGTACCCAACAGTCTCCTTTGGGTATCCTATGAAGACACATTTCTCCGATTTGGATTCGAGCTTATCATGTTGAAGCTTTTTCACATAAGCATCGCAGCCCCAAACTTTAAGAAACGACAACTTGGGTTTCTTGCCAAACCACAGTTCATATGGTGTCGTCTCAACGGATTTAGATGGTGCCCTATTTAACGTGAATGCAGCTGTCTCTAAAGCATAACCCCAAAACGATAGCGATAAATCAATAAGAGACATCACAGATCGCACTATATCTAATAAAGTACGATTAGGATGTTCAGACACACCATTACGCTGTGGTGTTCTGGGTGGCGTGAGTTGCGAAACTATTCCACAGTGTTTCAAATGAAGACCAAACTCGTAACTCAAATATTCACCTCCACGATCAGATCGTAGAAACTTTAATTTCTTGTTACGATGATTTTCCATTTCACTCTGAAATTCTTTGAACTTTTCAAATGTTTCAGACTTATATTTCATCAAGTAGATATACCCATATCTGCTCAAATCATCTGTGAAGGTCAGAAAATAACGATACCCGCCGCGAGCATCAACACTCATCGGACCGCATACATCAGTATGTATTATTTCTAATAAGTCTGTTGCTCGCTCCATTGTTCCGGAGAACGGAGTCTTAGTCCTCTTGCCCATGAGGCATGGTTCACAAGCATCAAGTGATTCTAAAAGACCATTGTCGGTGTCAAAACCGGCGGATCTCGGGTAGGGGTCCCGAACTGTGCGTCTAAGGCGGATGGTAACAGGAGGCGGGGGACACGATGTTTACCCAGGTTCGGGCCCTCTCGATGGAGGTAATACCCTACTTCCTGCTTGATTGATCTTGATGATGTGAGTATTACAAGAGTTGATCTACCACGAGATCGTAGAGGCTAAACCCTAGAAGCTAGCCTATGGTATGATTGTTGTTGTCCTACGGACTAAACCCTCCGGTTTATATAGGCACCGGAGGGGGCTAGGGTTACACAGAATCGGTTACAAGGGAGGATATCTACATATCCGTATTGCCAAGCTTGCCTTCCACGCCAAGGAGAGTCCCATCCGGACACGGGACGAAGTCTTCAATCTTGTATCTTCATAGTCCAACAGTCCGGCCGTCCGAGGACCCCCTAATCCAGGACTCCCTCAGTAGCACCTGAACCAGGCTTCAATGACGATGAGTCCGGCGCGCAGATTGTCTTCGGCATTGCAAGGCGGGTTCCTCCTCCGAATACTCCATAGAAGATTTTGAACACAAAGATAGTGTCCGGCTCTGCAAAACAAATTCCACATACCACCGTAGAGAGAATAATATTTCCACAAATCTAATCTGCTGACGCATTTTGCAGCATGACATCACACCACGGCCCGGTCATTATTCGAACCGTTTTTCACAACCAGCCACTGCACATATCGCGAGGCGGTTTCCTTGGCATGTCTTGTCGATGCAGAGATCGTGTCCCCTTATCACGGGATTCTCATCAATACGGGTGTGGGTAACCCAACCGCGCCATCAATTATGGCGCTTGGGGAATAAGCGATTTTACCAGGTAAGTGGGGAGGCGCATCGCCTCTTCCGCCCTTATAAAGGGACAAGGATTCACCCTTTTCACCCACGCCTTCTTCTTCCTTGCTCATCCATTCTTGCGCACTCGATCTCTAGTGCCCAAGTTCGCGTTTTTCTCCTCAAACCACTCCAAGCATGTCCGGAGCGGGAGGCAAGTGGATGGTCTCCTCCATCATGGAGGAGAACATCACAAAGCTACGGGGAGCCGGATATCTAGCCGCGGATATCGCACACCGGCTGCCAGATGCGGGGCAGATCATCCCTACGCCAGAGCCCCATGAGAGGGTGGTTTTCCTTACCCACTTCATCCGCGGACTGGGATTTCCCCTCCACCTGTTTGTCCGCGGGCTCATGTTCTACTACGGGCTGGGTTTTCACGACCTGGCCCCCAATTTCATCCTCAACATCTCGGCGTTTATCGTCGTGTGCGAGGCCTTCCTCCGCATCAGGCCCCACTTCGGCCTGTGGCTGAAGACCTTCAATGTTAAACCGAAGGTGGTGGTCGGCCAGCAAGCGGAGTGCGGAGGCGCCATGGTGGGCAAAATGCCTAACGTCACCTGGCTCGAAGGCTCCTATGTGGAGACCATAAAGGGGTGGCAATCGGGGTGGTTCTACATCACCGAGCCGCGCGACACCAACTGGGTGGCAGCCCCCGAATTTCGATCCGGAATCCCCACGCGGCTCACCTCCTGGAAAGAGAAGGGCCTGTCCTGGGGTTCATCGATGGAGCTGACTGGACTCCAGAAATGCATCAGAAACATGATGAGCAAGAAAATCAAGCCCGTCAACGTGGTCCAGGTCATGCTCTTCCGCCGGATCCTCCCGTGTCAAAGACGGGCATTCACCTTGTGGGAGTTCGACCCGGCCGAGCACCAGACGCTGCGAGAGCTCTTCGACATGATGCACAAGGACGTCTGGAAGGTGCTGTTCAAGGGTGCCGAGGTACCACCTCCCCTTACTGAGGACCGCGGACTCAGCGCAAAGCGCCCTGCAAATCCGGTAAGTCTTTTACATCTTATAAGATGTTCACTTCCCCAGTATAACTATGCGCGGGATCTAAGCCTCCACGCCGTTTAACAGGACTGGGTAGCGACAGCGGAGCGGATCGATTGTCCAGCTCCCCTGCCCGAAGATCCAGCAGACGCTCTCCTAACGGAGATGCTGGTTCCGGCACCTTATGAGGTGCCGGAGAAGAAGGCCAAGAAGAAGGCCACGGGGACCAGGAAGGGTCTTCGGCGCAAGGTTATATCGGACTCATCGCCCGAAAGCACCGAGGCGCACTCCTCCCGTGAAAACAAGGAGGAGGAAGAGGAAAGTTCTCCCCCCAACCGGGGGAGACAAGAAAAGGAAGGCCGCCCCGTCCGGGGCGGCCGAAGGGTCCAAGAAGGGAAGAACCCTCCTACCGGACAACTCCACCACCGCCGCCTTCAACGAAGAGGAGTGGTTGCCCAGGGACAAGCCCCTGGCGAAGTCGTAAGTATACGGATACCATAATAATTCTTGGTATGTTTTATTGAACTTCTTCTCATCACGCCGAACATGATTATGCAGTCCATCCCGAGCTCGTATCATCGGATGGTTCTTTGGACCTGTCGGATCTGAACAGTGATTCACTTCCGACCACCTCCTCCCCTCGCCCTACGGACAACGTCGAAGTGTTGTCTCAAAGGGCACCGAGCCGAGAGGAGGTAGTCCTGGAGGCGCCTCAAGGCGACCTTCCGGATGCTGGGCGCAAGGGGAGCAAGACTCCCATGGGCTCTGATGATGGGGGTAGCAAATTCGGCCCCCAGCCGAATACTGCGCCAGAACCTCCAGTGGTTCCGGACTCTGTCAGGCAACCCCTTGCTAAGAGGGGCAAGCCGCCTGTGCCGATGGCCTCTGTCCATCCAGAGGCATCAGACAACTTGCTAGAAGCGCTTCGCGGCGCTTCCATCGACGAAGAACACTGCACTATCATGAGTGCGGTGGTCAAGAAGGTTCAGTCCGCCAAGAGCGGACTGACTGAAGCCTGTGCCAGCCTCCTAACAGGCTTTGAGGTAAGTAACCAGATTATAAGAGAATGTTACCGCATACACACTAGCCCCTGATGCTCTGTTTGACGTTCGTGAAGAAAAGCCGAATAGAGGATCAAATAATAATCGCAGGAGTCTAATCGAAATATGTCTATGTGCATATGCAGGCTTCACTGCTAGCCGCTGCCGCACGTACTGTGGAGGTCACCGCACTGAAGCGGGACCTTGAGCGGTCCAAGGAAGAGCTCGGCCTTGCCAAAAGGCAGCTCGAAGAGAACAAAGGTAAGTTATACCCCGTCTGTATATTGATAAGAAAAAACGAGGGTGGTTGCTTAGCTCATAGGATCGTCATGAATTTTGCTAGGGGCCACGACTGAAGTGGCGACCGTGAAGAAGGCGCTGTCCGAGGCCGAGGACAAGGCGGCCAAGGAGCGCATCGAGCGAGAGAAACAAGAGGCCCGAGTAGGCGAGGTGCAGCAAGAGCTCCAGGCTCTCGTCCAAAAACATGAGTCCTTGGAGCTTGACTCTAGGACGCGAGAGTCCGAGCTTGCGAAGGCCCTCGAAAGCGTGCAACACGCCAAGGCCGAAGCCCAAAAGGCCCTCCAGGAAATTGAGGCGGTTAAGAAGATAGCATCGGGTAAGGCATTCATTATGCAAAGAAAGCATGTGAAAGAAAATTTCCTTTTACTTACCCGAGTTCGGAGCTCTCCAGGAGCGTTCGCAGATCTACCCCGCAGTGTGTCAGATGCCGCGGAGTTCTACCGGGCCGAGGAGGGGAGCTCGATGGAGAAGTTGTTCTGGTCTCAGTATACTGGGACCGAACACCATATGCCCTTGAGCGACCAGCTGAAGCAACTGGTCGAGCTCCACAAGGCGGCCGAACAGGCCATGAAGGGTCTTATAGTCCGGATGTGGCCTGGCGATCCCCTGCCTGATAGCTACTTCGGCCTGGTGAGGCGGCTTGTGAATGCCTGCCCACGGCTTGACGTCATAAAGCGGTTTGTCTGCATTGAGGGAGCGCGCAGGCCTTTTGCCCGAGCAAAGGTGCACTGGGCGAAGCTGGACGCCGAGAAGCTGGTGAAGGAGGGGCCGCCGGAAGGCAAGGAGCATCGCCACCCCGAAATGTATTATAACAGTGTCCTGAATGGTTCTCGCCTTGTGGCGGAGGAATGTACTAAGGATGTAATATTCGAATGAATGTACTCATGCGATCCTGTAATATGAAACGAGTTCATTTGCGCTATGCAACGCTTGTGAATTTAAAATATTACCTTCTGTGCGGCCGTTTATAAAATCTAAGAGTTGGCCAGTCGTCGGCTTCTGCCCCCATGTAACTAGTACTGAGGTGTTCGGGATAAACCTGAGCACTATTTATCCCAATTTTGGGTCCTTCGAGGGAGGTGTTCAGCACAACGAACCAGGCAATCGGACTATAAGGCTTTATCACTCTCACTTAGCCATAGAAGTCTAAAATTTTAAATTTTGGCGAAGCCCCTAGTATTCGGAAGGACGAATTTGGGGCGCTATATACGCCTAAGTCGGGGAAGGCCGACTCCTCGCCCGAAGCGGAAAAAGTCTTTAAGGACTTGAGACCTCTCGAACAGCGACCAACTCTCGCCTTATCATGACAGTCAGTTTTCGGCTTTCTCTACTGAGGTGCTCGTCCGGAAGAACCGGGACACAATCGCAGTAGTTCTCCCAGCGCTACCTTAGCCGATATTGCGGAACGTAAGGTACCAAAACATGGGAGCCGGGCAAACCCAACTATTGAGCCAAGACATGATTCAGAGCTGATGCATATAATGCTATAAGTTCGGGGTGCCGCACTGTCGAAAGTGTTCAGACTTCTCACGCCGTATTATGGGGTATACTGAAGCCCCTGGCGTACTGGTCATACCAGAATGTACGGGTGCAAGTTGTCGTAAATAAACAGACAAGAAAAAAGAAGGGTAATGCAATAATAGACTAATGCTATGCAGTGTTATTTAAATAATACGTCGAAGCGTACTGATACAAGTAGTGCAATAAACAAAAAATAGGACTATTTGACATGTCCTATCCAAGGGTAAGCTATGTATGGGTATTAAAAACGGGTACTTTGATTGTTATCAGAGACCACCTGGGGATTCCCTTGTATGTCTTAGCTTCTTGCTCCTTGGTTGTTCCTTCCCGTAATGTGTCCAGCAATCAGACTGCCGGAAAGGGCTTCCAGAGAGTAAGGTCCTGAAAGAGAGAAAATGATAAAGGTATACAGCCCCTGGGGCGGTTGAGCCGCATTGTGGGACGTGCCCTGGTCGTGCCCCCGCCTATGCCCATGGTATTTTTAGTGCGTAATTATGTACACGCGGCACAGATTTCGTTGCTTGACTGGGACTAGGACGTGGGCCGAATTGCTAGGCGAGCACTGAACGTGCCAGGCGATCCTGTTGCAGGTTACTCCGGACTCGCTTGACGGTATCCGGGGGCTTTATCGCCGAATTGGCAGTTTGCCTTAAAAGGCTGCTTTGTGCCTCAGCTGCGAGGGCCGCAGTGTGCTCCTCCGTGCGGAGCGAGCGTTCTGTGTTTCCATTGACTGTTATAACCCCACGAGGTCCTGGCATTTTGAGCTTGAGGTATGCATAATGCAGTACCACATTGAATCTAGCAAATGCGGTTCGCCCGAGCAGTGCGTGATAGCCACTGCGGAACGGGACGATATCGAAGATTAACTCCTCGCTTCGGAAGTTGTCCGGAGATCCGAAGACCACTTCCAGTGTGATTGAGCCCGTGCAATGGGCCTCTACACCTGGGATGACACCTTTAAAGGTGGTTTTAGTGGGTTTGATCCTCGAGGGGTCTATACCCATTTTGCGCATTGTATCCTGATAGAGTAGGTTCAGGCTGCTGCCGCCGTCCATAAGGACTCGGGTGAGGTGAAATCCGTCGATGATGGGGTCAAGGACCAATGCGGCAGATCCTCCATGACGAATACTAGTGGGCTGGTCCCTGCGATTGAAGGTGATCGGACAAGAGGACCATGGGTTGAACTTTGGGGCGACTGGTTCCATCGCATAGACGTCCCTTAGTGCACGCTTCCGTTCCCTCTTGGGAATGTGGGTTGCGTATATCATGTTCACCGTTTTCACTTGTGGAGGGAACCTCTTCTGTCCTCCTGTGTTTGGCGGCCGAGGCTCCTCCTCGTAGTCGCTATGCAGCCCCTTGTCCTTGTTTTCGGCATTCAACTTGCCGGCCTGCTTGAACACCCAGCATTATCTGTTGGTGTGATTGGCTGGCTTATCGGGGGTGCTGTGAATTTGACACGAGCGATCGAGTATGCGGTCCAAACTGGACGGGCCCGGATTGCTCTTTCGAACGACTTCTTCCACTGACCGGATTTAGAGCCGCTGAATCCGGCATTGACTGCCGTGTCTTCGGCGTTGTCGCCATTGTTGCGGCGCTTGTGTCTGTTACGACGTGGTCTGCCGTTAGTATCCTTTGTATCTGAAGTGCCATGACTTCTTGATGTGTTGTTGCTGTGAGCCAGCCAGCTGTCTTCGCCCGCGCAAAAGCGGGTCATGAGCGTCGTGAGGGCTGCCATAGACTTCGGCTTCTCCTGGCCGAGGTGCCGGGCGAGCCACTCGTCACGGATGTTATGCTTAAATGCCGCTAAGGCCTCTGCATCCAGACAGTCGACAATTTGGTTTTTCTTAGTTAGGAACCGTGTCCAGAATTGCCTGGCTGATTCCCCTGGTTGCTGAGTTATATGGCTCAAGTCATCAGCATCCGGTGGTCGCACATAAGTGCCCTGGAAGTTGTCAAGGAATGCATCTTCCAAATCCTCCCAGTTGCCAATTGAGTCTGCTGGCAAGCTATTCAGCCAATGCTGAGCTGGTCCTTTGAGTTTTAGTGGGAGGTACTTGATGGCATGTAGATCATCACCGCGAGCCATGTGGATGTGGAGGAGGAAATCCTCGATCCATACCGTGGGATCTGTTGTACCATCATATGATTCAATATTTACGGGTTTAAAACCCTATGGGAATTCATGATCCATTACTTCATCAGTGAAGCATAGGGGGTGTGCGGCGCCTCTGTGCCGGGCTATATCACGACGCAGTTCATATGAGTCTTGTCTGCTGTATTCGGCCCGGCCGGATTTGCTTTTAGTGTATCCGGCGTGACGGTCATCGTCCCGTGTTGGTGCGCGCCCCCGTGATCCGTAGATCGATCTTGCATGTTTTGCCTTGTTTTCCAATACGTCTCGCAGGTCCCGCGTGTTGCCTCGGGCCTTGGTATTTTTGTTTGAGTGGCGGCGGGGTGCGGGCTGGACTTGAGGCTGAAATGCCTCTCTATCTCGGCCACGAGGTGGCCGATCAGCCGCATCATACGCTGGTGATGTAGGTTTCAATGCTTCCTCCTCGAGTTGAGGTAGCAACCTGCGCTTTGGATAACTCTTGGTTGGGCGCTCGAGTTCGTATTCCTCGGCTACCAGGACTTCGGTCCATCTATCCGCTAGCAGATCTTGATCAGCTCGAAGCTGTTGTTGCTTTTTCTTCAGGCTGTTTGCTATGGCTATAAGCCGGCGCTTGAAGCGCTCCTGCTCGACGGGATCCTTAGGCACGACAAATTCTTCATCGCCGAGGCCCACTTCGTCTTCGGAGAGAGGCATGTAATTGTCATCCTCTGATTCTCCGTTTGCTGCCTGTTCCGGAGGGCTAGCTTGTTCATCCTCCCGCTTGAGGTATGGCTGGAGGGGATTATCATCGTCTTTGGTACTATCCGGAGCGTTATTGTCTCTTGTGCCGGTATCGCTGCTTTTGCTATGGCGAGACTTAGAGCGGCGTCGCTGACGTCAGTGCTTGGGTTGCTTCTTGGAGGGATTATCCTCCGTTGTCTTATCGCCATCCCCTTCTTTGGGGGTGTCCACCATGTATATGTCATACGATGAGGTGGCAGTCCAGCGCCCTGTGGGCGGTGGTTCTTGTTCATCTCCTGCATCGTCGTCCATACCGTCGATGTCTTCGGAGCCGAAGTCGAGCATGTCGGTTAAATCGTCGACAATGGCTACTAAGTGGGTGGTGGGTGGGGCGCGAATTTCTTCGTCGTCCGCATCCCATTCTAGCCGGACATAGTTCGGCCAAGGGTCTCCTGACAGGGAGAGAGACTTCAGCGAATTTAGTACGTCGCCAAAAGGCGAGTGCTGAAAGATATCCTCGGAGGTAAACTCCATGATCGGTGCCCAATCGGATTCGATAGGCACGGACGCAGGCGGCTCGGAGCCCGTGGCCGGGGACGAATCCAACGGTTCAGCAACACGGGTCTCGTAGGAGGTGAAGTCAGTATTCGGTGCTATCGCCACAGAGTGTGCGGCCTCTGTGGCGGGGTCCATCCATCCGTCCACAGATGGCGCGATTTGTTCCGGATTGAAGGCCGGAGTAGTTGCAGGTGTGATCTCCCGAACACAGTCCGACGGCAGAGCTAAATCATGCTCGTCGTGATCGTGCGGCGCACCTGACATGGGCTCGAATCCGTCGAAGATCAAGTCTCCGCGGATGTCGGCAGTATAGTTCAAGTTTCCAAACCTGACCTGATGGCCAGGGGCGTAGCTATCGATCTGCTCCAGATGGGCAAGCGAGTTAGCCCGCAGTACGAAGCCGCCGAATACGAAGATCTGTCCGGGGAGGAAAACCTCACCCGGGATCGCATTGTTGCCGATGATTGAAGGAGCCATCAAGCCTTACGGTGACGACACAGTGGAACTCTCAATGAAAGCACCAATGTCGGTGTCAAAACCGACAGATCTCGGGTAGGGGGTCCCGAACTGTGCGTCTAAGGCGGATGGTAACAGGAGGCGAGGGACACGATGTTTACCCAGGTTCGGGCCCTCTCGATGGAGGTAATACCCTACTTCCTGCTTGATTGATCTTGATGATATGAGTATTACAAGAGTTGATCTACCACGAGATCGTAGAGGCTAAACCCTAGAAGCTAGCCTATGGTATGATTGTTGTTATCCTACGGACTAAACCCTCCGGTTTATATAGGCACCGGAGGGGGCTAGGGTTACACAGAGTCGGTTACAAGGGAGGAGATCTACAATCCGTATTGCCAAGCTTGCCTTCCACGCCAAGGAGAGTCCCATCTGGACACGGGACGAAGTCTTCAATCTTGTATCTTCATAGTCCAACAGTCTGGCCGTCCGAGGACCCCCTAATCCAGGACTCCCTCAACCATCAGCATGGAGTTTCTTCATGCGCTTTACACCAATATGACCTAAACAGCAGTGCCACAAATAAGTTGCACTATCATTATTAAACCTATATCTTTTGGCTTCAATACTATGAATATGTGTATCGCTACTATCGAGATTTAGTAAAAATAGACCACTCATCAAGGGTGCATGACCATAAAAGATATTACTCATATAAATAGAACAACCTTTATTCTCTGATTTAAATGAATAACTGTCTCGCATCAAACAAGATCCAGATATAATGTTCATGCTTAACGCTGGCACCAAATAACAATTATTCAGGTATAAAACTAATCCCGAAGGTAGATGTAGAGGTAGCGTGCCGACGGCGATCACATCGACTTTGGAACCATTTCCCATGCGCATCGTCACCTTGTCCTTAGCCAATCTTCACTTAATCCGTAGCCCCTATTTCGAGTTGCAAATATGAGCAACAGAACCAGTATCAAATACCCAGGCGCTACTACGAGCATTAGTAAGGTACACATCAATAACATGTATATCAAATATACCTTTCACTTTGCCATCCTTCTTATCCGCCAAATACTTGGGGCAGTTCCGCTTCCACTGATTAGTCCCTTTGCAGTAGAAGCACTCAGTCTCAGGCTTAGGTCCAGATTTGGGTTTCTTCACCTGAGCAGCAACTTGCTTATCGTTCTTTCTTGAAGTTCCCCTTCTTCCCTTTACCCTTTTTCTTGAAACTAGTGGTCTTGTTAACCATCAACACGTGATGCTCCTTCTTGATTTCTACCTCCGCAACCTTTAGCATCGCGAAGAGCTCGGGAATTGTATTATCCATCCCTTGCATATTATAGTTCATCACGAAGCTCTTGTAGCTTGGTGGCAGTGATTGAAGAACTCTGTCAATGACACTATCAACTGGAAGATTAACTCCCAGCCGAGTCAAGTGATTGTGGTACGCAGACACTCTGAGTATATGTTCACTGACAAAACTATTCTCCTCCATTTTGTAGCTGTAGAACTTATTGGAGACTTCATATCTCTCAATCCGGGCATTTGCTTGAAATATTAACTTCAACTCCTAGAACATCTCATATGCTCCATGACGTTCAAAACATCGTTGAAGTCCCGGTTCTAAGCTGTAAAGCATGGCACACTGAACTATCGAGTAGTCACCAGCTTTGCTCTGCCAGACGTTCATAACGTCCGGAGTTGCTCCGGCAGCGGGTTTGGCACCTAGCGGTGCTTCCAGGACGTAATTCTTCTGTGCAGCAATGAGGATAATCCTCAAGTTACGGACCCAGTCCGTGTAGTTGCTACCATCATCTTTCAACTTAGCTTTCTCTTGGAACGCATTAAAATTCAACGGAACAGTAGCACGGGCCATTTATCTA
The DNA here is from genome assembly GCF_002575655.3 of Aegilops tauschii subsp. strangulata. Lineage (NCBI taxonomy): Eukaryota > Viridiplantae > Streptophyta > Magnoliopsida > Poales > Poaceae > Aegilops > Aegilops tauschii. Next base: position 61,728,662 of record NC_053035.3, read on the forward strand.
CAATAACATAGACATGCAAAATACTATCAGGTACTAAGTTCATGATAAATTAAAGTTCAATTAATCATATTACTTAAGAATTCCCACTTAGATAGACATCCCTCTAATCATCTAAGTGATCACGTGATCCATATCAACTAAACCATGTCCGATCATCACGTGAGATGGAGTAGCTTTCAATGGTGAACATCACTATGTTGATCATATCTACTATATGATTCACGCTCGACCTTTCGGTCTCAGTGTTCCGAGGCCATATCTGCATATGCTAGGCTCGTCAAGTTTAACCCGAGTATTCTGCGTGTGCAAAACTAGCTTGCACTCATTGTATGTGAACGTAGAGCTTATCACACCCGATCATCACATGGTGTCTCGGCACGACGAACTGTAGCAACGTTGCATACTCAGGGAGAACACTTGTACCTTGAAATTTAGTGAGAGATCATCTTATAATGCTACCGCCGAACTAAGCAAAATAAGATGCATAAAGGATAAACATCACATGCAATCAATATAAGTGATATGATATGGCCATCATCATCTTGTGCCTTTGATCTCCATCTCCAAAGCACCGTCATGATCACCATCGTCACCGGCTTGAAACCTTGATCTCCATCGAAGCATCGTTGTCGTCTTGCCAACTATTGCTACTATGACTATCGCTACCGTTTAGTGATAAAGTAAAATAATTACATGGCGATTGCATTTCATACAATATAGCGACAACCATATGGCTCCTGCCAGTTGCCGATAACTGTTACAAAACATGATCATCTCATACAACAATTTATATATCATCACGTCTTGACCATATCACATCGTAGCAAGCCCTGCAAAAACAAGTTAGACGTCCTCTACTTTGTTGTTGCAAGTTTTACGTGGCTGCTACGGGCTTCTAGCAAGAACCGTTCTTACCTATGCATCAAAACCACAACGATTTTTCGTCAAGTGTGATGTTTTAACCTTCAACAAGGACCGGGCGTAGTCACACTCGATTCAACTAAAGTTGGAGAAACAGACACCCACTAGCCACCTATGTGCAAAGCACGGCGGTAGAACCAGTCTCATGGAAACGGTCATGTAATGTCGGTCTGGGCCGCTTCATCCAACAATACCGCCGAATCAAAGTATGACATGCTGGTAAGTAGTATGACTATTATTGCCCACAACTCTTTGTGTTCTACTCGTGCATATAACATCTACGCATAGACCTGGCTTGGATGCCACTGTTGGGGAACGTAGTATTTAAAAAAATTCCTACGATCACGCAAGATCAATCTAGGGAAGCATAGCAAAGAACGGGGAGAGTGTGTCCACATACCCTCGTAGACCGAAAGCAGAAGCGTTTAGTAACGCAGTTGATGTAGTCGAACGTCTTCGTGATCCAACCGATCCAAGTACCGAACGCACGGCACCTCCGCGATCTGCACACGTTCAGCTCGGTGACGTCCCTCGAACTCTTGATCCAGTTGAGGCCGAGGAGAGTTTCGTCAGCACGACGGCGTGGTGACGGTGATGATGAAGTTACCGAAGCAGGGCTTCGCCTAAGCACTACAACAATATGACCGAGGTGGAAAACTGTGGAGGGGGCACCGCACATGGCTAAAGATCAACTTGTGTGTCTATGGGGTGCCCCCCTCCCCCGTATATAAAGGAGGGGGAGGAGGAGGCCGACCAAGGGAGGAGGCGCGCCATGCGGGGGGGGGGGGGGTCCTACTAGGACTCCAAACCTAGTAGGATTCGCCCCCCTTTCCTATTCCAAGCGGGAGAAGGGGGGAAGGAGGAGGAGGAGAGAAGGAAGGAGGGGGCACCGCCCCCTCCCCTTGTCCAATTCAGATTGGGGCAAGGGGGGCGCGTACCACCTCCTGGCCAGCCCTCTCTCTTCTCCACTAAGGCCCAATAGCTTCCCCGAGGGTTCCGGTAACCCCCGGTACTCCAAAACTTATCCGAAACGGCCCGAACCATTCCGGTGTCTGAATGTAACCTTCGAATATATGAATCTTTATGTCTCGACCATTCCGAGACTCCTCGTCACGTCCTTGATCTCATCCGGGACTCTGAACAACCTTCGGTCATCAAATCACGTAAACTCATAATACAAATCATCATCGAACGTTAAGCGTGCGGACCCTACGGGTTCAATAACTATATAGACATGACCGAGACACATCTTCGGTCAATAACCAATAGCGGAACCTGGATGCTCATATTGGCTCCTACGTATTCTACGAAGATCCTTATCGGTCAAACCGCATAACAACATACGTTGTTCCCTTTGTCATCGGTATGTTACTTGCCCGAGATTCGATCGTCGGTATCATCATACCTAGTTCAATCTCGTTACCGGCAAGTCTCTTTACTCGTTTCGTAATGCATCATCCCGCAACTAACTCATTAGTCACATTGCTTGCAAGGCTTATAGTGATGTGCATTACCGAGAGGGCCCAGAGATACCTCTCCGACAATCGGAGTGACAAATCCTAATCTCGATCTATGCCAACTCAAGAAACACCATCAGAAACACCTGTAGAGCATCTTTATAATCACTCAGTTACGTTGTGACGTTTGATAGCACACTAAGTGTTACTCCAGTATTCGGGAGTTGCATAATCTCATAGTCATCGGAACATGTATAAGTCATGAAGAAAGTAATAGCAATAAACTAAACGATCATAGTGCTAAGCTAACGGATGGGTCTTGTCCATCACATCATTCTCTAGTGATGTGATCCCGTTCATCAAATGACAACACATGTCTATGGCTAGGAAACTTAACCATCTTTGATTAACGAGCTAGTCTAGTAGAGGCATACTAGGGACACTCTATTTGTCTATGTATTCACACATGTACTAAGTTTCTAGTTAATACAATTCTAGCATGAATAATACATTTATCATGATATAAGGAAATATAAATAACAACTTTATTATTGCCTCTAGGGCATATATATTTCCTTCATAGAGACCGCCAAACCTCCTGAGCTCTGCTACATCGAAACAATGCATGCGCCACATCCTCCACGTATATTTGACAAAGTGGACACTGACCTGATGTTGCTATGTGTCGGTTTGCTAAAAATCCCATGCATGGGATTGCATTATGCATACACTTCCAGATGAATATTTTCACTTTCCCAGACATTTGCAGGCTCCAGATCCTCTTCCAAATTGGGTGCGAGGAAGAACCGCCTTGACCGATCGACTGAAACTGATTCGAATATCTGTCTTCCCATTGAATATAATAAGCTGATCGCACACTGAAAGTTCCTAATTTTGTGAAATGCCAAGCAATATAATCGTCTGTCTACTGGTTATGGATAGGAATTTGTAAGATTCTTTCCGCATCAATGTGCCAATTTTTTTCTCTAATAAGCATCTCATCCCATTCCCCAGTGATCAGATCAATTAGCTCCTCCACCCTTATGAGGACTCTATTGCCCCGAACAGTATTAATTTTCCTGTTAGAGCTATTTGGGATCCAGCAGTCCTCCCAAATGTTAATTTTCATACAGTTTCCCACTCTCCATATGCAGCCCTTCTTAAAGGTTTGAACTCCTGCCCATATACTTTGCCATACATATGATGATCCTTTGTTCAACTGACAGTTTAATATGTCACATGTGGGATAATATTTAGACCTCAACACCTTGGCACAAACACTGGTACGCGTTGGTGCTAAACAAATGGTTCTTAACCCCTTTCGGCGACGACATTCGGAACCATCGCCAAGTGAGTGTGGGCGATAGGGGGGTCCTTCCCACACGACCCAGAAACCATTGGGGATATGCCCCCCTGGCACACACGCTCAGCAAAATGAGGTTGTGTGCGACCAGCGAGCACTCAAATACAGAAATACATACAGTAGTGCTAAAAAAAATACAATTATACAAGCGAAATCATTTTCGGTCGTAAGTACATCCCACACAGTCAGTCACCACTAAACGTTTTCGTTCGTATATACATCCCACATAGTCACTACAAGGAAAACGTTTGCACAAGGTGGCGTAACGCAAACAGTTTTGAAGAGAATGTCATGTGTGATTGTTCATTGATCCAATACGGTTTATTCCTAGAAACTGTGTGCATTGCCTGAGGTCATCGCCCACGATGTTTTCTCATTAACCGTTTTCAATAGGAAAACCCAATTAGCAAGTTAATTGGCCAATTAGCGGGCTAATTTCCCTATTATTAATAATCCATTTACTAATCTAATTGACATTCATATTAAGCACATAATATATTCCATCTCCATATTAAGGAAGCAGGATTTCATAATTGAAATACATCGGAGTACAACATGATATAGCTTCAGCACTCAGCTACCCCATTACACAACTACACCAGCAGCAAGTTTCACATGCAACATCTAGAACCTTTCGAAATTAGCATCATAGACGGTACATAGAGAGATGCATCTCATCTGGAAAACTGCTGAAGCGGAAGGCGAATATTGAGCCTTCATTCATGTTGAAGGTCTTTGCAACTTTAGGCCAGTGCATGTGAATGATTGACCGTCCATCCTTCAACCTCTTCAGGAACACTTCAATATTGAGCTGTGGGTGTTGTATGAAAACTTTCCTCGCCTCTTGACCATAGAGGTGGTTTGAGAGGTAATCATCAGTGAACCCTGAAAACAAGGATGTGCATAAATATGTTCTCTATATTGGAAACGGGGCAAAGGAATAAAAAGGCAAGGTATAATAGTTAGTACCATCTTGTAAACCTCAGTGCTTCCCATTGTTTCCCTGCAACACATATAAGGTAGTTAGTCATCAGGTTAAGTAAGGGTTCGCATGCTATCAGTAAAATATGTTGATGAAAAATAAGCACATTGTAGATTCATCAGATTAATTCAAGCCACATGGAAAACCCATTTATTGAAACCAAGCATGATTAAGAACTAGGAAATATAGCACTTGTATATGTTTCTCATGTATTAAGTGCAGCCAAATTCGATTTATTCCTCACATGGTATACAATAAGAGAATGCAGCCACAACAATTGAACATCGCATTGCAGAATTGAACCAAGTAGTTAACTAAACACCACAACAAATGAACCAAACGTTAACTGAGCACCACATTGCACAATATAACATACTGCTAATAGAAGATCAGACAGTTAACCAAACCAAGCATGCTTAACAACTTGGAAATATAGCAATTGTATTTGTTTCTCATGTATTTAGTACAACCAAATTCGATTTATTCCTCACATGGTATACAATAACAGAATGCAGCCACAACAATTGAACATCGCATTGCAGAATTGAACCAAGCAGTTAACTAAACACCACAACAAGTGAACCAAGCCACAACAAATGAACCAAGCTGTTAACTTGTCAGATCACGGGTTCTGGCAAAACCCTCAAGGTTCGAACACTGGGGTGCGCGCGAAGATTTCCCTCCTACCGATCCACGTTCTAGCTTGCTAAGATCTCAAGAACAAACTCGACGAACTCACAACACAAGGGACACAAGATTTATACTGGTTCGGGCCACCATTGTGGTGTAATACCCTACTCTAGTGTGGTGGTGGTGGATTGCCTCTTGGGCTAATGATGAACACTACAAAGGGAAGAACAGCCTCCTGAGGTTGAAGTGTTCTTTGATTGGCGAACTTGTATGTGTGTGGATTCGATCAGCTCAGGCTTGGTTCCAGTTGCCTCCTACTGTGGTGGCTAGCTCTATTTATAGGGGCCCTGGTCCTCTGCCCAAATATTGAGCGGGAAGGGAGCCAACAACGGCCAATTTGAAAGGGGTCAGCTAGTACAGCTTATCCTGACAAAAGCGGTCTTTGCCTGCAAAAGGCTCTGGTGGTGACGCCGCCTTGGGCTCCATGGTGACCTCCGCCTTGCCGTCCTACTGGTCTTGGTCTCATTGCACTGATATGGAAACCTTTGCTTGATGCCTCGGTACTCCGCGCCTGCGCTTGCCCCCTTAGCACCAAAGAGGAAACAAGGACGTTGCGCGCGCTGGCGCCCGCCTGGTCTCGAGCGTCATGGCTCATGTCATGAGAACCTCGCGAGGTTTGCCTTGCCTTGATCTCTCCGCCCCTCGCGAGCCTGCCTGGCGAGGCCGCTCCTGAGGAGGTCGTGCGTCGTCTGCCTCGCGAGGCTTGGCCCCTCGTGAGGGTCTTGGATGCCTTGTTGATAAAGATGGGCCGTACAGGCCTGCTAGCAAAGCCATGCCATGGGCCGCAGGGTGGCAAGTCTGGGGACCCCCGTTCCCAGAACGCCGACAGTAGCCCCTGGGCCCAAGGCGCTCGGGCTTGGCTTCGAGGCGAAGCCAAAGGGCAAGTGCAGAGCGCCGCGATCCCCAATAGCCTGCGGCCTCGGTCGACGTGTGGCGGTTGATTGGACGTGGGCGTCCTCGCTTCCCCACGCTGCCTTGGAATCCGCCTGGCTATGCAGCTCCCGCAACCTACACCGTTATTCTTCCATCGTCTGCGCCATACTTCCCTGATTCCTCTGCTTCCCCGAGACTCTGCTCCTCCTCCCAATCTGACCTGCGCTCTGCCCGCTCTATCGCCATGGCGCCGAAACAAGCTGACAAGGGGAAGAAGCCTCTGTCTTCTGCCGGCGCGCCTTCGGCCATCGAGCCCGTGGTTGGCCGATCGCTGGTGCTCAATGATGAGGCCATGGGCAATGTGCGCCCCATGCTCGGCTCCAGTTTCAATCAGTGGGGGAAGACGGTGGCCTGGCCTGCGTCCCATGCTCGTATTGACCGGGCAGCCACCGAGGTCCCAATCTTCATCGATGCTCTTTGGGCTGGCCTGGTCACCCCCTTTCTCTGCCTTCTTCAACGCAATGCTGGAACACTATCAGATCCACCTGCTGCATCTTGACCCCCAATCCGCGACCCTCCTTGCTGTCTTCGCCTTCGTGTGTGAGGCCATGGTGGGCATTGCCCCTTCCGTGGCCCTTCTTCGCCACTTCTTCTCGTTGCACCCGATTGATCCTCGGCAAAGCTCGGGGTGCGTGAGCTTCCAGGGTGTGGCTGCGATGATAGGCTCAGGGTTCGACTTCGAGCTTCCTCCGTCCACGAGCGAGTTTCGGACACAGTGGGTATTTGTCGATGCCGGGGCGCTCAGCCCTCTGCTCCATTCTCCGTCAGCACCTGCTGCTCCCAGCTCCGGTTGGGGCCACGAGAGGCTCGCGAGCTCCTGTCTTGTCCCTGTCTGGCTCAGGCTGAGGAGGTTGAACGACCGTGGCGTGACTGCGCCTATGGTGGTGAAGGAGTTCATCAGGCACTGAGTTGCTCCGCTTCAGCGCCATTCTCGCCCGATGTGGGCTTTGCTCAGCAGTCAGGACCATATGAGGCTTCAGGAGTCCGGGCTCCCTCTTGAGATGCGGCGAACAGTGCTCGAGGTCCTGACAGGTGTCCCTTCGCCGGACGACATGCCTGGGAAGAGTTGTCTGCTGTACCTCTGCACGAACAAGGTAGAATTTGTAGAGCACATGCCTTCCTTTGATGAGTGGGGGTTGTGCCCGGACGGCCTGGTGGGGCCCCGCGAGAATCCCGTCAACGTGGTTCCCTTCTTCGTTGCTGGCGCCGGGCTCGCCCCGAATGTGGATGCAGGGGGCGAGCACTGCCGGAGGCTGGCGGCCCGAGTGCTGAGGTGTAGATGTCGTCTAGGTCCCCTGGGCCGTCGTCCTCAGGAACTCATGATCCTTCCCCTGGGGTGTCGGTCGCTGAGACGATGCAGCATGCGGCCCCCGAGGCCGAAGCTCCGGTGGTCTCGGTAGGTCGCGGCGAGACAGTGCCCAATTGCTCTCCGCAGCCCGGCACCCCTGAAGTTGTCCCTGCGAGCGCTTCTCTGGTCGCACCCCGTGCCGGACGCCACGTCCAGCGCTTCAGCCGGCTTTGCATGGACTTCGAGGAGCTCCGCAAGAGGAAAGGATCCCCGAGCGGCAGCGGTATCTTCGGGCCGTTGAAGCGAAGGAAGTATATCACCGTCGACGAGTAAGTACTGTACCTTTGTGATTTCTTGAGTGCTGCTTTCCTTCCTGATGGTGGTCCTTCAGGGTCCCTTCCTCCAAGGCCGTTGCATCTCCTAAGGATCAGCCTCCTCTCTCCTTGACTCCCCCGCTGGCCTTGAGCGCCCCGCGCCCGCACGCCGCTCTTGGCGCGGGGTCGGTTGGAGAGGTGCGCTCGCCTCCATGGCGCCTTGACCCCATGGCCTCGTCGCCCTTCCTTGGCGGCCTTGCTTGGAGCTTGGCGGGCGTGCCCAGAACCCCTCCTCTGGTTATGGACGGTGGCTGGTTGGCTTCGGTCTTCGGCTCCTCTTCAGGCAGCGGGCCCCGTCTAGTTCGGGCCCCTCGTGAGGCCCGACTACCTGGGGCAGCGCCAATCCCCTGCTGAGAGGGGGCATACCGCTCTAGGCCTCGCCCACAGCCCCCGTGGCAGAGGATGAGATGGGTCGTGCGCTTGAGTTCGAGCACGTGCGGAGCGTTGTTCGTCACGAGCTCTTCCAGGAGGCGATGGGCGTGATGAACCGACTCGGTGAAGAACTTGCGGGTGTCGACGCGCGCCTTGAGGCCGAGGGTCTTTGGTTGGCGGAGGAGTGGCACAGGTTGAAGGTGGATATCAACCTCGGCCGTCGTCAGCGTGATCTTGACAATGCGAAGGCCGAGGCGTCTCTTAAGGTCTCTCATGAGGCTTGCTCCAGAGCTTTGGAGGAAGCTCACGAGGCTGACCGTTGTTGCGAGGCTGCGGAGAAGCGCGCGTGGGAGCTCCAGGCCTGGAGCGCGTCCCTGGGGCAGCAGGTGGAGGCACGCAAAGCCATCCTTGCGTCGCTTAGGGGGACGACCGCCAAAGAAGAAGAGATCCGGAGGCGCGAGGAGGCATTGGCATTGGAGGCCGTGGCTGGAGACGAGGGAGCGTCAAGTTGCCCAAGAGGAAGATGCCGTTGGTGCGCGCGAGGCCCAGGCTCAAGAGGAGGTCGATCGCCGGATGGCCGAAGTTTGCGCGGGTCTTGAGGGTAGGCATGACCTGAAGCTGCAGCCTACGGAGACTGAGGCTGCAGGCAGGAACGCTACCCTTGTGCCCAGGCTTGCTGAGGTAGAGAGGCACGAGGAAGCCACGGCAGCCGCCCTGGTTGCGGCGCAGGTGGAGTTGGCCTCCGCCAGCGCCGAGTTGCTCTCCCTTTAGAAACGGGTCGATGACGCCGAGGCCGTTGCACGGCAGAACAGGGAGGAAGTGCTTCAGCGGCGGACATTAGAGCGCGAGCACGCCCCCATGCTCCAGGTTCTCAGGAACAGGGCTAACACTGCTCTGGGCCATATATATCTGCGACGAGAGTGCCCCTCATCCTCATACAGATGACTACGCCAGCCATCTTCGCTTCTTCTCCGACGTGGTGACGCGTCTTGAAGCTCGATCAGATAGAGCTCGCCAGCCTGTCGAAGAGAGGAGTCGCGGCTTGCTCGGGCGCGCGTTCTCCCGTGTCTTCAGTCATCTTCAGAACTCTGACCCCAACTTCAACTTCGACACTGCCATTGCCCCCGTTCCGTAGGCCATCCGGGGCGACCTAGCGCGGTGGGTGGAGGACAACGTGGATGCTCTGGTCAGAGCCTTCGCTTCTGAAGACGACGTGGTGGTGGTCGCTGCAGACGAAGGCGACGTGGTTGACGACGGCAATGCCGGCGCCGGTGAAGGTGGAGGCGACGCCAACGACGGTGACAGCGACGCTAGTGGTGCGTCTGGAGATGACATGGGGGTTGCGGCGAGCGACATATCCGGCTGATCTCACGTTTCCCTGTTGTTTACCCTGTAAAAACTTGGGCGCGGCCCCTAAAGATTGTAAGAGCATTTTGAGAGGGGGAGCCCCTCATGTAAACAAATCGCAGCCTTTACTCTTTTATGTCAAGCTGGGTACGCGTCTTTGCGAGACCGTGAGTCCGATGGAGAGTCTTTGGTGCGGCTTACCTTAGCCAGCGCAAGTCCCGAGCTGGGTCGTGGGGTCGTGTGTTTCCGAGGCTCCTGAGGGGCCTGCCGATCCATCCGTGGGGTTGTCGTGAGAGGTAAGCATCTGCTGCGGCGCTGGCGTGTGCACGGCACGCGTGTGCCTCGCCCAGTCCCCCTCGCGAGGGGCTCGCGAGGGGGAGGCAGCTGGCGTGAGCTCCAAACAAGGCGAGAATCGGATAGCAAGAAATCGCTCGAATGAGAAAAGGCACCCCCCGCGCGCATCAACGAAAATTCAACTTCAACTCAAATCCAAATCCAGAAGGCAAGGCCACAAGAAAGAGACTCAAAGCAAATGACCGCGTCTAGCACCTAGTCTAGGCTTCTTGTCTTCGAGTCTTCTCACCAGCGCGGAGCTAAGTGCTGCCACTAGGACGTGGGAGGGAGCCCTCGAGGCCCGAGGGCGGCTCTCCTGAGGCTCCGGGGCATGTACATCCCCACTCATTATTACGTGAGAGTGTCACGGGCGGTGATCTTCACAGGCGTGAGCCTTACTTCATATCGCCAGACGAGGGCCCCGCCTTGCGCCACCCTCTACCACCGTTGGGACGACCGGAGACCAGGACGGCACAAAAGGGCCAGAGGGGACGCCAGCGGCGCCCTCGGCGACCACGGGTCCTCTGCTGGGGTAGGGCTCGTCGGCGCCTCCCCGGTAGAGGGCCTACCTCCGGGTAACGCCTTGCTCCGTGCGGCGCGGGGAGGGGCCTTGCTCCTGGCTCCTCCCACGCAGCCCTCAGTGGGTCTCTCCTGATGGGGCGGGCATCGCCGTGCCAGAACCATCGCCTGGCGCCATGACCCGGTTCACCTGTGACTCATGGTTAGCGTAAGCTTGTCCCTGAGGGATTAGTGGTACCCTGTATCTGTTGTCGACGGCGCGGCTGGTGGGGCTCTCTGGCGTCTCCTGGAAGGCTTCAGCTCCTAACACCTCCTCCTCCCATCCTGGCCCGAGAAACGAGCCGGGGTCGTCCTCCGGCATGTACTCCTGGTCCATCATGCGGGGCACGTAGGCCTCCGAGGTCGCTGCCCCGAAGACCTCGCCGAAGTGCCCCACACTCCATGTTGCTCGGCCTGTCACGCTGTCCTGAGGACGGCAGGGCGGAGCTCCGATGGGGCCGTACGTGGCAACACTTGTGCCCGCACCCGTCTGGGGTGGTGCGGGCGCGGCTGGGCGCCCTCCACCGTGGGTCATGTTGACGTCGACGAGGCCCCCGGGCGCACCCGAGAGCACGCGGGCACGGCGAGGCCCGCCGTGGGACCCAGCCGCCGCCTAAGGCATGAGTTGGTAGCAGAAGGGCGGCACTGTCGTGGCCGTCGCGTCCAGCAGCTCGGCGACGCGTTCCAGCAGCGCATCCCGGCCGCTCTCCATCAGTCGGCACCACAGTAGCTCCCGCGCCACTGTGAGTGCGGCCCGCATGTTCGCCTGCTCCCGCCGGGTGTGTGGCACCGTTGCCGCGGCGTGGCTTGCGGCCCTTGCAGCGGCTCGCGCTTGTCGTGGAGTAAGGGTGGACGGCGCCTGGCCGCGCCGCCTGCGCCCAGCAGCGTTAGGCGGCGCCCGTGCCGCCTGGAGCACGGGGTTGAGGTCTTCTTGGGCAGGTGGTGCCGCCCGGGCTGGCCAAGATGCCCTGCGGTTGGCATCGGTCCTCTGGTCGCCGGACATCAGGACCGCGGGGTGTCGGTGAATCTTCGGCGGAAGGGAGACTCCGGCACACCCCTACCTGGCGTGCCAAATGTCGGATCATGGGTTCCGGCAAAACCCTCAAGGTTCGAACACTGGGGTGCGCGCGAAGATTCCCCCCCTACCGATCCACGTTCTAGATTGCTAAGATCTCAAGAACGAACTCGGCGAACTCACAACACAAGGGACACAAGATTTATACTGGTTCGGGCCATCGCTGTGGTGTAATACCCTGCTGCAGTGTGGTGGTGGTGGATTGGCTCTTGGGCTGATGATGCACAGTACAAAGGGAAGAACAGACTCTTGAGGTTGAGGTGTTCTTGTGATTGGCGAACTTGTGTGTGTGTGGATTCGATAAGCTCAGGCTTGGTTCTAGTTCCCTCCTACTGTGGTGGCTAGCTCTATTTATAGGGGCCCTGGTCCTCTCCCCAATTATTGAGCGGGAAGGGAGCCAACAACGGCCAATTTGAAAGGGGACAACTAGTACAGCTTATCCTGACAAAAGCGGTCTTCGCCTGCAAGGCTTTGGTGGTGACGCCGCCTTGGGCTCCATGGTGACCTCCGTCTTGCCGTCCTGCTGGTCTTGGTCTCGTTGCACTGATATGGAAACCTTTGCTTGATGCCACGGTACTCCGCGCCTGCGCTTGCCCCCTTAGCACCAAAGAGGAAACAAGGATGCTGCGCGCGCTGGCGCCCGCCTGGTCTCGATCATCATGGCTCACGTCACGAGAACCTCGCGAGGTTTGCCTTGCCTTGATCTCTCCGCCCCTCGCGAGCCTGCCTGGCGAGGCCGCTCCTCAGGAGGTCGTGCGTCGTCCGCCTCGCGAGGCTAGGCCCCTCGCGAGGGTCTTGGATGCCTTGTTGATGAAGATGGGCCGTACAGGCCTGCTAGCAAAGCCACGCCGTGGGCCGCAGGCAGCAAGTCTGGGGACCCCCGTTCGCAGAACACCGATATAACTAAACACCAATTGAACAATATAACATACTCCTAATAGAATATCAGACAGTTAACCAAACCAAGCATGCTTAACAACTTGAAAATATTGCACCCTGAAGAATTGAACATCACATTTGTAGAATTGAACCAAGCAGGTAATTGAACACCACATTGCACGACATGTAGAACATATACACTATAGCAAAAGATTGCATGGTAAAAGTAGATAGCACAATTCACTAGAATTTGTTAAGGAAAGGCAGTAGCTAACAAACTGGACTGGGTCCTTATAGTGAGCTAATAAGACAAGCTACTCCTCATTGTCGGAGATATCAATGACGATTGGCTCCTTGGACATGGAAGAGGACGAGGCCTCCGCAGCGTGGGTGCCCTCGTTGTAGTGGTGAGTTGCCTGAGCCGCTCCGGGCACCAACCTACTGGCTCTCGAGACGAGGTAAGCACGTGCACCCTGAGAAAACACCTCGTAGTCTTCGTCGAAGGCACCGACGGCGGCCTCGAGAAAATGCCACGAACTGTTGTTTAAAGCAGCCAACCGCGTCATGGCGTCGACGCGCGAGGCGTCAACGGTGGCCTCGACGGCGAGGTGCTCCTCCAAGATCTGGGTATCGGCACGAATGGCAGCCATTGCGACATCATCCGCGCGTGCGGCCGCGATTTGCTTCTCCGCTGCCAAATGCTCCTTGAGGTCCTGGCTATACTGCGTGCACCATGGCTTAGGCAGGCGCTTATTTGGTGGAGGGGTCGGTGATTTGGGTGGAAGGTGTCGTGCTCGCGCTGGCGGTCGGGGCATGTGGGATGTGGAAGGAGGAGGAGGATGGGGGTCGGGTGTGGATTACCTGCCTGGATAGGCGAGGCCGAGCAGCATGAAGGAGGGTCGCCGGCGAGGAGGCGGTAGCGCTGCAAGCAAGGAGTGAAGGTTTCAACTTGGAAAGGAAGGTAGAAAGAGGGGAAATGTGGCTTTTGGTAAGGGGGAGGGGCGGGGAGGTAGATATTTCCGCGGAAGCCAAAAATTTGGAATCGCTTCAGCCAAAAAACTGGCGTGCAAAGTCTCATCAGACACGGTCCCTTATTCAGAGCGGGCTATGGACTGTAGCCGTCGCACCTTCTCGCGTAAGCCGTATGCGTACTATACTCCGACGGTGCTCCAAGGTATTTTGTGCTGCATCTCACACGGTTGGTTATAATAAACTGTGTGGGATCTACTTGATTTTTTGTCTTGATTTGAATTACATAATGGGGTCACAACGGCCATGGACGGTGCTTCAATTGCTAGACCTTTTATCTCCAGTGATCATGCAACTATATGTGTGTCATAAAAGAATTGGAATTATTCAAGGTTCGTTTGGACATTTTTATGCATTAGTCTTCAATGCATTTATGTGCATAATTCAAATTTGAACTACATGCACATGCTCCAGTGCATATAAATTGGTTGAAAAATCAATTCTTTGTCCTTGGGTGCATGCTTAGGTCCCATGCAAGAAATGGGAATGAATGTCAAACACCCTGCCACCGTCACTCGGCCGCAAACATTTAGATACCTGGTTTTTAAATTTTAGTAAATCCAAAACTAGTCTAAAATTCATGAAACTTGGCATGCTATCATGGAGCGGCATCAACATGCCGTGGTAAATTTTTTGTCCCATTTGGGGCAGGTTTGGGTATATGCTTCTCACAAACCAGAGTTTCTCACAACAAGCATGATGGTTTCGGTAGGGAACGCCGCACCTTTGGGGACGAAACGATATCCATTGCCTCTTATTGCTTTCAATAAATTTCTCGTGTCAACATAGAACAACAAGAGTGTTGTGTTATGTTTTGTGATTTTTCGGGGTTCGTTTGGACATTTTTATGCATTAGGTGAGTTTTCAATGCATTTATGTGCATACACTACAAAAAAAGACACATCCGTGACATTTTGGGCCGAACGAAAATCTTTTCTGTCATACTTATGACACTTCTATGACGATAATTGTGACAAAACCCGGTATCATCATAGATGTGGTGGGATCCTATTTCTATGACAAAAAATCATGACAGAAAATGGACTTTTCGTCCTGGGCGGGCCGGGGACGCAGCTGCATGACATTCTTTGGGCCGTCCATGACGGACAAAAACCGTGGTAGAAGCGAGGGCACGGAAAATATCGGGGAGTCCCCGGTTACGGTGGGTGGTCGGGGGCCGAGCGATGCGCGTTTCTCTCGTACGTACGTGCGTGTGTGTGAGGTGTTGGGCTCTAACTGAACCCGAGCAAGCCGTTGAGCTCTAACTGAACCCGAGCGATTGCACTACAGGGTACGTGTTACTGAACCCGAGCGATCGATCGATGCCTGTTAACTGAACCCGATCGAGCGATTCCTTCGCTACTGCTGCTAACTGAAGCCGATCGATGCTGCCTCTGGATGAACAGTGAGCGTTGCCAGGGGGGGGGGGTTTGGATGAACAGTTCCTGGTGGGGGTGGATGAACAGGACCCCGTGGCGTTGCCTCTGGATGAACAGTGAGCGTTGCTGGGGGGTTTGGATGAACAGTTCCCGGTGGGGGTGGATGAACAGGACCCCGATCGTTCGAGCCGGTTGGGGCTGGATGAACAGGACCCCGTGGAGGGCAGGATGAATAGGATCACCCCGTGGAGTGCAGGATGAACAGTAGACGGTGGAGGGCTGGATGAACAGTAGCTCGTGGAGGGGTGGTTGGACAGGAGCCCGTGGAGAGGGCTGGTTGAACAGTAGCCGGTGGAGTAGTGTGCGGTGGAGGCTGGATGAACAGGAGCCCGTGGATGAACAGTCGCTGGTGGAGGCTGGAGGAGGTCGATGGTGGATGAACAGTAGCCCGTGGAGGCTGGAGGGGGTCGACGGTGGAGATGAACAGTATCCCGTGGAGTCCCATTTTGCGGTACGCCACACCCCTCCCGATGAACAGGACCCCCATTTCGACCGTAGCGCTCCAACACAAGTCCGTTTCCTCCATTTTGCGGTACGCCACACCCCCCCATCAACAGGACCCCCGTTTCGACCGTAGGAGGTCCGTTTCCTTCTTTTTGTGATACGCCAGACCCCTCCCGATGAACAGGATCCCGTTTTGAACGTGGCCGGTCAAACACAAGGCCGTTTCCTTCGTTCTGCGGTACGCCAGGCCTCGTTTCCATCGGCTGTTCCGTCCAAGCCCTCCCGATGAACAGAACGACGCATTCCGTTCCGACCCAGCCAGTTGGCTCCCCATGAACACGACGACGCGCTGTTTCTCCGTTCCGACCCAGCCATGTACACGAGCCCTGGCCGTACGTATGCGCGAGTAGGCGTTCGAGACCCTGCCCGTATGTACGCGCGTGGCCGAATTTTCTTTCTTGCACACTGGCCGCTGTACATGTACATGCTACGTGCGCGCCTCTACTACGACATGTGCGCGCCTCTTCATCGACTAGTATGTACGTACACGTTCGGAACCAGAATGACAACGCTACGTATGCTTCGACCAGGTGGGTCCCGACTGTCAGGCACTTCCTTGCCTGCGAAGATGTAGCTGGTGGGTCCCAGTAGTCAGGGGGCGAATATTTTTTTTTGCCCGGACACACTTCCTTGCGTGCGAAGATGTAGCTGGTGGGTCCCAGCAGTCAGGGGGAAACGTTTTTTTTGCGAAATACGGTGGCCCGTCCGATGGGTCCCCGCTGTCAGGTGGAGGAATAATTATTTTGCGCGTAATAAGGAGGCACTTCCTTGCTGCGGCCGTGGACCCAGCTGTCAGCCTCTCCACGTACAGTACTCTTCCGATGGAAGTCGTTCCTTGACCACGTTGAAAACGCCGCGCCGAGAGCACCAGGGCGGTGGACGACGGCGAGGCCTAGGAAGGGGACGACGCGGAGCCGGGGAAGACGCGGCAGTGGAAGCCCGCGCGGAGAGGCTGCGGTGTGAGGCTGCCGTCGCCGCAGAATAACAGGGGGTGTGGGTGAGTGGAGGGATGGCCTGGCCAATGGTGGGAGTAGTATGGGGGCGGTGAGGCCTCCGCGGCAGCACAGCCGGCCACGGGAGGCGGGAGCATGCGGCACGATCGGCGCTGCTTTGGGCGGCTGGAGCAACAAGACCAGAGGTTGAAGAAGCACTACGGCCATTGGATGGGCATCGTACGGTCACTGGATCTAGAATCGTTCATATTTACTAAGTTGACAAAGCACTCCGTCCCCGTCAACTTAGTAGGCCCACAAGTCAGCCTCCCACCAAGGTGGGTCCCAACTAGCAGGGGGAGCGTTCATTTTTTGTGCGTAATAAGGAGGCACTTCCTTGCGTGCGAAGATATAGCTGGTGGGTCCGACCTGTCAGCGGTGGGAACGTTTTTTTTCACGAAATACAGAGGCCCTTCCGGTAGGTCCCAGCTCTTAGGTGGAGGAATCATTATTTTGCGCGTAATAAGGAGGCATTTCCTTGCGTGCGGCCGTGGACCCAGCCGTCAGCCTCTCCACGCACAGTCTACCTCCGATGGTGTCGTATGTTGACCACTCCGCGCCGAGCGCATCCAAGGTGGTGGACGACGGCGAGGCCCCGGACAGCAACGAGCCGGAGATGGGAAGACGCGGGAGTAGAGTCGCAGACGGAGAGGTGTACGAGGGTTAACTGGTTCTGGTGCGGTGTGGTTCGGTAGTCGGTGGAGAAGAATAGGAGGTGTGGAGGGGTGGAGGGATGTCCTGGCCAACGGTGGAGTAGCGCTTCATAGCGAAGCATGCTAAGCAGAGCTGCTAGCAGCAGGAGGCGAGAGTAGGTGGTCCCGGCGGCGCTGGAGGAAGAAGACGAGAGATTGAAGATAGATGCTGGTCGTTGGATGTAAATCCAACGGCTAACGATGTCAGAATCATTTGTTGATTAAGTTGACAACGACTTGCATTGGCTTCGGCCTATTGGCCCACATTTCAGCCTCCAAAATGTGGCACGTATTCAACCCATTTTTTCAGAATTTACAGTCTTTTTTTTGCGGGGTAGAATTTACAGTCCATTTGATCTTTTTTTTATAGTCCATTAGATGGGCTGGGTGAACAAATAATGTAGCGTCCATGCGGCCCATTTATATTTTTCCTAAAAAATTACAGGCCATTTGCACTTTCTCGAAATACACGATTTTGCTGGGCTGATTCTAATTATAATGTTGGGGTGGGCGCAACAATGTTATCAAAAAATAAACAGGGGCTGAGCATTTATATATATATATATTTAAATAATAAGTGATTTATTATTACATTGGTCCTTAAATCTTACCAAGCTTTTGTACACAATCACCAGGATTTTCGTTGCCAAAAAAATTCTAGGATTTTATTGTTAAGAAACTATTTTTATAAGTTAACAAGATGTGGGATATTGTTTTCTTACATATGTAAGTATCTGTTAAATATATGATGACAATAACAATAATATATAATAACATATAAAATAATTTAAATATATATAATATAGTTAGAAGGGAAACATAAGTTGGATCAGGCGTTCCTATTCTTATATAGAAAAATAGAACAGACCTCTGCGTTTTCTTCAAAAAAAAATACATAAATTGGGCTGCCGATGTTTCAGGAAAAATAAAACCTCGGATGGGAGGTCCATAGGTCGGTCGATACATGACGACCCTCAAGAAAATACAAACAGCCTTATGGACCTCCCATCTGAGGTCGTGGGCTGCGCATGTTAAAAAAGAAAGCCTAGACGGGGCAGCTGTTCCGCCCGGGTTCGATTCCACCTGTGCAGAGAAAATATCTCCAAATTTTTTGCCTCTGCCTTTATTGACATGTGGGTTCCAATTGTCATCTACGCACACAACGTCCTACACTTGTCAAAACTTCGTCACTCTTTTTCTCTGTTTTTCGCACACTCAAAATTGTGTGGGCATTTTGAAAATAGCATATCTTTTTGACTGTGCATCATATGAAGATGTGCTATGCATGAATGTTGATCAGCATGATTTTAACTGGCTGGTAGTTCCAGTTTCGACCATGAATAAAACTTCTAGCATGATGTTAACACTGTTTGAAAAGGCCATGTTAATATAAATGCTCTGCCTCTGAAAGTTGCAGTTTCTTATCTGAAACTGAACTTGGAGTTTCTTATCTGAAACTGAAACTTGCAGTTTCTTCTCTGAGAATCACATTGTCTACACTTTTATACTCCTATGAAACTACATTTTTTAAGTGCTAAAAATAGATCTCTAGAATTCATAAAATACTTCATATGCTCAATACTGCAAATCTGAAATTCAAAAGACATTCATATCTGAAAGTACTCTCAAAATACACAACACAAAACACAATTCACAACCAGCAAATACTAACAACCCTAAGCTCCTCCTGACAATTCACAACCTGCCCGACTATTGGTCTGGGGGGGGGGGCAAATCCCTCGTATTCCTCGGCGGCAGACAGCCACCCCGTGAGACGATGTGAACGGCGAGGGAGAGGATGGCGGGGAAGCGTCGTTGGGCCAACTGTTTTTCTCCTCTTGCAGTTGGGTTCGGTCGACGAAGACTCCACTGGCTCGCTCTGGCACGTCACCCTCACAAACAGCACCCTGTAGATGCTCGATCCTTCAATCTGTGGTGGATGCTCCATCTGGGATTGATACTCCCACCACCGCTCCCTCATGATCGGATTCGGTGAATCTGTTTGCTCCATGGCCCAGAGGAGCAGCTCTATGTACTCCCGCGCGACTCCCTCCGGGAGTATCGCCGCCTTTTCGCTCTGTTGCAGTTATTTGGCCATGGATGTCGCCGTCGCCGCTAGTTGGTCCTTGTTGTCAAACCAAGACTGTATCTCCAACATCCTAGCTAGCTTCACATGGTCGCCGTCTGCGATCCTCACGTATCGGTTGTACTCCTCCATCGATCTACTTCTCCATAGCACCTTCACTCGCCGGCGGTGGTTTTTGAATGGAAGAGGAGAGGAGCAGCACTGGTTTTGGTTTAGAACGGGAGAGGAGCGACGCTAGTTTTGGATTGGAACAAGAGAGGAGGGGCGGTGGTTTTGAAATGGAAGAGGAGAGGAGCGGCGCTGGATTTAGATTGAAACAGGAGAGGAGCGGTGGTGGTTTAAGAGGAGAAGAGCGGAAGAGCGGCGCTGGTTTTGGAAGTATTTTTTTTGTTTTGCGTATTTTTGGTCAAAGTTTGACCACGTACTGTATTTGACAAGCAAAATGTGAATGCATGTCACCAAAAATTGTATCGTTTGGTTCGTATCTGAATGTACTTTCAAATTATATTATTTTTGCAATGTATAACATATATTTATTTGCGAAAATCATGGTCAATTATGACCCAGAATAAAAGGGAGACTAGTTAATGTGGGGTCGCTTTCTTAATTGAAGGGTAAATTGATTTTGATTTTGATCCAGTCACAGCGCGCCGGCCCTCTCGTCCAATCCTAAACCGCTGCCGCACGCTCCTCTCCCTCTTCTCCATTGCAAAACCACCTCCTCTCCTTTCCATCATCTCCATTCCAAAACCACAGTCTCGCCTCTCCCTCTTCTCCATTGCAAAACCACCTCCTCTCTCCTCGGACGAGGATCCCCTGACGTAGCCCATCCTGCCATTGAGACACTGACACATGGGTCCCACCAAGCGCGGGGCCCACCTGTCAGCGACCGAAAGGCAGGGGAACCTCTCCTCTACATCATCTCCATTCCAAAACCACCGTCTCGCCTCTCCATCTTCTCTATTGCAAGACCACCGTCTCTCCTCCCATCTTCCAAAGCTAGCACCTGACCACTCAGAAGGACATCTATGGAGGGGATGCAGCAGCGAATCTGGCAGATCGCCGGCGGCGACCAGGAAAAGTTAGCCAGGTTGAAGGAGATCCTTAGTTGGTTTGACAATGAGTGGGAGATTTCGAGGACGGTGAGGGCCATGTGGCAATGTATGCGAAAGAGCGAGACGACGGCGATGAGGGCGGCGATGTACTCCTCGGCGGCAGTCACGCCGCAGTCCTTCGAGTTCATCGAGTATCTCCTCTGGGCTATGGAGCAGTCAGATTCGCCCGAGGCGAAAGTCAGGCGGAGGTGGTGGGCGTACAGGTCGAAGGTCGAGCACCCAGAGGATAACGAATCGATCGAGTACGGTGTGCCGTTCGTGAGGGCGCAGAGCCAGCCGGAGCCACAGGAGTATTCGTTCTCCCACCGCAAGAGGAGGCCGGATGGCGCGATCTCGCTTCCCAGCCGTTCTCCATGGTTCCCTCGACGCTCGCCTCGTTTCAACGGCGTCGGTAGGGTTTAAGGTAAGCTTCACACTAACCTAATCTTCCATCTGCTCATGCTTACAATCAGTGTGACAACTAATAAAAATCATGCTTACAATCAGTCTCCGAGTACTACGCCAATCACCCTAAAATAGCTCTGGACCTTTGGGTCAAAGTTGTGACACTATGTACAAATAAAGAAAAATAGATTGGTGCTTCTTTCAGAAAAGAGTACACCCCTAGAAAACTGCCAATATAAGCTACTAGTATTTTTGTAAGTCTAAGCTACTAGTATTTGGTTAGAGGATTTGCTGCCGAGAAAGATCCGTCCACAGTGAGCGCCACACATCCCACTGATGGTCGTCGATGCCAATGCTTAGATGGAGCAGGGTTGGTGTCGGTAATTTTTACTTGGCACCTAGCACTCTGCATATATGTCGGTTCCATCCGTACATTTGCGCAGTTCCACCAAAATGCAGCTGAATAACCCTGTTTGCACAGATAATGAAAAGGGGTGATTACATTATAGTGGCACTAGTTGATGAAACATACACTAATAAACAGAAGAAAATATTACATCATACTGGAAATCGACCCAAGTCTCCCCGATACACCTTCTGCCAGTGATGAACATCAGTGTATAGAGGTAGTACAAGGAGGGGCCTTGAGACATTGAAATCTCTATTTTTGTGCAGATCAACTAAAATTAAGCACCCCAGTTTGCAGAAACGCTTAAACATTAACAATGGGACTAGTTGATGAAACATACATTAACAAAGAGAAGCACTTTCTTTATCTACATTGGAAATGAAATGATAGAGAGGACACTCGCTTTATTTTAACTGTATTATTACTTCATTTTATCAGTGACACTAGGGTCGAGAAGGTGGCAAACGAGGTGTACCGTGCGTCGCAAGGATGAAGGCCGGGGGTGCTTAGACTGGATGCTGAAGCTGGCTCTTTCAGTCCCTATCTTCCCCCTGATGTTTCTATGGTAGCATTTGGGTTGTAATCCAAACTTGGTTGAGCTGGTGCTGCGCCCCCTACCTGCCTAGCTTATGTGGCGAACTTGTCTCCTACTAGTTCTCAGTCCGTTCTAGTAGTAGTTGCATAACTGCTCGTTTACACTGAGATGTTGTCAGATAATGGTTCTTTGTGGTTGGGTTTCTTTAATGAAATCGGAGGGAACCCCCTCTTTAGATATATAAAAAAAACAGTGGCACTAGCGGTGCCAAAACATTGCCTCAAATTAATAGTGCCACTAGATTAAGGTGTAAAATAATAACATTACTGCTTTATCATGGCAGTGCCAAAACAGTTGCACAAGAGCAGGATCAACATGCAGGATCTTTGGCAAACGGTCAGACCAAAAAGGAACATACCTCGTGATGGGAACCATATCTGCAGTCAATGCCATCATAGAAGGGATGACACCAGTCACCAACATGGATGATTCAATTCATGGGACCTTTTGGTGCAGTTCACCTAAAATGAAGCAATGTCCCATGAGCTAGCAGCTTCTTCTTCTTTTTTTTAAGAAAAGGGCTCCAGCCCCGGTTCCATTTCCATCAGAAAACGAAACCCATAGAGCTTCTTCTTCATTAGTTGCAATAAAATTGAGCAACATCAAGGTTGGTCGTGAAGCTCCTGGAATGTTCAACTATAATTTGGATATCATTTGTGCAGTTCAACTACGATCAAGCGTGAAATGTATGTCTCTGTTTGAATAAAAAAGGTGGAAAGGAGGGTGACTAACAAGTGATGAAACATGCATCAAATGAAAAAAAGCATGTTCCTTATCTGAATGGCAATCGTACAAGGACAGTAGCAATTTCTAGCAGCATTGCTAGATATTAGTGTGGGCATTAGGATTAACTATGACAACCGTAAAATACGACATTACTTTAATGGTGCCATTGCTTCATTTTACCAGCAACATTACATTAACAGCTGCTACAGATTCGGTATTTGGGCATGGGAGAGTAGGCGGACCAGGACAGTTGCATCTCTAACGAAAAGAAGCAACTTATCTTAATGGGAAATTTAGCAGGACATGAAAAAAAGTGCCATTGATTCATATTACTGGAGGCATTACATTGAAAACAACATTGGTTTAATGTGTCCTTACTTTTAACAGTGCGACTGCTACATTTTACCAGTGGCATTACATAAGAGCGGCTCGGGGCAACAAACATCAGAAGAGGATATCTGGGTTGGTCCCATTTTTGTTCGGTATATAGCCACCTTATACTATGTGAGGCTAGCAAATCTAGTGCTGGACTTACTCTGTTGACTTGTCCCCCAGTCCCCACTTTCTTTCCTTTTTTAACCAATAGATCGGGTTTATATTGAGTTTGTACTGCGTTCCCTTTATTTCCCTATTGGACCTAGAGACCAGTTGGATAGCCAGTCTCTGCTACTTTTCGCCCCCATTATTTCCTCTTTCGAACAAGTCCTAGATTCAGGTAACAAATCTTCCCCCACCCCCACCCCCTTTCTTCCTTGTTTGAACCAAGTACTACTAGATTCGAGTGCATGAACTAGTTTTACCTCTTAACAGTAAAAAAAATAGGTGGTTTTTGAACAGCCGATCGATCCTATCTACACGAGGGGGCTTGAGAAATAGTAAAAGATACAAATGCAGCGACGTCAGGAGCTCGGGAAGTAGAGCAAGGCCGGTTTCGAAGGAAGTTATACCTGAGGGTCGCCGGGATGTCGCTAGGTGGGCGGCGGGAGGCTGGATCTGCCCACACTACGGTAGCGAGGAAGAAGGGGTGGGAGGCCCTCCCTCGCCAGTGATGCTTGGGAGAGAACGGCAAGGCACGCTGATCGGGACGCGCCGGCAGTGGGTAAGAGCCGTCGCCGAGGATGACCGCGTGAACGTTGCACCTTCTCACCGTCCACGGCGGAGAGGATCCGGCTGGATCTGTGACCAGCGGTGAGTAGAGAGGGAGTGTGTGCCCACCGCTGTCGTGTTTAGATCTGGAGAGGACGAGACAGTGTGAAGAGAGCAACACTAGCAAGCAAGCGCGGAGGCTCCTGCCTATATAGTGGAGTACTAGTTTTCTTTTGTCTACCGGCCGGAGCCGGCTTGACCTCGGCAATGACTGTCGAGAAGTCTTCATGCACGTGCCCCGGAGGCGCAGTTGTCGTCATTTTGATCTGAAGCACCGGATTATAACATATCACACGAAAACATGCCACATGACAAGAAATCATAACCTCACTGCCCAAAGGAGACAAGATGAATCCCGACGGACAAACTAGACGAGGATCAAAGCTCAAATTAAAGATAAACTCGTAGAAAAGGGGTCCGTCGATAGTAGTCTTCGTGCATGTGCCCCCAATGACTAGCCCAACTCAGTTGTCGCCGTTTAACCCTCGCAGTGATCCGAAGCACATGACACCTAATTTTGCGAGATGACAAGAAACCTATTTTTAGATTTCTCACCAGAACTACAGCCCTGTACAGCACAGCCTGCACGATATGTAGACGATAGCCAATCCAGGCGTGTCTGCTGGAGTCTGGTCACATGCATGGACGAACTGATCTTCCGTGTCTTGCATGGATCGTCCAGGTACCAAGGTGGAGTATGTGCTTCTATTAACTCAGCCGACTTGCGGGGCCGGGGAGTGTGCCTATGGTTGGTTCTCAATTGCGGTCCCACATGTGTGTTCAAACGCAATATGACGCGCGTTCCATTCGGAGAGCGGCGTGCCAGACCGACCGACCGTCTGTGGTGCGACGCGAACGCGACGGGCGTGCCGTATACTCCGTACATGTGTACCGCCGTTTTCTTGAGGCTTTGCTCCATGGCGCAATCCATGGATACAAAATTAGTATACTGTACTATTTAAAAGTCGAGGGCGGGGCTTTTCCCGCGCGGTAGGTGGGGCAATTCTGCCTAGTCGGTTCGACAGAGACGCGAGAAGATGAGGGAGTAGGCTACTGCAAACGTAGGGCTGTGTGATTTGACAGTGAGTTACTGCTGGACAGGTGGGGCCCGGTGATTTGACTTGCCATTATCATTTTAACTGCGGTGCTACGACCGGCTTGAGTCTCCCGATTCCTGACCACCTCCATACAGGTGCCTCTCCCGATGCTCCACCATGTAGAGGCTGGCTCTTGCCTGAGAGCCCACTCCTCCACTTTTTCCTTGCCTCTTTCCCCCACATATGCAAAAATACCATGTAAAGTGGGCTTATAGCCCACTATTGTACTTGATCCTACAGGTGCTAAGCCTGCCACATAGGCATAAAGTCTGATGTGGCAAGTTAATTAAGAAGAGAGAGACTAGTTTGGTGACCCCAGGAAGAAACGGTGCTAAGCGCGCGTACCAAGATGATAGACTAGTTTGGTGGTAGGCGCGACCATGATACGGGCTGCTGGCAGCCCTTGGATCTGAGATCAAACGGTCGCATGCTAAGTTGCTGAAAATTTGCAGAATAACCCTCCAGGATAGGATATTCACCCATAGGTCTAGAATCACGCCATGCAACCGTTCGATCTCAGATCCAAGGGCTCTCAGAAGCCCTTATCATGGGAGAATGGAAAGCTTTGTATCACCAGTAATTTTCCCGACGCTTGACATGACATCGAAAGCCATTTAATTGGGCGTCGAGTAGACATCACATCTAATTGGGCCCCCATAATACTGTGCATGAATCCATTTATCCACCAGGCAAGCCACTACCCTGCCATTCGCACGCACTGTAACACCCCGGATGTAACTTTCCATATTTGTAACTCCGACTCTTGCCATTTTCGGCTATGTGTTATGATATTCTCCTCATGGTCGGGTTTTGTCTTTCGCTTTGCATTTTGTTCATGTCATGCATTTCATATCATGTCATCATGTGCATTGCATTTGCACACGTGTTCGTCTCATGCATCCGAGCATTTTCCCCGTTGTCCGTTTTGCAATCCGGCGCTCCTATCTCCTCCGACGTACCCCTCTTGTTTTCTTTCGTGAGCGGGTGTCAATCATTCTCGGAATGGACCGAGGCTTGTCAAGTGGCCCTAGTATACCACCGGGAGACCACCGGTCAAGTTTCGTTCCATTTGGAGGTCGTTTGGTACTCCAACGGTTAACCGGGTAACCGCAAAGTCCATTTGTGTGTTGCAGCAAAACCCCCCTAAAAACCAGCCCAAAACCCAGCAAACTCTCTTCCATGCTCTAGGTCATTCGATCACGATCGTGTGGGCGAAAACCGCACCTCATTTGCACTCTCCTAGCTCCCTCTAGCTATATAAGTGCATCCCCTCCCGAAAACAATCGCAGACGAAACCCTAACCTCGCCTCCGGCGCCGCCGGACATTTCTTCCACCGACGGACGTGTCCGGTTTCACCGCCGCCGCCACGTGTCGCCTCCGGATTCGCCGCCGCCGCGCCCACTTCGCCGTCGCCGCCGGCCCGCCCGAGCCCGCGGGAGGCCCTCCCGGGCCTGAGCGCCTCTCGCCTCCGCCGCCTCCGCCCGGCCGGCCCCGTCGCCCTCGCCGCGCCGCCCTCCGCCGCGTCCTCCCTCTCCTCTCCCGTCACCGGCGAGCTCATCCCCGAGCTCCTTCGCCAGCCCCGATCGGATCTAGAACTTGCGTTGACTTTTCCCGAGACCCCCGAAATCTTCCAAGTCTTTACTTTTTATAACATGTGCACCTGTTCATCATGGCATAACTCACTGTGCATAGCTCCGTTTCGCGCGTGTAATATATCAATTTGTTTTTCTCGTGATGTTCTTCATTTCGTTCAATTGCACCATGTTCATTAGAGTCCATCTTGATGCCCAAATCTCTGGTGCAAGAGTGCTACTTGCTGTTATCTGTTGTTACTTAGCAGAACTTGGGGAATTGTTATTTTCGTTGCATTTAATCTGTGCATCTTATGGGCATGAGCTCTACATGTGTTTTGTCTTATGCCATGCCATCCTTCCAGTGGTGTATGCCATGTATTTTTTTGATCTATGTGGTGACTAGCACAAGCATGCAAACTAGGCCCCGTAATGTTTCTGATTTCAGAGACTATTTTCTCCAAGTCTTTGTCTGCTGTTATTTTGTTGCCATGTAAACTTGATGCTACAGAGAGATCCATGCATCTTTTGGAGATGATCAGTAAGGATGTTTTGTATATATGGTTGTAATTGATCCATTCCTGCCCTTGTTTGCAATTATGGAGTGCCATAGCATGACTCAATCTTGCTCTACTTTTGCTATAAAATATTTCTGGCAGATTGTTTACGTGTTATTCAATTTTGCCAAGCTTGTTGTAGTTGTTTCATACATGCTATGCTGTTGTTCTTGCCATGGATAGCTTCATAAACATGCCATCATGCTGTAGGTATACTTGTTTTGTCATGTATTGCTTTGTGGTGAGTGCATCAAGCTCACCAAGATGCCTTCATATTATTGTTTCTGCCATGCTCTGTTTTCTGCCAAGTCTGAAACCTGTTAACGGAACTTGCTATGTTTACATGGTTGCCATCATATCTTCTGTTCCTTTTTGGCTTATGGTCAGTAAGGGACTTTTGTCATATGCATTTAGTAGAATAGTTCCATGCCTTGATTTGCCATGTTAAGGTCCTGTAGCATGTTGATTTCGTGCTCTGAACATTGCTACCTGATGCTGTTTTCTGACATGTCCAGTAATTTCACCAAGTCTGTGATCCTGTTATCTTTTGCACTTTTGCCATGCTTGTTTGAGCTTGTTATGTTATGAACTAGCCGTAGCTCAGTGTTCATCTTTTGTCAAGCATCTCCTGTAGATTACTTTCATATGCTTTGTTGCTATGTTGGAGTGCTGTAGCATTGTTACTTGTTGCATTTTAAGTGCTATCATGCTGTTAATCGCAGATTCGTGTCTTTCTTGTTTTGCTTGCCATTTGCAAGCCGTGCATCCGTTTCCGGTGATCTTTATATCGATTTCGACCGAAATCATCTCATCTTTCCAGTGGCATGCTTGGTTTGCCAAGTTACTGCCTTGTTCATCATTTTCCTTCCGGAGCACGCATATGCATCGCATATCATATCTCGCATATCAGACATGTATTGCATCATGTTGTTTGTGCATTTTTATCATGATTGATTCTGGTTCCGTTGCTTGTGTTCTTGTCTTGGGTAGAGCCGGGAGACGAGTTCGTGAATGAGGAACCTGTTGAGTACGCTTACGAGGATCAAGCTTTCGCAACTCCGAGAACCTTGCAGGCAAGATGACCACCCCTCGAAATCACTTCTATCTTTGCTTTGCTAGTTGTCGTGGAATTGTCACGGCAGATGTCCTCGAGCTAGGACTTAGTCGTGGAGCCATCGCAGCTAGGAAGCTTAAAGGGGTTAAACGGGACAAGGAACACGAGGGTTTATACTGGTTCGGCCCCTTACAGTGAAGGTAAAAGCCTACGTCCAGTTTGAGGTGGTATTGATTAGGGTTTCGATAACCAGGGAGCTAAACCGCTATGCCTGGCTCTCGACGAGATCTTTCTTGTCCCTAAACCACTGTCGGGTCGTCCCTTTATATAGGGAGGCTAACGCCCAGCAGCCCTCGGAGTCCCGGCTGGCTCATACAAGTGTCCGGCTCGGACTCTCAACTATCCTTGCCTTACACCACAAGTGTCCGGGTCTTAAGCCCATCTTCGGCCCACCGTCTTCAAGCTTGTCGTTGGGCTTCTGGCGATGATCATTAGAGTAACCCGACCCCTTCTGGCGGGTGACTCTAAGGTCTATATCCTCAACATTAGGCCCCAGATTGATTTGAGCCGGCTCATGTCAATCTTCAACTTCTTCGACAGAAAAACCTCCGGCTTACGATTGTATGAAGGCCATAACCCGGCGCGACGTCATCCTCTGGACTCCGGGTGATCCGCCATGACGTCATCTTCCATTAAGTCTGTTTTTTACTCCGCCAGATCCGCAACGGATCTTTACCTTTACTGTTTTCCCGAAAATCGAGGCGTTTCGTGGGGAGATAACCACGCCGTGGTCTCCTTGATTCTCGTGCCCACTTATGAGCTCGCCCTTATAAATAGGACGGCCCGACGGGCTTTCAGCCACGCTTCTTCCTCCTCGCGCCACTGTTCCTCTGCTCGAGCTCGAACTCCGCCGCCGCCGCCGCGCCCCCGGTCTTCATCAACCTTGGCCGCTGCATCACCCTGACTCGGTCCAGACAAACGGCGGCCATCCCCGCATTTCTTCAACACCAGTAAGTCCTCGATACTCCGTAGGGTAGATCCGCATCAGGGTTCCGTAGTTCATCCTCTGTTCTTCGTAGTTCGTTGCGGCCCTTGGTAGATTTGGTTTTTACTACCCTTTTTTTGATCTTAGCTCTGCGTAGAGTCACTGCGGTAGATGTTTGAGACCCATTTTACATGCAAGAAGCCCTCTTTTTACTACATAAGAACCTTGTTCGAGCCCAAGAACTTCTCCTGCCTCTGTTTTTAGGTCTAGGAATATTTTCTTTCAATCGACCATTTTGATCCGAAATATTTACTGCCATGTGTGAAACTTGTTTTACCACACTTAGTAAAAAACTGCAATCATTGAACCATGGCGGCTTACATTTCCGGTTTTAAAGAAACCACGCGCCGTAGACTCTTCCGGCTTAAAGAAAACCATGCGCCATAGAATTTTCCGGCTCATCTGCGATAAGGCCGTGGACAATCAAATTACTCTCAATACCTTAGCGGCTTAAATAACCCGGTGCACTTAGGTATATATCATTAGTCCCCTTCATAAGCTGCCACCTTAACATTGAACTGTAGATCTTCTCCGGCTTATAATTAAACCGGACGTTTTCCTTTTATCATAGGCTGCCGACTTTCACCATGCCTCCCAAAGCTCCTAAAGCTCCCATCACTTGCAACTGGATGCGGTCCAATGTCACCGACGAGACCCTAGCAGATTTTGTAAAGTCAGGCCACCTGCCCAAGAAGGATGTCATGTCCTACCGTGCCCCCGACCCATCAGAGGAGAGACCAAAGCCAAGGGAAGGGGAGGTGGTTATTTTCGCGGATCACATGAGCCGGGGCTTCGCACCGCCCGGCTCAAAGTTTTTCAGAGACGTGCTGAATTTCTTCGACCTACGGCCTCAAGACATAGGACCCAACTCAGAGACTTAGTATTTTCTGTCTTTGTCTGCTGTTATTTTGTTGCCATGTAAACTTGATGCTACAGAGAGATCCATGCATATTTTGGAGATGATCAGTAAGGATGTTTTGTATATATTGTTGTAATTGATCCATTACTGCCTTTGTTTGCAATTATGGAGTGCCATAGCATGACTCAATCTTGCTCTACTTTTGCTATAAAATATTTCTGGCGGATTGTTTACGTGTTATTCAATTTTGCCAACCTTGTTGTAGTTATTTCATACATGCTATGCTGTTGTTCTTGCCATGGATAGCTTCATAAACATGCCATATTGCTGTAGGTATGATTGTTTTGTCATGTATTGCTTTGTGGTGAGTGCATCAAGCTCACCAAGATGCCTTCATATTATTGTTTCTGCCATGCTCTGTTTTCTGCCAAGTCTGAAACCTGTTAACGGAACTTGCTATGTTTACATGGTTGCCATCATATCTTCTGTTCCTTTTTGGCTTATGGTCAGTAAGGGACTTTTGTCATATGCACTTAGTAGAATACTTCCATGCCTTGTTTTGCCATGTTAAGGTCCTGTAGCATGTTGATTTCGTGCTCTGAACATTGCTACCTGATGCTGTTTTCTGACATGTCCAGTAATTTCACCAAGTCTGTGATCCTGTTATCTTTTGCACTTTTGCCATGCTTGTTTGAGCTTGTTATGTTGTGAACTAGCCATAGCTCAGTGTTCATCTTTTGTCAAGCATCTCCTGTAGATTACTTTCATATGCTTTGTTGCTATGTTGGAGTGCTGTAGCATTGTTACTTGTTGCATTTTAAGTGCTATCATGCTGTTAATCGCAGATTCGTGTCTTTCTTGTTTTGCTTGCTATTTGCAAACCGTGCATCCGTTTCCGGTGATCTTTATATCGATTTCGACCGAAATCATCTCATCTTTCCTGTGGCATGCTTGGTTTGCCAAGTTACTGCCTTGTTCATCATTTTCCTTCCGGAGCACGCATATGCATCGCATATCATATCTCGCATATCATACATGTATTGCATCATGTTGTTTGTGCATTTTTACCATGATTGATTGTGGTTCCGTTGCTTGTGTTTTTGTCTTGGGTAGAGCCGGGAGACGAGTTCGTGAACGAGGAACCTGTTGAGTATGCTTACGAGGATCAAGCTTTCGACAACTCCGAGAACCTTGCAGGCAAGATGACCACGAAATCACTTCTATCTTTGCTTTGCTAGTTGTTCGCTCTATTGCCATGCTGCGCTACCTACCACTTGCTATATCATGTCTCCCATATTGCCATGTGAGCCTCTAACCATCCTTTCCTAGCAAACCATTGTTTGGCTAAGTTACCGCTCTTGCTCAACCCTTCTTATAGCGTTGCTAGTTGCAGGTGAAGTTGAAGTTGGTTCCATGTTGGAACATGGATATGTTGGGATATCACAATATCTCTTATTTAATTAATGCATATATATATATATTTGGTAAAGGGTGGAAGGCTCGGCCTTATGCCTGGTGTTTTGTTCCACTCTTGCCGCCCTAGTTTCTGTCATACCGGTATTATGATCCTTGAGTTTGCGTTCCTTACGCGGTTGGGTGATTTATGGGACCCCCTTGACAGTTCGCCTTGAATAAAACTCCTCCAGCAAGGCCCAACCTTGGTTTTACCATTTGCCACCTAAGCCTTTTTCCCCCGGGTTTTCTAGAGCCCGAGGGTCATCTTTATTTAACCCCCGGGCCAGTGCTCCTCTGAGTATTGGTCCAACCTGTCAGTCGCGGGTGGCCACCAGGGGCAACTCTGGGCTGGCCTACCGGAAGCTTGGACAATCCGGTGTGCCCTGAGAACGAGATATGTGCAGCTCCTATCGGGATTTGTCGGCACATTCGGGCGGCTTTGCTGGTCTTGTTTTACCATTGTCGAGATGTCTTGTAGACCGGGATTCCGAGACTGATCGGGTCTTTCCGGGAGAAGGTTTATCCTTCGTTGACCGTGAGAGCTTATGATGGGCTAAGTTGGGACACCCCTGCAGGGTATTATCTTTCGAAAGCCGTGCCCGCGGTTATGTGGCAGATGGGAATTTGTTAATGTCCGGTTGTAGAGAACTTGACACTTGACCTTAACTAAAAGGCATCAACCGCGTGTGTAGCCGTGATGGTCTCTTCTCGGCGGAGTCCGGGAAGTGAACACGGTTTCTGGGTTATGTTTGACGTAAGTAGGGGTTCAGGATCACTTCTTGATCATTGCTAGATCACGTCCGTTCCTTTGCTTCTCTTCTCGCTCTTGTTTGCGTAAGTTAGCCACCAGACTTGCTTAGTCGCTGCTGCAACCTCACCACTTTACCCCTTTCGTACCCTTAAGCTTAAATAGTCTTGATCTCACGGGTGTGAGATTGCTGAGTCCTCGTGACTCACAGATACTTCCAAAACAGCTGCAGGTGCCGATGATACCAGTGCAGGTGAAGCAACTGAGCTCAAGTGGGAGCTCGATGAAGATCTTGTTCCTTGTGTTGTTTCTTTTCTTGTTGATCAGTAGTGGAGCCCAGTTGGGACGATCGGGGATCTAGCAGTGGGGTTGTCTTCTTTTCTTTTGGTTCCGTAGTCGGACCTATGTGTGTACTCTGAATGATGTATGATTTATTTATGTATTGTGTGAAGTGGCGATTGTAAGCCAACTCTTTATCCCATTCTTGTTCATTACATGGGATTGTGTGAAGATGACCCTTCTTGCGATAAAACCACAATGCGGTTATGCCTCTAAGTCGTGCCTCGACACGTGGGAGATATAGCCGCATCGTGGGCGTTACAAGTTGGTAATCAGAGCCAGCCCCGACTTAGGAGCCCCCTGCTTGATCGAATCGCTGGCATTGTTGAGTCTAGAACAAAAAAATGTTTTGTGTCTTAGGATTATATATATCGGAGAGTAGGATTCTTTTTACTCCTCAGTCCCTTCGTCGCTCTGGTGAGGTCTCCTGACGTAGAAGTTTTGACTCTTCTCTCCTCAAATTTCACTAAATTTTTTTTAGGATCACGCGGGTATCTTGGAATCGTTCCGATGGTTTTGTGATGAGAACATTGTTCTTGGTGCCTCCTGACATTTAGGGGTTGTGGCAGTGTCCCGGGGAGTTGAGCTCCGAGGTGTTGTCGTCACAATTTTCTCGTTGCAGTTCTGAAATACCTGAGTTTCGCCGACATCGAAATCTCTTTTATGCAGTTGTTGGTGAGATCACCTCGACGCCACCCAGTACTGGGGCGGGAGTTCTGGAGTATTGCCATAACTTGTATAACGGATGTTTTTCGAAGGTTGAGGTAAACGATTTCCGAAGGTTTCTTGGTTATGTGTTGACAGATGGATACTGCTGGATCTAGGGATTGCTAGTTTGGGTGATATATTTTGTGTCCCCTGTATCCCCAACACCAGATTGCATAACCAGAAAGTTTCGGGAGTTTATAAGTGGGAATTCAAGTAGCCTTAGGATATCTTTCCGACAGACGCATGATATGAGATTGGGGTTCGACGTCTAGTGGTCCGCCTGTACACGGTTGGTTTTACAATGGTCTCGTAGTGTCTTAAAGAGTCCTTGGCTATAGCGACTCGGGGACGCTTCATATGTCATGTGCACAGCCTTGTACATGATGGTGCTATACAATCGAGCCCGTGTGGGCCCCACCACGAAAACTTCGGACGAAATCTCTATCATATGTTTGTTCCGGCTTATTCTGCAAGCCAAATCCTTTGTTTTGTTTTATTTTGTGGTATTCGAGTTGCTTCGAAGTCAAATGTGGAATCCATACCATTCCTAAACGGTGTTTTCATATTGCTATGTGAATACTAATCCTTCTTGATCATCGAGGTCGTCATGTTAATTCTTTTCATCCGGTGTGTTTCTCTTAAAAGTGGATCCGATCATTTCAACATTCACAAGACCACCTCTCAGTTTTTCCTAACGTTGTTTGTTTCGTCCATCCCAAATTGTCTTTGTTTTCCCGCCCTCCCACCCTTTTTCTTCAAGGACTCAGATTTCTTAATCAAGTATCCCTTTTATTGATGCGAAGTCTCTTCATTCTTTTCTTTCAATGTTCTTATCCGGTGATTCTCAGGAAGATGCTCACGAAGCTTCGAGTTCATCATTCTTCATTCTCGTATTCTTTTCCGGTGGATTTAACTCAAGACTTCGTTGTTGATCATATCCCTTTCCTCGTTTCAAAGGTTTTCTCATGCCGGTGCACCTCTTAATCATCCACCTCTTGATATTCATGTTTATCTAGAGAGCTGAAGGTATCCCAGAGGATTCATGTCTCTATTCTTAAAATCCTTTCTAGCTATTTCGAGGTCTTACCTTATTCAAGCCATTTAATTGAACCGACGCGATCTTTCTTTTAATCATTTCAACGGTGTATCTTTTGAGTGGGCCCTAACCCACAGGTCTTTTCCCAGGATCTTACCTGACTCTTCTAATTCTTTCCAGAGTTATTCTCAAATTCATTGCAAAGTTTGACGTAAGAATGAATTATCATCAGTCAATTGTCTTTCTCCAAGAACTTTCAAATTCTTTTCATCGTTGGTTCAACATTTCTAAATTTCATTCCGGAGTGCCTCAACAATTCATGGTGGTGTTTCTCATCGTCATCCTCAACATTTGAAGACCGAAGAAGAGTTTCTCTTAAATCTTGCTCCATTCTCTTCAAGATTCATGGTTCTTACTTGTTTCCATCCTCTCATAATTGTTTTCGATTGTGAGAATTCTTTTCACCCATCCGGAGCATTTCAGGAGCCTTTTTAGTTTGATTCTTCGGAGCCATCATCTCAGAATTATTCATTCTCAGCTTTCAGCTCTCGTTCTCCAAATCATACCGGTGCATCACTCAAGTATTCTCTAATCAGCTCGTGATCTCTTCGTTCTCGTGTATCTAAATTCCCTCGAGTATTTTCGCGCGTTCTTTAATTCTACCGGTGTTTCGTCCTCTTTTCTTCAATTGTTTTCAATTCTCGCGGTGGTTCGTTCAAGATTTCTCTTCCTTCGTTATCATATCAATTTATTCGTTGTTTCAATCCTACCGGTGTTTCGATGAAGACCTTCACAAGTTTGCGCTATATCTATCTTAATCCTTTCTACGAGAATAAGTAGTCTGCCAAATCCGTTGCTTGTCATCAATATAATTGGTGAAGGATACGTGTAATGTAATTCTTATTCTTGTTTCCTCCAAGTGATTAATTCCTTCTTCCGGAGTTCGTTCATGATATCAAATTCTCGGTTCCTAGTTGTTCATCTTTTCTTTCCGGAGCGTCAAGTTATTTCTATTATATCATTTCAAAGCTTCATCTAATCATTGCAAGGCTTCTCCCGGAGTTCTTTTCAATTTTCCATTTCGTTTGATCATTCTTTTATTACCGGAGTTCTTCATGGAGGCTCTACATGGTGGTTCATCAAGGATTCTTTTCATTCTTCAATTGTTCTTCAAGATTTCTCTCGGAGTTAAGATCCGTCAAGCCATACTCAGAAAATAAACATGGTGTTCAACACATGTTTCGTTTTGAGGAGTAAAAGCTTTCTTCATCTTGCATTCTAAAGTGCAATCCGTTCTACCTTATCATTTGAGGTGGTGTTATGACATTCTTGACAGTTTGAGTTCGCGTTTCATGATTCACATGTTGTCAAGAATGAGATATTTTAAATCCACCAATCTCTTCGTTGGTTTTATCTTGTGTCATGTTTCACCTTAAGCCTTCCCTAAGGAATGTTGCTATTATGGTGCTTATCAATGATCCAAGTTTTCTCCTATCCTCTCGACGAGAGAAGATTTCATCTCTTCGTTGATCTTAAGCAAGCAATTGTTTTCGTTAGTGGCAGAATTTCACCTCAAGTTTTGAGATGTTTCCCATAAGCCCACTACAAGTGTATTCTTTTTCGTTGTTGGTTTTCCGACAACTTCGTTCAAACCTTCTTGGAAGGAGGCTTCCCTAATTCAATTGTGATGGAAGTTATCATTTCCTTCTCTGTTCTCTTATTCCGACGATCTAGCTTCTATTCGTTCGTTCCTAAGGCACTGTGATGTTGATCTCTTCACACATCTTCTCGGTTTGTGAGGACCGTGTTTTTTTCGTGCTTATCCATTTCCAACCGAAGTGTTGTGCCCTCTTTTCAAGTTCTTCCCATTCTATCAGGTTTTGCCTCCCTTATCAACCGGAGTGCTGTCTGATATTTTTCTTACCCCTTGTTGCCATTCTTTCTTTAGTTCCCGAGGCAATGTGTTGTTAACTTCATCGAGTATCCTCTCATCTTGTGAAGATCATGTTCAATTCCTTCCATTTACAGTCGGAGTAATGCCCAAATTATATCATTCTTATTCCTTCCCTATCTTGTTTTAACCGGAGTGGTTTAAATATCTATCGTGTCGCTGAACTCCAAAGTTCACATGGTGTTCCTTGCTTCTCTTTTCTACCGGTGTGCTTTCATATTCCTTTTGATCCGTTAAGCTCTTGTTTCATATTCTTCAACCTACAAAGGTTCTCGCAATGTTCCTTGTTTATCTTCGATAACGGAGTGTTTTTCAATCTCGTTCATCTCCCTTGTATTCTCTCTTTTCGTTCGTTCAATCTCTCAAGGTTCATTGGTTTCACTCTTTTGTCAAAGAAGCAACTTTGTTTTACCTCTTCCTCTTCCGTTTCTCTCCGGTGCCATCCTAGATCTCGGGACGAGATCCTCTCGTAGTGGTGGAGTGTTGTAACACCCCGGATGTAACTTTCCATATTTGTAACTCCGGCTCTTGCCATTTTCGGCTATGTGTTATGATATTCTCCTCGTGATCGGGTTTTGTCTTTCGTTTTGCATTTTGTTCATGTCATGCATTTCATATCATGTCATCATGTGCATTGCATTTGCATACGTGTTTGTCTCATGCATCCGAGCATTTTCCCCGTTGTCTGTTTTGCAATCCGGCGCTCCTATCTCCTCCGGCGTACCCCTCTTGTTTTCTTTCTTGAGCGGGTGTCAAACATTCTCGGAATGGACCGAGGCTTGTCAAGTGGCCCTAGTATACCACCGGGAGACCACCGGTCAAGTCTCGTTCCATTTGGAGGTCGTTTGGTACTCCAACGGTTAACCGGGTAACCGCAAAGTCCATTTGTGTGTTGTAGCAAAACCCCCCTAAAAACCAGCCCAAAACCCAGCAAACTCTCTTCCATGCTCTAGGTCGTTCGATCACGATTGTGTGGGCGAAAACCGCACCTCATTTGGACTCTCCTAGCTCCCTCTAGCTATATAAGTGCATCCCCTCCCGAAAACAATCGCAGACGAAACCCTAACCTTGCCCTCCGGCGCCGCCGGACATTTCTTCCACCGACGGACGTGTCCGGTTTCACCGCCGCCGCCACGTGTCGCCTCCGGATTCGCCGCCGCCGCGCCCACTTCGCCGTCGCCGCCGGCACGCCCGAGCCCGCGGGAGGCCCTCCCGGGCCTGAGCGCCTCTCGCCTCCGCCGCCTTCGCCCGGCCGGCCCCGTCGCCCTCGCCGCGCCGCCGCACCTCGCCCGCGCCGCCGCGGCCTCTCCGCCGGCCGGCGCCGCCGTTCGCCGCCCGCGGCCTCGCCGCCATCTCCGCCGCCCGTGGCCGGCTCCTCCCGCCGTGCCCCCGCCGTCCCCGGCCAGCGCCGCCCTCCGCCGCGGCCTCCCTCTCCTCTCCCGTCACCGGCGAGCTCATCCCCGAGCTCCTTCGCCAGCCCCGATCGGATCTAGAACGTGCGTTGACTTTTCCTGAGACCCCCGAAATCTTCCAAGTCTTTACTTTTTATAACATGTGCACCTGTTCATCATGGCATAACTCACTGTGCATAACTCCGTTTCGCGCGTGTAATATATCGATTTGTTTTTCTCATGATGCTCTTCATTTCGTTCAATTGCACCATGTTCATTAGAGTCCATCTTGATGCCCAAATCTCTGGTGCAAGAGTGCTACTTGCTGTTATCTGCTGTTACTTAGCAGAACTTGGGGATTTGTTATTTTTGTTGCATTTAATCTGTGCATCTTATGGGCATGAGCTCTACATGTGTTTTGTTTTATGCCATGCCATATTTCCAGTGCTGTATGCCATGTATTTTTCTGATCTCTGTGGTGACTAGCACAAGCATGCAAAGTAGGCCCCGTAATGTTTCTGATTTCAGAGACTTGGTATTTTCTGTCTTTGTGTGCTGTTATTTTGTTGCCATGTAAACTTGATGCTACAGAGAGATCCATGCATATTTTGGAGATGATCAGTAAGGATGTTTTGTATATATGGTTGTAATTGATCCATTCCTGCCCTTGTTTGCAATTATGGAGTGCTATAGCATGACTCAATCTTGCTCTACTTTGGCTATAAAATATTTCTGGCAGATTGTTTACGTGTTATTCAATTTTGCCAACCTTGTTGTAGTTGTTTCATACATGCTATGCTGTTGTTCTTGCCATGAATAGCTTCATAAACATGCCATCTTGCTGTAGGTATACTTGTTTTGTCATGTATTGCTTTGTGGTGAGTGCATCAAGCTCACCAAGATGCCTTCATATTATTGTTTCTCCATGCTCTGTTCTCAAGCTCACCAAGTCTGAAACCTGTTAACGGAACTTGCTATGTTTACATGGTTGCCATCATATCTTCTGTTCCTTTTTGGCTTATGGTCAGTAAGGGACT
Source organism: Aegilops tauschii subsp. strangulata (assembly GCF_002575655.3). Lineage (NCBI taxonomy): Eukaryota > Viridiplantae > Streptophyta > Magnoliopsida > Poales > Poaceae > Aegilops > Aegilops tauschii. Next base: position 61,767,200 of record NC_053035.3, read on the forward strand.
TTTGTCATATGCATTTAGTAGAATAGTTCCATGCCTTGATTTGCCATGTTCAGGTCCTGTAGCATGTTGATTTCGTGCTCTGAACATTGCTACCTGATGCTGTTTTCTGACATGTCCAGTAATTTCACCAAGTCTGTGATCCTGTTATCTTTTGCACTTTTGCCATGCTTGTTTGAGCTTGTTATGTTATGAACTAGCCGTAGCTCAGTGTTCATCTTTTGTCAAGCATCTCCTGTAGATTACTTTCATATGCTTTGTTGCTATGTTGGAGTGCTGTAGCATTGTTACTTGTTGTATTTTAAGTGCTATCATGCTGTTAATCGCAGATTCGTGTCTTGTTTTGCTTGCCATTTGCAAACCGTGCATCCGTTTCCGGTGATCTTTATATCGATTTCGACCGAAATCATCTCATCTTTCCAGTGGCATGCTTGGTTTGCCAAGTTACTGCCTTGTTCATCATTTTCCTTCCGGAGCACGCATATGCATCGCATATCATATCTCGCATATCATACATGTATTGCATCATGTTGTTTGTGCATTTTTACCATGATTGATTGTGGTTCCGTTGCTTGTGTTCTTGTCTTGGGTAGAGCCGGGAGACGAGTTCGTGAATGAGGAACCTGTTGAGTACGCTTACAAGGATCAAGCTTTCGCAACTCCGAGAACCTTGTAGGCAAGATGACCACCCCTCGAAATCACTTCTATCTTTGCTTTGCTAGTTGTCGTGGAATTGTCGCGGCAGATGTCCTCGAGCTAGGACTTAGTCGTGGAGCCATCACAGCTAGGAAGCTTAAAGGGGTCAAACGGGACAAGGAACATGAGGGTTTATACTGGTTCGGCCCCTTACAGTGAAGGTAAAAGCCTACGTCCAGTTTGAGGTGGTATTGATTAGGGTTTCGATAACCAGGGAGCTAAACCGCTATGCCTGGCTCTCGACGAGATCTTTCTTGTCCCTAAACCACTGTCGGGTCGTCCCTTTATATAGGGAGGCTGACGCCCAGCAGCCCTCAGAGTCCCGGCTGGCTCATACAAGTGTCCGGCTCGTACTCTCAACTATCCTTGCCTTACACCACAAGTGTCCGGGTCTTAAGCCCATCTTCGGCCCACCGTCTTCAAGCTTGTCGTTGGGCTTCTGGCGATGATCATTAGAGTAACCCGGCCCCTTCTGGCGGGTGACTCTAAGGTCTATATCCTCAACATTAGGCCCCAGATTGATTTGAGCCGGCTCATGTCAATCTTCAACTTCTTCGACAGAAAAACCTCCGGCTTACGATTGTATGAAGGCCATAACCCGGCGCGACGTCATCCTCTGGACTCCGGGTGATCCGCCGTGACGTCATCTTCCATTAAGTCTGTTTTTTACTCCGCCAGATCCGCAACGGATCTTTACCTTTACTATTTTCCCAAAAATCGAGGCGTTTCGTGGGGAGATAACCACGCCGTGGTCTCCTTGATTCTCGTGCCCACTTATGAGCTCGCGCTTATAAATAGGACAGCCCGACGGGCTTTCAGCCACGCTTCTTCCTCCTCGCGCCACTGTTCCTCTGCTCGAGCTCGAACTCCGCCGCCGCCGCCGCGCCCCCGGTCTTCATCAACCTTGGCCGCTGCATCACCCTGACTCGGTCCAGACAAACGGCGGCCATCCCCGCATTTCTTCAACACCAGTAAGTCCTCGATACTCCGTAGGGTAGATCCGCATCAGGGTTCCGTAGTTCATCCTCTGTTCTTCGTAGTTCGTTGCGGCCCTTGGTAGATTTGGTTTTTACTACCCTTTTTTTGATCTTAGCTCTGCGTAGAGTCACTGCGGTAGATGTTTGAGGACCATTTTACATGCAAGAAGCCCTCTTTTTACTACATAAGAACCTTGTTCGAGCCCAAGAACTTCTCCTGCCTCTGTTTTTAGGTCTAGGAATATTTTCTTTCAATCGACCATTTTGATCCGAAATATTTACTGCCATGTGTGAAACTTGTTTTACCACACTTAGTAAAAAACTGCAATCATTGAACCATGGCGGCTTACATTTCCGGTTTTAAAGAAACCACGCGCCGTAGACTCTTCCGGCTTAAAGAAAACCATGCGCCATAGAATTTTTCGGCTCATCTGCGATAAGGCCATAGACAATCAAATTACTCTCAATACCTTAGCGGCTTAAATAACCCGGTGCACTTAGGTATATATCATTAGTCCCCTTCATAAGCTGCCACCTTAACATTGAACTATAGATCTTCTCCGGCTTATAATTAAACCGGACGTTTTCCTTTTATCATAGGCTGCCGACTTTCACCATGCCTCCCAAAGCTCCTAAAGCTCCCATCACTTGCAACTGGATGCGGTCCAATGTCACCAACGAGACCCTAGCAGATTTTGTAAAGTCAGGCCACCTTCCCAAGAAGGATGTCATGTCCTACCGTGCCCCCGACCCATCAGAGGAGAGACCACAGCCAAGGGAAGGGGAGGTGGTTATTTTCGCGGATCACATGAGTCGGGGCTTCGCACCGCCCGGCTCAAAGTTTTTCAGAGACGTGCTGAATTTCTTCGACCTACGGCCTCAAGACATAGGACCCAACTCAGTGTCCAATATCTGCAACTTCCAAGTATTTTGCGAGGTCTACCTTGGAGAGGAACCCAGTCTGCTGCTCTTCAGAGAGCTTTTCTATTTAAACCGCCAGAACGAGTGTGCCAACGGGCCAAGTTTGGAGCTAGGCGGCATCTCCATCCAGCGGCGGAGGGACTGCCTTTTCCCTTACGCAGAGCCGCCCAGCCACCCCAAGGACTGGAACCTGACATGGTTTTACTGTCAAGATACGTCGCCGACTGATGAGAGTCCGTTGCTCGGCTTTCGCCCCTCGCGTCTGGAGCCGACTCACCCACTGTCAGACAAACTGACTCAAGCGGAGCACCAACCTCTGCTCCCCACCATCAACAAGATCAAGGCTCTCCTGGGCAATGGTCTGAACGGAATCGACCTGGTCCGGGTCTGGATCTCCTGGCGGGTGATCCCATTAAGCCGCCGCCCCGGCTTAATGTGCGAGTACACGGGCCGAAAGGATGACCCTCAGAGACACAGCCGCAACGACCTTCCTGAGGATGTTGCAGAGGAGATGACCAAGGCTCTATTGAACGAGAGCCTGGCAGATTGCGGAAGGACCGGGTTAGCCCCCTTCTGCAAGACCAACCCAGCCCCAGCGGTAAGCCACTGATTTAAACATTTTATCTTTGTCTACAGTTAACCTTCATCTGAACTTCTAAGGAATCGCCATTGTATTTTTTAGGCTGATGACAAGTTTTGGCGGGTCAAATATGACCACGAAGCGGCCAAGAAGGCCATAAAGGTGAAGAAAGCCGCCAAGAAAACCGCTCCCCGTAAGAAGGGAAGTAGGCCAACTGCTTCGGAGCTGATGCAATTAAGCGACAGCTCCGAGTCAGAGGTAACCCCTGAACCTGTAAGCTCTTTATTGCGTTTATTGTTTATTTCTTGTCCGCCTTACCAACACTTGTTCATCAACAGGATGACACCGGAGCCAGTAACCCGGCGGTTGAAGAGGTAACGTTACTTTCCTCCGACTCGGAGCCCTTGCCAAGGCTGAAAGTCCGAAGGGTAACCCGGAAAGTAAGCTTTTCACATCCTTTAGCTTATCAAGATCCTCAATTTATTTTGAAGCAACAGACTCATGAGAATCGGCGGCACACCCGGACCCACAAGGACGCCGACCTCTCCTCCGGATTACCTGACGCATCGAGGAAGCGCCGGACCGAGGTGATCTCAACTTTGTACCCTTTTCATCCATTGGCGGGTGTTATACGTCAACCGCTCAACTCTTCTGACTCAAATTATCAGGAAACTCCCCCCTCTTCTGGCGACTCTATGCAGTCAAGCCTGCCAACTTTCAAGACCGTGCCCGGGTAATGATGACCATCTCACATTATACTTGTTTTTTCTTACATTGTTGTGTTTAACCTTTCTGTCTTTTCAGTGCCCAGGCCAAGCTCACCAAGAGGGCGAAGAAAACCAAGCCGGTCGAAGAGCCGGATCTGCTTGAGCCGGAAGCAGCAGGTCAAGAACCGCCAGCTGCCTCCGCTCCCGAAGCCACCGCTCCCACCGACAAGGCAACTGCAGAGGCTTCTGCTAACCCGGAGGCCTCCAGCTTGGCTCCACAGCAGATGATCCGGACGTGGTAATCACCCGGACAAAATTTGTTGAGCTGGGGAGGCCTACTGCGCTGGCCAAGTGCTCCGCCAAGGGGGAGTTGCTTCAGCCCCGCCGGGTCAACCTAAACCTCATTGATTACACCAACTTGAACATCAGCGAGATCGTCTCCGGCTTCGTCAGCCAGGTGCACAAGAGCCGGGACGCAGGGATTGCCATGGTGAACCAGATCCAGCAGAAATCTGAGGTATTATCCTTCTGTCCTTTTACTTACTGTGTAGTCACCTTTACCATGCTAGCCCCCAAGTCGACGACTTATGATTGAGTATGTTGTAGACTTAGGTTCCGGCTTATCTCCATGAACCAGTAGTGTGTAGATAGGAACGTTCAATATGCATTAGCCCCCAAGTGCCAAGTGTCTTTGCTTGGAAAGCGCTTGGGACTTTAAATTTGTATAGTATCTGTTCATGCTATAATCCGGAAATTTATGCAGGCTGCTGGCAAGAAGCTTGAGGCTGACCTCGCTGATCTTCAGAACCGGCTGAAAATGCAAGAGATGGAGACCCGGAAGGCAAATGCCAAATTCGTGTCCAGCATCGCCGCGCAAGAAAAGCTGAAGACCGAATTTGATGCTGAACGGAAGGCCTGGGCCGAAGAGAAGGCCGCGCTGGTGAACTGGGCGGAACAGGCGGAGAAGGCTTCGGCAGAGAAGACCGCCGAACTCTCCGGGTTAAAGCGCCAAGTATCTCAGATGGTTGCTGCCATCTTCGGTAAGTCATCTCCCGGCTTTCATCCAGTTTAAAGTTTTGATGCCTCATAACTCACCCTTGTCGGCGACTTATCCTGTTCTGTAAAACAGGTCCCAGAAGTGCCAACCTCAATCAGAGTGTGGTAACTAAGCTAAAGGCCGTGTATACCCTGGTGGAGAAACTCTACACCAAGTCACAGCGTGCCTTGGCCGTGGTGGCCCTCTCCAACGAGGTGCCGACTCACCTGGCCGAGGTTCTTCGCCGGCTCGCTGTCCTGCCTCAACGTATCCAAGAGCTGCGACGGGCCTCCGCAAGAGCCGGAGCGATCGCTGCGCTGAGCCGGGCCAAGGCTTTCCTGCCCGAGCTAGACCCGGCGGACATCGCCCTCGGCTATCCAAGCCTGAAGGAAGACGGCACCGCCTTCGATCGGAAGGACTTCGCAGCTTGCGTGAAGGCTGTACGCCCGGTGGCCACTCTGATTGGCAATGATACAGATCTGATGAAGTATCAGCCGGGCTATGATGCAGAAAATCAGAGGATCCCTACTCCGCGCTATGAAGCCCTCAACTTGATCCCACCGGCTCGTCAGCATACCTTCGCCCCGGAGATCGACCCGGCCGGGTTAATTGACGAGGAAGCCCAATTCGAAGCTCTCAGCGGCATCGAGTGGAAGTCATCAACCTTCCAGGTCTTAGGATCAGCCGGAGGAGAAGATAGGAACGAGCCGGAGACTTCAACCCAGCAAGCGTCGTAATTTAGCTCGCGGTTTATCAAACAATGCCTCACCCTTTTGGACTCAATGAGTCTTGTAATAGAGTAGGACCAACACTTTATCTTTATCGTGCCATCGTGCACGCCTCAAATGCTGAAGTGTGTTGAAGTTGTCTCCTTTATGTTTCTCCGGGTTATAATCAATCATTTGTTTTCCTTAATCTCAAAATAATTGCTTTGAACTATCTTGTAGAGAAGGACAAATCACAAGTTTCGAGGCGGTTTACCGCCCTGAGAATCATAGTTCTTAGATACATAACCCGGAATATGAACCAGAAGGGACTTGTCTTCAATTATATCTTTAATACAGCCGTAATAACCCGGGTAATAAGGGCGGTACCTCAATTCCGGTTTATCTGTCTTAATAACACCCATTGTGTCCAACTGACACGGGCAATCAAAGCTTAAGCCGGCCAAGCGAGACCCGGCCGTACACACTACGCAATGATCTGAAGAAACTTTACTATAAAGCAGAAGAACTTAGGGACTTCCTGTTCGAATACGACCAGAGACCCGGCCCAAAGGGGTTATGCTAAGATTCGAATACGATCATATAGCCCCCAGTGGGTGTGGCGATGCCAATCAAGAGGGTACCGACAGCTATGTTCTCTTTGGTTCGAATACGACCTATGTTTGAACAGGAAGCCCCCAAGTGATTTTAAGAATTGTTTAACGACGCTGATTCGAATACGATCCACGTCGGTTCCCAAAGGGGTTAAACTATGATTCAAATATGATCAAAGAAAACTCCCTAATGAGCTCGGCACTTTGCCAATCAAATGGGTATCGACAGCTATGTTCTCTTTGGTTCGAATACGACCCATGTTTGAATAGGAAGCCCCCAAGTGACCTTATTGCCTACGGCTAGATTCGAATACGATCATAAGCCGGATCCTCCTTCAAGTCATCATGTAATCTTGTACTGAAAACAACACGTGCACATTTGGAGGAGAAAAAAGGACAGAGGTCCTACTTTATTGCTTATCATAATATATACATGGCGTAGAGAAATATGTACATCATGAGAGCCGGTGGCTCAAGTGTAGTAAGGCCGAAGCTGAGCTATGTTCCACGGCCGACGGGTCTCTTCCTCCGACTTACGTGAATCTTTGTGCTCTCGAACGTCAATGAGGTAATATGACCCGTTGTGCAAATTCTTGCTGACCACAAAGGGCCCTTCCCAAGGCGGGGATAGCTTGTGCGCATCAGTCTGATCTTGGATGAGCCGGAGCACGAGATCACCTTCCTGGAAGACCCGGGATTTAACCCGGCGGCTATGATAACGACGCAAGTCTTGTTGGTAAATCGCTGAGCGAGCTGCTGCCACATCACGCTGTTCGTCCAACAAATCAAGAGCATCTTGGCGCGCCTGTTCATTATCCGTCTCAACATAAGCAGCCACTCGGGGTGAGTCATGACGGATGTCAGTGGGGAGGACTGCTTCTGCCCCATAAACCATAAAGAAGGGCGTAAAACCCGTAGACCTGTTAGGAGTAGTATTGATGCTCCATAATACGGACGGCAACTCCTCCACCCAACAACCCGGCGTCCGTTGCAAAGGGACCAAAAGCCGGGGCTTGATGCCCTCCAGAATCTCCTGATTAGCTCTCTCAGCTTGACCATTGGATTGAGGATGAGCCACCGATGAAACATCGAGTCGAATATTCTCTCGTTGACAAAATTCCTCCATGGCGCCTTTGGATAGGTTGGTACCATTGTCAGTTATAATGCTGTGTGGAAAGCCAAAACGGAAAATCACCTTTTTCATAAATTGAACTGATGTGGCTGCATCACACTTGCTAACTGGCTCTGCTTCAACCCACTTGGTAAATTTATCAACTGCCACCAAGAGGTGGGTCTTCTTATCCTTGGACCTTTTAAAAGGCCCAACCATATCAAGCCCCCAGACCGCAAAGGGCCAAGTAATTGGGATCATCCTCAGCTCCTGAGCCGGCACATGAGCTCGTCGTGAGAACCTTTGGCAACCATCACATTTACTAACCAAGTCCTCCGCATCAGCATGAGCCGTCAGCCAATAAAAACCATGACGAAACGCCTTGGCCACAAGAGATTTTGAGCCGGCGTGATGACCACAATCCCCTTCTTGAATTTCACGCAAGATCTCTTGACCTTCCTCAGGGGAGACACAACGCTGAAATGCTCCCGTAACACTGCGGTGATGCAACTCGCCATTGATAACTATCATTGACTTGGCCCGCCGGGTTATTTGTCTGGCCAAAGTTTCATCCTCAGGCAACTCTCCCCGGGTCATGTAAGCCAGATAGGGCATTGTCCAGTCCGGTATGACGTGAAGAGCCGCCACCAGCCGTGCCTCCGGGTCAGGGACAGCCAAGTCTTCCTCTGTAGGTAGCTTAACAGAAGGGTTATACAGGACATCCAGGAAAGTATAAGGCGGCACCAGCTTTCGCTGAGAGCCCAGCCGGCTTAAGGCATCAGCCGCCTCGTTCTTCCTGCAGTCAATGTGCTCCACTTGGTAAACCTGAAAATATCCAGCAACGGCATCAACCTCACGGCGATAAGCTGCCATGAGAGGGTCCTTGGAGTCCCACCTTCCCGATACTTGTTGAGCCACCAAATCTGAGTCGCCAAAGCACCTTACCCGGCTCAAATTCATCTCCTTAGCCATCCGAAGACCATGGAGCAAGGCCTCATACTCAGCCGCATTGTTAGTGCAAGGAAACATCAATTGTATCACATAATGGAACTTGTCACCTTTAGGGGAAACCAATACCACTCCAGCCCCCGAGCCCTCCAACTGCCTGGACCCATCAAAGTAAATGGTCCAGTATGTGTTATCCGGCTTTTGCTCGGGCACCTGTGACTCTGTCCAATCATTGATGAAGTCCACCAAAGCCTGAGATTTAACAGCGGTGCGTGGTACGTATTTGAGACCATGAGGTCCAAGCTCGATAGCCCACTTAGCCACTCTACCGGTGGCCTCTCTGTTTTGAATGATATCACCAAGAGGGGCAGAACTGACCACAGTAATGGGATGACCCTGGAAATAATGCTTAAGCTTCCGGCTTGCCATGAACACCCCATAAACAAGCTTCTGCCAATGCGGGTACCGCTGCTTGGACTCAATGAGCACTTCACTGACATAATAAACCGGCCGCTGAACCGGATGCTCCTTACCCTCTTCCTTGCGCTCCACCACCACCGCCACACTGACGGCTCGTGCATTAGCCGCCACATACAGTAATAAGGGCTCCTTGTCAATTGGAGCAGCAAGGACCGGAGGCTCTGCCAGTTGCTTCTTCAAATCCTCAAAGGCGGTATTGGCTACATCATTCCAGACAAAGTTATCAGTTTTCTTCATCAACTGATATAATGGCATGGCCTTCTCACCCAAACGGCTTATAAACCGGCTTAAAGCAGCGATGCGACCCGCCAGGCGCTAAACGTCATTTATACACGCTGGCTTAGCCAGGGAGGTGATGGCCTTGATCTTCTCCGGGTTAGCTTCAATGCCTCTGTCAGAAACCAAAAGACCCAAGAGTTTGCCAGCAGGCACACCAAAAACACACTTGGCCGGGTTAAGCATCATCTTGTAGACCCGGAGATTATCAAAGGTTTCTCTCAAATCATCTATCAGGGTTTCCTCCTTTATAGATTTAACCACAATATCGTCCACATAAGCATGAACATTGCGCCCAATCTGGTTATGAAGACAGTTTTGCACACAACGCTGATAAGTCGCCTGTGCACACTTGAGTCCAAAGGGCATAGACACATAGCAGAAGGCTCCAAAGGGAGTGATGAATGTTGTCTTCTCCTGGTCCTTAACCACCATTTTAATCTGATGATATCCTGAATAAGCGTCCAAGAAACTTAAGCGCGCACAACCTGCCGTAGCATCAATGATTTGATCAATACGGGGAAGGGCAAAAGGATCAGCCGGACACGCCTTATTTAAGTCCGTGTAGTCCACACACATCCGCCAGGTGCCGTTCTTCTTGAGCACGAGCACCGGGTTGGCTAACCATTCTGGGTGGAAGACTTCAACAATAAACCCGGCCGCCAAGAGCCGGGCCACCTCTTCACCAATAGCTTTCCGCCTCTCTTCATTAAACCGTCGAAGGAACTGCCTAACCGGCTTAAATTTTGGATCAACATTGAGAGTGTGCTCAACGAGTTCTCTAGGTACACCTGGCATGTCAAAAGGTTTCCATGCGAAGATGTCCCTATTCTCACGGATGAACTCGATGAGCGCGCCTTCCTATTTCGGATCCAGATTGGCACTGATGCTAAACTGCTGAGATGAATCTCCTGGAACGAAATCAACAAGTTTAGTCCCATCAGCCGACTTAAATTTCATTGCCGGCTCATGCTCCGTAGTCGGCTTTTTCAGAGAGGTCATATCAGTCGGGTCAACATCGTCTTTGTAAAATTTCAACTCCTCGGTTGCGCAAACAGATTCTGCATAAGCTGCATCGCCTTCCTCACATTCCAAGGCGACCTTCCGGCTATCGTGAACCGTAATGGTCCCATTATGACCCGGCATCTTGAGCTGTAAATACACGTAACACGGCCGTGCCATGAATTTGGCGTAAGCCGGCCGCCCAAATATGGCATCGTACGGACTTCTTATCCTGACCACCTCAAAGGTCAATTTTTCCACCCTGTAGTTGTGCTCATCTCCAAAGGCCACTTCCAACTCAATCTTGCCGACTGGATAAGCCGACTTACCAGGCACTACACCGTGGAAAACAGTGTTTGACTGGCGGAGGTCCTTATCAACTAACCCCATACGGCGGAAAGTCTCATAATAGAGGATGTTAATACTGCTGCCTCCATCCATAAGTACCTTAGTGAACTTATATCCTCCCACCTGAGGAGCCACCACCAATGCCAAGTGAGCCGGATTATCCACCCGGGGAGGGTGATCCTCCCTACTCCATACTACAAGCTGCTCGGACCACCGCAAGTAGCGTGGAACAGCTGGCTCAACAGCATTCACAGCCCTCTTATGAAGCTTCTGATCTCGTTTACACAGACTGGTGGTAAACACATGATACTGTCCACCGCTAAGCTGCTTTGGATTGGTCTAATAGCCCCCTTGCTGTTGTTGATGGCCCTGGTTAGACTGCTGATTAAAGCCCCCTTGACCGTTCTGAGAATTAGAATCTGAGCCGCCGCCCGGGCCATAAAAGCCGCCGGCGCCTGAGCCGCCGCCCGGGCCGTTGTTGCCGTTGAAGGTGTTGGCATTCTTAAAGGCTTTCATGATTGCACAGTCCTTCCATAGATGAGTTGCTGGCCTCTCCTTAGAGCCATGCCTCGGACAAGGCTCATTCAACAGCTGCTCCAGGGTCGGGCCTGACCCGCCACCTCGGGGAGGTGGCCTCCCCTTACGTCGCTGATTATTCCCCTGCGAGCTAGTGTTGGCCACAAACTCTAGGCTACCATCCGCCTTACGCTTGCCACCACCCTGGTTCCCCGGGTTAGGCTGATGACCCTTGCCATTGCCGTTCTTCTTTCCCTTCCCTGTCCTTTCATCATCTGGAGCGGGGTCCTTGGTACCATCAGAATCGGCGTATTTGACAAGAGCCGCCATCAGTGTACCCATATCATTGCAGTCGCGCTTAAGCCGCCCGAGTTTCATCTTTAGGGGCACGAAGCGACAATTCTATTCCAACATTAATACTACAGAGCCGGCGTCCATCTTATCAGATGAATGTATTATTTCCTTAACCCGGCGAACCCAACGTGTCGTAGACTCACCCTCCTGCTGCTTACAGTTAGTCAAATCCACAATTGACATAGACTGCCTACAGGTATCCTTGAAGTTCTGGATGAACCGGGCTTTCAGCTCAGCCCAAGACCCGATGGAATTCGGTGGTAGCCCTTTCAACCAAGTACGGGCAGTCCCATCCAACATCATAGTGAAGTACTTGGCCATTGCCGCCTCACTAACCTCCAACAGTTCCATGGCCATCTCATAACTCTCGATCCAGGCCGCGGGTTGTAAGTCGGCCGTGTAATTTGGCACCTTCCTAGGGCCTTTGAAGTCCTTGGGTAGACGCTCGTTGCGGATAGCTGGTACTAAACAGGGGACACCCCCAGTCCTGGTAGGGATACCCACGTCGACGGAAGCCGTCGGATAAGCCGGGGGAGTCTGGTAAGCCGTCAACTAAGGCTCCTGCTCCGCCTCCTGCCGCACTCTGTCTTGGTCCACTGCGTGAAAGGCTCCGTTATGAACCGGGCCATGGCCAGGGGTGGGTCATGGCGTCGGACGTTACTTGAGCCGGTCGCTGAGACCATGTGTCTGCTGTAACTCGGGCTCCGGCCCGGCCGAGGGGTCGAGTGGATTCTATCCCGGCTGTAGGAGTACGCCTCTTGCTGCGCCAGTGCTGTCTGAAGAAGTTCCCTGACCCGGCGGGTTTCAATAGCCGTCGGAGAGTCACCGTCAACTGGGAGAGCTGCCAGCCTGGCTGCCGCGGCGACCATGTTTTCCAGCGGGTTATTATAATGACCCGGGGGTATTGGCACGTACTGAGGCGGGGCAGGGGGTGTCTGGGGAGGCCCCATCACTCGTGGCTGAATAGGGGTCCCAGACCCGGGCACTACGGCTCCCGGCGGGTTACTAGTCCCTGCACCTGGCGTGTTAAAAAGGTTCTGAGGATCGTAGACCGGCAGGAGTCGAGATTGGGCCTTCTGATGCCTCCTTCTCATGACCTCATTGGACGCGTTCTGATCCATCGTGAGCTGGAAAGACTGCGCCTGAATCAATTGAGTTTGAGCATCAAGAGCTGCCCTCTCCGCAGCCATCCTGATCCCTTCCGCCGCAAGATCTTCCTTAGCTTTCACTAGATCCAATTTTAACTGTGCCACCTCCGCGTCATGCTGAGCTTGATCCGCCGGGTCAACCGTGGTGGTTAACAGGGCCGTCATCTTGTCCGTGAGATCCATCAGCACCTGAGCCGGAGAAGGCACCGGGTTTCCCGCTCCAGCAGCAGGGTTCTGAACAGGCTGCGCACTGGCCATAAAGATTCCAACCCGGCTTGGCGGCTCAAATAGGTCCGGAATACTATCACCATCGGAACAACCCATGAGCCTGCCATCTTGAAGTTGATATAACGAGTTTGACTCATCGGTGGCCGACTCGCCGTCAGAGCCGGCAGCTGTCTCATCACCAGATCCAGACCGATCAGGGAGTCCTCCATGGATGCACCCCACAAAAGCATGCCTTGAGGCAGGCCGGGCCCGGGCGGGTCGTGCACGCTGAGCCGTCTCGACGAGGTCGGCGCGGAAATCCGGCTCAGGGCCCGACTCACCAATCTTGCCAATAAAAACATGAATTCTGCCGAAGGGGACCCGGTACCCGTACTCAATTGAGCCGGCGTCGGGGCCCCAGTTTGCATCGTCGATGTAGAGCTTGCCGCGACGACTCTTGGTCATCCGGCCCACAGCTTATCCCTTGAGCCCTTCGAAGCTGCCCTTCAAGAACTCAAATCCACCGTGCGCTGGCCCCACGGTGGGCGCCAACTGTCGTGGAATTGTCACGGCAGATGTCCTCGAGCTAGGACTTAGTCGTGGAGCCATCACAGCTAGGAAGCTTAAAGGGGTTAAACGGGACAAGGAACACGAGGGTTTATACTGGTTCGGCCCCTTACAGTGAAGGTAAAAGCCTACGTCCAGTTTGAGGTGGTATTGATTAGGGTTTCGATAACCAGGGAGCTAAACCGCTATGCCTGGCTCTCGACGAGATCTTCCTTGTCCCTAAACCGCTGCCGGGTCGTCCCTTTATATAGGGAGGCTGACGCCCAGTAGCCCTCAGAGTCCCGGCCGGCTCATACAAGTGTCCGGCTCGGACTCTCAACTATCCTTGCCTTACACCACAAGTTTTACTATAATGATGGTACAACTACGGGCCTTAAACCATATCCGGGTCTTAAGCCCATCTTTGGCCCACCGTCTTCAAGCTTGTCGTTGGGCTTCTGGCGATGATCATTAGAGTAACCCGGCCCCTTCTGGCGGGTGACTCTAAGGTCTATATCCTCAACACTAGTTGTTCGCTCTATTGCCGTGCTGCGCTACCTACCACTTGCTATATCATGTCTCCCATATTGCCATGTGAGCCTCTAACCATCCTTTCCTAGCAAACCGTTGTTTGGCTAAGTTACCGCTCTTGCTCAGCCCTTCTTATAGCGTTGCTAGTTGCAGGTGAAGTTGAAGTTGGTTCCATGTTGGAACATGGATATGTTGGGATATCACAATATCTCTTATTTAATTAATGCATCTATATATATTTGGTAAAGGGTGGAAGGCTCGGCCTTATGCCTGGTGTTTTGTTCCCTTCTTATAGCGTTGCTAGTTGCAGGTGAAGTTAAAGTTGGTTCCAATCTTGCTCTACTTTTGCTATAAAATATTTCTGGCGGATTGTTTACGTGTTATTCAATTTTGCCAACCTTGTTGTAGTTGTTTCATACATGCTATGCTGTTGTTCTTGCCATGGATAGCTTCATAAACATGCCATATTGCTGTAGGTATGATTGTTTTGTCATGTATTGCTTTGTGGTGAGTGCATCAAGCTCACCAAGATGCCTTCATATTATTGTTTCTGCCATGCTCTGTTTTCTGCCAAGTCTGAAACCTGTTAACGGAACTTGCTATGTTTACATGGTTGCCATCATATCTTCTGTTCCTTTTTGGCTTATGGTCAGTAAGGTACTTTTGTCATATGCACTTAGTAGAATACTTCCATGCCTTGTTTTGCCATGTTAAGGTCCTGTAGCATGTTGATTTCGTGCTCTGAACATTGCTACCTGATGCTGTTTTCTGACATGTCCAGTAATTTCACCAAGTCTGTGATCCTGTTATCTTTTGCACTTTTGCCATGCTTGTTTGAGCTTGTTATGTTGTGAACTAGCCATAGCTCAGTGTTCATCTTTTGCAAGCATCTCCTGTAGATTACTTTCATATGCTTTGTTGCTATGTTGGAGTGCTGTAGCATTGTTACTTGTTGCATTTTAAGTGCTATCATGCTGTTAATCGCAGATTCGTGTCTTTCTTGTTTTGCTTGCTATTTGCAAACCGTGCATCCGTTTCCGGTGATCTTTATATCGATTTCGACCAAAATCATCTCATCTTTCCTGTGGCATGCTTGGTTTGCCAAGTTACTGCCTTGTTCATCATTTTCCTTCCGGAGCACGCATATGCATCGCATATCATATCTCGCATATCATACATGTATTGCATCATGTTGTTTGTGCATTTTTACCATGATTGATTGTGGTTCCGTTGCTTGTGTTTTTGTCTTGGGTAGAGCCGGGAGACGAGTTTGTGAACGAGGAACCTGTTGAGTACGCTTACGAGGATCAAGCTTTCGACAACTCCGAGAACCTTGCAGGCAAGATGACCACGAAATCACTTCTATCTTTGCTTTGCTAGTTGTTCGCTCTATTGCCATGTTGCGCTACCTACCACTTGCTATATCATGTCTCCCATATTGCCATGTGAGCCTCTAACCATCCTTTCCTAGCAAACCATTGTTTGGCTAAGTTACCGCTCTTGCTCAACCCTTCTTATAGCGTTGCTAGTTGCAGGTGAAGTTGAAGTTGGTTCCATGTTGGAACATGGATATGTTGGGATATCACAATATCTCTTATTTAATTAATGCATATATATATATATTTGGTAAAGGGTGGAAGGCTCGGCCTTATGCCTGGTGTTTTGTTCCACTCTTGCCGCCCTAGTTTCTGTCATACCGGTATTATGTTCCTTGAGTTTGCGTTCCTTACGCGGTTGGGTGATTTATGGGACCCCCTTGACAGTTCGCCTTGAATAAAACTCCTCCAGCAAGGCCCAACCTTGGTTTTACCATTTGCCACCTAAGCCTTTTTCCCCCGGGTTTTCTAGAGCCCGAGGGTCATCTTTATTTAACCCCCGGGCCAGTGCTCCTCTGAGTATTGGTCCAACCTGTCAGTCGCCGGTGGCCACCAGGGGCAACTCTGGGCTGGCCTACCGGAAGCTTGGACAATCCGGTGTGCCCTGAGAACGAGATATGTGCAGCTCCTATCGGGATTTGTCGGCACATTCGGGCGGCTTTGCTGGTCTTGTTTTACCATTGTCGAGATGTCTTGTAGACCGGGATTCCGAGACTGATCGGGTCTTTCCGGGAGAAGGTTTATCCTTCGTTGACCGTGAGAGCTTATGATGGGCTAAGTTGGGACACCCCTGCAGGGTATTATCTTTCGAAAGCCATGCCCGCGGTTATGTGGCAGATGGGAATTTGTTAATGTCCGGTTGTAGAGAACTTGACACTTGACCTTAACTAAAAGGCATCAACCGCGTGTGTAGCCGTGATGGTCTCTTCTCGGCGGAGTCCGGGAAGTGAACACG
Source organism: Aegilops tauschii subsp. strangulata (assembly GCF_002575655.3). Classification (NCBI taxonomy): domain Eukaryota; kingdom Viridiplantae; phylum Streptophyta; class Magnoliopsida; order Poales; family Poaceae; genus Aegilops; species Aegilops tauschii. The sequence continues at coordinate 61,783,230 of NC_053035.3, forward strand.
GTTTCTGGGTTATGTTTGACGTAAGTAGGGGTTCAGGATCACTTCTTGATCATTGCTAGTTCACGTCTGTTCCTTTGCTTCTCCTCTCCCTCTTGTTTGCGTAAGTTAGCCACCATACTTGCTTAGTCGCTGCTGCAACCTCACCACTTTACCCCTTTCCTACCCTTAAGCTTAAATAGTCTTGATCTCGCGGGTGTGAGATTGCTGAGTCCTCGTGACTCACAGATACTTCCAAAACAGCTGCAGGTGCCGATGATACCAGTGCAGGTGAAGCAACTGAGCTCAAGTGGGAGCTCGATGAATATCTTGTTCGTTGTGTTGTTTCTTTTCTTGTTGATCAGTAGTGGAGCCCAGTTGGGACGATCGGGGATCTAGTAGTGGGGTTGTCTTCTTTTCTTTTGGTTCCGTAGTCGGACCTATGTGTGTACTCTGAATGATGTATGATTTATTTATGTATTGTGTGAAGTGGCGATTGTAAGCCAACTCTTTATCCCATTCTTGTTCATTACATGGGATTGTGTGAAGATGACCCTTCTTGCGATAAAACCACAATGCAGTTATGCCTCTAAGTCGTGCCTCGACACGTGGGAGATATAGCCGCATCGTGGGCGTTACACGCGCCCCCCACTCGACATTTTTACAATCGATAAACCGCTCCTAGTCGTCCCGTCCTTTCACATTACGGCAGTTCCACTAATACTAACCCTCCTCCCAAATCCATGGCATCCAAAATCTCCATGATCGGCGATGAGTACAAGGTTAGAACCATCACCAGCGATGAGTTCGACATCATCTACACCCGTTCTTCCGCAACGGTGAAAGAATGCCTTGCTCGCTTCAAACGCATGTTCGAAAACTCAAATGATGAGGGGGTCGCTGGGCTAGATGTTGAGTACACCACAGTCCTGGGAAGCGACAAGAAACTAAAGGAGGCAGAGAAGAAGAAGCCCGCCGTGATCCAGGTTTCCGTGCATGACTTATGCTTGGTCTACCACATATGCCATGCCGACGTTGAGTAAGAGGAATTTAAGAAGTTCCTCAAGGGCGGCCGAGTCAAATTCGTTACTGTAGACTTTAGGAACGACAAGGAAATCCTAGGTCGGATAGGCCTCGTTGTAGGCGACCCCTTCGACCTCCAGAAGGAAGGGATGGTGCCCTCCCTTGATCAGCCTTCAATGCTGACCCTGGCAGGAGCCATGGTTCATCCTTCGTATGGTAAACTAGAGAAACCTCCGTACACGTTTCATCGTCATGCATGGCAGTGGAGTGTACTAGATATGGACCACATCCACTAGGCTGCAATTTATGGCTACCTTTGTTTCAATATCTACAAGGGTTGGATGAAGGGCAAGAGCCAAGTGTGCGGTACAAGCAAAGAAGTATCGCCCAAGAGGAGGAGGGACAAGGACGAAGTCGAGGACGTGGACGAGGACTCCGAGTAAGGTGGCAGTGTCGTTGCTCATGGTGGTTCTAATGCAGTGTCTACCGGATTAGTTGCTTAGTTTAATTTCTGGTGTGCTTAGTTTTATTTGAGGGGTGTGTTGTGCTGAGCCCCCAGCAGAACTATGTTATGTTTCTTCTCGTTATATTCTTACATTTCATCTTTTAGTTGGTATAGTACTACCACTCGTTTCTTGACATTATATACGTACAATATATATGGCCAACATCATATAGCCAGCAGTTTAGTTGTCAAAGAATTTCAAGGTGCTTAGTTTTGTCAAACAATTCCAGGGTGCTTAGTTTTATTTGAGGGGTGTGTTGTGCTGGACACCATTAACTTATCATTGTGAGAATTGGCTTATTTTTGTCATGTAACATGGTCAACGGGGTTTGACGTGAAAATAACAATGTTTAATGGCATTTCTGAGCAAACATCTAACTTAACGATGGTATTTTTTAGATATCTAATTGCATTTTTGAGCAGGCATCTCACGGATCGATGGCATTTTTTGAGTAGTTGTAACTTCTAATGGCAAAACTGAGTAGTGTACACAACTAGTGGCATAAATAATAAGAACCCAAGAATTAAATAGGGCTAATTTCTTTATTTCTTTGTACCTTTGTGTGCGAAACAATATACGCTGCCTACCGCCAGATTTTCTTTACAGAGGCAACATAGAACTATATGAGTGCCCTGTTAAATTTTGGAATTATTCTGGGTTCGTTTGGCCTTTTTTATACATTAATTGAGTTTCTGGTCATTTAATGTGCATAATTCAAATTTGAACTACAAGCACATGCTCCCATGCACCAAAGTTGACTGAAAAATCACATGTGTGTCCTCGGGTGAATTTCTAGGTCCCATGCAAGAAATGGGAATGAAATTCAAACATATGGGCATCGTGGTTCGGCCGAGAACATTGAGAAGCTTGGTTTTAAAATTCTTGTAAATCCAAAAACGCCTGGAAATCATGAAATTGGGCATGGTGTCATGTCATGGTACTACCATGCTGTGGTAAAAAAATGCAGAATAGGAACAAGTTTTGGTATAAGTTTCTTGCAAACCGGAGCTTCTCTCAAGAAGGCTCGTGGTTCTGAGAGGGAACGTGTCACCTTTGTGTGCATAATTCAAATTTTAAATACAAGCACATGCTCCAGTGCACCAAAGCTAGTTGAAAAATCACATGTGTGTCCTCGGGTAAATTTCTAGGTCCCATGCCAGAAATGGGAATGAAATTCAAACATCTGGGCGTCATGGCTCGGCTGGAAACATTGAGAAACTTGGTTTTTTAATTCCTGTAAATCCGAAACATGCATGAAAATCATGAAACTTGGCTTGGTGCCATGACATGGCACAAACATGCTGTGGTAATTTTGCTGTCCGATTTGCGAAGGCGCACACATTAACAATCAACAAAGTCATTTTGGAAGAAGTGTTGTCACGTTACAATCGGAAACACAAGTATTATTGAAACCGTGGGCGTTCTATTTACCATTTACGTGCCACCATGCGTCCCCATATTTTATTAGCTAGGAGGCGCCGTGCAGGGTAGCTATTTGAGTACGGGAGGCGTGCGATCAGACCCCTGCGCGTGCTTATCGGGAGGAGAGCCCTTTGACCTCCATCTGCCATCCACCTCTGTCCCAAGGTACCATTAATGGCGCCCGAGCCTCTGTTTAATGGCGTGGCAATGTCTCACTCGACTGAGATTTAAGAGAGAAAAAAGAAAATCTGAAAAGAAAATTTTGCACGGATCTTGATGTAAGATCCGACGGACCTATATAGCATCTAGTGCGACTTATAGCAAGATTGATGAATATATATAAGGACAACGAGAGTGGATAATAATTGGCTTACATAATTAGGAAGATAATTAAAAAAGCCACATGCGGCTACGCCCGAAATACACAAGGGCAAAAGAAGAAGGAAGACACATACAACGATCTGGCTTGCTGATCTATACTTTCTTTATGCGCTGCAGGTCGCGGAGACTAGTTCTCGCGGCGGGTGATGATCTCTTTCACCAGTTTCATGTCCTTAATACGCTACTTGGCAGCATCCATGGATTCCTCCACCAGCCTATTGCGCTCGATGCGGACCATGGCATTCTCGTCCATGAGTTTCTTGATGATGACGCTCGTCCTCTGCAACACGGCAGCGGTCTCCTCCTCCTGCTTCGCCCTTCCGGCGATCTTCGCCCTCAGCAGGTCGCGCTCGCCCCGGAGCTTCGCATTGCCCTCCCCGAGTTGCCGGATGACGCCGGTAGCCTCGTCCTGCATCCTCGCCCAGCCGGAGATCTGATCCATCTGGCTATGGACTATCACATGCATGCGCCTGTAAGAGTCCTCACCTACCCACCAGAAATTTTCCCAGGCCGCCGCGGCGCGGCAGGACCTCCCTGCTGCTTCGGCGGCGCGGCGGGACATCTCTGCTGCATCCACGGCGTGGCCGGACCAGTCTGCTACATCGATGGCGCGGCGGGACCTCCGTGTTGCTTCGGCGGCGTGGCGGGACCTCTGTGCTGCTACTGCTGCGCGGCTGGACATGTCGGCTGCTTTCGCGGCGAGGCGGGACATCTCTCGTGCTTCCTCTTCCATGCTCACCTCTCCCTGGTGGAAATCTCTCGACCCAGAACTCACACTGGCTATGGCTTGATTGTTTCTTGTGGATGAGGAGTTGAGGAGGAATGTGCAGTCATCTTAGCATAGTAGTATTTATAACCGAGTACTACTAATACGCTCCTAGGTGGGAAACCGTTTAGGTTGTGATCGGTGTGAACAGGTTTGCAATTAAATATAGCATGGTAGTAGTAGTAATTTGGAATGTGACGAGACGCGCTCAAGATTTATTGACGGTTCTAGTTTCGAAGTGTGGCACTATTCCCGGATGGCGTAACGTCGGCACATTTTCTCGGCCGTGGTGTAGCATATGCCATGGTACTAATAGTTCTTTTTCTACTGATGTGTACGTGCAAAAACTGGCACCGTCGGATACATATCTTACGCTTGGCGTACGACAGGAATAGCCTCGTGGCAAGCTATAGACTAGTCTTTTTTTCAGACGCATTACACCTATCTCTCGGGACTTCTCGCACGCACCATCACTGCTCCCTAGGCCGATGCCACCCATATACAGTTGTACTCTGAGAAGAGGTGCACAGACGCACTCGTCCTCTCTCACACACGCATCTGTAGCTACGAATTGTAGTGTTCTCAACCATCCGATTGGCTCTATCATAGGTTTCACGTTGCTCCTGGCCTTGAGATTGAGATGTTTTAAACGCGGAGGCTAAGATGGAGGCGCGAGGTTTTGTTTAATGTGCAGGCCGCACACGGCACCAACACGACACGAGCTTCGTCTGCCTGGTGTGCATGCAGTCGGGTGAGTTGTCCAAGTATAGACACAACCAGGACCTCGTTGGTATCTGCGCCTCGACTTTGGCTGGTCATAGTGGAGAGTAACATAGACCAGTTACTAGTCTATGTTACTAGTACCTTCATAGTGGGTAGTGTCATATAGGAGTACGTAGTAGTATATGCATAGTTTTGCTCCATGGCGCAATCCATCGATACTACTACTGTACAAATGTGTACATTTTTTAATAGGCTAGAGGGCGGGGTAGTCTAGCTTGGTACTTTTCACGAGAGGCGAGGGCCTTTGTGATTTGACGGCTCATTACTGCTGGAAGGCGGGGCCTTGTGATTTGACTGCTCGTATAAATGTGTCGACGACCTGAGGAGGAGCAAAGAACCATGCGGTATACTCAAGTTTTCCACTGGAGTGCGACGGAGGAGCACGAAACACGGCAGCCCAGTGCCATATCCTCTACTCTCTACTCTTATTATATATTACTAGCAAGAGGCATTGTTCTATTGGCGATAAAGAATGATCTAATTTGCTAGTCATCTCATTTTTAGCATTGTTCTATTCATGCCTCACAGAGAAGGTGACACATGCGGCGAAACACCCGAACCAAAATAAGAAACACAGGAGCAAAAGAAGAAGGAGGATTATCACCCCAAAAAAAGAAGGAAGAAGCACACACAAGTCTGGGGCGCTGCTCTCACTACATGAAGGGTTGCTGGCCGTGGAGTTGTAACTGCTTCTTCATCGCCTCCACGACCTCCAGCTCCTGGCGCGTCTCCTCCGCCATCTACATCATTGTGTCCATGACGCGGGATTTCTTGACGCGGGCCTTCATCATCTGTTCCATGGCCGCATTACGTACCTTGACAATAGCCGGGTGCTCGATGCGGAACTTCGCCAACTCCTCCTTCTGTTCCATGACAAGGGCCTGCAACATCTTCATCGAGGAACTACTATTCTCATGCAGCTTCTTCCAGCCGGCGTTCTCCTCCTTCAGCAGGTCGAGCTCGTGGCAGAGCTTCACGTTGTCCTCCTGAAGTTGCAGGATTTCGCCGGTCGCCTTCTTCTCCGAGGCAATGCTCTTCTTTAGCAGCATCACCAAGCCGGCGGTCAACTCCCCCTGCTCATTGAACTCAGCGGGCATGTCGTCGAGGCTCTCCTTCAGTAGCTCCACCAAGCCATGGATGAACTCCTTCTGCTTATTGACGTGCTTATTGAGCTGATCGGGCATGCCGTCGAGGGATAACGACTCCAGCGCCGCCAGCTCGGCATGTTCGCCTCCGCGTCTAGGGCGCTCCTGGGAGCCATCGCCTGCCCGTGAGAGATCTTTCGAGGTCTCTGTGTGGCGGCGAGCCATCTTTTTTTTCCGCAGCCTTGGTTGCCACCCTTGTTACGAGTAGTTCTCGACCTAGAGCTCTGCACACCGGCCATGGCAAGGACGGACGAAGAAGCAGGAATTATGAGGAGGAAGGTAGAGTAATTTTCAGTTTGGTAGTTCCCCTTTTTATAGCCTAAGTACTAGCACTAGTACTAAAACCTGCATAGTGGGAACACGTTCAAGTTTGGTACGTACTGGTAGGTGTGAGCAGGCTTGCACTTAATTGTAGCACTAGTACTTTCGAATGTGATGGGCACAAGGTAAAGATTGATTGATGGTTTTTGGTTTCGAGGCCCGAAATGGCTCCTGATGAGTTTAGTGGAACATAAATTTCAAGTAGACTGCACTGCTCAGATGCGTAAATATTATGTTACTGTCAAAAATGGGCACAAAATACGAAGGAGACCAATGGATGTACTACTAGCAACCCATGATTTAACTACTCGCATACGCGCAGTGGAGTAGTAATGTCTTTCTTCCGCCCTCACGTCCACTCAATTTGCATGCGCTGTATTAATTAACCATCAATGAAGTGAAGGACTTTACACGCGTCAAATTATCACATGGGGTGGATCTTGGTACAAAATTGCGTCCGCCCGTGTACCCGCGTGTGCGTGCGAGGGAATGAGTGCGTGCATGGCATGCGTGCACATCTTCGCTTCGTGCATGTACCGCCAGTGCGGCTCAGGGAGGACGAGTACATTCTTCTGGAACCAGCAGCACGTCACTATGATCAATCCACACAAGGATGTCGCGACAATGCCTCCACATGTGCCACGTGCCCACGTGGCTTCATGAACTGTAAGAGAGACACTGTGTAGCGTGCCATTGTGTTTTGCACATACTCGAAGTACCAGTAAGGTACACGTGCATTGCACGCGTCAGATTTTGCAACCAAATTACGAATAAATACCACACTGTAGCATGTAAGCTCTGAGTCATATATGCCTGATCTAGACCTTCTTTTAATTCTTATAGTTCATCTCACTCAAAATCAATTAGTTTTTATAAAAAACCTAGGGCCTCTTTGATTCGTAGGATTTCCAAAACGCGGGAATAGGAAGAACATGGGATTACACTTCAATGTCGTCTTGAATCCTACAGGATGGTATGAGTGTTTGATTGTGCATAGAAAAAACGCAGAATTCTTTCAAAGAGGTTTGAGTGGATGGGATGTTTCCTATGAAATCTAGTGCAAATGATGTTGGAAATATGCCCTAGAGGCAATAATAAAATGGTTATTATTATATTTCCTTGTTCATGATAATTGTCTATTGTTCATGCTATAATTGTGTTATCCGGAAATCGTAATACATGTGTGAATACATTGACCACAACATGTCCCTAGTGAGCCTCTAGTTGACTAGCTCGTTGATCAACAGATAGTCATGGTTTCCTGACTATGGACATTGGATGTCATTGATAACGGGATCACATCATTAGGAGAATGATGTGATGGACAAGACCCAATCCTAATCATAGCACAAAGATCGTGTAGTTCGTTTGCTAGAGCTTTTCCAATGTCAAGTATCATTTCCTTAGACCATGAGATCGTGTAACTCCCGGATGCCGTAGGAGTGCTTTGGGTGTACCAAACGTCACAACGTAACTGGGTGACTATAAAGGTACACTACAGGTATCTCTGAAAGTGTCTGTTGGGTTGACACGGATCGAGACTGGGATTTGTCACTCCATATGACGGAGAGGTATCTCTGGGCCCACTCGGTAATGCATCATGATAAATGAGCTCAAAGTGACCAAGTGTTTGGTCACAGGATCATGCATTACGGTACGAGTAAAGTGACTTGCCGGTAACGAGATTGAACAAGGTATTGGGATACCGACGATCGAATCTCGGGCAAGTAACGTACCGATTGACAAAGGGAATTGTATACGGGATTGATTGAATCCTCGACATCGTGGTTCATCCGATGAGATCATCGTGGAACATGTGGGAGCCAAGATGGGTATCCAGATCCCGCTGTTGGTTATAGACCGGAGAGTCATCTCGGTCATGTCTGCATGTCTCCCGAACCCGTAGGGTCTACACACTTAAGGTTCGGTGACGCTAGGGTTGTAGAGATATTAGTATGCGGTAACCCAAAAGTTGTTCGGAGTCCCGGATGAGATCCCGGACGTCACGAGGAGTTCCGAAATGGTCCGGAGGTGAAGAATTGTATATAGGAAGTCCAGTTTCGGCCACCGGGAAAGTTTCGGGGGTCACTGGTATTGTACCGGGACCACCGGAAGGGTCCCAGGGGTCCACCGGGTGGGGCCACCTATCTCGGAGGGCCCCATGGGCTTAAGTGGGAGGGGAACCAGCCCCTGGTGGGCTGGTGCGTCCCCCTTGGGCCTCCCCCTGCGCCTAGGGTTGGAAACCCTAGGGTGGGGGCTCCCCACTTGGCTTGGGGGGGAAGCCACCCCCCTTTGGCCGCCGCCCCCCTTGGAGATGGGATCTCCCAAGGCCGGCGCCCCCCCAGGGCCCCTATATATAGTGGGGGGAGGGAGGGCAGCCGTACCACAGCCCCTGGCGCCTCCCTCTCCCTCCCGTGACACCTCTCCCTCTCGCTGAGCTTGGCGAAGCCCTGCCGAGATCCCCGCTGCTTCCACCACCACGCCGTCGTGCTGCTGGATCTCCATCAACCTCTCCTTTCCCCTTGCTGGATCAAGAAGGAGGAGACGTCGCTGCTCCGTACGTGTGTTGAACGCGGAGGTGACGTCCGTTCGGCACTCGGTCATCGGTGATTTGGATCACGACGAGTACGACTCCATCAACCCCGTTCTCTTGAACGCTTCCGCTCGCGATCTACAAGGGTATGTAGATGCACTCCTCTCTCTCGTTGCTAGATGACTCCATAGATTGATCTTGGTGATGCGTAGAAATTTTTTAATTTCTGCTACGATCCCCAACAGTGGTATCAGAGCCAGGTTTATGCGTAGTTTCTATGCACGAGTAGAACACAAAGCAGTTGTGGGCGTCGATATTGTCATTTTACTTGCCGTTACTAGTCTTATCTTGATTCGGCGGCATCATGGGATGAAGCGGCCCGGACCGAGCTTACACGTACGCTTACGTGAGACAGGTTCCACCGACTGACATGCACTAGTTGCATAAGGTGGCTAGCGGGTGTCTGTCTCTCCCACTTTAGTCGGATCGGATTCGATGAAAAGGGTCCTTATGAAGGGTAAATAGAAATTGGCATATCACGTTGTGGTTTTACGTAGGTAAGAAACGTTCTTGCTAGAAACCTATAGAAGCCACGTAAAAACATGCAACAACAATTAGAGGACGTCTAACTTGTTTTTGCAGCATATGCCTTGTGATGCGATATGGCCAAAAGGATGTGATGAATGAAATATATGTGATGTATGAGATTGATCATGTTCTTGTAATAGGAATCACGACTTGCATGTCGATGAGTATGACAACCGGCAGGAGCCATAGGAGTTGTCTTTATTTTTTGTATGACCTGCGTGTCATTGAATAACGCCATGTAAATTACTTTACTTTATTGCTAAACACGTTAGCCATAGAAGTAGAAGTAATCGTTGGCGTGACAACTTCATGAAGACACGATGATGGAGATCATGATGATGGAGATCATGGTGTCATGCCGGTGACGAAGATGATCATGGCGCCCCGAAGATGGAGATCAAAGGAGCAATATGATACTGGCCATATCATGTCACTATTTGATTGCATGTGATGTTTATCATGTTTTGCTTCTTATTTGCTTAGTACGACGGTAGTAAGTAAGATGATCCCTTATAATAATTTCAAGAAAGTGTTCCCCCTAACTGTGCACCGTTGCGAAGGTTCGTTGTTTCGAAGCACCACGTGATGATCGGGTGTGATAGATTCTAACGTTCGAATACAACGGGTGTAAGCCAGATTTACACACGCAATACACTTAGGTTGACTTGATGAGCCTAGCATGTACAGACATGGCCTCGGAACACGGAAGACCGAAAGGTCGAGCATGAGTCATATAGAAGATACGATCAACATGAAGATGTTCGCCGATGTTGACTAGTCCGTCTCACGTGATGATCGGACACGGCCTAGTTGACTCAGATCATGTTTCACTTAGATGACTAGAGGGATGTCTATCTGAGTGGGAGTTCATTGAATAATTTGATTAGATGAACTTAATTATCATGAACTTAGTCTAAAATCTTTACAATATGTCTTGTAGATCAAATGGCCCACGTTGCCCTCAACTTCAACGCGTTCCTAGAGAAAACCAAGCTGAAAGATGATGGCAGCAACTATACGGACTGGGTCCGGAACCTGAGGATCATCCTCATAGCTGCCAAGAAAGATTATGTCCTAGAAGCACCGCTAGGTGACGCACCCATCCCAGAGAACCAAGACGTTATGAACGCTTGGCACCAGCGTGCTGATGATTACTCCCTCGTTCAGTGCGGCATGCTTTACAGCTTAGAACCGGGGCTCCAAAAGCGTTTTGAGCAACACGGAGCATATGAGATGTTCGAAGAGCTGAAAATGGTTTTCCAAGCTCATGCCCGGGTCGAGAGATATGAAGTCTCCGACAAGTTCTTCAGTTGTAAGATGGAGGAAAATAGTTCTGTCAGTGAGCACATGCTCAAAATGTCTGGGTTACACAACCGCTTGACTCAGCTGGGAGTTAATCTCCCGGATGACGCGGTCATTGACAGAATCCTTCAGTCGCTTCCACCGAGCTACAAGAGCTTTGTGATGAACTTCAATATGCAGGGGATGGAAAAGACCATTCCTGAGGTATTTTCAATGCTGAAATCAGTGGAGGTGGAGATCAAAAAGGAACATCAAGTGTTGATGGTGAATAAAACCACTAAGTTCAAGAAAGACAAGGGTAAGAAGAACTTCAAGAAGGAGGGCAAGGGAGTTGCCGCGCCCGGTAAGCCAGTTGCTGGGAAGAAGCCAAAGAATGGACCCAAGCCTGAGACTGAGTGCTTTTATTGCAAGGGAAGTGGTCACTGGAAGCGGAACTGCCCCAAATATTTAGCGGACAAGAAGGCCGGCAACACCAAAGGTATATGTGATATACATGTAATTGATGTGTACCTTACGAGTACTCGTAGTAGCTCCTGGCTATTTGATACCAGTGCGGTCGCTCATATTTATAACTCAAAACAGGAGCTGCGGAGTAAGCGGAGACTGGCGAAGGACGAGGTGACGATGCGCGTCGGGAATGGTTCCAAGGTCGATGTGATCGCCGTCGGCACGCTACCTCTACATTTACCTACGGGATTAGTTTTAAACCTCAATAATTGTTATTTAGTGCCAGCTTTGAGCATGAACATTGTATCAGGATCTCGTTTAATTCGAGATGGCTACTCATTTAAATCCGAGAATAATGGTTGTTCTATTTATATGAGAGATATGTTTTATGGTCATGCCCCGCTGGTTAATGGTTTATTCTTAATGAATCTTGAACGTAGTGTTACACATATTCATAGTGTGAATACCAAAAGATGTAAGGTTGATAACGATAGTCCCACATACTTGTGGCACTGCCGTCTTGGTCACATTGGTGTCAAACGCATGAAGAAGCTCCATGCAGATGGACTTTTAGAGTCTCTTGATTACGAATCATTTGACACGTGCGAACCATGCCTCATGGGTAAGATGACCAAGACTCCGTTCTCCGGAACAATGGAGCGAGCAACCAACTTATTGGAAATCATACATACTGATGTGTGCGGTCCAATGAGTGTTGAGGCTCGCAGTGGCTATCGTTATGTTCTCACTCTCACTGATGACTTGAGTAGATATGGGTATGTCTACCTAATGAAACACAAGTCTGAGACCTTTGAAAAGTTCAAGGAATTTCAGAGTGAGGTTGAGAATCAACGTGACAGGAAAATAAAGTTCTTACGATCAGATCGTGGGGGAGAATATTTAAGTCACGAATTTGGTACGCACTTAAGGAAATGTGGAATAGTTTCACAACTCACGCCGCCTGGAACACCTCAGTGAAATGGTGTGTCCGAACGTCGTAATCGCACTCTATTGGATATGGTACGATCTATGATGTCTCTTACCGATCTACTGCTCTCATTTTGGGGCTATGCTTTAGAGACTGCCGCATTCACTTTAAATAGGGCTCCGTCGAAATCCGTTGAGACGACACCGTATGAATTATGGTTTGGGAAGAAACCTAAGTTGTCGTTTCTAAAAGTTTGGGGATGCGATGCTTATGTCAAGAAAGTTCAACCTGAAAAGCTCGAACCCAAGTCGGAAAAATGCGTCTTCATAGGATACCCCAAGGAAACCATTGGGTATACCTTCTACCTCAGATCCGAAGGCAAGATCTTTGTTGCCAAGAACGGGTCCTTTCTGGAGAAAGAGTTTCTCTCAAAAGAAATAAGTGGGAGGAAAGTGGAACTTGATGAAGTACTACCTCTTGAAGCGGAAAGTAGCGCGGCTCAGGAAAATGTTCCTGTGGTGCCTGCACTGACTAGAGAGGAAGCTAATGATGATGATCATGGTACTTCGGATCAAGTTACTACTGAACTTCGTAGGTCCACGAGGACACGTTCCACACCAGAGTGGTATGGCAACCCTGTCCTGGAAATCATGTTGTTAGACAACGGTGAACCTTCGAACTATGAAGAAGCAATGGCGGGCCCAGATTCCGACAAATGGCTAGAAGCCATGAAATCCGAGATAGGATCCATGTATGAAAACAAAGTATGGACTTTGACTGACTTGCCCGATGATCGGCGAGCCATAGAAAATAAATGGATCTTTAAGAAGAAGACAAACGCGGATGGTAATGTGACCATCTATAAGGCTCGACTTGTCGCTGAGGGTTATCGACAAGTTCAAGGGGTTGATTACGATGAGACTTTCTCACCCGTAGCGAAGCTGAAGTCCGTCCGAATCATGTTAGCAATTGCCGCATTCTATGATTATGAGATATGGCAAATGGACGTCAAAAAGGCATTCCTTAATGGCTTTCTTAAGGAAGAATTGTATATGATGCAGCCGGAAGGTTTTGTCGATCCTAAGAATGCTAACAAGGTATGCAAGCTCCAGCGCTCCATCTATGGGCTGGTGCAAGCATCTCGGAGTTGGAACATTCGATTTGATGAGATGATCAAAGCGTTTGGGTTTACACAGACTTATGGAGAAGCCTGTGTTTACAAGAAAGTGAGTGGGAGCTCTGTAGCATTTCTCATATTATATGTGGATGACATACTATTGATGGGAAATGATATAGAATTCTTGGAAAGTATAAAGGCCTATTTGAATAAGTGTTTTTCAATGAAGGACCTTGGAGAAGCTGCTTATATATTAGGCATCAAGATCTATAGAGATAGATCAAGATGCCTCATTGGTCTTTCACAGAGTACATACCTTGACAAGATATTGAAGAAGTTCAATATGGATCAGTCCAAGAAGGGGTTCTTGCCTGTATTGCAAGGTGTGCAATTGAGCACGGCTCAATGCCCGACCACGGCAGAAGATAGAGAAAAGATGAGTGTCGTCCCCTATGCCTCGGCCATAGGGTCTATTATGTATGCCATGCTGTGTACCAGACCTGATGTAAACCTTGCCGTAAGTTTGGTAGGAAGGTACCAAAGTAGTCCCGGCATGGAACACTGGACAGCAGTCAAGAATATCCTGAAGTACCTGAAAAGGACTAAGGATATGTTTCTCGTATATGGAGGTGACGAAGAGCTCGTCGTAAAGGGTTACGTCAACGCTAGCTTCGACACAGATCTGGATGACTCTAAGTCACAAACCGGATACGTGTATATTTTGAATGGTGGGGCGGTAAGCTGGTGCAGTTGCAAGCAAAGCGTCATGGCGGGATCTACATGTGAAGCGGAGTACATGGCGGCCTCAGAGGCAGCACAAGAAGCAATCTGGATAAAGGAGTTCATTACCGACCTAGGGGTGATTCCCAATGCGTCGGGCCCGATGACTCTCTTCTGTGACAACACTGGAGCTATTGCCCTTGCCAAGGAGCCCAGGTTTCACGGGAAGACCAGGCATATCAAGCGTCGCTTCAACTCCATTCGTGAAAATGTTCAAAATGGAGACATAGATATTTGTAAAATACATACGGACCTGAATGTAGCAGATCCGTTGACTAAACCTCTCCCTAGGGCAAAACATGATCAACACCAGAACTCTATGGTTGTTCGATTCATCACAATGTAACTAGATTATTGACTCTAGTGCAAGTGGGAGACTGTTGGAAATATGCCCTAGAGGCAATAATAAAATGGTTATTATTATATTTCCTTGTTCATGATAATTGTCTATTGTTCATGCTATAATTGTGTTATCCGGAAATCGTAATACATGTGTGAATACATAGACCACAACATGTCCCTAGTGAGCCTCTAGTTGACTAGCTCGTTGATCAACAGATAGTCATGGTTTCCTGACTATGGACATTGGATGTCATTGATAACGGGATCACATCATTAGGAGAATGATGTGATGGACAAGACCCAATCCTAAGCATAGCACAAAGATCGTGTAGTTCGTTTGCTAGAGCTTTTCCAATGTCAAGTATCATTTCCTTAGACCATGAGATCGTGTAACTCCCGGATGCCGTAGGAGTGCTTTGGGTGTACCAAACGTCACAACGTAACTGGGTGACTATAAAGGTACACTACAGGTATCTCTGAAAGTGTCTGTTGGGTTGACACGGATCGAGACTGGGATTTGTCACTCCGTATGACGGAGAGGTATCTCTGGGCCCACTCGGTAATGCATCATCATAATGAGCTCAAGGTGACCAAGTGTTTGGTCACAGGATCATGCATTACGGTACGAGTAAAGTGACTTGCCGGTAACGAGATTGAACAAGGTATTGGGATACCGACGATCGAATCTCGGGCAAGTAACGTACCGATTGACAAAGGGAATTGTATACGGTATTGATTGAATCCTCGACATCGTGGTTCATCCGATGAGATCATCGTGGAACATGTGGGAGCCAACATGGGTATCCAGATCCCGCTGTTGGTTATTGACCGGAGAGTCATCTCGGTCATGTCTGCATGTCTCCCGAACCTGTAGGGTCTACACACTTAAGGTTCGGTGACGCTAGGGTTGTAGAGATATTAGTATGCGGTAACCCAAAAGTTGTTCGGAGTCCCGGATGAGATGCTGGACGTCATGAGGAGTTCCGGAATGGTCCGGAGGTGAAGAATTGTATATAGGAAGTCCAGTTTCGGCCACCGGGAAAGTTTCGGGGGTCACTGGTATTTTACCGGGACCACCGGAAGGGTCCCGGGGGTCAACCGGGTGGGGCCACCTATCTCAGAGGGCCCCATGGGCTGAAGTGGGAGGGGAACCATCCCCTGGTGGGCTGGTGCGCCCCCCTTGGGCCTCCCCCTGCGCCTAGGGTTGGAAACCCTAGGGGTGGGGGGCAGCCCACTTGGCTTGGGGGGGAAGCCACCCCCCTTGGCCGCCGCCCCCCTTGGAAATGGGATCTCCCAGGGCCGGCGCCCCCCAGGGCCCCTATATATAGTGGGGGGAGGGAGGGCAACCGTACCACAGCCCCTGGCGCCTCCCTCTCCCTCCCATGACACCTCTCCCTCTCGCTGAGCTTGGCGAAGCCCTGCCGAGATCCCCGCTGCTTCGACCACCACGCCGTCGTGCTGCTGGATCTCCATCAACATCTCCTTCCCCCTTGCTGGATCAAGAAGGAGGAGACGTCGCTGCTCCGTACGTGTGTTGAACGCGGAGGTGTTGTCCGTTCGGCGCTCGGTCATCGGTGATTTGGATCACGACGAGTACGACTCCATCAACCCCGTTCTCTTGAACGCTTCTGCTCGCGATCTACAAGGGTATGTAGATGCACTCCTCTCTCTCGTTGCTAGATGACTCCATAGATTGATCTTGGTGATGCGTAGAAATTTTTTAATTTCTGCTACGATCCCCAACAAATGAATCATATGGAAAAATTCCTATGGTTTACAATCCTACGAATCAAACAACCAAGATAGGAAAAATTCCTAAGGATTAGAAACCTCCAAAATTCCTTTGAGAATCCTTTGAATCAAAGAAGCCCTTAATCTATTTTATGATTCATGGAATTGTGCATTGCAAAGCATAAAGTACAAACAAAGAATGGCAATTCAACTAGAAAAAAAGTTTGGGCAGTTACGATACGGAAGATTCTAGAACAAAGGAGAACCACTTTTGTTTTGAGATTTGTGCATTATGCTTAAGTTCAACCATGGAGTCTGCTAGATTGTACATGTGGCAAAATCCGGTGGGGGGCTAGAAGATGGTGCGAGGGGCCGAGTGGAGGGAGACTATGAAGGAGTGCACAACTGCGATATCGATATTTAGAGAGAGGGGGCGAGAACGTGCGCTGTTGCGCGAAGTGGCAGAGCCATGAAAAATGTCCCATGAGCTAGGGGGCCAAGCATTGCTAATCCTTTACGTGGAGAGCCAATTCATGAACTTAAACCATTTTACCAGCAATTGTCTAATGATCACATTCATATTAGCCTCGATATATAGTGATGTTAGGGGGGGTAGGGCCCTTGTTGCCCCCTGTCTTGGCCATTGTGCGCGCGTTTGAGAGATGAAGCGGAAGGCATGGATGATGAGAGGGGGGCGTTGGATATATAATTAATGTGGGTGTATTAGCTATATATGTAATCCTATATAGAGAGGTATAGATTGATCGATGTGGACGTGGGAAAGAGGGTGAGACCTCACTAGATATATAGATTGATCGGTTTATGTGGAAAACTATGAAAGACCTAGCTACACACACACATAGAGGAACATCGATCGTTGCGCATGCACGTCAGAGATAAAGAATGCCCGACATGATGGAGAGGGGGATGTGTGTGTGTGCCTTCATGGGAGACCGACCTCAAGAAAAAGATTGCATGTGTGCGATGGATAATGCCGACTGGTAGTGTGTGTGCATGCATGCACGAGAGAAAGTTAGTGGTAAAATTATAAAGAGAAGACCAATGTGTGGGTGTAAAAGACTAGGTGAGGTCATAATAATTGTAAAGTTGAATTCAAATATTTGAATAAGAGATCATGATGTTTGAAACCCATGCATGCATGAATATAACGGAGATCTGCACGGTGTGGTTTGGAAATGAGCATGTTGCAATGTATACACATTGAACAAGGTCAGATTGGTTTGAATTTGAGATACCGATGGGAGACATCGTTTGGCCACACTGCATCCGTGCATGGACAAACTATTCTAATTGGAGATGATGGGTGGCTTTCACATCACATATCTATATATATACCCCTATATATATATTTTTTATTTTTTTATATAGTGTGCGGATAACTTTAACTTTGAAAGATGGTCGTTGGGTGAGGCCAATCCGATGGTGTAGAGCTGGCAAATTTGAGCACTACCGGCCGTTGGATATCATCTAGATTCCACCAAATTTTGCCACATGTACAATCTAGAAGACTCTATGGTTGAACTTAAGCATAATGCACAAACCTCAAAACACAAGCACTTCTTCTTTGTTCTAGAATCTTCCGTATCAGAATTGCCCAAATGTTTTTCTACATGATTTGTTTTTACTGTATGCCTTACGACGCACAATTCCATGAACCTTAAAATAGATTAGCTTTCTTATAAAAACTAGATGATTTTGAATGAAATGAACTATATGAATTAAACGAACATGTACATCATGCATATATGACTCAAAGCTTACATGCTATAATGTGGTATTTATTCATAATTTGGTTGCCAAATCTCATGCGTGCAATGCATGTGTACCTTACTAGTCTAAATGGTGTCTGTGTGTGTTAAACACATTGTATGTACTAAATTGTGATCTCCGTTATATTCATGCATGCATGGGTTTCCAATGTGTGGGTGTAAAAGACTAGGTGAGGTCATTTAGTAGTATATCATACTAGTCTAAATTGTCCTTTTTTCTTTTGGGTACACGTTAAGCTTGTTCTCCCGAAATTTCAAGCCGCGCCTTGTTATGCCGAAATTTCAAGCTAGCGTCTCTGTCTATCGTGCTGCAAAACTCCCGCCTCTTCAACCCGCGCCTTGTTAGCCCGAAATATTTAAGATATATCTTTGTCTCATTGTGCTCCGACAACTCCCTCCACGTCAACCCGCGCCTTGCTATTCCAAAATTACAACGCGCGCGAAAACTTCTACCTCCTGTGAAATCCCGACACGTGAAATGCCCGTGATACCCCTGAACCGAAAGAACCACCTCAAATCGGTGGGGGTACTTTCGTAACTTACCCCACATTTCGGACAAGCGCGACCCTAAGCCATGGTTCCCCACTCCCATCCCATCCGCCCACCCATTCGTACACCGAGGCCGGTAAAACCCGCGAAGCCCCACACCCTCCTCCGTCCGCCACCCAGCCGGAGCCTCTTCCCCGACGACGTCGTCCACAGCAACACCTCGACGTCCCTCGTCCACCGTACCGGATGAGGATCCGTCGTCGATCTGGTCGTCCTGCCGGTTCTGCCACCCCGTCCTCCACCTCCAAGGAGCTGCCCCGATGTTCCCCTTGTCTTTCGCGCCACCTCCATTCCCACACCGTCGTCTTCACCTACACCACCGGAAGAGCATCAGCATCACCGTTTCCTCGGATGAAGCTGCGGCCTAATCGGCGCCACCAAAGAGGTTGTACACTAATCACCGCATTTTCTTCTTGATTCGATCTCACGGTGCTGCCGGCGCTCGGTCCCAAGCCGACACGGCGCGGCTCCATCCACCGCGGCGTCGCCGGCCACTTCCTCCACGGTGTCGCTCCCTCGGCGGCGACGTCCACATCAGTAGGAGCTGCTGCTGCTTTAGCTCTCGCTCGCGCTGCTGCTCTGATCTTGCTCTCGGTCCCCTGCCTGGTCTGCTCTTGCTCTTGCTCGCGCTGCTGCTCTCGCTCTTGCTCTTGCTTGCGATGCTACTCCGATTTAGCTACACTTCAGTCGACTGAATGGACTTTTGGGTCAGTCGATTTTCAGGGGGTGCGGGGGGGGGGGGGGCTCGCCGGAGTTAAGGAAGAACCAGCCGCAGCGGGGAGGAGGGCTCACCGGAGAAGTACCCCACTATCTATCTTAGGGTTCAGGGTGGGGGGCGGTGGTCGCCGGCGGTGATGGGGCCGTGGCGTGGGGATCGCCGGAGAAAAAGCTCGGCACGGGGGGGCCTAGAGGGATGACCGGGCCGGCGGCGGACCGGCGGTGGGGAGTGTTTTCGGGGCGGGCGGGGTGGCTGTTTGGCAGGTGGTGGCTGGCGGCTCTGGGGGTTGGAGGTTGAAGATGAACTGCAGGCCCTTGATTTCGTATCCAACGGCTGTAAAATCGATTGACCAGAGATGAAAAAGTCAGTCGACTGACGTGTAGCCTCACCTCTAGTGCGTTCAGTTTCGACATTAAAATTCAGTTTTGACAGGAAAATTCAGTTCCGACAGTTAAGTTCAGTTTCGACAGTTAAATTCAGTTTCGATAGTTAAGTTCAGAGATGAGCGGCCGATGTATACATCTAGCACTTTGTGGTTATGTATTTTACGTCATCTATTGGAGATGCTATTAGAATTCCACTCAGGTTAACGTTGTCGCTCTTGTCCTGCTTCAGCCTCGGCGTCGTACAACTCACCGGAGCTGCTCCAACGACGAAACCCTCCATCACAGCGGAGCAGTACATCGGGCTCCATCTCCAGACGCCTAAGATCTTCTTCCCCTCCTCCGACAGCTAAGTCAGCCGGAGCATCCTCACCGGCCAACCCAATCACGCTGAGATCGACATGGCTTCGCCAAAGAGGTTGTACACTTCTTGTGGTTTGACTTAATCTCACCATACTTCTTTGCATCCTGTGATCTTCCAATTCTTGTGAACCAAACACCCAGATTGGCAGAAATCCTGTGTTTTTAAATTCTCTGTTTTGCACGTGCATTCCTATCCCTATCTATTTCCTATCCCTGCATTGTTAGAATCCTCAAATTCAAACAAGCCCTTACACAATTACTTCTGTTACAGATATGTGTCAAAGAAAACCTTGTGTAGTTTTTCCTGCTCCTGCGGTGTTGTGTTCCACCGTAGCTCAGCTGCTCCAATGACGGAAGGGTTCACCACAGCAGGGATCTGCTCTCCAGACTGTCTTTCGCCGCCTCAGATCTTCTTTCCCGCTGCCGGCAGCCACAACAACTGCATTACCATCATCAACTGAGCAGATGACCTTGAGGACTACACGCAAGAGAGGTCAGACTCTTCCGTGTCTGCTTACGTTATGCATCGCTTAATATGATGACATGCTACTTTATCGTCGTGTTCACCTATTAGACTCCGACTCAGGTCCAAACTTATACTGAAACTTGAGTTTTTAAATGGTTGTGGGGTACATATTGGGGCAGCAATCAGTACTATCTGTCTACTATCTGGTTAATCTCGGGTGTCTACTATGAGTTTCATGTTGGGTGCAAACAAACATTAAAGGAGCCATTATCTGTATTTTTTAACTAAAGCTATTATCTGCCTGCTATCATTGGTTTTGGGTCTATCCACAGTTTGCTACCATCACTCTGGATTTGTGCATGCACTCCTTACGTAATATCACTATGTTTTATTCCTATGCATGTCAGTTATTGTACACAATGGAACTGAGAATGTAGAGCAAAAGAGATGAGCCTTGCGTGGCAATAAAATTTCATGCAGACGTCACTCCATGGTGGGCGCAAAGGCAGCCCCCCTTCCACCCATTTCGGATTGTAATCAAGAGGAAGATAATTCTTCTGAGGGGGATTCAGAAGTAGAAGACCACTCCTATTTACCCCATGAGGTCTTCGCTCTAACTCGGCATGCTGATGTTGGTTATATCATGCATATGGTGCCTTGCATTGCTTACTTTATACATCAAATATGTCAACTGCTTAGTTTGACATGCTTTGTGTGAATGCCATCTATTTAGTTTATTCATCGTTTATGTGAATTATGCAATGCCATCTTGTTTAGCCAGGCATCATATATGTGAATTTTGCAATGTCATCCTGCTTATCCAGTAACCTTATATGTGAATTATATCAGGCCATCCTTTTTTTCGTTATGTATTACATTTGTCAACAATGTTAGTACATTCAACTACTCTTCGTGTGCATCAGCCATTTGGCACGGTGATGGAAAATTTTGGAGTGAAAACAAGGTCTTCAGAGCAGACTATGCTATCTGACGAAGCACATATCTCGCTGGTTACGGATAGCTCCTCAGAGGAGGATTCAGAGACAGATGACCAGTCCTATTCCCCCCCCCCCCCCGAGGTGGATGCTCTAATTAAGTTGACAGGGTTTTGTTGCTCATATCGTGCGTATGGTGTCTTGCATTGCGATGTCATTTGATTAGGTTAGACATGCTTTGTGTGAATGCCACGTGTTTAGTGTCTAATTACCATATATGTGAATTATGCATTGCCATCTTGTTGCAAGACATTATATATGTGAATTATGCAATGCTATCTTGTTGCAAAGGCATTATATATGTGAATTATGCAATGCTATCTTGTTGCAAAGGCATTATATATGTGAATTATGCAATGCCATGCTATTGAGCCAATCATCATTGTATGTGAATTATATCATGCTATCATTTTTTTTGTATTACGTGTTCCATTTGTCGACAACGTTTGTATATTCAACTACTCTTCCTGTGCATCAGCCATTTGAAGCGGTGATGGAAGTATCTGGAGTGAAAACAAGGTATTCAGAGCAGACAATGCTACCTGCTGAAGCAGACATCTTGCTGGATACAAAGAGCTCATCAGAGGAGGATTCAGAGACTGATGACCAGTCCTATTTCCCCCCTGAGGTCTATGCTCAAACTTGGCAGGGTTATATTACCCATGTCATGCATGTTGTCTTGCATTGCTTAGTTTTTACATCATATATGGATTGCCATCTGCTTACTTGCTTACTATATAAATCATATATTTGAATTATATCATGCCATCATGTTTACATACACAACATCTATCTGAATTATGGCATGGCAACCCATTTAATAAAGACATCATATAGTTATATCATCTCATCCTGTTTAGTGTTTACAGTCATCATATTTTGAATTATGTCATTCTACCCGGGAATTATATCATGCTATCATGTTTCCATAGGCGGCATGTATGTGAATTATGGCATGCCAACCTATTTAATAAACACATTATATAGTTATATCATGTCATCTTGTTTACATAGTCATCATATTTTGAACTATGTCTTTCCATCTTTTTTAGTTAGCCATCATAATGTGAAATTGTATCATGCTATCCTGTTTAGTTAGCCATCATATATGTGAAATTGTGTCATGCTATCCTGTTTGGTTAGACAACATAAATGTGAATTATTTCATGCCCTCTTTTATTCCCCACTATCCATTGCACCTGTCTATCATACAATGTCTGTACATTCAATTACTTTTCTTGTTTATCAGCCATTTGACTTGGAGAGGGTGATGGCAGTATCTAAGGGAGTAACAACACGGTCTTCAGAAAAGATAGTGCTACCAGTTGATGCAGATAGAACCACGGTTGTACTTGCCCAAGAACCAGCCCCACCACACATAGCCCAGACTCTCGCAGATTGTACCCCTATCCAGTTGGACAGAGAACCAGCTACACCCCTTCTAACCCCAACCCTAGCAGATAGTAACCCAGTTCCAGTTGACACAGCACCGTCTCCACCACAGAGCACCCAAGCACGAGCAGTTAGTAAGGGAACTGCAGTGCCCAAAGCACGAGGTCCACCACTCCGAATCCCAACTCAACGCTTAAAGGAGAAG
Organism: Aegilops tauschii subsp. strangulata; assembly: GCF_002575655.3. Classification (NCBI taxonomy): domain Eukaryota; kingdom Viridiplantae; phylum Streptophyta; class Magnoliopsida; order Poales; family Poaceae; genus Aegilops; species Aegilops tauschii. Next base: position 61,806,182 of record NC_053035.3, read on the forward strand.
AAGAATTGTTCTCAGGTCAGGTTATGTCGCTATGGTTCATACTCCTTTGCTCTTGCATCACTGTATTTACTCAGACCAACTATTTTCAAAATTTGAAGGATGGAATTGAAAGTCCAATGGCGCAACAGGTATGTTTTAAACTTGTTTCTTTAACTGGTTTGCTGTTGTAACTTGCTCTATATTGATTTCAGTTTCAATTGAATAAACAGTTATGTTCTCATGTCATGCATATTACAAGTGTCTCTACAGTTTCCCACACTTATATTCTGTCTATTCTGCTTTGTCTTGAACAAATATTATTTGAACTGTGTCTCTATCTTGATTTGGCAACAAAAACTAGAATGATATAGACCATAAAGTGACCATGGTACATAGATATATGTTTGTTTCATGCTGTTATCCTGTGCACTTTACTACTGAACTGATTTACCGAATGAGTTTCATATACAACATGGTAAACCTGTGATGTGTCTGCTTGTTTCTCTTTTAGAATGCGGACAAAATATTGGAGAACAGTACCCCGTTATGCAATGGTGAAGGAAGTAATGCAGATAAGGTTCAAGATAGTGAGACATCCCTGTTGGTCTCCAAGAAAGCTGATAAAAACTACCTTAACGACAGTGAGAGAACCCAGAAGTCCTGTCTTGATGTAGTGTTCGAGTTACTGGCCACTACCGCTGGCACAAGCTCTTCGAACTTGCTGCCTGAATCAGTTCATCTTCTTGAGTCTCAGCTTCAAGTTGAAAGACATCGATCAGATGTGTTGCGACAGGAAGCTGAAGGACTGAGGAAGTCCCTGCAGAATTCAGATGCATACTTTCTGGTGCAACAGCAAGCGCTGGAGGATTTAAGCACCAAACAAGAGAAAGTTAATAAGCTTGCTAAGCATCTTGCCAGCATTATGGGTACCCAGGATATTGTTTCTTGAGATCTTCTGAAGTGGTTTCAGTTCTGGACATGTTTTGCTGCGGCGTTTATTTGCACTGGTCGCCAACTTTGACAACTAGTGCATATGATATGCTGCTTTGTTCCCTATATTTGCACTGGTGGCGAACTTTGATGCCAGTGGATGTAATATGTGTAATAGCCGTGATAGCCTAGCGTAAGTTGCTTGGTAATTTATTTCCTTGTTGTCTTGTTTATTTGTTTGCTTGTAGTTAGTGCTGTTCTTTTTCCACGGTTTGCTAGTGGCCGCAATAACCTATTTTTTAAAACTAGGCCACAATAACCATGGGCAACATATTTACTGTAGTGACACTGGACATTCTACGGGCTGTAGAAACAATGGGCCTTCTACGGGCCATATCATCAATGGGCCTTCTACGGGCCGTATTATCAATGGGCCTTCTATAGGCCTATGATCGATTGGCCAAACATGGGCCAATAACATAGCGCTTTATGGCCGTAAACGGGCTAGAGTTGGAATCGTCCATTCATGGGCCGACCATAACGGGCCGTCGTTAATCGGCCATATTTGATGACGCTATGAAAATGGCCCAACATATTAACAGGCCACAAATGGGCCGACTGTAACCACGGGCTGGATTTGGCCCATAAGAAGAAAATGACAGTAACGGGCCGTAAGTAAACGAATGTGGAAATGAGCCCAAGAATAAATGGGCCCCGAGAAGGCCGAAAGATAACATGGGCTGGAAACGGCCCAACGGAATAATGGGCCGTTAATGGGTATAAAGTGATACGCTGTTCATTACGGGCCAGTTTCACCACGGGCCGTTAATATGTATAAAGTGATACACTGTTCATTACGGGCCAGTTTTACCACGGGCCGTTAATGGGCTGAGACTAATAAGGGCCTCATATGGGCCGAAAGACGTCATGGGCCATACATGGGCCGGAAGTTAAAACGGGCTGGAATTATATTGGACGGCCCAGATGACGCTACTGGGCCTAATTCGGTTAGGCCGTAAATGGGCCCTGGGTTAGCGGGCTGTAAATGGGCTATATGCGAACAGGCCGTTAACAGGCTTGCCGTGGGCCGGCCCGCCACTTTTTGACCAAGTCAAACGGGCCGGCCTTTTCACAGGAATGGGCCTCTGTTGGGCCGTGCCACGTGTCGACGTATCATATGCGCTTTGTGTCCAATGAGTGGATGACATCTGTCCCAACGGTGAGCCGACACGTGTTTCCTCCAGCCAATGATGATTTACACGTGGAAAATGCCCATTGGTCGGGGCTGTTAACGGTTTATCGGATCCAAAACCGGACCCGATAGCTTAACGGCGTTCCGTTACGGTGGATGCCACGTGTCGGTCACCCTTGACGAAAGCACTTCTGTGACGCGCGATTTATCGTCATGGAAGTGGACACTTCCATGATGATAATTTTGGTAATGTCATGGAACACTTCTACGATAGCACAGGTATGACTATCTTGATTCTGTCATAAATTTGTCATGGATGTACATGCATGACAAGAAACGCGACCTACTGTGACAAACACGTATCATCACGGAAGTGTCTTTTTTTGTAGTGATAATTCAAATTTGAACTACATCCACATGCTCCAGTGCATATAAATTGGTTGAAAAATCAAATTTGTGTCCTTGGGAGCATGCTTAGGTCCCATGCAAGAAATGGGAATGAATTTCAAACACCATGGCATCGTTGATTGCTGGCAAAACATTGAGATGCCTGGTTTTTAAATTCTAGTAAATCCAAAACTCGTCTGAAATACATGAAACTTGGCATGCTATCATGGAGCGGCATCAACATGCCGTGGTAAATTTTTTGTCCCATTTGGGGCAGGTTTGGGTATATGCTTCTCACAAACAAGAGCTTCTCACAACAAGCATGATGGTTTCAGTAGGGAACGCCCCACCTTTGGGGACGAAACGCTATCCATTGCCTCTTATTGCTTTCAAAAAAATTCTCGTGTCAACATAGAACAACCGGAGTGTTGTGTTATTTTTTATGATTTTTCGGGGTTCGTTTGGACATTTTTATGCATTAAGTGAGTTTTCAATGCATTTATGTGCATAATTCAAATTTGAACAACATGCGCATGATCCATTGCATATAAATTGGTTGAAAAATCAAATCAGTGTCCTTGGGTGCATGCGTCCCATGCAAGAAATGGGAATGAATTTCAAACACCAGGGCACCATTGATTGCTGGCAAAACATTGAGATGCCTGGTTTTTAAATTCTAGTAAATCCAAAACTCGTCTGAAATTCATGAAACTTGGCATGCTATCATGGAGCGGCATCAACATGCCGTGGTAAATTTTTTGTCCCATTTTGGGCAGGTTTGGGTATATGCTTCTCACAAACCAGAGCTTCTCACAACAAGCATGATGGTGTCGGTAGGGAACGCCCCACCTTTGAGGACGAAACGATATCCATTTCCTCTTATTGCTTTCAAAATTTTCTCGTGTCAACATAGAACAACAGGAGAGTTGTGTTATTTTTTTGTGATTTTTCGGGGTTCGGTCGGACATTTTTATGCATTAACTGAGTTTTCAATGCATTTATGTGCATAATTCAAATTTGAACTACATGCACATGCTCCAGTGCATATAAATTGGTTGAAAAATCAAATTTGTGTCCTTGGGTACATGCAAGAAATGGGAATGAATTTCAAACACCAGGGCACCGTTGATTGCCGGCAAAACGTTGAGATACTTTGTTTTTAAATTCTAGTAAATCTAAAACTCGTCTGAAATTCATGAAACTTGGCATGCTATCATGGAAGGGAACCCGACATGCTGTGGTATTTTTCGTGTCCATTTTGAGAGAAGGCGCACTCGATAATGACAGCCAACAAAGGCATTTTGAAAAAAATAGCTACCACTTTAATATCTCAAACATTTGTATAATTCAAACCGTGTGCATTTGGTTAACATTCACGTGACGCCACGTGTCTTGGTTTTAATGGCTATAGGAGGTGCCGTGTGGACAACTTCTTGACTGAACGGGAGGCGTGCGAGTGCAGTCCGGTGCGCAGGCTCACCGGGAAGCGTACAAGCTGTTCAATGCAGGATCTGTGCATCTCTTCAACGCAAACAGTTCAGATTACGGTATGCAAATTAAAGCCAGACTTCAGCGCTAAGCCAAGAGACACTGCGATTTGTCAAAATATGCAGCTAAAAATCAATAGCACTATCTATTTTTTGCATCTCAAATTCAGTAATTAAGCATATTCATTCATAGTAGAGATTAAGCAGTCGTTCTCATGGGGAAGCGAGACTGTAACGCCCGAATAATTATGCTACAGTGAACCTATGCTAATGATGCCACGTCACCTCCGTTACTGTTGCTAATCTCTCGTTAGTTCAAAACCGGTTCAAAAATCAAATTCAAACTATGGCAAACAACAAAAGTTTTCAAACATTAAAACAAAAATGTTCGGTTTGTGCCAAATATTACATAGGTAATTATAGTGAAGAAAACACATGTTTAGAAAATGCTAAAAGGCTCTAAAATAAGTAAAACGGAAAAAGGGAAAAGAATAAAAACAGAAAAACAAAGCTGACAAAAATAAAGAGAAAAGGAAACCCCCCAAACCCCCTGGGCCAAATGGCCCAGCTAGCCAGCAGCCGGCTAGCCCAACCGGCCCAGCCCACTCCCCCGTCCCCCCTGGACGCCTCCTTCCCCGCGCGTAGTTCCTCCGACCGCGCCATGAACAGGGCGCGTTCCCATCGGACCACCTCGCCGTCCCCGCCGATGGGATAAGGCCGCCACGCCCCCACCTCCTCGGTTCCCTCTCCCACTCACCTCCCCCGCTCTCCTCCCAGATCTCCGCCTCCCGCTCGCTCCTCAGATCCGCCCCCGTCCGAGCGCTCCCATGGCTGTGACCGTCACGTAGCCGTGGCCGCCAACCTCCCCGCACTACGCCAACGTGTCACCGGTCTCCCTCGTCGCCTGCCTCGTCATCCCCGACCGTTGATTCGAGCTCTGCGTCGTCGCAGCGTCGTGGACGAGGTCGTCTTCTTCCTCCGCCTCGCCGCCGTTCTTCACCAACTCCGGCGACGCCCTCTGCTGCTACTAAACCCCCAAGGGCCACCGTGTTTGCCGCTCGGTGAGCCCCCGCTTCCTCCCCTCTCTGTCTCTCGACGCCGTTCGCTTGTGGTACGCGCCGCCCCCAACTTGCCCGAGCGCGACGCCGCACGCGCCCGTCGCCGGCAGCCGTCCGGTGACCATTTGGTCCCGGGCTCGTGCTCGTTGTGCTCGCACGCGCACGTAGAGCCCCCTGGCCATTTTGAGTGCTTGCTTACGCGCCGCATTGTCGTTCCCTCTCGTGGCCGAAACCACCTTCGCCTGAAGTCCGACACCGCCCGCGGTGGTCGCCGTCGACGTTCCTGGTCGCCTCAGCCACTCCCGCCAATACCGTTCGTCGCGGCTTCGCCTCTGCGTTCGAACGCACCTAGCCCCGCAACGAACCGTGCCCCGCAGCCCCGCCTTCGAACTCGCGGAGCCTCGGCGTCCGCCAGACGTTGTCGCCAGCGACCATTCCGGCCACCCCACTGTCGTGCTCCCCTCCATCGGACGCGGTGCGAAAAGGCTGTTCCAGAGAGCCTGGCCGCTCCCGTTTTGGTCCACTATAGCCCCTTTCCGAGCTCGTCGGAGCTCGCCACCGCGTCTGGGCTCGCCGGCGCACTCCGGTGGCCGCGCTGACTCGGCGCCGACGTGGCGCCACAGGTCCCACGCTCAGCCACTGACCCCTGGCCCCCTAGGCCCAGTTGACCCAGTCAACTATGCTGACAGGGCAGGCCCCAGTCAATGACACGCGGGCCCCCCAACCTTTAAGCTTTTCTTTTAAAATAAATATAGTCTACTAATTAATTAATTAGTTAATTATAACACTAATCTGTCACTGACTAATGGGGCCCACCCTTAACTATTCCTAGTTAGTTTAAAACAAATCCTATTTCACCTCTTTCTCAATGACACGTGGGTCCCACTGGACCCACGGGTCAGATTTGACCCAGTCAACCGCACTGTTGACTGATGACCTCAGCATTGCATCATGATGACATCAGAAAACACTATTCTGGATAATGTTAGAATTAAATAGATAAATAAATTCAGAAAATGATTAAAACTTTAGAAAAACATAGAAACTAAACCGTAGCTCAGATGAAAATGTTTTCTACATGAAAGTTGCTCAGAACAACGAGACGAATCCAGATACATAGCCCGTTCGTCCGCCACACATCCCTAGCATAGAAAACACGCAACTTTCCCCCTCCGGTTCATCTGTCCGAAAATGCGATACACCGGGAATACTTTCCCGGATGTTTCCCCCCTTCGTCGGTATCACCTACTACCGCTTTAGGGCACACCTAGCAACACTCATTGTCATGTCATGCATCGTCATGCATATGTTTGCATCATATTTATTGTTTCTTCCCCCTCTTCTATCTATAGACACCGAGACCGACGCCGCTGCTACCTAGTACGACTACGGTGTTGACGACCCCTCCTTCTCGGCTGAGCTTCCAGGCAAGCCCCCCCCCCTTGATCACCAAATATCGCCTATTCCTTCTCTCTACTGCTTGCATTAGAGTAGTGTAGCATGTTACTGCTTTCGGTTAATCATATTCTGCTGCATAGCCTGTCATTGTTGCTATAGTTGTTACCCTTACCTGCGATCCTAAATGCTTAGTATAGGATGCTAGTATTCCATCAGTGGCCCTACATTCTTGTCTGTCTGCTATGCTATACTATTGGGCCGTGATCACTCGGGAGCTGATCACGGGTATATACTATATACTTTATACATGATACATGTGGTGACTAAAGTCGGGCCGGCTCGTAGAGTACCCGCGAGTGATTCATGGATTGGGGGCTGAAAGGACCTTTGTCCCGACGGCCCTCTGGGTGGATCTTTGTGACGGAGCGACAGGGCAGGTTGAGACTACCTAGGTGAGAGGTGGGCCTGGACCTAGTCGGCGTCCGCGGTTACTTCAAAATTAACACGCTTAACGAGATCTTGGTATTTGATCTGAGTCTGGCCACTGGCCTATACGCACTAACCAACTACGCGGGAACAGTTATGGGCACTCGACGTCTTGGTATCAGCCGAAGCCTCCGTGACGTCAGCGACTGAGCGGCGCGCGCCGGGTTTGACCGCGTAACGCAACTTCCTTTGAAATGGAGGTTGCTAGGTCTACTCACCGGCCGCGTTCGCAACGTGCAGGTGTGCAATGGGCAATGGGCCCAGACCCCTGCGCGTATAGGATTTAGACCGGCGTGCTGACCTCTCTGTTGTGCCTAGGTGGGGCTGCAACGTGTTGATCTTCCGTGGCCGGGCATGACCCAGGAAAGTGTTTCCGGCCAGAGGGATCGAGCGTGTTGGGTAATGTGGTGCACCCCTGCAGGGAAGTTTATCTATTCGAATAGCCGTGATCCTCGGTAACAGGACGACCCGGAGTTGTACCTTGACCTTATGACAACTAGAACCGGACATTTAATAAAACACACCCTTCCAAGTGCCAGATATAACCCGGTGATTGCCCTCACACAGGGCGACGAGGGGAGGATCGCCGGGTAGGATTATGCTATGCGATGATACTTGGTGAACTTACCATCTACTCTCTTCTACATGCTGCAAGATGGAGGCTGCCAGAAGCGTAGTCTTTGACGGGACTAGCTATCCCCCTCTTATTCTGGCATTCTGCAGTTCAGTCCACCGATATTGCCCCTTTACACAGATACCCATGCATATGTAGTGTAGATCCTTGCTTGCGAGTACTTTGGATGAGTACTCACGGTTGCTTTGCTCCCCGCTTTTTCTCCCTTTCTATACCTGGTTGTCGCAACCAAATGCTGGAGCCCAGGAGCCAGACGCCACCGTCGACGACGACTCCTACTACACCGGAGGTGCCTACTACTACGTGTAGGCCGCTGACGACGACCAGGAGTAGTTTAGCAGGATCCCAGGCAGGAGGCCTGCGCCTCTTTCGATCTATATCCCAGTTTGTGCTAGCCATCTTATGGAAACTTGTTTAACTTATGTCTGTACTCAGATATTGTTGCTTCCGCTGACTCGTCTATGGTCGAGCACTTGTATTCGAGCCCTCGAGGCCCCTGGCTTGTATTATGATGCTTGTATGACTTATTTTATTTTTAGAGTTGTGTTGTGATATCTTCCCGTGAGTCCCTTATCTTGATCGTACATGTTTGCGTGTATGATTATTGTATGATTAGTGTATGATTGAATCGGGGGCGTCACAAGTTGGTATTAGAGCCGACTGCCTTGTAACACCCCGCATGTAACTTGCCATATTTGTAACTCTGACTCTTGCCATTTTCGGCTATGTGATATGTTTTTCCCTCCGTTGTCGGGTTTTGTCTTTCGTTTTGTATTTTGTCATGTCATGCATTTTCATATCATGTCATCATGCGCATTGTATTCGCATACGTGTTCGTCTCATGCTTCCGAGCATTTTCCCCGTTGTCCGTTTTCCAATCCGGCGCTCCTATCTCCTCCGGTGCACCCCTCTTGTTATCGTTCGTGTGCGTGTGTCAAACTTTCTCGGAATGGACCGAGGCTTGTCAAGTGGTCTTAATATACCACCCGGAGACTACCGGTCAAGTTTCGTTCCATTCGGAGGTCGTTTGGTACTCCATCGGTTAACCGGGCATCCGCAAAGTCCATTTGAGTGTCCAGCAAAAACCCCCTCCAAAACCAGCCCAAAACCCACCAAACTCTCTTCCATGCTCTAGGTCGTTCGATCACGATCGTGTGGGCGAAAACCGCACCTCATTTGGAGTCTCCTAGCTCCCTCTACCTATTTATATGTGGGCATCCCGAAAAACGGAATCGCAGACGAAACCCTAGCTCCTCCCTTCGCGCCGCGCCGGACACGTCCGCCCGCGCCGACGGACGAATCGCAGCGCGCCACGTCGCCCGCCGTCCTCGCCCCGCCGCCGGCCCGCAGGCCCATCGCCGGCCCCCGCGGCCCGCGCCTGCCCCGCCGCCACCGTCCGCCGCCTTCCTCCTCGCGCCGCCGCCGCCGTGCGCCGCCGCGTGCTCGCCGCCGTCCCCGCCGCCTGCCCGACGCCGGCGCCATCCGGGCCCGCGCGCCCGCACCTCCGGCCTCCCCTCCGGCCATCTCCTCCGCCGGAGCCCGAGGCCTCCCTCTCCTCCTCCGGTGCCCGCTCCGGCCAAGCCCAGCCCGAGCCGGCGAGCTCCTGTGGCGACGAAGCTCGATCCGATCTGGTAACAGACCCGTACATTGACTTTTTCTCGCGACCCCCTCTTTTCTCAAGTCCTTAAATCTTATCAGCATTGTGCCTCTGTTCCCGATGCGATAACTTCTTGCATGTAGCGCCGATTCGCGCGTATAATATGTCAAATTGTTCGTCTCACGATGCTCTTCATTTTGTTCAATTGCACCATGTTAATTAGAGGTCATCTTGATGCCCAAATCTTCGTTGGAAGAGGGCTAGTTGCTGTTATTCTCTGGTTCTTAGCAGAACTTGGAGATTTGTCATTTTTGTATCATTTAATCTGTGCATCTTTTGAGCATGAGCTCTACATGTGTTTTGAAGTATGCCATGCCATCTTTCCAGTGGTGTAGTCCATGTATTTTTGTGATCTCTGTGGTGACTAGCACAAGCATGCAAAGTAGGCCCCGTAATATTTCTGATTTCAGGGACAGTGATTTCTCTAAGTCCTCGTCTGCTGTAATTTTGTTGCCATGTAAACTTGATGCTACAGAGAGATCCATGCATATTTTGGAGATATTCAATAATGATGTTTTGTAGCTATAGTTGTAATTGATCCATTCCTGTAATTTTTTGAAATTATGAAGTGCCATAGCATGACCCAATCTTGCTCTACTTTTGCTATAAAATATTTCTGGCAGATTCTTAACATGACATGCATTTTTGCCAAGCTTATTGTAGTTGATCCATACATGCTATGTAATTGTTCTTGCCATGGATAGCTTCATAAACATGCCATCTCGCTGTAGGTATGCTTGGTTTGTCATGCATTGCTCTGTAGTGAGTGCATCAAGCTCACAAACAGGCCTACATATTAATATTTCTGCCATGCTCTGTTTTCTGCCAAGTCTGAAACCTGATAACAAAACTTGCTATGTTTACATGCTTGCCATCATATCTTCTGGTCCTTTTTGGCTTATGGTCAGTAAGGGACTTTTGTCATGTGCATTTAGTAGAACAGTACCATGCCTTGTTTTGCTATGTTAAGTTCCTGTAGCATGTTGATTTCGTGCTCTGAACATTGCTACCTGATGCTGTTTACTGTCGTGTCCTGTAGCATGTAGTCTGTGAACCTGAAATCTTTTGCACTTTTGCCATGCTTGTTTGAGCTTGATATGTTGTGAACTAGCCGTAGCTCAGTGTTCATCTTTTGTCAAGCATCTCCTGTAGATTACTTCCCTGTGATTTGTTGCTATGTTGGGGTGCTGTAGCATTGTTACTTGTTGTATTTTAAGTGCTATCTTGCTGTTTATCGCAGATTAGTGTCATTCTTGTTTTGCTTGCCATTTGCAAACCGTGCATCCGATTCCGGTGATCTTTATATCGATTTCGACCGAAATCATCTCATCTTTCCAGTGGCATGCTTGGTTTGCCGAGTTACTGCCATGTTCATCATTTCCCCTCCGGAGCACGCATATGCATCGCATATCATATCTTGCATATCATACATGTTTTGCATCATGTTGCTTGAGCATTTCTCGTTGTTGATTGTGGTTCCGTTTGTTTGTGTTCTTGTCTTGGGTAGAGCCGGGAGACAAGTTCGTGAACAAGGAACCTGTCAAGTACGCTTACGAGGATCAAGCTTTCGACAACTCTGAGAATCTTGCAGGCAAGATGACCACCCCTCGAAATCACTTCTATCTTTGCTATGCTAGTTGTTTCGCTCTATTGCCATGCTCGCTACCTATCACTTGCTATATTATGTCTCCTATTTTTAGCCATGTCAGCCTCTAACCATCCTCTCCTAGCAAACCGTTGTTTGGCTATGTTACCGCTTTTGCTCAGCCCCTCTTATAGCGTTGCTAGTTGCAGGTGAAGTTGAAGTTTGCTCCATGTCGGAACATGGATATGTTGGGATATCACAATATCTCTTATTTAATTATTGCATCTATATATTTTGGTAAAGGGTGGAAGGCTCGGCCTTATGCCTGGTGTTTTGTTCCACTCTTACCGCCCTAGTTACTGTTATACCGGGATTATGTTCCTTGAGTTTGCGTTCCTTACACGGTCGGGTGATTTATGGGACCCCCTTGACAGTTCGCCTTGAATAAAACTCCTCCAGCAAGGCCCAACCTTGGTTTTACCATTTGTTACCTAAGCCTTTTCCCCCGGGTTTTCGCGAGCCCGAGGGTCATCTTATTTTAACCCCCCCGGGCCAGTGCTCCTTCGAGTGCTGGTCCAAACCGAGCAGCCTGCGGGGCCACCTCAGGGAGACTCGAGGTCTGGTTTTACTCGTAGCTTGACTTATCCGGTGTGCCCTGAGAACGAGATATGTGCAGCTCCTATCGGGATTTGTCGGCACATTCGGGCGGCTTTGCTGGTCTTGTTTTACCATTGTCGAGATGTCTTGTAAACCGGGATTCCGAGACTGATCGGGTCTTTCCGGGAGAAGGTTTATCCTTCGTTGACCGTGGGAGCTTATGATGGGACACCCCTGCAGGGTATTATCTTTCGAAAGCCGTGTCCGCGGTTATGAGGCAGATGGGAATTTGTTAATGTCCGGTTGTAGATAACTTGTCACTTGACCCAATTAAAATACACCAAGTGCGTGTGTAACCGTGATGGTCTCTTCTCGGCGGAGTCCGGGAAGTGAACACGGTCTGTGTTATGTATGACGTAAGTAGGTGTTCAGGACCTCTTCTTGGTCATTGCTAGATGACGTCCATTCCATTGCTTCTCTTCTCGCTCTCATTTGCGCAAGTTAGCCACCATATATGCTTTTGCCGCTGCAGCTCCACCTCTCTGCACCATCTTTTCCTACAAGCTTAAATAGTCTTGATCTCGCGGGTGTGAGATTGCTGAGTCCCCGTGACTCACAGACTCTACCAAAACAGTTGCAGGTGCCGACGATGCCAGTGCAGACGATGGCGTCGATCTCAAGTGGGAGTTCGACGAGGAACGTGGTCGTTACTATGTGTCTTTTCCTGATGATCAGTAGTGGAGCCCAGTTGGGACGATCGGGGATCTAGCATTTGGGGTTGTCTTATTTGCATCTGGATTTTGACCGTAGTCGGTCTATATGATTGTATTTTGGATGATGTATGAATGATATTTATGTATTGTGTGAAGTGGCGATTGTAAGCCAACTCTTTATCCCATTCTTGTTCATTACATGGGATTGTGTGAAGATGACCCTTCTTGCGACAAAACCACTATGCGGTTATGCCTCTAAGTCGTGCCTCGACACGTGGGAGATATAGCCGCATCATGGGCGTTACATGCTTGTAGGAATCCCTCTTCCACACTCCTTGGCCGAAGTCGAATCTAGACATTGCAAAACTTTTTACTAACATGGCTGTGTGTCCTACGGGCTCACGTCGCCATTTGGGTGGTATTAGGATCTTTTACTCCTCGATCCTTACTCCGGGACTCTGAACTCTTTTCTACTTGGGTTAAACGAATTTACTAACTCTAACATTAGGATCCTGTGACCACATTCACCCGAAAGTTGGATAAGCCATAGTTATTCTTTAGGACAGTATTTTGGAAAGTACCCACACTGTCATTTGACTCCTTTGAAACATCTTTGTTTTCAGATGGAACCCACAAGGCATGTCGTGCGCCACACGACAGCCGTTGGTGTCCCAGGTTCACCTGCTGTGTTAGCTGAGATGTTGACCTATCTGGGTTATCGCTGGCAACCTGAGTACACCGTGTACGAGCAGTACCAGGACTTTAACCAGGAGCAGTACCGTGCCATCGTCCACCTCTACTCTCGGGAGTATGAGTCCACTACTGTGCTGCACACTGCTCATGGTGTTGGAGTGACTATCGATATGGCAGTCCATGATGCTGCTTATGCTGCTCTGACACGTCTTCATGGAGAGTATCAGGAGTTGGACACCTCCCCTATGAGGCACATTGCTATCGCATCCGATGTTTGTGCGGAGGGATACTACACTGCTGCCTACTCCACTGTCACCGGAGAGCCCTTCTACCATAAGAACTTGGTTCTGCATGCTTATGGGCTGGATCGAGCTAACTGAGCTCTTCGCCACGAGTTGTACGCTACCCGTCAGCACCTTTACAGTGCTCTGATGCTGTTGCACCCCTTAGTCCGATCTGGTGAGCTGTCGCAATCTGCGATCTACCCAGCCAGGACCGTGATGCCCCAGGGTGTCGGCTAGCCAGATGTGGGAGGCTACTCTCCCACACTTGGTCCTCTTCTGCTACCAGAGCGTCGGGTTCTGCACCAGAGTATCCGCGGACCCTAGGCTACTGAAGTGGAGGACTTCCCGTCGCGTCACTACCAGCTGTTAGGCTACACCTACCTCCACAGTTCCTCCTGGGACTGATATAGTCCTGCTTATTAGTGTTAGACGCATTCACCGCGAGCCTGCGTGCCGCCTATGATGTCTTTAGTCTATGTACTGAACTCTATGCATGATCCCTTTTGTAAGATATGCCAACTACTATGTAGTATCTATCGTGCTCCTTTCTTTATGCTTGTTCCATCATGAATGATTCTGTCATTGCAAATTTCCCAATGCTGAACTACCCCTGCTATATATTAGCAGGATGGTTAGACCAGGTGGTCGTGGTCGTGGTGGCGATGCCCCACCACCGCCTAAGTACATGGCTGGTATGATGCATCAGTTCGAGTTGAATCGCCAGTTCATGGAGAATATCATGGCTCAGTTTCCTCGCCCCAATATGAACCAGCAGCCAGCCCAAGTGACTCTGCAGGATTTCATGCGCCTCAACCCAATCATCTACCGCAGCTCAACTTAGCCTATGGATGCAGATGACTAGCTCCGTGACATCACCTATGAGATGGAGTCTGCTGATGTAGCACCTGCCAACTATGTCACCTTTGCTTCCTTCTTCCTGAAGGGACCCGCATCTCAATGGTGGGACAGCCACAGGCATACTCTAATAGCTGGAACAATCATCACCTGGCCAGATTTCCAAGCCGCTTTCCATGCCCGCTTCATTCCTTAGGGAGTCATGGACCGGAAGAAGCGTGAGTTCCGCAACCTCACCCAGGGCAACAAAACTGTGGAAGCTTATCAGCGGGAGTTTCTGGACTTGTCCCGCTATGCTGAAGAGGACATTGCAACTGATGCTCGCAAATAAGAGAAGTTTTGTGATGGACTAAAAGCTGACATCAAGCTCGCACTACTAGTGCATGACTTTGCCGATTTCGCCACCTTGGTGAACAAGGCCATCAATGTCGGGACTGGTCTGCAGGAACACCGGAGCTCTCTCAGGCGCAACCGTGATACGGGCCCATCTTCGGGCCCACCCTCGCAGAAGCGTAAGATCTGGATCCCAAACAGCATGTACCACCCAAATGCACCTGCTCCAAAGCAGTCTTATGCTGCACCACGTCTGCCTCCCCCACCATCTAGGCGGCCAAGACTTCCAGCTCCACCACCCCAAGCTCATGTTCCCACTCCCAATAATGGTTTGTGCTACAAGTGTGGTCAACCAGGTCACCTTGCCAGGAACTGCTATCAGAATCAGAATCAACTGGCCCTTCCCGCAGCTGGCCGTGGAAACAACCAGCCCCGCAACAACAATGCCAAGTATTATGGTCGTGTTCATGCCAACCACGTTGATCTCAATGAAGCTCAAGACCAGCCTCCTACTGTGATGGGTACACTCCACGTAAATTCTGTACCAGCATCCATTTTATTTTATACAGGAGCATCGCATTCGTTCATATCAGCTGAGTTTGCATTCGGGCATGGCATTAAATACAAAGAGATGAACACCGCGCTAGTGGTACACACCCCTGCGGGCCAATGTCAAACCTCTATGGTTAGTCACGACGTTCCTGTTGAAATCGAAGGACTGGAATTCCTTGTCTCTCCCATCGTACTGAAGTCCTGTAGCATTGATCTCATTCTAGGAATGGATTGGTTGAAAGCGCATACTGATTCTATAGTTTGCGCCACCAAGACCGCCCATCTACTACACCATTTCGGTGAAATAATAAGCTACAATGCTCGTCTGGTTCAGAATGTCGAGGCAAGGCTTTATGCGTTGAATGCATTGAACGCTGCACCACTCGAGGCATTGAAAACATTCCCGTTGTGCGCGAATTCCTCAATGTCTTTCCTAAAGAACTTCCAGGGATTCCCCCTGCTAGAGCTGTCGAATTCATCATCGACTTGAAACCAGGCACCACTCCTATAGCCAAATGACCCTACAAGATGCCGCCGCATCAACTCATTGAGCTTAAGGAGGAAATCCACAAATCTCTTCACAAAGGTTTCATTCGCCCAAGTTGCTCTCCTTGGGGAGCACCTTCTCTCTTTGTCAAGAAGAAGGATGGGACAAACTGATAAGTCCAAGACTATCATCCTATAAACCAAGCTACCATTCAGAATAAATATCCTCTTCCTCGGATCAATGATCTGTATGATCAACTGGCTGGTTCATCAGTGTTCTCGAAACTCGACTTCAGGTTGGGTTACCACCAGATCCGTGTTCGTGAAGAGGATATCCCAAAGACCGCCTTTCGTGACTCGATATGGTTCATACGAGTACACCGTCATGTCTTTTGGCTTAACAAATGCTCTAGCCACCTTCTCTCGTCTGATGAACTATATATTCATGGATTACCTTGACAAGTTCGTCATGGTTTATCTGGATGATATCCTGGTATTTTCCAAGAACAAAGAGGAACATGCTGAACATCTTCGTCTTGTGCTGGAAAAGCTACGAGAGTATCAACTATATGCCAAGGTCTCCAAATGTGAATTCTGGCTACCCGAAGTAACCTATCTTGGGCATGTCATCTCTAAGGATGGTATTGTCGTCAACCCTGAACGAGTCCAGGCTATTCTCGAATGGACTCCTCCGAAGAATGTCAAGCAAGTCAGAAGTTTTCTCGGACTCGCCAGCTATTGCCGTCGATTTGTCGAGAACTTCTCCAAGATCGCCAGGCCCCTGACTAACCTATTGCATAAGGGTGTCAAGTTCCAATGGACAGACAAATGTCAGGAAAGTTTCCAGGCACTCAAAGACAAGTTGACTTCTGCCCCAGTGCTTGCTCCACCAGATACTAAGAAGGACTTCATCATTTACTGCGACGCTTCCCGTCAAGGATTAGGATGTGTCCTAATGCAAGAGCGCAAGGTGATCGCTTATGCCTCCCGTTAATTGCACCCTCACGAAGAGAACTACCCAGTTCACGACCTCGAGCTTGCTGTTGTCATTCATGCACTGAAGCAGTGGCGATATTACCTTCTCAGTAATCGTTGCGAGATCTTCACCGACCATCAAAGTCTGAAGTATCTCTTTACTTAGCCAGACCTGAACCTCCGTCAGCAGAGATGGATGGAGAGTGCTGCGGACTTTGACTTGGGTATTTCCTATACACCAGGCAAGGCTAATGTAATGGCTGATGCCTTGAGCCGCAAGTCTTACTGCAACCACCTCCAGGTTCGAAAAGTTCAGCCCTCGCTTGTTGAAGAATTTAGAAAGCTGAACCTCCATATTGTTCCTCCTGGTGCACTCGCTCCCCCTCCTCCTGAGTGCCGTAAGATGAACCTCCATGTTGTTACCCAGGGTTCTCTCAATACCCTGGTTGCTAAACCAGATCTCGTGGACAGCATCAAAACGCTGCAGAAGTATGACTCTCAAGCCCACAAGATTAAGCGCTACCTCGCAGAAGGAAAGCCCTCATTCTTCACTATTGTTGATGATGGCACCTTGTACTTCAAGGGCCGCCTAGTGGTGCCATGTTCAGAGGAAAACCTGGATATGACACAGGAGGTTATGAAAGAAGCTCATGATACGCCTTTGTCTATTCATCCCGGTAGTACAAAGATGTACCAAGACATTCGTCAGAGATTCTGGTGGACTAATATGAAGCAAGACATTGCTCGTTATGTTGCTGAGTGTGACGTTTGCCGCCGTATCAAAGCAGAGCATCAAAGGCCTGCTGGAACTCTGCAACCTATCTCTATTCCTGAATGGAAATGGGACCATGTTGAAATGGACTTCATCACTGGATTTCCCAAATCGCAGAAAGGTAATTTTGCTATTCTTGTCGTCATTGACCGACTTTCTAAAGTTGCACATTTTCTGGCTGTCAAAGAAACGATCACTGCTAGTCAGCTTGCAACTCTCTATATGTCTAGAATTGTTTCACTTCACAGTATTCCACTGGTTATCAGTTCGGACCGTGGCAGCTTGTTCACTTCAAGATTCTGGGCAAGTTTCCAAGAAGCTATGGGAACTCATCTGTCGTTCAGTACTCGGTTTCATCCTCAGTCGCAAGGACAAGTTGAACGCGTCAACCAAATCCTCGAAGACATGCTTCGAGCTTGTGTTATTTCCTTCGGCAAGAAATGGGAGGAATCTCTCTCGTATGCCGAGTTCTCTTATAATAATAGCTATCAAGCTAGTCTGAAGATAGCCCCCTTTGAAGTGCTATATGGACGAAAGTGTTGAACCCCTCTGAACTGGTCAGAAACTGGGGAACGTCCACTCTTTGGTCCGGATATTATCCAACATGCCGAAGAACAAGTCCGCATTATTCGCGAGAATCTCAAGACTGCTCAGTCACGTCAGAAAAGTCAGTATGACCGCCACCACAAAGACATGGTCTATCAACCTGGCGAAAAGGCTTATCTTCGAGTTACACCAATGAAGGGTGCTCGCCTCTTCAGGATCAAGGGAAAGCTAGCTCCTCGCTATATTGGTCCATTCACTATTCTCGAAAGGCGTGGAAAAGTGGCATATCAACTGGAGCTTCCGTCAAACCTTTCTCAGGTTCACGATGTGTTCCACGTGTCACAACTCCACTGCTGCTTCAAGGACCCAATCCGAGCAGTGGATCACACTACAAAAAAAAGACACATCTGTGACATTTTGGGCCGAACGAAAAAAATTCTGTAATACTTATGACACTTCTATGACGATAATTGTGACAAAACCCGATATCATCATAGATGTGGTGGGCTCCTACTTCTATGACAAAAAATCATGACAGAAAATGAGCTTTTTGTCCTGGGCGGGCCGGAGACGCAGCTGCATGACATTCTTTGGGCCGTTCATGACGGAAAAAACCGTGGTAGAAGCGAGGATGAGGAAAATATCGCGGTGTTCCCGGTTACGGTGGGTGGTTGGGGCCGAGCGATGCGCGTTCCTCTCGTACATGCACGCGCGTGGGTGTGAGGCGTTGGGCTCTAACTGAACCCGAGCGAGGTGTTGGGCTCTAACTGAACCCGAGCGATTGCACTGCAGGCTACGTGTTACTGAACCCGAGCGATCGATCGATGGCTGTTAACTAAACCCGATCGAGCGATTCCATCGCTACTGCTGCTAACTGAAGCCGATCGATGCTGCCTCTAGATGAACAGTGAGCGTTGCTGGGGGGTTTGGATGAACAGTTCCCGGTGGGGGTGGATGAGTAGGACCCCGTGGTGTTGCCTTTGGATGAATAGGACCCCGATCGATCGAGCCGGTTGGGGCTGTATGAATAGGACCCCATGGAGGGCTGGATGAACAGGACCACCCCATGGAGGGCTGGATGAACAGTAGACGGTGGAGGGCTGGATGAACAGTAGCCCGTGGAGGGGTGGTTGAACAGGAGCCCGTGGAGAGGGTTGGTTGAACAGTAGCCGGTGGAGTAGCGTGCGGTGGAGGCTGGATGAATAGGAGCCCGTGGATGAACAGTCACGGGTGGAGGCTGGAGGAGGTCGACGGTGGATGAACAGTAGCCCGTGGAGGCTGGAGGGGGTCGATGGTGGACATGAACAGTATCTCATGGAGTCCCGTTTTGCGGTATGCCACACCCCTCCCGATGAACAGGAGCCCCGTTTCGACCTAGCGCTCCAACACAAGTTCGTTTCCTCCGTTTTGCGGTACGCCACACCCCTCCCGATCAACAGGACCCCTGTTTCGACCGTAGGAGGTCCATTTCCTCCATTTTGCGGTACGCCAGACCCCTCCCGATGAACAGGATCCTGTTTCGAATGTGGTCGGTCGAACACAAGGCCGTTTCCTCCGTTCTGCGGTACGCCAGGCCTTGTTTCCATCGGCTATTCCGTCCAAGCCCTCCCGATGAACACGACGACGTATTCCATTCCGACCCAGCTGGTTGGCTCCCCATGAACACGACGACGACGCTGTTTCTCCGTTCCGACCCAGCCATGTACACGAGCCCTGGCCGTACGTATGGGCGAGTAGGCGTTCGAGACCCTGCCCGTATGTACGTACATGGCCGTATTTTCTTTCTTGCACACTGGCCGCTGTACGTACGTGTACATGCTACGTGCGTGCCTCTACTATGACACGTGCGCACCTCTACATGGACCAGTATGTACATATACGTTCGCGACCAGAATGACAATGCTACGTACGCTTCGACTAGGTGGGTCCCAACTGTTAGGCACTTCCTTGCGTGCGAAGATGTAGCTGGTGGGTCACAGCAGTCAGGGGGCGAATCGTTTTTTTTTTGCCCGGACGCACTTCCTTGCGTGCGAAGATGTAGCTGGTGGGTCCCAGCAGTCAGGGGGAAACATTATTTCATGAAATATAGTGGCCCGTCCGGTGGGTCCCCGCTGTCAGGTGGAGGAATAATTATTTTGCGCGTAATAAGGAGGCACTTCCTTGCGGCTGTCGTGGACACAACTGCCAGCCTCTCCATGTACAGTACTCTTCCGATGGAAGTCAGTTGTTGACCACATTGACCACGCCGCGCCGAGAGCACCACGGCGGTGGACGACGGTGAGGCCTAGGAAGGGGACAACGCGGAGCCGGGGAACAAGAGGCAGTGGATACCCACGCGGAGAGGAGTACGAGGATTCACTGGTTCGGCTGCGGTGTGAGGTTGTCGTCGCCGCAGAATAACAGGGGGTGTGGGTGAGTGGAGGGATGGCCTGGCCAGCGGTGGGAGTAGTAGGGGGCGGTGAGGCCTCTGCGGCAGCACAGCCGGCCACGGGAGGCAGGAGCAGGCGGCACGACTGGCGCTGCTTTGGGCGGCTAGAGCAAGAAGACCAGAGGTTGAAGAAGCACGACGGCCATTGGATGGACATCATACGGTCACTGCAGCTAGAATCGTTTATATTGACTAAGTTGACAAAGCCCTTGGTACGCGTCAACTTAGTAGGCCCACAGGTCAGCTTCCGAAACGGTGCGCCCCAGATGTCAGGGGGAGGAATCATTTTTTGGGCGGGTGAAGCTAGAATATCCGAGATTGAAGAAGAAGCACGGCATCCGTTGGATGGACATCCAACGGCCACTGCTGCTAGAACCGTGTGTTGACTATAAGTTGACAAAGCCTTGCATACGCGTCAACTCTCCTTTTTTAGGGGACGCGTCAACTTAGTAAGGCCACAAGTGAGAATGTGCAGCCAATTTTTGAATTCTAATGGAATTTACTACAGCCCATTTACAGTTTGTTAAAAGTAGAGCCCATTTCAACCAACCGTTCAAAACAGAATTCAATAAAAATTTCCCACATTTTGATGGGATCCGAAATATTTTTATCCCGAAATTTCTAGTCAGATTAAATACAATTTCAATATAAATTTATATTACGTGAAAATCCAATGAAACATTGCGCTCGCAACAATTAAAGAAATTAAAATTTTCAATATCCAAAAATAATATTTTATAAAGTAATTACGTGTTTGGTGCATTTTTTATAGTTACTGCCAAGATTTTATAATTACATCCCATTTATTATTTCTTAAAGCCAATTTTCTTGTTAAGCCTAATGCATGCCTCCTAGGAAAGATTTGCAGCCTAGCGGGGCGGAGAATAACAACTTGACCTTGCCTGGGTATTCCTAAAAAAAAGTATAGCTAGGCTAGCCATTTTCAGCTTGAAAAAAATTAATATCTGGGCTGGATATTTGGCCTGGGCTAGACGGACCACAGCCCGCCCAGTTAATAGCTGCAGCGAAGTTGTTCAGAGGAGAAAAATTAATATCTGGGCTAAGCATCGCTCAAGAAAAACTATGCAATGCTCACACCTCAAAAACACAAATACTGCTCGAGCTGCTTGGTCCCAGCCGTCGGCTGCTTCTTGTGCAATTCTCTCGTTTATTGACTACATAGGTTGACAATGGTGTGGGACCGTGATGTCAGGAAACCAGGAGGAAGCAAAAAAATAGTTTTATATACTAATAAGGAGGCACTTGCGTACGTGCGGCTATGGCCCTGGTGGGTCCCCACTGTCATCCTCTCCAAGTAAAGTCATCTCCTCATCCTCATGTCCGTTGACCATGTTGACAACGCGAGACGGCGGCACCACGGCGAGCGCAACAACTCAAAGGACGACGGAGAGGGCCTCGCAGGGCCTACGGATGGTCTGATATAGCGCCCGCTGCTCATTCGGGAAGCCAGGATCATAGGGCCACATGTCCGCGACGGCATTGTCGTTCGCTTGTTCACCGGTGCTCGTTAAGGAGATGGAGGTTGCAGCACAGGTCCTCCTGCGCTGGTAACTCTTCTGCCATTAGGGCGTCGAAGTGCAGCCGCACCAGCTCTATGGTGAACACGGCATGAACCGGCTTGGACAGTGGCGCCGGCTCCTGGTCGGAAGCTACGTCCATCGTCTGATTGTCGTCGCTCAGCTCGGCGAGCTAGCTGGCGAGCCAGCATGTCCGGCTGCTGGACCGACCCGCTGCCAAGCACGAGTCTGACTGCCCTGGCCCACCCAGACCGCCTCCCTTGCTCACGCGCGCTTTCCGCCCGAAACGGTCATCGCCTCCCGCCCCGCTTCCCGGTGTAGGCGATTGCTCCGCCTTCAAACGACACAAGTGCCGTCCGTCCGTCCTTCTGCTGCCCACATTAATGATACGCGGTTGCCGAGGCGGCTACTCCGGTGCCACACGTCCGTCCCTCTGCCGCCCACCATTGCTATATAAACTGCTACGCCGGCCATAGCCGCAGTCATCCGCATTCGTTCCCTTTCTCCTGTCCACACCACTACTGCCCACCATGGCTTCCTCGCGCTCCAGCACTCTTCGAGACGGGCGGATGACGGACCATAAGGAGATGGCAGCCATTGCTGCCGACTGGCTGGCCAGCAGGCAGCCGGAGGACGACGACGTCCCAATGGAGAACATGGTAGTCGACGATTTGGACCCCCTCCTCCGCGCCATCCTCGCCGGTGCATTGCACCATGACCATCGGCGAGGCTCGTGCCCAATATATGGACACGGTGAGGCAGAAGCGTGAGGAGTAGTTCCGGGAGGCGCAGGCCGACGCTGCCTACAACTACCATCTCCTCCAGGAGCACCTGCAGGCGGAGGAGCAGATCGCCGTAGAGCGGGTGGAGCAGGAGGCGCTGCTCAATTCGTACCGCTCCGCCCGCGAGGGTCGCCTGGAGCGCTCGCTGTACCGCATGCGGGTGGCGGAGGCTGCGGCCGCCTACAAAGAGGGCGATGAAGTGGGCGAGGCGCTGTTTGGCGAGAACGAGGATGAGGCAGAGGACAATGCCGGCTCGGACGAGTCCCCGCTGCGCTGGCGTCGACGAGGCCCTGCTCCGCCGAGGCCCCGCGGCGCCAACAATGAGGCAGAGGACACCGCCGGCTCCGCCGAGGCCCCACCCTGCCGGCAACGAGGGGGAGGATTTCCCCCGCTCCACCGAGGCGTCGCCCGCCGGCAACGAGGGGGAGGACATCGCCGGCTACGCCGAGGCCCCGCCCCGCTGCCAATGAGGCCGCGCCACACAGAAAACGAGGAAGAGTAGAACACGGTAGGTCGCCGCCGCTCGGGTCCAAGTAAGGCCACCTTTGCTACCCTCTGGTTGCTGGCACTGAGCTATACATCATGGAGCAATTATATGATTACAGGATGATTGAAGAGCGCTCCGTGGTTGAGCAAGCTCATGAGATACATCCATTTGCTAGAGAACTTGAGCACTTCAGTTGTATGCTACCGAACAAGTTTGTTGCCTGAGGTATCATCACTAAGCTTCCTCCTTTATGGATCTCATTGGCACTCTTGATGTGGAAGAAAAGGCGAGAGCAAAGGACACACGTGCTCGAGGAATTGAGGGAGGATCTAGTGCCAATCTGGTAGAGAAGAAGAACTTCCAGCCCCACAAGTTCAAGAACAAGGGCAAGTTTGATGGTAAAGCAAAGTTTGATGGGAAGAACAAGACTATGCAACACACGAACTTCAAGAAGAAGAATGACAAGAAGAAAGGTGTTTGTCATGTGGGGATCCTGATCATTGGGCTCTTAGTTGCCCTAATCGCTATGACAAGCTAGGCGGGTTGACCATTGACGGTCGGTTAGCTTCTTGGCGGCGACGTGGAGTCGGAGAGCTATGTTGGAGAAGGACGCTGCTTCTACTTAACTGCTGGTGCAGTTGGCTGACTGACACGTGGGCCCAACAGACATATGGGCCACATGTCAGTTACGCAACTGCACCTGCAGTTAAGTCACTGAAGCTTCTGTTCGGCTCAGCCGGACATAGGTGGGTAGCTTCGGTTAATTAATTATACCTCCAGCGCACCCCTTTTTAGTTGAAGAATGTATGAAATGTAATGAAATCCGGCATGTTTATATGAAATCCTACCGTGTATGAATGAATTTATTTCGATTAGTTTGAATTCTTGTATCACTAGCATTGGATGAACATGCAAAACAATACGTACTAGCATTATTCCCAGGGTGATCACCTCGTTTGCAGCAGTTTCACATGTACGCCCTCCGATCCTTTCTAGTTTGCATACAAGTTTTGTCTGCAGTCAAAGTATCTCTACTTTGACCAATCTTATAGAAAAAGTATGCACTTTCACAATGTGCAAAGTAAAAAGGAACATAAGGAGTACAAAGAGTTTGAGCAGCTTTTTAGCGTTCCTATACATTGCAATCAAACACACAAGCCTGGCAATTCATAGAGAACATTCAAAACAATCGATGATTATGCATCTCAGCGAGTCACATGTCAGAGCCAATATTTACTTCACAACTAAAGAAAAAATGGATCAACGCTGCTGACAGTAAAGGGCGTCCCATTCGAAAATATCAAACGCATGTCTTCTTGCTAACATCAATGAGCAAAACTTGACAAGGTTGTCCCATTCCAAAATATCAAATGCCTACGATTGTGGAATGGGCGGGGTTTGCCATCAGTTCGGACATTGGCATGGCACCTCGTGCGAAATAAACCAGTTGTTCTTCTTGTGCAGTTCCACCAAAACAACCAAATTCGTGCGGCACCTCCTTTCTTGTGGTGGAAATGAATGATTCGATGTATTCATGAACATTTTGTGCGGTTCCCATTGAAATCAAGCTGAGCACCCCTGTTTGCACAAATACAAAAAAAGTGATTAGTATAAAGCAAACTGTACTATGAATTGACAGTTTAAACAGGCACCTACATGGTCCATGTAGAGCACACTTTTAGAAAATGGAACTCATCGGAAAGAATCCTAGAACAACATTGTACTCGCGCATCACAGCAAGAAAATGGAGATTTGTCAGTCCTTCTGAGCTGAAGTTAGTTTGGTCCTGTGGGGGGTAATGTAACCATCCTTCAAATGCTCCTTCTCATGAGAACATAGACAGGGCTTCTTCATCCTGGCATAATCGGAACTAGTCACTTCACGTACTCCATATTCTTCTTCAGAGGAGGATGATCCTGTTGTGCAAAGACAAGAGGACAACTAAATGCTAGCATCCCTGTTTGCTCGAAAAAAGGAAAGGAAATATTTAAAATAGCACAGATGAAGCACTTCTGACGGACCATACCACTTTTTGATGACAATATCTAACAGTAGCACAGCACCAATAGAGATGAGAAAGCTCAATCATAAGGATGAAATCAGTGGGCGAGTACCAACCTTTGTGAGGAGGCTTATTGTGTAGAGCATACAGATGAAGCACTTCTCTAGAACCATCTGTTGCTATCTACTGTGGTGGCCATGCTTACTATATACTCCTCGATTAGTTTAATGTTTCCAACATCATCTTGTGCAGTTCCACTAAAATATATGGTATCTTCAAAGAAGATCCCTGTTTGCACAAGTAGAGATAATTACGTATTACCTTAAGAGTGGCATCAAATCAGTGGCAAAACAATTGCTCGTTCCAGCCATAGCAATAAATTAAGATGCAAAACTATATCATTACTTGTGTCATCACAGTTACAGTGCTTCATTACAGCACCGGGATTTGTTTTTTGTTTTTCTTCCGCTTGTTCTTCCCCTTCATCACTTGGTTCAATAACATACAAGCTTCGCCTTCAATGTAAGATTTGGCATGTCAATTAGGTTGCACAAGTATTGCACTAAACAATGACATTAATTTTCTGATGAAAGTGGAAAAATACAGGCCAACAGTTGTGAAATATCCTTATCTTACCTCAATGGGATATTACGGTGCACATACATATTGGAAGTCTTGTCCCCATTTGTGCAGTTCACTAAAATCAAGCAACATTACCGTACAAGTAGCACAACGTATGAAAGCACACTACAGAATCATGTGAAAGAAGGCTAGTACTGACCTCTCATGACGCGGAATTCAAACAACTCACAAGAAGAAGATCTGAACCAAATTTGCCAACACGGATAGGAAGTAAGATCTCCTCTTGTGCAGTTCCACTAAGATCAAGCAATCAACCAACGTTGTCGGTGTGACATTTTGGTTGAACTACACAAAACACTCTTAAAACAAAAGTGTTTTGTGCAGTGCAACAAAAGGTCACAATGGCAACAAGGTGAAGTAGATAACCCTGTTTACACAGAGGTGCAAAGGAAACAACTAGTGGTCAATAATGGTGGATGACACAGAAGCCAACAAAAAGAAGCCTCTACCTTATCTAAATGGGAAAGAAAGCAAGACAGTAGCATTTCTCAAACGGTGGCATTGATTAATATTAACAGAGAGATTATATTAACAATAAAATTCGTTAAACATGTAATTTGCTTTTAACTGTGGCATTGCATCAATTTTCCAGCAGCATTATTAGAGGGTGTTTGTTTAGAGGGACATTTTGGTGGAAGGACTAAAAAACCTTCGTGTCAGTCCCATCTAAACAAAACAGGAGGGACTTTTAGGGACTAAAAGTGGGCATTTGGGACTAAAGAAAGAAGACCCTGAGAGAGAGTCTTTTTGCGACTTTTTCTAATGTTGCCCCTGCCACGCATCGCACCTTGTCTCTATTAGTTCATTACTAGGGGTAACATGGTCTTTTAGCATCTCATTTAATAACCTCTAGTCCATGTTTAGTCCCTGGAACCAAGCAGGTAGGGACTAGGGAGTTTTTAACCAAACAGGGCATTAGATTAACAAGAGCTAAAGAGTTGCACGGGATAGTGGATGCACCAGCACCATGTGCATCTACCAATGTACTAGGGTGATGCACAGTCTGTTGCAACAAAGAACAAACAACCAAGGAGCATATTTGTGTTAGTCCCAGTTTTGTTATCTTTAGACACCTTTCCCTATGTGAGTGCAGCAAATCTAGTCCTGCTCAAACTCTACAGCCTTGTCCCCCAAAACAAAAGATCGGTTTGTTATAGATGTGTGTACTGCGTTTGTCATTGTTTTTCCTTTCCGACCAATGTAGGTGCTGGATAGCCAGTCTGTACTAGTACTTTCCCCACTTCCTTTCCTCTTTGAACCACATCCTAGATTTATGCTATACAACTTTCCCCACTACTTTCCCCCATTCCTGTCCTCTTTGAACCACGTCTTAGATTCATGCGATACAACTTTCCCCACTACTTTCCCCCTTCCTTTCCTTTTTGAACCACGTCCTAGATTCATGCTATACAACTTTTCCCACTACTTTCCCCCATTCCTTTCCTCTTTGAACCACGTCCTAGATTCATGGTATACAACTTTCCCCACTACTTTCCTGTTTGATCCAACACCTAGATTCGAGTGCAGAAGCGGAAAAAGCCCACATGCAGCTAGAGCAATGCATGTGGAATAAGTAAATTATACCTTAAGGTTCTTGGGTGTGGTTCGGTGGGCGACCGAAGGCCGTTCGACCCACACTATGTACGACGGCGAAGAAGAAGGGGTCGGAGGCCCTCCCGCGCCGCCGCTGGGTGAAAGTGAACAGCTGCGCCGGTAGTGGATTCCCTCCCTCGCCGACGGCGACAACGTTAAGCCTCCTTCCCTTCCCAGCAGACGGATCCTGCCGGCTCTTTGACCAGCAGTGAGGGGAGAGATAGGCCAATGAAGTCTTGTTTAGATCTGGAGAGGGTGAGAGAGTGTGAAGAGAGCAACTACAAGCAGACCAGCAGTGAGGGGGGAGAGAGAGGCCAACGAAGTTTTGTTTAGATCTGGAGAGGGTGAGAGAGTGTGAAGAGAGCAACTACAAGCGCTGAGGCTCCAACGTGTATACATATACTGGAGAGAGTGTGAAGAGTGCAAACCCTAGAAAACAAGCGCCAAGGCTGCAGCTTATACGTGATGAGGTGATTATATGGTCACTACGAGATCGTATAGCTCCGTATCCATCCATTTTGAGCAGTCAAAGAATCCTCCTGGCACGAATTATGCTCAAGTGTAGTTATCGAACCTGAGACGTCAAGTTTGATGAGCGAACAGGCTAACCAGCTACACAACCCTCCCGTTATGTTCAACGTGAGGAAAATAACCTTTTATACATTCCTGCATTCGTGTGACAAGCATGCCATGTTTTTTTTTGTGTGGGAGTCATTGGGATTTAAATCATAATCGTGTCATGTGGCTTTGGTGGTAAGACTATCCACAATGGTGCAGAAATAATGCAGCCTTAGTCACCTTACCTCTCTCCATGTAGTATGTTGGGTCCCACCAGTCAGAGGGTGAAACAAACAAATTAATAAGAAAAATTAAAAGCGCCAGCGGTGTATCTTACCTCACACATCTCGCTACTGCTCGGGAACACTGTCCAATTGATCCCTTGTCGGGGAAACGACACATATGGGATCACAAGAATCCCTACTACGGTTGCCGGGGCACATGGTTGCGAGAAGAGCAGGATTAGTAACCAGGACAAGGATCGTTTACCCAGGTTCGGGCCGCGAGGATGCGTAAAACCCTAGTCCTGCTTTGGTGGGTGTATTTTAGAGAGTTCTTGAGCTCTCGAACTAGCTATGGTGAGTGCGCGGTTCAAAAGAGCCGAATCCTTCTCCAATATGCCATGGGCCTCCATTTATAGTCGGAAGGGGCTGCCACGGTGGCACACAGGAGGTGGAAAGGCGCACAGTGCTATGAGCTTATCACTCATATTACAGGACAAGACGCATTTAATGCGTAGCTTAGGTGTCCCCTTGCTTTATCGGGGACGGGAGCGAGGCCCGTCCCGTCCGTCGCCGCTCCTCCTCGCTTTGACACGCGCCCCGGCCAGTGAGGCATGCGGTGCCATGTAGGCAGGCAGGCAGCTGAGGTGGCGCGGTGGTGGAGTCTTCACGAAGATCTGCATGCCGCCACGCAGGCGCTTGACGAGTTTGCCCGGGAGCTGCATGTTGCCACGCAGGTGCCTGCTTAGCTAGTTGAGCTGGCAGCTGCATGCGAACAACGGTGGAAACTTGGTTGGCGCAGTCCTAGCGGTGGCCTTGCTGGTGTCCTTGTGAGGGCCTTGCCGGGTGACCCGACAAGGGTCTTGCTGGGTGGCCCGGCAAGGGTCTTGCCGTGGCGCGCTGTCGTCCCCGGCAAGGACCTTACCGGGGGTCTCGTGGCTTTCCTCGGCAAGGATCTTGCCGAGGATCGTCGTCTTCTAATCCTCATTTGATCTTGAATATGTCTTCACAAAGATCTGCATGCCACCACAGAGGTGCCTCTCGAGCCCTGGCCCCACGTGGATGATGGTGTTGGGGACCGTGGGCTCAAGGGTGGCTCGCTCTGTTGGTGTGGGCGAGCTGCCCCGGCAAGGGTCTTGCTGGGGGAACCTGCTTCATCCCTCTGCTCTTTGTGGTCTTGGCCTCGGCGTTGCTCTGGTTATCTTAGGCTTCGGTCTTACCTTGGCTCACCTCCCCTGTTCTGCTTGGTGTGACCGTGGGTGTGGCTGCAACTGCCCGTGCACAGGTAAAGGGGTACAAAGGTGCGCCCCTTCTTTTGTACATCGACAGGAGCCCCCGGGCCTGGGCCACACATAAGCGCGACATGTTGTTGGGCCAGGCCCAAAACGGTGCGCGGGCAGGCGGGGCGGCTTTTACCGCGGTAAAACTTTTCGCGCGCTACGCTTCCCACGACCCGCACACGGCGCGACATGGCGTGGAGGGGTGCGCGTGACGTGGGCGGCATGCGTGGGGCAGTTTCTGCACGCATGCGTCACATTGCAGTAAAGAGGCGACTCAAGCCTTCCCCGTAAAAAGAGGGAGGCGTGGAGGCGCGGCTCATTTACTGAATGGGGCCGGGTCGCGGTCTTCAAGGCGTCCACACCCCACAATCACGGGGTGGGGAGAGGTTGCTTCACCCGTCCCCTCGGTTCTGCACGCCCGCCACGCGTCCTTCATGCGCCTGGGGTGGCAAGCGGTGGAGGCGGGAAACCGGGCCGTCGCTGGTTGGGGCAGCGGGTCGGTCCTGATTCCCTGTGCCTCCGGTGGCTGGATTGGTAGAGCGGGGCGGCCGAGCCCCGACCCCGCCCCTTTATAAGGAGGGGGAAGGGGGGATGGCGTCCCGCACTCTCCTGTCATCCATCTCCTCTCGCTTCTGCTTCTTCCTTCCACTCGTCATGGAGAAAGGGAATCTTGGTCCCTCGATGGTGGCGGCGAGGGTCGCCGCTTGACAGCGCGTCCCCCCTCCTCCTAAGCCCGTGGTGGTAGAGCCGGCCGTGAGGGGAAGGGGGAGGAGTGAGGCCGTGGGCGAGGCCGGGGCAGAGGTCGTAGTGCTCGGGGAAGAGGAGGACGGGGCGGCGCGCCGGCTTCACCCCCGCCAATGATGCCTTTTCCAATAGAAGGCCATGTTGGAGACCAGCCTCGTGAATTCTTCATCACGCTGCGCTGGCCTCCGTGTCACCGTCTTCGTCTTCCCGCTCCGTTCGCTCGGGAGATGGAGCGTGACCCCGCGACAAGGAGCGAATCCTTGTTATTATTTAAGATAAACGTTTTTCGCCCGGCAACAGGCCTTGCCGTCCCCCTTACTTCACTCGACCGTTCTCGCGCTCTTGGCGGAGGCAGGGATGAAGTAGGCTCAGGCTCCTCGTTCTGCCCCCTTGCTACCGCGGCTACAACTGAATCCAGACCTAGGATATAATCCTTAGGTATAGGAAAAAGGGGAGCACGGTAACCCGGAGATAAAACGAGGTTTCACATGCCCCAGTTCCGTTCCGAAATGCATGACAGAGGATGAAAGACTTATCTAGATCTGTAGCCCCCGGCAACCTCATCTTGCCACGGTTGGATCCTTGTACTTGCAGCCCCTGGCAACCTTGGTTTGCCGGGGTTAGGACACCGGTCCTTGCCCTTTCTTCCAAGTAGCTAAACAGAAATGCTCATGTGCCCTGCGAACCAAAAGATGACAGAAAAGGACACAGAGACGCGCACTCGACCTCTAAGCTAGGGGTTAGTCACCGCCAAGCACTATCAACCCTAACCAAGGAAGAGACTTGACCTAGCATGCATGCTATAACTTAGGGCGCCGGCGCTTCATTTATTTATGCTCAGGGTCTGTGCATGGCTTTGTACGAAGGGTTACATGCCTCGCCGGCAAAGCTTGTACAAAAGGTGGCTTGCCAAGAGGCCCGGCAAGCCGCGCCTTATGGGTAAAACTTGCGAAGATGCTCGATGTTCCAGGAGTTCCTCACTGGGACAGCATCTTCGGTCTCCAAGCGGACTGCGCCGGGCCTGGTGACTCGTATTACCCGATAAGGGCCTTCCCACTTCGGCGTCAACTTGTTGGAATTCTTGGCCGACTGAACGCGCCAAAGAACAAGGTCGCCTTCCTCAAAGCTTCGGGCATGAACCTGGCGGCTATGGTAGCGACACAAGGCTTGCTGGTAGCGTGCTGCTCTCACAGCCGCCCGAAGACGATCTTCCTCAAGGAGCGTCGCGTCATCTTGGCGCAACTGTTCTTGCTCCAGCTCATCATAAGCGAGCACTCGAGGTGACCCGTATATGAGTTCTGTGGGGAGAACTGCTTCTGCCCCGTAGACCAGGGCAAAAGGTGTCTGGCTGGTGGCTCGATTTGGCGTCGTCCTGATCGACCAAAGAACCGCCAGTAATTCATCAATCCAGCGCCTTCTGCTCTTGCGTAGCTTGTCAAAAGTCTTTGCTCTTAGGCCTCGCAACACTTCAGCATTTGCCCTCTCCGCTTGGCCGTTGCTCCGTGGGTGTGCCACGGAAGCAAAACAGACCTTGCTGCCGAGGTCTTGGATGTATTGCATGAAGGTGTGGCTTGTGAACTGTGTGGCGTTGTCGGTGATGACTCTGTTTGGCACACCAAAACGGCACACCAGTCCCTTGAAGAATTTGACAGCTGATTGAGCAGTCACCTTTCTCACTTCTTCCACCTCCGGCCACTTTGTGAACTTGTCGATTGCAACATACAAGTACTCAAAGCCCCCGACAGCGCGGGCGAAAGGGCCCAGTATATCGAGCCCCTAGACCGAGAATGGCCAGGAGAGAGGGATTGTTTGAAGGGCTTGACCTGGTTGATGAAGCTTCTTTGAATGGAACTGACACGCTTCACACTTGGTTACTAGTGTCGTCGCATCCTGGGGGCGGTGGGCCAAAAGAAACCCTGCCGGAACGCCTTTCCGGCAAGGGCCCTCGACCCTATGTGGGAGCCACATATGCCTCCATGTATCTCCGCCAACGGCTCCAGTCCTTCCTCCCGGGGGATGCACTTCAATTTCACGCCGTTCGGCCTTCTTCTGTACAGGACGTCGTCGACGAACTGGTATAGGGCGGACCGACGGGCTACTTTCTCCGCTTCTTCCTGCTCCTCAGGAAGTTCCCCTGTTTGGAGGAATCAGATTGTATGTTGTGCCCACGCAGCTCGACGGCAAGGACCAAAGGCATTTCCTCAGCCATGGGCGCGGCTGTCTCCATGGCCAGGGCTTGGCGCCCTGCCGGAGCCAGTTGCCCTTTGGCGGGCTCAGCGTCCGCGGCAGCACCCTTGCCGGCAGCCCCACGGGGCTCGGTAGGAAAGTACTTGCCGGGACCTGACTTCCTCCGCTTGTTCTACCCCGTTGATGGTTCGACAGATGGTTGAGTTAACCGGAGCAAAAAGGTTCCTGGTTCCACAGGTAGCTTGAATGCAGCGCGCTTTGACAGGTAATCGGCGGTGTCGTTCTCCATTCGGGAGACGTGCTCCGCTTGGATACTGTCAAAGCGCTCCTCCAGCTTCCTCACTTCATCTACGTAAGCTTCCATCAATGGGCTCTCATAATCCTTGTTGACCTGCCTGACAACGAGCTGCGAGTCACCCCTGACGATGAGCTTCTTAACCCCGAGGTCCGCCACGATCCTAAGACCGGCAAGCAACCCCTCGTACTCAGCAGTGTTGTTGGTGGACATCTCCTGGGGAAAGTGCATCTGGATCACGTACTTGAGGTGCTCTCCGGTGGGTGCGACGAGCGGCACACCGGCACCGGCGCCTTGTAGCGAGAAAGCCCCATCAAAGTACATGATCCAGTCGCGGTCTGCCTCCTTGCCGGGGAGAGTGGTCTCCTGGATTTCTTCGTCAGGCGTTGAGGTCCATTCTGCAATGAACTCCGCCAAGACTCTGCTCTGAATTGTCGAGGTACTTTCAAACTTCAAACCGAAACTTGATAACTCCAAGGCCCATTCCACAATCCTTCTGGTTGCATC